>NC_134210.1:49270780-51770780 GCF_965140235.1 Caretta caretta
GTTAGGAGACTATCAGCAATTTACCCTTAGACAACCTGGCACCTTTCATTCCAAAGCACTTTCAAACTATGGATCCAAATCAGAGGTTGGCTTATGCTCTGAGGTATGCTTATATCCTTTCTACACTTTTCATTTACTAATTCTATCTAATGTAATTCTGGATGTTGTCATTATCCATATAAATAGCTAATTCTTTTTTGAATCCTGCTGCACTCTTGGCTTTTATAGGTGATGACAATGAGTGCATCACCAATATGCTTTCCACAGCTGGTCAGAAGCAGCACATTTAATTTCAGCTCAGGCCTAGAATTCAGTCTAGTGGAGAATGGTGTAATGGAGATGCAGGACTTATAGGGAGAGACAGATACATCTGCCTCATTGTCAGTGGGGAGCAGGAACTTATGGTAACATTAGGTAAGGCCTGGAGGCATTGTTAGGCACCAGGCACTATGATTTTTCAGACACTGTGACATAGCAGCCATGCCTGTGGATGTGGTTGTGGTAGAGGCAAATTTTGCAGTCATGCAACCACCAAGTTCAACACATTCCTACATTCAGAGGCCAAATGGCCAAAATACGGGCACAGAGCTCCACAGATCTGTGCAAAGTAGCCAGCTGGGGGACAAGACATGGCCACTCTTTAACAGCATAGAGCAACTCTACACAACATTTTAGGACTGGAAGTGAAGTCCCATTTGAAGTTGCACACAGAATTTTAAGTACAGGCATGCGACATGTAAGCGCTGTCACATGAGACTCACGCTGTAGCCTGCACCATTTGTTATGTTACCCCTCACACAAAAGCGCTGGCTTTCTAAACCAGCATCTGCAGGAGACCTCAGGGGCTGAACTGAAACAATGACAGGCACATTTCTGTGCTCCTGCTCCTGCCTGTGAATATAAAGCAGCGCATAGTTGGAGGCTTTTGGACCAACTACTGAATTGCCTATTTTACATTAATCTTTCCTGCAGCAACTCTCACTGTGTATGCCACAGATGAATGCCCTCAACAACAGCTGCTTTCTCCTTAAAGAAATAAGCAAACTAACTTTGTATATGGCCCATGACTCCAATACTGCACAGTTGAAGTGGATCATGGAAATCAGAACTTAGGTTGATTTTATAGGAAAAAAATTGCCACAGGTCCTCTAGCCTCCGTGGGCTAGATTTTGGCTAGCCCTTATGCAGGTGCATCATGTAGGTGCATGAGGGGAGGATGCAAGTAACAGCTTTTCCCCTGAGCTTGTGTAGTTAGGGGTTTGCCAGAGTCCTACTGGGGACCCTAGGCCCCTGCTCCTTCCTATTCCCTGTGGGCCCCTGCTATTGAAAGGGAGCAAGAAGAGGGTGGGGCAATGGTCCTGCTCGGCTTCTGGATTGGCCTCTAGAATTGGATGGGCCTGGAACAGGAAGCATGCAGCCCGGCTGCAAGTATGGCAGTATGCGTGCTCCTTATGAGACTGCAGGAAGATTTTTTCTTTTTGTGGCTCTACCTGCCAAGTGGCTTGTGCTAGAAAAGGGTTTTATGTAGGGCAGGCTTCAAATCCCTTCTCTGCCTAAGTCCAAGCAGGTACTTGAGCCTGGGCTTTCCACAGCTCTGCCCACTGGGCCATTGACTGCTTTGGGGTAGCTCTTTCTCTCTCACTCTGGTTTTGACCTCAAATTCCTTCCTGAACCTGAGCAGTTTTTGTGGGAAATTTCATTGGGAAAAGTTTCAGTTTCACTGAATCAACATTTCCCAATGTATAAACGCTTCGTTGAAAATGTCCCAACAAGCTCTAGTTTGGTGCTGTCGTGCAAATGGCCAGGAATGTAGCGTGAGGATTGTATTGTTGTACATGTTGGAGGCATACAGAACTTATTCAGAGAGGCATGGGGGTTTGGCAATGAAAGGGGTAAATGTGAGGGGTTGGGGTTTAGTTAAGAAGTATACGTCAGTTGGACATTCCCTTCTTTTAAAGATCTGTGTTGGTGGGTGTTCCCTTTATGCAACTTTAACTTGTTTACCAAAGGTTTGGTTTTTTTCCTAATGAAATTTTCTCTTTGTGGAAATTAACTACATGTAAGCAGGAGAAACTGATTGTGTTGGGCAACTTAACTTTGTATTTCCTGCCTTGGAATTCATAGAAATACGAAGTATTATATACCAACGTTTTGTTTAAATAAATTGTAAAACAATGATTCAATGCTTTGTCAATGCTCTGCATTCTTCCGTTGATAATAATACATCTTAGATTTTTACTGTGTCCTTTGTACAGGAGCATTATGAAATTTTTCACAGAGGAAATGAAATGATGGGGTGTTTTTTTAGTAAACTGGTTTGATTTGCAGTTTGGGAAGTATCAGCTTTCTGGTACATTATAATATCCTTTACATCAGCTAGAGTTGTATGTATAATACAAAACATTTCTCACAAATACTCATTTTCATTTTAAAATGAATGCACATCAGCCATACTCGCACATTTGTTTCTTTTCACTTTCTCTTAGCATTTGAGTGATCAGTTTTCACTTGAACAAAATATTTAGGGAATGTGAAGTTTGAAACTCCATATGCAAGTATTCCCCCAAACAAAATTTTAAATTCCAGATTTCACATGGGAGGTCTTTGTAGTCTCATCCATAGATTTAGATTCCAAGGCCATAAGGGACCATTGTGATCATCTAATCTGACCTCCTGTATAACACAGGCCATAGAGCTTCCCCAGAATAATTCCAGTCAGGGAACAGAGCAAACCCATGTGAATAACAATCTTCCAAGTAATGATCTCAAATATTTGTATTAAGTGCACACAGTAACTTTAAAAAAAACAAACAGAATTTGAATAATGAGTACATCTGATGAAACTGTGGCCTATAATGGATATTTTGTGACCAGAAAAGCAGGCTAAACTTTTCTCTAACTATCAGTTGCAGACTTCACTCAATTTTACAGAAAAATCAAGCGCCTTTTGTGTCCTGTATTCTGTGGTTCAAATATCTGTTAGGGCTCAAACTGAGAGGTAACTGGGAGGAACACAGCTCCCGCATCCGAAAAAAATAGAACAAAAGGGGAGTTTTCCTTGTCAAGGGCCCAATTCTGTCTCATTTACTCACAGTGAGTAGTGCTTTACTCTGCAAGTAGTCTGGTTATAGTCTGTGTTGGGGTGCTGTCACAGGAGCAGCACAAACAAGGAATCACATTTCTGAGAGGTATAATTCCCTCCCTGCTTCCTAGAGGTTCACCTGTGCCTGCTGGTGTTTGGGGGTGGAGCCAATGCTCTGCTCACTCCCCTCCCTGCACACTTGCTTGGGAGTCAGAGTTAGGGGGGGAACAAGGTGGAGTAGGTTTCCAGCACCTGCTTACTCCTGCACACCTGGCCCTACACTCTGGGTAGCCTTCACATCGGTATCAGGGGTGTTCTTATGCCTCTGTGTTAGCATGCCACCCAGGTCTGAATCTAGCCTTATGTTAGATAAATGTGAATTAGCAATGAATGTTTTCAAACGATGGGTAAATTAGGATTTGGATCCAGATAAGAAGTTTGCAGCACTAATATTAGAATGTTCTCAGATAAGAAGATAGATATCAATATTTGTATGGTAAACAGCTTTCCCTCTCAGGCAGGGTTAAGCAAAATGAATGTTGGGGATTTTGGAATTCCATACATGTGCATGTTCCGATTTAGGAGCATTATATTTTGTATTTATGCTTTTTAAGCCACCAGTGCCATTAGGTCAGTTGTATGAGAAGCAACATCACACACTAGCAGAGTGAATACATTCAAACCAGTCACTTAACTATGAAAACAGTCATTTTTTTTAATTCCCTGTTTTCCTCCTCATTAAAACATGGATATTTATTAGCCCTCACCCTCTAGCCAGGGAGAAAGACAAGAAGTTGCTTGTTTAGCTGTCAGAAATACCACTCTCTAGCTAGCTAGTGTTTGATCAAGCATGGGAATTTTGCTCCTTCCTTCCAGAGAGTGATCAAAGGAGCCCTAATTTAGCCTCCTGTAGCCACAATCCTCCACTATTCTCAGTTACTCATCTTCCACAAACACTGTCACTCAACAGCGCCTGCATGGAAATCATTAAAAGAACTGAACTGAAAGGAATGACATAAAAAGAACATCAAAGATTCTCCTTTTGAATGATTTGGTCAAGATTATGCTGCATTGGCCTTTGCTAATGGCTGAAGTAGCTACGTAAATGATGGCATTCTGCATTTTGGTAATTTCATTCCTGATCTGAATGGTTTGGCAGAGGAGGCAATTGCAAGAGATTTGCCTATTGTCCATTTTAACGCCTGCTATTGCCAGTGGCAGCCCTGGGTTTGGGCCTGACAGATGGCTGCCTACAATGCCAGACCAAAGGCTACAGTTACCCTGTCTCCTACCCATGCACCTTGCCTCACACAAACACTGCTGAATTATGGGTAGAGCAGTGAAACCTGTGGTTGGCAGACAGCAGTTCCCTTCTTCTGAGGAGTCCCCACTCCACAGATCAACAGACTGGCCATAATCCAGGAGCTCTGATTGGCTGCAGATTGGCAGCCCTCGCAATTCTCACAGGGCCCTGGTTGGTTAGAGAGTTTGCAAAAAATCCCGCCCTTACTTCCTGCTCCCATCTCTCTTCTGAGTAGGGGGATGCAATTTGAGAAGGGACTGCACGGGCTGGCAGAAGGGATGGAAACTGTTGTCCCAGGGACTCAACAGGCCAAGGGTCTGAGAGGTTGTCCATGGGGGAAAATTTACCAGCATAATTATACTGCAGTAGTTATACTGGAATAACTCCCCATTTGGACACTCTTATGCCGAATAAGAATGTCTACTTGGGGGAGTTATACTATCCTAATTATACTGGTGTAATTATGCTGGCAACTTTCCCTATATAGACAAGCCCTGAGTTTGGGGCTGGAGGTCAGGCCTAAGAAGCAGCCTGAGCACATAGTCCCTAGGAGCCTGCCTCACATGTAAAATGGGTCCCTGTCTTAAGGCACTTCTTCCTTTATGCAGGGCTAAGGACTTGAGGCCATCAAGATGTTTATGGCTGATGGAGGATGAGTTTCTTTAAGTGTTTGGATTGATTCCCATTGACTGTACTTTTCAATGACACTGGGGTTCTGTCCATGCTAATAAAGGCTTTAGGATAAATCTGTGCATTGGAGTGATATCTGGGCAAATGTTTTCCTTCCCAACATTTGTAAGAGTTTGGAACAACCTAGCATAGATGGGAGAGCCTCCCCCTTCCACCGACTTTTCAGATGAAGCATGATCTCTGCTCCTTTTTACATAGAGCCTTGCTCCTTTCTCACCCTTGGCCTAGTCTGGAGGAGCCTTGAGCTGGTCATAGCCCACTGGGATAAGCTTTGGTAAGGAGCAGTCAAAGTGGGTTGGGGATGGGGAGAGAGGACCCAGAGAAGGGATTGGAAAGTGGTGAGGAGAGGTAGAATGGAGAGGGAAACTAGAAGGAGGGAAAGAGATAAAGTGAAAGGAAGCAAGAGGGGAATTAGAGGGATAAATAAGGACTTGGAAGGAGATGAGATGGGGGGAATAGAGGGGACTTGGAAGGGAGAAGAAGACTCATCTTGAGGAAGATGACACCTGGATGTGGAAAGAGGAAGAGAAAAAGGAGAAGAGTTGAAAAGCAGGGAATAGCTTGGGGTACCTCAGGGAAGGAAATAAGTGCTGGGGACCCTGGCAGAGGGAAGGTAAGAGAGTGGGTAGATAGGAAAAGAAACTAGAAAGGAAAAAATAGAAGTCAGAGGGGAACTCGGGGAGGAAACTAGATGGGGTGAAAAATGGGGTCCAGAGAGGAATTGTGGAGAAGGAAGAAGCTTGGCTGGAAGATGGGGGAGAGAAACCTGTGGGTGGGACTGTAATAGTTTAAAGAGAGGCGAGAAGAGAGATGGGGATAGTGGAGAGGCACAGAGGCAGAGTGAGAACTGTGACCCTCAAGAGAATGAGGAAAAATAGATGGCAAGAGAATGAAGAGAGACCAAAAAAGAGAATTATGTATAACCAAAAGACTCGAGCTGGGGGACAGGGGGATGGACAGAAAGAGAAAAAATTTAACTGAGAACAGAAGAGGAAATGGGAAGGAAGAGAAACACCGAGGAAACACAGCTTTAGTGTGAGTACATTTTATTTCCATTTCATGTATTCATTTTCATTCCAGCACGTGGTTAGTGGCTCTCAGATGTTTCACTTCTGTTAATTTCTTTTTTTTTTTAAACTGAGTTTATTTCTTTTTAATGTCTTTGGCACGGTGATATGGTGATGCCAACAAATACTTTGAGGGAGCTAATATCTCTTATTGGACCAATATCCATTGGTGAGAGATTGAAGCTTACGCAGAGCTCACTTTCAGATCTGAGGAAAGTCGACAACTATGCTGCAAACAACAACTATCTTCACCTAGGGCACCTGTGGCTGGCTCTGGCTATTTCCATATAGAATTTTTCTCTTTAGAACAAGTCGAGTCTAGTCAGATCAACGAAGAATGAATTTTCAGTTCTGCAAAGAAGGATATAGATTGTATTTATTATTTAGCTGTACTACTTAAAGCTGAGGAACTGAAGGATGTATTATCTTAATTCGCAAGTAATCAAAAGTCTGGATGTGGCAGAGCAAGACAATCCAACCGATTAACAGTTTTGAATTGTTTCAGTGCCTGAGTCTGAAAAATCAATCAAAAGGACTTAGATTGGAATTCAATTTACATACATAAATATGAAACTTTTTTTTTACTTTTTTTCTCTGACAGAGGACTAGATAGCTGTGGAACTGCTTCCAATTCCTTCCACAATTGCACTGGAAAAGACTAATCTTCCAGGGGTGTCAAATCCAATCAGAAGAAAATTAAATTTAAAACAAAGAAAAATTGAAACTCAGCAGGACTCTGAATAGCAATTAGTTAAGTACTTAAACTCAGGTTATCACAATTTTACCTCATGGGGGCTAATCCTAAGACAGATGGTGTGAGTGATCAGTCCCTTTTAAGGTTAGCTCTGTAGTTTGGAGGTGTGCTAATAAGTATGGTAATTGTGCTGTACAAGTTTGTGGGCAGTTAATACATGTATAAGGACTAAGGGGCAGGTTTTGATGATCTGATCTGATTTACATTGTGTAGATCCAGAGAAACTCAGGCCCAAATAATCTGACACTAAACTAATTGAAGGCATTGAGTAACATTTTCAAAACCACCTAAATGCCTTTGGCTCCTAAGTCGTATGTTCAAAAGAGACGTAGGTTCCTAAGTGCCTAAATCATCACATGTGCAACAGGCAGCTCCACACTATTCTCTATCTTCTCTATATTCCTGGAAACCAGCCAGTCAGCTTCTTTAATATCATATTAGACCCAAATTTGGCTTAGACTCAACAACTGGGTGTTTTTTTGGCAACTCATGCTTTGCATTTAGTTGATTCTTCCACTCTCCGCAAATATATTCTCAGACTGGCTATTGACAATAAATGGGTTGAATTACAAATCAAGGCCATGCCCCCAGGCCAGCAGCAATTTCACTGAAGAGATAAAATGGCCAATAAAGGTGACTCTTGCTGAGTTCAGAAATTGATCTGGTACCCAAAAGGGGATTTAGTCTGGTGAGAGTCATGATAAGTTTTAGCTGATATTTCCTGCATCTCAAAAAAGTGCTAGCTTGGCACTTCCTTGCTGCTGAAAGTGCCTTTGAGTCTACACACATTGGCAGTGCCCCATCAGCACTTGGGCAGGGATTCCTCATTAATCTAGCTGTCTGATCTGCTGTAGAGCTTGAAGTTCTCATCTGTGAATGCTGCATGAGCTGCCACAGGGTAATAAATTAGCAGGCCAAAATAACTAAACAAAGTTCCTGTAGACCCAGTCCTGCTTGCATTAAAGCCAATAGCACAAAGCCCATTGACTTCAATAGTGCAAGATCAGGTCAAATATTAGGGACTCTGACTCATAAATTGGGTACAGGAACTGTCACATTCTGTGCATAGGACTATTAATTAGATACATGTCATGAATACTTTTGGTAGCATGGTGTGGTTGAATACCACTTACGTTCTCTTTTCAGTCTAGTGACTTCATTAAGTGACAAGTGATTAACCCGCTACCAACCAATATCCTGGCAGGTGTACAGTTATTACAGTCCATGATGCTATTAATTTGGAATGCATCACCACAGATGCTTTTGGTGGGAACAATGTGCAAAGTTGATGGATCATAAAATGCATCCTACATAAACACAGTAAACCTATCCAGGTGTGTGTGCTTAGTGGAGTTGCTAACAGTACATCCAGCCAAGACTTAGTCCAAAAGTGAGCTCCTAATAATTGGCTTTGTAATACAAGATTTACTATATTTCTTCTTTCCTTGTATATATTGTCATTGGCGGGCTCAGTAGGGGAAGGGGAACAAAACAAAGCTGCTGAACTCCCTAGGCCATATCTTCAAATCTGTCCCTAATGCATTTGGCACAGCTTAGGTTGGGGTGAAAGGTGAACTTGGGGATTGCCCCTTTTATCCTCAACACACCTCCTGTGCTGGTGGCCACAGCAGTGGCTCTTCACCACCCAAGGTTTTCCCCACACAGCAGCTGGTCCAGAGCAGCTTTGTGCCACCAGAGCAGTGTAAACCAGCTGCAGTGGAATGGCCCGATTTCAGTGTTACGTTCTTTCTCCAGACAGAAACAGCTCCTGCTGCAGATAGTAGCCAGAATGCTGATTACTTAGTATGTATATTATGGTCATGCGCAAGGGACCTGTCAAGGTTCCTCCCCCACTCTGAACTCTAGGGTACAGATGTGGGGACCTGCATGAAAAACCTCCTAAGCTTATCTTTACCAGCTTAGGTCAAAACTTCCCCAAGGTACAAAATATTACACCCGTTATCCTTGGACTGGCCGCTACCACCACCAAACTAATACTGGTTACTGGGGAAGAGCTGTTTGGACGCGTCTTTCCCCCCAAAATACTTCCCAAAACCTTGCACCCCACTTCCTGGACAAGGTTTGGTAAAAAGCCTCACCAATTTGCCTAGGTGACTACAGACCCAGACCCTTGGATCTTAAGAACAATGAACAATCCTCCCAACACTTGCACCCCCCTTTTCCTGGGAAATGTTGGATAAAAAGCCTCACCAATTTGCATAGGTGATCACAGACCCAAACCCTTGGATCTGAGAACAATGAAAAAGCATTCAGTTTTTTACAAGAAGACTTTTAATAAAAAATAGAAGTAAATAGAAATAAAGAAATCCCCCCTGTAAAATCAGGATGGTAGATATCTTACAGGGTAATTAGATTCAAA
This sequence comes from Caretta caretta, assembly GCF_965140235.1. Taxonomy (NCBI): domain Eukaryota; kingdom Metazoa; phylum Chordata; order Testudines; family Cheloniidae; genus Caretta; species Caretta caretta. The sequence continues at coordinate 49,280,057 of NC_134210.1, forward strand.
AACATAGAGAACCCCTCTAGGCAAAACCTTAAGTTACAAAAAAGATACACAGACAGAAATAGTTATTCTATTCAGCACAATTCTTTTCTCAGCCATTTAAAGAAATCATAATCTAACACATACCTAGCTAGATTACTTACTAAAAGTTCTAAGACTCCATTCCTGGTCTATCCCCGGCAGAAACCAGCATATAGACAGACCCAGACCCTTTGTTTCTCTCCCTCCTCCCAGCTTTTGAAAGTATCTTGTCTCCTCATTGGTCATTTTGGTCAGGTGCCAGCGAGGTTACCTTTAGCTTCTTAACCCTTTACAGGTGAGAGGAGCTTTCCCCTGGCCAGGAGGGATTTCAAAGGGGTTTACCCTTCCCTTTATATTTATGACAGGACCCAATCAGAACTGGGACCCATTGCACCAAGAGGTGCACAAACACCTAGGCAGATGTAGTTCCTGCCTTGAGGAGCTTACACTCCAAGAAGACAAGTGCCATATGGGGGGAGAACCAAACATCTACTAGTTTAATAAACATGCATTTGCAATTTTGAAGATTAGAAACTGGGGCGGGGGGGATGATTTATGGAGGGGGGAAGTGACGGCAAATACTGGGAGAGTGTTATCTCTCTCCCTTCCCTGCCCGTCCTCTGTGCAATAAGAAAGGACAGTAGGGAGAGAAAAAGGAAGAAAGGAAAGGACACAAAACCTTTACTCCTCTGAGTTTCCCAGGACAGGCCTCCCTGACACATCATCACACAGAATCTGGGGCCTCATTGTATTTCACAAACCATGGCATTAATTTCAAACTAGTAAACGAAGCAACATTTTTACTGCACCTCTGGCTGGCACTAAGCTGTTGACATCATTGTTTCGAGAGCATTATACAGCTCTCAGCCTGCATGGATTTTCTGTGCAGTCATGGATATTTGCTCTTTTTATGGTGGCTCCCACATTTTTGCATGGAAGCTGCCATTTACAGATCCCCCTGCTGTGCCTCCTCACGGCCAGAGCTGGGGTAGAAAATTCTAGTGATTGGTTCATAGCTGCATCTGCCCTTAGCATCAGTCACACTAATCTATGCTGACATCTCCCCTCCAGCAACAGTGTAAATCCCAGCGGGCAGGGCTCCATGTTACCATGTTCATAGCAAGGAGACTCACCCTGTAGAGCTGACTGCAGAAGTGCTGCTAGTGGGTGGTGCTCAGAGAGTCCCAGCTAGCCTAAGAGAGGAGGCCCAATCAGGGGAGGGAAGGAGGAGAATACCATTCTGGCTGGGGTTTGTAGGGTGTGAAAGGGGACAAATCAGCAGGGGCCAGGGGCCAGAAAGTAGGAAGATGGAACAGTGTGCGTGTGGTTAGCAAGGAGAAGAATAGGAAAATGGGTGAGATTCTTCTCCTACCATTTCAGAGAATTGGTATCAAACCAAAAATATATTACTTTGTAAAATGTATTCTTCCCATATATGGTGAAAATCTATAATAAAAGTGCTAGCCCCTTCCCTCCAGAAACAATGCCCAGGGAAATAGTGTTATGGTGACAGCAATTGTATAAATAACTTTCAAACTGACACACAGGCAACTGAAATTCCCTTCCCATCCCCAGGATAGGGAATAGCAATGGAATCGTCCGTACTACCGTGGCAATGCTCTCTATCCTGTCATAGAGGAGGGCCAGGTTCTAGAGGACAGAGCAATGTAGTCTACAAGCATCTGATAAGCCTTTCGCTGAAACTTTCTGGTATCATGGTGATGGTTTTAATGATGTCCATCATGAACACAAATGTCACCAACAACTAATTTTATACAGGTTTCAGAGTAACAGCCGTGTTAGTCTGTATTCGCAAAAAGAAAAGGAGTACTTGTGGCACCTTAGAGACTAACCAATTTATTTGAGCATAAGCTTTCGTGAGCTACAGCTCACTTCATTGGATGCATATTGTGGAAAATACAGAAGATGTTTTTATACACACAGACCATGAAAAAAATGGGTGTTTATCACTACAAAAGTTTTTCTCTCCCCCCACCCCACTCTCCTGCTGGTAATAGCTTATCTAAAGTGATCACTCTCCTTACAATGTGTATGATAATTAAGGTGAGCCATTTCCAGCACAAATCCAGGTTTTCTTCCCCCCCACACAAAACCCACTCTCCTTATACAGATTTCCATACAGCTGTCTGATCTAAGGGTGAATTTTGCCAAGACTTTTGGTCTGTATTGATTCATCTTTTCTAGATTTGTACTGACAATGTAGAGGTAAAAGGCTTCATTTCCAACTAGCAACCTCCTGACCTATCCAATTCCTAACACAGTAGCATTTTTTGTCAGAAATGTCTGTCTATCTAAGGTCAATGGATCCTCCTTTTGCCACTCTTTCATTAGACCATAATGAAAAGTTTGGACGTGAAAACTCCATGCCAGATTTTGATTTTAAACCTGTGTAAATGTGAAGTGACTTCACTGCCTTCAGTAGTAACTGCATGTACCCTGGTTTAACTCCAGAGGCCAGAGCACAGAGTTAAAAGCAAAAACACAATACACAAGGAAAAAAACCACCAACCTGGAATGTGGCTACGCATCTTGATGACAGTGTCCACGAGAGAGGCCAATTATTCAATAAGTATTGAAACTGAATGACTTTTGTGGGCCTAAAGAGAACAGTCCCTTCAGATCAGTGAGGATTTAATACCCTGCTTGAACACAGTGATGTTGCCACTGATTATTTATCACACTTTTATTTCATACTCAACGTATATTTCCCATTATTTTTGTTTGTTTTCCCATTATTTTGATGTTATTCTATGCTTAGGAAAGGTTAAGATGTAAAGAACCCTCTATGTTGGGGAAAATCATAATCAAAAGAAGCTAGAAAGGAAAAAATTGGGTTTTGTATTTCTCCTCAAAAGGTAGAACAGATCATTTCAGTGAATCTACAGACACTTGCGGTGCTTATACACAGCTGTTTCTGTCAGCTGCCCTGGAATAGTCTAGACTAGTTTCCAAACGGAATCTGGGTGAAAGATAGCATCTTCATAGTTAGTCATAATAACACAGTAACATGTCTCCACCCTACTCTAATTTGGTTTCTATTTTAAACAAGCCAAATATAAATTCAGTGACAAAGAAAAGCATATTTCTAAATATAGACACACAGGTGTGTTTTACATTTTTTCTCATCAGCACTTTGTGTAAATATCAATTAGAAGAGCAAAGAAAAAGAAGCTACTCAAGAATCCCAGAGCCACCCTTCACAGGTTAAAAAATGCAGGTGCGTTCTCATCTCTAAATTATGTATAATAACTTCCTGGTAAATGCAGACTTGTCAGGTTTCCTGGCAAACACCCATGTTTCAGGTTGTTCCCTAGCCTGGGAAGATAGTCTATTCCCCCTGCCAATTTTGAAAACTCCATCTCTGTCTTTGGTCTAGTGTTGAGATGGTCCAGGTGGTAGCGATTCTGTATCAATTCTCCTTGCTGCATTCAGTCAGTAGTGGAATCCTCTTTCCCTTGCAAAACTCAGTCAGAAGAATATTAAACTGTATGGTTACTAACACAAGGGACATAAACTGCTCACCTTACTCATATGAGAAGTCCCAATAACTTAGATGGGAGACAGTTTAACAACCCAGAAGAGTTGGGAGCATATCTCTGGACACCCAACAATATCCCAGAGGTATTTTTGTGCTAGTTAGCATTTCTATAAGACACCACGAAACAATACTACAGTGTGTGCATTTGAGGAAACTGCAAAATACTTTTACTGCAAGGGTATTGATTCTATTTGTATAAGGATTGATCTGGGACATCACCAGTAATGGAAAAGTTTCTGTAAACAAAGGACAGGTTCTAGGATAAGCCTTCTCATATTTCTCCCATAGACACTGCAAACAGATACTTTCAGTCAGTCTCACCTTTTGTTTTAAGACAAGAAAAACAAAAATAAGCCTTCTCCAAAGTCCATTGCAGTCAATGGAAAGTCTCCCATTGACCTCCAAGAGTTTTGCATCCAGCCCAGTCAGAGAACACACACTGTGTCTGTCTGCTCTGGCAGTCTGCAACAAACTCATGGAAAAAATGGCAGCTGAACTCTGCACCCAGGAAGAGTGCTTAGAAATGTAAATGTGCAGTACCCAGGCTCTGTCTGCACTTAAGGTGGCCTGTAGAGTACATACACTGCATGCACTCCCAGCACAGGTATAAACAGCAGTGTAGACGGTGAGGCACTGCTTAGGTGAGGGCAGACATCCCTGAGCCTTAGCCTATGTGCCCTGCACAACTCTACAAGCCCAAGCAGAACCTCCCATCATCTACACTGCTATTTTTAGCAGCATAGAGTTCCACTGCTGGAGCCTTTCCCCGCCACAGAAAAGGCACTGACAGTGAGAAAAAGCTCTGGCATGGGGGAGGCATCAGGGGGAATGCTGCTGGAGTCTTTCCCTGCCACAGTGAAAGGCTCTAGCCGGGAGGAGGCAGCGGGGAAAGTTTCCAGCAGTTCCCCACTGCCAGAGACTTTCACTGCAGCATGGAGCTACGCCCTGCAGTATGGACACAGCCTGCCTTTCATCAGAGCATGTAGCTACACGTCCCCTACGCGCTGCCGCCAATGTGGACAAGGCCACAGAAACTAAAATCCAGCACAAACTCCCAAGAGAAAAATTCTTGAGCACATGCCTAACATCAGCTTAATTCTGCCACTGAACAGTTACCACTTGATCAAACCACCTAAGCCTGACTGCTGTGTGAATTGCCATGATGAATCATTAAGGATTTATTTAGTGCAAGTATTACTGAAATGTGGACATACCCATTTTCTTCCTATTGTTGTGGTACAGTGGCTGAGAATTAACATAGTACATTGTGCTGTGATGAAAACATGTAGGAACAAAGTCAGTTTCTAGACTCATTAGGACTTGGCAGCCTTGTCTGAGCAAAATTGTTTTTTCAAGGCAAACATGGACCTGGATGTCTTTTTCAGAGCCTTTGTTAGGGACATTCAGAACATGTGCCCACCAAAGTGCTGGAAGTCATTAGTAAGTGCAAACTATCCCAGGGCTTACTCCATATAAAAAATAATACCCAGTCTTTCTTGGGACACCAGATGCTCAGTCCCATCTGTGGCTTGATTCTGTGAGGTGCGCAGCACTCCCAAACAGCTTAAAGGACTTCATCAGGAGAAGTGAGGATACTCAGCATTTCACCAAAATCAGGCCTCAAAAGTATTGCAAAGATTCTACAAGTGTTGATCCCTCCCTCATGCAGGTTAATATATATATATATGATTGTGTTGGGTTACAATACAAGAGTCCATTCATTCTTCTCTTCAACCACACTGGAAAATAGCTTTGTCTTTTTCCCTCTAAAATATGCTGAACAACATTTTAAAATATTGTAGGAAAAGAATATTTTGGTGGGATATTTTGGAAAAAAAATCCAATGAAAAACATTTGGCATTTTTTGAGCAGCTCCAACTTATACAGTCCTTTTGTGTTCAAGTAATTTTAAATGGTAGCTTTAGAGATATAATTAGTTGGGCATCTTTTTGTTCCCTCTTTACAGGTATTGCATGAGGATATCTCCACTCGGCCAAATCCTCAGCTGGTGTAAATTGTGATAGCTCCATTGAGTTCTAACAATTTACACAGGTTGAAGTGATGTTACTCCTGATTTGAAAAGGGCAATATCTGTAAGCATAGGCAAGGGCTTCCCAAGCTGCTTAGCTTAGCTTTGGTTAGCTCTAAAGGACACATAGAGCTTGCACATTACAGCATCTTCCATTACTTTTTGGAACCTAAGACTGTAACTCATTTGTGTGTCTGTGTTTACCTGCTTTAACCTAGTAAATAGTTTTCATTTCTTTTTCTTAGTTGTTAAATTTTTTGTTAGTTTATTACACGATTGGCCACAAGCATTGTTTTTGGTGAGAGATCTAGGATACAATTGAAATGGGGTAAATGACTGGCCCTTTGGGACTGGGAGTAACCTGAATATTGTTGTGTTTTTTTATCACAAAGGCAGGCTTGCCTGGGTGGCAAGATAGACCGGAGTGCCCAAGCAGAATGTCTGTGACCCCATGTTAAGGCAGTTCTAGTGCTTGAGGAGTTCACACTTGATACTTGTTGGTGAAATCTAGGTATAGCACACACAACCAGCTTGGGGTTTGTGCCCTGGTTTGAAACAGTTTGCCCTGGGGTTGGCACCCACATTCGTGAGCCACTCCAGACAGCCTGTCAGTGTCATCTGTCAATTTTATAAGCATACTCTCCATGCCATTATCCAAGTTGTTAATGAAAATATTGGCTAGTACAAGACCCAGGACAGACGTGGAGCCCCACTAGATACACCCCCCTAGTTTGACAGCGAACCATTGATAACTACTCCTTGAGTACAGTCTTTCAACCAATTTTACACCCATGTTATAATTTCATCTAGATCACATTTCCCTAGTTTGCTTATGAGACTGTCATGTGGGACTTTGTCAAAAGCTTTACTAAAAATCAAGATCTATCACATCTGCAGCTTCCTCCTATCCAGTAGGCCAGTAACCCTGTCAAAGAAGGAAGTTAGGTTGATTTGGCATGATTTGTTCTTAACAATTGCATTTTGGCTGTTACTTATAACCTTATTATCTTATAGGTGCTTGCAAATTGATTGTTTCATAATTTGTTCCAATATCTTGCCAAGTATGGTAATTAGGCTCACTGGTCTGTAATTCCCTGGGTCCTTTTTGTTACTCTTTTTAAATACAGGTACAATGTTTTCCCTTTTCTAGTCCTCTGGGACCTCACCTGTCCTCCATGAGTTCTCAAAGACCATTGCTAATGGTTCCAAGATTGCTTCAGCTAGTTCCTCAAGTACAGCAGGCCCTACTGCCTGGAATATATCTAATTTATCTAAATATTCTTTAACCTGCTCCTCCCTTATTTTGGCTTGGGTTCCTTCCCCCTTGTTGTTAATATAAATTGTGTAATACATATGTGTAAAGCCTCCGCTTCAAAGGTGTAGGACCAGGAACATGAAGAATAAATACTTTGATACATTTTGCATTTTCCTGGAACAATTTCTGTTGGAACAGGGGAAAAAAGGTTATACTTCGCAAATGTACAATCAGTTCAGAACATTTTATTATATAACCCCAGTGACACAATTCTTCTCCAGACATATTGCCACCACAGGGTGTATAATATCCATGCTGTTAATTACAGGCTAGACCACCATGCTATAAACAATGGTATGGTCTTGTTATTGTTCAGAAAAAAATTCTGAGCTCATTTCCCTTAAGTCTTCTGTCAATGTCGTAATCCATATAGTATGAATGCCAAATAATCTCTTTAAATTTTATAAGCCTCTTCTTTAGTATGAACATTGATTGACTAAACTACACACCCTTGCCCTCTGAGGAAAAGAGGTAGAGAACAGGATCAGCGGAGTGGATAATGGGGCCCTGTATATTGTAAAAATGTTATTGTCCTTCTTTATTACCAGTGCATTACCCAACTTAAGTACTTTTTGTAAAACAGTTTATTCAACTGGGCTCATGGAAAGCACTTGATTAGCTAAAATGTCATATCATGTCTATTGTCACTATTGTATTAATGTTTTTGGAAAATACATCCAATGACCTTGAGACACTATCTTCCTGTTTGCTTACATGAAATATTTATACTCTGCATAAATATAGTGCTTGTTAATTGACCTTTCAGCATATATTATTATGCTACACTGTAACCATTATCCCTTATTTATTATAAATTGCAGCTAATTGTCATTCATTTTTAAAAAAAAAAAATAGCATATATGTAAACAATTACTTGATTCTTTCCTGTGGTTGATTTGATACTTTGAAAATTCAGGGGAAAATCTATGAAAAATAAATCTGGTCTCTGAAATCAGAGCAGTAGCTTGCGTGGATTGATGGGTTAGTTTAATTCCATAGAAACAGCAACTGGACTTCAATATCTCATCCAAAAATGACTTTTCCATGCACTACATTCACCTACATTTGTCCTGTTGCCAGTCCCTGGTACTGAGCACTTTTTTAGAGGGGAAGTGAGTAAGTAGTAGGTGTCTGTCCAACAAGTTTCTGCACCAATAGAACCTCATCCTGTGAACTTTCATATAAATATCACTGTGGCATATTATAATGATTCAACTTGATTATGATTAGAGTTGGGTTTGATCTGCTTAACTCAATTCTTCATCTAGATTTCAAACCCCTCTGGTGTTCAGATGCGGTGTTTAGTCTGGCCCATCATGAAGTTGGGCCTGTCAAGGTTCCTTCCCCACTCTGAATTCTAGGGTACAGATGTGGGGACCTGCATGAAAACCTCCTAAGCTTACTTTTATCAGCTTAGGTTAAAACTTCCCCAAGGTACAAACTATTTTACTCTTTGCCCTTGGACTTCCACTGCCACCACCAAACGTTTATCTGGGTTTATTTTTATTAGGAAAGCGTTGTTTGGAAACGTCTTTCCCCCCAAAATCCTCCCAACCCTTGCACCCCACTTCCTGGGGAAGGTACGGTAAAAATCCTCACCAATTTGCTTAGGTGACCACAGACCCAAACCCTTGGATCTTAAGAACAATGAAAAAAAGCATTCAGTTCTTGAAAAGAAGAATTTTAATAGAAGTAACAGTAAAAAAGAAGTAACAATAAAAAGAATCACCTCTGTAAAATCAGGATGTAAATACCTTACAGGGTAATTAGATTCAAAACATAGAGAATCCCTCTAGGCAAAACCTTAAGTTACAAAAAGACACACAGACAGGAATATCCATTCTATTCAGCACAGCTTAATTTCTCAGCCATTTAAAGAAATCATAATCTAACGCATATCTAGCTAGATTACTTACTAAGTTCTAAGACTCCATTCCTGTTCTGTCCCCGTGAAAGCATCACACAGACAGACATAGACCCTTTGTTTTTCCCTCCCCCCAGCTTTTGAAAGTATCTTGTCTCCTCATTGGTCATTTTGGTCAGGTGCCAGTGAGGTTATCCTAGCTTCTTAACCCGTTACAGGTGAAAGGATTTTTCCTCTGGCCAGGAGGGATTTTAAAGGGGTTTACCCTTCCCTTTATATTTATGACAGGGCCAAATGTGAAATTTGGATTCAGATCTGGTTTTGAATTCTGAGATACCTTCCCTCACTCCCCAAATAGTTTTTTTGTTTGTTTGTTTTTTTATCTAGGATTTTATGTCAGACCCACCTCAAGTTATAACTTTGGGACACTGGTGTTGATTGCAACAGAACAGTAATTTTATCCTACTAACATAACTAATGATACCTCTAAATTCAAACATCTTATAATTCATGCACCTATTTAAAGTGTTTGTTGGAACATTTTTATGGGCAGTAGATCATGTTTTTCCAGCTGCTCAGAGAAACAACCTATAGAAAACACATAGATACATGGTTCAAATGCTGGGATTTTTATCAGAGCAAAATGTCTCTCCACAGGCATTTTAAAAACAAATCAGTGAACATGATGTGAGAATAGTTGTTGTTTCTATCCTGAGAATATTTTCTTGGCATCTGGGTTTGATCTTATAGGTGTGTCTTATTGCTCTAATGTCACAGCTCTGTGAATTTGATTTCCTAGGAAAGTCTGCCATATCTTATCATTTCAATGCCATACAACTTCCTTCTCATTTCTCACCTTTGAATTGTTCTAAAGCCTCCAGGACTTTTATAATTGAATTATGAGCATTGCAGGAGAACATAAAGCAGCGTTTCCTTCAAACCTCAAAGGCTGGATTCTTGCCTCTTTGGATTCATGCATAAGAACAAAGACAGTTCAAAGTTTGTCTCATTATTTAGGCCCTGGAGCATGCTTATAGCTTACAGCTTTAAAAAAAAGTTCTTTACTTATTTTCCCACTTTGTTTATAAGAGTGCTAGGCCTTGGTTCTCTTGTGTGGGTGTTAAGCGGAAAGACAGTTTTGCAAATACACAGCATTTTCAGGGAATACAAAAGGCTGCGTTTCTCAGTGACAGGCTGACAGCAGACATTTCTAATGACTTTGAGTTTGATCTCATGTAGACAATAAGCTGTTTCTTTCAGAAGAGATAAACATGTGTGCACCATAGATACTGTACTACCTCTGCAATTTTCACAGTAAAAAAATGTATTGGGTGTAACTACAATGCACTGTTGTTTCAACAATGTTTTTGACATGATGCATCCAATTGGAACTCAACTGCCAGAACAAAGGGCATGCAGTTTCATTTAGGCTGACTGACCTCCCTTCATGGGGTACAGTATTAGGATTTTTCTTCAACCACTTGAGGTCAGCCCTGGGATAATTCATCACTAGATACAACCTTATTCATGGAGTCAAAGCTTTTCTTTCAAGTATCAGAGGGGTAGCCGTTTTAATCGGTATTCACAAAAACAACAAGGAGTCCGGTGGCACCTTAAAGACTAACAGATTTATTCGGGCATAAGCTTTCGTGGGTAAAAAATCCACTTCTTCAGATGCATGGAGTGAAAATTACAGATGCAGGCATAAATATATATTGGCACATGAAGAGAAGGGAGTTACCTTACAAGTGGAGAACCAATGTTGAAGGCCAATTGAGTCAGGGTGGATGTGGTCCACTCGCAATAACTGATGAGGAGGTGTCAATACCAAGAGAGGGAAAATTGCTTTTGTAGTGAGCAAGTCACTCCCAGTCCTTATTCAAGCCCAAATTGATGATGTTAAGTTTGCAAATGAATTGTAGGCTTTTTGTTGAAGAATGGCTACTTTAAAATCTGTTATTGAATGTCCATGGAGATTGAAGTGTTCTCCTGCTGGCTTTTGTATGTTACCATTCCTGATGTCTGATATGTGTCCATTTATCCTTTTACGTAGAGACTGTCTGGTTTGGCCAATCTACATGGCAGAGGGGCATTGCTGGCACATCATGGCATATATCACATTAGTAGATGTGCAGGTGAATGAGCCCCTGATGGTGTGGCTGGTGTGGTTGGGTCCTATGATGGTGTCGCTAGAGTAGATATGGGGACAGAGAAGGCAACAGGGTTTGTTACAGGGATTGGTTCCTGGGTTAGTGTTTCTGTGTTGTGGTGTGTAGTTGCGGGTGAGTATTTGCCTCAACTTGGGGGGCTGTCTGTAAGCAAGGACTGGCCTGTCTCCCAAGGCCAGTGAATGAGGGATCATTTTCCAGGATAGGTTGTAGATTGTTGATGATGCGCTGGAGAGGTTTTAGCTGGGGGCTGTACATGATGGCCAGTGGTGTTCTGTTATTTTCCTTGTTGGGCCTGTCCTGTAGTAGGTAACTTCTGGGTACCCGTCTCGCTCTGTCAATCTGTTTCCTCACTTCCCCAGGTGGGTATTGTAGTTTTAAGAATGCTTGATAGAGATCTTGTAGGTGTTTGTGTCTGTCTTACGGACTGGAGCAAATGCGGTTGTATCTTAGGGCTTGGCTGTAGACAATGGATCATGTGATGTGTCCTGGATGGAACCTGGAGGCATGTAGGTAAGTATAGCACTCAGTAGGTTTCCATTATAGGGTGGTGTTTATGTGACCATAACTTATTTGCCCTGTAGTTTCCAGGACGTGGATCTCTTGTGTGGACTGGTCCAGGCTAAGGTTGATGGTGGTGTGGAAATTGTTGAAATCCAAGTGGAATCCTTCAAGGGCCTCCTTCCCGTGGGTCCATATGATGAAGATGTCATCAATGTAGCATAAGTAGAGGAGGGATGCTAGGGGACAAGAGCTGAGGAAGCGTTATTCTAAGTCAGCCATAAAAATGTTGGCATACTGTGGGGCCATGCAGGTACCCATAGCAGTGCCACTGACTTGAAGGTATAAATTGTCCTCAAATCTGAAATGGTTGTGCGTGAGGAAAAAGCTTTTCTCTCGCCACTCTCCGGTTATAGTGGTGGTAGCTGGAGGTTGATGGTTACAGTCATCCAAATGCACTGTTTAATGCAGTCTTTGGGTGGAATCGAGTTGAAGTCCTCTGTTCATAGTATCTCCTTTTTTTCAGGCAGCCATTCAAGCTAGTTTCTTTCATGTCTTCAGGACATGGCTATGTCACTTTCTTTCATGCCACTGCAACCTTCTTCAGAGGTTGCCAGACAGGCAAAACTTCAACTTATGGAGTGTCTGCAGTATTCACTAAAGAAGTCATGCTTGATTCAACATTTATCTGATTGAATCGAGAAGCCTGAGATCTCCCTCACATACAGAACAAAATCATAGGCCTCTGCTCACTGTCAGACAGGCTGTATCTGCATTAGAGAATTGAACTAGTGAGACAGAACCCGTTCAAGTACAAGTATGTCCATGCCAGCCTTGCTGATGTGTGTTCTGAACTGTTGCAGTCTTCATCCACATGAGCCTTTTTCCAAGCCATTTCAGTTGCAATGTCCACAGGGTAATTCCTAGCTCAATTCTCATAAGTAGTGGATTTCTTGAGTTTTTGAAAGGCCACTTGTGCTCTGTGAGAAAGTAGAGGAATGTCTCTCTGAATCGTTTGTACCATTTTAGTGTCATCCACTCTGGGACCAAAATAGAGACTGAAACAGAGTTTGTAGTTGGTGAAGGGAAATCTAACCCATAAGGTAATTAGCAGGCTCCTAACTCACACCAGAGGCTGGGCCCAGAATACAGAGAATACAAAGATGGCATAAAGCTCTGTCTGAAGTGCAAGAATGGAGTAATTGACAACCAGTACCCAGAGGTATACAATATGCAAAACTAGTACATCAAGCCAGTTGTTAACTGCTATACACTCAGTTCCTACATACAGTTCAATCTCATATTGGGGCCTTCCTTTACAAAGGTGTCTTGGTACAACAAAGTTTCCATAAGAGGAGTGTTCTGGTTGAAGAAGGAGTTGTATTGTCCCAACATTTTAGCTCAGGGGTCGGCAACCGTTGGCACGCAGCCCATCAGGGTAATCCGCTGGCAGGCCGTGAGACATTTTGTTTACGTTGACCATCCGCAGGCACAGCCCCATGCAGCTCCCAGTGGCTGCGCTTCACCATTCCCAGCCAATGGGAGCTGCAGGAGGTTGCCAACTCCTGTTTTAGCTTGTCAGGAGATGGGCTGAACTGTTGTTTTCATGCAAACCATTGTACAAATTGGGTGCGTACAGAATACATAAATGTGTTTTCACGTTTCAAGGCTGTGTTTCATTATTACTACAGAGAGGGTAAGAACAATGGGAAATCAGTCAGTTTTATAGAACTGGAGCTCCAGACACTCCAGTGAAAATGTGTTATCTTGAGCTATATTATTAAGGTTTACATCAAGATAAAGGATGAAAGTTTACAACAACTAATCAGTCATTAAAATCAAAGACGATGATGACTTCACCCATGGTGATCCTGCTGGTGCTAGCTCATGCCATTCTTTGATCCAGTTCTCAAGTGACTAGCATTATGAGGATCAAACTAGCAGCAAAAAAATCTCTGTCCTACGTGAGTCTTCATGAGTCTTCCAAAATACCTAGTATCTAAAAAAAGAAAAGGGGGGCCCAAATATATTGTTGGTATAAGCCCATTGAAACAGTACCAGGTTTACAATGGCACCAGTGGCTCTGTGGCACTGGGACGACTCTCAGAAGGGTCCCCAGTGCCAGGACTGTGGTCCCGCCACTCTCTGCCTGCACTCCACCCCAAGGCCCTTCCTGCACTTGGCTTCTTCTCCCTGTGGCCCTGCCTGCCGCTCACTCCTCTCTGCCCGCTTCCCGTCTTGCCTGCTGCTCTCACCTCTCCATGCTCATCCCTCCGTGCAAGCAATGGGTGGGGCCTTGGGGGGAAGAGGCCAAGCAGGGGCAGGGCCTCGGGGTGGAGCGCAGGTGGACTTTCCATTCATGTGGACTTTTCTAGGAAAAGACTTCTCTTTTGGGTGTCTCTGGGGTGAACGCATGCCTTTTTCGCTGCAGTGTTTATACTGTAATAATTAGTATCTTCAGACAAGCTTCCCCCCCACTGCTATTTCAGAGGTTGGTGACTCTGTTTCTTCAGATCATGGCTGGTATCCTTTTTGCAAAGCATGTCCCGAAAGCCTAGGAAATGTTTCCAGCTTGTTAGTGAAGTAAGACTGATATCTTGTAGGGCTGTTCACTGTGGAGGCCAGGACTTGATATGGAGAACAAGGAGGAAAGGAAAGCCAGCTGCGATATGTAAGCCATAAGAACCTAGAACACATTTGCCTATGTCAAATGCAAGAGGAAAGGGGAATATCATTTAACCAGAGAACTTTATTTATTTATTTTAAGGGGAGAGAATTTTTTTGACATAATGTTTTTTTTTCATCAGAAGATGCAGACTCTTTGAAATTGAAACTTTTTGCACAAAAGCGTCAGTTTTGAATAAGCTTTTGGGAAGGTTTCTTAGGACCAGGATGGAATTTCTGGAGGGGAGGAAGAGAAGAGTAGGGAGGGGAAGAGAGTGATCTGGCTCAGAATAGCCAATAGCCTCATGTGACCATTTGGGGAATCTGCTGGTAGAATTTAAGAATTCTCTTTATGTATCTTTGTCAAACTGCAAACTCCATTTTGAATTTGGGGGCTGTCATAAATGTAAAGAGAAGGGTAATCACTTTTCTGTATACAGTGCTATAAAATCCCTCTTGGCCAGAGATGTTCTGGAGTGGTACGGAAACTGAGTGAGGGAAATGTGCATAGATGAAGTCAAAGTTCCCCTGAGCCTCATCAGGCTGATGTGGTTAGTGTAGGTCATTTCCATAGCCAATGGTACACAAGGGAAAGATGTGGACAGCATCACATCCAACCAACTTTGACTGTCCTCACCAGATGGCTCAAGTACCCATTTTGTAGCTGGGAGAATTGGTCTGGGGGTGGCTTTCGTGTGTGAGTTCAAGCAAGACTCAATCCCACAACTTTCAGGATTGTAGTTAAGAGTCTTAACTACTCAGCCACCACAATTCATTTGATTTATTTTTTTTATATAGAACAGTGTGTATCTCATGCTATTAAAGAAAGAGCAATAATGTGCTAGAATCCTGTGCAAAGTCTATGCGTTATGTGCTACACCTTATCATACGCCTCTTGAAGAGGTAAACCACATGGCTCACACGGCTTTGAATAGAATTCTGGTACAGGTGTGCTTAACCTCTGGGGGGAGTCAGAGGGTTCAGCCCTGGTTCCAGGAACTGGGTATTAGGCCATGTGGTTGCAGATCTCAGAAGGGGGTGATAGATAGTAGATCTGCACCCTGAGAATATGTCCAGTTCCCAAAGTCAGGGTCAGTGCCTGGGCTCTGTTCAGACTCCAGAGGCTTAAAAGACACAGCATCTTAGGTCTTCCACCCCCCTTGACTATTCTGGGCTGGATTGCTCATTTCTGTGTTTTTCCATGAACAAATCCAAAAGGTCTCATTTTCATTTCAGTGTGAAACACAGATTTCGAAACCTCACATCTTTTTGCAAAATGATTTCTTGTTTTCAAGCCAGCCCTAGCTGAGGGTTCCTGTGGTGCAAATTAGGGCCTTACGGGTCTCTTGGGACATGTTGGACATTATTCTGAGGTGCCAAGGGGAGAAGGGTGGGGGGAGGGGGGAGAAATCCCAGATGATCTTTCATTCTGCTAATTATTTTACAGATTTTGAGATCTAATTATTGTATCAATGTACTGTTGATTTTAGCAATCTGTATAAAAAAAGCCAGTTGCACTCTGAAACTCCCTTGAGGTTTGGGCTTCTGGATAAAATCTAACTGCATTTGTCCCAGGTTGGTTTCTCCAACCCATTCCTGAATGTAATTCACTTAGTTATCAAAACAGGTTAAACCCTCCTTAGTCTTTCAAATCGTAGGTGTAAACAGCAGCAGTTAAATAAGTGGATTAGCGCTAGCTAAGTCTTGGACACTGTGACAGCCACTTCTGGAAGTGTTCTTACAGTTCCTGGATACGTAGTAATCTTCTTAAATGTTTATATTTTGCCACAGTAATCCTTGTTAATAAGTAAACCATATAATAAAAGGACACCACCCACAGCAATGTGGTTTGGCAACACAAGTAGCCAACTAATTGGAAAAGCAATTTAATGATGCTTTGAACAGGCTGGGGGAGAATGGAATATGAGCTCTGACACTGAGGATATTTTGACTTGTAGGCAACAGATTGGAGATAGACTACAGACCACATGATTTAAAACTGCTTGATGGGGACCAGAGCTTGTTAATGGTCTCTGAAGCTAAACCGAAAAGAAAAATCAGTAAGATAAAATAGACAGCAGTTACCCTTCAAGCAGAATTGGATATATGTCCTACCTAAGGTAAAAAAGGCGTTAGAGAGGTTCTGTTGCTAATATAGGGAGAATCCGTAATGTAACTGTTAGGCGATACCATCTATCATATCATGTATTCTGAAACAAAGATGCCCTGGGTGTGTCCCAAAAGATTCTCATAGCTTTGTAAGTGAGCATGTGTTTTTCTTCCTGGGGACAGAAAAGGGTTTAGTTCCTCTCCACCATCTTACACACTGAAAGCTGGATGTCAGATCTTCAGTACTCACCTTCAATACTCAAACTAGGGGTACCAACTTTCTAATGGGCAACAGAGGATGGATCACTTGATGATTCCCTGTTCTGTTCATCCCCTCTGGGGCACCTGGCATTGGCCACTGTCAGAAGACAGGATACTGGGCTAAATGGACCTTTGGTCTGACCCAGTATAGCTGTTTTTATGTTCTTAATTGCTGAAAACCAAACACCCTTGCCTTGCCCACTGCCCCGCCTCTTCCCCTGAGGCCCCACCCCCACCCAGTCCTCTCCCCCCTCTCTCCATTGCTTGCTCTCCACACTTCCCGCTCACTCCCCTCTCTCCCAGGACTCACCTGCTGCCTGCAGAGCCAGGCTGGGAGGAGCTGATGCGGAGTCTGCCCGCCTGCCCATTCAGGACACAGCGGGATAGGGGAGTGCTGGGGCACAGCGGGACACCATGAGGGTTAGTCCCCGGAGCAAGCGGGCAGGGAGGGGTCAGCCCCTGGAGCTAGGGGCTGGGGCAACTGGGGCACAGCGGGGCAGAAAGGGTCGAGGGTGGATAGGATCTCCCCCCGCCTCTCCCCCCCGGGTGGCGGCACCTACCTCTTGGAGCCTGGTCTGGAAGCAAGCCACTGCTCTGTCAGGCTTCAGCAGCTGAGCAGAGAGCATCTCCTCCATTAGGCTCCAGCTGCAGCTGCTGCTCTTCCCACCTGGTTGAAAACTGGACACCTGGCAACCATAACTCAAACTGAGAAGTGGAGGTGGGCTAGGGGAAAGAGACGGAGAGAGAAAAAACTAAATTTCTTTTATAAGGATCCAGGTCATTTAAATAACTCCACTTTTTCACAGGGTGATCACTTCATAGCCCTTCTTTAGTTCGTTAGGCCAGAATTCACTAGGCAGCCAAGAAATTATGTCAGCGGAGCAAGTAGGAGTGGGAGAGAGGATAAAGGGGGAGAAGTCAGGCAAGAGAAGTAGATTTAAGAATTATTGGAAAAAAGATGGCATCTCAAGTTGATGGAGAGGAAGAAAAGTTGCTAAAGTTGCTAGAGCAGGCCATTTTGTCCTATTTTGTCAATAGAATACCCACTGAACTTGCTCTACGGTTGAGCTGGAGGAAGATTGAGCTGTATACTGAGGGATATTTTACAGTATGACAATATGTCATTTTATAGGTTTCAGAGTAACAGCCGTGTTAGTCTGTATTCACAAAAAGAAAAGGAGTACTTGTGGCACCTTAGAGACTAACCAATTTATTTGAGCATAAGCTTTCGTGAGCTACAGCTCACTTCATCGGAGCTATAGCTCACGAAAGCTTATGCTCAAATAAATTGGTTAGTCTCTAAGGTGCCACAAGTCCTCCTTTTCTTTTTGTCATTTTATAGTAACTTTAAGGAGAATTGTAGTGTAGTATTTACAAAATGGATGGCAGGGACCTTTCCTGGAAGGATACCTGATCTCATTGTGATGTATTTTTCTTTGCCTGACAGTACTTCCATTTTCTCTTTATGTCCCCCACATCACTGACTTTCATAGCCATTTGACTGAGCCTTCAAAGTAGTTTGGCCCAGTTTATTTCCTCTATGGAATCTGGGAATGGGTGACGGGATGGATCACTTGATGATTCCCTGTTCTGTTCATTCCGTCTGGGGCACCTGGCCTTGGCCACTGTCAGAAGACAGGATACTGGGCTAGATGGACCTTTGGTCTGACCCAGTGGGGCCATTCTTATGTTCTTAATTTTGGAGTCTCTCTGTCTCAATGGGTTTCTTCCCTTGTTTCAGGATAGAAGCTGGTTTCCTATTCAAAGAAACTGGGCTTATGCCTGGGACTGGACATTTTGTCAACTGCAATCCAAAGACTTTTAAAAAATAGTTTGCTGTGTTGTCTTGTCAGTTGCAGTTGTGCATCTAATTTGCTGATGGATTTGTAAGTGGAGGAGAGCCAAACCTGTGCTTCTCATGTGATGAACCAAATGTTAACATTTTCAATTTTAAAAATTATTTAGACATCATCAATATTTGTTATCAATATTGATGTGAAAAAGGAGCTATAAAGACTTGCACAGACATCTCAGTACACAACCTTGCAGATCAACTTTTGACCGTCAAGTCTCTATGTTGTTTAAAATTGAGAAATATAAATAGGGATATGAATGAATCAAGGTTTCTAAATTTTTATCACTTATATGTATGTTTAATTTTATTGGCCTGGAGTTTTCTAGCCCTTTACTCTTCATGGAGGGTTTCCCAATGAACAACTAAAGGTGAGATTTTGAGATTAGGAAGGAATTAAGCAAAATCTGCCTATGGGTTTTCGATCCACTCAGACACAGGACCCCCAGAGGAGTTCATGAGAGGTGATTCCCTAAAGGAGATGTCACTGAGATTGCTGGAGGCAGAAGAGAAACAAAAAGCTAAATAGTCCAAACTTGTCCACTGTATTGCTTCTGTCATTATTGAAGAAAAATAATCTCATGTTCCCTTCCTTCAGCACCTCATTTACTTTGTGAAAAATGATACTGGTTTATCTTAGATAGAAACACAACCCTAATTTTTTCTTCCTGTTTTTGACCTGGCTGTAAGAGTCTAAAACAAATCAGGTGGCATCAATACAAACTGAAGCAGAGGTAATGGGATAAAAGCCTTCCTCCACCATAGCTCATCTCACTGGGAGTTGGCTTTCTTTCCAAATGCTCATTGTTTTCATGATTTAATAAAAAAATAAAAAAAGCTGCACAAGTTGCACAGCTCCTCGAACCCCACTGATTCCATAAACATTATTAATAGTCTCTTTTGTGCACTCTCTTTCACATGATTTGCTTTTTAATGATCCACAGATTTCCATTAAGTTCACCTTGGTGTGATGGTTTACAAGAGATACTAGAGTTTCAGCTATGGGGAGAAATAGAATGGAACTGAAAACCAAAAGGGCTTAAATCCCAAGGAAACAAGTATGATGAATTTGGCATTGGGTAAGTAATTCAGGACCTTGAAACATTGCTTCCACTGTTCCCAGAGCCATGTCCTTGAGCCAAGATGATACATAAAGCTGGGAATATTTAGTCCAGACCTGGAAGTTTTGGGGTTTTCTTGATAACACTTTGCAATTCAATGAATGGCCAAAATGAATTAGAGGGAAGGTTGATCTTATAAAAATCCTGGTATTCAAACTCCGCAAGGCAGGTAAGATGTCTTTCCAAATTCAGATGTGGCTATTGTTATAAGGTGTCAGTAATGCTGAGTCAATCAGTAGAATTTATATTACTCAAAACTTAATCCTGTAGTTGTTTTGGAATAGAAATAAAAGTGCAGAGCAGGATCCCCATCTTGATTAATTTATTAAGAACAATGTCTTATCTCATCGCCATCACTGTCTGTGGTTAAATTGTCAATGGGCTCAACAGCCTGTAGCAATGGTAAATACACCACTGGGTATTTCATCTGAGTTGAAGCCTAAAACATTTTTTGATAAAATAGCTATGATATCGCTGGGTCTTTGGGGAAGAATCTCTAATTGCATCTGGATAGATTTCACTCAGTCACCTGTCCAGAGATCTGGCATAAGATACCTTGTGTATACAAGCAATATATGATGGTCATCTTGACGAGAAGTGTGATCTTGAAAAGCCGATCATGACAGTCTGCTCAACAGAGCTGATTAAACTAAGGCAATTTGTTGGATTTTCATCGTTTTCTTAATGCCCTGTACTTAGTTGTGTTGTTTGATATGACAGGCAGGGCTGGTAGCCTATTATTCAGGTTGCCTGACATTTATAAGACCCTGTTTTCAGTTGCTTATAACTTTGCCAAACTTTAACCACTGGGTTTGAAATTTTACACACTTGGTATCTGCCTAAGGCTGACGGTTCAGCCATTTCCCAGAATGAGGCTAGGGCATAATATGGTTTGCCAGTGTTAAAAAATTCTGGCAGCCTTTACTTTGAAAAGCTCTACCACCCCATACTTTGAAATAGAGACTTGAAATTTGGCATAAGGGTAGCCTTTGTGTCAAGGAGGCGTCCTTTGCCGTCCCTGTGAAAATCTGCCCAAATTTAGCCAAGTTGTAAGCATTTGAAAAATCACAGTTTTCACCTGTTCAGTATAGAGTTCTTAGATTTTCACAGCTAAATCCCTGAATACAGGGCATATGCCAGCCCAGAGCTGAGTTGGATTTTCCCAGCAATTGCAGCTCTGAACTTCTGTGGGCCGTGCTGGGTCTGGGCACCTGAACTGAGAGCAGTGAGCCTGTGCCTTCAGTGACTCCCCTGCTGGGGGCCCAGGCAGTGAGAAGGAGGAAGCTGCCTCATTCAAATGAAGAGGGTTATTGGAGTCAGGTGAGGCAGAGCCTTCCTAAAAGTGGGGGGACCAGGGGCTGCGGCTCCAAAGCCCCGCCCCTCGGCTGGAATGGGGTCGGGGTAAGAGCCGTGCGGGCAGCTATGTAGAGCCAGCACACGGATCCTCCATCTGCCCTGGGCCGGGCAGGGAGTCCGGGGGGGGCCAGTGACAGGGGCTGCTTTCGGTCTCACCCCACCCCGGGCAGGTCAGCACAGTTCTCACAACTGCCTGGGCTCCCCAGCCAGGCTCCACCAGCTGCTGATGTGGCTGGGGAGGGGGGGGGGGGGATCTTGGAAGAAGTGGAGAGGAAGTGTCCAGGCCCACTGGGTAAAACCTCTCCCACCCAGAAAGCCCTGCCCAGGAAGACAGTGAACCGGCGGGACCTGCTCTGTGGGTGAACTAGGATGGTGTGGTGAATGAAGTTGTTGTCTGAGGAATCCTGCGTCACTCTTTGCAGCAGTTTGGAAGATATGTAGTGAATGAGGCAGGGGACTGCAGGAAGAGAAAGGGTGGTCTCGTTGTTAAGGCCATGGAATACTGCCTCAGAGAACTGGATTCTATCCCTGCCTCTGTTACAGAGTTCCTGTGTGATGCTAGACACGTCTTATAAACCAGACTTTTCACTGGGGGTCACTAATGGTGTGTTCCTCATTTTTGGGGTGTCTGACATGAGACCCTGGGTCTGATTTGGAGAAGTGCCGACCACTCACAGCTGCAACTGAAGTCAATGAGAGCTGTGCTTTGAATGTATAAAGTGCTGTACAATAGTAAGTACTCTGAAAAATCAGATCATAAAGGTCTCAGATTGGACACTTTTGACCTTAATCTCTCTGTGCCTCAGCTTCCTGTCTGAAAAATGGGGATAATATCATCCCCTGACTTCAGAGGGGTGTTGTGACAATCAATTCATGAATGTTTTTGAACAGTCCGATATTCTAGTGATGAGCAACAAAGAAAAGCCCTTGAGGAAATTAATAATTCTGTCTTCACATCAGGGTTTGAATAGTGTGTAGTAATAAGGCATGGGGGCCACACACTGAACAATGGGGAGAAAACAAAATATTGAATAGCTGTTCATTAGGTGAGCACGGTGTATGCTTTGTACTGAATGAGGCTGGGGTCATTTAAAAATAGGAAGTGATCACGTAAAGACTGTATCATAATACATATACTCAAGGGGACAGAGACGACTTGTGCCTGCAGATAGTGGGAGGGCAGAGTGAGGGCAGTGGCTTCAGCAGCAGTTATTGAGCATGCTCAGTCCATGTAATGATGCTCAGTGCAAGCCAAATCGGTGGGGGGGGGGGGGATGTGACCCCACCTTGCCCCCCTCCCCACCTTGCCTTTGCAAGGGGGTCAAGTTAAGGTTGCACAGACAACCTTAATTCTGGCATTTCCTAACTTTCATCATGTCTATGACTCAAATCCAGCTCTCCATCCCTGACTTCTCCTTTTGTCCATTCCTGCATCTGTCTCACTATCTCTTTGGCATCTCATCCTAAGGGTCCTGCCATCAACTCAAACTCTGCACAACAAAAGCTGAAATCCCAGATCCTCCTTTTCCCTGCGCCTCTGCTGTTCACAACACTGACATCTTCTCTATCCCCCAGTCTCCCAATCTCCCTGAACATCTAGACTGTTACCACATCCTGCCAATTCTTTCTCAAGAAGATCAATAGCCC
Source organism: Caretta caretta (assembly GCF_965140235.1). NCBI lineage: Eukaryota > Metazoa > Chordata > Testudines > Cheloniidae > Caretta > Caretta caretta. The sequence continues at coordinate 49,302,521 of NC_134210.1, forward strand.
CCTCCCTTCTTTTCTGTTCCTATGGCTGAAATGCTTGTCTGTGCCTTCTGTTATCTCTCCTCTCAAATACCACATCCTTCTCCTCTCTGGATGAGTACTATCAAGCTCCCTCCCAGTCAATCAAGAATGCAGTGGCTAAAATAATCTTCTTTGTTTGCTGCTTGGATTATGTCCATCCTGTGAATCCCTCCCTCTTCTGTCCTTAGTACCAAATTCTTACCTTTATGTTCAAGATCCACTTCTGCCTAAGACTCTGCTTTCATGTCTTATCCCTTTTTTGCTATCCCTCTTTATTCTGCCAAACCCTCTTGTGACTGTGCTGTCTTTCCGGCTATGCCTGGAACAACTTCCACCATCTAAAACCCTTTACTTTTTTCATAAAGCCCACAACTGGTGTAACTAATGCCAATGCAAATGCTGTATGGAGTGCAGTTGTAGCTGTCTCGGTCCCAGGATATTAGAGAAACAAGGTGGGCAAGGCAAGATCTTTTAGTGACCCAACTTCTGTTGATGAGAGAGACAAGCTTTCAAGCCACACTGTGTTCTTCTTAGCACAAGACACAGATTCATAGTGCTAGCCACACTGAGTTCTTCTTAGCACAAGACACAGATTCATAGTGCTACCTTTCTAGACTGGCCAAACAGTCCATTGCTCGTGCCATGGCTTATGGGAGAGAGACATACTTTCCTTTGGTCCTGTCCTAGAAGGAGATGACAATGTTGCAAAACGTGCTCAGCCCTTTTTTGCAAGGGAGAATCTTTACTTGTTCTCTAATTTACTCTAGCCAGCACAAAGAGTGAAATTGATGGATCCCCTAGAACCATGGGTGAAATTCTGGCTCTGTTGAAGTCAATGGCAAAATTCCCATTCACTTCAATGACGCCTGGATTTCATCCCAGGTCTTCACTGCTGCAACATATGTCTATGCTTTAAGAGTGGGAGGAAAATGTAGGAGGAAAAATGAAAGGAGGGGAATAATCTAAAGAAATCAGAATTTTGCATTAATGATAATTTAAGTATAATTCAATTTTTAAAATTTCTCATGCTGGAAGCTGTTCATGCACCTCTAGTCCTCCCATGCTTAATGGCTGGCTCTAGAGGCAAGGTTCTGCCATTTCAGCTCTCTATTTAGTGCTCTTTTAACTCATGGCCTCCAGCAGTCATGGTGTACACTAGTTAGATCCATAACTGCTGCTAATGGTACTATATGGTAACTAGTGAATTATGCCCTGGTGCTTTTCAGGGCAGATGCTCTCTCTCTCTCACACACTCACACAAACATACACGCAATAAGTGATTAGCTGCTTCTTACTCCAATTATTTTTCTGGAGAAAAGAGGCAAGAAAAAACAAACAAACTCTAGCATCTTAAATAGGCTGCTAAAGAGCTATCAGTCTGAGACAGATTTTTTTTTTTACCCCCAGACATTCTGTGAACACATACCTTTAATCATTTGGCAGATTACCTTATTCACCACCACAGAGCCTGAGCTCATTATTTAATTAAAATATCTTTTCTTTTCATCAAAACCACATGGACTTTGTTTGTATGTGGGTTTTTTCTTCCCCACCCTGTACATCTATGTAATAATAGCTGCATAAAAGAATTTCTGTCATTTCGTATTGATGACTAAAGGGTTAGCAACATCAAGGAAAAAGGGGAATTGTCTGAGTAGACTTAAACTAGCCAGTTGACATAACAGCTACTTGGGTGGTATGAGGTTTCTGAGATGTATATGATAGTTTACTGCTTTCTCTTGCCAAAACATCTGGAATCCAAAATCCAATCATTAGACAGCCACACGTTAGAAAAACAATCAGACAGAGAAAACAGGACCAAAAAACCCAAAACCAACAACCCCTGGATAAGGCATCATTATTACGACTGGGAAATTAGACATTTAAGGTTGTACTTCAAAGCAACTATTTTTATTATACATGCTCAAACAGTTGATTTATTGCACAGCAGAGCAAGACAGGAGTGAATACTCCAGCCTCCCAGGGGGAAAAATTCCTTGTACAAAGAAGCTGTATGCTAAGTAGTTTTAGAGGCAGACTGCAGATAAGAATAGAATCTTTTTTCTTCCCTTCAACACCCTGCCCCCCCCCCATTTATACACAAACACAGAGCAGCAGGAGATACTCTTTTCTAAATGCACAAAGGTGTCATTTCTGAATTGTGATATTGTGGCGTCTTGCTCCAAAAGAGTTCACATTTTTCATACCCAAGGGAAGAATATATTTAAGGAGACCACAGCAGCAAAAAAATAGCCCATCCAAAACTTTGACCCATGAAGAGACCTTGATCTGGGCCAAGTCAGCAATAGCATCCATAGAAACTGCCAGGCCAGAGAGCGTACTCCGCACAGCTTAGCCGTCGAGGGCTCTCCACAACAACAGAAGGAGGAGAAGGGAAGGCAATGGATACTCAGGCTCCCGTCGTTTTCAAAAACTCATCACTTGACAATTATAACGCTTTCCACTCTAATCTTAAAAATGTTTTGAAAAAATGTTCATAAATATGTTTCCGAATCCCATTGTGTAACTGAAACATTTTTCTAAGATTAAAAAGTGGAGAGTGCTGGCACAAGGTTTGTTTGAACAAGTGGGCTTGTGATTTCTTATTCCTAAGGTAAATGAATATTTGATTAGGAGTCTTAGCAACTGTGCTGGTGGAATTTTGAACTTTGTTTATTGAGCACATGAATAAACTGCTTGCAAAGCCCAAGAACTTTGTGAGACTGAATAGTTGGTGTCTTGGTCTTGGAGAAAACTGAGGGGGAACATATTTTCTACTGATTAGAGCAGGGGAGTCAGGACTCCTGGGTTCAATTTCTAATTCTGAACCTCACTCACTGCGTGACCTTGTTCACCCATTTATAAAAAGGGTAAAATAATACTTTGCAGGGTGGCTGGAAGCTTTAATTAACATCTGAAAAAAACCATTTAGATCCTCAGATAAGATTTTACTGTATTTAAGTGCTAAGTATTATTATACTATGAAACTGAAGCGAATACGGAAAATAGGTCAGTTTTTTATGATCCCAATTAAAGCACACAGACAGAAAGAATAAAAGCACTCCTCCCTTAAACATGCACAAAATTGGCAAGACAAACCAAGTCTCAGTTTTTCAGGGATAGAAACTCTCTTCAGCTTCCATGCTGCGGGAGTGAGCAAAAGGCCACCACCCACTCTCCCGTCAGTTTTGTGGGGGTTGCATGACTTTTGAGGCACAGGAGTTGGCTGGTAGATGTTAGACTCTGACACTCCGTTTCAGAATTCAAAGACATTCCTCACAGTCTGTGCATCACAGAGATATTTCCTTGGAGTCAAAAGTTTCATCCTGCAGTAAGAGGACCTGTGAAGAATTGTTTTTTTATTACAAGGACAGAGAACAAAAGTAGGTGATTTATTTAAGTAGCAAGCAGTCAGTCTCAGATAAGAGAGAGCCTATCTTAGCCTCCACGTTTTCAGCTAATGAATGAGCATGGGAAACTGGAGCAAGATCAAAGTTGCTTTGTGACAAAATTGCTGACATTCCTGAAATAGCTCAGAGTTCCTCCGTTCACACAAAGTATGAATCAAGTTCACTGACATATAAAGAAAACCCACAATGGAACCTTTAATTCTATTGTTACCTTGACTCTCAACTTATTGCCCTGCAGACCTCCTACTAAAGCCATTAAGAAATGACTGCCACTTGATCCATTGTTCCCCTCCATATAAAGATGTCAGAGGTCAAGATGAGTAGCCACAAAAAAGGCAAACCTTTAAAATACAGGTTTCAGAGTAACAGCCGTGTTAGTCTGTATTCGCAAAAAGAAAAGGAGTACTTGTGGCACCTTAGAGACTAACCAATTTATTTGAGCATGAGCTTTCGTGAGCTACAGCTCACTTCATCAGATGCATACCGTGGAAACTGCAGCAGACTTTATATATACACAGAGAATATGAAACAATACCTCCTCCCACCCCACTGTCCTGCTGGTAATAGCTTATCTAAAGTGATCATCAGGTGGGCCATTTCCAGCACAAATCCAGGTTTTCTCACCCTCCACCCCCCCACACAAATTCACTCTCCTGCTGGTGCTAGCCCATCCAAAGTGACAACTCTTTATATAATCAAGTCGGGCTATTTCCTGCATAAATCCAGGTTTTCTCACATCCCCCCCACCCCCATACACACACAAACTCACTCTCCTGCTGGTAAAAAGAAAAGGAGTACTTGTGGCACCTTAGAGACTAACCAATTTATTTGAGCATGAGCTTTCGTGAGCTACAGCTCACTTCATCAGATGCATACCGTGGAAACTGCAGCAGACTTTATATATACACAGAGAATATGAAACAATACCTCCTCTCACCCCACTGTCCTGCTGGTAATAGCTTATCTAAAGTGATCATCAGGTGGGCCATTTCCAGCACAAACTGACCACTCTCCAAGTTTAAATCCAAGTTAAACCAGAACATCTGGGGGGGGGGGGTAGGAAAAAACAAGAGGAAACAGGCTACCTTGCATAATGACTTAGCCACTCCCAGTCTCTATTTAAGCCTAAATTAATAGTATCCAATTTGCAAATGAATTCCAATTCAGCAGTTTCTCGCTGGAGTCTGGATTTGAAGTTTTTTTGTTTTAAGATAGCGACCTTCATGTCTGTGATTGTGTGACCAGAGAGATTGAAGTGTTCTCCGACTGGTTTATGAATGTTATAATTCTTGACATCTGATTTGTGTCCATTTATTCTTTTACGTAGAGACTGTCCAGTTTGACCAATGTACATGGCAGAGGGGCATTGTTTTTTACCTTCAGTTCTTTTGGTACGATGTCCATCTGTTTGCATTTGGAAAGGAATGCCCCTCTGCCATGTACATTGGTCAAACTGGACAGTCTCTACGTAAAAGAATAAATGGACACAAATCAGATTTGTGCTGGAAATGGCCCACCTGATGATCACTTTAGATAAGCTATTACCAGCAGGACAGTGGGGTGAGAGGAGGTATTGTTTCATATTCTCTGTGTATATATAAAGTCTGCTGCAGTTTCCACGGTATGCATCTGATGAAGTGAGCTGTAGCTCACGAAAGCTCATGCTCAAATAAATTGGTTAGTCTCTAAGGTGCCACAAGTACTCCTTTTCTTTTTACCAGCAGGAGAGTGAGTTTGTGTGTGTATGGGGGTGGGGGGGATGTGAGAAAACCTGGATTTATGCAGGAAATAGCCCGACTTGATTATGTAAAGAGTTGTCACTTTGGATGGGCTAGCACCAGCAGGAGAGTGAATTTGTGTGGGGGGGTGGAGGGTGAGAAAACCTGGATTTGTGCTGGAAATGGCCCACCTGATGATCACTTTAGATAAGCTATTACCAGCAGGACAGTGGGGTGGGAGGAGGTATTGTTTCATATTCTCTGTGTGTATATAAAGTCTGCTGCAGTTTCCACGGTATGCATCTGATGAAGTGAGCTGTAGCTCACGAAAGCTCATGCTCAAATAAATTGGTTAGTCTCTAAGGTGCCACAAGTACTCCTTTTCTTTAAAATACAGCCGCTAGAGAGTAGTGGTTAAACTGTTTAGATCGTTGTATGTTTTGAATGCAAAGTGTCATTTGGATTTCCAAGATATGTTGACCAGACAGAAGGATTTTAGAAGGTTTTAAATATTGAATCTGACTGTTATTAATTTAGCTTGCAGTAGTACAACAGGTCCCAAGCAGGTTTGAGGCCCCCTTAGACCAGGCTCTGTACAAACACACAAAATGACACACTCCCACTCCAAGGAGCTACCTGTCTAAGGTCCTAACGTCAGGTCTGCTAGATGGGGCAGGCGGGGCTCATGGGGTTCATGCCAGTGGATCTAATTTGCATGTAATAATGGAGAAAAAAGGAAATGTGTGCCAACCTAGGGCCTAATAAGACTGACACATGGGAGACCTGGCTTGGAATTCTGATCTAGTCTATCCAAGGCCAGAAGGGCTTTGTGCTGCACAGGTAGCTCATAATTCAACAGCAACCCAGTCCTGATTGCCCTGGGAAAGTAAGAAGCAATAGCAAAATCCAAATCCAAAGGGAAACCTTACCTAGAAGGATGATGGCAGCCCACAATGGGCCTGATTCACCTCTCATTTATACTGGTGTAATTCAGGAAAACCTCCCATTGTGGTCAATGGAGTTACACAGATGTAAAATCAGTATATGTGAGAGGACAGTCTAGCACAAAAACCTGAAGGAAAAATAATGTATGGGGGCTGGGGGAGATTAGGAATATTTGGGGACCTGACAGAGATGCTGAGGACCCTCAGTGGAAAAAAAAAGAGGGGGTATTGAAAATGCATATTAGCAGAGGTCCCTTGTGTGGATTCTGGGGTGCTCTGGTATTAGCCTGTCTTGCAAGTACCACTGGTAGCAAGACCCACACTCCCCCCCAACTAGTATGGAACATGGCCCTCCCAGGGACAGAATTCCTCCTGAGCAGGAGGAAATGAGCAGCTGCAAGTTGTGTCTTAGCAGATATGCCACAATGTCCTCTATTGACCCATTACTGCTCAGTGAATTCATCACAGGCTGTTAAAATTAGCTTTTCTGACAAGACTGGTTACTAGAAAAGATCAATTGGAATTTGTTAAAAAAAATCTTGCCACTTAGCTGCTTTAGCAGAATGAATTGCATGAGACTGGATCTCAGAATCTCCTCATTCTGTGTTTGCTAGTCCACCATGTTTCTCTCTTTGTCTAATCAAAGGGGACCCTTTCTTTTGCTCCATCTGCTATCCTCTTTCTTTTTCTGCTTCTAGATAGAGCAGACAAAATAGATGACTATGTACTATTCGTTGTTCGACTGCAGAATGTGGACAATCCATTCATTCATCCACCATGGATAGCCAATGTCAACCAGGTAGGAATCGGGGTGAAATGCAGGTGGGGCTATGTCCATCCAAAGGAGTTTTAAAACACGTATTTCAGCCTATGCTAAAAAGTGCAAATGCTGGTACATGCTCATCGGGACCTAGCAGATCACTGGTCCAGATAACACCAGGGGAATGTCACGTTCATAATAAGTGATTGTACAGTGCCTACCACAGTGGGGCCCTAATTTCAGTTGGGGCCTGCAGATGCTACTGTAATACAAATAATAATAAACTAAAGAAGCCGGAAATGAAGGTGGGGGGCAGAGCAGAAGTAAGTGGTAGAAGGAGTTTCTCTGTCCCTTTTTGCCATAAAAATGCTGTAAACTAGTAGGCTTCTACTTCTTTATATGCTCATAGTGGTACAGTGACTTAATGAGTCATCATCTTGAAGCACCGATATGTCAAAATAGTGAAAGAAAATCAGTCAGAACACCAGCCCTGCTTTGTGCTATAAGGAAATTCCCAGCCTGTGAAGTCTGAGTGGGATTGGCTGCAATTTTCATTTTAGAACTAGATGACACTAGTTGCTTCCGCAGAGAATAGTTTTCTTAGCAGCACATGGAAAAAGCTTGCAAGAGATTCCTACTAGCAGCTAAAAGTGGTTATTGAATTAGATTAGGAATTTTCTACTGTGAAATATGTAGTGGTGGGATGCAGACAGGTCTATTTGAGAGTGATTTAGTTCAGAAGACTTATTCTGAGGGTCTGATCCAAAGTTCACTGAAGTCAATGAAAAGATGCCCGTATACATCTGTGTATACATGTGACACGCACCCAGTGCTACAAGAGCCATTCCTTTCCTGCAAGAGAGTTGTTGCTGGTTAAATGGAAGTGCTAGTCAGAAGAGATTTATATGGTATAGATGAAAATATAAGGATTTTCCACACAGTATGATCTTCATGACCTTCGTGATGTAGACTCCTCAAAGGATATTTTCTCATAATTGAAGCACGTTTCTTTGAAATGCCTGTCCTTTTTATATCACTCTTATATTGTGGTCCTCCAAATACAGACTCCAATGTGCCGAAGAACTGTTGTGGTTCTGTTATATGATGGCCTTTTGTGCTCCCCCAGGATCACACTAGGTATACATAGTAATCACTCCATTGCTGCTAAGTAGAACATAGACCTATTCTGCAAGAGTTTCTCTTCACACTAGCTAATTTTCAGATTCTCCATGCAATATTTGTTTTAATGTATTGAAAGCCCATAAGTAGGGATGTGCAAAACAATCATAACACTGTACTGGAACCCGTAGCATACTGCATACAATCGTTTGTTAAAAAGTATTGGATCACTTCAATTTTTTCAGGTTAAAATCAACTGAATTAGGGCCAAAGCTCATAGAGGTCAGTGGGAAGATTCCCATTGTTTTGCCTTCATTTAATTTTGAACTGCGGCTCATGTGAAGAGAGAAGGAAACCTCACCCTGATGGGTCCATGCTCATTCAGTTGACAGCTCTGTTCACAGCCCAGAAATGTCTTTGGTCTGTGATAATTTATTCAGACTCCCACCCCAGATATCACTCAGTTGGCAAGGTCCCTTCACCTGTACTAGGTAATTGGATGATGGAGGGACACTACCTCTTCTCATGTCCTACCCTAGTTTACAGCTCTATGCCCTGATCCTGAAATCTGCTTTGAATCAGGATCCCCCTGCACCAATGCAAGGCCCCATTGAAGACAGCCGGGGGGTCATAGGCTGCCATCAAGATCAGGGCATAAGGCCCCAGGTCTCCAAATGAATCCACACAGATCCAGCTGAAGGACTGGAGACTGATCCTGCAAAGTATTTTGCATGTGAGTAACTTTATGCATGTCAGTAGTCCCATTGAGTTGAGCGGCATTACTTACATGCAAAATTGTTTGCAAGACTGGAACACAAGATCCTGATCCTGCAAACTGCCCTATGTGGGCACAGCCCCATTGACTTTAGTGTGACTCTGTGGGACACAGGCTTCCACCTGCATGGAGCAGTTTGCAGGACTGGGACTGTCGTTTGTAAGCTTTTGTGTTTAAAGAGTGCTGAGCACAACAGGCCCACAATCATGATGGGGGCTTTTAGTGCTAATATAAATGATCTTTACTATCATTATTATAATGCTGAAGTTGAAAGCAGCTATTTAGTACCTTGACGGAAGTTTATTTAAATCTGAATAGCAGGGACCACTGCTGAACATTCAGTACTACTCCTAATGCAAGGACGTACATCTGAAACAAAGAATGTAGGTCACACTTACAGGATGGAGGGCTGTGTACTGGAAAGCAGTGACTCTGAAAAGGACTTGGCAATTATGGCGGATAACTAGCCGAATAAGAGATCCTAGTGTGATGCTGTGACTAGCGCTCATGCAGTTCTTGGATGTATACACACGGGATTATTGAGTAGGAGTAAGGAGATGGTATTTCCTCTGCAGACAGCATTAACGAGACCATTACTGGAATACTTGTCCAGTTCTGGAGTCCACACTTCAAAATGATACTTCACTTCTGTGCCCTGACCCCTACCCCTTGGAATGTTGATGATACGATACAATGTGTTACACAGCAATCAAATAACTCCTCTCCTGGTATTCTACACTGCTCCTGTGATGACCTAATGAAACAAAACATAACCCCCCCCTTATTGGCCAAGTGACTGACATTTTCTATTAGTTCACCCAATAGAACTCGCAGGACATTTTGCTTACTGCATCTTCCCAGTTTGCCCAATTATTAGAGTTCCTGGAAGCTCTAATGCAATTTCTCACAATTGTCTTTTCACCTCAGGTGAAAGCGTATAACCCTCTATTTAGCCTCTGTGGCTTGACTGAAAAATTGAAGACCATAGTACTTATTATTTTGTAAACATTGTATAATAAATCTCACCACAGACTGGATCTGAAACCTGCAAATGAATTATTTATTTAAATTAGGACCTGAGCAGTTTGTTTAGATACAAGCTAAGAACTGACCCAAAGCTTTTGCTAATGGTCAAATTAAACCTTAAAAAAAAAAAAAGTATGTTGAGATTTGAAGAGTTTTCCCTATCCTACCTCATTCCTCCATTAATTTACATTTTCTTGCACCACTGCATTTTCTGCTTCTGTTCAAATTCCCCCCCTCCACCCTACACTGTTCCTCAGACATTCTTGTCAACTGCTGGAAATGGCCCACCTTGATTATCACTACAAAAGGTTCCCCTTCTCCCCCCCCCCCCCCCCCAGCCCCTCTGCCCCCGCTCTCCTGCTGGTAATAGCTCACCTTAAGTGATCACTCTCGTTACAGTGTGTATGGTAACACCCATTGTTTCATGTTTTCTATGTATATAAATCTCCCCACTGTAGTTTCCACTGAATGCATCCGATGAAGTGAGCTGTAGCTCACGAAAGCTCATGCTCAAATAAATTTGTTAGTCTCTAAGGTGCCACAAGTCCTCCTTTTCTTTTTACAAGAGATGTTGTGGTCAAAGGTTGCTTTCCTTCTATTTCAGGTCCTAGTATGGCTGCCATTACCCTAATATCTGAGCACCTCCTCACAACTCCTCTGTGATGTAAGAAAATGCTATTACTTTCCCATTTTTCACAGAAATTAAGTGACTTGCCCAAGGTGACACAAGAAGTCTGTGGTGGAGCAAAATAATTGAATCCAGCTCTCTGTTATTGTCCTAACCACTGGACCATGTTTCCTCCAAAGTGTCTACTAAAATCCAGAAATGACAAAAGAATGCAATGCCACTTCACTGATACTAGAAAAGGTGAAGGAGATAAGGAAATACCAGTTCTTTCCTCCTGACAGCGCGGGGGGAAAATCAAATGTTTCTGTATTGGTAATAACATTTTGATAAAGTGTGTATTCTCCTGGGAATCACTTGTCTCTTTTGCAATGTCTGGAGAATGCTGGATTTTTTCTGTTTCTGTGGAAGGTAAGAAAATATGTGCTTTGTTCTGCTGAGAAACAAGGATCCTTTCTTTTAGCTCCTTTATCTTTTATCTCCAGTAGCAGCCATTTAGCTGACCAGGGCAGTTTTTCAGTGTTAGGGTTTAAAGGGAAAGAGTAATGCTGTCACAACAGAGATCGAGAGTCTGGAAACACATAGCAAACCATACTACCAGATACCTTGCACTGGGTTTTACAGTGCCATGTGATAGTGTGTTAGCTGCACACAGATTGCATGTCACTCTGGAGCAGCTGTAAAACATCTAGCAAAACTAATGTTTCCCACTCTAAAGCATGTTGAACATTTTAAGGCTCAAATGGCTATTGATTTGGGTTGTTGAAATGTCTGAGTGTCTAATTTAGATCGTTTGGGCCTGATTTTCAGAAGCATTGGCAACTCCAGTTGACTTTGTTGGTTGAGTGCTCAGGACCTCTGAAAATGAGGTCCGTGGTTTCTCCAGTTGGATACCCGAAAACCAAGGTGCCCAAAAATCAGAAGCTGCTTTTTAAAATTTAGGCCTAATTATTAGGTAATAGTTCAGTGCAAGCTATTATCACCTTTGATGCAAAGATTTCAAAGAAATATGCATGAATGAATTTAGGACATCAGTTTCTAAACATCTGAAATAAGGTCCTGGCCCCAGGGGAGTTTTGCCATTGACTTCAGTGGGCTAGAATCTCACCCCTAGATTGGATCCTAGATAGTAGTTTATAAAAAAATATCTCTATGTTAAAAATTCTACACCTCTTAGGTAGCTCTGAGCCACATGGTACCAACTGGGTTGTGTTGTGGTGTTGCTAGTTCTTTTTGCGCTGATTACATTGCTTTTTGGAATTCATTGCTTTTTAGCGCAATGAAATTGTGGGCTTCTGGGTTTTTTCCTGAATCCCTCATCTTTAGCCTGGCTTGTCCTCTACAATATTATATACTAAAGAAGAGCTGATTGCAAAATGGTCTTTGCAGGCTCTCTCAGAGCTAAAATATTTCAAAATCATTCCCATATATAAAATATTCTGCCCTCGTAAACTATTCCGTTTTCCCTTTCTCAAGACACCATTGGCAGTAGGCAGCTCCTGCTATGACATCACTAGTTCAGAGCCTGAGTGTCAACTTACCAGTAGAGAGCTGCAGAGAACTCCCAGAATAATAAAATACCACTGGTTGTGGTCCATGAACGCCAGGAGTCTTTTTTCCCCAGGTAACATTACTTTCTCATTTCTTGTGGAGCTGTTCTGACGTAGTCCAATATACAGAACACATAACGATGTCTGACCCTCTTTTTAAACATCGATTAATCTTAAAAAGTCCCTTTCTATAAGTTAAAGAAAAATAAACTTGACTGCATCCTTAGAGGGTGGTTTGCCAAGCGATGCCCTAAACTCCTCTATAAACGGATTATCAACCAGAATGAAGAAGACTGTGGAAATCTTTATTGCTTTCCGAGAAATATAAATTGAAAATGATTGTTTTCCCCTTATATAACCTACCAGACATACAATATGGCTGCAAATTTTATACTGGAACTAACTCTGTGCATATTATTTATAGAGGGGGAGGTTTGTTTTAGGGGTTTTGCTTATAACATCTAGTCAATTTTTTCTTTTTACTAAAAATGTACAGTTTGAAATAGAGATGTGACAAATTATCTAGGAAGAGTTGTTCCCATTTTTAAACCAATTTGCTGCATTCAATTTTTTGGTCTGTTTTCAGTGACTATGCTCACTAAAAATATTCACTGTCAGGAATATTTGCCAAATTTCAAATAAATAAAGATTCATAGATTCATAGATATTTAGGTCAGAAGGGACCATTATGATCATCTAATCTGACCTCCTGCACAACGCAGGCCACAGAATTTTGAAGACTATGCACCAAATATTGGAGACTATGCACAGAAAGTGACTATCTGGTTTCTGACCATGAATACTCACACCAGAAAGATGATTCGAAGAGTTACAGTATCTAATCAGAGCTCAGATAGAAATAAGGCTACCTAACAGATTAAATTTTGAATAGTGAATATTCACAATCAATTGCTTGCATGCAATCTACAGGTCACAAATTATTCACAGAAGTTATTCAGCAAATCAGTTCAAACAGTGAATAAATCCTAAAAGATAGTGATCTGTGCAAAGATAGGAAAAAAATGTGACTTTTTGGAATTGATCATGAATTATTTGTAGCGAGCAGCAACAACCACCCTGGGAATGTCTACACTACAGTGTTTCACAAGGTAGGAACGGGAATGCCAACATCACTGTTAGTGAATTTTGCAAAGTAAATAGCAAAATATTTCTTCCCATATCAGCTGTGGGAGTGACAGACTATTTTGCAGGGAAATTAACATCCATCATCTTTAGGAACATCACCTTTTGCAGTCATGCACTCAACATCACAAACCTCAGTGCTTTTAATTTGAGTTGGCATCAGCTGAAGGAGAGTGGAAGCTTTTCAAGGACATTGGCAATATTTCTTTCTTGTTACAATTAGTGGTGTGAGATCTGCAACTTCCATCTGCACAATGCAGTGAGACCAGAGGGCACCTCAGGTTAATGACTTGGAAGGGAAGCAGATTTCCTACACACTTCAGTTCGCTGACACAGAGGTGGAGGGGGGAAGCTTTCATAAACGGTTCAGTATAGAGAAACAAAGGTCTGTACATTCTGAGTGAGAACAGAGTTTTTATTGGCAGGGGCAATATTAGGCATAGGCGGTTGCTGAGGGCACCACATCTAAGGAAGTATATTAGTATTGGGAGTGACATGGTCACTCACTAAGATCACTGCTAAATCATTCTTCTCTCTCCCTGTAGAGGAGTCAGCTCACATTTGCCTGTGCACACAATTGAGCAAAAACTGGGACTGGAGGAAATGATGTAGACAGGGAACAGGGTGGGTTGCTAAGATGGATAGGATGAAGGGAGGCAAGCAGCTGTTGAGGGGATGCCACATCCTATCTTGTTTAGTGAGCTGTAGCTCACAAAAGCTCATGCTCAAATAAATTGGTTAGTCTCTAAGGTGCCACAAGTACTCCTTTTCTTTTTGCGAATACAGACTAACACGGCTGTTACTCTGAAATAGGACAGTAAGTAGATGACTTCAAAACCAACAGCTTCAAATCATGAGATGACCCACTAAGAGCAAAACATGAGCCATTATCAGCAGTGCAATCCTCTGAAAGCTGTGAATGTCTTGAGCAAAGCTGTGAATAAGGCTACAATTTTGTCACGGATATTTTTAGTGAAAGTCATGGACAGGTCACGGGCAATGAACAAAAATTCATGGAAGCCCATGACCTGTCCCTGACTTTCACAAAAAATGTCCCTGACAAAAGGGGTAGGCGGGTTCAACACCCACTGCTGCTGGGGCTCCCGGTCCCCCACCACTGTGGTGTAAGCCGGACTGAATTATAAAGGGTCAGTATCAGACCTGCTAATATCAGGCCATTGTTTAAAAAGGAACACTTTAATTTTCCCATTCTCTCCAGTGCTTTGTAATGTGTGCTGCACACTAGCTGGTTGTTTATTTGCACTCCAGAGGTGACTACATTAGTGTTGCTGGATGGATGTTGATACCAGTCAGCTCTGTGTTCTTGGGGAACCAGGGTGCAGTATCCAGCCTGTCTGACTCATGAAAGAAACCCCCCTGCCTCTGCTTGAACCAAAACTGATCAGAGAAAAGACTTGCAGAGAGCAGTGAAGGGCGGTGGGAATACACCTAGACCACTCCTCACAAGGGTGATAGGATTAAGGCAACTCGCCTATCCTCATCTGCTTCAAAGAAGGGATAGGGAGGCATCTCCATTAGCATACAGAATGGAGAACAGAGCTTCCAAGGCAAGAACCAACTGAACTCTGGGACCAGAAAAGCAGGGAAGCACTGCATTCTGGAGGATCTCTGCTCCAGATGTTAATGAACCTACACCTGCACACACCCAGCTCAGCAGTTATCAGACCAATTCTAGTAATAAATCCTTGACTGATATCCAAAATACTGAAGCAGCCTAATTGCATTGTGAGCTCCCTGGAAGGAACACCACCCATAGCCAAGAGTGATCAGCCAAGAGAGATCAATTATCTAGTCTAAAGAAAACCCTGGAGTCATCGGTTTACCCATAAACAAATCTAGTGTTCTCCCTTGAACCATTGTTGTTTCTCTACAAAACCTGCTACCTATGTTCAAGTAAGTGTTCTGATGCCTGGATCCAACTCTGCAACAGTTCCACTGGGATTTCATCTTCTTCTGACTGATTGTGCTGTGGGCTCTGCCTGTCTCCAGCACTCAGGAACCTGAGCTACCATCACCTGGGAACCCTGACCAGTTCAAGCTTCAGAGAATGGGTGAGACACCAGGTCTCTCTCGCTCTGTGTTTTCTTTTCTACCTCAGGTATAACTTTCTAACCCTGACTTGTTTGATCAGGTATAGTTTTATATATATGACTTTTGTAACCTTTAATAATGTAACTGTTCTGTTTGTTCAGGCTCTCCTTGTGTGGTTATCACTATTATTCAATAAATAACTTTTATGGTTAAGGTGGTTGCTTCTCTCTCTCTCTCTCTGAAGTTTACTCTTTTGTGTTTTTAGATTCCCCATTTATTCTGCAGCAATGCTTCTTTTACTTAAGCTAAAGATCTCTGCAGGGCCAAAAATACTGTGGGGTTAGCTCATCAAGTGGGTGACTACCAGAACAATTGTGACATGAAAGCGGGGATAGGGACGTGCTGAACCTGTGACATACGAGCGTGGCAGCTTGGAAGTGCTGCTCGACCCAGTCCACTGAGTCCAGGGGCATATAAGGGTGGCAGCCTGAAAGTGCTGTTTGACTCAGCCTGCTCAGGCTCACTCTATTCCAGTGCGGTACCTGCGGCATACAAGGATTCCAGCTTGAAAGCGCTGCTTGGCCCAGCCTATTGAGCCCAGGGGCATATAAGGGGTCAGCTTGAAAGAGCTGATTGACCCAGTCTGCTCAGACTTGCTCTGCTAATGTGTGTGCTTGTGTGTGTTCATCTGGTTCTGGGACTGGAGGAACCTAGTCCTGGGGAACCTAGGTCCTGCAGGATAGCGCCATTGGGAGGGGACTTGCAGAAGGGAGTAGTAGAGCTCCATATGAAAAAAAAGTCACACAAGCAGTACACTAATAAAATTACAGAACAGCGCCACCCCAGAAGAGTAACCCTAATGAATGAGCATACCCCAAAGTAACGAGCAAATCTGGTAACAATGGATGGATAGATAGATAGATAGATATAGATATAGCTTGTATTGTGATTTGGGAACCTTCAGAATGAAAAATGCAATAGACACGTAGATTATCATTAATAGCAGTAAATAGTTCTATTTCCTACATTTGTCAGTGCTGGATGTACACTGCTTGCTTACATTGGTCTGATAAGGGGTCATGTTGAGATATTCCAGTAGCAGCTACAGAGCACCACCCACTGTATACCAGATTGTCACTATCTAGCCAGTGTACTACATAACCCAGATGTCTTGTATTGTTGGGACAGAGATGAGCCTTTATAGGCAAGTGGAGAAAAGCAGTGAGCATGTAATTAGGAGGTGCCATGAAGCAAGTCCAGTCTTCATGGCATTCCATAGACTGATTACTGTTCCCAAACTGGGGCTACAGTCAACTCAAAACCAGTCCTTGTTATTGTGCAGGTGTGTGCAAGTTCATGGACCACATGGTTTGCTACTGCAATGGGTCTTATTCTTTATTCAGGCCATGATCCTGTAACTGAATATCAGTTAATAACTTTTCATAATAATTCCGCTTGTATCAACTTCTAGGTACAGAGGGCAGCCAGGCACAAAGCTCCTTCTTTGTCATACTTCAGCTGTGCCTCTGGAACACCTGCAGAGAAAAGGGTCTCTGTAACAGACCTCATGGTAATAACCACATCCTGGGTCCACTTATTGACATCTGCAGTTTCAAAAAGTGAAGAGGCCAGGTGGATCCAATTTTTTTCCCCCCCAGAGGACTGTGTCTGCCATTTTAAAGACAAGCTAGCAAGGAGCTGAAAAGCCTTTCAAAAGCTTTTGTCAAAAGCCTTTCGTGTGAGAACTGAGCACAGAATCTGCAAAATTAGGTCTATGTGACAGGAGAACAACCAATCCTATTTAGTGTTCCTTGCCCATCAGCCTACACTGCAAACAGTGTACACCTGGAGGCATGAGCAGATGCTGAGAGCGTAAAGGACACTAAAGGGTAAGTGACAGGTTACACTTGTGCCTGTAGCAGGAAAAATGTGTGTGGGATGAGGTTTGGATGGGGAGAGGTAGGTTATTATGGTGGGATACTGTGAGTAGGATGTTTCTGAAATGATTTCCATGAGATTATTCATACAGAATTATCCTATTGTTCAATAGAGCTAAACCCAGAGGATGATGCTGACTGGAAAACCAACTGTCCCATGAGGCCAGGGGCTGGAGGTTGCTCTGGGCAATGGAGAATGTTAAACTGAAATGTGAGCTGGGGACTGTGGTTGGGATTACCTCATGATGACATTTGAAGTAGGGAATTTCCAGGCATTTTTCTCATTCGCTCTGTGTTTGTGCTAGAGTTGAGGGAAGTAATTGGGAGGATCCTCAGCATCTATGGGATCTGTGTGGATTTGACAACTATATAAAATGAGAGAGGCCACAGATTAGCCCATATGTGTGGCAGACAGTCTGGGTTTGATGGGTCCAAACTTCTGTGGAGAAGGGCTCTGTCAGGCATCGGAATGGTCTACAAAGACAAATATCATTTTCAAGTTCAGACCTCGTCGTCTCTCTCACCTCAGTTATTGCTACCTCCTCCTCTCTGACCTTCCTGTTATCCAGATTTCCCTTTCTTCCAAGCCATACAAACCCAACTGCCAAGATAACCTCCCTTGCCTGTTAGTCTAACCATCTCCCCTTCATTACTCTGTTCCACCCCACTTATCTGCTCTTATCTCATATCAGGTAAGCATCCTGCCCTTCTCTGCTCTGTCGATGAGACCAACCTTAACTGCCCATTTGTTCATCTCTCTCACAAACGTGTCTTCACTTCCTTCCACACCACCCCCTGTGCTTGGAATAACCTCACTCAACTGACCAGTAAGAGCACTACCCGTGTGTCCTTCATGTCCATCCTCAGGCAATTGTGCAGATACTTAACCCATGTGAATGTGAGATCTTGTTTCTGTTACCCTTCTTCTCCCTGCACACCCTTTGAGTTCCCCTCAATTGTTGCATTTTGTCTTTCATTATACCTTTAAATTCATTGGAGTAGGTTATTATGGTAAGATTTGTATGTCAGACATTTGTGGAATGATTCCCAGTCAGATTGTCTGTTGTGCTTCCTATATGTTTGTAGAGTGGGGCCCCAGTCCTGACTATGACCTTTGGGAGCTACCGTAATAAAAATAAATAACCTCAGTTGTAGCAAATCAGGGAATTCTACACATGATTCCATTTCATCTCACAAGATACATATTAAAGTTCAGTTATTCCCCATATCTCTGCAAACAAAAGCCTAGAAGAGGTAACATTATAATGCCACCCACCCTGATTAGTGGCTGGGAGACTTGATTGGATCTGCAGGGTGCCAGACGGCTTTAGACTGAAAGGCGGAGTGTATGCAAGGGTGGGCCCCTTAGCTCTCTGCTGCCCATAAGCCAGCAAGAGAGAGATATGGGAACTGACTAGCTCCTTGTTACTCACAATAGGTAATTTAAACCCTTGATGGGGGTTTCCAAGCCTCTTGCCCCACTTTAGCTGAACCCACCCTCCAGCCCTGTAGTTATCTGTGTTTAGGATGCTGTGGGTCTGACTGATGCTCTATTTCAGGGTCAAAAGGTATTTTTTTCCACATCAGAGCCAAGTTGGCTGAGGCCTGGTTGATTTTTTTGCCCTCCTTGTAGGATCATGGAGACAGAGTAAGTTAAATAGGAAAAGGACTTAGAAATGTAATATTAGAATATATGAACATTTAGGTTGTTGCAACTTGCAGCTGGTGTCCAGTGCAGATAAGAAGCCAAAAGGCCAGTCCCCAGAAACTAGACACCTGGGATTTTGTGGGTGCTCCCCTGGTCTTTGAGAAAAGGGGAGACTTGAAGACTCTGCAAATTGAGGAACCTCTTTAGTACCTTGTGTCCCCTTCACAGGACAGGAAGGCAAGAGGATTCAGCAGAGCAATCTGAATCCTAGGGATAGACAGTGGAGCATCACCCTTGAGTTATCAACTGTGACAGGTTGTACCAGACCCTGAGACCCCTGCTGGAGTCCTCATAGTCCTACCATACCCTATCCCAGAAAGAAGCAGTGGAGGTGAGTCCTCCAAGTGGTCTAGAGAGGCTGCATGGAAAACAGTCAGGAAGAGGCTACAGGGAAGCAGCCAGTCCAGGCCCAGCAGGCCCATATAAAAGGAGCTGCAGTAATTGAGCAGAGTCAGTTGCTACTGGGAGTCAGAGGAGTGAGGATGGTGTTCCTAACTGGCTAAAGGAACTGTAACACCTTGGACAAAGCAGTTGCTGGCAGATACTGGGGGAGGAAGAGGGAGCTCTTGGCTGGCTGCTGGGACTTGGTAGCTGTAAGCTCTAAAGTAAGGGTGAAGGGGCCATTGGGAAAGTGGCCCAGAGAATCATAGCAGCATTGTGAGCAGTTGAAAGGGACACAGTGGCATATGGCTGCTATTCATAGGGTCCCTGGGTTGGGACCCTGAGTAGTGGGCAAGCCCGGGTCTCTCCACTGACTAGAGGTGGAGTGGCCAAGGCCCTGAGCAGAGGAGTTGAATCCCAGAGTACCCTGAAGAAGGTCAGAGATATTGGACTTTAATACACCCCTAAAAGGAGACCTGAACTGTTTAGTGGCCAAGCTGGAGAGTTGGGACCAGAAAGGCCCAGAGAAGGTAAAAACATTCCCTCCAGGGAGGGAGCCACAAGGGGCATGGCCCCCTACCAGGGAAGGATTGTTTAAAGCCCCAGTGATTAAAGACTGGGGGAGGGCTGCATGAAGGAACATTCCAACCAACGGGTACTGGGATAGGTCCCTGTTGGACTGTTTACACTGGAAGGGGATTGTTTTGTGTGACTCGGGTGGAGGGTTGAGTCACGGAAGACCTACCACAGTTACAGAGAGTGCAGGCACACACACTCAGCCACCAGGGCACCTGTGAGAGGTGAGTGTCACCCCATTACATTGACTATATGATGGGAGCTCTGTAATCCCCATGCTTAAAATCCATCCCTGTGTCCTCACACGCTTGTGTGCACTGATCAATTCTAAAATTCCAGTTTTAGAAAGTTTCTGAAGACTGATAGTTGTGTGGGTGTTTGGGGTCTATTATGGGGCCTGGCTGCCATGCAGTGCCCTCTTCTGGTCGAGTGTTGCAGTGCTCCTTGCCTCAATTTCTCCTCACCTAGGTTTTGTCCCTCTCAGAGATTCACATAGGTCAACTCTCCAGCTGGGTCAGTCTGAGTTCAATCCCCTTTTGGGGTTAACAAGTCCAAACAAATGAGGACCCAAATGAACAGAAGGTTCTTCTGGCTTTTGGGGCTTCTCTGCAGTCTGCCCTCTGGGTTCCGTTCCCAGTCCCTGCTGGGTTACCTTGCAGTTTCTCTCTCTCTCTCTCTCTCTCTGACTACCAGGCTCCTTCCCCAGAGTCCCCTCACAGTCTCCTGTAAACCCTTGCTCAGGACCTTCCACAGAAGCCTGCCGGCTCTATGGTTCCAACTTAGGTGTCTATTAAGCTATCACCTGACCCTCCGTACTCCTGACTCCCTCAGGTTAGGAAGCAGCTAATTAATTATGGCACAGCTGTGGCTGACCCCATTGCCCTTGAACAGGCCTGTCACCCTGTAGTGGGGTCAATTGCCTTTTTGTATCAGGGAGCAGGAAAGAACCTCTCTTGTCAGTCTCAGTTTGAGCTAGACTGTTCTTGTTGCCACAATGCATCATCTTGTTTTTGATTATCGCAACAGATAACAAAAGGCAGTGTTATTTGTACAGCACCTAGCATAATGCGATCCTGGTTCATGACTGGAGCTCCTAAGAGCTATGCAATACAAATAATATCTTACACTTCATTGGGAAAGGACCCAAGCTACATTACAAACTGTGGCTTTGATTCAGCCAAGGGGAGGCAGTGACTTAATGGAGGCGCTCATCAATAGAAAGCCTACAGCAGAACCAGGAAATGCAGAAGCCCATGGAAAGGTAAGAAACGATCTCCAGACATTGAAGGAGGTTTGGTTTGAGGAGCCTAGGAAGGTTCAGACTAATTCTTTCTTAATCCAAATCAGTTTGCCTGCCTGACACAAGAAAGGGTTGAGGAAAAAAGATTGCCACTTCTCATCTCACCTCAAGTCGGACAGAAGGAAGGGTCTAAAGCAGTAGTTCTCAACCTTTCCAGACTATTGTCCCCCTTTCAGGAGTCTGATTTGTCTTGTGTACCCATATTTCACCTCACTTAAAAACTACTTGCTTACAAATCAGACATAAAAATACAAGTGTCACAGGATGCTGTTACTGAAAAATTGCTTCCTTTCACATTTTTACATCTAATTATAAAATAAATTGATTTGAAAGATAAATATTGTACTTACATTTCAGCGTATAGTATATAGAGCAGTATAAAACAAGTCATTGTCCATATGAAATGTTAGTTTGTACTGACTTCGCTAGTGCTTTTTATGTAGCCTGTTGTAAAACTAGGCAGATATCTAAATGAGTTGTCGTACTCCTGGTGGCAAACCACTGGCCTAAGGAATACTGTGCTCAAATTTGTGCTACATAGTAACAAAAGCCAGGTAAAGGAGGTTAATGCTGATATTCTGATGTGAATTTATATTCTTTCTCACTTTGTCTCATTACCTAATGCCATATTTTTTAACAAATAAATTTCCTTTTTTATAAATAAGGATATTTAAAACAGGAAAAATGGTGCATTGTAAGGGATATTCTTTATTGTCTAAATATTTAGAATTGGGCATCTAAAAGATTATGGGCCAATTCTGATGTCTGTTACATCAATATAAATATGCAGTAATGCCTTTTTCATAAGTGGAGCTATTACAGGTTTAGACGGTGGTGATAAGGCCTTGACAAATTATTTACCTGGTAAATTCTAATAACTCATTTGGAAGCAAAAGTAGTATGAGCTTTGGATACTACCCAAGAAATACAGAATGGGACCCTAATGTTAAAATCTTTTGGTTTGTAGGTCATAGGGAGGTTTTTCCCCTGAAGGAAGTGCTAAATTAAACCTTTTCTACTTTTCAGTTTAGGAATAACAGTGGACCAATTTCATACCTAGTGTAACATTGCTGAAGTCAATGTGGTTACATCAGTGACAAGCGTGGCCCAGTATAATTATAAACCACTTACTAAGCTTGTATTTGCTATTGACACCACATTTCACACGTCTCTGCTTGATTTGTAGGGCTCCAAGTGCATGTGTGCACTCACCATTTTGTCTCTCTATTCTGGTACATTAGATTTTCAGTTTAGTATTCCCCTCACAGTGTTCATGGCTTAGGGCCTCAAGATTCCTGCTTACTCAACTACTGTATAACTTGTATTTTACAGTAACTTTATTCACAGTAAAAAGTTTACCAACCGACTAAAAGTTGATGTAACTGTTATTATCATGAGACACTTCAGTATCTCTACGTTTTTGGTAAAGTCTCTATATTTTACAGTTTGTTTTGTTCTGATTCCCAGTCCCCATGTGCTGATTTGCATGTTTTCGTGTCTGACAGTTGTGCCTGATCTCCTATGTTAGGCCTAAATCCATATTTATGAGCTGACTAAGTGCAGAAGGTCAGGAGGGACAAAAGATGTCATCTCCATTCTCCACCCCTCTCTAACAGGAACGAAACACTAGACTGACTCTCTCCAGATGAGCCATTTAATGGAAAACAGGATTATACTCTAATTATTTTAATGGATGTACATTTCATTATTTTTAATTGCTTGCTTATTCATGTATATGGTGATCCCGTATGAAAAAGGGAAAATAGCTTTTTCTTTTAAGATGTATTTGGGTAAATGTTGAAGGAAGAATAAAATATGTAACATCAGAAAAAGAAAATGCAACAATTGAGGCCCTGCCCTATCTCTGTATCTTCATCTGTCCAACCAGATTCTGTGCATTCCTCACACAGAGCATAACTTCCAGCAAAGTCAAAGGCAGTTTGTCTATGTAGGGACCGCAGCACCAAATATCAACACACTAAAACTGGATATAACGTTTAAAATACAATGCACTGAAAACATTTAAATGGCATTAAATCTCCTGCAGATGGTAACAATCTACCCCTTCCAAAAATAAGCAAGTACTATAGCTTAACATTAAATAATAGTACCTGACTATCATATAGCATTTTTCATCACTAGAGGTCAAAGCTCTTTACAAAAGATGTCAATATTTTTATTAGGACTGTCAAACTATTAAAACATTGCAATTAATTGTGAGATTAAAAAATAGTGATTAATTGCAGTTAAATAGTAGTAGAATACCAATTTAAATTTATTTTTGGATGTTTTTCTACATTTTCAAATATATTGATTTCAGTTACAACACAGAATACAAAGTGTACAGTACTCACTTTATATATTTTTTATTACAAATATTTGCACTGAAACAAGAGATGGTATTTTTCAATTCACCCCATCCAAATACTCTCTCATGAAGAGTCTCTATCATGAAGAGCAACTTACAAATGTATAATTATTTTTTTTACATAACTGCACTCAAACAAAACAATGTAAAACTTTAGAGCCTACAAGTCCACTCAGTCCTACTACTTGTTCAGCCAATCCCTAAGACAAACATGTTTGTTTACATTTATGGGAGATAACACTGCCTGTTTCTTATTTACAGTGTCACCTGAAAGTGAGAACAGGTGTTCACATGGCACTGTTGTAATATAAAGTGAGCATTGTATTGTGTTGCTAGGGACAGCTCAGTGGTTTGAGCATTGGCCTGCTAAACCCAGGGTTGTGAGTTCAATCCTTGAGGGGGCCATTTAGGGATCTGGGGCAAAAATTGGGGATTGGTCCTGCTTCAAGCAGGGGGTTGGACTAGATGACCTCCTGAGGTCCCTTCCAACCCTGATATTCTATGATTCTATGATTTACTCTCAAGTAACTATGTGCAACAGTAGCTCCAATGACACTATGCTAGGACTCCTAGGTGCAACAATATTATAAGTACCGGTAGTATTCACTCACATGCAGAAATGTTTTCAGGATCTGGGTCTCAATTTTGTGACTAATTTTTTCTTTTCAAAGGTACTGAGGCCCTGCAGATTCAGTAGAGCTCTTGATTTAATAAGTACACCTTGCCCTTACCTAGCAGTGATACCCACACCCTCTCCCCCCCAGAGCCCAGCCACAGGGCCCCCCCACCTTGCCCTGATACCTGCACCCTCTCCTCCCCAGATGCCGTGGACCCTCAGCCCAGACACCTGCCCCATCTCCCCCCCCAGAGCCCAAGGATCCGGAGGGAGAAACAGCCTGATGCTCAGTCCCAGGCTTGCATGGAGTTTCCTACATGCCACCCTCTCCTTCCCTCAGGGCATGCTGGGAACTGCAGCTGCCAGGAACCCTTTAGCTCCCTCTCCCTCTGCCAAGCAGGGTCTTCTATGTGCGAGCTGGGCTCTGCTGAGTCCAGTGGCCCTTAGTGACAGACAGCAGCACTGCAGCCCATTGCTGTTCGATCTTGTACTTAGCTGTGACACTTTCAGTACCTTTCGCAGACCTGAAGAAGAGCTCTGTGTAAGCTTGAATGCTTGTCTTTCTCACCAACAGAACTTGGTCCAATAAAAAATACGACCTCACTAACTGTGTCTTTCTAGATAAATTACGACAGAGGAAGAAACCTAAGGCAGTGCCCCTGCAAGGCCAGGGTCCATTCCTCTATACTTGAAATTCGTTCTAGAATCTGGCAATTGGGAATCTATGTAGCTCCATGCTGAATAAAGGATGGCTTTTTTTTCTTTAACTAGGTGCTTTGGACTCTTGCAGCCTGATTCTTCTTTTACACTGGTGTAAATCACTGGGGTATTTCCAATTATGTTAATGAGCTACCCCAATGTGAAACCATTATAAGAGAGGAGAATCAGGCCCTTAATACTTAATTGGGCTGTTCAAAAGCTGTAAGATCTTATTGCAAGCCACCTCCACTGTGCATAAGGGCTGTATTATGCACCTAGATTCATTTGACTTCTTCCTTTGGAAATGGTTTGAATTAGTGGTCCTCAATATACAACCAATTTAGATTTAATAAGATAGTGCTTGTCTTTTAATAAAATAACAATAATTAAAACCATATTTCTTGTGGTTCAAATACTAGGCAATCAATATATTTCTGTGAGGAGTTACTGAGATGCTTGAAATATGGTTTTAATGATCAGCTGGAATTACTTTTATGCAGAAAAACTGTTTTTAATAAATGTAAATTAACTGTGCACTTGTGAGAGAAGAGGGACTAAACAACCTCCGCAAAAGGCAAACAGAAGTAACAAGATACAAAAAGATCAAAATATCAAATGCCAAGAAAAGCAAAATAACTGTTGTCCATGTCAAAGATGGCTTTTTTTTTATCCTTCTCCATT
The DNA here is from genome assembly GCF_965140235.1 of Caretta caretta. Lineage (NCBI taxonomy): Eukaryota > Metazoa > Chordata > Testudines > Cheloniidae > Caretta > Caretta caretta. Next base: position 49,327,927 of record NC_134210.1, read on the forward strand.
TCCCTGTTTTTCGGTATGTGAGTGTAATAATTTTTGCAACCATCAACCCATACAGAGTTCTTCTAAAAGATTTATTTTAATTTTGAAGGCCCCTTTATCCCTGGCATAGGGGAATCAGTGGGTGGCGTAGAGCTGGCGTACCTGGTTCTATGCCAGCCATTCTCATAATCAGGGTTCAGGGGGCCAGTTGGAGGCATGGCTAGGGAAGGGGAATGTGGCTAAGGCTCTGCTCCCTTGGGGCCATTGCAGCTGGATGCAACCATTGCTCCCTGAGGCTGCTATAAGGTGTTTTGGGCCCTAATCAAAACCCCGTTTTCCATTCCAAATGGAGCTCACCAATAGCTAAGCCCATGTGTTGCAGATATTTTGAAACTAATGAACTATGACTCCACTAGGCCATATACTTACAAGGAGTTTTTGTTTTGGTAGCTTTCTGTGTGATCAAAGCACACATGAAACAGACTTTTATTTATCAACCACTTTTATTCTTTAACCCACTGGGGGCTCTCATACTATAAAGGAAACCCCTTTGCTCTGACCTTCCCATGCAGCTTTGTATATAAAGAGACATGAGACAAATTTATAAAAGTTACTTGAACTCTAGAAATAAAAAAGTCATTGTGCTGGGTATCCCAGCACCACAAAACTACAAACATGGTTAGAATCATGTGCAAAATGTAAAAATAACTCGACAATTAGTTTACCATAAACCGTTAAAGGGTTCACTGTGTTGTAATCAGCTCACACGAAGAGTATAAAATATGTAAGAAATTTAACTTTTGCCCAAATCACATTTTTTTAATGTAAGCCAATTCCTTTTTCAGTGTCAAATATACAGGCTTTTTACTGCTCTCCAAAATATCCATGTTTGTATATTTAGTTATTGTATTGTATTTGATTAACAGAATATCACCTTGCTTCATCCACCCCCCCCCCCCATGCAATTTTTATTGCTGCTCAAAGGCAGGTAATTTTTCATTTGCATTAATACGTACAGTAGCATGAGCAATATTATATGTGTAACTTGAGAAATATTTGCAGTCTGTTAAGAGTTTCTTTGCCTGTGTATGGCCACTAAGAGCTTGTCTGAATGGCACTCGCAGAGTGCACGAGAGGGGTGTGATTTGTAAAGTGCTGTAATGTATTGCACTCCAACTGCCCAGGGTAGACCCTGCTGGCATGTTCCAAAAGGTTCCTAGCTCAGGTTAACAGATGACATTAACACAAACTAGGTACCTTTTCGAATGCACCACCAGGATCTATATGGGTCAATTAGAGCACAGTACCTTAGTGCACTCAACAAATCACACCCCTCTGGCATGCTTTGCCCTTTATGTTGTTTCGATTGCATAGTACTGAATGTTCAAGAATCTGTGCCTGATATTAGATTTAAATGAACCTCTTTCTAGGCATGCAAGTCATTATAGGCACTAAATAGCTGCCTTGCACTTCATTATAATAATGCTAAAAAAAATCATTTATACCAGCACCGAAAGCCCCACTCATGATTGTTGGCCTTTTGTGCCAAGCTCTGTACAAACAGAGGTGCTTACAAGCAACAGCCCCAGTCCTGCAAACTGTTCCGTGCAGGTGGATCCCTGTATCCCACACTAAGGCCAGTGGGGCTTGGCCAATGTGGAGCAATTTGCAGGATCAGGAGCTTCTGCCCCACTCTTGCAAACAATTTTGCATGCAAGTAATGCCATTAAACTGAAAAGGGGCTACTGACATGCATAAAGTTACTCCCATGCAGAATTCTTTGTAGGATCAGGGCATCAGTGCCTAGTCCTTCAACTGGATCTAAGTGCATTCAATTGGAGGATTAGTACCTTAAATCCTAATCCTGCCAGCTACTCCATGGCTTTCCCTGACTATCTTCAATGGGAGCTTCATCCCCCTCCCCTGCTGCCAAATAATATAATCTCTTTCTGTGGCCATCTTCATGCTCTTTTCTCATCCTGCTGGGGCCTGGACCTAGATGTAGTGACTTCTCAGGGCCTGTTTAAAAAGAGAAGTGGACAGGATGCACAGAGGGTTGCCTTGGGGTGGCAGGAAAGGATCTCATTTACATATGCGCCTCACCCTACTGTTTGACTCTGCAATCCATTCCCAGAGACATATTGTCTCCCTTCCACCCCAGTCTGAGTCAGATCTGACTCAGTCTGATTCTCAGGCTGGCTGGTCTGGTGTGCAGCTGAGATATGTGGTTGTAAGGGTCTAACATGTCCCCGAGAGTATACATGGACCTGAGAATTTGACCCTTTATTATTATGTGTTCTACACAGACTTTTCTGGAAAAACAATATTCTACAGTATAATTAGCACCATGACAAAACCAGACCATCCCACCACTAATTTATGTTAGAAGTCATTTTAAACCACATATTAAAAAGAAGTAAGCCTTATTGTCTTCTTGGAGACTAGTGGCTGAATATTGTACGCTAGTGCAATGAGAAATTGCTTGTATGTCAGTGCTAATGGAATGAGGCAGAGCCGGCTGGCTTGGCCAACAGAAGTTTCCAGTGTCTCAGATGTTTGGGTGACTAATGGCTGTGGGATGACTGCTGGCACTGAGTTCTTGTTGAGAGAGGAACAATAGAAGGAGCTGGGAATGGTAATTGCTCTTCACAGGGTGGGGCTTGGCTAATTTTGTAGATTCACACCAGCAGAGATAGGTAAGACTGTTCACATAAAATGAGAACAGGTCTGCCCTAAATGTCCCTCCAGAACGCAAACCAAACCTTTTCTGAGATTTGAAAAAGTTCAGATACCTATTTACTAGGCTCTTTTCTTGCAAGCAGAATCACTCAGGTGATAGATCTGCTGCACACAAGTGACAGGTTTCAGAGTGGAATCCCATTGAGTTCTGTTGGCCTCCATGTGGGTGCAGGAGTCTACCCACACCTCGTAACTTGTAGGATTGGGACCTCACTCTCCATTTTTCGGTACCTCTGTACATCTTTGTATCTGCTGGGACTGGAATGGAAATGCTGAAATACCACCTGGAAGACTGTACTCTCAGTATGTGAGTATGTCAGGAAAAACATGGACAAATTGGAAAAAGTCCAGAGGAGAGCAACAAAAATTATTAATCGTCTAGAAAACATGACCTATGAGAGAAGATTGAAAAAATTCGGTTTGTTTAGTCTGGAAAAGAGAAGACTGAGAGGGGACATGATAACAGTTTTCAAGTACATAAAAAATTGTTACAAGGAGGAGGGAGAAGTATTGTTCTTCTTAACTGCTGAGGATAAGACAATAATCAATGGGCTTAAATTGCAGCAAGGGAGATTTAGGTTGGACATTAGGAAAAGCTTTCTAAGTGTCAGGGTGGTTAAGCACTGGAATACATTGCCTAGGGAGGTTATGGAATCTCCATCATTGCAGATTTTTAAAAGCAGGTTAGACAAACACCTGTTCGGGGTGGTCTAGATCAGTGGTTCTCAAAGCCGGTCCGCCACTTGTTCAGGGAAAGCCCCTGGCATGCCGGACCGGTTTGTTTACCTGCCACGTCCGCAGGTTCAGACGATCGCGGCTCCCACTGGCCGCGGTTCGCTGCTGCAGACCAATGGGGGTTGCGGGAAGCGGCACGGGCCAAGGGACGTGCTGGACGCCCTTCCCGCAGCCCCCATGGGCCTGGAGCAGTGAACTGCAGCCAGTGGGAGCTGTGATCGGCCAAACCTGCAGACGCAGCAGGTAAACAAACCGGTCCAGCGTGCCAGGGGCTTTCCCTGAAGAAGCGGTGGACCGGCTTTGAGAACCACTGGTCTAGATAATACTTAGACCTGCTATGAGTGCAGGGGACTGAACTAGTTGAACCCTCGAGGTCCCTTCCAGTCCTATGATTCTATGTCCTGTTTGATTGTAAGCAGGAGTTACCAGGAATCTTAGGAGAAGCCTGCTTTCTTGAGATTTGCAGCCTAACTTGCAAACTCAGATAGCTTTGACAAAGTGTAGAGAAATTTCTGAATGTTTAGCTGCTTATCTGAACCCTTTAAGCTCCATCCATTGCAATTCCAAACAAACAAATCAGACCATCCTATTTCTTTTTTTAAATTCAGATTGTACTACTCCAAGAAGAACAAGAAAATCAATGCACAAGCAGGAGCTCTAGAACAGATATTCATCAATAAAACATTTATAGGCTGCAAGCAAAACCCATGAGATGGATAAAATGTGGGCTCGACATAGCACTTCACATTCTCATTCAAATGAATTGATGTTGCTTGTTTGGTATGAGTTGGTTGTTGTGCATTAGGTTGTATATACTTGAAAATAAAAGTTTTGCTTATTTAAGACATAATCCAAACTGAGTTCTCACTGAGGCAAAGTTCTCATTGAAGTCAATAGATTTTACCCATACAAAGACCCCAGTCGTGTTTATCTGATAAAAGCATTCTAGCCCCTATACTACACCAGAACACCAAGCAGTACATCATATAGATCTAGGATTAATATTCATATAGCTTGAGCAGGGAGGGGAATAGAGCCTGTTTTCAAACACGAATAAAAGCAATGTCAGTGTTCTGTGCTGAATCTAAAGCTTTAAAAACCTCAGTTGACAGTGTCTAACTGCCCTCTTCCTTATCCCATGAGAGAAGGCATTCAATGAGCCAGGGGCTTTAGAGGCTAACGTGCTATGCACTGTACACAGACAAAGACAAACAAACTACTGGAGAATTCAGCTTGCACATGGCATTAAATCTGAATGGCTCTGTGCAGTTCTGACCAAATCCATTGCTTTTTCACTGGTGTTAAATAAAACTCTCTTTCTTAAATAATTTATTTCATTTCTCTAGTGTTTGTAAGAAAAAAATGCTGTAGGCATGAGACTTCCCTGAGTTTTTTCACAGCTGCCTGCCAAAAGTACTTGAGACTCCTCAGGGAGAAGAACTTTGCATAAGTAACTCTCCTGTTAAAGAACTTTCAGCTTTTCAAAATGTTTTTAAATGTCTAAGATTTTAACACACATCTGAGTCAGCCTTGAAACTTAGGCTTTGATCGGTTTCTTTCTGGAGTTACTGCATTGAAAACACTAGTGTAAAGCTGTAAGGCTATAAACAGCAAGATATTAGTGCTTTTTTTATATAGATCGCATATATATTATAAATTGCCCCAGTTTAACCAAAGATGTGCTTTTCAATCAACTTAGTTAAGCCAATGCAAACTCCTGTGAAAGCATACTTAAATAGGTTTAAAGATGGTTTATGTTGATTTTGCTTCAGTCCTTAAAGGATCTGCTTAGTGAACAGGTGTCCGGTTTTCCACCAGAACACCCGGTCAAAAAGGGTCCCTGGCAACTCTGGTCAGCACCTCTGCCCAGGCTGTTAAAAGTCTGGATTGCGGTGCTAAGGCAGGCTAGTCCCTAGCTTGTACCACGCTGTGCCCGGAAGCAGCCAGCAGGTTCAGCTTCTAGGAGGAGGAGGTGTGGGGGGGGTGGGCGCCATGGGGCTCTGTGCACTGCCATCGCCCGGAGCACCAGCTCTGCAATCCCATTGGCTAGGAACCAGCCAATGGGAGCTGGGGCTGGGCGGTGCCTGCAGGCGAGAGGTGCTTGGAACCTCCTGGCCCCACGCCGCCTAGGACCGGGACCTGCTGGCTGCTTCCAGGGTGCGCGCAACTCGGTGCCAGGACAGGCAGGCAGCCTGCCTTAGCGGCCCCCTCCCCCACACAGCTGTGCCGCTGACCGGGAGCCACGCGAGGTAAGCCCAAGCCCCAACTCCCTGGCCCCACTCCAGAACCCAGACCCCCACCCCATAGCCCTCACCCCCTCCTACACCGCAACCCCCTGCCTCAACTCACAGCCCCCTCCCACACTCTGAATCCCTTGGTCCCACCACCCAGCCTGGAGCCCCCTCCTGCACCCCAAACCCCTCATCCCCAGCCCCACCCCAGAGCCCGCACCTGCAGCCCTCACTGCCTCCCGCACCCCAACTCTCTGTCCCAGCCCAGTGAAAGTGAGGGAGGGTGGGGTAGAGTGAGCCACCACGGGAGTGGGGAATGTAGTGAGTGGAGGTGGGGCCTCAGGGAAGGGGCAGGGCTAGGGTGTTCAGTTTTGTGCAACTAGAAATTTGGCAACCCTAGCTTATGCTAACTCAATATAAGCCAGGTTTAAATCAATGGAAGAGTGTCCACGCAGGGTTTGCATCAGTTTAACTAAATCACATTGAAAAACATGCCATTAGTTACTCAGCTGGGCCTTCTGACTGACCTCCAATAGTTTGATACAGGACTGCAATAATAATACTTACAAATCTCAATTACAAAGGCAGGTAAGCACCTTTATTGTCATTTTAGAGCTGGAGAAAGTGGTCCCCAGAGACGTGAGGTGCCGGCTGCAGAACCAAGGATAACATGCATGTCTCCTGACTTCTGCTTTTGATGCCCTATCCTGTAGGCTACACTCCATTGTCAGTAGTCGCCTTCCACCTTTGACCACACCATTCACAGTCTGTTTTAGACACTGCCTATCTGAACAAATCTTAGTAATGCTGTGTGTGTCTTTCAGTTGTCTTTCTAAACAAAGCAACCTGCCCACTGGGGTGGGATGCATTTTACTTAAATACTAGTCATACATATACTATCAGAAGATATTTGGAGACCAACACTGACCCTTTAGTAATTAGGGGCATTCTAATTAGTTAACATTAGAAACAAACAAGAGTTTTCAAACTTAACCAAAATCTGAGCTGTAGATACAAACTTTACTGTTTCAGAGGGGTAGCTGTGTTAGTCTGTATCAGCAAAAACAACGAGGAGTCCTTGTGGCACCTTAGAGACTAACAAATTTATTTGGGCATAAGCTTTCGTGGGTTGAAACCCACTTCATCAGATGTATGGAGTGAAAAATACAGTAAGCAGTATATATATTACAGCACATGAAAAGATGGAAGTTGCCTTACCAAGTGGGAGGGGAGGTCAGTGCTAACAAGACCAATTCAATCAAGGTGGAAGTGGCCTATTCTTGACAGTTGACAAGAAGGGGTGAATATCAACAGAGGGAAAATTTCTTTTTGTAGTGCTAACGAGGTCAATTCAATCAAGGTGGACATCACCCATTCCCAACAATTGACAAGAAGGTTCTTGTTCTGCAGTTCTGCAGTTTCTTGCTGAAGTCGATTTTTAAAGTTTTTTTGTTGAAGAATTGCCACTTTTAAGTCTGTTATTGAGTGTCTAGGGAGATTGAAGCGCTCTCCTACTGGTTTTTGAATGTTACAATTCTTGACGTCTGATTTGTGTCCATTTATTCTTTTGCGTAGAGACTGTCCAGTTTGGCCAATGTACATGTATAATGTACACTTTACTGTGTGGTTAATCTTTTGAATTTTGCATTTAGTAAAATCCAGTGAAAATATACCTTCATCAAGGACTATCCCCAATAAGCTTTTCTGACTTAAGTGACCACTTTAAATGATCTCTGTGGTTTTCAGCATTTTTTTTGAAGACCCACCTCTGCTAGGCAACTGATCTTTGCTGGTGCTCTCAAGTATCCCTCTCCACCTTGGGAAGGGAGAGAATAGAAACCAACCCAGTAAAGAAGGGCCTGTTTTAAGATATTACAGTGATTGGAATGGGAGGGAAGAAGGAAGGGATAAGTAGAGAGACAGAATTTGTCCTTAATATCTAGTCTAGGATCTTGCAGCTGGTGTCTGAATTGAAACAACCATCTTGTTTATAATGAAATCCTCTTTTCTTAGTTTGTGTTTATAAACTTAAGACAACTCTCCCATTAAAAGCACAATTCTTTAATTGATTAATCTGTCTTGATTTAAAAAAAACCCTCTCTTTTAAATCGGGAGTTGTTTACTCCAGCAATGCCACTAACTATAACAGCCACAGTACCATGAGGGGAGAAATTTCATGATCAAAGTGGGGAAGTGAGCTGACAGGTCTAAAATAATCATTTGTTCTTTACCCATCGCTTAGAGATCATTAACTAACATAACGAGTGTAATTTCTGTATCATTCTGAGACCTGGAACAAGACTGACTATGGTAAATGAAGTCTCATGGCTCCAGCTACTGCCAGAATTGCCTGGTCTCCTCCTAGCTGAATCACCTTTTCCTAAAAAAGGAAATTGATAAGTGGTGAGTTTGTTGATTTGATAAGATGGAATTTGAACTGAGGTCTAACAAGTGCTTCCTGAGCAGATGCTAGCGACCAGCCTGTCCAAAGGGCAGCATTGATAATCTTCACCTTCATTCATGGCCTGGAGGCCTTCACTTGCCAGAAAATGCATAGATTTAACTCATGGATCATAGGCATTTTTGGTCTTGCATAAGATGGCTACACAACTGCTCAGATACTGCAATGATGAATGTGCTATACTGAGTCAGCTCCTGTGCACCTGTATGTGGCTCTGTGCCATCTGCATTTACATACTGTTTTTCTTGGGTAAATGAGAATTCATTTCCTTATGTGGTATAATGTGATATTTAGTGCTCTGTTGCTATTATGTGTCATGGCACTTCATTCTCGCACACATACCCATGCACACTGCCTGGGGTCAGAACAACTTTGATGCATGGCTTCTAATAGTGTCAATATTCCATTATGTGCCTTTTATTCACTCACTTCTTTTTGGCAGCCGTAACACAACAACAAATCAATGTTGTCCTATTCTCCATTGTTAACGATCTTTTAAAAAGGAGGGTGGTGGAGGAAGTTTGAATATGGAATAGGGGTTTGCGTGTCAGTGTCTGCATATGTGCTACCTACTGTAAATTCCCTAGTCAGCAACAATGGTATATATTTGTGTAAATCATTTACACTTTGCATAAGTCGGTCACAGAGCGGGGGAACCATTTTTGGCTCTTGACAGTGCTGTAGTCATTTTCTGTACATCATGACATCCTCCTTCTTACAGTTCACGACATCACAGAAGATAGAGATAGCAAAGACCTGTGAGATCATCTAGTCTATCACCCGACCAGTGCAGGATTGTTTCGTTCAGTATATTGACTAGTATTTTGTCTGGCCTAGTTTTCAAAACCCATGCAATCTGAACCTTGTGGCACCGTAGAGCAACTCTCTTTCCCTACCTTTGCCTACTTCTGAAGTCATGTGCCCTCACCCCTAAACCTGCCCCTAGTTTTTCAGTTTAATCCTTGAGGTTGCTTAGGTTTTTTTCCAGAATGAAAGCAAAGGAACCAAAGGCAGAGCAGTTCTTGTAAATTTAATTAATAAAATATTTATGCCTGACAGAGGTTCACAAGAACATCTGTTGTTTGATTTTGAGAGATGCCAAGTTTGCAAAATGAATGGCATCCTGGCCAGATTTCAGCTTGGGTAATTACATTCTTCCTACTTGAAATTGTTCCTGTCAGTTCACTAAATGCAGTATTTTTTCCCCACTTCCTTTGCCTAATTATTGTATATTGTTGCTGTATGCTCTTAGATTGCCATATTTCACTCCTGAGGTTGCCACAATGTAGTTATGGAAGATGCTAGGGGCTTTTGTATCTCCAGAGAAATCAAGCCTGTGCCTGGAGCCCTAGCAGGTAAAATGTATGATGTTGTGATCTCTGATGCTTTGCGGTTTTGATATTAAAAAAAAAAAAGCCCACAGACTTTTTCTCAGGCTACTTACAGTAGGAGTGTGAAGGAATTTGAATCACTGACAGAACTAGTGAAAATGTTTTTGCAGGAATTGTGAAGAGCAAAACTTGACATTTTTAGTTAAAATTTCTACCATTTTGAAAAGGCTTGTAAATCTGGGTCCGAAGCATGCGCACATCTATAAACAACCCTACACTGAGGACCTCAACTCTCCCCTATATTAGTACGTGTTCAAGCTCCTATACACTGGTCTGCCTAGGACAGCGTTGTAATGCAGTGCAATGCTGAAAGAATGCTCTCTTCAATAATAGTTGTGAGGTGATAGAATCTAAGAAAATCCTTGTACACAGAAGGCCTGATTTCCACTGCCTTGCACCTTATATAGTCATTTACATCTGTATAAAGTAGATGTTACCACATTCTGATTTAGTAGCATTTTATTTCTCCTGTACATACAGGTAAATGAGTGCTAGGGTTGCCAACTGTCTAATCGCACAAACCCAAACACCCTTCCCCAGCCCCCTTCCCCACCCCCTCCCCAAGGACATGCTCCTGCTCTGCCCATTCTCCGAGGCCCTGCCCCCCACTCACTCCAGCCCCTCTCCCTCCGTCGCTTGCTCTCCCCCACCCTCACTCACTTTCACTGAGCTGGGGCAGGAGGTTGGAGTGCAGGCTCTGGGAGGGAGTTTGGCTGTGGGAGGGGGCTCAGGGCTGGGGCAGGGGGTTGGGATGCGGAAGGGGGTTTGGGGTTTAGGATCTGGGAGGGAGTTTGGGTGAAGGAGGGGGCTGGGGCAGGGGGTTGGTGTGTGGGAGGAGGTTCAGGGTGCAAGCTCCGGCTGGGCAGTGCTTACCTTGTGTGGTTCCTGGAAGCGGCAGCATGTCCAGCAGAGGCTCATAGGCTCAGGGGCAGCCAGGTAGCTCTGTGTGCTGCCCCTGCAGTTCCCCTTCCCGGCTAATGGGAGCTGCGGAGTTGGTACTCGGGGTAGGGGCAGCGTGCAGAGATCCCCTGGCCGTGCCTCCGCCTAGGAGCCACTGCCAGACATGCCGGCCACTTCCAGGAGCGACGCAGAGCTAAGGTAGGCAGGGAGTCTGGCTTAGCCCCACTGCGCCGCTAGACTTTTAGTTGCCTAAAATCTCCCGGATTGGCTCCAGTAGTCGCTGGGAGATCAAGCCTGATTCAGGGAAACTCCTGGCCAAACAGGGAGGGTTGGCAACCCTAAATTAAGCGCATCCAAGATAGTGGAGAATCAGGCCTACTTTTACACCAGAATAACTCTTCTGACATCTGTGGTTTTACCTTTTCTGTTAACATTTATGTGGGGTTACAGATTAGCTCTGAAAAAAGGAACTTTCATTTTAAAAGTTCTCTCTGTGGTATCATATTTTAAGCCCTTTTAATACAGTAAGCATCTGTAAAGGGTACTTTCTGTTCCGGGGCATATAAAACATATGAGAATATAAAACTCTAGACTTCAAGGTGTGAAAACTAATCACAGAACATTTCGATTTTCAGGCATTCAGTTTCTTGATGAAAAATTGAAATTTTCTGCAGAAGGGAGACACTTCATGCAAAAACTTTTGTTTAGATGAAAACCAATTTTTCCTTTAAAAAACTTTGTTTTGAATGAAAAATGTTGACCCGCCCTAGTGTTTAATTTCTATCAGCATGTCAGATGTTTCTATTCTGTTACTGTTTCTCTGGAATGTACAAAATTAAAAAGGGGATATATTTTTAAGATGGATTAAAGGTGATTCCTTCTTTTACTGGGTTTTTAAAGATAGAATAAAAATGACAATTGTGAGGAAAATCTTCTTAGATTCCCTTTAGATTCCCATTCTCAATCCAGTAATATCTGAATATACAATAGCTCTTAATCAGTCACTAAACTAGGTTTCAGAGTAGCAGCCGTGTTAGTCTGTATCCGCAAAAAGAAAAGGAGTACTTGTGGCACCTTAGAGACTAACAAATTTATTTGAGCATAAGCTTTCATGAGCTACAGCTTGAAGTGAGCTGTAGCTCACGAAAGCTTATGCTCAAATTAATTTGTTTAGTCTCTAAAGTGCCACAAGTACTCCTTTTCTTTAAACTAGGTTTATTAACAGAGCAATAGACAAACTGTGGGAAAAGCAAACTTTTGAAAAGCCAAGTACCTGAGAATGGCTTGCAGTTAGCAAACAGAATGAAACTCCATTTCCTATTGATATGTCAAGTTAGTTACTTAAAATGAGCTACAAAGGACTTTATTTAAATTGGGTTTGTGCCTTACTTTGCCTTTTTATGATTATAAAGAGGACCTGGAAATTTATTTCTGGAATTCTGTCTGTTTGTTAACTTAGAAATATCAGAAAAGTCAAGTTTGGTCTTCCCTGGCTGTGCTAAATGAGCTATCTTAGATGTGTAGTGTGAAGTCTCTAAGGGATGAGGGCTGGAGGGGTTAAGGGCCAGATCTTCAAACCAGGGTCAGTGCTGCTGGGGAGGGGGCAAAAGGAACATTTACCCTCCCAAATTATTTTCAAGGGGTCCCAAATTCATAGGTGCCCGAGATATTGAGAGGGGGGGGGGGGCGTTTAGGCAAAGGGCCATGTCTTCTCCTGCCCATTTTTTAAACCTGACTCCTGAACGCAGTCAGGAGGTGGCATGCCGCAGCCCTGCCAGCACCCTGACCCACTCTGCACCATGCCACATGCACAGTGTGCTGGCCAGTCTGGCTCTGCCCACTGCTTGCTGCTGGGCCTTCATCTGCCATTGGCTGCCAATACTACAGCAGTGGCTCCTCTCAGCCCTGCTTGCCGGCCTGGTCCGGGAAGTAAGACTGGTATTGTCAACCTTAAATGTTCAAAAATCATGAGTCAGGCTCATCATAATTATGAGATTGGCTTTAAAATCACAAGATTATGTAAAAATAATAGATTTGGTTCCTGCTGCTTTTTGAGCCTTTAGGGTGCACCGGGGTGCGGGGGGTGCGGGGGGGAGTGGTGTCACATTTTGGCACTTTCTCCACAGCCACAAGGGCTAGAAACTTACTTTTTCTTTAAGAATGAAGGCTGAAATCATCACACATCCACTTGACTCCCGGTGCTGGGGTTTTAAGGAAAACAATAATTATCATGAGACTCATGACAAAATCTTGAGAGTTGGCAACACTGCCAGCAGGGAGGATCAGATAAGGGGGGAGAAGGGCAGGCAGAGCCTCTGGGAGAATCAGGCTGGTCAGGGGCAGGGGGAGGCAGGTGCTCTTGGAGAGTCAGGCTGGTTGGGGGAAGGGGAGGCAGGGGCTCAGAAGGGTTGGGCTGGTGGAGAGGGTGGCACTTGGAGGGTCAGGGTGGTGCGGGTGGGAGGCAGAGGCTCCAAGAGACTTGAGCTGTTAGGAGTGGGGGAGACAGGGTGTCGGGGGGGGGGGGGAAATACCCACTTGCCCCTCCAATAACAGGATCCTAGAACTGGCCCTGCACCTAACCCCCACTGACTTCAGTTGGAGTCAAGCATGTAAAAACCTTTAAAAATCTGCTCCTAAGTGCCTAAGTCACTTTTGAAAATGAGACGTAGGCTCCTAAGTCAGTCAGGTGTTGCAATGCTGAGCAGAGCAATGCCTAAATACCGCTAAACTCTGGGCCTCAGTCACTTTTCAAAGCGAGACTTAGGGCATGTCTTCACTGGCAACGTTAAAGCGCTGCCATGGCAGCGCTTTAACATGGTTTGTGCAGTCGCGGCAGAGCGCTGGGAGAGACCGCACTGAAAAAACCACCTCCTCGGGGGGAATAGCTCCCAGCCCTGGGGCACTGTCTACACTGGCACTTTGCAGTGCTCAGGGGGGATGTTTTTTCACACCCCGGAGCGGGACAGTTGCAGCGCTGTAAAGTGCCAGTGTAGACAAGCCCTTAGGCTAAGCACTTACTGCCATATAACTTACGTCACTCAGGGGTGTGAAAAAGTCCCCCCCCCCCCGTGATGTAAGTCAGTTACGCCGACACAAGTGCCCGTGCAAACAGTGCTATGTTGGCGGGACAGCTTCCCCTCCGACATAGCTACCACCTCTCTCGGGGCTGTGGCTTAGAGTGGTTACATTAGAGAGCTTACAGCAGCGCTGCTGCTCCGTCGCTGTAAACTCTCCGGTGTAGCCACAGCCCTTGTTTCTTAAGTGATTTATACCTTTGGAAATTTTATCCTTAATATTCATTTCCCTCACAGGAGCTCTGCTTTCAATCTTATCTCTCCAATACTGTCACTAGATCTCCAGCCACCATAGAGCCTACCAGGGTAGAGAAGGCATGAGGTTCTAAAAACCCCAGGATATATATTTTCCAGACAAAAATCTTCCAGGCCTTCTTTGTACATAATAAAGGAACACAGAGAAGGACTACAGCATTTTTTTTTTCTTTTGGAGGTCACCTTTAATGCCAGTCAGGTGTTTTGGACACAGAGTAGTGATGGTAGGAATAACGGAAACACAGCTTCCAGAAAAAAAATACTGTTTACCAACACGTGCTTCCTCTTTGAAATCTTTTGTGATTTGAAGATGGAAGAGGGGGGGTCACGATGGATACACTTTAAATAAAGGCTTCTAATCAAACACTTGAAGCAAGTGCAAATGTCCACATGCTTTGGTTAGTTTCTAGCAGAGTAGGAACCTTTGGAAATGCCTCGTTCAAATAACAAACATACTTTTTGATTGCATTCCTGTCTCCCTCCCTGTGCGCAAATGTGGACATTACGACTGTGTTCCTTTATATAATTAGGGATCATTTGGCTGATAGAGCAGTACCCTTTCAGAATTCAGGTCTATTTAAATGGCTGTACATGTTGCAAAGAGCCTCTCATTTCTCCTAGAACAACTTACACTTCTCAACCTGTCACTGCATCCCAGAAAAGGCAATGGCCTAAATATATGGAGGATTTCTGTCACCGAAGTCAAAAACTTTCAATGGAGATGGCTACCATTAGGCATCTAAATAAAAGTGGCCAGATCTTCAGAAATTCTGAACACCTTGAACTTCACGTCACTATTATTTAGGTGCCTAGTGATAGACACCCACATTTGAATGTTTTGGACATAGAGGTTATATAATTACCTGTTGAAAGAGAAAAATCTGCCACAAAGAATATATATTTCATGAACTAAAGAATGATAAATTGTTGGCATTTGAAAGGAATTTACCTGTCAAGGATTGACACCATACCAGCCCAAGGTTTCCTCACAAAGCAGCCATGGGCTTGATTTGCTCTCATTTCCCATTAGTGTAACTCCAGTGACGCATGGTGTGAGAAGGATTATATAGCATGTGTTTCTGTAATCTTTGGTTTGCTCTTCTGTCACTCCTTGCAGTTACCAGGCTTCCACACTGCCCTCAATTCTCCACAATCAGCATCCCGCCAGCATCATTTGGCAATGAGCACACCCTGCCCTGACAATTTGGAGTGACTATCCAGACCAGATACCTTTGCTTTACTTCTTCTTCTCATTAAAAGTTTGGTGTTTTAGTCTCTGAGGCCATCCACAGTGGTCATCCTAAGTAATTCCAAAAGCATCTTAAAGAAAGCAACATTCATCCTTTGTTTCAGAGTAGCAGCCATGTTAGTCTATATCCGTAAAAAGAAAAGGAGTACTTGTGGCACCTTAGAGACGAACAGATTTATTAGAGCATAAGCTTTCATGACCTACAGCTCACTTCATCGGATGCATACAGTGGAAAATACAGTGGGGAGATTTATATACACAGAACATGAAACAATGGGTGTTACCATACACACTGTAACGAGAGTGATCACTTGAGGTGAGCTATTACCAGCAGGAGAGCGGGGGGGAGGTGGGGGGGGGGAAGGGGAGGAACCTTTTGTAGTGTGGGCCATTTCCAGCAGTTCACAGGAACCTCTGAGGAACAGTGGGGGATTTGGGGGGGCAGGGAATAAACATGGGGAAATAGTTTTACTTTGTGTAATGACCCATCCACTCCCAGTCTTTATTCAAGCCTAAATTAATTGTATCCAGTTTGCAAATTAATTCCAATTCAGCAGTCTCCCGTTGGAGTCTGTTTTTGAAGTTTTTTTGTTGAAGAACTGCCACTTTTAGGTCTGTAATTGAGTGACCAAAGAGATTGAAGTGTTCTCCGACTGGTTTTTGAATGTTATAATTCTTGATGTCTGATTTGTGTCCATTTATTCTTTTAGGTAGAGACTGTCCAGTTTGACCAGCGTACATGGCAGAGGGGCATTGCTGGCACATGATGGCATAGATCACATTGGTAGATGCGCAGGTGAATGAGCCTCTGATAGTGTGGCTGATGTGATTAAGCCCTATGATGGTGTCCCCTGAATAGATATGTGGATACAGTTGGCCACGGGCTTTGTTGCAAGGATAGGTTCCTGCGTTAATGTTTTTGTTGTGTGGTGTGTGGCTGCTGGTGAGTATTTGCTTCAGGTTGGGGGGCTGTCTGTAAGGCCTGGTCTGTCTCCCAAGATCTGTGAGAGTGATGGGTCGTCCTTCAGGATAGGTTGTAGATCCTTGATGATGCATTGGAGAGGTTTTAGTTGGGGGCTGAAGGTGATGGCTAGTGGCGTTCTGTTATTTTCTTTGTTGGGCCTGTCCTGTAGTAGGTAACTTCTGGGTACTCTTCTGGCTCTGTTAATCTGTTTCTTCACTTCAGCAGGTGGGTACTGTAGTTGTAAGAACGCTTGATAGAGATCTTGTAGGTGTTTGTCTCTGTCGATCTTATAGGTGTTTGCTCTACGATACAACCACATTTGCTCCAACCCCACTGTCTGAGGGGTTGGAGCAAATGCGGTTGTATCGTAGAGCTTGGCTGTATATAGTGGATCGTGTGGTGAGATCTGGATAAAAGCTGGAGGCATGTAGGTAAGTATAGCAGTCAGTAGGTTTCCGGTAGGATGGTGTTTATGTGACCATCGCTTACTAGCACCGTAGTGTCCAGGAAGTGGATCTCTTGTGTGGACTGGTCCAGGCTGAGGTTGATGGTGGGATGGAAATTGTTGAAATCATGGTGGCATTCCTCAAGGGCTTCTTTTCATGAGTCCAGATGATGAAGATGTCATCAATGTAGCGCAAGTAGAGTAGGGGCATTCGGGGACAAGAGCTGAGGAAGCGTTGTTCTAAGTCAGCCATAAAAATGTTGGCATACTGTGGGGCCATGCGGGTACCTATAGCAGTGCTGCTGATTTGAAGATATACATTGTCCCCAAATGTGTAAAAGTTATGGGTGAGGACAAAGTCACAAAGTTCAGCCACCAGGTTTGCCGTGACATTATCGGGGATACTGTTTCTGTCGGCTTGAAGTCCATTTTTGTGTGGAATGTTGGTGTAGAGGGCTTCTACATCCATAGTGGCTAGGATGGTGTTTTCAGAAAGATCAACAACGGATTGTAGTTTCCTCAGGAAGTCAGTGGTGTCTCGAAGATAGCTGGGAGTGCTGGTAGCATAGGGCCTGAGGAGGGAGTCTACATAGCCAGACAATCCTGCTGTCAGGGTGCCAATGCCTGAGATGATGGGGCATCCAGGATTTCCAGGTTTATGGGTCTTGGGTAGCAGATAGAATACCCCTGGTCGGGGTTCTAGGGGTGTATCTGTGCGGATTTGTTCTTGTGCTTTTTCAGGGAGTTTCTTGAGCAGATGGTGTAGTTTCTTTTGGTAACCCTCAGTGGGATCAGAGGGTAATGGCTTGTAGAAAGTGGTGTTAGAGAGCTGCCTAGCAGCCTCTTGTTCATATTCCGACCTATTCATGATGACAACAGCACCTCCCTTGTCAGCCTTTTTGATTATGATGTCAGAGTTGTTTCTGAGGCTGTGGATGGCATTGTGTTCTGCACGTCTGAGGTTATGGGGCAAGGTATGTTGCTTTTCCACAATTTCAGCCTGTGCATGTTGGCGGAAGCTCTCTATGTAGAAATCCAGTCTGTTGTTTCGACCTTCAGAAGGATACTCACCTTTGGATACCCCAGGTCCTCAGAGAGAGTCAAGGAGAAATAAGTGTCATCCTCACAGAGTCCTTATGTTATCCTGGCTCTGTGCTCCTATCATACCCCACTCCCAACTATGTAGGGAGGGGGGCTCCAAAAGCTAAATACAGCTTGGAGTTGTATTATCTATCTATTTGAGGGAACACCTACAGGTGCCAATGCATCCTCCTGGCCCATTCCTTTTGCCCTGACCCACCCACCACTAGCCCCCAGATGTCAGACAGCCCTTTATGGCACAGAGGGGAAGGAGGGTGGTGCTCTGGATTCAGCTCACTCTCTCTTCTACATGGGAGAAGGAACTCTGTACACAGATTCTCTCCCATAGGATCATTTGCAACCCTCTGTAAACATCTCGGCATATGGGTCACCCCAGTGAAGCTTCTCTTCTTCATGGCTTGTACTTTTCTTGTTTAGACTGTGTAGGACACTTTGGTGTTTCACTGTGAACATCCTTTCTTACCCTGTGGTTGATAATCAAACATACCATAGATTATACAGTGAACTCTGATGCCAGCATATTATTTTCTGTTGGATATTCCAGTTTATCCAGTATTTAAAGGAAATCCACAATGCTTGAGGGACAAGCTTTTTTCCCATCGCCTCCTGTCGCTCAGAGAATCTTACTTTGTTTGCACCAAATAGTTCACCCAGCAGAAGAGCAAAATCTTCTGTGAATCTAGCCTGGAGTGTGGGTTTTGTTATGATGTTTGTCATCTAACTACATTTTTTGTTTGGGATTATTATTGAAAAGTGCTGTAGAGAAACACAGTTTGGGGGAGTAAAAGTTTTTCAGTATTTGCAGTTACATCATCACTGGGTCTGTGACCTTTTCAACTTGGCTGGGAATCTGCTGGAAAACAGCTGTGATGTTTTTCAGTTTTGACTTGTAAAAAGGAAACTCTTTGCCCTAATGTCTTGCTTTGTTAGTATTACTGTTGTAAACTTCTTGGGGATTTTGTAGAATACTCAGTGTGTTTTTTTGACAGTGAAGTGCTGATTTTTTTGTCATTTACAGGGGTTACCCCAGGGTGAGCCAACACAGTTTAGGCTGGGGTTACTCTGGTCCTTAGGCCTGTAAAACATGTTCAGACCCTTAAAACTAAAGTGGGAAATCAATTACATAAAGACTTATTTTGCTTCCAGAGACCGGTGGGTGTTGTGCAGAGGCTGCCAAGGTCAGAACTGGGGCGTTGTATTTTTCTGCTCTCATTCTACTACTGCTAAAATGCTTGGTAGAGTTGATCATGGATACATTAGTTGATATGTACGGAAAATACTTACTATTTTCAAGTAATAAACATGAGGTAATGTCAGAGACTGAATTGTCAAAAGAAAACACGCTGGAACAAATGGATATATGAAATAGCAACTAGTCACCAGGAAAGGTGACTAGTTGCTATTTCATTTATCAGTTTGTTCCAGGATTGTATCATACAAGAGTTCTGAAGGAACTTAAGAATGAAAAGACTGAGCTGATAGCAAATGTATGCTATGGTTTGATTTTTTTGTTTGTTTGTTTTCCCCAACATGTTAGCGTAACTCTGCAACTAGTGAAGTCAATGAAAATTATGATAACCTGAGTACTCTGGAAAATTTCTTCCAATATCTCATCAAAATCAACTACTATCCTGAAGGACTGGATGTTGTACCTGTCACCTTATGTCCCTTAAAGTTAGTTTTTGTCCATGTTCATTAGAATTTTCTGTGCATCTGGTGGGCTCTGCAAATGACTCTCACCTTGTGGGAGATGGCTCTTAGAGAATTCCTGAGGAAGGGTCCACACACAGATTCATAGATTCTGATGCCTCTCTCCCTCTTCTTGAGGCTGACGGGTTTTCACATCTCCTAAGCAGCCTGGATGAAAACTCCAGCACACCAATCTCAAACCGCAGCGGTTGTAGTAACGCAAGATCTATGAATAGAAAATCAGATGAAATCATCGTGCTGAATACTATTCATCTTTGGCTACACTTGGGGTCAAACAATTTTCAGGGCCATTTCATTGCATTTGTTGTAAACAAGAGGTATTTTTGCTGATGTGGACAAGGCTAAAAAAACAAAACACAAAGAGTGGGACTAAATGGCCAATTTTCAACATATCAAAGTGTTAATGGTAGGGTGCCTCAAAGAGCCATGCTAGAACTGATCAAGTTTATTACATTCACTAATGATCTGGAAAGTGGGGAGCTCAGTAAACTAGTAAAATTTGCAAAGGGCACAAATTATTTAAGATAGTCAAAGTTAGAGAAGACTGTGAAGAGCTTCTGAGAGCTGACAAAACTAGGGGGCTTGATGGCAGATGAAATTCAGTGCTGACAAATGAAAAGTAATGCACATTGGAAGGAATGATTTGAACTACTGATACACATTGCTTGGTTCTGAGTTAACCATAGCCATTCAGAAAAAAAGACTTGGGTGTCATGGACATCTCAGTGAAACCATCTGCTCAATGCACAGCAAAAATGTGAGTAAAGTGTTAGGACACAGAAGGAATGGAATGGAAAATAATATTGATTATAGTATAATGCCATTATATAAATCAGATACACCCTCACCTGGACATCCCATCTCCAAGAAGATACAGCAGATGTAGCAAGGGTCCCGAGATGGGTGGCAAAAATGGTTAGAGGCCTGGAAAGACATTTATGAGGAGAGACTGGAAAGTTTAGGGTTGTTTAGCTTAGAGAGAAAATGAGTAAAAGACAACACAGAAGTATATAAAATAATTAATGCTATACTGAAGCTAATCTTTCTCCAAAAACATGGGGACAGACCAGGAAAGTGGAAGACAACACACTTAAACCCGATAAAATAATACTTTTTACATAACACATAATTAAAGAATTAGACATGTACATGAGAACACCCACAATTTTATTAGATAAGAACAAAAGTGTGAAATGTTTAAATCCTTATGTTTCAGGACATAAGACAAACATAAACTGACAGGATTAATAAGAAATTTATCCTATGGGCAGATAATGCAAGTAATGTCCATTTTGGCAATTCTAGAACCTTTCTCTGAACTATTTGGCCACTTTTTAGAGGCAAGATACCAGAACAGATGGACCACTGGTTTGACACAGTAGAGCAGTTCCTACATTCAGCTGTTGTTACCAGGGACAAAAAAAAAATTTCTATCAGATGTAGTGTAGCAAGTAGTTCTTAGATCTCACTTCACCATGTTTGACATCCTAGCATAAGCTACATATAATAATTTCTATTAAAAACATAGAACCATTTCTTGAATACCTGCTGGTAATGCAGCTCTGCTCAGTAAATGGAAATGATGTGTACCCTAAGTCTCAGGACATTATATAGTTCATACACTGTCCAGATTATAAAATATTTCTTAAAGGTACAGTTTACTTCTGTCTTAAATATATAAGATGTCAGGGCCCCAGTATCAAGCCCCACCCCTCAGGGTCCCTAGATGAAATCCCTAGTTGTTATGCCATGACCATGGGCTAGCTAATAGTTTTAGAGCTCAAGGTCTACAGCTCCACAGCAGCCATGCCCCAGGCCACTGATTTGCTGGACATACAGCATTCCTCATTGGGTACCTGGATTATATAAAGACCACAACAGGAAGAGGAAGCTGTCTGAGTAATGGGCCATTGTCTGCTAGTTGCTACTGCCTTGCCACCTTGCGTACATGCTCCTTGAATTGGATCTCCCAGCTACCAACCCCTTGCACACACTCCAGTCATTGCCTCAGATGGCCCCTGATCCCAACTGGCCAACTGTGCACCACTTGGCCATTGTTCTGGACTGTCCCTAGCCTGCTTCAGCCGGTAAGCTTTATACCATCTGACTCAGCCCTAATTCGAAACTACAATCTTTTTTGGATAACCTTTCTTGGCTGACCCTCCTCAGACCCTTGGAACACTTTACTCTCCAGTTCTAGCAGCCTGAAGGTGCCATTGGTACTAACCTTTCTGGCTCAAGGATGAAATCCTGACCCTATTGAAATCCATAGGAGTTTTGCCACTGACTTCAAGGAGGCCAGGATTTCACCCCTGGTATTTCTCTACAAATGTCTGAAACTCTTTTTTATACAAGGAAGAGGCATTTGGAATATGATCCATATTTATGTTACATGAGAAAAGAGTGCTGGGACAGACCCATCCCTGTGGTGAGTGGCATTACTCCAAGGCTGAAACTGACCCATTATGTTTTCTTCAGCTGATCTACGCACTCATTACCATTCCCAGTTAAATTATTCAAATGTTTCAAAGATGCAGGTGAATTTCCTAATTATTAACATCCCTTGTCTACTAACAACAGAACAAATTCCTGACTTTTACCATGAGGTTTTATTTCAGTAACAGATGACTGTCATAATTGACGCACGGGCATCTCTTCTTAAATGAAATTGTTTAGACTGTGGTTGATGAATTCATTTCCTACTAGACAAAAATACCAATAAATCCAAACTTCAGTCTGTGAAATGATTCTCCAAAATATTTAGCTCTCATTAGCCTCCTTCAGCTGTCAGATAATCTGGGCAAGAGCTTAGTCTGAAATCAAGAAGAGAGAACTGTAGTTCTTACCTCTGTCACTCTGTCTCTGCACAAAAAGTTTAATAGATAGCATATGCTGTTTGCTGATCCTTTGTTCCTGCCCCAGCAGTCAATGCACTGCCAAGTCTCACTGAGTTTGTGTGTCTCACCCATTTTTGGCTTGAGTTACCTGGAATCTGAAGCAGGTTCACATAAAACTCGGAAGATTCACAGTACATTTAAATGGAAAATGTGAACCATCACTCATAGAGTGCATTTTTCAAATTTACTCCTTTAAGTGACCGAAACTTGGCAGGCTTGCCAACTGTCTGATAAGGATGGATGAGAGACCATGGAGTCTCCTCCTTGTCTCCACAAAAAAACCCCCAAGCAATGATCTCAAAGTGACATTTCAAGTGAAATTAATTTTTATGCTGTACAGTCCTCTGTTTGTTTGTTTTTTAATGGTATTTCACTATTAAAGATGTTGGAACTGCTTTGAAGATCAGGATATTAAAAAGGTGTCTCATCTGTGGTCTTAAAAAAGATCTTAGGCATGTGAAAAGATACAGCGGCTTCCCTCAGTGGTTTTGTAATTCACTGATATACTGTCTATGACCCTTTCCTCCAGGGGAATTTCCCAGATGAAGAATTGTCTGATTCTTCCATAACTGGCCTTTTAGAGGCTTTTTGTCTTGTTTAAGTTCTTTTCTTTGTCGTTAACTTACATTGCTGAAGAATTGTACCGTCTGTTCACTATATGCTTCTCTTTAAGAGATTCCGATTAAGAAGTCTCACAATATTGATAAAACTTCATGCAAGTTAAAGCTTCGGGGTCTGTAAGTGGAGACGTGCGAGTTTTGAAAATTCCAAGAGTTTGTTTTTCTCTCTCCAGTTAGACAAAAATACCCATTTGTAACGCCTGGCTTGTTGGTGAATTATTTGAATCAGGTGTTTCCTACCAAGTAGAAAACTATGCTGGGTAATACGTGCTGTTTGTAAAATCTACAGGAGACAGATGGGAAGAGATTTTCTGTGTGGATTTGATTAATGGAATATATTTGAAAATCCTCCAAGAAGCTGTTATCTTTGCACATTATAGCTGGCGCATCAAGTGTGTGTGAGTCTGCACACAGCTTAGTGTCTAATGGCTTGGGGAGCACCCCATTCAAAAAATCAACATTTTGGAGCCTCAGACAATCATTTAAATACCCAAGTTATCTTTAAATAATGATAAGGAAACATAGTTGGCAGAAGCTAAGATATTCAAAGTTAAGGCTGGCATTCCATCCACGAGTCATCACAGCATTGTGAGAAGAATAACAAAAACTCCCTGGACAATCTCTGAACTTTGAATTTCCTGGCGTTAGGCAGTTCCCCATCACCACCACAAGGATATTGGTCAGAAATGTGTAGAATACATTTTCTAGTTTAACAGAACCAAAACAACAAGCCAGTTGAGGACAAGTTAGAAGAACCATGTGCTGGCTGCTAAGGACCACATCCTGATAGCCTTACTGCCATAAAAACTTCATTGCATTCAATGGGAGTTTCATCTGGGTAAGGACAGGGTAAATCCCGCATAAGACTTCAGGATTTGGTGCTAGGGTTGTACTTCATACTCAAGCCCAAAAATGATTATACCTGCTCGTGGGCTATCCCCAAACATTTCTGGGATACAAATACTGGGCAACATTCTCCTCTCTGATCCACAGTGTGGATCAGTATCAGAGTCTGCCTCAGTGGGGCAGTGCCTTCTGTGTGCTTTAAAAAAAGCAGAATATGTAATAGTGATTGGCACTGTGGATACGGGATCTGCAGCAGGGTCAGAGATAATTTTACCCACTGAATCGGAGCTGTGCCCAAATGTAAAAATGATCCAGAGATAAATTTTGATCACAAAACCTTCCTCCCCACCCAGGCCAGAAATAAACCTCTTGACAACAAGCCTGGGCTTTGTTAACTAAGCTTTCTCTCCTAATTAAACAAACCAAAAACTCCACGGGGCTTCCTCTAGCTCCTGAGGGGAGCCTTGAAAGCTGATTTTAAAAGTTATGCCATGTTCTGTGCCTTTGCTCTGAGACTAGAATCTGAGCTTTGGTTCTTGGTGGTTTGAGCAAGCTGCAGCTTTGTTATCGTGACATAAGAATGATTCATTACTTTTGTGCCACAGTAAGCACGTGTGAGGAAACTGAATAAATATCCCCTATTCATCTTAGATAATGGAAGGAATTAAATTGGTTGGCACTTGGACCAAAGCTCATTAGATTTGCATCTAACACTTGACAACCAAAGATAATATCAGAAAAGGGTTTTTCTTATGCCATTTTCTGCATGTGCTGCTGTAATTATTCACGTGTAATGAGATCATATCTTAGTGAAGAATGAGAAATAGGGGTTTTTTTGGTTGTTAAGACCTATCTTAACATAAAGTTTATTTAAACACATTTTTTTGCTATGAGCTCATATTAAATCTCAGCCAGTTTATCCATCCCTAATTTAGTTATATGGTCATTACACGGAAAATCCATTTCAGATAAAGCAAAGGATTTTCATCCTCTAGTTACACAAGTATCAGGTCACAGCAATTATGTGCAAATGCCAGACACCAAGTATGCCACTGCAGGGTAAAGTTGTATATGGTCTGATCTACCAGTGAGGAGGCTACTTTGCACAACAATGCCGTAAATGTGGCATTGCACTGACAGGATCCAAGCAGTGGGTTGAGAAAAAGAGAAGAGTCTTCCTATGAATGAGCTGAGTCCCTACACAGTCCTTAACAGAGCCCAGAGACAGTAAGTTAGCATCCAAAGTCACCCTGTTGCTGGGGATTGGTTTTAATGATAAGAAAAAGAAGAACAAAACATAAATCTCACCCTAGGCTTCCCCCTTGATCTTGACTGTCCGTAGGGTCTCCTGAATATCTGTCCTAGCACTCTGGTTTCTTCTCTGAGAGAATCACTGTCACCTCCTAAGGATGCAATTATGAGCCATACCTACCAGAACACTTTAAAAATCTATCCCTTCCTTTCTGCGCCTACAGCCAAATCACCCCTCCACTATGGCAATTTCCTCCTCTCCGGACTCCTTGCTCCATCTCTGGTCCATCAAAATGTTGCTGCCAAAGTCATCTTTCTTGTTGTGACAATGTTATCTACCTCTCTAAATGTTTGACTGTTTCCCCATTGCCCTTCAGATCAAATTCAAATGGTTTTGTCCTTGCCTTCAAGGCTTTCCATTGTGCAGCTCCTGTTTATATCCCTGACCAGTTGTCCCCAACCTGCTGTCTCCTTTAGCCAGCCTGGATACTCCTTCTGTCTCCTCTCACAAAAGTCTTTGTGCCCTCTTCCATGATGCTCTTTATTCTTGGAATGCTCTACCCAAAGCTGTTCACTCAGCCACCTCTCTCGTCTCATTTAAATCTTTCCAAAAGACTCAGATCTGGCATCTCACCAACAAAAGTAAGTGTAGAAAAACAATGAAAAGAGCCAGCAAGATGTGTTTACATGCCTTACTAAGATACCACATGTTCTTGCTACTGCCACCTTTGTCCTTCCTCATCTCCGTCCACTCTGCTAGTCTATGACCCTCACTTGTGTCATGTAGAAGTTGGGGCTTGTCTACACTTTAAATGGTACAGCTGTACCATTGTAGTGCTTCGGTGTAGACGCTACAGCACGAATGGGAGGGATTGTCCCATCGGCATGGGTAATCAACCTCCCTGAGAGGTGGTGGCTAGATCAATAGAAAAATTCATCCGTTGATTTAGCACTGTCTACTCTTAGGTTGGCTTAACTATGCTGCTCAGGGTCTGGATTTTTCACACCCCTGGCAGATGTAGTTAAATCAACCTATTTTTCTAGTGTAGCCCATGCCTTAGGCTTATTTGCTCTTCTATGCAGATACGGTAGGCTAGATTTTTCTAGTCTGTCAAGTTCAATGGAGAGAGCTCTCCACATAAGAATTTCCCCTGTGTAGGGATATTCTCCACTGTCATAAAGCTGACAGACATACCTTATACGCCAGCTGCACTCCCCCACCCTCAACATAAGGAAAGGTAAGAGGTCCATCATGGATAACCCAGCTCAGCTTTTCCTGGTCTTCAAGATCTTATGCCAGTGACTGAGCTACAGCAGGCCCCCTACTGCTCTAACTTCCATTGGCGTCTGCCAAGGATCAGGAAGTCACAGCCGGCTTCCTTTAGCTATCACTTAGGTTGTAACAGAGAATCAGGACCTGTATCTTCACGTATTTTATGAGTCACCCAGCATATTTTTGGGGTGCTTGAAAAATAATTAAGAGCTTCTCAGTATTTCCTTAGCTTACTGTGCCTCTGTGTTTGCAGCATTTCCTGTACTTCCATGTAATTAGCATAGAGATTACCAAGGGAAGCTACAAATGCTGAGGTAGCAGTATTTAGGCTTTGTCTACATTAGCCCTTTTGTCAGTAAAACATTTTCTCAGTCAGGGGTGTGAAAAAACACACCCCTGACTGACATAAGTTTCACCGACAAAAATGCCAGTGTGGACAGCGCAGTGTCGGTGGGAGAGTGTCTCCCACTGGCATAGCTACCACCGCTCTTTGGGGGTGGCTTGATTATGCCGGCGGGAGAGCTCTCTCCCACCGGCATAGAGCGGCTATATTGGAGAACTTACAGCCACACAGCCGCAGAAGTACAGCTGTGCCACTGTAAGGTGTATAGTGTAGACATAGCCTTAGTTATCCAATGCCACTGACAAGTTTTTAAATTATGACTGTTTATGTTCTGGTAAGAAGTGACTAGGCATGAGTAATGGACACTTTACAACGATAATATTGTACTTAGTTTAACTGAAAAACAAAAATCAAGCAGCAAGGCAGACACATTTTAAAACAGCTAATATTTTAATTAGAGCGGGACAGAAAATATTTAATCTTGACTTTTTCTGGAACAATTAAACCAAAAATTAAAATGGTTAAATAAACATTGTCATCTGGGCTAACTATGTGAGCGTGTAGTATAAGCTTCAAAATAGCTAGATCCTGTCTCTTGAAGGAGGGATTTGACAGTGGAAATTCCAGCTGACCGTTACACTTGTAATTATAATGCTTTAGCTGTCGTTATTTGTCTCAGTGGCCTTGTTTAGAAAACAGTGCAGGCAGTGCCAGTCATAAAGACAGGGAAGAGCAAGGGCCTCTCTGCAGTCACAGAAAAAAACAAGTAGGCTCCTGTTCTGAACATAATCAGGCCCATCCATCACTGTTCTGATTTATTCTTTTAGGCTCCAGCCACATCCATATTTACTAGATCAATCAAAATGTGTCCTTCATTTCCTTTTTTAAAAAATAGGGCATAAAACGAAAAAAAACAAACCCTATACATTTATAAAACATATTAGCCACCAGAGACAAATAACACTTCTGGAACTGTTCCATTCTCTTGACTAAGGGTGCCATTCATTTCCCATCCAAGTGTTGGGAGAGTGATCAGGCTGTAGGTATGTAATTACTCTTACAATATTTTTACATGAATATATTTTAGCCAGACATCTATCTTTTAAAACTTCCTCTTTCTTGCTGTGAACGGATCACACTGCTCGATATTTACATAGCCCCCATCTCTCGAGTATCTGAGCACCTCACCAACATTAATAAATGTATCCTCACAACACCCCTGAGAGGGAGGGGAA
This sequence comes from Caretta caretta, assembly GCF_965140235.1. Lineage (NCBI taxonomy): Eukaryota > Metazoa > Chordata > Testudines > Cheloniidae > Caretta > Caretta caretta. The sequence continues at coordinate 49,355,626 of NC_134210.1, forward strand.
GTATTCTAATTATGGCTGGGCAGGAAACGGTTTTCCTACCCTGTGAAAAATTTTGACATTTCAAACGTTTTCCCATCCCGAATTGGGGCTGTGATGCAGCAGATGAGGTGCAGCTCATGTCAAGGTCCCCCTGGCTCAAATGAACACTGACAGATGCATAGCTGGAGTCTGTCTGGTTCGCTGGTAGGATAATATTGATAGAGTAGGTATTAGAACTATGAGAAAGTGTGTAGTGTTTGGATTCTCTTGGATGCTTGTGAGTTGCTGCATGCATCAATCTTACTTCAATATCTGTGTTCCATACTGTAATGTAATATTTGAGCAGTTATATAGTGACCCATTGTGACTGTATGAATGAGAGGGACATTAAGTAGTGTGGAGAGCTGCTCTTCTACAGAAATTGTTATATCCCTCCCAAAAGAGGAGACCCATCAATACTGAATGTGTTCTAGTTGGCTCAGGCTCTTGCAACTGGAAATTCCCTACATCTTGATTGAGAAACTGTCAACAAAAGGACTAAAGACTCTTATTGTTGTTCTGCTCTCCCCCCCCCCCCATGATGAGTCATGGAAGTGGACTTCTCCGATCAGCTGAGTTTGCAGCTAAGAGCACATAACGGGGGAAGGGGATAAAAACCCCAGGCCAAAGGATCTAAGCAGTTCTATGCTGCTTGGACTGTGACGGGACAAGGTGTTTCTAGGCAAAAGCAAGGGATCCCCAGCTTCTTAGTCTGGGTTTGCCCTAAAGCTCAAACAGAGCTTACTGATTGTTGCTTGCTGAAACCTCATTTGTGTGTCTGTCTGCTTTAATCCTGTAAATAACTTTCTCATTTCCCTTTCCTACTTAATACATCTTCAAATAGTTTACTGCAGGATTGGCTACAAGTGGTATCTTTGGTGTGAGACCTAAAGGACAATTGACCTGGGGTAAGTGACTGGGCCTTTGGGATCAGGAGTAACCTGAATATTGATAAAAAGAAAAGGAGTACTTGTGGCACCATAGAGACTAACCAATTTATTTGAGCATAAGCTTTCGTGAGCTACAGCTCACTTCATCGGATGCATACCGATGAAGTCAGCTGTAGCTCACAAAAGCTTATGCTCAAATAAATTGGTTAGTCTCTAAGGTGCCACAAGTACTCCTTTTCTTTCTGCGAATACAGACTAACATGGCTGTTACTCTGAAACCTGAATATTGATGTGATCTTAGTGTAAGAGGTCAGGTGTCAGGAATCGGAGCCTGCAACCTAGCTACTTTTCAGGCACCCTCATCAGTACAGCTGATTAGCCACTCCACCTGATTGACTGCAGGGGCCAGCAGCAGCAGCTGCTTGCAGGCTGCTCAATGCTCATACCTACCACTTTGGCTGCTCCTGTGTTACTTGGTTCCTGCTACTCCTGCTTTGCCTCCAGCCTTGCCTCTGTCCTGCCTCTGCTTTGAACCCCTCCTTGCCTGATATCCTGCTCACTCCAGTTTCTGACCTCTGGTTTGACCCGTGGCTCTGGCTCCTGACTGTGGAGTCAGGCTTGACCCTTTGCTCTAGTGTCCAGTTCCTGCCCTTTGTTTTGACTCTTGGCTCTGGCTCCGGACTATGGACAGCAGGTCAACCCTCAGTGCTGGTATCCAGTTTCTGCCCTCCAGTTTGACCTTTGGCTTTGGCTCCTAACTACGGCTCTAGGCCTGCCACCTACCCCGATTACTAGGCTAGACAGCCCTAATCCCAGTTGGCTGACATCATTTATCACAGAGGTATGCTCACCCGGGTGGCAAGACAGACCAGAGTACCCAAGGGACAGTCTGTGGCTCTGTGTTCAGGCTGTTAAAGTGTCTAAGGAGTTTTCACTTGGTGCAGTAGGTTGGTGAAATCTAAGTTGAGAACTCACAGCCAGTTAGGGGGTTGTGCTCTGGTTTTTAACAGTCTGCCTTGAGGTTGGTACTCACATGGTTGTGTCACCATTGAGAGCATTATAGGGCCAAAAAGTCACAATCTCAAATTTCCACAAACTGAAAATACAAAACTTATTTCAGTTTAATGAAATGTTTCAATTGACCGAAATAATTTTGAATTATTCCATTTCAGTTTTGACCTCCTCCCAGCCCCCATTTTTTTTAACCTTTTTGGTGTAAATTTACTAAAATTTCTAAACAAAAAGGCATTTGACTTGAAAAAAACAAAACTTTCTGGTCTTGAAACTTTTTTTTACTAAACATTGTTGAATCAGTTGTCTCAATGAACCCAATCTTTCTGTAAACAGTTTCAGTTTTAATGAATCAGGAATTTTGACACAATTCTTTTGTTGTCAAAAATGCTGATCAACTCTAATTGTTATCCCAATTTTACAATGGGGAACTGAAGCACAGAGAGACTAAGCCCAGTCTACACTACAAACTTATGTCAGTATAACTACATCGTTCAGGAGTGTGGAAAATCCACCCCCCTGAGCAATGCAGTTATACCGACCTAACTTCTGGTGTAGACAGGGCTCTGTCAACAGGAGGCCTTCTCCCATGGACATAGCTACTGGCTCTCGGGAGAACCGTTGGCGCAGGTAGCCTCTTCACTAGTGCTACTATTTCCCAAGCTCACACAGGAAGTCTGTGACAGACTCAGGATCAGAACTCCCGATCCAGTGCCTTAGTGGATAGTATAGTGGACTGAACACTAGAGTAGGAGGCACAAGAGTCCTGTGTTATAATCGTGGCGCCACAGGGTTTAAGGCTGCCACTATGATCTAATTCTTCTTCTGTGGGGATCTCTCTCCATTGAACTTGACAGACCAGAAAATCTAGCCTACAGCATCTGCATAGAAGAGCGAATAAGTCTAAGGCCTGGTCTACACTAGAAAATTAGGTTGGTTTAACTACATTATCAGTACTGTATTTCCCCTGTGTAAATTCCAAGTTAACGTTTGCATTCAAAGTTCAGCAAAGTTTCCAATAAAATCCAAAGATTTTAAGCCATTGAGATGAAAGGCGGACATATCCCTGTCTAAATAAATGGAACAAACACACATCTTTCCAGTAATTCTAGATTTATTTCTCTCCTGCCATCATTACCTTAGTCATACCTGGATTGAGTGAAGACAGATAGATGTAGGATCTTAAATAAAAGCTATCAGATAATAAGAGAAGAAGGAGACTGCAGAATCTGGGTCTGTTTAAAAAGGAGCAGATCTATGCATCCTCATCCTGATGCTGTCTCATGCAGCCCCGGTACTTTTTTTGGACCCTGGCCACCGCTTCCTGCACCATCCACTTGGTGGGTAGCTTTGGACAAGTCACTTAATCGCAGTATGTCTGCTCCCCATCTCCAAATGGGGATAATATTTATCTACTTCACCCGGGTATTGCAATGCTTGGCTAATAATTCATTTATGTTTGTATAGAACTTGGAGCTGTAAAGAGCTATGTAAGTACTAAGTATCATTATTATTATATATGTTTTTCTCTCCTATATGCTGTCAGTAGGATTGTTTTTTGAGGATAACGGGCCGGGAACCCATGCTGCCTCAAACTCCTTCAGTTTATTTTTATTTTTATAAAGTATATATTTTTTTCTATTGGCAATATGTTCTCAATCTGAACCATCCACTTGTTAGTGATTGGCAATGACTCAGCATTCCAATGTAAAGTGATCTTTTTTTGTCTGCCAGTAATGTAATATTAACAAATTTGTCTTGATATTTATCTGTTGTTATGTCTGTTGTTAGAGTGTATAAAGAAAACAAAACATAGAACACAGTGGCAATGGTACTTTTATGATATTTGATATGGCACCCAATACCTTCCTTCAGCATTTTCCAATGCAAAGCAACTCAGAATGATATATGTGAATGTTCCCTCACCAATTTTACATTACTGGCCATTTCAAGTAGATTTCTTTGAAGGTGACAGGAGCTCAGATTTTCTTCCTACCCACTCAAAATCATAGAATCATACAATTCTATCAACGCTTGTTCCCTCCATAATTATTTCTGCTAGTTTCAATGTAAAATGGACTGGCTGAACCATTCAGGAAGGAATCCAAATCAGCAGTTTTCTAGACTCTTGAACTTGAACATTTGCATTTTGTTGCCCTAGAGTCTGCAGTACCTAAGCCATCACACTACCGTGCTGGACAAGGAGCACAAAGAGGTTGGATTAGGTTTAGCTCATTAAACGTTGTGGTTAGCATTAGAAATGGGCCAAAGATGGACATATTTATATGAATCACCGAGAAGTTTTTGAGTTAGGATAAAATGAGACTCCAGTTAGAACCAATCCTTTTTTTTGCTTTTGCATAATTAAAACCCAACTAATAAGGTTGAGTAGAAGCAGAAATCACCTCTGATTTTTCTCTTCTGTAATGTCAAGGTTCCTTCCCCACTCTGAACGCTAGGGTACAGATGTGGGGACCTGCATGAAACCTCCTAAGCTTACTTTTACCAGCTTAGGTTAAAACTTCCCCAAAGTACAAACTATTTTACCCTTTGCCCTTGGACTTTCGCTGACACCACCAAACATCTAACACCGGTATTATTATTATTAGGAAAGAGTTCGTTTGGAAACTTCTTTCCCCCCAAAATCCTCCCAAATCTTACCCCCTTTTTTCTGGGGAAGCTTTGATAAAAATCCTCACCAATTTGCATAGGTGACCACAGACCCAAAGCTTTGGATCTTAAGAACAATGAAAAAAGCATTCAGTTTCTTAAAAGAAGAATTTTAATAGAAGAAAAAGTAAAAAAAAAAATCACCTCTGTAAAATCAGGATGGTAAATACCTTACAGGGTAATTAGATTCAAAACATAGAGAATCCTTCTAGGCAAAACCTTAAGTTACAAAAAGACACAAAAACAGGAATATCCATTCCATTCGGCACAGCTTATTTTCACAGCCATTTAAACAAACAGAATCTAACGCATATCTAGCTAGATTACTTACTAAGTTCTAAGACTCCATTCCTGTTCTGTCCCCGGCAAAAGCATCACCCAGACAGACCCAGATCCTTTGTTCCCCCGCCCCCCCCAGCTTTGAAAGTATGTTGTCTCCTCATTGGTCATTGTGGTCAGGTGCCAGCAAGTTTATCCTAGCTTCTTAACCCTTTACAGGTGAAAGGGTTTTTCCTCTGGCCAGGAGGGATTTTAAAGGTGCTTACCCTTTCCTTTATATTTATGACACTCCAATTAGAACCAATCCTTTTTTTTTTTTGCTTTTGCATAATTAAAACCCAACTAATAAGGTTGAGTAGAAGCAGAAATCACCTCTGATTTTTTCTCTTCTATAATTAGACCCTAACCCAGAAGCTTTTTTGATTGCCGCACCTAAAAAATACCAAAGAAAGTATAGTGACATTAATGGTGTAGTAAACAGTGTTGTGGTAGCTGCGTTGGTCCCAGGATAGTAGAGACACAAGGTGGGTGAGGTAATATATTTTCCTGGACCAACTTCTGTTGGTGGGAGAGACAAGCTTTCAAGCTACACAGACCTCTTCTTCAGGTCTGGGAAAGGTACTTACTAGGATAGCTCATTTTGTGCTTAATTTGGAAGCAGAAACCAGATCTTACCCAAAGAAGCAGCCTCACAACACGTACTTGAACTAGATTTTCAAAATGCAGAATTGTTCACAGATGCCCTAATTCTAAACACAAAAATAATATTGACACTCCTCCTCCACATCCTTATCTCATTGCCAGGTATTGGTTCAATAATAGGACACTGAAAAGCTTCCCAAAAAGAAATGGCAAGGCAGAGAAAGGAGGATTAACAAAAGACCAACACACCTTCAATTTTATTAGTCACAACCTGAGCAGATCAGTGGGCTGGAACTGAAAAGAAATTGCAATTTTAGCCAGATTGATGACTATTTATATTGTAATATTGATCATCTGCAGAGACTTTTATAATGGATTGAACAGATGTGACCTCCCTTACACTGCACATAGGAGTCTTCTTGCCTAAGAGAGGGAATTGTAATTATCCAGTGTTTTTCAAAACTTCTGGCCTGCAATTGAGTTGTCACAGTCTCCCAGACACTGCTCCAGGCACTACAGATGGTACCGGCTGACACACTTGGGGCATATCATTATGAGCATGAGTAAGCCACATGATCTTGACTCGCTTCCTAATGAATGACAGTGTCTCAAAAAGAAATGTCTGTCAGGAAGAAATATGGGCTTTGCGAAGCTGAGGTATGATTGAGGGGAGGAACATGAGAGAAGAGAGGGTTCAAGAGAGGACACATTTGAAAGAAATTGTTAGTATGAATTACAACAACTAATGACCAGCATCTGCTAACAAAATGCTGTTTCCAGCTTGAAATATCCCAACATATTTTACATGCTCCTAGAGTCCCTGTTGTTGAAAATATGTTCTGTTTATTTTTAATCCTTCATATATTGGATTATGTGAAGACCGTTGTTTAAACTGGGAGTGGATCTATTAACAATAACATGTAGCAGCCTATTATAAATTATTTGTTTTCCAAGGGAATAATGGATTTGTCCAGCTAATACAAAGAAAGCAACTGCAAACATTAACTTGGAATTTACAATACTTTACTTGCAGATAATTCAGTTCGATGCAATTGGTTTCACAAGCTTGACAGTACCATACATTACTACTTGAAACTCTCTGGAAGTACAGTTGAGTCAGTCTGGTGAGAAATACAAAATAAAATAGCCTAAAGACTTTTGGAAGAACAATTTCAGAGTACCTTGTGCTAGTTAGAAATTATTATTCATGACTGCATCCCTGCTGGTGGCTACCTGCTGTTGTATAAAGTAGAGCAGAACACATAATTTGTCAAACTAATGTATTCCTTGCTTTTTACCTCTGTTTCTCTTCACAAGCTATTGCAAGCAATCTTCAATTTATTCATTATTTGTGATTATGCACACATTACTTTTGTAAATGTTTCTCCCTATTTGAACCTCACAGAGACAGTTTGCCACAAATATTTGATATTCAAACTTCAAAACTCATGCTGTGTTTGGTTATTTTAGACTGCAAGAACTTTGGAGCAGGGACTGTATTGTGTATTGTGTGATTGTACAATACCAAGCACAATTGGGCCCTGCTCATAACTCAGGTCTTTTGAAGCTACTGTAATACAAATATTAAATAAATAAACTAGTTACATACATCTTGTAGCATGGATTTCTCTTCCATGATGGGGAGACTTATGTGCCAGTAGCCAGCATAGTAATAACTGCACATTTTTAGTATTACAACTGAGTATATGACTGGAAATTCTTTTCTTTTTTTTAACAAATGTTTGAGCATTCAGGGTTAAAATGCATTTGTGCAAGTAATCCCGCTAGTAAGGGTTGAGGGCTCAAAGGTCCATGGAAAGTGAACATGAAAGGGTCACAGTCATGATCAAATCAACATTTACATTTGAATCCAAATGAATATTTGTACAGTTTTTCCCCACTGTTCATTTAGCTCTAGGGTTGAGCCAATATGACCATTTCATTTTTTTGACACTTTACATCATGGCAGTATGAGTACGTGCAAGTCCCATTGGAGTTTTCTGAAAATTCCAGTGGTGTCAGAAGTGGCATTGTAAATTACGTGGGCCAAATTCTAGTCTGGTTTACACCCTGTGCAATCCCATTTAAATGAAGGAGATTCCGTGAATGGACACTAGTGCAGAGTTTGGATGTTACTAGTAAAATAGTATAACTTGGCATGGGTGTAAGTTGGGGAGCAGAAAAAAACCTGTAAGATAAAGTAGGGAATCTGTTTTACATTAGTGTCCTGTCCTATTTTTCTTCTACAGGCTGCTTTCCCAACCCTGTGGATGAAACTGTCACATGCACACCCAATGAATACACTAAATCAATGCAACTTAAACTATTTGCCACTGGCACTGAATTTCTGATCATTTCAAGCCTGACATGTAACTAGCACCATTTACAACTGAGCTGAGTTTACATCACAGCTGAATTTGGGCCTCTGTGCTTAAATTTCCTGAGACTGGAAAAAAGAACAGATTTTATATTAAAAAATTTCAAAAATGAAATGAGCACTAGATGTGTTGTGATACCACAGTTTTCATTCCCAAAATACATGCCATGTGATTCAGTAATACTAGGCAAGAGAGAACTGACATAGAAAGGACTTGGAAACTGGAATGTAAATGAGATTTCGAGCTGAAATTTTTTGGGTATAAACGTGAAGCATGACTTCTTGGGAGATTGTATTTCTTTAAAGACATAGTTGGCCCTTCAACATCAAAATACAGCAGCTAAATGGCCACTAAGGAATCTAGATGCCAGGGCGAGTCTGTGTTTCAAAGTAACACTCCCTAAAAACGGAAGCCAATTGATCAAACAACCATGGTAGCCCAAACAATTAGTTGATAGCCTCAAGTTACTGTTTATTTTGAGGTTTGCATTTGTGTCTGGTGAGCAGATATCATTTCTGCTTCACTCCTCAAAGGCATTGATTACAATTTGTTATTAAACAGCATGGTGTCAACAACACAAGAACTTCCTGTGAAATGATAAACATCAGAAAACAGCTCTTAAATAATGTCAGGTCAATCATTTGAATACTCTGAATAACTGGGAATTGGTCCTGCTTCGAGCAGGGGGTTGGACTAGATGACCTTCAGGGGTCCCTTCCAACCCTGATATTCTATGATTCTTTAATCCTTGCTCTTTTAGAATTAATTCAGGGCATGACCATCTCAATAACTATTCATTGGTGCACTGAACTTTCTGTTCCAGGGGAAAGAATAGACAGTGGACGGGAGCAGCCATAATGAAGTAAGTTTCTACCTTGACAGGGGAGGCCATAACTGTTTTGCTGACCAGAATGGAAAAAATTTTCGGCTCCTCCCCAACAACCAGCCCAGCTACCTCCAGCAGAATGGTTCCATCTCACACTAATATTAAGCAGGATTGTAGCAGGGAGGGGTGAACAAGTTAAAAAAACCTAAGAACCTTCCACATTCTCAAATGTTTTTATGCCAAACTCAAACTGAACTTTTATAGAGGCTTGAAAGAGTTTACCAAATATTTTTCCCCAGTGCTTTTCATTTTTGTGTGTCTCTGCATTTCCAAGTTTGACTGATGACCAGAAGTGGCTGAGTTAGAACACCATGAGAAAGGCTGTTGCTATTGGTATTTCTGAAATGATGGGATAGAGAAAGCCACTTATTAAAAGATTTCCAGACCTATTTTGCAGAGCCAAAAAGGTCTGGATAGTTTGGATAATGTTCACCTATACATAATCACACTTTTAGATGCTTTATCTCAATCTAAGCAAAGTTTTTCTGAGGTTCAGCCATCTCTTAATTTCATCTTTTGGGGCTTAATCCTATGGCACTGAGTCTTTCTACGCACATTATTAAGGGCTGAAAGAACTGGTCCTTCCTTGATGTCCTTCAACATTTCTTATTTGCTGAATCCCCCAAATGTTGATGGTTTGGATTAAAAGGAACCAAGACCTAAATTGTTCCTGGCTGCAAAACCTTAAATGATCAGGTTTTTCAAAACGTAACCACTTTGGTTTGCTCACTCATTGTAGGGGGGAATAAAACCGTAACCTCTTATCTGGACCACCTTGAACTTTGTTGATTCACATAAAATGGAATCCAGATCTGAACTTTTCCTGGTTTTGTGGTTTGATTTTACAAAACTAAAACCTGGTGTCCTCAGCCCATGTAGAGTTTCAGGTAAGGGATGGTGGGCTGTTTCTTTTCTCTCTAGTAAGACAAGAGTAATTCTATTGAAGCCAAATTAATGTGAGGGAGTCTCCATTTGAAATTGCAGAGGGAATTTGACAGTTTGACAGAAACTGACAGTTTCTTCTAAAGATGTAATGTGTCTATCTTGTGTCTCATTGCATAACTGTTTCGGCACTGTATACCTGCAAGGAAGTTCATATGACCTGAGTTTTGGAAGAAACCAAAACGTTCCTTCCTCGTCTTGATTATTGTTGAGGATAAGCTCAACTTACTTTTGCTCTAAATGAAAATTTTAGGAAGGCAGAATGTAATTCTTCAAGTTGATAGTTGGATTTAGGCCAGCATGTGGATTAACCACCTCCAGCGCTTGCATAGAATGTCAAGGGATTTTTAATGATCACAAATGGGCATGATCTCAGTTTAACATCTCCTACAAAAGACTGTATCATTCAAAAATGAAAACCTTACAAAAATTCCTTAGTGCTCACATGGGAAACAGCTCTGCTCCACGTGCATGCCTATTTGAATTCTGCTACAGAACATCATTTTTAAATGACTTCTTTCGAGATGGATAATTTGTCTATCTACATATGTCTAGGTAGCTAATCCTGCCCTGTTGTAGGATTGTGAGGAGACACGTGCATAACCTCACATCTCCCACAAACCTACTTAGTCTTAGTTCCTTCACACAGGACAGTTTGATTAAGTGCAGAGTCATAAATCATGGTACACTTGCATATGAAACTCAAATCTTCGGTTCTATGTTTTGATATATTTTATTGTACAGTCCAAACCTGACATGGCCAAATCACTGCGGGAGAGCCAAAGAGCAAGGTCTCCATTTTCATACTTAATGGGGTAGGCTTAAATCTCAGTGTGAGGCTGGTGAAGTCACCTCCTATCTCAGATAGTAATTTAATGCTTATTTTTTTATAGTTCTTTTGATTGATATTGCAGGTTTTATAATAATAACAGTAGTTCTGCTGTATAAACACTATTCTAAAACAATTGTTCCTGTAGGTGGTAATAAAGCAATGAGCCTTGTTGTCCTGCAATGAAAAAGAAAGCATTGCAAAATCTTCAGAGAGTTTTAGTCTAATACATGCTGCAAGGTTAGCAACTTGCTGCTCGGAGGCACAGTTACTGAAAGAGTTCTTCCAGTCCCAGAGCCTGTGGGGGGTATGACTCAAACAGACGATTCCACAGAATTAGCAGAACCAGAGGAAGGAGAGTCCAAGCTTCCATTGGAAATGAGCCTAGAGTGAAATCTTCAGTCAAAATATAAACACAGTGTTTTTTAAAAAGTGCATCATCAGCAATTCAGCACTCAAATTGGGAGATGCTTCTTACCGAAAAAACTGAGTTACAGACTTTTATTGTCCTGCTCAGTTCTAAGACTCTGATCCTGCAATGGCCTCTGTGCAGATGCAGGACTCCGCCCATGGAAAGGTTCATTGCAGGATCAGTCATTAACAGAGAGTATAGACTCTATGGCCCTCTGCAAAGCAGAGCTGTGAATATGTGGGAGTTACACTGTTTTTTGTTTCACAGCATTATTTGTGCAAACAATGGGCTAAATCCTGAGTCCTCACCCGGACAAAATCCCCTTGAGTAAGGACTGAGTAAACTCTGTCAGGACCTCAGGGTATGGCTCACAAGGACAGCAGAGCAAACTGGGTTTGAGTGATACTGTGGTTTGTAGAAAGCTGGCAGTAAGGTATATATACTCTCTAGAAAAACCTTTCAGAACACATTCTCTGTAATGAGCCAATGCGACTATTACACCTTCCTGAGCCTTTGTGAAGTGTGTGATGCCCTTGGAAGGGTTAATCTAAAGATACTAGAAGTTGCTAGATAGGTGTCCACCCTTCGCAATAGCTGATCAGTCCACTGACAGTTTCTTCTAAAGATGTAATGTGTCTAACTTGTGTCTCATTGCATGACTGTTTCGGCACTGTATACCTGCAAGGAAGTTCATATGACATGAGTTTTGGAAGAAACCAAAACGTTCCTTCCTCATCTTGATTATTGTTTCAGATAAGCTCAGATTACTTTTGCTCTAAATGAAAAGCAGTTGTTATTATAGCTCCTCCGGGGGATGTATTCTTACCCACACGAGAGGCTCTGAGGACAGCCATTGTTTGGCTAAGGAGGGAAATCCTTTGTTCCAGTACAACTTGTTCATTGAAAGGGGAAATATTTGCTCTTGCAGCCTATTGCCCCTCCCTTTTTTTACAGCCAAGGCAAGATGAGTGAGCGGAGTGATGGACAGCTGAAGGGGACAGAACAAGCAAAAGGAAGAACACAGTGAAACAGATTGTGGGAGGACTATTGACAGCTTTTGTTCTCATCCTGCCAGCTCTCCAACCTGCCCTACTTTATGGAAGGAGGGGAGAGAAGAGAAGAAGATTGTGAAAGGGTCCATAGCACAAACCACCTGCTGTGCCTTAATCTGAGCCACTGTTCCAGTCCATGGAAACTACCTGGCCTGCTGAGAGAGAAGAATTCTCTGCTTGGACGATGAGCCCCATCACTTACTCCTGTGGGAAGTTTAAGTGAACTTGCCTGCTGTGGGCTGGCCAGTGTTTTTCTGTTCTTGAGCTGCCTAGTTGAATCCCATCTGTATTGTGGCTACTTTGATGAGTTCCCCAGGGGATGCCTCTGCACCATTGTCTAGTTAATCGATTAGTTAGCTCAGAGAACCAGCAGGGGGAAGACTGGCTGGAGGCTGTGACTTTGCTTCATACAAGACTCAAACATGCTGAAACTTCAACACAAGACCTATTTTGGACTGTTTGCTTGCCATTGCAATTCTGTTTGGATTCCTGCTGTTTCCCATTTACTGGCTGTATCTTCAGCAATAGCCATCTGGGTCTAAAGAAGAGCAGAACTGTTAACTGTGCATGCAAATTCGAGTCAGACTAGTAAGATTACATTCTGAGGCAACTGTGGGAATGGCCAGGCAGGGGGGTGGGAATTGTTGATTTGTACATTTATTTTCTGTTTCCTTTATAAAGTATTTCCTTCCCCTCTTTTGTAACTGTACCAAATGAACTTCTCCCCAGGGTGACTAAGAACAAATAATTCTTCTTACTTTTTGTATCCTGACCTAACTAACCCTTAGAACAATGTGTACCATGCATATTGAACTTACTCCTGGAGACAAGGTGACACACATTTCATACAAACCCTCAGGAGAGCTGCGGGCACTATGCTTTGAGACTGCTAATTGATTATACTACATCCAAGATCCAGTTGCTATTAAACAAATGACACCACCAGGCAGGTCAACACGGCCCAATTTACAAAGCCAGCTCTCATAGAAAAACTGTTACCACCTCACAGTGGGATAGGGGTCACATTACATTTTTCACGTTTGCCCCCAGTCCCTGGGCAAATTAAGGGACAGGCAGTACAGTCCTGTGCCAGGACCACAGCTCCTGGAATCACATAATGAGGAGAGAATCTCAGCTTTCACTTAAAAAAAAAAAAAGACAAAGGAAGTTGCTAAAGCTTGTGGCTGTGAAGAAAACTTGAAAATGTGATCTGGATGTAACAGATGCAGTAGTGTCTGCCTGACTCTGCAAGCAGCCTGAAAAACTAGCTTTGAGTGGTAGGAACTGCCGCATGCATCTCAATGGGGTGTGAACTCCAAGTCCCACAAGGTTGGGGTCTTTGCTAACACCATCCCAACTGAAGACTCTGGCAGGAGAAGATTGCAATGGCCCACCCATCCACTCAAGCAGATATACCCCGCTGCTAGGACAAGTACTGTGGGCTCCCCTGCTGCCCTCCTATTTCTCTGTGGGGAGAGGGGAACTCTGCTGCCATCTCTGCTTATCTTGAGGAGAACCCCTGCTACCACTCAGAGGTGGCGGATGATAGGGTACATGACTCTGCTCTTGTCTCTCTGAGAGGGGAAGTGGGTCCTCTGCACAGGTACACCCCAGGTGTATGTGGGGCCACAGAAGGGGGTGGTGGTTTATGGGAATGAAGCCATGGGGGGAGCCTCATGTCACCATGTGTGTGTGATGTTTCTCAGGGCTCCTAGGGCTGTGAGGCACTTTATTACCACCTGTCTCCAGTAAGTGGGAGTCTTGCCTGTACTTGCTGGGTGTTAGCACCCTAACAGCACCAGCCTGTCAGCCACTCAAGCACTCTTCTCCAAGCTACAACAGCCTGTCTTTGCCTTGCATGTTGACAACAGATGAACTCCAGCTGCCAAATCCCTTCCAAGTATCCCCCTGTGATATCCAGCCTCTGATCACTGAATATCCACAGAAATCTCAGATCCCCTGTTCCCAAAGGAAGGGCACCCCAGTTTACCCATTTTACCTTAGCTCCGGTGTTACACACAGCACTAGTGTTCAATTATAAAACAAAAGGAAATTTATTTAAGAAAGACTAGTGATTCAAATAAATACCAGTCTGAGATATGAGAACAAATGGTTACATATAAAAGAACATCATGACACACTTTCTAGAGACTAAACTTAGCTAACAACGCCTTCCCCTATCTCCTGCAAGAGAGCTTACCCCAAGTTCTTTCCCCAGTGTTTTCAACTCATTTGGTTGAGACCCCTTGTCATAAGATCAATCCCACTGCTGACAGTATGTCTTTCTGCTCCCTCAAATATGCCAGAACAGATCTTTGATGTTCACCTTAAAATAGCGCTGCCCCTTAGCTGTTTATCGCTTCCTGTTAATTTCCTTCTGAAGTCTCCACCAGCTCTTCATTAGCATGTGACATAGAATACTAATAGATTCCTACTGTATGCAGTGTTGTTATAGCCTTGTTGGTCTCAGGATATTAGAGAGACAAGGTGGGTGAGGCAATATTTTTTGTTAGACTGTCTGTTGGTAAGAGAGACAAGTGCTAATGCTTGTCTCTCTTATCAACAGAAGTTGGTCCAATAAAAGATATTACCTCACGCACCTTCTGTGGTGCTGGAACAATTTTTATACATATATAAAATTTTAGCCCAATGATTCACCATCGCTAGGGAAACAAAACTCTTTAGCTGAATCTTCATCCTGTTCCAAGTGAACACAGAGATAAATCTCCTATTGACTTTGGTGGGAAGAGGATTGGGCCTTTCAGGATTCGTAAGTAACTGGACAGTCTCTACATAAAAGAATAAATGGACACAAATCAGATGTCAAGGATTATAACATTCAAAAACCAGTCGGAGAACACTTCAATCTCTTTGGTCACTCGATTACAGACCGAAAAGTTGCAATTCTTCAACAAAAAAACTTCAAAAACAGACTCCAGCGAGAGACTGCTGAATTGGAATTAATTGGCAAACTGGATACAATTAACTTAGGCTTGAATAAAGACTGGGAGTGGATGGGTCAGTCATAGATTCATAGATACTAAGGTCAGAAGGGACTATTATGATCATCTAGTCTGACCTCCTAAAAGTAAAACTATTTCCCCATATTTATTCCCCCACCCCACCCCCCACTGTTCCTCAGACGTTCTTGTCAACTGCTGGAAATGGCCCACCTTGATTATCACTACAAAAGGTTCCCCCCCCCCCCCGCTCTCCTGCTGGTAATAGCTCACCTTAAGTGATCACTCTCGTTACAGTGTGTATGGTAACACCCATTGTTTCATGTTCTCTATGTATATAAATCTCCCCACTGTAGTTTCCACTGAATGCATCCGATGAAGTGAGCTGTAGCTCACGAAAGCTTATGCTCAAATAAATTTGTTAGTCTCTAAGGTGCCACAAGTACTCCTTTTCTTTTTGATGCTTATGAAGAATATGGTAGTAAAATGCACTGTTTTGTTGTGCTTCCAAAGCTCTGACTAAAGCACGGCCATTAGATGTTGATCTTCTAGGACAGCCCCCGGCTCAGGTGAACTTGCATGACGGAGATCTTAGACTCTGGTTAACTTAAAATATTTCACTAAATCTACTTCCATGGTAAACCTGTTTAATTCTCAAAACCAATCTTGCCATTGATCTCAGCGCCATTCTAAACTGTCCTCAATGAGCAGTGTGAGGGGATCACTTACTTTTGCCAAATTAAAGATGAATTGGTTGAGATGTGTTAACATACTCATGAAACTCTGGAAGAGATTCCAGAGCTTCATTTTTTGTTTGAGGGGTCTTTAGATTTATACAATTTTCTCCACCTTCTTCGCATCTGGTCAAACACCTCTGTCAGCGAGTATGTGTCCTACATAACTAGAATCTCATTTAGCCCAATTGTTGTTGTTGTTTTTTATTTGTATTGTGATAGCACTTAGGAGTACCAGCCATGAACAAGGACCCCATTGTGCTAGGTTCTGTACAAACACAGATCAAAAAGATAGTACCTGCCTCACAGAGCTTACAATCTAAATATAAGCGAAAAGACAACAGGTGAATCCAGAAAGACTGACTGGGAAGTATAAGGAAACAATGAGATAACATCGGTCAGCATGATAGGCAGTGGTCTTGGCAATCCAGTAACCTAACCAATATCAAGGTTTGTGTAGGTACAAAGGCTAAGGAGAACAGTAAGTGGCTTTTTAATTTGGCATTTTTTCCTGTTCAATTTAAGGTCCTTTTCTTTGTCACACTACTGAACATTAAGCACTTTCTATAGGGCTGATCATTTTTGTCCGAGTTCACTAGAACATCAGAAATTACTTCTGCCCCATGCAGATAAGAAATATGATGCCATGGTACATCTCAGATACTATGGCTATCCCAAAGAGAAGGCACTTAGACATTGTGATGATATGGGGAATCTGTCAATGTACAGCATATGAGTTCTGGTTGATGTTAGGAAGTTATTATTATATCCTGGAATGCCTCTAAGCAGTAGAATCCACCATTTGTTGGTGGGGACTGTAGTCCATTCCTACCAGACCAGGGACAATGGAGGAGAGTTGTTAATCTTAATGACTGTGCTCGATCAAGTAATTGATATGCTAAGGAGATTGAGCTGAGAAACCAGTTCAACCAAGTTTCTCTGCAGGGGCCTGGTGAAATGGAGAGTGGAAAATGACCAACAGCAGAACAAAGCAACCAGGTGTTAATAGAGGGACATATATAAACTTGAGGGACTCAGAGAGCAGCATGCTTAGAGAGGTGGTAGAGAGGAAGAGACAGACATGCTTCTGTAGCAGGGATCCACTTTTTAGCTGCAGGACCAGGTCAGGTCAGAGAGCTAGCTGACCTAAAGAGGGAAAGAGGCTCCATCTTTTTAAAGAGAAGCTATGAAGAGAAGGATCCTAGGCAGCCCAGAGGACTCTGTCCAAACCCAAAGAACTCTCCAGAGTGGTGAGGAAATTGAGGCAATGAAATGCATATAGATGTGCATATAGCTTATTGAGATCTATGTATTTCTTGTGCTACTAAGTAAAGAGTAAATTGTGTTTAGAATCCTGTGCAAAGTCTATTTGTCTGTCTGGCTTTCACTGTCACTTGCCCTGAGGAGTTAAACTGTAAGCCTAGAGTGTCCACACAGCTGGAGTTCTGGCAGAGGGTGTGTTTAGGCTACAGATTAGTCTGAGGTGCCAACACTGGTAACATAAGCTAAACAGTTGGACCGCAGGGTCTCAGCTCTCAGAAGGGGGTGCTGGACAGAGGATCTGCATCCTGAGAGTGTACTTAGGGACCCCAAGCTAGGGGCAGTGCCAGACTATGCTCAAATTCAGGAAGTTCAAAGCATATGGACTCAATGAGATGGGCCCCAAACAGCTTGGGGACTGTCCAGCCAGACAGGGAGCTCTACTAGTGCTGAGTGTATGTATCTACCAAAAGACGAGTTGAAGGGCCAAAATTTTTCAGTTCTTCTTTCAAGCCTGACCTTCAAAATCCTCGTCTTCATCAAAAATGTTTTCATTTTGGAGTCTAGACTTGATGTCTTCAGTTACTTTCATTGAAGAGTGCTCATATTTGGCCTTATTCTAATCTTCTGGATCTGTACAAATCCTTAACTTGGGGAGGTGTCTTTGCAGCAGCAGCAAGAAACAAAAAACAACAAACGCTGCTTCACATGATTTATATATATATATATATATATGTAGGAATGCACTCACAATGATAAAGAAGAATGCTCTTTTCAGAATTCCAGTCCCTTTTTCACTATCTTAGATTTTCTTGTCTCATATCCTCTGTGTAATTTCTCAGTTTCCACACAACCACCACCACCTTTAATACCCTACAGGGCATTTATGACCTTTAGTAATTACATATATCTGAATTTTTTCCTTAAGGCAAATGGAAAACAAACATGGCAGTTCAGCAACTGTCATTCTGTATGAAAGAATTCCACATAAAGTGTGAATAATACTGGACAGCTCTTGGATGCAGTTAGGGATGGACTTAATTTATGATGGAGAACACATACATCTTAGTGAAGCACATATAGTGTTTATCTACACAGTAGCACAGAATATTCTTATACACATGTATATTCATAAAATCAAACGTTATTGGAACTGAAATTCAGTGGTGTCTCAACCTGTTCTCCAGTTGTTTGCAAACAACTTTGCAGATGTAATCACCTGTGAATTCATTTTTAGTTCACTTAATGCCTGAACATGTAGGCAATATAATTTGCATATGTAAATTATATTTAAATATAACCATCTCAGTGCCCAACTAGATTGTATCATCTGTGTACAGAGGCATTTGTGCACAAAACGTGCACACACACACACACACACACGTAGAAGTACAAAGTTTCATGCCTGTGGAGATTATTGCCTGCTTCTCAGTGGAGCTAGATTTCCTTCTGTAAAGAAGACATTCATGTTTTCCTTCTCCACTCAAGTTATTCTAGCTCTCCTTCATCTAGCAATGTAAATGATTATTTCTGCATTTAAATGTAATACATTTAAAGGAGATTCAAGAGGAGCAATTATACATTAATAAATACTCATGAGAGGGGACATAACAGTTTTCAAGTACATAAAAGGTTGCTACAAGAAGGAGGGAGAAAAATTGTTCTCTTTAATCTTTGAGGATAGACAATGGGCATAAATTGCAGCAAGAGCAGTTTAGGTTGGACATTAGGAAAAACTTCCTAACTGTCAGGGTGGTTAAGCACTGGAATAAATTGCCTAGGGAGGTTGTGGAATCTGCATCACTGGAGATTTTTAAGAGCAGGTTAGACAAACACCTGTCAGGGATGGTCTAGATAATACTTTGTCCTGCCTTGAGTGCAGGGGGCTGGACTAGATCACCTCTCAAGGTCCCTTCCAGTCCTACGATTCTGTGATTATGAATCAAAGTCGAAAAGCACATTGGAGCTGTGTGACGGATGGAGGAATACTCGAGTCCACATATAGGAAGAAAGATACAAGGTTTACTTTGAAGTTGTGGTTCTCCCAAATTGTACCCAAGTGCATTATCATCATGTCAGAAGTGAATTATACTGCACATGAGCAAATGAAAAAACGTGATTGTGAAGGATATGATGACAGTTCTGTGCCCTTCACATATTTATCAATAGGTTCCGTGTTCATCTGTTTATATATTTAGGCATTTTTAGTAGGTGCTCTGGAGATGTTAGGTGGGTAAACATCTACTGATGGATTCTAACTATCAACAGTGATATATTAAAAGGACAGGAGAAGCTGAAAAGATCCAGCATCCAGTCAATATAAGGAAAAGTTTTGAGACTATGTTCTAAGAGTTATAGATATAGCAACTACTTCTTTATCTTGCGGAGGGGGAGGCTGTGTTTTGAATGCAGAGAGCGTACATCTTGCTATTGCTGTGTATTGTTATCTTAGGGCCAGATCCTTGGCTGATATAATTGACCTGGTTGCAGTAAGGTAAATGGAATTATGTCCATTTACATCAGCTGAGGAACTGGTCCATCTGATGCATACCATACATATAGTGCTCTGAATGTGCAATCAGTTGCATGATTTCCAGGTTAATATTCCATAAGAGCTGTTATACTATTGGAAATAGATTTGTTTTTAATATTACAGTCTCACTTTGTGGCAACTTGTGGTTATGTAAACCCAAATGCCATACTTAGTCACATACAGCATCAACCAACTATAAACTCAAGGGGTGAAATCCCGGCCCTAATAAATTCAATGGCAACATCCCAGTCACTTCAGTGAGTTCAGAATCCCACCCAAGATCTTGGTGTTCATAACATGCCCTCTTGCTTGTCCTTTAGCTCAAATAGTGGCAAGAAGTCCTGTGTCTATAATTCCTACAACAGTCTCAGCACTTTACCTCATAGTCTCTGGTTCTTGCCACATTTCTCCTCTCAGCTTCTCCTGTCCTTTTAACATGTGGTTGCTGATATGTGGAATCCATCAGCAGATGATTATGTAGTATAACACTTACCTGCTAGCCCATCTCCAGTGCTACTAATAAAAAAATGACTAAATACATAACATATGAACAGGGCACCTATTGATGAATATATGAAGGACAGAACTGTCATCATATCCTTCACAGCCATATTTTTTTCACATGCTCATGTTCTGACATGATGATAATCCACTTGGGAACAATTTGGAAGACTCACAGGTTCAAAGTGGGCCTTGTATCACTCTTCTCCCATTTGGATACTTTTCTGGTACTTTTATACTAAATTTCACTATCACCATCCTGTGTTTGTGGGAAGCATGTTCACTCTCATGAATAATATTAAATTCTTGCATGTGTGCCCCTTCCCACAATGCGTAGATATAAATGTAGAGACAAACATATGTATAATATCAGGTTTCAGAGTAGCAGCCATGTTAGGAAAGGAAGATGTCTGTCTGTATCTGTATGAGTTTTTTCATGAAGTTGATGGATTTCCACTCCATACGGCTAAATTCAGTGCCTTGCATAATACTACAGTGCTAATAAGCGATGGTCACATAAACACCACTCTATACCGGAAACCTACTGACCGCTATACTTACCTACATGCCTCCAGCTTTCATTCAGACCACACCACACAATCCATTGTCTACAGCCAAGCTCTACGATACAACCACATTTGCTCCAACCCCTCAGACAGAGACAAACACCTACAAGATCTCTATCAAGCGTTCTTACAATTACAATACCCACCTGCTGAAGTGAAGAAACAGATTGACAGGGCCAGAAGAGTACTCAGAAGTTACCCACTACAGGACAGACCCAACAAAGAAAATAAAAGAACGCCCACTAAAACCTCTCCAGCGCATCATCAAGGATCTACAACCTATCCTGAAGGACGACCCATCACTCTCACAGATCTTGGGAGACAGGCCAGTCCTTGCTTAAAGACAGCCCCCCAACCTGAAGCAAATACTCACCAGCAACCACACACCACACAACAGAACCACTAACCCAGGAACCTATCCTTGCAACAAAGCCCGTTGCCAACTGTGTCCACATATCTATTCAGGGGACACCATCATAGGTAGATAAAGATAAAGAAGTAGTTGCTATATCTATAACTCTTAGAACATAGTCTCAAAACTTTTCCTTATATTGACTGGATGCTGGATCTTTTCAGCCTCTCAGCCTCTCCTGTCCTTTTAATATATCACTGTTGATCGGTAGAATCCATCGGTAGATGCTTACCTACCTAACATCTCCAGAGCACCTACTAAAAATGCCTAAATATATAACAGATGAACACGGAACCTATTGATGAATATGTGAAGGGCACAGAACTGTCATCATATCCTTCACAATCACGTTTTTTCATTTGCTTATGTGCAGTATAATTCACTTCTGACATGATGATAATGCACTTGGGTACAATTTGGGAGAACCAAAACTTCAAAGTAAACCTTGTATCTTTCTTCCTATATGTGAACTCGAGTATTCCTCCATCCATCACACAGCTCCAATGTGCTTTTCTACTTTGATTCATAATCACAGAATCACATCAGCCACACTATCAGAGGCTCATTCACCTGCACATCTACCAATGTGATATATGCCATCATGTGCCATCAATGCCCCTCTGCCATGTACATTGGTCAAACCAGACAGTCTCTACGTAAAAGAATAAATGGACACAAATCAGACGTCAAGAATTATAACATTCAAAAACCAGTCGGAGAACAAATCAATCTCTCTAGTCTCTCAATTACAGACCTAAAAGTCGCAATATTACATCAAAAAAACTTCAAAAACAGATTCCAACAAGAGACTGCTGAATTGGAATTAATTTGCAAACTGGACACCATTAATTTAGGCTTGAATAAAGACTGGGAGTGGATATGTCATTACACAAAGTAAAACTATTTCCCCATGTTTATTTTTCCCCGCTACTGTTCCTCACACGTTCTTGTCAACTGCTGGAAATGGCCCACCTTGATTATCACTACAAAAGGTTTTTTTTCTCTGCTGCTGGTAATAGCTCACCTTACCTGATCACTCTCTTTACAGTGTGTATGGTAACACCCATTGTTTCATGTTCTCTGTGTACCTAAAATCCCCCTACTGTATTTTCCACTGCATGCATCCGATGAAGTGAGCTGTAGCTCACGAAAGATTATGCTCAAATAAATTTGTTAGTCTCTAAGGTGCCACAAGTACTCCTTTTCTTTATATGTATAATATGATATAGTATACCAAAATTACACGTGTATTATAACATAGGAATGTAATATTTAGAGTACCTGATTTACATATACAAAAGCAATTTGTGCTCACAAATCTTAGTTTTTGTGCAAATTTAGAGGTTGCTTTTGAAATTTTGACTCTACTAATTTAGAGGGATTAATATACATAATTCCCTAATGTAAAAGTACATACAAAAGCTGACCACATTCCATGCTGGTGATTGAAAGGCTAGAATCTGTGATCCCTACCTAAGCCCTTTTGACATTTTCTTTTTTGCCTTATACCTCTCTGCTTTATCTCCTTACTTTGTATTTTGAACTTGTTTCCATCTTTACTGTACCACTTGTGAATTCACTAATAATAATACAGCAGCCACAAAGTTTGACTCACCGGGAACCTGACCACTACGAAAGAGGAAATTCCAATAACTTTAGCTTCTTATAACTCACTCACTGGGATATCTGCTAGCAGAGACAGGCCTCCAGTGGCCACTGGCATTTTTGCCATTATGCTGCCTAGAGCCGCTCTGAGCAGTGCTGGATAATACAGTAATAGAAACCTTTGTGAGTTTTCACCCTAGAGTAGGGCTTCTGCTGTTGCTACCTCGAGTGCAGCTGTACCAGTACCAATGCAGGAGTGGGAGGAAGACCCAGTGATATGCTCTTTCTGTGTATTTGTGTCTGGATGGAGATGGTAAGGAATGGCTATTAGTATGTAACATTGGACTTGATCACAGTGCAGCGTTCAGAATGTTGTTCAGTCTAATATAAACAAAGGTGCTTATTGTTTATTTGTATAATGCCAACAGTGTGTTAGGCACTTAATTGCCCATCTTGGCCCTGCTCTCTTTGCTATGATACTTCAGGCAGTAATTCTCATACATCAAGTTGATCCCACTCTGTGATTGGCGTACGAGGTCAACTGTCATCAGCCCTGTCATGCTCAAAGGCTGCAGTGCTCTGGTAATTAAGGTTGTTAGTTAGACGGGAGGGCTTCTTTTCCTGCTATTTGATGTAGAGTAGGTACAGATGACAGATTTATAGTTTTAATTCAAATACGGTATTTGTCTTTGACAACTTAATTGTGTTTGCAGAGAAGTTCTGGACCCTTTCTCTTGCCAAGTCATTACAGAAAGGCCTCACATCTTGGATCTACCAGGAAGCTTTATGGATTAAAGGAATAGCCGAGGGGACTCTGCATTAGTGCTGATGGAGGCAATAAATGTCTGCTTTGTCCCAGTTATGTTTGTGGTAAACGTGTTCACGCTGGCTTCAGTTACCAAGTTTTCATATTTTAACACCAAGCCAGGTACGGATTCTCTCCACTCCCTCTTTGTTTACAATCTCCATTTAAATTGTTAAGATTTTCCTTTCCACAGATGTCTTACGGAAATCAGTTAATTGGACTTCTAAAAAGAAAGGCACAATGATGGCCGGACTTTACAAGACATTAACACCAGGCATGGACTTCATTAACAAGAAAGCAAAGACTAAAAATATAACTGTAATAAAACCAACCCTAACCCAACGTCCCAAATCACTTCTAAATGCAAAGTTTTGAAATATAAAAGCATTTCAACAATGACAATTATTACAGGGTCCTCAACCTAATGGAAGAGGCAGTCCCATCTGTCAGTGATAGACACTTTCTCCAGACCTGAAGACCTCTATGAAGTTCAAAAGCTTGTCCCTTCCACAAACAGAAATTGGTCCAATAAGAGATATTACTTCACCTACCTTGTCTCTCTCAATGGTAGATATACTACTTTAAAAGAACATGGAGGTTGCAAAGTGAAGCACCCAAACATTAGGAAATACCAGAATTAAGATGACCTGTACAACCTCAGTTTGCAAGCATTAGGATACAGTCTTTGACCACATGATCACATACTAATTTCCCCTCCTTCTGGTGGGTCATCAGCAGGGTTTGAATTCAGCACTTTCAGATCCACAGTACAAAGCTATAGGAATAACCATGACAGATGTAGGGTGTTATCCTCTGTGTGGATAGATGCCCATAGATGGGGACATGACATTCCCTTTGCTATGTGCAGTGTTGTTATAGTGGGTTACACACCTATTAGTGAGACAGAAATGAAATATTAGGTATCAGAATTCCTGGGATCTGTTCTTGGCACTGGGAGTAGCGTATGGTCAAGTGGTTAGAGACAGCACATTCAAGCCTATCATTTGGCTCAATTATCTAAAAGGCAGTGTGCCAAGATGGCTGGGACTTAGATCCCTCTTATGAGAGGCCCTGGGCTCTAGCCCCAGGTTTGCTTGAAGTGACTTTGTGCCGTCTCTCAGTTCTCTGCAGAATGGGATATGAGTCTTTGGTTAATAACTGTGGTTAGATGTTTGGCTCCTCCTACTACAATAACAAGCGTTGTGAATTTCACAGAACAGTTAACAGCAGCCAGTGGAGAAGATGGGGCTAACACTCATGATTTCCTGGGCTGTTAAAGACTGCTGTATGGGTCGCTCTCAGAAATGACACTTGACTGCCAGTGCCGGCAGGACAGCAAAGCCAAATTCACAAGTACCCGTAGAGATGCATGACACATGGCAGATCTGGCTGCAGCAGCAGCAAAGGTTTGGAGAAATGTAAGGGAAACACTATTTTATATTCACAAAGGCAACTTTTCTGTACTGAATTTTCACAGAACTATCACAGAAAACTACTCGCTGTTTGAAGCTTGGGCCACCTTTCAAATCTTGAACACAACTCACGAGGATAAATACATGCTTTAAAATTATAATCATAGCCACTCTAGTCTGCAAGGCTAAATCCCAGTATGTATGTTGAATGCAGTAGGAGTCAGCGCGCTGAGGGCAGTTTTTAATACATGATTAGAATGAGGCCCTGTTTCTGCAAACAATTAAGCCTGTGCTTAGCCTGAGTCACATGAGTGGTCATAGGACTTCAGTGGGACCACTCACGCCATGGGAGTGAAGCTAAACAGGGTAAGCGTTCACAGGATCAGGACATACATTGGTGTTTTAGGGTGTCCTGTGTCTGGGTGCCTTACAAAAAATAATGAAAACATTGCTTACAAAGAAAGACAACGTGGCCCAGAAACAAAACTGACACCCCCCCCCCACACACACACACATGCTCACGTCCCATTATATCATAAATAAAACTATATCTCACTTGGTACTGTGTGGTCCCCATTACCATAGTATCTGAGCACCTCGTAGTCCTTAATGTATTTATCCTAACAACACAGTAAGAAAGGAGTGTATTATTAGTCCCATTTTACACAGAGAAAACTGAGGCATAGAGACCAAGGGCCAGATTTTTAAAGATCCAGATGGGGTGCTGGACCAATTTTTATAGTGGGGGTGCTGATGATGGAAACCATATATTTGGAGACTGTTATTACTAGTTCAACCCGGCGATGTGGCAGCACCCCCAGGACCCCTAGTTCCAGACCCACTGGATGCAGATGAGCATCTAGTGGGATTTTAAAAACACCTAGGTGCCTAACTCCAATCCAGGCACCTATCTGCTTTCTTGGGCACTTAAATACCTTTTAAAATTTGTCCGTAAAGGACATGCCCAAGGTCACATGAGGGAATAGATATATATGGCAGAGGAGGGAATAGAACATTGGTCTCCCAACTGCCAAATATCTAAACACACATTCGCCTGCATAGCCAGTATTTCACCATTTCTGTAAAATTCACCTCATGTTTGCTAAATCGAAGTTTTCTTTTGAGAAAGGAAGAGATAAGGGAGGACAGGTACCAAGTAGAAACTATTTAAGCAGGAAAAGATCTACTTTGGGGGGAATTTTGTGACTGAGATATACCTGGCCTTAGTCAGCAGCAATATGGTATAGAGTACAATATATATAATAGCCACTTCCAGAACAATAACACTCAAATGGTGGAGAATAATAGGTCATGTAAATCATTGGGATTGCATGGGTGAAATGAAGGATAAATTAATCTCAGACATCTATATTTTAATAGTTGGAATAATGTAGATTTATATTTTTTGCGGGGGAGGCGCTATTTGAGTCTGGCTTCAAATTTTTGTTCTACACAAGAGCAAACTTAGCCTGTAAGTAAATTGACAGCATAGCAAATATTTGATGATTGCACCAGGACCCTCACCGTGTAAACAGATTTCGCTGTAGCTCGCAAGAATACCCCCTGAACAGCCCTGCTAATGTGTCTAGAGCAGTGAATTATGATGAGACAGCTTGAGACGAGTTAGTTTCCCTCCTCCAAACCTAGTGGGAGAACCTCTTTACCTTCCTGTGGAGTCGGTTTCCTTCCTTTCCCCAGGGTAGTCCTTGGCCCAGATGACCTAACTGACTGACTAAAGTTAAGTGAAGTCAGGCTATCTGTTTCAGATGTTTGGTCTGGGGTGTGTGGAAAGGGAAACAAGGATGTCATGTGACAGTATCAGGCTGCTTCAGAGAGTACTTCAAAAACTGTTACCACTGTCCTCATTTTAACTAATTACATGTGCACCACTTATAGCTCAGCCATGATATAAATCTTCCCAAGAGCTGCCACACTTGTTCAGCTCATTCTATACAAGATTTGGAAACAGAAGACTGACGAGAGTGGGGGAAGGAGGACTTTTCAGCCCTTCCCAGAGGAGTTCAGGTATAAATTCACAGGTGTCGTACCCATCTCCTTTCTGGGTGAGATGTTCACAGGCTTTTTGGCTGCAGTTAGATGGAAGCTGAAGGCTTGTACAAAGGTATGAGCTTGAAATGCTGATTAATGATCATCAAAGAGACTTACTCAAAAAGGAAAGAAAAAGAAAGAAAGAAAAATAAAACTGAAGAGTAACACAACTGGACAAATCACCTAACTAGAGAAACCATTGTGTCCAAAAAGGTAACTGTGATTTTGTCAAGAGTAAGCAGAAGCAGTTAAAGCATTAAGGTAATAATTTGTGATCCCAGGACTGTGATGCTATTAATAACAAATCAAAGCATGTGTCTTTCATAATTCTCCAACTTTGTCAAAACATTAGCCTCTTCAGGGTTTGTAGGCTATCAATTACTTAGTTGAGCTTAAGCCCACGGATAACTTTATAAAGTCCTTTGTAGCTGTGTTTTATTCCAGATTCAGCTCACCTATCAGCAGAATTTAGTGAGTGTTCTCAGTTAAATAGACAGCTTTCCCAAACATACAAGGGTTTATATAATTGGATATGGTCCAGGTTCTAGTGACCTCTGGAATACCCTTCCGAAGATTAGGGTTTGTCTAACTTTTACACACAAGCAGCTCTGTATTTAAAAATGTTTGCTACTTAAATTGATCAGTAGCCAAGTCATCTCAGCAATGTTTACTTGAGCAAAAACACTGAATTTGTGTTCACATGGTTTTTACCTCAAAATGTCTATTTAATTTATATATTCATAGATCTTTCTCTTCGCCAAATGGTATCCAAAATCTGCCCTCTGCTTTTTATCTAGTGGGTTTATAACAATCCAGCAGTATGTTCTCACTGTACACATATGATTAAAGGATATAGCTATATAAACTACAAGCTTTTACTGCCCTGAATTTTTCTGTATCTTGTAATGGAACTTGATGATATAATAGGGTTGTTGTTGTTATAAAAGGTGATGACTCTCCTACTTAGAAGAACTCTATGGAAGCAATGTGGACTCATCCATAGGCAGAATTTGGCCTAAATGTTTTAAAAGAAATTGATTTCCATAACAACCAAATGTCGACAGAAATTCCTAAGCATATTGTCTATGGAAAAGACAAGAGAACGTCTGTAGAAGATTAAGGTTTGGATTTTCAGCTTTAGCTGAATTGTGCTTGGTTCAGTCCCAAGGCAGGGGAGCAAAGGTGGCTTTTCAGCACCTCTGAAAATCTTTTATTTAGGGCTTCAAATATAGATGTAAATATCCAGGTTTGAAAATATTGGCCATGACGGATACTTCTTTAGTATACCCCTTAATGTATTTTGAGTCAGTTGTCATCTATCAATTTTTTTCCCCTACACTATTTATCATATGTGTAACTCTCCTCTGAACTCTTTTCATTAGAGACCCTAAAACAGACACTTATGGCTCTGCAGATGTTGCTACTGTCAGAACTGTTTTAGTTTCTGTTCTTCAGAAATAATCCCACCTTAATGAACTGAAAGAATTCTACACAGAGCTCATCTAGTTAAATATGAAAGTGGTCATTGCTAACTGTATTTTAATTTCTCAGAAATTAAGCACACACATTCCTCACAAATCAAAGGCCCAATCCTGATCCACTGAAGTAATTGACTAAATTCTCATTCACTTTAATAGGGCCAGAAAGTGGCCCAAAAGAATAAATCAGTAAGGATCTGATTGTAGAGGTTTTGAGCAACCTCTTTACATTCAGATGGAGGTGTGAGTGCTAAGCACCCCTGCAACTCAAGAAAAATGTTCAAACATGGATAAATGAAGTTTGTGTTTTAGAAAAGACATATTTTTACATTCTGTGACTGGGTTTTGGTCATTCGTTACAAACTCTCCAAGCTATATGGGTTATATTCTTAAGTTTTCAGAATGCCAGAAGACCCCAGGGATCTCTGCAAAAAGTGTGTAACTGCAGGCTAAAATCTGTGGATGCAATTACCACAGTAGTGTGTGCAAACTGTGTAACTGCATGTGCACAGCTGCACATATCACTGCTCTTCTGATATCTTCAGAATCAGGCTCTTAATTTGCATATTGGAAGTATTGAAAAGATGTGCCAGATGACAAAATGAAAGGATATAATAATGATGTAGACGGAAATATATATTTATTGGCCTATCCTTTACCCAGACCTGACTATTATTTAAATGGACAGTCTATTTCTTTTGTTAGCAAGATGGCAATTCCCATAGTACCAAGTAATGTCATTTAAAATACAGTTTTGATTAATGTCACTCTGAAGCTAGTTCAGCTCCTTCCAAGGAGGAAATACAAATCCACATGGGAAGTAGCAGACAACATATGTAAACTCTTTTGCATATGGAAAATGATGAAGCAGCCCAGAACGTCATTATTCCTTGCTACTTCCTGTAGTCTGTTCCCCAAATTCCCCAAACCAACAGCCCACTGAATTTATGATTTACAGAAAGGTCCATGGGTTTCTTAGACCATTCAGCCAATTCCATGAGGAAGTGAGGGATTACAGCTAACTACACAAGAGGTCAGCCAAGGTTCACTTCTTGCCTTAGCTGTAAGCCTATGGTGACATTTCCCAGATATTTACGGAGAATTCCTCTCAGGAGATACACATTTCGTAGACTTGGGCTGAATTTTCCGAAGTGAGTATTTCAGATACCATGTGTAGCTCTGCAAGAAGGAGATCACCCAGAACACCCTTGCTTTTTAAGAGGACATTCAAAACTGTGCCCAGCCACAGAGCAGGTGCTGAGAGAGGGCACAGGGATGCCCTCCATCCCTTTTTACAGGCTGAGGGCAATTGTACTACCTTGCACTAGACAGCTCCCCAAAAATGGCAAGGAGAGGAAAAAAGTAGGTAGGATCATAGCTCCAGCCCCTCTACACTAGGAAACAGTGAAGTTAGCCATCTGTGGACAAGAGCACAGGCCACACCATCTAAGGAGTAGCAACAATGATCAGGAAACACCATGCCCCTGGGTTGTTCTCCCAACAAGCTGGTGCCTGTAAGGCATATTCCAGCCTAAAACATTATATGGAACTGACATTTGCATGCTGCTGTGAAATAGTGGAATAATACAATTGCAATTGTAATAGTGCGATTGTCTAGCAGGGTCTAGAGAATATGAGGGTTAAAAGACTAAAAGATCATGTAACAGGCTCACTGGGCTAGATTTTCCTAAATAACCAGTGATTTTTGGATGATTCCATTTTTGGATGCCAAAAATCTTAAAGGTACCTAATATTCAGAGGATGGCTGCTCAGCAGATGCTTCCAATTAGGCACCCAAAATAGAGGCACTCAGAATCATTAGTCCCCTTTGGTAATATAGGTCATTGTTGTTATGCATGCATTACATTAACTGGTTCTAAAAAGAAAAGGTATTCATTAAAAGGGGGGACAGCTTGTTCCTTTTAATAGTATGTTGTTTTTGCTTGTTACAGTTCTGGTCCATTTTAACATCTTTACAAGTGTTTCCACAGATTACCAAAATGCTGCAATTTATTACCATGCCACTCAGATTTATTTCCATCCCCTTTCTGTAGCCTTAGAAAGACTCCAGGGCAGATCCTCAGCACTCATAAATTGTCACAGCCCCATTCACTTGAATGGAACTATGTCAGTTTACATCATCTGAAAATCTGTCCCTTTATATTGTTCATAGATTCTAAGTTCTTCAGGAAAAAGACCATGATTGTATTTGTACAGCCCCAAGTACGATGGGGCCCAGATATCAATTGGTGCAATGTATAGAATAACAATATATGGTCCTGCAATCTCCACATCCTCTGTTGTTTATATACATGTTTTCACAGGGCAAAAATAAAACATCTCTAGTAGCCATCACTGAAAAAGAGCGCAATCTTGCAGATCCCTCAGGTAATTCAGAGTTCTGCAGGAAAATTTGATTACAATGCATTGACCTGCTCTTCAGGAACCTGCAAACTCAGTCGTCAGCAGAATCCAAAGGAATAGGTCAGCAAAATGATTATCACTGTGCATAGGTTGTCGTGATTCTGTGTTCCCAGCTATCATTTGCTAGATATGCTTGTATCAGCGATGTGTTCTTTCTCTGTTTATGAGACCTCTTTCCTAGTATCCTTTTCCAGGTGTTTTCTGCAAACCTGTGTCCACTCAGCATTACATCCATAACAATGAGGCCTGTGATTTTATATTTTTAATTTCATGTTTAGGGGAAAGAGTTGACGGATTGCATTTCTTCTAATATAGTCAGGCTTTGCATTATTGTCGCTTTAACTGATCATGACACTCAATTATTTTACCTCAGTAAAACCCTGGGCACAATTGATTGGACAAAGTCATCCCTATATAGGAAAAAATGCACAAATTTAATTGCCTGTGTAACGATGTTGCCTGTGGAAGCCAGCTGAGGTCACTCCATTAGGGTGAACTGCAAACGGAACGGGGCAGACAAACCCCAAAAGCTGGTGGATATTCCAATACTTAGATTTACCAAACCAGCACAAAACAGCTTCTTTATTAACTCACTGGTTACTCAGAAGTCCAAATAATTCAGTTCCTTTAAAGTGCCCAGCCTCAGGCCTCCATCCAGACACACAGGTCAGATATGATGATGATTACTGAAAATTTTATCTCATCATATAAATGAAAAGATTCTTCCTAACCCAAAGGATCAGCCACACACCCAGGTCCAATTATAACTTAGATCTTCCCCAAAATACATGCTTACAGCCAATTCTTATTCACTAAACTAAAATTTATTAAAAAGGAAAAGAGAGAGAGTTGGTTGAAAAATCAATATCCATGCAGACTCGAGTTCAATTTCTTGAGGTCCAGATACATAGCAGAAATGGTGAGTTTGTAGTTGCCAAAAGTTCTTTTTAAGAATAGTCCATAGGTTATAGTCCAATGTCCACATTCAGGGTGATTCCAGTCAATGACTGGGGATCTCAATCCTTGTGGCTTAAGGTTTCCCCCTCTTGAAACCCAAAGCAGATCTGAGATGAAGAAGGATCCTGTCCCAGGGTTTTTATACATTTGCAGCAGCCTTTTGGCCTGAGAAAACAATAGGCTTAATTTTCCTTCTCCCAAACATCATGGCAATTAGGATAGGTACTTTATCCATTAAACAGTTCAGACACAGGTTACCACAACCTTCAAGGAGACATATAGACAATAATACTATTTTACTCAAGTGTCTTCCTAAATATTAATACTCCTTTTTTGATCTTTGAATCAAAGCCATGGTAATAGACAAGACTGGTTTGCTTACATCACAAGACCTGAGCAAACATCTACCCTTCTATCTCTAACAATGCAGGCTTGCATTTCAAAGCTCTATTCATTTACATATCTTCCTAACAAGTCTTTAAAGTTCTGCCATGGGTCATGTCAGTTTGTGAGTTACCGGTAATTAACTCTTTCTGGCCCTATGTCACCTTTCAATGAGATATTATATTACACTTATAACATCACAGCATGTAAAGAAGATTTGTGCATCTATCTGCTGTGCAGGACTTGGAAAAATATACTCCTGGAGGCCTTTGTCCAGGGAGCTGCAGTTGTGTTGCTGGTTTCAAACTGATTCAAAGGGCGGAGGAGACAGGGGGAGAGTGTGAATAAAAAGCACTGCACAGTACCAAAGAATCAGATGCAGTAGCACTTCAGTAAAGAACAAAAAAACTTTGACATCAGGGCTTTTATTGGAATGCAGCTCTTGTAAATTACATTACCGACAGGTTCTGCAGATCTCTGCTTTCAAGTTTGAAAATCAATATAAGAAGTATCAAGTATCAGAGGGGTAGCCGTGTTAGTCTCGATCTGTAAAAGCGGCAAAGAGTCCTGTGGCACCTTACAGACTAACAGACGTATTGGAGCATAAACCCACGAAAGCTTATGCTCCAATATGTCTGTTAGTCTTTAAGGTGCCACAGGACTCTTTGCCGTTTTTATAAGAAGTATAATGAAAAGGAGTACTTGTGGCACCTTAGAGACTAACCAATTTATTTGAGCATAAGCTTTCGTGAGCTACAGCTCACTTCATCGGATATATGTTACCATAGGAAATCTACAAATCTGTTTCCCTTCGTTTACATATAGATGGCAATGAGTTTGGCTGTAAAATGTTCCTATGGTGAGTATGCGATGAGTATGCCAATATGCTGTTCCCCAGGATTCCCCCTTTCTTCCTTTACAAGGTCTTCATCTCAGTCCCCTTCTTTAGATAACACAAGCCAGACACTGTGCTGTACTATCAACAAACATGGCATATTTTCCAGGAACAAAGTGCAGTTTCTAGTGCAGTTTAATATATGTTTCTTACCACTTTTGTTAGTTCTGCTTTTAAGAAATCAAATGAATAGATTCCCCCCTCTCACCTCCCATGAGTAATCACGCTCCTGTGGCATGGGGTCATTACAGTCTAAGGACGGATCTTTCTGTTGAAGCCCCATTGTTAACATGTTGACAACACATCACTTGATGGACAGATGTGCATTTTGAGAGTCACTAAGGGGCATGCAGGAGCTTCTTGGCCCAGTGAGGTACCACTCACCATATAGGGCAGTCGGTGATCGAGAGCCTGGCACCTGCTGTACTTTTCCTATCAAGGGAACCAGCTTTCCAACACAATGGATTCTGAGCACTTCATTTTCATACTGTGGACAGGGGCTTGGCACCAATGCAGTAGCCAGCCCAGATACTTCCACCCAATGTGCCACCTTCTGAGTGCTATGAAGCCATGTAAAATGGCTGTGGATTTAGGTGCTGGCTCACCATACTAAGTATGGTGCATTATTTATCACAGTTCATGGATGCTGCGTATGACCTCACTAAGCATGTATAGGAGGCTGTACAGGTCGTCTTCTCCCACGGTACGTGTCAGGATCAAGTCCTGTGTTCTTCAGTTACAGCTAGCAATTCTGAACTGGCACCCTATAGTTTGGATCTGTAAGGTTTTTGTACAGTCATCTTCTTTAATTCAATCCAAATGTGTTTTGGATCTATGTCCCATTTTTTTGAACCCCTAAGTTTGTGGGGGTTCAGATGAGTAATTCTGGTCTGGAGACCTGTCCACAGAAAATTTTGCTTGTGCACACAATGGGTATTTGCATTTGCAGAATAGGTTATTGTATGCATACGACTTAGGCTGTTTACTTGTTTGTTTTGCTTGTGCAAATTTTGCAGTCATAAGTGACATTACTTCTCAGCATGACATTTACCTCCAATAGGAGGCTCAAAAATGGCAATTGCTGTTTTAAAATGTCTTGTCTAATATGTTTCTCATTTTAATCATGGTGAGAAATGCCTGTTTCTTTGAGCTTTCAGACAGCTGAGCTGAGCAAAATGGGTGCGGTTTCCTTTAAGAGTATCAACGCTCCTCACATCTGGCATGCAAGAAAGCAAAAAAATAAAAGGTTGTTTCCAGCAAACTCCAGCCTCATAAAAAGCTTTTCTATTTTTCTGCCAATATCAGGCATGCATCAATAAAAGAGAAAAAACAGGATAATAACTGAAGAGCTGCTTTATATAAACAGATTGTTGTTGATGTGTAGACCACAGCTGTGCTGATGGCTGCACTAACTTGTTCTGATGTGATAAAACATAAGAGTCTAGACTTCATGTGCCAGCTGATAAATGATGAGGGACAAATTAAAGGCAGTTTTGTCAGCATGAAATGACACTCTGTAACAGGAGTCTGTCAATTACGTGCTACTGCAGTGCTAGTGAACACTGTCATTATCCAAGTGCCTCTGTAGCTATAAATGACTGGCAAGCGCCTTCATTAGAAACTCTGGGCTTTGATGCTTGCTAATAGAATATCTCATCCATTTCAAAGTTCATTAGGTTGAAACTTGGCATGCAGGTTTTCAGTCCAGAAGTGAATTCTTATTTTCCAAAAAGGTATTTAAATCAATTCAAAACGTTGATCTAGAGATTGGCAAACAATTCTTAGGGTTTCTATGGATGTGTATTCCAACCTGTGAGGCTAATAATAGCTTCGTTGAAAAAAAAAGGAAAAAAAAGGCACTTTTGCAGATAGTTAGCCCTTCAAGCAAACTAATCCCGTGTGCTTTTTCAAAAATTGCTTTGAAATGGCTAATAATGAAAAATGTGAGCATGCCCAGTAGCCTTTTTGCCATGCATCAGTGCCAAATTGAAACCAGCCCAATGCAACAAACCTTGACCTGCAGTGTGATTTTTTTTCCTATTCTCCATGGTTTCTTGCTGCATCTTAGCCATTTCAAATTGCATTGCCCTACCACCCAGTATTCCATTCAAGTTCTCCATCAAGATCTCCATTTTAAAACAAAGCAATGCTTTAATTTTCTTATGGCATTTTTGAATTAACTGCTTCAGTACTGCTCCCTGTAATACAAATCAAAGCACAGAGAGCTACCTGGTATATAACAGCCCCATGGAGTAACATAGAATCATAGAATCATAGAATATAAGGGTTGGAAGGGACCCCAGAAGGTCATCTAGTCCAACCCCCTGCTCGAAGCAGGACCAAATCCCAGTTAAATCATCCCAGCCAGGGCTTTGTCAAGCCTGACCTTAAAAGCCTCTAAGGAAGGAGATTCTACCACCTCCCTAGGTAACGCATTCCAGTGTTTCACCACCCTCTTAGTGAAAAAGTTTTTCCTAATATCCAATCTAAACCTCCAATCTAAACAGAGGCAGCCTACCCTGTATCATGTAGTAAACCTCATCCCATGGAGTTTTTGGAATAATTTTGCAATAAACGCTAAAGTTTTATTGAAGCATGCCATTGATTTCTAAAGGATTTTACATGGTGAACAATATCAGCAGTGGTATGATTTAGTTGGGGACTGGTTCTGCTTTGAGCAGGGGGTTGGACTAGATGACCTCCTGAGGTCCCTTCCAACCCTGATATTCTATGATTCTATGGTATGATGCACACAGATGTTGCATAGTTACTGTCATGACCGGTCATTCCTAGTGGTCAGAGTGGGAGTCGGGAGTCAGGCTAGGTAGGGTAACAGATAGGCCAGAGGGTAAACCAGAAGTCAGGCATCAGGAGGCAGGCAGGGTCAGTTTACTGGGAGGTCAGGGTCCGAGGTAGGCCAGATGGTAAACCAAGAATCAGGCATCAAGAGGCAGCCAGGGTCAGAAGCTGGAGTGTGGGATCTCTCGTGTGCAGGTTCTGAAGCCAGGCAGGTTGGCAGTCTATATTGTTGATTGGACAACTCCCTGTCATGGCTTCCTCGCTTAAGTACCAGTACCAGTCAATCAGTGGGCTGTGAGGAGCTGCCACTCAGGTCCTGGGGGGCAGTACTTCCTGCTGGGCCCAGCCTAGCCTAAGTCTGGTGTGAGGATGTCAGTGGCCCAGAATCCCCATGGTCCCAGGTTCTAGCCCTGTTGAAGGGATGGCTGCCTGAGTCTGCAGGCAACCTGAAAACCTAGTTCTGAGAGGAATGAATCACTCCATGTATCTCAACAGGGTATCAACTCCAACCATCCCATCAGCAGCAGAAGACTAAGTGGTACAAGAAAACTGTGGTGAGCCTGACACATCAACCTAACCGGATACACCCCAACTTCTCTGGTAAGCACTAGCGTCCACCCCTACTGCTCCTGAGGGGAGAGGGAGCCATGCCACTGCTCCTGCAGTTTGATAAGAGGGCTCCATGCCACTACTCCTGCCTCTCTGGGAGGGGAGACCCAAAAACCACTGCCACTCCAGGTATGGGGCAGGGCCACAGGGACCCTATGTTACAGTGTGCCTAGGGATCCAGACTGCTTTACCCAAGCCCTATCTGTGACTCTACCATCTTCTTCCATACTTCTGACCTTTCTGATGGGAATGCTTCCCCCTCACAGTACTGGCAACAGCAGCAGAATCTTTGGTGGGAATTCTAACCCCGCCCTCTCAGAGCAGAGGATTATGGGAAGAGTCCCCAGGCCTCCTGCTTCCACCTCATGTCAGAAGAGCTAGTTATGGAAATGCACTGGGCTCTGTTCCTCCCAGGTTGTGTGACTGTCTCTTATGCTGATGAGTAGCTGGGGCTGTGCTTTAGTTACAATGGATGTTCCACAGTATGCATCCGATGAAGTGAGCTGTAGCTCACGAAAGTTTATGCTCAAATAAATTGGTTAGTCTCTAAGGTGCCACAAGTACTCCTTTTCTTTTTGTTCTTGCTTTTGTGTGTTAAAGCCAAATTGTTCAGGTCTCTTCTTGGCATTTAATATTAATAAATGGCAGATTTCTCACACAGTCCAACTGGTGGTGTCCCCAGTGGCGCATAATCAGTAGGTGAGGGTGAAGGATGTTCATGTAGCAAATGTCTCATTAGATGAAGAAGAAACACCTTTTTGTTGGCATCGTGGCCAGTGTTTGAAAGCTGCTGAGGTAGGTGCTGCAGGGATCTGTTGTAAATGAAGGTTAAGGCTTGTGAAGGGCCCTATCTTGACTTTTTAGTGGGATTGTGGTTGAGGCCTTGATGTTTTATGACCCTGGCCATATGGTTTTAGGGTTTTGAAGGTGAGGTGTTGTTTTTGTTGTTGTTGTTGCAATAGAACAAATAGGGCACCCTAAAAAGGGAAATTCCAGTCAAGAAAATCTCAAGGGACTTGTTACATAATTTGTCGTTGATCACCTTACTATTTTCCTCTTTCAGAGTTTAGAACAACAAGAAGCCACTCGATAATGTGATATTGATGGGATGGAATTGTCTTTCATTACTATGCTATGAAGAATTCTAGTTGCTGAGTGGAAGAAAGAGGTGGGAGGTGGATTTTCCTGTTTTCATATACAGCGGCTGTTTATGTTCTTTCCATTGTAAGAGAGGCAGAGAACTGTGGGGAGGGGAGAAAGAGAGAGAGTCAGTGCCTTCTGCAGAGAGCTCTCTCAGTGCTACGTTAAAATTGAACCATGCTAATTTTAAGGCTTTGAAATATAGCCATTTTATTTCCTCCAGCTGTGGGTCTTCCCTTTCAGCAAAAAAAGGGAGGCAGAAAGACAAAGTGAGAGAAGAACTGGAAAAAATAAAACCACAGGACACTTGTCAATACCAGCTCTTGAGTTAGGAAAATGTGAGCAGCACCAGAGTTGAAGGAGACAATTCAAGTCTTTTTCTGCCTCCCCCTGGAAGTGGCCTCAGTGGTTATTCTTCACCAAATACACATCAGCTATACAATGCAAAAGATGCAGAGAATTAGTACTGCAACATTCACATCTCTACCTGGAATCCTCCTTACATTGTGCTCCTTGCTCATACAGTATCTATATCAGAGTCCTCCATCACTTTCCTTTTAGTTAAAGAATCATTAGCAGAGAGATTTTCAAAAGCACAAAGGGGAGATGGGTGCCCAACTCAATGGGCCTTTGAAAATATCTCCCTAGATGAGTGCACCTTGCAGTCTAAAGAACCCATTTCCAGACATGACGCTGGATTTATGACATTGGAAATTCCCAACAATGACAACAACAAAGTAATTATCACGTTTTAGTTCTTTCAAATACGTAATTTTGCTTGAGTTCCAGTAATAATTGATATTTAAATACACAAAGCAAGAGGATGAGAGTTAAAGAAGATTTCTGAAAAGTGATCAATGGGTGCCCATGAGTTTACAGGCATTTGTTTTGTTTTTGACATTTATTAAATGTCAGAAATGTTGAGTGTTCCCAAAGTATCGGCCTTAACTTTGCAAGTACCCTGAGTGACTTCATCTTCTAAAGAAAATGAAAAGCATCTGTTTCTTTAAATCTTTAACCAGATGTGGCACATGTTACATTGAAGATTTAAATTCTGAACATTCTCTGAGACCTGCTTGGTCTCCCTGTTCACTGACTGTCTATAGAGATTCCATGTAGTTTAATACGTTGCCCCCAAACAAAATCATTATTCATCCCATTATGTTTGAGGCAGCATGTCTGAGTCACTTGGGTCATCTGCAATTCATCTAAAGCTGGGAATGCGTCACAGTTTGAAATTACTTATCATTTATGGTTCAGTTACTAACTTGCATTTTGAATGCTTGTGCTCCATACTGTGGAAGCAGATCCATACCAATTTCTCAGTAACTGCAAAGTAACAAGAAATTGAGAGCATTACTACTTCATAATAATAATAATATTTTCAAGTTGCAGAAAGGGGACCCAGCAGCTCTGGGGGGAAAGAAACGACTTGTCTTTTGGGGGGCCAGAATCTTTGCCTTTCTGTGACGGATGCAAATTTGTTCCAGGTTGCCTCTGACATCATGAGGATATCAGTACCAATTCACTAATGATTATTTAAATTCCTCCCAGCAACTCCTAGCTCTGGCAATATAATGCTGATCTTAGGAGAAACTCTGTGTAGAAGTATTTGGCACATTTGTTTTACAAATAGATTTCTAATTTGTATGAAGGTGTAAAAACAAATAAGGATGGGATGGAGAGGGGAGATTATTTTCCCGCATGGTGAACTGAGACCCAGACCCAGCACAACACTTAAGGACCAGTTTCGGTTTGAGCATGTGAGTAATCCCATTGGCTACAAGACTACACATGCAGTTAAGGTGCTTGAATGCTTTGCTAGATAGAGGCATTAGAGCTTGTAAAAGTACTTGGTCATCAGCCCTAGAAACAAAAGTCTCCTGTTTGGGTGAAATGCTGAATCATTAGAAGGTTCTATATTTCTGCCAAATGAGGGACACAGGCAGGAAGCCAAATGGCGGTCGTGCAGTCCCTTATGCCTCCCAGAGCAGAGCTGTGGTTCTCTCCAGTGGAGCATGGAAAGAGAGGGTTGCAGGCAGGTCACCGGACTTACTCGGGATCAAAATAACGTGAACAGGGAGAAGGAAACATAGGGCTGTATCTGCTGTGCTTCCACCCAGATCCTGCAGCAAGTGCTTTGGAGCTGTTGCTATAGGCTGAGAATTCTGCCTAAAGTTAGGTTCCTAGGTCTGTAAATAGGCATGAAATGAGCTGATGGTCTCCTTCCAGTTTCTAATAGACTAATGTCCACATCACACAAAGCACTACATGGCTCCCTCGTTGGCAGTCTCAGAAGAGAAAAGAACTGAAATAGCCATGGAGATTGACCTACTTTATGACCTCGTGGTGTACCTGCTTTATGGTTAATACAGACCTTCAGCTTCCACTACGGCAACTTGGCACCAGTTGCAAGCATGGCTTGTGGGTTTGGATTCCATGCTCATTCCTATGGGCATTTCACCTGAATAAGAATTCAGTAAGAATTTCTAGACTTGGCCCTTAGGGCCTGATTCAAAGCCCATTGAGATCAGTGAGAGCCATTTTGTTGACTTTAAAGGGCTTTAGATCAGGCCCCTATCCTGTAAGCTCTCTGGGGGAGGGATATATTCCTGGTCCCACTGAAATAACTGCGACTATTCATGGAGTAAAATATTACTTCATGCAGCAGAATGCGGACCTTTAATATCATGTAACATCTCTTCCAGTTGCTGAGACCTGGTAATAGAGTTTTTTGGTTGAGGCATGACATAGTTAATATATTGTTATTCACCTTCATAGATACTTTCTCTCCAATACTTACCCATTGTGGGGTTGGAATAATTCTTCATCTGTCAAAACATACACAGTGGGTTTCATGAGTTATAAACCAAGATCTTCTATACGCGCAAAGAAGGATCAAACTCTCACTCCTGTGCTTTCTTGCTCCCTGTCACCAGGCCATATTGTAGAATCTGGTTTTAAGCGGAAATCCCCATTTAAATCAATTGGGTGTTCTACCTAAAAATCGATGGCATAACATGCCCCAAAGGAAGGATGCAGTTCCTGGGAGTAAAGGAAGGATCAGCTTTTTGAATCACTGCGTCTTGTTAAGCAGTAGTAAAGTGGACCCATAAAACAGAAAACATATTTCATACATACATAAGGGGCTCCCTGTATCTTAAAAGGAAGGGGAGAAAGAGATTTGAAAAGTGATTCTCAAGCAAAATATATTTTTAAATTAAAAAATATGTAGACTTAACCAGACTTCCCTTACTTTGTTGTTGTGCTAGCTAAAAATAGAGGCTTTTTTAGCTCACTAATTTCCTCTGCCTTCTACTATGGTTTCCTTTGCCTTCTACTATTAACCTACAGGAACTGCATGTTAACCTAAACAACAGTTGGACACAGGGAGTAGATTGACATGATAACAAAACACACACAATACAATACCATAAAAGGTTATGAAGAGAGCAAGAAATGGCTTTGATTCCATTAATCTGAATGCATTAGTGCAACGGCTTTTTTGGTTATGCTAGCCACCTGAAGCTGCCACTGTGACTAAGTGAGCTTCTGGTTTTTAATCACTTCAAGTAAATGAGCTATTCTCGTTACCAACAGGGAAACAGTTGCCAATCACAATAGAGAAGAAAGGAGACCTACTGCAGGGCATGAAATTAAATTTTCCAGGTAGTAGCAAGTAATTGATACCACAGTATGACCTTTGCCTAAAGCAGTCAATTTAGAGCAAGGGGAACAGCATAATTCTGTGACCACCAGAAACTCTGCTTTAAAAAGGAATGGTTTGAACAGCAATTTCTGTTTCTACTGCAGGTAACTTTGCGCTCTTTGCATGTTCCATATAGTGAGGCTCTAGTCTAATGCAGTTGGCCCCAAAACATTTTCACACAGATTCTTTTTAAATGGAATTGTTAATTCATCCAAATGGAGCAATAAGGACAAACTGAATGGCAATCACTTCTGTCACTATTGTTAGACAAAAGAAAAGGAGTACTTGTGGCACCTTAGAGACTAACGAAAACTTATGCTCAAATAAATTGGTTAGTCTCTAAGGTGCCACAAGTACTCCTTTCCTTTTTGCGAATACAGACTAACACGGCTGCTACTCTGAAACCTATTGTATTAGAGTGTCTAGTAGGTAATGACATATTTTTCAACTGATATGTGAATGATTAAAAGAGCAACTAAAAGACTTTTCCTACTAATCATCATTCTAATCTATGGGACCCAAAAATAGTCCAACCCAGTGAGGTGCTGAGCACCTCTTCAGGCTGCTGAATGCTCTGACATGGGTGGAAGCTGAAGATGCTCAGCTCTGTGTCAGATCAGCCTTAAGGGCCTGTTCCAAAGCCTACTGAACCCAATAAAAGTCTTTCTGTGGAATTTGGATCAGGCCCTAAGGCTCCAACTCTGCACTGTTGAAGTGAATGGAGGCTTTGCTTTGAGTTCTAAAACCCCGATTCAGCAATGTACCGTACTTAATCACAAGCCTGACTTTGGCATATGAGTAGTCCCATGGACACCATTACCATTCAAGCCGCTAAAAAATGAGGTCTCCAACCCCAATCTATTTTTAGCTTTCTTATGTGGTCATTCCTGCATCATTTGTAATTCAGTGGGACTGCCTACCTTGTGTGCTTACAATTAGGCACATGATTAAGCACTAGGGTGACCAGATGTCCCTATTTTATAGGAAGAAGAAAAGGAGTACTTGTGGCACCTTAGAGACTAACCAATTTATTTGAGCATGAGCTTTCGTGAGCTACAGCTCACTTCATCAGATGTATACAGTGCTGCAGTTTCCACGGTATACATCTGATGAAGTGAGCTGTAGCTCACGAAAGCTCATGCTCAAATAAATTGGTTAGTCTCTAAGGTGCCACAAGTACTCCTTTTCTTTTTGCGAATACAGACTAACACGGCTGTTCCTCTGAAACCTATTTTATAGGGACAGTCCTGATATTTGGGGCTTTTTCTTATATAGGCGCCTATTACCTCCCACCCCCTGTCCTGATTTTTCACACTTGCTGTCTGGTCACCCTATTAAGCACCTTGCTGAACTGGGGCCTAGGTGAGCAGAAGCAGTGCAATGGCACTATGCCTTCCTTACCAACCACACACAATCTCCTGTGTGCTGTATTCCAAAACTGACAGTTTCACTGCAGGTCATAGTAGTGAATCTATCAGCCCACGTCAGTTGAAAGATATGCACTGAATACAAATATAATATAACCAAGGAATGCTGAAAATGTGATCAACAGAGGGGAAATTAGATGCATATCATTTAGAAATGCCCCTCCACCCACCTATTTCTCCTTAGAAACACATCAATAATAATATGTGAAGTTCTAGCCATTTGGTTAGAAATGTCTACTGAGGTAGGTTTATTAGGATACAAATCCACAGTTCAGAAACATGGGGGGGGCGGAGGGTGGATGGGGGGGACAACAATTAGATTTAGCTCTTTCGGCCATAAAATATTACGATTGCTAGAAACCAGAAGGTTAAAGCTCCTCTATCCAATTTAGATTGCAATCATATTTTAATTCCAATTTCAATTAAAATGTTCATATTAGAAAAATTGGTCCAGTAGTAAAGGAAATGGGGCAAAATACTGGGCGAGGGGGGGGCGGTCCTACTCATATGGAATAGCATAAGAGCTTTGATGCAAAGATTGAAAGCATGAGCAGAAGACTGATTATATTAATAATTACTATTGTAAACCGTGGAAGAGTGACAGACGGTGGGATGTCCATTTCCTTTTGTGCAGAAAATTACAAAAATAATTGAATGATTCTCTTTCTCCCTCCTAGTTTTTGTGTGTAGCAAAGCAGCCCAATTATTGGAGTAGCTCCTTGGGGACGTAGGCAGCCCCCAAATGCAAAAGATGATCCTAAGCTTCCTTGGCCCTTCTGTGGTCCACATTCTCAAGCTGCTGTGCAAGAAGCTGCCACTGAGGTTCATTTTACACCAAGTAGCGGGTGCACATGCCCTGCGGCACAGCCCCCACACACAGCCTCTTGTGCAGCAGAACCGCACTGGTTTGGCTGCCTGGGGCATTTTTGTGCTGTTGAGGGAAGGCCTGGATTTTGGCCTGTGTGTGTGATAATGTGTAGAAGTATACACCATGGGCCTGATTCTCCACAGCCTCACACTCTGTGTGGACATTTACACCTATGTTGCATGATTACATTCTACACCCACTGTGCAGGCATAACTGACTCCACAGGTCTAAGGTGGTGGAGAATCAGGCCACGTCTACACTACCCGCAGGATCTGCGGGTAGTGATCAATCTATAGGGGATGGATTTATCGTGTCTAGTGTAGATGCGATAAATTGATCCCTGATCACTCTGCTGTCCACCACGGTGAGAGGTGGAAGCAGAGTT
This sequence comes from Caretta caretta, assembly GCF_965140235.1. Lineage (NCBI taxonomy): Eukaryota > Metazoa > Chordata > Testudines > Cheloniidae > Caretta > Caretta caretta. Next base: position 49,399,547 of record NC_134210.1, read on the forward strand.
GACGGGGGAGCGGCGGCCGTCGATCCTGCGCCACGAGGATGTGAAGTAAGTGATTCTAAGTCGATCTAAGATACGTCGACTTCAGCTACGCTATTCTCGTAGCTGAAGTTGCGTATCTTAGATTGATTCCCCCCCCGCACCCCCCAGTGTAGACCAGGCCTCAGACCCTATGTATATAGAATCATTTTGCTAGACTTTCCTAGGCTCCTGAGTAACACAGTTAGGGCTACTCTGGCTCATGCTGAGTTGTACCTTACTCCACAGTTCGTCCTATTGAAGCCAGCGTGTCTACTTGTTAGTAAGATACCCTTTGACGTGAGGGTGATAGAATCTCTTCCTTTAATGTGTAACATCTTTTTAATCTCTTTATGCTATCTCAGTCGGTTCTGTTTTGATCATTTCAGTTTAAATATCTTCAGTGTCAGGGCAAGTTCCTTTGCCATGATGCCTGCAAAGAACTTTACAATGGTTAGTCTGCTGGTGTGCTGAGCCCACTGCCTACCATGCTGACCGGTGTTGTCTCATTGTTTCCTTGTACTCCCCTGTCAGTCTGTATCCATCTGGTGTCTCTTGTCTTATACTTAGTGTTAGGATACAGATATTCAGGTCTGTCTGTAAAGGCCTGTACTTTAAGAATGTAGGTGTATTCTTATCACTTGGCTAGTTAGAGGTATAAAAGAAAGAATCAAAATCACTGTCTGCCAGTGTAAGGTCCTTCTCTTACTGTGACAGTCTGAGGCCCTGTTCTTAGGCTAAGGCCTTTGGCTAAGCAGCAGAGGCAGCCATAAGCTGGAAAGCAACAGGTCACATCCTCACGTTCCAAACTAGTCACATTGAAAGAAGGTGCTACTGGGCTGTTAGGAATACACTCCTGTCCTGATAATGCCTGTCACCTCCAGAGAAAGGGAAGTACCTAAAGATGTAAAAGGAAACTTAGTTTGATAGCATCCTGTCTGGCAAGAACTTACTTATCAATAGCTGGGATGTGAAATTCTTACTTTTGTATTGTTTTGTTATTATAGTTCCCACTTTGCTTTGGTTTGTCTGTATAGTCTTTGTTTGGTTTTGTAATTGTTTTTGTTTGCTGTATAATTAATTTTGCTGGGTGTAAACTAATCAAGGTGGTGGGATATAATTGGTTACATAATCATGTTACAATATGTTAGGATTGGTAAGTTAAATTTCAGGAAAATGATTGGTTAAGGTATAGCTAAGCAGAACTCAAGTTTTACTATATAGTCTGCAGTCAATCAGGAAGTGAGTGGGTGGGTGTGGGGAGGGGAAATGGGAACAGGGAATGGAGGTGGGGAAATTGGAAGCATGTTTTGCTAAAGGGGGAAATGGGAACAGGGAATGGGGGTAAGGAAATTGGAATCATATTTGGCTAAAGGCAGGAATGGGAACAGGGACACAGGTGTAAGGCTCTGTGGTGTCAGAGCTGGGAAGGGGGACACTAAGGAAGGAAACTAGAATCATGCTTGCTGGAAGTTCACCCCAATAAACATTGAATTGTTTGCACCTTTGGACGTCAGGTATTGTTGCTCTCTGTTCATGCAAGAAGGACCAGGGAAGTAAGTGGGTGAAGGAATAAGCCCCCTAACACTTAGGTTGTAAATTCCTTGGGGCAGGGACTGTCTTTGGGTTCTGTGTTTGTACAGTACTTAGCTGTATGCCAAGGTGTCAATGACTAGGGCTCCTATGTACTACAGTAATATAAATAATAATAATTAATACAAATGTTGGCCAAGTGTAAACCATGAAACCTGGAGAGTCTGTCAAAAGAGGATATGATAAATTTGTCCAAGTCAGGGTTTCACAGTTATGTTTGAGATTTTATTCCCTGTGCCAGGTCTCCTGTATTCTGTTTTAGTTCTGTTGATATTGAAAGATGATGTGGTTTAAGAAATGAAAAGCAACTGCTCTACTTGGATGTATTTAGTGTGGGGAAGGTTGTCCTATCTCTTCAAAGCGAATGCTAGTGCTGTCCTGTGGCCTGAGGTAACTAAAAAGTGATGAGTAGCACCCCCATTTATGAATGGCAGAAATGAGGTAAGAGTAGTTAAGGCTTAATTTTTGGGATGTGGTCTCTCATTGTGGGTGCTTCTGTTTTTGGATGCCCAACGGGAGACACCTCAAATCTGATTTTTCAGAGGTACTGATCACCTGCAGCTCCCATGGACTTCACCTGGAGTTGTGAGTATGCCCAGTGCCCGTGAAATTCGAGTGCTAGGTGCCTGAAATCAGTCATGCAAAAACTGAAGCATCCAAACTTAGAGGCCCTTTTAAAAAATATGGGCCTAAGTAACCTGGCCAAGATCTTACAATCGCTGGTAAAGCTTGTGAGCAGAACCTCTCTGCCAATTAAGGAGGCAGAGTGCACAATCTGCTCCTAGGAGGTGCCCAAGCTGCGGTTCCTGTAAGAGCTCAGTGACTGTGAAACAATCATAAAGTACGAGATACTATCACATTCAGCCTTGAATCAAAGATAGAAGATGGTCAAATGAGGCTAAAGCAGCAGTTCTCAAAGTGTGGGTCGGGACCTCAAGGTGGGTTGCGACCCCATTTTAATGGGGTCGCCATGGCTGGTGTTAGGGGGCTGAAGCCGAAGACTGAATCGCACTGCCCGGTGCCAAAGCCCAAGGGCTTCAGCCTGGAATGGCAGGGATCAGGCTTCGGCTTCAGCCCTGGGCCTCAGGTTATAGCTCCCCTTCCCCAGGGCTGAAGACTTTGGGATTCAGTTTTGGCCCCCCGGCCCGGGGCAGCAGAGCTCAGGCGAGCTCAGGTTTCGGTCCCCCCTCCTGGGGGCTTGTAGTGATTTTTGTGGTCAGAAGGGAGTCATGGCACAATGAAGTTTGAGAATCCCTGGGCTAAAGTCACTGGGTCAGATCCTGGATCCGGCCTTTTAGTGCCTAACACAATCTGAGTAGTGGGAGGGGTGTGGAAAGCTAAATTTATGTAACCTTTTGCTTTTACCTGATCCTGGTGGCACCATGCACTGGGCCAGTCCCCAGCTTAATGTAAAGCAGTTTTAAGGTGCTGTTGACACCTCAGCTACATCCCCTGTGAATGGGGATGGGATGGCTTAGAAGCTTAAAGCTGTATGCTAATGGAGGTCTCTCTATACTGGGGGATACCCTTTAAAGTGGGTTTACGGCTGTTTTGCACGACCAAAACAGCATATAGCAGCCTTAGTGGGGCTGAGGTGGGGGACCAGCAATTCAAGACACAAATGCCAAAACTGGGTGAAGTGCAGTCCTCAGACTCATCTTAGGTGCCCATAGCGCTACGGTGGAAATGTGTCCCAGTGGTTAGGCAGCTAGACTGGGACTTGGGTGACCTTGGTTCAATTCCCCATTATGTTCTAGGTTTCCTGTGTGACCTTGGGCAAGTCACATAGTCCCAGATCCTCAAAGGTAGTTAGGTGCCTAAATATCTTTGAGGCTATGTCAGAGAAACTATGGTAAATATAAATTTGTCTCCGATAGATGCAGAGCTGTGTTTTGAGGAAGTATTACTAATTCTACTTTGTCTTGACCATGGCATTCAAAGTCTGCTCTAGCAATGCCTAATGTCACGATTATTTTAACTATCACAGTCTTTCACAAATAGGTTCAAAGATTTTAAGGTCAGAAGGAGTCATTACGATTATCTAGTCTGACCTCCTGCTTAAAACAGGCCACAGAATTTCACCACGTCATTCCTGCATCAAACCTATAACTCCCAGTTGAGCTAGCTAGAGTATTTCTTTCAGAAAGACAGCCAATCTTGATTTAAAGACTTCAAGTGAAAAAGAATCCAAGTGACAGAATCAAATATTTAGAACCATGAAAAATGTCTAATAACAATGGTGTGTGGTATAACTGAATAGAATCACTCCTAATTGGAAATCAGCTCAGAGTGTTGTTCTACCACAGATTGCTTTGAAACTTGAAATGATGAGATTATCCACAGATTTACTAAGGATCCTTCTGGCCAGTCTGAACCATCGCTCAGCTAGGTCTTTTATAATTACCCTTTGTCCTGCTGACTGTATAATTAAGCAGACATCTGCTTTTACTTCTCTTTTAAGTTAACTGTGGTCTTCTGCTTATTCATAAGGGGTCCAACAGAGTAAAAAAACCAACCCATGCTGGTAATGGAAAATCAGAGGGCTGAGTGAATACACAATGAAGTCAACATTTTCCCCTCCTTTACCCAGCCTAAAAGGTCAAAGGAATTATCTGTGAAATAATCTGACTATTGAACATGCCGCTGAAATCTTTCTGTGGATAGAACTCAGTCATTTGTAAAGAGGAGTATGAAAGTTCCTCTGGAGACCACATCTGATGAAATATGAAGGTAAGATGTAAGCACAGGGTGTATTTAAACTGAACATATATTTTCAGTAAAGTATGGTTCTGGGAGCCAAAGTTTCCCTATGTGCTTTATCTTGACATGATGCTTTACTGTTTGTTGTAGAATGGTTTGGGTTGATGTTCAAGATTATAAGCGGATAGAAATACCCACAGGTAAATGAAGTAATTGCAATCCAAAAAGTGCTCAAAGGCAACATTGTTTAGTAGCTAGAGCAAGGGAGTAGGAATTGGCAGAGAGGTTCTGCTCACCAGCTTTACCAGGTATTGTAAGATGTTGGCCAGGTTACTTAGGCCCACATTTTTAAAAAGGACCTCTAAGTTTGGGTGCTTCAGTTTTTGCATGCCCAATTTCAGGCACTTAGCACTCAAATTTCACAGGCACTGGGCACTCACAACTCCAGTTGAAGTCCATGGGAGCTGCAGGTGATCAGTACCTCTTAAAAATCAGGCTTGAGGTGTCTCCTGTTGGGCATCCAAAAACAGAAGAACCCACAATGAGAGACGATGTCCCAGAAATTAAGCCTTAACTTGTCTTGCCTCATTTTTGCCATTCATAAAAGGGGGTGCTACTCCTTTCCCACCTTTGAAAGCCTCTGATGGAAGGTGCTATATAAATGCAAAGTATTGCTGTTTTCTAAACAGAGCATATGGTAGACTTCAAAGGAGCTGGAATTAGCAGAATATAATGGATCATCTGCATTGTGGAAAGCTGCTCAGAAGAAAATACATCTGAACGATGAAGGATATTCCAAGGCATTCGGAAATACTTCTCATGGAGAACAGGGGAACCGAGAGTTTGCCTGGCTGAGAATTACATGAAGGCATGGCAAGCTGCACCTGACAAAAGCTGCACAGGGCCGAGGAGCTAGGATAGTGGACAGGTTCATGGGGGATGGGAGCTGAGCATCCAGAAAGCTGCAAAAGGTGCCAATGAGCTCAGACAGGAGAGAACGGGCCAGGGACAGCAAGATGGGCTCGAAGGGGGGTGCCAGGGAAGGCAGGCTTGGGCTAGTAACTTGCTCCAGCCACTTTCAGTTTTTTTCTCCTCTTGCAAAGATTTGCCCTTTTTCCTGTGAGCCATGATTTTTTGGTGGTAATCCCTAAAACACGTAAGAATGGGTCAACTGCCTCTTGTATTTATTCACTGGATATCTGTCCAGTGGAAGGAAATTCAGATAACATTTATTCTCCTTCTAGTCAGTGCCTTTCTCAGTTCAGTTAAGGGCTGTGTGCCCTCAATCAACCTTTGGTAATTTTGACCTTTTCTAAAGCACATTGTCTCTGAGATTGGCAGCTAGCCCACTCTTCCAATGGAGCCAGACGAATTGCTAGCCAAACTGGCACAATAAAGAGTTCAATAGCCAATCAGTGTGACAGCCATCAAAACCAAACATTAAAGGCATCTTGCAGGGGAGATAATTAATTTTACATCATCTCAGAACCAATATTTCAGTGGCATTAAGGAACTAAATTGTTATTGAGACATAAGGCTTTTGGTTAAACTAATTGTATTGGTAGCGTTCAAGTTTGCTCTTCTTCCTAAATCAAAAGAGAGCCTAAAAATGATGTGGTTTTTAATGAAAGAAATCATGTACTCTGTGGTATAGCCAGCAATTTATATACTCAAAGCCATTCGAAAGCTTGCCCTTAATGCTGGGGGCCCTCCATGATAATCTCTTAGCAGCAGCATCGAAGATCATCAATGGTTTAATATATGGTTACATACATATTCCTGAAAGTTAGATTTAGAACAATTTGCTCAAGACAAGAAGGATAGTGTTATCAAACATGCCAGAAATGGGTATACTCATCTGACTACGTGATGTCAGAAAATAATGTGCTGTAGCATAAGAAGTATTGTGAACGTATATATTTTTGTTTATTTTATGGGGAGATCCATGTATGTTCTCACACACGCGCTGACACACACATTTATTCCTTTTTTGTAGTATTACGCCCCATCCCGTTTTTCTGTAACTCTTTTCCCCCATAAAGTGGGACCTTCCTGAACTATAACCCAGGATATACACTATCCTGAATGCACTTAATTTTGGGGAACTCCAACTGTGGTTCTGAATTCCACAGCTGTCGTCTTTGTTGATAATGAGCTAAAACAAAACTCCAGATTCAAAATATTTCTTCTCTTCCCATTCTGCTCCCCCAAAATAGTATCTCTGGGGAATTTCTGACCCACCACCAGATTTTGTGGCTTCCATTTCTCTCTATTTTCTGGATCTCATTCAGATGCAGCTCAAAATGGGGGAGAGTTCCACTATTCAAGATGGCAGACTTATTGCAAGATCAATTATTCTCATGGGATTTCTGCTATTTTGGGATGAAATCTGACAAGCATAGGTCATGAGATTTTGGCACACCTGAATCCTAGTCCCAGTTTGGCCTCAGACCTGAACTCTAGCCTGTACCTAATCCAGATCCTTATACAGACATTGCCATATACTGTATGAGGAACAGACATGTTTGTAGAAGGGAACTTAACTGTGACAACAACCACAAGTGAGCTGTAGCTCACGAAAGCTCATGCTCAAATAAATTGGTTAGTCTCTAAGGTGCCACAAGTACTCCTTTTCTTTTTGCGAATACAGACTAACACGGCTGTTCCTCTGAAACCTGACATTTTATAAGATTACTCCATCCTGTCTTGTGTAGTCTTGCTGCGATGACCCCCAACATGTGAACCTCTCTACCTCTAGACATTTACCTCAGCCATTTTCAAAAATCATCTGAAATCTCTTATTCCAGGTTGTACATTAATGTTAGCCCTTCTGTAGGACTCCTCTCCCTATTTTAATGATTGGCACAATTCATTTTATTTCATTTGATTTTTGGGTGGAAGAGTTCATTTTGCATTGATGATGATTTTGTATTGTATTTGATTAGTATTAGTAATTCTTCTTTTACATGTCAACTGCTGAGGGAAGTGGCACAATATCTGATGTAGGAGCCAAGGTTTGTATATCAGAAAGATAAAGTTGTCATCTCTGGTATACAAACAAGAAACCCACATGAGTAGAAGAAACGAGGCATTCTATGCTGTTGGGGGAAATTTTACATTGAAATAAAACTATATGCATGTTTTGCAGGATTAAAATGGTCTTTGTCAAAACCATTTTACTAGCGCATTCATAGATAGATAGCCTGTATATATATCTGGGTTCCTGGAAATATTCATGTTAATTTTATAAGAAATGAAATCTACACAGTACTGTCTGTACTGTTTCTATTATTCATCCGCCATAAATCTTTAATGCAGCCTTTCTACAAAGAAAGAACTTCTATCCCATCATATATATAGCCACAGAAAACTGCATATACAAGCTGCCAGAAAATTCAAACGTCTTCAAGAGTGTGAGCCAGCAGAGCTGCTGACACTGAACTCATTTGGAGCAGGATTTTGTTTAATGTGTGTGAGATGAGCCTGAGGCTGGAGGTGACTGTGTCAAACAGAATGAAAGAGAAAGGAAAGGAGAGAGAGGATGAATTGAGCACCAAAACATGCCCTTTCAATTGCAGATTGGTGGGTATTAAAATGCCCAGCACAGCCTGCTGCCTGCAGGTACCTCCTGCATCTGTGCAAAATCACAGCTTGGCCATGGGCACAATGCCAGCCACAAACATAGTAGCTGGGACTTGCAGGGTAGGAGCAGCATTTCCTTATTCCCTGTGGACAGTCCATGCCTACAAGGCAGAGATAAATTCTGCTCCTGTCCCACATGCGCCTGCTACTTTTCAGAGAATGACACTGTAGTATTATTCCCATCTCACACTTCCTCTGCTTGACACATGGTGTCCCATCCGCTCACATTGCTGATCACCAGCATGAGCCCCTCCAGCTGCCTCTGAGTTGTTTTCAAAAAGGTCTAGTATTTTTTATCTGTATTATTTATTCTTCCTTACCTCATTTTCTTTCTCTCTCTCTCTCTCCCTCCCTCCCTCTCTCTCTCTCTCTCTCTCCATCTTGCACTGGTCACCATTTAAGGTGAACTCTCACAGTCGTGCAATAAGATAAAATGTGACCCATCCCACAGTAACAGGAATGGGTTGGACTGAAAGCAATAACAGATAAATAACATAGCAGAATGGAAATCAAACTCCTCCTTGAGGGATGTAATTCAATGTATTGGGGAAACTAAGATTATTGGTACCTCCTCTTGTTCTCAAATATTCTGCTTCTCGGGAAATTTTAATTTGCAAAATATTCAAGACAAAAATCCAGTTCACTGAAAATCTCCCAAAGATCAAATGTTCATTCATTTAAACATTTTTGATAATCAAGCCAAAGCACAGTACCTCGTTCCCCATAGCTCTTGAGTCCCAGATGGCATGTTTCTATGTGCCACTATATTTATGAATAGTAAATAATAATAATAAATAAAAATTCACTGCTCAAACAATAGATGTGATTTTGTTTTGTGAAACAAGTAACAACTTCTCACCCCCCACCCCCCCAAAATCCCAGTTTTGATTAACAGCTGGTTTGTTTTCTCTCACCAGTTTCTCCAACCGCTAATATCTAGTTATGTTGTTTCTGAGCTACAGTGCCCACCTGAAGAATTAACCAATGTAAATAAATAAGAGTTTAGAATCCGATTGTGACTGGCCCATATATCAGTATGCAAACTTTCCTGCACAGGATCTGGCAATAATAGCCATCCTTGATCTCCCCTGAGCTCAGTCGCTGCTAACATCTCTGGTGGTGCAAGTCACACCAAAAGGGGCAGGAAGGAGAAGAGACCATGAACCCACCCAGCTTCACCATCAACCAGAAAAGCTGGCTAGCTTCAGAGGACTGTACGCTGAATGCACTGCCTCAGTGTATTGGAGTGGACATGCTCGTCCTGAATTCCTGGAAATTCTGAAGAAGCATTGTGCTTCTGTGTTCGAATGCCTGCACAGAGCTCTTGCAGGTCAGTGTGGTTTGGCACCCACTCCCAATATGTGCCAGTCCCTTAAAGGCACAATTGAGCCTATTGAAATTGATGAGCTCTGCTAAATGTGGTATTGTAAATTAATCAAATACTAGCATAGCTACTCAAAATTATACTTGTTTTCCCAGCATATGACATGTATGGAGATCACTGGAACACTGAAGCCATAGGTTAAAATAGGAGCATTATTGTAAATGTAAGGAAAATTCCCTTTGATTGACATAGTGCACGACCTTCTGCTTCTAATAAACTAGGAGGAATTGGCAGCTAACCTTTCATGCTTTCAGAGTGCTCAGCTTACACATATAATTGTATGGTATGGGCAAAATGTTGCCCTTGACTACGCTGAAGCCAATGGGCTTGCACTGGTGTAGCTGAGAACAGAATATGACCCTTAGTCATTTGTCTTTTTAGCGCAAAGTGCTGTTCCTGATGCTCTCTGCTGTTTGCTCAGCTGGGGCCAGAGCCAGCTCCCACTGAAATCAAATGGGAGTCTTTCCACTGGCCTCAGGGGAGTTGGAACAGACCCACAGTGACACTGATGAATCTATTTGTATCTGAATTTTCAATCTCCTTCACCCCAGCTGCCACTATCCACCCCAAAACCTCTTCTGTTCAGTTCTAACCTTCCCCCTGAGAGCAAACAGTGCCTGACACTGCAGTTGACTGACAGCCCCCACTATTCTCCAGCTTGGATGTGCTGGTGACAGCCTTCATTCCCATCTTCCCCCAGTGATTCTTTCCCAGGGTCTTCAAAAGTAGAATAATACTTTGCAATTTGGCTGGATATGTCTTTTAATTAAAGCTTCCTGTTCAGATGAGCTAATCTCACAATTTCTGCACACTGCAGATTAGGTTACTATTCATTTCCACAGCTCTCTGGTGAGACAGGCTCTTTCTACATTTCAGTGATATTGCTTTTGTGGCTGCTTCCCTTTCCTCTGCCACAGGAGGACTTCTGATAATTCGACAACTTTGCAAATCCTTTTTATAATGATCTCAGGGATTTACAAACTGTCCCTTAAAAAAATAAACTCTTCCTACCCCTCAGTTGATTTCCCAAAGGTTATGAATTGCTAAAGCCTATTTTTATGGTATGTTTGTGTAGAAATATAGAAGTTGAAATAATATGTATTTCTAGATCACCATTACTTCTGCGCCTCTGTAGTATTAACCAACATATCCACCTGGAAAGAAGAATAAGAGAATTGATCTCTTTGTTACATTATTCCTTGCAGCTTGCAAAATTGTGTCAATATCCAGAATCATTATTTGGGATAAGGGAGTGTTGAGTCTGAGGGCCTGTTACCCAGCTGATATAACAGTTTAAGTCCTAGTTCTAATGACTTGAATAGTTTACATTGATTTTACACCAGCTAAGATGCTGGCCCATAATTTGGATCCTTTTTTGTTGTCTTTAGGGTTGTGTGAATAAAACCTCTCACTGTTGGCAAAACCAGCAGAAATATTGATCACTGACCGATCCACTGCTGGACTAAACAACAGTAACAATAGATCAAAACCATACATTATTCAGCAGTAGTGTCTGTTCCATAGTTAAGGTTGATACTTGGTGCCAATTTACCATCTCTTCCCAAAACTGACAAGAAAGGTTCATTCTGCTTCATAGACAACAGATAGATATTAATCATCATTTGAACGTTCCTTTGTGGGGTTTTTGGTTTTGCTACGTCTTATTTTTTGTAAATGGTTTGTCCTAAAAATTTGACATGAAGTTTGTTCTAAATGTAGTGGCGAAGTCTGGTGCATGGGGCCATTTCTAAAATGGGGAAAGGCGTAAATGGAAATCTATTCAGCTGCAAATCAAAGACATTGGAATGGCCCATCAGGTTCCTAAGGAACACTGGAGACTCTACAGGGCATTGGAAGGTTGTCTAGAAGTCTGATTACCTTTAACGGTAAACATCTGATGAAGTGAGCTGTAGCTCACGAAAGCTCATGCTCAAATAAATTGGTTAGTCTCTAAGGTGCCACAAGTACTCCTTTTCTTTTTAAATGGTCTGTTCCTCACAGCTCAGAGTGCTTGTGGAACTCATAAGCTCTTCAAGGCTAATGAATTCTGCAACCCTTCTCGAGTAATCCTCTCCTGTGCCCTGTCCCAGCTGTGCTTTCATGGGGAAACTTATGGCCAAATACTCTGTTGGTGTAAACTGGAGCAGCTCCGTTGACTAAGAGGGACTACATGAGCAGCAGGTCTTCTGAGTCAATGGAGCTACATATAGACTTTTTAAAGTCATCATCATCAGCCATATGTTTAACTAAGGTCCACAGCAAGTCATGCAGAATTTAGAAGGTCTGCAGGAAGGTCAAGCTGGGATGGGGACAGGTACCAAGGTGTAGAATATGTGGAAGCAGGCTTAACAGCAGAGAGGACTCTGGGAAGCTCGCTGGGGAGTGAGGAACGCTGTGGAGCTTAAGAGTGTTTGGTTCCATAATAATGGGCTGGTTCACTCAGTGCTCCAGGACCTTGCTCAGAAGTCACCGGTCACAGTTAGGAATCATTGCCAGCAATCAGTTACTAGCTCTGTGATTAAGCAGATCAACAGTTGTGGACCATGACTGGCAAGTGTCCACTGCTTGGCAACTACTTGACCCCTAAAGGGACTGTTGACAGGTTTCAGAGTAACAGCCGTGTTAGTCTGTATTCGCAAAAAGAAAAGGAGTACTTGTGGCACCTTAGAAACTAACCAATTTATTTGAGCATGAGCTTTCGTGAGCTACAGCTCACTACTTTGCTGCTTCTATGGTACTCTCACCTTTTGCCCACTTGGAGTAAGAGCATACCTTAGGTCACTTTCAGGTTGTTTTTCCCTCTGTGTGCTAGGTGGATTGTCAAAGTATATTTTTCCCAGGACATAATGCTATTTGTTTGCTGTCTGTTGATATGTTCATCACGTCTCCTCCTCCTCCATTGCCTTATCACAGCAAGTGTTTGCTGTATTTATCTTATAGTTGGAACAGCAATCCTTGATGCTAACAGGGAATTCAGAAGATTATCTGGGTTGTATAGCTCTTCTCCTGATATATGCTAGGGAAAGCTTCAGGGAGCAGCATTGGTAGGATAAGATGCAACTGTTTTCAGTGGATGAAGGTATTGCATCTGCCTGGTGGTTAGTTTCTCATGAGAATGGACTACCTGGGGCTTTTGGTTGTTCCCTCACCTGTGGGGATTTAGGGTCTGGTACTATGCTGCCTCAGTGAGTTACTGGTTTAGAATGCCATGACTTTTTGTCATCTTGGTTCTGTGAGGTGGTATTGTTAAAGTAGCAGCCTTTGTTTACTGCCAGGATTCATCCCTAGCTGCAGCCACTCCTCTTGACGGTTCTTATTTATGGGCTGAGGTGCTGTTGAAACAATAAACATAGGAAGCTTTGTTTGTGTGAAGTGAAAATGAGGTGGCAGCTTTTCCACTCGGATTTCGGCCATTTTCTTCCTGTCAAGGTGCAAATGCCAGCTGAGGCCTGACACCTTGTTTTATTGTGTGAAGAAAGGACAGAGATTTCTCAATTAGCTTTAAATTAACTGCTGCTTGCCATTATGTGTTCCCCAAGGATCAATGAGAGGAAGGCACTTGAAAAGGCTGTTTTGCAGGCTGCCTGCATGTCCACTATCAGGGTATCAAAAAATCTGTGACTGACTTTTTTTATCCCCAAATTTAGTGCTTTAATTAGGAACCTTCTACATGTCCAGTCTTCACAAACAGCATCTGGCATGCAATAGAAAACATGCTCCATTTTCTTTAGAAAGAAATCACAGAAAAGTGGAGGTTTTCAAATGTCATTTGCTTGTTTTTCAGGGATTTGGTTGGAAGGGGGCTGAGGGAAAATAAAACTTCTGAACCATTTCAAAGTGACAAGCATACAAAGGAAAAAATGGACTCTGCATCCAGGCTTGGCTTTGGAGTTAGAATATTTATGATTATGATGTACTAATGCAAGCATTTTCATTGTCGACATATGTATGTGGATTATACTACATGGCCCATTTTACCACTTCTATTGCCAGAGCAGGAGGGTTCTTTTTATGTATGAGTTTGCTTTTTAGTGAATCAATTCATCATCACTGAAGACATTTTGTTTCTTCAAGAGTCACAGCCCCATAAAGGATTTTATTGCAGGCCAGAGATCTTGGTTAAAAGTAAATCCTTGAATTGACTTGGATGCAGTTGTATAATTTTATGCATTCACAAATGGCTGAATCTGTTCTTTAATGTCAATTCCCTGTTCTTCCCCCATACATTTGGGGGGAGGGAGCAATCTACCATTTTAGCAACTATAGCCCATAATTCTAAACATTCTGCTGTAGCTACTGAGGGACAACTTTAATTAACAAAATTGGGAGTAAAGAACAGACTGGATGGACTGAAATCTTTAAAGCCTATTGGAGAGTGATCCCTTTTGGTCTTACTGCAATAATTGCCAGGGAGAGCGATGAAATTATCTTCACCATATCTCGCTAGCCTTCAAGACTGCAAAACATATGAACTATGATTTGTATTTGTAATGCCTCCTTCCTTAACACTCTCTCATTGGGATTAAGGAAAAACACTGCAGCTAGAAAACAATCTGAGCCCGAGTTTGCTGTCGGGAGGCTGACCAGCGTTATTCATGGCTGGTTTGCAGATACAAACCAGCACAATGAAAAGGATCCATCAACAAATCTTTCTGTAGTGCCGCAAGTTGTGTATGAAGAGAATTCAAAGATTTAAAAAGTCAGTCACCCTTCAAACAGGAGTACAAACCTAATCCTCTTGGCAATGAAAGAAAATACAAAAGGAAAAGGTGGAAGTTGTGAAACTTACTCTGTACTGATGAAGATTTTAAGAGAGGGGACAGACCATTTAAAAAGGAAAATCCCAATAATGAAGAACAATAATAAGACCATGGACATGGATGGAAGACTTCCAGTGAAGATGCAAGATTCTTGCTGCAGGAAGTTGTTTTCATAACTCGGTAGATGGTGCCCTTCTCTTGACATTTATATTGAACAAAAATACCAGCATGGGGTTGACAGGGTACTGTGCTGGAGGTGTCATCTTTCATATGACAGGTTTCAGAGTAACAGCCGTGTTAGTCTGTATTCGCAAAAAGAAAAGGAGTACTTGTGGCACCTTAGAGACTAACCAATTTATTTGAGCATGAGCTTTATTTATTTGAGCATGTAGCTCACGAAAGCTCATGCTCAAATAAATTGGTTAGTCTCTAAGGTGCCACAAGTACTCCTTTTCATCTTTCATATGAAGTAACATTAAAGCCCTGATCCCTTGTAGTAATTAACTATGGTACTTTCAATGAGAATATGAGTACGCAGGCTAAATTTGAATTGGGGCTCAAATTCTCTCTACCAGAATTTTCTCCTTCATTTCAATGGAATCCAGCATTCTTTTTCTTTCTTTCTTTCTTTCTTTCTTTCTTTCTTTCTTTCTTTCTTTCTTTCTTTCTTTCTTAAAACTGGTGTAGTATTGTGTGCACTGCATGCCAAATTTCACCCCAGACAGAGCTGGCTACATTTCAGTGGTGAAGTGAATCATATACAATTAAGTGCTTTAGGATCATAGGCATTATGTAATTTAAAATATTATGAAGGTTTTGTTTTGTTTGTCATTTTGGATGCAAATTCAGGTCAGTGCTTATTTTATGGGAACCACTTGCCCCAACCCTTAAAGTTAAAATCCTAAATTAAGTTGATCAGAAATAGGATTATTATTATTCTATAAATTTGGGAAAGTGAAATATCTCTAGCTATTAGTCCTCTGTGAATCTAGACCTAGGTCCCCAAAGATCATCTTCAATGCCTGCCTTGGCACACAGAATAATAATACCTCTTTTTCAAAAGTACTCTGCTCCCAGCAGCTCCCATTCATAACAATAGGAACTGTTGAGTGCTGAGCTCTTAGGAAAATCTGGCCCCAATTGTGGGCATTGAACACTTTTGAAAATCTACCTGCCCACACCCATAGTAAACTCTCAATTCTTTGAAGTCACTGGACACAATTATAGGTCACAGTCTTTCTTTGTGACCAATTCTGACACTAGGGTTTAAATAACATTTTGCCTAGAGGCATTTGACAAGGGCACATGCCCTTCCCTTGAGTTGAGCTGAGAGGACCTTGATTAGCTCGTAACTGTTGTTTTGTTAATCTAATGAATGGCTTTTTAGGAAACAACAGAGTAAATGCTTATTAATCGTGAAGGCTTCATCCATTATAAAGCTCCAGGCCCCCAAAAGGTCAGAAAATGACAGAATGGAGAAGGAAAACTTGCTTTAAACACACCCATCTGTCTTATTTCAGAGTAGCAGCCCTGTTAGTCTGTATCCGCAAAAAGAAAAGGAGGACTTGTGGCACCGTAGAGACTAACAAATTTATTTGGTGCCACAAGTCCTCCTTTTCTTTTTCCATCTGTCTTAGTTATTTACCATGTCAAATACAGTTGACAGGAAGGATTTTTATTTTGTCTGATCCTTAGAGAAGGTAAAGGCTTGTTTCTCAGACTCCTCTGTCAATAAAATCCTGGAGATGTCAAAATGTCTGTTGAAATTAATGGAAATAGTTTAATATTTTCACCAGTGAGAAAATAACACCCGCCCATTGTACTCAGCTAGAAAAATACTGAGTCTCACAAATGAATTGTTCCAGTTGAGAAGTGTGCAGAGACTGGGCATTCAGTCAATGCCCCTTAGACTTTGAGGGGGCAGACGTGTTACAAAACTACTAACATATATTTATCTGATCTCAATAAAGCACCTTATTATATTGTAATTCAGTGTCTCAACCTCAGTGAATGCTTCTGAGGCACCTATCATAGTGGTACAGTCTAGTCCAATAGAAACAAATCACAATAAAAATTGCTTCCCCCCCAATCCCATCCCCAGTGTATAATCTTGCATCTGAACTGGTGGCGCCTAATACAGTGACTCGGGTCACTCCCTTCATATTCTATTCTCTCCATCCCCGAGAGAAAGAGAACGAAACATGGTGACTGTACAGAGACCTGATTGAATTAAAACTGCAGAACAGTCACCATCACCTCATTAGCTTCAGCGGCGATTCCTTGAAAGCAAGAAATCCAGATTTTGTTCTCTCCATCTGCCACTATTATTCTGCAGAAACGGTTGGGTGAGCAATAAATTTATTTAATTTGGACAAAATCTGCATGACAGAAATCCACATATAAGAAAACAAATGTCAGGAACCCTTGTGCTTCTGCTACGCTGGTTAACTTGGCGGTTACTACACGATACATTTATATACTTCAGCTATGGTGGCTTTTTGATAGTGAGATAGCTATCTTGCAATATTATCTCACTGTAAGATTGCAGTGGAGACGAGGCACTTTTTATTATGTGGTAGTTAGGCAAGGGCCACACGACACACCCTGCCAAGATTATTTTCCATTAAAATACAGTTCCATGTTCCCATTAGGATTTTACAGCCTTAAATCGCTAACGGGCCTTAGCTATCCACAGTTAAAAACACACCTATTTTTTAGAAGTGAAGACAAAGTCTTCGAGGAAGGTGTTGGATGTCTCCTATGATATAGAGAATGATGGCCATAATTTGTTTTGCTAAGCCAAAGTTTGTTTTTAATCATTCTGACATCAGCACAATGTACTCTGCTGATCTCAGATGAAAATGGATTGTGCCGTTTACCATCAGCTAAAACACTCTATGGATCTAATTAAAATGATATCTTTCTGCTACACACAGAATGTGCTTGGAAACCTGAAGAGGAGGCAAAAACAAGTCACCAGTGAAGGTCTGGCTTGGACCAAGACCGTTGTATTTCTTAAAATATAAGGGCGTGTTACACAGGGAAGAGAAAAATAGCTCCATGAAAACTATCAGTGGTCATTTGGAGGGAAGATAGAATGACTCTGGCAAGTATTTTAATGTTCATTATAATGATTATGGTAACACTGAGCTGTATGTATGCTCAGCAAAACTTCCCTAAATAGCTCTACCAATGTAATTCCATCCTCATCCATAGTCCCTCTTCTCATTAGATCATACAAGTCTAGAGACTTCCCATTACATCAATTTGTATGGTGATTTTTAGAAGGTTGAGAAAATCCACTAAGAGCTAGAGTGACACCATGAAGCACATTTCACTTCTGTCCAAAATTGCATTTGAACCCATGACTCTGTTTTGCATTAAAAGTATAGAGGGGATCCAGTCATGAATATATTCAACCAACAGAGTGGTATATTATGACTCCATGATGATTAACTGTGAAGGCAGCATTTTGCAGCCTGATCCTATTCTTACTGAAATCTATAGGGGATTTGCTATTCTGAAGTAGGTTTACCTACCAAAATGCAGCAGGCCTGTGCATCTCCTTGGTGAATTAGCAGTAGCATGCTATGAATGGAAAGGAACAAAACTAAGAGTAACAGCACAGTTCGGTTCCTGCCTCCTAAACTCCTGGCAGTTGTATTTCACAGGAATTATGGGATTGTTTAAACCATCATAATTATCCTGGGTCTCTGTAATCTCTGCAATAATAGCAGTCATGCTGGTAGTAACCAAGTAAGTAAAGATTGCAAACCACTTGCCAGTTCTACACATAACCTTCAATTTCCTCACATCAGAACTTTATAAAACATTCATTTTAGGGGCTGAAATTTTCCATTCGTAAGAGATTTTTTTGTAAAGGTTTGAGTAAAATTCCTTCAGTTGTTTTTGACTTATGGGAATAGAAAAATACACTTTTTTCCTGTGTTAGGAAAATTGAAGATGCTCCTTTGAACAGGGCTATGTCAAAACCACCTGCGGTCAGATCCCGCTGAGGATGTCCGTTGAAGTTTTAATCTTGACTGCTCCTCAGTAAGAACTAGTGTTTTTGCTTGGTTTGAAGCCACATTAAGACTACTTGAAAAATGCATGCTTAGTAGGAGCTAGGGAATATTGTTAGGTGGGAGGTGAGATCCAGTGTGCACATATGCATACCATGAGGAGTGTGTACTGCTCAAATCTAATTAAGAGGTTAGAAACAGACACTGTCTCATTGTTTTGCCATTCCCTCAGGTTGTGTTTTTGGACTATCTCTTTGTGTGGGTCTCCTAGTCTCATGATCCTTCAGCATGCTATTATTGCCCTTTTTAGACCCAAGTGGCTAGTCAAAGTTTGGGGCCCTGGGGATGTTCCAGTTGGAAGTAGAAATTGATGGAGTCCAGTATTCTCTGTGATTCAATCTTGTTTATTTCCAAGGGATGTATGAAGTCCTGCTTCTCTGAACACAGGAGGAAGCAAGAACAAAAGGAGCAGTTTCTTAGCTTATAACCCCAATGGCTCCTTAGTCAACAGACCAAAAGCTCTCCCTCTGACTGTTTCCAGAGTAACACCCTGCTCACAGGCTACTGCTTGGCTTTCTTGATTTTTTGCCTCAGTTTTTATGTGTTCTCTTCCCTCCCCTCCCCTCCATCCACCCCATACCCATCTGGTGACAATACCAGTGGATCCCCTCGCCCACATGGAGCAAGTTTCTTGGCAGACTCTGTTAAACCTTATTTTAGCTGTGGCCTCTTAAGGGCATCTTCGCACATCGGTTTGAATGAGATTCTACCTCAACCCATTACAAGGTTTCACCCAGCTCAACACTACATCCATGGCAGTTCAGCCATTCGTTCCTACTGGAAGGCTGCTACAGGTGAAGCAGCAATGAATTGCAATACATTTCTCTTTCTCCGTGTCCGTTTTTCTTTTCTTTTCTTTCTTTTAATTGCATAGAATTCACTCCAAATAGCCTTGCATTTGCACTGAGCTATGAAAATGCCCAGCATGTACATTTCTAAGTAGGTTAGCTTTACACACTCAGGATGGATCTCAGTGTAGGTGTATGTGTCCTGATCTGGAGCTTTTCTTAGGAACAAAGACAAGTGAAGAGAGAGAGAGTAAATCCACTAAAGCAGGGTTTCTCAAACTGGGGTCCATGGACCCCTGGGGGTCCACAAGAGTACTCCAGGGAGCCTGTGAGTTATGTCCGGGGCTGCCAGCCCCACTGATCCACTCCTCCCCCTCCCTCCCAGTGCCTCCTGCATGCTGCCGAACAGCTGTTGAAGGAGGGAGGAGCAGGGAGGGGGCAGATGGAGGAGGGGAAGAGAAGGGGCAGGGGTGGGAAGAGGTGTGGGGTAGGGCCTTGGGGGTAGGGGTAGAGTGAGGGCAGGGCCTGGGGTTGAGTTGGGGGCTTGGGGGTCCGTGAAAATTTTAAAATAAAAATGGAGGTCCTCAGGTTGCTAAAATTTGAGAACTGCTGCACTAAAGAAGGATTTCATTTCCAAATACAGTGGGTGCTATTCCCATCTTTCCATTTACTGTGTGCAGGAGTTACATTTACTCCCGTATTGGAGTAAATACCAAGAAAGAAAACACAGAAAATACCATGGTGGAGGTAAGTACCAAACTGCAGTAAAGATTTTAATCGCATCTGCTGTACTAGTTCCAGTTCAGTGCTCCCCCTGTGTGGTGTAAAGATGCCCTATAACTTTCTGCTCCAGGCTGCCTACAGAAATTTACATAATAACATCACGGACTCTTACCCTCTCCCTGAAGACTATCCAGACTCATTTAGCTGCTGGACTAGCAGCTGCTTAACTTAAGCACGTGAGTACTACCATTGTTTGTAGGATCTGAGGTAGGGTTGTTGGTTGTATTTTTTTAGGTGTACTGTTTCACGAAATAATACACAAAGAAGGACTAGTAACTTTTCATAGACTATTAGCCACGAAAATAAACTTAGAGAGGATGTTTAATTTTTCAATCAGTAAACATAATTTTCAGAATTATAATTTTGCTCATGAAAACAAAGATTTCATTATTATTATTTCTAGATCAATAGAACAGCATCTAACACTTAGATATTATAGTGATAGATGCTGTAGAAAACACTGAGGGTAGATAGATGGATGATTAAAAAAAAGTCCGGGAGCCAATTGTCACCTTGCTAGAAGCAGTCACAACTCCATTGACTTCAATGGACTTGCAACTAACTTTAACGAGGCCTCGTTTTGGCCCCCTGGAGTAAAAATGACATTATGTTCAGAAAAATATTCTCCTTCCCCCAACATTTTAGTCATTCATCCTGCATTGCTTGATTTCCTCTATGAAAGGTACGGCTGGGCAGATGCGATAAATAACAAGGGCGCAAAGCACACTCACCCCCTGGACAATTTGGGGAGCACTTTAGGAGTTCCATAATTGTACTGGGACCCTTGTTATAATGTCACCACCTGTCTATCAGATCTCACTCAGATAAACTGCCGCTAAAAAGACTAAGAACCTCTGGCTGATTATTTTCAAGTGAGAGCTGACACCTTTCAGTAGTAATCAGATCTCTACACCTAACATTCTACTACCTTGCATTGGGAGAATTGACAAATCTTTATGCCAGCTTCGTCTGACCATGGAACTACACAGTCGATTGGAAATTAAATTTTTTTGTTTCCCAGAAAAGGAAATATAGTGTCTGAAAAGGTTGTCAGAAACAGCAGAGAAAGCATTGCACTGGATATAGTTGAAAAGAATGAAATTAGTATGATCACTTGAGAGCTAAGAGGATATCAGTTATTCTGGTCAAAAGAGGAATTCACAAGGAGATCGTTACAATTCAAACAGCTATTTGACCTGGCTTTTTAAGAACAGAATAAAGTAGCAGGGTGGGATTCCCCATGGAGACCAGTGATCAGCTGGGGGTGACTTTAGCTTAGCTAACTGCCTTAGAGATAGCAAGGGTTTAAATTGCAATAAGATTTGAATTACCAAGGTCAGTGATCCAACTCAGGAAGTATATTTTTAAAAGAAGACCATGCTTTAAAATGCAATTTAAAAAATTCAGGAACAGACCCTAAATTGGTGTATGCATCATAGCTCCACTGACTTCAAGAGCACAGCAGAAGATCAGCAAATTCCCTTTTTTCATCATGTAACACAAAAGAATCAGCAGTTAATCTGAAAGCCAGAGAATTTCCCAAAAGACTTCCATAAGGTTAAGAAATCAATTCTTATTCTTCAGTGTTCTTCCTGTACCAGAATTTCGAAAGGAACCAATAATAAGCATTCCACTGAAATTAAAAACAAATCTGGCTGATAAAGATAACAACCGCTGAACTCCACACACCCTTATACTCTGATCAGGGAGCGATATGCACTTGGGTACAGGTAGATTGCTAATGCAGAGTAAAACATGCCATCATGCAGTACTATTGTCTGTAAAACCTTGTTTTGTTTTTCCTATGTGCTTAAGGTTTGACTGCCTTGGGCAGTTAGGTGAGCTAGAGTTTAAATATTATTAAAGTTTCATGATATTGCAGTCTGTCATCAATTGTAATTCAAAGAATGTTGCATTCTCTTTGCCAATAATTCATCTGTTCCTCTTCAGTTTGAATGATTGACTCATGTCTTGTTTTTGTTTGAGTTAGACTTGTAACTTCAAGCCAGTGACCTTTGGTCTGATCATGCAGACCCAAAGGAAGTCAATGCCAATTTTATGTGACTATGGTTTTCAGGATCAGACTTTTTTACGTCTGTGGTTGCGCTTGGTGATCACCACAGAAGGTGTATAATCAATAATATTTGTAACAGTGTTAATGTAAACAAGTACAATTGCTGGCCATTGGCAGTATGTTGTGGGAGGGGCAAATCTATGGTGCTGTTGCTTCTGCCAATGCTCTCACTGTTCCACGAGTCTGAAGACTACTTCAGTCTGCAAGCCCCAACCCAGCACTGTGCAAAATAACTAAACAATAAACATTCACTACAAATTAGCAAAGAAAATGTTTTCATTCTATACCCAGGCAGAACAAGTTGAGTTGAAAGTTCCTCTCACTGTTTAAAACAGTTGATGATTAAAGGTATTCACAGTTCCACCTGTGGTAGAGGTGCAGAGTGAACTGCAGAGGCCCGTGCTGGTAAATGAACTATTTATTTTTGCAATCTGACCTCTACAGTAGCGCTAGTGCATTTCGCTAAGATGTGAGAGGTCTGGATGGGGGAGCTGAGGATCCTGGAGGGAATAAGACACTATTCTTATAAACACTCATACACTGAATCCTTAGATACTCTTCTGTTGTCCAGCCTCTGAGGGCATTTGAACCCAGCATCAGCCACTTACCCCCTCCTTTAACTGTGATATAGAAATACAATAGCAACTACAAAGTGTACTGTATCAAGGTGGGAATAAAAGGGGATAAAATGCTTATCAAACATATATGTGTGTGTGTCTCTTCTATAAAAAGAAAAGGAGGACTTGTGGCACCTTAGAGACTAACAAATTTATCTGAGCACAAGCTTTTGTGAGAAGTGAGCTGTAGCTCACGAAAGCTTATGCTCAAATAAATTGGTTAGTCTCTAAGGTGCCACAAATCCTCCTTTTCTTTTTGCGGATACAGACTAACACGGCTGCTACTCTGAAACCTGTCTCTTCTCTGTTTCAGAAATGACAAAGTGTAAAACAGCTACACTGTTAAAACAGTGGCTACCTCCTCAGTATGTCATGAAGTCTAAGTAATATGGTTGCAGCACATTACTGCGAGTGAAAAATAATAAACCAAATATAAATCCATTTACTATAATTAACATTCTATATTATTGAAATATTTATCCACAGTGGAACTGTCCCTGGATGGGAGAAAGTGATGCGGTAGCCACTTACCCAGGAGATGGGAGACCTTAGGTCCAGTCCCCCTGTTAATGAGAAGCATCATTACCACCCCTGCTCCAATGACTCTTTCATTATTTATTGACAGTGGAACATCTTCAGCAGAAGAGTCTGAGGGAGCCCCATATTAGAATATTCCAGAGCTCAATGGTTACAGCACTCCACTGAGAAGTAAGAGACTCCTATTCAAATCCTATCTCTGCCTCTGGCAAAGAGTGGGGAATTGAACCTTGGTCTCCCAGCTCCCAGGTGAGCATTTTAAACAGTGGCACGAAAGTTATAACACCACCACCACACCTCCTTCTCCTCCAGATGCCTGTTAAATGGAATCCAGTCAAGTAGGTGGCCTCTGAGCACTCCTACCAGATCAGGCCTTGCACATGCCCTAACTGTATATCTGCCTATCTTCCCCTGGTTTATGAATTGCTCTGAGGTTTAAGTGGGAGATAGGTGGCCAGATGCCTAGAATGAGGCAGCTGTGCATATGCCCAGAAGAAGAAACATAGGCATCTAGGGAATTTTACCCTGAGAAACTTAGGTGTCGAGTGAGTTTAGAAGCCTCAGGGTTCAGTGGAAGTTCTGTGGATCGCAGTAGAGCCAAAATGGGATTTTGATGCTTAGGTCTGGGGTTTAGACATCTAAGTATCTTTGCAGATCTGGGCCCCAGATACTAGAGTGATGAGCACAGTATAAGAACCCACATAGAATAGAATACTGACTGATCCTGGACCCAGTGAAGTCAATGGCAACGCTTCCATTGACATCACTGGATGCAGGTTAGACCCCCCCTACTGTATGTCTGTAGTTCAGTTAAACACTTGTTGCTGCCCCATGTACAGCTGACTTGGACTCACAGGGCTCAGGCTAAGGGGTTATTGTGATGTAGATGTTCAGGTTCAGGCTGGAGACCAAGCTCTCCCGCATCATGGGGTCCCAGAGCCTGGGCTCCGGCCTAAGTCTGAACATCTACACCGCAATTAAATAGCCCCTTAGCCCGCGAGCCCAAATCAGCTGACATGGGCCAGCTGCAGGCTTTAACTGCAGTGTAGACGTACCCCTAGAACCTAATCCAATCTGACTGGCATCCATGGGAATGTTTCTATTGACTTCCATGAGAGTTGAATCAGATCCTTAATGAGCATGTGTGCAGGTAAGAGAGGTTACAATGGCCCACCTAAAATTTTAACCATATCTGTAACGGATTATTCTGCAGCTAAAGTGCACTCCGATTATGAAACTAAATACATTTACATCTAAGAGCTGCCTTCTGAGCTATTTACTTGGACTGTAACCGGGATTTTAAAATAAAATATTTGTGTTAAAGTAGTTTTAAGTAGCAGAATGCCACTAGAGTGAAAGTACTTTTAGTGCTTCAAGAAATCTTTCTTTTTCTTGTCTTTCCTTTGAAGATAACCTCTGCTAATCTCTGAAACAAGTCTACTTTGGGGATTACTAGCGTTAAGGTTTGTGAGCATGCTTAGAAGCTGCAGTATTTACCTTCGAGTCATAATAGTCCACAAGAAAGCTGAAACTGAATACTCAAATAATAGAAAGAATTTTGATTGCATTTTGTGGAGGTGAGATAAATGAAATCCAAAGTAAATAAAGGGCACTAGCTTTTAATTGTTAATGCTCCACATATCAATAGTTAATTCTCTTGTAATCAATGACTAATCCTATCAGTGATGTTAATGCTAACAATGGTTAATTCTCCTGGAAATTGCATACCAAGTAGCTTCTTTATAAGCCTCTCCCTCTAGGTTTTCAGGACGTTTGCATGATCAAAGTTGCCCCCTATTAATCTCTGCATTTAGTAAGCATATATTGAATGCCCTTGTTTTATAAAAATGTCCTGAGCATTCAGAACTCTTCATCCTAGGGAACATGTTACTCAGTTATGTGGACCTGGGGCCTGAGATACGGAAGTTTACTTCTTGTGTTTAATTTGCTTTGAGGCAGTTCGAATACTGGCAGGCAGCTGCACCTTCTCCAGCTCCAGAGGGAGGAGCATGGGATGCAGTTAGGATTTAGCTGTCAATAGCAGAACTCTCTCATTGGCATGGTTCCTATTCTCCATTCCTGTCATCTCAAACAAAACTAAGTCATGGTGAGGTAAAGAGGAGGGCTCTGGCTAAGCACGGAGAGCCCTTATCTTCAAAGGAGCCAGTGTCATCACTGCCTTAGGATTTACCTGCCAATTAAAGTAGGACAGATTTGCTTTGAGGTTTAAGGCTGACTAGCAGTATAGTTTTTTCCTGGCACTGCTGGAAAGTGTGGGAAAACATTTGATTCAAAGCCTTTCAAAGTTCATTATTAATAGAATGAAGAAAAAATCACCACTTCCCCAAAACGTGCTTTGTCTCAATTCCCCAAACCTGTATGGTTTGCATCATCATTGTTCCTTATTGCTACACCTGTCAATATTATTAGTTATCCATTACTATGATGCCAACAGAAATGCCGCTTCTGAGAGCTGAGATCCACCAAATCTCATTGTTTTAGCCCCTGAGCCCAGGTGGAAATTCAGTGATTTCCAATCCCATCAAGTAGCTGGTCTTTCTGAACTTGTCTAAATACTGACCCCAAGTGGAAGACAAAGTTAAAGTAGAATCTCCCTCTGCATGTTTTTCAAATGGACAAAGTGATTAGTTAGTATTTTTTATTTTTTAGTATTATTTTATTTATGAGCTGTAGCTCACGAAAGCTTATGCTCAAATAAATTTGTCAGTCTCTAAGGTGCCACAAGTCCTCCTTTTCTTTTTATCTTTTATTAGACCAACTTCTGCTGGTGAAAGAGATGAGCTTTGGAGCTACACTGAGCTCTTCTTCAGGTCTGGGAAAACAACAAGGAGTCCGGTGGCACCTTAACCACTAACAGATTTATTTGAGCATAAGCTTTCGTGGGTAAAAACTCCACTTCTTCAGATGCAGAAGAAGTGGGGTTTTTACCTACGAAAGCTTATGCTCAAATAAATCTGTTAGTTGTTAAGGTGCCACCAGACTCCTTGTTGTTTTTGTGGATACAGACTAACATGGCTATCCCCGATACAGGTCTGGGAAAGGTACTGAGAGTGTCACTACTAAATGCAGAGTGGCACAGATTGTTTAGCATAAGTAGTTAACACATATTGTAAGAGACTGTTCAAGGTGAACACTTTCCACAGGATGCATCCGATGGAGTGAGCTGTAGCTCACGAAAGCTCATGCTCAAATAAATTGGTTAGTCTCTAAGGTGCCACAAGTCCTCCTTTTCTTTTTGTTCAAGGTGAAGTAACCCCTTAACACCTCTGCAGTTATAGGGCAAAAGGGGGGGTTAGTGGGTTACAGATTGTTGTAATAAGCCATAAACCCAGTGTCTTTATTAAGACCACAAGTTTTTTACTTTTTCTAAAACCATGATTTTTTTCAAAC
Organism: Caretta caretta; assembly: GCF_965140235.1. NCBI lineage: Eukaryota > Metazoa > Chordata > Testudines > Cheloniidae > Caretta > Caretta caretta. The sequence goes on from NC_134210.1 coordinate 49,425,933, forward strand.
AGTAATTTCAGCTGGATAGTTAAGAGTTTTCATTTATTTTGCACAATAATTCAAAATCACCCATGGTGCAGCTACACTGGTTTCAGTGAGAGCTACTAGTTGCTCAGCAATTTTAAAAATCAGGACACTTATCGGTACCTATATAAGTATTTAAGTGCCTTGCTTTAGTCCCCCACTTAAGAAAATCTTGATCTATATTTAGTATTCTATATTAAACATTTCTATCTATTTACATTGGCTTCAGCAATAGTATTGCATTAAAATATGGAGTCTCCAATTAAGAGCTAGAGTGTGCCATGAAGGAACAGTCCTAAATAGAAGAGTGGTGCAGGTGTGCACCCTCCCAGCAAGAGTTTGGCGAGGCAACGCTAATATCTCCTAGAATTCCTGGGGAGCAGAGCTATTGAGCTATCCTTTAAGAAGTGGATGCACTGGCCAACTCTGCTAGTCAGTGCAGAGGCAGAGGGGCATCTGGCTCTGCCTTGAGCAGCTTTTGAGCTCAGAGGGCTTCAAACTGTGGTTAGCTCTTGGGGGATTCAAAAGATTCAACTGTGGCCAGCCCCATAGGTGGACATGCAAGGGCTCTTCACATCTTCCCCCCTTTGCACACCCATGCAAAAGTTGACTAGGATTGGACCCAGCTGGTTAGCTTAATGTATATACAATGGTTTGAAAGTGTAAAGCCCTGTATACATCTTAATTCTGATCAAATCTTGCTCTTTTATACCCTTTATTGTAGGCAAACACCCCCTTCCTGCCCAATAGAAAGGAATGCCATATTGCCCTCTAGAACAAAGCCTTCCATGCATGATTTAAAATCTCCACTGAGTTCTATGAAAATTCATGTTGGGATATTTTTAACCTGGTAACCTTTGAGTCACTGCAGTAACTTTGCTTTGAAATCTTTAAACGAAAGGAAATAGGTTTGTATTTCATTCCCTTCTGAGCTCAATAGTCTGTTTAGAAAATGAGTTCCAGTAAGGAATAGCCTCCTGGTGTTTGGTATTTTTGCCATATTTTATTGTTATTTTATAATGATTATTTGATTTGTGTTGCAGTGGCACCTAGAGACCCAAAACAAGGCTGGGGTTCCATTGTGTTAAGCACTGTACTCGCACATAGCAAAGAGATGTTCCCTGCTCCAAATTAGATTAAATATAATCTGAGTAATGCTACAAGAAATAATATAAAATATTCTGCTACAGCTAATGATGGAAAATCAGTACCTACTATGTTTTGTGAAATACACGTTAAAAAAAGCCTACACTACACACTGTGCTCGTTCTGTTTGCACTCTGGTGCACTGTTTTGTACCAAGTCATGTTCTCAGGTTATAAACTCTCTGGGACTGAGGCATTGTTAGCTATGGACCTTGACTCGCCTTTTGCACAGAGCCACTTATATTGCTATATATTAAAAATGTTATCAAACTGTTGCAATCCTTTAAGACAGAAATAATTTTAACACTTGTTACATATCTAGCACTTTGTGTGTTCAAAATGCTTCACAACACTAGCTAAGGATTGACAAATTAATCCTTACAACACTCATGTGGTGATGGTGCTGTATGGTAGGTAGAAATGATCACCCATATTTAAAATAGGGAAAATGAGACAGAGAGGTTTCCATACAGTAAAGTGTATATACACGAAAGGCAAAATGGTGGCTTTATATTGCCCTGTGTTATGTGCTTTGCATCACCTTGTATTGTGGAAAATTCACTTTATTTGTGAAAATACAGCTGATTTTCTTAAAAGCAGGATCAGGCCTAAAGTGTTCGGAAAACACCAGCAGAGATGCAGTGCCATAATATTACTGCTGTTATTAAATAAGCAAACAAACAAACAACAACACTTTATCCTTCTCCCTCATCCTTGATTTGTTGCCTGGCTAGATTGGAGACCTTCAGGGCAGGGACCATGCTTTCCTTTATGTGTGTACAGCACATAGTGGATGTTACCACAAGGCAGACAAATAAGAATTGATAGTACTTGAAGGTTTTACAAAGAGAACATTGTAGCTGGGCTCTGGAGTTAATATCAGAGATGTCTTTATGATTATCTCTATAGTAACTTACAGTGGGTGCCATTAAAACCTGATATTTACCACTTTGTAGAGTATCTTGTATTGTAATTCCAGGAAGAAACTAGTTACTGCAGATAGCTGGAATGATTATTCTTGACTTTTTAATGGAATCTCCTGTCTAAAAATGACTACTCTCAGTACTGTAAATCTGTTATTTATGTCATCATCAGTACTAGCCAGAAAGTTTGATGATAGCAACAATGACAAAAAGCTGTAAGCTAAAATACTGGGTGTCCTAGCATAGGTGGACTTGTTAAGGAGAGCAAATCTTCCTGAAACTTCTTTGTTGGAGGTCAAGATTGTTTTTGGAAAATGAAATAAAAATTCTGGGTCCGAAAAGCTAACTCAGGCCCTTTAAATTTAGTCAAGCCAAACCAATAAATCAGTATTCCTAAAGGCAAAAACTTTCCCAGTAGCAAATCAGACTCCTTGCTCAATATACTTTAAACTTTCTGGATTTAAAAAAGGATCATCTAAAACCTGTGAAAGATAAGTGGCTGAGAAGAGTATAATAATCACTTCTGGAGCTCCACTGGACTACAGTACTTATCAGATTGAAAGGACTGAGATCAGGATTGCCAAGAGATTGCCTAGCTACTACTCCACATTTTTTTTTTTGTCCATTTTGCAGGATCCACAGGGTCTATCAGGGCCCCTGAACTTGCAGTAGGAGCCACGTCCACCCCTCTCTCTGTGGCCCTGTTTGAGCTAATATTCTGGTTTGGAACGAGTATAAGTAAATCAGTGCCTCATCCTTCAACCATTTTCATTGTACATTGTTACAAAGAAGCATAAGAACATAAGAATGGCCGTAGTGGATCAGAGTAAAGGTCCATCTAGCCCAGTATCCTGTCTTCCGACAGGGGCCAGTGCCAGGTGGTCCAGGGGGAATTAACAGAACAGGTAATCATCAAGTGATCCATTCCCTGTTGCTCATTTCCAGCTTCTGGCAAACAGAGGTTGGGGACACCGTCCCTGCCCATCCTGGCTAACAGCCATTGGTGGACCTATCCTCCATGAATTTATCTAGTTCTTTTTTTAACCCTGTTATAGTTTTGGCCTTCACAACATCCTCTGGCAAAGAGTTCCACAGGTGGATTGTGCGCTGTGTGAAGAAATACTTCCTTTTGTTTGTTTTAAACCTAATTTCATTTGGTGACCCCTAGTTCTTGTGTTATGAGAAGGAGTAAGTAACTCTTCCTTGTTTACTTTCTCCACACCAGTCATGATTTTATAGACCTCAATCATTAGCGCCCCCTCCCCCTTAGTAAAAACAAAACTACCACTATCCACACTGACCTCTCCACATGTCAAGCCCTGGACAAATTCAGCACAATCCATCATTGTCTTTCAGGTTCTTCTAAATCTAACCTACACATTTTCATATGGGTGATGTGTTTTTTTACCATGATTTTTAAAAAAAATCAAAGCTCATGTTCATTAGATAAATGGAAGTCCTTAGCAGTATTTACATTCCTTTTCAGAATTATGAAAAATGGTGTGGATACTGTAGCATTTGAAAGTTTAGTCAACAGCTATTTGATACCATTCCTTTAGCAAGAGGCCAGAAGCAGAAAGTGGGTAATTGTTCCTGCTGGCATTCTGTTTGACAACTGAAGTTGTGTTTACTAGCTCTGTCATTCTTCCTTATGTACTAATTTCCAGAAAAAATAACTGTGATAACTATTTGGAAATACATTACAGGCTAATTTTTTTAAATCTGGAAGGTAACTTGCATCTGCAAAAAATGTGCATACATGCACATGTGTGTGAACTAATCAGATACTGGCAAATACCAATCTGCATCTACTTTTGCAATATTTGTGTACATACATATGATTTTAATGCATCCATATTTTGAATGTGGAAGTCAGTTCCAGTCTTTGAGAATATGTTGGTTCAGGGCTCATTTTTTCAACCCTTACCATGCTAAGTAGCCCTTACTCACATGAATATTCTCATTGAGAAGCATTAAGTAGTCCCATTGAAAGCCAATGTGAATAAGGATTGCAGAATAGGGACCATAGAGAGTTATAGTCTAGAGAAGTAAGCATGACTGGATTGGAATCCAGAGGGGCTAGAAGGTAGCAATTCTTATATTATAACTCTGGTTGCACTACTGACTTGCTATGGGGCCTCAAGGAAGTCTTATATCCGCTCTCTGTCAGTTTCCCATTACATAAAATTGGGATGATGATATTTTCCTACCTCACAGATCTTTCTGAATTTTGATTAGAGTTTGCATTTGGGTGGTATTTATTCTACAACAGTTTGAAAATATAAAAAACTATGCAGTATAAGTAAGACAAATAAAACACTACATATACATATTAATATTGTAAATTAAATCGTTTATCGGTCTTCTGGAATGTAATAATAATAGAGTGTATCACTGATCCCTCAAAATGGTACAGTTAACCTATTTAGGTTCAAGGGCCACATTCTTTCCTACACCAACATCTGGTCAGAATGCGGAGGGAAAGGGCCTCAGAGAGCTGATTATGGCCCTCTGATTCTCAAGCCAGGCCTGTGCAAACCGCAGTCTCAATGTGCATTAGAGCAACTTCTAGACTCTTACATGTTGGTTATGGTCCCAGAGGGCCCTACAATGAGGCGGTTGGTATCGAGGCCAGCTCCACCAGCTTCACACCAGCAAAGAGCTTCCTCTTGCTAAGGGAATTCTCAGCTGTCTCAGTTGATGAGACAGAGGAAGAAAATCTGGCCCAGTATGTGTCATTTGGTAATCTCCAAAGAGGGTTCCCTGGGAAGCCTAAACCTTGTTTTAACCTCAATTTTGAGAGGAAAAAGTAAGGGAAAAGTATGAACAAAGAGAACAAATCTCTTCCCAAAATCTCCCAGCTGCCAAATTTGAAATCTCACCTAACAAAAGAAAATAATGTTCATGAACTGGGAATTCCTAAAGCAGAATTAAAAAATGGCATGAAATTTTAGTAGCCCAGGCATGAAACCTACTCATCTCCCCATGATAATCTAAAAATGAATGATAGTGGAATGAACTGTCAAAAATGACACATCCTAGGAGGACGGGGGGGAAAGAATTTTGCAAGATTGTTCTAAAATAAATAAACATTGGACAATATTGTCCACAGCATCAAGAAGGGAGATGATGTGGTGTTATACCAGGGCTGTTCAGAATGATCTATACTGACCATTTCATACTGCATCTAATGCTTTTGTTGCTAGGACTGTGAATTTCATTAGCAGTTCTGAGACAGCATGGTTTCCCTCAGTCCATTGAATAATGCATCTATGAATAATATTAAAAAGTGACTCTCATTTTCATATTGCATTTCTCAGCTTTGTTTAGATATTCTGGCATATGCTGGCATTATTAAGGGTTTTTTTATATATAGCTCATTTATCCAAAGTGCTTTACAATAGTTCGCTAACAGTACAAACAACATTTGGAAAGATCATTAAGTGGTCCGCAGAGACTGCAGAGAGAAGCTTTCAAACTTACACAGAGCTCTTCTTCAGATCTGTGTAAGCTTGAAAGCTTGTCTCTCTCACCAACAGAAGCTGGTCCACTAAAAGATATTACCTCCCCCGACATGGTCTCTCTAATATCCTGGGACCAACACAGCTACAACAACACTGCATATAACAGTTTGCAGATGAGCACTGTAAATATTTGAGCATTCCCACTAGTGCTACTCAATGCCATAGCTGTATATTGCAAACCTGCCCCCTGCTCAGACAGGTATTCATAGAATCTAAAATTAGTGCAATTTCTTTTCAGTTAAATTTTGTTTGCTAAGGACACACAGGGTGCTGTACTGTAAGTAACAATAGAGATTAATTTATACTATATCTCTGCCATCAGAATACAGGTGTAGCTATTTAGGAGAGCTATAAAGAAATGAAGAGGGGAATTTTTGTTTATTATTGTTCTCAGATGGTGTGTTCCTATATTTGAGAATGGGCGCATGGTAAGTTTTTTAGAACCAGAACACTCTTTAATATGAGCAAGCCAGACATGAACTAGCCAGTCTCATTTTTTATCAGATAATGTATCCTCTGAGTGAGTGAGTGAGCAAGCGAGTGAGTGAGTGAGTGAGTGTCTGTATCAGACTAGCTGTTTATTCTTTAAAAAAATACTAGCCTTGTTGAAATTGTTTGAATGTCTGGCTTTAATTTGGGAGAAAACTATTTTAAATGCACTGCTATCCCTTCTTCCTGTTCCTAAATATCTAGGATCAGCTTGACTGAGGGTAGGAAAGGTATTGCATAGTAGGTATTTCTGTTTGGTGATGGTCACTGAAAAAGTCGTTTGGACAATGTGGTCCACCAACTAAAATGAAGTTGTAAAAATACATCTGTGAGTGTACAGTATTCCAGTGTTCACGTCATACTCAAGGGAGATTGATGAAGGTCTAAATTATGGATGGTTTTCTCAGGCAAAACTCTAAACTGAAACAAATCCTGCTGTTCTTCTTCAGACAAAACTCTGTAAAAACAATGGGACTTTTGTCTTTCTTAGGACTGAGTAAAAAACTGAGGAAGGGTTTCAGGATTTGGTCCATTGTCTTCAGTAGGAGCTTTACCTGAGTGAAGGGTGGATACAGTTCAAAAAGCAATTGAGATCTGTGTGGATAATGGAAGATTTCCAGAAAGAAATTCACACCAATTTGATATGTGCCAACATAATGGGATGGCAATAAGACAAACAATAACAACAATAGCAAAAATTAATCATGATTAATCATGCTGTTAAACAATAATGGAATACAATTTATTTAAATAATTTTGGATTTTTCTACATTTTCAAATATATTAATTTCAATTACAACTCAGAATACAAAGTGTACAGTGCTCACTTTATATATATTTTTATTACAAATATTTGCACTGTAAAAGAAAAAAAACAAAAGAAATAGTATTTTTCAAATTCACCTAATGCAAGTACTGTAGTGCAATATCTTTATCATGAAAGTTTAACTTATAAATGTAGAATTATGTACAAAAAACCCCTGCATTCAAAAATAAAACAATGTAAAACTTTAGCGCCTACAAGTCCAATCGGTCCTACTTCTTCTTCAATCAATCACTCAGACAAACAAGTTTGTTTACATTTGCAGAAGATAATACTGCCTGCTTCTTGTTTATAATGTCACCTGAAAGTGAGAACAGGCGTTTGAATGGCACTATTGTAGTCAGCATCACAAGATATTTACAAGCCAGATGCGCTAAAGATTCATATGTCCCTTGATGCTTCAACCACCATTCCAGAGGACGTGCGTCCATGCTGATGATGAGTTCTGCTCGATAACGGTCCAAAGCAGTGCGGTCTGATGCATGTTCATTTTCATCATCTGAGTCAGATGCCACCAGCAGAAGGTTGATTTTCTTTTTTGAGTTCTATAGTTTCCGCATCGGAGTGTTGCTCTTTTAAGACTTCTGAAAGCATGCTCCACACCTCATCCCTCTCAGATTTTGGAAGGCACTTCAGATTATTGGGTCGAGTGCTGTAGCTATCTTTAGAAATTTCACATTGGTATCTTCTTTGTGTTTTGTCAAATCTGCAGTGAAAGTGTTCTTAAAACGAACAACATGTGTTGGATCATCATCCGAAACTGCTATAACATGAAATACATGGCAGAATGCAGGTAAAATAGAGCAGGAGACATACAATTCTCCCCCAAGGAGTTCAGTCACAAATTTAATTAACACATTCTTTTTTTAATGAGCATCATCAGCATGGAAGCATGTCTTCTGGAATGATGGCCAAAGCATGAAGAGGCATATGAATCTTTAGTGCATCTGGCACGTAAATATCTTGCAACGCCGGCTACAACAGTACCATGCAAACACCTGTTTTCACTTTCAGGTGACATTGTAATTAAGAAGTGGGAAGCATTATCTCCCGTAACTGTAAACAAACTTTTTTCTTCTTGCGATTGGCTGAACAAGAAGTAGAACTGAGTGGACTTGTAGGCTCTAAAGTTTTACGTTGTTTTGTTTTTGAGTGCAGTTATGTAACAACAAAAAACTACATTTGTAAGTTGCACTTTCATGATAAAGAGATTGCACTACAATACTTGTATGAGGAGAATTGAAAAATACGATTTCTTTTATTACTTTTACAGTGCAAATATTTGTAATAAAAATAATATAAAGTGAGCACTGTACACTTTGTATTCTGTGTTGTAATTGAAATCAATATATTTGAAAATGTAGAAAAACATCCAAAATATTTAATAAATTTCAATTGGTATTCTATTGTTTAACAGTGCAATTAATGTTTTTAATTGTGATTAATTTTTTTGAGTTAATCGCATGAGTTAACTGTGATTAATCGACAGCCCTACTAATAACGCCATTTGATTTACCAAATCTTAGAAGCTCTGCGGGCACAGCTGTGGAGCTTGTAACCGCTGTAGTCAGAATTATCATCACCATTTGTATTCCAAAGATGTTCACAACGTGTTTGACACCACACGCACAAAGGAAGACAGTCGCTGCCTGAAATAGTTTAAAATTTAGCAAAGTTTACAATCTAAGAGTATCTCAGTTGCAAGGAATTTATGACTTCCCCGGTGAAGCCCATGGAGCTTATAGACTGTGAAAGCCAAATAGTTCAGATATTGATTTCTTTCTTTTTCTTTTCTTTAAAAAGGGGGTGAAATAAATGTAAACAAGAAGCATTAAGATTAAAAAATGAAGCTCTCCAACATCAAGGAAATCCCAAAAGTGAAAAGTGACTTCCACAACTATAATGGTCACATTTAGCTGTCTTTTTCCTCTGTTACATGTTGATTTATAAGTATCTACCAAAAACACAGAGGTTATCAATATACTTAAATTAACATTGTGAGAGCAACTTTAACATTTGGAATCTCTTTTTAGCGCTTGATTTCTCAACCTTAATTTGTTATTAACTCTGCTGCTTTGCCTTTCATCATACTTACATTAGGAAATGACTTGATGCTGTAATTATGAATACTGGTTTGATAAAGGACCTCAGTTACTACACTCCAATGTATGTTCTCCATTTGCATTTCAATAACAGGGCCCTCTGTGTTTCGATTCTGTCCTGCAGGTTTTGGATGATGTGAATTAAAAAAAAGAAATAGGTGAGCCAGGCTACCTCCTTGTTGCCAAATTCTGAACTCCTCAGCAGTTTAGGAGGAGCTGGATTAGATTAACAAAGGTTATTCTTTGCGGTGAGATTCGGCATACACAATTAGAATTAAAATGATTCCACATCAAGACATTGGAGGAAAAACATAGTGAAGACAAAGCCATCACAAGTAAAAATATTTAAGATGGAAATACCAGCTACAGCTTTAATTAAAAGTGTACAATACTGCATGGTGAGAGGCTGAGCCAAAGGATCAGGTCCTAATACAGCATGGCCTATTTTACAGGAGTGCCATTTTGATTTGGCTTATGAATCAGAATACTAACAGCTATGAGGTTTGGACTGGGATCTAGATCTGGATTAGCACTTCCACAAAGTTCAAAAGTGTCCAGAACCAGGGTTTTGATTTGGGCCCATCTTTTCCTTTTTCCTCAATGTCCAACCTCATATTGAAGCTGTTATTGTATCTGACAGCCCATTATTTGATCCCATGCACAGAAACACATATATTTATTTTCTTCCTCTCTCAAAGAATTAGCCCCTTCTTATAACGAAAAGCATGAAGCATGGCTGTATTTGATAGCTCACTTTTGTGGACAATTCTGTTGCTCCTGCAGAATGCCAAGCTGTTTACTTTTATCACTATTTTAGTAACTAAGGAGATACTTAAACTGCAAAATTTGACCAAATCATCAATGATCAGATTTTCTGGGCACAAAAATATTTTGCTTGTATATTGCTCCTCCACCCACATATGCTCTCAAAGTATTTTAAAATCTTGGTGCAGCAGCCTTATTTCTCAGCTGAAATGCAGCTATCTGGAGGTGGAATAAGGCATGCCTTTGGCACCAGCACACTGCACAAAAAATTTGGGATGGAAAATAGCCAACTTTTATTGGCTATAGAACTGAGGTCACAGAAGGAACTGCCCATAATGAATTTCTCATGATTATGAGGCCGGGTAATTGAGTAGCACATCCTCACCTACCGTTATATAGATGCATTAATGAAAATACCAATGGTCACCAGTAAAAAGTCAACATTCACTCGCAGTTACCAGGCAGTGATATATGAAATACTGGAATAGCCCCTTTCAGGGAATAGGAAATTCATTGGAATAGGAAATAACATTGTATGGTAACTATTGGTGTTGGCTGACTTTTTAATGGTGACAATTTCTAATAGATTTTTGTAATACCAGAAAACTGACATATTAAACAATGGGTTTCAGAGTAACAGCCGTGTTAGTCTGTATTCGCAAAAAGAAAAGGAGTACTTGTGGCACCTTAGAAACTAACCAATTTATTTGAGCATGAGCTTTCGTGAGCTACAGCATCCCATGAAGTGAGCTGTAGCTCATGAAAGCTTATGCTCAAATAAATTGGTTAGTCTCTAAGGTGCCACAAGTACTCCTTTTCTTTTTTCTTTTTTATATTAAACAATGTGCATCAGATTTTGCTTTCACTTACACTATCATCAATGGGAGTTGCACCTGAGCAGGATAGAAATGGGTCTTGAATATTTAAATGCCTAAGCATGCAATTTATGGCAATAAAATATGTCATTACATTTAAAAGATAAAAAAAGACATAGGAACATACAAATATAGAATTCTACAGGGAGCACAAGTAACTAACACAAATATTAGATGCACAAAAAAAAATCATACCTCCATCATAGTAACTATTAAACAATTCACTTATGAGGCTCCAATTGTGTGCACTGGGGGCCTGTTCCTGCTCCCATGGACTTACATGTGAGTACAGGTAGGCCATGAGTGCACCAGTTTAAAGTGGTTTCGCATTTCTGAATGAGGCAGGGATGCTGTCATTTCCTCCTGATTTGGTTTTATTAATGCAATAGCATGTGATTGCTTTGGATAAGCACAGACTTAATCTGTTTGCAGAATGGGCCAGTGTTCTATTGGATATATTTCTATCCTGGAATAATAATAATAGTCTCTGCACTGTTCCCTTGGTTGGATCTAATTTTATAATGAGATACAGAGCAATGGGAGGTCTGAATGACAGCAGGACATTGCTGCCTGCCTATTAACTTTGAGGTCAATTACAAATGGTACAACCTAATGTTAAAAGGATCAAAGCTATTTTTTCATTCCTGGTGCTAAAGTAAATGCATCCACAACCACTCTTTGCTTCACTGTTGTTGTGGGTACCAAAGACTGATGTATTTCTAGGCACTGGCTTCAACACCGAGTATTTTTGTCTGCTTCAGCATGAAGTCCGTTTATTTCCCCATTTTGGTATTCTGTGTGACTTTTTGCTTTTAGCTAACTGAAGTTCAGTATACATTTTTGTTTTATTGCCTCCTAGCCCTGGTAATGCTTAGTGTTCACCTACAAAAACTTTCACAGGCTCATGGAGGGGACCTCTAGTGGACATCAAGGGTATTCCTTGCAGTAACGATGTAGCTAATAATGACAGGTTTCAGAGGAACAGCCGTGTTAGTCTGTATTCGCAAAAAGAAAAGGAGTACTTGTGGCACCTTAGAGACTAACCAATTTATTTGAGCATGAGCTTTCGTGAGCTACAGCATAGTAATGCTTAAATTCAAAGTAAGGAGGCATTATCCCTCTTTTAGATAACAAACTAAGGCAGAGGGGTTTAATGATTTCCTCAAGGCCAAACTGGAAGTCAGTGACAGGTCCAGGATTAGAATTCAGGCCTTCTGGACTCCCATCTCTTCATTCATTCCTCTGGATCATAATATTTTTAAGTGATTAATTTGAAAATTATTCCTGAACAGCCATGTAATTAAATATTCATGGTAAATAGGTCCAATGGCCTGTGATGGGATATTAGATGGGGTGGGATCTGAGTTACCCAGGAAAGAATTTTCTGTATCATAGAATCATAGAATATCAGGGTTGGAAGGGACCCCTGAAGGTCATCTAGTCCAACCCCCTGCTCGAAGCAGAACCAATTCCCAGTTAAATCATCCCAGCCAGGGCTTTGTCAAGCCTGACCTTAAAAACCTCTAAGGAAGGAGATTCTACCACCTCCCTAGGTAACGCATTCCAGTGTTTCACCACTCTCTTAGTGAAAAAGTTTTTCCTAATATCCAATCTAAACCTCCCCCACTGCAACTTGAGACCATTACTCCTCGTTCTGTCATCTGCTACCATTGAGAACAGTCTAGAGCCATCCTCTTTGGAACCCCCTTTCAGGTAGTTGAAAGCAGCTATCAAATCCCCCCTCATTCTTCTCTTCTGCAGGCTAAACAATCCCAGCTCCCTCAGCCTCTCCTCATAAGTCATGTGTTCTAGACCCCTAATCATTTTTGTTGCCCTTCACTGGACTCTCTCCAATTTATCCACATCCTTCTTGTAGTGTGGGGCCCAAAACTGGACACAGTACTCCAGATGAGGCCTCACCAATGTCGAATAGAGGGGAACGATCACGTCCCTCGATCTGCTCGCTATGCCCCTACTTATACATCCCAAAATGCCATTGGCCTTCTTGGCAACAAGGGCACACTGCTGACTCATATCCAGCTTCTTGTCCACTGTCACCCCTAGGTCCTTTTCCGCAGAACTGCTGCCTAGCCATTCGGTCCCTAGTCTGTAGCGGTGCATTGGATTCTTCCATCCTAAGTGCAGGACCCTGCACTTATCCTTATTGAACCTCATCAGATTTCTTTTGGCCCAATCCTCCAATTTGTCTAGATCCTTCTGTATCCTATCCCTCCCCTCCAGCGTATCTACCACTCCTCCCAGTTTAGTATCATCTGCAAATTTGCTGAGAGTGCAATCCACACCATCCTCCAGATCATTTATGAAGATATTGAACAAAACCGGCCCCAGGACCGACCCTTGGGGCACTCCACTTGACACCGGCTGCCAACTAGACATGGAGCCATTGATCACTACCCGTTGAGCCCGACAATCTAGCCAGCTTTCTACCCACCTTATAGTGCATTCATCTAGCCCATACTTCCTTAACTTGCTGACAAGAATACTGTGAGAGATCGTGTCAAAAGCTTTGCTAAAGTCAAGAAACAATACATCCACTGCTTTCCCTTCATCCACAGAATCAGTAATCTCATCATAAAAGGCGATTAGATTAGTCAGGCATGACCTTCCCTTGGTGAATCCATGCTGGCTGTTCCTGATCACTTTCCTCTCATGCAAGTGCATCAGGATTGATTCTTTGAGGACCTGCTCCATGATTTTTCCAGGGAAAAAAAGCAGATTTTCCTGTAGTATCTGGCTGATGAATCTTGCCCATATGCTCAGGGTTTAGCTGATCGCCATATTTGGGGTCGGGAAGGAATTTTCCTCCAGGGCAGATTGGAAGAGGCCATGGAGGTTTTTCTCCTTCCTCTGTAGCATGGGGCACGGGTCACTTGCTGGAGGATTTTCTGCTCCTTGAAGTCTTTAAACTTTGATTTGAGGACTTCAATAGCACAGATATAGGTGTGAGGTTTTTTGCAGGAGTGGTGGGTGAAATTCTGTGGCCTGCGTTGTGCACGAGGTCAGACTAGATGATCATAATGGTCCCTTCTGACCTAAATATCTATCTATGATAGCTGGGTTTCTTAGGTTCCTTAATCAAAGGTGAGTCCACATCCTGTCCTGGCAGCTTGTTTCATTTCTTTCCTGTGGTTGACGTTCATTTTTCTTATTCTATTTTAGTAATTTTCATACTGCAGTATCTCTGTGCCTTCCTGCAGTGCATTAGGTAATGTGACTACCACTACATTTCTAATATTTATATCAAATACTACAGTATTGCCAAACCCAAAATCATGAGCTGGTCCCCAAGAATCATGAGATTTTTCAATATATAGAAAAATCTCATGATTCTTGGGGACCAGCTCATGATTTTGGGTTTGGCTATATATATATATATATTTGGCTATATATATATATATAAATTTACCTTCTCACTTCTGAGTCTTTAGGAGTCATGTTTTCAATTTTTTCTCTGAAACTATGAGGACTAGAAACTTTTTAAATAGCAAATATCGAAGCTGAGCTTTTCACATAATCACATGACTCCAGGTTGTACAATACACCTGTCAATCAAATCCTGTCACCACCTCCATTTCGACTTCTTGATCTCACCTTCAAGGCTCTGCATATGGAAGATGTAGTCTGCCCAGGGAATCTGCCCCATTGCAAGGACAGAGACATGAGGCTCTACTTCTCTTGTGAGGCCTGGCTCAGGCAGAAGCAGATTATTGTCAGAAAGCTTGTCAGAACTATGCTTTGATCTGACAAACAAAAATGAAACTTTTTGATTCCGGAACCTCAAAATGTTTTATTTTGATTGGAAATGTCAAAACAACATGTCAAAATTGTTCATATCTTTTCATTCCCCCAAAATGAATATTTCAATTTTTCATCCCAATTCACAACAAAAACAAACAGAAATATCAGAATTTCTTACAGGAGGAAAATTCCTTTTATTTCCCACTTATATTCTCTACTCTGAGGGCCAAGGCAACTGATGTGACATGGGTAATCTTTGCTGGTGAAGGGTTGAAAGAAGGGTCTGAGCTATCTCACTGCCAGTTAATGCTGCCCAAGCAGTAATTTAATGGGTGATAGCCTATGCCTGAATGCCTTCATGAAGAGATTTAATCAACCATTTGCTAGCTTTTGTCTTTCTACTTAGTTCAAAGTACTAAATAATAATTTCAATTTTCTTTCAGGAGAGATAAGACTCTAATGTAAACCACAAGGCTAAACTCTCAGCCAGTCTCCAAGTTTTATCCGAGACTTATCTCCAGTCATCATCAGGTGCTGTCTTTCTGCATGATCTCCCTCCACCTCCCATTATGGAAAATGGTCTCCGACTAGGGCCAAACATTTATTTTTATGCGCCTTTATACTGAAATGCTTTTCCTGGTGAGATTAGATGAATGGATTCCCTTTTATGTTAGGTCATGGCTAACAGAGTCCTATGAAATCGGCTTTAAAGTATCTTTCTGTTAGGTTATGGTTTTATAGCTTATACTATGCATGTTGTTCAGGGTATATTTATATTAATTGTACTAGGAACACAGCCTGATTTACTTCACTTGTGGAAAAAAATTGATTTGATCTTAAAAGAGCATTTATAGGATATTTTCACAGACGGCTGTCCCCCATGCGTCTAAGTATCTGGCCAGTGCTTGCCCATGTGACTTAAAATGAGTTCCATGATTGAACATCTCTCAGTGAAACTCAAGAGTGGTGAGAGATGGGACAAAGGCATAGGTGCTGGAACTATTGGTGCTGGCGGTGCTGCTGTAACCCCTGGCTTGAAGTGGTTTCCATCATTTACAGGGTTTGCAGTTTAGGTCAATGGCTCTCAGCACCCCCACCATACAAATTGTTCCAGCACCCCTTGACAAAGGTTGCTTGAAGCCACAGTTGCAGCCTCCAGCCCAATCCTGGGCCTTTTCTAGGCCAGGTTGGTCCCCCAAAACAGGAGTTTGGGGGCAAAATACATATAAGAGTGGTTCCAATGGCCTCTCCCTGGGCCTGCCTCCAGTAGTCCTTTGTGTGGTGGCCCAATGAAAGTCACCCTGGGACAGGACCAGATTAATTTTTTGTGGACTCAGCTCTAAACATATTTGTGGGGCCCCATGGGGAACGATTGTAAAAGACAGGCGATCGACACAGGAGTTGTCTTTGACACAGCACACAGCTGCGCAGGTTTTATTTACAATATTTACAAGTTTAAGGTGAAGATGGAAGTGGCTGCCATTAGGGTACCAGCCCTAGGGTGAAAAGAAGACTCAAAAGTGTACATAAAAAAATTCTAAGAGAAAAAAATACAAAATAAAACACAGTGGGTAAAAACAGCTAACAAAATCCAAAGTTGGCCAGAACACCAGCCTAGGGTTGCCAGGTGTCAGGTTTTTGACGGAATGCCTGGTTGAAAAGGGACTCTGGTATCACTGGTCAGTACTCCTGATCGAGCCATTAAACGTCCGGTCAGTGGTCCAGCGGACCTAAGGCAGGCTCCCTGTGTGCCCTGGCTCCGCGAGGCTCCCAGAAGTGGCTGGCATGTCCCTGCGGCCCCTAGGTTCTCGCTGGCTGGGAACCTTGGCCAATGGGAGCTGTGGGGCCGGTGCCGGAGGGCAAGGGCAGCGCACAGAGCTGCTTGGCCCCTCCACCTAGGGGCTGCAGGGACATGCCAGCTGCTTCTGGGAAGCTGCCTGAGTTAAGTGCCGCCTGGCCAGAGTCTACACGCTGAACCCCCTCCCATGCCTGTATCCCCTGCCCCATGTGGGAATTCCCTCCCACACCCAAACTCCCTCCCAGAGCCTGCAACTCTCACCCTCTCTCATGCCCCAACCCTCTGCCCCAGTCTGGAGCCCCCTCACACACCCTGAACCCCTCATTTCTGGCCCCACCCTGGAGTCCTCATCCCCTCCTATATCCCAACCCCCTGCCTTAGCCCAGTGAAAGTAAGTGAGGGTGGCGGAGAGCGAGCAATGGAGGGAGGAGGATGGTGTGAGTGGGGGTGAGGCCTCAGAGAAGGGGCAGGGCAGGACAGGGGCAGTGGGTGGGGCCAGGGTGTTTGGTTTTTGTGCAGTTAAGAGAGTTGGCAACCCTACACCAGCCACCGTCACACTATCTCATCCTTCACATTTCTCATATGAACTACCAGGGCTTGAATTAAATCAGTGTATGAAATTGGGGCGGATTTAAAAAATTGTTGAAAACATTTTAAAAATAAAAAAATATGAAAAACTTTAATACATTTTATTTACAGAGTCATTATTCACATTCGTCTTGCTAGTCCTTCCCTCCAGGCAGAGAGGCACAGAGCCTAGGATCTGGACCAGCTGTGCCCCCAAAAGACTGAGCCAACCCGCCAATCAGACCAGACCCACATCCCTCCCCAGACTGAACCCCACCCCCAAACCGGACAAGGCCCACATCCCTCTCCAGACCAAACCCCCAAAATGGACTAGACTCCCCCTTCCAGCCCAAACTGGATCAGACTCCTCTATAAACTGACCGTTCTCGACCTCAACCTCCCTACTGCCCACCAGACCAGGGCTCCTCCCAAACCTCAATTCCTGAACCAGACCTCCCGCAACCTGAATCCCCAGTCATGCTCCCTGGCCTCTGCATTAGAATAATGGCCGAGGCAGGGCCAGGCCAGGGCAAGTGCACGGGGTGTGGGATCTGAGAGCCCAGGGAGGAGGCGCTGGCCGCGCAATCGATGTGCAGACACCACAGGGGCACCCAGCTGGCTGCAGCACACGACAGCTAGAAACCCCTGACCTGGACCTGCTGAACTAGCCACACACACACCCCTGCTTGCTCCACTAAGTGATACGAGCTGCTGGGGAGAGGAGGTGGGGCTGGAGCGGCAGCAGCTGAGGGCTCCTCTCTGCCTGCCTCACTGGCAGGCAGCCAGGAACTGCCTGCTGATGACAGGGGGCGGAGAGGAGGCCTCAGCCAGCTGGCCGAGAGGAGCAAGTGGGCGGTGGGGGGGGGGAGGGGGAGGGAGTGGGGAGGAACCAGCAGGTCAGGTCACGGGGTGGGGAGAAACCCTGGGCTGGCCAGGCTGCCAAGAGGGCCAGTGGCAGAAGGGGATGGGGGGGTGGAGAGCAGCCAGTGCCAGTTTGGCCACAGCACAAGTGAAGCATCAGGCCAGGCCAGGGTCCCTTTTGAGCATGGGCCTGGCGCCATTATAAACCCGGTACTAAGGATGGAGACTCCCTCTGTAATGTGCACAGGCTCGCTTGTATGGCTGCGCCTTCCATGCAGCCCCCCACTGCGGGCAGCTTAAATGTTGCGAAGGGTTTTGTGCTGACTGTCAGAGTGCATTTCACCTCGGACGAGCTGGGAAGAGGAAAGATGAATGTTCAGATCCTGCAGTTGGCACACATGAGACAGAAGGCCTCACTAATGGAAAAGACAGATGAGTTGATTCATAAGCCATTGCTGCATTCCAGCATGCATTACAATGGCTGCAGTGCAATCAGTCAGCTGGTAAATATTTCCACTTTCCTTCCATGCACATAAACGTCTGATGCACTGAACATCTGTTGAACGATAGTATCATTAACAGGACCCTCTATGAGCCACACTGCCTCTGAAGAATCAAGTGCAGGTGAGTATTTCAAATTTCATTCATTTGACCATATAAGGTATTTAAGAGCTTCTTGGTGCTTAAGAGTGTGACAGAATGACTGACAACATTCAAAATATCTTTTGCACACTTTGTGGTGAAATTAAATAGTATAGGCAGGCCGGTAGCAATGTCTATTAAGGTTGCCCAACACTTCCCATTGTAAGACCCTGTTTTCAGTTGCTTTTAACTTTACCAAACCATTTAGGCTAAAATTTTCCATGCGGGATGTCTGCTTCAAGCTGAATATTTTGGGGGGAAATTTAGCCAAAACTGTTCAGCTGTTTCCGAGAATGAGGCTAGGGGAAAAGATGGTGTTTTGTCCTTGTTAAAAAAAAATTAAGCCCTTTTCTTTCAAATGTTTAGGACCCCCAGACCTTGGCGCAGAGAAAGAAAATTTGGCCTTTGTGTCTGAGTTCCATTTTGCCATCCCTATGAAAATTTGCCCAAATTTGGCTGAGATATAATCCTTTGAAAAATCAGTTTGCACGTGATCATTTTTAACAGCTATAATCTCTGAAGGTTCCAGCCTCACTGAGCATGCTTGAGCCTCTCACAGCACCTCGTACCTACCAGACTGCACGTGAACCATCCCAACAGAGCAACTGAGCATGCTCCAGCCTCAGGCTACAGGGATTTAAAAAGGACTTTCCTTCTAAAGCTGGGCATTGGAAAGGAGAGCCAGCAGCCTGCCTCTCCTATGCTCACAATGGCCCCCACATTGGCGGCACATGGGCAGAAGCCGTCTGATTAGAATACAAAGGTCAGACCAAGGGGAGGGAAAGGAGTAGACTGGGATGAGGCATCTGGTAAGACTGGGACAGGAGGAGGGGGAAGTGAAACTGGGACTGGCTGGGAAAGGAGACTGGGACTGGGACCTGAGAGGGAGACTAGGAGCTGCCGGAGGAAGTCAGTCTAGGACTGGTTGGGCAAGAAGACGGACTGGGAGCCAGGAGGACAGGGAAGGCTTGGACTGATTGTGCAGGGATGCTGGGATTGGGAGCTGCCGCGGGAGAGACTAGGACTGGGAGCCAGTGATAAAAATGGTGGGGTATCTGAGAGCCAGTTGTCTGGCAGGGGACTCTGAGATGGAGAAAAGGCTGGGGTCTGGCTGGGCAAGGAGACTGGGGAAAGGGAATTGGGGCAGGAGTGGGTAGCTGAGACTGGTTGGGCAAGCAGATTGGGACTGGACGTGTGGAGGGGGAATCACTTGGGATCAGGGTGGAAGATTGGAACTCAGACAGTGAGCCCAGAGCGGGAGACTAGGACTGGCTAAGCAAGGAGACTGGGGTTCTGATGAGAAGCCTGAGGAGTGGAGACTAGGACTGGCTAGGTGAAGAGAATGGGCCTGGGAAGAGGAGCCTGGGTCAGGAAGAGACAGGACTGGGACAGGACCAGGTTAGAGGGGACAGGAAAGAAGGGGGTCAAGCTTGGGGAAATAGAAGAGTCTGTGCCTACTAGAGTACACTCCCCTTTAAAGCCTAAAATGGAACCCAAGATTCCCGAGTCTCACCATTCGTCTGCTGTCAGCAAATATCTGTGAAATCTGCTGGCAAAATGTCTCTCGCATCCCCATCTAGTTCTGGCCCAGCTAGAAGATGACAATTTACTGTTGGTGTCATTTATTACAGTAGCTTAAATGGCAGAGGTCTGTGCAGTGGATCTATAGTTTCCAACCCTGCTGAGGAACCATGCATGTGTCAATACGATGCCACCTGAGAAAGTTTCTTTTTTGTCAGTTTGCTTTTTATGTGATCGTATAAAGACTACAGACTATAAGTATTGTATCATAATGCATACACACGGGACACTTGCACCGGCGACCTTAATTCTGGCATTTCCTAACTTTTGAGTGGTTGACTTTCAAACCTGAATAATGTTCTTTTAATGTAGTTTTTTGTTGTAATATAATATATATTATTGGGAAAAAAATACCTGAGTATTCGTCATGCCCTTTGCACTGCTTTGCCATTACCGGCCTTACATCCTTCTGGAAGGAATTATCCAGTGATCGCTGTTCAGGTGTAGTAAGCTATCTCAGGTTTCCAATACAATATCCTGATTTTAGGTGCTTGTCCCTCGGAAAGAAATAATAAGTACCAGACGCTACACAGGGACACCTGCCTGCTTACCAAAAGAGCTGAGAACTATATATCTGTAGTCTTTATTAAAAATCTCCCTCAAGAACAAGAATATCCACCCCGATTGTATTTGTCAAATATCTAGAAGAAAGATGAACTGTTAGAATTCACATTTAGGCTGAGAATGTATTAATAGAGCCCGTCAGTTTCCAAACACAGGGACCTAAACTTTATTTGATATGAATGTATAGGTCCCATTAATGGTGAAGGGAATTTGAACTGACTAATTACCGCCCCCCCCCCCCCTTTCTTGTTGGGCATGGCTTTAGAAGGCTTGTTTTTCATCTGGGAAAGACCTTTTTGGCTGCTCATTGAGAGTGAAAATCTGCAAGTGAGTGCACAACCCACGTAAGCAGGCCTTGTGTTCAGCTGTTTACAAGTGGAGCTGAGGAAACAGTCCACAGCCCTACCCTGCACTGGCTGGCTGCTATTATGGGGGTAGAGTTGCTAGATGTCCAGTTTTCAGCTGGAATGCCCAGTCAAAAAGGGACCCTGGAGGCTCCGGTCAGCACTGCCAACCGGGCCATTAAAAGTCCAGTCGATGGCGCTGTGGGTGTAAGGTGGGCTAGTCCCTACTTGTCCTGGCACCAAGCTGCGCCCTGGAAGCAGGCAGCAGGTCCAGCTCCTAGGCAAGGGGTGGGGGCCATGTGGCTCCGCACACTGTCCCCACCCCGATCACTGGCTCCGCATTCCCATTGCCCGGGAACCACAGCCAATGGGAGCTGTGGGGGCAGACAGTGCCTGCATGTGAGAGCAGCATGCGGAGCCTCCTGGCTCCCCTTCCTAGGAGCTGGACCTGCTGTCCTCTTCTGGGACGCAGCATGCTGCCAAGACAGGCAGGGAGCCTGCCTTAGCCTTGCTGCACTGCTGACCGGGAGCCACCCGAGGTAAGCCCGTGCCCCAAACCCCTGTCCCAGCCCTGAGCCCCCCCAAACCTGGAGCCCTCTCCTGCACCCCAAACCCCTCACCCCCAGCTGGAGCCCTCACCCCCTCCCATACCCCAACTCCCTGCCCCAGCCCAGATCTCCCTCCCGCACCCTGAACCTCTCATTTCTGGCCCCACCCCGGAGCTTGCATCCCCAGTTAGAGTCCTCATCCCCTCCCACACCTCAAAAACCCCTGCCCCAGCCCAGTGAAAGTGAATGAGGGTGGGGGAGAGCAAGCCACCGAGGGAGGGGGAATGTAGTGAGTGGGGGGACTGGGCCTCGGGGAAGGGGTGAGGAAGGGGAAGGGGCCTCGGGGAAGGGGCTAGGGTGTTCGGTTTTGTGCAATTAGACAGTTGGCAACCCTATATGGGCGGGCAAGACAAGGTTTCATCTTGAGGCACGTGCAGTAACCGTTTAATAACCATACAGTCTACCACTGAAATGTTATTTATGTATTATTAGTCTCAAGAAAATTGGCTAACCATTAGGTTTGTTTTCATTAACTAGCATATTATGCATATATTTTCAGGAAGGCCACAAATTATAATAACTTTTGAACTGAGTTTCACTCACTTTCTCACACACACACACACCATCAACAACTACTAGTAAGAGCGGTGAAGTGACCTGCCTACAGTCACACAAATCAGTGGCATTGCGAGGAATAAAACCTAGGCTGCTTGATTCCTAGTGCAGTGCCCTAACTACTGGACTATGCCACTTAACATCACAATGAGCCAGCTTATTGGTTAAAATATTTACATCCTATAGGAATTAACCACTGTGACACAAACAATAACTTCTTCTGCAGTGGAAATGGACAAAAGTGCTAGTCGTCTGAGTAATACAGCCAGTATCTTGGGGGTAATTATTCAGAGACAGTTGTCCCTGTTAACCATGCAAGCTCAGGTTTCCAATACAATATCCGGAGTTTAATGTGCTGATGTCTCAAAATATAGGTCCCAAGCAACCAAGTCTAATGGTATAGAATAGACATTATTTTAAGGTCATTTTTAATATGTCTCTTTTATTGTTCTTTCTCTTTTTATTTCTTCTTCTGTGCCTGAATAGGAATTTTATATGGCTCCTTTGTTTCAGTCTTGCTTTTTATGGTTGTGGCCCTTTTCTCTTTCCCCTGCTGTGTTGTAGCTTATTACATTATATTGTCTTATAAAGCTACTTAAATAGTTTCCTCCATCTGTCGCTGGAAATCAGGGTTTCAATAAATACATTTATATTGCACTTTTAATGTTTCTCCTTTTTATTATCTGCCCAGAGGATGAGGAGAAATGGGGCTAAAAACCACAGCGCACATCCAAGGAGATAAGTCAATGTGGGGAATGCAGCTGTCAGGATGGTTGAATGATATAAGGTGTTGCCTTCAGTAAATGTGGGCAACTGCCTTATTCCCCAATGGATCAGCAGCATCATTTCCCAGTAACTCTGGCTCCAGTTTCTCAGGACAGGCAAGGGAGATCAAACAACAATTACATTTAGTGCTAGCTTTTCTCCATCACCTTTCTTTAAGCCAGTGGTTCTCAAACTGTAGGTCAGGACCCCAAGGTGAGTCATGACTCCATTTTAATGGGGTTGCCAGGGCCAGCATTACACTTGCTGGGACCCAGGGCTGAAGGTGAAGCCCAAGCTCCACTCAGGCGAGGCTCAGGTTCTACCCCCCCTCCCAGAGTCATGTAGTAACTTTGTTATCAAAGGGGGGGTCATGGTGCAATGAAGTTTAAGAATCCCTAAAGCGTAGGTAGTGTGGGGCCGTTATTCTGGCAGTGGTTTATTTGTAAGGTAGCTAGTTTTATGCCTCTCAATAATTTATGCCTCCATGTTGAAAATTGCCATCTGAAGTACCTTTTACATTTACTAATGCACCTCAGCTTTTGAAAGCTGAGACAAATCAATCCTGGAATACTGAACTCTTAATGATGCCATTTAATATGAAATTCTTATCTTATTGGCAGCTCGCTGGGCCTTATACAAACCCTTCTAATTGTTTAACACAGCTGACTGATCACTGGACAAGGAAACAAAGTTCCCTTTCAGTGAAGTTCAAAGCCCTGAAGGAGGGCGGCTGGGGATACCTACATGCTCTGCAAAGGTCCCTGTCTTAGTGAGACCCTGCAGCGTCATCCTTTTTTATTATCTCCATATTGGTAACAAGATATGGATGTTGCCAATACAATATGACTTTTGTATCTTGTTAGCTGAGCATTCTTGACCACAGAATAGGTCATTCTTGCAAATGATTTGCTCATCTGACTACAAGCAGCCTTCCAAAAACTATCACTGCAATACAAAAGTTGCACAAGAGAGAAATCTCTGTCTTGGTGGATTTGATTGTGTGTGTGATGTATAGATAAAGATATGGAGTGTTTCATTTGAAACCTCCACGTTGCATATTGTATGCAGGTCCTAATAAAATATGAAACATTTAACTACAGTGAGTGATTGCGCTCATTTCTTCAGGACCCTAAAGCTGTGATAATTGGATGAGGGTGTTTTGTGAAAAATGGTGAGTGAGAACAGGAATGTTTTGAAGAAACACATTGGAAAAACCTGTAACATGAGAATGAAATGCAGTACCTTTACACAGGTGTCTTAAATATCATCCATAAGGAGCGTGTTGCCCCTCCAAAGAGGGAGCTGCTTCTGGATATTATGAACGACATCAGGAAATTCCATGTTATAGAAACAGGCTTCTTTATAAATTGGCTGTCGCTGCTCTGGATGATTAACATTATTGTTTCTTAGTAAAATACAATGGCTATGGTTAATTATTATTCACTTGGAAGTGTCCTACTAGACAGCCTCATTTTCTCTCATTCTTGCTGTTCCGGGCAAAAATGTTATCATCCTTGGGCTGACTAATTAATTCATTATTTGTCTGTCTGCCTGATAACCATCACATAGGGCCGAATTCTCAGTTCCATGGAGGCCCCTCTATGCTACTCTAGCAGCATAAAGGGGTAGAAACAGACCCTTGAGAAAATATTTTTTGTGTGGGGAGCCTCCCTGGCCAGTGTAGAGCACCAAGTCACCAGTGCACAGGTTGAGGAAGGAGCAGTGAGAAGGAGGGAGGTCAGCAGTTAGATGTAAGGGCAGAGTATGGTCAGGATACAATATGTTTTGGCTATTATCTGCTTCCCAAAATCCACAGAGGACTGTACAGCGCCATAGTAGCCTCTAAAATACAGCCACTTTTGCACCCCATCTCCCTTCCTGTCTAAAATGCAGACTGAGAATTGGGGACATAATTCCTGTAGCTTCAAAATCTTTGCAATCTTTCCAAATCCTAGTATAAATTCATGTCATACTGCACTTTTGGGTGTCATTCAACTGTCCATATTGTTGACATTCTTGTTTCCATGGTTACTAATGAATTTTAAAGGAGAAGTAAGTGAGGGAGTGTAAAACTGAACTGCGAGCCGTAATAAAATATCTGATGGATGGG
Source organism: Caretta caretta (assembly GCF_965140235.1). Classification (NCBI taxonomy): domain Eukaryota; kingdom Metazoa; phylum Chordata; order Testudines; family Cheloniidae; genus Caretta; species Caretta caretta. The sequence continues at coordinate 49,450,748 of NC_134210.1, forward strand.
CATGTGTCAAAGAATTTTCTTTGGTTGTTTTGGGGAAGATCTGCCTCCCCAACTTATAGCACCACTATTCATGAGGTCAAACCAAATTCATGGCCATAAAAACTTCACAGTGTCTCCCATCATCCATCCATCTAAGTATTAGCAGCATATATAGCATCAGAAGGGGAGGGGATAGGACATGCATAAACCCCCCAGGGATCAAGTGGTGGGAAACCACCTTTATTTCCATCCCCCCAAATTCCCTGATCCAGCATCTCTGAGGATATGCCACAAAGGGAGTCCAGCCACAAAGGGAGATTACATTAAATGGCTAATTCCATTTGGTTTGGCTCCTTACTACTTAGAAGACTAATTGACTTGTATGTTGTGGGTGGGATTTGATTTTTACTGCTCTACAGTATAAAATATTTTCACTGACGGCAGTTGCTGTACTGTAACAGATTCATTTTTCAAAAGTGGTCAGGCAAACTGCATACATAAATGCTACAGATGGGCATGTAAGAGTGTGGCACAAAAAGAGCACTCTTGTTTAGCGCTGCTTACGTGCCTGTTTACACAAGTAGCTGTGGAACGTGCGCAGGTTATTTAAGCAGCCACGTTTGCAAATGAGACCCATGATCAATTTGCAACAGATCAGATTTGCAAAATAATGATGTATGCTATTGGCTTATCAGTTGTGTCTATGCCATTAAGGCAATAGGGGAACTGCAGCCAGTCTGGCATTTCTTAGTCTGCTTCTATCACTTATCTTGTACTTGGGAATAAACAGGTGTAGGTTGGTATTTTACACTCGCATTCACTTCCCTGTAAGAAACACTAAATTGGAGAAACTCACAAAAGTATGGCACATAGCCACATTTCCCAACCAGGTCAACAGGTGTTTTATTGAAAGTCATTGGTATGGAAACATGGACCTGTGGTCTTTATAGGCTGATACGGCTATAAAATTGTTGTAGCTGTTGTAATGGTTTTACGGAAAAAAAGAAAATGCTTAAGGTGGCAGTGTGGTTGTTTTTTTTTAATTGAACTGAAAAATGTTTATGCTATACGAGGTGCTGGGCCAAAATAGGAGTATTTCATGCTTCTGGAAATATAACTAACATTTCAATGAGAAAGAAAGAAAGGAAGAAGTGTTGAGTGCATTACATTGTTTTATTGCACTGAGATGCTCTGTGCCCATATACCTTGGTAATAGGTATGATATAGGAACTTATATAGAATAGACTTGGAAGGGCTAGCTTTTGTGGGGGAAATATTTTCTTCTCAGCAAATTTAAAGCACCAAAATTCTGCTGCTTAGTTTGTCATGAGAATTGGAGGCATTAATTACAACTGCATTAATAGCAATGTATTATTATTACCGTAGCACCTAGAAGCCTAGTCATAGACCAGAACCTCATTGTGTTAGGTGCTGTACAAACATAGAACAAAAAAAATGACAGTCCCCACCTCAAAAAGCTGACAATCTAAGTATAAAATATGACAGTATATGTATTCAAACAGATAGATGGGGTGTAAGGAAACACTGAGACAATATTGGTCAGTATGATAGGCAGAGGTCTCAGCACACCAGCAGCCCAGCCATATTAAGGTTTTCCATATCATGGAACAGGAGAGTTTCAAGGAGGGATTTGCAGGTGGACGAGGTAGCTTTTGCAAATGATTATGGGGAGCTCCTCCCAAAATGTTAGGGGCAGCATGGAAGAAAGTGAAGACAAGTAGCTTCTGTCTGAGACGATAGACTAAAGGGAGTTAGTGGAGGGCTGCAAAGAGAAGGGTGACATGGTCAAAGCAATGGGCTAGGAAAAAGATCTTTGCAGCAGGGTTCTGAATGGATAACGGCGGGGTAAGTTTGTATTTGTCAAGGCCCGAGAGAAGGATGTTGCAGCAATCAAGACTAGAGATGATGAGAGACCGGACAAGAGTTTTAGCTGGGCAGATAGGTGAAAAGGCTGCATTTTAGAGATGTTATGCAGACGGACTCCTGCAAGATTTAGACTAAGGCCTGGTCTACACTGTGGGGGGAGGGGGAAATCGATCTAAGTTATGCAACTTCAGCTACGTGAATAATGTAGCTGAAGTCAACATACTTAGATCTTCTTACCTCACTGTCTAGATGTGATAAATCGACCCCCGCTGGATCGATCACTGCCTGCCGATCTGGCGGGTAGTATAGACATACCCATAGTCTGGATGTGAGAACCTAGGGTGGTCCCAATTGAAGATGATGCCCAGGTAATGGGCTTGAGTGACCAGACAGATGGTGGTGTTATCCACAGTGATCAAGAAAGGAGATAGTGAGGAAGGCTTGGATGGGGGTGGGGGTGGAGATGAAGAGCTCTGTTTTAGCCTTGTTGATCTTGAGTTGACTATTAGCTATGCATGAGGAGATGTCCGAAACAGGCTGAGATTCCAGTTTGCATGAAAGGAGATAGGTCTGGAGTAAAGAGAGAGATGTGTGAGGTGTCAGCATAGAGATGACTATTGAATTTGTGTTTGTGGATAAGAAGACAAGGAGACCGAGGACAGAACCCAGTGAAAACCCCCCACAGATCGTTATAGGGGGGATGAGGAGGATCCTTTGAAGAAAACGCTGAAGGAGTGATTGGAAAGGCAGGAGGAAAACTTTTGTTTTGATTTCATGGTGTGTAGATGAAAAGATATGTCATTTGGTTTTCTTTGTACTACTTCTTCGGTTAGCAGGGTATATTTAAATGAGATGATTTTTACCACTATAGATAGTGTTCTGTTTGACAACCATAGAATTTTGCTCCCTGAATTTTATTACAGTCCCTTCTGAGCCAGACCTTAGAGGCACTTTGTAGCAGCTTATTGGAAGCATTCATGCTGCTGTGATTTTATAATTTTAGAATCTTCAGTGTTTGTTAGTCATGGGTGTCACCCAGCTAAATTTAGCTGACCACAATGAAACATACCCAAATAACTTTATTTCAAAATTCCATTATGTGTCTAGACATCCACCCATTTTTGAGAGGTGTTGAATTAGCTGTGTGACCCTGCCCAGGACTATTGGGAAATAACACGCACATCTGCTTTCTTGGCACCAGACAAAAAAATGCACTTACTTACACACCTAAATGCTGACTCTTAGGAGCATAAAAAGTGCACAATATTTTTAAAATCTAAGTACTAACATTTAACTAGTTTCTGATTCTTCTCTCATGTAGACCAGACTTGGCTCTATTTAATGCAATGGAGATGTTCCTGGTTTACAACAGTGTGAGAACACAAGCAAGCCCTTAGTACTATAGAAATCAGCAGTGGAACATGTCAGTATCTTGGGCCAGAGTCACAAAAGGGCTGACTCAGCATAGCTTCTATCTGTCTTCAATGGAGATATACCTATTTGCATAATTTGAGGATCTGGCCTCATGTGTTCATAAACCAGCTGTTCTGCAATTTGCTAACTTCCCAGGACCTACACTTTAAAAGAAAGATATTTAATTAATTAACAGCCCCTGCCCTCTACACACCTTTAACATTTGAGTTGACTAGTACATTCCTACACTATTCCTATGGTGTAGCTATATTTACTTTGCAATGCAAGAGAAGTTGCTAGGGTGAAATTTTGTGTCATCCCGAAGAAGGATCTCCAGGTACATGCCAGCCTTATATTAACTATATCAGTAGCAAGTACTGTGCCTCACTTTCAGCTATGTTCATTATATAACATGGCAGTGTAACTAGACATCAAAGTCATCACTCTTTCTGTTAAGATCAGCAATTTACTCATCCCAACCAAAGCTGGTAATCTAGGCTATGTAAGCAAGCTACACCATTTACAGGGGGAGTTGATTGATAAAGAAATAGACAAAGGATTCATCATGGATATTGATGGACCCGATTCTTGCAACTTCTGTAGTCATTAAACACCTGTGCAGTAAAAATATAAAATGGGAGCAAGACACTACTGTGATGTAGTGGTGGTTTACGCCCTTGTTGTACTCTCTTTGCACATGTATAAATGGCTACATAAGGTGCAAGGCAGTGGAGAATCAGACCCACATCTTCACTGTAATGATGAAGTGAGCAGAGATCCACAACAGGTAACCTATTTTTTAATCAAGGGAACTCTGTGGGTCAGGATGCTGTTCCTTGCTGATACCTTGGAAAATAAAGTTTACCCAACTTTCTGATTTGTTCAATAGCATCTTTAATAAAAATGTCTTGAAATAAGTGGCTAGGGGTAAATTATTCAAGCATTCTTGAGTTGCCCATTAGCAAATTACACTTTTCCCTCAGGACCAGTGCTAGAATTTTTTTCACTGCCAAATTCATACCATAGCCTTGGAATCTGCATTAACAGTTACAGTTGTCTTAGGAAATCCTAACTGCCAGTGCCTATCTGATACCCCTGTAGCCTCCTACACTGGCAAGGTAGACAACATTGACATGTCATCAACACTTTTTCAAAAAGTTATCCTGCTTCCACCTGGCCAATTCACTCCATTTTATCCATCATATTGTATTAGCAATCCAGTAAACAAATGTGAAAGTAATTAGAGAATCTTTATTCACAGATTCACCAAGGCAGTAAATTTATCTTTGTTCCGAGCCAAAGATAAGTGCAATAACAAAAGCAAAACTACCCAAAACCATTCCTAAGAAAACAAGTTTGTGCTTCGATACAGACACAGGTCAGATCCTTGCTTCCGCAAAGACTGCTTTATACTGATCCAGTGATGAAAAGCAGCTTTAAGACAGATTAAATGGCAAATAGAGGTTTTGCCCTACATGGGGGAATCTTCCAGTGGCATAGGGCTACTATCATGGTTAATCTGCCACCATCACCACTGCCCCATGAAGCTCCTAGTGTATAGGGCATGGCTATGAAAGATGGGCATGGCTAGGATACCATTGTGTCTGGCTGCTGAAGAGCCCCTTGGGGCAATCAGTTGCCTTTAGAATTTGCTGTACCCCACCTCCTTCTTGAGGTGCATCAAGCACAGCTTGGACTTAGCCTGGGATCTGGACCAAAATATATAATAATTACCACATCATCTAGCTGGAGCAGTATCCCTTCTTGTGAGGTAGGGCACTAGTTGAACCAGACTCAGATACTATGATATTGGGATGCTGTACGAGAACAGAATCGAGATTGTGAAATAGTATTTTTATTGTGTGGGAAACTGTCTAGTCCAGGCAAAGAGCTAAACCCAAGCATTGCATCAAATGAGGATCATCTCTGGTCCGTGACATGCCGTGTTAGTCACAATAATGACACCTTTCATCAGAATAAATTGTAATATCAGAACTGTAGTAATACCTATGGAATAGAGTGTACGAATCATAGTCTTTGAAATATACAGTCAGACACAATGGCCAATGTCGACCTTAATGGAGCAGTTACACTGTTCAGAGCAGAATTTGTCCCAGTTTGTAGAGGCTGTGCCCTTTCCATGCACTTTCCCACTCATTTCTAAGAATGTATGCTCTAGTCATTCTGAGTTTGTATCCCAAATATTCCTTAGCCATATGCATGGGGCTCAGATTGTATTTCTTGTTAGGCTGGTGGTGAATGAATGGAACAAGAAGTCAGCCAGGCTTCCATCTTGAAAGTGATTTTTGGCCCCGATTCTAGCTGGATGATGGTCCAGACTGCTTAGCTAAAATGATCTGGAAAATTCTAACTATTATTTGAAGGACTCAGTCATTATAGGGAGCCAACTAAGACATTATTAAGAAGTGTATTAGCTTAGTTTCCAATGGCAGTAGCAGCATATGGTAGCGCAATTGTATCCTAGACTGCTGTTAGGAAAAACTTCCTTTTGTTTGAAATATGCAGGTCTGGAACTTGTAGTGATGTATTGTTCTTCATTACTTAGCTCCCAGTGCTGTGACAGCCTTGTTTTTTGGCTTGGAATTTAACTGAAAGACAGCACAGTACATGCCAATTGGACATCATCTCAGAGCCTTGTTATCTCCTTCCAGACTACAGCATGAAATTTTGACTCCATCGAAGTCAATGGCAAAACTCCTATTGACTTCACTGTGGCCAAGATTTCACCCCAGAGGTATGGTTATCTCCTCTCCATTTTCTATACTATCAATCAAATATAAACACCAAAATGTTTCAGTCCAACAGGGGAAACACTAATAAATGTATTTAACAACGATGCACAACTGGACAAGGCTACATTAAAGAAGTGTGAGACAGATCTGCTGCACATAGTAGGTGGGTGGGCAGTACAGAAAACATCGAAAGCCATGCAGTTATATTCCAGCTGGTTTAAGTTACAATGCTCCAAAGTAATTAGCACTGTGCAGAATTTGTGAAAAATCACTGTTAAATTTCTAGGAGAGTTAATCCCTTGCATCAAGAAATCCTTTCAGAGATCAAGGATTCTCCTTCTTCTCTCATAGGACCTTCCCCGGCTGTCAAGGGAGATTTGGATCAGCGAAATAAAAGAAACAGAAGTGGGGATGCAGGCATAGATAGTTCTCTAACAGCTGGAGACTGAAGCTCTTAAAGCTGCACAGCACAGTACAAAGGATGGATATGATAAAAGAAACAAGCAGAAGGACCCAGCATAGGAATACCAGCTGAAGGAGGCTCTTATCAACAGGACTGGGTAAAGACTAAATAAGACCCAGATCTCTTCCACTCCACTGAATAGCCCAGGAGGAAGGGGAGAGTGAACCACGCACCCCATAAAAAGGGAGTCCATAAACTGGTGACCAGTCTGCCCTGCCTTCTTATTAAACACCATGTGATTGTGGGAAGCCTAGGACTACCACTGTAGAGTAAGCCCTGGTCTACACTAGGAGCTGAGGTTGAATTTAGCAGCATTAAATCGATTTAACCCTGCACCCGTCCACACGACGAAGCCCTTTTTTTCAACTTAAAGGGCTCTTAAAATCAATTTCCTTACTCCACCCTCGACAAGGGTATTAGCACGGAAATCAGCCTTGCTGGGTCAAATTTGGGGTACTGTGGATGCAATTATACAGTATTGGCCTCCGGGAGCTATCCCAGAGTGCTCCATTGTGCCCGCTCTGGACAGCACTCTCATCTCAGACGCACTGGCCAGGTAGACAGGAAAAGGCCCGCGAACTTTTGAATTTCAATTTCCTGTTTGGCCAGCGTGGCAAGCTGCAGGTGACCATGCAGAGCTCATCAGCAGAGGTGACCATGATGGAGTCCCAGAATCGCAAAAGAGCTCCAGCATGGACCGAATGGAAGGTACGGGATCTGATCGCTGTATGGGGAGAGGAATCCGTGCTATCAGAACTCCATTCCAGTTTTCGAAATGCCAAAACCCTTGTCAAAATCTCCCAGGGCATGAAGGACAGAGGCAATAACAGGGACCCAAAGCAGTGCCACGTGAAACTTAAGGAGCTGAGGCAAGCCTCCCAGAAAACCAGAGAGGCGAACAGCCGCTCCGGGTCAGAGCCCCAAACACGCCGCTTGTATGATGAGCTGCATGCCATTTTAGGGGGTTCAGCCACCACTACCTCAGTCGTGTTGTTTGACTCCTTCAATGGAGATGGAGGCAACACGGAAGCAGGTTTTGGGGATGAGGAAGATGATGATGATGAAGTTGTAGATAGCTCACAGCAAGCAAGCAGAGAAACCGGTTTTCCCGACAGCCAGGAACTGTTTCTCACCCTGGACCTGGAGCCAGTACCCCCCGAACCCACCCAAGGCTGCCTCCCGGACCCGCCAGGTGGAGAAGGGACCTCTGGTGAGTGTACCTTTTAAAATACTATACATGGTTTAAAAGCAAGTATGTTAATGATTAATTTGCCCTGGCATTCGTGGCTCTCCTGGATATACTCCCAAAGCCTTTGCAAAAGGTTTCTGGGGAGGGCAGCCTTATTCCATCCACCATGGTAGGACACTTTACCACTCCAGGCCAGTAGCACATACTCGGGAATCACTGAAGAACAAAGCATTGCAGTGTATGTTTGCTGGCGTTCAAACAACATCCATTCTTCATCTCTCTGTGTTATCCTCAGGAGAGTTATATCATTCACAGTCATCTGGTTGAAATAGGGTGCTTTTCTTAAGGGGACATTCAGAGGTGCCCGTTCCTGCTGGGCTGTTTGCCTGTAGCTGAACAGAAATGTTCCCCGCTGTTAGCCACGGGGAGGGGCTAGCCACACGCTGGGGGGAGGCAAAATGCGACCTTGTAACGAAAGCACATGTACTATGTATGTAATGTTAACAGCAAGGTTTACCATGAAAGAGTGTACCCATTGTTCTATAAAATGTGTCTTTTTAAATACCACTGTCCCTTTTTTTTTCTCCACCAGCTGCATGTGTTTCAAGGATCACAGGATCTTCTCCTTCCCAGAGGCTAGCGAAGATTAGAAGGCGAAAAAACCGCACTCGCGATGAAATGTTCTCTGAGCTCATGCTGTCCTCCCACACTGACAGAGCACAGACGAATGCGTGGAGGCAGACAATGTCAGAGGGCAGGAAAGCCCAAAATGACAGGAAGGGGAGGTGGCAGGCTGAAGAGAGTAAGTGGCGGGCTGAAGAGAGAGCTGAAGCTGAAAGGTGGCGGCAGCGTAATGAGAGGAGGTAGGATTCAATGCTGAGGCTGCTGGAGGATCAAACTCATATGCTCCAGCATATGGCTGAGCTGCAGAAAAGGCAGCAGGAGCACAGACTACCACTACAGTCCCTGTGTAACCAACCGCCCTCCTCCCCAAGTTCCATAGCCTCCTCACCCAGACACCCAAGAATGTGGTGTGGGGGCCTCCGGCCAACCAGCCACTCCACCCCTGAGGATTGCCCAAGCAACAGAAGGTTGGCATTCAATAAGTTTTAAAGTTTTAAACTTTTAAAGTGCTGTGTGGCCTTGTCCTTCCCTCCTCCACCACCCCTCCTAGTGCTTCTCTCCTCCACCTCCCCTCCTGGGCTACCTTGGTAGTTATCCCCCTATTTGTGTGATGAATTAATAAAGAATGCATGAATATGAAGCAACAGTGTCTTTATTGCCTCTGCAAGTGGTGATCGAAGGGAGGAGGGGAGGGTAGTTAGCTTACAGGGAAGTAGACTGAACCAAGGGGCGGGGGATTTCATCAAGACAAAACAAACAGAACTTTTACACCATAGCCTGGCCAGTCATGAAACTGGTTTTCAAAGCTTCTCTGATGCGCACTGCGCCCTCCTGTGCTCTTCTAACCGCCCTGATGTCTGGCTGTGTGTAACCAGCAGCCGGGCGATTTGCCTGAACCTCCCACCCCACCATAAACGTCTCCCCCTTACTCTCACAGATATTGTGGAGTGCACAGCAAGCAGAAATAACAGTGGGAATATTAGTTTCGCTGAGGTCTAACTGAGTCAGTAAACTGCGCCAGCGTGCTTTTAAACATCCAAATGCACATTCTACCACCATTCTGCACTTGCTCAGCCTGTAGTTGAACAGCTCCTGACTACTGTTCAGGCTGCCTGTGTATGGCTTCATGAGCCATGGCATTAAGGGGTAGGCTGGGTCCCCAAGGATAACTATAGGCATTTCAACATCCCCAACGGTTATTTTCTGGTCTGAGAATAAAGTCCCTTCCTGCAGCTTTTGAAGCAGACCAGAGTTCCTGAAGATGCGAGCGTCATGTACCTTTCCCGGCCATCCCACATTGATGTTGGTGAAACGTCCCTTGTGATCCACCAGTGCTTGCAGCACTATTGAAAAGTACCCCTTGCAGTTTATGTACTCACTGGCTTGGTGCTCTGGTGCCAAGATAGGGATATGGGTTCTATCTATGGCCCCCACCACAGTTAGGGAATCCCATTGCAGCAAAGCCATCCACTATGACCTGCACATTTCCCAGGGTCACTACCCTTGATATCAGCAGATCTTTGATTGCGTGGGCTACTTGCATCACAGCAACCCCCACAGTAGATTTGCCCACTCCAAATTGATTCCCGACTGACCAGTAGCTGTCTGGCATTGCAAGCTTCCACAGGGCTATTGCCACTCGCTTCTCAGCTGTGAGGGCAGCTCTCATCTTGGTATTCTTGCGCTTCAGGGCAAGGGAAAGCAAGTCACAAAGTTCCATGAAAGTGCCCTTACACATGCGAAAGTTTCGCAGCCACTGGGAATCGTCCCAGACCCGCAACACTATGCGGTCCCATCAGTCTGTGCTTGTTTCCCGAGCCCAGAATCAGCATTCCACCGCATGAACCCGCCCCATTAGCACCATGATGCCCACATTGCCAGGGCCCGTGCTTTGAGAGAAGTCTGTGTCCATGTCCTCATCACTCACGTCACCGTGCTGATGTCGCCTACTCCCCCAGTATCGCTTTGCCAGGTTCTGGTGCTGCATATACTGCTGGATAATGCGCGTGGTGTTTAGTGTGCTCCTAATTGCCAAAGTGACCTGAGCGGGCTCCATGCTTGCCGTGGTCTGGCATCTGCACAGAAAAAAGGTGCGGAACGATTGTCTGCCATTGCCCTGACGGAGGGAGGGGCGACTGACGACATGGTTTACAGGGTTGGCTTACAGGGAATTAAAATCAACAAATGGGGTGGCTTTGCGAGAAACTGAATGGCCCCCTGAAGGATAGAACTCAAAACTGGGTTTAGCAGGCCATTGATTTCACAGAGGGAGGGAGGGAGGAGAAAATGAATATAAAACAAATCTGGTCTATTTCTTGTTTTGAGCCACTTCATCTATCTTTATACATCTTGCTGGTAGCAGACTGTGCAGTACGCCTGCTAGCCATCATCATCTCCTGGGTGCTTGGCATAAGATAGTGCAGTATGACTACTGGCCATCATCTTCTGCTAGCTGCAGATTAAAAGACAGTGCACTGCCGGTAGGACTGAATCGCCATGAGACGAAACAAGGGAAATGACCTGGCTGAGTCACTCCCATGTTTGCCCCAGCGCCCGGTTAAAAGAGAACCCAGGACTATGTCGACGGCGGCTACCAGTCATACTGCACTGTCTGCTGCCAAAAGTCAATAAACTGCTGCTGTGTAGCAATGCAGTACCATGTCTGCCAGCACCCAGGAGACATACGGTGATGATTAGCTGAGCAGGCTCCCTGCTTGCCGTGGTATGGCGTCTGCACAGGTAACTCAAGAAAAAAGGCGCAAAACGATTGTCTGCCCTTGCTTTCACGGAGGGAGGGAAGGAGGGAACGGGGGCCTGACGATATGTACCCAGAACCATCTGCAATAATGTTTTAGCCCCATCAGGCACTGGGATTTCTACCCAGAATTCAAATGGGCGGCAGAGACTGCGGGAACTGTGGGATAGCCACCCACAGTGCAACGCTCCAGAAGTTGACGGTTGTCTCGGTACTGTGGACACACTCCGCCGACTACATGCACTTAGAGCATTTGTGTGGGGACACACACAATCAACTGTATAAAAACGCTTTCTACAAAACCGACTTCTATAAATTCGACTTAATTTTCATAGTGTAGACATACTGTAAGATTCTTGTAAGAAGGGGAAATAGGCTATCGTCACTGGGGAAATCTTCCATCCTCCCTTCAGCATGGGACCAGAGGGGCACTAGAGTGCTGTCAGTATCTTCACTCCCTTTCTGTTCAGAGAGAGCAATAATGGCTGTGTTTTAATCTTCCCCTTTCCCTTCCCTTTGCAAAGCTGAGGCCTGGCAGCTCAGGCCACTGGTCTGAAGCAGGGAGGATCTGACTAGCTTTCCTCCCCTCCTAGCTTTGCCTGGTCTCTCAATAGCAACAGCCCTGTTGTGATAATTGGGCCTACACATTTACTCTAACTTTAAGCTCAACTGTGAAAAGTTTCCACGGTAAACATCTGATGAAGTGAGCTGTAGCTCACGAAAGCTCATGCTCAAATAAATTGGTTAGTCTCTAAGGTGCCACAAGTACTCCTTTTCTTTTTGCGAATACAGACTAACACGGCTGTTCCTCTGAAACCTGTGAAAAGTGAGTGTACATTCATAAACTGTCACCATAACCTACCATAACAAATGTTGATGGGAAAAGATATGAAAGAAAAGACAGACTTTTCATTTGGACAAATTCAGCCCTCCTGATATTACTCAAGGACTGTGTTAAGATCATGCTTGGTAAACAGGAAAAGTGTGGAACAGGAAATCAGTGAATCTAAATTGATCTGCTAGATATTCGGCCTGATTGCAGGACAATATAATGAGGGGATGGGCTATTCCAGTGGTGAGCTGGTTCGCACCAGTTCATGCAAACCGGTTGTTAAATTTAGAAGCAGCTTTAGAACCGGTTGTTAGGGCTCCCTGAGCTTCCGGCCGGGGAGGCTCCCCCGGCCCCTCCCCCGCCTTTCCTCCTCTCGCAGAGCCTCAGCGTGCCGCGCCGCTGGCTCCAGGGCTCTGGACCGCTCCTGGGAAGCTCTGCAGCTCCTGCCACTTTGAGCAGCATGGTAAGGGGGCGGGGCCAGGGCGGGGCCAGGGCTGGGAGGAAGGGTCGGATAAGGGGCAGGGAGCGGTTGGAGGGGGCGGAGGTTCTAGGGGGCGGTCAGGTCACAGGGAACGGGGGATTGGGTAGACAGTCGCCACCCCAGAAAGTCCCAGCCAGGCGGGGCCTTGGCTGGGGCAGCCCCCCAGGCCAAGGGGGCCCCCGACTCAGCGCTAGGGAGGGTGCATGGTGTAGGGCTCTGTGAGGGGTCTACCTCTCAATGCACTATGTTCCCCTTCTTCTTCCATCTCCATGCACCCAGAAAGCTTTGCTGGCCAGTGCCTGGGGAACGGGCTATGCACCTGCTTTCTCTCTGTCCCCTTTGGAGTATTTTGGCCCAGGGGAAGCAACACAGAGGCCAATCTGATGCTGCCTCACTCAGCAGCCGTGGCCGAGCTCCATGCTGCTTCCTGCCCAGCCCAGGAAGTGTGACCAGCTGCGCTGGGCAGGGAGATCAGGCACCATGTGACTGGGTGCAGCCTCCTCTGCCCCAGGAGCAGGGCAGGGCCAGCTGGTGCCATGGCTGGGGGCTGCCTTGGGCATGCTGGGGTGAGTCGTCCCCCCCCCATCTCACCCGCTCCTGTGCTGTGGGGCTGTCCGGCCTCCGCTGCTCGGGGGCACTCACATCCTGCGGTGGGGAATCGGGCAGATGGCAGCCTTTGCCTTCAGGGAGCCACTGCCCCACATACCAGGAGCGACCCCACTGATGCAAGGGCTGCAAGACTCCTGCACCACCAACAGGCACCTGGGATGGAGAACGGGCCTGGGGAGGGCAGGGGGGCAGGACGGAGCCTGGGGTGAGGGCGGGAGGGGGTAGGACAGAGCCTGGGGGTATGGGGGGGCAGGACAGAGCCTGGAGGGCAGATGGAGCCTGGGGGGGGCATGGGAGGGGCAGGACAGAGGCACATCCCTTAAATCAGAACTTTTTATAGGGAACCGGTTGTTAAAATTTTGGCAGCTCATCACTGGGTTATTCTACCCATCACTCCTGAAAGAAAAAGATGTTGGGGAACAAAAATTGACTAGTAGAGCAAGCTTCACTATCATGGCTGTCACCCCCACTGTCTCCTGGACCTTCTTGGTCCTAATCCTGAGAGATGTCCCAATCAGCCCGGGCTAGAAAGAGGGACCCAGATGACATAGAATCATAGAAGATTAGGGTTGGAAGAGACCTCAGGAGGTCATCTAGTCCAACCCCCCTGCTCAAAGCAGGACCAACCCCAACTAAATCATCCCAGCCAGGGCTTTGTCAAACCAGGCCTTAAAAACCTTTAAGGATGGAGATTCCACCACCTCCCTAGGTAACCCATATTTGCTGTTTTTTCTGCACATCAGGATGGTTTGTTCCTGTCCTCAATAAGGCTTCTTTAAAATATCACCACTTCTATCAGCCCCAGCTGCATCACAAACACCACCTGGGATGAAACAGGACTGGACTTTAACAGCAACAATCCATCTCAACTATCTTCTTCCCATTTCCCCAAAAGGACCGTTATTACCACCTTTGATATTCTCTAACACACCATCAGAGAAGGGAATTTTTTTTTCTAAAAAACTCTCTCCAGCTAAAGGGAAAGGGAACGAGGGCTGTTATTAACATGAAAGCCTTATTTAATACTTTACATTTCAAATGTTTTAACTGTATTTCCTTCTTTTCTGCATCTTTAATAAAAGGTTAAAAGGACATTTAATGGTATGTTTGCTATGGTACTAAGCAGGTAGATGTCTCTGCATACCAGACCCTGAACCTTGTTTAACACAGTTTAATGGTGGAGAGTGACTAGGTTAGGTTAACAGCTTTGTCCCATTTATTCCATCTTAATACAACAGCCCGGATCAGGGATGGGTGGCTGAGTATTCTTCTTCACTGATATTTAAATTCAGCAAGTTTCTTATTTGAGTCTCATATCCCTACTCCTTAGCTAAAAACACTGGGCTAAATTAATCATTGCTGTAAATGCAACTCCTGCAGAGTTACACTAGGAATGACATTATCTGATTAAAATGACTATGTAGATCATTGTTGCTACCACTGTTATATAATCACAACAAATCTTGCAAAGTGTGTCAAGTAAGGTGTCTATGGAAAAGTTATGATTTGCCTAATATGATTATCCTATTTGTATGCATGTATCATTTTTGTATCTGAAGTTATGAATATTAACTATGTACCTGTATCTCAAATGTGTTTGCTTCTACATGACACCACAAGGTATTTAGCCTGCACATCTTGAAAGGACTATTCAAGTTAAATGGCCCATCAAGGAATACTTAACTCACAATGGACAAGGGAAGACGCCCAACCACACTTAATGGACTTTCCTGTGAACGCTCTAACTAGAGTATGGCTAATGGCCTCTATTATGACTACGCAAAGCATGCATGGCATGTGACTTGCCCATGTGACTCCAGACACCATCTTGTTACCTGTAATTTTCCACAGTGAGAACAATGGGTTTCCCTTTACTTGGCAGAAGCTATAAAAGACCCTGGAAACATCTCCATTTTGCCTCTTTCCCACTCAAACCTCTGGACTATGAACTTATACTAATGGGAGCATTCTAATCAAAGGACTGAGGACCTTCAAATGATTTGGAAGCAACCAGAGACTTAACAAGCCATCACTGCTACAAGCCTGAACCAAGAACTTTGCGTTTATTGTATATATTTGATTCCTTTAACCAATTTTAACTCTCACCTTCCTTTTTCTTTCTTTCTTTTTATAAATAAACCTTTTAGATATTAGATACTAAAGGATTGGCAAGAGTATGTTTATTGGGTAAGATCCGAGTTATATATTGACCTGGGTATGTGGCTGGTCCTTTGGGATCAGAAGAACCCTTTGATTTAATGAAATTGGTTTTAAATAACCACCCAATATTAAGTCTAGTGTCTGGGTGTTGAATCCAGAACTGGAATATCTGAGGCGGCTGCATTTCTGACTTCTTGTTAGCCAGTGTGCTGAGACAGAATTTTTGTTGGTTTGGTATATCTCATGGAAGAATAACCACCAGTTTTGGGGTGTGTCTGCCCTATTTCTCAGCAGCTTGTCTTGAATTTGGTATTCTTACTTGTGACCCAGGGTGGCATGGTGACAGTCTGCTATGGCTAAAATTACATCACTCACCAAAAACAACAAGGAGTCCGGTGGCACCTTAAAGACTTACAGATTAATTTGGGCATAAGCTTTCATAGGTAAAACTCCACTTCTTCAGATGCACGAAGAAGTGGGTTTTTTACCTACGAAAGCTTATGCACAAATAAATCTGTTAGTCTTTAAGGTGCCACCAGATTCCTCGTTGTTTTTGTGGATACAGACTAACACTGCTACCCCTCTGATAGCTCAACAGTATCTTACAGTGATAGTAGGGGGAATGTTCAAGCTACATTATTCAAGAGTAAAGGTCCAGATGCTGAACTGTGGCTGAGATGAGCTCAGCACAGTTCAGAATGGGTTTAAAGAAATAGGGCTTTAACTACTTTTGTGTTCCCTGACCCTGGGTCCTCCAGATGCTGAGTCAGCTCCTGATGTAAATTAGAGCAGACTTTGGGCTGCTGTGTTTTACCTCAGCTGCTCATGGCCTTAAGGGGTTGTTCTGGCAGTTTTCGGATAGCAGGGGCCTAGGGACACCCCAGCCATGCCCCCATTTTCCTAGCCATACCTCCTGTCCCATTAGCTGAGATAAGGCACCTGAGGAGCCACTACAGCATCGCTATGCCACCCAGGGATACCAGTACCCAGGGTGACTTCTTAATTGGCCAGGTTAAGCTGGTTTAGGACTGTTTTTTGCTGCTGGAGCACTGTAAAGCAGCCATCTTCTGCAGACAGCTGCAGCGGCACAGGAACCAGAAAACAGAGGTATAAACAGGGGAGTTTCAGTGGGAGTTTGTAAGGGGAGTTTGTACTGTGGTGCTTGTTTGGGGTTTGTGTTTCCCAGATTAACAGGATTTAGGTGGGAAGGCAATGGCAGATACAGAGTCAGCAGTAGGAGTGACCCATGTAGTGGAAGACACAATGAAGATGGCTGGATGTGGAAGCTGCAGTATGTACATGATCCTGGAGGGGCTACCTGGTAAGAGTTTTGTCTGCATGAAATGCCGTCTGATAGAGCTGATGGAGGAGAAGATCCAAGGTTTGGAGATGCAGGTGGAAAGTCTGGTTGAGTTTAGGAAGGGGTTTGAGCGGATGATAGAGCAAAGACATGAGGTATCTGAAGGGAAAAGCTCAGACTTGCAGGTGGAATCAGGACTGAGGAATTCTGAGGGGAGACTGGGTGAGGAAAGTGGTCAGTGGAAGCATGTGACTAAAAGAACTAGGCAGAGGAAAAGACAGGCCAGTGAAGGAGAAATAGAGCTCAAGAACAGGTTTGAAGAGTTGGAAAATGAAGAGGGGCTCAGCAGGTAGTCACTGAAGGTGGAAGGGCAAGGAAGAAGAGAAGAGCAGCTAGTCCTATAGGAAAAGGGGAAGAGTCAATGGAGACTACACCAAATATGAGCCCCAGGAGGATACAGGATGGGTTGAAGAGGATTACAAGGGAGAATAGGAATGGAAAGAAATTGCAGCCAGAGGGAACAGGGGATAGAGTGGAGAATAGCACCATCACCGGGAAAAGGTAGGTCTACGTGATCGGGGACTCTTTACTGAGAAGAATAGACAGGCCTGTAACCAGAGCTGATCCAGAGAATAGAAGGGTATGCTGTCTTCCAGGTGCTAAGATATGGGATGTAGACCTGAGGTTGAAAAGGATCCTAAAGGGAGCAGGAAAGAATCCCCTAATTATCCTTCATGTGGGAACAAATGATACGGCTAGATTCTCGCTGGAAAGTATTAAGGGAGACTATGCTAGGCTGGGGAAGATGCTTAAGGAAATCAAGGCTCAGGTAATCTTTAGTGGGATTCTGCCTGTTCCTAGAGAAGGGCAACAAAGGTGTGACAAGATTATGACTATCAACAGATGGCTTAGGCAGTGGTGCTATAAGGAGGGCTTTGGGATGTATGGCCACTGGGAAGCATTCATGGACAGAGGACAGTTCTCTCGGGATGGACTTCATCTGAGTAGGGAAGGAAATAGACTTCTAGGATGGAGGCTGGCACAACTGATTAAGAGAGCTTTAAACTAGGAATTTGGGGGAGATGTCCAGGTAATCTCCAAGCCGGATTTTAGCATTGAGAGAGAAGAAAACGAAGTAAGAAAGGATACAGCCGTGGGTAGGAGAATGTATATAAGGAGGAAGGGCAGTGTGGATACCAGTCTAATAGGTTATACCGGCTGTGGAATGACCATGCCTAATAGGGTACAGAATGTGAGCGAGGCCAAACAGCAAATATTAAGATGTTTGTACACCAATGCGAGGAGCCTAGGTAACAAAATGGAGGAACTAGAGCTACTGGTGCAGGAAGTGAAACCAGATATTATAGGGATAACAGAAACGTGGTGGAATAGTAGTCATGACTGGACTACAGCTATGGAAGGGTATGTGCTGTTTAGGAAAGACCGAAATAAAGGTAAAGGTGGTGGAGTAGCATTGTATATCAATGATGAGGTAAAATGTAAAGAAATAAGAAGCGATGGAATGGATAAGACAGAGTCCGTCTTGGCAAAAATTACATTTGGGAAGAAAACTATTAGAGCCTCCCCTGGGATAGTGCTTGGGGTGTGCTATAGACCACCGGGATCTAATTTGGATATCTAATAAGAGCCCTTTTCAATGTTTTTAATAAAGTAAATACTAATGGAAATTGCATGATCATGGGAGACTTTAACTTCCCGGATATAGACTGGAGGACGATTGCTAGTAATAATAATAGGGCTCAGATTTTCAGCTAGATGCGATAGCTGATGGATTCCTTCATCAAGTAGTTGCTGAACCGACTAGAGGGAATGCCATTTTAGATTTGGTTTTGGTGAGTAGTGAGGACCTCATAGAAGAAATGGTTGTAAGGGATAATCTTGGTTCAAGTGATCATGAGCTAATTCAGTTCAAACTGAATGGAAGGATTAACAAAAATAAATCTGCAACTAGGGTTTTTGATTTCAAAAGGGCTGACTTTCAAAAATTAAGGAAATTAGTTAGGGAAGTGGATTGGACTGAAGAATTTATGGATCTAAAGGCAGAGGAGGCCTGGGATTACTTTAAATCAAAGCTGCAGAAGCTATCGGAAGCCTGCATCCCAAGAAAGGGGAAAAAATTCATAGGCAGGAGTTGTAGACCAAGCTGAATGAGCAAGCGTCTCAGAGAGGTGATTAAGAAAAAGCAGAAAGCATAGAGGGAGTGGAAGATGGGAGGGATCAGCAAAGAAAGCTACCTTTTTGAGGTCAGAACATGTAGGGATAAAGTGAGAAAGGCTAAAAGTCAAGTAGAGTTGGACCTTGCAAAGGGAATTAAAACCAATAGTAAAAGGTTCTATAACCATATAAATAAGAAGAAAACAAAGAAAGAAGAAGTGGGACCGCTAAACACTGAGGATGGAGTGGAGGTCAAGGATAATCTAGGCATGGCCCAATATCTAAACAGATACTTTGCTTCAGTCTTTAACAAGGCTAAAGAGGATCTTAGGGATAATGGTAGCATGACAAATGGGAATGAGGATATGGAGGTAGATATTACCATATATGAGGTAGAAGCGAAACTCCAACAGCTTAATGGGACTAAATCAGGGGGCCCAGATAATCTTCATCCAAGAATATTACAGGAATTGGCACATGAAATTGCAAGCCCATTAGCAAGAATTTTTAATGAATCTGTAAACTCAGGGGTTGTACTGTTTGATTGGAGAATTGCTAACATAGTTCCTATTTTTAAGAAAGGGAAAAAAAGTGATCTGGGTAACTACAGGCCTGTTAGTTTGACATCTGTAGTATGCAAGGTCTTGGAAAAAATTTTGAAGGAGAAAGTAGTTAAGGACATTGAGGTCAATGACAAATGGGACAAAATACAACATGGTTTTACAAAAGGTAGATCGTGCCAAACCAACCTGATCTCCTTCTTTGAGAAAGTAACAGATTTTTTAGACAAAGGAAACGCAGTGGTTCTAACTTACATAGATTTCAGTAAGGCGTTTGATACGGTGCCACATGTGGAATTATTAGTTAAATTGGAAAAGATGGGGATCAATACAAAAATTGAAAGATAGATAAGGAATTGGTTAAAGGGGAGACTACAACGGGTCCTACTGAAAGGTGAACTGTCAGGCTGGAGGGGGGTTACCAGTGGAGTTCCTCAGGGATCGGTTTTAGGACCAATCTTATTTAATCTTTTTATTACTGACCTCGACACAAAAAGTGGGAGTGTGCTAATCAAGTTTGCACATGATACAAAACTGGGAGGTATTGCCAACTTAGAGAAGGACCGGGATATTATACAGGAGGATCTGGATGACCTTGTAAACTGGAGTAATAGTAATAGGATGAAATTTGATAGTGAGAAGTGTAAGGTCATGCATTTAGGGATTAATAACAAGAATTTTAGTTATAAGCTGGGGACGCATCAATTAGAAGTAACGGAGGAGGAGAAGGACCTTGGAGTATTGGTTGATCACAGGAGGATTATGAGCCGCCAATGTGATATGACCGTGAAAAAAGCTAATGCGGTCTTGGGATGCATCAGGCGAGGTATTGCCAGTAGAAATAAGGAGGTGTTAGTACCATTACACAAGGCACTGGTGAGACCTCATCTGAAATACTGTGTGCAGTTCTGGTCTCCCATGTTTAAGAAGGATGAATTCAAACTGGAACAGGTACAGAGAAGGGCTACTAGGATGATCCGAGGAATGGAAAACTTGTCTTATGAAAGGAGACTCAAGGAGCTTGGCTTGTTTAGCCTAACTAAAAGAAGGTTGAGGGGAGATATGATTGCTCTCTATAAATACATCAGAGGGATAAATACCGGAGAGGGAGAGGAATTATTTAAGCTCAGTACCAATGTGGACACAAGAACAAATGGATATAAACTGGTCATTGGGAAGTTTAGACTTGAAATTAGACGAAGGTTTCTAACCATCAGAGGAGTGAAGTTTTGGAATAGCCTTCCAAGGGAAGCAGTGGGGGCAAAAGATCTATCTGGCTTTAAGATTAAACTCAATAAGTTTATGGAGGAGATGGTATGATGGGATAACATGATTTTGGTAATTAATTGATCTTTAAATATTCATGGTAAATAGGCCTAATGGCCTGTGATGGGATGTTAGATGGGGTGGGATCTGAGTTACTACAGAAAATTCTTTCCTGGGTATCTGGCTGGTGAATCTTGCCCATATGCTCAGGGTTTAGCTGATCACCATATTTGGGGCTGGGAAGGAATTTTCCTCCAGGGCAGATTGGAAGAGGCTCTGGAGGTTTTTCGCCTTCCTCTGTAGCATGGGGCACGGGTCACTTGCTGGAGGATTCTCTGCTCCTTGAAGTCTTTAAACCACGATTTGAGGACTTCAATAGCTCAGACATAGGTGAGAGGTTTTTCGCAGGAGTGGGTGGGTGAGATTCTGTGGCCTGCGTTGTGCAGGAGATCAGACTAGATGATCATAATGGTCCCTTCTGACCTTCGTATCTATGAATCTTGTACCTGAGGATCTGGCCCACAGACTTTAAAAATTAAACTATAGGATTAAGTTTACAAGGCAGACACACACAGGTGCAAATATGTAAGTGGAGACTGTGCAGATGAAAACATAAATAGTGCTGTAATTGCCTGTTTGCAGAATGTCATGGTTCAGAGACTTTTTTTTTTTTTTTTTTTGCATTTGGGAGCAGTCACACCTCAGAAGACACAACATTGCCACTGAACTCTGGTTTTCCAGATAATAGGCTGAGGCACCCAGCAGCCTCTCACTCAAGCAATTAATCATGTTCCTTAAATCTTGTCAACAGAGGCTTGTTTCTCATTAAACTACCTGAAAGCAGATCTACTGACGGGCCCAAGGGGAAAATAAAGAAGAAAAGGTATTTGTTTTCAGACACAGTTCAAAGGCAACAAAGCTAAGAAGAACTGCCAAAATAGAAACAACGATCATTAATTCATTTTTCCCCCTCAGTGAGCACACAAAACTAAATTCCCCTAGTGCTCTTCTACTGAGACAGATCTTGAAAATGTCTGTACAAGACACATGATGATCTTGCATACATGGATACAATTTACTGTTTCATTTTTTCTAAATGGCTTTCTGGAATATAGTTTGAAATTGGCAAAAATATGATGGGCAAAATCCTGCTCTCAGTTAAAATGAGCTCATGGGGGCAATTCCAGATTTAAACTGGGGTAACTGAGTAGAATCAGGTCCTTCAGCTGCTCAGAGGAATACGTTTAGATAGGCAAATATATTTTGTTTTGGCTCAAACTGCCTTTGAACTTTCATGTCTTTTGTTCCCCAGGGTAAAACTTTGCCCATAGAGGAAAGCTGCAGTGGATTAGATGAATGGAGAATACAACAATCGAAAGGTGTAAAATTTCTTCTGCAAATAACCATTTAGACCCGTACAACTGGTTGAGGTACAATAGCCCTGATGATGGAGGCAAGTCTCTTCTGCCAATTTTTTGGTTGTTGTTTCAATTCCCTCTAAGTAAAGTCCTCTTTTTTTGACCCAAGCAGAGAGCAATGCTTCTTCTTTAGCCTCTGGTTTTGAATTCATTGCCATCCAGAATATAGCTTATCTCTGTGCTGATTAGAAAATTACTCTACCGTGACCCATTGAAGGGCTAGATTGTGCTCATGCATGCTGAAGTCTAGGGAATGCTATGCTACAGTCAAAATCCCCAGAAGGATTTCTGACTCTCAGAAGAGGGCCTCCGGGTCACTGCCACAGCAGCTTCCTAGGCTCCTAACTTGTATTGGGTACAGTATTCTATCCTTCCATTGGCTGGCCTGGATGGAAAGTGGCATGCTATAGTTAGTCCTCCAGGAAGTGAGAGATGCTACACTTCCTGTATTCTCTATGCCATCTTTGGTTTCCTAGGACACACTTTGTGCTGGGCAGAGAAAAAGCAGCCCAGGACAAGGCAGTCACAAGCTGTAGCTACAGAGAGCAGAAGAATGTTTGTTACCTCTTTTCTGTTAATGCCCTGTTCATAATTAAGGGTTTCTCTCTGCCTGTCAGTAAGATGCTACATGGTACCAGGAGTGGAAGGCACAGTGTGCTGGAAGACCCAATGAAAGGAAACACTGAAATGGCTGTTACAGAGCCTGTGAAACTGCACATAACTCCATCACCAGCCCTGAGAATCAGGGGAAATGCTGAATGTGCCTGGAAAATGGCTCAGATAGCCACAGGGCAAATGAAGTGGAGAATGAGCAAAAGATGATGGTGGCAAGAGAGAGGAAAGCTTTGCAGAAATAATGAAAATGCTTGAGGATCATTGCGTCCTTAGATAAAAAGGTTACTTATGAGAAATATAGATTCAGGATGAGACCACAGAACAACAGGAGTTCATCACAGATTTAAAACTAAAAAGTCAGTCCTGTGAACATGGAATATGAAGAGACGCTTGTGACCCTGCACCTCATATTCTTCATAGTGATATTAGTAGGATATAATTATGATATATTTTATGCAAGATACGTCATGAGAGATGTCATTGGAAAGGTTATGATTTACTGAGTATGATTATCCTATTTGTATTCATGTATCATTTTTCTATCCAAAGTTATAAATATTGACTATGTATGTATTTCACATGTAGCTATTCCTGGGCAACTCCTGTGATGGGTTACCCCCCACTCTGGGGTGCCACCTGATGTACTGGGGTACCACTGAGCCTGCCTGTTCCACCAGGCTGGGCTCCCTTGCACTGTCCTGCTGAGCCAGGACCTCAAGCATCCTCCAGCACACACACAGGTAGGGACACACCCAGCTGCAGAAAGACAGAGACACTGAAATCAGCACTGCATGGGAAGGCTTCAGCTAAGGAATTGCCCAGCACTCAAGTGCACCCCTCCACCCCTCTGGAGTGTAAACCCAAAATTACATTGGCTTGCACTGCACAGAGAACTATGCAGCATAAGTTCATGAAATTCGCCCCCTCCCTGAATGTGGAGGAAGACAGGTTTTTGCCCCCCAGTTATGAATTCTGAAACAAAAACAAGTTTATTAACTGCAACAGATAGATTTTAAGTGATCATAAGAGATAGTAAACAGATCAAAACAGATTTCTGAGCAAATAAAACAAACACGCAAACTAACCTTAATACATTAAAAAAAATCATTACAAATAGTAATTTCTCACCCTAAATGTTGTTTTAGGCATTTCTTTCACAGGCCAGACACCTTTTTCCAACCTGGGCTCAGCTCTTCTTCCCCCCCGTTTTTTTTGTCCTTCTTTCTTAGATGTTTTCAGCAGTCATCCTGGGTGGTGATACAGTGGAGAACACTGATTAAGTCACTCCCCTGTCTTAAATAGGTTTTACATATGGCAGGAACCCTTTGTTTGCCAGTGTGATTTCTCCCATGGAAAAATACTGGTATTCTATCATGGAATCCAGTACCAGATGACTTAATCACATGACTGCAGTATCAAAGCAGCCATGAGTCAAAGGTTGTTTGTAGCATCCCAGGAAGCTTCTCAGGAAGGTGGGAGATTAGCATCTTCAAAGTCTTATTGTTCCTCCTAATGGCCCATCCAGACTGATTGCATTCTGTCTGGTGGGTGTTCCCCAGGTGCAAGCACTTTTGTAATTGATACACAGTGAATATTCCTAATTTCAGATACAGAAATGATACATGCATACAATTAGGACAATCATATTCAGTAAATCATTATCTTTGCAGTGATACCTCACATGCCTTATCTTGCACAAAATAGATCATAGTTATGCCAAAATCATATTATAACGATATTTCTATGAAGAATAGGAGTAGTGTCACAATGCTCACTAGGCAAAATTCTCTCAGTCTAGATGGCTGGCTGGGAAGTGCCCATTCACGTTAATAAGCCATTAGGAAGAAACAATGGGCCTTAGGAGAAGCTTATCTCGTACCTGGTGGGCCTTTCTGTGAACGCTTCAAACAGCCTGTGAGGGATTGCTGCTGTGTCTCTACAGGGATATGTGACCAGGTCACCTGGTGCTGGACTCCATCTTGGGATGTCAGTATTTTTCCACTGACTGGCATAGGAACGGAGCTTTGAAACAAAGGGTTCCCGCCCTATGCAAAAGCTACATAATGCAGGGGAGTGACATCATCTGGATTCTTCACTGCCTCCCCACCCAAGAAAACTCCTGGAAACACCTGAGGAACAAAGACTGAACTGGGGGAAGTGCTGGACTCAGGCTAAAGGGATTTTTAGCCTGTGAATGGAACACCTGGGGATTCTAAGCTATAAGCAAGTGCAGCTTGCCCCTTAAGAATCTGCAGCCTGCTTGTATCATCACTTATGGTGATAATCTGCTATTTATATCCAATCTATTTAGTATATTAAACTTAGTTTGCATTTTTTGTTTATTTTCTAGGCAATCTGCTGTGATCTGTTTATCCCTTATAATCACTTAAAATCTATCTTTTGTAGTTAATAAATTTGTTTTTGCTTTATCTAAACTAGTGTGTGGAAATCATAACTTAGGGGCAGAAAGCTGTTTCATATTCCTTTCCACACTGAGGAAGGGGGCAAATCTTAATGCTTAAGAAGTACGATTCCCTGTGCAATGCAAGACAGTATAATTTTGGGTTTATACTCCAGAGGGGGTGAGTGCCTGAGGAGCTGGGAGGTACCCCTAGCTGAATCCTTCCCATGCTGGGGCTAGTCAGAGAGCCTGCCTGCATGTAACTGCAGCTGGATGTGTCCTTACCTATGTGTATGCTGGTGAAAGTGCAGACTAGAGAGGGTTTGGCAGCTTGTCACAGCAGTCCGGTGTAAAAGGTCAAGGTGGGTGGGTCAAGGGGGCTCAGTGGTACCCCAGGTCCAGGTGGCACCCTGGGGGGCACCCATCACAAGTCTGTTATTAAAGACCAGATTATCTTGAGGTGTAACAATGAAAAAAGCCCAGAACAGTCAGGAATGCAGTCTCAGAACTTCTGTTAGTTAGTAAGTAATCTAGCTAGAAATGCATTAGATTTCCTTTTGTTAAATGGCTGGTAAAATAAGCTGTGCTGAATGTGGTTACTCTTCCCTTTATTTTTATCACACCTGCTCTTAAAAATCTCCAGTGATGGAGATTCCACAACCTCCCTAGGCAATTTATTCCAATGCTTAACCATGCTGACAGTTATGAAGCTTTTTCTAATGTCCCACCTAAGCCTTCCTTGTTGCAGTTTAAGCCCATTGCTTCTTGTCCTATCCTCAGAGGTTAAAAAGAACAATTTTTCTCACTCCTCCTTGTAACAATCTTTTATGTACTTGAAAACTGTATCATGTCCCCTTTCGGTCTTCTTTTCCAGACTAAACAAACCCAATTTTTTCAATCTTCCCTCATAGGTCATGTTTTCTAGACCTTTAATCATTTTTGTTGCTCTTCTCTGAACTTTCTCCAATTTGTCCACATTTTTCCTGAAACATGGCAACCAGAACTGGACACAATACTCCAGCTGAGGCCCAATCAGCGCAGAGTAGAGCAGAAGAATTACTTCTCGTGTCTTACTTATAACGCTCCTGCTAATACATCCCGGAACAATGTTCACTTTTTTTTTGCAACAGTGTTACACTGTTGACTCATATTTAGCTTATGGTTCACTATGACTCCCAGATCCCTTTCCACAGTACAGTACTCCTTCCTAGGCAGTCATTTGCCTTTTTGTATGTGTGCAACTGTTGTTCCTTCCTAAATGGAGTACTTTGCATTTGTCCTTATTGAATTTCATCCTATTTGCTTCAAACCATTTCTCCAGTTTGTCCAGATAATTTTGAATTTTAATCCTATCCTCCAAAGCACTTGCAACCCCTCCCAGCTTGGTATTGTCTACAAACTTTATAAGTGTACTCTCTATGCCATTGTCTAAATCATTGATGAAGATATTGAACAGAACCGGACCCAGAACTGATCCCTGCGGGACCCCACTCGTAATAATCTCAACCATGATGTTAAAACATACAGAGAAAGTACGAAAGTGCACATATTAAGTGCAGAAAGGGATTCCTCCAGTAAAGAGGAAGAGCTGTTAACACAATAATGGAGGAGGCTGAAAACTCAGAAGATTTGCTAATTAAAATGTGCACAGATGGCATTTATGTGACATACAAGATAGACAGTGGGGCACAGGTAAATGTAATAACAGAAACTGAAATAGGTGTAAGGAGCACATAAAAGTGGATGAGTCAAAGTGTCGGTGAAAGACTATAATGCAGCAGTACTTGAATTGTTGCGAGTGTGCACACTGATCATTAAATACAAAAAGAAAATGATGAAACAAGAGATTGTGATGGTAGACAGGGGCAAGCAACCAGTCTTGAACCAACATATGGGTGAGACACTTGATTTCATTTAGAAGTTATAAGTCAGAGAGAGACAGAAAAACAACATAGAACCAGATATGAAAGTATTAATGGCATCATATGAAGATGTGTTCATCGGAATAACATAAAAGATACAAGTAAGAGAGGATGCTGAACCTGTGGTACATGCTGCATGAAAAGTTCCACAACTCTTAAGAAAGAGGTTAGAAGAAGAGCTGCAAAACATGAGAGCAAGTCATGTGAAGAATACAAGAACCAGCAGATTGTGTTCACTTCCTTGTACCTGCAGAGAAAAACCTGGGGGTGAGGGAGGAGAGGGGAAGAAAGAGGGGACTATGGCTCTGCGTAGATCCTAAGGAGCAGAACAAAAACGTAAAAAGAAAATGCTTTCACTTGCCCACAAGAAGTGAGCTGTTGTCTGAGATGGCAGGAACCAAATTCTTCAGCAAATTATATGCATCAGCAGGATTTTGGCAGATCCCCTTGGACACTGAGAGCTCCAAGATCTGCCCTTTTAACACACCGTTTAGCAGATACTGCTTCCTAAGACGCCTGTTGGAATATGTTTGTTTGACATTATATAGTTAAAATATAACCATATAGATCATTGTTGTTACTGCTGTTAAATAATTGCAACAAATCTTGTACAAAGTGTGTCATGTAAGGTGTCAGTGGAAAAGTTATGGTTTGCTGAATATGATTCTCCTGTTTGCACGCATCATTTTTGTACCTGGAATTATGAATATTGACTATGTACCAAGAAGTACTTGTGGCACCTTAGAGACTAACCAGTTTATTTGAGCATAAGCTTTTGTGAGCTACAGCTCACTTCATCGGATGCATACTGTATGAAGTGAGCTTTAGCTCATGAAAGCTTATGCTCAAATAAATTTGACAGTATGCATCCGATGAAGTGAGCTGTAGCTCACGAAAGCTTATGCTCAAATAAATTGGTTAGTCTCTAAGGTGCCACAAGTACTCCTTTTCTTTTGTGAATACAGACTAACACGGCTGTTACTCTGAAACCTGTGACTACGTACCTGTATTTCAAATGTGTTTGCTCCTAGGTATCACCCACAAGGTATTTATATCCAGTCTAGCCAGCATCTCGTGAAGGGAATATTTAAGTTGACGGCCCATTAACGAACACACTGAACCATGGAGGAAGCCTACCCGTACCTGATAGACTTTCATGTGGATGTTCCAGCTAGAATATGGGTAATGGCCTCTACTATGACTCACTGAAGCATGCAAGGGCATGTGACTAGGGCATGTGGTACTGGACTACATCTTGTGTGCAGGTAATTTTCCACAAACTAAGACTGAGAGCTTTCCCTCCACATGGCAAAAGCTATGAAAGGCCCTGGAAACATCTCCATTTTGCATCTTTCCTGCTCTAACCTGGACTATGGACTTATACTAATGGGAGCATTCTAACCAAGGGACTGAGGACCTTCCAATTATTTGGAAGCAACATCTCCATTTTGCGTCTTTCCTGCTCTAACCTGGACTATGGACTTATACTAATGGGAGCATTCTAACCAAGGGACTGAGGACCTTCCAATTATTTGGAAGCAACCAGAGACTTGACTTAAGCCAGCAATTTATGTCATTACTGCTTCAAGCCTGATCCAAGAACTTTGCATTTATTGTGTGTATTTGATTCCTTTAATGAATTTTAACTCTCACCTTTCTTTCTTTTTATAAATAAACCTTGAGATATTACAAACTAATGGACTGGCAATAGTGTGATTATTGGGAAAGATCTGAGTTATAGATTGACCTGGGTATGTGGCTGGTCCTTTGGGATCAGAAGAACCCTTTGATTTAATGAAATTGGTTTTAAATAACCACCCAACATAAAGTCTAGTGTCTGGGTGTTGAATCCAGGACTGGAATACCTAAGGAGGTTGCATTTCTGACTTCTTGTTAGCCAGTGTAGTGAGAGAGAAGTTTACTGTTGTTGCTGGTCTGGTATATCTTATGGAAAAATAACCACCATTTAGGGGCGTGTCTGCCTATTTCTCAGCAGCTTGTCCTGAATTCAGTAGTCTCAGTCGTGACCCACTGAGGCATGGTGATAGTTTGTCTCCAGAAGTATTTCACTACACAGGGAGCCAGATGCTAGAGGATCTAGCAAGCGTGAAAGTGTACATTAATGGCATAATAATTGGGGCCAGCACTGCCATTGAACATCAGGAATGACTGAGGAGAGTACAGCAAATTGCGAGAGCTAATAACCTTAAACTGAATAAGGCCAAATGTCAGTTTCAAATAATGGAAATAACATATTTGTGAGAGAAACTGACCTCCAAAGAAATCTTGCCTGATGAATCAAAGATTCAAGCAATAATGAACATGCCATGACCTGAAGATTAAAAGGAATTCAAAGACTGCTAAGCATGTTGAAATACATCAGCAAATTCATACCTAGCTAAACACCTTGTACACCTAAGCTATCTCCTCCACAAGCTCACCAAATGGATATGGAAACCAAAGTATGAAACAGAGTTCAATGATCTAATGTATATTCTGTCATTAGCTCCGGTTCTGCAAATTTTTGACCCAATGAAAGACATCAAACTCCCCACAGATACCTCAAAAGGAGGGCTGGCCAGTCTCATAGGCATCAGGAGCTATGATAGCTGCAGAGATGATGTATGCACAAATTGGAAAAGAAACACTAGGTCTGGCGTAGGGATGTACAAGGTTTCACAACTTTCTCTATGGCCATAGCTTCAAAGCAAAGACTGATCACAAACCACTGACTGCAAAACATAATGAGGGACTTGGAGAAGCACCACCAAGGATATATTGACTACTTTTGAAAATACAGAAGTCTAATGTGACACTGGAGTTCCAACCAGGACACATTTTTAGTAATGGCAGACATACTGTCAAGAGCATATGCTCCATCTAACTGTACATAGCCCACCCTGAGCCCTGCACAACTGCGTCCCCTCCCCCAAGGACCCACCCTCGCTCCGCCTCTTCCTGCCGCCGCTCCAGCCTCTTCCTGAGGCCCCTGCCCGCCCACTGCTCTCTGCCCTCCCCTAAGCTCCTCCCCGAGCTGCCAATCAGTTGTTTGGCAGCACCCTGATTAGCTGATTGGTGGTGGCACCAAACACTTACGGCTGGTGAATGTTGAGCACACGCTATTTTTTTTCCTGTGGGTGCTCCAGCCCCAGACCACCCCCGGAGTAGGTGCCTATGTACACGGTGAACATGATAAAAGTGTCATGTGCTGTATCTCCATGCATATGGAATAAACTGGAGACAGTAACAATTAAAGATGAAACCCTGCAAGCAGCAGCACAAGTGATAAGTAAAAAAGGAAAAATTTAACAATTCCCACCTGCATATTCCCACTACAAAAATGAATTTTCAGTGATCTGAGGAGCACTTCTGTTGGGGACACAGATCACGGTACACAGTGATGAGAAGGAAAAGATTGGAACAAATACAAGAAGGGCACCTGGGAGCAATGGTGGATTAGCCACTGAGCCAATGGGGCCCATGCCCAGGGACCCTGGCCAATTGGGGGGTCCCAAAAAAATGAGCACCCCTGCACCCCGACTATCTCGGTCTGCCCACCTGGCACTCCTTCTGGGGAGTGGAGTCAGGGTGTGGGGGCTTGCCTCACTCCACCTGCCTGCCCAGCACTCCTGCCGGGGAGCAGGGCAAAGCGCTGCACCCCGACCCCACTCCTCGGCAGGAGCACCAGGTGGGCAGGCAGAGGAGGGCAAGCCCCAGCACCCTGATCCCGCTCCCTGGCAGGCATACCGGGCAGGCAGGGAGAGCCCCCATGCCTCAACCCGGCTCCCCGGCAGGACCGCTAGGGGAAGCGGGGGGGGGGGGGGGGGATGACTGCTGCAGGTGGAAGGCGGGGAGGGGTCCACACTTGCTGTGGCCCAGGGCCCCACAGAACCATAAAACACCTCTGCCTGGGAATGACCAAGGAGATCTAGAGAAGTTGTAATCTGGCCATAGATTAATAGTGATGTTGAAGAAATGGTGAGCCATTATGGAAAGTATCAGAAGTACAGAGATTCCGAGCAGAAAGAACAAATGATAATACACAAACAACTTGTAGTTCTGGGGGACAAAGTCAGAATTGACATGTTGCATTTTGATATACATGATCACCTGGTTAAAATGGACTACTTTACCAATTTTTCCAGAAGTAGTCACTCTTGAAGATGCCCCAGCAGCAACAGTTATCAGGCACATTAAATCTGTATTTGCACAGCATGGAATTTCAAGAACAGTGATAACTGACAACAGACCACAGTTCAAAAATAGGGAATTTCTGGACTTTGCTAAAATGTACGACTTTCATCACAAGACATCTAGTCCCAGATATCCTCAAACCAACAGATTAGCTGAATGTGGAAGTATAGTGATAAACTTACTCAAAAAAGCATTGGATGGAAGAGAAGATCTATATTTATCTCTATTCATCTATAGAGTTACACCACTGCAATGTGAAAAGTCACCTGCTGAGCTCCTCTACAACAAAGTACAAAATACTCAATTACCAGATATGGGACAAAAACAAAGGATTACTAAAAGGAGCCTGTGACAGTGAGGAAAAGACTGAAAAAGTACCTCCACCAAAATATTACAATAAAGGAGCAAGACCACTTTCACAGTTAAATAAACAAAGACTCCATGAGAATTTGGCAAGATGGAGACTAGCTAGTCAAAGCTACAGTGATCAAAGAGCAATCATTTCACCGATACTCAGTGATCAGAGATGAAGGCAAAATCTTACAAAGGAATCATAAACATCTACTTAAGATACCTGACAGGTTGGCTGAAACAAGTGACAAAAGAGCAGACATACAACATTAAAACAATTCTCAGATTGACCCTGTTACTGACCCTGTTATTGAACTGGCCTTTATAGACAAGGACTTGCCTAAAGAGGGTTTGCAATACAACGGATCAGGAAGATGGCTGAAATGCCCCAAAAGACTGATCGAGACATGTTAAAGTTGTGTTAAAAGTAAACTGAAGGGCTGTTAAGTCAGTTATTGTATTTTTTATAATTTTTTTAGTTTAATTTTTATAAGAGAGAGCTGAAAAGGGGAAGATGTGCTGTTGAGTTAGTCCTCCAGGAAGTGTAGAAAGGCTACACACTTCCTATACATTCTTCATTTTCCTGTAACACACTTCCTGCTGGGGCAGAAACAAGGAAGGAAAGGACAATCACAGGCTGCACATACACAGAATAGTAAAAAGTTTGTTACCTCTTTCTATACATAGTTCCTCTTCATAGTAACAGGTTTATCTTGACCGGGGTCTGCTCTTCTGTAAGATACTATAGGCACAGAGGTAGGATAGTCTAAATGCCAATGCACTGGGCTAGAACTCAAGAAATCTGGGTTCAGTAACTGTCTCTGCTGAAGACTCATTGAATGAACTTGATGAACCATTGTGTGTCAGTTCCAATCTAAAAATGGAGACTACACTTAATTTCTGTTTAGGATACACCTAGCACAATGTGGCCCTGAACTGCAAAAAGACCTCTAAACACTATTGTATATAAAAATAATAAAGTCGGACCATGCTCTCCCCATTCTGCATCCCCGCTCGGGCAGCTAGCACTGGTGGTGGTGCTACAAAGGAGCTGCACCTGCACACATCAATCACACTGTGACTCGCCCCTGCACAGGGGCACAAGAGCAGAGAGAAAGCTCCTTGCACCCTCCCCCCGCCCCGCACGCACCCATGCAGGGACTGACCCCATTGTGGCCCTAAATGTCCATCGTGATGCTGGCAGGCAAGCTCTTCCCAAAACTGCAAGCATTAGCTAAGAACAAACAAACTCATAGCTGGAGACGACACCAGGTCACCTGTGTATTAGTTTTACACAAAATAGGTATTAGTCTTATAAGAATGTATTTAGTGTTTAGACTCTATGAAATGCTTGTAAGTTGCTGCGTGCATTCTCACCTTTAATGTCGGTATTCCATGTAAGTTTTGCTTTATACCTTTGAAAATGCTGGCATTGAACTTGTGAACCCAGGCATGTTAATCCCCCCGCCCCCAGAAGGACTATCAAAATCAGATGGGCCATCAAGAAACATCACAATACAGAGGATTGGCCCTAACGCACCTTGGAAATGCTAGCGTGTCCTGTGGACTTGGAAGGAAATAAAAGAAAGTCACAGGAAAATTTTCCATCTCTCTCTTCTCTGTTTGAACTCTGACAGGGCCAGAATCTCTAACCTGAGGCAGAGATCCCCAGAGGTTATCTCTGGGTCCGCCCTGAAAGACACTGAATTGACAGATCTGTCACTCTTAGGATTTAGATCTCATTTGTGTATATACGTTTGCTTGCTTTAACCTGTAAATAATTCTTATTTCTTTTTCCTAGTGGATAACCTTTTAGATAGTTTATTACAGAATTGGCTGCAGCTGTTGTCTTTGGTGTAAGATCCAAGGTACCAACTTTGTGACTGGTCTCTTGGGACTGGAAGCAACCTGAACATGGTGTGATTTTTGATGCAAGTGAGCATTTATCACTGAGTCCAGTTTGTCTGGGTGGCAAGATGGACTGGAGAATCTATGGGGACTGTCTGTGACTCCCTGGTAAGACTGGTATAGTGATCCAGGAGTTCACATTTGTTCCTGGCTTGATGAAATCTAATTAT
Source organism: Caretta caretta (assembly GCF_965140235.1). Taxonomy (NCBI): domain Eukaryota; kingdom Metazoa; phylum Chordata; order Testudines; family Cheloniidae; genus Caretta; species Caretta caretta. Next base: position 49,484,173 of record NC_134210.1, read on the forward strand.
AGAACACATCATTCTTTGGGTGTTTGCCCTGTTTCTGACAGTCTGCCCTGAGGTAGGCACTCACAGTTGTGAGCCACTCCAGACGGCGCGACATCCATCTTATACATGGATAATTAAATGAATCTACAGAGTGAAAACAAATAATAAAGTAAACCTCCTGTAATGTCTCTAATCTGCTTGGGGTTAGATGGGGGAGGTAGTGGGTCTATTTGTCTGAGCATCTCTAGCCCTCTCTTGCAGTTCAAAGCACATCATTTTACTTTTCTGAATATTTTTTTCTTGTCCGTCAACAGGGCAAGTCTCCTAGATTCCGATACCAGGAATATCGAAAGAGCTGGTGACATTTAAAATAACGAATGAATCAGTACGTTTTCCTTAGATGTGACAGATGCAAGAGATGCCTCTTCAGCCTTTGCTCTTTCCTTTGACTGACTGAAATAAACAACTGTCTTGGTTAATGAGAGAATCAAATAGAATACATCAAATTATGCATGATCTGTAGACTCTGCAGCTCTAGCTCCCTGCTCTTCTTACATGGCGAATGGCATCATTGATTTGATTTTGCTAGGAACTGTATTAATTGCTATCAGTCTGTCAGCATATATATGGTGCTATTTCTGAACCTATTGCATTATTGCTACATCTTTAAAATATCAGCTAAAGTTGGAATTCCTACAAAGCAGGACTCTTTGCAATCTTGGTCTTGACCTTCAATAGTATCTTCCCAATATCCATGTGCCTAGCCATCTATCTACCTACTTGTAAGGCCACCATCACTGTAGAATCTCAAATGCCTGCAAATGGAAGCCATGTTAACAATCAGTGGGCTCGAGCTGACTTTACTTTTTCGTTTCTTTCTGTTGTTTAAGGTAAGCATTCTCAGCTCTCGAACACTGCCATTATGAACGCAGGTTGATAGCGGCCAAAAGCTGTAACCTGCCTGGGACAGGAGGCTCGTATATCTGAATGATGAAGCACGTAGCGCTCTTCCAATACTGCAATAAAATAATGAAGGTGTTCCCCTCTGGTGGCTATTTAATGAGCCAGATGCAATTAATTGGTGATCCCATCCAGTTCCTGGTAGGCAGATGCTCACTTCCCAAAGCTACCATTGAAACGGACATCTTTGTTGGCGGTCTCTGCACTGCGGTTAAGGAGTTAATTGATTGAATGCCCTACAGTCTCCCTCCTCTTCCGCTGGTCCCTCCAGGGTATGTATGGAAGTCTGCACTGCTATTGCCTGCCCTGTATCTGTTCTGTGGATAAATAAAGACCACCTGTCTGTCAGGCTCGCACCTATCCAGCACACCTCACATACACGAAGGGCTTGGGCCAAGCCCTTTAAAGTCAGTGGAAGTCTTTCCTTTAATTTCAATAGGCTTCTATCAGTTCATTTTAAAAAAAGCTAAAAAATTAACTACTCATCCAAACAACCTGGCATTAATATATGCACCCTTTAGAAATAATTAGTATGATTTTAATGATAACTAGCTATAAATTGGTGTGAATATGTAGGATACATTCTTGTGCAAAACCAGCTATTAAGATCATAGGTTTTCAGAAATGACGTCTCACTACATTATACAATGTCAATTTTTTCTGTTAAGTTTCACATACTCTGTTGTCTTAAATAATATTTTAATACAGCATGTGAAGGAATTCTTGAATTCAAAATATTGACTGCACCATCCAGCCACTGAGTTCTACTTCCTGAGAGAGATCAGCTAAGCTGAAATTGAAATACAGAACCAATCAGCGCAGCACAAACCCCTTCCTGTACAGCTTTAGGATAGAGCTTTGTGAAAACTGAATTTTTGGGTCACTGGCCAGTCTGAATTTTTTTGTTGTAAATCATGTCACATCAACCTGAAAACAATTTTTTAAAAAAAATGTCAGCAAATTGAAAAGTCAAAAAAAATGTTTGGGGCTGAACAAAATGTTTAGTGTGACCCAAAACAAAATGTTTCAATGTTGGCCATGTACAAAAAAATAAAAATAAAACTGGAGGAAATTTTAAAATGAAGTCATTTTGAATCAAAACATTTTAAAAATGTAAAAATGAAGCATTTCAACTGTTGTCAATTTTTTGGGGGGGGACTTTTTTTTCTTTTTCTTTTTTTTTTAACATGAACAATTAGGAGAAATAGACACAAATTCACAAAACATCTTGGTATCGCCAAATCTGCAATTTTTGCTGAAAAAGTTTCAGCCAAAAAACTGCACCCTGCTCTACTCCCAAGACAATGCAGCTATATGTTTTAGCTTATACAAGGCAGATTGTTTATGTGCAGTCGAGACCTAAGACTGCTGATTTTTTTTTTAAATGGTGACCACTGTAATTGTATGAGGTATGGTAGAAAATACCCTGCAACAGGAGCAATGATACTTGACATGAGTGAAAACTATTCTGTTCCCCTGAAGTAACTGGTTGCACTAAATGTGTTGGGAACTATTTGTTGTGGTTACTTGCAGTAGATGGTAGAAGAAATTACTCTGTGCATTGGCAGTGAATGTCTGTACTGGGGGCTTAATCCTACACTTAGGGAAGTCAATGGCAACGTTCCCATTGACTTTAATGGTTCAGGATCAGGGTCTACTTGAGAGTAGTAAGTGTTGACTGTGCTCAGATGAAACAATCTTAAAATACCTGTCATGAATTTCAGCGAACTCAGCACATTTTACTAGGGATTCCCTGGATTCTTCCTGGAGACACTTTAGTCGAGTCAACATTGCCACTCTATTTCAATCCTTTTTATTTAAAGATTTAAAAAAAACAAAACCCACCTTATTTAATCACATTAATCCTCCACAAAAACATCTGGCAGTTTTTGTCTTTTTAAGCCTTCACTCACAGATTTATTTTTTCTCATTTGAGAGCAGATTGTACTTTTCTTGATGGAAAAAATATAGATTTTAAAATCAAAGTAAGACCAAGCAAGCGTCTCATTAGCAACAAGAAAAATAGAAATAAATCTAGACTCATTCAAAAGGCAGACCTTAATCTCTTCTAATTATTTCCATAACTCTAAGGAAGCTGTGTTTCCCATGAGAGTATCCAAGATAATCCTTGAATATTAAGAAAGGGGTGGAAAATGCAGCAGATTTAGCAGGCAAATTGGAGAGAGAAAGGGGGAATTGAGCACCTGGGAATGAGACATGCTTCAGCATTCATTGAATTGTCTGGCAGTTATTTCTCACAAGCTGAAAGAAAACTGCAGATCACCTTTCATTTCACAGTCATACAGAGAATTCAGGCTGTTTTTTAAGACACAAATAATTCCATTTCATAAATATATTTTTCAACATCTTGATTACTATCTGGGCAGCAAACTTGGATATGAAATTATGTTCAAAGAGCCTGGGATGGGATAATTTTTCAGAAATAGGTCTCAGGATAGGAATTGTTACACTGAAATATTTTATTTTTAGTAGCTTTCGGCGTGTCAATATTTTTGCTGTTTCATCTAGCCTTTATAATTCCTCATTTTCTCTGCCTAACCCTCAAAGCCATGATTGTAGATGATGATTGCCCTGGAAATTTCAACAGTTTTATTATATCTACATGGCTACACTGTGACAGCTTTTGCCATGTGTGCTTGCTCTGAAATGGCCCTATCCTGCTCCCACTGAATTCAATAGTATTGCTACAGGCACCAGTAAAAATCTAAACTTCTATATATGGAAAGATTCAGGGACTTCAATCAAAAAGATCAAGGATGCATGTGAGTTTGTTAGGTAAATTCAGTTTTATTGTTTAGTTTTAATGTCTCTCTCACTAGCATATTGGCTCTTTGGAGCCCCCAGCTATTGTAAGTATAAATCAACCTACATATGTATTAGGGTTGTATTTTCATTCAATTAGTCCTTTCACACAATACATAATGAACAAAAGATGGAAGCTGATTTTGAAGGCCTTTGTTTATTCACTTTTTATCTGCGTGGCAGGGGGAAAAAATAACCTGTTCAGTCATCAGCAATTCATTTTACCTGAAAAGCTGTTAAGGATGCCAAGTTCTTCTGTTTCTCTGTCACACACAAACACATTCTTTAATTACAAGCAGAAAGCACAAATGACACTACATACTTCACAGCATCTGCTCAAGCCTTAATTAATCCAGTCTTCACACCGTCACCATAGCAACAATGCTTAGCCTGCTGGCTTGGAGTGCTCAACAGAAAATCTTTGCACTACATATTTTATTCAAATTATAGTCATTATAGAAATATTTCTGAATTAGCTCCACAATGTCAGTGTTGATGGAAATGGAATGAATCCTTACTATAGGTGACCTTACCTTATTGTCATGTACAATGACGTTTCTGCTAAGCCATAGAAAAGAAAACACACTGTTTCTCAAAGCTTATGAAAATGGCATGACCGCCTTTCGTTTATTCTTAACAGAATTCCCAAGCTGCAGAAAATTAATGGCCATAGTTTTCAATGCCATTCCTACAACCAATATCTAAAAAGCAATTTCTGTATGAAAACATAAAGCAATAACAAAAGGATAATTTTCTTGCAGTAGTACCTGCATGTCCATCTATCTAGGTTCTGTGTGTGGTATTCCAAGGTGGGTTCCCTGGAGTACTTTAATTCAAATTTGGGTGGGTGGGATGAGTGACAGTGATCGTTAAGAATAATTACATCATCTGCATATTTTGGTAGTTTGTTTGCCAAAGAAAGACCTGTTCATTCATGGTATCTGTTTTTTTGGTCATGTCCTTTCGTTCCAGCTAAGTTGAATGAGGTGCAAGAAAATAAAACAACATGCTTAACGTTACATCCTTTGTTAGTGCCTCCTACGGGATTCGATCTCAGCATCCTCCATGCTCACAGTTCTTCACTTTAAAGGTTACACTCTGGGGCCACTGCTTTAAGAAATAAAGGATTTGACCCAGATCTTCTGGGGAACCCAGTCTATGTTGGACACAGGCCTTGGGCTGTCAGTTGTGGCTCTATAATGTTCAGGCCAGTTTTATACCAGACACAATAGAGTGTAAAGCAACCTGAAGGCTGCTCTAAACTGTGCCAGCTGGCAACAGCTCCAAAGGAGTCATATGCCAGTTGTGGGAAGCAGAAGTGCATGGTGTCCCAGAAACACTTCTCTCTGCCTTTCCGTGCCCCAACATGCCCACCACACCAGTGGCTACAGGTGGATGGAGTGTCCTGAGAGCCTGGTACACTAGCTCTATGCCCTCTGCGGGACAGTTCTACCATCAGAGGATATCCAGCATGGGAGACTGAGCCAGTTTGCCCAAAGCAGACAAGGGGAGTGACAAAATGGCAAGATCTGGCCCTTTGATTCTAATCTGATTTACCCTGATTTACACTAGAGTAGTTCCATTGAAGACAATGGAGTTGCATCAGTGTAAAAACTGATGTAAAATTGATTAGAATCAGTCCTAAAAGATTGCCTTCTGGCACTGTTATAAATTGCAATAGTACAGATCATGAAGTCAGATCAAGGATATTATGCATATACTGATGACACTGGAGTACAAGGTGCATTGTACTGTGAAACTGACATTTGTTTAATAAACAGTCATATCTTTTCTATGTATATGAAATTACAACTTTCTTTAAACATTTACAGTGTATACATGGACTTGAAAAGAACAGGATTTTAATACTGTATTTGTACAAAATTGCTGCTCTGGGGGCCTATACAAATTAAATGTTAATCTGAGCCTTGGGAAATCTAATTATTGCTCCTTTTGAAGTACAAGAAATAATATTTACTGAATAGATTATGAATCTTTAAAGGTACAACTAGCTTTGAAAATTAAACACCACATATGTTGTTAGTTAGTATAACCATGTTCAACCCTTTTCCCTTTGTAAATCATAGGAGAATTTGGAGCTTTCTATGAGATTTCATGTAGCAGTAGAATCTCACTAATTTGCTAATTAATGATTGAGACACTCATTGTGGTTCCTCAAACTTTTTAAAACAGCAGGCAAATGGACAACATAGTAAAAGTATAAAGGGGGTTAGATCACCAAATGTACACAACACACACACACACACTTTTCATACAACCCACAGTCACTCTGGTGTACACAAGAATCATTCATTCTGGTACGCGGTGGATATTATGGGGCCAGGTTGCTCCAAGGGAGACTGACTGTGGAGGACAACTTCGATGAGGCCCCTCACAGAATGAGGTTGGTCCTCAAAGCTCCAGCTCTTGGTGGTACTTAGATGGAGGCCAGGGCCATCCCAATGCAGATGTACTGACTGGTACTCACCTGTCTCCCGATTGGCCTGGAATAGTCCATTTTTTTGTGAAGGAAAATGTTCACAGCATGGACAGGGCTCTGTAGAGAAGTCAGGAATCCTTAGAGATTATTTAGTACATTATTCCTTTCAACAGGAGTCTAAGTATTACTCCCACCCCTTCTCATTTGTGAATGCTCTCCCCTGCAGAGGGATTTCCAGGGGTACAATGCCCTGGAGGAAGATGATCTCTCCCCCAATGTGTGTGCCCCCCAGGAACCACACAATCAAGCTCATCTTTTATTAAACTCAATCCATTCTGTGTAGCTCCACTTACAGCATTTGATTAGAACAGACCTACAGTCGGCAGTTTATTTATCTGCTAAACCCAAAATGTTGAAAGTACACTTTCTTTTTATTATTATTTATCTTTGCCTGTGTATTTCTGTGTCTGCTAGTTTGTAGTTTAAGTTTAAAAATACTTAATTTAATCAGAGATGAGCATGAGTGGTTGAAGTTTGGATTCAGGTGGGTAAATTACTTATAGTAAGTGGAAGGTCTCCAAAATCTTGTCTGTATTCCACTGTGGGTGTAAGCATGTGCTCCATGTGCCTTGAGTCAGAGAATTCCTGAAAGCAATGTCCGTTGGTCTGTGCATGTGCCCTCACTCTCCTTGTCTCCAACTGAGGAGATAGAGGGCAGGGCCGACCACCTGCCTCTCTGGTTCCTTCTCTACTTCTCTCCTTCTGTCAGGATCCGGGAGTTGTGGTGGATCAGAATCTCAACATGTGTCAACAGGGTGATGCTACTGCAAAAAAAGGAAAAGTAATTTTAGGTTGTATTAACAGAGGCATAACATGCAAGTCACAGGCAGTGATAGTACCACTCTATTTGGTTCTGGTTAGGCCCCAGCTAGAGTACTGAGTCTAATTTTGATCACCAATGCATAGAAAGGATGTGGAGAAACTGGAAAGGATCCAGAGGCAAGTGACAAAGATGATCAAAGGGGTGGAATGCAAGCCAGATGAGCAAAGGCTGAAGGAACTGAGTATGCATAGTTTGGAAAAGAGAAGATTAAGTGGGCTCATGATAGCAGTCTTCAAATACTTGAAAAGCTGCCATAAAAAAGGTGGAGAAAAGTTGTTCTCTCTTGCCACAGAGGACAGGACAAGAGGCAATGAGTTCAAACTGCAGCATAGCAGATTTAGATTAAATCTCAGAAAAAACTTCCTAACTGTAAGAACAGTAGGACAATGGAACACACTGCCCAGGGAGGTTATGAAAGCTCTTTCATTGGAAGTTTTCAAAAGGAGGCTGGATAGCCATCTGCCTTGGATAGTTTAGACTCAACAAATCCTGCATCTTGGCAAGGGCTTAGACTAGATGACTCTTGCAGTCCCTTCTAACCCTAAGCTTCTGTGACTCTACCTCGAATCCAAGTATGATGAGAAACAGAGGGGAAGGAGACAGGGTATTAGAATACAGATAGAGATCACACATCTCAAAGAACCTCCAGTTACATAAGATAAGTAACTTACTCTTCTTCAAGTTCTGGTCCCTATATACGTTCCATTGTGGATGACTGACAAGCAGTACTCAAGAAGGTGGGTGTGAGGATGCAGGCAGTAGAGCTGTTTGAAGAACCGCTGTCCCAAAGGAGTTCTGCACTATAGCATAATGTCTAATGAATGTGTGGATGGAACTCCATGAAGCTGCTTTGAAAACGTCCAGTAGAGGTACCTCTTGAAGTGATGCCATTCATGTCGCTTGTGCTCTTGTAAAATGAGCCCTCACTCCATGATGGGGAGGAAGATGTGACGGTTGGTAGCACAGGCGCCAGCTTCCTCTGGACCCGAGGGGTGCTCAACCCCCCGCTCTGCCCCAGACCCCATCCTCTTCCCCAGGGCTGGAGCATGCACAGAGTCGGCGCGTGTGGTTGGTAGCAGGGTAAGATACAGCCCAAAATCCATTTGGAGATCATCTGAGAGGTTATCTAATTTGATTTGGACTCATTCAGCTACTGCAAAAAACAGGAAGGGTGACTTTCTGATTGGCTTTGTCTTTGCAGGTAAAAAAGTTGCATGTCAAGGGAATGATGGTTCCTCTCCTCTTCACATGCATGTGATTTCTGGGGTGAAATCACAGGTAAGTGGATTGACTGGTTCAGGTGAAACTCCGAAACTACTTTGGCCATAAACTTAGAATGTAAACACAATGAGACTTTGTCTTTATGTAACATGGTATGGGGCAGACCTGTTGATCGAAACAGAAGCTAAAATGAAAAGGTGGCCCAGATCTCGGTCTCAGGTTCGTCTCCTACCCGTATCTATCACCGGGGGCTTGTATATATTTCCACATAAACGCGAACAAGATGAAGGTACAACTGAATTATTAAAAGGGGGGGCAAGGACTCCCAGAATAAACAAAGTAAAACAGATAGCAACCAGGCAGATAATAAAACAAAGCAGGCTGTAACAATAGGGGACTATGTACACAGACAAGTGATGATCACCATACCATCTCTGGCAGCTCTCATGGATGTCTTCTCCCTCTTAGGGTGGCACAGCACAATGGGACTGCTGGATCCCTCAGGTGGAAGCAGGAATTCCGGAACAGGATCAGACGAGCGCTTCTTCAGGTAAATTGTTAAATTAAATCCCTCCCACTCTATATATTGCGTTGTCGTGCGTGTAGTAAGCGAATCCTATAATAGATGGATCGGATGCATGTGAATATGTGTATCCACTATTTCAAATAACCGTTGTGAGGTGAATGGCCTAGCCTGAATTACCAAGTTTGTCTTCACCAGACTCTACCGCTTAGGGCAGCCCCGATCTGATCTGAACACTGCCTTATATAGACACTTGGTCACTAGGCAGATTAGGTGATTGACAGCTACTGTCATTTCCCGCCAAAACAGAAAAGAGCGCCAAACTACAGCTAGGAGGGGACAAGAAGGGCTTACGAGATGGACACCAAGTTGTCCTTTAGAAGAATTCAAGATGGCCTTCTGATTTTTATCCCTACAGATCTGCCATCAGTGCACCAAGCTCACCTGCTCTTCTGATTTAGAATGATGATGGCCACAAGCAATGTAACCCTGGGTGCCTTCTGGCTGTGGAGTTTTGGCTCAGAGCCCTGACGCCAGCTGCCTGCCCACCTCACAAAGGTCTAACCCCGAGCTTCCACCAGCCCAATTACTCCTTTAAGGGTGACCCAAACAACCCATCTAATTGTGAGGCTCCTCCAAAAACTTTCTCCCCTGTGGCGTCCAGTCCCTCTTACTGGAAACTCACACAGGTAATGCCAAGTTTGCTGCCTCCGAAGAATGAGTGCACACTACGGTTTATACACTCCACTTTAATACACAGCACTGAGATGGTCTGCAGTAAAACTAAGAATATGCTTCTTAACAAAGGACATAGATTTAAGTGTCAGTGTCATCAGTTCCTGGTGTTTAGGTTTAACTGGTACTGGAGGTAGCATTGTCACCGGAGCATGATCTGGAACTGACAGAATCCTGCTTTGTGGGCTTTCTTCTCACGATCGTGAGACTTAGGACGTTCTAAGTCCTCGTGGGCTCAATTACAATTCCCCATTTACAGTCACATTTTGAGACCTATCAGTTTGCCAGTTTTTAATCCACTGAATGTGTGCCATGTTCATTTTATATCATTCTAGTCTTTTAATCAAAATCTCATGAGACACCAAGTCAAATGCATTACAGAAGTCTATTACATCAACGCTATTACCTTTATCAACCACACTTATAATCTCATTTTAAAAAATTAAGATCTATTTTCCATAAACCCAGGTTGATTTTCATTAATTCATTTTCCCTCCTTTAGTTCATTATTAAGTTGATAATTATTGATAATTCTACCATTTGCATCTAATAATGGACCAGTACCATTGTCAGGATTCTTTATGTTCCTAATATATTTTAAAAACTCCTTTTTATTGTCCTTAGCTTTGCTGGCCATAGATTTCTCCTTGTGTCTCTTAGTTTCCCTTATTTATTTTCTACAATTTATAACTTCTGATTTATATTCATTACTATCAACTTTCCCTTTCTTCTATTTGCCTTTTTATTATTAATTAATTAATTTATTATTAATTATTATTATTATTAACAGAAGCCTTCATCACTTCCTCTCTAAATCAGGTTGGTTTTTTAACCATCAGAGCCTTCTTCCTCATTTGTGGAACTGTAGCTTTTTGGACATGTAGTAAGCTTTTCTTCTATGATTCCCAATTATTGTTCATATTTTTCTGAATAAATTCTTGAAGGAGGGTTCCAAAGAGGATGGAGCTAGGCTGTTCTCAGTGGTGACAAAACAAGGAGCAATGGTCTCAAGTTGCAATGGGGAAGGTCTAGGTTGGATATTAGGAAAAACTATTTCACTAGGAGCGTGGTGAAGCACTGGAATGGGTTACCTAAGGAGGTGGTGGAATCTCCATCTTAGAGGCCTGGCTTCTCAAAGCCCTGGCTGAGATGATTTAGTTGGGGTTGGTCCTGCTTTGAGCAGGGGGCTGGACTAGATGACCTCCTGAGGTCTCTTCCAACCCTAATCTTCTATGATTCTTCCTCCTAGCTGATTTGGTTCATAATTGTTTTCAGCTTTGTGAAATTGGCTATTAAAGCACCAAGTATATGTACTGTTGCTCTGGATTTTATTCTGCTTGTAGATTACACATGTGATCAAATCGTGATCATTTGTACCTAAGCTACAATTAACTTTCAGTTCTGTGATCAGTTCTTCTTTATCTGTTGGGACATGGTCTAATATACAATTCCACCATGTTGGCTTCTACACTTTTTGAGTTAGGAAATAGTCTTCTATATTCTTTAGAAATTTCAAGGAAATTTTAGTACTGGCAGAATCAGATCTCCAGCATATGTCACTCAAATTGAAATTCCCCATGATTACAAAGGGTTCCCCCCACCGCCCGCACCTACACATCTAAAATAGGTGCATAAGAAAGCCATCATCCTGTTCCTTAGTGTGGTTTGGAGGTTTGTAGCAGACACAAGCTAAGACCCCCATCTTGTGCTTTATCTGTTAGGAAATTGATCTATTTAAGATCATTTTCTTCCAAATCATCAGTGACTTGGAAACAGGTAATGCCATTTTTGACACAGAGTGTCACTCTCCCACTCCCCTTACGTCCACTCGATCCCTCCTAAACAAGTTATGATTGTGCAAATCATACCACCAGGTTTAAGAAATACCAACTAGATGAAATGTATTCTCATAAATGAGCAAATCTAATTTCTCTTGTTTGTTACCCAGGGCTCCAGCAGGCTCCGGGGACGATTTAAAGGGCCCGGCGCAGTAGTGGCGGCTGGAGCCCCGTCCCTGGAGCCCTGCTGCCGGAGTCCTGGGGAAGCAGTGGCGGGGCTCCGGGGACAATTTAAAGGGCCCAGGGCTCCGGCCGCCGCTACTACCCAAGGCCCTTTAAACCGCTGCCAGAGCCCCCAGCTGCCACTGTTACCCCGGGGAGGGGGAAGGAGGCACTTGCCAGTACAGGGTGGGCCGGGGCTGGCTCTGACCTCCCCCGCCCCTTCTGCCTGAGGCCCCGCCCCTTCCAGGGGCCAGAGCCGGCCCCAGCCCAGCCTCATACCGGTGAGTCCCTAGACTTTCTTTCACCCCTGAGCACAGCCACCAACTTGCACTTCATGCACAGGAAATCCCTTCTGTCTTCAGGCAGAAAAGAGAATATGGCACAATCATTGCAGGTCACCACCAGTGTTCAATTGCTGACCATCTTGAAATCACAAATAGTGCTCAATTTGGAAGGAAAGCTTCTCTGATTCCAGATGCATGATGTGTGTATCTACCCATGGAGTACACATAGGGACCAGCAGTCAAAGAAGAACTGAATTTTCCATATGCCTCAGAGCTTTTGGATAGGGGATTTTGGTTCAAACCCATCTCTATAATTACCCTCAAACTGTTCATAGCATTTATAGAAATAACAGATTTGAAACATCTGAACAAGGTTTAAGGAAAGTTTTCTGCTGATCCGAAGGCCTTTGTTAAATTAACTGGTACACACTAATTAAATTATAATTAATAGAGATCAGAGATGGTAGGAATGCATTTTGGGGAATTTCAGCCACTCAGATGTTCAGCGCTCTAAGTTTCCCAGAAGAATAGAACATTCTGAAGTCTGAGGTTTTTTTGCTGAAATGAGTTTTCAAAATGCTCTTGAAGCCTCAAATTTATCAGGGGACCCTGAGTCTGAGCTTCAGATAAAGAACTGATAAACACTACCAGGACTGTCTAACCCCTTACAAGTATACCTGAAATGTAACCTCACTTTAAGGTGCTCTTGGATAATGCTAATGTACTGTGTTCTTGAAATTAATTATAATGAACCTCAAAGTACTGTACTGCACTACGATATGTGCATCAATAACCAGAACAACAGGAGTAAGAGACAGAAAGGATATGCTTACTGAAGTATATGAGGCTTCAGATGAAATAGCTGATCATTCTGACCATCTTTAAACATTTCTTATTTTCATATATTTCTTTGTATTCATTATTCTGTTCTTTCACCATATATCTGAGTGCCTTCCAGTAAGACATTAAGTGATATGTCTAACCTCAATCATGTGTGGTTCCTTCTGACTCTCATCCTCACCCTACGGGGAGAATTGTGTGTGCAACAGAGTGATTTGTTTTGCTAGGGTTTTTATTTTTGTTCTATGCACAAGTTGCTGTGTGTTTATGTTTGAGAAGGTAGGTCAAAGAAGTGCACTTTGTACTTGGAGCAGAAGGTGGTGAGGCTTGTGATGGTCCTTAGATCCTATGAGAATTTGCTCCATAGTCTCAGAGCATCCTCTGAGAAAGCTCTTTCTCTTGCACAGATGAGATTTACTCTTGTGATAGAAAGTTCCATTGTGCTTGAGAAGCGGAGTTGTCAACCACAGTCTTCATCCCAGAGCTTTAGGAGATCTTTTAGATAGACCAGGCCCAATCATGAAGCATGATAAGGACCAAGACCTTGACCTTGGCTTGATGTTCTGTGGGAATGGAGAGTGGAAGACAGATAGTTCTAGTGTGCTTGCTCAGGGGACGCGCTGCAAAGTTCTGTACTAGCTGGCATTTCCTAATGGCTGAAGTCATCATGTCCAGCTGTATTGCATTGCAACAGTCCAGATGGAAGGTGATGAAGCCAAGAATAACTGAGGGCAGGTCAACATCCACCAGGATAGGGATGGAGTTTTCTCACCCATCAGATAGGGTAGAAAGCACTAGTGGATTCTGCTATGTGAGAGCTTGGCTTCAGTGAAGAATCTAGGAGCTCTCTTAACCTATGGACTGAATTGACCAAGCATGGGTGTGTCCCAAGGAGATGGCACTGTGACTGAAAACTCTTCAAAGTGCTTGCCTCTGCCCACTGGTATCACCTCTGTCTGGTCTGGGTTGAGTTTTGGCTAGCTGTTGTTCATCTATTAATTAACCTCATCCAAGCACTGGGCCATCTGGATGGTAGTGGTGTGATCATGTGTGAAGAAGGATAGGTACAGCTGTGTCTCATCTGCATATTGCTAGCACTAGAGTTTATGCATCTTAGCAGTTCACCTAGTGGCTACATGTAGATGTTGAAAAGGACCAGAGAGAGAATTGATCCTTGTGGGACTCCACCTGTGAAGGGGGTCTAGTGGAGGTGCAGTTTCCCATCACTACTCTTTGTGTGCCTTCCTTCAGGCAGGACTCAAACTACTTTAGCCATTCCTCTTTGACACCCAGGCAAAATACCAGTATCTCATAGTCAACAGTGGTGAATGATGCTGAGAGATTTAGGGTGATGATAATGGATGTGTGCTCTCTAACCTGTTGTTCATGGTTCTTTCACTAACCAGGAAGGGCTCATGTCAGATACATTGCTTGGGGCAAGCACACATTTTTTCATCTTCTCTGTGTATATATATCTTCCTACTGTATTTTCCACTGCATGCATCTGATGAAGTGGGTTTTAGCCCACGAAAACTTATGCCCAAATAAATTTTTTAGTCTCTATGGTGCCACAAGTACTCCTTGTTGTTTTTGCTGATACAGACTAACACAGCAACCACTCTGAAACCAGTAGTCCTTGAAGAGTGGATGTACTGAACTCTGGGAATGCAGGTAGGCTGTTTGTTGGGTGGTAAAGGGGAAGTGGATCTTGGCTTCTTTGAAAAGCCTTCCTGTTTGTGTACAATCTTCTCAGTGAAGTAGGATGATAGTTATTATGCAGCGCTTGGTTCTGATGTGGGCTGTAGGCATTCTGGTTTAATGATGTAGTTTACCACTTAGGAGAGCTCCAAAGGTCAGGATTTGGCAGCTTCAATAGAAGGTTCTCTTGGCCTGTAATACAGCCCCAGCTTAGGTCTGGAGAAATTATTTGTTTCAACACATTTGTTTCAGCCTTCATTTTCTGCCATTGGCACTCATGTTTCCAACTTTCTTTCTTCATTTGCCACAGGGTGTCAGAACACCAAGGTAATCTGTGTGGGCGATGGAGAGGAATGGGCTGTTTAGGGGCCAGCGTGTTAATGGTTGAGGTTAGCTTATAACGATGAGGTTTCACCAGATCCTCTACTCCTTGTCTTGTGGGTGGTGGAATGCTGCTGTCCTTTAGCATGCATGAGAAGTTGATGGAATCTATGAGTCTCTGTGGTCAAATCAGGGTCATGGGTCTGTCTGGGGTTGCCTGAGACCTGGGAGAGCTCTAACCACTGCCTTAACATGGTGATGATTTGTCTAAGATGGTGGCTGGGTTGTGATGTCCTTGATCTTGACATCTAACCAGAACACCAGATCCAAGGTGTGACCAGCTGTGTGGGCTGGACCAGGGATGACCTACAGAAGTCCTAGGGAGGCAAGTGAAGAGATAAGTTTTGAGGGTGAGGGGTGTTCTACATCTATGGCCTTGTCAGTATGGACTCATGAATGTTGAAATCTCCCAGGGCAAGAAGCCTGGGGTATTTCGCCACCAACTAGGTATCAGTGAGGTCCTTTCTGAACCATTTAGTCCTTCTTGGTCTTTAAATGATCCTCAAGTCTGTTAGCTTTGGGTCGGTTCCCTATTGTTAGGTTTCAGAGTAACAGCCGTGTTAGTCTGTATTCGCAAAAAGAAAAAGAGTACTTGTGGCACCTTAGAGACTAACCAATTTATTTGAGCATAAGCTTTCGTGAGCTACAGCTCACTTCACTGGATGCATACTGTGGAAAGTACAGAAGATCTTTTTATACACACAAACCATGAAAAAATGGGTGTTTACCACTACAAAAGGTTTTCTCTCCCCCCCCCACCCCACTCTCCTGCTGGCAATAGCTTATCCAAAGTGATCACTCTCCTTACAATGTGTATGATAATCAAGTTGGGCCATTTCCAGCACAAATCCAGGTTTTCTCCCCACCCCCCCACCCCCACAAACCCACTCAAGGGGAAATAGACTTGAATAGAGACTGGGAGTGGCTAAGTCATTATGCAAGGTAACCTATTTCCCCTTGTTTTTTCCTAACCCCCACCCCCAGATGTTCTTGTTAAACCCTGAATTTGTGCTGGAAATAGCCCACCTTGATTATCATGCACATTGTAAGGAGAGTGATCACTTTAGATAAGCTATTACCAACAGGAGAGTGGGTTTGGGGAGGGGGGGGAGAAAACCTGGATTTGTGCTGGAAATGGCCCAACTTGATTATCATACACACTGTAAGGAGAGTGATCACTTTGGATAAGCTATTACCAGCAGGAGAGTGGAGTGGGGGGAGAGAAAACCTTTTGTAGTGGTAAACACCCATTTTTTCCATGGTTTGTGTGTATAAAAAGATCTTCTGCACTTTCCACAGTATGCATCCGATGAAGTGAGCTGTAGCTCACGAAAGCTTATGCTCAAATAAATTGGTTAGTCTCTAAGGTGCCACAAGTACTCCTTTTCTTTTTCCCTATTGTTAGATGAATTAATTCAAATGAACTAGTTTTATATTCAGTGCTTTGCCTACTAGGCACAATATAACATACAGTGGTACAGAGCAAGGAGATGTCCCAGTGGGTCACATCTGAGCAATAAGAAAACCCTATAGGTTTCGATCAGAGAGAACTTAGGGATGGAGCCAGTGTGGTTTCACACAGGCCTGCAAATCATAGAATCATAGAATATCAGGGTTGGAAGGGACCTCAGGAGGTCATCTAGTCCAACCCCCTGCTCAAAGCAGGACCAATCCCCAATTAAATCATCCCAGCCAGGGCTTTGTCAAGCCTGACCTTAAAAACTTCTAAGGAAGGAGATTCTACCACCTCCCTAGGTAACGCATTCCAGTGTTTCACCACCCTCCTAGTGAAAAAGTTTTTCCTAATATCCAACCTAAACCTCCCCCACTGCAACTTGAGACCATTACTCCTTGTCCTGTCCTCTTCTACCACTGAGAATAGTCTAGAACTATCCTCTCTGGAACCACCTCTCAGGTAGTTGAAAGCAGCTATCAAATCCCCCCTCATTCTTCTCTTCTGCAGACTAAACAATCCCAGTTCCCTCAGCCTCTCCTCATAAGTCATGTGTTCCAGACCCCTAATCATTTTTGTTGCCCTTCGCTGGACTCTCTCCAATTTATCCACATCCTTCTTGTAGTGTGGGGCCCAAAACTGGGCACAGTACTCTAGATGAGGCCTCACCAATGTCGAATAGAGGGGGACGATCACGTCCCTCGATCTGCTCGCTATGCCCCTACTTATACATCCCAAAATGCCATTGGCCTTCTTGGCAACAAGGGCACACTGCTGACTCATATCCAGCTTCTCGTCCACTGTCACCCCAGGTCCTTTTCCGCAGAAGGAATATCACGACTGCTTGTCCAGTAGCCTTTACTTGCTTAGTACACAAAACCAGCTTACAGTCATTACCACAGTCCCTTCCCATGGCTTGATTGTTGTTGAGAGAGGATGTATCCTTTTCAGAGATGAGCTTAATGTGTAATTATCCTCATTACAAAGATTCTCGAATTTGGACAGCTAATTGTTATTTGTGCAGTGCTTTTCCATGTGGCTATTTCCTGGGGATTAGTGAATTAATACATTAGACTTGGGAAGCAAGGTGAAATTAGGACTATGATTCAAAAAGAGAAAGGTCAGTAGTTTGTTCATGAGACATCCAACCCCCCCTCCCACCCCGGAGAAGTAGCGTAATAACATCACATAATGCGCGATCATGCTTCCATATATAAAATAAAGAATGGTTCAGTGGGCAGTAAAGAGCTGGGACCCAGGAGGAGCCTGGATTGAAATTTTATCTAAGCAGCTCGTTCATCATAAGATCTCAAGGAAGTCTCTTGCCCTCCTGACTTCTCAACGTCAATCCATGTGGAAAACTACTCCCTCAATGTAACACTACAATTATATAAGGAACACCTTTCCTTGCCATTAAAAAAATACAAGTACTAAAGGTGTATATTCACTATAGCATGTGCTCTCTCTGTGTCTTTCTCTGACTGAATCGCTACATGGCTCTGTGTGCTGGCAAGTGTTACAGCACATTACTACAGAATTTACACCAGCTTGATGAAATGCAGTGCAAAGTCTTGCTCAGTTTTGCACGTTAAGGGCTGGCACATAAATTCATGCAGCCCCAGGGGCAGCAGGCAAGGGAAATATTGCCGTTTTTATGTGTCAAATCTCATAAGAGATTTTAAAAATCAGCTCAGTAAATAAGTTCTGCTCTCTACTGAGAAATCAAAACTTTTTATCGAATTTAGTCACATTCCTGGAAAACAGTTTGGCCTAATCATTTCAAAAATACAATCTCTGTACACAGGCAAATGCTATGATGTGGCTCTAGAGACAGTTAATAGGTGGCTAGAGATTTTTATTTTATTTTATGCTATAAATGACAAAAAGATAAAGTATATAGTATGTTCCAGCCTAACCTTGCCACGTACCAAGTGCCCAAAGATTGTATGCTCAGCATCTTGTAAGACTGAGCCCTTCATGAAGGTCATTGGACCATAACCAAGCTGTTTATAAGTATTATTAGCACTTGCAGGTTTGCTGAAAAGCTTAGTTTTTAAGGCAAACTCAAAACTAACAAACTTTACCAAGCTGTTTTGTATCTTTGCTTTGCATCACATAATCACATCAAACTAAAGGCACCGGGCATTAACTTGAAGAAACACCCCCTTTATTAAATGATTGAGGAACATTTTAAATTTTTTTTTCGAACAGCAGAGAGAAAACAGAACCCCACCAGTGTGGGTGCCTCTCAGTAAGATGAATCTTCTTTATTGTCAATATTGAAATGTATTACCAAAGTCAATGCTGAGGAACCAAAGATAAGCTGCTCTGGAAGTCATGGTAGAAAAAGGAATCAATTCCATACCTGATGAGCTGAAAGTAATTCTGACAGGAATGCTTGGCACCTGCAAAATAAACCTGCCTCTAAATGGCATAATAACAAGCAAGGTGATTTGCACTACTAAACAGCAGCAGAAGGTCAGAGAAAAAGTGGAACCAGTTCTTTGAAATACATTTCTCTACTGCACATAAAAATGAGAAATGGAGGAGAGATCATTAATATTCTCCTGACAATGCCTGGAAAATGTGTCTACTGAGGTGGCTATTGAAAAGGTACAGTGCTGTTTCAGGGAGGTGATTTCATTGTTGTTAGCCTAAGCTAGCTGATTTTCATTAGTTTTTAAAAGCTCACGTTTTAGTTCAGCTAAATATTAGAAACGTCTGAATAATGGCAAGCAGTCAGGTTGCACACTAGATCTCATTTTAAAGACCACCTGCCTATGGCATGCTGGCCTGTTTTTTAAATATTTTCTTCATTTCAAATACCTAAATCCAGAGGCCACCTGTTTCCTGCCTTTGCCTTCTTCAGTTTCATAAGTTTTATTGTAAACACAGGTGAGCGAAAGACATTGCTTGATGTTGGGGGTGTGTGTGTGTGTGAGGAATGTCAACAACAGCTGAAGCACAAGCCAGCTACTTCTGGAGCTTTCCAGCCTCCTCAATGAACTCGATGAAAGAAGTAAAATCTTTCCCCCTTAAAGATACTGTTTGTAAAAATTACCATACTGGGTTTTGAACTGTGGCCCATCTAGTTCAATAGTTTGTCTTTGGACTTTTAACACACCCCCAAAAATAGATCTACGGGCAGATTCTCAGCTGCTGTGAATGGAGTTACACCAATTAATATTAGCGGTAGAGCTGGCCCAATGTGCTTGGGGAATAAGCCTCTCATTTGCTTAAGTCTAAGTAAGAGTCAATTACCCATTCTGCTAGCCCAATGACATCAAGCTTGAAAAAGGCCACTTTTGGACTATTCCTAATCCAACTTACTAGAAGTACAGTTTACAACAACAGGAAGCAAGCAAGTCATTGCAATGAGGGTGCAGGCATTATGTTCAGAAGACTGGCCTGCTCTCAGCAGGCAGGTAGAATAGAAATTTACTATAAAGCTATCAACTCCTTGGTAGAGATTTGTGACTATTTAAGGCACTATTTCCCAAATGATGGATTGTGGGTCATGGGAAGGTTCTGGATGGGTAGTGGGGCCGGTGCGGACGGAAGGTTGGAGAACGAACCCAACCCATAGTGGCAGTTCCTGTCCCTTGGGGCTGGGCCCTGCTCCGGGCAACCAGGGTCACACAACCACTCAGCATTGTGGCCCCATGCACCAGGTCACAACACCTGGAGCAGGAAGCCAAGCCCAGCCCCGTGGGACAGGAGCTGCTGCTGTGGAATCCGTATCCCACTCCAGTTCCCAACCCTCCACACTGGCCTAGGGTGGAGGGTGGTGCTGCAGGTGATCAATGCTGGAGGAGAAGAATGCTGGCCTGTGACCCCCTTGACCCCTGGATGGACTGTAAAAAAAAAAAAAAAAAAGACGAAGTGCAGTTGGTGGGTTGCTTACTAAAAAGTTTGGAACCACTGATCTAAGGCCTATGTGAAATGTGAATCAGTTTATCTACCAATTTAGGCTAGTCTGGTGTAATTCATTTGTTTGGCGTTCAGTCACTGCTGTGTTTGACAGTAGCAGAGCGCAGATACAAGACCAGACAGCACACATTTTAGAAGAAGGTCTTCTAAGGTTGCACCCGATGAAGTGAGCTGTAGCTCACGAAAGCTTATGCTCAAATAAATTGGTTAGTCTCTAAGGTGCCACAAATACTCCTTTTCTTCTTCTAACTCTGTTCAGAGTGCGGGAATGTCATGAAAGTTAAAACCTTCCAGAGAGGTACAGAATATTTATTAAATCCAACAGAAGTATACAAATATTTCTGAAGAACAAAAGCCAAGAACAGGTCCTGGTTTATTATTCTCTAACATACCGAGTGAAAGTAGAAAGGTGGCTTTCTCCTTTATAGAAAAGCAGTGAAGGCTTAATGGGATTCAGTTAGACTAAAGACACTACATGTTCTTCTCTTCTTTTCCCTCCCTGTGGGAAAGCTTCATTTGGTGAATTTTAATGCTAATGTAAGTAAGGGCACTTTCTGTAACCAGGCACAGTTATACTACAATACATTGCCAAGCTGACCTAAAGCACCTGTGCACAGAAATCATGCCCAACACAGGCTGATTCTCTGTTGTTAACAGACCTCCGCTGAGACCCCCCCCAAACAGCCTCCTTTGTGAGGTGAGCCATGTGGGAACCCAGCTCTGCAGAGCTGCAAGGCTAGTAACTCAGAAACCCATCTAGTCTTCCAAGCAGAGTACATTTTTATAAATATTACAGCCTGCCACGCTCACTGGTCCATCTTCCCCTATCATATCGCTATTGTTAAAAAGTTACTGATTCATACTATGAAAGCTCACATAGCAGGCACTTATCTCTAAACATGGAAATCTGCACTTTTAAACTCAAGAGAAAAGCAACACCGATCTTTGCAGTTCCTACCAGCAGTCTTATGTCATGACAGTTCCAAACATCACTACCTTTGAGCTTGTCCTTCTTTCTGTTACTCCTTGTGAAGCATTGGAAACCATGTGTCATAAATTAACAATTACAAAAAATTGCTTTAAAAAATAACTTAATTGTTATATTTATGGTGGGGGAAATCTTGCACTGAATATTAAATACTATTCTTAGAGCCTTTTGGTCATCGAGGGAGCAACTGCGTAGAGTTAGAAAAGCAAAATACAATTTCATCCCAAAGTGCTACTGGTATTAGAAAACGTGCAATCAGAGGTAAACAATATTTTCTTCAACTCTCGCTCCGTTTTCTGCATCCTGCGAGCTGTGAGGCTGCTGGTTCACCAGCAGAACATCGGCAAGAGACTGGGCCTGGATGCGTCTGGGATTCAGACTGTGCGTTCTTGGACACCGGATCTGGGATGCCGTTAAGTCTGTAACACATACAGAGGACATGGTACAATAAACAGCTGATTCAGACTCATAACTAACAGACAAAATTCTTACTTGGTGATTGGCATTTGTTAAACCACCACTGTGTATGTACAGTATTTGTGCATAAAGAAAAACGTAGTTACTATAGGAATGCACCCTACAGTGGGGCACAATGTAGGCCTTAGTCACAGCTCAGTGAAATCAATGGATATCTTTCCATTGCTTTCCACGGGCTTGGGCTGATGTCATTGTTTTTAACCATGGTACTAAAAACATAAGCAACTATTATCCATAAAAGAAGTTTGTGTCTATCCTGTAGTTATTCTGTGTGCACTTATGGAATGGTATAAAAACTGTAAGAGAAGGGTTTGGAAGGTAGAATACAGTAAATAATACATATTCTGTTTGCCCTTGTTAGTGAGCCCACCCCTTTCATAAAGGTATTACACTGTCACACAGCACATAATGGGATGTATTTTCAGCCAGGCTGAGACTTTATTTGTGGGTGCATTTTTTGTGCTTGCAGATAAATTACATAAGAATGGCCAGACTCTTTCAGACCAATGGTCCATCTAGCCCAGTATCCTGTCTTCCAATTGTGGCCGCTGCCAGATGCTTCGGAGTGAATGAACAGAAAAGGGCAGGTATCAAGTGAGCCATCCCCTCTCACCAGCTCCCAGATGCTGGCAGTCAGAGGTTTAGGGATATCCAGAGCATGGGGTTCTGTCCCTGACCATCTTGGCTAATAGCCACTGATGGACCTATCTTCCAGAAACGTACCTAATTCTTTTTTGAAACCAGTTATTTTTGGCCTTTGCAACATCCCCTGGCAATGAGTTCCAGAGGGTGTGCATTGTGTTAAGTACTTTTTTGTTTTAAAGAAGTTTGTTTTAAACCTGTTGCCTATTAACTTCATTGGGCGACCCCTGTTTCTTGTGTTATGTCAAGAGGTAAATAACACTTCCTTATTCACTTTTCCAACCATTCATGATTTTATAGACCTCTGTCATAGCCCCCTCCCCACTCCATCATCTCTTTTCCAAGCTGAACAGTCCCAGTCTTTATCACTCCTCATATGGAAGCGGTTTCATACCCATAATCATTTTTGTTGCACTTTTGTGTATTTTTTTTTCCAATTCTAATATCTCTTTTTTGAGATGGGGTGACCAGAACTGCATGCAGTATTTGAGGTATGGGCATACCATGGATTTATATAGTAGCATTATGATAGTTTGTCTTATCTATCCCTTTCCTAATGGTTCCTAACATTCTATTCACTTTTTTGACTGCCACTGCACACTGAGTGGATGTTTTCAGAGAACTATCGATGATGACGCCAAGACCTCTTTCTTGAGTGGTGACGGCTAATTTATATCCCATCATTTTGTATGTATAGTTGGAATGTTTTCCAATGTGCATTACTTTGCATTTATCAACACTCTCAGAATTTCATCTGCCATTTTGCTGCCCAGTCATCCAGTTTGTGAGATCTGTTTGTAGCTCTTCACAGTCTGCTCTGGACTTAACTATCCTGAGTAGTTTTGCATTGTCCGCAAACTTTGCCACCTCACTGTTTACCCCTTTTTCCAGATCATTTATGAATATGTTGCATAGCACTGGTCCCAGTACAGATCCTTAGGGGACCCCGCTATTTACCTCTCTCCATTGTGAAAACTGATAATTTATTCCTACCATTTGTTTCCTGTATTATAACCAGTTACTGATCCATAAAAGAACCTTTCCTCTTATCCCATGACTCCTTACTTTGCTTAAGACCTTTGGTGAGGGACCTTGTCCAAGCCCTGAAACTCCAATTGTGGGAGCAAACCTTAACAGTTACAAGTCTATCTGATTTGTACTTGCAATCTGCAGTTAGATGTATAGCGAGTCTTGGAAGCGTTAGATGTTCTCGGTAAATGTGAAAAGAAAAGGAGTACTTGTGGCACCTTAGAGACTAACCAATTTATTTGAGCATAAGCTTTTCTTTTCTTTTCGCGAATACAGACTAACACGGCTGTTACTCTGAAATCGGTAAATGTGGTAAACGTCAATTTCACTGCACACACAAACCGACAAAAATATTTCTATTGAAAATAATCAAAATGTACAGAAATGCAAATTAAGAAAAACACTGCTTGAGAATGGATTAGAATTTGATTTAAGGATATTTACTTTGTATATTTTGATATGATCTTGACAATTTGTGTTTTAATGGTTATAAAACTAACTTTTTGTATCTCAACATAATTGCCTGATCCTCCCCATAATTTCCCAAAACTGTGAAAATTTAAATCAATACAAATCTAAGAAAACATTGATATCCATCAAAATTACTAAAAAATAAAAAATTCTGCCAAGTCTAGTTATAACTATTCAGATTTCACAGCTCAGCCACAGACTTCCAGTGTGACATCGGACAAGTCAATCTACCTTCTGCCTCCATTCTGTGTGCTTAAAATGAAGCCCAACTATACTACATTGTGCAGTGGGCTTGGATTCATTTGAGTGGCTTACTGGTTTAACAATGAAATCTACATATTTCAGTGAAGTGATTCACTAGTTCACATCTTCAGCGTAACTGCCTGTGATGCAAAGACACTTCAATCCATGTTTTCTTTCTAAACC
Organism: Caretta caretta; assembly: GCF_965140235.1. Classification (NCBI taxonomy): domain Eukaryota; kingdom Metazoa; phylum Chordata; order Testudines; family Cheloniidae; genus Caretta; species Caretta caretta. The sequence goes on from NC_134210.1 coordinate 49,508,356, forward strand.
AACTGTTACAATTGTGATACTGTGTTTTAAATGTGTCATTATGATGGATAAGATATTTGGTTAAACTAAACTTTCTAGATTAACTCGTGTTCTTCTATTTTGCTAAATAGCATAACATCTTCCAAAGGAAACTGCATCCTCTGAGATCATCACAGGGAGGAGGCATCATTGCACAGAGGACTCAGCTCATGACATTGGCATCAGCAAGTCTTGGGTCCTGATCCAGGCTGTGCCAGTGACTTTCACTATGACTTTGGACTAGTTGCTTCCCTCTCTTCCTCAGCGAACCCCATCTGTAAAACTGAGAACACATTTTGCAACTCTGATCACAAACGGTTCAGCTTGTACAATGAGATGCAAGCATTAACATTTACTGCAGATGGAAACACTTCTGACTCCATCACTACTGCAACAAATTATTCATGGACAGCTTTTGGAATTCTGCTCATAGACTCAGACTTTAAGGCCAGAAGGGACCATCACAGGCATCAGTCTGACCTCCAGCACATTGCAGGCCACCGAACTTCACCCACCCACTCCTGTAATAGACCCCTAACCTCTGAGTTACTGAAGCCCTCAAATCATGGTTTAAAGACTTCAAGTTCAGAGAATTCACCGTTTACACTAGTTTAAACCTATAAGCGACCCCATGCTGCAGAGGAATGTGATCTCTGTGGATGTTACAATGCTATGCCAAATACACGCACTTCGTGGGTCTAACACGTGAGGCAGGGGGAGAGGGTATACAAGAACTGTGAAGGAATAAACAGGTTAAGCCTAAGTTAGGAGTAGCCAGTACTTTATTATGAGGCTCTTTAAAAATAGCTCTTTCAAAGTTCAGGAAAGTCTCAAATAGGGGAAGTTTCAGCCACTATGAGGGTGACAAATATTTTTTGGCCAACAAATGCTCTGTGTAAGCTGACAGATGAGGAAAGCGCCATTCTTGGCTGCCATTTGGAAAGGCCAGAACATAGGCCCTGCCTAATAAAAGCACAATGTGTCCCCAAGACGACATAAACAGTCTATGAATGGAGAGGGTGCCTGCTGTCTCCATGCTTCAGTGCCATGAGACCTCTCCAGAGAGCAGCTGGTACCACAGTAGGCAGCAAGATGCCATGACGACAGCAGCTGCTCGGGGAAGAATGAAGGAACTGCCCTGGAACAGCAAATAAGTATCTCAGGTGTAGGAAGAGTTGAACAAATGGGGCCTGCTGTATGTTTAGTTATGCCCACCCTGCTCTCCTGTTATGCATAATAGTGACAGCTGAAAAGAACAGTGCTTTATGAGACTCTTCATCCAAACTGTCCACACTGGGACAGAGTTCCTTTACCAAAAGGAAGAAATTATAATAGTCAAGTGCTAAAGTGGATACTGCTAGAAATAAATAGTCAAGTATTATTCTCTAGTATTTATATGCAATGGAGGTAAGAAGCTGCTGCAGATTGTGGGTAAAGGTACAGGACGGCTGTCTGTGTGAGCTTCTTTTGGTGGGTACCATCTTATTCCCCTGGCTACACCAGACACTAAATCAGTTTCATAATCTTCCCTGTGCGTCTCTGTTACCTTTAGGATTAAGCAAGATCTTTTTTGCTGATTTTCCAGCCCTTCCCCCAACTTTGAAGCAAATTTCCAAATTTTAGGTGACCACTCTACTACAGCCACTGAGGCTTAGCTCCAAACATGGATCTCTTTTGTAGAACATGGTTTAAACCAGAGCGCTTCTTGTGAGGTACTGATCACTATCAGCTCCCACTGATTTTTACTCAGCCCCTCACAAGATATGATAAGCACCCGGCAGCACCAGGTCCTTCATGATTCAATTATTTCTCACTGACATCATTAATGTTATTGCATATAACCATATTGTGCTGAACAGGATGTTACTTCCCCAGTGACTGTAACCCCGGCAAAAGCAGATGTTGTGGGAAAGGTAGGAGATGTGGCAGCCAACCTGAACTGAGGGCCAGATTCTTGGTCCCAGTTTCAGCAGTATGAAACAAGTGGAAAGTTGCCCTGAAGGAGCAGCTGAGGGTTCCTCCTGACAAAGGGGAGCCCTTAAGCAGATTAGTCCTGGTGCTGGCCTCAAAACATCTTGTAGCTCCTTCTCAGATATGAAACAAAATATATCATCACCATCTAACTGTTTAACTAACTCTTATTTAAACACACAAGGCCAAATCCTCAGCTGCACCATGTTTCCTCTAGGCAGAGCTAAGGAGAGCAGGAGAAAAAGGTCTACTCCCCTTGTGCTGGGTTGGTCAGATTCTACTCCCAACTACCCTATCCCAGAGGGCGTGTCGAAGGTAGGAAAGGATAGGAACTGGGTGACTTTGAGTAGCCCTAGACTGCTGTATGCTACACTAAAGCAGCCCACCGCAGGATAGATGCTGTGGAAAAATGGCTTCAAGCCACCCTTCTCCCTCAGCTGAGGATCTGGCCCTGTATGTTTAAACTAGAGTTATTGAAACCAATCAATGACGATTTATGTCGAAAGGAGCTGGAGCCGGTTTCAATAGCTGGTAAGTACTAAAGTCCACAAACAATTGAGACACAGAAACACATAGGCAGTTTCAGTATTAAAAATGAACCAAATTCTGTTTAAATGTAAATAAGAGCAGATATTAGCCAGCTGGCTAAAGTGCATGTAAATGAACTGTGCAAGGAACATTTTACTCATAAGGATGTAGTTTCTGTACAGCCAAACTGGAACGACAGAGGGCAAATATAAGCAGGTTTCAGCTCCCGTGGACATCTGAGCCAAAACCTGACGACATATAAAATGTGGTTTAATTTAGGTGTAAAGTGGTCAGAAAATGGGTGCAAATGACAAAGCAGTGTAACTTGTACCAATCGAGGATGCGGCACGTGTGCAAAACGAACGTAACTTGCACCTCGAGGGACTGGCCTGGCAATGCAGCAGGGAAAACGACTAACAGGACAGTGTAAGACAAACCGACGCCCCACCTTCAGTCCCATGTCATGCTGTATTGATTAAATACCCCAGATGGTCTCCCTGACCACCACTCTGTCCTGGAAACAGTGCTCTTCAGGTCAGCCTCAGGTGCTCAAACACCATAGTAAGCAGACAGGAAGGACAGACAGACGGGGTGTCAGGGAATTAGGGAGCAATCCTATCACAAAACGTGGGTGTATATAAACAGAAAATCCCCTACAGCTCCCTCCTGCTCTGAACCCAGATTCCCTCTCTCCTCTCAGGTCCCCTTAGGGTCCATATGCAGTGGCCTCCCCATGGAGTAGGTGTAGAATTCCTTTGCCCCAGTCCACCAATCCCAACTGTTGTCATGTCCTGTGCAGAACCAGTTCAACAAACTGAACGGGGTTACTGTGATTTTTACAGCCACGCAGCGTACATTTCAGCTCCTTTTTGCATCAAATACTTTAAAAAAACAAACAATAACGCCTCCATTTTTCCCTTTACAACTAAACAGCTTTTGTACCATGCACCAGGTTTTATCCCACGTTCATCTGGACTGACAGCTGACATGTCGAGTTCAGCCAAAAGCTATTTGAAATGGCAGAAGTACTGTATTTAACCCTGAAAGCCGCATTCCTACATAATGGAAAGCATTGGCAGAAGCCAAAAGTATTGTGTTAGTGTAAATGTGATTGAGTCTGGGATTTTCAAAGGTAGGAGATAGGCATCCACCAGCCATTGAAATTCAATGGGAATTGAGTGCCTAAGTCCCTTAGGCATCTTTGAAAATTCCAGCCTATATTGCTACTGCATCTGTCAAGATTTCTGCCCATCACCGTAGTATCTGAGTGTCTTGCATATGAAATCAATAGCAATAGCCAAGTCCTTAGTGGGATTCATGGAGTCTCTGGCTCTTCTCCCTTTTTGGGGGGCAGATTCACTCTACTTGAGAGTTATCTGGATTTTTATTATATGCTAAGTATTTTCCCAGTATTAAATGGATTTTACATGTTAGGGGTTCACTTGTGGCTGTGAACAACCAGCCATGGGCGAGGACAGCCTGAAGTGTGCTGCCCCATTGGGGTGCCAGGAGGCAATGAAATGAAAGCTGGAGTGCAAGGGGAGCTCTGTGCCACTCTTTGAAAGAATATGGATGTGCCCCCTACCTGTGTGTGGCCATTTCTGCTGCCTGGCACAGCGTGGTGCCACGGCTCCTCTCCTTCCCCTTTTTTGAGTTACTGGGTGCACTGCAATTGCTGGATGCAGAGTGCCTGCACTCAGGGAAGTGCATCTGGCCCACACCCTGCACAGAAGGGAGAAAGCTTCTTGTGCCCACTCCCCCGCTCCACAGAGGGCTGGGCACAAGCAGGCCTTTGGTGTCTCCGGGGGTCTGGCATTACTTCAACTGTCCCTCCATGAAAGGCTTCACACTGGAAACTGGAAGTGTTATGAACCTCTCACACACCCAGAAAAATTTTGACCCTCATACCACTGAGGAAAGAGGAGCCTAATCCATTTCTTAACCAGCTGAGTAAGACTGAAAATCGACCTAGGAATTTTAATGCTGCCCTTTACTTTTAACCAGTCCTACAGAAGAAAAACCAGCTGCTACATTTCTCAGGCAAACAAGCATCCTCCTGCATGAGAGATCTTTTCACAAAAAGCAGAGGAGCAATTAGATCAAAACAGACCCAGGGTTAATTAGCCTCGTCAGGCTTTTGAGTATTTTGTTGTTCGTGGATTTAAAACGAAGGAATCAGAATTCTAGTTTATGACATTAAAGGTCTGCGACAGCATAATCTTTTCTTCTGTCTCTGCCTTCGATTGTTGATCACGGTGAAAGTACTGGAGTGTCACAGGCCTATGTATGCCTATTATCTGTGCAATTCACAGTTTAAACAAAGCAGCGTGGATTTTGTTTTAGCCTCCCAGTTGTTTAGAAAGGTTCTGTTAAGAGCCTTTGGACCAAGTCCATGGCTTAAATGGGTGCAACTCCATGTTGTTGACCTATGGAGTGGGGTCGTTAAAAAGAGTTTTGTAAAGATTCTCAGATACCATTGTTGTCAACAAGGTTTAAATCTTGGACCTTCAGCATCAGATATACAGGTCTCTTCACCACTTGAGCTGAAGGTGACCTCCTTTAGGCTAAAATATTTATTTTTGGTTTTTATCCTATTATATAGACGCATCAACAATTGTGCTGGCTTTAAAAAGTGCACAGCTTTTAAAACACTTTCTTTCTACAGTATTTCCATTGGACACTGACAGCAGAGATTTAAAAACAGGTATTACTTGAAATCACACCCTTCTACACATTAAATGTCTAGTCTCACCTCAGTGTGGAGCACTGCCTACCAGCTGTCAGATATTGCTTAATATTAATTTAATTAGGTGTGAATTCTCTACTAAGTTGTCTAAGTGGTAAGCTTTGAACCTTTAGATGGCTAATGACACGCACACGTGGTCCAATGGGTAGTCTTTGAACAATGAACAATGAACACATTTTATTGACCTACTTCTTTTCCAGCTCATTAAACACAGCTGCACACAAATGATCAAGAGAAAATAATCATCATAAAACCTTAGAATGCTTTTTTATACAAAAGAATCACACAGAATGTTACTGGCTGTAAGTACAGGGATCATTTCACCCATCACAGTAGCCAATCTGTGCCAGCACACTACACAAACATCAGCTTTAGAAAGAAAGTAAAGAATATTTTATCCAACTGATAAAACTGGGGAAACACAGGTAGATACCCCACGTAATGTAAACACCAGAGCTGGAATGTAGCCAGGATACTGAAGTTAAAACAAATTACAGTGGGTAGCTAAAGCTTCAATATGAGTTCACACTGGAGAAACAGAAATTCTGTAACAAACCACACCTTAGAACAGTGCTCCCCATACTTTTGGGAGCTGTATCCCCTTCAGGAAAAATCAAACCAACTGCACCTTCCCCCCCCAGCACTGCCACATACTGCTAAAAGCCTACACATCTTAATTTATTCATCTTCCACCACCTCAGCTAACCCTTTGCACTCCGTGATGGCTACAATGCTAGTGTGGATAATCATAGTAAATCTCTCTCTCCTTTCTTACATACGTTAATTTTCAGAGTAGCAGCCGTGTTAGTCTGTATCCGTAAAAAGAAAAGGAGTACTAGTGGCACCTTAGAGACAGACCAATTTATTTGAGCATAAGCTTTCGTGAGCTACAGCTCACTTCATCGGATGCATTTTTACATATGTTAATGTACAGCTAAATCGTTAACCATGCAGACATTTAAAGTGTGATCACTGGCATTTGAATTAGCACCTGTTGAAATGAAAGGGTTAATTCATTACTGTTGTTTCAGGCTCTCTGCAAACTCAGGCAGACATCACTGCATTGGTTAAACTGATATTTTGTAGGCTTTTCTGCAATCATAAAAGACAGACACTTAAAAAATGAAAGCTGAGGTCCTGGAGAACTACAGCTGCTGTGTCCACCTCCCAGGTCATCATTCACGTGCCCCTCAAGGGGCCGTGCCCCACCCTTTGACTAATACTGCCATAATATAATACTAAGTCACAGATTCATTACCCATGCAGAAGGAAGAGTGCCTTCTACAGAGGTACTATGCACATTTCCCAAAGCACCAGAGTTTTTACTTGGTGATTTCCTAAGCACTGACCAAGTTCAACTTTTTAGCTTATAAAAGCTGCCAAGACCAAAACCCAAGGTGATGTGAGTACAAAAGGCCTGAAAACAATGTGAAGAGCATTTCAGTAGCTAAACTAATGCCAAGTGCTTGTTTTAAATTCATTATGTGCTTATCTTACCCTTTAATGGAAGAAGCTGCTGATTACTGTAGGAAAACCATGGACACCACTAAAATTGGAAGCATGTGATCAAAGCCTCTTATCTGATGGTCATAGTGAAAAAATCTTCATGCTCCGCTGATTTCAACAGACAGGGAAATGTTCCCTTTTTCTGGTCTGTGAGGGATCTCCTGACAGTCATCTTAATGTGGCCATTGCTGACTTCGCTTTGTCTTCTAATCAGCACTGGCAGGAAGCATGCTGTGTTGATTTCGCCTCCTGTGGTCATTTACAAAAAATACTGCAAAACCAGAACCTTGGCATGTAATCTGTGTTACGTGCATCTCGGACACAGGAAGTTTAGGGGTGTGATTAAATACTTTGAAATGGGCTCTTTTTAGATTGTTTGATAAACACACTGTGAATAAGTAACTGCTGTTGAAACAGTTTGCGTAAAACCAAAGGGAATATTTTACATTAAGGCTGGGAAAACACTTACCAAGTAAACTTGTGGCTTTGTCTCAACTCCTTTCAGTGAAGTGCTTCCCTTGAGCAAAAGGAACAACCTCAGACATTACTCTTCCTCTCTCCCTCCCCCTTCATTTTCCCCACTTGTCTCTTTTATCCATAACCCTGGCCTTACCCTTGAGTCTGAATTTATCAGCACTTCCTTCATCTCCCTTTTCTATAAATCTATCACCACATCCTGCAGCAGTGCCCATGTACGATGCTGGTCTGATTTCACTTCCGCTGTAATCTGCAATTGTAACTTCATGTTCCCTTGCTTTAACTACTGCTAACCCCTTCTTTATGACCTTCCCAAATGCTAGCCTCTCCAGACCCCATCAGGTGACAATGCAGGCCATCTCCTCCCAAAAAGTAAAAAATGGTACCAAATCAGTCACATTCTCAAACTACTGCAATGGCTCTCCAGTCATTTCTGGAGGCAGTCCAAAATTGCCCTTCATATTTTTATGCTTTTATGGACGTGCTGCAGCATATATTAAGACCAATTTCTCGCCTCATCTGCTATCTGTTATTGAATTCTGGAAATATATTCTTTACAGTTACTCTTTAAAGTGTTTTTCTTTTTTGGATGAAAGACTCTAAGCAAAATAAAATTGCACTGTAGAGTAGAACCTCACTTATTCTCATTAGCATTCACATTCAGAGGAACTGGTGTGGAACAAACTTCCAGAGGAGATTAGATAAATCCAGTCTGGCCAACCTTTAGAGTATGTCTACACTGGAGTTGGGAGGTGTAATTTCCAGCTTATTGGAAATTAGACATACCTGTGCTAGCTCTGATCCCGCTAGCACACTAAAAATAGCAGTCTAGCCACAGTGATATGAGTACTTGGCTAGCCACCCCAGTACTCATGGAATTGTACTTCAGGCAGCTAGTACAGTATGGGTATGTCTACTTGAACGGGAAATTACACCTTCTAGCTCAAATGTAGACCTACCTTTAGAAAATTCTACAAAACCTTCTGATGTGCTAAAGTTTTTCTACCATAAACATAACACTGACACCATCAACATCCCATCATCGCTCACTACCACACCAAAACACCCTACCCAAAGAAGAGCTTTCTATAACCAGATAAGGAAGGCAAGCCAGAGATACCATGGCCAATATATTTTATGTGGAAGGCACTCAGCTACTATGGTGATAGGTGGCAGTACAAGACACAGACAGACAGACAATCTGCCCCAGATTTCTTAGCAAATATTAAGCAGATACTGTTGTGAGGTCTCGTATTACTATGACTCCATTATTTTTATATAATTTGCTACAGGGCATTTCCTGGAATATTATGAAGTACTATAATAAATAATTGAAGCTAGATTGCATTTTTCACAATAAGCAAGCAAGGTACATTTTGTGATTCAGTAGCCAAGACTTTTATTGCGGGTACTTGCATCCTTACTATTTTGCAAAATTTGATTATCTTCAAAGGGTTTCTCTGGGCCATTAGAGTGCATTATTTATTCATACTGGTGCATTGTATCTATGCCAGGCTGTAAGTGCATTACAAAATTTATATAAAACAGTTTTAATAATGTATTAAAACAAGGCCCCCTACTAAGCCTACACCCATAGATCATACTGCATAAGAGAAACACAGCCTCCCCATCAGCTCTTCTTCACCTCAAAAAAACAATTAGTAAAGTTCTACTGAATGGCGGCTCCCTTTCCTGAGAGATCACCTCTCTCTCCGGGACACAGTGTCACATGTGAGATCAGCAGACCCTCTCAAGTTGAGCTGAGGATTGAGTGTTGGGGTGGGGGTGGGGGGGGAATCTTCCGTGTTGGAACTTGTTCCCGTCGCACTCCACTTCTCCAAATCCCAGATCTGCTAACCTTCTGGCCATGCTACAAAGCCCATCCTTCTGGTCTCTTCTCCAAGGATGCTGTGTCCTTTATTTACTTTGTGGTTTCTAATTTATGGAATGGACACATACAACTATATTTCAGAAATCTGAATGAATAAATAAAAGTAAATAAGTATGTAGCCATCGTTACAGTTAACAGACTATGGGGATAGAGTCACTTTAAGGGACTGAAAACTTGCATGTTGTCTCCATTCGTTTTATGCTATTGGAACAACCACATGCCTTATCTACCCCCCTGCCCCCCCAAAAAACCCCAAGTCTATATGTAAAGGTTGAGATGGCCTTTATTTTTTATACCTACATGGCCAAATCCTCTAATTCTCCTTACTCTAGCTGTCCCATTGACATCAAAGTCCACTCCACCAAAATCAATGGGACTACATGTGTGAATAAAATAAGAAAGGTTTGGCCATTATCCTGTTTTTGTGTGAGAAATTGGCATGTAAGGCACCGCTGAGTAAGAGGTGCCCACGTATGTAAAATATATAAAATGCCAGTGGTATGTCCGAAGGAAGGGGATGATTAATCTGAATGCTGCACTTCCACAGAATTATAATGCTATTTTAGACTTATCTCCTAATTAACAAAACCCTCAGAAAGGGACATTGGAAATTGCAAAGAGTAAAATTATACAAGAAATCCTCTATTTAAATTAGCCAACATTATAAAAACAACACTTAGTTAACTGTCTTAATTATAAGGCTATGTAATACCACTTCATCCATTGTGGTTATGTTCGAAGACTAGATAAGATATTTTCACTGACAGAATTAGTAACAGAAGTATAAGACCCTACAACTACGGAGGCCAAAAGCAAGTGTTGGTTGAAATATGCTAATTGCAGATGACATATAATAACATATTTTTCACTTTGGTATCACACTGCCATGTGATTTAATCCCTTTTGCCATCTGCTTTAAACAAATGGTGATGTTATTCCCAAGAGGAAAACATACTTCCCTTATGATTCACTTCCACCAAGCATCCCACAAACATTGCTTTATTAAAGTTGAACATAAAACGTTGTGTTCTGTGTCATGAGACAAGACTAAAACTTGTTGCCAATTTCAAATTTAAAGACGATTTTATTCTGCCTGTGAGGTTATCTCCTAGCATTAATGCATCTGTGCAACATTAGTGCTAGCACTGATGGAATTACCTTGTCTTACAAATATCTATACTTGTTCAATTAGCTGAATTACAACTATGCTTTGAGCAATGGGTACCTTCGATGCAGTCACTCATACTAAGGGTACTGGGAATGTGTCTAGAACAAAAGACACAAACTACTCATCTTAGAATTAATGGAATGCTGTCAACTTGGCATCTCGTCAATTTCAAAAACTGCGTTAAAAGTAGTTTCAGATACCACACCTGCCCATGAGTCTCCATGTCAATTTTGTGGGTTTGCAACCACATATTCCTCTATTTGAAAAAGTGTTTCTCCTCCTTATTCCTGGGTGAAAGACCTATAAAAGCAATGGAGGAATACAGGGCAAACAGTAAAAAGTGACAATATACAATATGTTGTCAAATGCACAGAGTAAGCAAACTTGGGGGTGGGGGGAAGGGTATTTTTCCATGCTAATCTGCATTTTTTTCCCTGCTAAAATTATGCAGATGGAATATTCAGAGCCCCTGTTTTGCTGTTTGCCATACAGGATTTCCCTAAATGAAATCAGAAATCCTATTAAGTGTGTACTATACTTGGGTGCAATTTTTTTTTTTAAATGCAGATGTTGACTGCTGCACCAGATGACTTCCTAATCTGATAATTTAAAATGAATTGGTTCATTGCTGATGGGTTATGTAAGCGACAGTATGAGATATGCAAAAGAAGTTTATGTTTCGATACAAAATTTGGTATTTAAAAATAAACAGTTAGACAAATAAAGGAACTGTGATGACATTTTTGTAACAACAAGGAGTCTGGTGGCACTTAAAGACTAACAGATTTATTTGGGCATAAACTTTCGTGGGTAAAAAGCTACTTCTTCAGATGCATGGAGTGAAAATTACAGCTGCAGGCATTATATAATGACATATGAAGAGAAGGAAGTTACCTCACAAGTGGAGAACCAGTGTTGAAGAACTGAATCAGAAGAAGTGGTTTTCTACCCACGAAAGCTTAGCCCAAATAAATCGGTTAGTCTTTAAGGTGCCACCGGGCTTCTTGTTGTTTTTGTGGATACAGGCTAACAGGGCTACCCCCGATACAGTACTTGACATTTTTGTAACAGTTACTCAACATCTTGAAAGTCCCAACTGACGAATGAATCCCTATGAGCTGTAGCTCACGAAAGCTTATGCTCAAATGAATTGGTTAGTCTCCAAGGTGCCACAAGTACTCCTATTCAATAAAGCACTCAAACATGAGCTCAAAGTTAAATATGTACCCAAGTGCTGTTCTGAATAGTGATGGTTTTCAGAATCAGGGCTTTGCTAACTTGGAGCCCTGGCGAGACAGTATGAGCACTTTTAGAATGTGTTTAACACTATGTAATATAAAGTGAATATCACCTGATCATCATACTTATATTAGTTTTACATGGTGTGGGCCCTGTGACTTCAACAGAATTATTCCTGATTTACACTAGTGTAAATTCTAATCATGCCCATTCAGTGCATTTTTAATTTCCTGGATGGAAAGCACACTGCAGAAAATGATATGTAAATACATCTCACTATGTCATATCTAATGTTAAGGTTATTAAAATCAACATATTACTAAATACTGCATCTTAAATATTAGGTTAAAGCAAGTGAAACTGGTTCACACTCTTTAAGAGTGGGCTCAACAAAACAATCATCAGTTTCTTTGCCTCAGGGAGCAACTTTTTAAAAGGATTTAAGAGTATCTAAAAGTATAAGAGACTACAAAAAGGCAAACGGACTGGAAAAATAACTAAAGGAAAACCTCCTCCTTGGATGGGGATAGAAAGTCTAATAATAGAGTTTGCAGTGTTGTAGGCACGTTGGTCCCAGCATAAGAGATAAAAGGTAAGTGAAGTAATATATTTTATTGGATCAACATCTGTTGGTAAAGCTTCGGAGCTACACAGAGCTCTTCTTCACGTCTGGGAAAGGTAGTCAGAGTGTCACAGCTAAATACAAGGTAGAACAGATTGTTAAGCATAAGAAGTTAATACAAGTTGCAAGAGACCATTCAAGATGAAGTGGGCAATTAACACCTCTGCAGTCTTAGGACAAAGGAGGGTTAGTGGGTTACAGACTGGTGTAATAATTCATAAAACCGGTGTCTCTAGTGAGTCCATGATTTTTAATGTCTAGCAAAGTTATGAATTCAAGTTCCCTGGCCTGGGACTCACCAGCTAGACTTCGAATGGTTCACCTGAGTCTCCCTCCAACATACTTTGCTCTTTTCTATCTAGAACACCTGAATATTTATGAGGCTACCTGGGTCAACTCACTAAAGGGATAATGCTGCAAGGGGCTGAATGCCCTTAGCTTGACTACAAGAAGAGTTAAGGGCACTCAGCACATCATAGTGTAAAGTGTACCCCTATTCAGAGGGGCGGCACAAAGCCTTAAATTGACTTAAAGCCCACTTTAGCACTTGGGGAAGCACAAGTGGGATTTAAGTGGTGCACAGGTCTTGAGCTGGCCCTCTGCACAGGAATGAATTTTACCTAGGAGGCACTCAGCTCATGGCACACTACCCAATCCCTGAAAACAGGTTTGTTGCAATAAAGCCAAGGGTTCCCACCACCATGGCTAGGCTTCTGTACTTTGAAATGATGGCTAAATTGGGCAATAATTTGAAAATGATCAAGATGCCACCGATAGAGAAGCATTGTGAATATTTAAGCATGGGCGGTGGGTGGAGATCCCCTTCAGGGAGGCTAGCTCCTGGCTGCACCCCTTCTGCTTGTGCTGCCCCCTCCCCTCACAGCCAGAGCCCTGAGACCCACTTCCCCCCCCGCAGCTGGACCCACAAGCCCTTTCCCCCGCCACACCCAGAGGAGCCCCGAGTCCCCCACCTCGGCTAGGAGAGGCTTGGGCCAAATGCAGCCCTGAGCACCTCCCCTCACCCCATGGCCAAAAGAGCCCCAGGCCTGATGGAGCCCCCCACAGCCAAGCCACACCTTCCCAGAACCAAAGCTGCCCAGCAGGAAAAGCTCTTGTCTTTTCTCTTCTGGAAGAAGAACCTGAGCTTTTGATTTGCCCCATGCAGGTACCAGGATGGCTGGGGAGGCAGTATGTGTTATGCAGCTTCCCAGTGTTCACCAACAATCTCCCTGAAGTCCAGAGAGATTACTGAAGAACCCAGGAAGCTGAATAGCAGATACTGCCTCCTTGGCTACCTCGGAACCTTCACGAGGCATAATAGTAAGCAAAAACTTCCACCAAACTCACAACCAGCATCCGGCAGCAGCAGCTGCGCCAGGGGAGGCTGAGCCTCCTGTGGCCTATTATACCTGCCACCCATGTATATAAGCTAAATGAGAGGAGATGAATAATTGGTGCATCCATTCAAAATTGTCTCTGATCACTAAAGAAAACAACTCAAGATGTGAGGTTTTCATCCTTCCCCCAAAAATGTGTTTTATGCTCTCAGAAGTGTCAGAATGATTAATAGCGAAAAACGTGTATAAGTAAAATGGTGTTATGAATGTTTTAATCTTTTGCTTGTTTGGAATGATATCAATAATTTTTGGTACATTCCCAAGAAATATTTTTGTTATACTTTTCAGTACACCATACAGTACATGGACATATCTTGTGCTGAGATTGCAAAAAATAAAAAATCAAACTTCAATTTCCCCCCAGATTTATCCTTTGTACAGACTTCAATACAATTACTGGTGCAGATAACATCTGAATAGAAAATGCACTACAGCACCTTATATTGAAGCGTTCATATAAGACTTTAAAAGGGGTTCAAAGTGTACACATTAATCAAATCTAAGAGATAACGATTCAGTACTATGCATGGCTAAATCCTGAGGCATCATTGTGGATATGTACCCCGACACGTCAATTGAATTCCGGGAAGTAATTTATTCAATTCTCAAGCTATCCAGCCACAGAACTATATTTTCTTCCTCTTTCCAATTAGCTGAAGTAGTTAAATTATCTGCATGAAAGAAGACAACAATTACCCTAGAGCAGGGGTGGCCAACGTGTGGCTCCGGAGCCACATGCGGCTCTTCAGAGGTTAATATGCAGCTCCTTACCTAGGCACTGATTCTGGGGTGGGGCTATAGATGCTAACTTTCCAGTGTGCTTGGGGATGCTCACTGCTCACCCCTCTGCTCTGCCCAAAGCCCTGCCCCCCCTCCACCCCTTCCCCTGAGCCTGCCATGCCCTTGCTCCTCCCCCACATAGCCTCCTGTGCATGTGAAACAGATGACTGCAGTGGGCGGGGGGAGGGAGGGGAGTAGGCGCTGATTGTTGGGGGCTGCGGGCAGATGGGAGGCGTTGGGGGCTGGGGAGTAGATGAGGGACTACTGACGTATTACTGTGGCTCTTTGGCAATGTACATTGGTAAATTCTGGCTCCTTTTCAGGCTCAGGTTGGCCACCCCTGCCCTAGAGTATGAAGACACTTTTCTATCAATCATTTTCTTCCTTCTACTAAATGACTGTATGGGAACTAATGCCAGTTACAGCTTAAGGGAACTTGCCCTAGGTCTTTGGTAAGTGCTCTCTCGCAAACACACACGATTTGTAATCGTGTCAGCTATGTGAAGAAACCCTATGTCTTACCTTTTAAAATATTAATTCAGTATTATTCAGTAAAGAAATGTAGCTATTTTCATGTGGGTATATTTATAAAGTTAAATTGTGTGGCAGGTAATACACCATAGAAGATAGTATCATTAGCTTTTTGTTAATATTTATAGGCATTAAATATCTTGTTTCTGAAAATTATTTCATATCTTATTTTTCCAGTATTCCTACATACTTATTACAAAACACTTAATAATGCAGTAAAAGCAATTGCCTAAATGCAGTCAATTGTTAAAATCAGAACTGTACCTGCAATACAATTATTTGTGCATTGCCATTTCTAGTCAACTAGAAGCACAAAATATTCAACAGTTGTTTTTTAATTCTATTTCCACTTATAATTATAACTTGTGTGTATTTTTTCCTCAGAGAATTATAAGAATTCACAATAGCTTTCAATAGAAATGGCTGAAAAATTCAAAACACCTTTCACAATTTTGTCAAAACTTTGAAAATTCAAAAAGTTTTCACTAACTCGTTTTCCTACATTTCTGATTGGGTGATGTCATAGTTAAGAGCAATGGCACTTGTATTCCTCCTCCACGGTTAAGCAAGGGCACCCACTCTCAGGCTTCTGGCTCCCCAGCCAGCACCTCTTCTGGACAGAGGCCTGTCTCTCTCTCCATCCTGACCAGGTTTTTCCCAGGCTGCAGAGTTTCCTACCTACACTCTGAGATCCCGAGCAAGCCAGACTGTTTAAGCAGGCCTCCTTTGCCGCCTTCTTAGAGGCTATAAACAGGGTAGTTACCCACAGTTGTTATGACCTGGCTCTTTCTAAGCAAGCACATTTATTCTTAAGGTAAAAGCATTACAGGAAAAGCATATTAAAAACAATTAAAAAAACACCTAATAAGCTTACCAGAGATCACACCCTTCCCCCAAACTCCACAAAGACTCTGGTTGGTGTCAGTACTTCC
Organism: Caretta caretta; assembly: GCF_965140235.1. Lineage (NCBI taxonomy): Eukaryota > Metazoa > Chordata > Testudines > Cheloniidae > Caretta > Caretta caretta. The sequence continues at coordinate 49,524,162 of NC_134210.1, forward strand.
AACTTTCCCTAGAGGATTGGGCCCTCCCTTTGGACTGAACGTCCTGCCCATTTGCTGGATCAGAACCAAGGCCCCAAGTCAGTTTAAACTCAGTTTATTTATCCAAAAGTCCATTCTTTGTCTGCTGGTCTCTGGAGAAGCCAGTTTGAACGAGTATATGCAAGTCTCTCCAGGTGGTGGTGCCTCTCAGGAGGTTTTCACAATCTGAGTGAATTTGCCTAATCATACCCCATTGTTCTTAGTTCTTGGAAAGCTAGGGTCCCCCACCCCAGGGAATGACATAGAATACCTGGCCCACAGTGAAACATAAATTTAACACAGTAAGATTTAACTTAATTCAATGAGGTCTGTCCAAGATATTGCAGGATATTGCCATACATGTCAGTCAGAATTTTGGAACACTACGGAGCAGAACTGACTTTATCCTGACGAGGTATCAGGAAATGTGTGCACATGATTAGAGATCTCCCTGAACTCCGCAAGTTTAACAAAATGCATGGGGAAAAAAATCAGTTTCCTGATATGAAATATCCCCACAACTCAGCTTATTTTATGTGGGGTGATTTACTTCATTTCCATGTGCTGAGCCATTTGATTTTGCTTTAGAATGCCATCTGTCTTTCAGCAGAGAAGTTTAAAGTTCTTCTCATGCCGTACTCTGTGTACAGCAGCACATGATGAATGACAGAGCGAGGCCTGAATCATTCCGACTCACGCAGTGGAGGGCCGTAATACAAAATACCTTTCATCTGTTTTACAAACATTTATACAATATCTATCTGCGGGGTTCAACGTATCACCTGCTCTAGGAGTACACTATGGGTAACGTTTTTAAAAGTGCCTCTGTAACTTAGGAGCCCAAGGACTTGTCTACACACAGAAGTTCCACCAGGATAACGTAAAATCAATTTAATCAAACCAGTGCAACTTTTGGCACGTATTCCCTTCTGTAGGTTTAATACTGGTTACATTGGTTCAGCTTGCACCTGCACATTTATCAATGCAAGCTAAATAAATATCCATACATTTAATCCTGCATAAGTGTTGACACACAGAGTTGCATTAGTTTAACTACATCAGAATAAAAATCACAGTTTTAGTTAAACTGGAACAACCTTGACTAGGCCTAGGTCATTTAGGCATTTTTGAAAATGTTACCCTGTATTAATAGGGCCCTACCAAATTCACCATCCATTTTGGTCATAGGACTTTAAAAATAGTATATTTCATGATTTCAGCTATTTAAATCTGAAATATCACAGTGTTGCAACTGTAGGGTCTTGACCCAAAAAGGAGTTGAGGGGGAATCACAATGTTGTGGGGCCGGGGGGGAGGAGGGGGGGTTGCAGTATTGCTACCCTTACTTTTGCACTGCTGCGGGCGGTGGTGGTGCCTTTGGACCTGGGCAGTGGGAGAGCGGCGGCTGCTGGCATCGGGAGCCCAGCTCTGACGGCAGAGCCACCAGCAGCAGCAGCGCAGAAGTAAGGATGGCCTGGTGTGGTATGGCCACCCTTACTACTGCACTGCTGCCTGCAGAGCTGGGCCCTCAGTCAGCAGCCGCCACTCTCCAGCCACCCAGGTCCAAAGGCAGCAGCACAGAAGGGTGGCATGGCATGGCATGGCTGCTGGCAGGGCGCTGCCTTCAGAGCTGGGCACCTGCCTAAAGCCGCCGCTCTCTGACCGCCCAGCTCTGAAGGCAGCACAGAAGTAAGGGTGGCAATACTGTAATCCCCACTAAAATAATCTTGCAACCCCCCTGCAAGTCCCTTTTGGGTCAGGACCCCCAATTTGAGAAACGCTGGTCTCCCCTGTGAAATCTGTACAGTATAGGGTAAAAGCACACAAAAGACCAGATTTCACGGTCTGTGACATGTTTTTCATGGCTGTGAATTTGGTAGGGCCCTATGTATTAATAATTAAGCTGATTTGCTTTGTTACACAATCTAAAACAGTTATAATGATCAGACTAAACTGGCCCATTTTTGATTATTATAGGGTAACTGATTGTTATTGCTATATGGGAAGCAAGTGTGTTAAGGATAATGTTTGCTCAAGTAAGACTTGAGCTGATTCTCTTTTCATGCATAAAAAAGGGAATTAAGGAGCCAACTCCTTGGTCAATGAAATTCTTGTTTGAGTAACAACTTTAAGATTTGGCCCAAGATAAATGAAAATAACACTGTGCATATGCATGTTTTCAATTTTTGATCACACTCAGTTCTGCTCTCCATTGTTTTTTTGCCCTGTTTTGAACATAACCCCTACACAGTTGGTTGTAGAAAGAGTGATCTTTCTGCACTGCCATGAACCAGGCTCAGATCCAATTCTCAGGATATTTTTATTCTTTGAGCTGGCAGGAGGTAATGTGTTCAGACCTCACCCAGTAATGCTAAATTGCCTTGTTTCACTTGGAATCACAGAAGTTAGTGTTAGGGGTAAAAACCCTACTAGGTCATTTAATCGATTTCCCTGCCAGTGCCGGCTTGTCCCCTACATCTATTAGATCTTATTTATTTCTTGGCTTTTTTAACCAGGTTCATCAGAGTGCCTTACGAACTGTAATGAATCAATGAAGATACTAAATAAGACCAGAGCTGACAAAGAACCTGAAGGCACCCCAGCTAGCTGCTTCCTTGAAAACTTGATACTTTGGAGTTTATCATTAACTTTTATTTAAATCCTTCAACAAGTTTTCAATCCATAGGACAATGTTTCTTGCTTGCCTGTATTGAGTGTGAGATTTCATGAAATAGTATCAACTGCAGGAACAGAATCCAAACATTTTATCTACAACTTTTCCTGCATCCAGCAATTTTGCATTTTGGGAGCAGGAATGGGCATAATCAAGGTCATACAGTAAGAGCTATTCTTCACAAACTCATACTACTTATTTTTCAAGATTCCTTTACTCTCTGAAGTTATGTGATTTTCCTTCCATGATTAAGGTGAGTCTTTCAATGCCATTCTCAGTGGATCCTCAATGAGGTCCTGAAGCAAAGGATATGTTCAAGGATTACTCTAAGCACTAATCATCAGTTAGCAGTTATAAATTAAAATCTGTTCTGACTGAGAAATTTCAAGTATTGAACAGGAAGTTTCTTGCAGTAGCAACTTGTCTGCAGCCTTGATATTTTACACAGTAATGTGAAATGCAAGCAAACCTTAGCATGTTGAAAAAAGGCCTTGATTTGGTGACACACAGGATAGCTTTCGCAAAGATTGAGTTATTCATCTATTTTTGTTCCATTCCTCTGACTTCCTTTTCTCCTCTCCTGTCAGTTAGCGTAATAGAGTTGTCTCAGTAAAATCTAGTGTATTAACAACTCTTCTCACACATCACAATCAAATCGTGATCAAGTATCAGCCATGCGTCCATTGGCACACACACAACAACTCACCACTGCAATATTATTAGTGTTCCTTTTTACTACAGAATCGCCTTCATTTTTTTAGGAATAATCCCTCTGAGAGGTGATGGATTGCCTGTTTTGTCTATTAGATACAGATTTAAGGTGTTTAATTACCATTATTACAAGCATCCTTGTTGCTTTTGCAGGAGGAGGATACCTGATGGCAGGGAGCAGTAGATTTCCAAAGTTCATTGGTGATGGCTGGTTGATTTTCACTAGTCCTGGTTATATCTGAATTGGTGACGTTTATCCCATATACACCATCCTGGTACACTAGAGATGGATTTGATTTGTTGAGACTGTTTAGTGACATCTGTACTAAAGTTTCATTTATGAAGAATGAATTTTCAGCACTTAAGCTCTCCGATTGACTATGTCCCATTATCTGAACAAGAGAAAACAAGGAAAACATGTAGCTAACCACTTCACCTTTGCCTAACATCATCAGTCGCCTTCTTATACTAGCTGCCAGTAAGGGTGAAATTCATAACAAATGTCCACTTCATTCATCAGGAACACATTAAGTCGGTTGTGTTGTATAAGAATAATCAGCAAGAGTCTGCTAAATAATGTCTCAGCTCCATTCATAATACAAGAAAACAAATCAATGTTTGCCAAATGGAAAACAACAAAGGGCCAGATCCAGGGAGGAGCTGAGCTTTTTTGCTGTTCACTTTGAAGGGGTTAAACTCTGTCCCTCTGCTCAACATTGGACCATGTCACTTAGAAAGAAGGAGCAGAAATGGCAAGATAACCACTCCAGTTGCAAATTCATAGAAGCTTTTAAGAAGTCATCAGTGTCTTCTTTTCAAGCAGATCTTGAGAGTGTCATTCTTTCAACAGGCAGAGGGGGTTTGTTAATACATGAGGCCACCACTGAGACAGCCTTCGGGGACAAAGACTGAATTTCAGCCATAGCAATGAGGAGCTTATAGCTTTTAGTTAAAGGAATGGGAAGCAGAAACTTGACACTGGAGGCTCCCTAGACCGCTCTGGTGTTCCTCTCTCTCCATCACAGTCTGTTAGCACTTCTCCCACCCATTAAAACATTCAAATAGACACCCCCACTCCCTCCATTACAGTTGATGGACAGACTCTTTTTGTCATCCCTTTTAGTAAGTCCTGCCCAGTGAACCAAAGTGCATTGGAAACTGAAATACTCTCCAGCTGCACCAGTGCTCAGACTGGTAACTATACAGATTTACTCACATTCACACTGCTTTCACCAAGGTTAGATCAAATAGGGAGGTGAGTGGAAGGAGGCCCTCACTCACCTCTCGCTTTGAGCGCTGGTCTGGACCGAGCCTCAGCTGGGGCTGGTCAGGAACATATGTGATTTCCTGACAACTTTTCACTCTCGTGCCCCCAACTCCCAGGACTGTTGGGGGCGGGAATTTGGTTCCCTTCATAGCTCAGAGCAGTCTCAGAGATTCTGCAAATTGTGTCAACTGACAATGGCCCCCACCAGGCCTTTATACCATCAGGGTTTGCTGGCCTGAAGCACAACCCCTCCTGCCCGCATCTGAGATGCTGCTTGTGAGAGAGGGTGACACAGAGCAGGTTTTATACCCGCCAGGGATTCCCGCACTGGGGAAAGCCCCAGCTGCTCGCTTGAGCCAGCACTGTTGCAAAGGGACTGCAGCAACTGTTGAGGATCTGTCCCTTAGAAGTTTCTAGACAGTCTGCACCCCACACATGGATATAGCCTTCCTCTGAGAAACAGGGGTGTTCTCTTGCTCCAGAAAACTAAACATTTCCCCAACTATTTAATGGGAAAGCAGAAGTGGTTGAGTAAAATGTGGACATGATGATCCTTTCTATTTCCTCACGTTTATACCCATGGGCCGAGTGTCATTCTGCAGTGCTCCTAGCCTTTGGGAAACCCTTGGATGCTTCTGAAGCTAGGTCACATACACACCAACTCAATACGTTGCCAAGTGAAGTATCAGATTTGTCTCAGAAAAAACTTTCTGCAATTTCAGTATCTTAAGGGTAGGTCACTATAATAATATAGACTGGCTTAGGGTAAAATTATCGAAGGGAAATCATGTACCTCATTGCTCCCTGATGGAAATGCTGCAGGCAGACTGCTCTGGCGGCTGTGTTTCCAGTGCCACAATATCTTTTGTTGCATCTTCACGTTATCTCTTTCCTTTTCCACCATCCTCTGGCCCTCCCTAAGCCTTTCCAGGTTCTGCTGGAACTCCTGCAGCTGAAGCTCCAGTTCTCCCCGGTTCCGATGAAGAAGCTGTTCCTGACATAGGCAATCTCTCTCCCTCTCCTGCAGCTGATTCTCTCTTATCTCCTGCTCCCGTTGCTGCTGGTCACACTCGCGGGACCAACGCTGCTGCTCCTGTTGAAACTGTTGCTGAAGTTTGTGTATATTTGCCAGTTCTTCCCTTTGTTTTTCCAAATTTCGGTATTTTTCCTGGTCTAGCAGTAGGTTTCCACGAGAACTGTGACCCCGACTGGTCCTTTCATGCTCTTGCAGTAGTATCTTATGGATCTCCACATGGCTGTCCTGGATGGTTAAGGCTGCCTAGTCACCAAAACCAAATATTAATTTCCACCTGATTTTGAATTTTTTTAATAAACATTATGTAAAAATATTACTATTTTCCTTAAGCGTCAGCACTCAAGTGAATACTGGCTCAGGCCAAAGGTCCATCTAGCCCAGTATCCTGTCTTCCGACAGTGGCCAGTGCCAAGTGCCCCAGAGGGAATGAACAGGTAATCATCAAGTGATCCATCCCCTGTCACCCAGTCCCAGCTTCTGGCAAACATAGGCTAGGGACACCATCCCTGCCCATCCTGGCTCATAGCCATTGATGGACCTACCCTCCATGAATTTATCTAGTTCTTTTTTGAACCCTGTTATAGTCTTATCCTTCACAACATCCTCTGGCAAGGAGTTCCACAGGTTGACTGTGCATTGTGTGAAGAAATGCTTCCTTTTGTTTGTTTTAAACCTGCTGCCTATTAAAAGTACAGAATTCTGTATTCATGCATGTTCTGAGAGACATTTTGTAATGAACTGAATCATTTCACTCTTTTTCAGGGAGTTTCTAGTTAGTGATGAATATTATCATCTCATTTTTATATTACAGCCATGCCCAGAAACCCAAATTAGGATCAGGGCCTCATTGTTCTAGATACTATATTGTAATAACAACAATAAAGAGAAAGAGCTTATGCAGATAAACCTGAAATGCAGCTTTTCATCAGTAGATTTCGAAGAGCCTTACAAAAGGAGGTCAGTATCTTCATCCCCATTTTACAGATAGGGAAACTGAGTCACAGACTTGCCCAACGTTGCCCAGCAGGCCAGTGGCAGAGTGAGGAATAGACCCCAGGTCTCCTGAGTCCCAGTCGAGTGCTCTATCCAGTAGGCCACACAATCCTTGTCTCAAAACAGCTCACAGAGAAAAAGGATGGTTCAGTGGTTAGGGACTAGCCTAGAACTTGGAAGATCTGGGTTCAAGTCCCTGCTCTGCCACAGACTTCTTGTGTGCCCTTGGGCAAGTCACTTAGCCTTTCTGTGCCTCAGTTCTCTCATTGTAAAATGGGGACATACAGCACTTCCCTATCTCACTGGAGTGTTGTGAGGATAACTACATTAATGACTGTGGATGAGGTCCACATAAGTAAAGAGATGAAAAAAGCCCTGTTTATTTTGTTATAGAATAACTACTTCTTTCACTAAGAGTTGTACTTAAGCAATTAAGCAACACCCTGCATTGGGGCTGGCGTGGGTGAGGGAATCCATTCCAGCAGGAATCATCTGAGGCTTCCAAGTGACTCCATTATAATTCCTGGCTCTTGCTTACTATATTGGCTGAGTTGCATTGCCTAGTTTGGAAGATGGGGAGGGCCATGGTTCTCTCTCCTTGCTCCTCTCTGCTCCATATGGTTGCTACTACAACAGAAGTAAACTATCATAGTTCTTAACATTAGGGAGAGATTATGGCTGGCCCCTGTGCAGAAATTTAAGGGGTGGCAAGATCACAGTGCCCTCACCCAGGAACATTCACCCTCTGCCAGGCCCGGTCTGGGTCTACAATACTGAAGTTATAGAAATGATAAAATAATTAACTATCAATTTCGTATTTTGCCAAACTATTGTATTTTGAAATTTTTAGGGAACGAAATTCTTTAGCTATTAGATAAAATAGATAGATACTCTGGCAAGTGGGAAAAGATCAGTGGCTCTGCCTGCCCATAAATGCCCTAAATCTTATAATAAATGACAACAGAACTGTGCATGTATATAGGGCCGCTCATTCAAAAGTATCAGGCCTGGTCTACACTTAAAAATTAGATCCACCTAACTATAAAAGCGGCAAAGAGTCCTGTGGCATCTTGTAGACTAACAGATGTATTGGAGCATAAGCTTTCGTGGGTGAATACCCACTTCATCGGTTGCATGTAGACTCAGGACTGTGATAAATTTCGAGCCCTGATTGCCATGGACAGGTTGACAAAGCCCCCAGTGTAGATACAGCTACGTCGATGGAAGAATTCTTCCACCAACCTAATTATTGAATCTTGGAGATATGGATTAACCTCATCAACAGAAAAAGCTTTCCACAGCTGCAGGACATGCCTACTGCCATGCAGATGCTTGTGGAGTAAACAGCTATGCCACTGTCGTGCTTGTAAATTATATGTAACCTCAGATACTTTACAAACAGTAATTAATTAGGCCTCACAACACCATTGAATGAAGCCAAGCAATTATTAGCACCGGTCCAAATCTTTGGACTGAAAAATTTCCTGTGGGAAAATGTGGCTTTATCAGAATTAAAATTTTTCATGGGAAACGTCATTTTTAATTTTTTTTCAATTTTTCTTCAACAAAAAAAATGTCATTTCAAAATGTCAAAAATGTTGTCATTCTGATTGTAAATGTCAACATTTTGTATTTCAAAGTTTCTGAATCAAAATTTTTCAGAACTTTTCCTTCCAGCAAAATTTTTGATATTTCAGTGTTTTGTCTTGATGTGAGATGAAAACTAATGTTGAAAGACGGGATTTTTCTGTGGGATGGAAATTCCACTTTTTGACCAGTTTGGGTAATTGTACCCTGTTTACAGTTATGAGGTTAAATAATATAGCCAAGATCATACAGCTGGCAACAGAACCTAGAAGTCCAACTCCCAGCAGGTTACTCTACGCATTAGACAAAAACTGTTCAAAGTCTTGGCTTTATTGTTAGGAGTCAGGAATCTATTATGCAAGAGCTATCTGTGCAATTTACATAATCTGGGGAGTGTTTTAATTTAAATATCCAAATTTTCCAAGATTCTGAATGGTATCTGGAAAGGAGATAAGGTGCAATTTGACTGATTAGTTTAGATCCTCCATCTTATTTTCTCCACAGCCCTTCGGATTGTACAAGCCTCTCCTGGAAAAAGTTTTCCAAAAGAAGTATTCTTCTGAATTCTTGGAAGGAGAATATCATTGTAGCATAATATAAACCAACACGTGTTATATTACTTTATTATTTAAATTACGCAAGAGTAAAAAGTCAATAGAATGTGACATGGTGACAGTGTCTGAAAGTAGGGGAAGATAAAGAAACTTTTTCTTAAGGGAAACATTAATAGATGTATTACTGTACGAAGTTAACAGAGTAATCACCTGTATGCTGTACAAGAGGCGGGTTAAATTCTGGATTGCTTGTACAATCTGGAAAAGAAGAGAAGGATTTGCAAAACTATGAAAACTATAAAGAATAACTAAATAATACGTTCATATTTGGACTTTATACTCACCTCAGTCGGTGTAGAACCTGAGAAATTCATGTGTTCTACCTACAATAAATGTAAATACATATAGCTGTGAATATCTGTTATAAACTTTGAAATAGGATATTCTAGATAATGTTTTTTCCTAGCCCAAATACTCATATTGCTAACTCATGCAATACTAAGTCAAACCTTTTTATGTGTCATGTGACAAAAGACAGAAACAGTAATCTATGAAGACTAATAATTCACCAACACCAGAAATTACTTGGAAATCACTAGCGATCCCAAGGACAACTGTAAAAACAAAAGTATTTCATCTACAATTTTAATCCCCACATGGACAACTCCTGCAGAGAAATTATATTTCCATTAACACTTTGTTTCCTTGACAATTTTGCAAATACAGTATCCTGATTACAGAGTGTACAGTAGAGTGACTTGTGTTACTCACAGTCAGTTGTAACAGATTTCTGAAGAACCACAAGCTATGTACTAACACAGCAAGAAACCACAACAGGGTTTATATTAACAAACTAGGGTGAATGCCTTAGATGTGTTATGAGGCATGAAGCAGAAGGGTGAGTGCATTCAGCCTCCTGAAAGGTACGTCAATAGCCTACTAATATGCATCCTGTCAAAGCTTGTTGCTATTAGAGCCGGGTCATTAATTCTACATTTCATTTTTTTCTAAGAACCTTTTTAAAATTCGGGAGTAAGGGTGTGGGTGGGGGGTGGAGAAGTTACCCACAATCCTTCTATCATGAAAAACAGCTCCTATGAGAAGGATGAGGAAAAACAAATAGAGAAAAAGCCAAACACAATCCTTTCTAGACTACTTTGAATACACTTGCTATGTGATCACTGTTACGCTGTTTTTGGTTGCCTAGAATATCTGGACTCTCTCTCACTTCTCCATGACAACAGCAGCATCTTCTACAGCACTTTGTGGACCAAAACTCACTGCTGATCTTACTTTCTATTATAAAGAGTAAATCAGGGGCCTAATTTAGTTTTGATAACCAAAAGTGATGACGGAAAGGCCACAAGCTGCTGCTGAGAATGCAGCCAAGGTCAAGGGGGAAGTGGAAACATTAAACTTGATACATTTTTCCCTTCCCTTTCCCTCTCCATCTTTTCTGTCTTCCCTCCCCACTGTAAACACTTTAGCTGAAAAGCTGCTCCCTTAGTGCTGCTCAGCTCTGCAGCAGATTCCCTGCTGAAGTCCCAGTGCAGCAGGAGCACTAAAAAATGGAAGAGCTGCTGCCTGCCCTTGTGGCCCAGTTGCAGAGCTGAGTAGCACTGAAGAAGAAGCTGGGCTGCTTTGGTTGAAGTTGCAGTGGGAAAGAGGGGGACCATGAGGCAGCGAAAGGGAGACACGAAGGAGGGAAGGGGAAAGAGAAGGACAGGAGAGAAGGTTGGCACAGAAGGCAGGGCAGAGGGGGATTGCTATAAAATCCTACAGGTCTTATGTTAAATGGAGTGTCTATGGGGGAAAAGATGACCAACCATTCTCCCTTGTTTATTCTTATTAAACCTTTTAAATTCCATATAATGGGCATGAGATGGAACTGAGATCACAGCTGTGCCCGGCTGGCAGCTGACATCACTAAAAAGTGCCGAATGGGCCAATCAAAACATAGCATTGGACAATCAGTGCCCATGACCATTCTCTAAGACAGTGGTTTTCAAACCGTGGATCGTGACCCAGGACTGGGTCACAGAATGGAAAGCACTGGGTCGCAGCGGCTCTGGTCAGCACCGTCAACTGGGCCGTTAAAAGTCCCATTGGCGGTGCTGCCCGGCTAAAGCAGGCTAGTTCCTACCTGTTCGGACACCTTGTTGTGCCCTGGAAGAGGCCAGCAGCAGGTTTGGCTCCTTGGGAGGAGGGAGATGGGGAGGCGGTGCCTGCAGGTAAGAGCTGCGTGGAGCCACTTACGTGCCTCCGTCTAGGAGCTGGACCTGCTGCTGGCTGCTTCCGGGGCGCAGCATAGTCCATAGCGTCAGGATAGGCAGGAAGCCTGCCTTAGCACCCCTGCTGAGCCGCTGACTGGGAGCCACCTGAGGTAAGCCGGTGCCCCAATCCCGTGCCCCAACCCCTGGCCCCATCCCTGAGCCTCCCCCCCCAACCCAGATCCCCCTCCTGCGTGCCAAACCCCTCATCCCCGGTCCCATCCCAGAACCTGCATCCCCAGCTCAGAGCCCTGACCCCCTCCCACACCCCAACCCACTGCCCCAGCGCTGAGTCCCTCGTACACTCCAACCCCCCCAGCTCTGTTGGATCCTGGGCATCAACAATTTTCTTCAACTGGGTCGCCAGAAAAAAAGGTTGAAAACCACTGCTCTAAGAAAGGTTTGAGAACATCGGCTGCCTTTGAAATCCCTTGTCTCTTCTCTTGTGTGTGCTTGCTCTGCCACCTCCTGGTGGTTGATTTACTACAAAGCAAGAAACTAGTTCCCAGCTGTTTTGCCTTGGAAGCCCCAAGTCTGCAATGGGTCTGAATGTGTCTCCTCAAACCCCAGGTGGGATTGGTGCATCTCACCTAGTTTTTGTCCATTCTCTCTCACTTTTACCCCTCTGATCTCTTTTTTTCTTTTTGTCTTTTCCCTGCCATTTCTAAGCATTTTTACAATTTTGCTTTCCATTTTAAAGATTTCCCCCCCATCTTTCTCTCTCTCAACCCTCTTTCCCCTTTTTCTGCTTCTCTGTAAAGCTCCCAGTTTGCCCCTTCTCTCTATAGGAAGGCCTTAGTTTTTGCCCAATTTTAATCCCTGTTCTAACTTTTTGAAAAAGCATCTTGCTGCTGCCTGAAATGTTTCATATGTATGCTCCATTAGGGAGAGATTTTTGAGTCCAACAGTTTGGAATTAATTGCATGAGTTGTTTAAAGAGTTAAGGGATTTTGAAATATTGGTAGTTTCTCTTATTTTGAAATTGTTCTGTTTTGTGTCCACTTAAAATTCAACAGTAACTTGTTGTAAGAACACCAAGTCTGTTTTATATGGGAGTTGGTAGTGAGGTGAAAGTCACCGTGGTAAGGACAGCCAGCACATGTCCTATTTGTGCCATCAGAGATCTATTCCATGCAGGGGCTTTCACTACCATGTGTCAGAGAGGGGAGTGGAGGGAGTGCCATTATCTGCCCAACATAGGTTGGTGTTAAGTAGCGGGTCAGGATGGATCCGGGAACCTTGACATTGCACAAGTGGCTCAGAGTGGCCCTGCAGCTGCTACTCCAAGCCCACAGGCTTGTAAGGCTGTCACAGTTAGCTACAGTGACCTTCATTTCTTTATTTGGGCTTAATAAAATGCACCCATCCAGTGCTGTGGGCACAGATACAGTCCTTAAATACCACATTATTATTATTTATTTATCTGCACTGCAGGAACCTCCAGTCTGGATTGCAGTGGCCATTGGGGTGGGTGCTATACAAACACACAGGAAGATAGATCATTTACAGTACCTTATCCCCCATCAGAGAGCCTGCCTCTTCATTCACAGCATGACAAATCCTGGGACTGACATCACAAGATTCTTCGTCTCTTTTCATTTCTGTAATTAGTGATGAAAACACCAACAAAATGTGCGGGGTGGAGAAAAATAAGAAAAATGCTAAACATTACACAGTACACTGCTTTTTTGAATAGAGAAACAAACAGCACAGTGTGTGTTAAACCTACAGTATGCTGAAATTACAGATTTACATAAATTGTCCCCAACCCACATATAGATGCTGATGAGAAAATACAACTGAGAGAGAAAAAGTGGCATTTCTTCCTTTTCTATCTCAAAAAATAAGAAATGCCCAACTTGCAAAAAAAAAAAAAAAAAAAACAACCCCCAACAAACACGTTATGAAATAAATATAGCTGGAACTTTACTGTATTAGCAGTTTTACAGGGTTTAGTACCAGAATTTTCAACTGGTTAAGAAATCAACACTGTATAATGGCTCTAATGATTGGAATGTCAAGCTCTGCACATCAATTGATGTATAGGGCCTCTCATGAAAGTCAGCAGAAATTATTTAAAAGGCAATATATGCTTGCTATGGAGTTCAACAGAAAAGACAAGATAATGTATTTTATACATATATGAAATATTAATGTGGACTGAAGGAAGGCATACATCAAGGCGGATCCTCATCTGGTGTAAATTATCCACTGACTTCAATGAAGCTATGCCAATGTATACCAGCTGAGGATTGGATTTGTTGTATTTTTTTATTACTACTATATTGTTCTTTATTGATCCTGGACTGTTATGGATTGCAGAAGGCTGGGAAACATCCTGAGACAATTAGTACTGTTATCGGGGCAAATAAAAGTGTCAGGTTTTACTTACGAGTCGGAGATTCAAATATTTCATTGGCACTAAGTGTGTTTGTCAAGCTTGCGTCTCCAGTAGTCGCCTCTGATGACTTGTTTGCATCATTTGCTTGTGATGATGTTACAGCAACATGGAGGCTTTCAGCTGGAGAGGAAAATATGTGTTATAAAAACCAACGAAATAGCTGCATTCTGCATAAATAATTACAGTATTCTGTTACTGGAAAGTGATCCCCTTGGCAATTGCTGTAACGTTAAACTCAAAACCCGGATGTCTAAGGCACAGTCAAGAGCAACAGAGATGGGAAGGAAAATCAAAATTAAAAATGGGCAGAAAAAGAAGGATGTGTGTATGCTCTATTATACTTAGTTGTAAGTGACTTACACAGGGTTCCCATATACATTATTGTTTTTACCCTATAACCAAGAGATAATTATCTCATAAGATGCACCCTCAGAGAGGTCAGGCTCCACTATGAAAATGGAGATACATCTTTCTAGCATCTAAGTAATACCTTCTTGGCAACTGATGAACTTACTTTGAGAACTTGGGGTTTTTCCACTGTAAATCTATGTATTTCTCATCAGACAGAATGATAACATTATAGTCAGACAGTACATTTAATTCAAATATGACTTGTTTGAAATAATAGAAGAAAATATTCTTCCATCCATGAACACCTACAAAACCTGGACAATTTTTTTCCTACAGATTTCACCCATAATCAGTCACAGTTTTCTTCTTTGACAGGGTTGGATGTGGGGAAGCAGTAGATGTGCTACATCTTGAGTTCGGTAAGGCTTTTGACACAGCCCCACATGAAACTTTCATAAGCAAACTATGAAAATGTGATCTAAATGAAATTACTATAAGGCGGGTGCACAACTAGTTGAAAAACCATACTCAAAGAGTAGTGATCAATTGTTCACTGTCAAACTGGGAGAATGTATCTAGTGGGGTCCTGCAGAGGTCTGTTCTGGGTCTGGTACTATTCAACATTTTCACTGATGAGTTGGATAACAGAGTGGACCGTTTACTTACAAAATTTGTGGAGAACACTAAGCTAGGAGAGGTTTCAAGCACTTTGGAAGTCTGGATTAGAATTCAAAATGACCTGTGGAAACTGGAGAATTGGTCTGAAATCAACAAGATGAAAATCAATAGAGAAAAGTGTAGAGTACTATGCTTGGACAGGAAAAATCAAATGTACAACTATAAAATGGGGAATAATTGGCTAGGCAGTAGTACCGCTGAAAAGGATCTGGGATTTATAGTGGATCACAAATTGAATATGAACCAACATGATGAAGTTGTGAAAAAGGCTAATATCGTTCTGTGGCATATTGACTGGAGTGTTGTATGTAAGACACAGGAGGTAACTGTCCATATCTTCTTTGCACTGGTGAAGCCTCAGCTGGGTACTGTGTCCAGCTTTGGGTACCACGTTTTAAGAAAGATGTGGACAAACTGGAGAGAGCCCAGAAGAGAGCAACAAAAATGCAAAAGAGTTAGAAAATCTGACTTATGTGGAAAGGTTAAAAATTGGGCATTTTTAGTCTTGAAAAAAAAAAAAAAGACTGAGGGGGGACCTAATAACAGTTTTCAAATATGTCAAGGGATGTTATAAAGGGGACATTGATCGATTGTTCTCCATGTCCACTGAAGATAGCACAAGTAGTAATGACAGGTTTCAGAGTAGCAGCCATGTTAGTCTGTATCCGCAAAAAGAACAGGAGGACTTTGTTAGTTTCTAAGGGGCCACAAGTCCTCCTTTTCTTTTTACAAGTAGTAATGGGCTTAATCTGCAGCAAGGGAGGTTAGATATTAGTAAAAACTTTCTAACTATAAAGGTAGTCAAGTTCTGGAAAAGGCTTCCAAGGGAGGTCGTAGAATCCCCAACATGGGAGGTTTTTATGAATAGGTTGGACCTGTCAGGAATGGTCTAGGTTTACATGGTCCCTTTTCCAGCTCTACATTTCGATGACTCCATAAAACATGCAACCCACAGCATCACCTCCCACAGCACGAGAGTAGATGTTTCTTGGAAGTCTCTTATCCAGGTATTCACGTAGCTCAACCCTGCTGAGCTTTTGAGACCTTGCTAAACCATACCATAAAGCAATTTGGCTACAAACTAAGTGGATATCAATGGATTATTTACTTCAAATACCACCCTTGGGGCCTGTCTAAACCATAGGAGCTGGAGCACCCATGGAAAAAAAATTATGCCCTTCCTCCCCCGAAATACTTCCTGCCCGCTGGTGGCCCCACTGATCAACTCCTTCCTCTTCTCCCAGCACCTCCCACCTTCCACAGATCAGCTGTTCCATGCTGTGCAGGAGGCGCTGGGAGGGAGGGGGAGGAACTGGGCCAGAAGAGGCTGGGCGGGGGTGTAGTGAGGGTGGGAAGAGTCAGGGTGGGAGCTTGGGGGAAGGGGTGTAGTGGGAGCGGGGCTCGGGGCTGAGTGGGGGGGTTAAGCACACCCCAGGGAAAGTTGGAAGCCGGCGTCTGTGATCTACACAGTCGCTGCTTCATTTCCTTCTAGACAATCTCACCTTCCCTGAGTGCTGCTGCCAACAATGAGGAAGCCTGTGGCATTTCTCCAGAGTCAGGTTTGATAAGGAGATGTGGTTCCACATGGACATCCTCAAATCCACTCATATCTCCAAGCTCTGCATAGATATGCAACTTATCTTCCAAATAACTGCAGATCTGCTGGTCCTGGCTACTCAGAGATTCTATTAATCAAATTTGGACATATTATGTTAGCAATAACACCATTCTGTTCTGAAGGTAAAGTACACTTCCCACTCCTCCTCTTATCCATCTGCCACATTATCGTTGCTAATTCAAAGCTACTACGTACTTACAAACAAAGCCGAGGAATGACTCAGTTTGCATGATACCTTTTGTAAACTGAAAGGGACAAGATTCATTCCGTCCATAATCTGCACTGATGAAAGTTGACCCAGATTCTGACAAAGTCCCCACAGTGGCGGAAAGTCTGACCATTGAGGAGTTCTGATGATGCAATCTTGACTATACTGTGGGCCCCTCGGCCATCTGATGCAGCCCTCAAAGTGGGCAAATTCCAGGAAGCAGGCCTGGCTAAGGCAGCTAGAGGAAGTGAGGATTCTGTGCATATCTAATCAGCCTCCACCACAAAGGTCCAAGTGGAGATCTAAAGTTGTCCTCACCATTGTGACCAAATGCACCCCAGTATTTATATCATATATGTGATTGTAATCTTTGTACAAAATATGCCTTGTGAAGTATCAATAACCTGCAGGTCAATAATATCATGGTGAAATGTGTGTAGCAACATGATATGTAAATTTATGAACATAAGCTGAAATTATGAATGAAATGTTCCCACCAGACAAATCAGGGTGAGAGGGGGGAAACCTGTTTTTCAAAGACAAAAGACAATCTGGCACCTCTAGCCACATGTCATCAAATCTGACTGACAATCACCCATTAGGTGGCGATTCCTTGGCAGTGAAGGGGGCGGGGCGGGAATAGATCAATTCTTCATTTTAACAAACAACAACATGGAACCTCTTTCACCACGAGACTCTTGTCTCAATCCTCACAGTGGGAAGGAACTTTATCTAGGGATAACCCTCAGGAAAATGCATTTCAAAGGCTGCCTGGACTGTAACAGTGAGGAACACCCCAGACTCTCTCACTCACTCTTTCTCCCAAGAAGAGAAAGGAACCAGCCTTTGGACTTTGTGAGAGATCCTGACAATAAAATCTGATCAACAATATTGCTGGGAACCTGTGGTAAGAATTTTACCTTGAACCAAGTCTAGTTTGTTAAGTTTTAGTTACTAGAAAACATTCTATCTTTATTTCTCTTGTAACCATTTCTGACTTTAATACCTTGTACTTATATTCACTTAAAATTTCTCTCTTTGTAGTTAAACTTGCTTTAATCAAAACTAATCGTGTGTAGTGTTTAAACTGAATTGTTTGGTAACTGCAGTTAAAGTAGCAAACTGTTGTTCACTGACCCCTTCCAGGGGCAACAGACCTGTAATATTGGAACTGTCCAGGAGAGGGCTGCACAGTGCAGAACACATATATTTGGGGAAAGTTTGGGACTGGAAATGTGTTGAGGTGACCCTGAAAGTGGTTACTAAGGCTGCTGGAAGCCAGAATGTGGCTGGTGTGTAGCTGGCAGGCTGCAGCTACACACAGGCACACAGGGTGTGACTTGCATGCTATTTGGCAGTCTGTGAGCAGCCCAGGTTTGGAGCGACAGCAGCAAAACATTGTGAGGCACCCATGGTTGCAGGGCAGGCAATGACAACCCCTCACAGGTCTGGATTACACCCCTGGAACGTAATACTCAAATGCTAGCAACTCTACCACTTACTCTCCCCTGGAGTCAATCGAGCAGAAAAGATGTGCAATTTGTGTCTCACTGTGTCAAAAGTGCTAAGCCTAGGCCTAAGTGCTGCATGTTTAGATAATACACAATGAAGTAGTGACAGATGAGTAGTTATAAAGAGATACAAATCCATGTAACTACTGAAGGTTCAGGCTATTTCGGTAAATAAAGAACTATACCTGTTCAATGCTTATTTGAAATCATCAATTTCTTTGGCTTTTTCAATACTTTTTCTTGTATTGATTGCAGTGGGGTAAAAATATAAAACAGGTGGATACAATGAAATATCAAAGAAACAAATATGTCTAGGCTCAAGTCACACACATCAAAGCCCTCCCTTGCTTTACCACTTCTGAAGCTAATCTGTCAATCCAACCATCCTGAAGTCATCACTGTGGTGTCTGAGCACCTGTTGTACATCCCTTTATTAGTCAGTAATCCAGATTATTTTTTACACTCCTAACTCTCTGGCAGTGGAATTTTAAGCGTAGTGTGAGAGGCACTGTACCTTGACATTTTTGAATCTTGGCTGCTTTGGCCTCAGCTATCCGTCTGTCTTCATCAGATTCGCTAATTTTTCCTTCTTCCTCTGGGCAACTTTAATGGTGAAATGCAAACAAAGGCAGATAAAGTAAAATCTGTATATCACACACACACAGAAATTTTTCAGCCGTAAAAAATAAAATGCAACGTTAGCAACTTCTGCTCTAACAGAGAAGCAGACCCTTCTGCAACTTCTTCTAAAATTAAGTAGTTCGAAACTAAGCTCTCTGTTCCTCTTCACCACAGTAGGACTGCCAAAAATAAAAAAAAAAAGAAGAGCTACAGCTGTGCAAATATGTCATAACAAATCTTCAAACCTGGCAAATATTCAGTCCAACCTGAGTTCACTGAGATTTGCAAATTGGGCAAAGATTGAGACCACACCTACTTCTTACATGTCCCCATTCTGTGGGCTAATAGTATGCCTTGACCCTTCCCTCCAATGTCTTTAAGAATGAATGGATGGCCCCCTCATAGCTGTGGTACTGTAAAGATATTTTGGGGGATTATCAGGAGCCGATTTACCTTGTCAACTAAACCTGAGGCAGTAGGCCAGCTGGCCATCCTAGGAAGATATGAGGGCGATTTCCCAAGGACATGAGAAGGTCTGGAGGCCTACAGCACCCCAGAATATCATGACTACCAAAGACTAGGGAAAGGGAACCTGAGCTGGCTTGCACATGAGATCTCACGGGGAAAGGATGGAAGCTCTGAGAAACTCAGCTGTTTGGCCAAGTTTCACTCTGAGGTTTGGGGGTTTATGTGAGCCCCAAACTCAAAGAAAAAAACTCCATTTCACCACTGAAACATATGGGTGACTCCAGTGAGTATTTGGCAATGCACTAAACCTTGACATAGAGTAGTGGGAGCCAGATACTGATGTCAAATGAACCTGAGCCCACTTATGCCATTGCTGAATTTGGCCATGGGGTGAAAATCCATGTGAAACAAAACCAACAAGCAAAATGGCTTGCTGAGCTCCATGGAAGCCTGAACTGACAGGCTTGGCACAGCTCTAGTGATATACAATTCCTGCCATAAGACATGCTCCTGCTTTGCATGGTAAAAAGAAATACAGACACCTTCCTGTACCTTTCCACTGCATCTTGAATCTGCCTCATCCAGTTATTGCGTTCTTCTTTAGAATTTGTATGAATCTCATACATCTCAGGCCCTGCAGATGAAGCACTAATCAGAAACATCCCTCTTTCTTCATTGGCCACCTCTCTTACTATCAGCTTCTGAAGTGATATAACTGAAGGCTTCTGGTCCTATAGAAAATAATCATGACATATGCAGAAGAAAAATTATCCTATTACAAAAGATAAGTATTTTTAAAAGCACAATTGTTATTTTGTCAAATTAATCTTAGTCTTGACTTTTATGGTCACTCTCTAAGGCCTGGTCTACACTGTGGGGGGAGGGAAGGGATCGATCTAAGTTACACAACTTCAGCTACGTGAATAATCGACGTACTTAGATCTACTCACCGCGGTGTCTTCACTGCGGTGAGTCGACAGCTGACGCTCCCCCATTGACTCCGCCTGCATCTCTAGCTCTGGTGGAGTACTGGAGTCGACAGGAGAGCGCTCGGCGGTCAATTTATCACGTCTAGACTAGACGTGATAAATCAACCCCCACTGGATCGATCGCTGCCCATCGATCCTGCAGGTAATGTACACAAGCCCTAAGTGGATTTTGCCAAAGATCAGCTGGTGAGCTCAAGTTTTGAATGACCAGGCAAACAAATATTCTATCAAGTATTCCTTTCAATAGTCAAGTTACAATTTATTTTACACTGTCCTTGTGATAAATTATTCGGCTAAAACTGGTGTTTATGTGTTAAAAATGTGACTCTATAGTGACATAGTGTCATATAGTGTCATATAGACTACCTGGGTTAGTAATAATGTTTCTGTCTTTTTCCCTGATGTCTAATTGCATAGGCTTGTGTAGTGTTCCTCAAGGGTAAAATTTTCAGAACCGTCCAAGCGATTTAGAAGCCTAAGTCCCATTGACTTTCTATGAGATTTAGGCCCCAAATTCATGTAGGTGCTTTTGAAAAGTTTACCCACAGACATTTTATATATTTGACATATAATGTATTTATTACTATATTTGCAATTAAAATAAATCTTCAGTTTTGCTTTAGAAATTTTAAATTTATTTTTATAAAAAAACTAAAAGAACCTGCTCTATTATGGACCTTCAGAATCAGGTGAGACACAACTTAAAAACAATTTCTCCCCTCTCTTTTCTGCTAAACTCCCTCTCCTTAAAAAAAGATAGTTACCTTTTCCGTAACTGGTGTTCTTTGAGATGTGTTGCTCATGTCCATTCCATATGAGGTGTGTGTGCTCATCACATGCACCGGTGCCGGAAGTTTTTCCCTCAGCAGTATCCATAGCGGTGCAGCTCTGGCACCCTCTGTAGTGGCGCCCACATGGCGCCGTATAAGGGGCACCGCTGACTCCCCCCACCCTCAGTTCCTTCTTGCCGGAAACTCCGACAGTGGGGAAGGAGGGCAGGCCGTGGAATGGACATGAGCGACACATCTCGAAGAACACCAGTTATGGAAAAGGTAACTGTCTTTTCTTCTTCGAGTGTTTGCTCATGTCCATCCATATTAGGCGACTCCCAGCAGTTCCCGTGGAGGTGGGTAGGAGTTCACAGCTGCACAGATTGTAATACAGCTTTGCCGAACCCAGCATCATCTTTGGCCTGCTGAGTGATGGCATAATGAGATGTGAACGTGTGGACCGAGGACCACATTGCGGCTCTACAGATGTCCTGTCCCTGGATAGGATGTGCGCCAAGAAGGCCGCCGAAGACGCCTGTGCTCTAGTCGAATGGGCCCCACCCAGCCTTCCTACCGAAGGTGGTGTGGAAGAAAACTCTTCAGTAGGAAGGCTGGGTGGGGCTGCAGCTGGACCTTATCCTTATAAAACACTGTGTAAGGCAGTTCTGAGGTCAAGGCCTTAATCTCTGAGACTAGTCTCGCCAACGTCACCACCACCAGGAAAACGACCTTCCAGGACAAGTAGGAAAGGGAGCAGGAGCCCAGCGGCTTGAAAGGCGGGCCGGTGAGACTGGAGAGGACCAAGTTAAGGTCCCACTGCAAGACGGGGCCCATACCTGCGGGCAAAGCTTCTCAAGGCCACTCAGGAAGCTGTCAGTCATGTTGTGAGAAGAGGCTGGTGGAACGCGGAGATGGCCACAAGGTGCACTCTAACGGAAGAGTGCGCCAGACCCTGGGTCCTGAGTTGCAGTAAGTAAGTAGTTCAAGATGGACTGCACTGAAGAACGCGAGGGAGAAATTCTGTGCTCTGATGCCCAGCGGGAAAACCTGATCCACTTGATCAGGTAAGTTAGTCTTATGGATGGCTTCCTTCTTCCAAGAAGGACCTGCTGGACCTCCTCTGAGCAGGTACGCTCCTCCGGGTTCAACAACGGAGCATCAACGCTGAGAGGTGTAGAGACTCCAGACTGGGTTGTAGGAGCCGACTGTTATCCTGTGACAGCAGGTCTGGGCAGTAGGGAAGGGGCCTGGGAGGGGCCACTGCCAAATTCATGAGCATGCCAAATCAGTGCTGGCTAGGGCAGGTGATCAGCTTTCAGATGGATGCCGTGGTCGATGAAAAGTCCCACAGATGGACAGCCTCTTGGCAGAAAGCCAATGAGCGCGCTCCACCTTACCTGTTGATGTGGAACATTGAGGCCATATTGTCCGTCAGGACTCTCACCACTTTGCCCGCCAGGTGCAGCAGGAAGACCCCGCAGGCCAGCTGGACCGCTCTGAGCTCCTTGACATTTATCATGTAACTTTGTCTTCTCCGGAGTCCACATCTCCTGGGTCCAGAGATGTTCAAGGTGCACCCCTCAAGGTGCTTCCGACACTAGCTCAACAGATGGAGTGGGACTGTCAAATGAGACTCCTTCCAGGACCTTCTCACGATCAGTCCACCACCGCAGCGAGGTGAGAACGACCGGAGAGATGGTTACGATCTTTTCCAGGTGGTCCTTGGATTGGGAATAGGTCGACGCCAGCCATTGCTGCAGTGGCCGCATGTGGAGTCTGGAAAGGCGGACCACATATGTGCAAGTTGCCATGTGGACTAGCAGGTGCAGGCACACTGGCTGTTGTCAGGGGAAACATGGACACATCCACAATGAGGTCCATGAGGGCCCGAAACCTGTCTAAAGGCAGGCACACTCTCACCCAGGTCGAGTCGAGCATGGCCCCAATTAATTCTATCCTTTGAACTGGAACTAACATGGCCTTTTCGTGGTTGACCAGTAGTCCCAAGGAGCCGCATGTGGCTTGTAGTATAGTGATGTCACGTTGGACCTGAGCCTTGGAGCTGCCTTTGACAAGCCAGTCATCAAGGTACAGGTAAATCTGGATACCCCGATGTCTGAGATAGGCCGCGACTACCACCATACACTTGGTGAACACCCTTGGTGCTGTAGCCTGGCCAAATGGAAGGACGGTAAACTGGTAGTGGGCCTAGCCAGCCATAAAACAGAGAAAGCATCTGTGTCCTGGGAAGATTGCTATGTGAAAGTATGCATCTTTCAGGTCGAGAGCAGTATACCAGTCTCCCAGATCCAGGGATGGGATAATGGAGGCCAGGGAGACCATGAGAAACTTTAGCTTCCTTAGGTATCTGTTGAGGTCTCACAGGTCCAGGATGGGACGCAGACCACCCTTGGCCTTTGGAATCAGAAAGTAATGGGAATAGAAACCCTTGTTCGGGTAAGGAGGCAGGACCTCCTCCACCACCCCCAGTGGTAAGAGTCCCTGAACCTCCTGCTCAAGAAGATTCTAGTGAGAAGAGTCCTTAAAGAGGGACAGGGTGGGTGGAGGAGGAGTGTAAGTAAATTGGAGGGCGTAGCCCTGCGCTGCCATATTGAGGACCCAGCAGTCTGAAGTTATTGCCGACCACAGCGGAAGGAAAAAGGAAAGGCGGTGGCAAAAAGTTGGGAAAATAGGATCCAGGAAACAGACTGGTAGGTCACCCCTGGGCACACCCTCAAAACGATTTTTTAGCTCCTTGCTTGGAGTTGGTCAAGCCCGACTCTCAGCAAATTTGCGGATGATACTAAACTGGGAGGGGAGGGATAGGATACAGAAGGACCTAGACAAATTGGAGGATTGGGCCAAAAGAAATCTGATGAGGTTCAATAAGGATAAGTGCAGGGTCCTGCACTTAGGACGGAAGAATCCAATGCACCGCTACAGACTAGGGGCCGAATGGCTAGGCAGCAGTTCTGCGGAAAAGGACCTAGGGGTGACAGTGGATGAGAAGCTGGATATGAGTCAGCAGTGTGCCCTTGTTGCCAAGAAGGCCAATGGCATTTTGGGATGTATAAGTAGGGGCATAGCGAGCAGATCGAGGGACGTGATCGTTCCCCTCTATTTGACATTGGTGAGGCCTCATCTGGAGTACTGTGTCCAGTTTTGGGCCCCACACAACAAGAAGGATGTGGATAAATTGGAGAGAGTCCAGCGAAGGGCAACAAAAATGATTAGGGGTCTAGAACACATGACTTCTGAGGAGAGGCTGAGGGAACTGGGATTGTTTAGTCTGCAGAAGAGAAGAATGAGGGGGGATTTGATAGCTGCTTTCAACTACCTGAAAGGGGGTTCCAAAGAGGATGGCTCTAGACTGTTCTCAATGGTAGCAGATGACAGAACGAGGAGTAATGGTCTCAAGTTGCAGTGGGGGAGGTTTAGATTGGATATTAGGAAAAACTTTTTCACTAGGAGGGTGGTGAAACACTGGAATGCGTTACCTAGGGAGGTGGTAGAATCTCCTTCCTTAGAGGTTTTTAAGGACAGGCTTGACAAAGCCCTGGCTGGGATGATTTAACTGGGAATTGGTCCTGCTTCGAGCAGGGGGTTGGACTAGATGACCTTCTGGGGTCCCTTCCAACCCTGATATTCTATGATTCTATGATTTCTATGACTAGGCAGAGGGTGGGGGCAGGTGGCTCGTGCACCATCTGGAGATGGGCGTTTTGTGCGGCAGGTCCTGCCGGGGCTGGCTCCCTTACCCCTGGGGAAGTTGCAGTTTGAACCGCTTACATGCTGGGCCCAGAACGTAGAACCCCAAGGTGTTACGGGAGTCCTTCAACCCATGTAACTGCAAACATGGCCTGGCCATCGAAGGGGAGATCCTGAATCTAGTGCTGAGCTTTGGAGGACAACCAGGAGAAGAGCAGCCAGGATACTTGCTGCACGGAAATGGCGGACACCATGGTACGGGTGGCAGAGTCTGCAGCGTCAGATGCTGCTGAAGAGCCGCCCTGGCAGCAGCCGTACCCTTGTCAAGGCTCACCCGGAATTCTTTGCAGGAACCTTCTGGGAGGGCAGTCTCAAACTTGGCCACAGTCTGCCACATATTAAAGTCGTAACAGCCAAGGAGGGCCTGGTGGTTGGCCACCCTCAACTGTAAGATAGACAAGGAATACATTTTTCATCTGAACAAGTCCAGTCTCCTGGAGTCTTTATTTTTTTGGCGTAGCTACGAGTTGCCCCTGGCATTCCCTGTCGTTAACTGCCTCGACCACCAGGGAATTTGGGGCAGGATGGGAGTAAAGGTATTTGTGCACCTTAGTTGGGACAAAATACTTACACTCTGCCCATTTGGAAATGGGGGGCAGAGAGGAGGGAGTTTGCCACAAGGCTCTGGATAACTTCAATACCCCTTTGTGAAGGGAAAGGGCTACCCTAGCTGGGGCTGTGGAGGAAAGGACATCAAACAGGTAGTCCACTTGCTCCTCCAACTCCTCCACCTGCAGGCCAAGGCTGGACGCGACCCTCTTCAACAGCTCCTGGTGCACCTTAGCGTCATCCAGAGGAACCGGGTGAGGGGCTCCATGATGGCCTCATCCAGTGATGAGGAGGAGGAGGCCGGTACCGCAGGTTCCATGACACCCATTGGTGGTCCAGAAGGCTGTTCCCCTTAGTCCACATGGACTTGCTGAGTCTTATCCCCCGGGGCTTCAGGCACCAAAGGGAGTTGGGTCGATGCCACAGGCCTGTCTGAGGCTCCTGATACCAAGCAGGCAGGCTGGGAGGGCTGGGTGAACCCCCACAGGTTCCAGGGGTACCATGGGCCCAGCCACTGGGCCTGGGTTTGGTACCGACGATGCAGGAGGCACTGTGGGTCTGGGAGGCTGCTCTGCTGATGTGAAGCCTTGCTCCGTGCTGGAGCCATATCCGGAGTGATTGCTGCCCCATGACCAGGACTCACAGTCGTGTCTAGAGGAGGACTGGTCCGAGCAGAGCATGCGCTTCCACGGGGACCAGCAGTGCTCAGCAGATCCATGAAGGGAGACTGGCAATCCATGCCTCACGCTTCGAGACCGGTACTGGGACCTGGAGGTATTGCGGGCCTGATGCCAGGGGGATTTCCCAGAATATGGTGACACCTGTCTCGGGGATCGTCAGCAGGGCCCATGTCTGCAATCCTCCGATCGTTCCCGGGATCTGTAATGGTGTTCTGGTGACGCGAAGGGCCAGTCCCGACATTCCTGCCGGGGAGCAGGTGCCTCCAAGGGTCTGCGCCAAGTCACCGGCGAAGTCCGCCTCGAAATCCACTTCCGGTGCCCAAGGTCCGGTGACCGTAGAGGGCTCCGATGCATCTGCCTCCCTAACTCCAAGGCATGACGGTTTCAAGTGGGTGAACGGTGGTGGGACATCCCCTGCGATGGGGAGCGGTACCGTTGAGGCAAGGGCGGAAGGAAAGGTCCCAAGGCAGGCTTACCCCTAGGTCTGGACGGAGCCGGTACGGGTGGCATCAGGAACGTCAGGATCTCCTGCGCAGCCTGGAGCGCTTCAGGCATCGATGGCACTTGAAGCTGCTCAAGGCTCGCCTCTGTGTCCAGCCTTCCAGGCAAGGAACGGGGAGGGCTGCATCGCTCGGCGTGAGCTGAGGTCTGACTTCCCGACGGGGGAGATGAGCCGCCCGGTGTGGGTCTTAGCTCAGCCCCAGCCCTCTCCTTCCCTTTGCAGGGAGTAGACCATCCCCTACCGGCCTTCTTTGACTTCTTGGCTGGAGCTGTGAATGGGGATCGGTGCCGGCTCGTCAACGGTGCTGGCGGGACACTACGCACCGATGCTGCGGTGCTGGGTGCTGAGTCGGACCTTTGCTTGGGGTCAGAGTGAGCGCCGACTCCATCAGGAGCGCTTTGAATCTAATCTCATGCTCTTTCTTGGTCCTAGGTTTAAAGGACTTGCAGATTTGACACTTACCACTTATGTGCTCTTCACCGAGGCACCTGAGACAGCTACTAGGCGGATCACTCACAGGCATGGGCCTTTTGCAGCGATCGTGGGGCTTAAAGTCTGGAGACCAGGGCATGCCCCGTCCCCTGCCTAAGTCCCCGACAGGACTAACAAAACTAACTACTGATAAAGGCTAACTAACTTGATTACTATGTACACAACCTTTACAAGAACTCTAGTTTGTACAAAGGAAGCCTAAGCAATGCTAGTAAGAGTGGCAAACGTTCCATGCACAGTGACTGGCGGCAAGAAGGAACTGAGGGTGGGGAGAGTTGGCAGCGCCCCTTATACCGCGCCATGCAGGCACCACTCGAGAGGGCGCCAGAGCTGCTCACCTATGGATACTGTTGAGGGAAAAACTTCCAGCACCGGTGCATGTGGCGAGCACACACATCTAATGTGGAATGGACATGAGCAAGCACTCAAAGAAGAACATTTCCTTTAACACTGGAAATATTCTTAGTTTTCCGTATACAAATACATTTTTGCTCAGACAAGATTCCCAACACCAGAAAAAAAAAACGTAACTATCAGTATAATTGGATAACAAAACCTAAAGTTCATCTAACTTTTAAGAAACGTGCAAATAAAATATTTAAAATACTTATTAAAAATGTTGTTTATATACTTACAACAGCTGCAAATATATATTTTTGGTCTTTTTCTTGTAAAAACAGCAGCACATCAGTTAGAAGCAGAGCTAAACTGTCTTTTAAAAAAGAAAGTGGTTTTAATGAAAGACATCATAATCAATTTCTCCTTTTAACCTGAAGACAAATCCTGATCAAAGGAAACTTAAGAATTCTTACAGTAAACTGAGTAAGAAATATCTGCATCTCATCACAATCTGCCAAAAGCAATTTCAGGCTACCGTTTTACAGTTTGTGTGAACGACAGCACTTTTTGCTGCCACCTTTCTGCAACAGAATGCTGGAGCACTTGATCAGTAAGTACTAACTTGGATGGAAAAAAGGGATGCTCACCAAATTGCCAGCCCTTCTTCCTGAAGTAACTAGGTGTTCTTTGGAGAAACCGCATCCAAGGACAGACCCACCCTAATTTATTTTCTTGTTGATGTTTAGGAGGCTTGATATAATCACAGCACAAGGAAATATGGGTAAAAGCATTTGTGCATTTTTTTTCTAATTTATAAGACAAACCATGAATAGATGGTTTTTAATGGAATGTTAATGATAGCAAAAAAGAAAACTGTGTATGATAAAACACTGAAGACCAAATTCTGCAATTAGATGTACATATGTGGCTCCAGTTAAATTTGATCCTGAGTTTTCCTCTCAAATGAAGGTGTTGCAAGTGCAGGTGAGCGTGATTTTGACACCAGGGGCCAAAATTAGATGTGAAGTACTGGGTGGTGTAAATTTACATGTCAGCATGACATGAGACAGTGTGCGTGTAAACTGCATGATAGGGGTGCAGAGGGGCAGGTTTGCGGCAAGAAATGCAAATAGCAGCAGAGTGCAAGAATCTTATGTGATTGGTTATGTCATGTCTGAATTTGGCTCCATGCCTAGGTGTGCTGTGCATCACATACAAACCACAACACCTTCCAGAAATACTGTGTCAGCGATTAGCAGCATTTCTTGTTCCTTTATGGTACCTTAAATTCCACTACCCACAAACTCACACTTGTGAACTATTGTTACAAGTTATTTTATCTTTTTAACCCAAATGTTAATCTTTATATATTATTTGCAAATAAAAAGCTATGGAATTTCTTTGCAAAGATATGGTACCTTTGAAACGTCCAGTAGCAGTTTTCCAATACACCAAACCTTTATGCAAAAGTGTCCTCTCTTTCTTTTTCAGGTCCTGCTTCCTGAAAACATGGCCATTTTTCAGTTTGGTATAAGTTTTGTTTTCAATTTTATTGAGAATCTCCAGCAATTTTTGCCTTTTCTCATATTCGTTGACTTTCAAGTCTACTGCTGCAATCATGTCCTTAATCAGGCAATGGGCTTTGCATAAGTCTTTATGCTCCTCTGTTCCTTCTGTGTGAAGCAAAGAACAGACAACATTACAGTATTCACCCAATTCAAGAGATGACATTTTTTTCTGATTTTATATGATCTGATTAACACAGTTTAAGACTTAAATCAACTGATATGTTGTAAACAGACTTGGGAAATTAATTTCCAATAAGTAATTTATTTGAAAAATATTACCCTTTTTGTGTTTGTGAAATGTCCCTGAGCAGTTTGTAATTATCTCAGATTTAATCAATAGTTAAAATTACTTTCCAGATAGTTTCTGCAAATAATTCATGTACTGTTGATCCTTTATAAGCAATTCACTTGCAGTATTCAAGATGTAAAATTTAGATTATACACATAGATCGCATGGCATGTTGTGTCTCATGACTGGATGAAAATAACTTCGAATCTGGTTTATAGCATGAATAGTTGCATATTCTCCATTTTTACAAATATGCCTGTGAGTTTATTGATCACTAGAATATTCAAAGAAGGCACAGAGAGAATTGAAGCAACTTTGTATGACTATTAACAGAAAACACTTTGTACTATTTTATTGCCCAGAAGAAGTTATGAGATGCTTCCTTGAATTCATTTGAAGAGTTTTCCAGGCTTAGTCCCAAAAAAGTTCCATGTCTGACATTCAAGATCTTCTGCTAAAACAATTAGACTCTTCAGACTTTTGAGGCTTATCTGAACCTGACCTCTTAAACTTTTAAAGTTTGCCCATTCTTAACAAATATATATGCCACACATACTGTTTGGGTGACATTTACCCTGTGTAGACAGCTTAATTGGTGCACAAAGGCTTTGTTGGCTCTCAGCACAATTTCAAATTTCACACTTTGGGACTATGTTGCATATATTATGCAAGAGATGTATTAAGGTTCCAGATTTGTCTCTGATATGAGGCAAGATTGAATCTATTACTCACCTTTTGAGTACTGCAGTATCCTTTCTACCAGAACTGGGTATTTTGTGATGCGCTGAGTGACAAGCAGAATGCATTCTGGGATTCCTCGACGTCGAGCCAAAAGATTGCTATTTCGCAGCTTTAAAAAATAATTACGCATATTTTATTGTAAGTAGGAAAGTTATACTGAAACAATAATTTACTAGCAAAAGGCCTTAGCTCTACATGTGCTAAATAAATTGAAACTGAAAAAAAAATGTTCAATTATCTGCACTATCCACAGTGAAATGTCACATAACATCCTGATACTCCCAACTATTGAGTCTATAGCTACATTTTCAATTAATGCTGAGAAAGTGCAAATTATACACAAAACCAAGCTTTACATTCATTATCTGTGCCTCATTTGATATATAATCCTTTGTTTAGTGTGGAGGTCTTCCCTATACAGTCGGAGGTGGTTTAGCTGGATGTCTGAAAGGTGTAATTGATGAGGTGGCTCATAACTGGAATGTGTGTCTATTATAGACTGATGTCCAAAGTTTTTTCTAATCTAAACAACATTGGAATTTACCAACTCTCTGATTAAGCAGGACTCTCTAGTTTTTATAAGCTATTGCAATAGCTCTATTGAATACCATGGACCTGATTCTGAAAGGGAACTCAATCCAGTTTCCCACTTTGCACCTACAATTATTTGTGCCCACAAGATTGCATGAATAAAATGGGAGGTTGCTTCCTAAACTCAGGTCCTGCATTGTTTAAATCAGAGCTACAAATTATGAACATGTTTTCTGGCCACTTTGTTAACAGTCACATTTTTGTAAGCGCTTACTTTAATAAAATTCTGGAACTTCTTGTTTTGTTGCAGCTCTTTAAAGAGATTAACAGCTTCCTTTTGATGACTACAAAATTCTCCATATATTTTCTTCATTTTATTGGCGTTTTCCTCTGAAAACTGATGAAAATAATACAATTTTACTCAACAATATACCTAACTGTAAAGAGTATGTTTAAGGATTTTTGCATACTATTGATTGTAACTCCTATCAATGTTATTGAAAATAAACCACTTATAGGATCCTGACACTGCATCCTATAAATCAATGGGAGTTGTAATCTGTACAAGGAATGTAGAATCAGGCCTATAGAGGCAGGAATATATATAGCAGATTGACTGTAAAAACAACTACTCACACAAGTAAAGTGAATTGAATGTGGTCCCATATATTTAATTTTAAACCTCAAACAAATCTCCTTAGCTCTGCTATTAATATTACCTTAGTTTAATAAAACAGAGAATTTTAGAAGTCTACTTGTTTTAACCATTATTTGTGCTGTCACTTTCAAGTACAGTGTGTAGTGTTGTTGTAGTCATGTTGGTCCCAAGACATGAGAGAGACAAGGGTGATGTTATATCTTCTATTGTACCAGCTTCTGTTGGTGAGAGATACAAGCTTTCAAGCTTACACAGAGCTCTTCTTTAGGTCTGGAAAATGCACCCAGAGCATCACAGCTAAATACAAGGTGGAACAGATTGTTTAGCATAAGTAATTAGCACATATTATAAGGGACCATTCAAGGTGAAGTGGCCTGTTAACATCTTTCCAGTCATAGTGGTGCGGGGAGAAAGCTGGGGATGGGTAGAGTTAAGTGGGTTGTGGACAGTTGTAATAAGCCATAAATCCAGTGTCTCTATTCAGTCCATGATTTTGGTATCTAGCAGAATTATGAATTTAAGCTCCCAGATTCATCTTTTGCAGGTTTCCTCTGAGGATGAGGACTGAGAGATCAGCCACAGAGTGATCATTTTGTGAAAATGTTCACCCACAGGTGATATAGTGTTTGGCTTTTATCATTTTTCTGTGTGAATTCATTCAAGAGTGCACTGATTATCTGGTTTCAGCCACATAGTTGTTATTAGACCATTTAGTGCACCGATGAGGTACACCACATGTTGTGATAGGCATGTTGTGATAGGACCCATGAATCCTGGACAGTGTGTTGATCGTTGTAGCGTTGGAGATATGTCTGCAGGTTTTGCATCTGTTATTCTGGCTAGGTCAGGTGCCACTTTGAGTTGGTGAGTCCTGCTCTGTGGGGAGCTTGCTTCTAATTACATGCTTGGTGAGGTTGGGGGGTTGTTTGAAGGCCAGAAGAGGAGGTTGAGGAAAGGTTTCTTTCAGAATGTGGTCCCCACCAAGTATGGATCGTAACTGTTTGAAATTAACCCATATGGCATAGGGGCTGGAAGTAGGGGTGCTGCACTTGACTTAAAGCTGTTTCCATCATATACAGGGTTTATAGTTTGGTTCAATGGCTCTCAGCACCCGCTCTATACAAATTGTTCCAGCACCTTGTCATATGGGTTCCACTGTGGGGACCTAGAGAACAACTAGAGATGTGAGGTCGGTACAGGGCTTATTCCATACTGAAGCAGGTTCTCTCAGGGTATTTGGGTGGCCCATTCCCTGATGCTACTTACTTCCCCAGTGGATTGTCCTTGTTTGGTGAAGGTGCTTTTAAATGTGTTACTGTATATATCCCAGACTTTCTCCTCAGAGCATATTCTATGATATCTGAGTGCCAGGCTGTAGATAACAGGATTTCTTGGTGTGTTTAGGATGGTTACTGGATCTGTGAAGACAGGTGTGGTGATCCATGGTTTCTTATAAAAAGCTATCTGTAGTGTTCCATTGTTGAAGCTGATCATGATATCCAGGAAGTTGATGCTAATTGGGGAGTGTTCTAGAGAGAGTTTAATGGAAGGGTGGTGGTTGTTGAAGTTGCAGTGGAAATCTATGAGGGAGTTTAGGTCATCTAGCCGGAGGATGGAAATATCATTGATGTACCTCAGGTATATCATTGGTTCTGTGGTGCATTTGTCCAGAAATTCTTCAAGGTGATCCATGAAGAGGTTGGCAGATTGTTAGATACTTTGCTAGATACTAAAAATCAGGGACTGAATAAAGACAGTGTTGTAATGAGCCAAAAATCTTATCTACAACCCATTTATTTCCCCCACACACACACACCCTGCCAGCTTTTTTCCTCTTTCCCCGTTATGACTGGAGAGGTGCTAACGGTTCACTTCACCTTGAATGATCCTTTAAAATATGCATTATGCTAAACAATCTATTCCACCTTGTCAAGGTTCCTCCCCCACTCTGAACTCTAGGGTACAGATGTGGGGACCTGCATGAAAAACCTCCTAAGCTTATCTTTACCAGCTTAGGTCAAAACTTCCCCAAGGTACAAAATATTCCACCCGTTGTCCTTGGATTGGCCGCTACCACCACCAAACTAATACTGGTTACTGGGGAAGAGCTGTTTGGACGCGTCTTTCCCCCCAAAATACTTCCCAAAACCTTGCACCCCACTTCCTGGACAAGGTTTGGTAAAAAGCCTCACCAATTTGCCTAGGTGACTACAGACCCAGACCCTTGGATCTTAAGAACAATGAACAATCCTCCCAACACTTCCACCCCCCCTTTCCTGGGAAATGTTGGATAAAAAGCCTCACCAATTTGCATAGGTGACCACAGACCCAAACCCTTGGATCTGAGAACAATGAAAAAGCATTCAGTTTTCTTACACGAAGACCTTTAATAAAAATAGAAGTAAATAGAAATAAAGAAATCCCCCCTGTAAAATCAGGATGGTAGATATCTTACAGGGTAATTAGATTCAAAAACATAGAGAACCCCTCTAGGCAAAACCTTAAGTTACAAAAAAGATACACAGACAGAAATAGTTATTCTATTCAGCACAATTCTTTTCTCAGCCATTTAAAGAAATCATAATCTAACACATACCTAGCTAGATTACTTACTAAAAGTTCTAAGACTCCATTCCTGGTCTATCCCCGGCAGAAACCAGCATATAGACAGACACACAGACCCTTTGTTTCTCTCCCTCCTCCCAGCTTTTGAAAGTATCTTGTCTCCTCATTGGTCATTTTGGTCAGGTGCCAGCGAGGTTACCTTTAGCTTCTTAACCCTTTACAGGTGAGAGGAGCTTTCCCCTGGCCAGGAGGGATTTCAAAGGGGTTTACCCTTCCCTTTATATTTATGACACACCTTGTATTTAGAAGCGACACTGTGAGTACATTTCCCAGACTTGGAGAAGAACTCTGTGTAAGCTTGAAAGCTTGTGTCTCTCTCACCAATAGAACTTGGTCTAATAAAAGTTATTATTTCACTCACTTTCAAGTACAGGTCAACACATGCAGCAGTAGCACAAGCTGCCCCATATACCCTTGCCAGCATACATCGACACAGTTCTGGAAGACCCTCTTCAAGAGGTGAGAGGATAATTCATTCTTTCAATCCTTTGCCTCTCTAACAACTGTGTCAGCTAGTGTCAGTTTCAGTGGTAGATTAAGTGATGGGAGCAACTGTCCACTATGAACTTGACTCAGACCATCAGTACTCAAATAGGTTATGAAAACTGTCATCAGTGTTTTTTTTCACCGCGTTATCAATAATTTTCTCACACTAGAAGAATGTGAAGCAATAACCAAGAGATGAAAATCTTTGCATCCTATTAACCAATCCTAAGAGATCTAGTTATCTCCCTGCCCCACAAAAATGTTGAACTCAACAAATATCTTTTTTTGGTCTTGAATATGTGAAGATTTAATTTTGCTGATCTCTTTACCTGCTGCACAAGGATGTCTCCAATTCTGTTGATTACAAAATTTCTCTCATTTCTCCCCTCGCACGATTCCTGTCTTCTTTCCTTCATAGTGCAGAAGAATTGCCTGTGAATCTCTAGCAGTTCATCTAAGCAGGGAAATATTTTGTCTACAGTGCTGTGATCTAGTTGTAACTCTTCTTTCATTCCTTTCCTGAATATTTCAGACATAATGAAGAGCGTGTGGATGTGATGCACTTCTGTTTGCATCAGCTCTATAGTTTAAAGGAAGATGGTACAGTGTAATAATCCAACTAGACATTTTCCCTCACATTATTTGACATGCATCACATAGTTTTACATTCAAATATATGGACATAAATATGATTTCTTCCATGATAAGCATTAAAACTAATAAAAACAGCCCTAGCTATGGTTACATGTGGTCTCCAACCAGCCCAGTTCCTCTTTTACACTTTCTGCCCCATGACACAAATTTTGGGTCTGAAGGAGGCAGATAACGAAGAGGGCAATGCAGGCATTTCCATGCAGGAACACATGCAGAGAGCAGAATACCATTTTCACACAGGCAGGTGTCTCGATGCAGCTACTCTGCAAAAAGCTCCTCTGGCTCCCTCTACTGCACTATGCTGACCAATACAGCATCACAGCCCAAGTCAGCAGAGCCACAGCCAGAAATATTGAAATCTGATTCTTGCCTGAACCGATTCTTGTTAAATTTTTCACCATAGTTTGACTTTAACATCAAAAAATTAGAACTTACTGATATGCTGCACTAATGCAAAGCATGTCAACTCAAACATGGAAACTCCCAACCTATACAATATTAACAACTTACATTAAACTTAAATCTCTCAAGTCCTAGTAGTAAACATTAGGAATCATATGTAACTGAATACCAAGATTCTTTACATTAGTCTGCTTTACATTAGTCTGTATTTGCACACTAATACATAGGCATCCAGATCCTGAAGTCATTACTCTTCCAGTGAGTCTGAAGTCCCTGGAAGATTACTTGAGTAAGAACTGAATAAAACCTTGAGTAAGGATCTCCCAACTGGCCCCAGAATGTTTTTTTAAAAAATATTAATTTTCTGCAAAGAATATTATTATTTTCAGTTCATCTATAAGTCTGAACGTTGATCTTCGATATTTTATTCTTACAGATACCTACTAGCTTTCTCTTTCAAAGCACTTTTTATTAAAGATTTATTTAATACGGAACATTTAAGCATTTTAGGAACTTTACTTTGACTTCTGAAGAATAAAAGGTAAGTAAACAAGAGAACAGAGGAAATAATTTGCAATGAGTAAGGTAAGGAATTCCTGTCACTTTTTTCCCCACAAACTGTCAGGGAAAAGTTGTGAACTTCTCAAATGTATCATTTACTCAAAATTATTTGTAACTTTCTTTAGCAAATAATTCTTTGGTGTGCAGCTCATCCATGAACAATTCACCACAATTATTTGTATTTCATATTGTGTTGGTTAGTTACACAAGTCATATGGCTATAATTTCTGTTCCCTGACTGGATAATTTACATATCTATCAAACAGTGCAAATTGTGAATTTTACAATTGAGTATACAATTCAAAATTTGCTTTTCATTACTATTCCAACATTTGAGTTTAAAATTCACTTCTCAGGAATATACATGCTAGTAAACTTTGAGTACTCAAGTGTTCACAGGAGGTGGACATGGATGCCTCAAGAATACCATTAAATTGAAATTAACTTTAAAATCCAAATGAATATTTTTAGGCAATTGTCTTCAATATTCTGTTAGCTCTACATTATTATACATTACATTATTATTTGTGACAACATATTATTTAAATATTCTTCGTTATTCATATTCAAATCTAAGCACTGAGAATTTTCTTCCAGTTATATGACTTGTGTATCCTACCTTATTGCCTGTGCCAAGTTATTTTCAACTTTTTAAAAATAATTGAAACACTGACCAAAAATTACATCCTGCCTTTTGATAACATCCTTTTCTTGCTTGCTACAAAATGCTGGATCCACAACAAGTCTCCAAGATTCTGCCTCAAACTCCTGTGCCTCTGTGCTGAGGTCAGTCCACAGGGAGGCATCCACATCATCTATGACAAAATAAAAACCTTGTAAACACTGGTCGCACAAACAGGTTGGCAGTATCAGAGCAAGGGAAGATCCTCATGTGCATGCATGTTTATTCATTCAGTGATTATATTGCTGAACTGAAGTAAGCCTTAATTAAAGATTCTAACCAGTACTGAGAAAAGATTAAAATGAAAAGACAAAACCTGCCAGTGATGACAGCATCACTATCTTACACGTTAAAATGTAAACAGAACAGAGTGGAGGCAAGCAGAGATTTGGGAATCAGAGGGAATATTTTTTTCAGGATTGGATCCATTGTTTGAAATACCCCCTCAGAAGTGCCCTCTGATTTGAGGTGCCTCAAATTTATGCGTACCCAACTTGAGAATCCTTGTGCTGGATTTTCTCTCTCTATGAATGCCTTTCAGCTCTGGAATTCACACCCCCAACCCCTTTTCTGAAATAGCCCATATCTGTTGACTTTCCAGACATGAATGGTGGATGGAGGAGGGTAGTTGGGAGGTGGGATTTTTGTGTTGTGGGAGGAATATGAGTGATGGGTGATACTGTTTGTAATGTGTGTGCTGAGTGAGGGCGGGAGAGGGCTGGCTATCTGAGTGCCAGAAAGAAATATGAGGCTGTTTGGGTTTTGTAATCTCTTTTATATTATATTTTTTAATTTGTGGCAAGGATGTTGAAAGTCCAGGATAAAAGTTTTTACCTGTTAATTTTTAATAATGACAACAAATAAAAAAAACACTTAATATTAGCAAAGAGTTCATCACTAATTTAGACCCACTTGCAAGGTTTCATGGGTCAAATTTTAATTCTCATTTATCTGATGGTGTCATTTTAATGGTGGTCAGAATCATAATTAAATTACTACACACACATTTTCTTTTGATACAGGAAGTAGTATTCTTAGACTTACTAATTAATTATTCCACTTTGCATTTTGCAGCATAGGTTACAACATGTAGATTTCTCAGTTTACATCTCACCTTCCATTACAAAAGAATCCATTGACGGAAGGGTCCCTATAGATTGTAACAGCGTTTCAGAGTGTGAGCTGGACATCCAGCTGCTACTATCAGTGTCTTGGTCGGAAGATGGCATAGATCTTCTGCAATGAAAAAAAATGCATTTAATTGTAACAACTCACTTAGGAATGCTGAATAATCTAGTTAGCGTACTGTGCTGGTAGGTGCCTTCTACCTTTCAAAACTGGCGCTTGGAACACTTTTGGATAAAGAGTGAGGTTGCTGTGAGACTTCTTTCCTTACAGAAGAAAGTCCAACGGGCATTGAGGAAGACGGATGCATTGAGGAGAACATGGGCTGAGGAATATCTCTAAATGATGAATCTGTGAAGTGAAATATATGTGTAAGTCTTATAGAAAACCTCATATGTTATTGCCTCTTATGATTATAGCAAGAAATACTACACAATTATCTTATACTGTCGATTAATACATGCCACTGGGCATATTCTCTTATGGCGCAAGAGCACTGTGCTCTTTCCTGAGTTGGATGGAAAAACAAGCCACAAGGTGAAGCTGAGTGACTTTGGTGCCCACACTGTCAATTAGAGAGAACAAGTTTAAGCTATGGACATGCTTACATCACACTCAAACATGGCTAAACCAGGTACATTGGGGGTACATGACGGGGAGAATTTTCAAAAGCACTCAACTCTGGCTTACCTCTGCTCTCACTGCTATCAGTGGTAAAACTTCCATCGTCCAGCTATGCAGGAGGAAGGACGGGAGAAATGGGATGTGATTTAATTAGGCCACAACTTTGTTCTTAAATGTCTTGGTGGATCGGCAGATAAAACTGTGCAGTGCAGGTAATTCCATAATCATTTACACATACTTGGTGTGGTGGGGTGCTGCTGTCAGCCCTCCCCCTTCACCCATCCTGGTCCCCATCCAAATGAGGTTGGGAGGGATATAAAGGAGCGGTGGATTGACTCCTTGCTGTACCAGTCATAGGAGCCCCAACCCTGCCCCCGTTTCTGCTCCTTTAAAGAATACCTCCTTTAAATCCTTTACCAATCCATTTTGTCTGATCACTGTATCCCTTCCCTACAGAGTACTGCACTGGACATCTGCCCCAGGCATACATAAGGAGTTGTGACATCACAACCTAACCCCCAATTAATTTATGTCCAAACTAAGCCCCTAAATCACTGTGGAGAAGGTGAATAAAACCCCACCCCACCTTGGCCAATCTGGCAGCGAGAGAGAGAGAGAGAGAGAGAGAACATTCCTTCACAGCTGCCAGAGAAAGGAGCAACTAGTGTAATGCCCACCGCCACTCATGATAAAACCTGGTATTTATCTACATCCAGGGGTGGGAGGGTGAGTGCTGCTCTGCCTGGTCAAGGTAAAAGAGGGCTTTTCCTGCACTGGCATGGACCTAAATAGTTCCCACCCCCTTTCCAGTCACCTGGTGCCAGGGGGAAATGGGTCAACAGCCCCATGCTAACTGGATTTGAAGCTGCCACAACAAGACACACTCTGACTCTCTAGCCCTTAAAGGAGTACACACCTTTTCCAACCAAACGACAGCTGCCACTGCTTAATATGGGACTTCAATGGAAGAAGAGTTAGACCAATTATGAGTGCTTTCGAAAATCCTACCTTATATGTATTAGATACTAGCAAATGCACTTGTTTTCCAGTAGATATGGGAGTCACATGTAAAAATGCTCTCACACATACAAAATTGTAAAGAACAAACTTGTCCTATTATTTTATTATTCAGGCAACGTACTAAACTTTAAAATGATAGATTTATGCCTATTAGCTTGCTTGCTTACTATAATACTTACTTGTTAGGACAGCTTGTGGTCTGGTCTTAATATGGTATCTCTCTTGGAATTTCTGGTAAAGAAGAATTTCATCTTATTAAAATGAAATAACCGCTGATTACACACTGAATAGTCAGTAATCTACTTTCATATAATCATCTGGAAGAGCCCTCAAGCAAACTGCATTTTGATACTGAATTATGATCCTGAATTTCTGCTGCTGACAAACAAACCTAAGTAAAAGGATAATGAATTTCAGCCACATTATAATACAAAATTAATTCAAATTATTTTCTTTCAAATTACTGTGTTGTTATGGAATTATTCTTTTGCAACATGCATATGATTTGTGAGGGCTTAAAGAAAACAATTACACTTGTAGGGCTACACTTTTTAAATGAGTTTGAAGAGACCTGAGGCAGGAAATTGACTCTAAGTCAGTCTGTCTGAGCCAGAATTTGTGTCCTTTGCTACATTGTGCAAGGCTTATATGCTTAAACAAGTGTTGCATTTAAGGAGAGCAAGTAAGTAGTTTTTCCTCTGTTATCCTCTTGATGATTGGTTGGGGATATTGTCTCTTCCTGGTAAATATCCACCAGTCCTAGTAGTTATAGTACCTGTTAGAGGCAGCTGATTTAGCATTATAATTTACGTTTTAGATCCTTTTTGTAAGTTTGCCCAGAGGCTATTCAGTGGGTGTACACTGATAAAGACAAAATAAAATAAAATAAAATAAAA
Organism: Caretta caretta; assembly: GCF_965140235.1. NCBI lineage: Eukaryota > Metazoa > Chordata > Testudines > Cheloniidae > Caretta > Caretta caretta. The sequence goes on from NC_134210.1 coordinate 49,564,079, forward strand.
TAAAATAAAATAAAATAAAATAAAAAATGCATGTTTTATAAGTGCAACCTTGGGCATGTTTACCCTGAAGATCTGTGCACTGCAACAGCTACTCCGATATAGCCACACTGGTGCAAATCCCTTGTTTATATGCACTGCAACAGTTTGAAAAGTGACTTGCACTGGTGTGGCTGATTCCAGTGCAAATCACTTGTTAGTCCCTAAAAAACAGAAGCCCCCTTCAGTGAACAGTTTTGAAAATGACAGGTTTGACAAGAGTTGACAAGAACGTCTGAGGAACAGTGGGTTCTCTATGTATATAAATCTCCCCACTGTATTTTCCACTGAATGCATCCGATGAAGTGAGCTGTAGCTCACGAAAGCTCATGCTCAAATAAATTGGTTAGTCTCTAAGGTGCCACAAGTACTCCTTTAGTTTTGAAAATGTAGCCCTCATTTTAATTGGGGGTTACCTACTGAAGTACGTTGGTTGTTACACTCCAGGGGGCTCTGCTACGCTTCAGCTCAGCCCTTTTAAGTATACCTTAGAAATGCAAATCAAACTACACATCCCAATTTATCCTGCAACGCTTCAAAGATAAAAAGGAAGTGACCCTACCTGTTTTCACTCCTTTTATACAGTATTTGCTCAAGGACATTGCTTATTGCTTATTGGTTGTGTCAGATATTTATTTGGCATTCTCTCAGCCCTTTGTGTACAAACACTTGGGTGGATCATTTCTGCACTGTTTTCTTTCTCAGCTTCATTTTGTGGCATCTTATTTGTTTTAGTAACTAATTATTTCTAGGTCTCCATATAACAAGTAAATCAATCAACATGAACCTATTATGAAGCAGCCTACAAAGACAAGGTACTGTTCAAACACTTTGAATAAGCACAGCATACGCTAATCACCATAGAAGAAACTGTGGAGATTGATTTAAAAAATGAAAGAGAGAATATACACAACAACATCGTAAGAACAGTAAGGCATAGAAAGTTACCTTTGTACATGCAGGAGCACAATCCTTACAGTTTTTATGCACAATTGCATTGCAATCTGAAAGGAAAAACAGATCTCAAAGCCTGAAATTGAAAGGGGTCGAACATTGTAGTGCACTTTATTCTGGGACTTCATCATTTTTCCTCCTTCAGACCCACATGCTAAATAGCCACAAAGACGGCTTTAATTTTTCTCTTAGCTTTCTCCAGGACTGTTTCAGGAATCAACTAGCAAGAGTCTCTTGTGAAACAAGTGGCCATCACCTTTGTCCCCTCTCCCTGAGGCCTGGGGACCCTGGCTGAGTAGGTAGAGAAGTATGTATTTTCAAATCCAGATACTGTCGCTCTTGAAATGGAATATTAAGCAAGTATCTTTCAGCAGATTTTCAAAAGTTACATAAAAGCTGCATAAAAGACAGTAGCTACTTACAAGAGCACTGCAATGACTCTTTCCCTAAGAGGGCTTTGTCGCATGCCATACACGGGATACTGCCTGAGAAGTTCCCAGTTATAAACTGATGTCTGTTCAGTTTGTCTTTGGCATCCTTATTCTTTGTCTTCAGATCCAACAGACCAGGCAAAAGGAGAGAGATTAAAATAGATAAATAACCACCATAATATTATAACTTTAAAACATTCTTCTCTTATGAGAAAATGGATTTTAAAACATTTATCTCTTTAAATTGTACAACACTGAGTCACATTGGGAGCACTTACTCACATGAGTAGTCCCAGCAGCTAACATTAATAGAATTACTATGTGAGTAAGTGCTCACCAGCATGGACATATGTTGCACAATCTAGACTTTAGATTATTAAAAATGAAACACTGAAAGTATCAGATTTACTTTTCACAATTAATTTTGTGTTTACACTTAGCACTTTGTTTGGGCCCTGATTCTAAAACTCACATATGCTCAGCAGCACTTACTCACGCATTAAGTTCAAATAGGACTACTCAACTGAATAAATGCCACAGAATCAAGCCCTTATTGTGGATAATAAGAAAAATAGACATATACTTTCTAATATTTCTATTTTTGTATATCATGTAAGAAAACTTTTTCCAAATACACTGCAGACATTTGAACTTGGGCTAAATCAAGACACGAGATAAGTAATAATAATTAAAAAGTGGCAAGGGAATTCAGTACTGTGAAAACAAGGTTACTTTAAAAAATGAACGATATTGTTTGTCTATACAAGGACACTGTCAACATATTTGTCATAAGTTTTAAATTTAAAATGTCTTATAAATACAGTTTAAATAATTGCAAAAATCAGCCACTTATCTTTACTTAAGAGGCGAGACAGATCTGATCCCAAGCTATAATGCATTTCAGTTATGCTAACAAGCACCTAGTTATATGTAGATCTGGAATTACCTTGCACTTATTTCGTGTACTAGACATTCTGTTCATCAAGAAGCTGAAAGTACGGCTCACTTTATATTTTTCGGACTCGGATTTTGTAGGTATAATATACTTATCCCATTCCTCCTCCTGAATCCTAAAATGTAAATCAGTGAATACAACTCATTACACTGGACATAACATCTTAAAACGGAGAAGCACCTGGCTGATATTCTGCTTCAGCTGCTTTTAACAATCCCAGGATGTATTCAGGTTTAAACCATAATTATTTAAGAGGTCAACATCAAACCAAAAAGTTACATTAGTCCCTGCATAATACTAATTATGAACACATACATGGGTACTGTACATAATGTGAACTATACTGCAAGTTTGCCATAATTATACTGTTATCAAACCCCTCAGCATGTATATTCCCTTATTTTACATGTTCCTTTGGGTAGCTCCCACATTAACTCCTTTTCCTTGCTATGTCTGAGCTCAGTCAGCTGTGAAACAAGAAGCTGGGGCTGCAGCAGCCAGGGATTCTTCTGCATGAACACCAGCCCCATAGGTCCCAATTCAGCACAGCATTTTAGCACATGCTCTATTGAATACTGGGTGGCCTGCTGAATTGGTCATAGATGTGTGCTGTTTCCCTCCTTCTCTCCCTAGATGGCACTGGAGCAGAGGCTTCTCTCAGCCAGCCTACAAAGTCACAGTGCAGTCCTGACTTGGGGATCAGATGGAGCACATGACACAGCAGTGGGACCTGCTGGGAGTGTCACTGCCAGACTAAAGGAAAGATGGGATTTGGATTCCTGCACTTCACAGATAATGGGATGGTTCCCTGGCATCCAGCCACATCGATCCAGAACATGCAACTGATTTTTATTTGCAATAAATAAATGTAAAAGGAAATGTCAGTAAAAGTTGCAAAATGAAAAACTCAAAAGTCAAGAGGTACCAGTTAACGTTGCCTGTGAAACTGTAACTCTGCTCCCCTGTGTGTGTTCATTATAATACAGTCTTTACTAACATGAACACTCAGGTTTTTTTCAACAGTTTTTTAAGGTGCACAGTAAATGGAAACCCTCTCCTCATTCAGTATGCACCTCATACGTAAACAGCTCTCATGGTGTCCATTTGTCTGGCATACAAAATAATGAGTAGAGTAACATAGATGCAGAACACCTACATTTAACGGTTTTAGGGGAAAATGCATGACATTATATTCAACAAAAACAGTAAGCGGTTACAGAAGTAAAGACTATTGCACAGAGAGAGCTAAGGTTGTGTATGCCAAATGGACTTAAGAAATGCCAAACTTTAAAGTTGCACAGTCAGACAACAAATGTGTTGCAAATATAACATTGTTATAGACTATATCCAACTCTCACACTAGTATGGAGTATAACAGAAACCTAGAGAAGCATTCTGAATTCCATTAGTAAAAGGTACCACAAGAGAACATGGTATATTAGTCTATTTGAGTCTGCTACTTTTCAGTTATGATCATTATTACAAAGATCTTTGCTACTAGTGTTTAACTAGTAGCATTAACATGTAAATAATGGTAGATGGATAAAAATTACACTGCAGAAATTCATCTGTGGCAAGTGTCAATACCTTTTTTCCTTCAATTGCTCTGGCAAGCTGTATGCGCGTTGTTCTACAAAACACAAAAAGTTAATGAAAACTAACGTGGTTATATTGGGATATTTATTTGTTTGAAGCACATAACCTCCACCAGGACGTAAGCTCAGTCATTATATTCTAGCACAATTGGTTGGGAATTTAGAAAGCAAAAATTATTAGAAGCAGGATTGCCCGGGATAATACACATCGTTTATTAAACAGGTTGTATTTGACAGAGTTTGCCTGGATCTGGGTTAACATCAGAGAATGTCAGTCTTTGCAAACTGATGGATTGCTTTTAAGAAGTAAAGAAAATTAATATTGATCTTTTTCTGAGCAACCCGGTTTTTTGAATGGTTCAATCTTTCATTTTGCTTTTTAGCTATTCTGTTGTAAAACACATACATGATTCTTTTCTATTATTTCCGAGACCAGACGTTATTTAGCTTTGTAGAGATTATCTGCAAACATATGCCTAATTTTAAGTACATATGTAGCCCCAACGACTTAAATGGGACTATTCTCATGCTTAAAGTTAGGTCCATGCTCAAGTACCTTGTTGAAAAAGGGCCCATATGAGAAAATACCCGACAGTTCAGCAAGTAAGATAGCATATTTTATCATGTACGTACTGAGAATCAAATCACATTTCAGTTAGTTGCCAGACCAAACATGTGCAACAAGATGCTCTTCTGAAGAAATAAAGGCCATGTTCCCATAGAAAAATGAAGATAGCTTCATGCAAAATAGCACCATTGGGTTGCCATTGCAGTACTTACTACAGGGATGGAGCAGAGACACTGATTTAGAGAGTGAAATAGCCTGGAGAAGGGGTCGACCACTGTTCATGAACACACCATCTACACAGCAGGGACAAATTCTTTACAGTTACATACTAGAAATATCCTCCTTTAAACACATATGTAGCCAATTTATTTCAATGTGTATAAAAAAGCTTTGGTTACTGCTACGGCAGTAGGCAGTGCATATCCTACTTCTAGATTGCAGCTCATGATGCAAGAATGAAACTCTCTTATTATGGGTTAATCCTTTTAGACTCAAAAACGCAAATCAGCAAACTCAGATTGGATTTTAATTTACAAGATCAGATTTTCTACCCTCATTTATGGCCAAATCCTAAACAAGACATTAAAGTGGTGGAGTCGTGGGAGTTCCCAGCTGCCGAGAAGTTGCACCTGAAAATCTCTGCTTCTTCTCCTTGCTGCAAAGTAGTTCCATGTAGCAGCACTGTCCATGCCAACATGTTGCAGTGGGAGGGTGAGAGGTTGAGACAGAAGGAGGGCCAGCAATGTGCTCAGCAGATCCCTGATGACTAAGGCTCAGATTTTGTCAGGGATATTTTTAGTAAAAACAACAGACAGGTCACGGGCAGTAAACAAAAATTCAGGGAAGCCTGTGACCTGTCTGCTGCGGGGTTCCCCATCCTCCCTCGCTGGCCGCCAGAGCTGGGCTTCTGGGGCAGGGGTGTGTGACCCGTGCCATGGCTGGGCAGCTGCTGGGAGCCCAGCTACCCTTGGGGAGTTGGAGCTCTGGGGTCCCCCTGCTGCCCAGCGGCTAGGAGCTCCTGGGAGCCTCCATCAGCAGTGGCTGAGAGCTGCAGGGCTGCCTGCTGACAGCCCTAGGGCAGAAAAAGTCATGGAGGTCCCTGGAAGTCACAGATTGTGTGTCTTCAGTGACCTCCGTGACATAATCGTAGCCCTACTTATGACACAAATGCATTGGCCAAATCGTCCCATACTTGGAGAACACAGTGACTACAGACACTTCCGCAGCCTTGATGGGCTACAAAGTGACTATTTGTGTCCCATAGCTTGGGAAGAAGGATAATTCTAGCTCTCCCAAGCCCCATGTAAACTCCTATTAGTTTACTCTGACTTTATATAGGAGGTCAGGGTTTAGGATTGATTAGGGCAAAGCTCTAAACCATGTGCTTAACTTTACACAGGTGCTTCAGTCCCATTGACATTACCAGGAATTAAACACATGTTTAAGTACTTTGCTGAATTGAGGGCTCTAGATCTTATGGGACACATGCCCTTGTTCCTCATCTGCTTTTTAAGACTTCTCAGCTAATCTGCAGGATGAAAAATTGTTAAAAATAAAGTTACATTAAAAAAAAAAAACCAATAACAATACTTGTAAACATCCCAGTGTTGCAGACAGTGCACAAAAAAGAGTTATGAGTAGAAACAAAGCGTTATTGTGGATTTGAGGGACCAAACCCAATGAATTTGAAAAAATGTTCACCTACATTTTAACCAAGATTGTCGCTGCTGTTTTTTGCATTCTGCTACTAAGCATCATGTGAAAAATGCCCCAACCCTGCAAAGGTTTAAACACATGTTTAACTTTGAAATCAATGGTACAGCAAGGTAAGCCTGCGCGTGAGTCTTCCCAGGATACAGGCCTAAATAAAATAATGAAGCTTCTGGAGCCAATTCAGGATAGCACTTAAGCACACACCTCACTTTAAGCGCACACTTAAAGTTATGCTTAAGTGCTGTCTTGAATAAGGATGCTTTTCTTAAATGATGCAGCACTTATTAGAAAAAAAAATACACAGTCAATTTCCAGCCCATCTTTTCTCATGTTTATAGCTTTAAGTATGAATTTTCCTTTTGGAAGAAAATCAGGTTTGTTCTTATCCCAAAAATAATTAAAAAAAAAACCAAAGAAAATGGATTCTATTGAAAATTAACTGATTTTCAGAGATGTGATCATGAATAAGATCGAGTACATATTTCATACTTTATATCATTCCATGGATTTCTAATGTAGCATGTTACACAGCTTTCTCCAAAGAAGGCCTGTGTTGTTTGCTAAGCTTAAAAACAAGCAAACAAACAAAAATACCCTTAAAATCTAAGGCTGCTAGAAACAATTCTTAACATCTTGCAGGCAGCACATAAGCAGAACAGTCAATTATGTAACATGAGGCTACGCTGTAAGGTTCTTACAAGTTTTCCAAGGATGAGCAAATACCTACTAACTTCAATGGAAATCTGTCTGAGTTAGGACTGAATAGGAGCGGAGGATCAGATTATCCCTACCATGGTAAAACATGCAGAATAGGAACAGAGGGAAGGCAGGTTTGTGAGAATCCCCTCGCAATGAATCCACACATCATCCCATGAAGAAGGTGGTGTTTGCTCCCCTGCCTATGGAAAAGGCCACAGCTTACACACAGACCTCACAGATTCCCAAGGATCTGCAGGATGTGAGGACCTTCGGCACAAAGGGCCTGTGCCTCTATACCAAATTTGGCCTCTCCCTTGATTCTCTGCTGGACTCCGGAAAAGAAAGTTGTGTCCTAGGCTGCCTTATGTTTTCTGACTAAGCTCTGCAGGGTTGGAGCAGGGACAACGTGTGTCTCCCTCCTAGCCGCACCTCCAGATTGCCCACTTCTCCCTCGCAGCTCTGTCTCTATGTTCTCCCACACTGCAGGCTCTGGACGTATACGGTGCCCCTTGAAGAGCCAAGAGGGATGATGTGGAGGCAGCTAAGCCCCACTTCCACATGGACTGGTGGAGAGCTGCACACATAGGGGACCACTCTTTACATGGATACCAGGGAGACAATCCAGACCTGAGTAAAGAAGTGAGCATTTGGCTTGTAGTAAGCATGGAGTTTGTGGCATTCCATACACGCAAATGGAGTAGAACTAATGCTCACCTTCATTTGAATCACAAACTGTGAAGTCACGTGCAAAGCGAGATTTCCCTAATAAAACTTTGGGTGAAGAACATGAGTAAGAACGTGACCGGATTCCAGAAAGTAACGATTCCTAGAAGAAATCAAAATGAAGGGGAAAAACACATTAATTTTAAAGAAAGGCAATTGGTATTACAGGAAAGTGTGTGTGTGCAAAGTCAGAGCAAGAAAAATCCTAAATTATTTCAATTTGGTGGGGACCAAAGTCTGAACAGTGATGTTATTCTACTATATCAGATGGCCAGTTATCTTCCCTGCCTTTTTCTGATGGTACTTGAACATAGTGTTTTCAGAGCAGAAAAGACCAGTGTTCCATCTAGCCCAGTATTCTGTCTCCAGCTACGATCTGGATATTCCAGAGGAAGAAATTAATCTCTCTCTTCCTTTTCCCTTACGTTTACCTAATTGTGCCTGGATACCATGACTGGAAATCTCTTACCCCAGCTGGTGATTAGTTATTGATATGCCTTGAAAGCAAAGTCATAATTACCTGTGCAAAACCCATTTCTTTTGAGAATTTAAATCAAACTAACATTATCTGATTTTTGTGGTTCATTAAATACACGGACTTGCATTAAAAAAAAACCTATATTTTCACTACTATATAGATATGTTTTTGACATGCTAAGTGCACAGGTGGCTTCACAGATAAAACAATATTCTGTTTGTTTCAATTCCAGATCTGAAGTCAACTTTAAAGCTCTGAAAGAAACAATAGTGATGGTCTGCGCTCTATCAGATGGAAGCTTGCATCATGACACCAACAATGACTATATGCAGCATAAAGTGCAGTCTTTTCTCCAAAGAGGACACTATGTGACTGAGTCACTGTTGCATGAAAACTGAACTACTTTTCACCCCTACTGAGGGCCGTCATTTGAAATCATCGGCACAGATAGCACTGACATTGCCTTACAAATGTATTGCTCACAATGAACTTGGCCTAGAAATACTAACAGGAATTTCCATCGTGCACTTGCAGCAAAGAGTTCCATGTTGCAAAAAACTTTTCTGAAGCAGCCTTGAGTTCCAAAATATTGTGAAAACAGTATGTTGATTTGCAGGATAAATACTACTGAGCATGTTGGAAAACACCTGGGGAGAAAACCATTTATGCTTCAACTGAGAATTTTGCTAAACTGCTTGATAGAAACAAACCAGTGTTTTTTAAAAATAGCTCTCTTGCATTTAGGTTTAGTAGTTTTTTCCTCCGGTATCATCTTTCCCCCTCCCCTTACATGAAAGATCAGGTAAAGCCCAGTGGCAGCCAGGACTTTTTATCTGTTTGATCAAATAAAAATAAATCTCATGCCTATGAATAAAAGAGAAAAGAACTCTGTGTATGTGTTTGACGTTTCCAGAAATAGCCAAAGGTTCAATGAAGTTACAGTAGCCAGAATATCTGTGGGAAGCATTAGCAGAGAAAGGAGCTTGTATTAGTCAGTGTACAAAATTCAGCCAACTAGACCCTCCTCCATGACTGTCTTTTTAAAAAAATACTTGTTTGCAAAGGCATTAACCTTCCTCATGTGCCACAGAGAATACCGGAGCAAAATTTTCCTCTCTGTTATACCAGTGTGTTGAAGTATAACATTGTATAACGTTGTATAAGGGGACATGCTGGATACATTGTATATGAGAGGGCATGCCAAAACATGTTACAAAGTATCTGAGGGAGCACACACAGGGACAGTTAGCTTTTGAATGGAGAAGCAATTAAAATAGAGCCAGCACGTCTAAGAAGCAGGCATCAGAATGGAAGGTGTGAAGGGCAATTAGTTAAGTTAACTGGAAGCTGTTAAAGGAGATAGTTAAGGGTGGCAGGTAATTGAAGATACGTGACTGGTCTCAGGGATCTCGAAGGGTGGTGACTAAAATCTTTTTCTTCTTTTGTCTGTAACTTCTCTGTAACTTGTTCTCCCAGTAAGCTGTATAAATTAAGAGACACAAGCTCCACTCGGGGGGCTCACTTCTAAATGTATTAGCAGAGCAGCTTTGCTAATAAAACAGAGTGGTCTGATAAATTGTGAGTCTGAGTCAAACTTTGACAAGTGTAAATTGGGATAAGTTTTGTTGACTTCTATGGAGTTAATCCGAATTTATACTAATATAATTGAGAGGTGAATGTGGCCCTTCAAATACAAATTCTTATATATTTTCAACAACTTAGTTGAAAGCAAAATAAACAAAACCAAAATGATATCCGAATACCTTTGACTGCAGATTGTTAGAGTCCATCCTGTGGATGCTATAATCTAGGTCAGTGCTTGTCTCAGAAGAATCTAATTCATGCCTGCTGCCAGCCACGGTCATTGAAGAACTGAAAGAAGGGTAGCGAACGTGGGATCTGTCAGAAATCCCTTCACTTCCAATGTCTACTTCAAGGTCATCAAGACTAGAACTAAAGCATACAACAAAATGTATGGAATGTAAAGCAATCTAATTATCAGACTTAATGCAACAAGCAAAGTGAACAGTCTAATAAATGGTGCTTGGGTTAGTCATGCTCTAGTCCTCTCTCAGCTTTGTGGTCCTCCCTTATCGTGCCCATGGCTTTACTCCAGTTGCATCTTGCCGATACTTTAAAATGTGGTCATGTTGTAACCAGGCCCAGATACAAGTGGCTTAGAACCAGGGGTCCTTACCTGAATGCATTTGTAGAGTAAACAGGGTCTTAGATATCTGCTCCTCTTTTGCTTCTGAACTTCAAAGTCAAGTTTAAGTGAGAAGCTGCATGATAAGGAAAAGTGCGAATAGCCTATATAATGTGGCAACGCTCTGACTATTTTCTCCAACATCTGGTATGCTGAAGGAGTTTCCTAGAAGCCACTTTTTGAGTAAGTCTGATTTTAAGGTGTATAAATTAATCCTTCTTTTTTAAAAAAAGATAGAAAAATGAAGGAACATGACAAAGCTTAAAAAACCCAACCCTCATGAAATCAACGATGAACACAATTAGAGAATGTGTGATTTGCAGATGTTCTTGCATATAACATTACAATGAGATTTCCTAGAAGTATCAACACCACAGGGGTGTTCTCTGCAATCTTTTTGTCCCTTTATCTGTATACATAAGCCCATGGTTTCTTTATTAATGTGACTGAAGTGAATGGTTGACTGCTTGCAACAACATTCCAGTCTTCCAGGACAAAACGTTTAGAATATGCATGGTATTTCTCAATAACTACAGATCCAAGCTAGAATTGTAGCATTGTAACTCCTTCACACAGCATTAGAATTCACCTAATTAAAAGATTTCTTTTTCAACACAGTCCAAAGCTGTTTGATCATTGGACTTTTGGATATTATCCATCCCCACATTTGCCACAAATGTGCCATGTGACACTGGAAAAATAAGTTACTTAGGCTATTTGTGTGTCAGTTTCCCTATTTGTGAAATGGGGATAACCATACTTACCTATGGCCCTGTCTACATTAGAAAAACATCACCATTGCAACCATGCTGATGAAGTTACACCATGCAAATGCCTAGTGTAGACATATTACACCCATGTGAAGCAGGACTTAGTCTATCCTGGCTTATTATAGTAATTTACAATAGGAGTTGCACGGGCACAAATTTCTCCAATATAGACAGGACCTACATGAAGGTGTTGAAGATTTATTAATGTTTGCCAAGCACTCTGAGGTCCTTGAATGAGGATGTTATTTAACAACAAATTTGTATTATTTTATTGTAGTATTACTTCATACCTGATCTGATCCTGTAATCTGTACTCAGGCAAAACTCCCAATGAATGTTTTAGGGAGGGATAATTTTGAAGTACACATTAAAATAGGGGACAGATCATGCGTTGCAGCTGGGGAACACCAAGCACAGCTCAGAAAGAATGTGGTGTGTGTGTAAAGGTAGCTTTAAACCATATTTGTGTTCCCCAATCCTGGAGCAGGTCCTATTCCCAGCATAACATAGAGCTGCCTGTGGGAGAATCCTCCAGTGGCTGGACCTGCTGAGTTTTGGCTGCTTTTTACCAGTAGAGCAGCACAAAGTAGGCCAAACACACCAGAGATTTGGGTTCATGGTATTAGTGTAGCACGGTGACTGTCAATCTGCAAAAGTCATATGCATTCAGGAATGTACAATTCCTTTAGGGTCTGTTTGGTTATAAATTGGCTTATGCTTCACTTTCACTGTTTATGATGTTCTGACAAATTTCTCAGTGAAAATTCACAAAATTAATAGTTGTCTGGTTCTGTTTTTCTAGCAAGTGTCACACTTTGCAGCACCTACCACAATTTACGCCAAAAAGTATGAAGTTGCTTAGAAACCACTTACAGTTTGTAAGAAACAAAAGCCAAAGAAAAACAGAAAAAACCCCAAAAGAAACCTTTATAACCAATTTATAAAAATACAGAACTAAATAAAGCACCACATAAAATTTGGGATATAAGTGATTAGGGGACAGTTTTTTGAAGATACTTCAGACTTTCTCTCAGTAGAGACGTTAATATTCCAGGTTTTGTTTTATTTTTCTGAACTAAAATATACTTAATGTGTGTATATATATGTGTGTGTGTATATATATATATATATATATATATATATATATATATATATATATATATATATACACACACACACACACACAAAATGTGATGCTGATTACCTTGATTTCAAGGATGACGTCAACAATCATAGTTTGTATTAATGGGTCTTCATGTGACTCCATAGACCAATTATATCACTGGCCACAGAGCTATTTGCCTAGCTGTTCTGATTGAGCTGCACGTTGTTACCATGCCTGGCACTGTGCTTCCAGCTACTCCACGCACTTCTTCTCAAAGTCAGGAAAACCCACCCTCACAGTATAGTTCCATGCAATGCCATTTGTGTGTGTGTGTGTGTGTGTGTATATATAAACATATTACTAAATGTTCATCTTTTCCTGACAATACCATCAAAACAACTCCATACCTTCTTTTTTTCATGTCAGCATAAAGTTGACTTCGTTCCTTATTAAATCCACAAGACTTGAGTGGTAGATATGAACCTGCTGCATACAGATTTGAAGGTGAAGTGAAAGGCTGTGTGCTTACGTTGTCTATGTTATTCATTACCATTTGGTTATCTTCATTTTCTGCATAAATATATTGGTTGCTTTCCTTAAGTGAGGCAGATGATGAGCCCTTGGGTGTCGGGGATGAGTGGATCTGATCCGTGCCTGTTTCAGTGGTGACACTGTCTACGTTAATGTAGTTAACATCCAAATCTCCAACCTGGAGCATGAGATAGATATGTATTAATGATACTGAAAAGTAAATAACGATGTATCGCTAGAGAATAGTGATCTTTCTTCAAATTACACTTCTCTGTACCACCATTTTTTCCTTTATTACTTTTCTGCGGCATAGAAATTGGAGACAAACTAATATGGTTTTTCAGGCCTCCAGGTCATGAGTATATGTGCAGCTTGGACAAATACAGATACAAATGGCTGTTCACACACCTAAGTAGCCATTTGCATGTGCCATTATTCAGTTTGCACACATAAAAGTGGTAGTTTTATGCAGAATTGTGGCGATCAAAGGGGTGTTATTGGACATTTTAGGTCATGACTGACTTTCAGTTGAGAAAATTTGGCCCTAACTACATGCTTTGTGTCGGTCACAAAGAACACTATCAGCTCTTAATGCGATGGGTGACTTTTTCAATGAGAGGGAAAAGAATATGAAGATGCACTTTCAATATCTCTGCCTTCTTCCAAGATTTTCAGTTAACAGTATAAAATAATTTCTTACATTTATATACTGCCTTTCATCCTGAAGGATCCCAAACTATTTTATAACATATATCTATATCTATTGTGACACGGTCAGGCCAAATGGCTACAGGAGAGTGATAGAAGGCAGATATATTAGCCCCAGGTTAAGTAGGTCCCTTTTCCCTGGGCAAGGTAACAGGGAAGGTTCCAGAACAATCAGGAACTTTCTGGAAACAATTCAGGAAGACAGGCTGATTAGAACACCTGCAGCCAATCAAGAAGCTACTAGAATCAATCAAGGCAGGCTAATCAGGGCACCTGGGTTTTGAAAAGGAGCTCACTTCAGTTTGTGGTGTGTGTGCAAGGAGCTGGGAGCAAGACGTGCAAGAAGCTGAGAGTGAGAAGGCATACTACTGGAAGACTGAGAAATAAACGCATTATCAGACATCAGGAGGAAGGTCCTGTGGTGAGAATAAAGAAGGTGTTGGGAGGAGGCCATGGGGAAGTAGCCCAGGGAGTTGTAGCTGTCAGGCAGCTGTTACAGGAGCCACTGTAGACAGCTGCAATCCACAGGGCCCTGGGCTGGAACCTGGAGTAGAGGGCAGGCCCGGGGTCCCCCCCATCCCTCCATTCCCCCAACTCCCTACTTGATATCAGAGGAGTTGACCTGGACTGTGGGTTCCACCAGAGGGGAAGGTCTCTGGACTATTCCCCGATCCACTAGGTGGATCAGCAGAGACTGCAAGGATTGTTCTTCTTCCTTTTCCCCATGCTGGCCAGTGATGAGGCTAACTGAGTGAATGGCAGATTTGAGCCACTAAAGTGGCAAAACTGAGGGCTGCCGTGAACCTCTGAGGCGAGCAAATCCACCAATAAGCGCAGGACCCACCAAGGCAGAGGAGGAACTTTGTCACACTATATATATAATAGAACCTCAGAGTTGTGAACTCCTCAGGAATGGAGGTTGTTTGTATCTCTGAAATGTTCTTAACTCTGAACGAAACGTTATGGTTGTTCTTTCAAAAGTTTACAACTGAACATTGAATTAATCCAGTTTTGAAACTTTACTATGCAGGAGAAAAATTCTTCTTTCCATTTTTTTTTAGTAGTTTATGTTTAATAAGGTACTGTATTGTATTTTTCTTTTTGGGGGAGCGGAAGGTCTCTGCTGCCGCCTGATTGTGTATTTCGGTTCCAAATGAGGTATGTGGTTGACTGGTCAGTTCGTAACTCTGGTGTTTGTAACTGAGGTTCTACTGCACAAGAATCACTTCTACCATCACTGAAATGCAGCCACCTCTCACTGGAAGTTGGCAGGTGTTTTACAATACATAGCATCTATCCACAACAGTTTACAGTAGGATAAGAAGTGAGGAAGAACAGCACTTTGAATTGAGATTGTGGGGAAAATTTAGATAGGTAGGATGCAATTACCCAAAATGTAGTTTGGCCAGAATCTACTGGAGCTAGTCTCCTTGTGATAAGTAATATAGCACAATTAATAATCACAAGTGGCCAGGACCTCAGTTTTACATCACATCTGGCAGAAAGCACTTCCAACTTTGTGGTATCCTATAACAATAATTGGACATTGGTTTGTCTGGTCACTTATTTTTTATTCCTGTTGAATTGATAATTGAGGGACTTGTTAATTAACAAACATCAGGAAACATGACCCTGTTTTAAATAAGAGGGAATTTAAGTGCAAATAATCAAAGAAGAGGAGCTGTTCAGCTCATAGAAAACTAAAACAAAAAAGCTAAAGATTTACATTTTCATAACTTATTTTGTTTATTAAAAGCATCTAATAAATGAATCAAGAATGACAGACAAGGGAACAAAGTTGCAGTTATTACATAAAAATTAATCGCACGATTAAAAAAATTAATCATGCGAATTAATCACGCTATTAAACAATAATAGAATACCATTTATTTAAATATTTGTTGATGTTTTCCACATTTTCAAATATATTGATTTCAATTTCAACACAGAATAGAGTGTACAGTGCTCACTTTATATTTATTTTTATTATAAATATTTGCACTGTAAAAATAAAAAATCGTATTTTTCAATTAACTTAATACACGTAATGTAGTGCAATCTCTTTATCATGAAAATTGAACTTACAAATGTAGAATTAGGCACAAAGAAAACTGCGTTCAAAAATAAAACAATGTCAAACTTTGGCGCCTACAAGTCCACCCAGTCCTACTTCTTGTTCAGCCAGTCGCTCAGACAAACAAGTTTGCTTACATGTGCAGGAGACAATGCTGCCTGCTTCTTGTTTACAAGATCACCTGAAAGTGAGAACAGGCGTTTGCATGGCACTATTGTAACTGGCATCGCAAGATATTTACATGCCAGATGCACTAAAGATTCATATGTCCCTTCATGCTTCAACCACCATTCCAGAGGACACACGTCCATGCTGATGACAGGTTCCGCTTGATAATGATCCAAAGCAGTGCAGTCAGATGCCATCAGGGGAAAGTTGGTTTTCTTTTTTGGTAGTTCGGATTCTGTAGTTTCTGCATCAGAGTGTTGCTCTTTTAAGACTTCTGAAAGCATGCTCCACACCTCATCCCTCTCAGATTTTGGAAGGCATTTCAGATTCATAATCCTTGGGTTGAGTGCTGTAGCAAGCTTTAGAAATCTCATATTAGTACCTTCTTTGCATTTTGTCAAATCTGCAGTGAAAGTGTTCTTAAAATGAACAATATGGTGGGTCATCATCCGAGACTGCTATAACATGAAATATATGGCAGAATGCAGGTAACACACAGAGCAGGAGACTTACAATTGTCCACCAAGGAGTTCAGTCACAAATTTAATTAACATTATTTTTTAACGAGCATCATCAGCATGGAAGAATGCCCTCCAAATGGTCGCCAAAGCATGAAGGGGCATACAAATGTTTAGCATATCTGGCATGTACATACCTTGCAATGCTGGCTACAAAAGTGCCATACGAATGCCAGTTCTCACTTTCAGGTGATTGTAAATAAGAAGCGGGCAGCATTATCTCCCATAAATGTAAACAAACTTGTTTGTCTGAGCGATTGGCTGAACAAGAAGGAGGACTGAGTGGACTTGTAGATACTAAAGTTTTACATTGTTTTGTTTTCAGGGTGGATAAAATTCCATGATTTAAAAAAAACAGATTTTTTATTTAAATAGGATTTTTTTGATCAAATGATTTTTGAGGAAAAAACTTATCTAAAGATAGTTTTAATTAAGATATATTATAGCTCAAAGATATCTCATCATGGAATAGGGATTATAAATTCTAACTCTATAATATGAGACAATATAGTCATGTAATGTTTAAGAAAAGTTTTGTAAATGAGTTCCAATAGTTCAAGAATTAGGGACCCAATCTTATGGGGTTCCAGGGGCTCCTGTATGATTATTTAGATTAATCTTTCTATCTACCCAATGGGACTCAGTGCTCAGTCTAGAAGATACCATCAGAGATGCTTAGTTTTTCAGTTCTCAAACTGTGGATGTGTGTCTCCAGAGATAACATGCTTGTTAATAGCAAAAATGTGTTTAAATATATAAATAAATAAATAATATATAGAAGTGAGAAACAACAGACATGAACCCTATTGTCCCTCTGCAAATTTGTGTACACAGAGTCAATCCCTTACCTCTCTTTGAAAGTGCAAAGTCTCAAAAAGTTCAATGAATAGAAGATTGTTGGGGGCGGAATAGATCTGAACAAGGAGAAGAAGTCTGGAGATAAATGTGAGAAGGGAGGGACAGGCAGTAGAAACAAAAGTGAAACTGTTTGAGCCACATATTCCAGAAGTCTTGATGTCTTTCTGAGCGTAGCCTTCATTGATTTGAGATCTATCATACAATTCTCTTACTAGAAGGGAAAACCTATAATGGCAGCAGGCCGTAAAAGAGACCCAGTTTGGGAATATTTTAATGACGTTTCTCTACCTGTGGGTAAGACAGGCATGCGTGCAAAATGCAAACAGTGCAACAAAGAAATGCAAGGCCCGAATGAAATGACATCATGAGAAGTGTTCCTTCTCAGGAGGAAGCTGCGTTGAAGATGATGAAAGGAACATGTCTGAACATGCAGGATCTTCAGGTTGGTAAATTTTTTTATTTCAACCTTCTTTCTTAAGGACTGCCTGTCTTCCTTCTGGACTATTCTTGAATTCTCATGTTTGAGCAAAAAATACAGTTGTTACTCTATGACAATGTCATTTTAGATGCAGTTGTGATAAAAAATAAATAGCTGAAACAGGCAGATCTTCCTTTACAAATTCACCTTTAAAGTAGTACAGCGTGTCAGTGAATGCACTGAGTAATACTAAATGAGCAATATGGTAATAATAATTAAATAACTGCACTGACTTATTTTGTTTAGGAGAATCCATCCTCAACATACAGGATTCAGAAGACTATCCACCTTCAAGATCACCATCATTTTCTATAGTTTCAGAGTTATCTGCCAATGATAGTGTTTTAGTCACATCATGTATCTCACATAGCCACAGTATATATGACCTGTAGCAAAAAGAAAAAAAAACTCCATCTTCCAGAAACAATCATAGATAAGATTGTGATAAGAACCAGCAGATTACAAAAAGAGGTAATTGATGAAAAAACTGCCCAGTTTGTTTATGCAACAAACTCTCCTTTCTGTATGATTGAGAACCCACATTTCATTAACATGGTCCAGTCATTAAGACCAGGATACAGTCCACCAACAGAATAGATGTCGCAGGCAAATTGCTGGATATAGTGTATGAAAGAGAAATTGAGCAGTGTGCAAAAGGTCTAGAGAGTGAAATTGTTAACCTGGGTCTTGATGGGTGGAGCAATGTCCACAGTGATCCTATTGTATGTGCTTGTGTGACAACAGAAGAAGGGAATGTCTTCCTTACAGGAACAATTGATACATCAGGAAATGCACACAATACTTACAAGAAGTAGCAGTAAAAGCTATAACAAACTGTGGGGAAAAAAATTCAAATGTCTAGTACACAGCTTGGTCACAGACAATGCTGCAAATGTATCCAAGATGAGAAGAAATTATTTAGAAGAGAGAGAAGAGAGTCCCAAGCTAATAACATATGCTTGCAGTGCTCATTTGATGCACCTCCTCGCCGAAGACTTCAGTGTTTCAGAAATAAAGGCTAATGTTGTTGAAATTGCAAAATACTTCTGTAACAACCACTTTGCAGCAGCTGCTCTGAAAAAAGTGGGAGGAACCAAGCTAATTCTCCCACAAGACGTGCGATGGAACTCAGTAGTGGACTGTTTTGAGCACTATATCAAGAACTGGCCTAATCTGATGACAGTTTGTGAACAAAATAGTGAAAAAATAGATGGCATTGTCACAGCCAAAGTTCTCAACATTGGGCTTAAGAGACATGTTGAACACATGCTGAGTACCCTGAAGCCTATTTCTGGAGCCTTGAACAAAATGCAGGGAAATAGCTGTTTTATCGCTGATGTTGTTGAAATTTGGAAGGAACTGAGTGAGATCTTAAAAAGAGAAATATGCAATGACAGATTTAAATTACAAGTATTTAAAAAAATTATGGGACAAGCACTATCTCCAGCTGATTTTCTTGCAAATATTCTCAATACTCGGTACCAGGGTCAAACCTTAACTGCTGAAGAAGAGGAGTTGGCTGTGACATGGGCATCCAGCAATCAGCCCTCCATAATGCCAACTATAATAAACTTCAGAGCTAAGGGTGAACCATTCAAGAAATATATGTTGACTGATGTTGTTTTAAAGAAAGTCACACCAGTGAACTGGTGGAAGTCACTTAAGCACTTGGATTCAGAGACTGTTGAAGTGATAATCTCACTTTTAACAGCAATAGCTTCTTCTACCGGTGTAGAAAGAATATTTTCTTCCTTTGGACTAATTCATTCCAAATTGAGAAACCATTTGGGACCTGAAAAAGCAGGAAAGCTTGTTTTTCTTTTCCAGATTATGAACAAACTAGAAAATGAAGGTGAAGACGACTGAGTTAGCTGCAGAAGCCAATATTTTAAGTTTCTCATGTTGACCTGGCTGACATAGTCCATTTAATTTTTTTTTAAAATATTTCATTTAACTATGTTAGTTAAAAACAATTTTAACAAAAAGAAACCTGATTTTAAAAAACTTGAATGTTTAAATTCAAAAATTCATATGCTTGTTTTGTTAAAAATATTATATGTTTGCTGTTGAAGAAAAAAATCCAGAATACATAATGTTGCTGTTTTAATTAAATAAAACAATTTAAATGTCTGTCTGGTGATGTTCTCCTCCTAATAAAGCATGGCAAGAAAATCCTCCAAATATTAATGATTAACCTGTTGAACTGGAGATAGTTCACCTCCCAGTGACTTCATAAATATCTGCTTCAGTTACCTTTGGTAAATGAAATAACCAAACAATCATTCATTTTCTGATATAGCTGTAAAACTAATCTGAAAAGTTTTCAAAATAAATCACTTTAAAAATGTATAGTGTGTACCTTCTAAAAATGAAACCTACCTCTATCTATGAGTTCTGAAGAATATATATTACAGTTGTAACAACCAACAAGAATGCACTTTTCTGTAGAAATCGATGATTAAATTGAGTCTTCCTGACTAGTGATTTAAATCCATTTGATTTAAATCAAATCCACCCTGTTTGTTTTTGAGTGCAGTTATGTAACAAAAAAAAAATCGACATTTGTAAGTTGCACTTTCATGATAAAGAGATTGCACTACAGTACTTGCATGAGGTGAATTGAAAAATACTCTTTCTTATCATTTTTACAGTGCAAATATTTGTAATAAGAATAATATAAAGTGAGCTCTGTACACTTGGTATTCTGTGTTGTAACTGAAATTGAGATATTTGAAAATGTAGAAAAACATCCAAAATATTTAAGGTTTCAGAGTAGCAGCCGTGTTAGTCTGTATTCGCAAAAAGAAAAGGAGTACTTGTGGCACCTTATAGACTAACCAATTTAAATTGGTTAGTCTATAAGGTGCTACAAGTACTCCTTTTCTTTTTGCAAAATATTTAATAAATTTCAATTGGTATTTTATTGTTTAACACTGCGACTAAATCTGTGATAAATCACAATTAATTTTTTTAATCGTGATTCATTTTTTTGAGTTAATCATGTGAATGAACTGCAATTAATCAACAGCCCTAATAAACCTATGTAATATTTATAAACATAAAACACTGGAAGGCTCTACCGACTGACCCACATTTTACTAAAATTCAAATAATATATTTTACCAGGAGACAATGAACAGCAGTGTACTGAGAGCACAAAGATGCAAGACTATCTTACTTGATCCACTACCATGCAATTTGCATACACTTCATCACTTCCATTCAGCATGGCAGTACGTGTGGGTGCAGCAAAGAAGGTAGGTGGATTTGGGTATTTCTTGAGGACATCAAGTGTAGAATGTCGTTGCTCTGGAATGAAATATTATGGGAAAATACAGAATTTATTTTTTCATACCACTTCCTTTTCTCTTCTCTATTCTGCCATAAAAATAGCTAAGCCTAGTCATTAAAGCATCACATTTTAAAGAGACTATTATTAGTTATGCCCAGAACATTTAAGACAACATTTCTGCATTCATTCAAAAATCTGTATTTGTATGCAGAAGCTCTCTGCTAAACTACCTGATTTCACGACATTTGTCAAACGGAAATTAGTGAGCAACAAATACAGCTGAGTGACATTTTTTGGCCAAAAACCTTTTTTTTTCCTCCAAAAAATGAAGATTCAGCTTGACCAACACATTTTGCCAATTACGCCAAACTGTTTCAGTCAAAAAAATAAAAATTTCCCCACAAATGTTGAAACATTTCATTTTGACACTTTCCAAATGAAACATTTTGATTTTTCAGGCATGATTCAAGAAGAGATCTACATGCCATTGATAAAATGGAAGAGGCAGTGGAGCCTAGTGGGTAGGGCATTCACCAAGAGCAGGGACACTTGGTTTCTAGTCCCTACTTCAATGAATATTTTATTATTTACACATACTGGAACGGCTTCAATAGGAGAAACAGAGAAACTCAGGCCAGAATAGCCAACAATCTGGTGGCTAGGGCATTCACCGGGGGATCAAATCCCTCCTTCAGAGCAGGGTCTCAAACCTGGGTCTCCCATTTCCAAGGTGAATGCCTTAGCCAATGAGCTATTAGGTACAAGGAGGGCACCGCTACCCCCACCATCTCCTCTGTTTTGTGAGCAGTGCCTAAGCCCCTTGGTGAATCTAGCCCTTCAGTTCAAAATTTCCTTTGCTTTTATTAAAAAACACTAAGCATGCCTGAAATCAAAACAAAGACATTTTGTTCAACCCAAAACCATTTTTGGCCAAAAATTCTGAAAAATTTTAGTTTTGGGTTGATCCAAAAGAATTTTTTTCCGATTTCTCAAAATTGCAACAAGCCAAAAAAATCAGTTACTTGCACAGCTCTAGCAACACATTAATGCTCAATCAACTGCAAATGAGAACAGTAGTAGCTACCTACTTGCTACCCGAGCATGGCACTGCGGACCATCTCAAATCCTACATATTTTCAGATTTTGCTTATAGTAAACATAATTACCACCACTTTACAGATGGAGAAGCCAGAATATAGCAGCAGCCATGCCAGAGCCCAGGGAAAGGACTTCTCCCCTGATTCCACACAGACTCCAGTGTGCAGTCCAGCCAGACATACAGTGTACTACTTCCAGGATTTTCCTTATGTAGGATAATAACTTCCTTTTTACATTTTTGCAGAAGGACATATAAAGGCAGTTTATAAATATAGAGTAGTATGCTTTGTAATGAAATGACTGACGGCATTAACTACGGCATAGTTTCATTCATCTTTAAATACTCTGTAGTACTGCACCTTTAGTGCTGTGGGTGCAGTAGAAAGCCTTTCATTATTATTTCCATAATAACGAAATACAAATTGGAAAGACCTTGTAGTCCACCCCAGCCTCCAAGACAAGATCCATATTTAGACATCAGCATAATTCATTCATTGGTATAGGAATCTAGCTCTGTGATTGATGATTGTCCATGTCAACTTTAAACAAAAATGTGTATGTGGGAGGAGCATACTATGGAAGATGATAAGTATGCAAAAAGCTGTGCAGAGATGGCAATGTCTATTTCTGATCCATGGTTCAGAAAAAAAACCCGGGAAAAATTTACGTACCACAAAAACGTATTTACTGGTTTGTCAAACTACCATCTTTCCCACATGATTTTAGAAACCAGTATCTGGACAAGCTGTCAGAAGCAAGGAATAATGGTCTCAAGTTGCAGTGGGGTAGGTTTAGGTTGGATATTAAGAAAAACTTTTTCACTAAGAGGGTGGTGAAGCACTGGAATGGGTTACCTAAGGAGGTGGTGGAATCTCTTTCCTTAGAGGTTTTTAAGGTCAGGCTTGACAAAGCCCTGGCTGGGATGATTTAGTTGGGGATTGGTCCTGCTTTGAGCACGGGGTTGGTTAGATGACCTCCTGAGGTCCCTTCCAACCCTGATATTCTATTATTCTCAGCAGAAAACAATGATTTATGCCATTTAAAAACAAGGATTCCTGGCCCTTGGATACGATTGATTTCTATTTTCAAACTGCATTAGGATTCTGTTCCTGATATACAGTGACAGAATTTGAAAGGTATACAAGGTGAGAAGATTTTGGGACTGGGATGGAATTTATGTAATTATGGTATATTAAATAAGGTCTAAAACTTCTCGTGTAAAAAGACATTACACATTTACATTCAAACAATGCCTTCATTTTCTCAGATATTCTCTAACATTCTACTATGCTACTTCCAATATGGTAGAAAACTAAATAGATAAATAATGCCTATCAATTATTTATTTGGCATATGGAATCCGGATGAGCCAAGCCACACCGTTCTTATCAATGATGTTCAAGGCAGGAAGACCTCCAGGAAGTTGAGTCATTTTGGAGTCCTCAACAATACGTGTCATGGTTTGTGGCTGCCCACATTGACATAGTCTCTGAAACGTCACCGAAATTCTGCTGCAGCACAAATTCTATGTCTGGTACAAACCCAGTTCAGAAGGTTCCATTGCCTTTGCAGTAAATCAAACCCTCGCTGACGTTGAGTGGGGTCCAAGAGAAAATAATTATCTGTCATTTTCTCTGCAGACCAGAAAGCTTGCCATTGATCCTCTACTGTAAATCCCTCACCCAGTAAATTTATCCACAACAGGTGGCATGAGGGCAGATGACCATGTGGTGGATTAAATGAGTTTTTAATTAATGGCAGATGTGGCATATCAAGCAATTTGGTCACAAGCTTTGCTACGCTTTCCTCTCTGCAAACACTGGGTGGAGCAATATTGCAGAGAGCCAGTAACCATGGTAGAGCAATAGATTTAAGTGTGCCTGAAGTAATACGCATGGTGGAATTTAGTTGTAAATTGATCATCATTGTGTGAGACGAGCAAGCCCATACTGGAGCATACTACTCTGCCACTGAATAACAGAGTGCCAAGGCTGGAGTGCGTAAAGTTTGGGCATTGGCACCCCGTGTCGTTCCGGCCAGTTTTCTGAGCTAGTTAGTCGCTGTCTTTGTAGGATGGTCACACTGTGCGAGAGTTCTATCCAACGTGACACCAAGACTGACTGGGTAGGAATCATGCTTTATTCTCTGACCACTGACAACTATGTTCAGCTCTCTGCCCACTTGTGCATGATGCAAGTGGAAGACACTTGATACAGTCTTACTTCCACTTGGTATCAAGGTGCCACCGATGACAATAATCGGTCATAGCCATCATATTTGCATTCAGAACATTCTCAAGTAGGTCAAAGGAGTGTGACTGAGTGCTGAGACTTATGTGGAGACATAAACAAACTTGCAAGACCCAATATACGGTAAGTCATATGAATAATACCTATCAATAAAATGAAGTTAATAAGGGACCATTTATCACCAGTTGTAATAAATCAGGACTTGGCCTGACAGTAAGACACTGTCAATGAAGGCTGTGCATGTTTTTCTTTTGAAACTATAACAACTTATTGATTCCATGATTAATTAATAAAAGGATACTAAATTACTGTACCTATAACACACACATTTTTTACTTTAATTTCTACCAAAATACCCACAGCTTTGGATGGTGGTTCCATACCTTTTTGTTTTATCCAAGAGAAAAACCTATCTCAGCTATGGAAACATTTTCAGTGTGTTCTGCAGACACCTTACTTTTCAAGCTGCTTTTGAGGAGAGGGCTCATGCACAAATTCACCACTTAGCAGACCAATCTGCCTAATTAGATAGTACTAAATATTAGTCAAGTTGGTAAATGTAGCCTCATCTCAGCAGCTGATTGCTGAATTTGAAAACTATCAGGGAGCAACAGCGCACAAAGTGCCAGCCAGTTCAGTTTTAGGCAGGATGGGCAGTCAGGGACTTGAAAGGTGACATTCCAAAAAAAACATGTAAAATCAGGAGTTCCCTATTGAAATCAACGGCAATACACTGATGTAAAACTGACTGAGAGGCACATCAGGCTCTTTAATTTTTAAAAGTATAAAAATTTTCAGTAAAGACAGGTTTGACCCAAGTTTGTCTGGCATCAAAAACTATACAGCAATTTCCTCTCAGTTCTACAGACTACAACCTATTTCCTGCAAAGCAGAGGAGGAGGAGGAAACCAATAAAGATTTACGGATATAGGTGGAAAAACAAAGAAAACAATGCAATTGCCTCTGGAGGATGCTGTATGGCCCTCAAAGTGCACAGAGACATGAGATAAGATGTGACGGCCATGACTAGAAATTACACTGGTCAAGGTCTGGGACTTGCTTTATTAAATCCAGGACCAGCGCCAAAATAGCAATGCTAGACCCAGGAACCATGCCCATACCCCACAATCAACAGAAGAGGGATCCTGAATGGACCACAGGTGATGTACACAGTGCCTGGGAGGAGAGGGGGAGCAGCGAACGCAGGAGCACATATCTGGCTGGAGAGGGGAGTTGCCCCACCCCAAACAGCCTCCTTCCCATTGGCTGGGGATGGGGTAACAGGCTAGCCAATCAGCTTTTGTGCCCCCTTCCCACACTTACTTAAACTCTCGCAGGCTTTTCAAAAGTCTCTTGCTCCTGCTACTTACCCAGTACTCCCTTCTCCTTAGCTGCAGTGTAGCTGCTGCAGTTTTTAGGATGCTACAGGTCTGACCAACTGCCTGTTTTGGGATCAAGAGGGAATTTTTCCTATTGAACCAAATTGGCAAGAGGTCTAGTGGGGTTTCTTTCCTGCCTTCCTTACAACATCATGGTCAGGACACATCATCACAGTCAGGATACAGCATTAAGACTTAGAAGGTTCATATTAGGAAGGACTGCTTAGCTCATCTCTACTTGTAGGCAGTGTTCCAGTGCAGATAAGGCTAAAAGGGAGCATTGCCAAGGGGTAAATGAGACCCAGCCTTATGTCCTTTTACCTATGGGAGAAAAAGGAGACCTGAAGTCTTTGCAGACTGAGGTCCCCCTGCTGGATCCTTTACTACCCCTCCACTTGGAGGGGTGGAAGGTGGGGCAGACGTGGAGCGATGGAATGGATTCAGAAGTGAACTGAGTCCTAGGCATAGGCCAAGGGGTATTCCCTGGGTTTCTGGTTATATGGTAGGAGCCCTGAAACTCACGAGGACCCAATTAAATGCCTGGTATGTGAGAATGGGGGGTGGGGCACATAACATCCCTCCGCATTGTTAAATCAAGTTGTGATCTGCCCTTTAAAACTCATCCCACATCTGTCATTGGTTCACCTGCATGTCCTGATCAAATGCAGGTTTCACATCATTGTGAAATCTCATCTCTCACAACCCATGACGATTGAAACAAAAATCTTCTTGCCACCTGGAAGTTGAAAATTCCAATTTTTAAATGGTATACTATAAACTATTTGGTTTCTAACCCTGGCAGGTTTGTGGGATTTCAGACCACAAAACCACATCCTTTATATTACCGTTTTGCTTTTCCTTCCTGCTTGAATTCTAAAATGATTTTAGTGACTGACATCTTGAGAACTGTTGGAGCTATAAATCAATTCTTTATGCCTGACTAAAACCTGGACTCCCTGTTTTAAAAATCCCTATAAATCATTGTTTTCTACAGCAGTTTGGCAGATATTTGGCAGTTAAAATCACATGGAAAATGTTGGTATTTGGCAAACCAGTAAATATGTTTTTGTGGCAAGTAAACTTCTGGAGTGCTGGTTCTGAACCATGGATCGGAAAATAAAAATAATGAGCCCTGCACAGCTTCTTACAGACTTATTACTCTCCACAATATGCTCCCCCTCTAGTACATATAAAATTTCGACTGAAGTTGGCATGGGCAATACTCAGACATTCGAGTGGATAGAGTTGATATATTGCTCTGAATAAGAGTCTAGGTATCAGGCCTTTTCGAATCAATGTGCAAATCAGAGCCAATTCCTACTGAGATGGTTTACTCATGTAAGCAACTGCCCCCACTGCTGCAGCGCTACAATCAGGTAACTGACCGTACTACAAGTTATGCATCCCAAGCTGAAGACAAATCCGTATGTTATATTTTTATTCATAGGGCACTTTTAATACCACATACAATACTACATGATTTTACTACTATGTAAGGGAGTAATAATCTGGTGCAGAAATCTTCAACAAAGAGAGCTGCTGAGAATACACATGGGCATATTAAAATATATAATTCTTTGGGATATTTTCAGCCACTAAATCTTTATTAATAGCAATTTATTAATTAATAGGGGTAATGTGTTTTGCTGGTGATGTTTCAGTTGGTTTATTTTTAAAGCTGCAGTCTCTGAATAGTCCAATTAGCTTTTAACTAAAAATTAAACCTCAGTGGATTAATTGGGCTTTCCAATATAATGTAATCCTGCAGCTCTTACAAAAGCAGAACCTCCCACTGATTTCATACGTGCATGAAAAGACAACTAAGTCAGTCTAACTTCATAACAGGAAAAGTATTTCAAGACTTTGCTGAACTCATGTGAGAGCACTAATAATTATACATTGACCGCGCTAGTAACTTATTTCCTCTGGAAAGGCCAGGTCATTTTTTTTAAACAGTCAAAACCATAGCAAGTACATGTTATGCACCAGATTCCTGCAGCCTCACTCACTGCTTTCTGCCTGACATGCAATCAGTTACAATTCAAATACTGCACTTGATCCTGATGTCACAGAAATCAATAGCAAAACTCTTGTTGATTTCAATGGAAGTAATTTCTGGCCCATTACAAATTAGCTGCCAATATTAACATGCTGAAAGCCCTTACTTATGTCACTGAAAAATCAGAAATGCCAACTAAAAAAGTGTTTTCAACAAAAATATATCAACCCTATCACTGTTGCTATGACTGAAGACCCAAGGTAAAATACCATTAAAATAAATAGGCCGAATTCACAAAGCTGGTGCAAGGATATATAGAGTATGGTGAATCCTATGAGGTCATAGTATTTGAGTCACCCCTTTAGATGGCATATGCCATCTGCCTGTGATTGGCACTGTAGATTCTACAGAATGGAGCTTTCATTGCTTCCAGTATGAATTCCGAAGGTGGAAGACTCTAAGAAGAGTCATACAATTGATAACACTGTGGGTCATCCTAGACACACATGCTTCAGCACTGCCTGCTTTCAGGCTGTGCGATCCTGTTGTAGTCCTCTTGCCCTGTAAACAGCGTTATGGTTTTTTTATGCGGCCACAACCTGGTACCTCAGCACAGTTTCTGCTACCCCAGAGGTCCCCCCACACTTTAAGCCAACATACACTGGTGAAAACTCAGCAGTTGGTGTTTAGCGTGATGGTGAATATGTCCTAAAAAGTTTATATGTCTGACAGATTGTTGTAAGGGGTTGTGATTTATTTACCCAGAAAAATCTGACAGATTCAAAACCTTGAGGTCATTAAGGCCCTCACTTTTTAATGCAACTTTCAAGCAGGGCTGCTGGGTTGGTCTAAGTGACAAATCTCAATACTATTATGCCATGTTCGGTACCAAGACAATAGGCAAGTTAGTATAAAAAAGCATGCCTGTCTCTATTAACAGAGTTGTAGCCATATCGTTAACAGGATATTAGAGAGACCAGGCAGGTGAGGTAATATCTTGTCTCCCCCACCTATAGAAGTTGGTTCAAAGATAAAAGATATTAACTCACCCACCTTTTCTCTCTATTAACAGAGTATGTAGATCAACATCATTGACATGGTAAATGAAGATTTAAATGACAGCAATGAATGTTATTGTTATTTAGATCCAAAAGCAAAAAAAAAAAAAAAATGTTACTGAATGACAGAAATAATAATGCCCAAACGTTAAAAAAGTGATAGTTGGAAACACAGTGCATCATCTAACTTTATTCTCCATCATGTTAAGTTGCCATCCTACCTAAGAGTCGCACATTTCAGCAAGCAGGGAAGCTAACAAAAATATGTTCATTTTTAACAACAGAGCTTCAAAATAACACTAATTTCAAATGTGTTTTGTGTTGGCACAAGAATGGCTCTAGCCCTGAATGACCTACTTTACAGAATGGCAAGTACATAACAACACTGAAGATTTTTTTCCACTCAAGTCAAAGCCTATGTCAAGAAGTTTTAAAAGAGCATGCATAGTGAGAGAGAACTGAAATACATCAATGTGCCCAGACTGGGAGCCAGGAAAAAAAAAAGACTAATTCCTTTCTGTGGATACAATAAATAGCTTTCAGACAGCTCACCAGAATAACCTCCAGCAATCTGAATATGGATTAATGTATAACTTGAAGTATTACAGCTATGAAACAAGGAAGGAAAAATCAGACAATTAAATACATTGGCCAACCTTTTCAAACCTGGGTGCTTAAGCATTTTAATCCAGATTTGGATCCAGATTTCCAGCAGTACTCAGCTCCCCAAATGGAGTGAGATTTTTCGAAGGAGCTCAGCTCCCACACTGGCACCCAAATGAAGTGGCCAGCTCTTGAAAATCTGGCCCTCACACCCCAGTTCAGCAAGGTGCTTAAGCTTCTGTCTAACTTGAAGCACATAAGGAGTCTAAGGGGCAGACTGACTTCAGTGCAACTATTCGCCTGCTTAAAGGTAGACATGTACTTAAGGAGCTAAAGGAGTAGGGGCCTCAGTGACTAACTTTAGGCACCCATGTGTGAAAATCTTGACCATAATTTTCAACATGCTTCTTTCATGAGAGCCATGTAGTTCAGCAGGGTTGAGCTTGGAAAATAAGCAGAAACTTGCATACATAACTTGTTCAGGGCAGTTTCCTATTACTAAAACCAGTTAGCTGTAGAGTAGCTGTAGCACACTTGAGAGGCCCACCAGTTCCTACTTCTGATGTCTCACCATGCCTGCTGCGTGCCTATGATTTATGGTTTGCTGGTTGTGGTAGCAGCAATTAGTAATTCTCTTTAACTCGTATCGGCCAGAAGAAATATTGCTGAAAGTGTATCTGATCACACTAAGCCGTCTGTAGGAAAACCTGGTCTTTTTTGATATTTTGTATCCCTTATAAATCACCACAGAGCCAGGTGGAAAGTATCTTCAAGTTACAGAATGACGTCTCTGCAATTTGCAGAAAAAATGTCCACAGTTTTAATTCCAACCATTTGTGTTTCTGTTTACTTTGTTATTCAATCTGAGAGGAATTAACACATTGTGCAAGAAGGGAAGCACAATGCTCTTTGCACCACTTAAGCTCCATAAACACATAAGGATTGAGTTGGGGCACTATCGGGATTGCAGCTAGGCAGGGATGCGTGTACACCACCTATGTACCACAGAAAGGGTCTCTGTACTGGGACCACTTGGTTTGGCCTAGCAGGACCCAGTGGAGGCTGACCAGAGGTGAATAGGGAGGAGACACGAACCAGTAGCCTCCTATAGAAGTGACCTGTTCTGGTTTGGAGCAGAGGGTTGGATTTCCCTTCCCCAGCCTCCCTGGGTACTTGGCATTTATGCAGGTGGAATACATTTCACACTATAAAGTAATGCATTCTCACTAAGGCAACCACCACACATATGACCTAGTCTGCATTTGACAGACAGATGTATTGGTATACTATTAACACTAATGAGATAAAAATCACCTATGGAGGAGAGAAGATACTTATAACATATATAGCATCACAGGTGTACCCAGTGCTGTGCAGCAGGTAAAATGTGATGCATAAATACAGCAACAGAGTCCCAAAAATTTTTACTGTCTGAAGGCAAAAGAACAATTATAAAACCATGACAGAGTGTGTGCTTACAGCTTGACACTTCATAGATAAAGTGGGTCTTCATGAGCTATTGAACAGAGAATATACCCCCATGAGACTTCAAAAACTCATTTCACCTTCTTGACAGAACTCATACATACCACACATGACAAAAAAACCCTACATTCCTGGAAAGGAATAAATGTAGCAAACTAAAAAGGCTCCCATCCCCCACCAGGTTTAAAATGTTCATTTTATAAACATTTTGAGCTCTAAACAAACTTGGGGCCAGACTCTCAGCAGGTGTATATCAGCCTAGTTCCATTGATTTTAATTACAGCTGAGGTTGTGGAGTTTATTTTTCTTGTTTATTTTTTCTTTCCTAAAAAACAACTTCATGAAAGGAAAGGGTAAAGATTACATGTTTCCCTTTGGTGCAATTATTTTACTGCTTCTGATAGAATGAAGTAAAAGTTAGCTATCCTCAGTAAGATTTTCAATGATAATCTTCTGTGTTATAAACCTACTACCTTCCATCTACAATTTCTTTTAAGGAATTTATGCTCTCTACAATACCACCTTGCTACAATGATATTCATAACACTTACCTCCCAAAGCTTTCTCTGCAAAGAACATTAAACATTAAAATTAAACATGGATTCGTGCAAGTCAAAGTAAAGATGACCTTGTCATCTATTATTTTATGGACAGAAAAGGATTTTCCTCTCTCCTCTGATTTTTGCCTATAACTAAATATTTCCCTACTAGCTGTTGACCACTGCCACACAGTTAAGTTACAAATCGCCCCGAAAATCAAAACAGGACTTTAGGCAGGTCTTATACATACAGAGAATCTGTTTATAACAGTTGTTGCAATACTATTTTGTAAGTCCTTAGTATGTCAGAACTGATCAGTCAAAGAACTCTTGTAACCCGAAGAAAAATTCACTGGGCATATAAAGAAATATAAACAAGAGGGAAAATCACAACATGTAATTTGGATAAAACTATTTTCTTTTACTAAACAAACTGAGTGTCTCTGATTTCAAAAAGACAAGTTTCATTGAGGGTGCAAAAAGCTAGAAAAATCTGTTCATTCCAAAAGGCTTTTTACATCTACTTGCACATGATCAGCAAGAAGACAATGAAAAGGAGGTAGAACTATTAAGGAATAGGGGTTTAAAAGAAGACAGCTTTTTCTACCTTGCTTGGTTCCCCTTCTTCGAATCCTCATTTTGGGTAAGGAAGGCCAAGAATAATTAAAAGGTGAATCAGAATCTGAATCCATTCTTTTTACAAAATAAACAGATCAGACAGCAGATACTTAAAGCTGCACTTAGTTGTATTCAAAAGCAAGTCAAGTCTGAGAGTGATGGAAAATAAAAGAATGGACAAGGCAGGATCAAATTGCCTTCTAAACGCAGGGGAGGGAGAAGCTGTAAATGTTTGCTCTCTTCAGGCGTCCAGGCACGTAGACAGATCAGGCTGTAAATATGAAGGCAGACCCAAGGAGGTTAAAATATGAGAACTCAAAGTAGTGCTGCCACATCATGGTCCACAGCTATTTGAAAGGTCATTGTGTGCCAATGAATCATTAACCCACCTTTTCATTTTGATGTAAATGAAAACAATAGGAGTTAAGTTTGGAATGAGAAAATGTGTCTCAAAAGTAAACAACCCCACTACAATACGTTTTTTAACAAAATGCAAAAACCTTGTTTCTGTGTTATAATTTTTAATAAAACGATTGCATGTAAAGCTATGCTAAAAGTTGGGGCTTTAGAAGCAGAAGATTAAGAAATCTAGAGAAGTAAGCTAATAACATCAAGTAATCAATCTGCTGGACTATATATTTCTCCAGAGCAATAGTGCCCCATCAGTCTCAGCAGACCTTTGGATCTTGCAGCTGAAAAAAAGCACCAATAACCCTGCAGCTCCCATCTTTCCAAATCTAAATGAGCTAGAAGCGTAAATGTTGTAAAGAAAGATTATACAGCCATTAGGGGAGCTCTCTTTCCAATAATATTTACTCTGAATAGCATTTTCTCCTTCATACTGTCACCAAGTGAGACAATGAATCATAAGGATTTTGTAAGGCTGGCACCTTTACAGCACTGGTCTAACCTCATAGCAATGCACAATAGAGCTAGTGACTAATTTACAACAAATCCTCCATTCTTATACAGTCTCCCTGAACAACTCGTAGGCAATTAGTATTCAGCAGGAACTCATTATCCCCTCCTCCCCCAACATCTTTACACTATACAAACTACATTTTATAAACAGGCTCAAATGTGGCTGTACAAGAGCCAACACAAAAATGACATGTCCACTGTTTGTTAGCTGAACTCCATTAAACATTTCTTTTAATTACCCCACAATGTAGGTATTCTTGTATTCTACATAAAGGAGAAGCGTGAATATGTGATGCAGTTTAAATGTCAGGTTTGGAAGATGATGACATTTGAGCTTGTTAACATTCCTCACTTCACTTCAATTATTTTTCGGACTGTTGAGGTCTGCAGGGCTACTTCTGTGTTATGTTTCAAGTGATTCCCCATTCCACATTTTTGTAGTAGATAATGATACATTTGTTGGAAGAAAATAATTCAATTGAAATGCAATTCACAGGTGCGATTATACAAACACCTATCAATTTTCATGGATGAAGACAGCAGCAGTATACAAGCACTGAATAAAGTGCTTGATTTGTGCAAAATGTAATTTAATGGGTCATCGTTCTTTCTTTGCTTCAACTAAATCTCTGTTTACTTTTATTAGGCCAGAGAAGAACACTTTCCTCAAAGGCTTCAAGTGTTGGATTTTTACTTCAATATTAAATACCACCACACACATTTTGTTTGAATCATATGTATCATTAATGACCCCAGTGAATTAGAAAAAGACGCGGATGACCTCAGAATCATAGAATCATAGAATATCAGGGTTGGAAGGGACCCCAGAAGGTCATCTAGTCCAACCCCCTGCTCGAAGCAGGACCAATTCCCAGTTAAATCATCCCAGCCAGGGCTTTGTCAAGCCTGACCTTAAAAACCTCTAAGGAAGGAGATTCTACCACCTCCCTAGGTAACGCATTCCAGTGTTTCACCACCCTCATAGTGAAAAAGTTTTTCCTAATATCCAATCTAAACCTCCCCCACTGCAACTTGAGACCATTACTCCTCGTTCTGTCATCTGCTACCATTGAGAACAGTCTAGAGCCATCCTCTTTGGAACCCCCTTTCAGGTAGTTGAAAACAGCTATCAAATCCCCCCTCATTCTTCTCTTCTGCAGGCTAAACAATCCCAGCTCCCTCAGCCTCTCCTCATAAGTCATGTGTTCCAGACCCCTAATCATTTTTGTTGCCCTTCGCTGGACTCTCTCCAATTTATCCACATCCTTCTTGTAGTGTGGGGCCCAAAACTCGACACAGTACTCCAGATGAGGCCTCACCAATGTCGAATAGAGGGGAACGATCACGTCCCTCGATCTGCTCGCTATGCCCCTACTTATACATCCCAAAATGCCATTGGCCTTCTTGGCAACAAGGGCACACTGCTGACTCATATCCAGCTTCTCGTCCACTGTCACCCCTAGGTCCTTTTCCGCAGAACTGCTGCCTAGCCATTCGGTCCCTAGTCTGTAGCTGTGCATTGGGTTCTTCTGTCCTAAGTGCAGGACCCTGCACTTATCCTTATTGAACCTCATCAGATTTCTTTTGGCCCAATCCTCCAATTTGTCTAGGTCCTTCTGTATCCTATCCCTCCCCTCCAGCGTATCTACCACTCCTCCCAGTTTAGTATCATCCGCAAATTTGCTGAGAGTGCAATCCACACCATCCTCCAGATCATTTATGAAGATATTGAACAAAACCGGCCCCAGGACCGACCCTTGGGGCACTCCACTTGATACCGGCTGCCAACTAGACATGGAGCCATTGATCACTACCCGTTGAGCCCGACAATCTAGCCAGCTTTCTACCCACCTTATAGTGCATTCATCCAGCCCATACTTCCTTAACTTGCTGACAAGAATACTGTGGGAGACTGTGTCAAAAGCTTTGCTAAAGTCAAGAAACAATACATCCACTGCTTTCCCTTCATCCACAGAACCAGTAATCTCATCATAAAAGGCGATTAGATTAGTCAGGCATGACCTTCCCTTGGTGAATCCATGCTGGCTGTTCCTGATCACTTTCCTCTCATGCAAGTGCTTCAGGATTGATTCTTTGAGGACCTGCTCCATGATTTTTCCAGGGACTGAGGTGAGGCTGACTGGCCTGTAGTTCCCAGGATCCTCCTTCTTCCCTTTTTTAAAGATTGGCACTACATTAGCCTTTTTCCAGTCATCCGGGACTTCCCCGGTTCGCCACGAGTTTTCAAAGATAATGGCCAATGGCTCTGCAATCACAGCCGCCAATTCCTTCCTACATATCATTTTGTGGTTTCTTGTCCCTGTTTCTGAGGGAACTGGTAGTGGCCACTGTTGGAGACAGGATAGTACCCTAGATGGTACCCTAGATAGTACCCTAGATAGGATAGGTTTCAGAGTATCAGCCGTGTTAGTCTGTAGCTGCAAAAAGAAAAGGAGTACTTGTGGCACCTTAGAGACTCTCGGATGCAACTCGTCCGGCCCCATGGACTTGTGCACGTCCTGCTTTTCTAAATAGTCCCTAACCACCTCTATCTCCACAGAGGGCTGGCCATCTCTTCCCCATTTTGTGATGCCCAGCGCAGCAGTCTGGGAGCTGACCTTGTTAGTGAAAACAGAGGCAAAAAAAGCATTGAGTGCATTAGCTTTTTCCACATCCTCTGTCACTAGGTTGCCTCCCTCATTCAGTAAGGGGCCCACACTTTCCTTGGCTTTCTTCTTGTTGCCAACATACCTAAAGAAACCCTTCTTGTTACTCTTAACATCTCTGGCTAGCTGCAGCTCCAGGTGCGATTTGGCCCTCCTGATATCATTCCTACATGCCCGAGCAATATTTTTATACTCTTCCTTGGTCATATGTCCAACCTTCCACTTCTTGTAAGCTTCTTTTTTATGTTTAAGATCCGTAACCTAGAAGGGTTACTCTGATTTAAATGGATGGTGTAGGCATCAGTTTTGGAATACCTAGACCTCCTGGAATGTCAGGTTGATATTGCATTGATAAATCCCATAGATATACAGGAACATGGGAACTGCCATACCATTTCGCACCAGGGTTACTATCCTGTCTAAAGAAAAGGAGTACTTGTGGCACCTTAGAGACTAACAAATTTGTTAGTCTCTAAGGTGCCACAAGTACTCCTTTTCTTTTTGCAGCTACAGACTAACACGGCTGATACTCTGAAACCTATCCTATCTAGGGTACTATCTAGGGTACCATCTAGGGTACTATCCTGTCTCCAACAGTGGCCACTACCAGTTCCCTCAGAAACAGGGACAAGAAACCACAAAATGATATGTATGTGTTCTTTAGTCCACAGAAGAAATTTTTTCCCCTAACCACAGGCAGTTAGTGGTTGGTTTTTGCCCAGAAGCAAGAGGATTCACTCCTTATACATAATTATCCAGTCTCGTGTAACTGTGGATGTTCTCATTACCCATACAAATATCTAATCCTAATTTGTATTCTAAATTCTTGACCTCAATGATACCCAGTGGCAGAGAGTTTCATGGGTGAAATGCAGATTAATGGGCACCGGGGGAAGTATTTCCTTTCATCAGTTTTAAATTTGTTTCCTTTCAATTTCACCAAACGTCCCTTTGTTCTTTCTATGATAAAGGGTAAATAATGAGAGGGCTTGATTTCCCTTCTTTTTGCCATTCATTATTTTGCATACTTCTATAATGTGTCATTGTTCATCTCCTCTCTAAATTAAACACTCCTCACATTTTTAGTCTAAACTATTATAAAAGGCCATACATTTATTTGTTTTCATCAGCCTCCTCTGAACTCCTTCTACTCTGCTGTGTTTCTTCTGAGAACGGGTGACTGGCACCAAACACAACTGTCAAAGTGAGGGCATACAATTGATGTATTTAATGGCATTAAATAACTACATGCTTCATGCTCACATTTTGTTTATTTTTCTGCACATTGAGTAGATGTTTCCACCAACCTGTTCACCGTGAAACCCAGGTCTTTGTCCTAAATCATTGGAGTTAATTTAGAACCCAGTAATATGTATCAGCAGTTCAAATCATTCCTTCCAACGTGCTTTAATTACCTTGCATTTGCCAGCATTGATTTTCCTCTGCCATCCCAATGTCCATTCGCCTAGTTTTGTTAGGTCTTTTTGAAGTTCCTCAGAGTCTTCTCTAGTCTTGACTAAGATCAATAATTTTGTGTCAACTATAAATTTTGCTTCCTCATTGTTCCCCTCCTTCTCAGGATCATTTATAAAAATATGATAAGTACTAATTTCTTAAAGTTTCAAATTCTTACATCCAGTGCTTGCCAAGACACATCAACATGATACGAATGTTCTTTGCAGACATTACAGCCTATTGTCTATTGTTTGAATAGTCTCTAAACTTGCAGTAATAGGAGAAGGAAGCTCAGGAATGTAACCAGTTTTCTTAGCTTACATGGAGTATTGAAGACACCAATGGCATTTTCAGAAGCAGCTGTTTTATCTACCATGCAAATTCTCAAGCTTCAGGGGACACCCTGATAAGGGAGCAGTAGAAAAGGAGGAAGATTCTCTCTCTTCTGGTTTACAGTCACCACAAGAAAACTTTTAAATGGACTGCATGGCTGAAGCCCATCTCCCTGACTGAGAGCTCAGCCAAGGAGAGAGAGAAATCCATTAAGTCAGAAATCACCTCCCCGCAAATGGTAAACGTGGCATGGAAGATGGAGCGGCCACTTCAACAGGGAATGACCCCATCAACACAGCTGAAGATGAGGCCCTCATCATAATCTCCGATTATGCATGGCAGGAGCTTCCCAAGCCACAGCTCTCTGCCCCACACTCTCCCACCCAAGATTGGCATATTGTTTCATTCTGCAAAAACAGAGATAGCTGCAATTCTCCTCATCTTCACCTTGTCCAGGAGGCAGTAGAGCCTGCAGTTACCAGCACCTATACTGCAGCCTCAGTGAGGAATTAGAGGTGAGAGGGCTGGATATGGCACAGCGAGTTATGGTGCACAAGTGGTGAGGCGCTCATCTACATACGCTCTTCAGAGAGCTCTGCAATCTTTAGGTGTGCATGGCTTTCCCCAACCTGACTCTTTGGTTTTGCACACTAGGCCAAATGCTCCTGATCAGCCACCATGCCTGGATAAAGCCCACAAATGATAATGTAAATAACTGCACATAAGCAAGTTATGTTTTAACAATCATTTCAAAATTCCACAAGTGTAATTTGACAAAATGCCATCAGCCAGAGCCACTCACTAAAGCTACCTCTAATCTACTGCTACTCCCAGCTGCTTAGAACAAAGGCATTTATTATTCTCTATGCTGCAGGACAGGAGAATTACCACAGTAGAACTACCAGTTTTCCTCACAATTATTCATCACATTTTTACCACTTGCTCTGCTCCTGGCAATACCTGGGTTCTTCTGATGGACGTTTACATTAAAGCGGTTTTTGTTTTTACAGACCTACTAGAGAAACACCACAAAACCTGGAGTTTAAAAAAAAAAATACTCATGGTTTCAGCCTATGGATTTATAATTGAGTCCATCATCTGAGTAAGTTGGTGTGAATGTGGTCCCTTCTTCGTGCTGCTTTCCACTCTTTTTTCTCCTTATCATTGAGAACAGGTGTATTTAATATGCTGGGGAACAAAGAAGTCAATAAAATATATACCTGCATTGGTAGAAGTTTACCTACCATATGTATGAATTTGATACATAATTCAAAAGATAAAGTAAACATTACAGATTTATTAATAGATTTTAAGGCCAGAAGAGAGACCACTAGATCATCTAATCTAATCTAACCATTTGTATAACACATGCCATAAAACTCATGTATAACCAACTGCTGCCCTCTCTACCACAATACTTAATGTGCTATTCTTCTAAATAATGTCAAGATTTTTTTTAAAAAATTATGATGTATAATTGACTATTTCAATCTAGACCTCTCTCTTTTGGCTGATTTATCTCCTGTTTTGTCTAGAGGTGGGTGGATGTTGGATAACTGATCTGCTTGGGCACCAATGTGTACAGTTACTGCCCACAGGCAGCCTGTAAGCTGAACTTCATGATGGAGTATCCAGAAAGGTGAACTGGGTGTTTAACAGTTGCTGATGTTACCCAGAATACGACAGACTGGGACTGCACCAAGTACTATCTCATCAGCATTCAGAACCAGCACCTCTGTCACTGCATGACAGAAAAACAAGAACACCCACTTAAGGGCTGGTCTACACTACAAAGTGAGGTTGGCTTAACTGCATCGCTCAGGGCTGTGAAAAATTTTATGCCCTGTGCAGCGTAGTTAAGCCAACCTAAGCTCCAGTGTAGACACTGCTAGGTCAACTGAAGAATGCTTCCATCAACCTAGCTACCACCTCTCAGAGAGGTGGATTTACTACAGCGACAGAAGACCACCTTCCATTACTGTAGTAAGTGTCCACACTACAGTGCCCCAGCTGTGCCACTGTAGCATTTCTAGTGTAGACATAACCTAAGAGAAATAAAAGTGTAGTGAGAAGAAAAGCAATAAGGAACCTCCTGAGTTATGCTATGGGTGGTCTGATACAAACACACATACCCTCTTTTCAAAAACCAACATTTGTAAGGAGCTGTATTCAATAGTCTTGTTTCTCTCACAAAATTTAAGAGCAGTTTAACCTTAGCAAGGACTGAAATTAAGAACAATAGCTTTTCATAAGTGTATGGCAGTGCTCCAAAATTGTAGATGACGATCTGTGTGATTAGGATGAAGAAAAGCAGTGCTGCAGTCAACTGACCACCATATACAATGAGGGGCAGATCCTGAGCTGGTGTGACTTGTCATAGTTCCAAAGAAATCATGATAAATCACACCAGCTCAGGATCTGCCCCTCCATTTACTGCAACAATTTTGGGAGCTCACAGCTCTTCTTGGCTCCAGAGCCTTTAGTTTGTAAGACAACTGTGACAGGAGCCTAGGGCTGACTCTGGTCTTTACTTTCTGGCCCCGTTCACCTCACATTGGTCAAGGCAACAACACATTAATACCACTCTCAGGTGACAGGATCCACCGACTCCTGTGGCTGCTGTTAAACAAATCCAACAAAATATATACACTGATATAATTTGCCCAAATACCCTTCTTGTTCAATGTCAATTCACATCAAATCCACAGTAGGATATACTTAGTTGGGGTTCATAGTAAAGCTATGGACAGAAAGCTATTAGCTGTTTGTCCCTGATTCCGATGAAAAGGTCCCTTAATCTTGCAAAAGCTTGAGCCTTAAGGGCTACAGTCGATTATAAAAATGAAAACAAAACAAAGCAAAGCAAAAAAACCTCCTTCCAACACCTGCAGTGAAGGCCTATGCAAGGCCCAAAGTCTCCAACAACATTTAGAGCTTGCATAGCTTTGCATGAAAGCTAAATGGAGCTTTAATTGGATCTAGTCCTTACAGAAGTTTAGCTAATGGGCTTGCAATAGAAAGCAAGTCTATACTTACATTGATAACCTGCAGCACTGGAAACAAGATTACTGCATAACAATTTCATTAGTATTTTTCGTGTTTTATCGGGAGATTTCAAGGGCAGGGATAATCAAACTGGGTGTCAAAGAGAAAGAAAGAAGAGGTATGTGTCCATATACGGAATGCAAAGATTCTAACTCTGTTCCATAAC
This sequence comes from Caretta caretta, assembly GCF_965140235.1. Taxonomy (NCBI): domain Eukaryota; kingdom Metazoa; phylum Chordata; order Testudines; family Cheloniidae; genus Caretta; species Caretta caretta. The sequence goes on from NC_134210.1 coordinate 49,604,553, forward strand.
TATATTCCAGAAATAATGTTTAATACCTTGAAGGCTAATTTCACATTTTATGGATTCCAAGTTGTTTATTTACATTAGTGTGAAATGGAGACCAAGCAGGCAGACAAAGACAGGCAAAGAGACAGGAGAAGACAGGCAAAGAAGCTGATTTAAACATCAGAACAAAGGGATCCTCCTTTTTGAAGAATTATTTCATCAAGTGAATGGGGGGGAGGGGGAATTTAGACAGAGGAGGAAGACATGTTCTGGGAGGCCAGATAGCATAGGTTTGCAACTCATTCATTCTGGAAGGGGTTTCAAGTGCTTTGGAGGATAGGATTAAAATTCTAAATGATCTCAACAAACTGGAGAAATGGTCTGAAGCAAATAGGATGAATTTCAATAAGGACAAATGCAAAGTACTCCATTTAGGAAGGAACAATCAGGTGTACACATACAAAATGGGAAATGACTGCTAAGGAAGGAATACTGCGGAAAGGGAACCAGTGGGTCAGAGCAGACCATAAGCTAAATCTGAGTCAAAGGTGTGACATTGTTGCAAAAAAAGCGAACATCATTCTGGGATGTATTAGGAGGAGTGTTGTAAGCAAGACACGAGAAGTAATTCTTCCGCTCTACTCTGCACTGATTAGGCCTCAGCTGGAGTATTGTGTCCAGTTCTGGGTGCCGCATTTCAGGAAAGATGTGGATAAATTGGAGAAAGTCCAGAGAAAAGCAACAAAAATGATTAAAGGTCTAGAAAACATGACCTGTGAGGGAATACTGAAAAAATTGGGTTTGTTTAGTCTGGAAAAGAGAAGACTGAGAGGGGACATGTGTGATGTTATTGACATAAGCTGGGACTGAATAGATCATTGTTGCAACCAAGGTCCTGTAGTGGCATCAAATCTTATATAAAGGGGGTCAAATGAGGTGTCTAAGACAAGGTTACAGTTTGCTGATTATGATTATGCTGTCTATATGTGTGTATCATTTTTGTAGTTAAAGTTATGAATATTGGCTCTATACTGTCTGTATTTCAAACTTATGCTATGCTTCTGGGTGACACCCCAGACAAGTTGGTGTCAGCACTGACTCACCTGCTTGATGGCCCATTAAGGACCATCAGCTATACAACTGACCCATTGAGAAAAGGCAGATACGCCTTGTGACTCAGCAAAGTATGCAGGGACTTGCCCATGTGACTCCAAACTCCATTTTGCTGTAATTTTCCACAGTAAGAACAAAGAGGTGTACTTACACCTGAAAAAGACTATAAAAAGCTGATGCCTCATCTCCATCTTGTCTTCAATCCTGCTTCATACCTCTGGAGGAACTTTGCTACACTGAAGCTTTGAAGAAAGGACTGATGACCCATCCCAGCTGCGGATGTACTCCAGAGACTTGCTTTGAACCTGCAGTTTATTCCATCACTGCTACAAGCCTGAACCAAGAACTTTGCCATTACTGTATGTAATTGATTCCATTTAACCAATTCTTGCTCTCATCTATATCTTTTTCCTTTTATGAATAAACCTTTAGATTTTAGATCCTAAAGGACTGGCAACAGTGTGGTTTGTGGGTAAGATCTGATTTATATATTGACCTGGGTCTGGGGCTTGGTCCTTTGCGATTAAGAGAACCTTTTTTCTTTTACTGGGGTATTGGTTTTTATAACCATTTGTCCCCATAACAAATGGTGCTGATGGTGATACTGGGAAACTGGGGTGTCTAAGGGAATTGCTTGTGTGACTTGTGGTTAGTCAGTGGGGTAAAACCAAAGTCTTCTCTGTTTGGCTGGTTTGGTTTGCGTTGCGTTGGTATGCACAAAAACCACAGCCTTGGGCTGTAACTGCCCTGCTTTGAGCAATTTGTCCTAAATTGGCACTCTCAGTTGGATCCTGCCAGAACCAGCATCGTTACAGTGTATGTAATGAACCTTTCATCCCTGGCCCCACCCTAGAGCCTGCACCCCCAGCCCTGACCCCCCCACACACCCAAAACGCCTCATCCCCAGCTCTGTTCGGTCACGGGCATCAACAGTTTTCTTCAACTGGGTCGCCAGAAAAAAAGTTTGAAAACCACTGGTCTAGATAATACTTAGTCCTCCCGTGAGTGCAGGGGACTGGACTAGATGACCTCACAAAGTTCCTTCCAGTCCTATGATTCTTTCTCTCTATCTATATTTATATTCAGAGAGAGAGAGAGATTTACTTGCATAATAGCGTCTGAGACAAATTAAGAAAAGAGGGAGAAACTTTGAGAGCCAAGAACAAAAAAGCCTGCATATTTTAATGCTTAATATTATGCTTGAAGATTTTTCCATGAACTTTTAATTAAGCTGTGTTTATAGGCTCACATACTTAGGAAGATTTTTGTAATAAAAGAGAGCTTACTTCTCAGGTCTTCTTCAGCTCTCGTCTGTTAAGTAAACCCTGACATTTGATTGTTTATAGACATATAAGCATGCATACACTTTGTCTCTCTACTGAAATAAACTAGGATCACCTATCCATTGTTTAAAGAATGCTTTTGGCAAGGTTCTGTGAGAAGCCACAGGCTAAAGCACTCTTCACTGGGCAGTAGCACTCTCCTTGAGGTTTTGCAAAGATTCCAGAAACAACTCTTAAAGAACATTGAGACCCCTACAAACAAGAGTGGTGCGTAATTTCCCCAAACATTAAAGGACTGCTAGGGCAACAGAATCATGGGTTTCCTCAGTTATTATGTTGCTTTGCAATTTTCAGAATATGCCTCTTCCATAAAACTGGATAAAGACAGGCGTTTCTGAGACTCTTCAGATTGGAAAGGGACCTTCCTAAAGTGTCAACTCTGCATGAAGCAGAAGTGGGGGAAACTAGGAACGAACAGTGCCAATTAACAAAAAATAACACATTTGTCACAAAATTCTCAGTCATCTCAATAGACAATATTTAATAAAATTTTACATATTTTTAAAACATTACTTCCTATGGTCACAAACTCAAAAACAGGCATATTTGATTATAAAAGCCTAGTTACAAATAGTTTGCCCATCTCTGACAGCACATATGTAATATCTTTTATATAAATAAATAAATAAATAAATAAATAAAAAGAGATTTTATCCAGACCAGTAGTAGTAGTAATTACTTTATAGACCTAACACTAATTCTAAAGGATAATATTATTTAAGCACAGGAGAACATCAAGAAAACAGATCAATTTCTTTCTAAAGAAAACATTTTAAATCTTACCAACTGCAGTAAGAAAAGCTAATTAAAACAAACAAAATAGCAACATTGATACCATATTTTATACAGATTACATTGTAGTGGTTTATATAGAAGAAAAGATCATGATGTTCAGTTCCTTAAGACAATATATGGTTAAACTGGGATTTCTGCGAAAGCTGTAAAAATCAAAGGACAAGAATCCACTAAAAGTTTTGTGCTGCCCTGATCAGGCATAGATTTGCCAAAAATTTGGCTTCAGTATTTTTATCTTTCAAAGTGCAGAATGTGGACTGCAGAATTAATTTTAATTTATTTATGTTTTCATTTTCTTGCTGCCAGTAATGCAAACAGGGTAGACTAGAGACATACAAAACCCACTGCCAGGTCACTTGCACTATGACTATCTGAGCAAGACAAATATTTTGAAAAGTTGTAACTTCTTCCTCCCGCCATGTTTTTAATTGATATTTTGAGAAGAAAGTCCACACTTACGTTTGTTAAAAGGTTTAATATTTCTCTGGAAAAAGTAGAATATTTCTATTGAAAAAAGAATCTTTTACAGCTTTATAGATGGCCTTGTGGACATCATCCTTCTCAAACTAGTTATGCAAAACATGAAGAAATTATAAATGTTTAAAAATACATGCCCTGTTAATTCAGTTAAATGCCAAACAGTAAAAGCATTCAGCTGTCACCTCCCAGACTCCTTCCCAAAAACATAAGAGTTGTGGAACTGGAGAAATACAATGCACTGTGAGGACACATGTTTTAACATTAAATTTAAAAACCACCCTTTCTGTTTGTTTTTGTTTGTGTTTTTTTTTCCTTTTTCTGTATCTTTTACTCACTCTCCCTAATTCCCTGTTCGTTTTTCTCTCCCATCCTGTGCAGTTTTTCTCTCTCTCTCTTTCACTGAATAAAGAAAGATGTATTGGTAATGTTTTTGTTTTTAATTACACAGACCGGATCTCTATCAGTTCCCAGGAGAGAGAGATGAAGAGACTGTTGGATATGGCTGTTCCCATAATCCAACTTTCAGCCTGACCTAATAGTTCCTTTCCTCCAGCACCTTGCACCTACCCCACCAATTCTCAAATACAGTAAACACTGCCTCCAAAAATATTTAGGACTCTTTAGTTAGATGTCTGCACAGTTCAAATGGCTTCTCATATGCTCCCAGAGATGCTCAGTGGGCATTAGGAGACTGCTACCCCCAACCTTCACTCTGTAGGGAGGGGGATCAGGGGACTAAGGGGAAAGCTTCTTTGCCTCTCTAATCCTGACACGGGCTGATGAGAGGCAGAAAGCCAACCTTCCCCCTGCTGGACAGAAGCAGAACAGCAAAAGCTTTCTGTAGGGTGCAAGGTAAAATCCCACAAGGCACCTATGTGGTCACAGCTCCCACCCCCAAAAAATGTATAGGAGGGACAAAGAGACCTAGCTCCCCTGAAGATTCTGGAGAAGGCATTGTGGACACCTCAAAATACCTTAAAGGCAAATACCTGTTGGGAGAAGGGTATTGCTAGAACTTGAGGGGTTTGGTGTAAGAGCAGGGTGCTGAACCAGGCAAGTAGAAAAGGACTTGGGAGTCCTTTCAGGAGCTGCCATTATTAGTATTAATTTTTGACAGAGTTTTTGGAAAGAGGGGCCATGTGGGAGGGGGAAATGGAGCAGAGAAGGGAGAAGCTAATATTCATCAGCTGGTTGATATTCAGAAACATGTAAATGACCAAACAGAACTACATAGTCTCACCATTAAATGTATTCTTTGCTTTGCTCATCCCTACCTCCTAGAGACACTCTACAGCTTACTCTTTTCTATTCATTCTTCTCCCCTCACATCTCCCCTCAGTATCTCACTCTATTTTTCTTCTTCCCTTTTCTCTCTCCTTATCCCCCACTGCGTGTCTCTCCTGCCAAAAACACAGCCGTTAACATAACAATGACAAAAAAACACAACAAAAACCAGTCTAAAGCAGTACAGGACAGTAAAATTGTTATTTGACAGTTATTGTGGTATGGTTCAAGTTAAAACATGCATAGATTTTTATTGTTAAATAAACCCATCAAACCACCTTAATTTAATATTCAAAATATTTTTTAAAATACAGTTCCCTCCTTTCCTGCATTATTTCTATGCTATATCTTACCCCTTGTTCAATTCTCCTGGCATGCAACCACAACACTTCATGGATTAACCTCATTAGATCTCACATACAATTCAGACTGGGGGTGGAGTCCAGGCCCTAGTGAAATAAATAGGAGATGACCACAGCTGGAGATGGGACATTGCAGGTGGCCAGATCGAGCATTCTCTCTCTCTCAGCTGTGTGTGGGGGAGCTCTGAGCTCGTGTAAAGCCCACAGAACTGGCTCCTCAGACAGCTGCCTCTAGGCTCAGTGTAGATCAGTGGTTCTCAACCTATTTACAATTATGGGCCACATATGCAGCTCTCTGTGTGATATGTGGGCCGCATCCACACAATAAATATTCTACCTCTATAGCTCTGAGGATGTCACATGTGCCACAACTGTGTGCTGGTTGGGCTGCAAGTGGCCTGCAGACCACCGTTGAGAACCATTGGGTAGATGGTGTCTTGGTGGAGGGACAGAGTATATCAAGGGTGAAAAGGGGTGAGTCAGTTGCCAGGAAGAGCACAGATCTACCAATTACCTGCTGCTGTACAGTCCCTTGAAGACTATATGCAGCTGGTGTAACCAGAGCAGGAACGAGAACAGATGTGGCTTCAAAATTAGTGAGCCATAATTGCTCCCTGATGGCTCACGCCATCCTGTGCTAAAATCCAGTCCAATAACTGGTTTTGCTTAACAAAACATAATGTGATCATGTGGACACTATCATTTTACATACCTGTACAGTATTATTATTTATGCAGGGCACTTAGACTTATTCCAGAATATGAGTCTGGTCTATGAACAAAGGCACCCAAGTCACAAACACACAAACTAAACTATTATTTCACAAACTATTATTTTTCTCTTAATTCCCTTGTTAAACTTCTACATTCCTGGGACAGGGAGGCAATACATGGCTGCAACATATGTGTGCTAAAGTTACTGAACTGACAGCATCTCTCACAATTGTGATTTGCAATACTGATGATTAGAGAATGGATTATTATAAGAGATCATTAGAAATATTGAGCCAGAATATTATCTCTGGCATGTGTAGATTTACACCATTGTAGAATCAGACCCATTCCCTCTACTGCCCTACATAAAAAAACAAGGCGGCTCTTATCTCTGTAGCAAGATCTGTTAAGTTTGCACACTGGTTGTTTGAGTATCGACAATCTGAGTTATCTGTTCCATTTATGCCACTGTACCTTATTGCAAATTGAAACAGCCTGGCTACTTCTGGCTGGAATCCCAGCTCTCATTGGCTGAGCTATCTGACTCTTTGCCCACTTCCTTCTTGTTCTGCTTTGTGTTATCTGATATTTGCACTTTGTTACTGTAGCTTTTCCCAAACTTGGAAATTTTCCTCACTGTTTTGCTTGTATTTGATTGTGTTATTGGCTGCTGGGCTTACCTAGCTATATCCTTAATCTATCTACGGGAACTATAATGCATCCATCCCCATAGTATCTAGACATTTCTTTACGTGCGTTTCATTTAATCTTCACTCATTTAAGTTAATTGTATCAATTCTTTTCAACATTTTTATTTCCACTTACATTGCTGGAAGGTCCTAGAATATCACAGGTGGACACAAGGACCTAAATACAATAGAAGAGTCTGATACAGTTTTCCTTCCAAATAACACAAATTTGGCTGAGTGCGCCCTTTGGTTGCAGCCCTGTGGTGCTGCTCATTAAAGTTAGTTGTCCTGCTTCTTTTAGAGAAACTGTCTGACACCTGTCTGTCTGCTATGTATTTGGATCAATGATAGCTTTGTAGCATATAGATCAATCACTTTTTGAAGAGTGAAAACTGCTAAAAATTTCTTACCTATATCCAACAAGACCTGGTCTTCATTTTCACTTGACGGAACCAGAGGATCTCTGAAAGGCTAGAAAAAGGAAATTTGAGCTAGATTTTTAAGTTAAATGGTCAAGTTTGAACTTCATTACAAACAGTGTCTGGTGCTTCCTGAATTCTCTTTAAATCTTTTCAGCACCATTTGTTCATTTCATTTATTTCAATAGTAAGCAGAGTCAGAATGAGCTCTAACCTGACATCTGGTGGTGAGCTGTGGAAAAGGACTTCAGGGGCTGATCTTATTTGCATGGGCACTCTCGTTTGCATGGGCACTCCCAGTGATGAGCTGCCAAAATCTTAACAATGGGTTCCCTCCTCATCCCACGAGGGGGTCATTGCCTACCCCCGCCTCCCGGGACTCCTGCCCCATCCAACCCCCCCGCGTTCCTTGACGCCCCATGCCCAGGACCCCTGCCCCATCCACCCCCCTCCCCAGTTCCCTGACTGCTCCCAGAACCGGGCAGGAGGGTCTCGTGGGCCACCGTAATGGGTGCCCACCCCACCCCTAAGAGCCAGAGGCACCTGCCGTGGGGTGAGGTGGGGAGTCCCGGCGGCGCTTACCTGGGGCAGCACCCAGGAAGCATCCAGCAGGTCCCTCTGGCTCCTAGGGGCGGGGGAGCATAGCTGGCAGGGAGCAAGGAGAACAGCCACTCCCCCACTGATCACATCAAAAGTGGCGCCTTAGACGCCGACTCCCTGGATGCTCCGGGGCTGGAGCACAATGGGGAAAAGCCGGTTCTCACCAGTTCGCTAGAACCGGTTGTTAAATTTAGAAGCCCTTTTAGAACCAGTTGTTCTGCGAGGGACAACTGGTTCTAAAAGGGCTTCTAAATTTAACTGGCCAAAAGTGGCGCCTTAGGTGCCGACTCCACAGGTGCTTCAGCCCTGGAGCACCCAAGGGGAAAATTTGGTGGGTGCAGAGCACCCACAGGCAGCTCCCCGCACCCAGCCCCAGCTCACCTCCGCTCCGCCTCCTCCCCTGAACCCACCACCCTGCTCTGCTTCTCCGTACGCCCCCCCGGCTTCCCGCGAATCAGCTGTTTGGAGGGAAGCCGGGGAGGGCAGAGAAGCAGGCCACGGCTTCCCGCTCAGGCCGAGGGTGGCGGAGGTGAGCTGGGGCGGGGACTGGTTCCCCTGCACGCCCCACCGGGTTACCTGCTGTGGTGCAGGAGGCCCTCCTCGCGCCCCCCCCCCCCCCCGCCCCAACTCACCTCCACCTCTCTGGGCCTGAGCGGGAAGCCGCCACTTGCTTCTCAGCCTGCCCCGGCTTCCTGCGCGAACAGTTGATTCGCGGGAAGCCGGGGCGGGGGGCACGGAGAAGCAGAGCGGGCGGCACGTTCAGGGGAGGAGGTGGAGCGGAGGTGAGCTGGGGCCAGGGGTGGGGTGGGGAGCTGCCGGTGGGTGCTCTGCACCCACCAAATTTTCCCCTTGGGGGCTCCAGGGCTGGAGCACCTGTGGAGTCGGCACCTAAGGCGCCACTTTTGGCCGGTTAAATTTAGAAGCCCTTTTAGAACCAGTTGTCCCTCGCAGAACAACTGGTTCTAAAAGGGCTTCTAAATTTAACAACCGGTTCTAGCGAACTGGTGAGAACCGGCTCCAGCTCACCACTGGGAACACCCACCCTGCCTACCATGATGGACTCCTTGCCCAAATGGTCACATTGGCTGCTGTGGGATCCCCAGTCTCTCTGTTACTGGGGCAGGAGTAATAAAGGGTTGTTATCCTGGTTATGTGAATCAAGGACAGTAGAACTGTACTTGGCATTTTATGATGGAGAGACTCGCCCTCAACTAAGTAGCAATCGCTAGGCAAGGGACATGGGTTCCAAAACCCAGTGAATTGAGAGAGGCTGGGGACAGGTATGTGTACCTAGCAGTGTGGGCCCCTTCTGAGGGCCCTAAACACTACGTTGACTCCTCCTCTCTCCCCATGGTGTAATAACAGAGCTAATGCTGGCTCCGTTAGGAGTCTTGTTACATGCTGCAGAGCTGAAATCACTGACACCTAGCTCTAAGCATTAGACCTACTTTGGGCTAGTGGTGCACCAGCACTGAGGGTCCCCTACTACCAGCTAAAAATCACTGAGAGCTGAAATCACTAAAGAGCTAAGTTGCTGAGAGCTGTGTTAAGCGGGGGGGCCTGAAGACAAGTTGGTGAGCAGACAGCTAGAGCAGAGTGGATAACCAGGCGGTGGTGGAGAGGAGCAGACAGCGAACAGAGTGGAGCAGATAGCTGGGCAGGTGGTGGAGAGGCGCGGATGATGGTGAAGACTATAGCAGAACCCCATGGAGAGGCGTGGCACTCAGCCATCGACCTGAGAAGTGGAGCATGGAAGATGCCCCCCACACCTCCCTCCATTTCCACCCAGGCTGGGAGGTAAACTCTGCAGATGAACTTCTGAACTCGGGGGCTGCACTGACCAAGGACAGAAACTGGGCGGGAGGGGGCTGACTATTGGGTTGCTGGACTTAAGACCCTGAGGGGAAAAGGATACTGCCAAACTTACTTGGGGGTGGGTCTTTTGCTCATGGTTGGTGTTATGAATCCTGTTTGTGGTGCTTCCCCAACATAATACCACATTGTTTCCCTCCTTTATTAAAAGGCTTTTGCTACACTCAGACTCTGTGCTTGCGAGAGGGGAAGTATTGCCTCTTAGAGGCGCCCAGGGGGGTGGTATGTAATTGTCCCAGGTCACTGGGTGGGGGCTCGAGCCGGTTTTGCATTGTGTTATTGAAATGGAACCCCTAGATACTGAACCCGGCCCTTGTTGCTGCCAACTCTGATGGGCAGAAGGGTTACACAATAAATACAGGTTTCAGAGGAACAGCCGTGTTAGTCTGTATTCGCAAAAAGAAAAGGAGTACTTGTGGCACCTTAGAGACTAACCAATTTATTTGAGCATGAGCTTTCGTGAGCTACAGCTCACTTCATCAGATGTTTACCGTGGAAACTGCAGCAGACTTTATATACACACAGAGAATATGAAACAATACCTCCTCCCACCCCACTGTCCTGCTGGTAATAGCTTATCTAAAGTGATCAACAGGTGGGCCATTTCCAGCACAAATCCAGGTTTTCTCACCCTCCACCCCCCACACAAATTCACTCTCCTGCTGGTGCTAGCCCATCCAAAGTGACAACTCTTTGCATAATCAAGTCGGGCTATTTCCTGCATAGATCAAGGTTTTCTCACATCCCCCCCACCCCCATACACACACAAACTCACTCTCCTGCTGGTAATAGCTCATCTAAACTGACCACTCTCCAAGTTTAAATCCAAGTTAAACCAGAACATCTGGGGGGGGGGGGGGTAGGAAAAAACAAGAAGAAACAGGCTACCTTGCATAATGACTTAGCCACTCCCAGTCTCTATTTAAGCCTAAATTAATAGTATCCAATTTGCAAATGAATTCCAATTCAGCAGTTTCTCGCTGGAGTCTGGATTTGAAGTTTTTTTGTTTTAAGATAGCGACCTTCATGTCTGTGATTGCGTGACCAGAGAGATTGAAGTGTTCTCCGACTGGTTTATGAATGTTATAATTCTTGACATCTGATTTGTGTCCATTTATTCTTTTACGTAGAGACTGTCCAGTTTGACCAATGTACATGGCAGAGGGGCATTGCTGGCACATGATGGCATATATCACATTGGTGGATGTGCAGGTGAACAAGCCTCTGATAGTGTGGCTGATGTTATTAGGCCCTGTGATGGTGTCCCCTGAATAGATATGTGGGCACAATTGGCAACGGGCTTTGTTGCAAGGATAAGTTCCTGGGTTAGTGGTTCTGTTGTGTGGTATGTGGTTGTTGGTGAGTATTTGCTTCAGGTTGCGGGGCTGTCTGTAGGCAAGGACTGGCCTGTCTCCCAAGACTTGTGAGAGTGTTGGGTCATCCTTTAGGATAGGTTGTAGATCCTTAATAATGCGTTGGAGGGGTTTTAGTTGGGGGCTGAAGGTGACCGCTAGTGGCGTTCTGTTATCAAAAAGGCTGACAAAGGAGGTGCTGTTGTCATCATGAATAGGTCGGAATATGAACAAGAGGCTGCTCGGCAGCTCTCCAACACGAGTTTCTACAAGCCATTACCCTATGATCCCACTGAGAGTTACCAAAAGCAACTACAGCATTTGCTCAAGAAACTTCCTGAAAAAGCACACAACCGCATTTGCTCCAACCCCTCAGACAGAGACAAACACCTACAAGATCTCTGTCAAGCTTTCTTACAACTACAATACCCACCTGCAGAAGTAAAGAAACAGATTGATAGAGCCAGAAGAGTTCCCAGAAGTTACCTACTACAGGACAGGCCTAACAAAGAAAATAACAGAACGCCACTAGCGGTCACCTTCAGCCCCCAACTAAAACCCCTCCAACGCATTATTAAGGATCTACAACCTATCCTAAAGGATGACCCAACACTCTCACAAGTCTTGGGAGACAGGCCAGTCCTTGCCTACAGACAGCCCCGCAACCTGAAGCAAATACTCACCAACAACCACATACCACACAACAGAACCACTAACCCAGGAACTTATCCTTGCAACAAAGCCCGTTGCCAATTGTGCCCACATATCTATTCAGGGGACACCATCACAGGGCCTAATAACATCAGCCACACTATCAGAGGCTTGTTCACCTGCACATCCACCAATGTGATATATGCCATCATGTGCCAGCAATGCCCCTCTGCCATGTACATTGGTCAAACTGGACAGTCTCTACGTAAAAGAATAAATGGACACAAATCAGATGTCAAGAATTATAACATTCATAAACCAGTCGGAGAACACTTCAATCTCTCTGGTCACGCAATCACAGACATGAAGGTCGCTATCTTAAAACAAAAAAACTTCAAATCCAGACTCCAGCGAGAAACTGCTGAATTGGAATTCATTTGCAAATTGGATACTATTAATTTAGGCTTAAATAGAGACTGGGAGTGGCTAAGTCATTATGCAAGGTAGCCTGTTTCTTCTTGTTTTTTCCTACCCCCCCCCCCCCCAGATGTTCTGGTTTAACTTGGATTTAAACTTGGAGAGTGGTCAGTTTAGATGAGCTATTACCAGCAGGAGAGTGAGTTTGTGTGTGTATGGGGGTGGGGGGGATGTGAGAAAACCTTGATCTATGCAGGAAATAGCCCGACTTGATTATGCAAAGAGTTGTCACTTTGGATGGGCTAGCACCAGCAGGAGAGTGAATTTGTGTGGGGGGTGGAGGGTGAGAAAACCTGGATTTGTGCTGGAAATGGCCCACCTGTTGATCACTTTAGATAAGCTATTACCAGCAGGACAGTGGGGTGGGAGGAGGTATTGTTTCATATTCTCTGTGTGTATATAAAGTCTGCTGCAGTTTCCACGGTAAACATCTGATGAAGTGAGCTGTAGCTCACGAAAGCTCATGCTCAAATAAATTGGTTAGTCTCTAAGGTGCCACAATAAATACAGAAAATAAAGAACTGCCTACCCCAGGCTTTGTGAACCCTTAATGCCATTATGAGCTGGGTAAAACCTTGTTATGGGTTGAGTTACAATCTTGTTCTAAAACTGGTGTGTGAAAATGCCCTTTATTTAAGATAGCTGTAAGAGACAGTTAAGGGGACACACCTAAAACAAGGCCTAATAGAATCTGCTCAAAAATGGGCAGGGGGCTTCACTGGGTATCATGACCAGGTGCATGCATGCAAGCCAAGTCAGAACACCCAGAAACTGAGAAGAGACAGAAGAGCGAGTGAGGCAGAGGCAAAAAGCAAGAAAGCCAAGCAGTGGCCTGTGACCCTGGAAAAAGCAAGAGACAGAACTTTTGGGTCTAAGGAGCTTGGGGCTGTAAAATAAGACATTACACTCCCTTTGTTCTTGCTTCCCCCTGCATTCAGAAAAGCAGGACTTTGTCCATCCCTTGGAAATAAACAAAACGGCATCAAAGAAAATACCAAACTCCACCAACTGGAACATCCCTTGAACTTTGACTAGCAAGCTGAGGTGGAAAGAGGCAACGACACATTAAAAATAAAATTGCCTAAAAGATAAAACTAGCAGCCTCTCCTCCAGACAAAAAATAACCAATGAGAGATAAAAATCAAACCCAGACAATACCCCACCTCCCTGCAAGCATTAGCCTTCATGGTGACCCTCCCTCCACAAGAGCTCAGGCTTTATTGTGCCTTGAAGGTTCAACAATTACAGACTGTTCTGGAGCAGAGTGGGATATAAGTTTAAAACGAGAGGGCTCCAGCTCAAAGATCTCTAATGACCAAAGCTGTGAACTTATCATACAGGGAGAGGCAGTCTCAGGCCATTTACAGCTTTACAGGTCAGAACTAATGCCTCTAACTCCGTCCAGAAATCAACAGGCGGCCAATGCCGATGGGGGATAACTAGTGTCACATGCTCCCAGCAACATAGGTGAGTTGCTGCATTCTGCCTCAACTTCAGTTTTCAAGTTGATTTAACATGTAGCCTTATGTAGCTGCAGTAATCAAATCTGAAGGTGACAAAGGCATGGATTATGGTAGAATGGTCTGTGTCCACAAGAAATGGTCAGTCTCCTGGACAGACGTAGAAAAAAGAAAATGAACAAGGCCACCACTGCTACACAGAATCATCACAGGACTGGAAGGGACCTCGAGAGGTTATCTAGTCCAGTCTTCTGCACTCAAGGAAGGACTAGGTGTTATAATCATCTATACCCAGGTGTAGCTCCAACACCACCCCCAGATTGCAAACTCTATTGACAAACAACAGGCACAGGCCTTAACAAAAGGGGAAGATATTATTCTACCCATATCTTCCAGTTGCTTCTCAACCTACAAATATCACTTCAACCTTGTACATTCTGAGCCTCAGCCAGCTAGCTCTTGTCCACACCCAAATCTCAATTGTGTAAACTAGAAAACGTAAAATTGAGACCAAGGATTTCTCACAACCGGAGACATACATATAAAGCATGATTTAAAACAGACATCAAATAGAGCTGACTAGTCAAAATTGGATTATATGCAAGCATCACAGCTTCTCTTTCTCCTATCAAGTGTAAAATATCTTATTTTACTTTAGATCCCACATAAAAGTAATCCCAAGCAGGAGCAGTATTTTTTATCCCAGAATTTCTCACTGTCAGTCTCTAACAGGCTCTGTGTATGATCCTGCAAATATTGCTAACGAGAGTTTCCCCATGTTATCTCCCAGGCTCAAGATTATCCTAAAACATCACCTCACCTTCCTGGACCTCCACTGCCCTCCTCAGCTCCACTCCCCATGAACAATGGAACTCTCTATCTCAAGGAGGAAGCTGGTGCACATAGGAGATGGGGCTTCACCTCAGCTGGTCCCAAGGCTGTAGAACACACTCCCGTAGGAATGACCACAATCATCATGACTTTCCAGTCCACACGTAAGCCTCATTTCTTTGACCTGGCTTTCCAGCCCACCAACACATAACAGATTCATTGAAGTAAATAATAAACATACATACACATAACTTTTCCCTGGGGCAGGAACGGAAAGGAAATGTCACTTGGCAGGCATTAGTCACCTTATTTATTTTTTTAACTGTGGAAGATACTCAGATACCACAACGTAAGGTGCAGTAGGAGAACTTAGACAGAGGCTAGTTATTCATACAAGGATAAAGCTGTACCTTCACATCTTCACTTCCAGGTGCTGGTTCATCAGATGCCAAGTTCATGAGATCTGTAAAAGTGAGATTTCTTATCAACTTCTAGTGATCAACAATGGAAGTTTACTCTTTTTTCAACTAGGAAGGGAAAAAAATAATGAAGCAAGCAAGCAAGCAACACAGAACAATGTACTTTTGTAGCATGCACATCCCCCCAAACTAGCATACCAGTGGGCAGAATACTAGATGGTTGTACAACACGCTGTTATGTTATTATGGACCAATTGTAAACAGGCTCTTGAGCTTAAAGGAACAGACGGCGAAAATATATGTTGATTCATAGACGAGGCTGCTGATGTGCAAAGCGGTCCACACAATAGCACAAATCAGAAGTTGTGCCTTAAACTATGGGAGATCCCAACAGCTGTGCATTGTCCTAAAGACATGTCATGCATTTTAAAAATTAGTCCTGGCATTTTCAAGAAAATGTGATAAAAAACTTCATTTCTGTCGCTCTCTTTTCTATGGTTTCTGCTCAAGACAATTGGAAAGGACACATTGAACACAAAGACATGTTCAAACTCTGCAGGATATGCCCAAGCACAGACATTTGTGAAACAGCAAACAGAGCAGGAGTAATCTGCATGTAAGGAAGCACAACAAGCATCTGCAGGGCTTCCTAGAACTGTTAGCTACTGTCACATTTGTTGGTTAAAATAAAATAAACACTCCCATTTTCACAATCTTTCCTGATATTTAGTTTTATTTCTTGTATATTGAGGCTTGTAACTCAAGATTCAGGTCTGCCCTGAGATATAGACTCAGATGATATTTTAATAGACTTTAAGGTCAGAAGGGACAATCATGATCCCCTAGTCTGACCTCCTACACATTACAAGCCACAAAACCTCACTCACTCACTCCTTTAATAGACCCCCTAACCTCTGGCTGAGTCACTGAAATCCTCAAATCCACCATTTACACTAGTTTAAACCTGCAAGTGATCCATGCCACATGCCGCAGAGGAAAGCGAAAAAGCCCCGGGGTCTCTGCCCATCTGATCCAGGGGAAAAATTCCTTCCTGACCCCATATATGGTGATTAGTTAGACCCTAAGCACATGGGCAAGTCTCTCCAGCCAGACACAAATATGCAGCTGCATTTTCAGTTTACCTTTGTAAAATCAGCTACTGCACATGAATTTAACCATAACTTAATATTTAAAAATCATGTATATCTTAGTATTTGGGGGGAATATCATTCATAGTCCTTTGATGCTTGCTATACCTTTTCTCATCCTGAACTCTGTGCAGAGCCCAGGGAGAGGTTACAAACCAATAACACTGTACCAATCCATCCCCTCACAGGAACAACTGCCTGGTATCTAAGTCCAGCTGCAGACTCCAGCAATAATAATATGGTCTAATCCTTCAATCCTTTTTCAAATTAAACTATCTGGGAATGAAATCCTGGCCCCACTGAAGTCAACAGGAGTTTTGCCATTCTGTACAAGTAAAGGCTACACAGGATTGGGTGCACACTGATTAATTTCTTAATGAATCATTTAATCGTTATCTTCTGTTGCAACTCAGATGTGTGCCTCGCCCTGCTCCCCGACCCCATCTAGAGGGTTCCTACTGAAATGCAGCAGGAATGTGAGAAGATGTGACAGTCCTTGTCTTGCAGAGAGATCACTGTCTTCCATGCTAGGCAGGACCCACTTGGTACACAGTGCACAAGCTCCAAACAACCTGCAGATGGCGCAGAGGTACAAGTTACAAGCACCACAACAGCAGCAGCGATTTCTACTGACTACTGTAGTAACTATTAGCACTACGAGTGAGAAAATGCTCTAAACATTAGTACATTTCTACTCTGCTTCCTGCCTCTGCCTCAGGCTTCTCATGTGACCTTGGGCAAGTCACTTTACCACTCCGTCTCTCAAATGAGGACAATAATATCTTCCTGCCACAGACGTAAACTCTCTCATGTTTAGGAGATGCTCTGGATAAGGGCCAAATATAAATAGCTGCGCAGAACACTGGTACTGTTTCCTGCAATTGTTGCATTGAATCTCATGAGTGCCAAAGTCTAAAGGCAAGATTCCCAAAAGGTGTTTTTGGACCAGGCAACAATTCTATAAAACAACGAATCCCTCCCAATAAAACAGGTGCCACAATAACGTAATATTTACCCACAGTATGGAAACAGCTCATCCCAGACACCACTTTGTAGTAACCATGAATAAAGAATGATGTAACTCTGGGTAGGTCTACACTGCAGCTGGGAACAATTCTTCCAGCTCAGATACACAGACATGTGCTAGCAGGGCTCAAGCTAGTGTGCTAAAAATAGTTGTGTGGACATTTCAGCTGGGGCGGAAGCTCGGGCTTGCAAGCCTACCCGACCCCCTAGGCTTCAGAGCCCAAGCCGGAACATACACATTGCTAGTTTTAATGCGCTAGCTCAAACTCTGCTAATGCTAGCTCAAGCTCCATTAGCTTGCTCCCAGCTGCAGTAGAGACATACCCTAATTTCAAAAAGCAAGATGGAGAAAAAGAGCTGAACTTTAGAAAGACAATGCCCAGGGAATGCTCCCCTAAATTCCTCTAGAAATTTTTTCTAATACTACTGGGGTTCAGTTGACTTTACTGTAATTCATTCTTACAGTACTTGGGGAAACACTGTTTACTATACAGTAAGTGATTTAATATGTAGACATAAATTGGCTATGGCTCAAAATAATAATATTCTGCACAATTATTACTTGCCACAAACCTTCAAAATTAGAAAACCACAAGATTTTTTTATAACATAGGAATGGCTGAAATAATCAAAGTAAAATATATTTGTACTTGATTTTGCATTCTTACAAGAGAATGTGTCATTCTGTGTATTTGAATTTAATTAAGTTGCTATGGGAGATCCACTGTTAAGCTAGCAATATCACCTTACGTTGACCCACTGCATTGCCCATCCTGAAATGCAATCAAACTGCTGTATTGCTATAGCAACCTTCAGTAGATAATAGCTCAGAGCTTCTGATAGCATTATGCTTTAAAGGTCTGTTGATCTTGACTTTAGGCCCACCCAGGAGTGAATACGTATTACTTATTGGAACAATAGATGCTTTAAACTCTAACGGGCATCCCTTTATGAAGTTACTGCAAAGAATTTTTTGCTCTAAGCTTAGCACCTCAATTAACAAAAGTATTTAGTAGAATGTTGTAGAAAGAGTTTTATGGACCATTTGTTACATGATTTCTGTTTGTAGCAGCAAAAAAAATTAATTTTGTTTCCAACAAAAATTTTGTTTTGTCTCTTTAGCTCTTGTTAGCAGAAGGTAGAACATGGACCAAAGTTATCAATTATATTAGTGATTTTCAGGTATCTGGGTTCAATGACTGTATGAAAAGCAACAAATACACAAATAGCTAGAGCTACACATATTCCTTTTTGCCAGCTGATAAAAATATGAACATCTGTGACAGTACAAAACTATATGAAGATACAGAAACACTGATTCATTATTATTATACATTTCTACAGTAGTAGCACCCAAAGGTCCCATTGTCAGGATTCTGTCCCCATTGTGCTGGGCACTGTACAAATACACAGTTCTGCAAAAGTCAAATGATAACCATGTATTTACTCAAGTCATAGGGCTAGTCTACACTACATTATATCTCTAGCAGTATAGCTATGCCTGCAAAGCTCCTTAGTGGACAGGCAGCTTATACTGGCAAAAGGAATTATTTTGCCACTATAGTTAAACCATCTCCCCGAACAACATAAGCTATACCAGTTAAAGGACTCTTTTGCCAGTATAAGCTGTGTCTATATGATTTTTCCACACTCCTAACCAACACAGCTATGCTGGCAAAACTTTGTAGTGAAGAACTGGCACTAATGAAGAGTGATAGAACTCTCTTTGCCATTAAATTGTGATGAGCATAAAGTACTCAGCCTGCTAAGGTGATGAGTAATTCCTGCAATGGCTGAGTGCCAGGAGCTGAAAGCACTCAGCACCACACAAAGTTGCTCAGCATCAGCTTGCAGGTTTGAACCCAAAATGAGAGGGTATAGTCAGAAATTAAATGATTCCTGAAGTGCAAAATCAATATTTATTGATATTTGCTATTTGCATGCATCAAGTCAGACTGCTTGGACATGCACTAAAAAAAACTACCAGGCATGACATGCATTGCCCAAGCTGCTGCTATGAATTCACCTGCTGTTAGTGACACACAGCAGAAGGTACAAGATCACATTGACCAGGAGCACTCTGAGAAATCTGCACCCAAGATAATAAAGTTTTTGATAGCAAAGTTTCTAATTCCTTGTATTATAAATGGTTGCTTATATTTACAAAAGTAGATTTTAGACTGTTAGTGTCAACGCTGACTATTGCTGATGGTGACTTTAGATCTGCCTTTATCATGTTAATTGCCTGTAGGTTGCTGGAGAAGTTGGGCACAAATTTCCAGCAAGAGCTTAATGATGACAATCACATGTAAGGAACTCTTAACTATGTAAACTGGAGCTAGTGTCTATTAAGGAGGTCACTTCCTCAGTCTATTAACTCACCCAGAATAATTAGCTAATACCTTTGGAATCCAATTCTTATTTACATCATCATGCAGTGCCTGGCCCTGTAACGTTTATGCAACTGCTTAACTTTATGTCGGCTTCAGTGGGACTTCTTACAGTGTATGAAGTTAAGAGCATGTGCATGTCTTACAGGATTAGGGCCTTATCTAATGCCCCACTGCATACTAGCCATTTCTTACAGATAGACACTAATGTACATGCAACAATGAGACCTTGAATCTGGGATAGCCGTCAACTAAATGCCAGACCAGAGTATTATAGACTTTTTAGTGATTTTTTTTTATAACTCTTCTGTGCTTCTTGTTACAAGGTCTGTAAATCTCAGTATGATCTATCTGGTAAAGAAAAATAATTATGATAATGAAATAATATCCTACAACCCTTATACCGGCAAACTTGCAATTGAAATCAATATGGGAGACTCATTTAAAACCATTTGAATTTTGAACAAGGTCAGCTCCCAGACTACTGCACTGGGCAGCACAGCATGGGGAGGAGGTGACCAGCCCTCTGTGGAGAAAGAAGTGGTTCAGGACTATTTAGAAAAGCTGGATGAGCACAAGTCCATCGGGCCGGATGTGCTGCATCCGAGAGTGCTAAAGGAGTTGGCAGATGTGATTGCAGAGCCATTGGCCATTATCTTTGAAAATTCATGGCGATCGGGGGAGGTCCTGGACGACTGGAAAAGGGCTAATGTAGTGCCCATCTTTAAAAAAGGGAAGGAGGAGGATCCGGGGAACTACAGGCCAGTCAGCCTCACCTCAGTCCCTGGAAAAATCATGGAACAGGTCCTCAAGGAATCAATTCTGAAGCACTTTGAGGAGAGGAAAGTGACCAGGAACAGTCACCATGGATTCACCAAGGACAAGTCATGCCTGATTAATCTAATTGCCTTCTATGACGAGATAACTGGCTCTGTGGATGAGGGGAAAGCAGTGGACGTGTTATTCCTTGACTTTAGCAAAGCTTTTGACACTGTCTCCCACAGTATTCTTGCCAGCAAGTTAAAGAAGTATGGGCTGGATGATTGGACTATAAGGTGAATAGAAAGCTAGCTAGATTGTCAGGCTCAACGGGTAGTGATCAATGGCTCCATGTCTAGTTGGCAGCCGGTATCAAGCGGAGCACCCCAACGGTCGGTCCTGGGGCCGATTTTGTTCAATATCTTCATTAATAATCTGGAGGATGGCGTGGATTGTACCCTCAGCAAGTTTGCAGATGACACTAAACTGGGAGGAGAGGTAGATACACTCGAGGGTAGGGATAGGATACAGAGGGACCTAGAGAAATTTGAGGATTGGGCCAAAAGAAATCTGATGAGGTTCAACAAGGACAAGGACAAGTGCAAAGTCCTGCATTTAGGATGGACGAATCCAATGCACTGCTACAGACTAGGGACCGAATGGCTAGGCAGCAGTTCTGCAGAAAAGAACCTAGGGGTCACAGTGGATGAGAAGCTGGATATGAGTTAACAGTGTGCCCTTGTTACCAAGAAGGCTAACGGCATTTGGGGCTGTATAAGTAGGGGCATTGCCAGAAGATCGAGGGACATGATCATTCAAAATTGGAAAGCATCCAGCGGAGGGCAACAAAAATTATTAGGGGACTGGAACACATGACTTATTAGAAGAGGCTGAGGGAACTAGGATTGTTTAGTCTGCAGAAGAGAAGAATGAGGGGGGATTTGATAGCTGCTTTCAACTACCTGAAAGGGGGTTCCAAAGAGGATGGAGCTAGACTGTCCTCAGTGATAGCAGATGACAGAATGAGGAGTAATGGTCTCAAGTTGCTGTGGGGGAGGTTTAGGTTGGATATTAGGAAAAACTTTTTCACTAGGAGGGTTGTGAAGCACTGGAATGTTTTACCTAGGGAGGTGGTGGAATCTCCTTCATTTGAGGTTTTTAAGGTCAGGCTTGACAAAGCCCTGGCTGGGATGATTTAATTGGGGATTGGTCCTGATTTGAGCAGGGGGTTGGACTAGATGACCTCCTGAGGTCTCTTCCAATCCTGATATTCTATGATTCTATACCACAGTAAAGAGTTCAGGACTGGCCACTAAAATTGTTCATAAAATGCTTAATTCACTCTTCTTTAATTCACTCCTATCTTTATTAATCAGATCTTTTTGACTTCACTGGAACTTCTTGCAAGTTGACCTGTTTTTATTTCAGCTGAATACTGCCCTCTTCTGGAATTTTAATGAGGCTGTAATTTAGCTGTTGTAATTTTTTAACAAGTATTAGAAATTCTTGTGAACATTTTTAGGTTCACGCTGGTAAATTAATTATTTCAAAAGTCTGTAGAATGCATGATTTCATACCTCCCTTATAATGAAATGCCTTATGTATTTTACCATTATCTATTGCACAGCTCTCTGATATCATGTATACAAAGCGATCTTCCTAAATAAATATATGGCACAAGGACATATGCTACCTTACCTAGGACTTTAGAAAGCTATTACAACCAAAGATGAAAAGCTGTACCTTCTGCAGAATCTGTTGAATTGCAGGGCATTTGTGGTCCTTCCACTGTCCCAGCTTGTTTTGAATTAAGACTCTAAAAAACACCAAATTCAAACAACAACTTTCTTGGATGCCCAAACAGTAATAAACCCATACATGTATGCACTCACACACACAAACCAAAGGAAGTCAAATAGATACATTTAAGTTAATATTAGAAATTTCTACATATATTTTGGGGAGAGAAATTTATAAAATATTTTAAACTAAAAATATTTGGGGAAAATTTACTTTGTGTTTTTAATATATAGGTTGTGTAACATATCAGATTTAAGATTTGTATTTTATGTAGCATACCCTTTCTCCTCCCTCTCTCTGGAAAAAAAAGAATAGTGTTTGCATTAATATAACACTTCATATGTTCAAAGTTCTGTACTAATTAACCCCCATAACTGTCCTGTAAGGTATAAGAATTTTACAGCTGAAGAAACTAAGATGGAAAGGTGAAATGACTTCCCTAAGGCTATACAATGAATGAGTAGGTGAGCCAGAATTAGAACTCAGCACCTCCTTGACTCCTAGTTCTGTGCTCATTCCTTCGTACCATGGAAATCCATATAAAGATGGTATTGAATTGAACTCTGTGTGTCACGTAGTCAGTTTGAATTTGTATCCTGTGATGCTACACAATTAAATAAAGGATTAACAAATATACAAAGTTACCTGTTTCCAAGTATTTTCCAAGCTATAAGAGCATTAGACAGTAAATCACATGCATACTGCACTGCCATCTTTATAGTCTCTGGATCCCAGAAAGATCAAGGAGCCAAAATAGCCCTCACATAATTTAGAGCAAGCAGCCTAAGGACTACTCAATTTTACATCAGCTGCAGGAGTCTCAGAGGGAGTACCCCACCAGATGAGGCTGAGCTGGACTGCTGTGCACTCTGGCCCAGATTTTAAATAGCATTTAGGTAATGCTGCACTCAGCATTGGCAATGCCTAACTGATATAGGAGCCCAGATCTCATTTTCAAAAGTGAGATAGGCACTTAGGAGACTAAATACCATTAACTGTCAACCCAAGTCTGAGTTTTTCCTATTCCTGCAGCTAAGGAACAGAAACAGCAACTCAGCTTAGCTCCTCCTTGATGCACCACTTGATTTTTCTGATACTAGGCAACAAAAGGGCTTCCCTATGCAGAACCTTTAGAAACAATGATCTAATGCATCATCTGTCCCCTCTCCGTTTTACTGTTTAAATTTGGTCACTAGAAACAGGATTTGTTCTCTCCACTGATGTTCCATAGAGTCCTCTTTCCTCACACTGGTTGCATTTAC
Organism: Caretta caretta; assembly: GCF_965140235.1. NCBI lineage: Eukaryota > Metazoa > Chordata > Testudines > Cheloniidae > Caretta > Caretta caretta. The sequence goes on from NC_134210.1 coordinate 49,627,774, forward strand.
TAATGTATCAACAGCTGATACACCCAAACATAGCAGCCGCACAGTCAGACATTTTTTAAAGGGAGTAGGGCTACTCAGCCTGCAGGACATCCATTGTCCCTCATGATGAAAACTTAACCATGTCCTGGACTCCCTAACAGAGCTTCCTTTTGAGCCCCACCACTCAGGCTTCCCCTACATTTGGTGTAGACTTCCCCTACTCCCTACATTTGCTGTCAAAATGGAATTGTTTATAATGTAATCACAACATCTCAAAATTGGGAGCAGTATCAATACTGTCATTTCCATAGGGATAAGATGGTTCTGAGGACGGGTCCATTGTTCATTCCAAAACTTTACTCCGTTCTCCACCATCTCAGGAAATCTCTCTTCCATTACGCTGCCCAACATCAGTCCATTCACTAAATGGAGACAGAATGGCATGAACTAGTTCTAGCAATTGAGGTAAAGTAAGCCTCAAAGCTATCAGCAGCCATTTTATGCACAGGAAAACATACAAAACCAAAGGACGTTTGGCACCACAATGGATTAAAGCCCATTCTGCTCTGCCAGTGTCTGCTTCCTGGGTCATAGTTATACACTTTGTCTGTGGAGCAATGTATAAAGCATCCATGTGCTCATTTATCCATACATTCTCAAGACACTATATGTTAAATATGCAATCTTCAGCCTGTGGTAGAAGTGTTGAATGCTGTAAATTCTACATCTATTTCAATATAAGTAGCTACATTGAAATGTTCACTGCTCTTCCCCGCACCCGTTAGCTTTCAAAGATGTCAAAATCCCATTATGAGGACTGGTGGTCCTCCTGATTGTGACAAAGAAAGAAAAATGTGTATTTACTCTGTACTTTCCTTAGCTTAAGTTAGCTAGATCAGACAAGCTGACCCACCCACTTGGGGTGACAATTTCTCAAATGGAGTTAATGACAATTTGATTTCCTAGGCTCCGTATAATATTTAAATAAAAAGATCATGTGCTTTGGTACAGTGGCTTGTTTCTCTACCTAGGTTTCAGTAAGCCTACCATTAAAAATCTTGCATCACTGAAAGGATGATCTATAGTGGTTTTTCCCAATGAGGAGGAGCTAAGCTACAGAACAGATCTGCATCTGTCTCTTCAGGAAGAGGGAAAACCCATGTGGATGACTGGCAGAATGTTTTACTGATCAGAACAATAATTGTTTTGCCACCTTTAATCTAAGAATTTTGCCATGGACACTTTCAATATGGCACATTGATTACCATTTTCTCCCTTTTTTCCCTCCCAAGTGCTGCAAAAAACACAGGGTTTGATGAGTGCAAGGGGTATAAACAATATTACAATATTTGTCATGATTTTGTTTTTGCCTTAGGAAATCAGGGCACCTGTGTGAAAGTTGTTGGACGCAAGTTAGAGCTATGAATCTGGGACCAGCTTTTATATTGGAAAGCCTAGAAATCTAGGGAATGACTAAATAGGAATGCCTGTGTTATAAATCAAATGCACAAAACTGGTGTGCAAAGGTCAAAGCATATCATGTAGCACATTGTTAGTTTAAAAACCTATAACCGTTTTGATAAATGCTTAAAAATAATTAAACAGAAAAACAAAACATGGAAAAGAAAAGCAAAAACAGAAGGGAAATTTAATAGCAAGAAAGGGAAAAACAATAAATAATAATAATTTTATGTAACCTTTTAATCCAATAATTTGATACAGACAGACAAAGGCCCAAATTTAGGAAAGCAGTTAAGAACATGTCTAACTTTGACTTCAATGGGAATATTCATGTGTTTAATTACACTACTCACCATGCTTAAAGTTACGCATGTGCTTATGTACTTCACTGAATCAAGACTAAAGTGACCAATATATCATACAACAAATACAATATAAATGTAAGCTCTTTGGAGCAGGAACTATCTTTCCTCTCTGTGTTTGTACAATGTCTATTTTTATGAGGAGAGGCTGAGGGAACTGGGATTGTTTAGTCTGCGGAAGAGAAGAATGAGGGGGGATTTGATAGCTGCTTTCAACTACCTGAAAGGGGGTTCCAAAGAGGATGGAGCTAGACTATTCTCAGTGGTGGCAGATGACAGAATGAGGAGTAATGGTCTCAAGTTGCAGTGGGGGAGGTTTAGGTTGGATATTAGGAAAAACTTTTTCACTAGGAGGGTTGTGAAGCACTGGAATGCGTTACCTAGGGAGGTGATGGAATCTCCTTCATTTGAGGTTTTTAAGGTCAGGCTTGACAAAGCCCTGGCTGGGATGATTTAGTTGGGGATTGGCCTGCTTTGAGCAGGGGGTTGGACTAGATGACCTCCTGAGGTCCCTTCCAACCCTGATATTCTATGATTCTATGATTGATTCCAGCATACAATAGGGTTCTGGTCCATGACTGGGGCTGCTTGCTGCTATAATTAGTAACAACAACTTAAAAAAAAAATACCTCCCACTACAAAACATGAAAACAAATGGAAAAGGCAAGATTAAAAACCAGAGAGAAAGGGTTTTACAAGAAAAGTATTTACCATAGGGCCATTCTAAAAACATCTCTGGAAATACAAGAGCTTTATCAAGTACTTCTTTAACATTTTTTCTACACTTCAGTTTCATGCATGAAAACAACCACTTTGGCACAAATGAAAAGGTAATGACAATAATCCTTTGTCTACAAGACCAACACACTTACCATCCCTAAAACCTGAACAGTTTAAACTAAGAAAGAGTGCTACCCAAGAAAAACATATTGAGTATGAATAGCAAATGGTGCAAATTGTCAAAAAATATATATGCTTTTTGCATTCTGCTAATTTGGCACCTACCTTGTAAAGAAAGGTTCTATCCCAGAAGTATTTCCTGAAGAGCTTAATGTCAGACTCCAACAAACCTTCTGCCGTGTGATTAAATGTCAGTGTCAGAGTTCCTGATGAATGAACAAACTGTAGGAAAGCACACTCACTGATCTCAGCTCTAGAAATGTCAAACGAATGACTGCCCTGAAAACTGAAACAACACACTATTTAAATAAAAACATATGCTCTGTGCACAGGTTTAATGAAAATATAAACACACAGCACTTTCTGTTCTCGTGCACAGCACTTCAAAATTCTACAAAAAAAATCTAAGGCAGAAAATATGAAACATCCATGAAAAACACATCTGGGAAAACAAATAGTTACCAGTGAATCCATTCACCATAAGAAAATTCTGCTGTTTCAAGCCATCAAAATGAAAAAATGGTTACATTAGAAATAATGGCAGCAAAATAAAACAGCGACACTAAACAACATCTAGTATTCCCTACTATTGTAAAATAGAAATAGTACCTTTTCCTGTTAATGTTGCCATATATAGTAGCGTGAAGAAACTGGCAGGCTTACTAGCCGATTACAGTGAAAAACAGACAGTGTCTCAAGGGAGCGCTGCACTGTTTGGATGTTACAAACAAATGAGACATTCATAACAAAATGTACTGTACCAGCATTGTAAGTCATTTTCTCATGCAAATTAAAGTAGGCATAATACTCACACAAACTGTATGTTGTGCAGAGCCATAAACGAAAGAGCTTCATTCCAAAACAAAAATGTAACTGAATTCTTGCATGTATTTTTTTCTGTTCACTTGTGGCTTTTCATTTCTAATGGGGACTTTCTGATGGTGGAATATGATTATTTGGTACTGCAGGACAAATACAAATACAATGGAGGTCCTAAACTCCATACATCTGAAACTTCAGATAATTAAGGTCTGGAAGCTTCAGTCCTGCAAGTTACTGGTCAGGGCTGAAGCTGCCTGGCAACTCCAGAAACTTAGCCCTGCTGGGTTGATACTCAGCACCTTCATTTATCCAAACCTCTGTGTTATGGATGTTTCAAAGTGCTCCAAGACCTTTGTAAAATTGGGGTTCGATTGTATTTTTTAAAACAAATTTCCATGCCCTAGTTCCTAACAGCACTTTAGATTATTAAAACAAAAACCTGTAAAAAGTTACTTTGATTTTCACCATTTTAATAGTGTGTATTTTTTCACAGCTTCTTTGCATCTCCAGAACTTGGACAATGAAAATAAACCTCCACTTTTGAGAGGAGTCACTTTCATTTTCTAGTTCTGGTGCACTAGCACTAGACCAGTGTGGCAATCCTTGAGTTGGGCTGCAAACACTACAGGGGCATGAATGTTTAAAGTTACCCAAAAAGCAGTTTTCAATTTATCTTCCCATTTCATGAAGCATTTCTACGAATAACAGATTTTTATAACTCCCTTTTTCCCCTCCAAAACTTGTAATTGGGACTTAGTAAACAATTTTGGCGATGCACAAAAAGGAATAAAACACAACTCCCTCCTTTTTGCCACATTGGTACTGCAAGATTAACAACAGTAAAAATTTATTTTTGTCATTAAATTAAGCAGATATAACTCTGACTATACAGAGGGAGCAGCTCAGAGGAGTAAAAAAGTGTGCCATTTCTACGTCACTTTTCAGACTAGAAAAGTATATTAAAGGCTATAAACACTCAGATAATCATGGAAAAATGACTACGTGCTACTGTACAATTTTGTGATGAGGTCCCACAAATCCAAAATAAACAGTGGTATTTTTAAAATATTAATTCTTAAAGCAACAGTCTTAAGTCAGATGCCAAACCTAAACTATTTACTCCAAAAAGGAAAAATAAAAGAATTCCCTCATGTAAATATCTAATCAATCCAGAGTTTAAACCAAATTTAGGTTCATATGTTTGCCATTATATTACTGTTAAAAATGTTACCAATTTTGCCACAGACGTAGAATGGAAGATATACATGAAACCCTTATTTTTAACAAGAAATACAAGATTTCACACCTAAAAACACAACGCTGACAACAACCAACAGAACAGAAACAAACATTCAGTTTAAACTATTTTGAAATAAACATTTTGCTGTTCAGTTTTAATGGTTAATAGTTTAACAGAAGGAACGGGCCATTACACTCACTTCATGAAGATTTCAACAAGTCTGGAGTGCCCATTCTGGGAAGCCAAATCTAATGGTGTTGCTCCAGCTTCATTAGGTAAAGCTAATGCCAATGGCCCACCAGGCTGAGATAACAGGAATTGCGAGAGTTTAACCAAGCCCAATCTTACTGTGAGATGAAGCAGTGTTTCTTTGTGATTAGACTCTAAAAAACACATGTGTATTTGTTAATAAGCATCATACAAATCTTTTTAAAGTCTGTGCAAATATAAAATACATATAGTCCAAAGATCCACTTATTCCAAAAGTTAAAGAAAATGCTTGGAGTCGGAGTCTGTGTTTTCTACATCTCAACTCTCTCCGCGTGTACAGCATCTAGCACAACGGGGCCCTGATTGCTGACTGGGCCCTCTAGGCTCTACTATACTACAAATTGTAAATAACAAGGCAGCTTTCCAGCTGCTTCGCAGTGCCTCAACAGCACAAAACAGCCACAGCTGGGACCAAGAATCTAAAGCAGTTTCTTTACAAGGCATGTGATTTATCCAGTAAGGCTGTTTATAAATACAGCAAAAGATTCTTAATGATGCAGACATGCAGATAAAACATACAGGATGCATTTCTTTCATTTCTCATTTCAACATGGTTTCACCTGCCTGTTTTTCCTCTCACCTGCCTCTTTGTTCTCTGCTTTTTCACATGTAAACATCAAGGTCAATGAAAGGTGACGCTTAAAAGAAATAGTGAACAAGACAGACTGAGTCTCTTTCCGTCACGTCCTACTCTCACACTTCATAAAGAAAATGCTCGGGCAGCAAATTTGAAAAAAAAAAAAAAAAGCAGGCCTGCAGCTCAGATTCTTCTTCCATTCTGTTCTACACAGGTTTTTAGAGTGCATCTATCACCGTAGTATCTAAGTACCTTCCCATAGTGGATTAAGCAATGTGACCACATACCTGTCACATGCTGGTTGTTCTCTCATCCTCTATCCAGAGAGAGAAGTGTGTGTAGTGGAGGTTGGTTTTGTTAAATATACCTGTTACTATGTGTTTACATGGGAGAGGTGCGGGGGGGGGGGGGGGGGGGAAGAGATCAAACAAATATGCCTCGCACTGAGAAAGTGGTTAGGTTTGTGACAGTCTGTAGGAGTTCATTCTACAGTCTCGGCCTGAAGAAATTTCAGTCTCTGGCACAGGCGAGCTTTACTCTTATTGTTGACAGTTCCATTATGCCAGAGGAGTGAAGTTGACTATCACAGTCTTCATCCTAGAGCTTTAACCGGTATGCTGGGCCCAAGTCATGGAGCACTTTAAAGATAAGGACTGGGAGACCCTGAACTTGGGATTCTATGGGAAGCCAGTGCAGAGGGTGGAGGACAGGTGTGATGTGCTCACAGTAGCCTGTGTTGTTGAGGAGACATGTTGCAACATGGTGTACTAGTTGGTGTTTCCTAAGTGCTGAATGTTTCATGCGCAGGTATAGCATATTGCTGTAGTCCAACTGAGAGGTGATGAAGGCATGAATAACTGAGGCCAGGTCTTCATCCAACAGGGTGGGACTGAGTGTCCTATACAAGTGGAGATGGTGGAAAACTTCACTCACAGCCATCGCTCTGAGAGAGCTCAGCAGAGCAAGGAATCCAAGACTACCGACTGAACTAATCAATTGTGGAGTGAACCTTCAATCAGAGACTGCACTGTGCCTGCAAACTCCTCAAAATATTTTCCTCTGACCAGCATCTTGCACTCTGATTTCAACATGGAGTTAAATGAACGGCTAGAACTATTAATATGTTTGATATTTCAGTTTAGTCAGTCTATAGTCCTCATAACAAGAATCATCAATGTCTGAAGGAACAAAAATCTCATTTTGGACCCACTAGTTTATACAATTCAATGTAAACATTATCTCATCAAGTAAATCCATTTTTCTGAAATAAATAGGATGAAATTCACTAAGGACAAATGCAAAGTACTCTATTTAGGAAGGAATAATCAGTTGCACACATACCAATTGGGAAATGACTGCCTAGGAAGGAGTACTGCAGAAAGGGATCTGGGGGTCACAGTGGACCACAAGCTAAATATGAATCAACGGTGTAACACTGTTGCAAAAAAAGCGAACATCTTTGTGAGATGTATTAGCAGGAGTGTTGTAAGCAAGACACGAGAAGTAATTCTTCTGCTCTACTCCACACTGATAGGCCGCAACTGGAGTACTGTGTCCAGTTCTGGGCACCACATTTCAGGAAGGATGTGGACAAATTGGAGAAAGTCCAGAGAAGAGCAACAAAAATGATTAAAGGTCTAGAAAACATGACCTATGAGGAAAGATTGAAAAAAATGGGTTTGTGTAGTCTGGAAAAGAGAAGACTGAGAGGGGACATGATAACAGTTTTCAAGTATGTAAAAGGTTGCTACAAGGAGGAGGAAGAAAAAATGTTGTTCTTAACTTCTGAGGACAGGACAAGAAGCAATGGGCTCAAATTGCAGCAAGGGAGGTTTAGGTTGGACATTAGGAAAAACTTCCTAACTGTCAGGGTGGTTAAGCACTGGAATAAATTGCCTAGGGAGGTTGTGGAATCTCCATCGCTGTAGATTTTTAAGAGCAGGTTAGACAAACACCTGTCAGGGATGGTCTAGATGATAATTAGTCCTGCCATGAATGCAGGAGACTGGACTAGATGACCTCTCGAGGTCCCTTCCAATTATATTCTAAATGACTGTGAAAATTGAGCAGAATCACAGGTTACCGTTCCATCAATGACAATGGAAAGGTGTGATCCTTGATTGGAGTGGGGGTGGGGGGGTGAATAATCCATTAACAAAGACCAGCACAGTTTGTAAAATTTATGCCCCACCACAATAGTTACAACAAATAGAGTGACAGAAAGATGACTCAAAAGAGAGAGACAGGGTAGTTGGTGAAAGAAGCAACTAATTATATTACCCAAGAATACTGCTGAATCAATCAGTGCAATCACTGTAACAACAGACAACTACAGTGACTCAGAATTGAGCGTGGGACGGATTCTACCATCAATACAGTGAACAGTCCCTTGCCCTATAATGACATATTTTATAACTTACCATAAGCATTGTGGTAACTTATTTATTTGTATCTTCAAGACATACAAAAATATGTTTTATATTATAAGGCACTTATTACTTAAAAATCACATGATAATTCAGCCAGTCAAACTTCATGACTGGCTCAACATTAATCACCTTACACCACTTAAAGAAAACATTTTGAACAACGCACCTGGCTCTGTAACAAAAACAAAGCCCACTATAATTGCATTAGGGGAAGAAAAATGAAGTTTTAAAAAAATCATTCCTTAGGTTAAGTTTCAGGTAAGCTAGGTAGTTACTGCTATTGATGTGGAAGTTTTCAAAAGCGACCACTGTGCTTGGGTGCCCCAATTTTTGGGTGACCCACCCTGAAACACCTTGTGCCTGATTTTTCACAATACTGAGCTCCTTTAAAAGTCCCCAAAAATCTAGGTACTCTGAACTGATGAACTAATCACTTGTGAAAAGTTAGGGACGACAACAAATACCGCCCAGAACAAAGATGAAATGAGTCTTTCCATGCCATATCGTCTAAGCACATCTCAGAGGACTTGAGAATGGCCATGGCCACCTCTAGTCTATTTTTTTTCTGCCTTGAAAAAGAATAATGCTTAAATGGGCACAATCCTGTTTTATCAGTATATTTTAATAGGTTTAATAATCCTGGATTTTCATGTCTTCTTAGAAGATGAAAGATAATCTGCTTCCATACCAAGGGTCAAATTCTGACTGCTCAGTGCTCAAAGACTCACGCCAAAACTCACACCAAGTGACGGCAGCATGGGAGAACTTGAGGAAGTTTTGAAAATTTACTGACTGGCAAAAGGAAAAATGAAAAAAGAAAGAAAAATGAAAAAGTGGGTGGGACAAAAAACCCCAAACCTGAGCATCATTCATTGTATTGCATTCAGTTGCGAAAAGAAAAGAAAAGAAAAGAAAAGAAAAGAAAAGACTGGGGAAAGTTTAGATTAAAAAATGGAAAGATTTGAAAAGGCAAACGCTTTTTGCAAAAGTTTTCAGTTTTGAGAAAAGGTCATTTTTCATTAAAGAACTATTCCCCCTCCCCTCCAAGAGCTGAGTGAAAGTTTTCAACCATTTCTAAGCATAAGAGTATGGCAGTTGTTTAATAAAGGCCTAGATGCTGCAAAGCAGGTGGTGTTGGGGAGGGGATATGCCAGCTAGACCTTGTTTTGCATCAGATCTTGATTCTGCTGCCAAAACACTGTGTTCGAGTGATAAAAATCTGAGCCAAACAATCTGTTTTAAACATTAAATAAATCCTTTTGTTTTTACTTGCACCTGAATCCCTTCCTCTGTCCAAAACAATAAAAGAACAAAACAAATACTTCTCTCTGACAGAAATGACTAAGCTCTTTCTGGGCTATGAACCTCATTCATTTCCTGGAAGGAGACTGAAAACTCCAGACTTGTAACTTGAAGAGAAGACGGAGACGACAACAGGCCGACAGATTCCAGTTTTTCCTGGCTCCATCTTCCTATGAACTCCTAATGCATTGTCAGGCCTTTATATTAGATAAAGAGATTGTTTATAAAATGTTCTTCAGTATACCGCAGTCCTGAAAAACTTACACACATACTTATCTTTACACACTGTGAACAGTCATGTGAGTTGACTTCAGTGGCACTAATCACAGCTGGGCACGTAAGTCTTTGCAGGATCAGAGCCTTGGTTAGTGCCATGTGATTAGATTGGATGACCTCCGCTTGTCCAATATTGATCCATAGTCCTCCCTATTGTATCTTCCATTTTTTGAGATAGGTCACTTATCCCTCATTCCTAAGGGTAGTGCAGGCTACAGCATCTTTTAGCCTATCGTACATCTATCTAATAACATCCTTTAATCAATCTAAGTAGTGCATATAGTTTGGATAAATGCTCGTTCAAACAGCCTGAATATTGGTCTCTGACATTCTAGGCATTGCAGTTAAAGTAGGAATCCAAACTGATATTTTTCTCAGAGATCATTCTGACCTGTCTAAGATTACATCAATCAACTTTTTTTTTTTTTTTTAAACCAGCACACAACAGCCTGGAAAGTATCAAGAGAACTGATTCCTTAAAGATACTAATTCTCACTAGTTCTTCCAACCAAGTCATATGGGGTGAGACTCTCTCTCTCTCTCTCACACACACACACAGTGTAAAAGGGCCGGAGTGGCACAAATGGCCCTAAAAATCGATAGTTTGGGCTGTGGAAGGATTTCCCTGGTGCAGGCATGGCAGAAAATGGCTGTGAGGCTGCCTATTGAGGACACAAGCCCTGGCAAAGGGGGTGTTTGGGGAGCAAGGCCTCACATCCACGGCTGAGGATGTGGAGGAGATTCCCAAACCTGAGCCGTTCCTCTTAGGTGACAGATCTGAGGAACTGTCCCAGATTGGGGTATCATTAGAGGAGGTTTTGGAACAAACTGATAAATTAAACAGCAATAAGTTACCAGGACCAGATGGTATTCACCCAAGAGTTCTGAAGGAACTCAAATGTGAAATTGCAGAACTACTAACTGTAGTCTGTAACCTGTCATTTAAATCAGCTTCTGTACCAGATGACTGGAGGATAGCTAATGTGATGCCAATTTTTAAAAAGGGCTCCAGAGGTGATCCCAGCAATTACAGGCCTGTAAGCCTGACTTCAGTACCAGGCAAACTGGCTGAAACTCTAATAAAGAACCGTATTGTCAGACATACAGATGAACATAATTTGTTGAGGAAGAATCAACATGGTTTTAGTAAAGGGAAATCATGCCTCACCAATCTACTAGAATTCTTTGAGGGGGTCAACAAGCATGTGGACCAAGGGGATCCAGTGGATATAGTGTACTTAGATTTTCAGAAAGCCTTTGACAAGGTCCCTCACCAAAGGCTCTTACACAAAGTAAGCTGCACAGAATAAGAGGAAAGGTGCTCTCATGGATTGGTAACTGGTTAAAAGATAGGAAACAAAGGGTAGGTATAAATGATCAGTTTTCAGAACGGAGAGAGGTAAATAGTGGTGTCCCTATGGGTTTGTTCTGGGACAAGTCCTATTCAACATATTCATAAATTATCTGGAAAAAGTGGTAAACAGTGAGGTGGCAAAATTTGCAGACGATATAAAATTACTAAAGATAGTTAAGACCCAGGCAGACCGCGGAGAGTGACAAAAGGATCTCTCAAAACTGGGTGACTGGGCAACAAAATGGCAGATGAAATTTAATGTTGATAAATGCAAAGTAATGCACATTGGAAAGCATAATCCCAACTATATATATAAAATGATGGGGTCTAAATTAGCTGTTACCACTCAAAAAAGAGATCTTGGAGTCATTATGGATAGTTCTCTGAAAACATCCACTCAGTATGCAGCAGCAGTCAAAAAAGCAAATAGAATGCTGGGAATAATTAAGAAAGGGATAGCTAATAGGACAGAAAATATCATGTGGCCTCTATATAAATCCATGGTACGCCCACTTCTTGAATACTGTGTGCAGATGTGGTCACCCAATCTCAAAAAAGATATATTGGAATTGGAAAAGGTTCAGAAAAGGGCAACAAAAATTATTGGGGTACGGAACGGCTTCCATATGAGGAGAGATTGATAAGACTGGGACTTTTCAGCTTGGAAAAGAGATGACTAAGGGGAGATATGATTGAGGTCTACAAAATCATGACTGGTGCAGAGAAAGTAGATAAGGAAGTGTTGTTTACTACTTCTCATAACACAAGAACTCGGGGTCACCAAATGAAATTAATAGGCAGCAGGTTTAAAACAAATAAAAGAAAGTATATATTCACACACAACGTACAGTCAACCTGTGGAACTCCTTGCCAGAGGATGTTGTGAAGGCCAAGACCATAACAGAGTTAAAAAAAAAAACTAGATAAATTCATGGAGGATAGGTCCATCAATGGCTATTTTGGCCAGGAATGGTGTCCCTAGCCTCTGTTTGCCGGAAGCTGGGAATGAGCGACAGGATGGATCACTTGATGATTACCTGTTCTGTTCATTCCCTCTGGGGCATCTGGCACTGGCCACTGTTGGAAGACAGGATACTGGGCTAGATGGACCTTTGGTCTGACCCAATAAGGCCATTCTTATGTTCTTATGGTATTGCAGTGAGTCTGTGTGGTGCTGAGGCCCACAGAACAGTCTCACCAGGACTTGTCTAAATTCTGCCATAGGATTCTCCAATTCCAAAAGCAACCCCTAATGTGGACATAGTTATATGAATACAGAGGTGATTTATATAAGTATAACAAATTCCTGTATGAGGATGATAATTAGAGGCCTACCAAATTCCCGGCCATGAAAAATTCATCACGGACTATCATAAATTTAAAGGGAAGGGTAACCTCCTTTCTGTATACCGTGCTATAAAATCCCTCCTGGCCAGAGGGAACATCCTGTTACCTGTAAAGGGCTAAGAAGCTCAGCTAACCTGGCTGGCACCTGAACCAAAGGACCAGTAAGATACTTTCAAATCTTGGGGGAAGGAAGGCTTTTGTTTTGTACTCTTTGTTTACATGGTTGTTCTCTCTTGGGACTGAGAAAGGCCAGACAGAAATCCATCTTCTCCAAACCATCCTAATCCAAGTCTCCAATATTGCAACCAGTATAGGTACGCCAGGCAAGGCAGATTAGTTTATCTTTTGTTTTATGTGAATTTTCCCTGTGTTAAGAGGGAGGTTTATTCCTGTTTTCTGTAACTTTAAGGTTTTGCCCAAAGGCCCTTCCCGTCTGTGTTTTGAATCTGAATACCCTGTAAAGTATTTTCCATCCTGATTTTACAGAGATGATTTTTACCTTTCTTTTTTTTTAATAAAATCCTTCTTTGAAGAACCTGACTGATTCTTCCATTGTTCCAAGATCCAGGGGTTTGGGTCTTTGATGATTTTGTAACAAATTGGTTAGGATATTATTCTCAAGCCTCCCCAGTAAAGGGGGTGTGTAGGGCTTGGCGGGATATTTTGGGGGAAAGACGTCTCCAAGTGGGCTCTTTCCCTGTTCTTTGTTTAAAACGCTTGGTGCTGGCGGCATACTGTTCAAGGCCAAGGGAAAGTTTGTACGTTGGGGAAGTTTTTAACCTAAGCTGGTAAGAATAAGCTTAGGGGGTCTTTCATGCGGGTCCCCACATATGTACCCTAGAGTACAGAGTGGGGAAGGAATCCTGAAACGGACCGTGAAATCTGCTCTCCCCCCATTAAATCTGGTCTTTTGTGTTTTACCCTATACTGTACAGATTTCACGGGGAGGGGAGGGGGGACCAACGTTTCTCAAATTAGAGCGTCCTGACCCAAATGGGAGTTACGAGGGTGGGGAGGTCACAAGGTTATTTTAGGAGGGTCGCGGTGTTGCCATCCTCACTTCTACGCTGCCTTCAGAGCTGGATGGCCAGAGAGCAGCAGTCACTGACTGAGGGTCCAGCTCGGCAGACAGCAGCCCAGAAGTAAAGTTAGCAATATCATACCATTCCATCTTTACTTCTGCACTGCTGCTGGCAGTGACTCTGCCTTCAGAGCTGGGCTCCCGATGCCAGCAGCCGCCGCTCTCCCGCTGCCCAGCTCTGAAGGCAGAGCCTCCGCCAGCAGCAGCAGCAGCACAGAAGTAAGGGTAGCAGCACCGCAACCCCCTACAATTACCTTGCAACCCCTCCATAACTCCTTTTTCGGTCAGGATCCCTACCGTTACAACACTATGAAATTTCAGATTTAAATAGCTGAAATCATGAAAATTACACTTTCAAAAAATCCTAAGACCATGACTAAAATGGACCGTGAATTTGGTAGGGTCCTAATGATAATAGAGGCACAGCACAGAATCTCCCGCGTGCAGTCATCAGGGGATTTCAGACACAGGCCAAATCTACCCTAGAAACTTTTCCTAGTATAGCAATGTCAGTTACAGGTACAAAATTTTTGTGGCATTTCTATCCCAGCAAATGCCACTAGTGTAGCTACAGTTATACAACATAATAGTTCTTTTGCCTGTATAGTTTATTTCACCCAGGGAACAGATATATGCTATATCAGCAAAAGCACCTGGTTGTTGCATCTGCACTAGGAGGGTTTGCTACTATGCCTGCAAACCTTTTCTAGTTTAGCCACAGCTTCAGTTATGTTTGCTTGTTTGGGCAATTCCAACAAGTTGTGAGGCAACACGGGGTCTGTTAGCAGAATGATATTTCCCTTCCATTTCTATAGTAGCCAAACACTCAGAAGTTGTCTAGCTTATTATTATTGTTGTTATTGTCTACTGAGCACTGAAAATGTGCCTAATGCAGAGAGCTTAGGATCTCAAAAACAAATACCGAGAAGAAATAGAAACTGCCATAATGGAGCAGACCCTAGGCTCATCCAGTTCAATAGCCCATTGCCATCAGAGGTCAGTACCAGATGTTTCTGAGGAAGATGCAAGAAACCTTCTAAATCCCCAGTAGTCAGAGACTGGTTTAACCACTGAAATATGAAGCCTGTTTCAAAATTTGTTAGCACTAGCAACTGTAACTCTCGATATTTTTGTTATCTCTACAAATGTCCAATCCCTTTTCGAACAGCCCTTTAAAATTTGAAATGGGGTGGGATATGGAGTGGGGGATACCAGAAATATCTTCCATGCTAACTAAATTATGCATCCAGTATTCCCAATATTTCCCCAAATCCGTGAAGGCAAATACATGTGTTTTGCCAATTCCTCCACCTTTCTTTCTCAAAATATCAAATTTTAACACAAATTAAGCGAAAAAGTCATGTACACAATTTTTTTGTTCAATTTAGAGCAAGGATACAATGTGGATAAGCTGGGTGTGAATAACTGAGATTTATCAGGAATGGCTACTACCACAGGAAGTACTAGTAAAGAGAATTATGCCAGTAAACAAAGAAAAGTAGATAAGATCTAAAATGTCATGAAATAATGAATACTGTTCAGAAAAGTAGATGATAAATGCAATGGGTATGAATTCTCTACCAGCTTCTCATACAAGAACTATTCCTAAGAAATAATTATGACATATTTATGAAACAGGAAATCAATGTTGTTTATGCTAGAAAATTAAACATGAGCATAGGCTACTTCCTTTGCTATATCTATAATTGATTTTCAAGGTGAATAACATTCATGAAAATTCAGAAACAGAAAATTATGTTGCTTCTACTAATGGTTCCAAACTTTAAAGAACATTATTTACCTTGAAAATTATTATGGTTTGTGACAAAGGAAGTAGAAATTATTATTTCATTAATAGCACATTTACAGTCATCCAGACAATCTTAACTCCACCCTGTAGCAGACCCCTGAGAACATCCATCCATCACCCATGGGTCTTCAAAATGTATGGGTGAGTCCCAGAGCCTGTTCCCCACAAATTCTACCCCACCAACAAAATAGGGGACACGTTGTGCAGGGATCCTTGCGGAGATTTCCTCGCCTGGCCCAGACCTCTCCCACAGGTTTTTGCCCATGAGACGGGTCTATTTGGGCTGATAGGTTTTTTTCAGCAATTTCTACAGAGCCCTTAATCTCTATTCTGCTCTACAGGGGTTTTCTATAAAGGGAATAAAAAGTACCTATCGCAGGAAGTATTTTAAAATATGAATTCTAGAGCTGCTTGAAAAAATCCAATTTTTTTGAAATTTTTTGGCCAGTTCTAACAAATGCTGTGCCTTAAGTCCACATTAGTGATTAGCATCCTGTAGGGTTTCTTTTTCAGAAATACAGGCTACATATTATTTTAAAAAAAGGGGGGGGGGTATTTGAATGCATGGAGTCTCCCTTAGCTCTGGTTGCGACTGTGAAGCAGAACATCATGACCCCTCATGTATTATGTATGTGCGTAGCTGGTGACATTGCTTTCTGTGTGTACAAACAGCCACATATTACAATAATAATTTATGCTTCCTGAAAGGATCATGTTTTTATTAACTGTTCCTTTTTTCAAGTTTAAATAATGCGGCTAACAAGTTCTGATCTGTGTGATTGTATTAAATTCCTGGATTGTTTAGAACACTCAGTAGCCAATTCAATTCCTCCCTTTATCCAACCCATTTTATACACTTACAAAGGGATTACAAGAACTGGTTCCAAATACCAAAACTCTTATGAATAAATTATTCTTTTGACTGTATTTCCATCAAACCATATGTCTCTAAATACTCATTAAAAAAAATGAGGTCCAAAAACACCATAAGGTAGAATAATTTCCTCCATCAATGTCATTCTAAAGTCATTTTCTTTGAATAAACACTCTGGAAATAGATAACAGCAGCCCTTTGAAAACTAACAATTCAAACAAACAGTTCTTTTGTCTGATAAATGTGTAGTCCTAACGTAGGTACTCTTTCAGTAACTGATAAGCAACCAATTAGTGAACAAATCATGTATATTAGCAGTTCTTAGCCTGGGATAAGAGAAAGGTAAGGTATTAGTTATACAAGATTTTTTAAAAAGAAACATAAGAAACAAAATAAAACCATACACATAGAAATGAGAGGAAAAGGACACAGTGAAGGGAAAAGGAAAAAAAACATGCAGTGTAGACAAAGAAGTTGACAGAACTAAAGTCAATCAGCATATATGCTATGAGTGCAGGGGACTGGACTAGATGACCTCTCAAGGTCCCTTCCAGTCCTATAATTATAGCGCGCACACACACACACAAAATGCTGCTCAGGAATTTGTAAACTTATCAAGTTGTTGAGAGAGATGCTCCCTGACAACTTTGATTACATGCTCTTTGGGACAAGGACTACCTTTTGGTTGGGTGTTCACACAAAGCCTAGCACAATGGGACCCTGATTATCCATGTTTGGAGAGGGGTCCCCAGGCACAGATGAAATGCAAATAATGAATAATAAGGGACCCATTCAGACATTTTTCATTGGAGCTAAAAAGGATCAAGAATAAGAGAGCTCATATAGGTTATGAAAAAGCAACCCAGTATAACTACAACAATGTAGCTAATACAAATGCCCATGATGCAGAGACACTGCAACAGTACAAAGAGGAATTGCACTGGTGCAATTTACATCAGTAAGTTAGCAGAGCAAGTCACCTTGGTGCAAGGTCCATCTTACCATTGCAGTGCACCTACAATGTGGGGTTTGCAGAGCTGTAGCTACACTGGTGTACATACCCTGGTGCAAAAAAAAACCAAAACAAGAGACAGCTGTATAGAATAGTGGCACTATGAGAAAAGCTGTTCAGGACACTCCAAATCAGAAGGGATCAACAGGAGTAATCAGAGTTCATTTTCCTGAGTGAATAGATATATTCTCTTCTTGATTTATGTATGTAATTCCTATTAGTGTTAGCAAGAGATTTGCACACATATAAAGAAGAATATACCCTATCTTGCCAAATAAATACAATTCAAGCCTTTGCACTACTACATTCATGACTATAGAAGTGAGGGCCCGCACCAATCGTGCTACCAATTGTGGGGAGTTTTATTCAGGAACCAGCAAAAAGAGAATCACTGCTAATTTTAACAACCATGATACAGGTATAAGGTGAGAGGTGGTTTCACAGATAGATAAGTACCACATTAGAGACTGTCACCACTGCCTTGAAATGCACCCAGAAACAAATGGGAAGTCAGAACAGAACTTTAAGTAAAGCTGTTATGTGCTCAGAACAGTTCACCATGCATAGGTGGGAGGGATCCTGCACATGCTGATGCTTCCATGTGGTCTTCAAGGAGGATGGACTAGCTCAGAGGTGGGGAAACTCCGGCCCGTGGGACTGTCCGGCCCAGCCCCCGAGCTCCCAGCCAGGGAGGCTAGCCCCCAGCCCCTTCCCTGTTGTCCCCACTCCCCCACAGCCTCAGCTCGTCGTGCCACCAGTGCTCTGGGCAGCGGGGATGCGAGCTCCTGCGGGCAACACAGCTGTGAGAGCCTCCAGCCTGCTACAGTGCTCTACACTGCACAGCAGCGTGGTTGCCAGTCCTGGTGCTTTGAGCGGCATGGTAAGGGGGTGTGGAGCGGGGGGGGGGAGGGAGGAGAGGTTGGATAAGGGGCAGGAAGTCCCGGGAGGGCGCGGTCAGGGGACAAGGAGCAGAAGGGGTTGGCTTGGTCAGAGGTTCTGACAGAAGTAGTCAGAGGACGAGAGTCAGGCTGTTTGGTGAGGCATCGCCTTCCCTACCCAGCCCTCCATACAGTTTTGGAACCCCAATGTGGCCCTCAGGCCAAAAAGTTTGTCCACCCTTGGACTACCTATTGACCATTAGTTACTGGCTAAAACAGAAACACAGATTACAAGGAAAATCTAAAACACAGAAAGTATCCACACAACATAACTGATAATGAAACACATTTGGGGCAAAGTGATCACATATTTCAAACAATTACATTTAATGCAGTAGTTGGGACACATTTCCCAGCTTTATCACTGCATTTGAGGCTTGTCAGTCTCAAACAAAGTGGAAAGCAAGTGCAAAAGGTATGAAAACAAAAGGTAAAGTGAAGCCCTTTCAGACTCTTCTGGTAGTGAGTAGTGCAATATTCAGAATGAAAGGAGCATTTTGAAGTAAACTTGCTGGACAGTAACTAAAAATTAAAGGAAGAGTCCAGTGATACTTAGATGGAAGCTGCTATTTTCACAGGAGTGCCTAATACTGGCTGAGACAGTCTCATGACCCTATGACTTTAAAACTCAGTCGGCCTAGTGGAAGTAACTGAAGCTGCAGCACGTTTAGTGTGGGCAGGTGCCATAGAATCATAGAATATCAGGGTTGGAAGGGACCCCAGAAGGTCATCTAGTCCAACCCCCTGCTCGAAGCAGGACCAATTCCCAGTTAAATCATCCCAGCCAGGGCTTTGTCAAGCCTGACCTTAAAAACCTCTAAGGAAGGAGATTCTACCACCTCCCTAGGTAACGCATTCCAGTGTTTCACCACCCTCATAGTGAAAAAGTTTTTCCTAATATCCAATCTAAACCTCCCCCACTGCAACTTGAGACCATTACTCCTCGTTCTGTCATCTGCTACCATTGAGAACAGTCTAGAGCCATCCTCTTTGGAACCCCCTTTCAGGTAGTTGAAAGCAGCTATCAAATCCCCCCTCATTCTTCTCTTCTGCAGGCTAAACAATCCCAGCTCCCTCAGCCTCTCCTCATAAGTCATGTGTTCTAGACCCCTAATCATTTTTGTTGCCCTTCACTGGACTCTCTCCAATTTATCCACATCCTTCTTGTAGTGTGGGGCCCAAAACTGGACACAGTACTCCAGACGAGGCCTCACCAATGTCGAATAGAGGGGAACGATCACGTCCCTCGATCTGCTCGCTATGCCCCTACTTATACATCCCAAAATGCCATTGGCCTTCTTGGCAACAAGGGCACACTGCTGACTCATATCCAGCTTCTCGTCCACTGTCACCATGCAAGTGTCCCAACACAGCCCTGGCTTTCTACCTCAGAATATAGCTATGCCTACTGATACTTTAGACATGGGTCTCGCTACAACCCCAAACTGAAACCCACTGAAGTAATGAGAGGATTCCCATGGCCTTCTGTGGCCTTGGCTTAAGCCCTTGATTAGAAACTATGCTCAACTACAATGTAGTTTAGTGATGTGAACCAATGTTTACTACACATGAGAAGGAAACAACTGAACACACACTTTCTTATTGCCGAAGCCAGCAACTCTCCGTACATGCGTGCACTAATTCAATGCACCACACAAGCCACTCTACTTTTTTTTTTTAAAACTCTAATCAGGTATATCCCTAATATCAAATTTTGTAGGGAAAAATAATCCTATGAATTAAAACCATTTTTTAAAACAGATTTCCAATCTCCTGAAAAACCTTTTTTCAAAAAGAACACCCCAGAGCAGTACGAAATCCACTACTATCTACACACATAGTGGAATTAAAAAAGTCTTGAAACAATTCACACCAGAGAGTGCAATAAATATAACTGGGTGAAATTCAGTGCTTGTGTTTCCCAAATATCTTTTTTCAGCTTAGGTTCACATGGGGTTGCTTGTCTTCAAATTCTGAACAATTTCAAATACTCAAAACAAAACTCAGCCAAACGTACCAGATCATCAGTGGAAAACACGTGAAGCCATGAAGTTTCACACGGCTTACAAGCAAAGCTATAAATCCGCTGGGTCTAAAGAAAAAGTTCATGCTCCTCAGCAAACCTAACCCTAGTTGTGTGTTTGTAAATAAACCTGAAACTGACATTTCACCTGATTTAATGACAAAAGTTTTAGTAATACTGCTCAAATAAAGTACCATGGCTATTTTTCATTCTACGTTCTCTCAGCACACAACCGGCCACTAAAAAATCCCATGCTCCCCTAGCAGAGAATATTAATATATTAATGAGGACTCCATCTTGTATAGGGTAGCCCTGAAACTTATAGAATATGTATTCTTCAAGGGGTCAATGCAATCCTAAGCGAGGCATCACTATTGACTGTAGCGTGGTAAACAATATGCATAGTCACTAGTTAGAATTCCTGTACTGTGACATTCTTTTGCCTGTTTCATGACATCATAATTTTTTTTTGTGGGTCTAAAGAAAAATTTCACGCTCCTCAGCACCAGGGCCAGCTCGAGGTTTTTTGCCGCCCCAAGCTCCAAGAGCACAACTAAACAAGCAAAAAAAAAAAAAAAAAAGGGATGGCCGGAATGATGCCGCCCCTGAAATTGTGCCGCCCTGAGCATGTGCTTGCTTTGCTGGTGCCTAGAGCCGGTCCTGCTCAGCAAGCATTATAATAATCCTTAGTTTTTTTTGAAGCACCAAAATTGTCATCAGTTGTAGACAGGCATTATTCATCAAAAGGACTAAATTCACAGTGAGAGTCAAGGTACAAAAGATTCTTTGACAGACTGAATTACAATAACAATATGATGATACAGGAACAAACTGAAGCCTTGATTTCCCTTCTCTGAAATGTAAGTTGCCCATCATAACAGTAAAATAAAACCACAGGGAATCTGCTATGAAAGGTCACAAACACTAGTTTGAATTGTACAGGTAGAGGCAAATTACAGTTAAAAGCTTTTCAGTGAAAAATCCTACCGTCTTCTGAACAATTTCCAAGGACGTTCCATGTAGGTGGCAGCTCTTCATGAGCTATGGCCAGCATCATATCATGATCCAGTGACTGCAAATCTTCCACAGTTAGCCCAAACTTACTGAGTAGTGTCTGGTGACTAGTAGAAGTGACGCAGTCAAAGTGGCTAACCAGAAAATGAGATAACTTGCAAGACAGATTCTGTTTGTAAGTGACAGAGCAGCAGCCCAGGGTCACAGGTGAATATCCCTTCGTGTACATGAACACAGAGACTGAAACTGTTTCTTGGCATCCATGGCCTGAAATATAACGTAGATCAATCATTAACACATTAGCTACTTTTAGAATATATATTGCTCTTCCCTCATCTCTTGTTTAACCTAAGAAATACTTCGAAAATGTATTTGACATTGCTTTATTTTATTTCCCTCCATTTAAATCTATTTGTTAAAGGGAATCTATCACTCACATTTGGTCACAAATTTAAAACTTACTATACTGATAACAAATGTCCTCCCAGTTATATGGATGTATTTGGTTTCAAAACCAGCCTTTCCAGTCCTGGGTACTTTAAGATGGTCTGCTTAAAAACACATCTCAGATTACAGTAAGTGCTGAATGCCCTAATTCAAAAGCATGAGGTGGCTTAGGGCATTTCAACACCTACAGTAATTTAAGAGAAAAAAAAAGAAAAAAGAGATGTGAAATGGTAAATTTAAATTATCTGAGTCCTAGAATTCCTTTAA
Organism: Caretta caretta; assembly: GCF_965140235.1. Classification (NCBI taxonomy): domain Eukaryota; kingdom Metazoa; phylum Chordata; order Testudines; family Cheloniidae; genus Caretta; species Caretta caretta. The sequence continues at coordinate 49,649,559 of NC_134210.1, forward strand.
CAGTCTTGGTTCTACCCTGCAAAGTCCTCAGTATTCATCAGCAGGATTGAAAGTGGGAGATGGGTAAGTAGTCATTGGCAGACCACATCTGAGCATGGGTGCTAGTTGAACAGATCCCAGCATGCACATTTTGGGACCAAGCACAGCTAGGTACCTCCAACCCCATGCCCAAAGCACATCTGCTAGGTCACAGTGAGTGAGAGTAGGGAGGGGGGAACAGAACCGGGGGCAGTGAATAGACAGGGCAGCAGATGTCACCTGCAGGGTAGCAGATGTTGACATGTAAATTAAAGATGTAACAGTCATATGAATGGAAAAATCACAACTTTCAGTGGAGGACCAGTATAGATGGTGACTCGCCCCCAGTGGCAACTTTTTCTATACCTCCCTTCTGCTCTCCTAGCAAGATCAGCCCATTGTGACTGCTGTCACCAACCACAGAAACAGTTCTTTGGGTCAGAAGCAAGAAAAATGATGACAGCAAAAAAGGGATTCCTGAGGAACAAGGAGTGGGAGCACCAGGAGTTTTTTTTTTTAAACATGGATTTTATACCCACTGACCTCCCTAGAAGCTTTCCACAAATGTATGTCTCTATTTATGCAACCACATTTTTGACAACACGGATTTAAAGCAATTTTAAGTTTTCAATTTATGGCTGGAATTTTCACAGGTGCCCAGCTGTGTTAGGAGCCCACTGTCCTAGACACCTAACTCCCTCAGGCTCTTTTGATAACCCCAGGGTTAGTTTCAAAGATAGTTATCTAAATGTGATGTCTTAGAAATATCTCTACAAGAGCTGTGCACTGTTCTTAAACTTCTCACATGAGTGAATGCTGAAACCTACTGATACTATTTTAAAGGGTAGATTTTAAAACAATGTAGGTATGCGTCTGATTTCTGCATACTACAATTGTTCATACAAATCAGGTAAATTAAATACACAAGAAAATGGGCAAGTAAACAAGGAACAGTGATAGCAGTCGTCTTTAAACATAAAATGATACAAAGTACTTTTATTTGGCAACTTTACTAAGTAAAGTTTTGTTACAATATAAAGACTATTCAACCCTCAATCTTTGTTTTAAATCACCCATTATTTTCTGTAGGAATAGACAGAAAGTTGAGTGTAGTCTATGGCTTTATGTTTTTATTTCTTGTTCAAAAACAAATTCATTCCTCTATAAAAAAATTAGTTTGATACCCTGGAATAAAACATGACATTTCTTCCATTTTATTCCATGATAATCTCTTCCCATTTAGTGAATTAAAGAAGCAGTCATGGGACAGCACAGAATTTTTCCTTTTCATCAACTGCCGGTTTTCAGAATCTAAATCTCCTCTAGTTATTGCATAAGTAAATAGGAACAAGTAACAAGCAGAGCCTACTGCACTGGAAGACTGTATTTATATCTGCTATTTACTAACAAACGGAACGTTCACAAATAAGATTTTTTTTAAAAACAATCAGTTTCCATATTATAGCAGCCAAGGAGATAATCTCTTTTTAAGGCAGTAAATGGGGTGTCAGGCTAGTCCAGGTTCACACCCTTCATTGTGAAGCACCAGGATCATATGTTTGCATCCCACTCCTCTTCCACATACATCATCAGCTTAGGCAATGTTCCAAATACAAGTGTTGATGACTTCTTACTACAAGACTTCAAATCAGAAGAGAATTAAGAAGTGATGCTCCCCAGTCCTGCTCTTAGGGATGGTGGCCCTAGCTGCAAGGTGACTCCAACCCAGGTCTTGATGTAGCACTACATTCATGGGCGCCACAACAATTCCAAAAGTCAAATAAGTATGGGCATTTCTCACCCCACCAGAAACAAGAGGGTTCACTTGCTCACCAACAAGGGTGTTTCTCATTCTTTGTTCTACAACCCAAAGAAACAACACTGAAAGGCCAAGGCCATAAAAACAAGCACTTAAAATGCAGAGGCAGGTCTAGGCACTTAACCTGAATGCTGCCTCCTTGGATCTCCCTCCCATAATATAATCTCTTCACATCATTCGTCAAATGATACAATGCAGGCTGGAATTGTCCACAAAACGCCATACCCAGCAAGCCACAGAGCAGCACACACATAACCCAGACCTGGACAAATCCACAGTTCTCAGTAAAATCCCCAGATCAAGCCAAGATTGAAGAACTGGACGATCTTAACCACTACATTCTGGGATGGCCCACAGACTGACACAGAGGGGTTCTGCAGGCTTCAGAAGTCCAGTAGCAAAAGGCCTGAGCTAAGACTTGGCTTGTTTTGTAGACATCACAGAGGCTTAATCATCAAGTCACATCTGAAGACCACATGCACTGTACTGCTCCCCCATTGCAAACAATATATATAGTGTTGCAAAAAGCACAAGAGGGCAGAAACAAGACTAACCACACAAACTCATCCCCAAAGCCCACCCCACCGTACCATGTTTCCCATTATAAAAACTTAATAAGAAAACACAAGTATGTCAAACTATCAGATTTTAATTCACATCAAAAAGGAAAGTGGGGGTGGAACAGAGAAATAAAAATGTGATATAACAACAGTGCTCACCTGGAATGATGGACTGAAGAGCACTATCATTAATTCGCTCCGCAAACGTTATGTGTCTCTGAGTGGATCCATTGTAAACAAAGTAACATTCAGCATCTTCTCGGAGGTAAGTATCTTTGTCAAACTTTGCATACACAGTCATCTGTCCCTGAAAAGGGAAAATAACTTTGTATACACCCAGCAGTGTTCTAACAGCCAATAAGCCTACTAATATATATTTCAGATTTTAAAAGTTTACTGGTTAATTTTTCAGCTCTACAACATAACAGTAGTTCAAATAAAAATCTGCTATTATCCATCCCTGTTCAGAAGGCAATACTATATTTATCAAACTGTAATGGATAGGATTAATTTTTAAAAAATATTTTAACTAATTCCTGTAATCACAATTCATACCTACAGAAGAATATCCAACTTTTAACCAAGCATAAATAAATGGGTCAAAATAAGTAGGCCAATCAACCAATATATTTTAATATTCATGAGAACATTCTATTAAAAATAAAAAATGTCTGCATTCTGAAATTTATTTTATGCTAATTTATTTCAGAATTTTCTTCAAATGAAACAATCTTATTGTTAACACTTGGTTGACCAAAAAAAGCACTAATATCTCCCTCTAGTACAGTGGTTCCCAAACTTTAACAACTTGTGAACCCCTTTCACTAAAATGTCAAGTCTCACAAACCCCCTCCTAAAAATGAATATTTCCAGGGATTCTCTCCTTTACCAGAGTATAAATTATAAAAGCAGTGACCTTGGAAATATAAAATTTGTTTTTATGACATGCTTATTACACACTATGTATTATTAAATTATTTATCATTACAGTCTTTTTATTACATTATGAAAACGGCAACACTCTTCCAAGATTTCACTTTCGTAGCTTGTATCACTTTGAATAAGCCTATTATAAGACAAGGCTCCTATGTTTCATCAAGGAGTATCAGATGTGAAACAGCATGAAGGTATTTAAGAAGCCAGCTCAAAGAGTTCCTCCTACACAAGCATTCAGGTCTTGAGCAGTCCAGGCAAACAACGCACGTTACAACAAATCTTAAACTTGTTCTTCATAATAATTTTAAAAACAATACTAGCTGCCTATTTAATTTTAAGAACACCAAAAAATATCCAACTCCATTTCTATTTCTTATAAGGAGTCTTGAAGTTTAAATCTCCTCAGTGTGATAGATACGCTTGCTTTGATCTGCTTAGCTCTTGGAAGTCCAGGGGCTCCGGGCTGCTAGCCCCATGCTGCCTGGGGTCCCTAGGGACAGCTCTGTCCACCATTTGGGAATTTTTCCCTGAGAACCCCCTGTAACATTTCACGAACCCCAGTTTGGGAACCACTGCTCTAGTACAATTGTGCAAGATCGAAGAAATATGATGTCCCAGAGATAGCCACCCTTTTTGTTTTATTTTTTAAATAATCAATAGAAAGTAACAAGCCAAGAAAAAGCCACTGTACAATAGCTTCAAAAAAAGCACAGGAAAGGGATCTGAAAGCAGCAAACAATAACAAATGTCTGCAACGTCTGAGGGAGGAAATTTAGATGAAGATGCATTTCCTAAAAGAGAAGAACAGCTTGCTTCACAAGGGTTGCTGGTCGCCACGATTACTTTTAATAAGCCACAGACAGAATTGTCCTAACATGTCGCTAAACGTGTATTTTCTATCTCCGCAATAAGACACTTTCCCTGCGCCAGTCGCTGATAACTTTGGCAGGCCCGGTTGCAGTCAACAGACTAGTAGCATACAGGTGTGGGCAGCTGTGAGATGCCAGCAGCAGCTGTGCTTTCTATTTATTTGCTACCTGCATGAGTGAGATATCAGCTAAAATCACCACCACCTGTGGGACAATGGTGCCACTATCCAGTGCCATTGCCCTATATTCATAGTTTCATGCAACCAAGCAATTTTCTCCTCATTTCTCTCACATCTTGCGGGCCCTATTCACCCTGCAGGTGCTGTGAGCAGTGCCATGCACAAGTCATCCCAAGCAGAAGTGTCAAGTCTTGTTTAAAACTTTGTGGGAGCAAAAGGAGGGAGTTCTGAATCTTAACTTTTGCTTTTCGTTGTGCCTGTGCTGACAATGGTATCTGTGCATGGTTTATCTGTAGCTGCTGTCGCTGTGGCCTGGAGGGGTTCTCCCTTCACACTTGTCAAGGTTCCTTCCCCACTCTGAACTCTAGGGTACATATGTGAGGACCAGCATGAAAGACCCCCTAAGCTTATTCTTACCAGCTTAGGTTAAAACTTCCCCAACGTACAAACTTTGCCTTGGCCTTGAACAATATGCTGCCACCACCAAGCATTTTAAACAAAGAACAGGGAAAGAGCCCACTTGGAGATGTCTTCCCCCAAAATATCCCCCCAAGCCCTACACCCTCTTTCCTGGAGAAGGCTTGATAATAATCCTCTCCAATTTGTACAAGTCAACACAGACCCAAACCCTTGGATCTTAAGAACAATGAAAAAGCAATCAGGTCCTTAAAAGAAGAATTTTAATTAAAGAAAAGGTAAAAGAATCACCTCTGTAAAATCAGGATGGAAAATACTTTACAGGGTATTCAGATTCAAAACACAGAGGATCCCCCTCTGGGCAAAACCTTAAAGTTACAGAAAACAGGAATAAACCTCCTTCTTAACACAGGGAAAATTCACATAAAACAAAAGATAAACTAATCCGCCTTGCTTGGTTTACCTATACTGGTTGAAATACTGGAGACTTGGATTAGGATGGGTTGGAGAAGATGGATTTCTGTCTGGCCTCTCGCAGTCCCAAGAGAGAACAAACATGTGTAAATAAAGAGCACAAACAAAAGTCTTCCGCCCCCTCCCCCAAGATTTGAAAGTATCTTGTTCCCTTATTGGTCCTTTGGGTCAGGTGCCAGCCAGGTTAGCTGAGCTTCTTAACCCTTTACAGGTAACAGGATGTTGCCTCTGGCCAGGAGGAATTTTATAGCACTGTATACAGGAAGGTGGTCACCCTTCCCTTTATATTTATGACAACACTTGAGCCAGATAAGGACGGGAAAGAAGCAGACTCAGGATGACCTGTTCAGGAAGATCCTGCAACCCAGTGCTGTATCAAAGCGTGAAGAGAGGGCCTGGAGGATGAATCATGCGGACTATGGAGAAGGAAAGAACAGAGAGGAGAAAGGTCCAGGAGTCCCAGCAGGAAGAGGCCAGGAAGCTGCATCAGGACATAATGGGGCTTCTCTGGCAGCAAATGCAGATGCTGCAGACTCTTGTGGACCTACAGATTCAATGTTAGGCTCACCTCCCTTTGCAGGCCATGGAGAACTGCAGTGTAGCACCTCTCTACATGCCTCCCTCCACTATTCCACATGGCACCCCTGTCCCTACCATTCCACACTAAGGACAACCACAGCTTCACACACACTGACCTGTGAGAGCCATGACTAATGTATGTGTAGCTAAAATGGACATGAATGTTCCTTCCCCTTCTCTAAACTTTGTGATATAAATTTATTAAAGTTTTAATGTATTTGTTTTTAACTTGCACAGAATTTTTAAAGTATTTTCATCACTCAATAAAACTCTATTGTTTGTAAAACAATTAATCGCTATTAGTTCCCAATATATGCTGCAGAATGCCTGGTGGTAGTGAAAGCACCCACTTAGCTGTACTTGTATACTTTGACAGAACTCATAGGATGAGTGACACATGCAAGGATATAATCATAAATCTGCAACAAGCACCACAAAATTAATAGATACATTGACAGTGTTATATTCACAGATGAGCATCAAGCGCCACATAATTCCTCACAGGCCCCCAAACTGCAGGGCCAGGTAGAGCATAGTACGCCACAACACATTACTATGGCTCACTGGTAAAGTGCTCTTTCAAAGCCTCCCTAAACCATTGAGCCACTGCATGGCTGTTCAAACTCAGCAAACAGCCGCCCCACCTTCCCCCCCTATCCTGTGGCAACTTCTTCCCGTTTACTTCACAGATGTTATGCAGGACATGGCAGGCAGCTATAACCATTGGACTACTTTTCTCAGTGAGATACTGTCTTGTCAGTAAGCAACGTCAGCATCCCTTCAGTTTACTAAAAGCCAATTCAGCTGTCATTCTGCACTTGCTAAGCCTGTAGATCAGTGGTTCCCAAACTTTAACAACTTGTGAACCCCTTTCACTAAAATGTCAAGTCTCACAAGCCCCCTCCTAAAAATGAATATTTCCAGGGATTCCCTCCTTTACCGGAGTACAAATTATAAAAGCAGTGACCTTGGAAATATAAAATTTGTTTTTATGACATGCTTATTACACGCTATTTATTATTATTTATCATTACAGTATTTTTATTACATTATGAAAACGGCAACACTCTTCCAAGATCTCACTTTCGTAGCTTGTATCACTTTGAATAAGCCTATTATAAGACAAGGCTCCTATGTTTCATCAGGCAGTATCAGATGTGAAACAGCATGAAGGTATTTAAGAAGCCAACTGAAAGAGTTCCTCCTACACAAGCATTCAGGTCTTGAGCAGTCCAGGCAAACAACACATGTTACAACAAAGCTTAAACTTGTTCTTCATAATAATTTTAAAAACAATACTAGCTGCCTATTTAATTTTAAAAACTCCAAAAAATATCCACCTCCATTTCTATTTCTTATAAGGAGTCTTAAAGTTTAAAACTCCTCAGTGTGATAGATATGCTTGCTTTGATCTGCTTAGCTCTTGGAAGTCCAGGGGCTCCAGGCTGCTGGCCCGCTCTGCCCTGAGTCCCTAGGGACAGCTCTGTCCACCATTCAGGAATTTTTCCCTGAGAACCCCCTGTAACATTTTACGAACCCCAGTTTGGGAACCACTGCTGTAGATGAATCTCCCCTTGATGCTCTCAAGGTGGCCAGTGTCTGGCTTCATGAGCCAGGGTAGTAAGGGGTAGACTGGGTCCCCCTAGGATCACTAATGGCATTTCAATATTGTGACTGGTAATCCACTGGTTGTGAAAGAAAGTCCCTGCTTGTAGCTTTCTGAACAGTCCTGAGTTCTTAAAAATGCAGGAGCCATACACTTTTCTTAACCAGTCAACATTGATGTCAGTGAAGCATCCCTGATGACCAACTTGCACCTGCATAACCGTAGAAAAATAGCCTTTTCAGTTGATGTACTCTGCAGCAAGGTGGTCTGGTAGCAAAATAGGGATGTGCATCTTGTCTATTGATCTACTGCAGTTTAGGAACCCCATTACTGCAGATCCATCCATTATGTCCTGCACACTGCCTGGAGTCACAGTGCTGAGTAGCAGAGGTAAGTAACAGCCCTGCACACTTGCATAACAATGGTCCCCACAGTGGATTTTCCAACACCAAAATGATTTGTCACTGACCAGTAGCAATTCAGCATTGCAAGTTTCCCCAGGGCGATCTCCACTTGCCCTACCACTGCCAGTGCTGCTCTCATTCTAGTATCCCTGTGCTGGAGGACTGAGGTGAGCGCAGCACACAGATCCAGGAATGTGGCCTTGCATATCCAAAAGTCCTGCAGCCACTGCTCATCATCCCAAACCTGCAGTATGATGCAATCCCATCAGTCAGTGCTCATTTCTGCGGCACGCCATTATTTACAGCTGCTCCATGAACGTTATCAACCATTTTGAACCGGTTCTCGCTATGTCCCACAGCAATCTGCCCTTGAAGAAATCATCACATTCCCCGTGGCTCTGCAAATACCCAAGGATCACATGCCCTGTGCTTGCAATGTTCATTGCAGTGCAGAGCTGTGTGGACTCCATGCTTCTGTCAGAGACAGCAAGTCCCATTCGGGTTTGTGAGATTTTCAAAAAAGGCATGAAAATTATGGGATAGGAATGGCATTATGGGGTGGAGAAAGTAGCATGATTGAAACTTGACCCCGCAATCCTAGTGACCCCTGTGCGACTCATTTTTGCCCCACTGTGCTTTACCGGATCTTCCCAAAAGTCGGACGGTACCTATCCATGGGGCATCACACCACACACTGAAACAAGCACTCCTAGTGAGTATGCACAGTGCCAACACAAGGAGCAAAGTATGCAGGCACACAAGCCATGTACTAACTGCAGCAGCTTTATGCCAAAGTAACTTGTGTCACCAAAAGTTTGTAGGTTTCAGAGTAACAGCCGTGTTAGTCTGTATTCGCAAAAAGAAAAGGAGTACTTGTGGCACCTTAGAGACTCACCAATTTATTTCAGCATAAGCTTTCGTGATGAAGTTTCGAAGCTGTAGCTCACGAAAGCTCATGCTCAAACAAATTGGTGAGTCTCTAAGGTGCCACAAGTACTCCTTTTCTTTTTGCAAAAGTTTGTAGTGTACACATGCCCTACAAACATACATATCTGTTCCTACCTCTCAATCTGTTAGCGTATCAAGGCTAGTCTGAAACATTGCCGTGCCTGTGAAGTGCTTTCTCCTACTTTCGCTTGGCTTGTACACCTTTGTTTATACTCAGCAAACTGTTGATCTTTAGGTGTGAACATCCCACATCCCGTTTTAGCCATGAGCTCCAATTTTGTGACTCACTTCTCTGGACCAGTCCCTGGCATAACTTAGAGCACCTCAGGAACTGCTCTACGTTACACCTGAATGCCTATGTCTTCTAAGAGCTGATCCAGTGAGATCACTGGAGCACAGGGAAACTTCAGCCGTGTCCCCTTTTCCCTGCCCTCTTTTCCCTGTATTAGTGCTATACCACCTGGGGATTCCCCTCAGGCATGGCCAGCTGGCCAGAGCTACCCACTTTGCAACAGCAGACTGGCACAAGGGAGATGCAGCATGACAGCACTTCTAGTCTTATCAATCTACTCTAATTTTAAAATGTAGTTTATTATTGTACCCAGTGGCCAACGTTGTTCTGTTCTTTAAAAACACTTAGGTTACATAAAGGTAGGAGAAAGATATGGGGAACACTAATCATATTATTTGATGCTCAGTATTTTCACGACAACTCACCAAAACAAAAAGGGAAAGGGGAAAAAAGGGAAGAAAAAGCAGTGGACAGCTAATGGATGTAGGATAAGATACTGATTTTTCATGGCCTGTACCTTACAGAGGAAGAATCTGCTTAATACTGTAAGGAAAGATTTTATAGGAAGAAGGCATCTTCGTAGCTACATTGTAACTGGAAAACATTTAGGTTATTCATTTGGAAAATCCTGCAATAAGAAGACTTCACTATGTGTTACTACAGAAAATTCAAGATGCTAGGGAAAGTGGGCTTTTAGAGGAGGAACGGGAGCCCCAGATTTTCTGGTGATGGCTGATTGGTTTGGCATTGGATCCAGGTACTTCACATATGAGTCTCAAACTTCTCTTTCCTCCCTTCGCATCCGGATTCTTTCTTCATATCTTCCTGCTTAATAACACAAAAATCTTCTTTTTAGTCTTTATTCCCTCTGGTAAAACCCATTGTCTACAGTAGCAATTTTGTGTCTTGATTACAATAAATGTCTCTTCTCCAGTAACACCATCCCTCTCCTCTTCCCACCTGATTCTACCCAAAATACTCCTGCTAATATCACTGAAATCTCCCACTGGTCCATCCATGTTATCACCTACCCACCACCCTGAATCCCTTCCATTGCTTTTCATCTCTTACTGCCTCTTATACAAGCACCTTTGACTCATCTTCAAACCCTATATAATTATGTATTATTTCCATGTTAGCTTTAATAATTTTGTTAAAGCTAAAGCAATGTTAGTTACACCTTGTGACTTTTTTTAGACTTTAATGATGAACCTAGAAAACGTGTAATAAAGGAGACTACTGCTGCTCTTCAAAATGTATTTTATTTTATTTGGGTAATTAGAAACATCTTCATTTAGTGCAAACTACTTGTGATGCAAAGCTGTTCCTATGTGATGCAATGTCAGTCAGCTAATGGCTAAGTTTCTCTTACTTTACAGCATTTGATTAGAAGGTGTCATAAATATAAAGGGAAGGGTAAACACCTTTAAAATCCCTCCTGGACAGAGGAAAAACCCTTTCACCTGTAAAGGGGTAAGAAGCGAGGATAACCTCGCTGGCACCTGACCAAAATGACCAATGAGGAGACAAGATACTTTCAAAACTGAAGGGGGGGAGAAACAAAGGCTCTCTCTGTCGGTGTTGTTTTTTGCCAGGAACAGAAAAGGAATGGAGTCTTAGAACTTAGTAAGCAATCTAGTTAGATATGCGTTAGATTCTGTTTTGTTTAAATGGCTGATACAATAAGCTGTGCTAATGGAATGTATATTCCTGTTTTTGTGTCTTTTTGTAACTTAAGGTTTTGCCTAGAGGGATTCTCTATGTTTTGAATCTGATTACCCTGTAAGGTATTTACCATCTGATTTCACAGAGGTGATTCTTTTACTTTTTCTTCAATTAAAATTCTTCTTTTAAGAACCTGATTGCTTTTCATTGTTCTTAAGATCCAAGGGTTTGGGTCTGTATTCACCTATGCAAATTGGTGAGGATTTTTATCAAGCCTTCCCCAGGAAAGGGGGTGTAGGGTTTGGGGAGGATTTTGGGGGGAAAAGACGTTTCCAAGCGGGCTCTTTCCCGGTTATATATTTGTTAGACGCTTGGTGTGGCAGCAATAAAGTCCAAGGGCAAAAGGTAAAATAGTTTGTACCTTGGGGAAGTTTTAACCTAAGCTGATAAAAATAAGCTTAGGGGGTTTTCATGCAGGTCCCCATATCTGTACCCTAGAGTTAGAAACCTTGACTGAAGGTTTCTAAGCTTGTAAGTGGAATCGGTGTGCATGTGTCAGAGCTCTGCAAAACTGGTAGGAAAAGTTTCACATAGTGTTTGCACAATTCATCTCTCCCGTGTTCTAAACCTGACTTTTATTTTTTAATATCAGCACTCTTCACACAGTGATTTGAAAACATAATGCACCATATAACTGCTAAATAATAATATTACATATATACCCTTTTTGTATATTATAAATGATCTAAGGATGCTTTCAGAAGCTGAACAATATATTAAAAATACAGGGTGAAGTCCCAGCCCGCTGAAGTCAACGGGAGTTTTGCCACTGACTTCAGTGGAGACTGGATTTCTCCCAAGCCTTGCTGTTCAGCCATCAGCTAATTTTTCGTATTATATACTATCGTGCTCACACAACTTTATGTAGTGGGCCTTAGTCCGGCTGTCTGGAAGTAGTTGTTGCCCCTTTAAGGGCTCCCCCCACAACTAGTAGCAGAGAGGAGGAAGGCAGAAAATTTATCTGTGCAGAGCAGGGAGGAACAGGAAACAGCTGGACCAGGTTAGGGAGGGGCACTGCCCTTCCAGCTGACCAGGTGGTGGTGGTGATAATTATACCCATACAGTCCCAGGGAGCCATCTTTCACCTGGATTGGGCTGGCAGCACCTGCCCTCTGATCTTTAAAATCTAAAAAAGGACCAAGTCCCTCCATGATCCACTGTGAGCATCATGCTAGTCACCCTTTTTCCCTGAGGGCTGGGAAGGAATTTTTCTCGTGCTGCCCAACTGGCCAAGTCAAGGTTTTTTCACCTTCCCCAAAAGAGTTTGGGACCTGGTGGGGTGGGGTAAGGTTATAATGTCACAGCTTAATAAGTAAAACTTGTGACAGATGTTCAGTGCAGGTACTCAGTATGGAAGAGACATGGTTATCAGAGAAAATAGATTCATGTGTCTCACTTTCAGGTGACGTTGTAAACAAGAAGCGGGCAGCATTATCTCCTTCAAATGTAAACAATCTTGTTTGTCTGAGTGATTAGCTGAACAAAAAGTAGGTCTGAATGGACTTGCAGGCTCTAAAATTTTACATTGTTTTATTTTTGAATGCAGGTTTTTTTGTACATAATTCTACAATTGTAAGTTCAACTTTCATGATAAAGAGATTGCACTACAGTACTTGTATTAAGTGAATTGAAAAATACTCTCTTGGTTTTGTTTTTTTACAGTGCAAATACTTGTAATCAAAAATAAATATAATGTAAGCACTGTACACGTGTTCTGTGTTGTAACTGAAATCAATATATTTGAAAATGTAGAAAACATGCAAAAATATTTAATAAATGGTATTCTATTTTTTTTTAATCACGCAATTAATTTTTTTAATTTCTTCACAGCCCTATTCACAGGTGATGTTCTTAGTACTGCTGGTGCTTCTTGTCTGTTAGAATCAGGAAAGGAAACAGTTTGAGAACTGTTGCCACCCCACTACTCATGCAACTCGTATGCTGCCATTAGTAACTCACTTCTTGAACTTTATGAAGGCACTGATGCATAGATTTTAAGACCTGTATGGACTTTTATAGTCATCTAGTGAGTCTAATAGCCTGCATAACATAGGCCAAATAATTTCACTCATGATTCCTGCATCTAGTCCATTACGCCTGGTTGAGCTAGAGCATATCTGGTCTCAGCCCATGAACTGTAAAGTGCAAAGTGAGCAAAGTCAGGGTTCTGAACATTTAAAGGGTGCAATTCAGTCCTAAACAACCTTAACAAATCACTACACAAAAGTGAAAAGGACAGTAAAGTTCTACGTCATATACAGTACAGGAAATTGATACTTCAAATGACTGACTTATTTTAAAATATAATCTGTAAAACAAGTGGTTATTACTTATGGGGGGCAATGTGCATTTAGAGTCCAGAGACCTAATGAAAAGATGTAATAAAAAAGTTAATCTTCACTAATTAATTACAATTGTAATTAAAATACAAAGAGTACAGAAAACCTTCCTCCCCCCCAATATTTTCACTCTAAAGACGTGCACAACATTTGTCATTGTGCATTACATTGAAAATTATAGAACACTCCAACTATTATATCCTCTTACCTCTGTTGAGCCAATACTCCTTTGAGGCTGCATCAAGTTTTTAATACTTTCAGAACTTATCTTCCACTCCTTTATAGCTCGATAGAAAGGAAGACTAAGAGGAAATATCCCATGCTGTAAACCTTAAACTCAAGGGCAGATGTGCATCCTGAAAACCAAGGGTATTTCAAGGTCTGTTTCAGACACTATGGCTAAGCAGTTTTCCTTATTGACATATTTATTCTGCACAAAGGGTACATTTTTAAGATATAGAACTGATCTAAAACTACTAGTGTTCTTTTTAGGTACCAAAACCCCAAATTAAAAAAGCCACACAGATCTCTCCTCTACTGAAAAACTGGACAAGTGGCCTGAATACAAAGCAGCTTTGATACTGTGAACAGCACAGAACTTCTCTTGGCCAGATTCCTAGGAACTTGCATGGCGCTTAGTAAATTGATCACATACCCTCTTGACACTACTTTCACAAGTTCATTTGTCTATTGACGATTCAAACTCTCTCGCTTTCCTCTCCCCCTGCCAAGCACATCTATGTTGTTTCCTGATTAACGGGGAAGAACATAGTACCAGTAGATCTTCATTGTTCATTTATTCATCCATAAAAATATGTTCAATCAACATATATAACATGCCCACCCCACCCCCCAGTACCCACCAAATAAATTTAGTCCCCTGACTTCTTGTCTCTCAGTCTCTTAGGCAAATGCCTAGGAAAGGGGCCTTGTATCATGCTTGAATACTCAAAATTTAGTCCTGGCAGACCTAGCTGGGAAGCAAATTCCTGACCCAAGGGCCATCCACAGAAAACACCCTGCCATCATCCTTCATATGTTTCTATCCAGGGACTATAATCTGAGCACCTCTGCTGTCCTGGGAACACATGGTGAGAGAGGAGGTGTCTCAGACCACCAGGGCCCTAGCCATATGGAATTTCATACAACAAAACCAGAACCCAGAAGAGTACACAGAAGTCAGGGGAACTTTGAAGAATGCAGTTTTAGACAGTGTTCCTGCAAGTAACCCCAAGAGCAGTCACATTCTGCACAAGCTATAGCTTCCAGATGGTCCTCAAGCTAATTTCCATACAGAGCATATTGCTGTAGTAATCCAATATGGAAGCCACAAAGGCACAGAGCATTGTGGCAACGTCTGGATCTAGAGAAAGGTTTGCAAATGCCTAACCAGATGCAGGTGAGAAAAGGCTGTACTGACCACCAGCGCTACCTGAAATTCCAGAAGGAGCCAGGGATTCAAGCTGACTCTTAGTTTACAGACAACTTGAAAACACAGTAGACTAATCAAACTCCTACAGCAGCAGAGGCAGGAACCAACACGGCCACCTCCTTCCAACCCTTCTCCAAGCCTCTTGGCATCAGCTCCAACATATCTAGATTCAGCCACAGACCGCCTGCTGTCATCCAAAAATTGCTTAATAGAAGAAGCCATAGCATTTAGAGAAGATGGATGAAATCCTAGCCTTCTTTAAGTGAATGGGGATTTGCCCTGAACTTATAGGGTGAAATCCTGGCACCCTATAATTTTAAGCATGTCCTCTCTACAATAACAAAGCGCGTCACCAAGAGTTAGGCTGGATTTCATTGTTTAAATTCAATTAAAATATTACTGCAAACCACTAATAGTTTCTCCAGCTGAGAAGCAAGAGTTACATTTTCAAACATACATACACGATGGACAGAGATCTGATCTCAATTCATTGATAATACTTATGTAAATCAGGAGCAACTCCATTGACTTCCCTTCCTTGTAAATAAGAACAGAACCTGGTTCGAGACATACACGTGGCAGAAAATACAGAGGCAAACAGATTTTCACACAGAACCAAAGAGCTTCATAACTTGTGCAAGCAAGTACATAAATGCTCAAAGAGTTTTAAGACACCAAAAGGAATGGACAGAGTGTGGGCAGGGCTAAGTTATTGAGCATTTATAAACATATGTACCGAATTCTAAACATATTAAATCCATGACTAAGCAACTGTGACATTGATTTCCTCAATTTGGGGCTTAAAAAACAGAGCACACCTCGTATTAGTGAAAATGCAGCCATGGCACTGGAGCCAAAGAAGAGATTAGAAGCGTTTATGCATCTAACAGGATTTATAGAGCCAGGCATTCTCTTTCTTTTAATCAAATAGAAAAAACAGGTTTTTCACACATATAGATTGATTTAGTCTGTGTGAGGAATTTGATGGTAATTTACAGCAGGGATGGGCAAACTGGTTCTTGCCAGGAGCGGATTAAGGCAAGCTTCCTGGAACACCAAGTTCTGAGCCTCTGAAGTTTCAAACCAGGGAACTCCAAACATCTGGCACCAATAATGTGAGAGCAGCAGCTCATCCCTCAGAACACAGAGTGACCTGTTCAGTAGTCAGCTCCCTCTACACACTGATCAGAGAGGTCAGCAAAAAGACTCAGCAGTGTTTGGGAACACTTCTCCTGCTCACATGGGAGGCTGCAGACATGCCTCTCCCCATGAGCAAGGGGGAGGGACAATAACGGAAACACACTAGAGTTGGGGAAGAGTAACTGCCTCAGGGCTGAGAAGGGACTACTAGATTTTTGATGGGTCTGGACATCACTTTGTCTTAAATTACCCCAAGTTCTTATAAAGTAAGGAAAACTTTGAATTTCAGCCTTAATCCTGAACTGAACCAAAAACTTATTTTCGTCTTAGGACTGATTTTGTTATATTGTCACCTTCCTTTCCTTCTTCCTTTCTATTTGCTTCACCCTCCTTTCTTTGGTTGAAAAAAAATGCAATGCAAAAGAGAGATCCACTCTGCTGTACTTGAGTAGGGTTGCTACCTGTTCAGGTTTTCCCAGGATTGCCCCTTTTTTGAGATAGCTGTCCCAAGAAATCTGTGGGGGTGCTCAGTACATACTGCCAGCTGTCTAATTTTATGGGATCATCCCAGATGTCCCCTTTTTTTGGACTTTGGGTGGAGCAACCCTTCAGTGTGCACTGCAGGTTGAATCTGCCAAAGGATTGCTACCGCTGGAGTTGGTTCTGATTAGCTTCCTGGATGGACACTCCTATTCCAAAACAAGAGTGCCTTCTTCCTATTTACCATAACCCCATGCAAATAATCAGGAACAGTACCATGTGTAGATAAACCCTTACTCTGGAAATTAAGCATTTGACTCCCACTCATATTTGCCTGCACATTTGCCCAGCTGCCTTAACAAATCTAGCCTTTACTATGTAAGGAGACAATATTACACAATTACAATCCTATTGATATGCCCCTAGCATGAGTCCTAAAACTACCCAACAAATGTCTTCACTGAACTACATGAAAAAATTATTGTTCTTTTAGGTATAGCTTGAGACATTATATATAAACTTTGTAGATTTTAAGGAAAGTATTCTCTCAACATTACATGTACCTCTAAAAGTGAGAAGAGACCTTGTAAACTTGCAGTGGTATGCTGTATGGAAACAGATTTTCACACAGAACCAAAGAGCTTCATAACTTGTGCAAGCAAGTACATAAATGCTCAAAGAGTTTTAAGACACCAAAAGGAATGGACAGAGTGTGGGCAGGGCTAAGTTATTGAGCATTTATAAACATATGTACCGAATTCTAAACATATTAAATCCATGACTAAGCAACTGTGACATTGATTTCCTCAATTTGGGGCTTAAAAAACAGAGCACACCTCGTATTAGTGAAAATGCAGCCATGGCACTGGAGCCAAAGAAGAGATTATTTCATTGTTCCAGAAATATGGAACTCAACAACTTGAGGAGAATTCTCATAAGCTCTTAACTGAGCTGGAACTTTTACCCTTCCTGTAAGCTGTAACCAGCTATTAGAATTCAACATAGTCACACACATACTAACCACCGCATTCCATGATTGATTTGTAAGCAATCTCACCAAAAAGGAATAGTTATTTTAGATATTTAAAGCCAGCAACTAAGGCATCTGTGCACCATCAGTATGCTAAAATAAATCTGGTTTACTGACTGCATTAAGCTCATTTCATTATTTAATCAGGGGACACCTCATTTTATTAATAATAATAAATGTATTTATGTATGTTACACTAGCATACAGAGGCCCTAACCAAGATCAGGACCCCACTGTGCTGGTGCTGTACACACATGCCTAGAATTCAAGGACAGTAGTCACCATTATGATAATCAAGCCTGACTTCCTGCCTAATACAGGCCATACAATTTCACCAAATAATTCCTTCGTATACATAGTCTGAGATTGTGCCAGCTGAAATCTGAAGGCTGTTTTGTTTTATTTTAAATTGAGCATTACAATACTTCTCCAGCATTGTAATGAACCATTTAGGTGAGTCTAAATATTAAGGCTGTCGATTAATTGCAGTTAACTCACATGATTACCTCAAAAAAATTAACTGTGATTTAAAAAATTAATCATGATTAATCGCACTGTTAAATAACAGAATATCAATTGAAATTTATTAAATATTTTTGGATGTGTTTCTACATTTTCAAATATATTGATTTATATTACAACACAGACTACAAAGTGTACAGTGCTCACTTTATATTACTTTTATTACAAATATTTGCACTGTAAAAATGATAAAAGAAATAGTATGTTTCAATTCACTTCATACAAGTACTGTAATTCAATCTCTTTGTCGTGAAAGTGTAACTTACAAATGTAGATTTTTTTTTGTTACATAACTGCACTCAAAAACAAAACAATGTAAAACTTTAGAGCCTACAAGTCCACTCAGTCCTACTTCTTGTTCTGCCAATTGTTAAGACAAACAAGTTTGTTTACATTTACGGGAGATACTGCTGACTGCTTCTCATTTACAATGTCACCTGAAAGTGAGAACAGGCATTCTCATGGCACTTTTGTAGCCAGCTTTGCAAGGTATTTACATGCCAGATCTGCTAAACATTCATATGTCCCTCACACAGAATGCGCGGCACGAGCGCATTCGGCTCTGTGCACATGGCCCCTGCCTAAGGAGGCTGCAGTGTGCACTGGGTGTGCAGGAGCCACCCACTCTTACCTGCTGTCATGGGTGGTGGGTGAAGCTGCTGCTTGGGGAGGCTAGCTCCCCAGCCCACTTCTTCTGCTCCAGGCCCTGCCCCGACTCTGCCCAGGCCCCGCCCCTCCCCAATGTCTCCCTCCTTCCTTCCCCCTCCCTGCTCACTCCCCTTCCAGTCAAATCCTTGAACCCAAATGAAGCAAATAACATGAGAAAGAAATTGCAGAAGAGAGGTTTTTTCAAAAGAAAATGGAGCATGTTTCCACTGCATGCCAGAAGGTGAAGACTGGACATGCAGAAGGTACCTAATTAAAAGCACTAAACTTGGGAATAAAAAAGGTCAGTCACAGGTATTTTGATATACCCTGAAATTTGTCAGAGATTTATTTGCAAAAACTTTGTAGTAAGGGCAAGTCAGATGCCCTGCTGAATACAACATTAAGTATTATGGAATACACGATGCAGCTCTTCTCTGTTTTACATTTTCTTTATCAGTATTTCTAAGCTGATTTTATATTTTAAATGTACTCTTTAAATGGCCAACCCGAGCCTGAGAAGGAGCCAGAATTTACCAATGTACATTTCCAAAAAGCCACAGTAATACGTCAGCAGCACCCCCATCAGCACCTCCCCTCCACTCCCAGAGCCTCCCACCCCCACCGATCAGCGCCTCCCGCTCCCTCCTCGCACCTCCTGACTAGCTGTTTCATGGCATGCAGGAGGCGGGGGGGGGGGGGGAGGAGCAAGGGCACAGCAGGCTCAGGGGAGGGGGTGCAAATGGGGACAGAGCCTGTGGTAGAGCCAAGAGTTGATCAGGGAGCACCCCCCGGCACCTTGGAAATTTGGCGCCTGTAGCTCCAGCCCCGGAGTCGGTGCCTATACAAGGAGCCACATATTAACTTCTGAAGAGCCGCATGTGGCTCCGAAGCCACAGGTTGGCCACCCCATCTTAAACCTTCATAAAGTAATCATTCCAGATTACTTCGTATTTAACTCACTGAAAGAAAGACATTATTTTAAATTAATCAGTCACAGAGGTTTAGTGTGATCATAATAATGTTCGTTGCTTTTAGAAAAAGGGAACACTAATTTACTTTGTGTGATCTCCATAACTACAGACATGTTTATGAAATTTCACTTAAAAATACGTTAAAAAAATACGTTTCCAAAGATTTTAGGCATAACAAAGAACTTTATATTTTACAAAGGTACTGATTTTGCTGGAGGGTTCTCTTAAAACTAGTTAATCCAATAATCAGAAGTAAAGAAAGGGAAACTCGTTTGTCCGGCTATCTGGAAGGAAAGGGGTGTTGTCCCTTTAAGGGCTAGCCGCTCTTCAACAGGAGGGTGGAGGGAGAAAGGGATGGACAGAAAGGACAGGAAGCAAGTTTTTTGTATTGTAGTAATTAAAATTAAAATGTGTAGTTTAGATAAGAGTGGTCTTTTGAAGGATTTATTTTAAAAAACTGTGTGTCTGAAGATCCACGCATTTACGGCTAAAGATGAATGCTTAGATTGTAGATCTAAAAATCTATGCAAGGATTTTTTAGAGATATGATTTTATAATCTTCAGAAGTCTTCTAATGAAATATTTTTAAAGCAAATTTTAAACTAAGGTCCTGTAGACTAACATGTTCTGAGTAAATATTACAGTAATGCACAACTGTTTTTGTCAGTAAATTCAGAAACGGACAATATATACATAGGGGTTGGCAAATGCTTCATGTTAAATGGCTTCATTACCACTTGAATGGCTCTTTAACAGTTTCAGTGTTGTGCTAACAGGTCTGGCAGGCGGGAAGGTTGATCTCCTCTGGAATAAGAGTCACCAGGCTGCAGCAGCTAGCTGTGGGAGCCTGCAGGAAGGGTCAGAACAGGGATGGGAAGAGGCAGATGGGTGGACACCAAGACCCAGGGGTGCCCCAAATTTCCCGGTGCCCTATGCAGCTGCTTATGCTGCATATGCCTAAGGACAGCCCTGCATAGGTAGCATTATCTCCTGCAAATTGTAACCAGACTTGTTTGTTTGAGCGATCAGCTGAAGGAGGACTGAGTGGACTTGTAGGTTCTAAAGTTTTACATTGTTTTATTTTTGAATGCAGTTATTTTTGTACATAATTCTACATTTGTAAGTTCAACTTTCATTATAAAGAGATTGCACTACAGTACTTGTATTAGGTGAATTGAAATATACTATTTCTTTTATTTTTAACAGTGCAAATATTAGTAATCAAAAAATAAATATAAAATGATTACTGTATACTTGGTATTCTGTGTTGTAATTAAAATCAATATATTTGAAAATGTGGAAAACATCCAAAAATATTTAAATTAATGATATTCTATTATTAACTGTGCATTTAATCACAATTAATTTTTAATCATTTGACAGCCTTACTAAATATTTTAAAGCAAATCACTTAAAAAAATTTTAGCTCAGTGATTTTTTTGGTCAGATAAGAATGGGTTAAAATGTCAAAATATTTTCTCTGAGCCATCACAAAGACCTTTGTAGCGAAGCTTAGCTGTAACTACAACAATACCTGAACAAAACCTGAGCCACCAAAAGGAGACAAATACCTGCCACTCCTTGTCCAGGTTAAGTAACAAAGGTTGGTTAACACAAACCAAGCATATTGTCTGCTCTATAACTAATAATTAAAAACAAGGACAAAAATAAAAACATGACCTATATCTTTAGGATCATTTATAACGTTTAGCATGCTTTCCTTTGCTGCTAAAGCTTAGTAAACAATTGCTGGTGATTTGTTCAAAAAGCATGTGACTACCTCTTTGAATGGAATGTAACTGGATACAAGGCTAAGCAGGTATTAAAACAACAACTACACATAAAGAGGAAGAGTATTAAATTAAACACAGACCAGCAAGCCAGAAGTTAAGAGAAAATAGCCCAACACGTTGTGTAGTCATTGACTTAGGAGCAAAGTATGACTAATAATATCTTACATAAAGTTTAAAAGAGTTTTTTTCCCGTTTCTGTTGCTTAAAAAAGGAAATGAATAAATACAACTAATAGGGCTGTCAATTAATTGCAGTTAATGCATCTGATTAACGCAAACCAAATTAACTAGATTTTTAAAAATAACCACGATTAATGTCAGTTTTAATTGCGCTGTTTATAATAGAATGCCAATCTGAATTTATTATAAATATTTCTGGATGTTTTTCTACGACATATTCAAATTGGCATTCTATTATAAACAGTGCAACTAAAACTGACATTTAATCGTGACTATTTTTTTAAATCTCATGATTAATTGTGATTATTTTTTTTAATTGGTTGACAGCCCTAATAACTAAGTTCCTCCACATCCAATTACATGTACAAGCATTATCATCTATAAACACAAATACCCTGGAAACAGGGGATGCACTTTGATACACTAATGTCAAAAATAGTGTTATAAATTGTACAAGTTTACTCATATGCACTTATTACAAAAATTCAAATAGTAATATACAAATGGTCCTTTGAGTGTGTGAAAGCCACATCTTCAGCTGGTCTAAATTGGCAAAGCTCAACTGAAGTCAACAGAATTACATTGATTTACACCAGCTAACAATCAACTCTTGGAGTTTATGTTGTGAGCGTGTGCACAAGACACTGAGAAGTATGCTCCAGATATGCACCCACACAAAAAAAAGCCTCGAGCATGTGTTTTGTTTACAAGCATATGGGTGGGTCTGAAAATAACACATGAGCTGTACACATCAAGCACTGGATTGAATAAATGCTTTTTTACAATGATGAAGCTTTGCAATGAAATTTACATGAAGAATTTCCATAGAAACCTCTTTCAAGTAAGTGAAAAATTCCCCTTTTGCACAAGAAGATGCTGAGGTGGAAGAGTGGTGATAACTGGCAGCTGAGGCTTAGGGCTGTTCTCATAGTTCATGTCAAAACAGAGAGAAAAAGGAGTGAGGAGGATCCTTACAATTCTCAGAGCATAACGTATCAGTATTATCTTGTGTCGGGAAGCATTAGCAGAGGAATTTCCTGCTGAAGGCCCATAAAATGCCCTTTGATATGGAATTTCACCAGTTTGGTTTTGATTTATTTCACATTAAAAAGAAAAATAAATGTTGAGTCGCTGTTGCCACCTCTCTCCCATGTCAGTTACTTAACACCACATCCAGAGGCCTTTTGAATAAATATTTATCTGCACAGGGAAAGCTGGCATGTATGTGCACAGAGATGATGGAGAGCCACTCTTTAAGCAGTCATTCATCGTGTAAATAGTGAACATAAGAAGCTATGTTACTTTCGTTTAATAAGCAAGATCAGATTGGCAGCAGCAGCACGTCTAGTTCTTACAAAAGAAAACCACAAACCTTATTTCTTCTCAGACTGTATCCTAAAATCATCTTCAGTGAAGTCCACTCATTCACTGGTCCTAGAAATATGTGGAGAGAACTAACATATTCCCACAATAGGTGTGTCAGATCAAGCCATACTTCCTGCTTGCTGAACCCACCACCTAGCCAAGAAGTGCTGACACAGGCTCACATGTGCTCACAGAAGTAGAAATGAACTCACGCACCTAAGAGCTGCAGGATTTAGCCCAGCAGTTCCCAAACATTTTCCATGCGTGACCCCATTTTCACAAATATTGCTTCCTGTGACCCCAGACAGCACCAAGGATGCCATTTAAAAATGGCATCCTCCGCTCAGCTCGATCTCACCCGCATACAGTGTGTGTGAGGTTACGCTGCATGGAGGGTGCCATTTTGTAGAGCAAAATAGCGTCTTTCATGCCGCACGACCTCATTTATATGTTGCATCTGAGGTTACACTATGCGGAGGATGCCATTGTATAAAATGGTGTCCTCCACACACTTTGGATTGCCACGACCCCATTGGGTGATGAAGTGACCCCACTTGAGGTCATGACCCACAGTTTGGGAACTGCTAATTTAGCCCTTCATGTGGAAGATTCAATGAGGGAGGAATTAAAATCATAGAAGACGAGAGGAATGTAAAAGACCATTTATTTATGGCACAACCAAACACAATTCCTCTGAAATGGAAGAGATCCAGGACCAGCCAATGTGGCTTTAATACTTTGTCCTTGTCTTCATTGCAAAGTTAACTCAAGATATAACAAGTATTGTCTCAACTCACATCCTATCCACACACAAAAACCCTTAACAGAAGTGTGATGGTGTGGGTCACAACTCCATTTTAATGGGGTCACCAGAGCTGGAGTTAGACTTGCTGGGGCCCAGGGCCAAAGCACAAGCCCCACCGCCCTGGGCCGAAGCCCCACCGCCCTGGGCCAAAGCCCAAGAGCTTCAGCTCTGCATGGCAGAGCTTCAACTTTGGCCTCCTTACCCAGGGCGGTGGGGCTTGGGCAGGCTCAGGCTTCAGTCCCTCCTCATGTGGTCATGTAGTAATTGCTGTTGTCAGAAGGGGATTGCAGGGTAATGATGTTTGAGAACCCCAGTAAAAGCTAAAGCTGTAGTTAGCACAACTCGTCAGCTGCTAACACAACCGCTCTGCAACAGTGCACATGCTAGAGTGCTACAAGTCCTCCAAACTCTTCCCACAATTCTCCATGTGCACGGAAAGGACAGACAAGTTCTCCCACAATTCACTGGGGGAAAAATAATAGAGCTGCTCAACTTACTGCAGTGCAAAAAAACTCATAGAAAAAGCCCCCAGAAGTCTTAGTGCCACACATGAGTGAGTATCCAGGGCAGCTCGAGTGTTATTTCTCTGTGCAGCTGCCCTCACTCGAGCCAGGCTAACTTGAGAGAAGTAACTCAAGCATAGATAGCGCCAGTTAATGCTGCAGTGAAGACATTCCCACAGTGTCAAAGGTCTGAGGTTAAAATAAAATTTGTGCTGAAAATGCAACAAACAAAAGTAAGACAACAAATGAGATCACGTAATGCTTTCAGGGAAAGTAAAGTGGCAGAAGAAAAGCAAACTCCTCACCACAACCCAACCCCCAAGTTCCCTCTTTGGTCCTGATTCCAACTGTCAAACCCCCATCCCTAATTACCAACTGCTACCCAGCTATTAACTCTCCACAGCACCATCTTCCCACAACCTGGGGATGCCCTGGCCCTATCTCACTCTATCAGTCCCATTTAAACTGGTGTACCCCTTATTTCACCCTGCTCCTTCCAGCTTTGGGCTGCTGTTCCACCTCACTGCTCAGTCACTCCTTCTGCATGTAGAGCAGTTATGCTGGGAGAGATTTAGTACGCAAACAAACAAGACAGGAATTTACAATTAATTATGGTTGCACACAAAAACGGTGGACACTGTGTCATGCAGCAAGAAGGTAACAAGACCTCTTGCATAGGACTCTGGTGTGGAGACACCCTGAATATTACACTCAAGTCTGGGCATCACATTACCAGCTAAACACTGAAATCCCTCTGATTTATCACAGCACAGCAATAAAAATTACCAGGATACTGAAGGGATTAATACATAATGGAAGATTGAGGGCTTAAGTTCCTAGAGTACAACTTGTACAAGTGTCAAGTAAGGTGATGGCAAGGAAACCTAGTAGTTTATGAGTATTCAAAAGGTGTAATCCTCAAGGATGGAGAGGAGTTATTTATTGTGATACACAGAGATATAACTGGGAGTACTGGGACAAACTTCAGAAATTTAGGCTGAACATCCAGGAAAACTTAGTGAAAGTAAAAAGAAAAGGAGTACTTGTGGCACCTTAGAGACTAACAAATTTATTTGAGCATAAGCTTTCGTGAGCTACAGCTCACTTCATCAGATGCATTCAGCTGTGGAATCAGTGGAGCCAATTAGGGAGGGCTGAGGGGAACAAACACCCTCTCCCCTAACCCCAAGATTTTTGGGTTTGCTCAAAGTTCCATAAGTCAAGGAGACGGGACGGGAAGGCATTGCCTGACCACTTTTAACCAATGGTCCCATTCTAAATTAGTATGCTGCTGCCAGAGCAGTCCAAAGCTTTGCTCCAGCTGCATGGTCACAATGCCACAGAAATTTGACCCAGCCACCCCTCCATACAGAGAGGCGGCCAGGGCAAACTGCAGTGAATGGCATTGCGACCTGGTGCATGTGGTCACAATGACACTCAAATATGGCCTAGCTGTACCTCTGCCCAGACCACCAAGCCAAAATGGGATTGCAACCTAGCATACAGGGAGTCTGTTCCTATATGGCAGAGAGCATGGGAATCCTGGCGGCACCAGCTCATGCACCGTGTGGATAAGAGAGAGGGCAGACTCCCTGGCCGAGGCAGACCCGAGGTCCCTGACGGGGAGGGAACAAGCAGGGACCAGAATAAGGTCCCAGCCAGAGGGCAGGAGGGACCTGAATTTTCTCTCCCCCAAGTAATATTTGAATTGGCATCACTGTGTGGAATAGTCTTTAATGGAAATGGTTGCTCAGAAAACATAAAATGATATTTTTACAACAAGGTAAAGACAAATGTCTTTTATGTTCTAAACAACTGAACATATGACATATAACAAAGGCCTGGTTAAAAACCACCAACCTACAGCCGATCCCACGGGAGCCACTTCTCCAAATGTAAGGCTCATGCCAAGTGATCTCTGTGTCTTACAGACTTGTTTAGGCTGCCTGACCTCTTCAGAAGATCTTTTATGTCAGCATTATTTAAACTCAAAATACAGGCTAATGGTCCAGCCTCAGGGAAGAAACAGCAACCACAAACATTAACAAAATTATTAAAGAATAAAAGCAGACAGATGTGCCCATTAAATCGTTCCGAAATATTCAATGACCAGCTTCTCCCTGTAATCTCTTTTTAAAAAACCCAGCATAAAACAACACTATTCACATTGCTAAAGGTATAAATGGCAGCTAGGCTGAGGGGAAAGGAGCAGGGAGTTTTCAGATTCTCCCGCTTGGTGATGTAATCAATATAGCTGGAGAAGAGGGCAGCCAGGTCCTAACTCCAGTGGAGCTGCAGGCTGAAGATGGGGCTCACCTGGAGGCCTTGGACGAACCAGCCCAATTTTTCTGTCTGTGATCAAACCAGTTTTTAAACATTACACCACTCAGTACACAGTTTGGGGGAAATCTTGTTCATTATTAGAAGTATCACTCAAGATTTCTCCTTTCCTTTCTCGCAACACCAATAAAAGCTAAAACTCACTACCTAGACTAAATCATACAAAATGTATAGAAACATATCTAAGAAACAAAAGAGCTACCTCAAGAACCTTATGAATGAGCTGTTGACAACAGCCAACAAGTGTCCATCAATATGATATTTAATGCAAAATGGAGAGGAATTTTGAAAATTCCCCATCTCCCTAATTTTCACCTGTTTTACTGCCAACCATCAGAGACCCTTTTTTTTTTCTTTTTGATTTGCAAAAGGGCCATGAAGAGATATGTGCCCTCTGATTTTTACTATTAGCTGAAATAATTAAGATGACTCATTAGTTAGATTATTGTCTTCAGTTTACTTCATTGTAAATGGATAACCTTGATTATTTATTATTATATAATGTGTTTTAAAAAGTCCCCAGTAATTATTAGGGCCCCTATATGCTACGCACTGCACAAATACATAAGACGACACAGTCCCTGCCTTGCAGAGATTACAATCTAAAGACCAAATATTAAATAAAAGGGAGAGGAGAGGCATACACCATACAAGCAAAGTGGTCAGGGTGATGAGGGACATGGTTTGTCAACTCCAATTCCTTCTCTTTTAAAATAGATCCCATTGTTCTAAATATATTTCCTCTGCATGTCTTATTTTGGCAGTGACTTTGCATATAAACATAGGCCAATAACGATGTTTGCACTTTTGTGTTCACACCAACCCATCTACCCACTAAAGGCCCAACCCAGCAGTCAATAGCAACACTCACTGGTTTCAATCAGAGCTGGATCAAGCCCCGCAAGTGGGGCTCTATGCATCAGTCAATGTAAATGGGAGATTAACATACATTATAAAAGGTCATCACATTTTAAATAGTGTTTTCATTTGTACAGCTTGAAATCACCCTTAAATATGACAGTTACTTTGGGCTGGTTGAACATCCAAACTATTGGCTAGAATTGTTTCTGGCCCTAACATAGCTGAGCACAGGAGCAGAAAGGAGAGAGGAGCCTCCCTCAGTCTCCCAGGAGAAAGGTGGCAGGGAGTAGGCAGAGTTATGGCACTGTCCCCTCAAGTGCTTGCCAAAAGAATAGGGTGGACATGTGGGAGCATGAGGGAAGAAGTGTGCTGCACCCCATAAAGCGATCTCACAAGTTACCCTCCCCAGTATAATAGGACAGATCTGGGTGGAACTGTGACTCCAAGGAACTGTGACGCCTATGCTCACCATCCCTTCCTATGGGCTCTGTTCCTTCTAAGAGGGGCTCCTCTTACTAATCCAAAACCATTTAACTGCTAATATGAAAACAAGTGTCTAAATGTTTTCACGTTTAATTTATTCACATGTACAACTGCAGTTAATTTACCAAATGGGTCTAAGTATAATGGAAGCTGCCTACACAATTTTTCACTGTAAATGGCAAGTGTGGAATTATATCATATCCATTTTTTTCCCCCTTCTCATGGACATCCTCCTTCTTCCCTGTGATTTTTCTGAAGTTATCCAGTCCAAAGGGTAATCTCCTTTAGTCCTCATGCACTTTTTCATTCAGTTTTCGCTCAGACAAAATTCCCATTGAAGTCAATGGGAAAGGTGCTTTCCTGAAATCTAACATCCATTCCCTATTATACTGTAGTTTGATTGTAAGATTTTTGGGGGGAGATTTTGTAAGATTTTTCACTGTATGTGAGTAAAGTGCCTAGTATAATGGGGCCCTGATCCCTGACTGGGGCGTCTAGAGACTACTGTGACACAAATAATGATGAATTCATATAGTTCATGGTCACTAGTACCAAAATTCCCTACTCTCTCTTTTTCAATCAATTTCTCCCTCTCAAAGAGTAGACTCATTATCGTTTCTCCCTGGTATGATGCTGTGTTTTTTGGATCACAAAACGATCCTTTTCATAAGCAAGGATTCTCTTGGTGGATGCATGTTTTGCTGTGTTTCTTACCCACCAGATATCTGGGTAGTTAAAAATTGCCCATGAGTATGGCAGCCTGTGCTTTCAAAAACCTTGAAAGTCAGTCAAGGAATTTGTTGTTTTCACTCTCTATCCCAGGTGGCCTGGGGCGGAGCCCTGATGTAACTTTTCCTTCATTTCATTTTTCATTTCTCGTTACTTTAGGAAAAGATCCGCCAACTAACTTTTTTAAAATCAGGCATAATTTTGTGTATGTTCTTATTCCGATACCATGTACTATAAAGGTACCTGTTCACAAACACCTGTAATGGGTTTCAGTTTGGGTTTCAGAACTATGCCCACTCACCCTACCAGAAAGAAATATCCTGAAAGAAGAAAATAATTAAGAAGTTAATTAACCTAACTAGCCCAGGTGTTTGCCCAAGCACCCCTGGAGAGAGGAAACGTCCTCTGAAAAGGTATCAAAGATCAAAAGAACTTTGAAATGCTTGTACCGTTGCAGAAGGAAATGAAGATTGTATCTCAAGGTATAATTAACTGAAGTAAGTTGTAATATATAGAGATGCCTTTATAGGGATAGGCTATATGTACGTTGACTTCTGAGAAAAACAGCCAACACAGATCTTGGCTACATTAGCATTTTGTTTCTAATTTCCCATCCCTTGCACTAGCAGCAAAGTTCCATCAAACAGGCTGCTAATGGCTGGTAGCATTTTAACCACACTATTGTCTACATATGCTCTGAGCGAGTTCTAGATGGCACACTTAATTTTGATTTAAAATGATATTTCGAAACAAAAACCGTCGTTTTGTTTCAGACTTTTGAAACAAAATGAAATATTTTGCTTCATTTTCTAACTTTTACCAGCTGGAACAGAGTAAAAAGTGTGAAAACTGGGCCTTTCCACAATTTCCTCTAACAGCTAAAGGAGCGGGAATAAAAAAAGTGAGCGAAAGGGAATCAGAAATCAGAATCAGAAAGGGAAACACATTTTTACAAACACGTGGATTCCAAAAATCCAAAATGAAATGACCTTGTTGTCAAAACGAAACAAACGCATTTATTTTTAGTGTCAAATCAGAATGAAATTTTTCATTTTCAATTATCCAAGTGGTAAATCTTATTTTCTTTTTTAATAAAAAAAAAAATTATATTGTCTCTCTGGTGTTTTTTTTTTCTTTTTTGACAAGACTACATTTCCCAGCAGGAAAGTTTATTGTGAGAAAAAGTTTGACCAGCTCTAATGGTCAGTTTCACTGTTTGCCTGGTATAGCCTGTTAGCCAATTTCCTCTGTTGCTTACATGGGTCTTTAATACAGCAGAACTGAATGGGATTTTTTTTTTTTAAATAGGAGAGTTTGATTGTAAAATCATAAAAATTGGCAGGGAAACTAAGGGGCAGATGTAGTACCTGAAGCTTCTGCTAACTCCTTTTTTTTTTTTTTTAGACAAGATTTCAAGTTGACACTCTCCTTTTAACAATTCTGTTAATGATCTGTGAGGAACAGGTCATTTAAACAATGCTATATTGGCTCTGCAATGCTACAGGAGTACAAAGCAGTAATGACTGACTGCAGGAGCAAACTGTCTCCTGTGTGGCAAAAACCCACAAAAGTACCAAGGAAACGTCATGAATTTAAAAAACTGCAGTTAGTGTCCCAATGTTCCTTTGGGAGGGACGGGATCGACGCACTACCAAACAAGATGGAAGAGAGACCTACCCAATCCTTATGGGTTGCAAGGGAATCTTATGGATATCAACACAGCTACATAAAGACCCAAAAAGAAAAGGCATACTAGTGGCACCTTAGAGACTAACCAATTTATTTGAGCATAAGCTTTCATGAGCTACAGTGAGCTGTAGCTCACGAAAGCTTATGTTCAAATAAATTGGTTTGTCTCTAAGGTGTCACTAGTACTCCTTTTCTCTTTGCGAATACAAACTAACACGGCTGCTACTCTGAAACCTGTCATAAAGACCCAGTATCTCCAAATTGCTCTCCTGGCCTCTTCTCCCCTGTAGCAACATGGCTCCTTCTGGAGAACAGCCTCGCAGAAGCAGAAGAGGATTTCACAGCACAGAAGGTGAATCTGCTTGATTATACAAACTGGGGCACTGTTATGTTCTACAAGGAAATATCTGCAACTTTGTGAGTTGATGGTGCCTCAGGCCTTGTGTATAGTGGTGATGGTGGCGTCTAGGGTACATGTAGCTACATGCAGCAGTAAAAGGCAGGCTGCATCCACACTGTGGTATGCAGCTACACACAGCAGTGAAAGGCTCTGGCAGTGGGAAAAGGGCTCCAGAAGCTGCCAGAGACTTTCCCCCTGCCGCTACCAACCAGAACCTGCCCTGCTGCTGGAGTCTTTTAGTGGCGGGCAAAGGCTCCAGCAGCTTCCTGCTGCCGGAGCCTTTCCCCACTGCAGGGAGTCAGCAGGACACTACCTGCTAAAAAGAGCAGAGTAGACAAGGGAGGCTCAGCTTGGGCATGCAGGGAGCGGTGTAGGGTATATACCTTAAGGTTCTGGCATGTCTTTACTCTATTCGCTTAAGCTGTACTGTCTACACTGCTATTTATACCTGGGCTGGGGGGCATGCAGTGTATGTACTTCACAGGCCCCATAAGTGTAGACACAGCTTTAGAGCCTATCCAGCACCTTTGCAGCCCCAGCATACCTCCTCCACAACCTGTGGAGAGCTCTGACTTCAAAGCTGGCCGGAGTGACTTGAGGGGAGGAGGGGGAGCATACAATGGTGCCACCACATCTGCACTACCTGAATAGTTTCCAACAGGTTTTTATAGGAGTTTGTTCCCTTCCATGCACATCAGCAGAGGGGAACATAGGGCCTTAAGCCCTAAAGCAAGCATATAGGGCAGTGGATACACGCAGGGTGCAGGTCTGTTGAGTAAGAATGTATCATTTCTACATACTCACTTTTCTGACTAACTGTACTTTAAATAAATAAAGATGACAGTGTCACCACTGAATAATGTTAAATGGACAGCCGGCAAACACCGGAAGTCTGGTTTTTAAATAAGGAAGTACGTCTAATCATTTGAAAAGTTTTAAGAAACTACAAACATCCTCCCATAATGCAAGAAACATAAGCTAAGGGGACTGACTGAGAATGTCAGAATCCAAGGGAAACTTGGAACCAATGACCCACGCTTGTTCAATTCAGCAGAGTAAGCGATAGGGTCATAGAAAACAGCAGTATGGTATTTCAGGAAAGCACATTTTGAGGACCAAAGGCATCTAGTGAGTAAGGTGCAGTCGGAGGTGAGAAGGGAGGGAGACACCATGCAGTTCTGCAGCCCTCCTACCAGACTGGAGCTTTCTCTCCTGATAGATCTCAAGGACATGCCCCTGTCTCTTCCACTGTCCTCCAAAACCCATCCCCCTGAGTGCAGCATCTGTCAGAGTCTCAGTGCAGTGTACTTTACAGACTTCTCTGAGCCCTCTGTCTCCGTTCTGTGAGTTTTACTGTCCCCATGACCGTCTCTCCCCCATAGTAGCATGACACTTCCTGAAATATTTCTGAAGTATTTACTCTACCAGTGCTTAAAGATTAATATGGAGAATCAATAACGTTCCTAAAAAATAGCTACTTACTGCTAAATAAAAAGCCTGGCTTCTTATATGCAGCCACTTGCTTTTTTGTAGGTTAGCAATTATTTTCAGTTATGGACTATAGTAGACTTCCCTTATTTCAAACCTTTTAAGTAAGGCTGTCGATTAATTGCAGTTAACTCACGCGATTCACTCAAAAAAATTGATCACGATTAATTGCAGTTTTAATCACACTGTTAAATAGAATACCAACTGAAATGTATTAAATATCTTGGATGTTTTTCTACATTTTCATATATATTGTATTCCATATTGTAACTGAAATCAAAGTGTATATTTTATTACAAATATTTGCACTGTAAAAATGATAAACAAAAAAAGAAATAGTATTTTTCAATTCACCTCTTTCAAGTCCTATAGTGCAATCTCTTTATTGTGAAAGTGCAACTTATAAACGTAGATTTTTTTTGTTACACAACCGCACTCAAAAACAAAACAATGTAAAACTTCAGAGCTTGCAAGTCCACTCAGTCCTACTTCTTGTTCAGCCAATCACTAAGACAAACAAATTTGTTTACATTTAGAGGAGATAATACTGTCCTCTTCTTATCTACAATGTCACCAGAAAGCAAGAACAGGCATTTCAATGGCACTTTTGTAGCCTGCATTGCAAGGTATTTATGTGCCAGATATGCTAACCATTCGTATACCCCTTCAAGCTTCTGCCACCATTCCAGACAACATGTCTTCATGCTGATGATGCTTGTTAAAAAAAAAAATGCGTTAATTAAATTTGTGACTGAACTCCTTGGAGGAGAATTGTATGTCCCCTGCTCTGTTTTACCCACATTCTGCCATATGTTTCATGTTACAGAAGTCTCTGATAATGACCCAATACATTTTGTTCATTTTAAGAACACTTTCACTGCAGATTTGACAAAACGCAAAGAAGGTACCAATGTGAGATTTCTAAAGTTAGCCACAGCACACGACCCAAGGTTTAAGAATCTGAAGTGCCGTCCAAAATCTGAGAAGGACGAGGTGTGGAGCATGCTTTCAGATGCCTTAAAAGAGCAACACTCCGATGCGGACACTACAGAACATGGACCACCAAAAAGGAAAATCAACCTTCTGCTGATGACATCTGACTAGATGATGAAAATGAACATGCATCGGTCTGCGCTGCTTTGGATGGTTTTCGAGCAGAACCAATCATCAGCACGGACACATGTCCCCTGGAATGGTGGTTGAAGCATGAAGGGACATGTGAATCTTTAGCGCATCTGGCACATAAATATCTTGTGACGTCAGCTACAACAGTGCCATGAGAACACCTCTTCTCACTTTCAGGTGACATTGTAAACAAGAAGTGGGCAGCATTATTTCCTGAAAATGTAAACAAATTTATTTATCTGAGTGACTGAACAAGAAGTAGGACTGAGTGGACTTGCAGGCTCTAAAATTTTACATTGTTCTATTTTTGAATGCAGTTTGTTTGTACATTATTCTATATTTGTAGGTTCAACTTTCATGATTCACAGACTGCACTACAGTATTTGTATTTAGGTGAATTGAAAAAACTATTTCTTATTTTTTTACAGTGCAAAAACTTGTAATCAAAAATAAATATAAAGTGAGCACTGTACACTTTGTATTCTATGTTGTAATTGAAATAAATATATTTGAAAATGTAGAAAACATCCAAAATATTTAAATAAATGGTATTCTATTATTGTTTAACAGTGTGATTAATCACGATTAATTTTTTTAATAACTTGACAGACCTACTTTTAACATCTTGCATGTGTTTCATCAAATGCTGGTTTTGTCCCTGTCACTTTACTCTGTTCAAGATAAAAATTAAAATAATAAATTTTAAGAGAAGAAAACAAAGATACTATTAAAAGTTCAAGTTACCTACATTGTAAAACTACATTGACTCAAATGATATATCTTTATTATTGGACAGATGGACTACCCAGAATCACATGATGTTATTTTATTGATCAGGTGTTACTGGTTTGAGTAACCCTGAACATTTGTGTGGTTTACAAGGGAATCTTCTGTAATGTGGACTATAATACTTTGCTCTTGAGAAGCTGGAAACGGATCTTTCAATTAACTGAAAAACATGTGCCTGAAACCTCTAATTTTCTCTGTCATTATAATTTATTTTTGAAACCATGACGTTTAAAGGTGTGGTAATTAGATTATGATCCTGTTGCTGTCACTGAAATTATGTATATGGAAAATGTATCAAGATAATGCATTCTCCAAACTGAGGAATAACATGGACCATATGTATTTCATTATACTTCACATAAAATCAGATAACCTAACATTGACTGACTTTTCTGAATATATTTCCTTTTAAATAACAAAAAATAAACAGAAGTCATTATTCATTTGACCAGATTAGACTATACTATGCTGGTAAGATCTTAGACTTGCAAAGAATTTCAGGTATTGAGTGACTATTCTAAATAACACTCCATTACACATACCAATCTCAATAAGTCTCCTGAAGGCTTTTAATGATAGCTTGCAAACAGGTGGTTAAAAATTCACCTCCTACCTGAACTTCATGATTATTAGAGTTACAACAGAATAACATAATACTAGACGTACCCTATGATTATTCTGTTCTAATTATTATTATTCATTATTAGAATACATCACTGAGGCGGTCTTATATTTACTTCAGATATTCTCAGATTATAGGCAGTATAGTCCAGTGGATACCAGTGAACACAGATGCTAAAAATAATGGGAAAGAGTTTGAAAAGCAAACACTCCATGGGCCCATTTAGCCCTAATACGTAGAGCCCAGCGTAGATACAAAAATGTGGATCTGCATCCACCAGGATCAACCCGCAATCTGACCCACGATCCACTAGCTGTCTTTTACCTGTATCCACATCCACAACTGAAGCTGCAAGCCGTCTCACAAGGTCTAGTGACTGGGGGGATGAGGAGTTGAGGGAAGCGGGGGGGAAGGCAGCGGAGAGGCAAAGAGGAAAGAAGCGAGTGGGGGGGCGGGGTCTTGGGGGAAAGAGGCAGTGCGAGGGTTGGGACTGGGGGTAAGGGGCAGGGTCCCGAGGAGAAGGGGCAGCGTGGAGCGAGGGGCTGGGGGAAAGGGGCACTGCATCGCGTGCTGCTCCTGGGGGCTCACAAGTGACAGCACATGGCAGCAGCAGTGCGTGTTGCCTCACAGTGGTGCAGAGGGGTGGGGCACCGGGGCCCCGCCTGCTCCAATCCCAATGGGCAGGGACGCACCTGGCTGCCCAGGAGCCAGAGGGCCAGGCCCAGGACTAGGTGCTCAGCCAGTGCTGCCGGGCCAGGCCATGGTGGGGACACTGGTGCTCCCTAAGGGGCTCAAGCTGCTGGACAGGAAGTGACGCGGTGAGTGGGTGCTGGACAGCCCCGACTCCGACCTGCTGCCCAGTCCCAGCCACTGGCTGCCAGCCCCGAGTGTGCTGCGCTCCCCGGGTTGCCCAAGCCAGATGCCGCAGGCCAGGTGCCACTAACAAATAGAGCCCTGCGTGGTTGTATCTGCATCGGATCCACCAGCCGCAAAAATGGTGCACAGCTATCTGCATATTTGCAGGGCTCTACTAATACGAAGTAGATAAGTCAGTCTTGAAGTACAACCAGTGCGTTTTTCCTTTTCTGCCAGTTTTCATTGTGAGATTCTCCAACAGACTGAGTGGAGAAGACATTGAGCTAAAAATAATTCTACTCCTATTGGACATAATACCTTACAATGTAACACTGAATTTTTCAAGTTACATGTGCTCAGTATATAAGCATCATCATTTTTCATTCTGTGTCCCCCTCTCCTTTCTCCCTCCCCCCACCACCTCCTTCAAAAGAGAGAAACTCAATTAATTCCATTATTTTTCTAATTAACGCAAAAACTCACCTCAGGCACCTCTTCAGAGTCTTCTTAAGAGACCAAAAATCAGAGTATTTCAGACAAACTCAAAAAGCTAGAAAACTGCTTCATGAAAATGGACAAAAGAACTAATTTCACATCTAATTTAAATACTGACTAGATTGTGATTTCCACGAAAGCCATGCAAATAAGGCAGGAGTTGCGTCTTGGAAGTTCCTTCTATTAGAGCACATGTACACTAATTGGACCTGGCTAAAAGAAAATGCCCTTATTCAAGGGCTCCTTCATAGAGAATAGAACAGACTTTTTGGTTGTTTTCAGATCTAAATTGAAAATTATCCAGGCAGGGAAAAATATGACTGGCAAGATCCTTAGGAAAGAAGCCTGTCGCCTGTGAATCTGACGGGGGATGCACAGAAATAGACTCCACCTGAGTAACTACATCACCCTCCTGTTGAGCCTCATGAGGTCTGTCAGGGAGTTCCCAAGACCTACAGTTTATAGGAACCATCTCTCTCTCCCATTGGCCCCAGGAGGCATGTAGGGTCCTCCATGAGCCCTAGAAGATTTTCATCTCCCAACCCCTCTATGCCAGTCTTAATAGGCTATTCAGGGATGTCTTGAACTCCAGCTTCTGAGAGACTTACAAAACTCATCAGGACACTAGCTGCTCCAGGAGCTCCCTCCACTAATCCTAGGAAGTGCAAAACTCACAATCACTCATCCTGGCGGGAATCTTTAGTGCCCTCCCAAACCACAACCACCACCCCAGCAAGCCTCAGAGGAATAGTTGGCAGCTGTCCAACTGCAAACCAAATTATGCTCATGGGGCCTCCAATAAGAACATAAGAACAGCCATACTGGGTCAGACCAAAGGTCCATCTAGCCCAGTATCCTGGCTTCTGACAGTGACCAAAGCCAGGTGCCCCAGAGGGAATGAACAGAACAAGTAATCATCAAGCGATCCATCCCATCACCCATTCCCAGCTTCTGGCAAAGAGATTAGGGACACCATCTGTCATAAATATAAAGGGAAGGGTAAACACCTTTAAATCCCTCCTGGACAGAGGAAAAACTCTTTCACCTGTAAAGGGTTAAGAAGCTAAGATAACCTCGCTGGCACCTGACCAAAATGACCAATGAGGAGACAAGATACTTTCAAAGCTGGAAGGGGGAGAAACAAAGGGTTCTCTCTGTCTGTGTGATGCTTTTGCCGGGACCAGAGCAGGAATGCAGGTCAGAACTCCTGTAAAAAGTTAGTAAGCAATCTAGCTAGATATGCGTTAGATTCTGTTTTGTTTAAATGGCTGATAAAATAAGTTGTGCTGAATGGAATGTATATTCCTGTTTTTGTATCTTTTTGTAACTTAAGGCTTTGCCTAGAGGCATTCTCTATGTTTTGAATCTGATTACCCTGTAAGGTATTCACCATTCAGATTTTACAGAGGTGATTTGTTTACTTTTTCTTCAATTAAAATTCTTCTTTTAAGAACCTGATTCCTTTTCATTGTTCTTAAGATCCAAGGGTTTGGGTCTGTGTTCACCTATGCAAATTGGTGAGGATATTTATCAAGCCTCTCCCAGGAAAGGGGGTGTAGTGCTTGGGGGGATTTTTTGGGGCGGGAAAGACGTTTCCAAGTGGGCACTTCCCCTGTTCTTTGTGTAACACTTTGGTGGTGGCAGCGTTTAACCTAAGCCGGTAAGAATAAGCTTAGGAGGTTTTCATGCAGGTCCCCACATCTGTACCCTAGAGTTCAGAGTGGGGAAGGAACCTTGACACCATCCCTGCCCAAATAGCCAAAATAGGCTTATCTGGGACTAAGAAATCCACTAAGGTTTATGTGTGGTTGAGGATGACCTTCAATGAGCCTCCCAAAGCTCAAATATAGTGACGGGCACTCACTGATTCTAAAGTTTGGGGGATTAACCCAGCAACCCTCTTAAGGCCTGCAGGGGGGCTGATAAGCCCCCCTAAGGCTCACTACGGGTTCTCCTCTCCTGAAAAGCTCAGTAGCTCCACAGGAAAGAGGGAATGCCTGGCCCCTAACCACCAATCCAAACCCTGCTCTCTACAGCCCCTTAGACTGAGCAGGGGGCTTGGAAAAGAAGAGGATCAGAAGGATACCCCCTTTCTTGTGAACTTTCTGAGGTCTGCAGGAAAGGAGAACCCCAGAGAGCTTTAGGAGGCTCATCATCCCCACTGCAAGCGTTTTTGCAACCATTTTCTCCTTCTTCCATCAATAAGGCTCTCAACAGGTTACAACATTTGGAGGTCTACATTTACAAGGAAAAGAGATGTTGTTGTTGTTAATGAAAGAGCAGAACTCCAGCAGTCCTTTGATGACCAAATATTAAGCTTGCTGCAGCAGAAAGCACCATTACAAATCTGAACATTAATAACTTTTGAAATTAAAAGTTTAATCCTCTAACTTTTCATCCTGGACACCAGATCACAGGTAAGGAGCCCAGTAAACTAAATTTTATTCACTGTATGTCTTATTTTGCTTCAAAGTCAGATGGCTTTTTGAACTCTGGTGAGTGCATCTATTTTTAGGGTGTCATCATGCAAAAACTTCTTGTCCAATCGCTCCACATTTTGTTGAAAAACTGTTCCTTAGCCCCAAATATAAACTACCAATTTTGAGACTGAGAGGACTTTTGTATATGATGAGGAAGGAAAAGGTGGGGGGGGACAATGAAAAATTTGGGTTTATAGCAGAAACACAGTTGCAACTTTAAACTATGGAGTAGCTCCCGAAGTATTATCTATGTTTCTAAGTACTGAAATTAAGAAAATCTAAAATAATGACCATGAAGGGAATTTTAAACTGACTTCAGCAATGGGAGCCATAACATTCAAAGAGCATTATCCCCAGAAACGCCTGAATTAGAAAGCAACATTCAGCGGCCTAAAGTCTCAGTCAACCAGAGAACAGCTTTCTGTTTCATTCATTCTGCCTTGAATAAGCTGTTATCAAAAAGAAAGAGCCTCTTAGGGCAAAAGCCTAATGTTGTAGAACTTACATAAAGAGGTACTTCAGTGCAGCTCAGCTTCATTGTTACAGCATCTACAAACAGAATAAACCAGAGTAATTATCACACACTGAATCATGGGGCACTGATACTATTCAGGTTCTTATAGCACGCCAATCACCATGGTGTCTGAAAATCCTCCAGAATGAGGACATTAAGAGACTAACTTTATCAAATGTGCAGTTCTTCTCCAGTTTCTTACCTCATGGGAAAAAGAAATGCATGTGTATTTCTGGAGGAGGGGTCGTTTCTAGTTAATATGCTGTGTGTTTTTTTCAATACTATACACAGTAAACTAAACAAAACAGGTCAGTGAACATTTCTGAGTCCAGCCACCAAGATGTTAATATTGACAATAAGTGAAGTATTAAAACTTGTTGAGTATATCAGAGGCAGAGAAAGAATTGTAAATTTGATCCAGGGATGTAGTTGCACCTACTCTTGTAT
Source organism: Caretta caretta (assembly GCF_965140235.1). Lineage (NCBI taxonomy): Eukaryota > Metazoa > Chordata > Testudines > Cheloniidae > Caretta > Caretta caretta. The sequence continues at coordinate 49,688,909 of NC_134210.1, forward strand.
TTAACACCATAAATCAAGTGTCTGGTTTTTGGGTGTGTTTTTTTTTTAACTCCTTCATTTAAGAACCCCACAGGCTTCAGTCTGTCATTGGTTACCTGAAAAAGCACGTAAAGTGACAAGCAACTGCTTAGAGTAATTTAACAAATGCATTTTAGATGATCAATTTCAATTATTACTATTTTAATATAGTCAAGATAACACTGATTTCTAGTATTATATTTTGATTTCCTTTTCCAATGCATCCACAGAGACCGTTCCCTAAATTTAACATTTTTTAAAAAATTAGAAAAAAATCAAACTGGAAGCAACCAAGCCTTTAGAAAGCCCAGGCAGACATATATACTTACAAATCCTCTTCCTCAACTCACTGAAACAGAGAAAAAAAAGCCTGTCCGAAAAGAAGGCTGTCTCAACTCAGATGTGGCTATGCTGTTAAAGTTGAACCCTTTCCAGTAATAATATGATTATGTTGTACATAGCCTGCTCACGCATATGGATAGCCTGCTATGAGTCAGATATAATTGGAATGTTTCCCCTTTTACATACTGCAAAATTTACTTACAGAGTTTCCACCATGAACAAAAAACTTCTTTAGCAAATGGTTTATTTATACTAGTCTCATACAGCCCATCTTTTCATATGCACACAAGCAAAACTGGGCATGCTGCTATGTTTTGATTTTCACACAATTTTGACAAAAAGGCAAACTCCTTTGCAAGAACCTTGAGCACAAATGTCAAACTAAGGCCAGTCTTTCACACCATAAGCTTTGTAGATCTCCCCCTATTTCGTACTCATTCTGAAACCAATGTCTGGATTAACAGGTCAGGCATTGCCTGCTAACCCCTCCCAAACGGTAGTCAAATGAAGTCAATATTTAGTCAATAGCTACATTCAGATAGAAGCTCTTGTTTTGTTTTGTTGGGGGGGGGGGGTAGGAGGAGGAAGTTGGTTTCAAGGTGCTTTGTTCTGACTGCCAAGCACAGACAAGGTTCTTTAGTTATTCTGCAGACAGCCGTGAATCTGACCCAAACTGAGATTAACATCTGAAGCACACTCGTGTTTGTGCAGACTAAAGAGGGTTACGAAAGGTAACCCAAAAAGTTGTTTCTTGAGGAATTATCAAATACACTGGTTTTCCAAAAATATCATATTTCAGAAAGGATGAAGCCCATTACCTCCTATCTTGGATCTCTCATCAAGCCACAGTTATTGCCACCAACATGTTATATTTATAAACAAGTCAGCAGCAACTGCATCATTTGGTGTCATGCATGACAATGAAAAGAAAGGCATGTCACATCTGCTTTTGAGCGGCAACATGACAGCTAACAGAATCTCCACAACGTTTCTCTTCTATTTTCTGGAGAATCTATTAATCTCCAATTGTCCATGTACATAAAGGAGTACACAGACCATCAGACTTAAACCCACACAACCTCTTTTACAACATGAACACTGACCCTCACATAAATCGCAGTAGCATCTCAATAAAACAAAACATGCATCTAATTATGGTCACACAATAGATATAATTCCAAGAGATATACACCAACTCCCTCTCATTCTGCATGAGTGCACAGGGGGATGGGAAAGGCAGGGCTCCCTATGTCCTCTTCCTATTCCAGTGCACTTATGCAAGAGGAGGCATAACTTAGTACCTAATTTGGGGATTATGGTAGTGCCAATGGTCAGACTTGTACAACTCTTAATTTATTAGGAAGTGAAGTTCATACCATGTATACAGCACACACAATAAATAAAATTCACTTTAAACATGGACCTAGCACATACATTTCCTCATGCTTTATTTATATGCTATTTAGATCATAGGCTCTTCAGGACAGGGATCTTCTCTTCATATCCACACATAAAAGTGTCTAGCATAATGTTGATGCCATAGATACAATAAATAATATAAATACAGTAGGTCATTTGAATGGCAATTTCCCCTAATAAATGATGTTTACTAACCTAGCCTTCCAGTTATTAGGATTAATTGGTTAATGATCGTTTGTATAGCACTTCAAAAATGTAAATCACAATTAACATACTAAGAAGCTTTTACATTTCCAATGAGGCCTTGAATTTGACCTTTGATCTTGCTCACATGAGATGTATACCCATATGAAGATCAAAAATACACATAATTTTTATTGAACCCCTAATGTGTCACTGAGTTAACAAGAACAAACTCATAGAATTCAATAATATCTAAATTTTAAATTTATTTACACAAAAGATCAATTTCTCAAGTAGACAGTTTTATTAGTATTTTTATATTCTTCTAATAAATACCCATAACCTGCAAACTGCCTAGCCTTATGAAAATGTTAAATGTGGTGTAGAATGCTGGCTGTACTGGTTTAAAACATACTTGTGATTGTCTATAAACAAACTTTATAATCACCAACTTTTAATGGTGTTTCTTAGAAACAAAAGGGCATTTAATTGATCCTCTTTTCACTTCCTGCATAGGAACCTGTTAACATTAACATATATAATAATAATGTTCTAAGCAAACAGTTCTGCTTTGCTGTTTTTTTTTCCACATTTGTTTTGATGGCAGTTGTTGTTTAGAAAAAGTTCCACTCAAGTGATCCAAGTCTTCCCCCCAGTGCTAAGCCCAAGTCACTCACCTGGCTGCTGGGAATCACTGAAATTCACTAAAAACAAATGCAAAGCACTATATTTAGGAAGGAAAAAATCAAGTGCACAGCTACAAAATTGGAAATAACTAGCTAGGCAGTAGTACTACCAAAAAGGAACTGGGGGTTATAGCAAATCACAAACTGAATATGAGCCAACAACGTGATACTGCTGCAAAAAAGGCAAATGTCATTCTGAGATATGTTAGCAGAAGTGTTGTCTACAACAGTGGTTCTCAACCAGGCATCCGGGGCATCTGGGGGGCTACGAGCAAGTTTCAGGGGGTCCATCAAGCAGGGCCGGCATTAGATTTCCTGGGGTCCAGAGCAGATAGCCAAAGCCCCACCACATGGGACTGAAGCCCAGGGCCCTAAGTCACGTTACCCAGGGCTGAAGCCGAAGCCTGAGCAATGTAATTTCATGGGGGCCTCTGTGTCATGGGGCGCCAGGCAATTACCATGCTTGGTGCCCCTTAGTGTCAGCCCTGTCTTTTATATACAGAAAACCAGTTATTGTGGCACAAGTGGCCCATGGAGTTTTTATAACACGTTTTGCGGGAGAGGAGCTCAGAAATAAAAAAGTTGAGAAACCCTGGCCTACAAGACATGGAAGATAATTGTTCCATTCTATTCATCACTTGTGAGGCTTCAGCTGGAGTATTGTGTCCAGTTTCAGGCACCACAGTGTAAGAAAGATATAAACAAATTAAAGAGTTCAAAGGAGAGCAACAAAAATGATAAAAAGTTTGGAAAACATGACATATGAAGAAAGGTTGAAAGAATTAGACACTTTTAGTCTATAGAAGAGAAGACTGAAGGGAGACATGATAGCAGTCTTCAAATATGTTGAGGTCGGTTACATAGGGAATGGTAATCAATTATTCTCCCTGTCCACTAAAGATAGGTTAAGAAGTAATCAGCTTAGTTTGCAGGAAGGGAGATTCAGGTTAGATACTAGGGAAAAATGTTTATCTATAAGACTATTAAGCTCTGGAACAGTTTACCTAGGGAGGCTGTGGAATTCCCACCATTGGAAGTTTTAGGAACAAGCTAGACAAACCACCTTTCAGGGATGGTGGATGTGCACTTCATCTTGCCTCAGCATGGCAGGATGGACTAGACGACCTCCTGTGGTCCTTTCCAGCCCTGCATTTCTATCATTCTATGACTACAGAAGAAATCCTCCCACCGTGGCCATGGAACCAGAACAAAGTTGCTCTGTAGTCACTACTACAGCCTAAGGAATGGAGGAGATTTCCAGGGTCCTGACACCACATCACCCACCATCTCTGGAGGATTCATGAAGCAGCAGATTCTCCAATGCCAAGCCAAACTGCCACCACAGACTAACTGCACAATTGCACTGAGAGGCACTAGGCAGTAGCTACACTGAGCACGAGTGCAGACCCCATGCAATTTCCTGCTATACACACATCCCTCCACATAGTGGAACTACATGAGTTCCCTTGTGTCAGGGGTCAATCTGGGTGATGGGAGAGAAAATTGAGAAGGATTTGGACCTAAAAAACCACCATTTCCAATTTCAGCCTTCTCCCACTGAAGTTAAACTCCCATTAACTTCAACAGCGGCAGGATCAGCCTATAAATCAGATCTTTCCTCATTATACGCAAATTTGAGTCAGTTCAGTAGTGAACTTGACAAAAAACGCACATGATTATGTGCCATAATTTGGAGAAGTCCAAGGCATAGGCTTGTTGTCCAATCTAGTTGAATATCTGCGCTTTATCTAAGAAAATCTGCACCAAGTACATCAATTTACACTCTCTTACCACTGGAGCAAATGGGAAATCTGTGAATTTAAGAATTGTTGTAGGTAAATTCTATCAGTGATTATCCCCAAAGTTTAAAAGAATAGAATTTACCCAAAAAGGGTTTTGAAAATGTCTAGTTTGCCACTTTCCCCAATGGAAATTGAATTTTTTGTGTCCTAACCTACTTGAGATGGTTAAGAATGTTTATTACTTTTATCGTAGTAAAGATACATTTTAACAATTTTTACCTATTTACTTTACAAGAATCTTAAATTACATTTCAGTTTCTTTTTTTTTAAATACACGACTGCTTTTAGTTTTTAAAACTGTGTTTTTTCCAAATACCGGAGGTACCTTTAATAAGGGACCCAGCAAGGAAATCTGTCACTGGAAAATGTGAATGGAAGTGTGTCATGCGGAGAACATGTTAATGGAAAAGGTTTCTGTTATCAAACCTTTTCAGTTTGTACATACTAGAGAAATTAGATAATGGAAAGTACACAGGAGAAATTCCAGTAATAATGCCTTTTATCGTGCTTGACAAGGTGATCATCGGACATTACTTTATTAATGGTGTTTTTTTCAACGAGAATTTTCTGAATCTTATTTGGATTGCAGCAGCACCTACTGTGTGTTAGATGCTTTTTAAAAGGAGAAGGACATATTTTCTGATCCAAAGTCAAAGGCCCTGATCCCACAAGTTGGCCTGCAGCTCAGTATTTGAGCTTGCCTTCCCCAAAAATGAGGTCCTGCACTGTGATCCAGGAGAGGCAAACTGCTGCACCATTAAACTAGGGGCTCCACACAGGTAAGCAGTTTGACTGCCTAGATCAGATTCAGAATCAGGATTGGAGCATCCATCATTTAGTGTTTGTAAGCCTTTCAGAATAAAGTATAGTACAAAAGATAAATTAAATTCATATTTCTATTGTCTCTTAAACTGTATATAGAATACAAAGTTATGTGTGTAGACACATTTACATGTTCCTTTTTGCATAATGGTCCAACACCTCTGTACCACACAGCTCTATTGTCATCCCATAATCTGTAGAGTAAATTACTAAAATCAAAATGCTGACCTGTGAAAATAAACCTACAGTTAAAAGCCATGAGTATCTTGGAATGTATATCTCATTTCCATGATTGTGATGCCCCATACTTTAATACATGTTTGTAAAACACTTTGAGGAATACAAGTCCTATTATTATTTTAGAGGCCAGCACCCCAAATTTGATTTTGATCGACTGAGTGTGGAGTGGGGCGACTGACCCGCTCCGATAGGCAAGGGTTAAAAGCAGCCAAGCTAGACTGATTGGGGAAGCAGCCACAGCTGTGGCCACCTCAATCAGGGCCCAGCCAGCCCTTATAAGAGGGCTGGGGGCCAGGAGCTAAGAGTGTCTCTCTCCAGCTCTGGAGGGAGAAGGGCTAGCTGCCTGAAAGGAAGGTACCTGAACTGGAGCAGTGCTGGGGAGCTCCAGCCTGGTAAAACCCCAGGCTGCAAGCCTTGTTGAAGGCCTACAGAGGTACTGGGGCTGCAGACATACGGCCTGGGAAATAGGCAAAGGCAGCAGGTCCTAACCCCTTGCCGATGATGAGTGCCATTACAGACTTCAGTCTGCCCCGGTGAGTGGGGGCTAGATGATGACTGGCAGTAGCCACTTAGGCAAGGTGGGTTTAGAGACTTGGGGGTTCCCTGCGGAGGAGAGACCCAGACTGTGGGGTACTGCTGAGGCAGAACCCTGAGGTAAAGGGCACCAGGGTCTGGGAGGGACGGGGCCAGCAGCAGGCGAGACACTGGCCTGCAGAGGGAGCTCCATATGCTGGAAAACAGCTAATTCCCAAGATCACCAGCAGGAGGCGCTGTGCCAGTGAGTCTCACTTTGCTACACGGAACAACATGAAACAAAAGGAGTCTTTGTATTTTAACAATAGTGGCCATGTAAAGGTCATTAGCAGGCAAGAAAATACTTCCACTGAGCACATACGCGCACATACACCCCCCATCCTCACCCCACAATACCCTTACTGCCCCTTACACAAAATTATGAGATTCTGAGGGGTGCTTATAAAACCAGAGATTTCCAGTAAAATACTGCTGGCGGGAACTGTTTTATTGCAACATATGTGGCAACTTGAATCACAATACATTATATACCAAAAGGCACTATCATTGTTTCCTGTCAGGACACACTGCACAGAGATCAAATCTTAGTCAGTACAGAATGTACTTTTATGCACAGCTTCTTGCCGTGGACCAAAACTAAAAGATCTTAAAATAATTCAGTGACAGAAAAAAAGTAGCCAGTTGCAGCAAAAATATGATGACTACTTAATTCCAAAATGCATGGATTTGTATCATATAACCAAGGTTTTTCAAATCAGTCTTAATTCTAATTCTGATGAAGATGCATAGCATGAACTGCGGGGGGAACAGCTACCAGCCTTGCAGTCATTTACTTCATTCCAATATTTTTCAAAGTGAGAAGTAAAATAATCCCTTACCTATAAATGTATAATGAAACAGCTTGCATAGGTCTTGATCACCTCACTTTGCACTCGTCTGCTCTTGAAATCAAGAGAACTTGAGAAACTTAACTAAAATTTCTTTTACAAACACCGTTCATATCAACAAGAGAAACACACTTCTCATTTTATTTGGGACTAAAATAAAAGATCACTTATCTTCCTGAAGATTATCACCCAATTCACCGCTCAGTTAAAATACTAGTGTTTTCATTAGTTAAAGCCACCACTATTTTGTGTTGCACTGCAGAGAAAATATTTGAAGAGCCAAAATAAAAATGCTCCTTTAGTACCAGTTTTGGAAGCTGTGTTACTTTTTAAGAGTGTTGTTTGCTAACACTATCGATGAAGATATTTTAAATACTAAAGAAGCCATTGTACTGGGGCAATAATTTTGTACCACCATTAAAACCAATGTTTCTTTCTTCATCATTTTTCATAAAGGTTCCACAAAGCTCACAGTCACAGGCAGGAGATGATATAAAAACTCTGCCCTTGTACTGTTCACTGGTAAGAATACTGAATAAATGAATGCTAGAGCAATGCTTTTCTAACTGTGTTCAAACATATAATCCAATACTAAATGTGATGGTTCATCACCTCTTCAACCTTTGACTTTTCCACATAAGTGCTCTAACTTCATGAATAAAGTTTAGGAGGTTTCTCTACCAAGCTATGCTAGCTGTGTGTCTCATCACATTTCTGTAATATGCAGTTCATCTGCCTTTTTGAGCAGTGGGAAAAGGCTGCTCTGAGTATGCTATTTGTCTAAATTAGGAATTGCTGAAATACATCTACGTTGACATAAAGTTGTCTCAGCATTCTGTCTTGTTCTGAGGGTGACTCTATGGAACAGAGTTAAGGTGTTTAGGTGACTTTAGCTATATATCTGCATGCTTTCACTTCAGTCCTGGGTGGCGGGGCTCAGGCTTCAGCTTTAGCCCTGGGCGGCAGGGCTCAGGCTATAGTCCCCACACCCAGGGATGAACCCCTTGGGCTTCAGCCACCCCGCCCAGTGTGATGGGATTCGGGCTTCAGCTTTGGTTCCCCCCCGACCCGGGACATGCATTAATCATGCAGTGTGTCACAGTGCAATGAACTTTGAGAACCCCTGGGCTAAAGCGATACATGCTTTCAATTTTAACTGCAGGATGAAGGGGGGTGGGGGTTTGCTAGGAAACTCCCTCAGGTTTTTCAAAATCCACAAGCTATTCCTGCAGTCACCCTCCCATTCTCTTCCCCCTCTTGCAGAACTAATTTCTTAAGGATGAAGCATGAAGTTTCCCTTTGCTCCTCCCTCTCCCAATGGGGAGCTCATGAGCTCTGCAAGCTTTGAAAGTTCCACAAGAAGTGCTGGAGGAAAATCCATTCCTCCTTAGCATGAGCTGTACATGTACGAAGGCTCACAAAGGATATATATTCAGTCCTGGACTGTAGCAGGCTAATCTACAACTCTACCTGCTATCTTCCTTAAAATGTGGCAGCACTATGGAAATTTCCTCCTCCCCCTATCCCTCAACTGCCAGCAATGCAAATCCAACCTGAGCTCTAAGAATCAAGGTGTGGTTGTTTTATTCACACCGCCATCCTTAGTAATAACATTTCTGCAATTTAAACTTGCTTAAACAATTATGTTAATGATGTATGAGACAGAACGGATTTCTGCTCACTCTCCCATGGCCACGTTAGCATTGCAGAACAATTAAGGAGTAAGTAATTGTAACATTTTTGTCAGTAAAGTCATCAGATATGACTCAGTGTCATAGGGAGCAGATTTTGTTGGGTAAGATGGCATTATTTTTAAATGGTCTCTTTCTGATCATAAATACAATTCAGCTTGTTGTTTATGGCAGTGGTTCTCAAACTTTTGTACTGATGACCCCTTTCACACAGCAGGCCTAAGAGTGCGGCCCCACCCCCTTATAAAGTTTGAGAACCCCTGGTTTATGGCTTTCAGTATCCATCTTAATGATACTCAGACTGTAAGTATCAACGAGCCTGTAGTAACTTTAAAAATATATATTGATTTTTAACTTATCAATGAACAACTTTGAAGAAAAAACTGAAACTATCTGAAAAGTGTCGAGATGCTCAGAAAAGCCATTCAGAACCAAAAGGAGTAAAATACAATCAGTAGATAGAGTTGAGAAGTGACATCTAAGGAAGTTTAGATGCATGAAAAGCTGTGGTTGTAGCAATATATGTGAGATGATTTACAAGTATACTAAATACAGTTTTCATTACAAAGTTTCCCTATAAATTAAATGTTTGGGTATAGACAGACAGAAATTGTCAAATGTAGATCTGAAATGCATGTGCAAATCCTATCCCATTTGCAAATGGGCTCCTGGGTGTACATAATGATTAACTGTCCACCTAAGCGTTCATATATGCATGCAAATGATTATGAGGAATCTGCATTCTAGGCAGCCACTTCTGAAAACTGGGTCCATAGTTTTCAAAACTATGTAGCTCAGCTCAAATGATCTTAATGCAACAAAAGTGAATTTGCTTTTTGACGTACAATAGCATTTCCCAACCTCTAGATAAGGTACTAGTAAAATAGATCCATTTCTACCCTACACACCACACACTCCTCATAATATGGTCTCTTTCCTCAATTTTGTCTCAGACACCGGCATCACCTAAGCAGGCAACAAGAGTTGTGTGACCTCTTACTTTTATATTAACAAAGGAAGCCACACATTAGTTGATAGCTGGAATAAGAAATCATCTTTTCTGTTGTCTAAAAATATCTAGGTTCTAGAAATGTAGTGAAGGTTCTCTCACCCACCTTGGCACAGTGAATGTTAATATAACTTCCACAATGAGTGCAAGCATCTGGGTGATGCGGATATAACCCTAAAGCTATGTGTTGCTCTTGCTCCATGGAGAAGCTCCAAATGCTATCAATAGGAGCTGTGTGCAGAGACCGAGCCTTTTAAGTTATCCTTCTAACTATTATTTCTGGATGCACTTCTCCCTTCAGTACTGTTAAACTGTTTTGTAACCTATTTTGAGTCTTGTATATGAAAATATAACAGACCTCATCACATTTGACTACAGTCTATAAATGCAAGTACAAGGCATCTATGCAGGCTGCAGTATATCACACAGCTAGCATCTGTAGAAGCGGTATGGCTGGCTGGAAAATGGAAATGATTCATGAAGAGTGAATTGGTGTTGGGGAAATGGAGTTGCTCAGAGACCAGGATTTTAACGTTTAATGTTCACTATAGTAGTAACGTGCCAGGCTGAAGAGAGATTTTGAGGCAGGATCTGAAGAGTCAACAGGAAAATTCCTGTGTTTTTAAGGACTTCAGATGTATAAGCATGTACACCCTGTGTACAGCATGGAGCTCTGCTCTGTGTTGCTGCCTGCATAGCAGCATGCAGGTTCTCCCATCATCCACCAAGCACAGCTACGTAAGGGCCCGTGGAGGCTATCTGATACATTGCACTGGAATGGCTCAGCTGCTGGTGGGGACAGGGAGCATTCCTCCCTTGAGCCCCCTGCCCTCTTCCCTATATCTGTGCAATGCATAGCCCAGATCTAAGCTGGGCACTCAACAGAAGGTTTGTCTTATGTTTCTTTTATGTTTTACCTTGCACCAGGCCACAAGTTACAGCAGCTTTCTCCAAAGTCTTGCTTGTGCAAGTAAAAGCAACGAAGCATGGCTGTGATTCTGGTGACTTGGGAAGCCTTACATCTCTATAGTAATAATAATAATAAACCATACTGGACCAATAAAATACAGTTCAATGCATTTTTAATAAACCTAAAGAGCCTGCTGAACAACCTGGGTTCAGTATCATGTCATCACCAACTAGTGCTGCTAGAATAAAGGGTCTTTCAGTGTAAATAAATATTTCCAGAAATTCATCACTTGACCATAACCTTTGACTATGATAAGATGAAACCTAGCAGTACAGGTATCATTTTTATTATTGGTATTACAATAGCACCTACTAGCCCCTTTTTACTAAGCATTGTACAAACACATGTAATATTATATAAGAGTATATTCCCCAAAGAGTCTACAGTATTATCATCATCCCATTTTACAGATTGGAAATTAGGGCACAGAAGTATTAAGTGACTGACCCAAGGCCACACAGGAAGTCTGTGGCAAAAGTGGGAAATGAAGCCAGATCTCTGAATCACAGCCCAGCACCTTAGCCATAGACCATCCTTCCTATCATCCCTGAAGCATATACTTAAAAACTGCTATTTGGATTAAAAGAAAGTTAAACCATAGTTTTCTGAAATGTCCCTGGCGCCCAAATGCTGAAGTCTCCACAGGGGAAGCTCCCAATGGAGCCAATAGGATTTTGGGCTGAATTAGGACAGCAGTTTTAAGCTCATTGGGAGAACATTGCTGTATATTAAATAACTGATTGTGGGCTTCAAAACCTAGTCTTTAACTCAAGCTTTTCTGCCTAACTGAGAAGATCAGGAGATTACCTGATCTTTTATTTTTAAAACATACCAGACCATAGGATCTGCTCATCAATTTAATTATTTTATCATCAAGTACACAAAAACTGCCCTGCAAGAAGAAAACCCAAAAAACAAACATATATTTTTAGTATAAACATTTATGAAAACACCAGTCTCTAATTTTTGTTTTTGGCTTGCTAATGTGTACAGTTTTGTGAAGACAAAGATAACTCTTTGTCTATGTAGGAAACTGACACATGGCCCTTTAACATTCCTCCACTGGTGGTCCCTTGTACACTGCACCAAGCTGACATATCTCATCCTCACCTTCAAGGCTTTGGCACAGCTCTCTCATCCTACATGGCAGATGTTGTCTCCTTCCACATTGTCCCTTTCTTTCCCTCCAAGAGTGACACCAGACTTAATGCCCTGTTCCTACACTTATTCTCATATCTGATCCTATTCCACACACACACAAAAAAAGGAGTACTTGTGGCACCTTAGAGACTAACAAATTTATCTGTGCTTAAGCTTTCATGAGCTACAGCTCACTTCACTGGATGCATGCAGTGGAAAATTTTCCACTGCATGCATCCAATATAGCTCACGAAAGCTTACGCTCAGATAAATTGGTTAGTCTCTAAGGTGCCACAAGTACTCCTTTTCTTTTTGTGAATACAGACTAACACGGTTGCTACTCTGAAACCTATCATTCCCATCAGAGTCTCAAATAAACTGTTCCTGTTTTCTTTCATAATTTTATTTCTTTTAGCTTTCCAGTTCATCTTTGTTGTTGTTGCTGTTCAGTTGAAACAATGTTTGACTCCAGTTCAGAAGTACCAGTATAAGCATTTTTCAATACAGCTATAATGTAAGTGACTCGCTGAAAGTCCTAGCTTATTATTTCTGCCTTCTGCTACTCAATTGTTAATTGAGATACTATCAAAACAAGCAAAAGTGCTGGTGCTTAGCTCAAACTTGGGGAAAAATTATCAGGAGCATAACTGCTGCTTCCTTCACACCCTGGGTCAGTCCAGCCAGAATCATTCTGGGAATCCACTTGTTGGCTGGAAGCCAGCACCTGGTTCACCAGCTGTCCCGATGACAGCCCAGTCAGAGATGCACACTCATAAGACCAGCCTCAGAGCTTAAATTCATAACTTTGCTAGACACTGGAAATCACAGTCTTAATAAAGACACTGGATTCATGGCTTATTACAACAATCTATAAGCCACTAAGCCCCTTTTTTGTCCTATGGTGTTAATAGGCCAGTTCACCTTGAATCGTCCCTTAGCTTAGCATAGGGGTAGGCACTAGGTGGACCATGGGCCAAATCCAGACCACCAGATGCTTTTGAATGGACCCTGAAATATTTTTATTTACTTATCATCATTGATGTTTTATTATTATTATTATTATTATTATTAATTTCTCTGAAGTCTGGCCCTTCACTTTGACCAAGAAATTTAGACCTGGACAAACAATAATGGACTGCCCCTAGTTTACCATATTCTATCGGTTCAACCTGGCATCTAGCTGGGACACTGGGATTACCTTTCCCAGGCCTACAGAAGAGCTCTGTGTAAGCTCCAAAGCTTGTCTCTCTCACCAACAGAAGTTGGTCCAGGACAAGATCTTACTTCACCCACCTTGTGTCTCTAATATCCTGGGACTCCCGCGCTACAAAAACAGAGAGCCTAGGACAGACACCTGGCCCCTGAGCTCTCCCTAGCAGGACCCGCCCTTGGAAGGGAGGTGATGGGCTCAGCAGCAGCAGACCCTCCCTCGGGTGTGCGATTTCCCCGGCAAACACATCCTTAGCCTCCCACTCCCTCCAAGGACCCCAGTACTAGTGGCGATCAGCGCTGCCCCCCCCGCACCCTGCATGTCACACTGCCCAAGGGGCGGCTCGCCCCAGCCCTTCGCCCCGCAATGCAGCAGCGCAGCTGCTCGGGGGCACTGACCAACCCTGGGACGCGAACCCGCAGCAGAGGCGAGACCAGCCGCCTCGGGCGAAGGCACCTGACCGAGGGCCACAGCTGGACACTCAGACCCCCAGCACCGCGCAAACGCCAGGCTGCAACCTTTACCTGCGGCAGGGAGGCTCAGCCCCGCTCTGGGCGGCCGGGCTGCCCCCGCCTCAGGCGGGCCGGTCTTTGCAGGAGAGGCGGGAAGCCGGGCTGGAGACCTGCTGATGGAGAAGGCGCCCTACACTGCCCAGAGACCGGCGCCCGCCGGGCTCCGCTGCCGAGGGGAGGAGCCCGGCGCTGCACAGCCCAGCGGACCTGCAGCTGCGTGTGAGCGCCGCCGCCTTTCCCCCGCGCCTGAGCGGGGGGAGGGACGCGCTCAGTCCTCTCCGGCGCCCGAGACGCGCTGGCCCTGTTGCCAGTTCCTGGGGAGCTTTGGTCGCTGCCCAGCTAGGGGGACAGAGACGTCGGGAAAGGGGCCGGCTGCCTCTATAGCACCCCTCCGCGGGGCATGGCAGGCCCCAAACGTTTAAAACTCTTGAGTCAGGCTGCCAGGCATCCTGGGATTTTATCTTTCTTTCTTTCTTTATTGAAAAGGGCCCCAAACTATATATATAAAAGCCACTAAGCCCCTTTTTTGTCCTATGGTGTTAATAGGCCAGTTCACCTTGAATCGTCCCTTAGCATAGGGGTAGGCACTAGGTGGACCATGGGCCAAATCCAGACCACCAGATGCTTTTGAATGGACCTTCTGGTTTGCGATCATTTTCAAAGGTTCCTTTTCCCCCCTCACACCCGCGCTTTGGAGGGCCTCAGGGAATCACCAGCCTCCAGAAGCTGGGGCTTTAAGAAAAACCATCAACTATCACGAGATGAGCAATAAGGTTACAGGGAGCAGCACCATCGCATTTTCCCTTCTTGGAAGTCAGGAACTGTGTTAAGGAGGGTTAGCTCCAGTTGTACTGTGGTAGCACACAAAAGCCACATTGTTACAGACACTGTTGTAAATGCATAGTCAGACAGACTCAGCTCCTCAAAAGGTATTTAGGCACCTAAATCCCACCAATTTCTATGGGAGTTTTGTGCCTAAATACCTTTGAGGTCTGGGCCACAGTCTCTGCTCTGAAATGTTACAACTTTTATTCCATCAACCCAGAGAGACAAAGCTCAATGATGCGCAATGTCCTTCATCGAACTCTAAGGAAGCCCTATTAATCCTAAAATAACTTATATATCATCTTTTGCTATGTTAATGTTTTTTAAAAAAACTATTGCTATGTTTGTATGCAGTGTTACTGTAGCCATGTTGGCCCCAGGATACTAGAGAGACAAGGTGGGTGAGGTAATATCTTTTATTTCAAAGGCTTGTCTCTCTCACCAACCGACATTGGTCCAATAAAAGATATTACCTCACCCACCTTGTCTCTCTAGTATGGCTGTGCTTGTAATTCATGCTCTAGGACGGTACCACTGCCCTCTACTGCATGGATTCATAAGGCATGAGGGATGAACTGTATGCCATAGTCTGTATATATCTAGCAGCGTTTCTTTCCTTTTACTCAATTTGTAGGCGGCTGTGCTTTGGGATCAAAGTTCTAAATCCTGCACTCCGCCATCACCTTTTGAGCAGCTAGAGTGCATAGTGAGAAATGTTCATTCTTCGAATGCCATAGATTTGCCACACTATTACTAATCATTGCCTGGTTTGTGTTCTATTATACAGAGAGCACTACACAAACATTAACCCTTATGCCCCTCAGCCCCAGTGAGGTGTAGAAATATTCTTATCCCTGCTTCACAGACAAGGCAACAGATACAAAAAGATTTCTTGACTAACTCAAAGCCACACAGTGGCTTTGCAAAATATACCCTAGAGTCCAGATAATGCAATAGTCTTTTACATAATAGTACTTTCATTCTAAAGGATCACATTAGATTTTGCTTTCCATACCATCCTGAATGTACGGTATATATATGCCCTTTGTACTGCTAATGTGATAAATTATCTATTTAGGTATAAACTGGTCAATGTCTGTGGCATTTTCCTAATATGATACAAGAGGTGCAACTATAGTGAAACTTTTGTTAACAGTCACCTACTAACCCTGGCAACCTGCCCTTATGGGCAACAAAATCTCAATCTCTGTTGTACTACATTATGCAGCTGCTTGTTAGAACTTCAAAGAAAATAGTCACTTACATGCCCACCATTAACAGTTTTCCCTGTGTTGTTTTTTTTTAGTCTCATCCCCAAATGAAATGGTCCACTGCAGTGTCATTGAATAGGCAGAATAAGGGATGTCTTAAATCAGTTATTAATGTTTACAATTTTAATAGATAATAAAATGATAAATAACCTATTGTCCTCTTGACCAAATTGGCCGAATTTTTTGTTCTTGATTTCCTACCTATTTTTTAAAATGATATTGGATCGGCTGTTTTATTAAAATAATCAAACATTTAACACAAATTTGCATTTTGTAACATATTTTAAAAGGTTACTATGGTTATCCTGAGTTTTAGTGTCTTACTTCATACGTCTTAACCTGATTTGCTGGAAAACTGGTCCTGATGAATGCACAACCTCTTCCATCATGATGGAAGTACTCCCTACAGAATCTTCCATAGATTCTGTTGAGCCTATCCCTAGTATTGCTCACCTCCCATTCAAACTGCTTGTATTATGTTTTGTGATTGCCTCTATCTGACAAGGAGAAAATCCTCATAGTGTCTCCCAGCCTTCCCTCAGACTTGATTGTTGACTTTTCCGCAAAGTGGCTGACCTGGCAGTAGGCCAAAGGCACCCTCTACACTGTTCCAGAGTAGCAGCCATGTTAGTCTGTATTCGCAAAAAGAAAAGGAGGACTTGTGGCACCTTAGAGACTAACAAATTTATTTGAGCACAAGCTTTGAGCTGTAGCTCACGAAAGCTTACGCCCAGATAAATTTGTTGCCTTCTACACTGTGAAAATTAATATATTAGAGTGGCCACTTAATGCAGATATTACTGGGTTATAGCACAGTTTGGTAAGAAAGTTAAGACATGGTTTGGTCCCATCTACACAGGCATCACCAAAATCACGTGAAGCCTATGAGGGCATTAGTCTGTAGTAACCAATCAGCCCAAAGGGTATAATTTATAGTGTACCTTGGACTAAAGGTATGCAGAACTGGGAAAGTGGTTCCTTACCAGGCATTTATTTATATTTTTATGTTTCTTTCACAGGTTCTGTTATTCCAACACTACGCACAGATGCTAATGTAACAAGTTCACTTTGCTAGAGGTTTGTTACTGTGCTCTGTGGGAGCCTCCCTTGGAATTAAAAAATAAAAATTATCTGGAAAGCAATTGTCTTCCTTTGGTTCCTTGCCTGGGAAATCACTATAAACCTGCTGCATATGCAATATTTCTTTCTCCCGTGCCTACAGTGCTCTCCCTATCCCAGTGTGCCAAGTGCCCACTCTCTTCATTCCGATCTCTCCTGAAACCCCACTTCTGCAAGGTTCACAATATTAACCCACTGACTGAAAAGCAGCGTATGTACTACCAGGCTCAAAGGATTCCAATCTATTGTGTCTGATCTTTGTGTGCCTTTCAGACTGCCAGCCCCTTGCAGCAAGGATGTCTGCATTTAGTACAGCACTTGGTAAGTTGTCTGCATGCACAAAATAAATAAAACAAAACATTCTGCATAGAGAGCAGCTACAGAATTAGGTCCAAAATTGTCTCAGTGTTAAAAGCCAGAGCTACACATCACACATTAAATTAATTTATAGAAAAGTTGTGGCCAAGAACGTTAATACACTGGAGGCTCCTTGCTAAGAACATGAGGTCATTACCAGACTCAAATTATATAATGGAAGACTCAAGCTTCTCATTTATTTGCACAGGATGCCCTCAATGTAATTATTGGCTTACGTGCCCATCATTTTCTTTTATTTAAAAATAAATAGTTTTGCCATCCCATTTAAAGAAGCAGACCTATCACCCTGCTGCAACAAAAATACAGCTCAGAGAGGCAGCCCTGCCCCACATGAATTGGATTTCTGAAGGAGATCAGAACAAGGTGATGTACTCACCATTTGCAAGACCAGGAACCTTGCCCTCCACAAGGAAAAATAAACCTGCATTCAGAATTTGCTGATCATCATTCATTCCTCCATTCTTTGTAGCTTAACACCAAGCTTGTCACCTCCTGTGCTCTCTGGGCCAAATCCAGGGTACAGTGAGGTCCCATTAACTTCAGTGGGACCAGGATGTAATCTTGCATACAGGTCTTTTAGATGTCAGAGCTGGAAAAAGAGAATAAATTATGGTGTAAATTCAGAGTGAAAAGAACATAAGAGTCAGATCCATGGAGGAACAAGACAATCGGATGATGACTTGCAGCAAAATCTTTACTAGAACAACTTATTTATATAGGACCTTTCATCCAAACCAATCCCAATGTGCTTTAAAGACAGCATACAGAGGGATTGTTTCACCACCATTGAAATCCAGCCACCTCTCATCTGCAAGCAATCCATCTGGCACCTGCACACTTCATTAAAATTTATGAAGCAAGTGAAGAATTACTTATACAAATGAAGATCTCTTTTCCCTTCCCCACTCCCTTTGCAAAAAGTGCTATGGAAACTTTCTTGAAAATAAGTGCTCAGGATCTTTCATTTACATCTCATCTCCAACAGTACAGTGGCCTCTAGCATTAGGCTGGGACATTGGTTCATAACTGAATTAGAGAGAAGTGTCACTTAAGCCCTGATCCAACAAACACTTGAGCACTTGCATAACTTTATTCTTGTTAGCAGTCCCAGTGAAATCAATGGGCCTACAATTTGTGAACCAAGCATTTAATTCTCACAGTAGAAAAAAAAAGTCAGAAGATTGGCTTTAGAAGCATTACATTTGAAAAATAATTACTGTATCTTTTGCTTTGCCTTCAGTTTTTGAGCTCTCTCTCCACAGCTGTGAGACCAAAGGTACTGCATCAGGCATATCAGAAGGCCAAAGAGAACAACAGATGATCCAGTGCCAAGCTGCAAACTCAGGAGTGAAATATCAGCTAAAATCACCTCTGCCTGTTGAAAATGGTGCCAGTATTGGGTACCAGTTCTCTATACTCATAGCTTCATGCAATTGAACAATTCCCTCCCTTCTGGAAGGCCATACTCACCATGGCTGGTGCTGTGAGTGACACCATGCAAAAAGCACTCTGAAGGAGAAGCGCCAATCAGCATGTCTTGTTTAAAACTTTGGGGGAGCAAGAGAAGGGAGATTATACTAACAATGGTACCTCTGTGTTTTATCTGTAGCAGCTGCCAGTGCAGCTTTGAGGGGTTCCCGCTCCACACCCATGGAACGCCCAAGCCAGATAAAGAGAAAGAGGACTCCGGATAACATGTTCAGTGAGATCCTGCAAGCCAGTGATGCATCAGGCTGTGAACAGAAGGCCTGAAGGATGAATAATGCAGACTGTATGTAGAAGGAAAGAGCGGACAGGAGAAAGGCCCAGGAGTTGGAGAGGGACATAACGTACCAGGACATAATGGGGTTTCCTTCTGCAGAAAACACAGATACTTCAGACTGTTGTGGACCTGCAAGTTCAACAGTCCTGAACTCACCTCCCTTTGCAGCCCTTGGAGAGCTCCAGGCTAGCACCTCCCTCAACTTTCCATGTGGCATCAGGGGACGCATCCCTGCTCCTACCACTCCACACCAGGGAGATATTAAGGACAATCACAACTTCATATACACTGACCTGAGAAGCCACAGTTGATGCACGTGTAGCTAAAATGGACATGAATGTTCCTTCCCCTTCTTTAGCTCTGTTCCATAAATTAAAGTTTTAATATCTTTGCTTTTAACTTGCACAGAATTTTTTAAAATGTTTTTGTTACTCAATAGAACTCTATTGTTTGGAAAACAAAGTCATTTTTATAAGTTCCCAACATATGCTGCAGACTGTCTGGTGGTATTGAAAGCACCAACTTACTTGCGATTTTATACTTTGATACAACTCATAGGATCAGTGACACTCTGTAATAATTATAAATGTACAGCAAACACCACAAAATGAATAGATGCATTGTCAGTTTTATATTCATAGAGGTACACCAAGTACCACGCAATTCCTAACAGGCCCCCAAACTGCAAAGCCTGGTAGAGCATAGTACACCACAATGCATTACTGTGGCTCTCTTAAAGTACTCTTTTAGAGCCTCCATGAGCCGTATAGCTCTGTGCTGAGCTCTTCAGATAATAGCACTTGCATCAGGCTGATCAAACTCAGCAGACAGCCACTCCACCTTCATTCTGCAGCTTGGCAGCAGCTTTTCACCATTTGCTTCACAGATATTATGCAGGACACAGCAAGCAACAATAACCATTGGGATATTTTTCTCACTGAGTTCCATTCTTGTGAGTAAACAATGCCTGCATCCCTTCAATCTGCCAAAAGCTTATTGAACTGTCTGCACCTGCTGAGCCAGTATTTAAGTCTTTCCTGGCAGGTGTATGGCTTCATGAGCCAGGGTAGTAAGGGGTAGGCCGGGTCCCCCTAGGTTCACTATTGGCATTTCAACATCGCCACTGGTAATCCACCACTTGGGAAAGAATGTCCCTCCTTGTAGCTTTCTGAACAATCCTGTGTTCTTAAAGATGAAGGCTTCATACACCTTTCTTACCATCTAACACTGATATCAGTAAAGCATCCCCAGTGATTCACCAACACTTGCATAACCATATCAAAATAGCCCTTGCTGTTGATGTACTCTGTGTCAAGGTGGTCTGGTGCCCAATTAGGGACATGCATGCCATCTATTACTCCACTGCTATTCAGAAACCCCAAATCCATGCACTATGTCCCACAAATGGCTGAGAGTCACGGTCCTGTGTAGCAGCAGAGAACTAATGGTCCTGCATGTTTACATGACAAATGACTCCGACAGTGGATTTTCCAACACCAAAATGACTTCCCACTGATCAGTAGCAATCCAGCATTGCAAGTTTCTGCAGTGTGATCACCGCTCACTTCTTGTCAGTGCAGCTCTCATTCTCATGTCCCTGTGCTGGAGGGCCGGCAAGCTCAGCACACAAATCCAGGAACGTGACCTTGTGCATCTGAAAGTTCTGCAGCCACTGCTCATCATCCCATAGCTGCACTATGATGTTATCCCACCAGCCAGTGCTCGTTTCTTGGGCGCAGAAGTGGTTCTCTACCATTTGCAGCTGCTTCATGTATGCCACCAACACTTCACTTTGTCCCACAGCAGTCTGCCCTCCAGGAAATCATCATGTTCCCCGCAGCTCTTCTTGCAGCTCTGAAAATACTGGATGATTGTGCATTCTGTGCTCGCAACGCTAACAACAATAGTGCAGAGCTCCACACACTCCATGCTTCAGTCAGAGATGCCAGGCAGTGACAAGTCCCACACAGGTTCATTTTCAAAACAGGCATGAAAATTATGGGCTAGAGATGGCATTATGGGGTGGAGAAAGTTGCGTGATGGGAACTTGACCCCTCATTCCAGTCACCCTTGTGCAACTTGTTTCTGCCCAATTATTCATTGCCAAAAACTTCCCAAAAGTCAGGGTGCCCGACAGTGGAAAGTTGCACATTGGGATACCTACCTATGGTGCATCACAACAAGCACTTCTGGTAAATACACGCAGTGCCAATGCAAGAAGCATGCGCGCAAGTGATATACTAACTGCGGCAGCTCTATGCCAATGCAACTTGTGTCAGCAAAAGTTTGCAGTGTAGACATGCCCTAAGTATCTTTAAAGGACTCCCAAACAAATGCTGACCAGATTTATTTCTGCTTAACATAGACCACAGCTCAAGGCGGTTTACTGGGAGATAATATAGATTTTAGCATTACTAACTCAAAAGTACTTTCCCCAATTTAAAATATGTATTTATCACATGTAGATCCAGGATATTTGATAAATACACTGCTTGCAGTGTTCCTGGCATCAAGTTACCTGACTTGTCATGCAGTTAAATGTAATTAACTAATAGTTATTTAATTTTATCATGCTGTATAGAATGTCTTTTTACTGCACAGCAAATATGGAAGTAAAAGTCATTCATATCTGTTACTCCCATAATACAGGCACTATGTGTCTCTACTTTATTTAGAGAATAACAGCCAAGGAAATAAAGGTGTCACATAGCAATATTTATGTGGGTGAACAGGAGAGTTGTTGGCTCCATTTAACAGGCCAAGTTTAATGGACAATCCTTTATTTATTATGCAATTTTGCATAAAAAAATTATGCAGCTTGATTGGCTCTGCTTTTTTCTTTGATGCCTCTTATGAAATAACCCACCTGTCATTTAAACTGAAACTTTTGATCTGCTGAGTGTTAATTGATTCAATTTGCAAAAGTAAATTGAGTCTTTACTCAAAATTATTTTTTTAAGATAGTATTACATAATCAACGTATCATTGTGGGCCAGGGTGACAGGATCATTTCTTCATCTTATGAAGTAGTACATTACCCCAAGAACGGGACTGCTACAAAAGTAGGGAGGTCATTCTTCTCTTGCACATGAGATGCAGGCTTAATTTGCTTCAAAATGAGAACAGCTCCCACTAATCGCCACAATAGTTCTGATTGTGTTTGTGCAACATTAAGAGCATTTTGATGCACAGACAGTATTCTTGAGGTATTATGATGCCCAAATTGGTGATAGGAGAGACAAGTCTCTAGTACAGATAAACCTGTGCAATATAATGCTGATGCTTCTTTGGTGAGGCAGATCAGGAAAAGATTGTTTTCCAAAAATCAAAAGACAGGATACCAGGGTATGATAAGGCATTCCCTGAGTGAAAAATGCAATTTGTGTCTGCTTCATCATGCTCTAAGTCTACATGAGGATGGACCCCGAGAGAGAGTGGCCCTGAGTTGGGTGTAACGCTCCCAGATTTGGGTTTGCTAGGCTGTCACTTGGTAGAGCTCAAAAGTCAGCAAACCAAACTGAATGAGTGAGATTTTAAATCCAGGACATGAGGTTTATGGCACCATTCTTAATAGCATTATGTCCTGAGAAGAGCAAGAAGCAGAGGCAGGTACCCCAGGAATGGGGGTGGCTGATGTAGCTCTCCACCATTAAAAATGAGTAATACGGCTTCACTACTTTACTCCTCTGCCACACCACTGCTCTCTTGCCAGCAACTGACCTACTTGATTTACCTCAGAGCTGGTGTTGGGCCTTGTCTCTCAGTCCACACTGGTTTGCTATAAAACCAAGACTAGATTATTCGAGTACATCAGAAAGTGAATAAAGCTTCATGGAGAGGAGACTCCCATTCACCTAGAGACAGTGGTGGCATTTGCTGTTCTCACTAGAAATACAAACCCAGAGGCTAAGAGGCTCTGGTTTCTCATCCTTCAGCCACAATGCCCCTAAGCTTTCCCTTTTGTCAGCGTGGAACCTCATAACCTCTCCATTGCACCCCTGTGATGAAGGCAAAGGATGCTGAACTACCCCCAGTCTTTACAACTTCATGCAACTTCCCTGAAGCCTCCTCCCATCAACTCAAGTATCACAATTTTGAGCAGCATCACACCCTACTTCTTATCCTTAGGGCAGCGGTCCTCAAACTTTTGAGGGTCGTGCCCCCCCTTACCCCTGTTGGCACTCCCCCCTGGAGCCAGAAGCAGGGCCGTGGCTCAGGGGAGGGGGGGAGAGAAGGGACGTGAACAGAGGTAAGGGGGCTGAGGCTGGGGCAACAGCTGGGCGGGGGTTGTGGCTGCAAGCAGGGCTGCAGCCAGGGGCTGAGACGGGAACAGAGCCACAGCTGGGCTGCAGTGGGGGCTGGCAGCTGGACCTGCAGCCAAGTGCAGCTCTGCTCCTGACCTTGCCCCCAGCCTTGGCCCTCGGCCAGGAATGGAGTCAGCGGCCAACGCTGGGGTCTGGCGCATGGCTGAGAATGGAGCCGCACCAAGACAGGGGACGGGATCAGGCATAGGGCTGGGAGCCTAGGGCAGGACTGGAGCAGAGCTGGGGGCAAGAAGAGGCTGGGTGATGCTCCTTCCTCCCCCCCAGGCTCTGCCATGCCCCCATACTTTGGGGACCTCTTTCTTAGGGGCATGGGAAATGACAGTTGCTCTCCAAAGAAGCCCAGAATGCTTATGTAACAGTCATTGTCTTGGCTAACACATCAGGCATTGAACCAGGAGCCTCCAGAACTTAAAGCATGAGCTGCTATAGTGTAATCTTAAGATCCTGTTAGAATTATTAATATCTGAAATTAACATTGATATAAGAAGCCAAACACCAATTTAACCATACATTCCTTTGTTAAATCTAAAGGCCAAATGGTATTTATACACTTGCTCGAAACATGCCTAAAAAGCCTAACTAATAAGCAATTTACTACATCCAAACAGTAACAAAACATTTAGAAGCATTTGATCAAGATACTTACAAACAGGCTAAACCCAGGAGTGCTTAGACCTGTACTGGTTGGCTCCAATGTGGTCATGCAAGTATTAGCAATGAACCCTTGTAAAAAAGAGTTTACTTTTTACACCCTTTAATAAATAAGCAATGTCATTGCCAATGACTGTCTTTTGCTAAAAACCAATTTAAGAGAAAAGAAAAGGAGTACTTGTGGCACCTTAGAGACTAACCAATTTATTTGAGCATGAGCTTTCGTGAGCTACAGCTGCTGTAGCTCACGAAAGCTCATGCTCAAATAAATTGGTTAGTCTCTAAGGTGCCACAAGTACTCCTTTTCTTTTTGCGAATACAGACTAACACGGCTGTTCCTCTGAAACCAATTTAAGAGAGTTCACCCTAATTTCCAGTCTTAATCCAGCTAAGATTTACAACCTCCTCTCTTCCAAGGACTTTTCTCCCCTCCTTCTTGCTGCTCAACAGTTTTTCCATTGCATCTGGGCTCACACAGGCTTTAACACTTCCCATGTAAATAGCAGGTCCCTACTTTCCTCTTCTTGCTGGAGGACTCTTTGGAAGAATGGACTAGGGTGAAGTTATCACAACAGATGGAAACTTGAGCTGCATCTTTCCAAGTGTATATCTACCATTCTGTCCCTTTCTCCACTTGCTTGTACTCTACGCCCACATTAGAGAACAAAGTATCAGTTCAGGGTTTCAGGCCCTTGTAGCGACATCACCATTTTACTCCATTTTGCTGGCAAAAGAAACAAGGGCTTAATATTAATAAAAAAAGAACTCAAAGCCAAGGTTTCTCAAATCACCACCATTGCTGCAATTGTGCTCATGTAACATCCATTTGGCAACTACAGAAATTGTTCACATGGAGGAGTAGCAGTAAATGTATTTTTGGCTAGCCTAAAGAAGTTTAGCTCCTGAAAACAAGAGCACACTCAACATAACCAGCTAGCTCTATAGAGGCCAACGGCAAGTGTTCCATGGACCAGCAGTAGTCCACAGATCACACTTTGTGAAACTTCTCTAGATCAAGCAGCATGACATATCTAAGGTCTTAATATCTGGGTTAAAATAAAAAACATGAGGCTAATAAGGTAAGCTGACTATACTTGTGAAATATTTACTTGTGATAGTTCTTTTGAATGGGATTTGAAGTCTTTCAGTTGTTTCCTATTTTTGTAGTCTTCCAAATAGCCTACTAGCAATGTTATGGGGAAAAATAGATTTATTTACAGTCTAAGTTATTACAACTTCCCCATTTTAAGTAGCTTTAGTAATATGATTAAAGGTAGTATAGTCCAACATAACAGCATTCAAAGGACGACAGTTGATATTCAAAAGGTGCTGGCCCTAGAGAATTTTAGAACACTTAGTGGCAATAAAAGCTTTAATCATATTGCGCCACAAAAAAGCATCCACTGAAGTGAGGTCAGAGTTCTCATTGAGGAATGCTTTCTTTAGTAAACTTGGGGGTGGGGCGGAGAAGAGAACAGCCCCACCCGCTCCTTCCTCCCCTGCATTTCAAGTGACAAAGGAAAGGGAAGAGACAAGTTTTAACACTTTACCCACAACCCAGCATCATTTTTGGGTGCATGAGAAGGGACTTGGTAGCCGCTCTTCTGTCATTCTTCCACATTATCCATGTTTGGGAGGACCAAAGGTATAAGATGCAAAAGCTATTTGAAAGAGGCAACTGCAGAACACATCCCATCAAAAGCCTTCCTAAATCAGGTAGATGCACATTTTGTATAACAACTGGATTGGTGAAAGTGTATTAATTGTGCATTTCAAAGACGTACCAACCTGGTAATACCAAAGTGACCTGCTGGTCTAGGGAGCGTGCACATGAAAGGTTTCTTCCTCTTGCCCCCTTTAGGGTGAGAAAAGCCCCATACATACACCCAGAAAGCTACATTCAAGAGGCAACACACATGGTTAGTGTTCTTATAGCAATGTAAAGCCATCCTACTGCATTCTAATATTTGTGGATTACTAGATTGTTAGGCATACAATATTAGTCTTTAGTACATGCACTTCAGGAGGATTAATTGTATATGAGAATCTTAGCTTCTCTTTAAGTATCTTCTCTTACATTTGCAATCAACAATGCATTAGTGCTTTAAAAAAAGCATATGCTAGTATACATAAAGACAGACCATTGTAGACATTTACTGGTCGATATCTGTTTCAGTCATTTGTTCAGTTTGATAGTCTCTCCTATTAGAATGCTAAAATTAGAAAACAAATTACAGAAGCCCTATTGGTAACAAATAACCCTGATCTTTACAGATGCGGAGAGAAAAACATAAATGTATTAAAAAAAAATCCTGCTAACTACAGAAGACTTGAGGTAATTTTCAGAATAGCATGAACACAATCCTGTTAAGTAGTAGGAGCTGTGGGTGCAGCCATCACATTAGACACGCACAGCCAGCTGAAACTTGATGCCGTACGGGGCAGTGAACCTGATTACAACCCAGATACTCCCAGTTTCTGGAAGTGCTGTTGTGTCAGAATAGCAATGCCCACCTGACTTACCATTAGTGAGAAACTGCTCAAGCAAGATGACATGAATCTTAGGATCGTACAATCTTGTACCAGTGAAAAATTCAATCAAAAGCCTGCAAGGTTATTTAAGTAATCTTCCTAAAATTAAGATCTCAAATATCATTAGCAGTACAAGAGAGCCATGCTTCTGTTTTAATTATATATTTCTAATTACACTCTACCTCCACTGTTTTACTTTAGCAAGCTCATCTTTAAGACATCCACTGATGACCAATTCTTTTTTCATATTAAATGACCAAAGCAGGGCTATTGGTTATACCACCATTTTAATTGCACCTCCTCTTCCTGCGGCTCTGCTCTCCATATAATAGTGTGTCTTGGAGTTCCAGATACCTGCCTCACAGGCCCAGATTTCTTTACACAGGAGATTGAAACTAGACATCACCAAAGCAGCTTTCCAAGATGTTTTCCCTAGTAAGACCGTAAAACATCTGGCTATTAAGAGAAACATCCCCCTCTGTGACTCAAAATTGCATTCAAATTCACCCACCAGAGGGATTACGTGAGCAAACTTTCAAGAGCACTTTATGGACTAAGAGGGCTGAGTAAAATTACACATCCCACCACCTGTGTGCCAGCAGCCCTTCCAACTCGCATGAAGTCTCAAAGGTGATTGAACCTGAATTACTTTAACATTAATTTTATAATGTATTGAATTCCAAATAAAAAAAATGAAGTCACCATTCAGACTGTTTCCAGGAATGTTTAAAAAAACAAAAAACAAAAAAGATACAATAAATTAATGCTTAGGAATCAAAGTTTTCAGTGTCCCAGTATCAAGTGTAATCTTTCTCCTTCACTCTCCCTGTGTACTGTCCATAAGTAAAATACACACTGGCCTGCACATGGTAATGGATACGCAGGCTGGAGATTCAATCAGGGCTCTAAACTGTAAGATATCCAGGATTTTAGCTAAAATCTACATGAATTTTTCATTTTATTTCTGCAACTAATATCTATATCTGCCACATCGGGCCAAGATACCGAGATCACGTGTACCACCCTTTGTAGGCTTCAGATCATATTGTATCCCAGTCACCTTCCATATCCAGGTCAGAGCAGATGCATGTTAGAAATCAACTTGTGTCCTCACCACAACCTACATATATGCACTATTGACCACCAGAAGCCTCGTTGCAATATAGACAAAAAATTCCCTTCCCAAACACTCAAGAGAAGCTTGAAGGGTGGTGCAGGTTATAACAAACAATTCATGTATGCAATAAGGCAGATTTAAGTACATTGCACAGCGCAAGTGAAGGGATTCAGCAGATATGGGGAGAGTGGGAGGGGAAGGAGCAAAAGTTAATATTGATGCTGGAACTGGAACTGAGGATTTCCTCACTGATGAGTCTTTTAGTTAGTTTAAAAAAAAATAAAATAAATCTAAGTTGCTTTAAGGGAAAAACTTAATCCAAATAACCTATTTTGCCTAGAATTGATTTTTCTTATGAGTTAGCATTCACTTTTCAAAAGTGAATACATTGCAAGAATTTCAGTAAAGATACTGAGCTCAGACTGTTCCTGTACCCCTAAAAAATGCTTCACTATTATCCACTATTTTCTGAGACAGAGAGAATTGCTTTTTATTAAGATACCAAAGATTTGAACTGGGAAATGAAAAGGGAATGAAAAAAACGCCACAATGCAGTCAAGCTATATCAAAGCCATACTTAGTTTTATTCCTGTGGCCAAGTACCTGAGATTTGAGATATACCAATTTTTACAGGATTGATGAATATTAAAGTTAAACAATCTTTTTTTTTTTGGGGGGGGGGGGGGGGACGGAGGAGGAGAAAAAAGGAGCAATATAAAATGAATTTCATAGACACATTTAGAGGAACAAAGTCTCACTTTGTACTGATCCACAAGATGTATTTTAGTAGTTAAATAGCTTTGGAATAAAACTTTAAAATCTTGGTGGTCAAAAAATTACATGGAAAGTTTGTCTTGAAAGGGTCCATTCTTTCTGTCATCAGTAATCCAGTCTCTTCAAAACACATTCTGCAGGAGTTGTTTCCATTTCCTGAAGAAAAGTAGTATTTTGAAAGCTGCTACAGAAAAAAAAAGTTATCTGAGGAAAGCTTCGCAGATTTCAAATCCAAGGAATTGTCCACAAATATGATGTATGGAATTAGACAGTTAGTTACTCGTAGTTTGTTCCAGAACCCTCAAAATACCATTAGTTTTGTTCTCCTCTAGAGAAGTGGTCTTTTTCCTTGTCATGGTAGCAAACAGTGCATCCATCATTCCCAGAACTTCAAGTAGTTCCGCCTGGTAATCAATTTCTTTTTCTATGATCTCTTGGAGTCTTAAGAATTGTTTATCAATGACTGCCGATTGTCCAACCACTGGGAGATATATATCTGGAGGAAGGAAAGTTACTTAAGTTAGTCTATGTGTGGATATCCATTTCACTTGGTTCTTATTTTATAAGCATATATTTTACTTTTTAAATATATAGTTATTTCTGTTAACTTTTGCTTTGTGGCAAGATGGAGAATATTTTAATGGCCTTCTGAAAAGTTATTGATATAGTCTTATAGTAACTTTCAAGCTAGTAAGCCTGAAGGGGGCTTAAATTTTGTTTACATGTTTAGTACTTGTGGTATTATGTACTGGGAGAAGTTGGGGAAGCTAGTCATACCACACAACTACATAAGAATAGTGCCAAGGGCACTCAGAGCCTGGGACGGATGCTCTTTTTTATAGTGAGCATTAATCAAAGTGAAGTGTATAGTCTGATCAATCATCTGGCAAGAAAAAATAAAGCTTGGAATTTTCTGATCTCTACTTTGACCACTTTTTTTATTATATCAGTTTTAAATTCCACGCTGGGTGTCTAGGCAAAATGTAGAACTTTACTCTTTGGAACAGCATAAGCTTAGCTTGTAATACTAGGAGTTTCCTTTTGGTATAGTACTTACCAATAATCATTTCTGCAACTTTTATCAGCATAGGGGCAAATCTTGGCTCAACCACATACCTGCAGAGACAGAGCAATTCTTAAAATTAAGATACTAGCCATTTATTCCCATACCACCAGTATCCATAAAACAGTTTTCCTATACTTATGTACAACTTTCCACACAAAATTTTAACTAGACAACTTTTCATTCACAAGAAGGGATAAAAGACGTCCCAGGGATGGGATAATCAGGAAGTCACACGTGGCAACCCCTCAGTGGGGAAAGCACTGGGGCTTCGAAAGGTGGCAATATTCTTTTTAAATAAAGGAAGATAAAACACAAACTTCAGACAACAAGACTCATTAAGGTGGAGTGGGAGGGTTTCAGGCAAAGGGGCAAGGTGGCAAGTTTAAAGAAACTTCATCCTCTTTTTGGTGGGTTTCAGACTTCCTCTAAAGAGACAGAGCAGCAAACTTGATCAACATGCATTTTATAAAATGAAAGGCAGTGTAGTTACCATATAAGCACAAGTCTATTAAGAACAAGTCTATTAAGAACACAAAGTAATTGTGAATGGTAGGGGTAAAGTCAAAACTTGTGCCTCCACTGAGGTTGGGGCAAAATTTCTGTTGACTTCAGTGGGGCCAGGGTTTCACTCCAACGGTCTTGAAAGAGGGGTCTGCAGGTAAGTGTGGCAAAAGCTGGCAACAAGAAACATCTGCCTTATGAAATAGCCTGGTCAGAGGTAATTTAGGTGAGTGATACCTTATCAAGAAAGCCAGGAGGACGCTAAGTTGTCTTTCATCTCGTCCCGCAAGTGCATTTTTCAGTGTTCCTCTGCGATTTAGCTCCCGCATGACTGCAACTGTAATTTCTGGTGTCCTGTTACGGGCCTAAGTGTATGTAAAGAGTTTAGTACCAGTGCTCATCTTCAACATGAAATGAAATCTAAATAGGCATAAGCAGGTCTATGTACACAAAGATTTCTTCCCTTTCTAGCACTGTCTCAGTTATATTATTTTATAATATGTACCGTAAATATAAATTTCAAATGAATGCACTGCGTATTGACACGCAAAGCAGTAATGGCCTTACCTCAAGTACTACATCAAGAGCCTTGGATACCTGGAAGCTTTTTAGTAGTTTATCATACTTTTTCAAGTGACTTCTCACAGGTTTACTGACAAAGAAATCCTCCTAGAATTGAAAGGACAGTTCAGTATAGAGCAAACATGTTTAATTTTTTTTTTTTTTAAGAAGTGTTTTGTTAGCATTAACGCTGCTTCTCAATTTCTTTATATTGTTTTTCCAGATGCTGCAATTTGCCACAGCAGGTGCCTTCTGTTCTTATCAGAGTTCTGGGAAAGTTTTCAGGGGGAAAAAAAAAAATTGTGTATTTGGAAAGTCACGTTAAAAATACAGTGGTCAGCACAGCTAGTTAGATTATTCTCTTTTAAAACCCTTTGTACTAATATTAGGTGGATAGATTTTTTTTTTTAAAGAGCAATTTTTATTTTGGAGAGTTATACAGAATGCAGCTACCACACACACCCCCACACACTTTTCTTCCTCTCCCCCATACCTGCTTTGGCATGTAGTTTCTTCCTTTTACAAAGGTTCTGTATCCTGGCAGTTTCTTCTTCGGAAAACGTTCTCTGCTTTCTTCGTGTTTTCTGTGTCTAACATTTAGTACCCCATTGGTCATACCTACAACTATAGTTTCATCTTCAGGCTAAAATGAAGAAGAAATTGACTTAGTAACACAATGTTTTTGCTGTGATGAAGCTTTCCATAGCAGGAAGAGTTCTCAAGTTATATAAATATTGTTAATATATTTTATATGAAACAGGTCTGATAAAAAACCCCCAAGTACTAAGGCCTGCTGATCTAAGCACAATTTTTTGGACGCATTAGCCTCTGCTGTTCTAGGTTTTGAACACTACTTTGAATATTTATACATAAGTTAAAAATATAGGATGACAACATATACCCAGATTCTTGAGACCAGTTTATACATAAGAGGATATATTAAACAATTGTAATGAGTAACTGTTATGAATGAGGGATTATTAGAATAGCAGAGTTTAAAACTGAATGAAAGTTATTCAAAATACTGCTTTCCACATATGTGTTATTCTGACTATCACTTAATATTTAGATAAATAGATCTAGCTTTAAACACTAAATGTTCTGATGACCCTGAAAGAGCTACAGGATGGTTTCCTCCTAACTCTCATCCCACCCCAACGTTCTTCACTTTGTAAAGAACTGTCAGGGCCAGTAGCCCAACAATGAACTAGCTTTCTCAATCTCTAAAAGAAAGCTTGAGGAGAGGAATAAACCCTATCTCCTGTTGATATTCAAAATATCTCCTTTGGTAATAATTGGGGCCTAAGAATCGTACTCCAATTGTAAGCTTATCCGGAGGAAAGTGGGTAAACATTCACAAATTGTCAGTGATCTGTTACAACTCTTTAAGAAAGAAGAAAAAGACAGAATTAATTTAAACAAAGATCTGCTAATACCACCCGAAGACTGTATTAAGATTAGATTTGGAAGGCATGAGAAGCGTGGGACCAGAAATTAGGCCTAATTGGTGGACAAAGCAATGAGAAGATGGGCTATTCAGCCCATCACCCCTTTTTGGAGACTTGGGAGGGGGGGAAGACTACCAACCACTACAACAGCTGCTGCGGGATTTTTTTATGGTGACATCCAGACACGGACACACCACTGGTGACACCTGACCATCACCACTGCACCAGTGAGGACCCCAGCCTGATACATGTGAATTCTTTCTGTTTTCTCCTCTCTCATATGTTCCTTTCTGTGCCCCCTGCCCCCTTATCTTCCTCCTGCCCCCTCTCTTAGTGTTTCACCTGTTCCTGAAATCAACTGGACTGCAAGGCACCAGCATGAGATGAAATGGCCCATGCATCTCTGCTTGGCCTGAGCAAGACCGTCAAGTAGAGAGGCCTCATCAAACAACTAGATGAGGTTTCTGACCAAGCACTTGAGCCAGGGTCCACAGTAACAGCTGTCATGGCTGATCTGCCAGTCCAGAGCACCCATCAGTGACTGACTAGCCACCCTCTATCTTGAGAATGTCAACAAAAGCTGTATTTCAGCCATCTTTAGTATCCTACCTCTTCTCCCAATTGAGTGTCCATTTTGTTGAAAGCAAGAAAGCATCTATAATTCCCAAACAAGACGGAACAGAATGAACCCCTTCTTCCCCAGCAAGACAACAGATTCTTGACCGAATAAGAGACTAACCAATATTCCTTTTCTCGAAGACAAGATTTAAGAAAGAACTTGAGAAACAACTCAAAAATGTCTTAATGTTTTTGAAAGTACATCGGAAGCAGGTAACCTGCCAAAGAGGCAGGGGGACCACTAGATGACAGAGGTGCTAAAGGCGCATTCAAGGAAGAGAAGGACTTTGCAGAGAAGTTAAATGAATTTTTTGCAGAAGGATGCAGGGGAGATGCCCAAAAAAACCAGCTCTGATTTGGGTAACAAATCTTAAGTACTGTCCAACACTGATGTGTCAATAGAAGAAGTTTTAGAACAAACTGACAAATTAAACAGTAATAACTCATGGGGACCAGATGATAGTCACCAAAAAGTTCTGAAGGAACTCAAATATGGATACCTACTAACTACAGTATGTAACCTACTGCTGAAAAAACAAAAACAAAAAAACCTCTGTACCAGATGACTGTAAGTGAGCTAATGTAACGCTGATTTTTTTAAAAGTCTCCAGCGTCAATCCTGGCAATTGCAGGCCAGTGAGTCTAACTTCACTATCAGGCAAACTGGTAGAAACCATAGTAAAGAACATAATTCAGACACATAGATGAACATGATTTGTTAGAGGAAGAGTCAACATGGCTTTTGTCAAGGGAAATCATGCCTCACTGATCTATTAGAATTCTTTGAGGGTAACAACAAGTATGTGGATAACAGTGATCAAGCGGATATAGTGTACAGTAGAACCCCGTTCATCCGACCCTCCATTATCCATCTGACTGTGTTAATCAGACAACCAGCACACACAGATCCAGAAGAGGATGATCACTCCTGTGGCTGCTAGATGGCACCGTAGCATTGCACTCTCATTCTCTGGTTTATCTAAATTTTTGATTATCCAATCTGGCACCAATCCCAATTACACTGGATAAACCAGGTCCTGCTGTACCTGGACTATATGAAATCCTTTGACAAGGTCCCTCACCAAAGGCTCTTAAGGAAACTAAGTAGTCATGGGATAACAGGGAAGTTCCTCTTGTGAATCAGTAACTTGTTACAAGGCAGGAAACAGAGTAGGAATAAATGTTCAGTTTTCACAATGCAGAGAGGTAAATAGCAGCGTCCCCCAGGGGTCTGTACTGGGACCAGCGCTGTTCAACATATTCATTAAAGATCTAGAGAAGGAGTAAACTGTGAAGTAGCAAAATCTGCAGATGATACAGAATTATTCAAGTTAGTTAAGACCAAAGTGGACTGTGAAAAAATACAAGGGGATCTTTGTTGGGTGACTGGGCAACAAAATGACAAATGAAATTCAACATTAAAAAGTGCAAAGTAACACACAGTAGAAAAAGATAATCCCAACTACACACATAATGA
The DNA here is from genome assembly GCF_965140235.1 of Caretta caretta. Classification (NCBI taxonomy): domain Eukaryota; kingdom Metazoa; phylum Chordata; order Testudines; family Cheloniidae; genus Caretta; species Caretta caretta. The sequence continues at coordinate 49,722,799 of NC_134210.1, forward strand.
TGGTTTCTAAATTAGCTGTTACCACTCAAGATAGATCTTGGAATCATTGTGGATAGTTCTCAGAAAATTTCAGCTGCTGCTGTGCATGGAGTCGAAAAGGCTAACTATGTTAGGAATTATTAGGAAATGGGCAGAAAATAAGATAATATACCATAATGCCACTATATCAATCCATGGTATACCCATACCTTGAATTTTGTATCCAATTGTGCCTGCACCATCTCAAAGAAGACATCAGAATTGGAAAAGGCTCAGAGAAGGGGGAAAATAGACAATCAAGGGCATGGAACAATTTCCAGAGGAGAGAGACTAAAGATTAGGGCGTCTTAATAAAGCAATGTTTATGGGGGAATATGATAGAGGTCTACAAAATTATGAATGGTGTGGAAAAAAAAAATAGAGAAATGTTATTTACCCTTTCACACAATACAAAAAAAACAACCCAGGGGTCACCTGATGACATTAATAGGCAGCAGGTTTAATACAAACAAGAGGAAGCACTTCACACAATACAGGTAACCTGTGTAACTCATTGCCAGTGAATGTTGTGAAGGCTGAAAGTATAAGTGGATTCAAAAAAGAACTAAATTAGTTCATGGAGAATAGGTCCATCACTGGCTATTAGCCAAGATAGTCAGGAATGTAACCCCATGCTCAGGGCAAACCTAAATCTCTGATTGCCAGAAGCCAAGAAGGGAAGACGGGGTGGATATCTCCAAAATTGCCCTGTTCTGTACACTCACCCTGAAGCTCTGGTAATGACCACTGATGGAAGACAGGATACTGGACTTGACAGACCATTGATCTGACGCAGTATGGTAGTTCTTATGTTTGCCATGGTACTAAACAGGCTGAGGTCTCTATACTCTGAACCTTGACCTTTGTTTAAAACGGTTAATCTTGTACAGTTACAGGGTAGTGTTAACACCTTTGACTCTTTGGGCTCAGATTTATTTAAATACCACAGACCCCCTAGGACTCCCTGACACACCAAGAGATGGCTGTGAGGGGCCAAGACAAGCAGACCCCCAGAAGAGCCAGAGAAAGGGGGTGGGAGGGAGGAAAGGTGTGCGCGTTATGGGAAGGGAGAAGAGGTAGTCAATTGATGCCAGATTCTCTACCAGCTATCAGGGTGGCCCTCTGAACTACCACTGGGGTGGGAGACGGGAGCTGTGTCTGCCCAGCCTTCTCAGCCCCACCAAGCAGAGAATTTAGCTCTTCCCTTGACTCTCAGGCAGGGAATGTAAAGGGGTAGCTTGCCAAGCAGCTCATTCCCTTCCTCCTCTGCAGAAGTTCTGACAGGAGAGCAGCCCCAGCCTGCTCTGCCTGCAGTAGGAGTGAGCTGTCAGGCAGACAAAGAAAAGCAAAGCCAGGCCCTGCAATCCCTTCCAGGAGGTTGTTTTTCCATAGCTATGTTTTTCCATAGCTCCTCCTATGGAAACTAGTTTCTAATGTCTCTATCCTTAACCCTTCAGCACAGGGGAAGCCTGTATGGAGAGTGAGGAAGGTATCGGCAGGTGAATTATTTGATTAGGTCCATGTCTAAAAGGCTCCTGGTGCAGGTCCCCTCACAACCCCACAGCTGCTAACTAGCTCCAACAACTGGTCCACTTTCAGCTGGAGCTGTAGAAGGCTTCCCAGCAAGAAAGAGTACAGCCTTCTTTATAAAGTGAAGATCAGAACACAGCAACATTCCCTTTCCAATTACTCACTCCTTGGGGGAGCACACTGCTCTTGAGACACTCCCAGCTCAGAGTACAATGCTAAGACAAGTGCCAGACTCAGCTGCAGGACAGCATGTTAAGCCAATGGACTGCTATGGCAGCCTAATGTGTAATACTCAAAGTCTCCAGGTAATATTTGTAGGTGTAGAATTCATTCAGTGATCCTCGCACACACAGAATCCCTCTGACATTTAGAAATTACAACAAAAGCTAAAGTGAGTTATGTAGGCCACTTACAATTTTTTTTTAAATACACCAGTTCCCAAAGAGCCTAAAAAAAATAATTTTAATATTATACTTACAGCCAATGCAAGACTCAGAATAGACGCTGCATAACCAAAGCTGTGGACTACTTTGTAGGAGGTTGTACTGTAAACCTTCACATGCCTGCATAGAAGAGCAACTTACTTACAACTTTACATTTCCATGTCTCAGTCTAGATATTTTACAGGAATTTCACCTCTTACAAATGTTACAGACTTGTCTACAGAGATTTCAACAAATTTTACATAAAAGTTCCTTCATTGTACAACAGATTCTGCTTTTACTAGTCTCTTCAGATCTCTTGCCTGTAGAAAGATTTCATACTCTCAAATTCTCGCACTTGCTGTACCATATGGTAGTGGTTCAAACATTTGGCTCATGGTCCAGACCTGGCCTACACGATATATTTACGTGGTCTATGATGTGCAGATTCTGCGGAAACTAACGTTCATTTAAAATAATATTTCAATTTCTAGTTTTCAAATAATCTTCCAAACATGAACGGAGTGTCAGCGTACTATTGCCTTCCCTAGGCACCAAAGGAAAAGCCAGAAACAATGGCTCAATCATCTGAACCTTTTATCTTTTTAAGCTCTTCTTGCATTAGGTACTTCCTTCTGCCTGTTTGGACCGCTCTTGCTAGTGAGTTAGAAGGAAATACTCAGAATAAAGTTGAGGAGATAGTTTCCCTTTGAGCTCTTCTGCTGAACTGTCACTAAATCCAGGGACCAAGAGTAGACAGGAAGGACCAGAGCAGCCACTTTTGGGGGTAGGGAACAACTGCTAATGTGAACGAAGAGTGGAGTGGAGGTTGCCATTTTTGATGTAAGGCTCAACTCTGACCTAGACTGAAATCAGAGGCACTAGTAAGTGTTGCTATCTTTTCATATTAAAATGGGATCAATTGTGTGCGTGGCCCTCAGAATGATTTATGCATCTGCCACTTAATGGGAATTACAAGTGCACAATTAAAAGTAGAACAAGGCCCCAGAATGTGTTTCAAAATTACTTGCACCAGTAACTGAAGTGTTATTATGGAAAATATTGCTTTTATTACTTTAATCTGGCGTTTTCCTAAGTCTCCTGCCTTGATCTATAGCAGTCATAACTACAATGTGTTTTTCCCAAATTTAAAAATAACAAAACCCCTAAAAAGTTAGATCATAGTGAAAGACACTAACCTGTCTAATGATCCTGAGAGCAGCCTTTGCCCAGAGCTACTGAGGCACAAACAGGTTACAGTTTTATGGTGATTTTTCAGTGATACTAGTAATTGCCCTCCTCTTAGAATGTCCCAGACTTTAACATACCGGCCTCCTATAAACAGGAAACACATTCAAAGCAGTTTTGACATGCACACGTTCAAGCTTCTTTGCATAAGTTTTCAAGTTAAGAACACAAAAGAACAAACTAGCAAAAAGTCATGGTTTCCTTTTAACACTAAGTTTACTGCCTCCACCCTCGCCCACTTACGATTATGGCTGTTGAACAATTTGAGTTTATACTCTACAGGAGACATGAACTTCCTCTAGAAGCAACTGGGAGGAAAAATATTGTATCACTCGGGTTATAGCAGCTGTGGGTGTCAATCACGGTCTATTAGAGATGTTAAAAAGGAGAAAACTTGTAACTTCCCTCTATAACAGGGGTCGGCAACCTATGGCATGCATGCCAAAGATGGCACGCAAGCTGATTTTTAATGGCATGCTGCTGCCTGCCGGGTCCCAGCCTCTGGCCCTGCTCAGCCCGCCGCCGAACCCTAGTCTCGACTGGCAGTGGGCTGAGTGGGGCTGGCGGCCGGGACCCCAGCAGGCAGCAGTGTGCCATTAAAAATCCTGCCCGCCCCGGCCCACCCTTCTCTGCCCCGCCCCACGCGGGGACAGGGTGAAGAAGCTTGGTCCTGCCAGCTGCTGCTGCAGGGCAGGCAAGGTCTCCCCTCCCCCGCCTCTTCCGCCAGCGTGCTGGGTTCCTGCCCCTCCTCCTCTCCCTCCCTGCCGCCGATCAGCTGATGGTCCTTGCGCAGGAGGGGGAGAAGCAGAGCTGCAACACACTGGCTACTCCGGGGAGGAGGCGGAGAAGAGGTGGGGATGGGGCCGTGGGGACGGGGCATATCCCTGCCAGCCTCCTAGCATAAGCCACTCTGGGAAGAGGGCTGTGAGCACCCCCCCGACCCTAGCCCACACCCTCCAGCCCTGACCCCTACACTCCCCCCACACCCTGACTCCTGCACCCCCCCACACATACCCAGCCCCCCCACACCCCATGCCCTGACTCTTGCACCCCACACATTCCCACCCCCACCCTGAGGACCAAACTGTAGCTCCTGCACCCCCCCTCCCCTCACATTCCACCTGCACCCTTCACACCAAATAGGAGCTGCCCAGGTAAGCACTCCACACCCAAACTTCCTGCCCCAACCCTGAGCCCCCCCCTCCCTCATTCTAGCTCCTGACCAGACCCTACACCCCATCCCCCAGCCTGCTCCTTCACCCCCAGCCCTGTGTTCAGTGCACTCCCACTCTCAGCTCAGTGCAGAGAGAGAGAGGAAGAGAATGGGCTAGAACCAGGGAGAAGCTAGGTTCCCATTCTATGTGAGCAGGGCCAGGATCCCAGACCGGCAGTGGGCTGAGCAGGGCCGGCAGACGGAACCCCAGACGGGCAGCGGGCTGAGTGGCAGCAGGCTGAGCCGCTCAGCCCACTGCTGGTCTGGGGTTCTGGCTGCCAGTCCCTTGCCAGCCAGGGTCCCGGCCGTAGGCCCCGCTCAGCCTGCGGCCATCCTATGTGAACAGGACCCAAGGCTGGCAGCAGGCTGAGCGGGGCGGTGGCATAAGATCAGCATTTTAAATGAAGCTGCTTAAACATTTTGAAAACCTTGTTTACTCTACATACAGCAATATATAGACTTATAGAGAGAGACCCTCTAAAAACATTAAAATGTATTACTGGCACGCGAAATCTTAAATTAAAGTGAATAAATGAAGACTCGGCACACCACTTCTGAAAGGTTGCCAACCCCTGCTCTATAAGAATATTATGGAGGCTCAGTTTGGAGTTGGGGGATCTTCTGTTTGTGTTCAAGCAATGTGGGGGAAAAAGACCCTGAAGGAGATGAAGATTCTAGCTCTTCAGATCAGGGGTGGAAAAAGTTACATCTTTCAAGAATAATCTTTGTCCCATGAAACAATTTATCCCATTCCTCCACCCTTGCACAATATGGCACTATGCCAATGAGAGTCAGTTTCCAGTCCTAAAGGCTTCTTTTTTAGTTTTGATTAACAGCAAGTGGGAGCAGACCCTCTCCTGAGAATGTCCTGCTACCTACTCCTTGAGTTTAGCTCTTGGGACAGACAGCAAATTCACTACTACAGTGGGATCTCGGAGACAGCTGGTACCAGGCCACTTATGGCTAGCTGCATGACAATCGAGAGTTCAATACATTATTAATTCATAACGCAGTTGAAGCATGCAGCCTTGGTGTTTCAGTCTCAGCAATGACAAATGCAATAACTTGCAGCCACAGAGTGGGTTAAGGGGGAGAAGGAAAGAAATTTCATTCTGTTCAAATACCTGCAGACACTAGAAGACCCCCAGAAGGGAAGAGAAGAACACTCTCCACAGGCTGTCCATGCTCTACAGTCATAACACTTTTTTCTGTCCGTACATCAAATACTTTCACAGTGTGATCGTATGAACCTGAAAAATACCCCAGTGAACAGTTTTAATTTAAGAACCCAGAACAGTTCAAGAACCAAACCCCCCCCCCCACACACACACATTTAAGATGAAATGTTCAGTCTCAAACCAAAGTCCATAGGAACTGCTGACCAGCAGAAAAGCACTTAGCCAGTATCTTACATAAGTGAATTTTCATCTTTTAGATGGTATAAGAATCTCACCTTTAGTCCTACTAAGACACTGGACCTTCCAAACCATGTCATTCAGATCACTTTTCTTCCTACCCACCCTTGAATTCATATGAATCTAGCAGCAATTATCACAAGAACCACTAGAGCTAGAAGTCAATGTTTTATACCATGTACAAACTTGGAATGTCAGCTTTCAAGCGTAATGAACCATTACTATAGTCCAACCAGTGGTTTGATACACAGAACACAACTAACGTAAAGTTACGGTTAAGAGTTATCAGTTGTATCGTGCTGTAAGCATGCATGGTATTTAATCTAGATTATGATGAAAATATCAGGAAACTCAGTAGTTGGTTCTAATAGCTACTTAAACTGCATTTATTCCAGTTTTGAAACTTCAACTTTTAGACCACACAAGCCATGTTCACTGGTGCCATCTTTTCCTAAAGACTTCGCAAAAAATTTCAATTGCATTGATGTATTAGGTAAGTAGAATGCTTGCTTACTTATTCTTAAGAACTCAAAGAAATAGTCTAATCAGTATTTTAGCAGAATCATTAACCTTAAAGGACTAGAGTACTGTTCTACTCACGATGAAACATGGTAAAAAACAAAAAAACCCAAAGAACTGGCATAAGAGGCAAGCCCACTGTCCTACTGTGGGAACAAGAGTCATCCTGTAAAGATAAATGCGAAAACAATCAAGATTTTAAACAGAAAAATCAAGGAAAGACGACACGTGAAAGGCAGGAGAATCCCAGGGGAGAGGAAAGAGAGAGAATTAGTGCCATTTAAGATGTGGAACCCAGACCAAGAAAAAACTACTTTTTTGAGTTCCTTATATGAGACCAATTCAAGACAGACAAGTATTTTACAGAACAAACCTGTTACAAAAAGATCTGTGTTCAGTTTACTTGTACAGCCACATCTCACGTAATCCGTGTGCTCGCTGTACGACACGATTTCTGTTGCACTTGGAATATCCCACAACTTCAAAGTATAATCGTCAGCACCAGAGATTATACGGTATTTATCAGACAGAAAGTCCGCTACATGTACTGCTCTAGAAACCAGAATGAACAATGTCCAAGATTACTACAAGTGCTTCAAACTTTGAGTGCAGAGTTATTATAGGAAAATATGTCCACTTAATCTGAAGTGGTACACGATAAACTGACTAATGAAATATCTGCTGCTGGAAGATATAGTGCCGCAGCTTGCAAGTCAGATACTCCTTCAGTGGTTCAAAGCCTATATTAAAAGCACAGATCACAAAATACGGGCTATACTGACTTTCTTCTTAGAACAAGCATTAACACCACCCATCCCTCCGTCACGGACAATTACATATTCTTTTGCCTATAAAGGGAAGATTCAAATAGGGTAGGAGCCTAGTAATTCTATACAAAAGTTGTAAGGGATTTTGGTGTGAATGTTAGTCTAATTTTATTATTTCTTGTTAAGGAGTGCCTGGGTATGGTTGTCAAAGCCGGATGCCTGCGTTTGAGTGACATCCACCCCATTCCATTCTGTGACTGGTTGGCCCCCGCTTGCAGAATGGTAATATCAAATTGTAACATCATTTAAATGTAATCACATTATTTGGAATACTCCTATATCACATCTAGAACTATAATCTGTGTCCTTTATATTGGTGTGCTGCTTTAATTATATGATTCTTTAAATGTAATTCTATTGCATTTTAGTATCCTCTATGCTTTCTTGCTTTATTAAACATATTGTAACCACTTATTTCTTTTAAATAAATAATTAATTCTTTTGTTTTCTAGGAATTTCTGCTTGCGTGTCCATCCTTGAATGGAAGGCTGAAACCGTATCCTTTCAAGGGTTAGCAAGACGAGCTTGCTCTGGGGAGCACTCTGCGGGTCAGAGACAAGCTGCCTGGTAACATCCTGGCAATTCCTTTAGGGCGGGCCACAACCTTGTTTCCCTTTTGTTAAATTAGAAACACTATCGTAGGCTAATTTTAATTGGCATCTAAAATTTAGGGTAATAAACGTATCTAGCTCTTTTTTGAACCCTGTTAGTGTCTTGGCCTTCACAAAGTATTCCATGGTATTTCAATCATAAAATTTACAAAGGAGAAAGCTTATACACAATGAAAAAAGTCATGTTGTCTTACTTAGTGTGACCATCATATTGTCTCAGTGCTGCTCTTCCATGGATATCAAATAGCCGAATGACACCTTCTTCACTGCCAGCAACAAGTAGCTTGCCATCATCTCTATACGTAGCACAATAAGCAGCATCTTTGAAGCGAGAGAATGTTTTGATTGGCTCCTGAGAGTACCGACCATAAATATGGATCTAATAAAAATCACAAATTTTAAATTAGTACATTCTCATACAACACTAATTGAAAAGAAATATATGACTTATTATGAAAACTTACCCTTGAAGAGGCTGTGACAGCATAATTATGTGGAGAAATTGGAGAGAAGTCAATTTTATTCACTGCACCAAATTCCTTTATCTGAACAGGAGTCTAAATGAATTGAAGTGAAATTAAAGAAATGTAATTGTTACCAAAGATTTTTATTAGCTGTAGTCTTAAACATGAAAGCTTGACATGGATACTCTACCATGGTCTAGTTTCTAAACTGAATTACAAAATCCTTATAAATTAGAACAGAAAAAATCATGGCTGTATTTTTTTTTTAAGTTTTTCCCCCCTCCCCAAATGTTACTTCTTTTTTTGCTTTAGGAAATTTTTGTTTCTAATTTTATGTTTTAAGCATGATGTTCTTCGTTATTAGGGAATTTGCCAAAATGCAAAACATGCTCATACTGTATAAATATGTACTTTTCAAATGCTGATATGTACATTATACCTAAATTGTCTGGTATACATTTTCATTTTAAAAAAGACTTACTAGAACAAACTTATTGTGATGATTGCCAGTAAGATAAATGAAGGGGACCATATTTTATTAGAGTGAACTGCATATATTATAGGAAGCAATTTGAGATTCAAGTCAGTCTGGGATCTTGAAGTGTTGACAAACCCATTACATAAGTAAGATGGATACTTGATTTAAAAAAAAAAACATAGGTTGTCACCCCTACTGAAGCTATTTTGCTATTAAGTGCATAGAGTTAGTCCAGTTACAACAATGGATGGGAAAGTCTTTTTTGTTTTTAAGTTTTGGCCACAAGTTATACTGTTGCATAAAATCAAGACAAAAACCTTTAAGCAAAAAATACTACATAAAACACTTAAGTTATAGCCCCATATATTAACTATACATTCTTACCTTGTAATTCTTCCAATACAAAGTATCTTGTGTGATTTTCTTACCAAGCTTGGGAAATGACTGAACCAGTACAGGTTTATAACTAGCCATTATTTCGTACAGTGAAGTTCCAAAAGCAGCAAGTGCAGCCCCTACTTTTATGCTCTCGGTAAAGCAAAAGGGGTACTTCTTTTTTTAATTGCAAGTGCAGCTGAAAAACAAGAGTTTACAATAAATTTTAAATTTGAACCGTATTTAAGAAATCATTCAAAATGCAAGTGACATTCCATTATGAATGTGCTGAAATATCTTATCCAGCCTCCTGATTTTAAGTTTTGGGGGCAAGGACCAAGGCTGAAGGGGACAGTGGGGAGGGACGCAGTAGGTTAATACAGCAACCTTACATCTAGAGCGTTGCAGTTCGATCAGATCAGATCACACGTGCGCTCACCCTAGCTTCCATCCACGCTCCTCACAACAGACACGTGTCAGTATCCCTGAGCCCTGCTGAAGAGATAGCAGATACATTTCAGACTAAGGACTCACTAGTCAGCGCCTGCACAACGCAGCCACTGTGATACCTCCCCTCCCCCACCCCCGCTTTCCACGCCACCCGGCTACCTCCTCCCCGCCCCCGGACACCGTGAGAGCCCCGCCCCAGGCAGAGCAGCAGGACTCCGGCTTAGCCAATAGCTGCGGAGTTGCCGTTGCGGAGCGGTGCGCGCAGTAGCGGGATCCCGCCTGGTGCCTAGGACAGGAGCAGCCCCGTCGCTCGGCAGCAGGCCCCGCCTGCAGGCCATGGGACGGGGCAGCCCAACGCCGGTCAGGCCGGGGGTATCTAGGCTCGTTACTCCAGCAGCGGAGCTGCAGCGTCGGCCGGAGCAGAACGAGCCAGCAGCTCACCAGCCTCAGGAGGCGGGCGGGAGAGACCGGGGCCGGCTACTCTCCAGGCCGAGCGGCGCGGCTCCTTCCCGGGCCATGCGGGGGGCGGGGCGCTGCTCGCTCTCATCGCGATCCCCACCTGGGAGCCGGATCCTCTGTCCCGACCGGATGTCACGGGGGGAGCTCCGGACAAAGGAGCCTGGTGCCGGCTCAGCAGGCAGAAGTCACGTTGTGTCCCGCAGCGGCTGCCAACAAGCATCAGGTTGGTCCTGTCGCTGAAGAACTGCGTCATCAGTGCTACGCTACGCAGCGCGTCGCCTCTCACCCCCACGTCTCTGACCCGCATGACCTCTTGAGGGGCCCAATGAGAAAAGGGCACCATCCGTGTCCAATCGCACCGAGCGTTATTGGTAACGTGACTGGGAACGGCCTTCCGGGACCCGCGCGCTCCGCGTGGTTGGGAGGAACTTCATTGTTCCGGAGCCTGTAAACAGAGAGGAAGTGACGTTACTGAGAACAACAACAACAACGTCGGTAATAATACCTAGGAGCCGCAGGTGAGAAAGGCCGACGCCAGAGACCTGCCGCGGCTCGCGCCTAGAGCTCCCTCCCCGCCCCCTGCTTCGCCGTGCGAATAACGGGGACACCAGGCTCGCGGCCGAGTATTAAAGTGGCTGCGAGCGGGCGGTAGCGGGCCTAGGGTTCGCCCCAGGCAGCGTTGGGTGAGTCTCTGCCAGCGGCGCTGCCGTAATAAGGTAACAATCGCTGTATCCAGAAACTACCTGCAGTGCAACCAGCATTTGTAACGTGGGGCTCTTGCTAGATTAACAGCTGCTTTAGAAGCTGTGGCCCAACGGGTAGAACTTGTGTTCCGGATACTGATCACGCTGCCGTTAGCTAGTGTCTTTGTCACTTCACGCCTAAGGAGTCTTGCAGTGTGGTTTGCAGGAGGTCACCGCTTACCCTGAGTGGGAAGCTGGAACTGGGGTAGAAAGTGGTTGCTTGCTTAGGACGCAGGACACGTTATAGAGATCAGTTGACTCCTGTACTCAGGATCTGTGAACTTCCAGGTAAATTTTAAGGTGTTGGTTTATATATATATATATATAGAGAGAGAGAGAGAGAGAGTCATAAATAACTTAAATCTAGCCTGCCTCCATAATACACTGCTGCAGATGTAATCATTGGAGGCACTGATGGCAACTCCACCTTTAGAATAATAACAAGGATCCCAGGACTCTGGAGTGCCTTTCTGCCCTCATCTGAAATAGCTTGGATTTACCATCTTTCAGGGCTTGTTTCACTTGACCTTTGAAGAGAGTTAGTAACTAAAGTTCTGTCCAGTGGGGGTATTAGTATTTAATTGCCTAGTACAAAGGATGAGCTAAGATAATTGAGTTTTGTTTTTATAATTGTAGATAATTGTAGGGAGTTCAATGTGGGGAGGGGTGCTTTTATTTATTCTAAATACAATAAAAATAAAACATATGATTATTAAAAATTCTTGCCATTTTAGGCTCTCTGTGCTTATGTTTACAATCTTTTTCCACCTTGTTGTCTTCCTTTTCCTTCCTACCTCATCTTTGTTCTCTCTGAAAGACTGAATTACAGAAGACTCTGAATTTGGAGGAACTAAACATGTAATTCTACACAGTCTAATTTACATATAGGCATTTTTAGTGCTGATTGTGAAAGTTTTTTAGTAGCTCATAAACATTAACAAATTAGGTCTTGTATTATGTCTGCAAGTTAGGGAAACATCCTTATTTTACACGGGCCCAGGAAGACTTACATTAGTGACTTCCCGAAGATAACACAGAACTGGGAATAGAATTTAGCTCTCCTAACTGCAAGTCCTATGCCCTAACCCATAAATTATTTTTCCTCCTTATAGGATCCAGCACTTGGAGTTTATTTTTACTTATTTATTTATTTAGAAAAAAAGATGACAACATCTGGAATCCTGAACTCTGTTCTGGTTTAATAATAGTCTGGATTTTGTCTACACAAGTTAGAGATTTGAATTAGTTCTGAATGTATTGCAATTCTCACACACACTTCTTTTAGAGCAAAATTAGCTGGAAAAGGTTTTCCTAGGTACAGTGAAATGGATGGCCGCTTGTTTCACCTAAGCCATATTAATTCTGTTAAGTTCTTGATTCTGTAAGGTGACATATAGTACGATAAAGGACAATCTAACTGTTTCTTGCTAACTTACAAACTGGATCCTGTCTATGGCAATTTAGGCTTTGATTTAGGATACAGTCCTGTGAGATGTAAAGTCACTTAACTCACATGGTTCAATGAATTATTATGCTTATTGAAATCTAGAAGCTTTGTTTAACAGCATTGTGTCTGGTCCTGAGATCAGAAAAAAATAATTTTTGATTTACATTTTTGTAAGTCAGTTGAGTTATAATGGTGTAAAACAACCATGAGTGGATCAGAATCAGGCCCAATAATTGTGTTGCAGTTTCACTATAAACCAGCAGGTTACACTCAGGATTCGTTTTCTACCCAAGACACACAGTCATGCTATGGGAGAAAAAAACAACCACTACCAAACACTGAAACGGTACATTTTTCCTGAGCAATTTTCTTTTCTGATCAAAGAAAAAATGTTTCCTTCTGTATGTAGCCTTAGGCCCAAATCCTACAGTTCTTACTGAGGCAAAGCTCTAAATGAAGCCTACAAGATATGGCCCTAGGAGGAGATGCTTTTCTCAAGCTGCTTTAGAGCAAAGTTTATGCACTGTATAGAATCAGAAAGACCAAGCTCTTCCACCCCCTACCCCGGATATCTTTAATACAGAAATTAACAACAGAGTTCAGGTTAAGACTTCTCCTGAGATGTTGCTGATTCTAGGATTCCTACTTCATTAGTGCTCAGTCTTGATTCTCTTTCTCTAGTGAGTCACTTATGTCCATGTGGGAAAAAGTGAACCACCTCCCTCAGTGAGTCATAAAATGCACCTAATCCTTTCTTCACAAGATGAGTATCCACTAAAAGGGTGAGTGTTTCAGGCAGGTGCATAGTAATAAATCAGAGTTTCAGACTACACATTTTCAGTGCTTCCTCAAACCACATTTTCCATGCGATAGCTGGGGACAGCTTAATGATAGTCAGAGTAGCAAAATCCTTTGTTATCAACAATGTTATGTCTTATTTCTTTGCACTGAGCAGACTGTAATCTTAGTAATTAAAAGGTCCAATCCTGAAATCCTTATTTAGGTACAATTATTGTTTGCTTCAATATGAATTTTGTTTGAATAAAAACTAAATAAAATCTAATACAGATTTTGTGATTTGGTCTGAAGTTTGTATCCATATTAACATAATTGCAGCAACTTTAAAAGTAGTCGTAATAAAGTATTTTTATTTCATTATGAAGTTGTGATGTATTCAAACTTGAAGAATATTTGTGTTCAATTGTAGGTTATTCTGAAGTCCAGATCTCTTCAAAGACTGCTTGACTGGTTGGAAATTATGCTAGTAAACCACTACCAACTGGAAACCATGAATCAACATTTTACATAGTTGAGATTGAAATCATGGCATCTTCAACAAATCTAGACGTTGGGGCACAGATAATTGTGGAAGAGTGCACCAGCAGCTATAGTCTGTCTCACATGACAGACATTAAAGTAGAGCATCAGCTTGACTCTACCACAGAAGAAGGCCCAGCTCAGAGTGTCGCCATGGGAATGAAATTCATTTTGCCTAATAGATTTGATATGAATGTCTGTTCTCGGTTTGTGAAGTCATTGAATGAAGAAGATAGTAAAAATATTCAAGACCAGGTCAACTCTGACCTTGAAGTGGCGTCTGTCTTATTTAAAGGTTGAACTTTATGGTACAAGTTGTGTGTGGAGTATCTTCCCCTTTCCCCCTTCACTTTTCAGTATTTTCTTTGCTTCTTGTCCTCAAGATTATAGATCAATTCATATAGTTTCCTAACATTCTAGAGTGGTTTTAAAACTAAAAAACAAAGTTCAGGATGATTATGCTACTGTCTTCTATTTGCAAAAGATTCCATAGGGAAATATAAGTAGTGCCCATTCCTGTATTCCTTATGCACCCAAAACTCCCATTAAAGTCTTTGAAAATTTTGGGTGCAGGAGGCAAGTTCCATTGCAAAGCATGCAAGCTGACTTGTAAAACTATCTTGCCTAACCTCTTGATGTTTTAATCATTAGCAATTTCCTATAATTTATTCCCTAACATTTCTATTATACATCCAGTTCAAAAATGGCTTAATTCAAAACTCATTTCCTGCCTGAGAGTACATAAATATACATGTCTTTCAGGCTTTTTTTTAAAAAAAGCAACAGGACTGAAGAAAAGTCATAAATGAATGTACTTAGACCGTGAGTCTATATTGAGGCAGATGTCTGTATTTTTGGAAAAATTAAATACTGCCATATTGAGAATATAATTGTCTTTTGCTGGCTTAGTCCCCAACCCTGCAATGTGTTGCACACAGGTAGACTCTTTTATCCACACAGTGCCCCACTGAAAGAATTGCAGGATCAGTTGTTAGCTTTAATACACTTCTGGGGGAAGTTCAGAGAGTTTTATCTTTTCGCTAATATTGATAAAATAAGTTTGTTGCTGACAGTGGCCTCTTTTGATCTTGTTTTGTCAGTATAATGCTGCTAGACGTGCAGTCATTGCAATAATTGCCTTGTTGAGTCATTTTCACCTATTTCTGAAAGTGGTTCGTGATTCTGGGTCCAATTCTGTGAGCGGTTCCATGTGGGCAGACCCTAACACCTGTGTGTGCAGTCCCATTGAGGTTGAGGGGAGCTCTGTGCAGGCATTGGGCTGCTTACACAACAGCTTGCAGAACTGAGGTTTATGTCTTACTTTTTAAATATCTGTGATTTTAAACTTAATTTTCACATTTCTGTACTATATCAAACCATCAGTGATCAGTCTTGTCATGGTGTTGAATCTAATCAATTTGCCATAATGAATACAAGCTTTGACTCATTATGGGTTTCCATTTTTCCCCCTCTTGTACTTGGCTGCAGTTTGGCCACCAGGTGAGGGCATTTAACTTTGTAACCACAGCTGCAGCTGTTTGACCTACAAGTAAAATGTAATTTTGTTTGAACTACATTTGCCCCAGAGTCACACGCTTTTTTTTTAAATCAGTTTTCTTCTTGAATTTGCGCTCAGATTTGTAACCATGAAGTTCTTTACCATATGACTACAGAGTTACTGGACATGTTAATTAACCTCAAATAATTTAATTACTATTGCTCACTAATGCCAAATCACTTCAGCCAGTAATGAAACTTAATCCTAGTTATGACTTCTGACATTTAAAGTGGATGGGTTTGTTTTGTTTTTCTAATTCTGTGGCTTCTAATCTAAGTTCTCAGAAGTAATATAGCCTCTTCTAAGAATTGGAATCCAAAGTAGAATGTATATAAAATAACATTTTAAACTACTGTTCCTATGCTCATCTAATGGAAAGTTAGGAAAATAAGCCTGTGCAAAGTGCAGATAAAACATGGCATAGAGTGACCTTTAGGACTCTAGCTTCCTCACACTATAACAGCTAGACATCAATTAATTTGGGAGGTCTCCATTTTCTTAGATCAGTAGTCATAAGACATTGTTCACAATGCAGTTGTAGTTTTGCTAAAGCAATTGTGAAACTGTACCAACAAGGAAACCATTCATGTAGACAGGTGGCTGAAAATTTGCATTATGGCCATTTGATGATTGTAGGCCATATTCATCCCTAGAGCATCATTGATTTAGGGATGAATTTGGCCCTTTCACTTTATTATTCTGTACATGTCATTAATAGTGGAAAGAAATACATTCCATCACTCTTATTTAATTCAGGTTTTAAATATTCTATAACATCAGCATATCCTACTTTGATTTAGAATCTGTAGCTTTCCTTTTAGCATTCTTACAGTCACTAAAACCATTTATCTTTTTTCCCTGTTGAATTTAGCTGAATGCAACATCCATACTTCCCCTTCTCCTGGAATTCAAGTAAGACATGTCTACACTCCATCAACAACTAAGCATTTTTCGCCCATAAAACAGTCAACTACTTTAACTAACAAACATAGGGGAAATGAGGTCTCTACAACACCTCTCCTTGTAAATTGTAAGTATTCTGTGGTATAGTAAGTGTTGTGAATCGTAAGTTAATTACTGCTTGTCAGATGTTTTGGCTTTTTCATTGGGACCTTTCATAGAATAAGGCCAGAATAGACCATCTAGCCTGACCTGCATAGCACAGGTCATAGAATTTCATCCATTCACTCAGTATTGAAGCCAATGAGTTACGCTTTAGCTAAGCACATCTTCCAGAAAAGTATCCAAATCTTGAGCTGAAGACCTTACAGATGACCTTTCTAATTCTTTGTAGTCTTTAAATGAAAGTATTGATTTTTTTTAAATCCCTGTTAATCTGTTATCAGTGTAGGTACAGCAAGTAGAACTTAATTAATCGGTAAGTGCCAACAATGTCCTGGATGTTATATAATAAATATTCAGCCAGTCTCTGCTCTGTAGCCATTATAATTAAGGAGACAGAAGATGGACTGACAGAGGAAGTTGTAAAATTAATTAATTTTTTTAAATTCTTAAACTGATAATGTGGTAGAGTTTTCACCCTACAACTGGCCACAGTTTGAAATCTGAAACATACATCCCTCTTAAACTCAGCAAGTTCAATGACAAAATTTCCCCTTTCTTATTGGGCAAGTGAATATAGAGGTATACCATAGAATGCCCTGTTCTGAATAAAAGGTGTATCCTTTCTGAGAAATCAAACTAACAGTGAAATGGACATTTATTTAATGGATAACCACTGGCTAACATCACAAAGTGTTATCAGTTAGTATGTATAACTATGGCCTTTCCCCAAGACAGAATGGTTGTACCCTCAGTCTCCACACCCACAGTGAGCTTGACATAGGCAGACCCCTCTGCCTGTACAAAGCATGTTGCAGGATCAAGGCCTTAAATGTTTGCTCTTAGATTATTAAAGCACTCTGCTGTAATTGATTCCATCCACAAGTTTTTTGTGGGAGGGGATTGTGGGGGGAGGGAAATTAATGGAAATATTTTCCTCTCCAGTAGAAAAGTAGGTCATGTTGAGTATGCTTACAAAAGACTTGATCCAGTGCTTATTCTATTCAATGAGAGTCATGCTATTGACTTCAACAGGCAGTCAACTAGGTTCATACTGAACACTAGGTGATCCATCACAGCGTGTTTTGGATATTCTAATGAACAAAGAGTTTGATAAGTGCTTGCAGCTTTCTTAAGACAAGTGAGAGTATTCCCTTTGTCTAACCATTATCAGCAGGTCTCTATAAAAATTCAGCGCTGATGAACAAACCTGAGATAAGTTTAAGAATTAAACAGAAAGGAAGGAACATTGGAGGAAACATTGGTTAATAGTTTCAAAACTGAAAAGAACATGTCCTCAGTGTATCAGTGATTTTGGTATTTTTAATCTTTTTTTCCTTTAAATGTTCTTGAAGACAATATAATCTTGATGGCAAAGTGACATTAAATTACAAGCTGGGTGGCAAAAAGCCATCTCATGAAGATATTGATAACAGAGTTTGTAATTCAACATCAATGGAAAATATTTTGCCTTCTAATAGGATAGGTGGAAAAATATTAAGCCATATGGAACCACTTTTAAGAAGACTGCAAACCTGATTCAGCAGTTAAGCTGAAATCAATATGAGCACTTCCTTTTGTCATTGGCTTCAGCTGGAGCAGGACCATGCCTTATGTGCACATAATACATATTTGTGCTCTTTTTGCAGCTCTGTCAGTTCACCAGCTGGCTGCTCAAGGGGAAATGCTTTATTTGGCCACACGTATTGAACAAGGTGAGAGTCTGAGGGGCTTTAAATCTCCTCTTTTCTTAGGAGGATTTTTAACCTTGTTACACTGGATTATATCCCCCCGACATGCATGAACTGCATAGAATATCCCCCACAGATCTATCACAAACCCCATAAACTCATGATATCCATTCTTTATTAACATGGATTTTTTTTATACCTGTCTGTACATTTAAAGCTGTCTATTCTCCCATATCTGCAGTTTGGGTGTGCAAAGTAACATTAGTGTTAATGGGAATTACATGTAATTCCCATTTTCTGTTCTGAAGCAGGGGGAAAAACCCTTTAGACTGCATATAGAGAAAATGTGAAAGTGAGATATGCAAAAATCCGCAAATGAGTTCTGGGGTGATTTAACCGTAGTGTTCTTTACTGTATTTATAGTTTGAAACAAATTCCTACTAGAGTGAGTATATTTATACTCAATTTTATCAATTAACCTATACAGCATTATATTGTAGTTTCAGTCAGCTCTTCACTGCTTATCAGTCCAAATCTGAGTTATGCAGTATCCTGCAGTTAAACTATTGTAATTTTATAATGGATATTTTCTGTAAAATAAACTGTGAAATAGCATCCACTGCACTGTAAATCAGTCATTTTAAGTAATTATATTAGTGTGAAGATGGAAGACTCACTGGCTGGCTCAACAGACTATACAAGCATTTACATTAAACTTCTCTGGTACGAATCTGGCCGTTGTAGGCAGTCACTGAAACTCATTACCATCTGAAATCTGTTTGTTGGCCTAAGGTGGTGGTATGCTTGAATATTCAAATTTGCTTTCTCTGGGCATTCATGCAAGTAAAACTGCCTCGCCTTTGTAGGAAGCAAAGGATTGGGAATCCAGAGAAAGCAAATTCATTTTTAAAAATTTGAGCATATATTTATTTAGATTTGACTAATGGTAAAAAAAAGTTACCTGTATAAGAGCTTTGGGCACCCTGACACCTAATTTATCTTACAGCAATGTAAATATACTCTGCAGTATTAGAAAAAACCAAACTTCCATCAGGAACAAATTAACTCAACTCATCCAGCCAATGAATCAGCTACAAAAAACACGCTTGCCACCCTCCTTCATTTCTGGGAACACACTTAACCCTCTGCACAAAACCTCAATCAAATACATTAATTTGCCAATTCTTTATTCTAGTCCCTTAGATTTACATGTTATTTATTTGAGAGACTAGAATGGCTCACTACCTTGGAAAAGCACATTTTAGATTGCCTAAAAACTATTAATATGGAACATTTGTTTGTTTTGGGGGCATCTGCTGTGCTATCTCCAAGAATATACATAGCCAACATTATGGACAAATGACCTTTATTTTTATACTAAAATATTGCAGCTTTATTTGTAAAAATGTGAGAGTTCTCAGAAGCTAGGTTTTCTTTCCCCCTCCCCCCACTCCACATTCAGCATAGATAAGTGTATTTCTGTCACTGTCAGGGGTAGATTTTGTATGTAAAATGTCAGGCCAGAGTGGACTTTATGGGAGAATTATAAACGTAGCTGTTCATAACAGAAATGTTGACACAAACTTTACTCTAACAGCACTTGCAGTACAGCAGCAAAAATGATCATTGAACTGTATTTTTCTTTTAAACAGAAAATGTAATCAACCATAAAGATGAAGAAGGTTTTACCCCTCTGATGTGGGCCGCAGCACATGGGCAGATAGCAGTGGTAGAGTTTCTGCTTCAGAATGTAAGGAGAAAATACAGTTTTTCTCAAAATCCTTAGTTCATTTTATATTGATAAGTTTGCAGATGCTACTACATCTCTAAAAGTAGTAGCATTAATTGCCCCACAAAGGGGAAATAAAAGGCAAGTGTGGTGGGGGCATATTCACCTTTGGAGCTTTGACTTATATCAGTGCATAATGTCACTGGTATCGTGAGCTGCAGCACTTCCTGCAAGTATCTTTCTCTCACCAGCTCTTCTGTGGCTCAGCTCTCCAGCCAAGTCATATACAGCTTAAATCCCCTTTTTGGTAACTGAAAGGTCCAAATGAAAATCCAAACAAATCTGAATAAAGCTCTTGCTCCATTCAGCTACTGAAGGATTTGTAAGTAAAAGACTATCTCAGGGCCACCCCCACAAGAGCCGTCTTTACTCACTATGGGTCTCTTTAGGACTACCCCCCCACTCCGTCCCTTTGGGTTTCTGTTTGCAGTAGAGTTCTGCTTCCTCTGTAGTCTCTAGAGCTGCAGCTGGGGTCTGTCACTCTAACTCTAGTGCACCCAGCTGGGATCACTGATTGCCCTTTTGTGGCTAGATCAGGGGCAAGGCTGATCTCAGCTTGTCTTAAAGGGCCCTCCAGACTGTGACAGTAAGGTTTTTAAATAGGACTGTTAACACCTTTTTTTTTTTTCTTCAGGGTGCAGATGCTCAGATTTTGGGGAAAGGGCGAGAAAGTGCACTGTCATTGGCCTGTAGTAAGGGATACACGGATATTGTCAAAATGCTGCTTGATTGTGGAGTAGATGTAAATGAATATGACTGGGTAAGTCTGTCACTGGAGTGTGACATTGAGTGTGACTTGTGACTTAGTGTGCATTGATCAGAAATTTGCTCAAAACTCTAGAACTGACATGGATTTGAAAACCATGTTAAGTCTTCAGAAATGTAAGCTTGGAAAACCTAGGACATGGTGTACTAATGTACTGTGCCGAAATAGGAGGGCTAGATGAGATTGTTCCTGGGCTCACTTGTTGGCTGTGAATTGGGGACCTTGAGTGTTGTCCTCACACCCCAGAACAGCCTATGGACCTTCTGGGGAGGTGAAATGTTTGTTTTTCCCCAAACTATGGGATGTTCCCTACCCAGGTCTTCTTGCCACAGAAGAACTTTGCTATAGTAGTACTTACTGTAGAAGAGTTCCTTATGCAGAAAACTACAGAGAATTACCTATGATATTATCAGCACGGGGGAGGGCTACTCCTTGAAGCCAGGAAAAAAATATCTCTGGGACAAGAGCAAAAGCTGAGGTAACATTTAAACTGTAATTGCTTTTAGAAGACAGAAACTGGCCTTTGACTCTTGTGATTTTTTCATTTCAAAGGAGATGTCATTCATTGATTAAACTGCACTGCCAGAAACATCAGGGCAAAAAAGCCTGCATCATAACATGCCAGAGAAAAGGTCTACGTTAAAAAAATATTCACTTATTCAATTTTCCCTTTTTTAACGTAAACGTCAAGTTAATCAATTTTTATGGTTTGATGAATATTACTGTTGAATTATTTCACCATAAGGATTCCTTTAGAACAGTGTCAGCAGTAAAAAATATAAATAAGAGATGAGAATGTATTTCAGGTTAATGTCACATTTGAAAAGGTTTCAGTTTTCAGATTTTGAATTTACAGACAGTTTTCTAAAGTGGCTGGAATTTTTGTACTTGATGAGCACTTCAGAAGATTTTGTACAAGTTAAATATTTTCCATATTAATGCAATAAAAGTCTGCCAATTTATTATTTATATCACATCAACAGTTTGCTCAGTATTAAGCAATAGCAGTAAAAACAGTGACCCAGAACTGAGATGTAGTTTGGTTAATTTGTGCCATGCTAGAGTCTGGGCATAGAACTGGCATAACCAGCCCTGGAATGATCACCCCTTGTGTAGGAGTTGATCTGCTAATTCCTGCCCTTTGGGCTGTTGGAAGCTGCTATAATTTAGAACAGCCTTCATGGAAACCCAAACAATTTGGGTCAGTTTCTGTCTTGAAGAGTCTACAAACCAGGTTTTGCAGTCTGACCCACAGGGACAGATTTGCCCATGCAAAACTCCTTTTACTTCACTAGGACTCCTCACAGGGACAGGGGTCTGCAGACACAACCCACTTCCAGGATTGTGGCCTAAAAATAGACCCATAAAAGATGGGGGACACAGAAAACCACAGTTGGAGAAGAGCTGGTGACCTTTTCATTGCACATTATGACCACTGTTATCTGAAGGACTCACATATGTGTACTTCTTATTATCAGGAGGGAATTAAAAATACAGTCTGTTTAGTTTTTGAACTAGATACATGAACTCCAGCTATCAAAGACTGTAAGTCTTTTCTCTTCTTTTGCAGAATGGAGGGACACCTCTTCTATATGCAGTACATGGAAACCATGTGAAATGTGTGAAAATTCTCTTAGGTGAGCACATTAAGGATAACATTAAGAAATCAAACCTAAAATAATTATATTACTGATAATGATCAACTAATTAATTAACTGCATAATTTAGGGGTTTTTTCCTTCTATTTTACATAGAAAATGGTGCTGATCCAACTATTGAGACAGATTCTGGTTATAATTCCATGGATTTGGCTGTGGCTTTAGGCCATCGGAGCGGTGAGTATTTAGAGCCCTTTAGGTTTGGCTATTTTTATTGCAGTTTGTTTATGTAGTTACAGTAACAGTGCTTTACGGATGTAAGAAGACAAAAGTCCCTGCCACAAAATGGGTTAGATTGCTGTTAGGCTGTTATTTCCAGTTGATTATGGGCTAGTTAAACATCTTAATTATGTAAATGTTAATTGACTAAACTCACATTGTTTTATTTGCTTGACTTGTGCTTTCAAAGTCCATTAAAATGTTAGCTCTAGCAGCAAGCGCTGTATACATCTTGCAATATGTAATTTAGAGGACAGACCTGGATTGTTCAAGGAACTAGTAACAGGTAAGGAGTCTTTCACCTCTAGTTCATGAGCTCAGGTCAATAGTGAGAGAAAGACACTCCCAACTGTGCCTAAAGACATGGCTCAAGAACAGTGAATCTAATTTATAAACTCCTCTGTCAATGTGGAGACAACCGTACCAGAGGGGGGATTTATTCTAGGAGAGCACACTGATTCTACCATCCCCAAGGGTTTGGTCATAGGAAGACAGCGTTAAACTGTGTGTTGGGATACACAGGAGCCCTGTCTGCTGAGGCTGCCCTCTCACTCCAGACAGACTTTCAGCCTGGGTCCAGCTTTCTCTGAGAGGGGGACATGGCTGTTTGGTTTTTTGGACACTTTGGCCAGGCCTCTGCTGTCATGTACATTAAATAGCCACAGTATTCTTGGACTTACCTCTGTGAACTATTTTGAAATTGTTTATTTTTTTTCATCTAAAACCACAAACATTCCCTGGGAGAGGGGGCATTTCTTCCAGGGTCCTGCACGGTAGGCTGGAAAGTTTGGCTATCCACTTTCACTCCTTGGGTTGTATGGAGTCAAAAAGGGGCCTCTTCAGTGGTCACCCTGGCTTTTGAACCATGTGAAATCTTTGTTTTTTAACCCCTGAACTGAATAAAAAATAAGCCCACCCATGCATGTAACTGCTGAAAGCCCCTGGGCTTATGTTGGAATTGATAACTTCATGGATCACTCAGATGTGGAACCCATAGGGGTTCAGTATGTAAATTCTGAACACTGAGGAAAATCACTACAAAGTTTCCAACTGTGACTATGATTTTACCCCCTAATACTCCCCCACTCTCCACTTATAGGTTAGAATCCCCCCATGCCCTACCTTAACCTATCCCATCTGCATTTCCAAACCAGGCCACAGACCATGGCTTCCCCCATTCTCACTCAACATACTGGTCCTCTGTTAGTGTATTCGTTGTTTTGCATTATATAATGCTTTAAATTTTCATAGGTGATGCAAACCTGTAATGCATTAGTTCATGTCCTGTACAATCATCTAGTCAAAATAAACAAGTCAGCATCTGGCAGTAAAATACAACCACAGAGTGATTTGGAAATCATTGAACAGTAATTAACTAGGTTGTTTCTCCACTTTAGTTCAACAGGTTATTGAGGCTCATTTATTGCAGCTCCTTCAAAATATCAAAGAGTAATGGCCTGCTGTTAATAGAAAATTGTTCCATGCCTGAAGATTTGGATTGTATTTTAGCCCCACAATCAGTGATAAAGGCTTATTAACTTATTTAACTTTACCTCAGTGGAAATATTTTCTGGTTTTAGTACACTTTCTTTATGTATTTCACTGATGTTCATAGAAATCTGTGATGATTGATCCTTTTGTAAATGTATTATGTAAATTTTAAAAAATTTAATCAGTGTGCTGCATGAAAACCTTCAATAAAATATAATTATAGCTGTGTAAATGTTCACATTATGTACAGTAATTGACTTTCTACAGAGTATTCCACTAGGTTGTGTCAATGATATGGTATCTACATAGACTTTGTTTTAGATTTTTAGGTGTGTACCACAGAAGACAAGTTTCTTTATTATTTATAGGACAAAAAAAGTGCACAGTGTGTGATTGTTTACAAAATCTTATGCAGTTGAATTAAAATACTTTGTCAGTATCTGTATTTGTCTGATTAAACTGTGGGGGTTTTTTTGGGGTGGGGAAGCAATTAGGCATTATGGGCTCAATTCTGCTCAGTAGTTTTTCTGATTTAGGTCCTTAAAACCTTTGGGGCAGATTCTCTGCTCTGCTTCTTTTCTGCCAATCAAGTGGCTCAGAGACAGCATCCCCTTAGCTGGGATTCCCCTGGCATGAGGGAGTCCCCAGCAGTCTTAGACCAGCACACCTGGCTCATAAACCACCCTCTTCACAGTGCCTGGCATAGTGGATGTCAGCCATCAGGGTGGGGGGAAGAGTGCCTAGAGTGCACTGTAACCCATCTATTTTCAGCTGAGATGGTCCCTTGAGGATCTCTTTGCCAGCTGGTGAAGAGTTAGAGCAGTTGTTAAGCCGATTTAACCTGCACTGGGGAAAGGCAGAGAATTGGGAAGCTGTAACTGACTCCCTAGTAGGCAAAGAATGTGATGCATTATCTTTGCACAAACAACAAATCAACTTCTGAAACAGAATGTTAGAAAGCTTCCGATTCTTAGCACTGTTTTTCCACTACATGTACCTTACACTGCGCTGTTTGAAAATTATCCTCAAAAAAGTAACAGGACACCATGAAAACAGGAAATTAACACCATGTAAAATGTACAATACACTTAGCCTCAGAACAAAGAGTTTGGGAAGGCTCATGGACCTCCCCAGACCAGTCCTTGGGTCAGAACCAGAGATATAATAAAATACAAATACTGTTTTCATTGTTTCAAAGTGAATGAACCACAAGAAGGCAAATTTAAATCAAGCTAAATGAATTTAGCTTGAATTCCAGGCCAAATTCTCCCTTAATTTACACTGTACCTTCACTGAAGTGGTATCAAGCCTAAATCAGGGCAGAATTTAGACTCTGGTGGGTCTTGCGCTTATTGGCGGATTTGCTCGCCTTGGAGCTTCATGACAGTCCTCAGCTTGGCCGTTTTTCTGAATTCACAATCCAGGTCGAGTCCTCCTGTGTCTGACCAGGAGTTGGGAGGATTGGGGGGAACCTGGGCCTGCCCTCTACTCCGATTTCCAGCTCAGGGCCCTGTGGAATGCAGCTGTCTAGAGTGCCTCCTGGAACAGCTGTGTGATAGCTACAACTCCCTGGGCTGCTTCCCCCATGGCCTCCTCCCAAACCCTTCTTTATCCTCACCATAGGACCTTCCTCCTGGTGTCTGATAATGCTTGTACACCTCAGTCCTCCACCAGTCCATGTTCTCACTCTCGGCTGCTAGCGCCTCTTGCTCCCAGCTCCTCACATGCACACCACAAACTGAAGTGAGTTCCTTTTTAAAACCCAGGTGACCTGATTCGCCTGCCTTAATTGATTCTAGCAACTTCTTGATTGGCTGCAGGTGTTCTAATCAGCCTGTCTTAATTGTCTCCAGAAGGTTCCTGATTGTTCTAGAACCTTCCCTGTTACCTTACCCAGGGAAAAGGGACCTACTTAGCCTGCTGTCCTGCTGCTGCCCTCTGGCCTGGGCTTTCCTTGCTTTTTGCCCCTGCTTTTGGCTTCCCCCCTGACCAGGCCAGACACTCTCAACCCCTTCTCCTCCCTTTTTCTTTTTTTTTTTTGTTTTGTTTTTTTTTTCTTTCCTGCTGTTGCTAGAGTGCCGGCCGGCTGTTAGGCCCCCCTCCTGCCCTCGGACGCTGCTGTTGCTTCAGCTGAAACCCCTCCCCCCGAGAGAGGGCGGCCCTGCTGGCCCGTTCCCCAGAGGGGGGGAAGTGGAAGGACCCAGCCCCCAGACCCAGCCACTTGCTGTTTGTCTGCGGACCCGTTTTCGGTCGAGAGGATTCTTATCACTTACTCCGGCATTTCTGGAATGCTGTTGCTGAAAAAAAGAAAACCCAGAATGGACAGAAAAAAGGCCGTCCACCAGAGGAACACCACCCAGGGAATCTACAAATCGCCATGGAGGGGGCCTAAGACTGAGTAACTTTCGAACTGTGCTCCTGTGTGGGGGGAGGCCTTGACTGTGTCTTAATTGTGTTTGTAGGGACACGGGGGGTGTGGCACGGAGCTGCCCCCCGATCCACCTGTGTCCTCCCAAGCCCCACACTATGACCTTCCTCACTGTCCCGTCCGTCCGTCCCCCCGCCATCTTTGCTGGCTATCTAACATCTGCCTCTGGACTCAGCTGCTCGCCCTGATTCCACCGCGTTGACCAGAAGCACCAGCCAACCAAACAGGACTCTCTGGACAAGCGTACGGTGGTTTATGTGCCCCCCCCCCGAATTGTCCACCCCATAGCTTGTCCCTTTCTATCTGACCCCAACTCCTGTTAACCACCTGCCACCACCCCCGCTGGGGCATCGGCAATGGAGGGCACCGGGGTGACCTCCACCGCTGCCATGCCCATCGCCTCTCCAGACTCTAGGGAAGCCCCTCCAGCCAGTGGGAAAGGCCAGGGCAAGAAGAAGGGGAAGGGCCCCGCTAAAACCACCGGGCCTTCCATGGCAAGGGCCACCCCCACTGCTGCGACCTCGCCACCGACCATGGCGTCCTTCCCCGCTGCCCCCTCCACCAGCTCTGTGGATGTCCCTCCCTCAGCCCCCAGGCTGTATGCCCGGGCGGCGGCAGCCCCCCTAACTGCCCCCTCATCATCTCTCCTACCCACCGCCTCCGCCGCTATCAATAGCGGCCGGGGCCCCTTTCCCACCATGACAAGGAAGCACGGTGTCCGATGCCTCCTGGTGCCCGCCTCGCTCCACATGGAGACCTACGTGCGGGTGTTGGCGAGGGTAGTAAGGCCCTCGGCCATTGTGGCAGCCTCCAAAATGTACGGGAAGGTCGTCTTCTTCTTAGCATCAGAGGCTGCCACCTAGGAAGCGGTGGAGAGGGGCCTGGCAGTGGGGGGGGAGGTGTTTGTCCCCCTAGAGCCGCTAGAGGACCTGGGCGTCTGCTGGTCCTGATCTCTGTCCCTCCTTTTCTCCCCAGTGCTGCCCTGCTACCCGCCCTTTCCACCGTGGGGAAACCTGTTTCTGTTATCAGCCCTCTCCCTTTGGGCTGCAAAGACCCCACCCTCCGTCACATTTTTTCCTTCCGCCGGCAAGTGCAACTTTTATTGCCGTCGGCGGCGCGCAACGGAGTGGTGCTCGAAGGGTCCTTCCTAGTCCCCCACCAGGGGACCCGTTACCAGGTGTAGTTTTCCATGGGGGAAGCCCGGTGCTACCTCTGCCGGGTGTCGGGGCATGTCCGGAGGGACTGCCCCTTAGCCCGGCAAGGAGGGGCACCTGGGATCCCCGAGAACCGGCAGGACATCGGCCCCATCGTTGCCGACACCCCTGGCCACCCGAACCCGCCCCCCCTCCTCTTCGGACCACTGCTACTCTCGCTCAGGCCCAAGGGGCACCTCCCCTACAACGCCCAGACGAGTGGGAGAGCCCCGCCCTCGCTGCTAACAAGCTAGCGAGGCCTATGGAGGAGGGTGTGGCAGAGATACAACCAGACATAGGAGAGAGCCTGCCCCAGGGAGAATCCTGCCTCCCTTATGCCGCCCCACCGTTCCCCCCCCCCCAAGTCCCTGAGCCAACGCCTTTACCCCCTGACATGACCCCTGCTAACCAGCCCCCAGATGATACCATGGAGGGCTGGGCCCTAGTCCAGGGGAAGCGAGGCAAGCGGAAGGCTCGAGCTCCGCCTCATCTACCCGAGGTAGAGGTCCCCCGGAAGACCAGGAAGGGGGGCACCGATGCCGAACCTTCCGCTTTGCCCACGAGTGCGTCCCATCCACCAGTGTCAGCCGGGAAAGATGGGGCAGCACCGGAGGGTAGTGTCTCCCCTCCACGGGAGACCCTCCCCTTCGAGACCCTCGAGGAAGCCCCTTCTGTCCTGATGCTACCCGAAGCCCCTGTGAACCCCGAGACAACCGTCGTGGTGAGTGCCAGCGGGGAGAACCCCGGGGCGGCGGAAAGTGTCCTCTCCTCCATGTTCGAGGAGATCGAGGCCTTAGATCTGACCCCAGTCGCCCAGGGGGAGGACGACCTTTTGCCAGCAAATCTCGATCTGGGCGACCTCACTCCACCCCTCTTTTCCCCATGCTCCCTCCCCTTAACTGTTGCTTCTGCTCCCACCTCCGAGGAGCCCCTGGACTCCTCCACCGACCCAGCCGCTGTTGGCACCCCACTGACGACCACCGAGCCTGCTCAGGTGACAGCTGGTGCCATGCAGCTGGGGCACGAGTCGCCAGGGGCACCCCCCTTTGGTGCAGAGCAATCAACTTCCTTCCCGGGCGGGGGCACTACAGAAGATAATCCACCTCTTGATGCTGTGGCCACTAAATCCACCACAGAGCGCATGCCCAGTGTCACTGAGAGCTCCCTTCCCACCCCCTTAACCCTTGAGCCGGATCGGGACGCGCCACCATCCAGCTGCTTGCTTCCCGAAACTCAGAACCTTGCCTCTGCCCCTACCCCTATCCAATTTACCTCCTGCAATATCATTGGGCTGTCTCCTTCCCTTTCCCAATTGATGACCCCTAGGGAGCGGCCTTTGTGTTCTCCTGCCCCGACCCATTAGGAGCTGCTGTTTTCTCTCCACCACCCCCTATCGCCCCAGAGCTTGAGGCGGGCCTAGAAGCTCCAGCCCATCAGGCACCCCGTCGGGGGTCCGCACCCTGCTTGTCCGTTTTAGTGGACCACAGGGGTGCACCAACGGCCCTGCTGGGGAACAACCGGGAAACCGTAACCCCACCCCCCCATAAGCTGCAAGGAGAGCTGCAGAAGTTTTTAGAGGATGTCTGTGGCTCCCGCAACAAGGTACAGCTTGCTCTCCGGCGATGGGGGGATTTTTTTCAAATCCTCCGGGCCACAAGGGCCCTCATGGGGAAAGGTAAAGGGACGGGGAAGCAGGATGCCGCGGCCGACTGGCGGCTCTGCGTCTTCCGTGACCAATTACTCACCTACAGGATGGGTCAAGGACTGTTGCGTGGCCTGCTGGGGGATGCGAGCGTCCCTGCCAGTGAGAATCCCACCCGGCCCCCCCATGACAACTTTCACCATCGCAACTTTGAACACCCGGGGTTGTAGGATGGCTCTTCGCAGGTCCCAGGCACTCTCCTTCCTTCGGGAGGGAGGGTACTCTGTGATTTTCCTGCAGGAGACCCATACGGATCCGACCACCGAAGACAGTTGGCGGCTGGAATGGGGGGACAGGGTCTACTTTAGCCATTCCACGATTCGGCAAGCTGGAGTGGCGACCCTGTTCTCCCCAGACCTATGGCCCGAGATGCTAGGGGTCACCGAGGCTGTGCTGGGTCGCCTGCTGCATCCCCGGTCCGTATAGAGGTGCTTGTCGTTAACCTTGTTAATGTCTATGCCCCGACATCGGGCCAGGAGCAGCTGCAATTCTATCAGCAGGTGTCCGCTTTCCTCGGCACCTTAGATCCTCACGAGTGCCTGGTCCTGGGAGGGGATTTTAATACCACCCTCAAGGAGCGAGACTGCTCGGGGACCGAGCAGACCCCGGCCGCCGCGGACACCCTCCGGGAGATAGTTGAACATCACTCCCTAGTGGACATCTGGCGTGACCACCACCCGGCTGACACTTCCACGTTCACCTTTGTCCAGGTGGAAGCCCATCGGTCGAGCCACTCCCGGTTGGACCGCATTTATTTATCACGCTTCCATCTCTCACAAGCCCACTCCTCCAGCATTCGGCTGGCCCCAGTTTCTGACCATCACCTAGCCACCGTGACAGCCTCCCTCTGTGCGGAGAGGCCAGGGCTGGCCTACTGGCATTTTAACAACAGCCTGTTGGAGGATGAGGGCTTCGTGATGTCCTTCCGGGAATTCTGGCTGGCCTGGCGAGGGCAGCGGCGCGCCTTTCCCTCGGCGTGGCGATGGTGGGACCTGGGGAAGGTGCGCGCCAGGATCTTCTGCCGCAACTACACCCGCGGCACCAGCCAACAGAGAAATGCGGCGATAGAGGAGTTGGAACGGGAGGTCTTAGAGCTGGAGAGGCGTCTGGCCACTAGCCCCGAAGACCCGCTCCTCTGCGGAGCGTGCCGGGAGAAGCGGGAGGAGCTCCGGGCCCTCGAGGACCATTGGGCCCGGGGCACCTTTGTTCGATCCCGCATCCGCCTCCTTCGGGAGATGGATTGCAGCTCCCACTTCTTCTATGTCCTGGAGAAAACGAGGAGGGCCAAGAAACACGTCACCTGCCTCCTGGCTGAAGACGGCACCCCCCTCACGGAACTGGCGGAGATGTGCGGGAGGGCCCGAGCCTTCTACACAAGTCTTTTCTCCCCGGACCCGACTGACCCTTGTGCTTGCAAAGTGCTTTGGGAGGAGCTCCCTATGGTCAGCACGAGCGACCGAGACCGGCTAGTGTTGCCTCTCACTCTGGCCGAGTTCTCAGAAGCCCTCCATCGTATGCCTACTAATAAGTCTCCAGGCGTGGACAGGCTGACCGTGGAGTTCTACCGCGTGTTTTGGGACGTCCTCGGCCCAGACCTA
This sequence comes from Caretta caretta, assembly GCF_965140235.1. Classification (NCBI taxonomy): domain Eukaryota; kingdom Metazoa; phylum Chordata; order Testudines; family Cheloniidae; genus Caretta; species Caretta caretta. The sequence goes on from NC_134210.1 coordinate 49,753,490, forward strand.
GTCACCATCTGGGCCGAGTCTCTGCAGAGTGGGGTCCTCCCTCTTTCGTGCAGGTGAGCTGTGCTCGCCTTGTTGCCGAAGAAGGGGGACCTCCGCGATTCACGAAATTGGCGTCCTGTCTCGCTCCTCAGCATGGACTACAAAATCGTAGTGAAAGCAATCTCGCTGCGGGTAGGGTCTGTGCTGGCGGACATGATCCACCCAGACCAGACCTACACCATCCTGGACCGCAGTATCTTTGATAACCTATTTCTGGTTTGGGACCTTTTGGAACTCGGGCATAGAGACAGTCTGTCGTTCGCCCTCCTGTCCCTAGATCAGGAGAAGGCGTTTGATAGGGTGGACCCCGGGTACCTCCTGAGCACTCTGCGGGTGTTGGGCTTCGGACCCCAGTTTATGGGTTTTCTCCAGGTGCTGTACACTTCCGCAGAGTGTCTGGTTAAGCTCAACTGGACCCTGACCGAACCGGTCAGCTTCGGGCGAGGAGTACGGCAGGGGTGCCCCCTCTTGGGCCAGCTGTACACTCTGGCGATCAAGCCCTTCCTCTGTCTCCTCCGCAGGAGGTTGACCGGGTTGGTGCTGCAGGAGCCGGAGCTGCAGCTGGTCCTGTCGGCGTACGCTGATGACGTGCTCGTCGTGATCCAGGACCCCGGCGACTTGGCGCGGGTGGAGGCTTGCCAGGCCATCTATTCGGCAGCCTTCTCCACCCGGGTCAACTGGGTCAAGAGCTCTGGCTTGGCAGTAGTAGACTGGCGGCAGGCGAGCTCCCTCCCACCCATGCTTCAGACCATCCGGTGGAGCGCGGGTCCACTGCTCTACCTCGGCGTTTACCTTTCTGCCATGCATCCCTCTCCGCCGGAAAACTGGGAAAATTTAGAAGGCGGGGTGATAGAGTGGATCCGGAAATGGACGGGACTACTCCGATGTCTCTCCCTCCAAGGGAGAGCGCTGGTGCTTAATCAACTAGTCCTGTCCATGCTCTGGTACCGGCTCAACACCCTGGTCCCAGCCCCAGGTTTCCTGACCAACCTCCGGACATTGATTCTGGAATTCTTTTGGTCAGGAATGCACTGGGCCCCTGTAGGGGTTCTTCATCTACCCCTGAAGGAAGGAGGACAGGGCCTGAAGTGTCTACACACTCAGGTCCGTGTCTTCCATCTCCAGGCCCTACAGAGGCTCCTCTATGGTGCAGGCAGTTCGGCGTGGAGCACACTGGCGCACACCATCTTGCGCCACATCCGAGGGCTCCGATATGACCGGCAGCTCTTTTATCTCCATCCGGGAGGTCTTCCGCGAGACCTCTCGGGACTGCCGGTCTTCTACCAGGACCTCCTCCGGACTTGGAAACTGTTTTTAACTACCAGGTCCGTTGCCACCACCGAGGGGGTAGATCTCCTCGCGGAGCCCCTGCTACACAACCCCCAGCTCCGTGTGCAGGTGGCGGAGTCCCGCTCGTTGCGCCAGAGCTTGATCCTGGCAGAAGTCATGAGAGTCGGAGACCTCCTGGACTACGACCGGGGAGACTGGCTGGATCCCCTGATGCTTGCCTGGCGCATGGGGCTCTCCAGACCTCGCACCCCCTGGTGCGTACTTCAGGAGGCGAAGGCCGCTTTGCCACCCGCTGCTCAAGTTTACCTCAACCGGGTCCTGCTTGAGGGCACGCCCCGCCCACCCTCTACCCCAGGCCTGCCGGACCTTTTAATTGGACCCCTGCCCCGCAGACCCAATCAACCCCCTCACACCTTCACTGCGAGCCGGCTGCACGAACTGCAGCCGGAACGCTTCCAAACCGCGCCAAGGAAACATCTATACACGCTCGTGCTCCACACCCTTCACGCCCTCACCCTAGTGTCCCGCCCTGACACAAAGTGGCAAGACCTTCTGCCACCTTTGGAGGGTGAGCAGCCCCGGTGGGCCAGCCTATATTCCCCCTTGGTTCTGAGGCCCGTCGGGGACATCAGTTGGCGGCTCCTTCATGGAGCTGTGAGCCCGGGCAGTACTTGGCGTGGTTCACCCCCGTCCCAGATACTTGTCCCTTTTGTGGAGTGAGGGAAACCCTGGTGCACGTATGTTTGGAGTGCGCCAGGCTGCAGCCCGTTTCAGCTCCTCACAAATCTCCTATTACATTTTTGGTTGCATTTTTCCCCTCACCTTTTTATTTATGCACTCCCCATCCGTGGCCTCACAAAGTCGCGGGATCTCCTAGTTAACCTCCTCCTGGCCCTGGCTAAAATGGCCATCTATAAAACCAGAGAGAGAAGGTTGGCCGATGGAGTTTCCTGTGACTGTGGGGCTGTTTTCCGATCCTCAGTTCGTTCACGTATCCGGGCGGAGTTCCTCTGGGCAGCATCCATCGACTCCCTTGACGCTTTTGAGGAGCGTGGGCACTGTCCGAGGTTCTCTGCTCGGTGTCCCTATCCGGGTCCCTTTGATTGGGGGAGAGTAAGGGACCCAGACCCAGCCATTGCTGCTGCGGGACACCACCACCTTAGAGGGGTCCTTTCACATGTGGGTGCACATCCACCCCTCCCCCCCCCCCGGATTGTCCACCCCACAGCCTGCCCTTCTTGTTGGGTGCTTTCAGAGGAGGGAATTGTTGGTGACACTCGGGCGTGGCGCCAGGTAACTCGAGGTGGTGGAAGACCACGAGAGTCGATGAAACCCCCTCGCTCTGGACCACCAGGTAACTCGGAAGGGTGGAAGACCACGAGAGTCGAGGAAGCCCCCCGCTCTGGGCCCAGGCAAGCTTGAACACTTCCCTCCCCTGAAGCTAATGAAAAAACAATTGTGATTGGTTGCTGTGTTACACATTGCATATGCTGCTGTTTTTACTTTGTAAATGTGTTATGCAAATAAAAAAACATCTTTTGCTTCAAAAAAAAAAATTACTCTCCTATAGCCATCTGGCCTGACCGTGTCACAGTATATATGGTATATAAATATGCATAAAGAACAAAAATATCCTTTTCCCTGCGGATTTATATAACGGAAAGGGGGTCATTTAAAGTATAAGCATTCAAAAGCTGTTTCACATTTTGTTTTAACCTTCAGTTGGTACTGAATAAATTGAATCAATACATTTATTTATTGGTGTCCAATAGTTTTAAAATGTGATTTCACCTAACTTGGATTTTCAGATTGGGTGGATGAAAGATAGAATAAATGGAAAGCAACAAAGTAGAAAAAACTAATTGTCTTTACCTTTTTTGCTGTAGAATTTCAAACCATTTGGTGGGTTGTACAGTGATGTCATACAAATGCCTATGAATATGTTCATCTTTAGAAAGTTACCTATTTTCTGAAGTCAGGAGCACTTTCTGTAGCTTGACCTTTTGCTGTTAGAGTAATGCAACTGGAATTGAATTTCACTCAGTAGCAATTGTGATGGCACTATAGGGAATAGATAAGTGTTTCCATGAACTATGCTTCTAGCATCCTGGGGGAGGCTCCATCAAGAGCACGAGAACTGGGAAGGGAGAGTTTAAGTGAAAACAAAAAACTCTTCTACCTTTATTGTACTGTTTTTATTTGAGTTTAAAAAAAAAAGTGCAGAGATCTGTTACTGTTCTGTATTCAACAGGGTGGCCCTAGTCCACATGTAAGTACACTCTCTTTTTTTTTTTATTGGTGTAAACACTACTCAGTATAAAAATACAACAGTGGTACAAAATACAAAAGGGTTTGTTTTGTACCTTAAAGGAGGAAAATTGGAACAAGCTGAGAAACCCTGATACAGTTGCTGACATTCCAAAAGTTAGGCCACCGCACTTGCTTTGATAGAATAAATGACTTCTTTAGCCTTCATCTTCTGGGTCATATGGTTCTGATGGTACTACTGGTTACCTGTGAGCCAAATCCTGGGTTTGAATATAGTTGTATCTTATGATTGGGCCATAGGACTGGGAAACCAGAAGGTTCTTAATTTTGATTGCAGCTCTTATGCTGACTCCCTCTGTGCCTTTGGCCAAGTCACTTGATCTCTCTTCTTCAGTCTCTCCATACGGAAAATGAGAATAATGCTTCCCTACCTATCTCACAAGGATGCTGGAGTGCTCTGAAAATGAAGGATTTTCCTTCTTTCCAGTGTAAATCAGCAAAAACTCCCAGTGACATTAATGAAGTAAAGCTGATGTGAGAGAGTAGCAAATCAAGCTCAAAACATAGTGTGACGTGCTGCAAATTAGTAGTCAGCCAGGAATTTTTCCACAAAATGTTTTTGCTGGAAAATGCTGATTTATCAAAACTGAAACCTTTCATGGGAGAAGGTTGGTGTTGATGAATTTCCCATTTCAAAACATTTTGGATTTTCTTTTCAAATTGTCAATGTCCCATTTTGGCATTTTTGAAAGAAAAAGTTCCATTTTTGGTTGAAAACCTTTTTTGTTTCATTATTTAATTTATTTTAATTAAGAAAAATGTAAAATTTTAAAAGGTCAAAATCTAAAGGAATTGTAGAAATTATTGAAACAAAATGTTTTGACTGACTCATTCCAAAAAACTTTTTGGATTTTTGGTGTGGAAAAATTTTCAGGTTTTTAACATTCCATCCTGATGAGAGAGAGGGTTTTGTTTTATATCTCAGATTCTCATGGCACAAGAAAACAATTTCCCTGCACAGTTCTAAGTGTTACATTCAGTGTTGCCACTCTGCATTTGAGTTAGTCAAAAATGTTTCTTCACAGAAAAACTGATTTTTTTCCTGAAGAAATTAAAAAAAACCGAAATATTTCTATTTGAAAATATTGCCATGGTGTATCACAGGAACTGCAGTTCAGGAGCCTTGTGCTCCAAGTCTCCGCTACGTGCTGAGCTCTCTGGTTAGACTGTTTCCCATGGTACACCACAGTCTCACATATTGAGAAGGGAAGTGGTGCATAGTGGGAGTCCCTGACCCTGGTATATCATGGGAGACATAGTCTGGCTAGGGAGTTCAGCCTATAGAGGAGAACAGTTGCCTTGTGTCCCCAAACTATAACTCCCATGAGGCTCTGGAGCTACATGTCCAAGTTGAAATATTTTGATTTTTGGGTATTTGTTTTTCTGACAAAAAGATCAAAATTTTCCTTGGAAAGTAGATAATTTGCACACCAAAAAAAAATAAAGTTTAGTCAAAAACCCAGTTTTCTGATAACACAGTTTCAACAGAAAATTTTTGACCAGCCTTACTCTGCATACCATGGACCTGTTACCACCAGAGCAGCTCTTCCTTCCTAGATGGATTGCAGTCTGCCTCACAAAGGACAGCTGCTTGTTACAGTTTTATGTGGTGCAGTAACTAATACATTTCCAGAGCAATGTAAAGCCGTTCTTCTGTTCATTCATGTTTCCAAGTTGCAGTGTATTGTGATCTACTTTGCGTAGGGCACATAATACATTAATTAGAGCTAAAATTACGTGACTGCAATACATTGGCAGCTGCTACTTTGTTAGTGACAGGCTGAGCTCACTTGGCAGCGGAAGACAGCCTTGAGCTGTCTTAAAGACAGGCTAATGAAAGCCAAAGAAAAAAGAGAAGCTCTGTTCATGTAATGCAGCAGTAAATACAGTACTAGTTACATCAACTGAAAATTAACACTTCTGCTTTCCATGTCATTTCAAGAGTTAATGGTCTAGATAGGGGAACTGTTATTTGGCTTGTGGTCATGATTAGAGGGGCAGCAGTAGTGAGAGAAGGCAGAGCTGATGGAAAGATAAAGAATAAATGCAAACAAAACACTTTAAATATTTACACTATTAAAAAATAAGGGCTCATTTAATAGTCCTCATAAGAGAATATAAATAGATACGCAATTTACATCACAAGAGATTACAATCCTGTGAAGAGAGTTTTATACAAAAGATAAAACTTAAGAACTTGTTTTTCTGAAATCCATACGCATCTCCCTGTGGTAGCTTGTAGTGATTGGCAGGCCTGAAGAAACCATGCAGTCTTTTAGCATATGTGAATTAGAGCCAGTGCTTCATCCAGTTCAGGGTCCTGTCTCTGACCGGAGCCAGTAACAGATGCTTCAGAAGGAGATGCAAGAATCCCTATAATGGCTAATGGGGGTGCGGGGAATCTGTCCATTAGGGAAATTTCTTCTCAACCACAAGTAATGGGAGTAACTTTATTATTATTTAGTGTCCAAAGTGTGTTAGGCACTTTATAAAACTGCTAGGCAGTATATATTACCCTGCTGCTTCTCTGCTCTGGGGCCCTGCCCTCTTGGCTCCACGCTGTTGCCTTCTTGGTCCATCAGCCTCCCATACTGAATTCATTACTTGTGCTTATGAGACAGGTACACGCAACCAACCAAACAGAAGACACTTCCAAAGGTAGTCTCTGGGGCTTCCCCTTGTGTCCTTAAGCAACTCCTGCTGCCGGCTGGAGTAAGCCCGTATGGGTATGTCCGCCAAGCCTCCTAGCCCAGGTAGATAGACTCACACTAGTGGGGCTCAACCTGGGACGCTACAAACATCTGTTTGGACTCTGCAGCTCTGGCAGAGACTTGGGCTAGCCACCTGAGCTCAAGCCTGGGGGGATGTGACGTTATTTAATTAGAATACGACCATGCAAATCATTGTTGCTTCCACTGTTATATAATTGCAACAAATCTTATACAAAGCGCAATACATAGCCAGAAAGGGTTAAGCATCCTGCAGGCTAAATGACCCAGAATCAACCAGTAGAGCCATGTTAGAAAAGTATATAAATGGTCATTAGGGCCACTCCTTGTTAGATAGGCTAGAACTTTGAAGTGCAAACCTGTATTGTTAGAGAATTGGAGGCGATGTTACCTGTGTGTGTGTATTTATATTGTGTTAGATGTTAGCCATGTAAACAGTTCCTCTCTGTCACTATAGCTATTAATTCAGAGATCAAAAGGAAATATTAACATTTAAATGAACTGTAAACATAGTAAATCACTGTATTCGTCTCTTTGAAATGTATAGCAAATCACCAGAGAATGGTGGGAAATGGGCAATTGCCTTATGTTAAGCTATATAGCTAATTATCAGTGATGCTTAGGAAATAGGTCTATTTCAAAGTCTCCATAATTGCCTATTGTGCACCTGAGGACTCCCAGCTGTCAAAGAAGACCTGGTACTATATAAGAATGTCTGGGGTCCTGATCCTTTTTATCTCAGATCTGCTTGATGCTTCGTGCAGGGGAAGCTTAAGCCAAAAGGCTAAGATCTTCAGTCCTAACCTTGAATCACCCTGAATATAAACATTGGACGATGACCTGTGAACTAATTCTGAAAGAACTCTTTGCAAATACAAAGCTCACCATCTCTACTATGAATCTGAATCTCAAAAACCATACTCATGTCTGTATGTATATGGTTCTTTTAACCAATACTCTCTCTTTTCTTTTTTAAGAAATTTTAGTTTAGTTAATTAGAATTGGCTGTAAGCGTGTAATTGGGTAAGAGCTGGAATATTCATTAATCTGGGAGGTAATGTGTCTGATCCTTTGGGATTGGTAGAACTTTCTTATGAATAAAATTTTCAGTAATCCTCATCATATTTGACTAGGGTGTCTGGGTGGAGGCCTAAAACTGGGTTGCTTTAAGGCTTCTGGGTAACCAGTAATGTATTAAAGAAGCTGTTTTGTACTGGTTTGTTAAATCTAAATATTGGAATATTCACCAGCTTTGGGGATTGTCTGCCCCATTCTTTGCGGTTCACCCTAACTGAGTAACTCCAGTGTGGCTCCCTGGGGCTCCGGCCACAGGGAGTTGAGCCACCTAGCCTGAATCACTGCTGGAGCCTCAACATCCACACCAATAATTTTAGTGCACTAGCTCAAAGCCTGCTAGCATGAGTCTGTCTACCTGAGTTGGGAGGCTTGCTCCCACCTGCAGTGTGGACATACCCTTTGTGGGGCCAGCTAGGAGTTGGAGGCAGGTTCTGGCTACATGACCTCTCCTACCCTTTCCCCACTGCCATGTCTCATGCCTCCTGGGCCTCTCGGGGGAACTGGTCTTTCATCCCCCGGTGCAAAGAATGCAATTGAACTTAGCCTGTGCATTTGAGGGAAAAGAAGGCTCCTGGCTCCCCTGCATGTGCACCCATGCACAGGCCAACCACAATAAAACAACCTGGGATGACAAACAAAGGGTCACAACAGTGTCAGATTAGAGATACTTCTTATTCTATTTGCATTTTATTGGGGTTTTTGTTTGTTTGTTTAACACTTTGTCTATATCTGGGGGGTGGGAGGGGGGAATCAGGATGTGGGCTGGGAGTGGATGTCAGTGATGAAATGGCAAGGCACAGTATAGCAATACATGTCATTGCTGGCAAGTCTCTCTCTAAAGTCTGATTATTAAAGACCTGTACTAGCAAAGGGCCCTGCTCTTGCAGAGCCAGGTGGGCAATTTGTCATTTGGCTTCAATGGGAGCAGCAGAAGACACAAAATTAACTTCTCTCCTGCTAGCTTCCTTTGCCTCGTTCATCCATCCACTCCCAGCTTGGTGTGATCTTTCACATACCCTGTACCCTTCAGAAAGCTCCCAGTTAATGTATTCTAAACTCCCTCCCTCTCCTCCTACACTTAAGGCTTTCCATCTATAGTGACCATATATAAGGTCCTACCTCATTCACAATATCGCAAAAATTGCAGATTCTGCAATATTAGGCTTTCACTGCAATTTCGTTTTAAATGAGCTTACTTTGCCCAGTTCACAATTTTGCATACATTTTGAGGTTTGCAACACACACTTTTCCCCCCATTAGTACATTAAATGATCTTGGAAAATTTTGGGATTCACCTGCAGTTGTACAGCATTTTCTAGAGACAGCAAAGGGATCACTTTTGATCTTGCCTAATTCTGTGGAGGCCGAGTGTGCAGTATTTCGGTACAGACAAGTCTTCACAAAGGAAAGACAGGGCATGAAGGAAACCACTATAGCAGGGTGTACTGCACTAACATTCAATGCCTGAAAAATGTAAATGGCTAAAGTGACTGGGCTCAATTTCTACAGCAGTTGTGTTAAGACTTTCAGTCTTCTGAATTTTATATTATACTGGTCACTTTTTTAAATGAATGTAATATAGATGCACCAAATTGTCTGGTTATCGAAAAAATTCACAGATATAACAATAGTTGAGTGTTTATATCATTCCAGCAATTTTTTCTTAAATAAGTCTATTGTGGCTTTTCCAAATTACCTCTATTAATAAAGGTCCATTATTACTTATCTGCGATTTTCCATGTCTTGCCTGCAACTCAGCTGCAATTATTTGAAGATCATCCTGTGATTCAGGTAGGGTCTTAACCATATACCATTTTCTTCATGGTAGTTCCTCCCACGTGCTTGCTGCTTGGTGTTTTTGGTGGGGATGTGGCAGAGCAGGGAGGGGCTGAAGCCAGTGTTTGCTGACCTGCAGCCTCCTTCCCCTTCAACCTTGAGTGGATTTTCCATCATGTTTTTGAACCTATCAGCATGCTATGCTGTTACTCCTCCTTCCCCCCAGCCAAGGATAGGTTTGGTATGGGTGGGGAGCCAATGGGAGTACTGCAGCACAGTATCAGGCTTCCACATTGTCTTGAGATCCATGGTGCAAGACCACAACCCTTGGCCGTACCAGTGGGAATAGGCTATGCTCCAAAGGGCTGATGTAAAGGAAAACTTGTGAGTCCCACTCCCTGGCCATTCTGCAGTCTCTCATGTAGAGATGATCTAGCTCACTGCCTGTAGCTAATTCAAACCATTTGTCTACAAATGTTATCCAGGTCTGAAGAAACATTCTGATTATGGATCTCTAGAGGGGACTAAAATCAGCCATTAAATAGTAATAAAAGAGTAGTTTGGTATCCATACAAGGAATCCTGTGAGCCAGATTTGAAAACTGTCCACTTCCTATCCTTTATTCTTGGCCTGTTTTCATTATACCTCTTATGTTTCCTTGTGCAAATAAAATGGCCCATCTCATGCAGGCTCCACAGAGTAAACATGCCTTGAGGACAATCTCATTGTCAGTCATTAACGAGCTGCCCTTTTTATAGCCATGACAAACTAGGACTAATTTTAGATTTCCATAGAGAAGGTGCCTCTTTTCTTATGCCTCATCATTTAACCACCTTTATATGATTTTGAAGCAAGCTTTGAGTCCTGAATCAACTGAGAACATTTATAGAGAGCAATAAACTAGAGACAAAGATATTTTATTGCTTTTATTTTTATTTTAGGATTGCTTTCATTTTTGGACAAGCATATTGGAAGCAGTATATTATCACCAATGAAAGATGCAGTCAAACAGAGTTTATCCACAATTCTAGGTAATCTATTCCTCCTAAATAGTTCAGTTACTGCTGTATATAAACTGCAAAATGAACCACATGTGACTCCATAGTCTCATGACTCACTAAAGAAAATGTTTTTCATCATTCTTATGACAGGGGGATGGAAACAAGAAAAGGCTGATCATGTGATGACTGCTCCAGTCCTTCACTCCTACACCAGAAAGATGGTTGTTAGCATTCCAGCACAGTTTTCCTGACCATTGTGGACAGCAATTTTTTCTCCAAACAATGGTATAAAAATCATGGAGTGTAGACATAGCCTGGCACTGGACAGATCTTCATTAGTATTGTTATAGCAGTTCCGCTTGCATGCACCTCCTGCTGTGCAACATGTATGCTTTCAGGAAGTACACTGCAATGTCTGGCAATGAATGTATCAACTGGGTGAATTAAGAATCCAGTCACTTGGAACGTTAAAGATCAAAGATATTGTATGGGGTTATTCCCAGGGAAGATGTCTGAATAGATCTCTCAGTTGAGGTTGATTTGTCACCAAATGAAGCTAGCAGTTCTTTAGGCATACAGGAGTGAAGGGCACATCCGTCTTCAACAGACAAGCACTGATGAAGTCAACCATGCACACAAGAGAATTAGAGGATCTGGAGAGAGTAGCAAAACTAGGTGGAAAGAAAGAAACAGTCCGGAACACAAAGTAGCCACAGCAGCAAGAGGGCCAGGAAGGTGAATTGCAGCAGTTTTTTATCCACACACATATTTGTATGTTTTGTGAATTTCCTGCTGAAGGAGGCTAAGTAATCCTGGATACCTCAAAGGAATTCTGAACTGTTAGAAACCCAACAAGCAGCACTGCTTGTATTGGTGGTAAGTTATTTGGATTCATTTGTTCTGTGGAACAGCTGCATGAAAGGGTGGTGAATACAGCTGGATGACAGACCTTTTCATAGCCAGCACAATTTTATGATATGTTAGCATTTTTATTTCACTGATACAAAATGTGGCCTTAGGGCTGGCATTCTCTTCACATACTGTATCTTTGAAATCCAGTTATTTTCTTGCACGCATCCTGGGATAATATGTTACGAATGAACCAACCCTTCCAGAACATTATCAGCCAGAGAATGATGGATGTCATGTAGCCCTTTTAGTATGTTTAATGTGCCAGCACTTCTCTACATTACACCGATCCTGGGACCTTTAGGCTGCTCTAAATTACACGGGCAGGAACAGTCTGTTGAAGACCATTCCTCTGGCTGGAGATTACTGGAGCATAACACACTCCAGTCATGTCTCATCATATCCCCACATTGCACCAATCACGTCCTCTATACCTGCTGGAGACAAGAGTGACTGGCTAGCAGAGAGCTGGCTATGATGGCTTTACACCATCCAATAATTCCCCTGTACCAGAGGGATCCCCAGCTGCCTCTATAAGGCAACTTTCCAGCTCCTGTGTGCTGTCTGAGCAGTGCAAAGCAGCCAGAAGGGTGACTGATGATCATTTTTATGATATCTCTGTCTCCTATCCCTTGTTTGTCCCTTGTCCTGGGAACAAAAATAAAAATGCCCAGTCAAAAGCTGGAACTAACATGTTCTGTCCCTTATCACTTCGGTATTATATTTTGTCCAGCTCTCCCTCACTTAATCTGGTTTTTGGTTTCATCCCAATCCTGCAAACACTTACACTCCTGTGTAACTTTACAGGATCGGGATCTTAGATTGTAAAATATGTGGGGCACTGACTCTCTCTCACTATGTGCTTATACAAGGCCCAATTTTGTTTGGCACCTTTGGGAATTGCCATCATGCAGTAATATAGAATATTAATGTTGGCAGAGTGGCCTGCATAGTTGAGGCCAAGCAATTTTAGAAACCAGTTTGACAGCAATGGACCTTAAAGTGGGGTTCTACTATGAAAAAAAGTACTATAAAAATGGTACCTACTTCCTTCCTTTGGGTATTCAGAGGCATATCTGCCCCATTTTAGTGGCTAAAATGAGTTTTCACTGCTTTTTACTCATGTTAGCCCTGCAGAGACAACACAGTTGACAGAGAAGCTGGATTCTATTCTAGCTTGTGCATTATTCACATAATTTTTTATTAAGTTGCAGATAGTTTCACCCAGCGATTATGACTGCAGGCATAATGTGACAACAATATGGCTTTGTAGATGTAGCTGAGGGTCTGATTTTGCCTGCAGAACCTTTATTATGGGTCCTAATGCATGCGAAGCAAATACCACAGCTTAACTCTTAGATCCCAATTGAGTTTTCAGGACTGGCAGTTAAAATATCTTTTTACTTGTAAATGGAGCACAGGTGCTATAGAAATCACTGAGACACAAACATGGAACCTCACACTGTCACTTAAAGGTCACTTTTCAGAGCAGATCTGACATCGACTGTGTTTAAATGTAGTTGTAAAGCCAGTGTAAAAGAGGTCTTAGACAGTCGTCTCCTCCATTACTGATGGACTCTCTTGAAATAACAGGGTTCAGGCCTGCTGCGACCTAGCAGAGTTTCTATAGTCAATACATTTCTATATTCTCAATGACTCTTTTCTTTTTTTTTAAACCACTGGATCAAATCAGCTATTTAACCCGTATTGCGGTTTTGTTTCCTGTAGGACCCAGAGATTTCTTCTGCTTCAACTGCAGTGTCGCGAGAGTGGTACACCCCATCACCATTTGTGGGAGAGGTGGAGGGGCATTCTGGTCTTGTGGGTTAGTATGAATGACTGCCCGTAATTTCAGGGCCATATGGCCTAATGTCTGGGGTTGACAAGGTGGCACTCCTATGCGGGGCTGTGCAGCTCAGTAGCCAGAGGCAATGGGGTTTCCCTCCCACATGGGACTGCGTGGCCTAATGGCTACAGTCAATATGACTGCCCTCTCTGTCAGGGCAGAATGGCCTAATGGCCAAAGCCCAAATAGTTGCCCTCCCGGTCAGGGCTGGGTGGCCTAATGGCCAGACTCCCTGTAGTTGCCCTCCCAGTCAGGGATGTGTGGCCTAATGCTGAGGTCAATAGGGCTTCCTCTGTCAGAGCTGTATGGCCTATCAGCCAGAGCCAATAGGGCTGCCCTTTCTGTCAGGGCTGTGTGGTCTAGTGGCCAGAGCCAATAGGGCTGTGTTGTATCAACCAGGCAAGGTACTAACAAGCTTCAACAGGACTTTATTTTCAAAGTGGAAACCTCTTTACCAAGCTGCTGCTGTACTCTCTGCAGCTTTCTCCCAGCCTCTCAACTCCTCCCCGCTCCTTTCTGTTTCCTGTCCTTTCAGACTCCCAACAGCCAGCGCTCCCAATTCTAATAATTACAAGCAACATCAAAACACCACAGGCTGCTCTTTCTGTCAGGGCTGTGAGGCCTAGCAGCTGATGGGTTGGAGGGAGAGGCTGCCACTTTGAAGTGGGTGGTGGCCAGGGTAGGAGGGCCCAGGCCCTGCCTTCTCCACTGGGTCCCAACCCAGGGCCCTGGTGGTGGCAGGGTTGCCCACCACCAGCTTGGCAGGGATCCTGCCAAAAAACTGCCACGCTAATCTCTGGTTCTACCACCCATTCCCCGTTAAATTCCTATGGGTTACTTCCTACCCGTTTCTCTGCAGATCGTCATCTTGGAGTTCATGGTCTCTCCTTCCCCTGTGGCCTCAGCAGCCTGAGGGCCATGGGTCACCACCATCTGGCTGGCCTCCAAATCCTGAAGTGTCAGCAGTCCTTCCACAGGAGCCTACACTGCACCGCACCTCCACTCCTTTTGGCAGTCAGCCCAGACTGAGCTGAGTTGCTCCTTATTATATCCTGGTTCCAACTGGAGCATGCTCAGCACAGCCAAGGGAGCATGGCCTCCTTTGCCCAGAGTAGGATTAACCCCTGCTGAACCAGTGTGGGGCTGGTACACCCCATCACATGCAGCAGGACAGAACTCTCAAATGGCTTTGAATTCTTAGCTTGGGAAAAAATGAAGTGGAACACACCAGTTCTGCATTTTAAATTAATAGGATTGTTAAAATATTAATAACATATTTGTAACAGCTGTGACTACTTGACATTCAAGCATGGAACCAGCAGGCAGTGCACAAAAAGTCACATGATGGTTGTGAAACAGCGGAAGAAATGCATTACCCAATGTGTTTGGAAAGAGGGTTCGGAGTGAGGCAGAGGTTGCCATTGCATGTCATCTGAGACCTTGTTAGGTTGCTTTAAATTATTCCAGGCCATTTTGATCTTCAACTGGCCCAGGAGTGGGAGGGAGGATAGAGTCTGTAATTTCTAAAACCTACATAATCATAATTGGCATAGATGCACAATGAATTATAATGATAGTACTTATGCATCTCAGTGCACTTTACAAACATTAATTAGCCTAAGATTTGTTCAGAATCGTTAGTAAAGCAAAGGGCTTGGGCTGTAGTTCCAATGCCATAAAAGTGTCATTAATCCTTGCAGAACAGAGGACTATTTATGAGGATGACTCATGTCTTGCCAAGCTAGAACTTCAGTGTGGTGTGTAGGTGACAGCAATAAACACTCCTGCTTTAAACATACTTCTCACAAGGGCATCAAATCTAGCAACAGGAAATGTAAATATCATTATGTAAAGTGAAAAGGAGTACTTGTGGCACCTTAGAGACTAACGAATTTATTTGAGCATAAGCTTTCGTGAGCTACCGCTCACTTCATCGGATGCATGCAGTGGAAAATACAGTGGGGAGATTTATATACACAGAGTACATGAAACAATGGGTGTTACCATACACACTGTAATGAGAGTGATCACTTAAGGTGAGCTATTACCAGCAGGAGAGCGGGGGGGAGGGGGAACCTTTTGTAGTGATAATCAAGGTGGGCCATTTCCAACAGTTGACAAGAACGTCTGAGGAACAGTGGGGGGTGGGGGGTGTTTGTCTCTGTCTATTTCACATTTGGGGTCAATGTATACCTTCAAATCAGCGGCACTGCTATGGGTACCCGCATGGCACCACGGTATGCCAACATTTTTACGGCTGACTTAGAACAACGCTTCCTCAGCTCTCGTCCCCTAATGCCCCTACTCTACTTGCGCTACATTGATGACATCGTCATCATCTGGACCCATGGAAAAGAAGCCCTTGAGGAATTCCACCATGATTTCAACAATTTCCATCCCACCATCAATCTCAGCCTGGACCAGTCCACACAAGAGATCCACTTCCTGGACACTACGGTGCTAATAAGTGATGGTCACATAAACACACACATAAACACCTATACTGGAAACCTACTGACGGCTATTCCTACCTACATACCTCCAGCTTTCATCCAGACCACACCACACGATCCATTGTCTACAGCCAAGCTCTACGATACAACCTCATTTGCTCCAACCCCTCAGACAGAGACAAACACCTACAAGATCTCTATCAAACATTCTTACAACTACAATATCCACCTGCTGAAGTGAGGAAACAGATTGACAGAGCCAGAAGAGTACCCAGAAGTCACCTACTACAGGACAGGCCCAACAAAGAAAGTAACATAACGCCACTAGCCATCACCTTCAGCCCCCAACTAAAACCTCTCCAACGCATCATCAAGGATCTACAACCTATCCTGAAGGACGACCCATCACTCTCACAGATCTTGGGAGACAGGCCAGTCCTTGCTTGCAGACAGCCCCCCAACCTGAAGCAAATACTCACCAGCAACCACACACCACACAACAGAACCACTAACCCAGGAACCTATCCTTGCAACAAAGCCCGTTGCCAACTGTGCCCACATATCTATTCAGGGGACACCATCATAGGGCCTAATCACATCAGCTACACTATCAGAGGCTCGTTCACCTGCATATCTACCAATGTGATATATGCCATCATGTGCCAGCAATGCCCCTCTGCCATGTACACTGGCCAAACTGGACAGTCTCTACGTAAAAGAATAAATGGACGCAAATCAGACATCAAGAATTATAACATTCAAAAGCCAGTCGGAGAATACTTCAATCTCTTTGGTCACTCGATTACAGACCTAAAAGTTGCAATTCTTCAACAGAAACACTTCAAAAACAGACTCCAAGGAGAAACTGCTGAATTGGAATTAATTTGCAAACTGGATACAATTAACTTAGGCTTGAATAGAGACTGCAGCAGCTCTCCTGCTGGTAATAGCTCACCTTAAGTGATCACTCTCATTACAGTGTGTATGGTAACACCCATTGTTTCATGTTCTCTATGTATATAGGTTTCAGAGTAACAGCCGTGTTAGTCTGTATTCGCAAAAAGAAAAGGAGTACTTGTAGCACCTTAGAGACTAACCAATTCATTTGAGCATGAGCTTTCGTGAGCTACAGCTCACTTCATCAGATGTATACCGTGGAAACTGCAGCAGACTTTATATACACACAGAGATCATGAAACAATACCTCCTCCCACCCCACTGTCCTGCTGGTAATAGCTTATCTAAAGTGATCATCAGGTGGGCCATTTCCAGCACAAATCCAGGTTTTCTCACCCTCCACCCCCCCACACAAATTCACTCTCCTGCTGGTGCTAGCCCATCCAAAGTGTCACTTTGGATGGGCTAGCACCAGCAGGAGAGTGAATTTGTGTGGGGGGGTGGAGGGTGAGAAAACCTGGATTTGTGCTGGAAATGGCCCACCTGATGATCACTTTAGATAAGCTATTACCAGCAGGACAGTGGGGTGGGAGGAGGTATTGTTTCATGATCTCTGTGTGTATATAAAGTCTGCTGCAGTTTCCACGGTATACATCTGATGAAGTGAGCTGTAGCTCACGAAAGCTCATGCTCAAATGAATTGGTTAGTCTCTAAGGTGCTACAAGTACTCCTTTTCTATGTATATAAATCTCCCCACTGTATTTTCCACTGCATGCATCCGATGAAGTGAGCTGTAGCTCACAAAAGCTTATGCTCAAATAAATTTGTTAGTCTCTAAGATGCCACAAGTACTCCTTTCTTACCAAACTGTGCTATAACCCAGTAATATCTGAATTAAGTGGGCACTCTAATATATTAATTTTCACAGTGTAGAGGGCAACAAATTTATTTGAGCATAAGCTTTCGTGAGCTACAGCTCAAAGCTTATGCTCAAATAAATTTGTTAGTCTCTAAGGTGCCACAAATACTCCTTTTCTTTTTGCGAATACAGACTAACACGGCTGCTACTCTGAAACCTGTCATTATGTAAATGTTTTCTTTCTGCTGGGCACCATCATTCCCTAATGGTAAGCCATTTATGAAAAGTAATTACAGAAGAAGAGTGACTATTATGACAATAGAAAAGTCAAAAGGACCTGTTCTGCTCTGCTAAGTGCTTCAGCCTAAGGGCTCTTTAACCCATAAACTACTGCTTAAAATCAGATTTTAGTACACAAAAGAATCAGGGTAAATAAAGTCCTGTTCAGTACCACAGCTACAAAATTAGCTCCTTCTTTTCAGTTTCTCTAAAACTATCCAAGTTGATTCACAAAGATCAATATTTTTTCACTGTATGTACAGTATCACTCAGATTACATGGGTAGAGAGTTTTACTTTCAGTTCCTTCTCCATAGAAAGATTTCATTAGAACTTTCAAATCCCATTAAGTGCTTTAAGTACCTGATCTAATGCTCACTGACTTCCCTAAGTCAGGGATGTATAACAGGTATAAAGAACAGTCTAGAAAAGTAGACAACCCTGTTCCATGCATTTATGCAAACACAAGATGTGCGCAACATTTGCATCAATGAGAGTCTTTAAATTACAATAATATTGCACAGGTTTTAAAAAGCCCTCTCTCTTCCTTTGATGAGTTTTTCAGTATAAGTGAATGATCTAGCACGGGATTACTGAGACACATATTGCAACCACAATATATGCAATATTTAGGGACCACAGTGTATTAAGGTTTCAGAGGAACAGCCGTGTTAGTCTGTATTCGCAAAAAGAAAAGGAGTACTTGTGGCACCTTAGAGACTAACCAATTTATTTGAGCATGAGCTTTCGTGAGCTACAGCTCACTTCATCATCTGAGTGAGCTGTAGCTCACGAAAGCTCATGCTCAAATAAATTGGTTAGTCTCTAAGGTGCCACAAGTACTCCTTTTCTTTTAGTGTATTAAGGGTATGAATGGTTTATGTATCACTGTGAGCCAGAGACTGAATGCAGCTCCAGAGTGGGAGGGTTGCCACAGCTTTGCCAGGAACTAAAAACAGTGCAGGGTGTTGCAGAGCAGTGGCTCCCTGGCTCCTTCCCCAGCATACATTTCTGACATCCATCTATCCATCAGAATGTATACATACCTCATCACTGTAGCAGTAGGTATCTGTGCACCTCATTTTAAAATCTCAGGATACCCCAAATCCTCAGTTGGGACAGCTGCTTTGGTAGCTTTCCTCTCCCTTTTTACTTTAATTTCCTCCTCTCCTCACCATAAGTGGAAAAGGAGCCCAAAACCCACAGTCCCTTACTCAGGCAAAACTCCCACTAGCTTCCAGACCAGGCCCATAATAATGGGAGTATTTGGTTTTAAATGACAAACACAAATTCATGAATCATCAAATGATGGTGAGCAGTTGTGACATACAGTGAATTTTTTTGTTAGTTTTGTTTAAACTATGCGTGGACAACAGCCACATTTACTAATGGTGCCGATACACACCACAATAAAATACAGTAGCACAACTACCCAAGAAAGCGCTTTATTGTTGACCTGCAACCTCCTTCATTACAAGCCTCCCTCGCAATAGAAAATATTTCCAGTCTAACTTATATTGTTTCTTTGCTCACTGAACATGTAACTGGAAATCCTATTTTTTAAATCCACTACGCCTTTATTGTGTGAAAACATCTACATCATAAGCAGCAATTTAATTAGAAATCCTATCCTTTTCTACTTTTCATGCTAGATTAGAGGTCATGCTTCTATCTAGGAGATAGGTCCCTATTACCTGTTGTGACAAAGTCAGAGCGGATGGCTGCAGGAGGGTCTGTGAAAACAGGTATGTTAGCCCTAGAATGCTAAAGGCTCTTTTTTCTACAAGCTGGGAAGGGGTTACTTCGAATTTAGCAGCATTAAATTGATTTAACCCTGCACCTGTCCACACAATGAAGCCCTTTTTTTCAACTTAAAGGGCTCTTAAAATCGATTTCCTTACTCCATCCCCGACAAGGGGATTAGTGCTGAAATCGGCCTTGCTGGGTCGAATTTGGGTCACTGTGGATGCAATTAGACGGTATTGGCCTCCGGGAGCTATCCCAGAATGCTCCATTGTGACCGCTCTGGACTGCACTCTCAACTCAGATGCACTGGCCAGCTAGACAGGAAAAGGCCTGCGAACTTTTCAATTTCAATTTCCTGTTTGGCCAGTGTGGCAAGCTGCAGGTGACCATGCAGAGCTCATCAGCAGAGGTGACCATGATGGAGTCCCAGAATCGCAAAAGAGCTGCAGCATGGACCGAACAGGAGGTACGGGATCTGACCGCTGTATGGGGAGAGGAATCTGTGCTATCAGAACTCCGTTCCAGTTTTCGAAATGCCAAAACATTTGTCAAAATCTCCCAGGGCATGAAGGACAGAGGTCATAACAGAAACCCAAAGCAGTGCCGCGTGAAACTTAAGGAGCTGAGGCAAGCCTCCCAGAAAACCAGAGAGGCGAACGGCCGCTCCAGGTCAGAGCCCTAAACATGCCGCTTCTATGATGAGCTGCATGCCTTTTTAGGGGTTTCAGCCGCCACTACCCCAGCTGTGTTGTTTGACTCCTTCAATGGAGATGGTGGCAACACGGAATCAGGTTTTGGGGATGAGGAAGATGATGATGATGAAGAAGTTGTAGATAGCTCACAGCAAGCAAGTGGAGAAACCAGTTTTCCCAACAGCCAGGAACTGTTTCCCACCCTGGACCTGGAGCCAGTACCCCGCAAACCCACCCAAGGCTGCCTCCCGGACCCGCCAGGCAGAGAAGGGACCTCTGGTGAGTGTACCTTTTAAAATACTATACATGGTTTAAAAGCAAGCATGTTTAATGATTAATTTGCCCTGGCATTTTCAGCTCTCCTGGATGTACTCCCAAAGCCTTTGCAAAAGGTTTCTGGGGAGGGCAGCCTTATTCCGTCCACCATGGTAGGACACTTTACCACACCAGGCCAGTAGCACGTACTCGGGAATCATTGTAGAACAAAGCATTGCAGTGTATGTTTGCTGGCATTCGAACAACATCCGTTCTTTATCTCTCTGTGTTATCCTCAGGAGAGTGATATCATTCATAGTCACCTGGTTGAAATAGGGTGCTTTTCTTAAGCGGACATTCAGAGGTGCCTGTTCCTGCTGGGCTGTTTGCCTGTGGCTGAACAGAAATGTTCCCCGCTGTGAGCCACGGGGAGGGGGGAGGGGCTAGCCACATGGTGGGGGGAGGCAAAATGCGACCTTGGAACGAAAACACATGTGCTAGGTATGTAAAGTTAACAGCAAGGTTTACCCTGAAAGAGCGTACCCATTGTTCTATAAAATGTGTCTTTTTAAATACCACTGTCCTTTTTTTTTTTTCTCCACCAGCTGCATGTGTTTCAAGGATCACAGGATCTTCTCCTTCCCAGAGGCTAGTGAAGATTAGAAGGCGAAAAAAATGCACTCGTGATGAAATGTTCTCTGAGATCATGCTGTCCTCCCACACTGACAGAGCACAGACAAATGCGTGGAGGAAGACACTGTCAGAGTGCAGGAAAGCACAAAATGACCAGGAGGAGAGGTGGCGGGCTGAGGAGAGTAAGTGGCGCGCTGAAGAGAGGGCTGAAGCTGAAAGGTGGTGGCAGCGAGATGAGAGGAGGCAGGATTCAATGCTGAGGCTGCTGGAGGATCAAACTAATATGCTCCAGCATATGGATGAGCTGCAGAAAAAGCAGCAGGAGCACAGACTGCCGCTACAGCCCCTGGGTAACCAACCGCCCTCCTCCCCAAGTTCCATAGTCTCCTCACCAAGACGCCCAAGAATGCAGTGGGGGGGCCTCCGGCCACCCAGCCACTCCACCCCAGAGGATTGCCCAAGCAACAGAAGGCTGGCATTCAATAAATTCTAAAGTTTTAAACTTTTAAAGTGCTGTGTGGCCTTGTCCTTCCCTCCTCCACCACCACCCCTCCCAGTGCTTCTCTCCTCCACCACCCCTCCTGGGCTACCTTGGCAGTTATTCCCCTATTTGTGTGATGAATTAATAAAGAATGCATGAATGTGAAGCAACAATGACTTTATTGCCTCAGCAAGCGGTGATCGAAGGGAGGAGGGGAGGGTGGTTAGCTTATAGGGAAGCAGAGTGAACCAAGGGGCGGGGGGTTTAATCAAGGAGAAACAAACAGAACTTCCACACCGTAGCCTGGCCAGTCATGAAACTGG
This sequence comes from Caretta caretta, assembly GCF_965140235.1. Lineage (NCBI taxonomy): Eukaryota > Metazoa > Chordata > Testudines > Cheloniidae > Caretta > Caretta caretta. Next base: position 49,775,103 of record NC_134210.1, read on the forward strand.
TTTTCAAAGCTTCTCTGATGCGCACTGCGCCCTCCTGTGCTCTTCTAACCGCCCTGGTGTCTGGCTCTGTGTAACCAGTGGCCAGGCAATTTGCCTCAACCTCCCACCCCGCCATAAACGTCTCCCCCTTACTCTCACACATATTGTGGAGCACACAGCAAGCAGCAATAAGAATTGGAATATTGGTTTCGCTAGGGTCTAACCGAGTCAGTAAACTGCACCAGCACGCTTTAAACATCCAAATGCAAATTCTACCACCATTCTGCACTTGCTCAGCCTGTAGTTAAACAGCTCCTGACTACTGTTCAGGCTGCCTGTGTCCGGCTTCATGAGCCATGGCATTAAGGGGTAGGCTGGGTCCCCAAGGATAACTGTAGGCATTTCAACATCCCCAATGGTTATTTTCTGGTCTGGAAATAAAGTCCCTTCCTGCCGCTTTTGAAACAGACCAGAGTTCCTGAAGATGTGAGTGTCATGTACCTTTCCTGGCCATCCCACGTTGATGTTGGTGAAACGTCCCTTGTGATCCACCAGTGCTTGCAGCACTATTGAAAAGTACCCCTTGCGGTTTATGTACTCTCCGGCTTGGTGCTCCGGTGCCAAGATAGTGATATGGGTTCCATCTATCGCCCCACCACAGTTAGGGAGTCTCATTGCAGCAAAGCCATCCACTATGACCTGCACATATCCCAGGGTCACCACCCTTGATATCAGCAGATTTTTGATTGCGTTGGCTACTTGCATCACAGCAGCCCCCACAGTAGATTTGCCCACTCCAAATTGATTCCCGACTGACCGGTAGCTGTCTGGTGATGCAAGCTTCCACAGGGCTATTGCCACTTGCTTCTCAACTGTGAGGGGTGCTCTCATCTTGGTATTCTTGCACTTCAGGGCAGGGGAAAGCAAGTCACAAAGTTCCATGAAAGTGCCCTTACGCATGCGAAAGTTTTGCAGCCACTGGGAATCGTCCCAGACCTGCAACACTATGTGGCCCCACCAGTCTGTACTTGTTTCCCGGGCCCAGAATCGGCATTCCACGGAACGAACCTGCCCCATTAGCACCATGATGCCCGCATTACCAGGACCCATGCTTTGAGAGAAGTCTGTGTCCATGTCCTCATCACTCTCGTCACCGTGCTGATGTCACCTATTCGCCTGGTTTCGCTTTGCCCGGTTCTGGTGCTGCATATACTGTTGGATAATGTGCGTGGTGTTTAATGTCCTACTAATTGCCAAAGTGATCTGAGCGGGCTCCATGCTTGCCATGGCATGGCATCTTCACAGAAAAAAGGCGCGGAACGATTGTCTGCCATTGCTCTGACGGAGGGAGGGGCGACTGACGACATGGCTTACAGGGAATTAAAATCAACAAAGGGGGTGGCTTTACATCAAGGAGAAACAAAAACACCTGTCACACAGAATGGCCCCCTCATGGATTGAACTCAAAACCCTGGGTTTAATGCTCAACCCACTAAGCTATCTCTCCCTCTGGTATTTCAGGCAGGACTTCACAGACGGAGGGAGGAGGAAGCAAATGAATACAAAACAAATCTGGTCTATTTCTTGTTTTGATCCACTCCATCTATCTTTTACATCTTTGGCTGGCAACAGACGGTGCAGAAGGACTGCTAGCCATCCTCATCTCCTGCCTGCCCGGCAGAAGATGGTACAATAGGACTGTGAGCATCCACATCTCCTGCCTGCTCACCATAAGATGGTGCAATAGGACTGCCTGCAGGACTAAAAAGAATGACCTGGTCGAGTCACTCTAGTCCCTGCACCCATATCTGCCCAGGCGCTCCTGACCGACCTTACCGAGGCAGCCAGGAGCACCTCGGACGAGATGAGGATGGTTTTCAGGCCTATTGTACCATCTGCTGCCACAAAGCAATGGGTTGCTGCTGTTGTGTAGCAATGCAGTACCGCGTCTGCCAGCACCCGGGAGACATATGGTGACAGTGAGCTGAGCGGGCTCCATGCTTGCCATGGTAAGGCGTCTGCACAGGTAACTCAGGAAAAAGGTGCGAAACGATTATCTGCCGTTGCTTTCACAGAGGGAGTGAGGGCCTGATGACATGTACCCAGAACCACCCGCGACAATGTTTTTTGCCCCATCAGGCATTGGGATCTCAACCCAGAATTCCAATGGGCAGCGGCAACTGCGCGATAGCTACCCACAGTGCGACACTCCAGAAGTCGACACTAGCCTCGGTACTGTGGAAGCACCCCGCCAAGTTAATGCACTTAAAGCATTTTGTGTGGGGACACACAAAATCGACTATATAAAACCGATTTCTAAAAAACCGACTTCTATAAATTCAACCTAATTTCATAGTGTAGACATACCCCCAAGTCAATTAGGACACCTGAGTCCAATTAAGGGCTGCCTGAAACCTGTCAAAATCTCTCTCCTGGTGAAGCAGGGAGAGACAAACTGCTGCAAGGCTGGAGGCAGCAGGGAGATTGGCTTTTCCAGTGTTAGAGACTGTGCTCCTCCCTATAGGCAAGATACCCAAAACCCAGTGCCTGTTTAGGGACAGGACTGACACCCTGGGCCAGCAACAGGACAACACCTGTCCCAGTGAGGAGGCCAGGGAAAGGTATTCCCTTTTTGTTTTGGTGCTTTATAGAGTTGTTCCCCTTTGTTTGGCAGAGGAGCACTCCTCAGGCCTGCCCACAGACCTACCGGGAAGGCTCTGAGAAAAAACCCCAGAGGGAACACAGACACATTCCAGAGTGGGGGCTGATTTACCCCTGTCCCTGCCAGAGGAGGGAGCGCTAAGCCCAGCAAGGCCGAAGGAGTGCCCTTGCCACACAGTATAATAGTTGCTGCTAGCAGCCTAGGAATTAATTTTGGAATACCAGGGCAACCATCAAGTACGCAGCTCGTCTGTGAACTCTTAACAGTCTGTATCTTACATGTGAAGTTATTGAAACAAGCAGCTATTACTATATTGAAATGTATCTAGAGAAGTATTGTGTGAGAGAAGAGGGAATTAATAATTCCTTTGTATACAGCCTTGGTAAGACTTGTACCATAAAACAACACTAAAAGGATTCACATATGACTCAGAACAATTAACGTGGCCGGGGGGGGGGGGGGGGGGAAGACGCAACTGAGGACAGATACATCTGTTTTATGAAGCAACAGTAATTGCTGGATAGTTACAGTTGCAACTGAGTTGTCATTCTAAGCACTATTTCGAGCCCTTCTCAAAAATCCACAAAGTAACATAATAGACTCAAAATTTTGATAATTAGATCTAAGGTAGAGACAATTGTTTTACAAAATTTGAAGAAAACTGGATAGGGTGTTTGTTCTTCATGACCACACCCTAACTACAGGGATGGTTCAAAGTTAAAGAAGTCTTGTAACATTTTATGCTACTTTGTCACAAAAGCTCCCAAAACAAAAATGCCCCCAGGAGAGAAATGTCTTAGTTTAGTAAACTCCCCCAGTGATCTAATGCCCATAGCCAACATGTCATTGATTAAACATAAGAATGGCCATACTGGTCAGACCCAAGGTCCATCCAGCCCAGTATACTGTCTGCTAACAGGGGCCAGTGCCAGGTGCCCCATAGGGAGTGAACCTAACAGGTAATGATCAAGTGATCTCTCTCCTGCCATCCATCTCCACCCTCTGACAAACAGAGGCTAGGGACACCATTCCTTACCCATCCTGGCTAATAGCCATTAATGGACTTAACCTCCATGAATTTATCTAGTTCGCTTTTAAACCCTGTTATAGTCCGAGCCTTCACAACCTCCTCAGGCAAGGAGTTCCACAGCTTGACTGTGTACTGAGTGAAGAAGAATTTCCTTTTATTTGTTTTAAACCTGCTGCCCATTAAAGTTTAATTTCAAAAAGGTTTTAACTTTTAAATCAGTAATATTGTTATGGAACATCAGTTCTCGGAAGCTTAGCATAATATGTAAAAAAGGTGATGGAAACCTAAAGTTTTAGCTTTTAAAAAGTAATAAAGCTAGTCCTTTTCCTTGCAGAGAAAGAGACCTCAAGATATACCTCAAATTCTAGTGAGTCATCTTGTGGGGTTGGGGAAGGAGAGAGGAATTTTCCCCCTGAAGTTCTTGCAGAGGGGCTGACTAGGACTCCCTTGTGGGTTTAGCCTATTGAACCTATGCTTTATTAGAGCAAAGGTGAGGTTGCCTTATCACCATGGCCAGCATTGATTGCCCATTTGTCGAGTTTTCCAACAACCACCTTCTTACTTTTTCCCATATCCTCTCTTTATGCATGGAAGGAGTTCCCTGGACAATACCACTACATTATCTTCCCTTAATAGTTCACTTAAACTGTGTGCATTTCAGCACATTTTTGTCAGAAATCGCAAGCAGAAATACTTCAATAAAAAAAAGCTACAGAGTATTTCTAGTCCAGATGAAACCAGGTCGGACTAGCAATCTTGGAAGAAACTGCTTTCTTGTAAGATCTCCACCTTAATGTCCAATAAAAGAGCTCTACCTATGCATGAAAGTGTTTGGATCTTCTCAAGTTGAACAGCTGAAATGTCTGAGGTGTCATAGCAATAAGCCTGATCCAAAGCCATTTGAAATCTGTAGAAAAACTCCACTGACTTCAATGGACTTTGAATCAGATCCAACATGCATGAAGATAAAGGCATGCTGTAGTGGTCTCAGCACAGGGCTGGGATCTAGGAACTCTTAAATACGGCCCCCTGGCTCTGCTACAAACTACTTCTTTGACCTTGGGCATGTCACATTGCAGCACAGAGAGGCTGTTTCCCCATCTGTAAAAAGGAGGTAATATTCCTACCTTGCAAGGGGAACTGGGAGAATGAAGTAATTTGTAAAGCCTTTTGAAGATGAAAGTCATTGTATATGAGTGGTAAATATCTATAGTAAGAAGTTATATTTTAATTCTCATCTGAACAGGTAATCTACTGAGCAGGCTTCCACAACACTTGATATTTAAGTGCCCTAACAAGACCACCTGGCTCTCCAAACAGTTTGAGACATAAAGAAAGGGCTGCAGAGACTGTCCAGGTAAGATCTCAGAGAAGCAAACTTCTGATGCTTGTTTTCCATAAATTCTTGTATAACATGGACTCTTACCACACATGGATTGCAGAGTTAAAAATGCTCTATCCAAACAAGATAAAAGATAGTCATTCAGCCAGCAGTTTACCTCAATCAGAACCACAACAGCATCTGGAAATAGCAGCTTTGGCAGCGAAGGTGTGGGCTCAGACAATAAGAGAGTCCCTATTTGAGAAGGGGAGTCACTTCAGTGATGGAGAGAGCTACAGTGGAAGGTTATATCTGGACCAGGGATAGAGGGGGAAAAAGCTGCCAAGGAAGGAGAAAACATTTTGGGACTGCTCAAAGAGAAGGCAGCAGATAGGAGCCATTAGTGGCTGGCTGAAGGGAGATAGCATCAACAGAAAGGTCAGAGGACCAATGAATAGCAGCAGAAAATGTTGAGACAGAAGGGCAAGAGGGTGTCTGGACATGGATCAGTGACTTGGGTCCATAGGCAATTTTTAAAATTACAGAGCGATAAATTTTCTCAAGGTCTTAGTGCCTTGAGTCCAGTTCAAGGTTTGTCATCAAAGCCTCTTGACAGAACGATGGTACCCAAATTCAAAGGTGCCTCATATTTCCTAGGTACCCTTGCTAAGTTTGTTAGATCTCAAGTATAAAATACAAATTCACTTGTACTCTTTGATAAGCCAAATTTCTTAAATGTCCATGTTTTTCAACCTCCCATCTTAGGAAAAGGATCAACAGCTTAGACCCTAAAAATAAATTATATCCCCCAAATGATCTAAACATTTTAAAAGAGAAATTAATAGGCAAAAGGTGAAAAGATGTTAGATTAAATACCCAGTGCCATGGAGATACAGGAAGCTATTCTAGCTGAAGCATGAATCTATAGGATTTTCTATAGAGGCTGTATTTAGGCAAGTAAAAGTTTTGTTTACCAAAAGGTACAGAGTACCTACAACCTCCACTGAAACATTTGTTTAGATTTTTAAGAATTGATTTTGGGGTATCTAATGTTAGGCACAAGCCTGAAAATTTTGGCACTCACATTCAAGTGATCTGTCCTAATGCCATTAGCAAAGTCACTGAAGCTAAAACTCCCATAAACTGGAAAGGCAACCTGAGGGCTCTCTCAACTTTGGAGCTTATGCCCCCTGTTCCACAATGGCCTGAAATGTTTTGATCCTTAGAATATGCTGCAAAGAGTAACTTTTGGCATATGTATTTAGGGACATGCTGAGGTCTGTGCATCAGGAGTATTGAGAAGGTTCTTTCAAGCAGTTGTGAAAAGGAGAGATTGTTTGGTAGTTTTGCTGACTTGCTGTTGTCCAGTGCAAGGGCTCTGCAGCTGCTTTGGTTTTTATTATGGACTTTATTTTTTAATTGACAGCAGGACAGCTACAGTTTGGGATAGGTAGCAAGTTTAAAAATAAACTAGGTTAGACCTCAAACTGTGACCCTAAAAACTGGTAAAGAATGCTCTTTCAGCACTGAACTACTATACTAGAATCCAGGTGTTATAAGGTTTAACATGTACAGGGAAGTTAGGTCAAAGGTTTAATGTTTTGCATAGGCCTTTGTTTTAAATGGAAATGTGAACATGTTTGCATTGTGTTGTCCAAGCTGTTCAGAGTAGAGACATGAAGTTTTCTTTGCTGACTGACTATACCTAGTCTTGTAATAGTTGTAATCAACATGGCACAGACTGGAGTGATGAAAGTACTTAAAAAAATCAGCTCATAACTTCCAGAAACTGGAAATATTTAGTGACAACCTCTAAATGTTTAGGGCAATCAATATGTTAACTTCAAGAGGTAGAGACAACAGAACATGGAATCAGACTGAGTACATACAGAAAAAATTAGAATCTGCTAGAGTCAATTACCATGAACCACAACAAGTGTGCCCCCTCTCACTTTTAGGATCTACTGTAGTCATGGTTTGATAGATATTTGGATAGTCAGTTGACTAATTTAGGACTATCTTATGAAATGTAAGTATTTCCTGACAAATGCCGTGTGCCCTGAACTCCAGTAGACTCAGTTAAGAGTATTAAATCTGCCCAGTAAATTTACAAAATGGACACTTTTACAAGAAAGTTTCTGGCTAGTTCTATAGGCGGGCAGAAATGGTGCTATTCTGCGATGTTCAAGTAAAGTCTTGTGAAAATGGTTCTCCGCTTTGTACCACCTCTTGGAAGTCTCTGCTGAGGAACAGTTCTTCACCAGCATCCTATATCAAATCTTGATTTTGTGCAACACATTCCATCAACCATCTTTATCCCACTGCTCTTCTGATAAGTGTTTTGAGACACTACAGCAGTCCATTATTATTGAAATACCCCATATTTTACTATTGAGAAACTAAATTAGTTGAAGCATGGAAGTGGGATATTCCAGTTTAATGGTATGTAATTGTGCACTGTGAAACAGAATTCCTCCTACATAAAGTAGGAATCTAAATTGCAACAATTATTTGAATTCTCAGACCAGACACACACAACTTCTACACTGACTCAAATTGTGGCAGTTGGAAATAGTGGAGAAACTTGTTACAAGTTGCACAATAAAGTCATGGCATGACTTACATGCTTGGCAAGTTACAGAGCCCCATCCTTTCTTGGTTATGAGGAAACAAGACTGGTTTGCTAACAGTTTTCAAAGTCATATTTGGGATCACTGCTGAAGTGTGGTTTTACTCAAAGTTATTCTAAACATGACACTGTACACAGCTTATTTTAGAAAAATAATTGCACCGTAGAAATCCACAAGGGGGGAGGAGGGGGGTCTTTTTAGCTGCCAGGACTACATTCTCAACCTCAAAGACAAACTAAAGTTCTCTCTCATCCATCACCAAAATAGGCTCACCAATCCGAAGTTTGGCTTTCAATTCCACTCCCTACAGAAGTTTAGCACAAGTCAGACAGTAACTTAGTAAACAGCCCTTTTCATATAATCCATTTTAGTCTTAGCCCATAACAAATGCTACTCAAAAAAACACAAACTTGCCATTAAAGCAAGCAGAGGTGACCAGACAGTTAACAGATCTGTGTTTAAAAACAAAATTTACAAACTCACTTTTCAGAGAACAGCCATTAACTCTGCTGAATCTTTCTCAAACTCCACAGTACAGCCTAGCTTCCCTACAGTAATTATAGTGCTTGGTTAAGTGAAAATTGATATTGGGACAATTTTAGTGATAAAATAATTTTGCTATAATCCACTGGATGGGGTTGCTCCATGTATCTAATTTCTGAACACAAGACTTGACCTTAATACCTAGTTTCCCCAAGTTATCTGCAAACCTTAGTTTTATTACAGACCAATAATATGGATTTCTATCAATCTGAGCCCAAAGCAATACCAGAGTGCAGAAGAAATTTTGATCAAACTCAGCTGGGTCAAGAGAAAAAAAAAAACACCTGAAACTCAACAGGTATTGTACTGGGCTACAACTATCAGGAAGCTTCACTGCTTAATCACGAGCATTTCAAACGTATGACAATCAACTCTAGAACTAAAACTTTAAGCAGCATTGTTCTGTGACATGGCAATTGGAAGATGCTTTGCAGAGAAGCAAAATCTTCTAGGAATATGATTATTCAACATTTAGGCCAGACTATTTCCCAATTAATATTTTTTTTCTAATAAAAGCCACACTAAACAAGTTTTCAATTTTACATCTTTTATTATATGCCAAAATTCACTAACGCCAGGTTTTTGCTTGTATACAAGTTACTCAGAAAATTAACTGTATAGGCAAAGATTTTGTTAGCAATTTGATTTTATACTAATTTTTAGGTTTGTTCAGTTAAACCAGGCTGCAAAGATAATGTGTACGAGCAATAACAGAAAAGAGCTGCAATGTTCAAGGAGTTTCCAAATATTAGATTTTAGACTATCAGATCAGTAAACATAATACAAAAAATTACAAATAAAAAGTCACAATATAAAATAGCAGCTCATGTAGCTTTTTTCAAGTTTTTAATTTTATTCAGAAAGTGACATTTAGTTCAGTTTGCCTCATTCTTTGAAGCTTCATCAAAATTTTCAACAAGATCTAGAAAGAAAGAAAAGTACACATTGAAACCAAAGCCTCAGTACCTTTTTCACCTTACCAAATATATCAATTCGGACATGATTTTCTTAAAGTCAACATAAATATTTTAATTATGAGATGTAATAGCTTTAGCATTTACAAACAATTTCTACATAAAAATATAAATGCCACATTAAGACAGGTGTAGATGAACTACTAGTATCTTATGAATCCTGTCTTCAACAACAACGAATGCCAGATAGCACAGTTAAGTGTTCTATAACACACTTGTATGGTGGGAAGTGGAGAGGGAAGGGGAGGGGAGGTTTCTTCCGTACCCCCGTGATATGTATTAGGCCAATTCCTTGATGGACACACATTGATAGCATCATCATTTTTAGCCTAGCAACATTAAAAACTGCAGATACTATTATTCCTACAAAATAGCTAAAATACTGGATGAAGCTATAGGCCCATCTAGTCTCATACCCTGACAGCAGCCAGTACCAGATACTTCAGAGGAAGATGTAAAAAATTTCATAGTTGTCCACCATGGAATAACTTGCCCATAGGGAAGTTTAACAGTTAGTGGCTGACTAATCCCCTTACTATTTCTCCATCTCCCCCCCGCCCAATTCTATTTCATGTGTGTGATGTTCATTGTCAAACACCTAATCCTTTTTTTAATCCTACTAAATTCTTGGTCTCAATTCTACATTATGTATGTATTTTGTTGAACAGTAGATCCTTTCATCTGTTTCTATTTTATGTTTGTTCTTACCTGGAACTTCATCATCATCATCCTCTCCAGTAGCAAGTGGTGCTTTTCCATCCACAGCTGTAATCACAAATAATGTACTGTTCATTTTAAATGCTAAGTTTATTTGTAAAAATCTCAAGTTACAAAATTAATTTTTTTTTTTAATAAAGCCAAAACTGAAGTTTGATGTTAACTTGAAATACATTTTCAGCAGGGGAAGTGGCTGTGATGCAAGTTTATTACATAATTGTGAAATAAGATCCAGCTAGGAGTATATATATTCTTTTGGCTATTTCATTATGTCTCATCAGAAGACAACCAGCACATCAAGGAAACAAGAGGACACATGCTACAACTATTTTACTGGTCAACTTATTACAGCAATGTAAGCTTATTTCAATCAACACTGCAAATTAAGTGCCTTGTATGAATAATCATTTTCATCTGCAAATTCAGATGCTGGGATTTTACTCAGATTAAAATAGCATCTTGATCTACTGATAATTCATTTGTTCTTGGTCTATCCCAGACTCTAAACAATAAGCTACAGAATGCCTAATTGCGCTTACCCTAGAGATCATAAAAGAAGGGAGAGTGTTTAAGGTATTCAGTCTTCCCAATTCAAATTTTTAGTAATGACCCCACCAATCAATCCTTCCCATGAAAAGTCTGGGACAGTGTGACTTTGCAGCAGATCTCTAAAGTCACTAAATCCTGGCTCTGGGGAACCAAAACAGTAGGTGGGAAGTAAATTCAAGCCCCTGCCTCCCAACCAAATACCAAGAACATCCTGCACCACAAGCCTTCTGCTATTTAAACCAGAAAGGAGGTTGTTCACTCGAGTACTCCACCCCAAGATGAGGGGAAAAACCCATTTGGGGCTTGATAGGTCAGAAAAATCAATCTTAAATCAGTATTAAAAACAGGCTACTAAGGAGTCAAACTTTGTAGCTTACATCAGCTGAGCTTATTCACACACAGAGAGGCTCCTTGCATCCACCCATTTCCAATCACAAGTTCCCTCTGTACCACACTCCCCCACCCTCTTATTTTTCAGTGACTCCTTGCAACTCACCCTAATCTCCCCCCTGCTCAGGTCTCTATGCCCCCTATTACCCACCCCACTCATCCCACACCAGAGTCCCATATTCTGGCAGCTCCGTGCCCCTCACTCCTCCCCATTCTCCCCCTACGGCAGGGGCTCTTGTGTACACTTCTATTTCTCCCTTCCCCACCTCCACTTATTCCAGCATCCCCCATTCTGCCCCCTTCCCCTCCACATACCAAGTCCCCCATTCTGATCAGATGCAGCACTCAAAAAAGCTAGCACTCTACAGAGAGACTCCAACTATAAGGCCTCCAAAAGCTTAGCCAATGAATTGGAGGAAATCAGCTATTTCAGTCATAAATTGAGCAGTTTTAATAAAACAGCATGAGCAATTCACTTTTCAACAATTACAGATTCCCAAATCCAATAAGCAATATTGCATGGTGGATTTTAAGTAACTGTTTATCAATTCAAAGTTGAAGTGTTTTACTGACTCAAAGTAACATTTTAAACAAACTTTTTTAATATTAAAGATCTTTAAAGTTTTGGTGTATCCAAGATTAGCACTGGGTCATAAAACAGTCAGGGTCCATTATAGTGTCAAGGGATCCTTTTATTTTTGAGGATTTAGGAGTTCAAGGAATCTTGCTGCTGCTGTCCTGAGGAAACCTAAAAGGATGACAGGAGGGACCTGAACTCCTGGCGAGACAGAAACAGGCTGCCCAGCTGCTGAAGATGTTCTGCAGATTCCTCTGGGCTATGGGGAAGCCTAAAGAACCCTCTAGACCAGTGTTTCCCAAACCGCTTGTTCAGGAAAAGCCCCTGGTGGGCCAGGACGGTTTGTTTACCTGCCACATCCGCAGATTCAGCTGATCACAGCTCCCACTGGCCGCGGTTCGCCACTGCGGGCCAACGGGGGCTGCGGGAAGCAGTGCGGGCCGAGGATCGGCCGAACCTGCAGACACAGCAGGTAAACAAACTGGCCCAGCCCATCAGGGGCTTTCCCTGAACAAGCAGCGGCCCAAGTTTAGGGAACACTGCTCTAGACTATCAGAGGGGATTGAGCAACCTCCTCATCCACATCTGAACTAACAGCAGAAAACAGCAGGAGACCCGCCACCCTCCCCTGTCCATAGGATAGACAATTACACCTCCCCTACCCAGAAAAGGGCCATGCTGGAGGAGACTCGATATGTCTACACTGCAATTAGACACTCATGGCTGGCCTGTGCCAGCTGACCCAGGCTCATAGGGCTCGGGCTAAGGGGCTGTTTAACTGCAATGTAGACGTTCAGTGTCAGGCTGCAGCCTGAACTCTAGGACCCTCCCACCTTGCAGGGTCCCAGAGCCTGGGTTCTAGCCAGAGCACCTACACTGCAACTGAATAGCCCCTTAATCTGAACCCCTTAGCACAAGTCAGTTGGCACGGGCCAGCCACAGGTTTTTAATTGCAGCGTACACAACACTCAAGCCATTCACTACCTGACCACAGATATAAAAGCAGCAGGTGGGGCCAGAGAACTGTACAAGCAACGTTCTCACCCCGCCCCCAAACAAATGCCTTAGATTCTGAGGAGCATGAACTGGAACAGGGAAAGCTTCAGCCAGGCTCACTATTGCTGGAAACTGGCTATCGTCCCAACTGCTTGCAAAGGCTTCATCCTTTGAAGGGGCAAGGATAAGCTTGGGCAGACAGTTTGCAATTTCCCTCCAAGGTATTTCAAAAGTTCAGCCTGGAAGAGAAGAGCAAGACCAGGAAACCCCTATCTGTGGGCAGTGGGAGATGCCCAGTGACAGTAAAACTAGCCATATTCCGCCAATTCCCTCTCCTCCAAACCCTGCTCCGTAGCAGAAGCACCTTTCTGGGATGAGAGGACCCACCCTCATCTCTACTTACCTCCTCTTTACAATTCAGGCATATGGCATTGATGGTACCGATCTCAACCCCTACCTGTGTTAATCCAAGACTACAGGGTGATGACTGCTTTTGCTGCTGGTGGGAGCTGTCTTGCTCCCCTTTTCTCACTTACCTAGGAATTTGGACGTGGAAGCCTTGATAATCTCTCTCCTTCCCCACACCTACTCTAGGAACTCCCTGATACTGCTTCATTGTCTCCTGGTTACTGAGAAGTCTTGCCAGGCAGACTTACCTTTGCGAAACCAGAGGGGGAGCATGACATCAGAGCTCCTTAGTGCCTCTAAATCCCCTCCTGAAATTCTGTGCAAGTGAACAGGGCCAGTTCAAGAGGAAAAACAAAGCCCAGGCTACTTTAAGAGATAAATGTAAATTAATAGGTTTTCCAGATAAAAATGTGCTAACCTATTTTAATAGATGTGTGCTCAGATTAAGCAAGCTGCCCTAGATCTGTAAAATACACACTAATTACTTTGCTTCCAATTCTTGGTATTTGAGAAACTAAATGCAGGTTAAGGGATATATGCCAGTTTCTTATATTTCCCTATATATCATGTTGGAAACAGATCTGAGAACAGGATCTGAGAATTAAGTTTCTCTTTAGATTACATTTATTAGCATATGGGTGGAACATTTAATTTTTACTTCTGGAGTTCACTGCTGAGATACAAATAAACTGTACAAATCTGCTGAAAAAGTATGTTGAGGTTACAACTTACGTTGCTTGGGTAGAGCCTCTGCCAATCTCCTCAAGCTAGTCAGACTGTCCGCTCCAAGCTGGTTTAAGATGCTGGGAAGCATTTCCGTCAGCTGCTTTGTCTCAGCATGGCCTGTGATAGTGAAAGTGTTAGCAGCCAGAGATGCCTGAACTTTAGGGTTGTTGAAGTGGATGACTGTTCCCTGGTTGGTAAACATATTTACCTGCAAGAAAAAGTAAAATCATATTAAGACAGTCACATTTTGGACTACGACTTCATTTAAATAGAAAGCTTGAACAACTAAGCCTTGTTCAAGCTCAGGGCTTACTTGCAACATTTCTAACAGTTCAAGAGTATACTCAGAAGTAAATATAAACAAACTTCACAAAACTAGGGGTTTTTAGGGTTTTGGTTTTTTTAATAAAGCAGTTACCTCTTCAATACCAGAAATGTTGTTGACTCCTAGTTTCTTTAAGGAGAACTGAAGTTTCTTGTCATCTGCTGTAGCTGTTCTGTGGACAACCTTCTTCTTTCTGCGGGCAGTTCCCTTTGTGGAAGGAACATATGTTATATTACAGCAGTCTCAAATTAAAGAACTCTTATTTCACACATCACTCACAGGGGATGATAGTGTCAAGAAGGAAGAACTGGTAAATATGACATCTGTCAACATCAAGGACTAAAGATTTCAAACAAACATCCCATCTTAGCACACTTTAAAGATTTGCCAAGTATACTTTATGGAGAGAGTGTATCAAATCTGCTTTCCAAGCAAACCATTTCTGGAAAGGAGAATGGAAACCTTTCTAGGTTTCTTAAATTATATCCAAATTGATACTTTTATAAACTTAAAATTAAAGGAAATTCTCCATAATAAGATTTTAAATAAAAGAGGGAACAAGAATGATTTCCTCAAGTTATCAGGAATCAAAGACTACTCATCAAAAAGAAATGAGGAAATACTGTACAGAATCCCAAGAATAAGACACGCTACAGCATTACATAGGAATTTGTCACTCAAACAGAGAAACTTTGCCCCAAGCAGATGTTACCTATGTCTGACAGAGATTGGGATCAGTCTTTTCTGATTTGGCAACTCATATTTTGCACCTCATTAAAGGTACTACTGAACTGAGTTCTAGGTCGTACCCATTTACAAAGCAGAAGTCACCAAGAGATGAGTTCTCCCCTTGTTGAGGGCCAACTCCCCACAACCAAACAGCCCTAGATTTGTGATTTGGTGCAGTTATTTGGTAGGGAAGACTGCTCTTCTCCATGTCAAAGAGCAGCATTGCTACTTAATGGCTTCTATTATTTACAAGATTTCAGCATCCCCTGAACTAAAGAGTGCAAAAGCTCATGGCTCTATTAACCTCATTCCTTTTCCTCCCTGAGTCTGCTGTCCCAAACCCTGCTACTCCAGCTTCAGGCCAACCAGGTCGAAACAATAAGAAATGGTTTCACATCCATTTAGACATAGTTCCCTCAGACAGTACCGATCAGTGGGAATTGCTGTAAAGAAAAGTTTGGGTGGACATTATGGGCTTTAATCCAATTGAAGCAAAAACCCCAGCCCCTTTTAAAGCTGTGTGTGGAGAAAGGCCCTCCAGGATAGGTAGGCTAGTATAGGAAGAACAGTAGTAGCCCCAATTAAGGAGAAACTCTACCACCAAACTGGAAAGGAATCTCAGCCTGAAATGCTTTGCCTGCCTAGAGCCTGAACCCACTTCACTCAGCAATTTGAAAGTCACTGCAACCAGAACAGTGACCTTTCATGTAAGGAGTGATCCAAAAGGAGCTTTCATCAGCCTGTCAGGACTACATTAATATTTCAGAACAAAGGGTTTTTTAATAGGTCTAGAAAGTCATGCCTTGCATGAAACTGACTAAGTTTTTTTTGCAGGTGTCTGCAGAGACACCTGCCAACCTACCAATTCACAATAGGTTAGAATAGGTGTCAAATGCATTTGGAGTGATTTAGGTCTTTATGCTAGAGTTGTCTACCATCTGAAACTCAGTTAATTTCCATTAAGTGGATAACAGCTGCTTTCATCTTTACAGAATTGAAGCCTGTAAAGATTACAGGTCTCGGACACTAAATCCACCTTGATCTTGCTGAGACATGCACAATTCCTGGGGTTCCACCTATGTACTAAAGATGAGTGGCTGCTGCAGACTATGTATGGAATACTGAGAAATACATCTGGCCAACCCTGCCCTAAAATTAAAAAAAAAAAAAAAAAGGTGAAGTGTCCTTGCTAAATAGCAAGGACTACGTTTTAGGCAAAAACTGCAAATTATAATAGTATCAGGATTATTATGCCACTTGACGAAACTCCACCCAAATGAATAGAAAGAAATTTTGCTAAAGCTAGATATGGAGCAATTCACTAACAAAGAAGTCTTACAAAACAGCCTTGAAAATTTTCTATACTAGGCACATTCTATTCTTTGCATGATTAGCAAAACGAAGTATCAGAGGGGTAGCCATGTTAGTCTGGATCTGTACAAGCAGCAAACATCCGACGAAGCAGGTATTCACCCACGAAAGCTTATGCTCCAATACGTCCGTTAGTCTGTAAGGTGCCACAGGACTCTTTGTAGCAAAACTAAGTTTTCCCCATGAATAAAATAGTACTTATACCTAATGAGTGGACGAGTATTATTTCGCAATGCTGCAATAAAGTACTTCTGATAGTATTAGATACCATCAAATCCAGTGTATTTTAAAAATAGCAGATTCAGGTACTACCTCTGCTCCAATTCTCCCATGCCAATTTGAGACTAAACTATAGCATCTCTAACATATTAAACTCCACTAGTCTCAGTTATATTCACAAAGCAGCTAGTATGCCTACAAACACACCCAGTTTTGTTGCTTATCAACACTACAATGAGCAAGTTATAATCTGGAACAAACTAGGTGTGCACATGTACGTGACTAGAATAAAAATGTCTATAGCCAGCATTGCCATAGCAGGTTTATCTAGACTAGGTATGTAACCACACACAAGCCTCATTAACATGACACAGCAATTTGTGGCTGAAAGCATTTCTACATGCTTTATAAACCAGATTTATGTAATGACTGTGCTACTTAAATGCTTTCATGCAGAAAAATCATGTTTAGTTCACTATAATCTGCATTTAGAGAGACCACAATCTGAATTTTTTTATTTCTTGGTTCTGCAGCAATTTTATAACCCCCTTCCTTCAAAACAAAAAACCACAAGACTAAGTTTGCCTTTAAAGAAAACTCTACAGATTTGTTCCCTCAAGGGTGGGTACAGCAGATAGTCTTCAACAGGTTCCCTCCACCACTTCTAGTTTTCATATTATGTGCGCACAACTGCATATCTCAGCAAAGATAATATGCAGTAGTTTTTTCTTGAAAAATTCCCTTAACATTAATGAAATGATTTAAAATAAACCCAGCTTAAATAGTTAACAGCTATAGATATAAAGTTACATAAAGACTAATTGAAAGGTTTTCATCCAGTCAACACATGAATTCAGAAACGATTTCCCCTGCAAGAGTTGATGACATCACTAACATCTAAACAAGGCACTAGTGGTATCAGTTCTTGCAGTAAGACACAGAACCTTTAATCCCTCTTTGCAAACAAAGGACTGACTGGTTTTAAAATGTTGTTTTTAAAATGACATATTTTGTGCCTACAGATTTGTTAATGATTTGGATCTTGTTTTAAAGTCATGGAACTGATACTTCAGGAAGTATGTCATAGAATAGGTCATAGAATATCAGGGTTGGAAGGGACCTCAGGAGGTCATCTAGTCCAACCCCCTGCTCAAAGCAGGACCAAGCCCCAATTTTTGCCCCAGATCCCTAAATGGCCCCCTCAAGGATTGAACTCACAACCCTGGGTTTAGCAGGCCGATGCTCAAACCACCGAGCTATGGGATAGCTTATTAAGTAGCTTACCTATTCAATACAACGGATACGGGACACATATTATGCTCAAATAAATTGGTTAGTCTCTAAGGTGTCACAAGTACTCCTTTTCTTTTTGCGGATACAGAAAAACCTAGTCAGAAAACTCGACCCTACATATGGGCAATTAATCTTGTTGGGAACGAAATATGGTATCTAGTTTCATAAATGTAATTTTGGTTTATTTTTATGAAAACCCCAATGCCTAAACTGAATGTATATTTTGCTTTTGAAAATCCAAAAGTTTCTTAATATAAGTTATGAACTACACATTTAATGAGAGGCTTGATCAGCCTTACTTTTCCCAGATTTCTCTGAAAAACCAATTAGAAGAATTTCCATTCTATTTTTACTACTGACCTAGAAGAACATAAATACACAGGTAATATGGAGACATAAGGAAAGTAAATTGGATTTGAGAGGCAAGAGACTGTGGGAAAACATATTACTAGTAGAAACAGTACATTAGATCACATCCATACCTCGCCAAGATAAAACAGTAAGTTTAGATAGATTTAAAGTTCCATGTACGCTTTGGGCCCATCTGCATGGAGCAGCTGTGCCTTACCTTTCCCCCAATGCGCACTTGAGCCTGGAGTTTGGCTAGTTTTTCTTGATTCATGATTGTTTCTTTCATCTAAAAAGGAAGGATAGTAGACACTATGGACACGGCTCTGCTCGCTGGGGAGGTCAGCCCCGCGGCGGGCAGCGTCTGCAATGCAGCAGAGGCGCCGGCTGTCTCCGGGGCAAGGGGAGGCCTCCCTTGCCCCCCACCCCAGGTTTCGTACCGGGGCGAGCAGTCAGGGAGCAAGGCCGCTCGGCGGACACCAGCCGCATCCCGGCGACGGGATGGGGAAGCAGGAGGCGAAACCAGGCAGCGGATTCAGGGGCTCGAGGCCTCTCTCTGGAGAGGGGGGAGAATTTACTCAGCCCCAAGTAACTCCCACAGCCGCATCCCGGCCCTTCCCCAGCAGCAGGGCCGCGCCCACGCCGAGGCTTATCGCCCCGCAACTACAGGGCCCCGCGCGGCCTAACCCACCGGTGTCTCCCCCGACTCACAGGCCCGGGCCTGGCGGCGCTCCGCCGAGTACCCTCCCCAGGAACCCCGCTCCCCGAGCCAGCCCCGGGCCCCTTTGTACCTTCCCGGGCGGAAGCGGCACTGTCCTGACAGGGCAGGGAGCGCGGATCGCAGCGCACACACGCGGAGGGGCGCAAGATGGTGACCGGAAGGAAGGAGCTGGGGGTGGGCGGGGCGACGCGACGCGTCGACTACACCCAACGTCGCGCGCGCGCTCCTCCTATCTCAGCCGTCAGCCCAGGAGCTCGGCGCGCGCTCCCCACGCCAGGGGAGGGTGACGGCGCCGGTGTGAGCCCCTCCAATGGGGCCTCGGGCCAGCCAGCGCGGAGACCGTCACACAGGTGGGGCGGGTGGGGCCTGGGCCTCTTGCAGGGGGCCCGAGAGCAGCTGGGGTTGGGGCCTAGAGAGCGTCCCCCTCACAGCCCTAGAGAGGGCGCGGGGTGCTGGACTGAGCGTCCTGAGAAACCCTTTCTCTGCTGGGCACCTTTGTCAGGTGCCTGCCGCCGCCGCCGCGGCGCGAAACTAGGGCGCCTTTGGTCTGAGTTTTGCCTTCTCAGCTGCTGGAATCGGGATTGCAGGAGAACGGCGGCTCTGTCTCTGGGCACGCGCGTGGGCTTCCTTCTGCATCTCCTTAAACCCTGTTCTCCTCTCTGCTAGAATACAGCTACACTCTGGCCATGCCTTCCTAGTTACATTGCTAAAACCTTGTTGTTGTCTTCATCACTTCTTCCCTGTATTACTGTAAGCTCTATTCCTCTGAAAGAAAAGGAGTACTTGTGGCACCTTAGAGACTAACCAATTTATTTGAGCATGAGCTTTCGTGAGCTACAGCTCACTTCATCGGACCTTCACTATTCCTCTGGCCTCTGTGCGTGTTATTTTCTGATCTCTTTCATTTTATCCCCAGATACCACTGCTAAAATCATTCTCCTCCTCCAACCTTCCTTCTAACAAATCATCCTTCCCTTCACTCTCTTAATTGCCTGCCTGTATTTCACAGTATATAATTCATGCTCCTTGGATTTTCTTTCGAGGCCCTATATAATCTCAATCCTGCCTACATCTCTGTTCTTATCTTCTGTTACTCTTCCCCTTTCTATCTTACTCCTCTCACATCAAGACTTACTTTGGCTTCACACCTTCTTTCATGTTATACCCTACACTTAGAACAGTTTCCCATTTCTTGTCTAACAAACCCTCTGTGGTCATCTCCAATAATCTTCCCTACATTAGTGTTTTCATCAATGATTCTTCACACCCTCCTTTACCTGGACTGTTGCCCTGTATTTTGGTATTGTCTGAACTGGATCTTGATCCTGCAAATGATTATACACATAACTCCACACTGAGAACACTTATGTGTGGAATGGGACACCCAAATACCCCAAAAATCTGTTTCAATACAGGAAAGAGCAAACACATTGCACACTTTAGTTGTCACCTACCACCCCATACTAGAACCCATACAGATATCATCAAACAAATACAACCCATGCCTGATGGGGACCACATCCTGAAAGAAATCTTTCCCAAACCACCTCTTCTGTCCTTCAAACAACCCCACGGCCTTTCTAAACTCATCATCAGAAGCAAGCTCCCTACAGGCTGGGACACACCAACTCAAATCAACACCAGAACACCAACTCAACATAACTGCCAGAACAACAGATGCAAAACCTGAAAATATATCTCCACTGCTACATTGATCATTACTTCAAAATACCACCTTTTAAGGTTCATGGGTCCTACACATGCCTATTACAAAATGTGGTGTAGCTCATCCAGTTCATCAAATGCCTCAGCATCAACTATATGGGTGAAACCAGACAAGCACTATGGTCTTGAATGAACTCACACAGAAAAATTATAAAGACTTTTACACCTTGTCACCTGTGGGCAAACACTTTTCACAAAGTGATCACTGTATATCTGACCTCTCTGTCCTCATCCTCAAAGGAAACCTGCACAACGCCTTTGAAAGGTGAGCCTGGAAACTTAAATTCATAACTCTGCTGGACGCTAAACACCATGGACTTAGCAGAGACACTGGTTTTATGGCTCATTACAACAACTTGTAATACACCTTGCTGCCTACTAACCCTTCGTTGTCCTATTACTTCAAAGGTATTAATTGACCACTTGATTCTAAGTGGTCTCCTACAACATGTATGAATTTAAGGTTAACAATCTGTTCTACCTTGTAACTAGCTTGGACACTCTAGTTTCCTTCTCCGGACCTGAAGAAGAGCTCAGTGAATCATCTCGAAAGCTTATCCCTTCCTCCAAAAAACATTGGTTCAATAAAATATATGACCTCATCCACCCTGTCTCTCTCCTATGCACAGTTATTCAGGTGTGTAAATGTTTGCAGGATCAGGGCCTTAGGTTGTAAATTCTTCATGGCAGGGACCATTTCTTAGTCTAAGGCCCAATCCTGCAAAGACTTAGACCAGGTCTACATTATAAACTTACATCAGCGAAATGTCACTCAGGGGTGTGAAAAATCCACACCCCCTGAGCAAAGCAGTTATACCAGCCTAACCCCCTGTGTTGACAGTGCTATGTCCACAAAAGTGCTTCTTCCGTCAACATAGCTACCAGCTCTCATGGAAGTGGATTAACTATGCCAACAGAAGAAGCTTTCCAGTCAGCGTAGTACTGTCTTCACTAAAGCACTACAGAGGCACTAGTGCTGCTTCGCAGCTGCAGCTTTTTAAGTGTAGACCTGGCCTTAGCAATGAGCTTGACTTTGCTCACTGTGAGGAAGCAAGTGGGACAACTCACATGATTAACTGGGACTCACATGATTGACTTCAATGGGACTAATCACCATGCATAAAAGTAAGCACATACATAAGCCTTTGCAGAATCTGGGCCTACGTTTTGTAAAGTTCAGTGTATGTTTTTGGCGCTATATACATTAATAGTATTACAACATTAACTTGTCCTGTAACTTTGATACCTTTTTGGTGACTTATTCACTAGGAATTTCATGAATAAATTACAGTTTTTATTTGTTGTTATAACAAGACATGTTTTAAAAGGACACTGTCAAAAAACTTAGCCCCAAAATGTAGATTTTTGTTTTAACAAATCTACAGAAAAGTAATATGAATATAAAATTATGGAATCAATTTTAAAAAATGAGAATTTTTTTTGTTTTACACTTAAGTATTTCCCTCCAGTACTCAGGACCAATCAGAGGGAGGGCCATTTGGCCTGGGCCTCAAGCTCAAAGGGGGCCTCAAATTTAGACACTTGTTAATTTTTTGGCATTTGATAAGTTTCGCAACTTGTTTTTATGCGCATCCCAGTCAGACCAAAATGTGACACACTCTCTCAGCTTAGAGCTGAAAATTTAAGCAAATAAGAGATGCGATTTGGTAAAACACATAATTTTTTTGTTAACTGACATAGATTTTGTCTATTAAAGAGTTTAAAATGTTCATAAATATTAATAAAAATATGTTGGTTCTGATGGCATAAGATTAGACCATGATGAACGTGTCCTCAGATCAGATGATTATATAAACAAACCACTACTAGTAGCTGGTGCTGGATCAAGTTCATGTTGAAAGGTGGAGAATTGTTACATTTTAGTGTCTTTATAGTTTTACATCTAGTTGACTAAGGGATTATTTATGTGTGAGAATTCCTCATTATTATCTTCATATGATAGCTAAAATTGGTGATTGGTTGGTTGGTTGAGCCCTAGCTTGGTAGCTCGGCCATCATCATAGGCTTTCGTAGTCTATAGGCCCAGATTCAAGGTGAAAATCTGTGAGGACAATTTTGTACAGTGAGTTTCATGAGGACACATGTTTGAAATGTTTGGACATTATCCCTCTATCTGTGTCTGTGTTTACTATATATATGTCATTCTTTTGTCTTCAGCTCAGCCTGTTATATTATACCTTGCGTGCTTGAGTTTTAATTCAGTGATAAGGATAATAACCTGTCTGTTTAATTTTGTGTTCTTAATTAATATTCCTTCATTTTAAGTCTTTTCAGCATTCGTGTACCATTCAGCATTTGCGTACATGTTTACAGTAGAAGATTTCAAGTGTAGATAAGCTACTTATTTACAGCAGAATATTTCAAGTGTGGATAGGTTTCAAATTGACCAGATAGATCACTATGAAGAGGAGACTTGAAAGTGGTGCAAGCAAGAGATGGTGAAAACAACTGAGTGAAGCAGCAGCTAAGAGCACAAAGCCAATAACTTAATTTCTCAAACCACTGGAAAACACACCTTACCCAACAAACAATGCTACAGATAATAAAAACTATGCAGCTGCAACAGGTGATATTTCAATGCTAATACCTGGACTTGAGGACAGTAGCCAAGAAGGAGATGTGCCAACAGTAACAAATGCAGCAGAAGATCCTGTGTACGATCAAGCAACTCAACAGCAACAAGAAGATGTAGATCTTACGCAGCAAGAGCAATTCATGAGTACTACAGATTTGACTGTGACACACATTGGAATTATTGACCAGAGCAATGCTGCCCAAATGCAATCTTTTCTTCAAATTACTTGTTTTGAAATTCCAAGTAACATTCCACGAGATGCTGATAATCATGCTTTCCCTGCTCGTCTGCTGACAAAAACTCTTCCAAATGGAGACCTGCACAAGAGACTGGTTATGCTGGAGTACGGAAAGACAATCTCTGTACTGTGCACCCTGCTTCATTTTCAACAAAAGTGCTGCAAATGCATCAGTTCTCTCTGATCAGTCAGGATGGAGCATCAACAAAGGTTGGAGGAAGTTGAAAGATCGAATACCATCACATGAGAGTTCAACGTCACACAAATAAAACTATGTTGCATGGAAATCAGTAGGGCAGCATCAGCTGAAAGTTCAGTTGAGAATTTACTCTTGACTGAACTCTCTACAGAAACTAATAACTGGAAAAAACTTCTTGAGCGCATCCTGAATGTCATCCTTTTTCTTTCTGAGCAGGGATTGGCTTTCTTTGGTTCCAGTCAACGTATTGGTAATCGTGCAAATGGAAACTTTCTAGGCATAGTTGAGCTCCTTAGCAAATATGACCCACTTTTATCAGAGCATGTTAAACGTGTTTGAGAATTGCAAGAGAGACAAAAGCACATGCAAGTCCATTGTCTCTCCACATGCATACAAAAGAAGTTTATTGAGCTATGTGGGTCATTCATACAAACAACAATTCTTGATGAGATTCGGAATGCCAAGTATTTTTCAATCATTGTTGATGCCACTCCAGATTGTTCTCACAAGGAACAGATTACTATGGTTATTTGATGTGTTAAGATTGTAGATAGCTCAAAATTTTCAATTGAAGAAAAGGTTTATTTTGTTTGATAATTTCACGAGAAAAACTGGAAAAGAAATTGCTGCTTGAGTCTTAGCAATTCTAGAAGGTTTTAAGTGAGATTTTTAAGTCTGCATTTGTTAAGCCTAAAACAATGGATCTAATATGGCTGGGAAGTACAAAGGTGTACAAGCAGTTCTGCTTGAGCATAATTCAAACTATATTTTCTCCAGCTGTGGAAACCAGACACTAAACCTTGTAGGTGTTGACTGTGCTGAATCATGTAAGGAGGCAATTACTTACTTTGGAACTGTTTAGCAAATGTACAATCTCTTCAGTAGCAGTCCACAAAGATGGGAAATTCTGAAGCAATATCTTCCTGTTTCACTGCATGGGATGTCCAAAACTAGATGGTCTGCACAGATTGATGGTGTTCAACCAGTTGCACAGCATTTGAATTCAGTGAGAAAGGCTTTAAATGAGCTTGAATCTCTCAATCTCACTGCACAGGCTCGAAATGAATTTCAGTCTATTCAGAAGCACATGTCCAAATTTGAATGCATTCTGATATCCTTTTTGTGGATGAAGCTACTTACAATGATCCACCAAACGAATCTGGTAATTGAAGCACGCAATGCTGCACTTGATGTTGAGGGGGATAACACTGAAAGTCGTATCAATGACATTCAACAGATTTGTGAACAATGGGATGCGATCCTGACTGAGTCCAAATTAGTAGCACAGAATATTGGCATTTCATCTGAGTTCTTCACCAATCGCAATTTACCTATTTGCGGAGCAGCATTAAAGGGTCAATGTCTTCCTTGTCACTATTGAATCTATTCAATCAGGTCTTACACGTCAGTTTGAGTCACTGCAACTAATTTGTACTCTTTTTGGGTTTTTTTGGCAGTTCAACAGACTGAGTAATGAAGATCTGCTTTCTGCAGGTGAACAATTTCAGCAACAGAACAACAAAGAAATTTCAAAAGGTCTCAGTGATGAGATCATCTTCCTCAAACGAATATATTCTGCGAACTTTAAATTGGATTGCAAGCCAAAGAAATTGTTTCAAAAAATACTCGAACTTGGACTCTCTGGGGATTTCCTGATATCACAATTGCATTGTGTATTTTTGTCAGTTTGCCTGTATCAGTGGCTTCAGGTGAACGCACATTCAATGTGTTAAAGCAGGTAAAGAACTATCACCATTCAACTATGGGACAAGAGCATTTGAATGGGATCACCACGCTTAATATCAACTGTGACATTGCACGAAAGCTAGATTTTTCCTCAATAATTAGTGCATTTGCACAGAAAAAGGCTAGAAAAGCATTTGTTAAATAAAAAAAATATTCAAATTATGTCTCACTCTTTTTTTTGGTGCCTTATCTTGTTTTCATGTGTCGTCATTTTTTATTTTTATTATGGGTAGGGGCCTCAAAAGCTGGAAGTGGCCTGGACCTCTCTGGACCTCTAAGAGGGCCTGCCAGAACTTCAACAACAACATTGTTGCTCAGGGCAGGTCTACACTGTTGCTGTCTTGCTCAGCACTTTCAAGCTTGTGTGTTTATATGTTCAGCACTCTACCTCAGACTCTGGCCCTGTCTACACTGGCAAGTTTCTGCGCAGTAAAGCAGCTTTCTGTGCTGTAACTCCCGAGGTGTACACACTGCCAAGCCACCTAGTGCACAGAAACTGCACAGTTGTAGCACTCTGAAAAAACCACCCCGATGAGAGTCATAGAGCTTTCTGCACTGGGGCTAAAGCGCTGCTGTGCCAGTGTACACACCGTGGCAATTACAGCACTGCCATTGGCTTCCTGGAGGTGTCCTACAATGCCTGTTCTTACCTCTCTGGTCATCGGTTTGAACTCTACTGCCCTGCCCTCAGGTGACCAACCGTCATCCCCACCCCATACATTCCTTTGCAAATTTGAAAGTCCCCTTCCTGTTTGCTCGGTGATACGTGCAGTGGTCTCAGTGCATCTTTACAGGTGGCCATGCCTGCTCCACGTACCAGGTGATCTCCCACTTGGAGCAATGCCAAGCTGCTGGATCTCATAGGCATTTCGGAAGAGGAGGCTGTCCAGTCCCAGCTGCACTCCAGCCATCAGAATCATGATACCTACGGACAGATTTCACGATGCATGATTGAAAGGGGCCATGACTGGGAAACATTGCCGTGTAGGGTAAAAGTGAAGAAGCTGCGGAACACCTACTACAAGGTGCGGGAGGCAAACTGCTGCTCTGGTGCTGTGCCCACAAACTGCCGGTTCTACAAAGAGCTGGATGCAATATTCGATGGTGACCCCACCTCCACTGCAAAGGCCCCTGGATACTTTGTTGGCTCACATACCAGTCAAGATTGGACCGAGCCAAGAGGAGGAAAACTTGGATGAAGAGGGGGAGGGGATCCAGAGGCAGAAGATGACTTGGAGGCCAAAGATTCATGCAGTCAGGAGCTCTTCTCTACCCTGGAGGAGGCTAGCCAGTCACAGCTATCAGATCTTGGCGAAACGCAAACAGGAGAGGAGGCCCCTGGTAAGTGGATCTGATTTTGGGAATTGCTGTAGCGAGTTGTTGGGGGCAGGAGGGTTGCAGAAAGCAGGCTTGTCTCCCACTGCATACCTAGTCTGAGCGGCGGGAACAGGCTGTTGATAGACTCCCTCACTTTACAGGCATCTCCCTCAGAGATCTCCAGGAAACTCTCATGGAGATACTGGGCAATCCATTGCCGTAGGTTCCTCGGCAGAGCTGCTTTGTTTCTTGCCCCATTAACGGTAACTTTCCCATGCCACTTTGGCAGGGGACCATTGCTGCACAAAGGTGAGCCACACAGGGACCAGGGCAGAAGCCGCAGGCTTGGAGAAGACCCTCCCTTGATTCCCTGCTCACCCTCAGCAGCGAGATATCTTCCATAATGAACACCTCCTGTGGAAAGTGTGGGGACAGGAATGATTATCAGGCCCCCGCTACAGTGCTGGCTCTCCCCAAGTGCCACGTGCCCAGTGTACAGCAGGGTCTGGGAACAGAGATTTACCCTGCCCCTGTGGCTACTCACAATTTTGGGGGTCTTGTGGCTCATGTGTGCTTGCCTGGGGTCAAACAGTTGACAGGTGTGTGAGTACTGGCTGTGTTTTAAAACACTGAATCAGTGTTGTCTGTGTTGCAAACAATACTGCTTCTGTAAAATTTAAACTCCACAGAGATGACCTTGGGAGCCCAGCCTCCCTCTTTGTTATCAGCGGCAGAACGGCTGTGCAGAATTAGAAAGCAGCCAAGAAGAACTACGGAGGACTTTCTCCGTGAGGTTATGATGCACTCTGCCGTCAAGAAATAGGAATTGAAGGAGTGGTGGGACAGTGAGAAGAGGGACCTAAAGGAGAACGCAGCACACCAGAAAGAAGCCACGGAGCACCTCTTAAATGTTATGGAGCGCCAAGTGGACACGCTCCAGGCGATACTAGCTCTTCAAACTGAACAGCACTGTGCCCGCCCTCCCCTGCAACTGCTGTCACGAAACTCTTTCCCATGTGCCCGCCCACCACAGCGCCAACACACTGTTACCAACCTCCTGGCTCCGCTCTCTACCCGCAGCATTCCACTCCTCCCTCCTCACAGTCCAGCACTGTGGACTCCCACTACCCACTGCACTCAACACCCATCCCTCTGCAGTTTGGCCCTGCTGAAGTACAGCACCCGTTGAATTGTACTCCAAAGGAGAAGGTTGGGTATGATCCCTGGACATACACAAATCTGTAGCCATCCCGGGACCCCTCCACCTCTTGAGAACTTTCCATTGCCCATCCTCCTCCCTGCTGATGAATTTTTTCATTTGACTCTCTCCTCCGGTTGTTGTCTTTTAATAAAATAGTTGTGTTTGTTTGAAAGCAATCTTTATTCTATTAAGTGAAAGCAAAAAGAGCACTGCAAAGCAACATACAATTATGTTAAGGCCCCTTCTTGCATCATGTGCAGTCACCTCCTAGCATTCCAAGCACTGCAATCTCAAGCATAGCAACAAATATTAGTGGCTTTCAGCTTCAAATGGCTGCCTCGAGGCATCCCGGATCCTTATGACCAAGCGCTGTGCCCCTCTAGTAGCCAACCAACACTTTTTCCAGGATGGCTTGCTCACAGTTCAAACTCACTATCACTAAACCAGAACTCCTTATTTTTCCTCCTAAATTGTCTTTTATGCTCTATTACTGTTGAAAACACCACCATCCTCCTTACCTTTTGTCCTCAAAAGCTTGATTCCTTCAGAGTTTGCTTCCTGTTTGTCTGTTTGTCCAGGTTTTTGTAATGTCACCCTCTGTGGTCATCTCTGAATACCTCCTGAAGAGTTGCACACCATATTTACAGCCCTCCCATAGCTTAAATTTTCTCTCAACTTCCCCCAGTGCAGCAGGGGAATTTTTTTGTTTGAGATTTTATTTCCTCCCTTCCCCCTTCTTTTACTCCTCTCTTTCTTTTCACAACTTTTTATTCCCCTTCCACCTCCTCTCTACTCCTTTGCTGGTTTTAGTTAGGAATTTGGGAAAGCCAAGTCAAAGAAGTGAGTTTTACACTTCATTCTGAAATTTTTGAAATTAGTAGTTATTAAAAAAGCTCTGGTGCCAAGCAAGTACTGTTGCCTGCTCTCATGAGTTTCATCCTTGAGGATGATAGTTTATGAGGTATATAGCTGCTAAGGGAGAATGTTATCTGAGAAAGTGAGAGGCTCTCTGTGAGATACCTAATCTCAGTTTCATGGAAAGCCTTGAAAATGGACCACGGCTTTAACCTTGACTAGGTATTCTATGGTGAGCAGTGTAGTGAGTTAAGCATCGTTATTTATGCTCTCAGTGACTGATATTACTGAGGAGACTGGATGCTGCATTCTGAACTAACTGAACCTTTTCAGATGCAGAGTACTCATGTCCAGATATACCAGATTGCAGTGATCTAGCCTGTAGGACAGGAAGGTGTAACTGACCATGGCCAAGTCATCATCTGATAACATGGGCACAGTTTTATAGGACTCTGTTGCAAGAAGGTGTATTTTGTAGCTGTAGGTATTTGAGAAGCCAGAAGTATTAAAGAGTGCAAAAGAATCCCAGTGATGTGGACTAATTTGACATTCTGGGAGCATATTTCTTGGAGAAAATATTATCTTTCAGAAATGGATGTTTGGTTTCTAAATTTCTCAAGTGATGTAAAACCATATCTGGGTCATATTTCTACTCCCCCCCCCCATCATGGTTGGAACCTACTTGTTCTTTTAATGATGTAACTGCTGGCCCATACTGGGGTGTCAACAAGGGATCAAACTTGGGACCTAAATGCATCAGCCTCTACTATCTGTGCTAGAAGATGTTTTACTCTTAGCGAAGACTATAGTAGGCTCATCAAGCACTAGCTGGCCTAGCCACCACCAGAAGGGGACAGAGGGCTACTCTGAGCAGGCAGGGGTTACAATGAAACCATCTTTCCAAATCACCCATTGGTCTGAACTGAGCTTCAATGAAGACTAAACATACATACCATAATTGTGTGAAGCTCAGCAGTGTTTCTGTTCCACAGCAATTACATCCAGCATGTCAATGTTGTAATTCATGAACATGCTTTGAATGTTCTGTGTGAAAGACCACTTGTACTTTGTGTCATCCTTAATAAATAATGTGTTTTAATGGGGCGTGTATTGTTTTGAGAGAGGTAAATCCGGGCACACACAGAAAGAACCATTTTATTAGCAGTGGCTCAAACAACTGGCTGCACACACTCATGTGCTGCTCCAGTCCACTCTGAGAATCCCAGCGGAATTTGGTTTGGTTTTTAATAGTGATTGAATTAAAGCAGTGGTTCTCAAACTTATTTGATCAGGCCCCCCCTTCTTTGTGTCTGTAGTTATTTTTGCCCCCTCCACCTGCAAGTACATATACCATCACCCAGCTCTGAAGGCAGAACAGAGAGCAGCAGCTGCAGACTGGGTGCCCAGCTCTGAAAGCAGCAGCACAGAAGTAAGGGTGGCAAAGCGAAAAGTGATATTTGTCAATATCACTTTTCACAGCAGACTTAGTGTCCCTATTGCCACCCTTACTTCTGCATTGGTGCTGACAGCTGTTGCCCTGCCGCCTCCAGGTGATTGAATGTGGTCGGGGGAGAGCTCGGGCTCCAGGTAACCGCTTTATCCCCACTTCTGGGATGTGCACGGCCCTTCTGCACAAGCCCCAGCCACCCAAAGCTGACAGTCAGAACTCTTTAAAAAAAAACAAAGAAAAAGCACACAGGTTGCACCTCCTTTGACACATTCCTGTGTCCCATAGTTTGAGAACCGCTGCATTAAAGGATACCATACCATTCCAAAACGTATGTTGTATATCCATTTTTATCACATTAATTGTATTATTTTATTGTATTTTATTTGCAATATGCTACATTTTGCATACCTTCCCATGACCCCCTTGCGTCATTTCTGAAACCTCCCTCAGGGTCACAACCTGTACTTTGGGAATTGTCCTCAAAGTGAAGGAAAGCCACAAGTTTGTGTGACTAACTTAGCTGTGAACTGGTCATGCACATCTCTGAAGGTGCAGAGAGCACTATCTCATTCACTGTATTATAAAGTACACACTGAATAAGGCATGGCTCCCTTCCTTCCAATATTCCCTGCATAGGGCATATTCCATTCACTTGCCTTACCTCAGAAAAGTAGCCCCAAAACTTAGGATACGTTCTGCCTCCTTCTTCACCATCATCTACTGCTTTCAGAGTAACAGCCGTGTTAGTCTGTCTTTGCAAAAAGAAAAGGAGTACTTGTGGCACCTTAGAGACTAACCAATTTATTTGAGCATGAGCTTTCGTGAGCTACAGCTCACTTCATCGGATGCATACCGTGGAAACTGCAGTAGACATTATATACACACAGAGACCATGAAACAATACCCCCTCCCCCCACTGTCCTGCTGGTAATAGCTTATCTAAAGTGATCATCAAGTTGGGCCATTTCCAGCACAAATCCAGGTTTTCTCACCCTCCGCCCCCCCCCCCACACAAACTCACTCTCCTGCTGGTAATAGCCCATCCAAAGTGACCACTCTCTTCACAATGTGTATGATAATCAAGGTGGGTAGATAATCATCTACTGCATCCACAACATCCTTTCCACTCCTGCTCTCCTTTTATTTCTTCTTCCTTCAGAGTCAATAGCTATAGATAGTTCAACCCTCCCACACTCAGCCAGTTTTTGAGCAGTGAATAGGAAGTTTTACAAACATGTGCAGGCATATGTGAACTGTGTTTGAGAATATGTGAATCTAATTCTATGTTGAGCAGCCTTCTCATGAATTTACAGGTGCAATTCCCAACTTTTACGAATTCAGATAATATGCATTATTTTGAGAAAATCATCCTTAATGAATAAAAATATGCATGTTCCTGACTTCTTGAGAAAAGGAGGAAGAGGCATCCTAATTCTTCCAAATCAGAAGTAAAGAATTCCTGCAGATTTTTCCAATTTTCCCCTAAAATAGTGTATTTGTTAGTACTGCTGAGCAAAACTCTGACCTCATCCTAAATGTCTGGCAAAGTGTGCTCACATTCCCTGACTCCAGTGCCAACCCAAACATAAGGTTCAAAGGGTGCCTAGCTATGTGTTGAACTAAAAATCACATCGGGACGGTTACAGTGTAGATCATTAGTTCTGAGCTTTTATGTTATAAGGTTCACCATCAACATAGCGGTGAAGTCACCCAGAACAGCCTAGGTGACTGAGATACCAGGTCAGATGGGAATTTACTCATCTCTTACAAGACGTATATCTGATTTAGCAGGTGCTACATCTGTTTCCATACGCAATTCAAGGTATTGGTTTTAACCTAGAATGCTTTCAGATGCTCTGGGTCGTGACTAGCTAAGAGGCTGCTTCTCTGCTTAGTCATCCTTCCCAGCAGCTGAGATCAGCTAAAGAATTCTTGTTCCATCCCCAGATTTGAATCCTGGGGACTGGATACAGGGGAACATCCTTGGCTTTGGAACTCGCTCATCCCCAGCCTTCTGGAGACTGTGAACTTCTAGGGAACAGCACGGGGCTGATCTATTGGTTCGAATATGTGCTTGAAGGTGGTTTGGATGTACGGGGATTTTAAAAGATGGGTTAGAATGAATAATAGTTAAAGGGACTACTTGCATTAGTAAACTAAGCAGGATTTGATTTTATGTATGTAGGTAAGGTATGAGTTATGGAGTATATGACATAAGCATTTTAGCCAGTGAAAAGACGTAGTGTGTTGTATGCGTGTGGATACTTAAAAAAATACATCCCGCCATTATTCTAATCACGTTGTCCTCCCAAGGGTAACAGAGCTGCACACTTTTAATCCAAACTTCCCTTCCTTTCCAGTTCTGGTATTTTAAACATTCATGTTGTTTGACAGTTCTAAAAAGGCTCTGTTTCTTTTTAGGAAGTGTCTCATGTGTCTGCCAGTGAACCCAGGATAGAATACCTGCCGTGGTAATCATTCGTGCCCAGCGATATTCCTGCTAATGACGCTGGCAATCTTACGCTGCATAAACAGAAGGACAAAGGATGATCCGAGTCTGAGTTATTGTGGATCATTACGACGATTATTTTGCAAGTATAACTGTAGGCTGGGTGTGGGAGGGGAACTATTGGGAGATTTTGTCATTTTTATTCTTTTGTGCTGCATTTTGTAATTGTTGTAGCAGTGCCCAGGCCTTAGGAGAGGTGCCCTAAAAGAAATACAAATGCATACAGTACATTTACTATTTTGCTGCGTCTCTAGGGCCTCACAGACTTTTTACACGCTACGATTTTCATGTTGTTTTGCTTTTG
This sequence comes from Caretta caretta, assembly GCF_965140235.1. Classification (NCBI taxonomy): domain Eukaryota; kingdom Metazoa; phylum Chordata; order Testudines; family Cheloniidae; genus Caretta; species Caretta caretta. The sequence continues at coordinate 49,807,751 of NC_134210.1, forward strand.
CAGGTTAAATCGTGCTTTTGCCCGTGCCCCATTCTCATCTCTCCCACTTTATGTCTGTATTGTCCCCTCCCTTTCACTTATGCAGCCTACTTTATTTGTGCACCCTCGTTGAAGTCAGTGGCAAAACTCCCATTCAGCTAAAGGCCCTATAAGCGAACTAAATGGGGACTGGATAAAATTGAATGATAGAAACAAGAAAACAAGCCTCACTCCAGATAGTAATCCCCACCGACTAAAATGGGACTATTTCTAGGAGTAAGGCTTTACAGGTTTAGGTCTACAGTTTCTCTCCTTCTGCTCTCAGTCATACCCTTGAAACCATGATCATTGAAGTCAGTGAGGATCAAGGAACATAGGGCAGAATTTGGCCCAATTTTGGACTGGGGACGGTGTCTAAGTGGAAATCCTAATAGTTTCCTCTTGTCTAGAAGGTGGGTATAAAAATGATTAACTTGTCCACAATGCGACTGCTTCGGTTTGTTAGACAATATCAGGGTTAGCAAATACTGGAGAGATTCTTTCCTCAGAAATGGCCTGTTCATTGCAGAGGATGTTCAGTGTTATCAGAAGTCATGAAAATTCCTTAGTCGGGGCAAATAATTGTCCTTTTTTGCATTGTCGGTTAAACCTTTGCTGACACCAACTCTTCCCGATTTCGAAACCTGCTTAGAAAACAAGTTTCCTACTCAGTGTATGTTGTGTATGGCAATCTCCTATTCACATTCCTGTATCAGTTGAAATATCCATATCGAATAAATGGCTGGAGTTGTTTGCCGTGGACGCTGAAGGCTGCATCTTTTCTTTTCTTTTCTTTTCTTTTCTTTTCTTTTCTTTTCTTTTCTTTTCTTTTCTTTTCTTGACTGTGGGTTTTCCAGAGGAGTGCTTCCATTTAAATAAATGTACACAATAAATAATTGGGGACATATTTTACATGAATATAGGCTAGAAAGCAAGAATGTAATGAGTAAATGTATTTTCTATGGGCCTTATTGTGCCATCAAATTGAGGCAGAATTTGGGGAAATTCTGGTTACAAATCGATCGCATGATATGGCCCTATATGGTTTTAGCGAAGACGTTTATGTTTACACACTGTGCTGTCGAGAATGAAGTATACAAATCGGTAGAATCATTGCCGTTAACAGTTAATATCCAGATCTCTCCTGTTCACGTTAAATAACAATACACCATAACTGTTTGTAGGAATTATATTAACATGCTGCATATTACTAATGTACTCAGTTTCTAAAACCCTCTCCGATATTATGAACTTATACAAAGAGCATTCTCAATAGAAGAATGAGGTGGTGCGAGCCCTTCCACACCTTGAAATTAGCATTTGACGAGTGTACAATGAATAGACACTTAAAAGTCAATCAGAATTAACCCCAGAAAAAAGCTCAGGGGTATAAACAATGTCGTCTGGTAGTTTGTTTCCATAACAGCCCTACATATTTTCTCCAGTGGATTGCTATTATTTGCAGATACTTAGAATCATATAAATTTCTGTGTTCTTCCTTTTAGTCTTTGCTTGTAAGCATTCTCATCAAACTTTTTAATGCAAACTGCCAGTAAGGACAAAGGGCAAGATCTGCGCCATGGATCTGGAAGCAGGACTCCCTATTGATTTCAAAATGGATAGCACAATATGGCCCAAAGAATTCTATTTAGCTGCCTGGGCACCGGCGGTGTCTTTTCCTCTTGGCGCTGGAGCCAGTCACCCCTCGGCAATGCTCGGCTTTCTGGGGTTGGGGACTAGGGCTGTCATCCTAGCACACTGTACTGAACAAACTCCAAAGCAAACTTGACCGACCGGGATGGAGAGCTCACGAATACCCGTTTTCGGGCATGCCAGTATCTTTGCCGGTAGGTGGCATCCCTTGTCCGCGGAGAATCTCCGCCAAAGAGAGCTCCCTGAAGGGAGATCTGCAGAGAAGCAGCGCGATTTCGGCTCCGATGAGGTAACTCAACTTTGAGTTTCGCTGTCTTGTCTGTAAAAAGAGCAAAACATCAAATCGCTGGGCTGCCGGTTGTTTAGCAAAGAGCTTCTGTCTGGGCCCTACAGTTCTTCACGCCGAGTACTGCCGTTCATTTGACACATGCAAGGAGATGGACTTTGCTTTCTCCTTCTTTACCTGCTGTTTGATTTCCTGCACGAGCGAAACACAGCAGAGCTGTCCAGAGAACTGCAGCCAGGGCCTGCTTCCGAGGTTATTGCCCTGTTGAGCAATGTCCGGCGTTGTTTGTTTCATTGTCTTTTGTCACACATTTTTAGCTCAGCCTTTTTAAGTTTGGAAGGAAAGAAGTCAAATATTCTTTTGGTGAGAAAAAAGTCACCATCACTCTGAGGGATTGCAATAAAACCTTATCTTAATTGTCTGTAGTCAGAGCTGACTCACTGCCCTTCAGTAAACCCCACCTCTCTTTTCTCGAGTGACAGAAGATGACTTACAACATTTTCTAAGTGTGTAGGGAAGATACGTTTTAACCACCTGAGACAAAGGGGCTCAGTTTATTTGAATATTTGAGTTTTTCATCGGCCTGTGCATCAAAATCATGGAAATAAAATGTCGCGATACCGGTCAATATTAGAACACTGTTTTCTGCATGTGTTACACATATAAAATGTACACAGATGAATCATGCACGGGTTTTGGCAGACAAGATAAAGGCAGGTATGATTATTTTTGCATTCTTATTTCTGTGAAGCTGGTGCCTGTCCACGAAAGTTAAACTCCATTCTTCTTATTTCGCTCTTTTTGGACGACTATAAACAGTCTGGAATGTAATAAAAAACACAGTGAGAGGTACTAGAAGACAAAGAGAATTGAAAAAACCCCACAAACTAACTAACTAACAAGAAACTAGAACAAACAAAAATCCCCAACTGTAAACACTTTTCAAGTAAAGAAACTTTATATAACTTGCCTTGGTACCTCAGACGGAAAACTATTTCCCCGCATAAACGATATTTCACTCACTAATTTTTAATACAACTAGAGTTACTTTGTCATTTCTACAGAGGTACAAAACGCTATTAGCCAAAACATAGCTATTGATTGAATTATTCTTTTGCTTTTGTAATTTTTTGTGGTATGCTCCTTTGGCTTCTCCGTAATGAACACTATGTAAATAGGATTATTTGGAAATACTAACAAGGATTATGTTCACAAATCCATGAACCTGAGTTTGAAACAGTGTTGCTTGTAACTTCTGATTTAGAAAAGATATTGAAAATTCATTTAAATAAAATGTTATATTTTATCGCCTTTGAAATATGCGTTATAGCACGTAGTTATATTTTCTTTCCAAAATAATTGTAATCAGAATAAAATGACAACTTTTATATACCGTCCTACTTTAAAACAGATTATAATTTAGAGTTAATTCGGCAGAACTATGTATAATATGTATATTCAAGATGGTTCTTTTTCATGTCAGAGTGCTTAGAAGTGCGTTTATCATAATCTTTCCCATCTAACGTCAGAAGTGATCCATTAAATGTGCGCGCCCTCTAATTGAGAGGAGTATGATTTTTTGTTATCATAAAATGTGTAGGCTGACATTGAAAAAATATCATGATTTTATTTGGAAATATAATTGTGTTTCACTTTCTTATTACTTTTGCTCCACAGCTCAAAGGCGAAGAGATTCTTAAAATATGTTATTTTGTTTCTCCTTGCACGAGAAGGGGACTTCTCTCTTTCTGTGTTTCATACAACAGAAAGGGCTACACTTCTTCCTTTAAAAGAAGTCCTTAAAATCAAATATGAAAATAGTGGGGATATTTTTGATTCGGTTGACAGCTAGAGATATACGGTATGTGTGATACCACTCCTAAATGAGAGGAAAAAAGAGTTTTCTAAAAGTTTCTGCCCGAAGAAGCATTTTCACTGGAGGTTTAGAGCACTACCCCCATCCTGATGGTTAGGAAATGTTCCTTCTACCAAAAGTTCCGTTCAGATCCTGAAAATGCTCCTACCCTTGACTCGAAGACCGACTTTAATTATTATATATAAAAATGTCTATATTTTTATCAGGCGTGTTCTCCTTTTCCCTCGTCTTCAATTGCAGTTATTGAATTAAAATCAAATGGTCTTCAGAAGAAATTCATCTGCAAAAACGACTATATTCCACTAACATTCCGGTAAAAACAGATGGTTTTGCATTTTCTCCTCCTGTGTAGTAAAACCGCGGGGAAAAAAAAGAAACCGTGTGCGCTGGGGGGTGTGTGTGTGTGTCTCAAAATATTAATGAATGAAACAATAAAATGCAGATTTCCCTACCACCCGTGGAATATTTGCATGGACAGTTCCTGTATTTGGGATTGCCTCGCTCCCTTTTTGGTGAGATTTCCTCTTCTCTTGGGAAGGTTCGAGCAACAAAGGACACCAAGGGCGTTCTGTTGCTGAAAAGCCTTGCGATTTGGGCAGTGATTTGGGTAGCAAATGTGTTCTCCAGCGACTACTCAGAATAACCCCAGCAACAGAAGTGCAGTTTGGTGTTGCGGCACATGGAGGGCGGAGGGCGGGGGAGGAACTGCAACGGGATGGCACACTGTATATTGGGAGAGGCAGCAGGAAGGACTGCGTATTTCATTTTCCCAACCCTGACCTTTAGCAATGCGGGCAGTCGAGTTTCTTGGAAACATCAGGACTGCCGGGGGCGGCGATTTTGTCGTGCCTCCCCCCCGCACCCCCACCCGCCGGACTTTGCCTGCTCAGTGCTGTTTTGATTTCTCCGAGGAGGAACGCGCTGAGATGTTTCCCCAGTTGTGGCGCTGACGTTTGGAGCCATGTGATGGGCCCCCTTTCGCTATAAGGAGAGAAGAAAGGCCGCCCTCTTTTGGACTCAGCCCCAGCCTTTTCAAGATCTTTCCCAAGACTCTTCCCCCTCACCACCCCCCAATACTAATCGCTCTCCCTCCTTCCCTGGATCCATTAATGTCCGAGGGCTTTTGCGAGGAGGAGAAAGAGAGGAACCAACTCCGGGGCGCAGCCGAGGGGGAGAGATTTCCCGCTGCCTGCTCGCCGGAGGCTGCTGCTGGTTGTTGTGTGTGTTGCTTGGTCGCACAGGGGCTGCGGATCCTGGCTCTGGCTGGGCGGATTAGCCGCCGGGAGCAAAGCAAGAGGACTCCAGCGTGCCCGGCAGCCGCGGCTCCCCGGCCCAGCCGCCCCGGATGAGCCGCTCCGCCAAGCCATGACTCTGAGCTCGGAGATGTCCGATGCCTCGGGACTGGCTGAGGAGACCGACATCGATGTGGTGGGCGAGGGCGAGGAGGAGGACGAGGAGCTCCGGCGCGGCGGGCGCCCCTATGCGCAGGAGGAGGAAGAGGAGGAGGAGGAAGACGAGGAGGTGGGGGAGCTCCCCGATGACATCTCGCTGCCCCGGTCCCCGGCGTGCGTCGGCGCAGGCAGCTCCCCCACCTGCTCCCAGCGCCCCTTCAAGGCGGCGGCGGGCGGCGGCGGGGCCGGCAAGAACAGCCTGGTGAAGCCGCCCTACTCCTACATCGCGCTCATCACCATGGCCATCCTGCAGAGCCCCAAGAAGCGCCTGACGCTCAGCGAGATCTGCGAGTTCATCAGCGGCCGCTTCCCCTACTACCGGGAGAAGTTCCCCGCCTGGCAGAACAGCATCCGCCACAACCTCTCGCTCAACGACTGCTTCGTCAAGATCCCCCGCGAGCCCGGCAACCCGGGCAAGGGCAACTACTGGACCCTGGACCCCGAGTCCGCCGACATGTTCGACAACGGCAGCTTCCTGCGCCGGAGGAAGCGCTTCAAGCGGCAGCCGCTGCCGGCGCCCGAGCTGCTGCTGCGCGGGGTGGATCCCGGCACCTTCCTGCAGCAGCCGCCGCCGCCCCAGCAGCCGGCGCCCTACGGCTACGGACCCTACAGCTGTGGATATGGCATTCAGCTCCAGCCTTACCACCCCCACTCCGCCGCCCTCTTTGCCTTTCACCACCACTCCCCGCCGGCCCGGCAGCCCCCCGCGAGCGCCGCCGGCAGCGTCCTGCCTCCTGCGGCTGCTCCTGCAGCGCCACCAGCCTCCTTACTGCCGGCGGCGGAGCTGGCCAGGACCTTCCGCTACCCGCCCCAGCTTAGCCCGTCGCTGACTTCTTCTCTGCACGCTGCCAAATCCAGCAGCTCGGCTCTGGCCCGCTCCCCCTTCTCCATTGAGAGCATCATCGGGGGTGCTGGCAGCAGCTGTGTGTCGCAGTCGGCGGTGGTTCCAGTCTTAGCCCGGTCTCTGGTTTCTTCTTCCTCCGTTTCTTCCGCCGCCGCGGCCTTAGGGGCACTGCACCAAGGGACAGCCTTGTCCAATGTCGAAAACTTTACTGCTAGGATTTCAAATTGTTAACGATTTAAAGTCTTTCAGAAGGTAGGATTCGGGGTATATCCTTTTTTCACCTTCACGAATTGAAACAGACATTCTATACAGCCGATTTGTGTCCTGCCACTTTGTTGTTCGATACCTATATTTATGCAAAGCCAATTCTATATGCTGCATAGGCAGAAACTTTTGTTGTTGGAAAGTTATATCGTATTCCTTTAAAAAAAATCTCTAAACCATTGAAGTTCAGAGATTCTCAGGTCCAGGAATTCAAAAACAATAATGTACAAGAGAAATGAAAGGTCGTGAGGGTGGACAATAAAGCAATACTTTTTCATTTTAGTACACTTGTCTCATGTACTTTTATAAAAGGAAATTAACATGTTTACACAGAAGAAAGTCAAGATTATCCTTTCTTATTTTAACCTGTGTTTTGTATTATAATAGACATACGGAGTTTTTATTTTGTACTTTATGCGTATTCTTTACAAGGAATGTTGTTAAAATTACTGGCAAGTATTATTGTACCATTCTAATGTACATTTTTTACACATTTTCAAAAATAAATTTTTTAATTTTCAAAAAAGTCCCACCCATACAATTGGCATTGGACATTCCCCTCCTTAGCACACCTCCGCTCCCCCCACCAGCTAGAGTGAGAGTTCTGATTTGCGATTAGTAGAAAAACAGAGAAGTTAATACAACAGTATCCCCAATATTTTACAGCAAATATTTATTAAAGGATTTGACCAAGAAGAAAATGAGAACATGATCTTCACAGTCTAGCCATTGTCAACAATAACAGGTAATAGAAAGTAAAAATATAAATGGGGGGAGTAAGTAAATCTATTTGTTGTTGGAAGATATCCACTTCCTGCAAATTACAGTGCTCTAAAACTAAAACTATTTGCTTTTGGGTCAATAAATGTCGACAATTTTAATACTTTTGGGTTTGTTTTAAATCATAACTACATCAATTTAGTTTTCAAAGAGTATGAAGGAAAAGAAAAATAAATTCTATATAAACAGCTATTATGGGGAATTTTCACCTTATACTTTTAGGTTGGTGTAAAGATAATACGAGTACTTTCAGCTACTTTATATATGTATATATATATATAATATAGTACAAAGGGTACATTTAAATATATAATACATTTCTGCCGAAGCCATTTATTAAATATTCAAGTAATTTAAATAGGAATATATACATATACGCAGTTATTATCATATCAGATTTAGACAAAAATTAGGACACAAAGTCAGAATTTGAAAAACACACTTTTAAAAAATGGACCTGTGACTGAATGGAATATTATGAATTACAAACACATAGATTCCAAATCAGAGAGTTCGGTTTAAAAGGTATCCCCTGTGATTTTATTTCAAGCATATCTTGGCAGATTAAAGAACAAAGTATCCTGATTTCCTGAAAAACTGAAGTTTTTTTTCAGTTATATGGTTTCACATTTCAAGGGTTTTTTCCTCAGTTTACAGAAGGATAGTGGTCTGTGCTCTCCTGGATAGCTAAATCATGATTTTGTATTTCGTTTGTAGGAATGCGGTGTTAAAATTGTTTTTAATAAGCGGAATGACTGAACGTCTGGTCTCTGCTGAGCTCCATTTGCAGCATATGGATGAAGGGCCCCTTTGGGTCGCCTGAGTTTCTTAGAGAACAAAAGTCACATTTAATCTTTAGTATAAGAGAAAAATCTCAAAGGCATCATATATTTGTCCTTGTAAGAAGACTGGGAAAATATTTTACTTCATTATTATTCACAAATGACCTACTAAATACAAGTTTATAAAAATTCCTGTAGAAGAAATAGGTCTACATTTTTCAGAATCATTTCAAGTCAACTATTGCAAGACATATTTGTTGCTGGAGTAATATATTGCACTTCGAGTAAATATGTGTTAAATCTCTCAAACATTGTCCTAATAGAGTTTAAATTATCTGGCCAGTACCCTTAAAATCGTAGTTTAACCATGAATTAAACTGTTCATAGCAGCCCTCTAAAATACAGGCCAACATTTTCAAACGTGGGTGACTAGTAAGCTCCCAATGGGAACTGCAAGTTCTCAGCACATTTGGAAATCATGCTACTTTTATGTAGGTGTCTAAAAATGGATTTAGTAGCCTAACAGTAGGTAACCAATTTTGAAAATATTATCCATAGGGGTTAAGATTTTAAATTAATCAGTGAAAGTTTGTAGTGGGGAAACAGGTCTATATTTATTCATACTAGGTAGAGTTCTCAAACACACAGAATATTATTCATGCTTTTATTCTTCTTATTAGCAAGACTGTGCTTTTAGATGACAGAACATGTAAATCTCCACCCTTTATCGGTGCAACGGGGAAAGTAGCTTCAGGCGGGCCCCTTCCCTTGACTTGTTTCTTTTAGCTTCATAACAACAAAACCCAGGAAGAGAGCTATGTTACATGTCCATAAGGCTGTCTCCACACACGCAGGTGTGTGTGCCTGCGTGTTATTTTCCCCTTGGGTACCGTACCTTTCATGAGAAAAGGTATATTAAAGGCTCCTTGCATATTTCATACCAGTGGTTTCCCTCGAATTTGAGCAGAGGCCTCCATTTGGAAATTGAAAGACACGATAATTGGTCGCTGGCAGCTAGAGTTCAAATGACTTTCCGTCACTAATTTGGGGACACATGTGGATGTTTGGTCTGTCTCCACCGGCAAGACCTAACTTCTTTAGCTGTTGTGTCTTGTGCTTGTCCAAACAGCCATGGGCTCTGCAGGGCCCTCAGGGCCCAGCGCCCCCTGTGCCCGCTGCACTGAGCAGCTAGTGTCCAGGCTGCTCCGCCAGAGCAGGTGCTGTAACAAAGGCCGGCCGTCCGGCCAGCCCTAAAGCCTTTGATGGGGCTAACAACATCTCTGAGCGAGGGCTCCCCATTCGCATGCAAATGTAGCGCAGTGTCCCCTTTTCTTTGAAGGCAAACAGAAGGACATTTGTAGTGTTTGCAGGGATGGAGCCCAGTGGAGCCATTCTTCCTAAATAGGCTGGCCTCTAATAAACAAACTGGTGGGGAGACAAACATGATGGTGTCGCCGCCTCCTCCTCCCCGCTACAAAGTGTGGGTTCATTAATCCGGCTCTTTTCCTCTTCATATCCCCTTAGGGCTGGGAGACGAATTACTGGAGCTGAACTGGGCGGGGATTGCTCTATATGGGGGCTAATGTTTCAAGCAGTTCCTCCAGAAGGACCACACAAAAAGAAACTTTTTAGTTTATGGTGCTATTATGCAGCGTTTTAATTTAGGGATAGATTTAGCCAAATGTTATCTATTGGGAATTTAATGCAGCCCTTATGTGTTCAATCGCTTTTTATACCACACGCGGTCTCTCTTTCCAGAAATGTTTCTTTCCACGTATTGCTTTGTTTCTATTGGATCATTTATTTATTTTTAATTATGTATTTTAATTCTTCTCGACCAGATAATATACCATTTCTCTCAGGCATAAAAAAAAATTGAGTCCTTCCCCACTCCTCCTTTAAGAAAAACCAAACTGTTCCCCAATTTCAAACCTGAGTAGTTAGCATATCTGCATATATCCTGCCTTACCAATAGTTCTATTACCTTCAAAGGTTCTGCTGATGTTACTGAAAGGTGCGATAGTTTTGCTGTTAGCTAGTGTCAACTAACCAAAAAGAAAGAAAAAGAAAGAAAGAAAGAAAGAAAGAAAGAAAGAAAGAAAGAAAGAAAGAAAGAAAGAAAAGCGAATGCCATTATACTCTTGGCTTTCTTTTTTATAGGTTGCCTCCTTTACAATATTTTCCAGAGGTAGGGTGTCTATTATTTTGAGTATGCACTTGTTTCTTGTCATTTTTAAAAAAGTCTTCCTGTGGAACAGCTGAATCTGTCTCTTCTTGGTCTCTCCCTCCTTAATCCCATATCTCTGAGTTCTCTGCTTGACTGAGGGTTGAGTTTGAGTCAGGAGCTGCTTCTGTTATTGCCTGGGGATGTAGATTTGCTGGTGAAGATAATTCAGGCCATTTCTATGTAGTATTATTTCAACTATTCAGTGTCAGAATTGTCCTCGCTGTCTGGACAGGAAAACTGTTTTCACCTGTTCCCAGATCTATTTCAGCCTGGTGTGGTTCGTTATTCCAAAGACTATTAAGCACAAGAAGTAGCTGGCAGTTATTCTCACTAAGACTGAGGCCTGTAGATCTGTTGGAAAATGTGTGCGCTTTAATGGCCTCAGGTATGGACGACAGAAGTACAGTGTGTGTAATATTTGCCTTCATTAGTCACAATAAGTACCTGAGTAGTCTCCAATAATATTGTGTTTGACAGAAATAATGGAAATTGTGATCATGACCCTGCTTTTCAGGGTTTATACTATCATAAGCAAATCAGTTTTTCAAGTATTCTTAACAGCATGTCTCTCCCAGCTCACACAACGTTTCGTCGGCATCCCTTTTAATTTCGAAAGAGGTTATGCCAATTATGTAGAGTTTTGTTTCCCGTATCGACGGAGTTTCATCGGCTCGGAGGCTTTCCAGATCTGCTGCAGGTAAGTGTAATCTTGGTACTATATTCTATAATAATACATGCTATTTTTTTCTTGAAAACTAACTAACTTTTAAACAATTGTTAATATCCCCTTCCCTGCCCCGGAATTGCGTGTTGCTGTTTACCTGCTTTTCTGTTCTACTCTGTAGTTCTTTCTGTTTGTGTGCAAATACAAATCACTTTCAGCGCCACAAACAGCTGCATTCTTCTCCTAACGTCCTGTTTCCCGGCTGATTGTCCTCCAATCACCTTAAATGTATATTTCACTGAAAACGTGTGACACTTACTCATTTTGAATCCGTGCCGCTGTGATAAAACCAGAGAGCCGTGTGCATGGGAGTCCTACTGATTACTATGTTCAGATTTATTTTATAAAACAGAGGCGTGCCCGCTGGGAGCCACAGATTTGCAAATCGTTTGTTGATATTGTTCTCCAGTACAATAGTACCATATTTCACAGTCATAGCTTTATTTAGCTGATTACTTTGCTCCATCTTTTGTTATGTGTTATATTTTCCCGAGCAGCTGTTACCTTCCTGCGGGAATTCCCTCACCTGTGCCCATCCCCAGCTCCAGATTATTTGAGGTGCACACTCCGGCAAGGCTTTCTCCTGCTAGAACATTTGACCAGCTGCATCAGGAAGCGCCCCCCCCCCCCCCCTTCGGCATTTCGAGGTGAGCAGGCAAATCGACTCTGAGAGCCGTGTGCCCAGGGCGCTGGGGAAGGCTGGCCCGGGCAGGGAGCGGAACTCTGCTGGCTGGGGAAGAGGGAGCCAGAGCGCGAGCCTGTTCTGTGGGTGCAAAGTGGGGGCCGTTAGTCCCTGCAGTTTCCCTGGAGAGTTTTTCTAGATATGCTTCTTGTAACGCACATTGCGCTCCTTAGCTGAAAAAGGAGAGGAGCTGTCCGTATTGCCTGTCTGGATCTGAAGTGGGGGGTAAGAGGGAGTATATATACTCCAGGGATTGCCCAACCGGTAAATTACCGGGGGGGGGGGGGGAGACCATGAAAGTGTCACGCACCTTAAACCCACTGTTCCCATTGTGAATACTCTCTAAGGAAGGCGCGCGGACGCTTTTCAATGCAATATATTTGGTTGACACTTGGATGAAAATTTGACCTGGTTTTCAGTGCCTTGAGGGCACTACGGGTCCTCAGCACCCCTGGAAATGAGGCCACGTGTTTACAAATATGGAAAGGTTCTAGCTCTCCACAAAGACGTTGGTGGAGTATTTCTTGCAGTTCACATGATCTTTTCTTCTGGACTTTGAAAAAAGGCATTTAATTTAGGCTAGGGAGTATAGTTTGTGGGTGCCAAGAAAGCAGCGTTAATTATGAACTGGATTACACAGAAGAATTGTTTTTAGATGCAGTGTCTAGTCAATTCCAGAAAATATATCAGGGAACTGAATTCAGAGGGAAAGTGTTTTTATCAAAACAATTAAACTTGTCCTTCCTCCAAATCAGGAAGGACACAGGGCATTGATTCTAATGTTTCCTTTCACTGATGGAGCAAAACAAAGGGCAGACCTCTGCGGGGCCTTGTACTTAAATGAGAAATCACACAATTTATATTGGAGGCGAACAGATAAATATATATTTCAGTTGCATTAATCCTCCGGCTGAAGCTGGGAAAGAATTGTCTACGATTGAGTCTGAAGGTATTTTTGCAAATATATGTGTGTATCTCAGAGAATTTTGTTGAATAAGATTGAGAAAGAAATGTCCACTCTTAAAGTATTTTTGTTATGAAAGAACAGTGGACGTTTCTTTTCCAGTTATGTTATGTATGTATGCGTTTCTAGGGGTTGATTATATGTGTATTATTTAATACACAGATAAACATAATCTTGTCTATAATCTTTTAAAAGTAAGACCCATAGGTTTGACTAATATATTTAGCAAGCACAAGAAGCTAATAGTTTTCTCATCCATATGTATACGAGGGAATTCCACCTGTCCAGACTACAATAAAATTACATGACATTCAAATCAGACCAATGATTCAAGCTTGTTCATAAAAAAGAAAATAATTGAAAAAAAATCTCTGAAAAGCAGAAGGGATCAGGTCCCCTAGATGATTTAACTGCTTCAGTACTATTTGGCAACAAGAACTATTGTCTATGTAAAATAATCCCATCGTTAAATCCAGCTTTATTCCTTCCTCTAACTTTACCATAGGGCACCGCTTTGGGCTTGTTAGAAGGCTTTCCGTGCACAGCTAATTTCAATATAACATACCTGTACATTGTGGAGTCTCCCCTGTACTGCTCCGTCTCTTCATTAGTGACTGGTTACAGTAAAACGACACAATGCCCCAAAGCTTTGTCCGCGAGGCCAAAGGGCGGCATTTTTCTAGAAATTAACTTCTTGAGATCACTTTCAGCACATGACTCACCTCAAAGTTCTGAGGCTGTTTTCTTGATTTAAAAAATGTGCTTGCCCGCGTCTGTGACAATGTGTGTAATAGGACAATACTTGCAATTCTTCCGGATCCCGACGTATTTCTCAGAGGAACGTTCTCACAGGCAGACAACAAACTAGACAAACTTTCCATCCCCAGCACAAGCAACCTAATCTGAATTATTCAAGAGCAAAAGTTTGCTCAACTCCTTTTAAAGAGTTACAAAAATAGAATTCCAATAACTTTTTCCTGTGTATGTCCCTTAGGAGATGCATTTTGCATATGTGTTTAAAACAACCGCGTCTGAATCGACAGCCCGGAAGAAATTGTAATTTAAAATAAAATCTAAGTATATTAAGAGCCCAACATCGCCCCCCCCCACCGCAGTCTGAAACAGTTTGCTGAGCTGTTCTCTGTCAGTAAGTACCACAAGTTGCGCTATAGAATTTAGACAGAATTGAGTAGGTGGTTTGGGGTGTTGGACTGGAAAATACCTTTGTGCATTGTGTTCAGGATACTGCAGTCTTATCTGCTTTCTTTATAAACAAACACCAAAGTACACGGATGTGTCTCAGGGGAACTCAAGCGAATGCCTTGTACCTGCATAGAAGCAGCTCCTAATAGTCTAGGGTGCTCAAAATTTGCTGACATTAGAAGTGAATGTTCTGGAGCTTCTTTTAATTAACAAACTGCTTTCATAACAATAATAGATTATTTTGCTTTCTTCAGATTTTGAATCCTAAAGATCTCTGGAACACAAAAGGAAGAAGGGAAGTGATTTAGATCACTTAAGTTTGGCCTAGAGCATTCTTCATTGCTACCAGAATTCTCCATTGAAATCAATGGGGTATTCTTCGTAAAAAACACTGGCAGGATATAACTCCTAGTTTTAGAGGTAGGTGTGTGTGTCTGTGAGTGAGAGAGAAATCTAAAATGTTAATAAAAAGCCTCAAACAGTTTTAAGAACAGTAATAAAAAACCCGGCTTGTTCTGACCGATAAGTATATCGAATTAGCGTTCTCTTATTCGATAGAGAGAGAAGTAGAAGTGTTTCAGTTAAATAACATAGTAAGGAAGGTAACAGAGATATTGACATTTTGCATGACTACAAGACTTTTAATCATGATACCTTTGTGGTGCTGTTGTAAATAATCCAGTGGTGCCAGAGCCACGTTTACGGCCCCTAATGGCCAGCGCTCCCCAACAGGAGACAAATGTACCGGACTCCCCCTTCATCCTTTGCAATACAGCAGTTGCTGATGTCCTGCGCTAGTCCTTGGATTCTGGACTGGACTAAGGAGGCGCTGGATTTATGGACCCGTTTACAGCCTCGTGCCTGTCTTTTACTTCTCTCATTTTCATTGAGAATCAGTAAAAAGAAAGTCAGTTTTGTGGGGGGATAATATGAATTGCGCAAAAGTGTTGCAGACCCTACTGGTCTGGGATCCTCACATACAGGGTGCAGAGGGGAAGCGTTTGGAGCTGCAGTATGATTCGTGTACTAAAAAGCTCATGCAAACCTAAATTCTTCACCAACTGAGTTCTGGACTGTTGATTTGAAAAATCGTATTCCTTGTGTGGAAGCAGTTGACAGGAACCTAAAAGGATTAGTTGCATTCCATTCCGGATCATTTTTACTGGTAACGTTTTGAAGCGATTGATCCCTTCCAGACCGTAAACAATGTCCAGAAAAATGATCTAACTAGACTTCTATTGTTTTCCTTTGTCTGCGAATCCCTTCACGGCTTTTGCCAACGGCTTGATGGAGGCTTGACAGGGTTTTGCTCCTGAGCAGAATATTTAATTTCAAATCGTTGGCAATTTTGTTTGTAATCTCAATCTGTCGGAGAATGAGTGGCGCTTCTAAAAATCAGCGCCGCTGAAAGGAAAAACTGGGTGTTTCCCTATGATTTGTTTCTTCTGCGGTCTTGTGCTGACATGATGCAGAAAAGGGGGAGCGTGATAACAGATCTTTTACACGCTTGGGCATTTTATAATCTGGTTCATGCGAAAGGAAACGGAAATTCCCCGCGCTCTCTCTCCCATAGGCAGGGAAGGGGTTTCCATCTGTTTGTGACCCTGGCATTGGGACCACTGCACTTAGTTACATTTCTATGCCGTAACCCTTCGAGGCGGTTTCAATGCAGCTGGAAGCTGGGCTGTGTATGGAGAGGAGTTCGGTGGAGGGGGGGATTCCCGACCCACTTTTGCATGCCGTTTGCAAAAGCCGAGCTACCCCACTCATTCAAACCGGCTCAAGTTTGCTGCTGTTTATGCGCAGGAAGTGTGCTGTGGAGACTGCGGCCTTCAGTGTCCCGAGTCCCTTCCTTTCTCTAATTCTCCAGTGTTTATTCTGCTGTCAGTTGAGTTATCAGGGTGACAGTTCGGAGGGAGTTGTGACTTGCCCTGATGCGTTTGCTGATCGGCAGACTTTCCCTCTGTTTTTACACCTGCACACGCTACCCCACACTCCTTGGTTGATTTATAGCCCAATTAAAGATTCAGTGTTCCCCAAACCACCCGCGCAGTTTCCCTTCGGTACCTTCTTCCTCCCTGCAGCAAGAATATGTGGTGGAATGCGCAGAACGTCAGACAGAGCCTCATCTTTCATTCTCCCAGCCTCTGGTAGGCTGCAGCAGTAGGAGATCATATCAATCAGCTCTTGTACAAATGCAGGATCGTCAGGCACGAAAAATGCCCTTATATATTACAGGGTATCGTGCTCTGTCCATAACAGAAGCGAACAAGGAACTGGAAACTAAATCCCGCTTTCGATCTCTCTTGCAAAGCCCAGGACACTTTCTTCTTGCATATAGTTCTACCTTTAGTTGGAAGGGAAGCTCCTCGTACACAGTGCAAAGTCCCAATTCATAGACACCGGACTATTTAACCATAAATTCTGACAACAGAGAGCATAAGTGTCGAAAAGGCCCGGAGGACCCGATCCTGCGGTCCTTGCTGAACCGGAGACGGCAGGATCGGGCCCCGTGACTTCTTCAAATTAAACGAACATCTTCGTTCTGGGACTCGGATTAGTTAGTAAAATACATAGACTTCCCGATTGTAAGCGGCAAGCTGCGGCACAGATCTAAACCTTTGCACCAGGGGCACTTAGCGCCAACTTTTTGTTTCTTGTAGTAGATATTTTAATAGTACAATGTCACTGCTTTGTCAATAACTGGGCGTCTCCGTCGGCACAGGGAGCATGTATTGAACAAATGCAGTGGTTAACACGAGTTCTCCAGTGTGTTTTGATCGCGCTTGACCTACGGGGAAGTTTATCATTTTGACTTCTCCTTTCAGGAGTTATTCGACAGAAAGAGGAGTTAGAGTTTCTTGGGGGTTTGATGGCTGAGTACTTTTCAAGGGAGGCGGTGTCTTGTAAGTAGATTCAGCTGCTCGCCCTAAAAAAATAATGCTGGAATTTACCCACCTCTCATGAAGGTAACACCTCGGGGAGGAGAGCTTAGCTTGGAAAACACACTCCTCTGGGGAAAGAAACAAGGGCAGTTTCTTCTAAGTTTTTTGCAACCCAAATAAAGTTCGGGAGAGTTTTTCTTCGCCAGTTCATTATCCAGCCCTGGGCACACCCTGAATCCCAGACTCTACGACCTTCTTTTCACAGAGAATAAACAGCTCCCAAGTACAGATTGGCATCTTCCTAACTCAATTCTGTCTTCCGTACATCGATCAATCCACCTTTCTAATTAGACTAATTAGAAGATCTGTGGAGCGCTGCTGGGCCCATAGACTAAACTGCTTGGGGGTAGTGAAAAGGACCCTGAATTCCCACCATGGGAGGCAGCTATTCAGTGGGACTGTAACAGTTGCTACGTTTATCCCTTGCCATTGAAAAGGGCCCTGCTTAGGGCTCGATTAAAATGTTTGGAAACTAATGCCCCCCCTAGATCCCTCTCTAATTAGAGGGCCTGGATAGATCACCGTGATCACTCAAAAGAAACTCCTTCCGTGCCGTCTTCTGCCTCTCCGGAGCGCTGGGATGAGTTGTTTAAAAAGGGAACGCAAGCCTAAAAACCCAGGAGAAAGATGTCGGCGGGCCGCAGCCTGGCTGGCTAACGACTTGCTGTCAGGCTCTCAGTCTACTGCACACGCAGGCAGGTTCCAGGAAGCCCCAGGCGGCTTTTCGCCCCTTCTTTGCGGCTGGCTAAAAGATTTCTCCGCAGGGCATCGGCCGCCCCCTGGGGCGCTTCGGTGGTCGCTGACGTGCTGGGCGCCACTTCAATTCCCTCCCCCCGCACAGGAGCTGGGGGCAGAGTGGCGGCTAATCGATGAGCTGCACGAAGCGCTGTCTTTGTGCCCCTTGCGCTTTCTGCGGCATGGGTTTCTGGGAGGGGGGGACAGCGGGAGAGCGGAGAAGGTGCGTCGTGCTAATGATCAAACCAGGCTTTCCCCCGCTTCAACGAGCACTGCGCTGGTTACTTTTATCCGAAGTGCTGAGCCCCACCTGGTTTATTTTCAAGAGCACAGTGGGCGGGTGGGTGGCGATCCCGCCGGCCTTTCTCTAGCCGGTAGAACCATGTATTTTAGTGGGATTACTCGCTTGAAAAGGGGGCTACAGTTTAAAGACTGGTTTGGGTGCGGAGGATGGGTGGTTGGTTGTGAGACTAATCAGGCGTTTCACGTGACAAGAGCTTTCCAAATCGGAGAGCAAGAGTTTAGATGCACCTGATCTCTCATCTGATCTTGGATTTAGGTTTGCATCCTCCGCAAAGATGGAGCAAGGCTTTCCAGCTGTAGAACAGAGGTTCCGCCGGGGTAAGGTTCCCACTGGTTCTGCTGCAGTAATCCCTTTTCATGGAAAGAAGCCAGATGTAAAAAGAAATACCATCAGGTCACTGGTCTTAATCTTGTTAGGTTAGAACATGGAACTCAGCAAAAGATATTAACTAAATGTCAGCCTATGCAGTCTGCAAAACTGTCTGGACCCAAACTGCACACAGAGCCGAAGAGATCTACTGTAGGGGAAACAAAAAGAAAAGGAGTACTTGTGGCACCTTAAAGACTAACCAATTTATTTGAGCATAAGCTTTCCTGAGCTACAGCTCACTTCAGGGGAAACGTGATCTCACAGCCTCGCCTCTGAAACTGGCCTTACTGATTCCAAGCGGCTTTGTTTAGAATGTTTTCGTGTCGTCCTGTACAGGACGATGAGATAATTTGTAGTAAGTTTTGTATGTAAAATTCACCATTACTAATAAAGTGGCTGGACTAAATGGCTGATGATTTCAATTGCACTTGGAAACAATACATTTTTCTGTACATGAAAGTGAAGTTTTTGAAACCTCAAGAAAGCAAAGCAGAAATAATGTTCTAGGTATGATCTAACAAAAGGGCTACCAGTCTAAGAAACTGAGGCATGATTATTTTGATAAATAATTGATAAAACTGTTAATATTTCTAACAGACGTGAAACACACGCTGCAGTTAAGTAAAATTAACATTGTGACTCAACTAGCCTGAAATGAAATGTTAAAAGGGGAACCCTGTCATCCGATGTCGCTCTTTTTCCGGCAAAGCATTGCAGCAAATACCGACCCAATCATCACATACTGGCCTTTGCAGGGGAGACGAGAGCTTTTAGAAGAAAAATAGAATCTTGCAGCTATTTTACTTTGTAGAGTGCTCTCAAAGCTCGCATGGATGGGGGGAGGGGAATACCTTAACAGCGTGAATCAGTGTCATGCTGTCCTATTGATGCGTGGTATCTACTCTTTAAAAACCATTCTGTCCAAGTATTAAACAGGGAAGTTCTTCCTCCTATGGATAAACCGGTATTGACCCAGGGGGGGCAATCATTTCCCGTTTCCGACACTGTTTTCCAGACTGGTTCTGAGAAATGGGTTTGTAATTAAGTCTTCAATTTAAAATACAACTTCCCTCTCCTGCCATGGTTACGTACTCTGGAGTAAAAAGATATGCACATTTTGTCTTTAGTTTTATTAGTTGACGTTTGTATATAAGAGGATATGTTCATTACCTCATGTTTTTACTGGGAGCTTTTTTTGAAGGATAAATCTCTTAATATAAGTACAGGAGAACTGATTGATTAGAGTTAGTGCACATTGACAGCCGCTATGACAGAAATGTCTTTATAAGCTTTTTTCCCCTGGGCTACGTTATGCATCATTTTCAGAGTTCTGAGTATCTCTCCCTCCCCTCTTTTTAGCCTCTCTATGGGAAACTTAAGTGTTTATTGCCCCTAACCTTCAGCCAGGGCAGGACTCCCATAACTACCTCTGGTTATTTTAACCATTAGTCTAGATATGGCTCTCCTCATGTAGAGTAAGTGGGAACTTTACAACTGTTCACGATGACCCAAGGAAATCCACTCACAACCAACTAGTGGATTTCAACCCATGGGGTTTTGGGTTAGTCCTGGTCTTTTCTTACTGCTCTTGAATGCCAACAGAGACAGATCATTTTATCTTCTGCTGCCATCACCCTTCCAAGCATGGAACAGGGACATTGAGATAATATAACACAAATATAAAATTAAAAAACCCTCCACCTTCTCTTCATTAACTCTAGCCTCCCGCTGTCTGCTGCGCACAGATGCTTTAACTTACTGGCTTGATATGACCAAAGTGCCTTGAAAAAAAGCTCTCACTTATTACTTGGCAAGAGATGACCTACCAAAAGCCAATCAACAAATTAGAACTCATTTGAAGAATTACATTCCCCTGCGTCTGACAGGTAGCTGAGACTCCAGTGTATTTGCGCAGCAAGGAAGTGGGCATGTACAACTGGTTTTGAATATTATCCTCATTTGGGAAATGGCGCCAAATAGCTGATATTTCTCCAGGCTGTTTAATTTGTCGGAGATTTACACTGGCAATTGGCACTTACTCCGCTGCAGTTAATCGCAGGACTGGAATTTCTATCCGTCCAGCCTTATCCCAGCACATTCAAAGCTGACAAAATAGGGCATCGTGTTTGCCTCCAAAATTAATACGTGGGCTCACTCTTTATACCCTCCTTTACCCCTTTGTTAACTTTACAACGCCAGAGAGCACTCCCAGCAAGAGACTGCACGGAGGTGAGGATTGAAGCTAGCAGGTCTACCAGGAGCGCAGCCCCCTATAGATTATATTTATAATGCACGTTAGGTTGGTAGACTTGGGGGCCAAGTTTTTCAAATATGCATTATTTGGTGGATTCACACCGATCATTCTTTAAACCTGTTAAATCCCAATTCCCCACATTAAACATTGGCAGAGGGGGGAAAGCATTCGGGACCAAATCTGCTCCCAGTATAAGCAAGGGGTGTTTTGCTCTAGGAAAGCCAGGCAGAATCTCCTTTTTGATCACAAAGGAGAGTAAAACTGTGGAAATCGCACTACAGTGGTGGATGATCCCAAAATTGTCAGAAGGAAGAGAAGGGAACCAGTGTAGAACCTGGCCCGGCGAATGACCCCCGCCCTCTCTGGGTCCCGAAGCTGGCTGTGGCCAGAGTGAAGGAAGTCTGGTCTGTAGCACACACGGAAACGGTAATGGGAGACCCTGCTGCTGGCGGTTCTGTATTAACTCCCACTCACTGCCTTTTACCCTCATCGCCTCCGGAGAGGCGGCTCACCGGCAAGTTATGGATGGGCAGTTCCTTAGAGAGTTATGCTGGCAGCGGGAGGGGAAGGCAAGGAGAGTTTTATGAAGGATAATTCACTCCCCAAGGCTACCTCAAGAAACACGGGGTTTGCCTTCAGATCTCAGCATTCCCCATCTTCTCCAACTTCTCCCAGCAGAGGGGTTGTAGTATCTGGAACTCTGTGTGGTTTGCAGGATGACTTTCCCCTTCCTGTGTGGGCTCTCCCTCCTCCCTATCCCCTGCAGGAGTTAATAATGTCAGGACAGAATCTTATTCTTGTCTCAGTGAAGGCAATGGGGCTGGTCAATGCCTAAAGACTTTTGGCCTGCAAAGAGGTGCAGGATCTGCCACACTGATTATATTACAATCATCCCATTAACTCTTTGCTGCTCTGTGATGGCTACAGAGGAGAAACTAGCTAAAGTAACTGGCTAGGACGGTTCTCTTTTCTACCGGAAGCCATGAGAAAAGCGTTTCCTTAAACAAGTAAAATATAATAGTTCTTAAAAAAAAAAACCGGTATTGTGTGATAAGTGGAGGCATGCCCCAGATACAAAGTTTGGATCTGAAACTAGATCTGGGCTTCTACAAAAGCTCAAGGGAGTTGAGCTCTAGTGTTCCAGTTTGGCTCCACAAAAGGATGAGGGTAGGTACAATTACATGCATTTTATGATCAAGAATTAATCGGTGGTGAATCCTGAAGGAAAAAAGCATACTGGGCTTGAAGGTACTGGTGTTATCCATGTAAAATGCTAATAGAACATGTAATTAGTTAGGCCTTATTTTTCTCTCCTGCCGGTTTTAAGCCTTTTTAACTCCATGGTACTGAATGCAGTTCCCCCATGATTTACACGGGGCTAAGCCAGAGGAGGCTCAGTGCAACTGTGGCATGTTGTATTCGAATTTTAAACAGATACAACACCAACGCTGAGAAATGGGACATTAGTTCCATCTTTCTAGAAAAGGAGTGACCACGGAGGTGTTTTCATCTGATAATACTATGACTCTGCAGGGCTTTTAGAGGTGACGCTGGCCGGCTCTAAGGAGGGAAAGAAGTAGGGTGCAATCGGTGCTTCTCCTACTAGTGACCACTAGGGTCCGTCATAAAAGCTCAGTCACTCTTTTTCTGGACTGGCCGCAGATCAGATACACTTAGAGGATGAGAGTCAGTATTTTCTAATGTTTTTTTGTCTTTCGGAGACTTTTACTCAGGGAGTCTGTAAGCCAAAGAATGTGATGAATCCATCAATTGTTCCTACCCTAAAAGGACGCTATTGTTGTTTACATGTTATATAATTTTGCATGTGAAAAATGGATAGTTTTCTGGAAGAGCAGACTAATACAATAAGTCAGAGCACCCCTCTTTCTGCGATCCAGCAAAGTTCATATTGATTCGTTTGCTCCTCCTCTTTACACCTCCTTCGGGCAGACGTGTGAACCAGAAGAGGAAGCATGAAAACGAGCATTCATAACCTTAAAAGCATAAAGTATGTGTTAACAAATAACTTCAAGCTGTAAGTGGCTGCTGATGATTTGTTCGCAGTAGACACTTGGAGATAACACTGGCCATTCACAACATTTTCAGTTTATGTTAAAGGCAGGAAACATGCTTCTTATCCTACTGTGCTTCTGTAAATTGAAGAGGAGGGGAAAGGTGCAGAAGAGGGTAAAGACTTTGAGAGAACTCTCTAAGGGGCGGGGGCCTATACTGCATGCCCTAGATCTGTGTGCACAACTCTCATACATATCAGTGGGAGCTCTCTTGGATTGAGGTCACTATCTGGCCCCAAGTAATATCCAACGTATTTGTGTACTGTCTACAGAGCCTGGAACTTTTAATCCTGGTGAGCAGTGCTGAACCTTCTCCTCTGGGCTGAGTATTCTGGGTAACTTTTCATCTTGTTCATCTGGGCTGCTGTTTTAAAAATCGCAAAACAAGTAGTAAAACAAACCAAAATAAATAGACCATGAATACATAAGGATGTCCTGGATGAATAAATTATGAGAGCTGAACTGTTGGTTTTTACAGTCATTTGGGACCAAATCCTGTTCCCTTTTCTTGTGCAGTTGGTCCTATTGATTCCAGTGGGATTACTTGAGTGAGGCAGATAAGAAGGATTTGTTGATTTGTCCCTTTAGAGTTCAGCACTGCTTTCCCTGACTCTCCTGCCAAAAGTAAATGTCCTTATACAGCCACGTCTGAAGAGGGCGCTGAAGTTTGCGTATGTAGAGTAACTATTTGTACGTATATATCTGCAAGTAATTACATCTCGAGCTCCGTCAAATCTTGTGCTCCTTTTTTCTACATCACTGGTGTGGGGCCATTGCAGGGCCATTTGGAACAGGTTGCTAAACCTGTAGATTCGGGGGACAGCAGGTGGTGAAGGAGGTATCTTCTTACAACTGTGAGTTTACTTGAGTTTAGAGGTTCAGGAATTTCCCTAGGGCCAGTACCCGCAAAGCCATGAGCTCCATGACTTTTACAATTCTAAAAACAAGTAGATCAATGGTTTAGGATGCGCCCTCCCAAGATCCAGGGTCTTCTCAGCTGAAGGCTTGGTAGCCAGTCTCAATCAGCAGGTGGTTGAAGTGTTTGTCTAAAGTTTTACATGCTTTTAGATTGTTTTCCTTGTGGGTGTTACTAGACAGTTTTCCTGGTTAGCACTGGGGGAAAATTTTTTTTTAACTAAATGCTTAGTTAACGTGAAATTACAATACAAAACATATAATTTAGACCAAATCCGTACTATCCCTCTCCTGTACTAACCCATTCCAAGGATCTGGCAGTCACCAGCCACCTCTACCCCATGCCAGACTTGTAATAAGTGGAGTTTGGCCAGACCACTGCATCTTGTAAATGTATTCAAAACATCCACTGAATTCAACAAGGAACAACCCACCAATTTCTGTGCATTTCATTGCAGATTAAGAGCTACTGATAAGTAACAGTTGAGGAGCGGCTCATAATTAATATATACTAGGATACACAGCACAGTTTAGAAGAACCTCAACAGCCCCGAACCCAGCACCCTATCTATGGACATGCCCTCTGCCACCCTGGCCACACTAGGCCACCACGTGATTCCCTAGCTGATTGGCTCAGGTGGTTTTCTGGCTACTTTGCATAGAAAGGTGACCAGGATCAAGCCATGCGTTAGGGATAATTAATTTCCTGTCTTTTGTGGATTTCATATCTCAAATTCAGTGTTGAATTAAAGGGCCGGATACTGCAGACTGATATCAATGGGAGTTTGTCTGAGTAAGGACTACAGGATCAAGACAATAATGTAGGTTTCCAGCCATTGGACTGCCATTCTTCCTTTCAAATACTTGCTGGTATAGTTCATACCCCTTGATTATGTAGTTTGTTTTGCATAGGAATCAAAAGCAAGAAATGGCCTTCTAAGAAAATGGAGGTGGGAGCAGAAGGGAGAGTATTTGAAATAATAAATTACAACATCGTATTCTTGTGTTTTTGCTACTGATGACTCTCTCCCTCTCTCTCTCTCCCTGCTCCTAATAAAACACCTGAAGACAAAATTAAAGACCATTCTGATTTTTAAACCATCTGCAATCTAGAATTCTATATATTCCATTGCAGATGATGGGAGGTTTGGGTGCACCAGGTTCAGTCCCTAGAGTAATTTAGAGCAGCTGGAAAAGCCAATGGATCCAGGAAATTGGAGATTTCTAGGGCATAAGAAAGACTTTTTCCTTGTGATGCCCCATACAAAGGGGGTTAGAGGGAGGCTGGTGTGGAGCCACTACATCGCCTGGAGATTTTCTGTGCAGTGAGGGAAGAACAGGCCATGTTTCCTACCAGAGCAAAGCCAAGCATCGCAGTTAGATCACACCATGATCTGAGATGTCAGCAGAATATATTTCAAAAGTACTTCTCAAAGTTTTCCATAAGGAGTCAAATAGTGTTCAAATGGTCCACGTTACCAAATACTCAAGAGAACTATACTGGGAGTCCAGAAACAGGAATTTCTATTTCAATATCACAACCACGAAATGACAGTGGATGGGTTATTGACATGAGACTATGACAAGAGTTCATCAGGGATATTGTATAGGTTATACCTGTTGCTACAAGCAGCAGGAACTTCTGAGGCATCTAGGAGCTAGCATGCCTCAGCTACATAGTTATACCGTTTCTTTTTATCTGCCCATATGACAAAACCCCAGGAACTTGAAAGGTTCACAGTCTTCAGCTCAGCTATTACAGTGCCTTATGATATGGCTATATAAAGCAACAATATTTTCTACATTTTGATGGTGAAAAGAGAAAATGAAATTAAAATAAATATTTCTCCGTCAGAATCATAGAATATCCGGGTTGGAAGGGACCTCAGGAGGTCATCTAGTCCAACCCCCTGCTCAAAGCAGGACCAATCCCCAACTAAATCATCCCAGCCAGGGATTTGTCAAGCCTGACCTTAAAAACTTCTAAGGAAGGAGATTTCACCACCTCCCTAGGTAACCCATTCCAGTGCTTCACCGCCCTCCTAGTGAAAAAGTTTTTCCTATTATCCAACCTAAACCTCCCCCACTACAACTTGAGACCATTACTCCTCGTTCTGTCATCTGGTACCACTGAGAACAGTCTAGATCCATCCTCTTTGGAACCCCCTTTCAGGTAGTTGAAAGCAGCTATCAAATCCCCCCTCATTCTTCTCTTCTGCAGACTAAACAATCCCAGTTCCCTCAGCCTCTCCTCATAAATCATGTGTTCCAGTCCCCTAATCATTTTTGTTGCCCTCCACTGGACTTTTTCCAATTTTTTCACATCCTTCTTGTAGTGCGGGGCCCAAAACTGGACACAGTACTCCAGATGAGGCCTCACCAATGTTGAATAGAGGGAAACGATCACGTCCCTCGATCTGCTGGCAATGCCCCTAATTATACAGCCCAAAATGCCATTGGCCTTCTTGGCAACAAGGGCACACTGTTGACTTATATCCAGCTTCTCGTCCACTGTAACCCCTAGGTCCTTTTCTGCAGAACTGCTGCCTAGCCATTCGGTCCCTAGTCTGTAGCGGTGCATGGGATTCTTCCGTCCTAAGTGCAGGACTCTGCACTTGTTCTTGTTGAACCTCATCAGATTTCTTTTGGCCCAATCCTCGAATTTGTCTAGGTCCCTCTGTATCCTATCGCTACCCTTCAGTGTATCTACCTCTCCTCCCAGTTTAGTGTCATCTGCAAACTTGCTGAGGGTGCAATCCACACCATCCTCCAGATCATTAATGAAGATATGAACAAAACCAGCCCCAGGACCGACCCTTGAGGCACTCCACTTCATACCGGCTGCCAATTAGACATGGAGCCATTGATCACTACCCATTGAGCCCAACGATCTAGCCAGCTTTCTATCCACCTTATAGTCCATTCATCCAGCCTATACTACTTTAACTTGCTGGCAAGAATACAGTGGGAGACCGTGTCAAAAGCTTTGCTAAAGTCGAGGAATAACACATCCACTGCTTTCCCCTCATCCATGGAGCCAGTTATCTCATCATAGAAGGCAATTAGATTAGTCAGGCATGACTTGCCCTTGGTGAATCCATGCTGACTGTTCCTGATCACTTTCCTCTCCTCTAAGTGCTTCAGAATTGATTCCTTGAGGACCTGCTCCATGATTTTTCCAGGGACTGAGATGAGGCTGACTGGCCGGTAGTTCCCCAGATCCTCCTCCTTCCCTTTTTTAAAGATGGGCACTACATTAGCCTTTTTCCAGTCGTCCGGGACCTCCCCCGATCGCTATGAGTTTTCAAAGATAATGGCCAATGGCTCTGCAATCACATCCGCCAACTCCTTTAGCACTCTCGGATGCAGTGCATCGGTCCCATGGACTTTGTGCTCATCCAGCTTTTCTAAATAGTCCCAAACCACTTCTTTCTCCACTGAGGGCTGGTCACCTCCTCCCCATGCTGTGCTGCCCAGTGCAGTAGTCTGGGAGCTGACCTTGTTCGTGAAGACAGACGCAAAAAAAGCATTGAGTACATTAGCTTTTTCCACATCCTCTGTCACTCGGTTGCCTCCCTCATTCAGTAAGGGGCCCGCACTTTCCTTGACTTTCTTCTTGTTGCTAACATACCTGAAGAAACCCTTCTTGTCACTCTTAACATCTCTTGCTAGCTGCAACTCCAAGTGTGATTTGGCCTTCCTGATTTCACTCCTGCATGCCCGAGCAATATTTTTATACTCTTCCCTGGTCATTTGTCCAATCTTCCACTTCTTGTAAGCTTCTTTTTTGTGTTTAAGATCAGCAAGGATTTCACTGTTAAGCCAAGCTGACCGCCTGCCATATTTACTATTCTTTCTACACATCGGGATGGTTTGTTCCTGTAACCTCAATAAGGATTCTTTAAAATACAGCCAGCTCTCCTGGACTCCTTTCCCCCTCATATCAGCAATGGAAGTTATTAAATTAACACGCCAAAGGTTGCATCTTCTAATAAGTGCTGTCAGACATTATTTGTAAAAGAAAAATAGGTCAAAATACATTGTTTTTCCTTTGGCCAACTCAGCCCAGCATAAGAAAAAGCTATTAATGTACATCATCAAGCCATGTAAGTCAATATTGCACCCATATAATAGAAGGTAAATAGATTATTTTGTTTTACCACTCTGAAAGCTTTCATGGAATAAAACTAAATATTAATAGATTCATTCTAGTGGAACAAAAGTGACAAATCATTAGCTGAAGAAAGCTGGCTTCCAGCCCACATTCTATAGGGGCAGGAGGAAAGAGCAGTAACTGGGCTGTTAACATCTACAAAAAGGCCAATATTTGTATATAATTTATTTAGATGAAGTGTGCAGAATGTTTTTATTTGTTCTACATCTCGCTGTCTCACCTCTCTGTGAACTCCCCAAACCCAGATCTACTCCAAATGCTGCTGCTCCCCCTCTTCTGCACACTTCCCTCCAACGTGTTTGCTTTGGCAACTTTCATGTTCTTACAAACAGTTCTTCCAACGATATCAATCACTCTTGCACCCAAAGAGAAATACTGTACACTCAATGCGATGACAAAATGAAACATGTTTGAAGCAAACCATGTGTTCTAGTGTGCCAGGGATTATATTATTTGCTCGAGGAACATGTTCAGAATATTTTAGGCTTCTGTTATTCCTGTGATTGTAAATTTTATTATCTGCTTTTGGAATTTATGATTTAGGAGACAACACAAATACCTTTTTATAGTGGGATAATTTCTAAATGTGAAATCTACCAGGTATTGCAGGGGGGAAATTTATTGGAAAATAGCATTTTCTTTTCTAATGCTTTTTGTCTTCAGATTCTTACAAAAACTAAGGCAAGTGCTTCTGAATCCTGGCAGAAGCTTGTGGGTGAAGGTTTGATTTAAAACTCCTTTTCACTTTCAAATCTCGGGTGAAATGGGCAACCAGGGTCAAATTTTGAGAAGCTAGTGGGCTCATCAATGCAAGGACACCCTTCCACCCTATCACGCCTGACTTCCGAGGGGGATTCCAACTTTTACACAGAGGTAATAGCCCCTGCTCTCCCATCTCTCCTATGGTCTGCAGGAGAAGAAACAAGGCTGTAGGGGCAGATTGTCAGCAGCTGGTGCAAATTGTCAGAAACCATCAGCTGAGGATTTGCCCCCATAGTATATGGACTCAGGCCACAGCATGGCTCATTACTTATGGCTTAAGGAGTGCAGCTGCCTTCCTCAGAAGAAGGTTATCTCTGGACGTTTGGATGATGGCGGAGGAGCTAGCTTATGATGTGTTGGATTCGACTAAATTTTATGGTACAAAAAGCCATCAATGAATTTTCAAACCAGCTTTGGAGTCCCTTAGCCGAGCAAAAGATGCCTGAAGGTTCTGTGTGGAAGATAGGAAAGAGCTAGTGATATTCAGTGAAACGCTGTCTATGGTCTCTTCACTCTCTCCTTGGCTTGTGCAGGTGGCAGAGGGCGGACGTATCTGATGCTGCACCGACCTCCAACATTTGTTCCGCACGTCAGTGGAAAGCCACTTTGGAGAATGGTGGGAAGTGGCAATGCAATGCATTTATAGGCATCATTTATGCTCTTATGGCCACAGCACCTTGGCTTTGTCTCAATACTCTTCTTCCCTGTGGTGAATTTTCTATAGAAAATTGGTGTGAACTTTAACTCCCATCCAGGAGATCACATATTGCATAAGGAAGGACTAGAAACCCGGTGAACTAAGCTTAACGAGCTCTTGTCTCTCCGTTTGTTCTGGACTGAAATAAGATATTCTGGAATTGTCTGTGCATCCCAGAAATTAGAAAGTGGGACCACACTTGTGTAAACGTCTCACGATCTTGGCATTCTTCCCTTTGTAGACCTCAAGGAGACTTGCATGATGTTGCCAGTTGTACACCTCGCTCACATTTTGAGACTACATTTGGTAGCTGTAGTCTCTGAAGTGGAAAGGAATAATCTGTCTGTGTAACCTAGAATTCATGAATTACATATCTAATGTCCATTTGTTCTGTTGGATTTAGTGAGATATGATTAAAATCCTTGATTTTTTTTTTTTTTTTTGCAGGCATGTTTCCAAAACATGGTCTGTGATGGACAAGTATAATACCCTTCCTACATGGAGAAAGACTCAGCCCATTAAAGAAGTGGGTCACTCTGTTCATTTTTATCAGTTTATCCCCAAATCAGTTTATTAGTGACCATTATGATTTTATGTTGTTATTTCTTTGTATTACCTTAGCTCCCAGGAGCCATGTTCCTGGACCAGGACCCCACTGTGTTAGGCGTTGTATAAACACAGACCAAAACCTGTTGTTCTCTGTATATTCAAACCTAACTTCTTGAGTAGGCTATTGTTACCAAAGCCTCTCTAAAATGTTGGTTGCCCTTTTTATAACACAGTATGACAGAAAACAGCTGAAGAGAACATGGTTTATCAAGATCCCAATAAGATATGATGTAGTGTTTACATATTGTGTCGCTAGGTGTAATTCAGTATCTAGCAAAACTTGCAATATGCTAGAATATTCAACTCGTTTCTGTCATAAGATCTTTCTGTTTCAGGATCTCTCTCTCTCAGGATCTCTTTCTGCCTTTTGCCAAGGTTGATCGGGTCTTTTAGTCTGGAATTCTGATTGGGCCTTGGAGAGATGTGATGGGGAGAGAGAGAGAGAGAGACCTTCTCTTGAGGAAGGAGGTCAAATGTAAATGTGTCTCCCATACTTTACAAGGACCTTTGTCAAAATCTCTATTTCATGTCAAGATTATTTTTTCTTAGTGACAAATGTTTTGCTCTTTCCTCCTTTCTCTCTTTTTACACAATGACCAAAAAGCAGGTGAGAGAACAGACATAAACAAATGAAGACTAGATCAAGTTTTAACCTTCAGCCTTTAGACTGATCAAGTTTTAACTACTGACTCCATTTCATGAACCAGAGAAGTTGGTTCCCCTAGAAAGGGCGGGCAGGCTCTGTGTCTGTTTTTTAAATTACTATACATCTTATTATTCTATTTCTATAATAATTTCTTATACAGTGATCGGAGCCTAGCCTGCCTTACCACAAGAGATTTTATGATTGGTTAACACGCAGAGAGAGTCTGTTCATTAGCCATAACAAGAGGAGGGCTTTGTCTTCCCACAGGAGACTTCACAATATCATAGGAAGTTTACTATTGGGTTTCATTATTGTCTCATTTTTCGATTTGGACACTGCTTTTTTGTATGAATTTTACTATGTCCCTGTGTGAATGACAATTCAGTGAATACAATCATGGTTCTGGTTTGACCCTTCCTCTACACTGTCTTCTGAACTTGTATGAGACAGTACAGTGGTGTACCTCTGGGTCCACATGCTTTGTCACTTCTCCTAAACCCTGGTCTCAGTTACGCTGGTGGAAATCTGCAGTAATTCCATTGAAATCGACAGAGTGACTCCAGATTTCCACCACTAGGGCTGCAGTCAGAATCTGGCCTCAAAGGGTGATGGCATATGAGGACCAAAATCCCCCTCTTGCGATGCACAGGTAGGCTATATGTGTCTGCAGACCATATTCTGTGGCAGGTTTGTTTTATTTTGATTTAGAAAAAAGTAATTTTATACTACTGAGTAATGCATTGCTGAAGTGTCACTTGGCCAGTCAGATCTGCTTTCTGTTGGGGCCCAGGAATGTAGGTCTTGCGTATTGGTTCATACTTCTGGTATTGGCCCATGCAGATATTGCTGTTACCACGTGTCAATGGGTCTGATTTTGATCTGGCTAATGCCAGTTTTATACTTCAATGGAATTACTCTTTGAATTGAAGTAAATGAGCAGAATCAGGCCCTGTGTCTCTTAAAGTGCAATTATATTTTTGAAAGTGTCTGGAGGTGACGTCACAGGGTCCCATGTTTACTGTGTCTCTAGGTTTCCTTATCAAACTGGCTGTGTTCAAAAGTGAAAAGAAGTTTCTGCTAATTGCCAGCTCTGCAAATTCAGCCTGAGTTCTGAAGGTCAACCTGTGATATTTCTGGCTCAGTAAACAAGATAATCAGTAATGAAGATTCCTCAATTAGAACTTAGTTAACAAATGTGTTGATGTATGAACCACATTCTCCTGTGGTTGTACTGAGTCTTTGATGTTAATAGAAGTAAAAGGTAGTACAAACTTGCTATTATCTTTAAAGTAATCAAATATGTCTCTGACAGGAATCGAAACTATTGAGTAAGTAGGTGTCCTAATTACACAGTCAGTTTTCTGATCCCAAACACGTTTAAAGACAAGATCATACATTTCCACAGATCTACATTTTCAACTTGTATGAATCTCATCTGGCAAGTGGTCAGGTTATGCAGTGATCACTTCAAATGAAACAGCTCTGAGTGTGGCAGGTAAAGAAAATATGCTGTAGGCCATAAAAGCTGTGAAGAGTGCTTTAATGGTCTCTGCTGAAAGTGTGGTTATGGTGAGAAAAGAGATTGGAAAAAATGGTACCTCAGCAAATCTATTTTCTGCCTGTATTTAGAGTAAATACCTTTAGTTTTCTGACAAAAATAGGTTGATTGTATATCTCCTGTTGGCATTGTAGAAACAAAACAGGAAGATTATTTTTTGGCTTGGGCATTGATATTTCACCATCTAGTCTGCGGTGAATATTTAATATTCAGTAAGTTATAATATGAGCTTGGTAGAGTTGTTTTAGCAGTGAAGTTTACAGATAGGCTGTCTCAATTTGTTCCTCTTCCAGGAGGTATCAGTACAATCAACAAGGTTATAAAAATGATGTAAACTGCCTAGCAGTCCTCTTTAGCTCCTATCTAGTTGGTGGAAGTGAGAAATAGCTTTTATTAAATGCAAAACAGTCCAAAAAAATGCTTCAGAGGAAAGGAAACAAAAAACAAAACACAAAACAAAAATGACAAAAAGAAAGTGAGCGAAACACCTGCCTTCGAAAGCAAACACTTTTGTGAGCCACTGTCTTGTGACCTAAAGGGAGGCAGAGAAAGGTTCAGATGTCCTCAAGCAGTGCCCTTAGGAAAGCTGGCCTAGGCCAATGGGGGCCTAAGCAGAGCTGAGCACCCTGAAGGGTGTCAGGCCTGCTTCCCCAGTTCATCACCAGCATTGTTAATTATGTTTGCAGAATCTTTATAACCGATGATGATAATGATGAAGAAGGCAGGAAGAGCCTAACTTTCAGATCTCTGCCGGAGTCAAAACCAGCCAGAGTCAATAAGTTCAATAACCAACAATTTGACAGAATCCTATGGCCTCAAGGTATTTTTGGCAGTAGTCTAGATGACTCTTTGATATTCTTTAGGTATTGGTTGATTCTTTGTGATCCTTTACATAAGGAATGTTTTAAATAATGTAATAAATTGAAATGAGCATCCAGCAAAGGAGGGGTTGGAGACCAAGCTTTTCAAAAGCCAGGCAGGTAAAAGATTTAAGAGGATAAGTTTCAGAGTAGCAGCCGTGTTAGTCTGTATTCGCAAAAAGAAAAGGAGTACTTGTGGCACCTTAGAGACTAACCAATTTATTTGAGCATAAGCTTTCGTGAGCTACAGCTCACTTCATCGGATGCATCCGATGTAGCTCACGAAAGCTCATGCTCAAATAAATTGGTTAGTCTCTAAGGTGCCACAAGAGGATAAGTGTTTGGTATGTTCTCTAAGTGAGGCTTCTTTTAAGGTAGACCACAAAAGTGGAGGCACCTAACATCACCAGGTCTTTTCTTTTCTTTTAAATCTCGTCTATGGTTTTTTAATTAAAAATATTCCCGTTTGTAGATGACCATGAGCTTATTTTAACACCCCTTTAAACACCTAAAGCCAAATAACTATACATGCCATTATGTTTGTTTGTTTGTTTCCAAGCCGGCGGCTGAGCAGAGAGAGTAAATGCATGCTTTGCCTCTCAACCAACACTCGCGCAGTCTCCTTTGCTTTCGGGAACATATGGTTATGGGACAGTGAAATGTGCTGGAAAATGCCCAGAGAGATGTGCTTGTGAATGTTCATTTCGAGTCCCAGAGAAACATCTCACGAATGATTGATCTCCGGAGTGATGGCAGAATAATCCCAACCACATTTGGTTTTATAACACAATTAATACTGCAGCCTATATTGTTTAAGGGGAAGGCGAAAGCCAAACCAAAAGCTCGTGAAAATAAATACTCATCAGCAAATATTTTGATTAGTTAAAATGCTTTAAGGACCTAACTTTTAAAAAGAAAATAATAATGCTCAGAAAGGAGCGGAGGGTCCCATAAACTGCCCCACAGGCCATCTGTGAGCTAGAGAGAAAGAAGCCGCCAGTGATTAGTCCGCCCTGGTGTGAGACCCTAGGAATAGACTCGTAAAGTTTTATTTGCTATTATGTCATTTAGTGGCTCGCGTGATGTTGCAATCCCCCCATTCAGTTAAAGGGGATGAAAGGGCGTGGATTAAAACCAGCCCCCTGACCACCTCTCGCTCTGCCGAAGGAGATAGGGATCTCGTTGTTTTATGGCTGAGAGCGCCTTCCACGTGCGTCTATTAGGGAACTGACGTTTGCACTGGCGTGCTCCTGGGTGTCTTCGGGGAGAAGTCTAACAACTGCACCTCCTGCGACAATATTGTCTAGCCCTAACCTACATCTTCCCGACCACGCTGCTTGTAGCGGCATGCGAGCGTTGCCGTGCAGGTACTATGAACAACCCCGAGCGTGCTCAGCTTTCTGGTCTGCGGGGCAGGAGGCTGGAAACCTTAAATGTCTAAAGCCGCCACAGCTCACAAACTGAAACCTTTATAAACTGATTTCCCTTAAACTCTTTATTAACTACCCCTAAGGACCATTACTGCTGCTTCTGCTCTTGCACGGCGGTGGTCTGGCTCCTCCACGAAGCACACATGCTAAACAGATTAACATGCTTTGGCTGACCCACACTCCACAAACCAGGGATAGAGTTTCTACAGCTCCATGTGGAAATTAACCTATATGTAGCAATGGTCAGCTGCGAAGAGGGAGTTCCAGCTCAGACCAGGCAATCTAAACAACCCAATGTGCTCCGTTACTCTTGGCCTTTCCCTCCCCTGCTCATGACTAAATATTTATTAAAAAGAAGCGATTTCCCCTCTTTTGCTGGGGTTGGGCATGTATCTGGAAGAGCTTTATTTGTAAGTGCTTTTGGGACAACTCAGAGCTCTTTGCAGAATGAATAAAGCCTTGGCTGAATGGCTTGTTAAATCCTCTTGAAGGCCAGTTTAGATGTAAAGTACAGGTCTGGGACTGTTTGTATGGCATTAAAACTTTCAACCTCATTACTTTGTCTCCCCCCTCTCTGCCCCTCCTCGCCCTTCAGTTAAAAGTAAAAGCACACTGAGGGGGAGCTCCTTGCAGACCAAGGCAAAGCCAGTGTTTGGGATATTAACCCGTGCCGACCGCTTCCTACGCTGTAAGTTTAGGAGTTCGAGTCCCCCTTTTCCTCCCCCAATTTAAACTCTGCATTTTTAGAGGAGGGTAGCAGCAAATGAAAGTCACTGTTGGCTTGTGTCATGAAGGGCTGTCATGGTAATAAACACACAGTGTCTCCTCCAGGAATTCCTAATCCTCCCTGTATGGCTCTAGCCCCGTGGATAATATCATTACAGGGCTAAACAAATAAACAGTGTCTCCAAATCAAGCAGGAGGCACTGGGGACTACAATTCCTCTCTGCAAAGAAGATACAAGTAAATTTACACTCAGGACTTGGAGTCAGTCCAGTAGCTATGAATAGCTGCTCAGTTCTGTAGCGCTGGCTCTGAGCTGGGAAACAGCGCTGACCCTCCTGCTCTGTGTTTGCTGTAATCAATGTGAGCTATTCAGGGCTGTTTTCCTTACTATCCTCCGCTGGGAACATCAAGGACCAGGAACACTTTTATGAACCCAGGCTCAGCGAAGACGCTTTTAGTACAAAGTTAGCCTATTAAACCCACTGACATGAATGAAAGGTTAACCTACTTCTGCCAAGCAGGAGTGGAGCGTTATCATGCCATTTCCCGTTCCTACCGCTGCATCTGGTTTGACAAACGCTTCCTGAAATCCCCAGCCCCGCTCTTTCTAAACCGGTTAACAACGGGCACACACGCGACTTCAGCGGCACTCAAGAAGATCCAGCGTAACCAGACCTTTAATAACAACCCGTCCATTCTGGTGTCATGACGTATTGGAAGGGCTGGGGGGTTACGTCCTCCCCCGCAACAAAAACGTCAGGAATCAGACGTAACTGTTTGCAATGGCATTAAAAAGTTCCACGACCCTGGATATTTAAAAAAAAATCCGCACCAAATTATACATTTTATTTCAGTGCGTTGGTGTTCTATGTATTTGTTAAAGATGTTTTTAAAGCACCTGAAACTTCTGCTTTCAGGGATGGATGTCATATTTTTTTTGGCTTTCTTGTCCGAAAATTACCTCCGCCAGGACTCGCTTGAAATGTGATTTCTGCCGCTGAGAATGGTTATGGCTATTTAGCTGCATTTAAAACCCTTTGATGTTCGTACAACACGGATTAAAGGTGTACACTTTGGACATAGCTTAATTTTCCCTCTCTCCAATCTATAAAAGCCCGATACGAGTAATTAAATATTGTTTTTATACGTGTGAAGATTATTGATTGAAGTGGAAAATCCTATGTCATACAACGCACCTAATCTACTGCCTGCCTGAGAATAGATAAAGTTGTAACATTTATGATAAACCCTGGGCAGGGTGGCCTCTTGTGTGACACTGAGTTTGCTGAGAGGAAATAAAATCTGGAGCCAAGTTTGATTGTACAAATTGACACGGAATTTGCCACATTAGGCATGGTTGTTGCTAATCCTGTGATCACTTAATTATTTTGTTGGAAGTGGGAGGACAACAGAGACGTCATTCGGGCGAGGCTTTCACTATGTCAGGACACTGTACCATGGTATATGGTTTTATTCAAAGGTCTTAGGCTGAATCCGTGAAATCTCCCATTCCTCTTTCTAGGGCTATTCGTTATTCTATCTGCACCGAAACTACACGGATTCGCTGATTGTATTTGCCATAAGGTTTTCTGTATGTGAAAAGGGTTTCTGTTTAAATCCGATTTCCTTGCCATCTTTCCAGTGTGAATCCAGCTGGACTACTCAGACTGAGCGACTGATCAGCCACAGTTCTTTTCCATTGCTTTCCCTAATTGTTCAATCAAGTTAAAAAAAAAAAAAGGAACAAGAGGGGGACCGGATCTCGCAGTCCGTGACGAGACAACATTAAATCTGGTTTCACTGGTAGCTTTGCTTGGATCCGGGTTTGGAGGAGAAAACCTATTTGCTTCATTTTACACTGCTGAATCCTCAAGGGAAAGCAGCACACTTTGGTGTTGCCTTATGCGTTGTAGGATTGTCATAGCTTCTGGGGTTGGAGGCTCCTTCGATCATAGATTTGTTAATGGACAATATTTTTGCGACCTCTACAAATCCTGCTCAGGTTGGTGTGTTAATCTGGATACACCGCAGGTCAATGAGCACCCTGATCGCTGTGTGAGGTTGTGAATGTCACTTATTAGGGATGTATAAAGACCAGCAGCATCACACAGCGCTTAAAATCCATAACATTCAGCCCTCAGACCAAAGCATGAACAGGAAACAAACTCCGTAGGTTTGTTAGGCAACTTACTTTTTAAAATGGCAACAGCAAGTTGAGTTTGGTATCATTTTAACTGGGCGATAATAGCAATCCAGCCAATCATTGCTATCCCCACTCCCCCCACGATGCTATGGGCTGAATAATCTCTCAGACCTCTCCCAGCCTAGCCCCTGGCACTCTCTCTTTCTGAGCCTGATGTTGCTGCTTTCCAAAGATGGTAAGAACCAGGAGGGACAAACCAGCAATAAATGAACAAATATACCCGCTCACAATGCCGCTAAGCCGTCCCTGGCAAGAAATCCAGGGCTCGAGTCTGTTGCTATTCGAATCAAAGGGGATTGTGCCATCGATTTCAATGAGAGAACTTGGATAGGCCCCTCTATGACAATCATCGTATTTAGAAGAGTTTCAGAGTAACAGCCCTGTTAGTCTGTATTCACAGAAAGAAAAGGTGTACTTGTGGCACCTTAGAGACTAACCAATTTATTTGAGCATGAGCTTTCGTGAGCTACAGCTCACTTCATCGGATGCATACCGTGGAAACTGCAGCAGACTTTATATACACACAGAGAATATGAAACAATACCTCCTCCCACCCCACTGTCCTGCTGGTAATAGCAGAAGAGGTTCGCAAGAATTGGGTTAGTCTCCGATTCCAATTTTTAGGCACAATTTTAAGTTTCCTGCTGACAGACAGAACGGGGAATGATGGGGGGTGGGGGTAGGGTGCCCCAGTCAAGTTGTTTCTTCTATGAGATGAAATTCAGAATTGACAGCGCTTTCCAAAAATACATTGAACCTGAGGAAAAGGCACATTCACTTCTTGGTAAAAGTGACTCTGGGATCCCCTGTTCTATTAGCCCCTGTAACACAAACACCTTGGCCGCAGGGGATTTGCCTGAAAAGCTTCCAAGATCGCGTCCTTAGAAACTCCCGAAGAGAAGAATCCAATCTGCTTCCCCACTGACTGCAGACCGAGCACACTGAGTTCATCTATTCGAAGCAGGGGCCAGCAATGCAAGCCCGAGGGAAAGGCTCAGAGAAGAAATCGGATTCATTTCCTTAGTGAGCCGCGTTCGGAGAATAGGGTTATTTTCTTAGTAGGTTTCCTTGTGATGCTCAAACCACAACAAGTTTTAAGATCTACTTTGCCTTCCCCAGGCTGTGTCGCTGCCTGGCCCGATGTTAGTCTAGTCTAGTCTAGTCTTAACGGGGGGCTTACACCTCTCTACCTTCCTCAAGCACGTCTATTGACGCTGCCCGGTTGGCAGCAAAATCCAAGCGCTACTGGCTCCTACATCTCTTTTCCATTCATAACCCCCAGCAGCTGAGTCATTGACTCCGGCCTCCTTTCTGCTGGAGTCAGAGGATGTGGCTGCTTTTACTGGCAAAATTGTAGCTACCTCAACGATGCGAAAATGCAGGGCGAGGTTTGGAGCTCAGCACAGGGTGGACTTTCTGGGTGAAAGGGCTCCTCTGTCAATCCCCCTCCTGAGACACTTAGGTTTAAGGAAATGTTTGCACTGCCCTGGAGGAAAAGTTGGCTGTGTGTTTTCCTTTTGTGTTTAGGCACTCTGGAAGGAATTCCTGGGGGCACAATTATCTCACATGTGGTGAGTCAGAAAAAGTCCAAAGAGACAGGTCATTTGGATGCGTCAGCCCAGCACAGGAAAGGGGGAAATCCATCCTGGCGAATAAAACAGACTCAGGGAGAGCTGGAAAACCAACTAGTAGTCAAAGGAGCAGGAAACTGACCCCAAGATAACAAGCAGTGGACCAGTTAAAAATACCAAGGTGGAGTTCTATTCTGCAGAGGGGCCCAAAAGGGTCATTGGGGCTCTCAAGGGAAATGGATGAGGTGATGAAACTATACAGGGCAAAGTCACCCATACATGGCTCAGGGTTTGTAGGAAAATATCTGTATAAAACCACAGAGAACTAAGAACTCAGCAGATTCATGGTAGGTACAATGGGGCTGTTTCACAGCAGCTGAAGATCTGGCCCTACATCTCTCAACTGTAACCTTCAGTCCTTTGAATGGAGAATATTTAGCATTCTGTGGAGCTGCAGGGAACAATTAATTAATCACCACAGCATCCTTGGAG
Source organism: Caretta caretta (assembly GCF_965140235.1). NCBI lineage: Eukaryota > Metazoa > Chordata > Testudines > Cheloniidae > Caretta > Caretta caretta. The sequence goes on from NC_134210.1 coordinate 49,846,827, forward strand.
TGGGGGGGGGGGAGAAGTAAAAATATCGCCATTTTACAGATGGTGAAACTGAGGCTGAGAAGTCATGAGAAATTAGTCCAAATCCTCGCAGCTAGCAGGTGTCAGGATAAGAACGGAGTGTCCTGATCCTCACCAGCTTACTCCATCCTCCAGGGCATAGTGCCACCCATGAGAAACAAATGAAAAGCAGGGGTCTGTTGTTTCAATCCAATTGCCTGAAAACCGCAGTAACTATACCAATGTCAATATTTACTACAGTAACTAACAAGGACCGATCTAATTCAATTCTAGAATGTCAATGTGATGCTGTCATCTTGCCCCATACACTGGGGGGACTGAACAGGGAACCCCAGAATTTAAAAGGATGAATTGCTACAGCTTCAGTTGAAAAGCCAGCCTCTGTAATTAGGGCCTGTAATAGACTCACGTCCTCTGTGGATTAGTTAGAGAGAGGGACAAAACACACTGACTAGTGGGCAACAACTTCTTGTTCATAAAACCAAACGACCACCCACATCAGTTACAATGGGAATGTTCCAGTAATCCCTGAGAAGAGTTGGGGGTGTAGATAACAGAAAAAAGTTGAAAGGTTGGTAACAGAAAATACAGGTGTAGGTGGGGAACAGGTGGACAGTTTATTGATTATAAGCAGCCCAGAGGCAGTTAAAATAAGATTTCCAGTCATTCTGGAGCAATCATCAAGCTGAATCCTTACTCAAAAGCTCATTTTGTAAAGAAGAAACTGTTTACAGATCTCTTTACAATTCAAAGACTCAGTAGCATCCGAGGAGTTTAAAAGCGCCAACAATTGCCCTATGCTATTTATGATTATTTTGTTATTAAACGTTTGTATATAGTGTTGTGACGGTGTATGGTGATTTGCAAAGAGAAAGTCCCTTTGCTGAGCATCTTAGAATCTATTAGATTCCTTGGCCACTTTCAGCCTCCTCCTAGGCAGGTTCTGGCTGCAACGTTGGTGTAAGTGACCTCAAAAGAATCAGTATAGGAGATCCTCTGGTGGTGGAAAAACCAGCATTGGAAAAAACTCAGTGCACTACTAGCCTTTCTCAGTATTAATACCACAGAGTGCATCCTGCAAATGATTCAGTACCTGTTGAAGTCAATGGGAGCTTGGATCCAGCCTCAAATTCTGAAATCACAGAATTTGTCAGATTGAGATTGGGTTGTGGGGTGTCAACAGCCTGGTAGAGGTGTAAATATCAGGGAAACCCCAGGATACAGGACAGCTTCACCAGACTGTTAGCCTCTCTTGCTATCTATTTTGGTACTGAGAAAGACAAGTCCATGGCAATGGTGGGTAATTTGCATGCCTATTTTAGTTTTTCTAGCTTTGTTATGCATTCAGATATAAGTACAGTGACTCACCATTGCACATACTTGCACCTAAAGTGAATATGAGTCATACAGCCAACCGATCCCTACTACATACGCACCTGAAAAGGATACTTGTGATACATAAAACATTGGGGGCCAAATTGTGACCTGTGGCATGTGTCCATGCTGGGCTCGCCACCCCATGGGTCACAGTGCACGGGGGGAGAGCGTTCCCTACTGAGCCTCTACTTCCTTTCCCAGGCATAAGGGCAAGGAGTGGGGGGAGCCTTGGCTCCATCCCTCCTCCATCAGGCCAGTCATTGCAGCTGGACTGGAGGAAGCAGCAAACTCTGCCTCATTTCTGTCCCTGGTCTGCTGATCATGCACCACAATTATGTGCTGTCCCTTTGTCCGGATCTTGCTCACGCCCCAGTCTAGCTCCTTGTGAGCACTCACTTTAAACAACAACTATAATTCTTAGGCAGCCATGAAGTAATGCTATGAAGTAATGTCACGGAGTAATGCTAAAATCTTTAACACTGGGTCAAATTCATCCTTGGTGTAATGCAATTGATTTCAGCAAGTTTATACCCAGGATGGATTTGGCCCAATCTCAGTCACAGAGCACAAAGCGGAGACAAAGCCAGGTAGCACTCAGTTCTTTTCAGACTTGACTTGTCCCGTAACAGGTTTTTTTTTTTTGAGGAGTGGAAATATATTCTAGACCTGTAGACTTTAAGGCCAGAAGGGACCATTATGATCATCTAGTCTGATCTCCAGCACGTTGCAAGCCACAGAACCTCACCCACCCACTCTTGTAATACCTTTAACCTCTGGCTGAGTTACTGAAGTCCTCAAATCATGATTATATTGTATACCTGATTTTCTTAGTTAAGACTAGGAAACAGAATTTCTCTCAATCTCTTGTGAAACAGAGAGATTCTTTATGCTACTTAACATTCCTTCAACTCTAGACTAAGAAAAAACTTGAGTGAGGAATTAAAATGACTCTTAATATAAGGACTTTTAAATAGTGCATGTTATACAAAGGAAATTCTGCAGACTGATGCATACTGCACCCGTAAGTCTCCATTATGAGATACTTCTGCTATAAGATCTCTCTGTTATGAAATGCAAATCTGATTCCATCCTGTGGTAACATTGAGTCATATGGATGTAAGGGAAGGTAGAATTTGTCCCAACATCTTTGCAGCTCAGATCTCATTATAAATAAAAAATTGTTGCTTCCAAGAGCAGCCTCCTAGAAATTATAACATTTTATATAGCAGATACTACCGTATGTGTGTATGAAAGATGTACTGTTTATTTTTCTGGCACAGAGTTAACTTTAAAAAGAGATTACTTAATTGAAGAAAACATTTCTTGACATGCTGAATCAACATTTGTACCAAATCGCCGCCTTTTGCTTAAAGAGAGGATGAGTGCATTCTAGCCTGTTTTAATCCATGCGACTCTCAGTGAATTCATTTTAAACCACTGAGACATTTGGTTGGCAAAACAAAATGTAGCACAGTATGAAACAGCTTGCCATTCATTAAACAGTTTTGCTTAGGCAGATTGCTTTGGGAATCATTTTTATCTTACAGGGTCTTAAATAACTCCCTTAGATATGTTCTATGCACGCAGTGTCTTTTTCTCTGTATATCTGTGACTGGCTGTTACTGAATATATTTTGTTTTCTGGGTGGTTCAGATACTTTTACTATTATTCTTTTATGGTTTCTTTGGTGTATTTCTTTAATATATAAAGAATATTATGTGAGTTTACTAACATTTCTATTTGTGTTAGCATTCTTCAAACTGGAAGTACAGTGGGGCTGCCCAACTGTTAATATTTGACATTAAATTATGCTTTCTGAATATTGAATGGAGTCCTTTAATAGCCACATTATTAATACTAGAGGCATGAGGTATTATTATATTTGTTAAGCAAAATATATTTTAGCACTGTACAAAACAAATATAAAGACAGTCCCTGTTCAAGGAATTTGCCTCCTAAGGCCTGCCTCAACACTGCCAGAGACTTATGCACGTGCTTAACTTTATATGTGAATGCCCCTGGTGAAGCCAATGAAACTGCCCACATGTCAAAAGTTACAGATGTATATAAGTCTTTGAAAGAGTGGAGCCTAAAAGACAGACACAGTGGACAAGATGTATTAGAGCAGTGGTTCTCAACCAGGGGTTGGGGGCCCTGAGCAGGTTTCAGGGGGTCCACCAAGCAGGGATGGCATTAGACTTGCTGTGGCCCAGGGCAGAAAGCCAAAGTCCCACTGTATGGGGCTGAAGTCTGGGGTTCCAAGCCCTGCCACCCAGGGCTGAAGCCAAAGCCTAAGCAACTTAGCTTCAGAGGGGCCCCTGTGGCGTGGGGCCCCAGGCAATTGCCTTGCTTGCTACCCCCTAACATTGGCCCTGGCTTTTATATGCAGAAAAACAATTGTTGTGGCATAGGTGCGTTGTTTTTATAGCACGTTGTGGGGGCCTCAGAAAGAAAAAGGTTAAGAACCGCTGCATTAGAGATCAAAGTACCTTGAGCTAAAATTTTCAAATTGGTCACTAAAATCCAGAATTAGGCACCCATATAAGTGACCTAACCTGCGGCTCTCATTGGCTTCACTAGGATTTAGATGCCTAACATGGCCACATTTTAAAATCTTGATCTTGGATTATTGTAACTGAATGAATTACTTTTCTCCTCTTTGCTGATCTCTCTTTCTCCTCTCATGTACACTTGCGGTGCAGAAGGCACATGCACAAAAACGTGCATGCAGTTGCATGCCAGGGGACTTGCTGCAGCCAAAAGATTGGATAGGGAACATAGCAGCATGAGCAAGAGACTTCAGGGTCCAGAGTCAGGGACAGACCAATGTAGGAGAATGCTGGTTTGGATGAGCTGACTAATATCACAATCAATTTTTTTAAAGTATTTTTTTTAAAACAGGCCTCATTGAGCATGAAGCATATTTTGGCTTTTACAATAATTTTTGGTAGTTATTTATGTAGGAAAATTAGTATTAAACCCTTTTATTTTATTGTATTGATTGGGTTTTTGTATTCCCATATTCCAAACAGCCAAACTACATCAATAACTTTGCCTGCACACAATCTCTCTCTCTCTCAGCCAAGTTACAGGCTGACAAAATATTTTGCTAAAATTATGAGCAATTGAAAAAAAGGGGGATTTTTTATTGGAACTCCTCAACTTTTAGTATGGCATCACTACTACAGAACTATAATTCATATGCATTAAGGGAGGTTAAATGGGTTCAGAAACAGTCAGGTATTTTAGGCACAAAAGGGAGTAGTTGGCTACATTACAAATGGTGCCCCATTGTGGCAAAATAGTGGAGGTTTAATCTTCAATGGTACATTTATTTTCCTGTTTAAACTTCACGCCAGACCATTAATATTCTTTTATTGTAGTTTATGATAGGTTAATTTCCTCATGTTTCCTTTTCTCCTTGAAGATTCTATATAGTTTCTGCAGCCCAGAGACTAAAGTTAAATTTACTGACAGAAACATTAAAATGTTTTACTATGTGAACTCACTGAGCATAGTACTTGCTTTACCTGTGCATAGTACATGATTTATATGGTTTCCACATCCAAATGATACAAATCACATCTGTTGCATGTTAAGCCACACTGAGCCTTCAGTAAGTCTGCTTTCACAATGTCTTCAGTTTTCCTAGCACATGAATATTTTCTAAAAATGCTAATATCTCTGTTATATTGGACTAATATCCAGATATGAAATAACCACACCCAAAACCACTGTAACGAGAAAAACAAATTACAATTCATGTTAGTTATAGTGTAGAAGTACAAAAAAGAATTGTAGAACACCTCCTGCCCCCCTTATTATTCAGAACCCAACATCATTGTTTTTGGCTTATAAACTCCTATCCTCAAACATTCAAGTCAAGCTTTAGAAACCTGCATTTGATTTATAACCATGAAACATAGGATTTGCCAAGCTGGACCAGACGCATATCTTGCTCCTGGCAATTGTCGGCACTTAATGCTTCAGAGCAAGGTAAAACCTCTTCCACACACCCATAATCCACCTGGTTGACTGACGAATTCTGTACATGTGGATGGAGGGTTCCTTCCTGACCCCTCCTCTGATCATCATGTACCCTGAAACACAATGCTTGGATTATTTTAACTATGTGGTTTTAAGAGAGGATATACAATTTTAGCCCAATGTAATAACTGTATAACAGTGAAGTTTATAAGATTTTTATTGTGGCTCGGGTTTCTAAATGACACAATAAGCCACGGCAGGCTACACTGAGAAAGCTTTGTATCTGTGCCTCCCAGGGCACCAGTTCTGCAATGAAATCCACCTTGGTGGACCCTTGTGCTAATGCTTAGATCTGCTGAGGCCAATGCACAAACAAAAGGCTCCAGCCATGTGGCTGAGAGTACAACTAAGGAATAAGGGAATTTTGCCAACAAAACCAGTTTATTTGCTGCGGAACAACAAAAGTTTCAGACCAAGAAGCATCTCAAGGATAGTACTTATTGTACACACAGTATACATGCCTTCATACAGGCTCAAGCAGACTGTGTTCTGGGGCTGGTTGCCTCTTCCAAAGAAACAGTCTTATTTGGCGACTGCTTAGTTCCTCCTAACTGTTCCCTAGCACAGGTTTGCCAACTTATAGGAATTTTATTCCCATCAGGCCTTTTGGGGAGGATGGCCGTTTAAATCTGGCAGAGTCTTAAAGTCCTTAAAATGGACATTTTGCAAGTAGGTGTGGTCTGCTAGGTCTTCCTCTCCTCCATCTGGTAAGTGACCTTAACCCTTATGATGATTCCTTATCTTGTTCCTGAGGAGATAGCTCATTGTCACAGGGGATTTCAAAGTTTTTCATAGTGAGGAAAATATCTTAATAGAGAAATGCTGTGGACATTTTCTCTCCTATTCATGGTCATGTGCTATCCCTGTGGTGACTACAGCAATACCTTTCAGGGAATAGTAATAGGAGGAAAGTAACTTTTGTAGCTGTTTTTAATGCAGTATGGGTTTTGTACTTTCAAAATCACCACATGATCTACTATGGCTTTTCATTACTTTTGTCCCTCGCCTCCTGTCTCTTCATCTCTCTCCCACTGCCCCCTGTATTTGCTGCTGTGTCACCTGGTGCCTTTCTTCTCCTCTTCCTCTGCACAAGTATTAGGCTTGCAAGGGAGGTTGTTGAATCCCCATCACTAGAGGGTTTTAAGAACAGATTGAACAGACACCTGTTAGCGATGGTCTAGGTATACTTAGTTTTGTCTCAGTAAAGGGGGCTGGAGCTGATGGCCTCTCAAGATCTCTTCCAGCCCTACAATTCCCTGGGTACGTCTACCCTGCAATTAGACATCTGTGGCTGGCTTGCGCCAGCTGGCTCTGGCTTGCGGGACTGGGGCTAAGGGCAGGAGAGGATTTACTATGAAACAAACCATGCGGTGCCACAGGGCCCCCAAAGACTGGGGCCCCCCAAAATGCAGGACAAATATCTAACAACCTGCCCCTGAGTCCTGGCCAGTGGTGCAGCAGGGCTCAGGCATGCCATGGCTGGTGGCCCCATGCCACTCCCAGAAGCGGCCGGCTGCTGGCAAGTCTCTGCACGCCACTGGCGGGGAGGGGAGGCGACTTCGCGCACTGTCCCCATCCTGGGCAGCGCACAGAGACCCGCTGCCCCCCTTCTCCAATGGGCACGCAGAGATGTGCCAGCAGCATAGAATATCAGGGTTGGAAGGGACCCCAGGAGGTCATCTAGTCCAACCCCCTGCTCAAAACAGGACCGATCCCCGACTAAATCATCCCAGCCAGGGCTTCGTCAAGCCTGACCTTAAAAACCTCTAAGGCAGGAGATTCCACCACCTCCCTAGGTAACCCATTCACCACCCTCCTAGTGAAAAAGTTTTTCCTACTATCCAACCTAAACCTCCCCCACTGCAACTTGAGACCATTACTCCTCATTCTATCATCTGGTACCACTGAGAACAGTCTAGATCCATCCTCTTTGGAACCCCTTTTACTTATAATATAGGAGGAGGAGGAAGGGAAAAAAAGAATGGAAAAATGGGAGGAGATGAGAGAGAATGTTTGTTTTTTCTTGGCTGGGTCCCTGTGGGGGAGCCTGAAAATGAAGCAACGCACAGGGCCCCAGTAGCTCTAAATCTACCACTGGCTAAGAAGCTGTTTAATTACGATGTAGATGTTTGAGCTCGAGCTGCAGCCCAAGCTCTGGGACCCTCTCACCTTGCAGGACTCTAGGACCCTAGACCCCTGGCTCCCACCCAAGCCCAAATGTCCACACAACAATTAAGCAGCCCCTTAGGCTGAGTCCCAGTCAACAGCATGGGCCAGTCACAGATTTTTAATTACCCTCTGATTCTATAAAAAGAAAAGGAGTACTAGTGGCACCTTAGAGACTAACAAATTTATTTGAGCATAAGCTTTCATGAGCTACAGCTCACTTCATCGGGTGCATGCAGTGGAAAATACAGTGGGGAGATTTATACACACAGAGAACATGAAACAATGGGTTACCATACACACTGTAACAAGAGTGATCAGGTAAGGTGAGCTATTACCAGCAGGAGAGTGGGGTGGGGTGGGAGGGGGAACTTTTGTAGTGATAATGAAGGTGGGCCATTTCCAGCAGTTGACAAGAACGTCTGAGGAACAGTGGTGGGGTGGGGGGGAAATAAACATGGGGAAATAGTTTTACTTTGTGTAATGACACATTCACTCCCAGTCTTTATTCAAGCCTAAGTTAATTGTATCCAGTTTGCAAATTAATTCCAATTCAGCAGTCTCTCATTGGAGTCTGTTTTTGAAGTTTTTTTTGTTCAATAATTGCCACTTTTAGGTCTGTTATCGAGTGACCAAAGAGATTGAAGTGTTCACCGACTGGTTTTTGAATAATTCTTGACGTCTGATTTGTGTCCATTTATGCTTTTACGTAGAGACTGTCCAGTTTGGCCAATGTACATGGCAGAGGGGCATTGCTGGCACATGATGGCATCTATCACATTGGTAGATGTGCAGGTGAGCGAGCCTCTGATAGTGTGGCTGATGTGATTAGGCCCTGTGATGGTGTCCCCTGAATAGATATGTGGACACAGTTGGTAATGAGCTTTGTTGCAAGGATAGGTTCCTGGGTTAGTGGTTTTGTTGTGTGGTGTGTGAGTATTGGTTGCTGGTGAGTATTTGCTTCAGGTTTGGGGGCTATCTGTAAGCAAGGACTGGCCTGTCTCCCAAGATCTGCGAGAGTGATGGGTCGTCCTTCAGGATAGGTTGTAGATCCTTGATGATGCGTTGGAGAGGTTTTAGTTGGGGGCTGAAGGTGATGGCTAGTGGTATTCTGTTATTTTCTTTGTTGGGCCTGTCCTATAGTGGGTAGGTAACTTCTAGGTACTCTTCTGGCTCTGTCAATCTGTTTCTTCACTTCAGCAGGTGGGTATTGTAGTTGTAAGAATGCTTGATAGAGATCTTGTAGGTGTTTGTCTCTGTCTGAGGGGTTGGAGCAAATGCGGTTGTATCGTAGAGCTTGGCTGTAGACAATGGATCGTGTGGTGTGGTCTGGATGAAAGCTGGAGGCATATAGGTAAGGATAGCGGTCAGTAGGTTTCCAGTATAGGGTGGTGTTTATGTAACCATCGCCTATTAGCACCGTAGTGTCCAGGAAGTGGATCTCTTGTGTGGACTGGTCCAGGCTGAGATTGATGGTGGGATGGAAATTGTTGAAATCATGGTGGAATTCCTCAAGGGCTGCTTTTCCATGGGTCCAGATGATGAAGATGTCATCAGTGTAGCGCAAGTAGAGTAGGGGCATTAGGGGATGAGAGCTGAAGAAGCGTCATTCCACAAAGTAAAACTATTTCCCCATGTTTATTCCCCCCCACCCCCGTTCCTCACACGTTCTTGTCAACTGCTGGAAATGGCCCACCTTCATTATCACTACAAAAGGCTTTTCCCCCCCCGGCTCTCCTGCTGGTTATAGCTCTCCTTACCTGATCACTCTTGTTACAGTGTGTATGGGAACACCCATTGTTTCATGTTCTCTGTGTATATAAATCTCCCCACTGTATTTTCCACTGCATGCATCCGATGAAGTGAGCTGTAGCTCACAAAAGCTTATGCTCAAATAAATTTGTTAGTCTCTAAGGTGCCACAAGTACTCCTTTTCTTTTTGCGGATACAGACTAACACGGCTGCTACTCTGAAACCTCTAAGTCTATGTTTCCCTGCTGCATGGTTCCCTTTGCCCTTGGAGAGACTTACCAGTCATGTGGCCTTCTGGTTCCCCTGGATGTCTTGCCTGCCTGCCTTGTTCCCTTCTCCCCAGACATTCCTCTCCTGCTGGTATCTGACAACTCTAGTACCACTAGTGGCTACAGTCCCAGAGGGCGGCTCCTGTCTCATTTTCTCTTCTTTTTGAGTACTAGGCACTAGGTTCTTCTTTACAATGAAGACCCAGGAGGCCTCTAGAAGAAGCTGGAAACATGGAGGAAAGCAAGCACCCTGTGGTCCGCCAACTCTCCATCAGCCACCAGCAAATGATCAGGGAACATCAGTGGACCCAGTAACAGTTCAGGAATTGCTGGGCTAATGCACCGTGAAGTGCGGTCTAGTAATCAGAGCTCAGGAATAGGACCAGGAACTTCCAAATTATAATCCTTGTTTTCTCACCTTCTGCTTCTTCTTCTGTAAAATGGGGATAATAATTTATTTACCTGCCTGACAGGAGGTTTTGGGGATCCCGTAGTTAATGTTTGTGCAGTGCCCTGAAGATGAAAAGTAGTAAATGTTCTGAGAGTCCCTTTCACATGATGGTCCCAAGGTGCTTTGTCAGGAAAAAGGCATTTTCAGTTCATATATATGGTGTAAGAACAATATATTGTCCCTGGGAATCCTTCACTTAGAGGTACATTTCTGCTTTTTTCCTTTCATTCAGCATATGTTTAATAACTTTAAGACATCAGTGGTTTTTATTTTTATCATAATTATGACACAAATTCATAGCAAACATATATTAACTTATAGAAAAAACCAACACCAATTCATACTGTTTTGATTAGGAAGATAAATGCTAAAAGGCACCTTGAGGGAAAAAAAAGAAATTTAATACAAATCTGATGTAGTGTATGAATCTCATACAATAAGTGTTGTTGCTCAGACTACTGATGGCTTATGCAGCAGTAATGAGAACTCTAGCTATGCTTTTACAAGGCACCCATCACAATATTTGGTGCCTTCTGAGTGTTAAGGAAAAGATTATAATGGTTTCTCTCTTGCTGTCTCACATTGGTTGGAACTCTCTTTCTACCCTGCACTTGGAACATAGAACAGCTGAACAGTTCAGCAACAACCATTGGCCTAATCCTGCAGTGTCCTGAGTACCCTCAGGTCCCATTGGCTTCACCTGAAGTGGAGGGCTCTCAGCCTTTGGCTGGATTCAGGCTGGTATTTTCAAAAGAACACTTCTAGGATTTTTATCTCCATTTCATGCTCTTTATACTTAAGTTGTAACCTTCCCCACTCAGTGTCTGTAGCCGCTCATTTTGATCATTTAGTTTCTGCATTTAGGGCAAACAGCTTCCTCTGAGAGTGACAATACCACCCCACTGCTATTGCCTTCTCTTCACAGAAGGTAAACTGGTCACAGCTGCAAAGTACAGTTTGGTCTATAAGGTGTTTCAGGTCTCCAGTTCCAAACTCAGTTTGAGTAACTGCAACACTGAGCTAGCTAAGTTTTCTAGCCCTTTGGTTGTAGTTCAGTCATTCTCTGCATGCAGTTCTCACTGTACAAAGCTTTAGCTGCAGGGAATACAGCAAACAGCATATCCAAGAAACAAAAAGACACTTGTCTGATTGTTTAAAGGAACAGATGTAAAATGTTAGAAACAACAACAAACTACACCTGTGGCAACATGTTTAAGTACAGATGGGTACCCCAGTTAAGACGGTAGAGACAAAGGCATGTTTTTTTGTAAGTATCTGGAATTTGATTACAAAGCCTCCTTTCTGATTTTGCCAAATTACCCATTGTCCCATATTGTTTCTGCAAGACCACAATTATAATATGACTTATTGGAAAAAATAAGAGGCATGGTGTACTCCAGGGAAGATAAAGGCTGTAACCTGTAGTTTATAGACAAGCAATTTTTGTCATGCAACCGTCCATGGCTCTTCCAAAGTAAATAGGAAAAAAAGTAACACTGTATTTGAACTATACGTAACGAAAAAGCAGATTCAGCAAGTCATTGAATTGTCCAAAACAAGCACTTACTTCTTGAATACTAGCTCTACTAAACCCACTGATCCAATTTAGCTTTAACTACCTCATAATACATCCATTCCTGAGAACAATTTGCCCATCTGACTCAGTAATGAGGTTGGAGAGCTAGGTGCCCAGTAGAAAGCTCTCAGTTCACTGATGTTTGCATCACCTTATCAGAGATTTGTCTTTATAGCTTTCCTGTTTTAACCCAGGTCATAAACACTGTAACCATTAACAGGTTTCACTGTTCAGAATACACAAATGTGCTCATAAATGGAAGTGCAAGATGCTGATCTGTAATTTCAGGCCAGTAACCAGACCTATAAAATTGGGAGTATGGGGAGGTTGAGGAGGGAAGAATGAGAATGTTCTTATCACTTATGAAATATGGACTTCCAGTGACTCCTTTTTTCAGCTGTGAATTAAAAACGTCCTGAAAAACGGGGGGAGAGGGGTCTTTTCAGAGTCCCAAGGTTCCCTGCTATTCCTAACCCCCCACTGCTTCTCCTTCAGCCCTCAACTCTGGGTCAGATTGACCATCACTTTAGTAAAGTAGGGCTGGATACAGCTTTCTCAGAACTTGTTGATACAGCTCCTGAGTTGGTCAAACAGGCAGCTTGAAAACAATGTAAATTGTTCCTTCCTTGCTGGGGGCACGGAAAGCATGTTGTGCCTGTAGCACCCCCAGGCTTGCAAATCTGGCAGGAAATGACCAAGCTAGAGTCCTCAACTCAGATTCCCTCTCCTCCCCAGTTATGTGTTACCTCTAAATGGCTGAGCTGGTTCCCAGAATTAATCTTTGAGTTTTCAGGAAGGGAGGGGGAGAGAGCGTGATCTATATGTGTACACACCTTAATTTAGTCTTGAATTATAGCTTTGGATGTGCCTGGGAAGTGATTAGTGGATACATCCAGTGGCTACCAAATCCAGCTTGGAATAGTTCTTTGGGCTTCAACTTTTTGACGTTCCAGAACCATTGCTTAAATATCACAGCAAAGGATTGGTGGATGCAGAGGAGGCATGGACCCTTCCTCCACAGCCACATGACATCAAATAAATTCAACATTGGAGAAAGCATTTTCAAAAACTCTTAGTTTAAGTGGCCAGAGACACATCTAACTGAATACCTAAGTAGAAAATGGGATGTAAGCAATTTTCAGAGGGGTGCATAAACCTGAGTAAAGGGTGGTTGTGCCTAATATGTGGGTGCTATGAGTGTGACCAAAGGTGGGAGCCCCTGAGGAAACTTAGGTGCTTGAAAGCTAGAGATGCTCAGGTAATGCTGGAGTTTCATAAATTCATAGATATTAAGGTCAGAAAGGACCATTATGATCATCTAGTCTGACCTCCTGCACAATGCAGGCCACAGAATCTCACCCACCTACTCCTGTGATAAACCTCTGTCTGAGCTATTGAAGTCCTCAAATCATGGTTTAAAGACTTCAAGGTTCAGAGAATCCTCCAGCAAGTGACCCGTGCCTCACGCTGCAGAGGAAGGCGAAAAACTCCCAGGGCCTCTTCCAATCTGCCCTGGAGGAAAATTCCTTCCCAAACCCAAATATGGCAATCAGCTGAACCCTGAGCATATGGGCAAGATTCACCATCCAGATACCCAGGAAAGAATTCTCTGTAGTGACTCAGATCCCAGCCCATCTAACATCCCATCACAGGCCACTGGGCCTATTTACCATGAATAGTTAAAGATCAATTAATTGCCAAAATCATGTTATCCCATCATACCATCTCCTCCATAAATTTATTGAGTTTAATCTTGAAGCCAGATAGGTCTTTTGCCCCCACTGCTTCCCGTGGAAGGCTATTCTGAAACTTCACTCCTCTGATGGTTAGAAACCTTCATCTAATTTCAAGTCTAAACTTCCCAATGGCCAGTTTATATTCACTTGTTCTTGTGTCCACATTGGCACTGAGCTTAAATAATTCCTCTGCCTCTCCGGTATTTATCCCTCTGATCTATTTATAGAGAGCAATCATATCTCCCCTCAACCTTCTTTTAGTTAGGCTAAACAAGCCAAGCTCTTTGAGTCCTCTTTCATAAGACAGGTTTTCTATTCCTCAGATCATCCTAGTAGCCCTTCTCTGTACCTGTTCCAGTTTGAATTCATCCTTCTTAAACATGGAAGACCAGAACTGCACACAGTATTTCAGATGAGGTCTCACCAGTGCCTTGTATAACAGTACTAACACCTCCTTATCTCTACTGGAAATACCTCGCCTGATGCATCCCAAGACCGGGTTAGCTTTTTTCACGGCCATATCACCTTGGCGGCTCATAGTCATCCTGTGGTCAACCAATACTCCAAGGTCCTTCTCCTCCTCTGTTACTTCTAATTGATGTGTCCCCAGCTTATAACTAAAATTCTTGTTATTAATCCTTAAATGCATGACTTTACATTTCTCACTATTAAATTTCATCCTATTACTATTACTCCAGTTTACAAGGTCATCCAGATCCTCCTGTATGATATCCTGGTCCTTCTCTAAATTGGCAATACCTCCCAGCTTTGTATCATCCGCAAACTTTATTAGCACACTCCCACTTTTTGTGTCGAGGTCAGTAATAAAAAGATTAAATAAGATTGGTCCCAAAACCGATCCTTGAGGAACTCCACTGGTAACCTCCCTCCAGCCTGACAGTTCACCTTTCAGTATGACCCGCTGTAGTCTCCCTTTTAACCAATTCCTTATCCACCTTTCAATTTTCATATTGATCCCCATCTTTTCCAATTTAACTAATAATTCCCCATGTGGCACCATATCAAATGCCTTACTGAAATCTAGGTAAATTAGATCCACTGCATTTCCTTTATCTAAAAAATCTGTTACTTTCTCAAAGAAGGAGATCAGGTTGGTTTGGCACGATCTACCTTTTGTAAAACCATGTTGTATTTTGTCCCAATTACCATTGACATCAATGTCCTTAACTACTTCAAAATTTTTTCCAAGACCTTGCATACTACAGATGTCAAACTAACAGGCCTGTAGTTACCCGGATCACTTTTTTTTCCCTTTCTTAAAAATAGGAACTATGTTAGCAATTCTCCAGTCATACGGTACAACCCCTGAGTTTACAGATTCACTAACAATTCTTGCTAATGGGCTTGCAATTTCATGTGCCAATTCCTTTAATTATTCTTGGATGAAGATTATCTGGGCCCCCCAATTTAGTCCTATTAAACTGTTCGAGTTTCGCTTGTACCTCAGATATGGTAATATCTACCTCCATATCTTCATTCCCATTTGTCATGCTACCATTATCCCTAAGATCCTCATTAAAGACTGAGGCAAAGTATTTGTTTAGATATTGGGCCATGCCTAGATTATCCTTAACCTCCATTCCATCCTCAGTGTTTAGCAGTCCCACTTCTTCTTTCTTTGTTTTCTTCTTATATATATGGCTATAGAACCTTTTACTATTGGTTTTAATTCCCTTTGCAAGGTCCAACTCTACTTGACTTTTAGCCTCTCACTTTATCCCTACATGTTCTGACCTCAATAAGGTAGCTTTCCTTGCTGATCCCTCCCATCTTCCACTCCCTGTATGCTTTCTGCTTTTTCTTAATCACCTCTCTGAGATGCTTGCTCATCCAGCTTGATCTACAACTCCTGCCTATAAGTTTTTTCCCCTTTCTTGGGATGCAGGCTTCCGATAGGGATTAAAATAATCCCAGGCCTCCTCTGCCTTTAGATCCATAAATTCTTCAGTCCAATCTACTTCACTAATTTCCTTAATTTTTGAAAGTCAGCCCTTTTGAAATCAAAAACCCTAGTTGCAGATTTATTTTTGTTTATCCTTCCATTCAGTTTGAACTGAATTAGCTCATGCTCACTTGAACCAAGGTTGTCCCCTACAACCATTTCTTCTATGAGGTCCTCACTACTCGCCAAAACCAAATCTAAAATGGATCCCCTCTAGTCGGTTCAGCAACTACTTGATGAAGGAATCCATCAGCTATCGCATCTAGGAAACTCTGAGCCCTATTATTATTACTAGCACTTGTCCTCCAGTCTGGGAAGTTAGTCTCCCATGATCACGCAGTTTCCATTAGTGTTTACTTCATTAAAAACATTAAAGAGGGCTCTATCCATATCCAAATTAGATCCCAGTGGAATGTAGCACACCCGAAGCACTATCCCAGGGGAAGCTCTAGTAGTTTTCTTCCCCAATGTGATTTTTGCCCAGACGGACTCTGTCTTATCCATTCCATCGCTTCTTATTTCTTTACATTCTACCTCATCATTGATATACAGTGCCACTCCACCACTTTACCTTTATTTCTGTCTTTCCTAAACAGCACATACCCTTCAATAGCTGTAGTCCAGTCATGACTACTATTCCACCATGTTTCTGTTATCCCTATAAAATCTGGTTTCACTTCTGCAGCAGTAGCTCTAGTTCCTCCACTTTATTACCAAGGCTCCTCGCATTGGTGTACAAACCTCTTAATTTTTGCTGTTTGGCCTCGCTCACATTCTTTACTGGATTGCATGGCTCTTTGGTGCCAAGTCAGTGCTGGAGAAGTTGCTCATGGAGAACATCTGAGGCTTTTTGATCATACAGAGAAAAGTTAAAGGAACCCTGGCTGAAGGAGTCTGAGGCACGTGTGAATTTGATTTTAAGAGGTGTGGGGATTAAAGGAAAATGTAAAGGTCTGAAGTGCAGGGGTGAGGGTGGGATGTAAGTGCTTCTTATGTTGTTTGCAGCTTTTTGGTGGGCAGTTCTGAGCTGGACTAATACTGTGCCCTCCCCAGCTGGGTGCTGCACTTAACGAGTGGGCGGGGCACTGGCCTATGTGTGGCGAACTTGGGCTGAAGGGCAGAGTCTTGGACAGATTAATCTGTGGGAGCACCCAACTGTATGGGTTGCCACCCCTAGAACCTGGGACAGGCAAACTGGGATCCCTGTGCATGGACGGTCTGTCAATGATGCTGTTCTGAAGACACTGTGATGCTCTGGGCCACCCCCCTCTGATTCTCTGCATTTGTATGAGCCCCAGTTAATAATTCTGAGTGCCATCTCTTGGGCTTCCTATGAACTGCAGCCTCATTCACTATGCAGCCCTGCCCCAT
This sequence comes from Caretta caretta, assembly GCF_965140235.1. Classification (NCBI taxonomy): domain Eukaryota; kingdom Metazoa; phylum Chordata; order Testudines; family Cheloniidae; genus Caretta; species Caretta caretta. Next base: position 49,863,553 of record NC_134210.1, read on the forward strand.
TCAATGTCCATGCTGTGCATTGAAGAAGACAGAGGTCCAATCGCAAAAATAGCATGCAATAATGTAACTAGGGTTCTCATAAGCCATATGCACAAGGGAGCAGCATTAAGATTACATGGCCACTTCCTACATTTTGAGTGCTTGACTTTCCAACCCCAGTAATCTTCTTTTAACACAGGGTTGTATTTGGATGGGTTATTCATTACTCTTGAGTCCTCTTTACAAGTGGAACACCACAGGACTCATTGTCTCCAGTGCAAAGAAGCACAGAGGGAAAGGAGGCACCAGTGAGTTAGTTTTCTGAATAGCTTTCCCAAGCCACAATTTTAATAATCAGATTTATTTAGTGTGGGATTCCAATACAAGTAAAGAATGCCTTCAGAAGGATCATATTCAGCTGTACAATGTTTTGTTCAGCAGAGTTTCCACAACATCTGAAGAGCCAATATCAGGAGAAAAACCCAGCACAGAAGCTAATCATCGTACTTGAATCTCTAATATGCTTTAGAATAAAAACCCAGTGGTTACCAAATCCAATTTGGAATAGTTTCTTTGGCCTGAAACTGTCTGTCATTCAGGAATTGCTGCTTACATATTTCAGCAAATAATTTGAGTTTGTCTAAACTGGCCTCTTTCCAGACTTATGATGACAAAAGTATTTAGAGTTGGCTGTTTTCTGAGTTTGCTTTTTAAAATCTATTTGGGTCAGACCCTCAGCTGCTGTGAGTCAGCGTAGCTTCATTGACTTTAGTGGACTTTGCCCAGTGCTTCATTTGGAATGAAAGAGGTGCCGGGGCTCAAGCATTTTTTTTTTACGTTTATAACTGACATGCCAAGCCCAGAGGTGATGGAGCTATGAACCAGGAGCTACAGAAGCTCCCTAAAAGTGGGGGGGGGGCACTGGTGCCCAAACTGAGGCCCTGTCCCTTCTCCCCAAGGTCGTGCCCCCATGCCATCTCTTCCCCTAAAGCCCCACCCCTCTGCTCCCCTCTCTCCCCTGTCGCTCATCCTTACAAGCTGGTAAGAAGTGGCTATGCCCTCCCACTTTTAAAAGCAATGGGGCAATGGCCCCCTGTCCTGCCCTGTTCAGCGCCCCTGCTATGAACTGCCAAGCTTGGAGCAGCTGGGGCTCAGCCTAGCACAAATTAAGCTCTGGCTTTGTCAGTTTATATCAGCTAAGGATCTAGTCCACTGATACTTATCTCTGCCTTGTGTGAGGTTTCGAGTGGAATGGATGCCATTAACCATATCTAGGTTCAGCCTCTTGATTAACAGCTCATGTCATTTTAATAAGCGTGTGTATGTCTTCAAAAGCTGCATTTTTAACCTGTTGTTGTGGGGGTTGCGTAATGTGTAAATGGCCAGGCTAAGACTTACCTGCATACATGAGATGTTTGTTCAGGGTATGTTATGGTGCACACTCACAACTCACCACCAGAATTACAGGCATCTTTATCTCCAGCACCCCTTCTAGGCCGTCTGCCTCTGTGCAATTCAGCCCTCCTGCTGAGAAGCATCTAGTTCAGATCCCTTTTGAGATAACAAAAGCCCAAACTAATATCCTAAGTCTGTCAGCAAATCAGCCCTGCCTCTGGGCTTGGTCCTCAATCTGCTTTCTCAGCTAGTCCAGAGTATTCTCCCTGAGCTCTGGTATTGAGTGCTAGCCCCTCAGACTGTCTTCCTGAAGTGTCTGGGTATTTTCCCTCTAGCCCCTTCACAGGAGTCCCCCTAGTTCCTATGATTCCTCCTCTGACTGAACGCTCAACAGCCACCTAGGCCTCATAATTAGCCTCGCACCTGGAGTGAATGTGGCTCTTTCACCATTTCTAGCCCATGATGGAGTTTTACTCTATCACAAGGTAGTAGCAAAAGTAACTTAGTAGCAGCAACTTCTGTGGGAGTGGGGCCTTTTTGGTTCCTGTAGAGAGGCCATCCGGGGCTCTCTCTCTCTGTGGCAGCAGGGAACCACACTGCCTCACTACCTTTTGGGAATAGCTCTTGCGGGGAATTAGTCCGGCCACAGGAGTCTTCCTCTACAGCCTTAGTGAAGGTAGAAATAAACACAGTGAGCCTAGGCTAGGGCCAGGCAATGGTGAGTCAAGCCCTCAGGCAGGGGCTGAGCAGTAACAGTATATAAGCAGTAAGCCCAGGCCCTAGGTTCCAAAGGGCCTGGAAGAGGGGGAGACTGCAACCTGCGAGTTGGGTGGCAGGGGGGGATGCAGGCCCACCCACTCCAGTGCATCCCAGCCCGGGGCCCTAGCAGCAGCGGAAGACCCACTGCTGCATTAGTGGGGATCCTGGCCGCAACACACTGACATGGGTTCTGGCAGTGTTGCAGCCAGACTAGAGTCAGCTGCCCCCGGGCTACTTCCAGACTCCCCATCTTGAGGTACTTGGGGCAGGGTGGTGTCCTCAGGAGGGTCCAGCACCATGGGTTCCTCAGGATAGCTGGTGCGGGGCAGGTTGGGCCAGTCCTCGGGTTTTCCACAGGCCGCTGGGGTTTCCCAATCACGAGCTAGGCCAGAAGCTGCTTTGCCAGTGAGTCCTGAGGTCAGGCCTTTATACTTCTAGGGTAATGCCTGACCCCCTGGGGGGTGGGCTCAGAGCTCCCTGGCTCCGCCCACTCTGGTGTCCGGAGGGGTTCATCTCTCTCCGGGGTGGCAGGGTAGCACACCGCCTCACTACAGCTCTAAATGAAGAAAAAAACTCGCTGTCTACTGTAAAACATCCAGTCCAATCCTATCTAATGTTATTTTCTATAGCATCTTATACAGCAGTGACTAGAATCCTTTCCTGAGCTGCTTTAAAGCAGTGGCAGAGAGAAGTAATAAACACTAACAGTGAGAGAGGGTAGTTAGGGGCTAAAGGTAAGGAAAGAAAGACCATCTCAGCTGCGTTTTAAACTGAGATGGAGAATCAGCACAGCAGAGAAAACCCAGAAGGTGTCCAAGGCTGCAGAGAAAAAGGATCTTGGATGGAGAAACTAGAGTTGAGGGAATTGTTTGTAACTAATGATTTATTCAAGGAGCTTATAAATCTCCCCTCCCCTGTTGATGAATTGTTCATAAGCCTGCCATAGTTTTTTCTCCAGTTCATTCATTGCTCATGGGTACTTTCAGAATACCTTTGGGAAACAGATTGAGTGTCTGCACAGCTTTTGGGGACTAAACTAAAAGACCCACTCCTCCTTGTAAGGTTGCAAAAGAAGTAGTAGTCCCTACTCTCTTCTACCTCCCCCATTCTCCAGGAAGCTGGACACTGAAAAGGAGGAGAGTGGTGGGAGGAGGCAGCAGGGCCATATTACCATACTTCCTCCATACCTCCTGCAGAATGGGACCAGCACAATGGTGGGGAGCATTCTGTGCCAGGCTAATGCCTGGGGTAAATGTTCACCACACACAGGGAGAAGCATCTGTGGCAGAATCTCCTTAGCTCCTCCTGTGTGGCCCTGCCCCACTCCCTACTCAGGGTTTATGGCTAAATGCCACAGTCTAGCCCAGAGTCTATAGATGGTTTGCAAGAGACTCAATGAGGAAACTCTGTATTTAAAATTTGAAATGTGTTTGTAATTTTGCTTGGCCACGTGGTATCACTTCTGTTATCTGATTGGATGAACATAGCTCTTAGAACTGGGTTTCTGGCATGAATACTCATACTGATGCATTCAAAATTTGTCTCTGTGAATGTTCTGACATCTATCCTTGAAATGTGCTGCTTTCATGACCATTCCTGCTAGTCAGTTCATTCACAATAGCCCAATGCCAAAGGCATGTGAACACAGCTGAAGTAAATTAATTTTTGTATTCAAGTAAATTGTACTAGAAAATTTTCCAAGGAATACACTTAGCTCCTGGAGGGACAAAAGGAGCAGATTGCTGAATGATCAGGAGCAAAAAAAGGAACACAGAAAGAAAGAGAGAGAGACTACAGGAGAGAGCTCTCTGTGGAGAGCTTTAATAACAAAAAGGACAGTTTTGAACTGGGAGCCTATAGGATTGTTTGAGGCTGAAGTGAATGTTGTTTTTTGACATTTGCAAAAGAAACAGAATTATGCACAGGCAGAAGAGGCCACACAGAAGAAAGCTGCAATCGTCCAGGTTACAGGAGATGAAGGATTCCAGGTCCGGTATAGCTGATGCTGTGGAGTACAAGTACGATGTGCAGAGGTAGCAGAAGGAAGACCTGCAAACTTGGGAGATGTGGAAGGAGGAGGATTCCAATGAGAGACTGTGCCAAGTTAACGGTCAATGGAGGTAAATCACAGGAGAGAAGAGGTGGAGAGTGAAGCAGCTCAAAATTCAAAGTGAAACTGCAGAAGTGGCAAGATTGGCCTGGTTTCAGGTTGAAAGCTTGGAAAACCACTGCGCGTGGCCTGGAAACATATATTGTCCTCCAGGTGCAGAAAGTTTTGCAAACCAGGCCTGGGTTTTGGGTTTGTGAGCAAACCACAAACTAAGCAAACATTATTTTTGGAGATTGGGGTTTCAGAGCAAAAGTTTCTCCTGGCTGAGGTGGAGAGAGGAGAATTGGGTTCTTTTGGTTCCAAGTGCTTTCCTGGACAGGTCTCCCTTGATTCTTTAACCCAACCCTCTATTTATATTAGACCCTTTGTGCCTATGCATTCTCTATTTATGAAACTCATGCATTCTGCTTTGTTCTGAACCCCTGGGGGTCTTTCAGCAGAGTACTCGTATTGCATCAGTTGTGGTACAAATCAGAAGTGTATGCTGCATTTTGCCAAGCTTGGATTCTCTCATATTGAGCCAGCTAAAGCCATTGGCATCTACTTTTTCGAGTCACCCTCCTTTGCATCCTGAAGGGGGATATTTAAAGGATTTGAGGAGGAAAAGAGAGGGGAGAGACTGATGATTAGAGGCTTCTGAAGGGGGGAGTGAGGAATTAGGAACTATACCCTTTGAAAATTTGCGTGAGGCTTCTTAACGGTCCCTGACTCATTTTCCACTTGGCTGCTTTATGACTGAACTGTAAACTTAAAACGACATGGGCTCATTAATTTGGCAGTGACTGGCCAGATTTGGTCATTTAGCATACCCAGGAAACTATTGTTTAATGCTGGGTCATGTCAAAGGTCAAGCTAAATATGGCTGAATCTCTGAAAGACTGAGTCTAGGAGTCCTAGAGCCTAAACCTCCTCTCTAACCCCTGATTGTCCTCAGCAGTGTGACCATCTTGGGATTTCTGGGGAACACTTTACATACAGCTGCCAAGTTACTTGCAATATTATGTCAATTTGACTTTTTTTTTTTTAATAAAAACTTTAATTATATCAGCCTCTCTTCACATCTGATAAACAGTGCAAAAGTGTTCACAATGTGTGCTTCAAAGGAAAGAAATCACTATGGTGCAGGGAACTATCGTGAGGATCAGTTGCTAATATGGGATGAATCCCAGTCCAGATGCTTAACATGTCAAGTGCTGGAGAATCAATGAAATATCCTTTAGTACAGTGGTTCTCAACCAGAGGTATGTGTGCCCCTGGGGGTATGCAGAGGTCTTCCAGGAGGTACATCAACTCATCTAGATATTTGCCTAGTTTTACAACAGGCGACATAAAAAACACTAGCAAAGTCAGTACAAACTAAAATTTCTTACAGACAATGACTTGTTTATACTGCTCTATATACTATACACTGAAATGTAAGTACAATATTTATATTCCAATTCATTTATTTTAAAATAATATGGTAAAAATGAGAAAGTAAGCAAATTTTCAGTGATAGTGTGCTGTGACACTTTTGTATTTTTATGTCTGATTTTGCAAGCAAGTAGTTTTTAAGTGAATTGAAACCTGGGGGTGCGCAAGACAAATCAGACTTCTGAAAGGGGTACAGTACTCTGGAAAGATTGAGAGCCACTGCTTTAGTACATTGGGTTGTTGCATTGGTTTGGTTTAGACCGTGGATTGTTAGTCCTCATGTTGTCAAAAAAATGAACTTCCTGACAATCAACCAGATCTCATGGCTGAAGGAATTCTCTCTGAGCTTAGTTTTCATATATCCTCACAACAACTGCAGCCTGAGTAACATACAAACACATATACCTCTTTCAGACATAAAAAGGGGATGAGAAAGAAATGCAGTCCTACAAAAGCCAGGGGCTTTCCCCTCCCTTCTCCTTCCTCTCTCTTTCATGTCTGGCAGAAGAGATTTCTTTGTGTCTTTTGTATTATATTTGCTTCCACTTTCCCTTGTATTGACCTAGATATAAAGGATGACAACCTGGCGCAAACCTCTCTCTTGCCCAGAGCTGCCCCTCAGTCAGGCAGGGAACTTGGAAAAAAATGCTTTCCCTGGCTGGTCCATTCCTGACCAGGACATCTACATCTGAAAATAATACCTCTACTATTTATGCACGTGGTCCTGTCATGACCTCGTCTACTAGGATAGATTAACCAAATTTCTCCAATGTTTTCTTTTCTCCCCGATGGCTGCTATTGACATTGCTGTGTGATGAAGGCTTTCGAAGAAGCTAAACATGTATCAGCGCAGGAAACTTGCTATGCTTGAACTTTGGGGTAGCTTGCTATTCTGAGAGCTTTCAAATGTGATTTCTTCCTTTTTAGATGAAGTCATACAAAAGCAAGAGGGACAAATAACTAGACTGGCATTTCCTCCCTTGTAAGCGGGAATCCTAATGAATTTCACAGAAGGCAGATCACAGTTCTTGGGTGTTGAAATTTAAGATTACTTTATGAGCACCAAAGAAAAACATTGGGAAATTTTTTGCAGGTTTACATTGCAGCGAAAAATGGTAACTCCGATTTTTCATTACTAGCATTTTGAAGTTCAAAGACAAAAATAAATTAAAAAACCCCAACCCAAAACACATACCATTTTTGACAAACTCATATCCTTCTGCAACTGTTCTTTTAGGTCGAACATATAAATGTCTTGCCATCCTGGTTAGCCATTGAAATGAAACTCTTTTCATGCCAAGGACAAGCTCATTCCCCTTTTCAGTTCTGGATCATTCTGTTTTATTTTTCCCCTTGGTTTCCAATTATTTTTTACTTTATATTTCTACATCTTTTTTTAAAGAATTGCACATAGGATTGATTAATTTTAGTAAGTTTCCTAGAAATGACTTAGCCCCTTTATGCCTTAAGGTGAAATTTTGTGACATTTAGCAGCAAAGAAAACTATTTCCTCTCCCATTCAAAGCTAACCATGTTTAATTGGCTTAGAAGTCTGTTGTAGTTTGAGAAAATGTTTGTGATATCCCATATGTTTTTTCATCTAGCCATTCAAGTGAGTCTGTGTTTATCTTCTTGTTGAGAAAATTGGTTTACATGTACAGTGATTCTTGATATGACAAAGTATTCCCTTGAACTAATGCTCTGGATCATATAGGCTTTGTATTGTTAATAACCCTTTGTTATATATGTCAAAAGAAATTTATGTAGACTTAATGGTACATTTCATAAAGGAAATTAGATCTTAAGTTTATCATAACTATTTGGAAATCAAGTCATATCTGTTGATAACACACACACTCAACTGATAGTGAAGAGCATTTGGAGTACTTAATGGGAACTATTTGTTAGCTTTAGTGTATAGTTTTCTATCTTTAGATCTTTGGTTGAAATTAATTCTTTTCTTACAACACGCAATCTCCTAGTCCTATAAGCTACTATTTGCATTTTCCCCTGCAGATCATTAAACGGCTACAGATTTTAGGGTCACAAGCAATACATTTTGTAAAACAACAGGGATTTAAGATGCAGACATGTACAGATGTTGTGTTTTCCATACGTTTTTGTGGTCAGATAGCAATGTTTGAAGATGTATGTGTGAGGTCATTTGAATGCACTTAGAGATGGGGGCTTCGTAGGCAGAGACCATCTGGCAATCAGATGTGGACTGCAGGTAGACCGATTTGTTTTTAACTGGAGTCACTGAGAAATGGAAATGTCAAGTACCCTAACGCTGCAGAAAAATGATAATCGCTAACCACCCAGCACAGCATCTGCATAACCAGGCTCTCAAAAGTAATCCAGTCAGTGAAGTCTGAACTTAAAGGCATTATTGTATTTTTCTTTCTTTTCTCTCTCTCGTGTGTGTGTAGCATGCCAAGTCCTTGATGGAGCAGTGAGAAACAGTGATTTTAGGGTGTCTTCTCATGGTGGTCCACACGATCAAAAAGACTGGTCATTGGAGAAATTGTTCTAAACTCACTTAGCATGGCGGGTCTGAAAAGCTGTAATCAGACTATGACGTGTGTAAATCCTGATTTTTTGGATGATGTTTGACTCTGGTGGTAAAGCTTTCTGGCTAACTGCTCCGCTGCTAGGTTCAGTAGGGCTATGTGGTGGTAATTTGGAATATCCCTCAGCCCCCTTTCCAGGAATCCAGCTCTCAGTTTTGGGTGTCAGCAAGACGGATGACACTGGCACCCGAGCTGTAAGAGAGAAGAGGTCTGGCTTAGTCTGTTTCAAGGTGCCAGAGACTACAGTAAAGTTGGTGGGGAGGGAGGGGAGAAATCACAGTGGAAAATAGGAATGAAGACAGTCCCATGCTACCTGAAGACAGGGACATTCTTCCACAAGCTTTGGTGTGGAATAGAGACTGGGAGTGGCTAAGTCATTATGCAAGGTAGCCTATTTCCCCTTGTTTTTTCCTACCCCCCTTCCCCCCCAGATGTTCTGGTTTAACTTGGATTTAAACTTTGAGAGTGGTCAGTTTGGATGAGCTATTACCAGCAGGAGAGTGAGTTTGTGTGTGTGGTTTTTGGGAGGGGGGTGAGAGAACCTGGATTTGTGCAGGAAATGGCCCAACTTGATTATCATGCACATTGTGTAGAGAGTTGTCACTTTGGATGGGTTATCACCAGCAGGAGAGTGAATTTGTGTGTGTGTGTGGGGGGGTGGAGGGTGAGAAAACCTGGATTTGTGCTGGAAATGGCCCAACTTGATGATCACTTTAGATAAGCTATTACCAGCAGGACAGTGGGGTGGGAAGAGGTATTGTTTCATATTCTCTGTGTGTATATAAAGTCTGCTGCAGTTTCCACGGTATGCATCCGATGAAGTGAGCTGTAGCTCACGAAAGCTCATGCTCAAATAAATTGGTTAGTCTCTAAGGTGCCACAAGTACTCCTTTTCTTTAAGCTTTGGTGTGTTTCCAAATATAAGAATGGATTGCCTCTGGTCTGCATCTGAGTCTTTCTTTGAAAGAAAAAAAAAGAACCCAGCACACTTGTAAAAAAAAAATATCCAGATTGACAAGTAACATATAACCTGTTTTGCGTACTTTAAGTACAAAAACAAAATATGAGGCATAAAACATGCTGGACTTGGCCCTGACAGCATGTCCTATATCTACAGTTCATGTAAACTGGGAGTGCAGGGCACTGATAACTGGACATAGCTTTTTACCTTGAGTCATGCTGAGAATTTGTGTCACACCTTAGTTACCAGGTCATGTTCTAATCCAGTTTGGAAGTGACCCACATCATCTATTGTACTGGCAGAGACATGGGTGTTGAGGTAATAGCTTTTATTGGACCAACTTTTTTTGGTGAAAGAGACAGAAGTTGGACCAATAAAAGATATGGGAGAGACAAGGTGGGCAAGGTAATATCCTTGTACCAACAGGGCTACAACAACACAACATACATGTAAAACAGCAGTTTGGTGTCCTTTGTGAAATGATTTGGTGGTCACGGTCCAGTTCCCAGTGGAAAGGTATTTACATGACAAAAGTCTCCCTCTGATTCCCTTGTTGGCAGTGTATTGGAAGGGGCTGGAGGCTGAACTATTCTCTCAGAGCTGAAACAAATGGGCATGGCAGTGGGGAAGAAGCCTGTACAGTCAAGCAGTGAGTGAACTGGGGCTAAGGCAAGCTCTCTCCCCCACCATGCCTGCTGGGCATACCCTTTCCCTTCATGTAGACTGACGAAGGAACTGTCCTCTTAGTTGCAAGCCAGGGGAGGGGCAAACTTGCTTACTCTCCTCCTCACTCCCCTTGGCTGGCTGGAAGGAGAAGCCTTTGTGAATCTCATACCAGCTGCTCAGACCAACTTCACTCAAGTGGGTGCTGCAGTACATCCCTCCTAGCTTCTGGAATGGTGTCTCGCCTCCCCTCTTCCTCTCTTGGGCAATGAAGTGAGAGCTCTGCATGGCTCTTTCTGTACCCTGGTATCTTCAGTGCCTCTGTGGGATTTGGATGCTAGGATCTCCACTCTGCTTACTCCTTCGATTTGCACTCAGCTCACTGCATCTGAAACCAGGCTGAGAGAATGCAGCCCTGCTCAGTACTCAGCCCCAGACCTTTTGTGGAAGAGCTATCACTCCTGTCTGCCCTTGACCTGGCACAGGTCAAGCTCCAGTTAAAAAAATATAAATAAATTAGAGAGTGGACTTGGGTTCCAGGGTCAACACCTGGAGGGCAAAGCTAGGTCTCTTGGTCCGAATCTGGGTGGGTGGCAACTGTGCCAGTTGGGTGGATAAACAAATAGTGTGTTCCTCACAAGTGTCAATAAGGCATATTTCACTAGCACTAAATTCACTTAATACCATAAAGATTTCCCTATGCTGGCAAATCCCCATCATTTTGTTGTGCCCTATATTGTCACGTTCAATCTTGAGAATATAATGTTAACTGGATTATCAATAAATGAAAAAGTCCTGACTTCCTCTCTAGAAATTCAACAGATGTTACAGTGCAGAAAGTGCAGAGAAGTTCTACCATCAAAGGATTAATCTAAAGGATTTAATTGGCTGAGAGTAACTTGTGGAAAATGCTTGAAAAAATGTGATTTACAAGGAAGAAAAATGTGTGGACAACTGCGTCTGTCCTATGCCTGCTTTATTAATAAGGACTCTTATCTTTTAAGCCTTTGACAGAATAATGTCTATCTTTGCAGATGCATTTGAGTTTGGTTTTCATGCACATCTTAATGTGATTAAAACAGTACAGTTAATGTTAAGTCATCTGATTTTTCTTCAGTCATATTTAATCTAATAGTATGTATATAATTTTCTATCTGATGTGTATAGAGTTTGATCAGCAGTGGAAAACCAATGACTGGAAGACTAAATACAGATCTTCCACCCTTCCCACTCCTTCATTTTATGAAGTAGTGTGAATAATTCAGCATTAATTAGGATGCTGTGCGGAAGGACTACAGGTCACTTTCTGATCTCCGTTATATAGGTGTCAATCCAGAGTAACTCCAGTATTTTACCATCCCCCAGTGGATTTATTCCAGATTGACACAAAAATAATGGAGATCAGAATCTGGCCTGAATGAAAATGATAAGCACCATGATGGTGGTGCAGTACTAATAAGTAAGTTCCTTGTCTCACAGGGTGGGGGATCCATGCAGATGAAGCGTGTATGATTCTCTTTGCAGGGAGTAAGACTAGATGATTGTATAGACATCTGCTGGCCTTTATCTGTTAGAGTGTTTTCAGTATGAATGCAAACTTGTAAGAGGTTGAAAACGTCTGTTTTCATTGTCACTGAATTCTCATATCGATAAATTAATGTTTCTGTTGTATTTGTAATGATGGCTTAAATTGGTTAACTTGTTTTCAAATCTAGGATCAAAAATGGTTTTAGCCTCGTTTCAAATGCTTTCATTTCTAATGTATATTTAGGAAAAAAGCTTACTTTAAAAAAATACAACAACTTGGTAGATGCAAAAAGATGTATGCATGTAATTCTCATTACATATTAATGAGAGTTACAGTACATGTGTAAATTCTCCATGCATGGAGATGAGAATATTATCATTTCGGGCCAAATTCTGCCTTTTTGAGGCTCTGCATATATATGCATATCAACATTTGTTGCTGTCTGCATGATGCAGGGCAGCATAATTTACTTGAGATGATGCCTTTACCTTTTTTGAAGATCTGTGTTGGATCTGGTTGAGGGCAGGGTTTCTGTCTCTGCGTTTGGCTCTTCTACCCAGCCTTATATAGTAATGTTTTAATCCTTCCTTTTGTTCTCATCTGTTTGTGCAGTGTCTCTCATTATGGCTCTCTAATATAGAACAAGTTTCCTGGCAATTTCTTCGCTGTCCTTCAGTGAGGAACAATGGGCCTAATTCTGATCTCTCTAACATCAGCTTTGCACCACTCTAACTCCACTTCAGTTGAGTTACTACTGATTTACACTGATTTGCACTGATTTGAATCCGATGAAGTGAGCTGTAGCTCACGAAAGCTTATGCTCAAATAAATTGGTTAGTCTCTAAGGTGCCACAAGTACTCCTTTTCTTTTTGCAAATACAGACTAACACGGCTGTTACTCTGAAACCTGATTTACACTAGTGTATGTGAAATAAGAATAGGACCCCATGTCTTTTGTTTGCCTGTAAAGTGAATTATACACATATGATGCCTTGCAGATAACTTCTTTAGTATTTGTTCATCTCACTAACCATAAATCATACCTGAAGAGCTCTGGAGTTTCAGAAGAATAAACAGCTAATTTGAAAGAACGTTACTGGACGTTACGTATCCTGGATCCGATTAGCAAATGGCATGTACTCAGAGGAACAGAGTGTCTAAAATAATGCTGTTTAGGATTGGCTGCTGCAGCAATGACTCTTCAGCCTATATAGTGTAATAATGCTATTTACAGGCAGATGCTAGTCACAGTAATCTTGTAGATAAAAATGTCTCATTAAATATCATTTGATGGATAATACAGAAAGGTGATAAAATCAGAAAAAATATCATCTTTGATTAACTGGAAGCATAAGATGCAACATGATCCTCACTTCTATAACTCCTTTATAGCTAATATACATCAGACCTGACATTCAGTAATACCTGACATACAATTCCTGCAACAATTCCTCTAGGTAAATTCCACTCTCTCATCACTGTCTTTTGGAACTCCACTGGGATACCACCATTTTTTTACCTCTTGACTTTACCCATCACTCACATTGTCTGTACCCTGCAGCAACTTTCCCTTTGGATGAGGAGGGCTGGATGGAAGCCCATTAGTTCTTCTGCCTGGATCAGCCAGAGGAGATGGCCTGGGGACCATGTTCCCTCCCTCAGTATTTAGCACATGGCTGCTGCAGCACTGCAGTCTATGCCACTGCAGGAAGCTTGGTACCAAGCTGGTTACCTGAATTCTGATCCATACATGGCAGTGCATTGTTCTGCCGCTAAAGTATTGGGTTGGCTAGACCATATGTTCTTAAAGATTTAGGAAATAGAGAAGGGTCAAGAGTCTCTTTCACAGATTAAAACTGCTCTGATGGAACCGGAGTTGTTTGACGTGCTGGGTATACAAGGTGGGGATGTCTTGGTTGGAGCATGTTTGTTTTTCAGGAGCTGTCTCTTTATGTAGAAAATGAAAGGCATGGATCCGTGGTCAGGGCAGTAGCCTAGGGCTTGTCCAAGGACTGGATTCAGGTCTCTGCTCTGCCACAGCCTTTATGTGTGACCTTGGCAAGTCACTTAGCTGCAATGTGTGTCAGTTCCCCATTTGTAAAAGCATTTCCTTACCACACTGCTGTGTTGTGAGGATAAATTCATTAAAGACTGTGAGGAGCTCAGATACTACTGTGAGGACTGCAGTATAAGTACATAGGATAGCTAGATCAGGGTGATCCAGCCACTCTTTCTGAACCCACAGATTCAATATGTCAGTGTGATGTTACAAAGTAGAAGTTAAACAAAAATGTTTGCAAGTGAGCGCTTTGTATTGTTGTAACTACTTTGCTGGCCCATATTACAGAATTGCAGGGGGCCTACACTGATGTAATTACCTCAATGCAAATTTCACTAATCAAGGCAAACGCTAACATTATAATCCGATTTAAACTCTTCAAAGGAGGCAACAGTAGAGTTAGATCTGCTACTCCAGTTTTAAACTTTCAAGACCCTCCCACCTCTTTGGGTTTCAGAACCCAGGCTCCAGCCTGATCCTGGAAGTCTACACTGCTATTTTTGAATCCTGCAAGCCCAAGTCAATTGATCCTGGATCTGAGACTCACTGTCACGAGTCTTTTTTTTTTTTTTGCTGTGTAGACGTACTTTTAGTGCCTAATTATTGTAGCACCTCCCACTATTCTGATGCTTCTGCCATATCTGTGGCCTTATAGGTGAGTTAGAGGCTCTAATATTGATTACATTGGTATAAATCAGTGTTGAAGTCACAGGAGTTACAGTGCAACAGCAAACTAGTGTGAAGTCAGGATCAGGCCAAAAGTTTCAGCCTTAACTCTGACTTTCCTGGCTATTTGTGAATCCAGATCCTTAATGTTATTTTACCATAGTTTTTGTATTTATATATATAAACATAGAGTATATTGCTGCCTATTCAAATTTGGAATAGATTGCGGTAAAAACTTATTTCCTCTTTACACATTCTAAATCAGTGCACAATGGTCTGCTTTATGTAAAACACATCAGCCTTGCTTCTCTGCATGTGCACGTTAATTTAACTAAATTAATAGCATTATGATGTGTTCAAAGAGCAGATCTGTGAATGAAGTAGGGAAGGAACTTCTTAAGGTTGCTATTTTGAAGTTTGAATTTAAACACCATATTCAGAGAAACATCTAATGGAAATTCATTTTAACAGGCTTTTGCTTGATGACTTATGTATAATTTCATCAACCAAACACTTCCCTTGACAGAGTATGTTTTGGCTCACTATTGCTCCTGATTCAGTCCGACAGCATTGTAAAGCAATTTATAGTAAATGCATCCTTCGGAAAATTAGCCAAGCATCATTCTGATGGCTTTTTAGGTGATAAGATGAAAATATTAGTTACAGTTCACTGAATATTGCACCAGACTTGTTCAGAACGACTGCTTGGCATGATCCCTGTGAAGGTGTTTTGGCTTCTTTAGTCACATCACTGAAAAGCAGTTGAAATCAAAGTTTGAATTTTGTGTATGTGATGAATTGATAAAGAATTTGGGGCCCAATCCTGCAAATCCTTGCTTACTTAATCCTTCAGTGGGGCCATTTGCATAAGGACTATTGGCATGAAAAATGGTTTCAGCTCTTCAGCCCGATTCAGCAAGGCACTTCAGCACATACTTAACTTTAAGCATGAGCATTGACTTCAATGGGACTACTCACATTCTCAAAGTCAAGCATGTGCCTAAGTGATTTGTTGGATCAGGGCCTTGGCTTGTAACTTTACAAGTAGCGTAACTAGTTCCAGACCACTTTTTCCACTATATCATTCCTACGTAAAGTTTCCACAACACATAACCAATATGTTATTTGTTGTGCACCAATGGTGTAGTTGGGACAGCCCAAATATGTAGCCAAAGAGGCATCCGTTATACAAACCCAATCACAGTATTCCATATTAACGATTCAATATGCGGCAGTAACAGCAAGGCGTATTGTTTGGGGAGCATTACCAGGGCATGCTGTAGCCCTCTTTTAAGAGGGATCAAAGATCTGCAAATTGGGGATCAACTTTTTATGTATGGTACTACAACATTATTGATGGAGCAGCGTTTTATTTCAGATTAAGATTTATAGCTCATTGTTCCAGGGTTGCTTTCCACACAAATAATCCAATAATGGAGTTCAATTGGAAGAAAAGAGTATTTCTATGCCTTCATCCTAGTTAGCCCATATGTGTACAATAACTATTTCTCCACGAGTATAACTCTTGGGGATAGGGAGGGGCAGAAGCTGTGCTGGCAGAAGCTCCCAGAGGCAGTGTGCTTGCAGCAGGCATAATGCCTCTGGGAGGGTTTAGAGAAGCACACGCAGCAGCAGCAGCAGCAGCAGCATCGATCCCCTTCAACAGATTGCAGCCTGCGCTCCCCACTGCCTCCCACACCAGCTCAACTCTGCTGGTTGATGCGGCTGGGAGAGTTAGGCTATGCCTTCCTACTCCAAGTCAGCAGAGTTGCGGGGAATAGAATCCAGGTTTGTTTGTCTCTCCCCCAGGCCATGCTATCTCCCAGAAACTCTGCTTAGAGTGAAGAGGAATGAAACTGTCAAATTGTTTCAGTGCATTGTAATATGCAAACTGTAATTCCAGGTAGTAAAATTGCTTAGTGAAATTGTTGCATGTGCGACACTGATGAGATCGCCTCTGTATACTGTCCTGTGTGCAAGCAAATGTTCATGCATACATGCATCTCTATAGGTACAAGGTATGCAGGGCATATCCGACTGATATTTCTTTATATTCATAATCAATTATTATAACGAACATGTAGTTTTCATGCATGAATGTTTTTCCAGTATTAGACACAATATTGTACGAGTAAAAAAACATTGTATCAGAAAAAACTGTGTGAAACAGCTGACTTATTTTGCTGCTTTGATCCTATTTTCTTGTAAAGGCAGCAAGCTAAATTCTGCTCTGTTACATCACAAAAGTCAACTAGATTGCACTGGTGTAACTGAGAACAGAATCTGACATCTCCCGCCACTAGTAATAATTAAACAAAATCAGGAATGAAATCTGGGTAAAATAAAATTTCTCTTAACTGTGCCAAATACATTAGGACCAGATGCCTGCTGCATGTATATAATCACTTCAATAAAATATCATAAAGGCCTAAATTAAAATCAGATTCACTCCTACAGTGCCTAATGTTAGGTGCTAGGATTTCTGTTACCGCAGAATGGCACAAGGCCAAAAAAATACAACGCTAGCTGCTACAAAGAGCTGACCATCCTCAACTCCCCTTGACTTTAATAGCACATGAGGATGCTTCACCAGCTTTTGCAGGACTGGGCCGCTGGCCAGCAAGAATTTGGGCGAGTCCTTACGATGGGGAAACTATCTAAGACGGGAGCTGGCAGCTGTGGTGGAGGGGCTCTGGGCTGCAGCAGGGGGAGGAGCGAAAGGGGCGGGGTAGGGGCTAGCCTCCCCAGCCAGTGGTTCACGTGCCGCCCATGTCCCCATCCCTCAGTGCAGCACTGACAAATACATAGCTGGAATCATTCTGGCTCACCTATGTGTTAAGTATTGTTAAAATAGGTATTATAATTATAAAAATGTGCTTGTGTTTAGACTTTACTGAATGCTTGTAAGTTGCTTCATGCATTAATCTCTCTTATAACATCCATATCCCATAGTGTATAAGCCTCCGTGATGGGGTAAATCACCAGACAAGAGAGACACTAACTAGTGTAAAATGCTGATCTCCAACAGAAGATGTTACATCCTGGCCAGCAAGGAAGGCCAATCAACACCAGATGAACTATTGTGGAACATTGAAAAGTACAAAAGACTTTGTTGATTGCCCTCTTCCCCCGATCCCCCTCTTACAGCCCCCGCCCCAAAGATGAGTCATGCAAATGAATTCCTCCCATCAGCTGAGTTTGCAGCTCAAAGCAGAAGGGAGAAGGGAATAAAAACTTGTAACAAGAAAAAACATTTTTTTATGCTGCTTGGACTCAGGGAAGGGGGGGTGGTTACTAGGCATAAGCAAAAGATCCCCAGTGCTTAGCCTGGGTTAGCACTAAAGGACATACAGAGCCTGTTTATAAAATAAGCTTCTATTACTTTTTGAAATTTAAGGTTGGAACTCATTAGTGTGTATATAAATTTACCTGTGTTAACCTTGTAAATAACTTGCTTGTTTCCTTTTCCTATTTAATAAATCTGTATATAGTTTATTATAACATTGGCTACAAGTGTTGTCTTTGGGGGCAGGGATAGCTCAGTGGTTTGAGCATTGGCCTGCTAAACCCAGGGTTGTGAGTTCAATCCTGGAGGGGGCCATTTAGGGATCTGGGGAAAAAATTGGGAATTGGCCCTGCTTTGAGCAGGAGATTGAACTAGATGACCTCCTGAGGTCCCTTCCAACCCAGATATTCTATGATTCTATGATGTGAGATCTAAAGTGCAATAGACTTGGGATAAGTGACTGGTCCTTTGAGACTGGGAGTAATGTGAATATTGTTGTGGTTTTTGGTGTAATGGACCATCTATCACAAAGGTAGGCTTGCCTGGGTAGCAAGACAGATTGGAGTACCCAAGAGGATTGTTGGTGACTCCATGTTAATGCTGTTATAGTGCTTGAGGAGTTCACACTTGATAATTTATTGGTGAAATTTGGCTGTGAGTTCTTTGCTTTATTTGGGGTTTGTGCCCTGGTTCTTAACAGTCTGCCCTCAGGTTGGTACCCACACTCTTGAGTCACTGCAGGACAGCTTGACAGCTTTCATCTAAAGTGGTGTGACTGTACTTAGTTTGACTGGTTTGTTGCAGAGACATTTATCAGCTCCTACATGATACTGCAAGACTAAAGACAATAGGGTTTTTGCCATTGACCTTAACAGGAGCATTTAGGACACGTACAATACTTTCTACATGATGCTGAGCTTTGTCTCCACCTCTCTGTCTTGTCTTTTAGACTGTATGCTCGGTGGTGCAGGGTCTGGGTTCTATGAGGGTAGAGTGACTAACACAATGGGGTCCTGATCCTGTAATGGGGCTTGTAGGTGCTATCAGAATACTACTAATAATTAATAATGAACAGTCTCAGCTCCAGTCTATTGCTGGAGTTGGCCTTTACTCTCTAAACTACCCAAATTCAGCCAACAGGTTTACACATGTGGTGAACATGCTGAAGAGAAGAGAGGTGAAGATTTGAGGAAAATATAAGGAATTTGGAATGGATGGAATTTGGCCCTATATGTAGAAGAGGTGCTACTTAATAGAGTTGTTCTCTCTTTTTCAATTGCTGCACTAGGTGTGTGCTAGTGTGTTTTAGGGCAATAAACTTGTCACACTGAATAATGGGGTAAAATAGCACAGTTGCACACAGAGCCAAAACCAAACCTCAGAGCATTTTAATTCGCTAACTCAACAAATCACATTTTAGGAAATAAGGAAGATGGAAAAATTAGAAAATTGAGTGGAGCCTTACTTGTGTAGAAGCCACATGAGTCTGAATGAATCCAAATATTATTTATGGAAGGAAAATATTCATGTTCATTGCCAGCTATTAAATCTTGTTTATCCTTCTTTAAACTAACCAGAAACACATTTTGTCCAAATGCTTTTTAACGGTTTCAGTGCTGTGATTATATTGTAACTCTGTTCCTGCTTTTTATATTTGTAAAAAGAAAATAAATAATACAGGCTCTGACCCTGCAGCTGGAAATCCCAGTGGGAGTTCTGCCTATGACCCGATTCAGGCAGGGCGCTGAAGCACATTCCTCAATTTCAATAAGTGTTTAAGTCTACTGAAGTCAATGGCACTTGAGCAGATCCTTAAGTGCCTTGTTGAAACGGGGCCCACTGGAGCGCCCACAGTCAACCCCTCTCTTGTTAAAGGATCATAGGCTCACTTCTGTAAACTTTGACTCACCTGACTAACCCAAGCTAGTTCAGTGGTACTACTCATGGGAAGAAAGACTATAGATTCCAAAGCCAGAAGGGTCCATTGTGATAATATATTCTGACCTCCTAGATAAAAGAACATCCCCAAAATAATTCCTGGAGCATATCTCTTACAAAAACATCCAATCTTGGTGAAAAAATGGTCAATGATGGCGAATCCACCATGACCCTTGGTAAGTTGTACCAGTGGTTAATTACTCACATTGTCAAAAATGTATATCTTATTTCCAGTCTGAATTTGTCTAGTTTCAACTTTCAGCCATTGGATCATTTCTCTGCTAGATTGAAGAGCTCATTATTAAATATTTTTCCCCATGTAGATTCTTAAACACTGTAGTCAAGTCGCCCCTTAATCTTCTCTTTGTTAGCTAAATACATTGAGCTCTTTGAGTCTATCACTATAAGACATGTTTTATAATCCCTTAATCATTCTCATGAATCCTCTTCAATTTATGCTCATGTGAGGAAGGGTTTGCTAATTTTAATTTCCTTTTTATATTCTACACAGAAATTTTTTAACTAGATATAATGTGGCCAATGAAATCAAATACAAGTGCCACATCTACCATGCCTGCAAAGTTCCGATCGGACAGCGATACTATAAAATCAACCAAAATGTATCAACGTAATCGCTGCACAAAATTAACAATAACTCCAGTTGATTTCTTCTTTATGCTATGAACCACAAAAAAGCTTTGTTATCTGTCTTCAGATAAAGGTGGGTTAGCTTCACCATCTTTTAAACAACATGATGGAAGCATTATTTTTCTTCCAAAAAATAAGGCAGAGGTGTACAGATTATCACACTTCAGTAATAAACATGAGTAGGTGCATGAGTAGCTTCTGCTAGAAGCGGATATAAAGAGTAAACATCTGTAGACAGCATTATAGTTGAGAACTGTATGTATCGTCATTCTATTGGATGGCTGCAGTTGTGTTGATGGGTGTGTCCTCATATCTGTGGACCCGTATGTAGCCTTGACATCTTGGACATTCTGGGTCACTTTATTGTCAGAAGTTATGTTTGTTTGACGTACTACTCTCTGCCTGAAAAAAAAAACACAGCCAGGCTGAGGCTACCATAAAAGAAGACACTGACCTCATAAATTTTGTTTGGGAAAGCAGTTGATAAACCGGGATGGGATCAAAGGTAAAATTAAGATGTATATTTTTAAAGAATAGCTAATCAAGCAGCCTGCAGACAAATCTCTGTTAGCCGGGCAGTCTCAGGTTCAGTGCCAGCAGTAAATTACAACCACCTGATGTAAAGTGGAAATGGATAGAACCCATGCCTCTGAAGTTAGTTAACAATGCAGTTGACTTGAGAACAAATGTATTTCATATGATATGGCTAGAGTGTATTGGCTACTGCCAAGGATCACACAGGGGAAGTGAAGAAGCAAGGTGCGGAGGTGGCATAAAGCTCACTATTGTATTCCCCTGGTCTTGGGGCTGCTTTCTACAGGGCCAGTCCCCAGGTGTAGCTAGAGCAGCCTGAGGAAGCCTCTAACTTACACCAGCTGGTAAGGTCTGGAAGGGCTGAATCAGCAGGCAGAAATCAGAATGCATGGTTGCCCTTTGATGCACATTCCTCCAGCCAAAGGCCCTACCCTGGTAGTTAGAAAGACAGGTGTCATAGCAGCCTCTCCATTGTCTCTGTGTGACAGGAGGAACTGCTGCTTGCACCAGTTAAAAAAGCACTTTTTCGGGAGCTCTGGTTTCCTTGCATTGTGGTATAGCTCCCCAGTGAAAGGGCTACATATTTGCAAAGAACACAGATCATTCATGATACAAGGACAATTCCTCATGTTCCATGTGTGTTTTCTCATCAGCTCTCTACGTTAGCCTTTGATCAGCCTTTATGTAAGTTCTAAACTCAAGATGGGGCTTCAGTCTGAGGACTCTGTGCAGAGAAAGGGGAAACACTGTCAATACGAAAGGAGTCGAATCCCCTCATCCCCCAAAGAAATCAGTCCTCAAAGGGGCCTCTTTGAAGAAATCCCATCTGCATGAAGGCCTAGAAACCCCCTGCACTGATTAAGGTAATGGTCTGAAGTTGCTGACAGGGTGGGAGGGAATACTGAATGCCCTTGAAAAAATAAAATAAAATAAATCCCTTTCAATAAATTTTCCATTGGGTGATGAGCTCACTGAAAACATGGTTCAGAGCTTGCTATATTTTAATGTTCAGACCCTCTGCCATGCAATGAGAAATTGTACATTTAAAAAATATAATCCTACCATTTTATAAAGAAATGGACCTTTGATAGCTAATGTAACATAGACTTTACTTGATTACAAGTTTGCAAAAGATTTTAAAGCACTAACTCACGTTTTCTGAGTATAGTTTCTACCAGCTGTCTGAGTGAAGAAATCAGGAGTTGAGCTGCATTCCATTAATTCTAGCTTTATAAGATTGTATTAATCCTACAGAGCCACTTGAGAAACATGTCATTGGAATTTGAATAGAAAGCAAAGAATTAAAAAGGCACGGAGACCTGCAGATTCCCAGCACTGTGAAAGGCAATTACTGTAATCATGTTGTATCATCGTATATTCCTGTTGAAGTAGAATGATACCATTATCCTAAAGAGCTAAGATACTAAGAAAAAAAGACTCAAACCAAGCTTTACAGACAGACGTGCAGGGGTGGTTATTAATACTGGGAAATGATCAGGACTTCCTCCAGGATTCTTTTGCCAAGTGGACTTTCTCAATTTGCAGTTTACACTTCTCTTTGAACAAGTATTGATGGAAAGGCAGAGGAGCTCAAAAGGGAATCCTTCCTGCTTGTATGAATTCAGGGTAAAGCACTAAATAATTCCACAGCAACAAATAATAAATATTTATATACAACCTTCATCTCAAATTGCTTTCTATGCTATGGACCCCAATCCTGAAAACCTTTATTCAGACTACAATAGGAATAAGTCTTTAGATACTTGTGCAAGTCAGTTTTGCAGCTCAGGTCCTGTGTAGACAAGAATCACTTCAATTACTATTGAAATGCAGCCAACTCTGAGGTGGAATGTGACAGCTTTTTGAAGAAATTTATTTCAGCAGAATATAATTACCTTTACAGGACTATAGCCAGGCAACTTGAGTTAACACTCTAATTAATTTTGTGACTATCTTGGCCAAATACTTTTAGCAATCACAGTTAGCATTTTACTTTATAGCTCTTTTGAGTAACTCTGGGCTTGTCTACACCATGCAGCTTTTAGCAACAAGGCTGTGTCGACACAGCCTTATTGCTAAATGTCGGCACGTGTAAACGCTCTTTGTCAGCACTTTTGCCGACAAAATACTTCCAGCCCTGCGAGTGGTGTTCGCTTTGTCAGCAGGAGAGTGCTCCTGCCAAAAAAGCCGCGTTCACACTGCCACTTGCTGCGGCAAAACTTCTATCTTTCGGGGTTGGGGGGGGCTTTTTTAAGTACCCATGAAAGACAAAGGTTTTGTCGACAACTTGGTGGTGAGACCAGTCCAGTGTCTCTGAATCAGCACAGTGTCCCCATGCCTTTTACTGTGGTATTGGCTTAAGACTATCTCCCAGGGCTTGCCTTCACAATTGGGTCATGTTGAAGCATAACCTTGAGGACTCATGTTAACTAATGCAACACTAAACATCCGTCTGTAGTCAACACTTAGGCAGGGATGATCACATTTGATATCCTATCAGATGATTGTAGATAAACCTATGGGATTACCTATGATTAATTGGCACAAGAGGCTAAATACGACGGTCCCTGTCTTCACTGAGTGAGGAGTTGTATTACATATTATGCTAATTACCACAACTCCTCAAGGCTGTGATGAGAACTGGTCATGAAAAGGAAAAGATTTTTTTGCCAAAAAATTGGAAATTTCAGTTTTCTTTCCAAAATGGAATGTGTTGGTGGTTTGGTTTTTTTTTTAATTTAATGAAACATTTTGTTAATAAATTTTGAAAATTTGTTTTTTTTTGTTTCCTCCTTTTCTTCCCCCTCCCTCCATATTTTCCTGTTCCTCATTGACTAAGATATAACCAGTTATGTCCAGGTTTTTATTTCACTTTTCATTTTCCTTTATTTTGTTTTTTTCATTTTGCCACTCTGTAAGTTTTCAAAAGTGAAAAGGGCAATTTTTCTACTGAAAACAAGTTTTGAACAAAAACAATTTGACCAGGATTGTATCTTAACTACTACACGAGGAGAACATAAACCATTCCCAAGGCAACGTGTCATCTTCTTCGCCATAATTCTTTATATTACTGTAAGAGCTAACTATATCTCAGCTTGATCTATAACTTTCTGTATATTCTCATTCATATATACTATATTCAGAGATCCCTATACTCTGTGACAAGCTGGGCTTAAATATTGTGGCAACTTCATTTAATTAAAAATCACAAATTTTCCTTTAAACATGCAAATGAAAAATGCAATCAGTACAGTAGCCCCTCTGTTGTTTCTTTGGATATTCAATGTATTTTATGCTGGTCTCACATTTTCAATTTTCAGTATGCCAAAGAAGCTGGAGGTTTTGGAAGCTAGTTAGGTGATGATTGGGGCTTTTGGCCTTAGGGACACATAGGGAGATTTTGGGAGGATAGTTAGTTTTCCCAGGTTTCTGGGCGGGGACTTGAGCCGGTGTTATTTGATACCAGAAGGAACTCCTAGATAATGGAACCTAGCCCTTTTTGCTGCCAGCAACACCTGGCAGAAGGGTTACAGTGAAATAGCTAACAAGGTTGGTATCTAAACTGTCATCTATACATGTAAGAGTTAAAATTTCATTGAGATGAATGAGTCCAGTTTGTACCTCTGAGCTATTGGAAGGCCTTTTCTATAATGACAGCCAAACATTAACCCAAAGATTGGGGCGGGGGCAATTAACATACTGATACCCTATTAGGAACCCAGTGAAGGACATAGGCTTCCATCTCCGAGGATTAATAATGGAAAGGAGAACCAAGTACAATTTCTAACATGTAAATCATAATTATCTGTAATCATAATTACTGCTACTAACATGAAAGCTCTACTAGTGTGGCATTACTGGTCCCCTGATCCTCTTTCCCCCATTCCTACTGACTGGTTGTTACATCCTCTTATTGCATCTTACCTTAATTAAAATTTGTAAGTGATTCAGGTCAAGGGCTATTTTTTACTGTTTGTACAGCACCGAGCACATTGGGGCCCAAGTGTGATTGCGCCCTCATGGAGCTACCATAATATCAATACATACAATTTTTCTTTGTTTTTACCTGTTTTTTCTCTCTCATTCTTAGTGTCTTGTGGAACTGGATCTGTCATTTGGATTTGGCAGTCAATGTGGGGATCCAGGGGCTGACTGAAAATCCCAAGAGATGAACAAATCTTGACATTATGTGGAGGAAGAGAAAACAGCGGGGGTCAACTGGAACAGCGGTTCTCAAGGTAATAAAAGGTTCAGGATAGGTTGCAGGGCCTGCTAGGGAAGGTCAAGAATTTTCCATTAAAAAAACAAAGTTTTAGACTCGATGAAATCTCTTGTGGGAAAAATATCTCTGCTTTCCATGGAAACGTTCCATTTTTCATCAAAAAGCAATGCCTGAAAATGGAAATATTTCAGTTCTGAGATGTCACAGTGATGTTTCCTTGGTGCTGTAATTGGTGAGTATTTGTGAAAGTGTTGGTGAACCTGGAAAGACTCACAAATTTCAGCACAAACTGATTATTCATCCAAAAACCAATACCAGAAGTTTGTTGTTCGTCTATTTCTAGTTGCTCTCTCTTTTTAGATATTCTTTTAATATGTTATGTTTGTTAACTTGTACTAAAACTCATGGATCCAGGAAATTTCATGAACACATTAACAAAACCCAGAAGTTTTTCCCAAGTGAATGCTGGAATAAAACTGGGTTGAAGCAGAATGTGTTTTGGGCCCGATCCCATGCAGAGGGTGTTATCTGGTGGTGGACACAGACAGCTTGATTTTCTTTTTCATTAAGAGTAAGTTAGAAATAATTCTATCAAAATCAGTGGAAACGTACTGGTCTAAAGCTAGCGAAAGGGAGAGGAGAATTGGGTGCAATTTATAGAATGTAGCAGGATCCACTGTGCCTTTGTTCCAAGAGACCAAACTCTGGGAGCTTGAGCTCACAACTTACATTGTATCGGTCATGCTGGCACCAAGCGTTTGTAGCCCAGTTCAGAGAAGCATGGGTCATTAAACACTAGTGCAAACTCTGCTGACACCAGGGATGAATTAGGCCCCCTGTGTTGTTGGATGGGATCAGATTTCCAGTAGAGGGAGGAGGGGAAAGGAAGGTTACTGAGCCACTCAAATCCTCTCTCCTTCATTAGGTCTCAGCTGCACAATGTGTTCAGGAGAGTCCCAAGTC
This sequence comes from Caretta caretta, assembly GCF_965140235.1. Classification (NCBI taxonomy): domain Eukaryota; kingdom Metazoa; phylum Chordata; order Testudines; family Cheloniidae; genus Caretta; species Caretta caretta. The sequence goes on from NC_134210.1 coordinate 49,889,247, forward strand.
TAAACTGGGAGAGAGAGAAAAAGGTGCGGGGAGGAATGGACTTCTTGATATTTGCTTTCCCATTGGAAATTGCAACAAGACATTAAGCAACAGGGATTTTCTCCACTCAGTTGACTTAGAACAGCTGCTCACCAATTTCTTCAGCCCTGGGAGGAAAAGCAGAACTTTGCCCTGGGTCTGAGCAGCTTTTCAGAAGCAATCCAAGTCAACCTTCCACTCAATGACTTCATTCAAAGCTGGTTTATATCATGAACAGAAACTCCATTTATTTATTTGTAATAACTTCAGGGTTTTATGGACCTGCAAGGGGATGTAATTTAAGAAAACAGCGGCAAGCTTTTTCAAATACCAAGGTTTCAAAATAGGCCCTGTAAAAAACTTGTCAATGGAAAGAGTTCATTATTAAAAATCAAAAACTGCAGCAAAACATCTTTGTAGAGGACTTTGGAGCGAGAGCTTCTGAAACTTTCTGTCTGCAATACATAACCTTTAAATGGCTTAAGGAAAAGATGAGCATCCTTCAAGTCACTGAACTGGCTTCTGAACGGGATTGGTGATCGTAAACTACACTATCTCAATGGCACAATAAGAACATTTTAATTTAATTTTATAGAAAGAGAATTTAACAGCTCTGATTTTAAAAAATACTCTAACTCCCACTTCAAGCTCAGGAGAGTCAGAGACTGTCTTCTGAGCTCTGCCCGTGAACTATCAGTGCCACCGTTTCCATGTGGAGAGCAATACATTCCCATCTCCCAGGCATGTTTGGGGGTTTAGAATACTTTAGAAAAATTAAGAGTCTCAGTTGCTGGAAGGCAGTTCGAACAGGTGACTGAAACAGCGAACCGGCGGACAAAATCCTAGGTTTCATTCCCAACCCACTCCATCAACTTGGGCAAGTCATTTCACCTCTTGGTGCCTCACTATCTATAAACGGGAGAATGCTTACTGCTCATTGCAATGCACGTTGGGGCTCTTGGGCAGAGGATGTTGTATAAGTGCAAGAGCCAATATAACCAGAAAGTAAAACAGACACAACCCTTGTTAGTGACTCAGACGCCACCACATAGTGATTGGTTTCCATTTATCTGACAGAATAGACTGGCCATCCACCCAACAGCATGGGACAGAATGGGTTCTCTTACCTACTCACACAGGAGCCAAAGCACAGGCTGCCAAGCTGCCCAGACAACTCATCCCAGCACACTGCGCGTCCACCCATGTAACAGAACACACTGTTTCCCAACTGGACCACCATGAAACCCAGCTGTAGGGTGCAGTGACCTCGGGGCTACCAGTTTTTAATGGCTACAGCAAAGGAATGTTAACCCTTTCCTTCCTTTTTGTTAAATTCAGAGGTAAAGAGAAGTAAGTATTGATAGGAGCTGATTGAAAGGGGAGAGCGGCAGCGTTGAAAGTAGGGAGAGGGAGACAGAGAAGTTCAGCATGAAGGTCAGCATGGGAGGAAGAACAATGAGGGGGATTGGACAGGCAGGGAGGCTGGCCAGAAGGCTAATTTAAGAATTACCACTCTAAGAGCCTACGGAAGGAGATCCAGCTACCATCAGGTATGCACAGCAGAGGAGTGGCCTGCTGGATAGATGCAGCTGGGACTGGATTTAAAGCTGCAGAGCCAGCTCTGTGAAAAGAGTGGCACTGGGCGCACTGCAACCCTTTGATCTGAGCGACATCTCAGAACTAACCAAGTAAGAATGCAGAGACCCTGCCCATGATGTCAGGAGTTCTGGGTGCCGTTGGGCTGAGCCAGCCATGCTAATCTCTGTGGGCAGCACATCTCGGACATCTCCTATAAGGAGAGCACTGTCTCTCCTTAGGATCTGAGACCATAACAGGCTTTCATCGCTTCCGCCCAGAACACCATGGGGTGGCTATTACATCCATCATTCTATTGTTCACTGTGTGGAGGCACTGGAGATTCCCAAGGCCACGTGTGATGACAATCCAACTTTGGAACTGCTGTGTGGGCAGTACTTTAGTATTCTTTTGCTGTCTGTGTATTGTGTGTAGTCTTGAGGATGCCAGCACACAGCTAAATTAACTCTTGACAAATCCTCAAAAATCGTCCATTGCAAATGTGGAGTGGAGGATGGTGCGCTTACTGCTTGTGAAAAGGCACCATGACAGTGCAAGAGCCTGAAGACCTCTATTTATAGATCAAGTACATCAACAATACAAACTTCCATATGGCACCTCACTAACAAGGCTGAGCCCTCTGGAGGAGTCACTTAGGAGCAGGAGAAGTTAGTCTCCATATCCATTTGGTTTTTGGCTTCTCTAATGAGAATGCCATCAGGGCTACTACCACTGTTCTCAACCCACCTCCACAATCCTCCCTTAGTTTTACCACTGCCCTCCCACATGAATACCAGCCCTCCTCCAAATAGAGTTGTGTTCTCCAAGCTCTCAAGACTGTTTATTTTCTTTCCCTGGTTGCAGTAGTCCTGAAAAGTCCAGAATCCATCTGTACATGACAGGAGCAAAGCTGCCTTCTGGGGGCCGGTAAGGTTGTTGAGGTGGACAGGCAGCAGAGGGAAAGTGAATGGGTTCAGGAACTCTGAGAACCATGAGTAGGCAAGGCAGCTGGGAGGCAGACAATATACAAAATAAAATATAGATAAACAAGAGGCTTCTCTTTTGCTCCATCATGCTTTGCATTAGGGTAGGAACCCCAGTTCTGGGAGGAGAAGAATTGCTCTCTTGCAAATGACCCCCTTGAATCAGAAGCTTTACCAAGGTAACTACCCCAGCTGCAGTGAAATAAGGCAGGAGATTAAAAATCATATCATTAAAAAACTTCTCCCTTCCCCCTGTCCCAAGCCTATGGCAACATTCACAGCTGACCTAATGTGCCTTCCAAATAAAAACAGGGGTATATATTATGTACCTTCCGCTATGCCTGGGATGGACTCTTGCGAGCTTTCCTTCCCAAGCCCATCCCCTGCTGCTCTGGGGCAGAGTGTTCAGCTTTCCCACCAGGATGAGTAAGGAAAATACCTTGTTTGGGCTCACAGACTGAATTGTTTTTCCCAACAAAGCTTCAGCTTGGTTCAGGCAACCCTGATATTCCCAAGTTTTCCAGGGCTTTTTTTCCTCCTCGAAGAACACATCACCTAGTGTCTGCCAGGCTTCTGCTTCTTGTTTGACATCCCTTATTTACAAAGCAAACAGAATGTTCCTTTTAACACACATCATGCTAAGTTTATTAATGAAGAAAACAATCCCAGGGGGTCAACCCAGGGGACCCTTGAAACCTGCCAGCAAAAACTCTTCAAACGCTCAACGCGTCAGATCCTCTAAAACGATATTTCACACAATGAAGTAAAAATAATATTTTCCTTTTGGCCTTTCCAGCCGCTTTTGGGGTAAGCAGACAGAAATTATTTTCTTACTTTGCTCCCAGAGCACAGATCTGTATGAAGCTGCGTTTATTTGTTTAACACGATGATTTCATCCTAAATGTCTCGACAGCAAATAGTTGGTGGTTTAATAAAGGCCCTTTGAAAGAAAGGCCTGAGCAGTTATTTGTACAGGGAAAATGCAAAGTATGCAGCTCTCAGGAGGAGAGATAGAAATGGCTGTTGTGATTAAGGGGGTGCGGGGAGGACCCTGAACTCCTCTCTGTCTGCAAGGGGAGAACAGTAATTCCTGGGCTCTGTTTCCTCAGGCTGAGCTGCCACGTCTGACTATAGGGATGGAAGGAGTCTGACCTTATTATTAACAAATGACTGATACTCCCTTTCCACCCCAAAGCAAATACTTTTACAAAAGACAAAGGACCCATTCTTTGTACATTGCCATTAGATTATGAAAATAATAAAATGATGATAAACACACTTGTATTGTCTTGTGGCACCAGTACAGTAATCTGGAGGGAGAAATATGTGCTGAAGCTGTTAGAATAAATCCTCAGACTTTATGGGGCTAACTCAGCATGGGCCAGGTTTTCCAAAGGTGAGTACAGGATTTGCACCTACCAAATGCCCATGTGCACCTGTTGTGCCGGCATAAACACTTGTCCGTGTCTCCAAAAATGTCATTAGCAGGGTGGATGCATACAAACACAACTGGAACTGCAAATTACCCTATTTGCACACACAAATGCCTGTTTGCAGGCACAATGGGTGCACACACAATTTTTGTGGATGCAGTTAATGCATGCAGTGTGGCAAAATTTGGCTCGAAAGGCACAGAGAAATAAAATCTTGGAGATATTTCATTTGGACTATTTTCATCTGGCTGTGCAGTATTCTTTGTTTGGTTTCTGCATATGAGAGCAAACAGTCATCTGATTCTTGACCTTGCATCTGCCTTTAAGTAGATGTGTGTCTGAACCACAGAGATTGGATCAAGATAAAAATCCAGGTCCAAACATTCCCAAAATTCATTGTTTTTTGGATCTAAGATTTGGTACTGGCCCACTTCTGATTTAAATGTCCTTTTAAAAAAAAATGCATCCAATACTGTTTGATGCTTGACAGTAATTCTAAGGTCTATCAGAACTTTATTATGCATAAATTATGGAGTTTGGATTAATGGTTCATCTTAGTTTAATGTTAGGGTTTTTTTAATATGTTGTACAATGTAATAACAATGACCCATAGCTATAAGTAATGTACCAGGCCAAATTCAGTTCTTTTAACCAGGTGGAAGTTTGGAGTAACTCTACTGAAGTTGAAGATACCTCAGAGGAGTTAGTCCAAGTTTTGTTTGGTATAAAACTGAGAACACAATTTGTCTCATAACCTTTTCCCTCCTAATGTAACTCTATAATCTTCAGGCCAAATATTTTTGTCATATATATAAGGGGAAAGCATTTCTTGACAACGTCATCTGTGAGTGTTTTAATTGCCTTTTCTCCTTCTGCTAATGATATTACTTACACTGTCACTGAAATTTGAAACAAAGTTAACTGAAGGGCTTCAGCGGATTCAAGCTTTTGTCCAAGGATCACTGAAACCCTTTGATGTGAAAAATAGTTGTGGGGTGTCATTTATCTTACCCAATATGTTCAGATTGTGCAATTTAGAGTGACACATATGGCAGCAGAAGTATTGCAAAATTCAGTACCATCTATTTATGCAATATTCAGCAAAACATATTATATATTATTTGGCTATGAACTGTACAATAATTGCAAACAGTCAAATAATTAAAAGAAGAGATCCAAACAATGTGGATGTCCTGAACTTTAAAAATGTGGGGAGAATGCACACAAAAAAGTGGGAATATGGGGTAGAAGGGAAGTTAAATAACATGGCATTGCTTCCATGAATGTACAAAGTAACTATAAGTTCTTTAGAATGGAGATTATGGGCTAGCTTTCAGTTTTACTCAAACCAGCATAACTGAGATCAGAATCTGGTCCATTGCATTTGAAGTGTTTTTAAAGTGACATAGACATTTATTCTACAGTAGAAATATTAACTGGAGCTGGTTAAATGCTGATAATTGAATACTAAAATTTGTAAACATGGGGGAGAGGAGTTGGCTTGGTGAGGGATTCAGAAACCAGTCCTATTAGCTGAGCATCTATTCGGTGTTCAGAAATATTCATTCAATAGCATGAGCAAGGAAATGGCAACTTGAGCTTTGAGTCATGTGACTTAGTTTCTGGTCCACGATTTGATGACCTAAGCTGGACGCAACTCATTGTGGGTTTGTTTCTCTCTGGTGGACTTGATAGTGTGAGCACTTTTTGAGAGAGTTGTCAGGACATATTAATAGAGAAGCAGGATCCCTAGGGAATTGTCAGATGAAGGAGATTTATAAACATCTCTTTCCAGCCTGTTTCTCACAGCACTAGTGAATCCAAGTATGTGTATTTGACCAAACCATCCGGACCACCTCCGAAGTGCAGTGAATTAATGAATACCAATGCAAGAGGGCAAAGGACTCACTGGTGTCTGGTAGTGAGTTTCAGATGGCTTGACCAGTTGAATGTACCGCAACTCACTAACGTCATAACTTCTATCTAAAAGGTGCTCTAAAAGACATTAATAGAAAGCTAATATCTTAACGATCATTAATATTATTGCATGGTATATATACATAAGACAAATTCAAAATTACAAACATTGAGAATTATGTTCTTAAAGTGTGTCTTCCAGGCAGGGCTAACATAACCCCAACCCTCGACAAAGGAATGTAGTTCTGCCATATGGAAGATTTTTCTAAGGTACATTGAGACAATGGGAATGCAATTGACATAGAAGGTAAACAGGATCATCATGCCAGCAAGGGGAGGAGACAATCACTCAGCATCACAGCACAGGGAGGAGATAGCAGGAAGCAGATCAATGTACATTTTAGCAAACACCAGCATGGGAAGAAGCCAGCCTGGTACTTCCTCTACTTGGACAATCCATGTTGCCTTCCTCACAGCTTGAATGAACTTTACTTTGGAGTGTAATCTTCAGAAGAATCAATTTCAAAGGTCCCCTGGACTATAAAAGAGAGGGGCAAAGAATCCCAAGTTGTCTTTCATCTAAGATGACAAAGAAACAGAGCACTTTGGACTTTGTGGGAGAAACTGACCAGAGGGGTTGGTCAGCCATCTTGCTGGAAGACACATTGGAAAGGAAAATACCTTGAACAAAGGCTGTAGCTTTTTGTGTTAAATCTTAGACATCAGAAAGCTTTTTTTCACTCTTATTTTCTTGTAACCATTTCTAACACTTCCCTTATACTTGAATTCACTTAAAATCCTATTTCCTTTCATTAATAAACTTGTTTTATTTTTAATCTAAACTACCACAGTGTTGTGTTTGAATTAGTGTTTGTTAACTCTGGTCAATGGGATAAACTGTGAAGTTTGTCTCTTTTTAGGAATTCTGAGTATTCCAGGAGAGGGCTGGGAACTTCAGGGCAGATGGTTTTGGGGAAATTTGGGACAGGGAGTGTGTTGGGGACACCTCTGCATAAGGTAACTGGGTGAGAGAGACTACAGTTGGGGCTGCTGTGTTGTAGACAGGCTGCTGGAATCAGAGTTGCTGAGTCAGAGTGGTTGAATGCACAGACACGCAGTGCATGCTTGTCTGCAGGTTGTCAGTGTTCAGGTTGTGAGCCACAGCAGCAGAGCATTTACGGTGCCTGAGGTTACAGGGCAGGAAGTGACACAACCCCTCACTGCTCTGGTTTGCATCCCAGATTGTGACAACCAATGAGACAGAACATGGTCAAAATTGTACCAATGTTACATGCACAAAATTCTCTGTTACTCGTACACTCTAGGGGCACCCACCTTTACCCAGTTCCTAGGGATCAAGGTGTAACCCTCTTAATTTAGGCACCCATCCTTACCCTTCCGTGAGCTCAGGGTGTAACCTAACACTCTGCAGGTTTGTGGGATCTTTTACCATTGAAAGAGCCTTACACAGTAATATCCTACTTAACCTCTATGTATTAACAACCACCAAAAGAGAATACACATGCTAAGAATACAATGCGCACCACTCCCAATAAGGCGGATGAATTTTCGGGATGGCCAGTCAGGATCAGGTCATCTGGGGACTTCAGCTTCTGCATGGTATCATTAGCAGAGTATTGAGGTCTTGCAGCCCTGATCTTGGGGCTGTATCCTGGAGTTGGTTCCAAAGAACTTCCTTTTGGTCCCCAGTTTATATAGTGAAACATGCTTAGCTGTACCTTAACCCATCATTTTACTAAAATATTACTAAACAATCCTAATATATTGTAAAACAATCCTTTAACCAATCATACCCCACCACCTTAAGTGATTTACACTTGGCAAAATTAATTATGTAACAGACAGAAACAATCAAACGACCAGACAGATAAACAATAGAGAAGTGGGGACCATAAAAACAAAACAATAGAAGTATAGATTTTACAATCACAACTGTTGATAAGTGATTTCTTGCCAGATAGAATACTGTCAGACAAAGTTTTCTTTAACTATCTTAAGATCTGTTTCTTTATCTGGTGATGGTGGGTACTAGTAGGATAGTATCACCTTCCTAACAGCCCAATATTACATTGTTTTAATGTAATTTAGATGGAATGTGAGGATGTGACTTTCTGCTTCTTAGCTAATGGCTGCTGCTCTCTGCAGGAAAAGGCCTTATCCTTACACCAAAGCCAAATCTGCAGAATATTCACATTCTATCCCCCCCCCCACACACACACACACACCGTCCCAGCGTTCTTCAGCATGTTCTTATAACAGCTCTGCATACATTTTAAAAAATATTTTGACCACAGCTTGCTATTTTTCTAAGACTGAGATGGTGATCCAGGACCTATAATTCACACTTTATACTAATATTTCACATAAGACAGCTTTACAAAATGCAGGCTTCCTATAAGTTTGAAAAATAATGTGCTTCCTATTAAATCAACCACTTGTGCAAAAATGACAAAAAACCCAGCTGGGAATAGTTCTGGAGTCCTCAATCATTTATGATACAGTCCATGTAATTTCTAAGGTTCAAATCAGCCTTTCTACTTAGTTTATTACAATGCTGACAAATCAAAACCCACAAAGAGGTAGTGTGATGGGGAAGTTTGAAGCGGCATAACAAAGAGAAGCCTGATTGGCTGGGAGTATGGACTGCATCTAGAGGTTTAACTGGTCTGTTGTTCCATATATATGAAGTGGAATTTTCCTAACGCTGTATAAAAAGGTGTCTGATCATAAGAGTTGCTGAGCACTCCCAATTCCCATTGACTTACATGGGGATGGAGGCCACAGAGCTCTTTATAGGACTGGGTGCTTGGTTTCAAATGCATTTGTATTAAATTAGGCCATGTCTATACACAGAGCACTGCACCCGCGCAGCTGTACTGATGCAGCTGCGCCATGGCAGTGTATCTGGAGAGATGCTCGATGCCAGTGGAAGAGAGCTCTCCCTTCAGCATAAAAAACCCCACCTCCATGAGCAGCAGAAGCTATATTGGCCGGAGAAGCTCCCCCACCAACATAGTGCTGTGTACAGGGATGCTTATGTTGATGTAACTTATGTCGCTCACGGGGGTGGTTTATTCACATCCCTGAGCAGAGTAAATTACGCCGAAATAGGTAGGGTGACCAGGTGTCCGGTTCTCGATTGGAACACCCAGTCAAAAAGGGACCCTGGGGCTCCAGTCACCACCACTTACCGAGTCGTTAAAAGTCTAGTCAGCGGTGCTGCAGTGCTAAGGCAGGCTAGTTCCAACCTGTCCTGGCTGGCTCCACGCTGTGCCCCAGAGGCAGTCAGCATGTCCAGGTCCTAGGCGGGGGGCCACGGGGCTCCACACGTTGCCCTCACCCTGAGCACCGACTCCACACTCCCATTGGCCGGTTCCTGGCCAATGGGAGAAGGGGGGTTAGTTCCTTCAGGCGAGAGCAGCGTGTGGAGCCTCCTAGCCCCCCCGCCAAGGACCCAGACCTGCTGGCTGTTTCCAGGGTGCATGCAGCATGGTGCCAGGACAGGCAGGCAGCCTGCCTTAGCCCCCTCGCTGTGCCGCTGTCCGGGAGGTGCCTGAGGTAAGCTCACGCCCCGACCCCCAGCCCAGAGCCCTCTCCCACACCCTGAACCCCTCATCCCCAGTCCCACCCCAGAGTCTGCACCCCCAGCTGGAGCCCTCACCCCCTCCTGCATCTCAACCTCCTGCCTCAACCCGCAGCCCCCTCCTGCACCCCAAACCCCTCACCCCCTCCCACACCCCAACTTCCTGGCTCAGCCCGGAGCCCCCTCCTGTACCCTGAACCCATAGGTGCTGGAACTAGAGATGCAGGGGTGCTGCAGCACCCCCTGGATTGAAGGGGTTTCCATTATATACAGGGTTTACAGTTTGGTTCAATGGATCTCAGCACCCCCACTATAAAAATTGTTCTAGCACCCGTGCCTGAACTCCTCATTTCTGGCCCCACCCCAGAGCCTGCACCCCCAATGAGAGCCCTCACCCCCCTTCCACACCCCAAACCCCCTGCCCATTGAAAGTGAGTGAGGCTGGAAGAGAGTGAGCCACTGAGGGAGGGGGAATGTAGCGAGCAGGGGGCAAGGCAGGGAAGAGGTCTCAGGGAAGGGGTGGGGCTAGGGCGTTCAGTTTTGTGCGACTAGAAAGTTGGCAACCCTAGACATAGGCTGTTATGTAGACATAGCCTTAGGCCATGTCTGCGCTTACCCGGGACCGATGCTGCTGCAATCAATGCAGCGGGGGTTAAAGATCCGCTAAATCGATGGCAGAGTGCTCTCTGGTCGACTCTGCTACTCCACCGGAACGAGAGGAGTAAGATAAGTCTACAGGAGAGCATCTCCCGTCGACGCAGCGCAGTGTAGACCCCGCAGTAAGTTGACCTAAGCTATGTCGACTCCAACTACATTATTCACGTAGCTGGAGTAGCATAACTTAGGTCGACTTACCCGGGTAGTGTAGACAAGGCCCAAGTGTGTATCTTCATGGGCACTCAAGTCCTGATGTTTGAAAAAGTTTGGGTTTGAATGGACCCATTTCTCCATTGCAAAATCTCACTGCAAACCCAAAGGCTAGGATTGTGTTCAACTGGTTCTTTCATGTTCACTCAGATTCATTGGAATCCATGTGCAATTAGGGTCCATATTAGAACACCATGCAGCTTATCCCTGTACATTACTAAGCAAACACAGTTCAAATTTACCAGCAATAGCAGCCTGGGGACATATGTGGATAGCCTCATAAAGCAAAAAAATTTTTGCAAAGATCTTTGATGAACAGTTCAGACACAAAAAAAGAAGTTCTAAGAAACCACTTCTAGTTCATGGACGGAAGTCCAACTCAGATCAAAGTTGGTTTTGAGTGCTTGGTGGTTTGAAATAAACATTTCACAAGCTCTAATTATTATACATGTAAATATAATCACAAGTATAAAAATAGATTTTTTGCATTATTTTCATCTTCAGAATATTAATTTTTCATTTTTAACATGTCCTTAGAGAAATTTAAGTTTTTTGAAAAATAAATTTAAATTCTTATTGCACACATTAGGGTACATTTTTCATGATAATTAGGAAAAAATATTGAATACAGTACGCAAAAATGTGGTGAATTTGTGAATATTTTGATGGTGAGAGGAGCTCATCATGACATAAAACAATTTACCACATCTTTAAAGGGCCCATTGCCTAATCTCCCACAGCTAAATGGTTTCAATGCATATTTCAACTTCTGGCAAACACTGAGATTACATGTTACACTGACAAAAATGGAACCTGTGTTGCTCCACTGATGATGGCAGTGGGAGAAGCTGTAATGTAACATGGCCCAGATGTTTCTTTGGTTTTTTTTTTTACCATTGTTAGGGCTCAGAATAGGATTAGACAATATGGTGGAACATAGATGTGAGGCTGCCTGAGTCCTATTCGATGCTGCAGCTTCAATCATTGCTATTACTAGGGGAGCTGCACTGGTGATGAATTACAAGTACCAGGTTTCCCAGGATAGAGGCAGCCCTTACGAAAGGGAGAGCAGAAGTTTTCTCCAAATCCTGATGACTTTTTCAAATTGAAGTCTGTGAGGTGTTCTCTGCATGTGGGACCTACTCCCGCAGTCCTTGCTTAGGCAAAATTCCGAACAATTTCAACACCAGTTGCCTAGAAACCCTTCTTGTTTTCATTTGTGTTTTAGTGTCCTCAGAACCATATTCAGCTCTTATGGCGTGCTGAAAGAAGGAAAGTGTTCACCAAAAAACAACCCACTCCCAGATCTGCACTGGATGGAGGGGAAACTCCCATTATCTCTAGCTGCAAGGGAAAGATTTGGCAAGGAAGTAGTTTCAGTGTAGAATGTTCCTTTAAATAGAATCCAAGTCAATCAGGGGTCCAAGTGACATACAGGCTTGTGTTAATAAGGCTTAAAGCCCTTCTATTGAACAGCTGTAATAGTTCATTACTGTCAAGCAAAATTCTCATTGACTTTGGGATTTGGCTGTGTAAGAACATCAAGATTTCATCCTGTAGCTTTAACTTTTAACAATATAAAATTAATAAGCAGGACCAATACTGTACATTAGAAATGAACTAGCCAATACGAATAGTTGAAAAACTATAAAGCGTCAAGTATCTGCATGATGTTTGCAGTTCTTCAAATGAATGTCACAGCGTAGACTTGCCTAACTTTGACAGTGAAACCACAGAACAATAAATACTTACAGCATAATCCAATAATTCTATTTACAATAATTAACCCTTTTAATTATTTACAGAGTGCCACACCAAAGCAAATGCTGAAGGAATCTGAAAGCTGTTAAGGACTGAAAATAATTAGAGGCCAGAGAGTATTTCTAAAAAGTAATGTGAACTGTATTCAGCTAAAGAACTTATTGTGGAAATCTAATTAAAGGTTTGCATTCTTGTGAGTGAAAAAGCCTGGATATTTTCCTAATCTTGTCCAACATGTTGTTCTGTGCCTATGTATCCTTTTTCCACATTGTCAAATCAGTTAACATAGGTAAGTATATCTTACCTCTCCAAAATACAAAAGTTGTGGAATTCAAGTTCTATATAACAATGTTCGTACTTTGTTCTAGTTTTAAACAAAAAGTATTATGTAATTCTATTATATTAATTATTGTGTTTCATTCACTCATTTACTTTAAGATGTTGACAATTTAAATCATATTCTATCAGTCACTAAACTTACACATTTTCATATCATGTTACTTTAAAGTATAATCTGCCGTTTGCATCACTTCTGTTTCCTTCCTTTTAGACCTTTACCCATTAAATCTATGTGTAAGGAAAAGAAAGAAAGTAGGAATAGTTCAGTGCCTTCTCATTGCAGTCAGAGGCCTCAAAACTGAAAACCTTGGAATGAAGTTCATAATAAAGTCATCTTTTAGACAGCACACATTATATCAAAAACCCTTGTTTGCCATAAAATTATTAAACTTGAAAGGGTTAACTGATGCATGACAAAGACACTGTGAACAATTCATAATGAAATGGCAACATTTCTGTTGATAAATATTGTTTTGATACCAGATGCCTAAGGAAGCCACGCCATCATTAGTAGCAATAATGGAACAGATTCGCTGGTCTGTTAAAGCTGCTTTGCACCCACACCAAAACCAGGTTGGTGCCTGGTGGCTTGAGGATCAGGGAGTCTCAAAGATTACTTGGTGATCCTCATCCCCACTGAGTTGCACCAGGCTGCACATGGCCAGTCCTGTGGATCTGGCCCTCCATGCTGAAGAACAGGAAAACCTCTTTGCCATTGACTGGTAATACATGGAGTCCCACAGTGATGTCCTGCTTTTGCATTATGTTCCCTCAACACAACTCATCATCAGCACATGCTGTGAGGTGACCATGACAGTGCAGTATCAAGATGGGCGGCTCTGTGACTCTAGCTGATATTATCTATTCTTCCCCTCCTGTTTCTGGCTTCATAGAGGGTTGGGGCGAGATCCCAATGACTTGGTCCAAGATTGCCCATGCCATCTCGTATGTGTCAGGCAGAGGAAACAGAACTCTGCCGAACAGACTATATGAGGATTACATGCAGCTCTACAGCCATCAGGCTGAGTTTCACTGAGTTCCAAAGATATGTGACGGAATGGAGTATGTTTGGCTCAAATTATGAATAGCATTTTGTGTTATGTGGTAAACTCATGGCTAACCTTGCTCAGGGCAAGCCTATTGAATTGCTTCCCAGACAGCAACCCTCCCCTAGAAAGGCACTTAACACCTCAATGAAGGACTATCGCTGAGAAGCCCTCACCACTAGTCTTATGCCCTATCCCCTCTCTTGTGAACCTGCCAGGCCTTGGGACACTTGTCCTAAAAACTGCCTATAGAAGCTGTGACGGGATCCCCCAGGGGTGCAGCCTGGGACTGTGGGACCGCTGTGCCCCCTTAACTGTCTCCAGCCTGGGCTGTCTCTCACAATGCCTTGCTAGTGACCACCAGCAAGCCCCTCCAGGCACTGTGATCACTCAGCACAACCCTGGAAACACCTCCATTTTACCTCTTTCCTGCTCAGACCTCTGGACTTATACTAATGGGAGCATTCTAACCAAGGGACTGAGGTCCTTCCAATGATTTGGAAGCAACCAGAGATGTGACTTAAACCAGCAGTTTATTCTATCACTGTTACAAGCCTGAACCAAGAACTTTGCAATTATTGTATGTGATTCCTTTAACCAATTTTAACTCTCACCTTTCTTTCTTTTCTTTTCTTTAAATAACCCTTTAGATTTTAGATACTAAAGGATTAGCATGAGCGTGATTTTTGGGTAAGATCTCAGTTATATACTGACCTGGGTGTGTGGCTGGTCCTTTGGGATCAGAAGACCCTTTTGTTTGATGAGGCTGGTTTTAAAGAACCACTCATCTTTAAATCCCATGTTTTTGGTGGTGATACAAGGACTGGGATACCTAAGGAAACTGCTTTCCTGACTTCTTCTTAGCCAATGTGGTGAGAGAAGTTTTACTTTTGTTGCTTGTTTGGTATATCTTATGGGGGAATAACCACCAGTTTTGAGGTGTATCTGCCCTATTTCTCAACAGTTTGTCCTGAATTTGGTATTCTCAGTTGTGACCCACTGAGGCACAATTACAACATCCATTGAGAGTTTTGGCTTATGGCCCAGTTTTTTAAAGGTACTTAGGTGTTGCTGTGCTAAGCTTTGTAACATGTAACTGATTTAAGAGCCTAAGTCTCATTTTCAAAATGAATTTAGTCATTTAAGTCTAAATCCCTTCGACAGACGATGGGGTTTAGACTCCAAAGTGCCTAAATCCCTTTTGAAAATGAGATTTAGGCTCCTGACGCAGGTGTTACAACATTGAGAGCAGCAACACCTAAATACCTTTAAAAATCTGGGGCTAAATGCCTTGCCTAAGGTTACAAAGGAAGTTAGTGCGAGAGCTAGGATTCAAACCTACAGATTCCAGGTTTCCTGTCCTGTGGTCTCAGACCACTACACCATACCATTCTCGTTTTTAAAGAATAATGATATGGTAAACAAAAGTAAGGCTCCTTTATGTACAAGGGAGAAAAAATGCAAGCATGCACTTTGCACAGAAGCAGATATTATTTACATGAAAACAACACTGCTTTACAAGATTGGTTTTCACTGAGGTTTATATAATCAGTTAGCCTAATTTTTTTTCTTGGCACTCACAAAATCATAATATAAGCTTTCAAAAGCAGTTGTACTACTTTGGTGAGGATCATACTATGATAGACATAATATCTAAAAAAAATTATATGGTAGTCTAAATCCAGAGGGGAAAACATCATTCAGCGCTGAAGAATTCATACCAAAAACCTTGGATCTGAGACAACAGTATCTATTATAAGAAACAATTTAGATTCACAGGAATCCATGCATTGTGCCAGAACTTAGAAAAGGGCCAATTTTCAAAAAGGGCAACCAGGATGATCCAGGTAACTACTGGTCAGTTAGCCTAACATCAATCTTGGACAAAATAATGGAAAAGCTGATATAGGATTCAGGTGATAAAGAAGGATAGGAATATAATTAAGCCAGGGAACATGGTTTTACGGAACGTAAGTCTTGTCAAACAAACTTGATTTCATTCTCTGATGAGATTGCATTTGACCTAATACTGCATAACATTCTGATTTTTAAAACTGGCACTATACAATGTCAACAGAGCACATATTGAATGGATTAAGAATGGACTAACTGACAGCTCTCAGAAAGCAGTTGTCAGTGGGGAATCATCACTGACTGGCACTAGGCCCAATGCTATTCAACATTTTCATCAGTGATCTGGAAGCAAATATAAAATCACTGAGGATAAAATTTTCAGATGACAAAAAGATTGGTGGAGTGATGAGAATAGGGCAGTCATAAAGTGCAGTTTGGATCGCTTGGTAACCTGGCTGCATTCAAACCAAATACATTTTAATATAACCAAATGCAAAATTATCCATCTAGGAACAAGGAATCTAGTCCATGCCTACAGAATGGGGGATTGTATCCTGGAAAGCAGTGACTCTGAAAGGGATTTAAGGGTTATAGTGGACAATCAACTGAATGTGAGCTCCCAGTGTGATACTGTAGCAAAAAAGGCTAATGTGATCATTGGTTGTATAAACAGGGGAGCAGCTAGTATGAGCGGGGAGGTGATTTTACCTTTGTCTATAGCATTCGTGAGACAGATACTGTAAAACTGCAGCTGGTGTCCATATATTAAAAAGCGTGTTGAAATATTGGAGAGGGTGCAGAAAAGAGACAAAAATTATTCAAGCAATGGAGGAAACGCCTCACAGTGAAAGATTTAAAGAGCTCAATCTGTTTACCTTATCACAAAGATTGAGCACTAACTTGATTATGGTGTATAAGAATCTTCATGGGGAGAAAATCCTAGGTATTAAAGGACTCTTTAATCTACTAGAGAAAGTCATAACAAGAACCAATGGCTGGAAGGAAGCTGAAGCCAGACAAATTCAAAGTAGAAAAAAGTCACAAATTTTGAACCCAAAGAGTAATTAAACATGGGAACAAACTGCTAAGGGAAGTAGTTGATTCTCCATCTGTTAATGCCTTCAGATCAAGACTGTATATTTTTCTGGAAGTTATGTTTTAGTCAAACACAAGTTATTGGGCTCAATTCAGGAGTAATGGAGTGAAATGCAATTGCCTGTGAAATAGAAATCAGACTTAATAATCTAGTAGACCCTTCCAGCCCCAGACTCTATGAATCCACAAAAAGCAGCAATAAAAATTCAATGTATAATAAAGTGAAAAAGAGGGAAGTTTATAGGAATGACTATAAATTAGCACTTATGAAATGCAGAAAACTATTATAGGCAGCTAAAGGCATCAGTGAAAAATCTATGGCTGATAGGGATCAGGATAAGGGATAAGGAGGAGGTCTCCGCCCAGAAGAGAAAGTCTATTTAAGCCCGTGGGAGATCCCTCCATTTGGTCTTCAGCTGGCTAAAGAAAGAGCCTCTCCACCTCCAAGAAAGAAACTGGAACAAAGGACAACAATCACAGGGGGTGTGAGTGATTGCTGGACCCAGACTAGAAGGAGATCAGTCTGTAAAAGGAAGTCTACTGGAACTGGTGAGGTTTTGTCTGTATTCAGTTTTATTAGACATAGACTTGAGGGTTTTATTTTATTTTGCTTGGTTATTCACTTTGTTCTGTCTGTTACTACTTGGAAACACTTAATTCCTACTTTCTGTACTTAATAAAATCACTTTTTACTTATTAATTAACCCAGAGTATGTATTAATACTTGGGGGGGGGCGGCAAACAGCTGTGCATATCTCTCTATCAGTGTTATAGAGGGCGAACAATTTATAAGCTTTATACAGGGTAAAACGGATTTATTTAGGGTTTGGACCCCATTGGGAGTTGGGCATCTGAGTGTTAAAGACAGGCACACTTCTGTAAGCTGCTTTCAGTCAAGCCTACAGCTGGTAGGGGAAGTTGGTTCAGACCTGGGTCTGGGTTTGCAGCAGGCTAGCAGGTCTGGCTCAAACCAGCCAGGGTGCTGGAGTCCCTAGCTGGCAGGGCAGGAAAGCAGGAGCAGAAGTAGTCTTGGCACATCAGGTGGCAGCTCCCAGGGGGGTTTTGTGATCTAATCCATCAAAATATATTCATATATTACATAGATAAAGAAATTCTTCGACTGTATATAATATTAGCAAGCCATTACTGGAATACTGTGTCCAGTTCTGGTGTCCACACTTTTTAAAGGATTTGGACAAATTCAGAAGGACTCAGCAAAAAGTTAGAAAAATTATTTGAGGTCTAGAAAACCCGCCTTACAGTGAGAGACTTAAAAAGCTCAATTTATGTAATTTATCAAAAGGAATATTAAGAGGTGATTTGTGTGATGCTGACAGACCAGGTGCCAGCTCATGCCAAGGTCCCCATGGCTCAACTGAATACTGACAAACACATAGCTGAAATCAGTCTGGCTCATCTGTGTGTTAGTTTTGTTAAAATAGGTTGGAGTTTATGTCTTTAGACTTTATGCGTGTGGGTTGTTATATGCATTAGTCTCACTTACAACATCTGTATTCCATATTGTAAGATAATAACTGAGTCTTTGCACTGTAGCCTCTGTAAGTTGTGTAAATCACCAGACAGGAGAGAGATATTAACTAGTGTGAAATGCTGGTCTCCAACAGAAGGGGTTATATCCTGTGCAGCAAGAAAGGCCCAATGACACTAGATAGACTAGAGTGGGACATTAATGCAGACAAAATACTTTGTTGTTTACTCCCACTCCCCATTAAGATGAGTCTTGCAAGCAAATTCCTCCCATCAGCTGAGTTTGCACCTCAAAGCAGAAGAGGTGAAGGGAATAAAAATGACTAACATGGAGGAACTGGATCTCATTGCTGCTTGGACTCTGGGGACTAGTTTTCTAGCATAAGCAAGGGATCCCCAGTCTGGATTAGCCCTAAAGGCCATATAGAGCTTGCTTATTATAGAAGCATATATTATCTTTTGAGATTTAAGATTTGTGTATAATTTACCTGCTTTAACCTTGTAAATAACCCTCTTACCTCCTTTTCCTATTTAATAAATCTTTAAATAGTTTATTGTAGGATTGGATGCAAGCATTGTCTTTGGTTTGAGATCTAAAGTGCAATTGACCTGGAGTAAGTGACTGGTCCTTTGGGACTGGAAGCTGAATGCTGCTGTGATTCATGGTATAAGGGACCATCTATCACAAAGGCAGGCTTACCTAGGGACAAGATAGGTTAACATGTCCAAGGGGACTGTCTGTGATTCCAGGTTAAGGCTGTTACAGTGCCCGTGGAATTTACACTTGATCATTGGCTGATGGAATCTAAATACAGAACTCACATACAATTTGGGGTTGATACCCCAGTTCTTAGCAGTCTGCCCTGACATTGGTGCCCACTCTCTTGAGTCACTGCAGGAAGCTTGACTTCTTGATCACAGTCTATAAATATCAACACTGGGAGAAGATTTCTGATAGTAAAGGGCTCTTTAATCTCTCAGACAATGGCTGAAAGCTGAAACTAGACAAATTCAGACTAGAAGTAAAGTACACATTTTTAACAGTGAGGTCAATTAAGCATTGAAACATCTTACCTAGGGGTGTGGAAGAGACTCTGTCCCTTAAAATCTTTAAGACAAGATGGGGTGCTTTCTAAAAGATATGCTCTAGCTCAGGGGTGCCCAACCTATGCCCCCCTGCCCAGAGCATTTCATAAGGCTCGCAGCCTGCTTCAACACAATATACTAATGTTTTGTCATCATGTTGACATAATTTTAGTTTACACAAGTGTGTAAATAGGTTGTTTCTATGTACAGTATTACATACAGTACCTAAATACATATGAAACAAGCTGAATTTAAAAGCTAAACCAGTATAGATTATTTTAAAACTTGTTAAAATATGTGGAATCTGTTTGACCCACACAAGGTCTGGCTTAGATTTATGTGGCCCTCCTGTGTAATTAGGTTGGGCACCACTGTTCTAGCTCAACCAGAAATAATGGGCTTGAAGCAGGAATCACTTGCTGAAATTCTATGACTTGTGTTATGCAGGAACATTCCTTCTGGCCTTAAAATCTATTAATCTATAGCATATAAGAACATAAGAACGGCCCTATTGGGTCAGACCCAAAGGTCCATCTAGCCCACTTCTGACAGTGGCCAATGCCAGGTGCCCCAGAGGGAATGAACAGAACAGTTAATCATCAAGTGATCTATCCCCTGTCGCTCATTCCCAGGTTCTGGCAAACAGAGGCTAGGGACACCATTCCTGCCCATCCTGGCTAATAGCCATTGATGGACCTATCCTCCATGAATTTATCTAGTTCTTTTTTGAACCCTGTTATAGTCTTGGCCTTCACAACATCCTCCGGAAAGGAGTTCCACAGGTTGACTGTGCATTGTGTGAAGAAATATTTCCTTTTATTTCTTTTAAACGTGCAGCCAATTAATTTGATTTGATGACCCCTAGTTCCTGTGTTATGAGAAGTAGTAAACAACACTTCCTTATCTACTTTCTCTACACCAGTCATGATTTTATAGACATCAATCATATCTCCCCTTAGCCATCTCTTTTCCAAGCTGAAAAGTCCCAGTTTTATTAATCTCTCCTCATACGGAAATCGTTCCATACCCCTAATGATTTTTATTGCCCTTTTCTGAACCTTTTCCAATTCCAATATATCTTTTTTGAGATGGGATAACCACATCTGCACACAGTATTCAAGATGTGGGAGTACCATGGATTTATAGAGGCAACATGATATTTTCTGTCCTATTATCTATCCCTTTCTTAATTATTCCCAGCATTCTGTTCACTTTTTTGACTGCCGCTGCATATTGAGTGGATTTTTTCAGAGAACTATCCACAATGACTATAAGATCTCTTTCTTGAGTGCTAACAGCTAATTTAGACCCCATCATTTTATATGTGTATTGGGATTATGGTTTCCAATGTGCATTACTTTGCATTTATCAACATTAAATTTCATCTGCTATTTTGTTTCCCAGTCTCCCAGTTTTGAGAGATCCTTTTGTAGCTCTTCACAGTCTATCTGGGTCTTAACTATCATTAGTAATTTTGTTTGCAAATTTTGCCACCTCACCATTTACCCATTTTTTCCAGATAATTTATGAATATGTTGAATAAAACTGGTCCCAGAACAGACCCCTGGGGGACAACACTATTCACCTCTCTCCATTCTGAAAACTGACCATTTATACGTACCCTTTGTTTCCTATCTTTTAACTAGTTGCCAATCCATGAGAGCACCTTCCCTCTTATCCCATGGCAGCTTACTTTGCATAAGAGCCTTTGGTGAGGAACCTTGTCAAAGGCTTTCTGAAAATCTAAGTATACTATAGCCACTGGATCCCCTTGGTCCACATGCTTGTTGACCCCCTCAAAGAATTCTTGTATATCGGTGAGGTATGATTTCCCTTTACTAAAACCATGTTGACTCTTCCTCAACAAATGATGTTCATCTATATATAGGTGTTTAATTCTTGTTTAGGCACTCTGAAATCCTGATGTGGAAGGTACCATATAAATATCATGTAAAATGCTGATAAACTCCAGAATCACTTTGCAAGGGACAAAGGTTTCTTCATTCTCCTTTTTTAAAATACAACCCTGTTTTTTACATCATATAACAAACACTGATCTTTTCACAAGTGAGAGAGGTAGAAGAGAATTAGTCCTTTCCCGAGTAGCTAGTGTGACAGATCATAATAACTTAAGAAAATCATCATAACCGAAGAATACTGATATGCAACTTAGGTTTGGTCTACGCTACAGTTAGGTCGACATAAGGCAGTTTATATCGACCTAACTATGTCAGTGTCTACATTACAGCCTTGCTCCCACCGATGTAAGTGCCCTACTACACTGACATAATAACTCCACCTCCATGAGAGGTGTAGGGCGTAGGTCGGTATAGTTAGGGCAACATAGTGTCTGTGTAGACACTGTGCTCCTTACACTGGGTCTTGTCTCTCTTACATTGGCTGTTGGTGGAGCCATGAAATTGACAAGAAAGTCGGCTCCCAAGCCGCATTGCTGCGTGGTCTCCAATCCAAGCTGGGCTGCTGCCTCGGCTCCCCACTAGGAGCCCTACAGCCCCCACAGGTTCCCAGCTCCCCAATCCCTGCTGGGAGCACAGCAGCCGACTGGACTCCAGGCACGGATCTCCCCACCAGAGGCAAGAAGCCCAGGAGCAGCTGAGCTCCTAGTGGGGAGCTGCGTGGAGCTGAAACCTTGGCTTTTAGTGCCCAACACTGCCCCTCTTCAGTCGGTGGAAGCGCTCCTGGTGAAAACACACACCACCGACAGAAGGAGGGTAGTGTGGACGTCAGCCATTGTAGAAATTACTGCATTGGCTGTAAGCCAACCTAATATTGGTCAACTTAATTTTGTAGTGTAGACATGCCCTTAGTTATTGTGATAGATTGTATAACTTACACTGAGAGTAGTGGAACGTTTATTATATGCTTATATTGCTCGATTTCACTGAGGTCTGTGCAGGAAGACAACACAATGGATCCCAGATAAGAATGTCCAGGCACACACTTGAAAGACAATGGGGCAGACTGTTAGCTTCAAGGATCATGTCTTTAACAAATTGCAAGCTTTGTTTTACCAAAGCTGGGAGCCTGGAGATCAAAAGAAAAGTAAAAAAGCTCTTCTTTCTCAGGAGAACAAGAGGGGTCAGTTGTCAGCAGCTGTCAGGAAGATAGGCTGACACAGAGAAAGGCTCTGTGCAGGCATTTAAAAGAGTTGGATCTTTCCCCAGATCTAGGGAATGGTAAGCTGTAGGGAAAGGCAGATATGCAGACAGACTGCTTGATTTTTCTGAAGATCTGTTTTTCTTAAATATTTTGTTCGAAATAAATAATAATTTGCTTCAAAAAGGCTGTTTGGTTACTGGTTACCATTATCATTGCTTCTGGAGGGAACAGAATTGCAGGTGCTGAAGATAAATCAGGCCAGCTGAGGTAACAACTGTTAGCAGCTGGGGCCTGCAGCCCAAGGCCCAATCTAAGAGTGGAAGAACCACGTGACTCCACTCCAAGAAGGAGGTGATGGCTTGAGGCCCAATAACTGGGGGGCTTCAAGCCATCAAAGAGATCAGGAGATGTCAGAGCTCAGGAACTGTGACAACCACTGTGGGCCAGATTTTCTGAATAATTCAGCTCCCACTTAGACACCAAAATAACTGGTAGTTGGGTACTGAGCTCTTTCTGACCATTTAACTTGTGGAATGTTCTTTATACAAACTAACATAATGCCAAAAAAATCATTAAATGAGCCAGGTTTTTATGGGCAGCATTTGGAACAGACGTTTCACTGACAGAATGAGAGAGAAAACATAAAATGTCAAACCCCAAACAGCCACTTTAAACTGAAGTTTAGTTTATCCAAGAAAAGAAAGACAGACAGGTGAGTGTGGTCAAGAATTCTAGCCAGATTGCACACGTCATGTAATAAGACATGTTCATTCTCCTTGCAAAGGGAATGCCTTTCTCCCTCTCTCTTTCTCACTCTTTTAGGGAAGAGAGACAGCGCTGAATTCAGGCTGGCAAAAACAGATGCAATTCTCATTGATTCCAGTTAGCAATGTGTCTGTTTATACCAGCGCTGAATTTGGCCCCCAAAAGTTTAATATCAATATCTCTGTTAAAATTCAATATGATCCTGGTTATGAGCCTGATCCATCTTCACTGAAGGGAATTAGTCTTTCCATTGATTTCAATGGTGGTTGAATCAGGCCCTTTACAAATTGCTTCGGTGATACTGATAGTATTTCTTCACTGCAGAGTTAACCTGCCCACTTTGCAGGGAGGACACTGGTTAAATCACTTGAGCGCTGATACTCTTCCAATACCTACCCACAGTTCCCCTGTGTGCCCGGAAAGACAGATAGACAAGTTCTCCCACAATTCATTGAGAATGTATGTGCCTCACTTGCTGGAAGTGCAAAGAACCATGGGATATACCCCCAGAAGTCCTAGCGACACACATGGGAGAATGCAGCATCAGGGAGGACACAGAACCTCGGGTAGGCCTTGAGGTGTGGCTGCTCGCTCCCAGGCTAGGCTGACCCGTGAACCAATCACACAAGTTAACTCTGCAGTAAAGACATACCCTAAATCAGTTTGGATAATCGAGAGTCAATACAAAAGGAATTAACAGCTAATCAGGATTCTACTGCATTAAGTGGGAAAAAACAAGTTAATGCCTTTTCTAATAATAATCCTCACCAATATGTGAGAAACCCAATAACATTGTTTCAGTCATGTACTTTAAGGGAATACAGGAACTCCTCACTTAACATTGTAGTTCTGTTCCTGAAAAATGCGACTTCAGCGAAATGATGTTAAGCGAATCCAATTTCCCCATAAGAATTAATGTAAATGAGGGGGTTAGGTTCCAGGGACATTTTTTTCACCAGACAAAAGACTATATATTATATACACACACAGTATAAGTTTTAAACAAACAATTTAATACTGGTACACGGTGATGATGATTGTGAAGCTTGGTTGAGGCGGTGAAGTAAGAGGGTGGGATATTTCCCAGGAAATGCCTTACTGCTAAAAGATGAACTAGCAATTGGCTGAGCCCTCAAGGGTTAACTCTCACACTCTACAAGACAGCAGGAAAGGAGGGAGGGCAGACAGAGATACACACCTTAGAATCATAGAATATCAGGGTTGGAAGGGACCTCAGGAGGTCATCTAGTCCAACCCCCTGCTCAAAGCAGGACCGATCCCCAACTAAATCATCTCAGTCAGAGATTTGTCAAGCCTGACCTTAAAAACTTCTAGGGAAGGAGATTCCACCACCTCCGTAGGTAACACATTCCAGTGTTTCACCACCCTCGTAGTGAAAAAGTTTTTCCTAATATCCAACCTAAATCTCCCCCACTGCAACTTGAGACCATTACTCCTTGTTCTGTCATCTGCTACCACTGAGAACAGTCTAGAGCCATCCTCTTTGGAACCCCCTTTCAGGTAGTTGAAAGCAGCTATCAAATCCCCTCTCATTCTTCTCTTCTGAAGACTAAACATCCCCAGTTCCCTCAACTTCTCCTCATAAGTCATGTGTTCCAGTCCCCTAATCATTTTTGTTGCCCTCCGCTGGACTCTTTCCAATTTTTCCACATCCTTCTTGTAGTGTGGGGCCCAAAACTGGACACAGTACTGCAGATGAGGCCTCACCAATGTTGAATAGAGGGAAACGATCACGTCCCTTGATCTGCTGGCAATGCCCCTACTTATACATCCCAAAATGCCATTGGCCTTCTTGGCAACAAGGGCACACTGTTGACTCATATCCAGCTTCTCCTCCACTGTAACCCCTAGGTCCTTTTCTGCAGAACTGCTGCCAAGCCATTCAGTCCGTAGTCTGTAGCGGTGCTTGTGTGTGTGTATGTGTGAGAGAGAGATGCACATTTCCCCTTTAAGTACACTGCCTTGTTAATTAGATCAGCAAGCTGAGCCGCAGCTACTGCCAGGGCAAGGTCCCTCCCTCTTGTCGTGTGTCCCTGCTCTATGGAAGATGGGGTAAGTTGGGTGCAGGAGTAGGAGCACCCTGACATTAGCCCCCTTCTTCCTTCCCTCTCCCTCCCCCCGCCAGCAAGCAGGAGTCTCGGGGAGGAGCTCCAAAGCCGAGGGCAGGAGCAGCACATGGTAGTCGGGGGAGGAACAGCTGAACTGCCAGCAATTGATAGCCTACTGGGCAGCTGCTGCACAGAGAACTTAGGGGAGCGGGGAGCTGCTAGGAGGGCTGCCGGTCCACCCTGGTTTTCACCACCCACCAGCTAGCTGCAAGGGGCTGCTCTTCCTACAAGCAGTGGACAAAACAGGCGGCTGCCAAACAACGTTAGAAGGGAGCATTGCACAACTTTAAATGAGCATGTTCCCTAATTGATCAGCAACGTAACAACGGAACAAGAAACAACGTTAACCGGGGACAACTTTAAGTGAGGAGTTCTGGTATTTGAGATGCTGTAGTTCCCAGAAAGGAGGAAGTGAAAAGCATCCACTAAACCCATCTTCTGAAGCAGGCAGAAGGATCTTCTTTTGGATAGATAGACCAAAGTGATATCCCCAGATCTCAAGCTTTTTATTTTTTTTACGATGGAGTTACCACCAGGAATGCTCAGTGCTTAACCCTCAGCAGTAGACTGAATGGTAACTACTGGAAAGTTAAGCTCCAAGAAGAGGCGTGTGATTTAATAGCAGAAGAATTAATGACCTGAGAACTCTCACTGTTGAGAACTAGGGGTCTAAAAGGGATATTGTCACCTGAGTGAGCTAAAAAGAGCCTCCCAAAAAAAACTCAGGCTGTGTAGTGGGGCATCTGCCCCCCTATGGCAGAAGAGGGGTTACAGGAGCCCTGAGGAGGCAGTGCAGGGGACAGCCAATTAGAAAAGGGCTTGTAGAGACAGCCAATCGGGAGAAGGTTTAGAGAGAGACAGCCAATAAGGGCCAGGCTGGACCATATAAGAAGGGCTGCTGAACAGAGCAGCTTCAATCACTCCCTGGAGTTTGAGGAGGGTGGGCTGGCTGCCCTGAAGGAGAAAGAAGAGACAGCATTATGGCCAGAGCAGTGCTGGGCAGGGTCAGGGGAGCATGACTGAGTGAGACTGAAGCCCTGATATAAGGGTGGAGAAGGCACCAGGGAAACAGACAGCAGGGGTTGGAGGTGACACAGCACATGACTGTAGGCTAGAGCAGTGGTTCTCAAAGCCGGTCTGCCGCTTGTTCAGGGAAAGCCCCTGGTGGGCCAGACCGGTTTGTTTACCTGCCACATCTGCAGGTTCGGCCGATCGCGGCTCCCACTGGCTGTGGTTCACCAGTCCAGACCAGCACGTCCCTTGGCCCGTGCTGCTTCCTGCAGTCCGCATTGGCCTGGAGCGGCGAACCGCAGCCAGTGGGAGCCGCGATCGGCTGAACATGCGGATACAGCAGGTAAACAAACCGGTCTGGCCCGGCAGGGACTTTCCTTGAATAAGCGGCAGACCGGCTTTGAGAACTGCTGGGTTAGAGGGTCCCAGGGCCAGCACCTGGAGTAGCAGGAGGGCCAGGTTCCCCACCCACTTTGGCCCCGGTTGCCACTGACAGAGGTGGCTAGACCCTGGACTGCAGCCTGCCACTGAGGCAAGTGGTAGGGCAGAGGACTGCTGGCCCCCCGAAGGAGGGAGGAGAGAACCAAGGCATAGCCAGAGGGCTATGTCCAGAAGAGGACACTGCAGTCCTGAGAGCAACATGGGTTCTAAGCAATGGTGGCAAGACGCCACTAGATGAGGGTGCACTGGTGAACCGGAGCTAATTCCCAGGGGGGCCAGCAGGAGGTGCCGCAGTAGTGAGTCGTGCCCCGTTACAGGTTGGTTTTGGATGTAACCTACTTCAGTTCATCAGGCAAGATGTTGGACTAGCTATGAGAAAGGTGCTTAAAAAAACAAAAGCGTTTCACAACATATGATCACTATAATAGCTAGCTCCATTCTCTCAAGAGTGCCTCTTTTCAGTCATTGCCAAGCATGCTGTTGATGTATACAAATAATAGATATGTAAATATAACTATAATGAAGAAGCTAATTACAACAATCTCAAACAGGAGCATATTGTGATAGTGGAGTGCTGAATCTGATGAGAAGCCATCCGTCAGCAGACGGCAGCATGAAGCATCTGCTCAGAATGAATCTGCTGCTCTCTCTCCTGAGCGCAGGATGAGAGGTGACAGCATGAGGGAAGGTTCAGGCAGTTGGGAGGACAGTTCAGGGGGAGTGGGTCAGTGAGATGGGAGCTAGAACCGAAGCTGGGTTAAATTGTCTTAGATTCCTTGACTTCAGTGGAGCTATGGCGATTTACATCCGCTGAGGTTCTGCCTCAGGGTGTTGTAAGGATCTGGGAGAAGAGTTGCTCTGAAGGCAGAGTGAGTCAGAGCAGCCATGTGCTAGAAACTGTGGCCTAGCAGCTGAAGCACTTTAACCACTTGCTGTGAGTAGTACACGTGGCATGTTCCCAATATCTGAAGGAAGTTGGCATACCATGGCATTCCAGCAACCTCAGAGGGTGGGGATAATTATTACACTGGTTCTATCTGACCCCATTCACTTTTCTCTCCCTTTCTTCTAGAGTACCAACGCAGCTATAATTTGACCCATACTCTGTATTTATGAAATGCAAAAATAAGGATAATTAATGTTGACACTTAAGGATTCAAATGACAGAACATTTCAGTTAAGATTTTCACTGAACTCCGACATATGATATGTATATAATTGATTATTGATGTTGTTGTTGTGGTGATGGTGCCTAGGAACCTCAAAGATCAGGGTTCGATTGTGTTAGGCACTGTAAAGACAAGTGACAAAGAAGATAGTCCCTGCCTCAGAGAATCTGTAATCTAGCGATGAGACAGGATGAAATAGATTATAGAATATATTTAACAGTTCAAGCAGTAATAAGGAAGACATTTAAAAACAAAATTAGAAAATTTCAACATACATGAAAATAACCAAGTTAACATTGCAATGGAAAGCTTAACTTTGCCATTTTGTGTCTTTTGAGTGCTTAATTTCTCAGTCACAATGTTTTATTTACATTAGTTTTAGATTGAATTATATGCTTCGCTTGACATGCCCAAACATTCATCACTTCAATAATTTTCTGCAAACTAGGTTTTTCTGTCTTTCTTCAATACAGACAAAAAGAAACAAGCTTGAAATTCCAGTGTTGGCCATTTTGGGTAAGTCATTTACAAATTTCAGTCTTAAAATTCCAAGATGTTATGGCCAGAATGGACCATTATAATCATGTAGTCTGATCTCTTAATAGTGATTTTTTTTTCTTGTTCATCGCCTTGATTGATCGGTCCTTCAGCGCTCGCATAGATTGCGCTGATCACAACACATCTTTCATTCTTCTTGTATCCTGGCCTTCCTTCTCCATGTGTGGCCATGTCTTGTTGTTCATATAATTCAAACTGCTAAACCAAATTGTCTCAAACTTTCTTTAATAAAAATAATAATTTGGAAACCAAGCCCAAGCATGAGATTTATCAGCCTTAACTTGGCAAAGAAATTTGTCTGAGAAAGTTCTGAGTAAGTGAAAAAGGCTAGGGTAAGACTAGACATGAGAACTCAGCCAGTTAGAACTTCAGTATGCCACTGAAGCTATAATTAAACAGAGCTAAATGGCATGTCTGTATCATAAAATCTTATTTTTGTGACATGTTCAGCTAAATCTGTGTGTGCCAATGTGTGTCCTCCAATCCCAGAGAGTAAAGCTCCCCAGATTTTCCAGTAGACTAACAAAGCACCGCCTGTTAGAGGGAGACTCCTGTTTCAGTGTCTTCATTTTCAGATGGGCAGGTTTTTTTAAAAAAAAGGAAAATAAACAAATTAGACAGTAAATCATTTTGACTGATCACTTCTCTCTCCCCTGGCAAAGATTAGGACCTAGCATCACAAAATGTAGATATATTAACCTCAATCATTAAAGTAATGTTTTGGGGTTGAAAGTATGCTGCTTCACTTCATATGACCATTGGATCGGTTCCATCTTCTTGACTTATAAATTTCAGAGATGTCGTTTTCTCAGGCATGACAATTTGCAATCATTCCTTGCATTTGGAATCATACAACTGAAAATCTTTTCAATATGAGTATCCTGTGTGTGTGTGATATCCATATTCCCTTTTCTTATATTCCAGTGGAAAGTTGTGCTGATGAGTGAGTTGTCAGTTTATTATGGATCTTGGTTGGTTTTGTATAGTAATATAATAAACCAGACCTTGTGGATGGGAGGTGCTCCCCACACTCACCCTGAAGGGGTTTACTGAAGCCAGATGGACCAGTTAACCTATTAAATAGCACACTTGGGGACATTTAGGCTGTGAGGAAAGCCTTAATTAAGGGAATCTCATCTGTGCAGGAACAAGTGGGGCTTCTATAAAACCAAGGGGCTAGCAGCAGAAAAGAAGGCTGCAGGGAAGAGAGTAGTAGTCACTCTCTCTGGGACAAGGGCAAAAAAGGGATTGAGACCCAAGAGGAAGGGTTTGCCTAGCAGACCAAGGAGAGGGGGATTTAGCTAGAAGGGTGGAGAAGGTGAACCTGGAATAGGCAAGGTAAGAAACACTCCAGGGGAGTGGCAGGAAGGTTTGGGGTAGTCCAAAACTGGACTAGAACTGAGTATAGAGGAACTCTGGCCTTCCCTGTACCAGCCACTGAATGAGTCACAATCTTGGCAGTGAACTTGAAAACTGTCGGGGATCATTGATTCCATTCACTGAGGGAGTGGCTCAGCCAGGGTAGTGGGCTTAAGGACTGCCTGGGACTGTGTGGAAGACTTGAGTACCTTGGAAGAGGAGGACTATTATGACTTGGCCAGAGAGCTAAGCCACGAAGAGGAGGTGGCAGCTTCTAAGGAACAAGAGAGAGGCTGCAACACAAGAGAGCCAGACTACGGGCCCAGGAACTATCAGAAGAGGGTGTCAGGTTTGCAGAGCTAATCCCCAGACATGGCTAAAAGGAGATGATCCAGTGGTTAGTCAAGTGCCCTTTGACAGACCTGTTAACAAAACAAAACAAAAATGAAGCATGTGGTTGAACCAAAAGAAGAAGGTAAGAACCTACAGGAGGCTAGTATAGGAGGGAGAGGAAGGAATGGTAAGAAAGATCATTCTTCCTCCCTAAAAATCTGGTTTTTGTTTACTGTTTTGTTTGGCAAAAGATGGCAGCCCAAGTCACAAAAGTGGGCTGTGATGATCAGGTATTGTTGCAATCTGCACTATGCATGGCTCTATCTAATCACATCTCTTCTCCTTTTTGGCCACTTACTTAGAGTTCCTGTTGTTTCTTTGATGGTGTTTCTGTGGGTGTCTTATCATGGAGGGCTTTCTGGCTGTTTATGTTGGTAAGCCATTTTGTGGGAGGAGCATAGGTTGTTTTTTTCATTGGGTTTCTTGTTACACAACTATGTAGGGGCTCTTTGGTTTGGCAGCTTCTGCATTGTTTTTGTGGCTTGCCTGCCTAGCTGTCACTTTGCTACCTCTGTGCTGACTTGTGTCCCATGCTGCTCCACCCTTTCATGTGGCTGCTTTTCTCTTCTCTCAGTAGAGACAACATGACAGTCACTACAAGAATAGAGTAAAATATGACGGTATCTTGGTTTGTTTGCCTTTTGGATATATATCAGATACTTACATGCAGTATGGGCCAGAACATGATTGGTGGGAGCAGAGCACCAGGAGCCTCCCCTCCACATCGTGCACAAGGGCCAGTCACAGTCACCATCCCTGCATTTGTATGAGCACAGGGATTATTTCCTGCAGGGCACACATCACCCTAAGGGGAATAGGGAGGAGTCAGTGCATCTTCCTGCCACCTTCTTCACACAGCTGCACAGTGGGGGCCAGGCCCACCATGGAATTAGCAGGCACTATCAGCCTCAGGAGTCCCATTTCCTCCTCAAGCACCCCTACTCTAGGATGTGCCTACATGACACAACTGAGCTCTCCCCCTCTGTCTGCACCTATAGAACATCAAGAAAACTATATTAGAAGTAGGGCTGTCAAGTGATTTAAAAAAATTTATTAATTGCACTGTTAAACAATAAGAGAATACTATTTATATAAATGTGTTTGGGTGTTCTATATTTTCAAATAGTTATTTCAATTACAACACAGAATACAAAGTGTACAGTGCTCACTTTATATTTATTACTCATTTTTACAGTGCAAATATTTATATTTTTCAATTCACTTAATACAAGTACGTGTAGTGCAATCTCTTTATCATGAAAGTTGAACTTACAAATTTAGAGTTATGTACAAAAAATAACTGCATTCAAAAATAAAACAATGGAAAACTTTAGAGCCTACATGTCCGCTCAGTCCTACTTCTCGTTCAGCCAATCACTTAGGGTATGTCTACACTACGAAATTAGGTCGAATTTATAGAAGTTGGTTTTTTAGAAATCGTTTTTATATATTCGAGTGTGTGTGTCCCCACACAAAATGCTCTAAGTGCATTAACTCGGTGGAGTGCTTCCACAGTACCGAGGCAAGCGTCGACTTCCGGAGTGTTGCATTGTGGGTAGCTATCCCACAGTTCCCACAGTCTCCACTGCCCATTGGAATTCTGGGTTGAGATCCCAATGCCTGATGGGGCTAAAACATTGTTGCGGGTGGTTCTGGGTATGTATCGTCAGGCCCCCCTTCCCTCCCTCCCTCCATGAAAGCAGCAGCAGACAATCATTTCGCGCCTTTTTTCTTGAGTTACCTGTGCAGATGCCATACCATGGCAAGCATGGAGTAACTGTCAGGTAACCGCTCAGGTAACCATCACCGTATGTCTCCTGGGTGCTGGCAGACGTGGTACTACATTGCTACACAGCAGCAGCAACCCCTTGCCTTGTGGCAGCAGACGGTACAATAGGACTGGTAGCTGTCATCGTCATGTCCAAGGTGCTCCTGGCCACGTTGGCCAAGAGCGCTTGGGCAGACATGGGTGCAGGGACTACATTAGAAGTGACTTGACCAGGTCATTCTCTTTAGTCCTGCAGTCAGTCCTATTGAACCATCTTATGGTGAGCAGGCAGGTGATACGGATTGCTAGCAGTCCTATTGTACCATCTTCTGCCGGGCAGGCAAGAGATGAGGATGGCTAGCAGTCCTATTGCACCATCTTCTGCTGAGCAGCCATGAGATGTGGATGGCTTGCAGTCCTTCTGCACCATCTGCTGCCAGCCAAAGATGTAAAAGATAGATGGAGTGGATCAAAACAAGAAATAGACCAGATTTGTTTTGTACTCATTTGCTTCCCCCCACAACCCCCTGTCTAGGGGACTCATTCCTCTAGGTCACACTGCAGTCACTCACAGAGAAGGTGCAGCAAGGTAAATCTAGCCATGTATCAATCAGAGGCCAGACCAACCTGCTTGTTCCAATAAGAACAATTACTTAGGTGCACCATTTCTTATTGCAACCCTCCGTGAAGTCCTGCCTGAAATACTCCTTGATGTAAAGCCACCCCCTTTGTTGATTTTAATTCCCTGTAAGCCAACCCTGTAAGCCATGTTGTCAGTCGCCCCTCCCTCCATCAGAGCAACGTCAGACAATCGTTCTGCACCTTTTTTCTGTGCGGACGCCATACCAAGGCAAGCATGGAGGCTGCTCAGCTCACTTTGGCAATTAGGAGCACATTAAACACCACACGCATTATCCAGCAGTATATGCAGCACCAGAACCTGGCAGAGCGATACCGGGCGAGGAGGTGACTTCAGCGCGGTCACGTGAATGATCAGGACATGGACACAGGTTTCTCTGAAAGCATGGGCCCTGCCAATGCATGCATCATGGTGCTAATGGGGCAGGTTCATGCGGTGGAACACCAATTCTGGGCTTGGGAAACAAGCACAGACTGGTGGGACCGCATAGTGTTGCAGGTCTGGGACGATTCCCAGTGGCTGCAAAACTTTTGCATGCATAAGGGCACTTTTATGGAACTTTGTGACTTGCTTTCCCCTGCCCTGAAGTGCATGAATACCAAGATGAGAGCACCCCTCACAGTTGAGAAGTGAGTGGCAATAGCCCTGTGGAAGCTTGCAACGCCAGAGAGCTACCGGTCAGTTGGGAATCAATTTGGAGTGGGCAAATCTACTGTGGGGGCTGCTGTGATGCAAGTAGCCCACGCAATCAAAGATCTGCTGATATCAAGGGTAGTGACTCTGGGAAATGTGCAGGTCATAGTGGATGGCTTTGCTGCAATGGGATTCCCTAACTGTGGTGGGGCCACAGACGGAACCCATATCCCTATCTTGGCACTGGAGCACTAAGCCGGTGAGTACATAAACCTCAAGGGGTACTTTTCAATAGTGCTGCAAGCACTGGTGGATCACAAGGGACGTTTCACCAACATCAACGTGGGATGGCCAGGAAAGGTACATGACACTCGCATCTTCTGAAACTCTGGTCTGTTTCAAAAGCTGCAGGAAGGGACTTTATTCCCAGACCAGAAAATAACTGTTGAGGATGTTGAAATGCCTATAGTTATCTTGGGGACCCAGCCTACCCCTTAATGCCAGGGCTCATGAAGCCGTACACAGGCAGCCTGGACAGTAGTCAGGAGCTGTTCAACTACAGGCTGAGCAAGTGCAGAATGGTGGTCGAATGTGCATTTGGATGTTTAAAGGCGCGCTGGCGCAGTTTACTGACTCACTTAGACCTCAGCAAAACCAATATTCCCACTGTTATTACTGCTTGCTGTGTGCTCCACAATATGTGTGAGAGTAAGGGGGAGACATTTATGGCGGGGTGGGAGGTTGAGGCAAATCACCTGGCTGCTGGTTACGCGCAGCCAGACACCAGGGCGATTAGAAGAGCACAGGAGGGCGCGGTACGCATCAGAGAAGCTTTGAAAACCAGTTTCATGACTGGCCAGGCTACGGTGTGAAAGTTCTGTTTGTTTCTCCTTGATGAAACCCCCCGCCCCTTGGTTCACTCTACTTCCCTGTAAGCTCCTCCCCTCCTCCCTTCGATCACCGCTTGCAGAGGCAAAGTCATTGTTGCTTCACATTTGTGCATTCTTTATTCATTCATCCCACAAATAGGGGGATGACTACCAACGTAGCCCAGGAGAGGTGGTATAGGAGGGAAGGAAAATGCCACACAGCACTTTAAAAGTTTACAAATTTAAAATTTATTGAATGCCAGCCTTCTGTTTTTTGGGCAGTCCTCTGTGGTGGAGTGGCTGGTTGGCCGGAGGCCCCCCCACCGCATTCTTGGGCATCTGGGTGAGGAGGCTATGGAACTTGGGGAGGAGGGTGGTTGCTTACACAGGGGCTGTAGCGGCAGTCTGTGCTCCTGCTGCCTTTGCTGCAGCTCAACCATACACTGGAGCATATTGGTTTCATCCTCCAGCAGCCTCAGCACTGAATCCTGCCTCCTCTCATCACGCTGCCGCCACATTTGAGCTTCAGCCCTGTCTTCAGCCCGCCACTTACTCTCTTCAGCCCGCCACCTCTCCTCCCAGTCATTTTGTGCTTTCCTGCACTCTGACATTATTTGCCTCCACGCATTCGTCTGTGCTCTGTCAGTATGGGAGGACAGCATGAGCTCAGAGAACATTTCATCATGAGTGCGTTTTTTTTTTCTTTCTAATCTTCACCAGCCTCTGGGAAGGAGAAGATCCTGTGATCATTGAAACACATGCAGCTGGTGGAGAAAAAAAAAGGGACAGCGGTATTTAAAAGGACACATTTTATAAAACAATGGCTACACTCTTTCAGGGTAAACCTTGCTGTTAACATTACATACCTAGCACATGTGCTTTCGTTACAAGGTCGCATTTTGCCTCCCCCCACCGCGTGGCTACCCCCTCAACCCTCCCCCACCCCGTGGCTAACAGCGGGGAACATTTCTGTTCAGCCACAGGCAAACAACCCAGCAGGAACGGGCACCTCTGCATGTCCCCCGAAGAAAAGCACCCTATTTCAACCAGGTGACCATGAATGATATCACTCTCCTGAGGATAATACAGAGAGATAAAGAACGGATGTTGTTTTAATGCCTGCAAACTTACACTGCAATGCTTTGTTGTACAATGATTCCCGAGTACGTGCTACTGGCCTGGAGTGGTAAAGTGTCCTACCATGGAGGACGCAATAAAGCTGCCCTCCCCAGAAACCTTTTGCAAGGGCTTTGGGAGTACATCCAGAAGAGCCGCAAATGCCAGGACAAATTAATCCTTTCACATGCTTGCTTTTAAACCATGTATAGTATTTTAAAAGGTACACTCACCGGAGGTCTCTTCACCGCCTGCCGGGTCCAGGAGGCAGCCTTGAGTGGGTTCGGGGGGTACTGGTTCCAGGTCCACGGTGAGAAACAGTTCCTAGCTGTCGGGAAAACCAGTTTCTCCGCTTGCTTGCTGTGAGCTATCTACAACCTCATCATCATCATCTTCTTCTTCATCCCCAAAACCTGATTCTGTGTTGCCTCCATGTCCATTGAAGGAGTCAAACAACACGGCTGGGGTAGTGGTGGCTGAACCCCCTAAAAAGGCATGCAGCTCATCATAGAAGCGGCATGTTTGGGGCTCTGACCCGGAGCGGCCGTTCGCCTCTTTGGTTTTCTGGTAGGTTTGCCTCAGCTCCTTAAGTTTCACACGGCACTGCTTCGGGTCCCTGTTATGGCCTCTGTCCTTCATGCCCTGGGAGATTTTGACAAATGTTTTGGCATTTCGAAAACTGGAACGGGGTTCTGATAGCATGGATTCCTCTCCCCATACAGCGATCAGATCCTGTACCTCCCGTTCAGTCCATGCTGGAGCTCTTTTGTGATTCTGGGACTCCATCATGGTCACCTCTGCTGATGAGCTCTGCATGGTCACCTGCAGCTTGCCACGCTGGCCAAACAGGAAATGAGATTCAAAAGTTCACGGTTCTTTTCCTGTCTACCTGGCCAGTGCATCTGAGTTGAGAGTGCTGTCCAGAGTGGTCACAATGGAGCACTCTGGGATAGCTCCCGGAGGCCAATACCATTGAATTGTGTCCACAGTACCCCAAATTCGACCTGGCAAGGCCAATTTAAGCGCTAATCCACTTGTCAGGGGTGGAGTAAGGAAATCGATTTTAAGAACCTTTTAAGTTGAAAAAAGGGCTTCATCGTGTGGACGGGTGCAGGTTTACATCGATTTAATGCTGCTAAATTCGACCTAAAGTCCTAGTGTAGACCAGGGCTCAGACAAACAAGTTTGTTTACATTTGCAGGAGATAATGCTGCCTGCTTCTTGTTTCCAATGTCACCTGAACAGGCATTCACATGGCACTGTTGTAGCTGGCATTGCAAGATGTTTACGTGCCTGATGAGCTAAAAATTCATATGTCCCTTCATGCTTAAACCACCATTCCAGAGGACATGCATCCATGCTGATGATGGGTTCTGCACGATAATGATTCAAAGCAGTGCAGACCAATACATGTTCATTTTCATCATCTGTCACATGTCCCCAACAGAAAGCTGATGTTCTTTTTTGATGTTCAGGTTCTGTAGTTTCCGCATCTGAGTGTTGGTCTTTTAAGACTTCTGAAAGCAGGCTCCACACCTCATCCCTCTCAGATTTTGGAAGGCACTTCAGATTCTTGAGTCGAGTGCTGTATTTATCTTTAGAAATCTCACATTGGTACCTTCTTTGCACTTTGTCAAATCTGCAGTGACAGTGTTCTTAAAATGAGCAACAAGCTGGGTCATCATCAGAGACTGCCATAACATGAAATATATGGCAGAATGCCAATAAAACACAGAGCAGAAGACCTACAACTGTCCCCCAAGGAGTTCAGTCACAAATTTAATTAACACATTATATTTTTAACAAGCATCATCAACACGAAGCATATCCTCTGGAATGGTGGCCACAACATGAAGGGGCATACAAATGGTTAGCATATCTGGCACGTAAATACCTTGCAATGCCAGCTACAAAAGTGCCATGTGAACATCTGTTCTCACTTTCAGGTGACATTGTAAATAAGAAGCAGGCAGCATTATCTCCTGCAAATGTAAACAAACCTGTTTCTCTTAGCGATTGGCTGCACTAGAAGTAGGACTGCGTGGACTTGTAGGCTCTAAAGTTTTACATTGTTTTGTTTGAGTGCAGTTATGTAACAAAAAATTCTACTTTTGTAAGTTGCGCTTTCACGATAAAGAGATTGCACTACGGTACTTGTATGAAGTGAATTGGAAAATACTATTTTATCATTTTTACAGTGCAGATATTTGTAATAAAAATGTGAGCACTGTACATTTTGTATTCTGTTGTAATTGAAATCAATATATTTGAAAAATGTAGAAAAACATCTAAAATATTTAATAAATTTCAATTGGTATTCTATTGTTTAACAGTGTGTTAAAACTGCAATTAATCATGATAACTTTTTTGGGTTAATTGCATGAGTTAACTGCAATTAATTGATAGCCCTAATTAAGGGAATGTTAAGGTTGCAAATATAAGCACTCCATGGTTATTAAATGCCAGAATTAATGCTGCCTGTGCGACCTTTATTCAATCATCTTGTGCATATGCTTTGATAGTCTTTAATTATGTACTATTTTTCTTCCACAAAACTCTGCCTCATTCTGTGAACTGGTAGTTGTTGAATATTGCTTTTTATCCTCATCCAAAGTGTAGCTCCAGGCCTTATTTAATGCATACCATTCAAACCCTCCATAGATTGCAGAATATTAATTGCCTCCTGGGTGTTTCTATGGTGCACTCATGGTAGTATCCAAATTCTTCACAAGCACTGAATTTATCTTAACTCCCCGGTGAGAATAGGTGGCTTTATCCCATTTTACAGATGCAGGAACTGAGGCACAGAGTGATTAAGGGCAAAATTGACAAAAGTATCAACTGCCTTAACCTTGAGATGATCCATTCTCTTCTTGCTGTCCCCTGCTTTGTTCACTAAACACTTTCCAGGGGTTCTACAGACAACAGCCTCATTCACTACATAACCCTTATTCATTCCCACCCTGTGCATTGAATGGGGCAGAGATCCTATTGGGGGAAAAAAAAGTGTGATGTCATTGAAGAGACATCTCAATTCTTATGCACGGGGGGCCAAATTAGGGTTGCACAGGCTTAAATGTGGCTTTGCCTAACTTTTGACTGCTTGACTTTACAACCTCAATATTCTTTCAATGTAATCTTCTGATTGCTGTAGTTCCCACGAGGCTCTTATGTAAAACCAACACAATCTCTAACATGGAAAGTAATTATTAGGAAACTAGTTAACTTATTTTAGCTTCTGTTAATGCGATTAGCAGCCGGAAAGGAGGACAGCCAGCACCATGTTTCTAGTCAGCTCTCCACAGACATCCAGCAAGTGCTCTGTGGGCCATGGGCCACACTGGGAACTTCTGTGCTAAGCACTGTCCAAAAATACAGATAAACATGGTCCTCATGGAGCTTCCAGTCTAAGTAGCTGAGCAACATATGTAAGGTGGGGAAGAGGGAGACAAACACAGACAATCTTTTCTATATGTAAATGCATTTGTTTTGTTATATTTTGTAATTATATAAAGAAGTAGTGCTCTTTCCTCGACTGTCCCTCCTCCTCTAGACTCTTTGTGGGCTTTGTGATGGCAGTAGGTTACGGGAAGGAATAGTAGTGATAAGGATTTGACAGGGTGGGGGGCATGGGGCATGGTCCATTCATAAGGGATGTCATGGAAGAAAGCACAATGAGATTTGTGGGAGGGAGCATATAAAGCTACCTGGAGTGGCTCACAGATATGGGTGTCAACCTCAGGGTAGACTGCCACAAACTAGCTGATGGTTGGTGAAATCTAGTTATAGAACACACAGAGTATCCAGTGTGAACTCCTCAAGCACTAAACAGCCTTAATATGGAGTCATGGACAGTCCCCTTGGGCATTCCCATCTATCTTGCCACCCAGGCAAGCCTGCCTTTGTGATAGATGGTCCCTTACATAAAAAATCACAACAATATTCAGGTTTCAGAGTAGCAGCCGTGTTAGTCTGTATCCTCAAAAAGAAAAGGAGTACTTGTGGCACCTTAGAGACTAACAAATTTATTTGAGCATAAGCTTTCGTGAGCTACAGCTCATTTCATCGCATGTATTCAGTGGAAAATACAGTGGGGAGATTTATATACAGAGAACATGAAACAATGGGTGTTACCATACACACTGTCACGAGAGTGATCAGCTAAGGTGAGCTATTACCAGCAAGGGGAGGGAGGGGGAACCTTTTGTAGTGATAAAAGTGGGCCAGTTGACAAGCAGTTGACAAGAACGTCCGAGGAACAGCGGGGGGGGGGGGAAGGAATAGTTTTACTTTGTCTTTATTCAAGCCTAAGTTAATTGTATCCAGTTTGCAAATTAATTCCAATTCAGCAGTCTCTCGTTGGAGTCTGTTTTTGAAGTTTTTTTGTTGAAGAATTGCCACTTTTAGGTCTGTAATCGAGTGACTAAAGAGATTGAAGTGTTCTCCAACTGGTTTTTGAATGTTATAATTCTTGACGTCTGACTTCCTTTCCCCTGATACAATATTCAGGTTACTCCCAGTCCCAAAGGATCATCACTTACCCCAGATCAATTGTACCTTAGATCAAAGACAATGCTTGTAGTCAATCCTGCTGTGACAGGTTCAGTCACAGAGACCCCCTTGGGCCTGTCACCGGATGTGCTGGAATTACCTCTGAGCCCGTTTTCCACTGACAGCTTGAGACTCCAGAACCCTGCCTTGTTGAGGCAGACACACCAGTCTGCTGCAACACAGACCCAGGGTCTGATCCATGCCCCCAAAGCTGCAGACTTAACTGAAAACAGCTTAGCAGGTTTCCTTTCTCCAGCACCCAGACACCCGGCTCCCAATGGGATCCAACCCCCAAATAAATCCATGTTACTCTGTATAAAGTTTATACCCTCTATAACACTAATAGAGAGATATGTGCAGCTGTTTGCTCCCCCAGGAATTAATCACTTATTCTGGGTTAATTAATAAAGTGATTTTATTAATTATAAAAGTAGGATTTAAGTGGTTTCAAGTAATAACAGACAGAACAACGTAAGTTACCAAGCAAAATAAAACAAAAATACACAAGTCTAAGCCTCATACATTAAAAAACAGAATACAGATAAATCTAGAAGTGAAAGTAAGCCGGTACGGCGTACCGGTAAGAGCTGGTGCGCTGTACCAGGACCAGCTTTCAGAGAGGGCAATTTAAAGCCCTGGGGTAGCAGCGGCGGGGCTGCAGCAGGGATTTAAAGGGCCCCGGAGCTCTAGCCGCTGCAACCCCTTCCACCCCCAGGGCCCTTTAAATCCCGGCCTGAGCCCTGCTGCCTGAGCCCTGCGGTAGCGGCAGTGGCGGGGCTCTCGTGGGGATTTAAAGGGCCCCGGAGCTCCAGCCCCTCTACCCTCCTGGGGCCCTTTAAATCCCCGCCTAAGCCCTGCTGCCGAACCCCTGGGGTAGCGGCGGCGGGGCTCTGGAGGGGATTTAAAGGGCCGGGGCGGTAGCGGCGGCTGGAGCCCCGGGGCCCTTTAAATCCCCAGTGGAGCCCGGCCACCGCTACCCCAGGGCTTGGGCAGCAGGACTCAGGTGGGGATTTAAAGGGCTCGGGGCTCCGGCAGCTGCTAACACAGCGGAGCCCAGAGCCCCGGGACAGTGGTGGCAGCTGGGAGCCCCCAGGACTCCTCAGTGATTTAAAGGGCCCGGGACTCCACTGCAATAGTGGCAGCTGGAGCCCTGGGCCCTTTAAATTGCCCCCGAGCCTCGGGGCTCCCAGCCACCTCTGCAGCTGGTAGCTCGGGGGTGATTTAAAGGGCCCCAGGCTCCCAGCTGCCTCTACCAGTTTAAGGCCCTGCCTCTTCTGGTTGAGGCTACGCCCCCTGCTCAGGACTCCGGCCGGTAAGTCCTTTAACTTACTTTCGCCCCTGGGTAAATCTCACCCTCAGAGTTGTTCCAATAAGCTTCTTTCACAGACTAGACTCTTAGGGCTTGGCTACACTTGCAAGTTACAGCGCAATAAAGGAGCCCCTGGCCACACTAGCTCACTACCCGTCCACATTGGCAAGGCACGTAGAGCGCTCTGACTCCGTGGCTACAGCGCTGCTGGTACTCCGCCTCGGTGAATGGAATAACACTCGCTGCGCCCCCGCTGGAGTGTTGCAGCACCAGTGT
The DNA here is from genome assembly GCF_965140235.1 of Caretta caretta. Lineage (NCBI taxonomy): Eukaryota > Metazoa > Chordata > Testudines > Cheloniidae > Caretta > Caretta caretta. Next base: position 49,930,420 of record NC_134210.1, read on the forward strand.
GAACAAGGTGTTGCTTTACTGCGCTCTGATCAGCCTCCGGAAACATCCCATAATCCCCTTAAGTCAAGTGACCGCTCTAGTCATTGTTTGGAATTGGCTGTAGGAATACGGAAATGCCCATTGAAAGCTCCGTTTCTGACAGCCAGCTGCTCATCTCCTCCGAGACAAAGAAACCATTAGTGTAGAATGCTGTGTGTGAGAGAGAGAGAGGCGGGAGGGGGGGTCTGCTGCTGTCTGAACTTACAAGACAGCATGCTGACATGCTCTCAGCCCCCCAAAAACCCACTCTCTCTCCCCCCACATACACACAACACACTCCCTGTCACACTCCACCCCACCCCCCATTTGAAAAGCATGTTGCAGCCACTTGCATGCTGGGATAGCTGCCCATAATGCTCGGCTCCCAATGCCGCTACAAGTGCTGCAAATGTGGCCACGCCAGTATGCTTGAAGTTGTCAGTTGTCAGACTGTAGCACTTTCCCTACTGCGCTCTATGAAGGCTGGTTTAACTCAAAGTGCTCTACATCTGCAAGTGTAGCCATGCCCTCTGTCTGGGCCCAATCCTTTCCCCTGATACAGTTCTTTTTAGTTCCAGCTTAGGTGGTAACTAGGGGATTTCTCATGACTGCAGCCCCCTTTCTTCTGTTCCACACCATTTTATATATTTGGCACATGGAGGGAATCCTTTGTCTCCCTCTGGGTTCCCACTCTTCCTTCTAAATGGAAAAGCCCCAGGTTTAAGATGGATTCAAGTATCGGGTGACATGTTCACATGTCACTGTAAGACTTCATTCTTCATTACCCGCAGGCTGGCCCCAGGTCCACAAGAAGGCTTACAGGTAAATAAACCATCTACAGCCAATTGTCCTAGTAGATGGGTGCCATCAAGATTCTAAACCACCATTAATGGCCCACACTTTGCATAATTACAGAAGGACCTCAGAGTTAACTTCATATTTCTAGTTTTAGATACAAGAAGGATACATGCATACAAATAGGACGAACACACTCAGTAGATTATAAACTTTGAAATGGTACCTTACAAGAGACCTTTTGCATAAAGCATGTTCCAGTTACATTATATTCACATTCCAAGCATATTTTCAAAAAGCATATGGAGTGTAACATCACACCTGTAATAAAGTAACAACAGATTTATTAATTGGAAAAAGAAACAAGAGTTATTTACAAGGTTAAAGCAGGTAAACATACACACACAAATGAGTTACAGTCTTAGGATCCAAAAAGTAACAGAAGCTGCTGTAATGTGCAAGCTCTATGTGTCCTTTAGGGCTAACTCAAGCTAAGCAACTTGGGAATCCCTTCCTCATGCTTAGAAATGTTGCCCTCTCCAAATTCCAAGCAGCATAGTGATACAGAGCCTTCTGGTCAGGGATTTTTATTCCCTTCCCCCAGAGTTCAAACTGTGATGGGACATGCACATACCCTGGTCCCCTCTTCCTGGGTGTGGGGGGAGCAATCAACAAAGTCTTTTGTCCATTGATGTTCCACAATGGTTCATCTGGCCTTCTTTTGCTGGGCAGAAGATGCCACCTCTTATGTTAAACTAGTATTTCACACTAGGTAATGCTTCTCTCCTGGTTTGGGCATGTTCCAGTTTTATAGCAAACACTTAAATCTTAATTTATAACATAGGTTACAGATATTATAAATGAGATTAACGCATGCAGCAACCCACACGCATTTCATAAAGACTAAACACATTCTTATCAACTTAACATCTATTTTAACAACGCTAACACACAAGTGAAACAGACTGGTTTCCAGCTATGCATTTGTCAGTGTTCAGTGATGCCTAGGGGCCTTGGCATGAGCTAGCATCTGGTCTGCCAGTGTCATAGAGCAGACAAGCAGTTGGTTGAGACTGGTCTTATTGGTGGCTCTGGCTCTCTGACTAGCAGGGAACGGAGTCCCAGAGTACTCCACTGAGAACACCCAGCCATGAAGCCCCCAACACTTTCATGAGGGCAAAAAAGCACTTGGACTTAAAGAAGGGTCCTTGTATATCATGATCTGAGCTCAACCATCACACACTTTTTTAGGGCTCCCCCAATTGCATATGCTTCTCATCCCTTTGCTGTGGGCATGGAACTCACTTCTCCTTCTCAGCCTATCCCACCACACTTTTAAACAGCTAAAAACAGCACTTTCCTCATTTGTTTTTTCTAGCTTGATCCCAGTTGGTCCCAGACTTGGAGCCCTCCTCAATCCCCTTGCTCCCGTTTCAGCTCCTCTCCGTCCCCCCCCGTCCCCCCTCCGCCCCTCATATTTTTTGTTCTTCTCATCTGAAGTTCTGGGAACTGTTTTAACAATGTTCTAAACTGTGTTTTTGTTCCATTATGCTGTGTTGCTCAGAGCACCTTGCCAAGGGAGGTGGTTTATAAATACTATTATTATTGTAAAGATGTAATCCTGCAAAATAATGAAATGTGGCTGACATGAGCAGACTTTGAGCCATACATAGTTCTAGATCTACAGAAGGAAGCTGAGAGCTGGGTATACTTGTGTGCTCTCATTCTCTTCCGGGGCCCCTTAGCATCATAAAATGTTTCTCTGATGATCCGTTCTTTTAACCAAGCCTGGGGAGAGTTTCGTCTCATTCCCGTCCTATTAATAATGGAACAGTGAATGAGCTTAAAGAAAATTAGGCTCTGTCCAACGATGTGCACTTTCCAAGATGTTCTCATTGCTGCCCTCTCATGCTTGAAAGCAGACAAGCACCTGTCCTAGTTACCAGGGAAGGTCTAGCTGCAATCAAATGGCTAAATTCACCCCCCAGGTCTATGCAAGCCTCTTCCAGTGGCCATAGGAGGCCAGCCAAACGTGGGTGTGCTGCCTAGAGAAAAGGCATGGCCAGGGTGATGGAGAATGCAATGATTCAGTGCGTCTGCCTCCATCAGCAAGTACCTGTGGAGTTGGCAGCGTGGTTTCAAGCTTCCCTTCCCTGGCAGAATCGTCAGGGAAAATAGGAAGCCTCAACATCGCCTGTCCTCCCCGCCAGGTAAATCCCCACTCCAACGCAACAGGACCAGACTGCGGCAGGAGAACGTAAGGCACACCGGGCTATGCCAGATTCAATCAGTCTGCGTGCAGGAAACCATCTCCCAAATGGACTGTCTGTCTTCCCTTTTGTGGTCTTGCTAGTTTTAAGCTAACCTGAATTAACCCAAAGTAAGAGTGCCCACCCAGCCTTTTGCACTGCAATTGGTTTAAAATCACGCCTTTGAGGAGACCTCCTATATGGACTTCCCCACAGTCACCCTTGCCTTTGTAGCCTCTCTATTAGATTATTGCAATGCGGTGTATGTAGGAGAACTCTTGAAGCTACAGCCGGTACAGAATGTGGCTGCCCACTTAGAGAGTGATAATGTCAGACACAGGCAGCATTTAACGCTCCTCTTTTGTCTTTCCGGAGTACAATTCCGAAGCGTCGATGGATCCACCATGCGCTCTGGTTTGGATCCTGAGTATCTGCGAGACCGTCTTTCCCCCTGGACTCTGCCAAGAAGGCTGCGATCAGATGAGCGGCTTTTACTAACAGTCTGTAGGCGTAGCTATCTAAACGGTAGAGACAAGGTTTTCAGTGGAGGGTCCTCAGGTCTGGCATTCACCCCCTCTTCTACGCATGCTTGTGAGTAAGAACTTATGGGGGGCAGGGATCCATTTTGTTTGCTAGTATTGTAGTTTGTATTCACTTTTTGGCATACGTGCCCAGAGACTGTTTCCATGGGTGCCCTCTTTATTAACTTCCACACAAACAAATGCTACGCTGCAGGGGCGTTGTGCACGCTAATTAACGTCTGTGCAGTGCTGTGAGATACTCAGATAAAAGAAACCTATATAAGGGCAAAGTATTGATTGTTTTATGCACACTGTCCTTATTGTGGAACTCCATGGGTTTCTTCTGGCTTAAACATGCGAAGGAGGTAGCGTGTAACCGGAGTCTCACTCTTCGTCGCCCATTAAAATGGCGCGTGAAGGGGGGAACTACCTTGTATTTTGCTGTATTAAAAGATGTATGGGATAAAATCAATTCTCAGGATTCCAGGCTCGGGATGTGACCTCTGGAGGCATCGTCAGGGATTGGGACGATCAACGACCCCTCAGGGTCTTTTATTTTATTTTATTTTTTTGTGAATTACTTTTATAAGGGTGAGTGGATTGGACTAGAAAGGGGTTTGGGAGACCACAGCCACGCACGGGAGTGGAGTTTTACTCCACAGCCAGTTCTACCTTAATGCGGCCTGAGAGGCTGTTAATATATGATCAAGAAATGTCGTTTTGCAACCCTGCAAAACCCAGGGGCACTACTTGGTTCGCTATTTTATTGGCAACAATAAAACCTGGAAAGAAAAGGAGCCTGCGTTGATCCAGATACCTTGAGACTAACTTATGAAGCAGGATGTGTTTGTCGGGACTTGGTTTGCTGGGACAGAAGCCCTGAGAAGCCGCCACTACTGGTCATTAAGAAGAGTTTCTTGCCTTAAGGTAGGCTGCGCATGCGTGATTGGAACCAATACCGCAGCTCTTTAGTCACGATCGTCATTTAGAGCAGCTTAAAAAGAAAAGGAGTACTTGTGGCACCTTAGAGACTAACCAATTTATTTGAGCATGAGCTTTCCTGAGCTACAGCTCACTTCATGGGATGCACACTGTAGAAAATAAAGACGATGTTTTTATACACACAAACCATGAAAAAATGGGTGTTTATCACTACAAAAGGTTCTCTCTCTCCGCACCCCACTCTCCTGCTGGTAATAACAAAAAACAACAACCCAAACCCTTGGGCGGAACAAGCAAGGACGTGATTGGCTCCAGCTGGATTGATTGAAGCCCGGGTGTTTTGGCAATCTCGCAGAGCCCTGTCCGCTGCCCTCCCGTCACGCGCCCTCGCCTCCGCTCTGCGCTCAGACAAGGCGAGGTCTTGGGCACTGGCGCTGGGGGGAAACAGAGAGGTGAAGAGGGTCCTACCTGGACGCTGGACATGTGGGGCGCTATTCCAACCGGGTTGACCGTTATCGTTCATTCCCTCGCGCTCTCCATGATCCCCTCCTACCAAGGCTGTCGGTGAAGGCGAATTGGGAAATCGTATGTCTGGCTGCCTCAATTACCAAAGGCGGCGCAACTGACTCGAGAGCATCTGCTCTTTGAGCCAAGGCAAACACTGCTGCAGCACGATTAGCTCCCCAGCTCGGTGAAATCCTTGTCAGTTTGGAGGGTAGAACGCACGATTTCCTTTGAACTTCGTGTTTAGCAGAAGCACACTCACTGAAGGACATCTTAAAGTCTTAGGAAGACCGGGGAAGAGAGAGAGGGACTTAGCCACGGCCACAACACACAAGAGGAAATACGGTGACCACGACAATAATTGCAGGCACAAGGGTCCCAGAATGGTCTTTGCAATGAGCATGGGGCAATGGCTTCTGTTTTATTTAAACCACCATGCAAACTTTCCCAGAAGCCTCGGAGCCTTTATTTATTGATGAGAAATTCAAAATATAGCGTGTTTCCAATATGAATATGCAAGGCAGGAGGTCAACAAATTTTGTACCGTCTGTACCAGCTGGTGATCCGTATAGTATCAATATGTGAAAGCATCCAATCACCATTCTCTGCAGAGAAAATCAGGAAAGCTAATCAACTGAAAATCCACTTTAATGTAATAAAGCTACTCTGAAATTAAAACACACTTTCATGTTCGGTATGTACTGAGAAAGTAACGCGTTATACCATTTAGCCACGTTAATCCCTTGATACAGGCTCACAAACGCCTATAATTGGAAATCTCATGTAAACGCCGTCTGTTGATGCAATTCAGATGTGTTTCTATGTAAACAGAGACTTGGGCATTATAATAGAAGCAGTTCTTCAATCGGGAATGAACTTGTGCGACTGCGGCATTGCTTATATTTACTCGTTTATGACTTCCCTTAGGCGTTAATTTGTTAGCCAGGTACTAAGATCAGTACATTTGACAGCGCACACTGTGATTACCCTATCCAGAGTGCGAGTACAATTTGTAACGTGGGAGTTTGGTGTGGGATCGCTTATAAGGCACTTCCCACGCAAACGGTCACTTTTACATCGCTTACATCAAATTGATGAAGTCCCGGTTATTGAGAGTACCGGTAGGACAGATGCTCTGGTGGGAACGAATGTTACACACGTCTCTCATGCCACCCCTCCCTAATGAAGATAAATAGCCGGGACTTGGGGTTTGTTTGTGTTTGTCCTGTGTTTCGGTTTCCCCACGGTGGAATAAATGGAGCTGAGTGTAGAAAAGGAAACGATAAGAAATGCAGGGTGGGGGAGCTGATGTTAAAAGCACCTACCGTCGGCAGTGCAGACAGTGCCACTGGTTTCATGCCTTTACCCACGCGTGCAGGGTTCGCTTCTGGGGTAGAATGCTGTTGCCCCCGAACGCGCTGCCCTGTGTTTTGCTCACTGGCTTGCAATAAGGAAACCAGAGTCAGGAACTGACCCAGATAAATCAGAAACCCTTGTAACAGTGCAGGGACCGGCCCCTCTGTTACGGGTTCCCCTCTCGTCGATGGTTGGAAACGACTGGCGTTCCCGTGTGTCTCGGGACTAACGGGGGTGAGACCGAGGCCAGCTATGAACCCTCCTCGGGACCAGGTCCGAGCCAGGCGCGCTAGCGAGCCGGACAGTGAGCTACAGCACGTGCGCCTCCCGGGGCATTGGCCACCCCGAGCCCCGCATGCCTCTGCCTGGCACCCTCGGGGCGGTGTTTTGACTGATCACTGTGCTTGGGGAGCACAGGATTCAGCGCCCCTCGCCTCTGATTTTGGGGCTGTTTTTCAATCTCTCCTGAATGAACACTGCCCAGGGGCAGGTATCATGTTTTCCTACCCGAGCTGCCCCTTTGTGGGGACACTAGTTGCGCCAGATTACCGGGGGGGGGGGTCGTTATCTGGCCCATTAATTGACCACTGGTGATCGAGGATTATTAATTAGCATTGAGCTGTGCCTCAGGGGAGGGGCGGAGCCGTGTCCCTGGCACACAGTGCGGGGCACTGCCCTGCCACAGATCGACCCCAGGCGCGGCAGGCGGAGCGGCGAGAGAAACCCCCCGCTCCGCAGGGCTGTTTGCCCCGCGTTGCTGTCGATGTTTTAAATTCTCTTTCCACTCTGCTTGGGTACATTTGATATCAACACGGCTCTGTGCGGTTCAAAAGAGCTGCTGACAAGCAGACGGGATATCTCAGCGTCGAACCCTCAGGCGGGAAACAGCTTCTGTGCGCTTAGAAAACGAGGTTTGTCTCTTCCAAGGAGCTGCCGTAGCAAAAGTGCGCTCTGCTGGGCACCGGGTGCCCCCCTCCCAATAAATCGGCTGCCTGCACTAATGCCCTGAGCAGACACCGTCTCTTCGAGTCGACTCCCTCCCCCGCTGCACACCTGGGTTTTGCCACCAAGACTGAAAAAACAGAACCGATGATCTCCCCTCCCAAAGGAAACTGGACCATAGGAAGTGCTACAGTGCATCAGACCAGCGGTCCAGCCAGTCCAGTGTCCTGGCTCTGGCAGTGGCCAAGATCAGATGCTCCAGAGCGGACGGTACCAGAAACCCCACTAGGCAGTCATGGGAAGACTTGTCCATGAATCAAAGTTTCTTCCTCCCTCCTCCGGAGTCAGAGGTTTACTCATGCTCTGAAGGGTAGAGTTCATATCCCTTCCAAACCTCTCCAGTGTGTTCTGTTTTGGCTTTGTTTGCTTTTAAATCCCTGGGGGTTTTGTGATCCAGATGCATTTCTAAATAGGCTTTTGCTGAATGCAAATTAGCCTTTACATTTATGAAAAGGCTTCCACTGGATTTCACTTGGATTAGTATTGGCCTGTTTAATTTTTCATTTGTTAAAAATAAATCCCTTGAGAGAAAGTCAACGCATTTCTTCGGGGGGGGGGGAAGAGAATCTCATACAGCCCCAGACCAAGGGGACGCTTTCTGAGAGGATTCTGGGTTGAGTGACGTGCGAGCCTTTGTTTGGCTGCTGTTTCCATTCTTTTTAATGTAAGATACCCAAGATGTCAGATTCTGTGACAGTTTGATTAGAAAGGCTAAAATGGAAAATAGGTGTCACCTAAAGGGCACGTCCCCAGTGATTAGGCTTCATGTAATTCATCTCCAAATTGAGGGAAGAGCTACTAATTCACCTTTTGGAAACCGATTTCTGTCTGCCTCAGTCTTTTCAGATGAAAAAGATGAATTATGGCTACGGATGCTAGCTCCCTCTTCATGACTTGGCTATTTCTTTAACGTTTATATTGTTTCAACCCTATCTGTTTTATCTGGGTTCTGTTGGAAACTAGTTAATGTGATTAATGAGAGGCCAGGAAGAAGTGACACACATTTACGGGGCGAATGTTAGTCTAAACTTTAAATAAAGAAAAGTTTGGGGGTATTGAGGAGTATCCAGCCCGTCCCGTTAAAAGCGATCTCGAACGCAAAAAGATAAAATTCTTAGGGCAAAAATACATACATAAAAGGAGCCTGCATATTGGAATGAGGTGATCCGCTGTTGATTGCGGATGATTTGAGGTGAGTAGGATGGATGGATGGACCTGCTTCCTTCTGCAAAGAAGGAAAAAACTGTTCTGAAAGGCTGAGCCGTTCGATTTCATTTGGCTTCATTCTCTGAATTCCCAGGTCGCCCTGACACGGAATCTTTCCTAACGTGCACTTGTTTTTAGGTAACATAACAGCAAACATACACTGCTAAGGCCGTAATAAGCCAGTTGCTGCCTTGATTCTACCCTCCACTCACATTTCTGGGGTTCGACTTTGCAAAACGTCAACAGATTCGTGTTGAACCCTCATGGAATAAACTTCTGGGTTTCCTTACTTCAGAAAAGAAAGCAAACTGCCCTAGCTGGTGGGTTTTAGCCCCTGGACAAAAATAAAAAATAAATGTGGTTGCTCAAATTTATCAACCAGTCCCCATGACCAGCTTTTCTTTTGTGTCTGTGTTTGTTTTCTCAAGACCTAAGCAATTTTTAATATACTATATCCTTCCCGCTTAATCCCCCTCGTTTATTGTATAATTACAGTTTCAAAATGATTATGTAATTAAAATCATGTTTCACTGCTGCATACTTCAAAAGGAAGGCAACCTTCCCCAGCATTATTTGCTGGTGATGTAATAATTTCCCTGTGATATTTAAAATAAACACATTAGTTCAAGAATTCTAAACATGTCTGAAAGTATATAGTGGAATTGATTGGCATAAGGCGAGGTTGTAAAGCAACGGTGAAACCTATCACTAGTTTAATATATTTCTATGCTCCCATGCAGTGTAAATTATAGGATAATGGGGTGCAGGCGATGGTAAGCTCTGTTTATATAATCCATTTCTTCACACAAGTTCCCATTGCTTTTCCTTCCCTTTGCTGTATGTGGTGGTTCTCTGATCCTACTGACCTCAGCCATGTGTTTTCACTTTTTCTTCTGATCTCAATTCCATGACCAGCGGGGAATAAAATACAAATTGAATAGTAACCATTCACAGGCCACTCTTTTCAAACTGTTGTTAAGCCCTCTTTGTCTTGTCTAGCAATTGATAGATAAATGTGTTGTATTTTACCCAACTCTCTCTCTCTCTTTTTCTTGTAAAGCTTTGTTGCCTCACTGGCTTAGCCCATCTTTTAAAAGAAAATAATTTCATCAGGGCTTGTCACCAAAATGGACCGTTCCCTTCCTTTGCAGCTCAACGGGGTGATGGCTAAGCAGTGGAATTTAAAAAAGAATGAGAAGAAAAAAGGAACAGCCCCCACATTTGGTCGGTATATTCCCAGCATGAGCGAAGGTTAATTTTAAATGGGACTTGTTTCCTCTACGTGGTAAATAAGGTGCTCCCCGGGTTGCATGCAGATACTTTCTGAAAAGAGGAACGTTAAGTGCTTGAAAAAGAAAAAAAAACTTTTCCCTTGCCCTTCTTTCATTACAAACCTGCTTTCTGCAGCGTCGGGAGAGGCCGGGGCTGTTTATTCAGCTTTTTTTGAAAACGAATAGCAACTAAGAGAAGTTTAAACAATCTCCTGTTATTTTGGGGCTTGTTTTTCCAGTGGTCTCCTCCCCGACTTCTTCCTGGGGTTATAATGCAAAAGAAAATAATTTTGGAAACCCATTATTCCACAGGAAAACATTTAACCAATCCCATGCTCTCTGTTTGATCAAAGAAACAATTGCACGTGAAAGTTTCTTTTGTCCTGATGTAAACTGCAGAATAATAATGATTATAATTATTACCAAATTGTCAGCGCATTGAAGCCTGTTTCCAGTAATATTGAATAACAAAAACTTTGCTCTGTTAATCATGTCACTTTAACAGACTACCTTGATCCAGCTAGATAAAAGTCTGATTTCCTATTATTAGCTAGTTTTAAAAGAGGTGATTTAAATGAGATACTTTAGTTAAATCTCTATTTCCAAGAACTCTTGCAAATGAGCAAACATTGCAGCAGAGCATCAGTCTCTAACCAAAATAAGCCAGATTCTTGTGCAAAAGATAAATATTTTGTAACCACATTTCTAAAACTGAAATAGGTAAATCAGTCAGACACTGAAATTAATAGTGTAATGAGTTTTGGAAAGGAAACTAAACAAGAGTAACACTTTTTTTTTTTTTTTTAGGCCACATGTAATCTGCCTTTGGAATCTGGAACAGAAGTCGCATCGATATGGTTTCGAAATATGTGAAAACTAATATGAAATTCCTTGTTGATGGTGAATGTTGGAAGTAAAGCCCAGTACCTGTAAAATGAGCCCCTGTCTATCACATGCTTCATATTAAACTTTCATGCAGTTTTCCTTCGCTGTTTTTTTCCTGCTAAAGGGTTCTTATAAACTTTCCTTCGTTTATTTAGCCTGGTTTTCATTGCTGCAGTTTTGCATGGTTTGCCTTTGTTTAGTTTATTAACCCACAGGGTTACTTTAACTAAATATTTGGGCTGAATACTTTGGAGTTGGATTTCAACATTTTCTAACAAAATTACTGAGTTTTTTGAAGCCACACAGAGAACTCTGTGTTGACTTGATTAGTCAATTTAACAGACTATGGGGAAAATAAAAATAAGAAACATACCTGGTGTATCCCCTGTAATGAGAAATTGGACTGAAAGCATCTCTTATTTAGTATTTTAGATAACATCAAGGCTGAGTTAATTTTCAATAACATTTTAATAGAAATGTCAAACTTGTAACACCTCTGCCTTTGCCTCTACTGGGTTGGGAAAGAGGTAGTGTCCCATTCACGTGCTCAAGGTGCTGTTTTCCCAGGCCCTAAAATAATATACGCTTCCCTTAAGACAATATAAAGGAATCCGTGATAGAGAAGGTTAGTGCAAGTGCTGTCTGTTTGGTGTGTGTCAGCTCAGATGGAGGCATGTGCCCCCCCCACACACACACACAAAAGGTTCTTATTACACACACCCTTTCACATCAGGCTGGCCTTTGAAAGCATTCTTGTTTCAGCTGTTTTTCTGAATGGATAAGTATTGCACAGCAATAATGTTATTGCGTAATAAGTCACCCAGTGGAACCCATCTCCCTAAAGATGTGTCAGTTACACATACACACATGTTTGGGGCTGTGTCTTGGTAGGGCTGTGTAGGGCTCTGCTGTACAGCTAGCAACCTAGCTTGGCTCAGATCAGCTCCAGGCCTGAGCCTGAAACCTGGGTGGTCGTCTCTTCATCTTGTGAAGAGCTGGGTGAGCTTCACGCTGACAATCCCATCTGGGAACTCACAAAAGGTTCGGGGGCAGGGGGGAGCTCATCAGGGGGCGAGTCTGGGAGGAGGGAGAGCAAGGGGCACATTGAGGAGCAATGGGGCAGATTCCAGAGGGCCAATGGGGCAGCAAGTCAAGCTCAGGGGCCACTGAGGAGAGGGGGGCAAATGAGGGCAGAGGGGGCAGATCCAGAAGGCGATGGGGCAGTTGCCCGGACACAGAATGGAGGCAAAGGCAACAGGTCAGGCAAGAGCAAGTGAGCAGGCTCAGGGGGCAAAATGTGGTAGTGAGGACAGAAGGGTAGAATAAGGGGATGAGGGAGTATGGAGATTCTCACTCATGGCATCATAGTCCCAAGCATGGCCAGTGCCCATACTCTGAGTGTAACCTACCCCCTCAACCACTCAGGCACATTTCCATGAGAAATGCCCCTTATGCTTTTCCTAACTGCTGAAATATAGTGTCAGAGTAGTAACCAGGAGAGTCCGTTCCAAAGTGCTGCTGTTTTAAATAAACAAGAATCTCCCCATAGTGACTCCTAGTTGTTAGGGATGAAAATCATTCAGCTCTGTGTAGAGTGCCAGCAATAGGCCTGGGAGTTAAAGGGTGCCTAGTGCTGGACCTCTATGCAGGGGTGCACTTCATCCTACGGTGCCTCAGAAGCTACGTTTCCTTGACTATTGTATTTTTGTTTTCAAAAGGGGATGGTTACCACCTTCATTTCCAAAGGTCCCCCTTCCCAGCTGTGATGCTCAGCAAATTCTGACTATTCTGCATGTAAAGTCAAGAGAGAGCTTAAAAGGACCAGTGCCAGCAAAGGACAGGGTGTATTTTATTGCTAACATGCCATGAAAGGACTGTATTTCACAAATGTGAGCTCACACTCACCACTACAAAAGACGCTGTTTTTAGAAATGTAAAACAAACAAAAAATCACTAATTATTGTTGATAAATAAAAGATTATTTAAAAAACTCACCACAAGCAGATCTTTGATCACCTGTAAGAACAAGAGACTTCGTTATATCTTCTAGAGACATGCTATTGCCAATCTGTTTTCCATGGAAAGCACTCAGATTCTTTGGTGATGGGTAGTAATACAAAACCATAAGGTAAGATACGTTTATACATGTGTCCATAAAAAAGGAAGTGTCTGTCCCTGGTGTGGTGTATTGAAAACTGTGTTAAAATTGAAGGCTGTTACTTTCAATTTTAGAGTTTTTATTTTCTGGTCCTGCTTGCAGGCTAGAGTTCTGTAGGGAAGCAAGTTATCTGGGCCTCGTGACAATTAGCAGACTTCCAGCAGAAAGTAAGGTGGAGTGAGTTCTGCCTTGCTGTTTTAGGGAGCAGCCTGCTTTGTCTCAGTCTGGTTTGGGGTTCTTTTGAGTTATTGTTTTGAATTGTAAGGGAAAAAAAAGTATTACACTGCAACCTTCCAGCATAAGTACTTATGTTTTTATCTAACTTCTCTGGGTGCATGCCAAGAAACATAACACCTTGCTCTAGGCAATTTTTGACAATTTCTTAAATCTCCAACTATAAAATATAGCACTCCTGTAATCCCCCTTCAACTATCAATCGTCTCATCAACAACAACCAACAATAACCACCCGCAAAAACATGTCATTTCAGTCAACAAGATTACATAGTATGAACATGAAATAGTCAGCTGTATGTGGACGGGCCACTCACCTCTCATCTTGAAACCAAACACTGAACTGCTTCACAATTGCCTTAAAAATAAAATGAAAGTATAAAAATATCTAAAGTTTCTTTGTTATTACTAATAATAACAAGTTAATATATTTATTCTTACACCAAAAGTAAATATGCATGACCTATTGTACATTTATAATACTTTAAATTTTTATTTGATTTTTATAGCATTTGTACCTTCTATCCAAGGGCCTCAGTGCACGTTACAGACATTTAAGAATAAAATGACACAAAATCCTCTATGAAATCGATAAGTAGTATTAACCCTATCTTACATTATTTATTTACATTTATGGGGAAACTGATGAACAGAGAGGTTAAAGGGCTTGCTCATCATCACACAGCGAGACCATAGCAGGCTGAGAATAGAATCCTAACTCTCAACCCTATATTTTATCCACTGTGTCATGTTTTCTGGGCGTAAACAATTTTTTGCAAAATATATGACTCATTAAATATAAAAAAGCCATCGTAGGAAAACTGGGTAAAAATCACATTCAGTTTTAGAGAGACAAGGTGGGATAGGTAATATCTTTTATTGGACCAATTTCTAGTTGTGAAAGAGGCAAAGTTTCAAGCTACTCAGAGCTCTTCTTCAGGACATTCATTCAGGTCAGTCTCAGACATTTAGGATAACTGGAGCCCAGCTAATGGTACGGAAACAAGATAAAAGAAAACTGAAGAAGGTTAATCGATTATTGCTATATTTAGTGTTGCTATTATTTCTCAGTCTCAGCAGTGATCTTGCAGTACTATTGTGCCAAAAATTAGAATAAATATACTAAGACCAGATTTATGTTAGAGCTCATTCACAATGTCCAGATCTCCTCTACTTCATTAGTAATTCGGTGACAGAAATTATTTCCTTGCACAAATAAAGCTATATTCAAATGTATCCTTTTCTTCTTAAGCCAAATAACAATAAAAACAATGATGTCTCACTTCAAAGAACAGTGAAGTGCAAAAGAAGCCTACACCCATTTAACAATCATTTAGTGTAGCAGGTGAAGATAGCAAACATGGATGAAGACAAAGAAACATCAGGGTGCTATGGAAGGGGGAAGAGTCAGACATTGGGAAGAGTAGGAGACAAGAGATGAAGCAGGGAGAGGAGACCTGATGAGGGTGTAGCAGAAGTGGAGACATGAACACATAAGAATGGCCAGACTGGGTCAAACTAATTGTCCATCTAGCCCAGTTTTCTGTCTTCTAACAGTGGCCAGTGCCAGATGCTTCAAAGGGGAACAAATGGAACAGGGCAATTATAATCAAGATAGATCCTACATAACAGCAGAGACCAAAAATAATGTGCTTTGTTACTGTATATTGCCACAGACAAAAGAAACAAAATCATGCATTTAAGACTATAATTCTGTCTTGACATACAGGCAACATCAAAACCTTCAGGCTTTGCTCTCTATGTTTATGATGACCCCACAATACTATTAGTTGAATGCCTTACTTCCCATTTTAAGGGACCTCAAAGATACTTAGGACTCAGTTCTAACACTGCTCAACATATTAATATGAATCTGCAATGGAACAGCAACAGAACTGGTAATTCTTGTTATCCATGTTTGAACTTCCATTAACATGTATAGAACAAGTGTGAAACAAGAAAAGAACATGCCATACTTCTTATGCATGTATGCAGGGCTGAAGATATGTACCCATTATATTATTTGTTAATTTTTTTAATGCTGAAAAGGGTGTCCCTTCACAATTCTTGGTGTCCTATCCATTATTTTAAAGAACAATCCTTATAAGAATAATTTTCCAATAACAAAAGAAAACCACAGTGATGCTCTGTACCTCAGGGGAACACCCAGCATCCCCATGTTCATCCTTGTAAAATGATTGTGTGGTGTCCAATGCAAAGTTTGTCATGGGTGTCTTTGGAAGGCTCATGATGTACTGAGCACTGTTGTTATAGTGATGCAATAGTGATGTTATGGGTTATAATTTCATGTACATAGTTATGAGGCTGAAAATGTATACTCATGGTTTAAAGCAAGCCCAGACAAAAACTCTCCAGAAGCAGAGGAGCAGTTCACACCTCATCAGGGCATGAATGGGACAAACTCAGTCCAGCCTCCCAGGAACAAAGGATGCTGGCCTAGGCATCAACAAAAGAATCTGTTAGACTCTTGAGTGAGTCATCCCCTTAGAATCATAGAATCATAGAATATAAGGGTTGGAAGGGACCCCAGAAGGTCATCTAGTCCAACCCCCTGCTCAAAGCAGGACCAATTCCCAGTTAAATCATCCCAGCCAGGGCTTTGTCAAGCCGGACCTTAAAAACCTCTAAGGAAGGAGATTCTACCACCTCCCTAGGTAACGCATTCCAGTGTTTCACCACCCTCATAGTGAAAAAGTTTTTCCTAATATCCAATCTAAACCTCCCCCACTGTAACTTGAGACCATTACTCCTCGTTCTGTCATCTGATACCATTGAGAACAGTCTAGAGCCATCCTCTTTGGAACCCCTTTCAGGTAGTTGAAAACAGCTATCAAATCCCCCCTCATTCTTCTCTTCTGCAGGCTAAACAATCCCAGCTCCCTCAGCCTCTCCTCATAACTCATATGTTCCAGACCCCTAATCATTTGGTCTTCCTTTGGTCAGTTTGGTCAGTTTGGTCAGTTTGGAACTGTGATGAGGTAATGCTCACCTGACTCTGAAGGGGGGGGGGCAAAGCCAAGAGGGAAGAAAGGACATGATAAAAGGGAGAGACATTTGCCATGCTCACTCTCTCTTCCACCTACATCTACAGACACCACACCAAGCTATTGAAGCTCTGATCAAAGGGGAGAGCCTGGCTAAAGAGCAACCAGGCAGCCTGTGGTGAGAAGCATCTAAGTTTGTAAGGACACTGAAAATGTTAAGATCAGCTTAGAATGCATTTTGTTTTTATTTCATTTGACCAAATCTGACTTGTTATGTTTTGACTTATAATCACTTAAAATCTATCTTTATAGTTAATAAATTTGTTAGTTTATTCTACCTGAAGCAGTGCCTTTGGTTTGAAGCGTGTCAGAGGCTCCTCTTGGGATAACAAGCCTGGTACATATACATTTCTTTGTTAAGTTGATGAACTCATATAAGCTTGCAGCATCCAGCAGGCATAACTGGACACTGCAAGATGGAGGTTCTCAGGGTTGAGTCTGGGACCAGAGATATTGGCTAGCGTCATTCGGTTGCAAGTAGCTGGGAGCAGCTTACATGCCAGAGGCTGTGCGTGAACAGTCCAGGAGTGGGAGTTCTCACAGCAGAGCAGGGTAAGACTGGCTCCCAGAGTCAAGGACTGGAGTGACCTAGCAGATCACTGGTCCAGATAACACCAGAAGGGAATGTCACAACCACACACAACACAATTAAATGACATACTCATCCACTAACATGAAGGAGCAAAATATACCCCACAAAATAAAAATAATTTCCACACCCTCAGCCTATATTTATGTATAAGTTATGTGGGGGGGGCAGGGCATGGTGGCAAGGGTGTATACTACATATATATCCAACTTTACAGAGCACTTTCTTCTGCACTTGGAGTGGATTGACATATCAGATTTCAAATGGTGAGCGTTTTCTATAAAGAATTTGAGAGATTAGGGGGTTCAAGGCAGTTGGGAACCAGGACCATAGTAACTAAAGCACTTGGCTTTATAGATGGAGGGATACTAAGAGTTTTAGTGTTTAGAAATGTTTTAGAGATGATATTATATAAAGTCATTTTTTGAAAAATATGGAGGCTGTACAGAATACATGATGGCATAGTACAGTATAATTTTTGTATTGTCACTCCTTTTGGATGATCTGTCACTCCTTTTGGAGGGATCACTTGTGATCTTGCTAAGCAAGGTTGTCATCTCAAGGTTTAAGTTAGCTATTAGGAAAACTTTCTAACTACAAGGATAGTTTAGTACTGAATATGGGTGGTGGGTATAGTAGGCCAAGGGAGGTTAAGCCTCCCCTAGCACAGCTACCGCTGACCCACCCCTAGACACCTGGGCTGGGGTGTGCCCGCCTGCACTCCACCTCTTCCTCTCCTTGCTCTGCCCCTTCCCTGAGGCCCCCACCACCCATTGCTGCCTGGTGAGTCCCTCCTCGCTCCTCTTCTCCAGTCCACCCCCACTTCTGGAGGTCCCCACTACTCCGTGTCCCTCTTCACCTTCACCCCCGCGACTGTGAAACCCCACCCCCCGGCCACCATGTCCCTCCTCTCCTCCACACCCCTCCACCGCGAGGTTATCCGCCACATATCTCCTCACTCCTCTCTCCCCAGAGGCCTGCAGGTGGCTTGGGCCAGTGGCCCAAGATGGCTTAGGCTTGGCTGGTCAGCAGCCCTGGGCAGCTCCAGATGGTGCTCAGGCCAGCTGGTGGCCTGGGACATTGCTCAGGCCAGTGTGGGAGTCAGGCTGGTGCGCACGCTGGCTGGCGGCCTGAGCCATTGCTCGGGCCAGCCCAATCCTTCAGCCAGTGCTTGGGCCAGCCCAGGGGTTGGAGTGGTTCCTCTGGGGCTCCTCCAGCCACAGGGGAGGGAGGGTAGTAGGGACAGGGCTTTGGGTGGAAGGGGCGGGTCGGGGGCTAGCATCCCCGAAGGGAGGGTTTTACCCACCACCCATGGTACTGAAATAGGTTACCAAGGGAGGTTGCGGAATCCCTGTCACTGAAAGGTATAAGGACAGATTAGCCAAACACCTGTCAGGGATGGTCTAGGTATACTTGGTCCTGCCTCAGCACAAGCAGCTGGACTAGATGACCTCTTGAGGTTCCTTTCAGCCCTGCATTTCTATGATTGATGCCTGTAGAATATGCAACATCATCATTATTATTTATCATTGTTATTTCAGGAGCACCTGAGGCCCTGATCTTTGTTGGGGCCCTCTATTGTTCTAGGCCCTGTAAAGACACAGTAAGAGATTGCTCATGCAATTTAAATGCACAAGATAGACAAAGGATGAGATAAACTGACTCTGAAGGTCATTGAGTGGCAGAAGCCAGGCCTCCTGAGCCCCAGTCCAGTGCCCTATCCACTGGATGACACGGCCTCTCAGCAATAATTGTTTTTTCATTTGTACTGTCAGTAAAAAACTGTATTTGTATTAAAGTTATAATAAGCTATTTACATGTCATAACGTAAAAAGAAGCAATACCTGACTTCTGAGGTTGGGGTGGAATGAATGTTGAAGTGAAGCTAAGTCATTTGATAACTGCAAATGCCAGTTATTGAAAAGTTATGCTAGCACCCATGAACTGAATATCTAATATATGACAAGGTAAAGATACCACAAACCATAAAGTAAACATAATATGTATGGTTCTTCCCACATTGTTTTTTGTTGCCCTAGTTCTCTCAAACATCCCAGAATTGGCACATTTAGGGAGTGACTTTTGAGGGTGGGTTTAAAGAGTGAACAGTTGGTTGATGGCAGATTCTTTACACCAAATAATTTTCCAAGTTAGTAGCTGTCTATGAGGAAAAAGAGTGATGCAATTAGGCATGGTGTCTAAAGGTGTAGGTGTCATTTATGAGGGGAGAACACTTGGTCTTTTTTAGGTTGTGTGTTGGCTGAAATCCTTGTTGTTTAATAAGTAAGCTGGACACATTTTTGTTTTTATTTTATGTTTTGTGTGGAAGAGTAGTGTATACTCTATATCTGGGCAGATTCAT
Source organism: Caretta caretta (assembly GCF_965140235.1). Classification (NCBI taxonomy): domain Eukaryota; kingdom Metazoa; phylum Chordata; order Testudines; family Cheloniidae; genus Caretta; species Caretta caretta. The sequence goes on from NC_134210.1 coordinate 49,949,576, forward strand.
ATGAGAGAATTCCATATTTTTATATTACAACATTAGTATTGAACTTGGTCATGGTAAATGAATCTCTAAACTTTCAAAAAGCAACATTTATACAGATATAGAGCTCAATACAGACTAGCAGTTTTATAAATTAATACAGAATCTTTCTCCTGTAGAGACCACAGTTTTCTGAATCTGTTTATGCTAGCAATGACCAAAAAATCAGGGGCTGGCTTGAGCCAGTACTCAGTGGTACATCATGCTGGCATTTTCATACTGGATCTGTCGTTTTCTGCAGAATATAGGTTTCAGAGTAACAGCCATGTTAGTCTGTACTCGCAAAAAGAAAAGGAGTACTTGTGGCACCTTAGAGACTAACCAATTTATTTGAGCATGAGCTTTCGTGAGCTACAGCTCACTTCATCGGATGCATACCGTGGAAACTGCAGCAGACTTTATATATACACAGAGAATATGAAACAATATCTCCTCCCACCCCACTGTCCTGCTGGTAATAGCTTATCTAAAGTGATCATCAAGTTGGGCCATTTCCAGCACAAATCAAGTTTTTCTCACCCCCCCCCCCTTTTTTCCCGGGGACACACACACACACACAAACTCACTCTCCTGCTGGCAATAGCTCATCCAAACTGACCACTCTCCAAGTTTAAATCCAAGTTTAACCAGAACATCTGGGGGGGGGGGGTAGGAAAAAACAAGGGGAAATAGGCTACCTTGCATAATGACTTAGCCACTCCCAGTCTCTATTTAAGCCTAAATTAATAGTATCCAATTTGCAAATGAATTCCAATTCAGCAGTTTCTCGCTGGAGTCTGGATTTGAAGTTTTTTTGTTTTAAGATAGCGACCTTCATGTCTGTGATTGCGTGACCAGAGAGATTGAAGTGTTCTCCGACTGGTTTATGAATGTTATAATTCTTGACATCTGATTTATGTCCATTTATTCTTTTACGTAGAGACTGTCCAGTTTGACCAATGTAAATGGCAGAGGGGCATTGCTGGCACATGATGGCATATATCACATTGGTGGATGTGCAGGTGAACGAGCCTCTGATAGTGTGGCTGATGTTATTAGGCCCTGTGATGGTGTCCCCTGAATAGATATGTGGGCACAGTTGGCAACGGGCTTTGTTGCAAGGATAAGTTCCTGGGTTAGTGGTTCTGTTGTGTGGTATGTGGTTGTTGGTGAGTATTTGCTTCAGGTTGCGGAGCTGTCTGTAGGCAAGGACTGGCCTGTCTCCCAAGATTTGTGAGAGTGTTGGGTCATCCTTTAGGATAGGTTGTAGATCCTTAATAATGCGTTGGAGGGGTTTTAGTTGGGGGCTGAAGGTGACGGCTAGTGGCGTTCTGTTATTTTCTTTGTTAGGCCTGTCCTGTAGTAGGTGACTTCTGGGAACTCTTGTGGCTCTATCAATCTGTTTCTTCACTTCCGCAGGTGGGTATTGTAGTTGTAAGAAAGCTTGACAGAGATCTTGTAGGTGTTTGTCTCTGTCTGAGGGGTTGGAGCAAATGCGGTTGTATCGCAGAGCTTGGCTGTAGACGATGGATCGTGTGGTGTGGTCAGGGTGAAAGCTGGAGGCATGTAGGTAGGAATAGCGGTCAGTAGGTTTCCGGTATAGGGTGGTGTTTATGTGACCATTGTTTATTAGCACTGTAGTGTCCAGGAAGTGGATCTCTTGTGTGGACTGGTTCAAGCTGAGGTTGATGGTGGAGTGGAAATTGTTGAAATCCTGGTGGAATTCCTGAAGGGCCTCCTTCCCATGGGTCCAGATGATGAAGATGTCATCAATGTAGTGCAAGTAGAGTAGGGGTGCTAGGGGACGAGAGCTGAGGAAGCGTTGTTCTAAATCAGCCATAAAAATGTTGGCATACTGTGGGGCCATGCGGGTACCCATAGCAGTGCCGCTGATCTGAAGGTATACATTGTCCCCAAATGTGAAATAGTTATGGGTAAGGACAAAGTCACAAAGTTCAGCCACCAGGTTAGCCGTGACATTATCGGGGATAGTGTTCTTGACGGCTTGTAGTCCATCTTTGTGTGGAATGTTGGTGTAGAGGGCTTCTACATCCATAGTGGCCAGGATGGTGTTATCAGGAAGATCACCGATGGATTGAAGTTTCCTCAGGAAGTCAGTGGTGTCTCGAAGGTAGCTGGGAGTGCTGGTAGCGTAGGGCCTGAGGAGGGAGTCTACATAGCCAGACAATCCTGCTGTCAGGGTGCCAATGCCTGAGATGATGGGGTGCCCAGGATTTCCAGGTTTATGGATCTTGGGTAGTAGATAGAATATCCCAGGTCGGGGTTCCAGGGGTGTGTCTGTGCGGATTTGATCTTGTGCTTTTTCAGGAAGTTTCTTGAGCAAATGCTGTAGTTGCTTTTGGTAACTCTCAGTGGGATCATAGGGTAATGGCTTGTAGAAAGTGGTGTTGGAGAGCTGCTGAGCAGCCTCTTGTTCATATTCCGACCTATTCATGATGACAACAGCACCTCCTTTGTCAGCCTTTTTGATTATGATGTCAGAGTTGTTTCTGAGGCTGTGGATGGCATTGCGTTCCGCATGGCTGAGGTTATGGGGCAAGTGATGCTGCTTTTCCACAATTTCAGCCCGTGCACGTCGGTGGAAGCACTCTATGTAGAAGTCCAGTCTGCTGTTTCGACCTTCAGGAGGAGTCCACCTAGAATCCTTCTTTTTGTAGTGTTGGTAGGGAGGCCTCTGTAGATTAGTATGTTGTTCAGAGGTATTTTGGAAATATTCCTTGACTCGGAGATGTCGAAAATAGGATTCTAGGTCACCACAGAACTGTATCATGTTCGTGGGGGTGGAGGGGCAGAAGGAGAGGCCCCGAGATAGGACAGCTGCTTCTGCTGGGCTGAGAGTATAGTTGGATAGGTTAACAATATTGCTAGGTGGGTTGAGGGAACCATTGCTGTGGCCCCTTGTAGCATGTAGTAGTTTAGAAAGTTTAGTGTCCTTTTTCTTTTGTAGAGAAGCAAAGTGTGCGTTGTAAATGGCTTGTCTAGTTTTAGTTTTAGTTTTGTGAAGAGAGTTGTCACTTTGGATGGGCTATGACCAGCAGGAGAGTGAGTTTGTGTGTGGGGGGGTGGAGGGTGAGAAAACCTGGATTTGTGCTGGAAATGGTCCAACTTGATGATCACTTTAGATAAGCTATTACCAGCAGGACAGTGGGGCGGGAGGAGGTATTGTTTCATGATCTCTGTGTGTATATAATGTCTGCTGCAGTTTCCACGGTATGCATCCGATGAAGTGAGCTGTAGCTCACGAAAGCTCATGCTCAAATAAATTGGTTAGTCTCTAAGGTGCCACAAGTACTCCTTTTCTTTTTGCAGAATATAAGCTTTCATTTGCAAAAACAAAAAGTTTAGCTCTCTTGGGGTTACCCAGATAACTTTCTGAATGTGAACTAATGCTATGTTGTGTTCATGATTCTGCAAAAAGATAAAAACAATGCATCCAGTTCTGCTCTCTGTTACAGCAGTGCAAAATGGAGTCACTCCACAAAGTCAATGGAGTGACTCTTAATTTAGATAAGTATAACTGAGAGCACAATTTGGCTCGGTAGTTTAAAGGTAGATATGAACTGCTTCCATTAATTTTAATTGGGTGTTAGATTTTAAAATTAACAACTGTTCTGAAAATGTTATCGTTGTCATTTATGATTGTTGATCATTTTTGCATAAATATCCAGCTAGTGCTGGACATTAAAGATATGTCTGCACTGCAATTAGACACCCACAGCTGCGCCATGCCAGCGGACACAGGCTAAGGGCCTTAAGCTAAGGGGCTATTTAATTGCAGTAGAGATGTTTGGGCACAGGCTCCGAGATCATCCCACCTCGCAGGGTCCTAGAGCCCTGGCTCCAACCCCGAGCCCAAAAATCTACACCGCAGTGAAATAGGCCCTTACCCCGAGCCCCATGAGCCTGAGCCGGCTGGCATGGGCCAGTCACGGGTTTTTAATTGCAGTGCAGCTGTACCCTGAGTGAACCTGGTGAATGTGAGCAGAGTTAGAGTAGCATGCCACTCCTTTTTTCCAGCCTGAAACCTTTCACCCCCTTCATGGTCTATGTGAAACAAATTGGTGGGTTTCATTCCAGTTCCTAGTGCCAGTAACAACCACCATGACTGACACTATAAACTGCCAGGCTCAGCAGAGAGACCACTAAATGTATCAACCAAGGACAGAAGTATTTTCCCTCTCACCCATAGACGTAGCCTCTCAAGATCAAGGATGCAGCATACACTTCAGGACTGCACTCCTTTTCTCAGGCAAAAATTCTGGTGAAGACAATGCATGTTTTTCTTGAGTAAAGAGTGCAGGATTGGGCCCCCCGAGGGGCATGAATTCACTTAAAAGATTTTTAACAGAAAGCATCACAAACGCTGACAAAGAGCATGGGCAATATCACTATATACGCAGACATTTTTGTCTTTAAGATCATTTACTTTTTCTCATTTGTTTATTTTCAAAGCCAAACTCAAGCAAGTGATAAAATACTGTCATGGCTTTAAAGTTTAATAGCTACAAAAGGCAGCATGTTGTAATGGTCTACTAGGAAGACTCACCCCTTTAAGTAGTTATAAAATGAAGAGCTCAGAGTTATTACATTATCTAAGGGCATGGCTACACTTGCAGACTTAGAGCACTGTGAATTAAACCAGCCCTCAGAGACTGCAGCAGAGAAAGCGCCGCAGTGTGTTCACATAGTCAGCTGCAAGCACACTGGGGTAGCCACATTTGTTGCACTTACTGCTGCATTGGGAGCAGTGCATTATGGGCAGCTATCCCACAGAGCACCTCTTCCCATTTTGGCGCTGTGGCTTGTGGGAAGGGGGAGTGAGGGTGTGGGGTATTCTGGGTCCTGTCCCAATACCCTGTGATGCATCGCTTCGCATCCCAGCAATCCCTGTGCTTCCGTCCACATTTGGTGCCATCTTTCAACGTTTTTTGTACTGTGCGGTTTGTCTTCCCTTTAGGTCTGCGGGAATGGAGCCCGAAGTGCTGAGGAATATGTTGATGGGTCTCGCCGGCACATCACGAATTGCAGTCGAGTTACTCCTTAAGCTACAAACTGACAGTGAGGAGTCCGACGATGATGTTAACTTGCGTAACACATATGACACAAGATTGCTTGTGGCATTCATGGAGGAGCTGACCACAGTGGAACGCCACTTTTGGGCTCAGGAAACCAGCACTGAGTGGTGGGATCACATCGCCATGCAAGTCTGGGATGACGAGCAGTGGCTGCAAAACTTTCGGATGAGAAAAGCCACTTTCATGGGGCTGTGTGAGGAGCTCGCCCCCACCCTGCAACACAAGGACACGAGATTGAGAGCTGCCCTGCCGGTGGAGGAGCGGATGGCTATTGCAATCTGGAAGCTGGCAACTCCAGACAGCTACTGATCCATTGCTAACCAGTTTGGAGTGGGAAAGTCGACCTTTGGAATCGTGTTGATGCAAGTTTGCAGGGCCATTAATCTCATCCTGCTCAGAAGAACCGTGACTCTGGGTAATGTGCTTGACATTGTGGTTGGCTTTGCACAAATGGGTTTCGCTAACTGCGGAGGGGTGATAGATGGGACGCATATTCCAATTCTGGCACCAGCCCACCCAGCCTCCGAGTACATAGATTGGAAGGGATATTTTCTGTGGTTCTCCAGGCGCTTGTGGATCACCATGGGCATTTCATTGACATTAACGCAGGCTGGTCCGGAAAGGTGCATGATGCACGCATCTTTCAGAACACAGGCCTGTTCAGGAAGCTGCAAGCCGTGACTTTCTTCCCAGACCAGAAAATCACAGTAGGGGAAGTCGAAATGCCCATTGTGATCTTTGGAGTCCCTGCTTACCCTTTAATGTCGCGGTTCATGAAACCCTACACAGGGAACCTTGACAGCAGCAAGGAGCGGTTCAACAACAAACTGAGCCTGTGCAGAATGACTGTGGAGTGTGCTTTTGGCCGCTTAAAGGGCCGCTGGTTCTCTCAGTATGGGAAGCTGGACCTGGTCGATGACCACATCCGCGCAGTTATTTCTGCGTGCTGTACCCTCCATAACATTTGTGAAGGGAAGGGTGAAAGCTTCACTCAGACATGGACCTTGGAGGTTCAACACCTGGAGGCTGAATTTGAACACCCAGAGAGCAGGGCTATTAGAGGGGCCCAGGGCTGGGCTGCAAGGATTAGGGATGCCTTGAGGGAGCAATTTGATGCTGAAAGCCACGAGTAATGTCTGGTGCCCTACATGGGAGTGAAGTGCAGTGGTTCCAGTGTTAGTAGGAATCTGCATTTGCTACGTATGATGCACTGACTTGCAGTGCCTGTTGCTTTCCTGGGCTACGGCATCTTTTACTTAATGCAATAATAAAGAATGTTTTCAAAGCCAAAAAATTCATTTATTGAAAAGAAACACAGCTGCTTGGGAAAGAGAAAGGTCATGACAAATCTGTGCTGTGTAGGATGAGGGAAGGGGGTGGGGTGGGGAACGGGACAATCAGAGATTTGTGTATGTCCGGTTATAATACTCAGCCTTCCTGTCTGGAGTGCCGTGCAAAGAGTGCTGCTCTTCAGGCTGGCTAAAATGCATGGTGATGGGGATTGAGTGCAGCGGGTAAGGGTTGTAGTTTGCAGGGCTGGGTGGTGACGCTACAGGTTTTGGAGGCAGCTAGTGGTGGTAAGAACCCAGATGTTGGGGAAAATGGGTTGGCGGTGACATGGGGGCACAAGGGAAAGAGTTGTGGGACAAGGGCTGTGGGAGAGGGGGCGTGGATGTGCTCCGCCTGCATTGCTATGAGTGCCTGTATTGAGTCCGCTTGGCGCTCCATGATGCTTAGCAGCCGCTCCGTGCTTTGGTGCCCAAGATCCACATTCTGCTGGCAGACCCTCCTTTCACTCTCCCACCACTCCTGCACTTTTTGATTTTCACTAAGGGACTGCTACATGAATTAATGCAGCATGTCCTCTTTGCTTCTTCACAGACGCTTCCTGATTCTTTGGGGTCTTTCGGCCGTTGATAACAAGGACGGCTGGGATCTCAAGGTTGCATCTGTAAATTCAAAATGCAACACTTAACAGAGGCAACATTGTTCACACCAGACAGAGCAATGATTCGGCCGTACTTAAAGACAAGTACAGTCTACACAATAGCAGAAATTGCCCATCCCAAAGTGAACACACATAACCCACAGGAGCCCCAAAATGGTGAGTAAGCACAGGGGCAAGGGGGACTGATTGTTTCCTCTGGGGTTTATGCCTTGGGGAGAGCCAACAGCTGCAGAGGGCCCCTATACTGAACACTGTCCCCACATTTTCCACAGGATGAGTTCGTCTTGGAAGATACCTCGCTGCTGAGGGTGACCTGGGAAGCAAGGGAGGGTCTTCTACTACAACGCGGCTTCCGCCCTGGCCCATATGCAGCTTGCCTGTGTGCAGCAAGGGTCCCCTGCCCGTCACGGCACAGTGGCACGGACATGTTAGCCTTACTGGGACAAGGAGTACAGTAGCTCTGCCAAGGAACCTGAGCAAGTGCATTGCTCAGCTTCTGCATGAGACCTTTGAAGAGATCCCTGAGGCCAATTACCGCGATGTGAGACAGCACATCAACGCCCTATTCCGCCTCTAGGCATGCATGCAGCGCTAACCCTCCTTGCCCCAAGAGCCTGCACCAAACAACTTCCTTCCCAAAAAAAAAGCCACTTACCGGGCACATCCTCTGATGTTTGTTCTTCCCCAAGCACCGTCTGCTGCAACTGGCTACCTTCCTCCTGGCTTGAAAACAGCTCCTGGCTGCATGCATCTAGGGATTCTAGGGACATCTAGGAGTCCCCCTCCTCCTCAGCACCCTCGCTCCCGCTTTCCTCTTCCTGCCTTGTTGAACTGGGCTCTGAAGTCTCCATGGTGGTCTTTGGAGTAGAGGTGGGGTTGCCCCCAAGTATTACGTCCAACTCTTTGTAGAAATGGCAGGTCGCGGGTCGGGGGGGGGGCACTGGAGTGGTGGTTTACCTCGTGGATTTTGTGGTAGGCATTCCGCAGCTCCTTCACTTTAACCCTGCACTGCAGTGCATCCCGGTCATGGCCCCTTTCCATCATGTCCCTTGATATCTGCCCACAGGTATCATAATTCCTATGGCTGGAGTGCAGCTGGGACTGGATAGCTTCCTCCCCCAAAACACTGATGAGGTCCAGCACCTTGCCATTGCTCCACACTGTGGATTGCCTGACGCATGGAGGCATGGTCACCTGGAAGGATTCGCTGAGAGCACTCCACGCCTGGCTGAGCAAACAGGAAGGGGAATTTCAAAATTCCCAGAGAATTTAAAGGGCGGGTCTGACAGTTGGTCACCTGAGGGCAGGGCAGTAGAGTTCAAAGTGATGACCAGAGTGGCTAGAATAGGCATTGTGGGACACTGCTGGAGGCCGATCAGAGAGCATTAATAGACTAGGGCATCCACACTGGCGCTGCGGCGCTCCAGCCAGGGCACAGCAAGTGTTATGCTTCTCATGGAGGTGGATTACCAGGGGAGCTCCAGCCACAGAGTCCAGGCATTCTACATGCCTTGCCAATGTGCACACGTCAGGAGTTAGAGCACCCGGGGCTGCTTTAATGTGTTCTAACTTGCAAGTGTTGCCAAGCCCTGATTCTAAGAGATGGGCTCTAGGAATTATTTTGGGGAAGTTCTGTGGCAGTGATATGCAAACTGAGGCTTGGGTGCTGCAATGGCTCTTTAATGTGTCTCCTGTGGCTTTTTGCTGCACATGATATTAAAATGTGGTGCAATTTAATTATTAACCAATCAGGATGCTTTTATTATGTTATTGACAAGTTGTAGAATAGCTGTTCAGTCATTTTGATGTGAGAATTATATATATACATACATATAAAACAGTAAATGAAAGAATGAATTCACACTACTGTGGGTCTTTTGGGTAATGTGGGTCTTTTGGGTAATGTTGATCACTAATTTGGCTCTTGAACCACTGAGGTCTGAGTATCACTGTTCTATGACCTATATTATACAGGAGGTCAGACCAGATTATCACAGTGGATCCTTCTGCCCTTGGCATCTATGTATCTATGTATCTAAACATTCTCTATCTCCACATGCTGCTTTATTGTAAGTTACATATTTAAAGATACAGAATTTAGGCTCCCCTTTATTTATGAAATGCAAGATTTTGTAAGGAGAACTACCATGAAAATGGAATGCAAAATAATCTCATGAAAATTGGTGTCGTTAATAAAACATAACTCCTCCCTCCCTCAGCAGCCATCCCATCGAACAAGATATTTTTAAATGTAAACTTTATATGGCTTGAGCTCATTATCCTATAAGATAATAAGAGCCAGAGGCATTACAAAGATGATCATCTGAGAAAAGCCTCAAACTGCCTTTTTGTGTTTTTTATGGGATATTGTTGTAAAAGTGAGTGCAGTGTAGGGTTATAGCTTTATTCTTAGAGGTGTGACCAAATGCTAGAAGGTCTTCATGTTATTATCTGTAACATTAAGGATGAAGTCATTTTCCCTAGGGAAAGCATTAGCTACAAACAGGCTGGGAGAGCACTCATGTGTGAAACTGTAACCTGTTAAATCCTCAAATAAATAACGTCTAACAATAGCCTTAAATTTAATATTTTAAAAATAAGCCTATAAAGCAATGGGAGATTATTGAAGATAAACAAGGATTTTACTGTGAGCCTTTTTTTTCCCTTCAGAGTTTATGTTTGGCAGAGGTCCTAGGAACATTAATGAAGCTTGTAGTTCACCAGGCAGCATCAGTGATCTTCTTAAGGATATATCATTTAATTCTCCTCAAGGATGAAATTTACCTCTCCCAGCTCAAATAATTGGGCTTTGTGTGAGGAACTCTACAGGGGTTTAGGGATGGGAGTGGAACTCTGCCCCAATCTCTGGCCAGGCCACAAGAATCCAATAGCCCCACACTTAGCCTCCCACCAAAGATGTCATCTTCACCAGCCTACTTGGACCAAGCATGGAGCTCCCTCCACAGAGTAAAGACCTTTCTATACAGCCAGTGCCTCTACCATTCCTTTTTAAGGGCAATGTAGGGCTTACTTTTCATGAAGGACCTTGTCGAGGTGAAGTTTACTCCAAGTGAAAAAGACAGTTTAAATGAGGCCTAATCGCTATCCCCTGAGTATTTTATTAATTTTTTTAAATGATAAATTATTCAGAACTCCAATGTATCATTGTGTACAGGCCCCTGTCATGAGCAGGTCCTGTTTCCAGCTTCAAGAGGATCTTCAGCTGTCCTGTGATTTCAAGTGGAGAATATATTGGTCTAGGGGGATGAGAAGAACAGACGGTATTAGACTCTGCCACTGTGGCTTTCCTCAGACATGAAAACAGGAACTCACAAGAACCTCAGCAGCAGCAGGTACTTGAACGGGCCTCTCAGAATTTGCTGCGTGAGGAACAAAGAAAGGGACATATAGTATCTGCTCTTTGTTTTTGTGACACCGTTGTTATTTTATCTAACTAACATTAATTGACCACAAAAATACTGGAAAAAAATAATGTAATAAATTGGGTGACAGTGATGGCCATGCTTCAGAGTCATTTAGTGACTCATCGGGACAGAAAAAAAAATGTGACAGATCATGAAAACCCCTTTTAAGACCAGAAGTGTTCAACCAGTTATCAGAAATATATAGTATTAATCCCTAAGTCCCAGCAGCTTCACCCAATAACACCAGTGCCACCCACCTACACTAGCTCCACCAACCAGGATTGTACATCTGCACTTAGGACCAGCCCTTAAGGCAGATGTGTTTCTGCTCTAGGCATGGAATCTTCAAAAGTGCCTAAAAGTCAATGGGATTTGTGCGCCATCCCAAATCACTACTGATGATTTTGAAAATCCTATCCTACATGGTTATGCATATGTGGTGCTGGGGATGTCTGTATTCACTAGGCAGGAGGTATGTCCATTGTGGCATGAGTTTGCAGAATAGTATCCTGATATCGAACCCAGCCACTGCCTGAGTAAGAAGGATGAGGATGTATTATAAACAGGGCTTTGTGTGTTCTGTGCTTCTGCAGCTATGGAATTTCCTACGCAATCCATCCCTCGTACAAGAAATATGCTCCAAGAGGTAAGCTATAATAAGTTTCTAGCTGTGATTAGTGTGATGGGTTGGACCTCCTATCTGGGATGCCACGTGGTGTGCTGGGGTCCCAGTGGTTCCATCTGCTCTACCAGCCTGGGTTTCCTCACCCTGTCCTAGCTGTGCCAGGCCCTCAAGCCTTCTCTGGCGCACACACACAAGCAGGGACACACCCAGCTGCAAATGGACACACAGACACTGAGATCAGTTCTTTGTGGGAGGAATCAGCTTGGGTATTCACCCAGCACTCATGTGCACCCCCCTTTGGGGAGTAAACCCGAAATAATATTGTCTTGCGCTGTATAGAAAAGTCTGCACAGCACAAGCTCATAAAAATCGCCCACTCCCTCAATGTGGAAAGAGATATGCACAGCTTCTTTCCCCTGCAGATATGAATTGCACAAACTGGGTGATGATATGACAAGAAATAAGCTTATTAACTACAAAAGGTAAATTTTAAGTAATTATAAGGGACAGCAAACAGAACAAAGTAGATTACTGAGCAAATAAAACAAAACACGCAAACTGAGCTTAATACATGCAAGAAACAGGTTACATAATGTAATTTCTCACCCTCAATGTTGTTTTAGGCAAGTTGCAGAGTTTCTGTAGCTTAGAGTTCCAGTTATTTCTCCTTACAGACTGGACCCCTGTCTCAGCCTGGACTCAACCCTGCCTTTTCCGCCAGGTGTTTTTAACACTCTTCCTTCCTAGGCAGGCAATGGAGGAGAGTCCTGATTGCCTTCCTTCCCAGCCTTAAATCAAATTTACATAAGGCAGGAAGCCTTTGTTTCCAGTGGAAAAGTACCAGCAGTGTCCAAGGTGGTATTTTGTACCAGGTGACATTATCACACGACCTTGCAGTGTCAGGGCAATCATGAGACAAGTTTATTTGCAAGGTACACAGCAAGGAACTCCTGGGAAGATCCAGATCTTCAAAGACTCATTGTTTTTTCCTAATGGCCCATTGAGGCTGATTGCTTACTGTCTGGTGGGCATTTCCCAAGCACATACGCACTTAGTTGTAATTGTTACATAAACAGTATTCCTAACTTTAGATATAGAAATGATACATGCATACAAATTGGATAAACACTTTCAGTAAATCATAATCTTTCCAATGATACCTTACATGACCCATCTTGCATAAAACACATTTTAGTTATGCCATATTCATATCAAAACAATAATTCTATGAAGAAGGCGTAACACCACAATGACTACAAACAAATTCCTAAAAACATACGTCATGCTGTCTGGAGTGGCTCACGAACATGGATGCCACCATCTGGGCAGACTGTCAAGAAGCAGAACACAAACCCCAAATTGGTTGTATGTTCTATAATTAGATTTAATCAACCCAGTAACAAGTGTGAAGTCCTAAAACACTATAACAGCCTTCATATGGAGACACAGACAGTCCTCTTGGGCACTCCAGTCTAACTTGCCACCCAGGAAAGCCTGCCCTGTGATAGATGGTCCCTTACACCAAAACTCACATCAATATTCAGGTTTCAGAGTAACAGCCAGGTTAGTCTGTATTCGCAAAAAGAAAAGGAGTACTTGTGGCACCTTGGTTAGTCTCTAAGGTGCCACAAGTACTCCTTTTCTTTTATCAATATTCAGGTTACTCACAGTCCCAAAGGTCCAGTCACTTACACAAGGTCATGTGCACCCTATACTCCTGGGGGAATTCTGTGCCACTGTGCACATGCAGAATTCATGTCCGGTGAAGAATTTTTTTCTGTGCAGAAAATACATTCTGCCTGAGAAGTGCGGCAGTTCCACCTTTCACCCACCAGAGGCCGCTGTGGTGCAAGAACCAACAGCAACAGCTATGTTCATCACAGCACCCTGCCCATGGAGCCCAGGTCAGAGGGCAGGACATGTGGGAAGGGGACAGATAGAGTGGGACACGCGGGGCTGCTGAGGGGGGGGTCACAGACACTAGTGAGGTGACATCATTGAGACAGGTGCTGAATGGGAGGGGGCTGCAGGGCCACATGGGTGTAGGGAGCTGCAGGGCCAGATGGGGATGTGGGCAGGGGGGCTGCAGGACCACCTGGTGATGGTGGGTGCAGGGACACACAGAGATGGGGGGCAGATGCCCCTGACTGAATGGGAGAGGCTAGGGGTCAGTCAGGGTCTGCATAGGGGAGGCTTCCCAACTCCCTAACAATCCCTCCCCCACAAAAAAACCCTGTTCCATACTTCTCCCGCCCACACCCAACAACTCTCCAAATTCATGCCCAGGCTCCTTCCCTCTCCTTTAGCTACTCAATTACCACTGACTCCCCCAAGTGTTTGCACTACTTCTGAGGCATGCAGGAAATACATTTCTGTATTGCAGTTTAAATGACAGGTTTCAGAATAACAGCCGTGTTAGTCTGTATTCGCAATCATACACATTGTAAGGAGAGTGATCACTTTAGATAAGCTATTACCAGCAGGAGAGTGGGGTGGGGGGAGAGAAAACCTTTTGCAGTGGTAAACACCCATTTTTTCATGGTTTGTATGTATAAGAACATCTTCTGTATTTTCCACAGTATGCATCCGATGAAGTGAGCTGTAGCTCACGAAAGCTTATGCTCAAATAAATTGGTTAGTCTCTAAGGTGCCACAAGTACTCCTTTTCTTTTTAGTTTAAATGAATTACTCAAGGTTCTGTATTAATTTGCCTGGTAAGGAATCCATCAAAAAACTTTTCCCGAATCTTTTATTTTTTTTGGTCTATATTATTACAGACATACCTGCTGACAGGTATTTTGAAATAATTACCAAAATAATTGAAACTGGCATGATTATATTGTGTTATTTTGACAAATAAAATATGCAGAATTTTAAAATATTATGCACAGAATTTTTAATTTTTTGGTGCAGAATTCCCCCAGGAGTAATCCTAGATCTCACCAAAGATAAAGCTTGTAGCCAGTCCTATAATAAACTAACTAAAGATTTATTAACTAATAAAAAAAAGTGAGAGTTATTTACAAGGTTAAAGCACATCAACGTACACACACAAACAAGTTACAGTTTTAGGTTCCAAAAGTAATAGAAGCTGCTGTAATGTGCAATTTCTGTGCATCCATTAGGGCCAACCAAAGCTAAGTAGCTTGGGAATCCCTTGCTTATGCTTAGAAATCTTCTCCCCTTAGAGTTCAAGCAGCACAGGGATAACAATTACTCCTTAACAAGGATTTTTATTCCCTCGACCCAGTGTTCAAGCTGTGATGGGACAAGAGCTTGTGTATGTATCCACTTCATAGGTGTGGGGGAAGCAATCAACAAAGTCTTTTGGCCACTGATGTTCCACAGTGGCTTGTCTGATATCTATAGGCTTTCCTTTGTTGGGGAGGTGATGATACCTCTTGTAGTAAAGTTTTCACACTTGATAATGCTTCTCCCCTGACTGTGGCGGTTTATTGTCTTAGCAACCATTTTATAGTTACAGAGCAAACATTTAAATATTCCTTTATAACATGCGATACACACATTATAAGTGAGATCAGTACATGCAGCATCCTCCAAGTATTTCATAAAATCTAAACACTCAACACTTTCTGGTTACTCTAACATCTGTTTTAACAATACTAACACACAAGCAAGCCAGACTGGTTTCCACCTATGTATTTGTTCGTGGTCAGTGAGTCCCAGTGGCCTGGCCCTGAGCTGGCACCTGGTCTGCCAGTGCCATAACATGAACCAAGCATAAATCACTGTCACACTGAGTTTGTGGCAGTCTAAAAAATAGCTCTGAGATGGGTGAACTGCCCCATTCATCTCAATGGGTTATTAACTCTGAAATCCAAAGATGACAGTCAATACTGACAATTATTTGCTGATCACAATACCAGAAACATCCAGCTCATATGGCTATTACACAGTTCCTCATCATCTCCCACATCTCCCAGATATCAAAAGCCCCAAGGGTCTACCTAGCTCTTACCCCACTACTACGATGCAGTTCTGTATTTTCCATACTTAAAATCTGCAACATATTGAAAATTGAAAATACCTGAAGACCGTAAATAAAAGGAATGGTACATGGACGACTGTTCTGAGACTGTATTATTTATGTCCACATGTAATTCAATAAAACCTCCATTTGGAAGTATTTTAAATAAAGCTGCCAAAGAATTTCCGTCTGGCTGCACAGTAGTGCCACAGAATCCAGGGTGCTGTGCTACAGAATTTAAATCCATCTTGCTGCAGATTATATGGGGCCTTGGATAGAAGGTGGCTAGTGAACTGCCTGAAGAGAAGAGAAGGATGGGAGGTTGGAATGGAGTGAGGCTGAATTCAGGAAGACTGGGTGAAGGTTAAACTGAAGGCAAATGGTGATTGTTAAACATCAAGTACTACGAGCGTTTTAAAGAGAGAAAAAAATAACGAGGGATATGGGCATCCTCATCAGTACTTGAGGAGGGTCAGAGAGGCTCAGTGGAGCATCTGGAGGAAAGGAGAATAGTCAGAAGGGGATTGTATAACTTTGGCTTAATACTTTTCTTTCCATCCTAACCACAGATATAATTAAAGGCACACTTTTAGCCATGACTTTCTTCTGCTCATTGTTTTCCAGAC
Organism: Caretta caretta; assembly: GCF_965140235.1. NCBI lineage: Eukaryota > Metazoa > Chordata > Testudines > Cheloniidae > Caretta > Caretta caretta. The sequence goes on from NC_134210.1 coordinate 49,965,299, forward strand.
CTGTTACATAAATTGCACATGTAAAACATTTGAAATGACATGGCAAGCTCTGCTTGAGAGAATCAAAGACTGTCTCATCTTCAGGATGGGCTTTCAGTTTAGTTCTTTGCTGCTGCTGCTAAACAGTACTGTAGGAAGGGCTGGCCTGACAGTGTATGAGGCCCAAAGCAAAGAGACCCTCTTGCAGACAGCTGGAGAAGAGAAACAAGCTGTGAGCTGCTCCTTCTCCTCTGGCTACACTGGTGGAGACAGGCATGGCCTGTGAGTAACAGAGCTTTCCTGGGATGATGCTGGACTTCAAGCAGCTGCTTGTTGCTGTGTTTTAGGGTAGCCTTGGCTATATGTTGTCTTGTAGGGTTAGACAGTAATGGATAATTATCCAAGAAACATTCACAGAAAAGGAGCCAGAGCAATGACTCTTCAGATGCAGGTGTGTAACCTACACACCTCCTGGGTGTGGTGTTCTGTCCTATCAAGTGGCACCGAGACCACTTAGAGAGCAAGAGAGAAGCAGAGAGTTTAATGAGTCTGCTCTACAGCAATAGCCAAGAGTCAGCTGGCATTTAGCTCATGCAGTAGAGGGACATGCTCTGAGCTCCAGAGATCCCAGGTTCAATCCTGCCCACTGACAACCGCGTCAGTCGGTGGTGCAGGAAAGGGAACATTGCAATCCAGTGCCCAAGGTGGAAACTGCAAACAGGGGAGACTATAGATAATGGCTAATACCTGGGTCATAGTAATGAAACAAGATGGAGCCTAAGGAGTAGCACCAATATCTGCCTGATAAAGATGCTGCAGTGCCGTTACTATAGCAGGATGTGCATGCAAACAGAGAGAAAGTTAGTGTCTGGACCTACTCAGAATCATCTGTTTATGAATCTGCAGAGGTTGCACACATCAATCAAGTAATACACTTAGTCACAGAGACCAGAGGAAAGGTTCAATGTTTCTCAGTGTCCGAGAAGTTATTGATAATACTAGCGTGAGTGTAACAGAGAAACAGTAGTTCTTTACCTGCTTTCATCCTTTCTCCAATATGCCAAGCTATAGCGAAAGATTCTGGTCAAAAGCTACTGAAAGAACCAGAGAAGGAAGATGCGGAAGTAAAAAGCACTGTTGTTAAAGCCTTAAGAAAGAGGTCACAATTTCCTACTTTTCTTCCACTGCTAAAGATACCCTCATTTTCCACTAAAGCAGCTGTTTTGTTCACCTCTCAAAACAACAAATGTGAAGTCATTTCCACAGACTTAGTGCTGGTCATACCACTTCCCATCTAACAATGTCTTCCCTTCTCTGCCACTCACTGGGCACAGTACAGACATCCTTGCTATGAACAATCAGAGATAGGCTTCCTTTTTTAGAGTTAGCCTGGGCCAAAACTCTAGAGCCAAAACTCTGGAACTTTGGGGCATTACTTAGAACCTGAACCCAGATCAGGATTTTACATGTTGGGGCCATCTTAAATTTTTATGGGTTCTACTTTAAGGAACATACAAAACCGAAGGTCTAGGGTAAAGTTCTAGCCCTACTGAAGTCAGTAGGACTTTTGCCATTAACCTCGGGGGGCGGGGAAACAGAATTACACTCCCTTTGTTAATCAATGCTGTTTGGTTAGGCTGGTGCTGAACAATAGTGAAGTGAGTGTCCCCCAGGTAGTCCAGGGTCCTGCCTGGGATGAGGTTACTCTTGGGAAGGCAGAATCCACTCAAATGAAACAAATCTCATGAAAAGCCAACGTTTTCTCGCTCCCCCTCCCTTCAGCTTTCATGTCATTGGCTCAGTTAATTAAAATTGCAGTAATGGGGGAGTGAATGGCTTAGCCTATTGGTAATGGGATATACACAGCCTTTCACCTCCAGGTCACTGGTTAGATTGTGGCCCAAGTTGGCAGTGACCAAAAGTTATTACCATCTAATGGCTGTTCAGTGACCTATGTGAAAAGAGTTGGTGGTTTCAGTGCAGTTCTGAGCAGACAGGTGTCCACCTCACAAAAGCCACTAGTACAATTGGCACTAATTGGCAGCCTCAGCAAAGAGACCAGAAACTCAATGGGCATGGGGCTGCATTACCCCCTCACCCTGGTGGTCTCGTAGACTGGCTGTGTGGGGGAGCTTGCACTGCTGCTGCCTAGTTCTGTGAATAAGGAGAACTCCTGTAGCCAGGGCTGCTACTGAAATGCTTCTTGCCAGCACCAATGCGAACGTGAACTGAGCCAACAGGACAGTTGAACAATATGGTTTCTGTGACTGTTTGGTGTTAGTTTGACAGCACAGTTACTTTCTTATATAAGCAGAAAAAGAAAGGGTGTGTCAGATAGACAAGGTAGGAGAATACAGCAGGGCTGAGGCAGCTGAGAAACAGGTTGCCTGACTGCATATGCAGGGCAGCTAAATTGAAAATTAGTCAGAATCAGCCACCAAAGACCTAATCAACAGGCAGCAGTGAGAGGGCAGTGGGGTGAGACTTGTGCAGGGGCAAGAGAATTAGCAAGCTAGTCCACGATATGGATGCACATAGATACATAGATCAACTGGTTATTGACACTCACAGATTCCCAACCTCTGGGGAGGGATGGGGACAGGATTTCTGCTCTCCAGCAATCCAGCCCCAGTGAAATACACCCATTCCAAACTCAGCTAGTTTGGGCTTCCTGGGCAGGGGGAGGGAGAAGAGCCAAAACGTATTGCCTAGCTAATGCCTCATTCAGTGTTCTTAGGGCTAAGTCTTCAAATGGTATAAATTGACATAGCCCCACAGACGTCAATGGAGCTAAACCGATTTATACCAGCTGAAGATCTGGCCCTTCCTATGTGTGACTATTACATTAGTCGGGAAATGTCTGATCATATTTTTATTTGTAAAAAATGCAGTTGATTCAAAGTCTGCCCCCAACAGCTGCATGGTTCCTGGGGATGCTGTTTGAGGTTGGGAAGATAAAGCAGGAGGACTGTGTTTCTTCCTGTATCTATCTGTGATATTTATATACCCCCCCCTTACCACAGTAACTGAGCACTTCATGGCCTTGCTATATTTATCTTCACAACACACTGTGAAGTAGAGAAGTATTATATCCCTATTTGTAAAACTGAGGCACAGGGAAACTAGATGACTTCTCCAATGTCACACAGGAAGAACAGAGGTTTGAACCCAGGTCCCTTCAGCCCCTGGCTAACAGCCGTACTACTGGGCCTTGTCTGTACGCCTATATAGGCAGCCTGTTTTCAGTGATTTCTGGAGTACTCAATCCGTTGTTTTCAAAATGATATGACAGTGATGAACTTCTGGCATCTGGGATATTTTGCACTGAAACACTTCTGGTGCCAGACATATTCTAAAAGGCAATCTCAAGAAGCAGCATCTGCCAAACAGTGTATTGAAAATGCAAAATTTGCAGTTTTCTGTGTCTAGGGGAATCTGCCAAAACCCTGATAAAATGCAACCAATATGCTGGAGAATTTGGTTCCTTCCATCTCTGCACACATGTTGTTTCTTGTAAGCATGTGGAAGTGTTTCCCTTTAATTTTCTTTTTCAGCTCCTTGGGATCAATGCAAAGTCTGAGTCTGCCCCCTTCCCGCTCTACAGTTACTAAGAAGTGAGCCCAGACTGTTGGTTCTTTCATTCTACAAATCGTGCCATCTGCTGTCATAGTTTGAAGCTCTTCATCTAGTGTTCTTTAAAGGATTATGGAACATATTGGGTGGTATGTATAACAGGCTTTGCATCCTCCCACAACCACGTCTTGTATATTACCAGATAAATCCCTTCCTGTGCACACATCATCATAAAATGCTCAGAGATATTAACCTGTCTCATAGAAGCAAGGCCAAGCAGAGAGAGAGAGAGAGAGAGAGAGAGAGCGTGTGTGTCAGTTGGGGCTTACCCAGGATTGGCATTTGTTCCTTATTACAGGTTTCCAATCTCACCTTGATTTTTCAAGCTTTATACGTTCTTTGAACCTCTCCATTTAAGTTTTTGTTACTACACTTGGTTGGGTTCTTGTGTTAACTTTGTACGTCATATGTGGACCATTTGCACATATTTTTATTAGCCCTTATTTTGAGTTTGCAGCTTCTTTCTTTTAAGAGTTTTTATGAACAGCGTTTCCCCTTCACTTGAGGAATCCTTGCATTCTAACTGTAATCCATGTATTTTCCTTTTTTGCAAAGAAAAACCCTGGACATTTCCTATTCTCATGCCAGCTGCCACATCACTGACGTTGTTTATTTGGCATGTGTTTGTCTTTCCCCTTTTATTTTCTGTAAACTGCTTTCTTCCTTGTGTATCTGTGATATTTACAGTCGTGCTCTGTGCCTCTCTCTAGGGCCTGTATTTACATTTCTCTTTGTTCTACTCCTTGGTATATGAACACTGCCTTTTCAAGTGTCAGGTCCCTGACCACCTTTTCAAGTGCTTTTTTATTGTTGCACACCAAACATGTTTGTTCTGTAATGAAGGATTTCTTTTTTTAACATTCCAAATTAGCAAGATTGGCTTTTTAATTTTAAACCTGTGACAAATGCTTCTTGTTTGCCCTCCTTTCTGGGTCTTTGCCTGGAAAATGTATCTTTCATAGGCAACAAACCAATACCTTCATTTCAGATTGTTCCCCCTTGATCCAATTCTGTTTTCAACAAAATCCCAGAGCTCTTGAAATATTTACTTTTTCCTAACAACTGCTTAGATATGGGATGCAAGGATTGGCTTGAAACACACACAGATATTAAGGATCTTGAAAGACCACTAGCCTTCAAATACATACCCATGTCATGTGCAGACATATGCTTACACAAACATTATATATCAAATGCACACTGCAAAGTGTGTGCACCATTGCCTTTATCTTCTGAATGTTGATGAGATTCCTACAGCACAGCTCTGACCATAAAGCTGTTGTAATCTGTTTATTTTCAGACATCTGCTACATGTCATACAAGCTTCAAAGTTGATTAGTATGTCTTAGCACACTTAAGATGTATATTACCTTAAAGATGTATATTACCTTCAGAAATGTGTAACGTATTATCAAAAGTCGATGGAGGACAAGAACTGGTAGAGCAAGGAGTTGTTTTTCACGCAGCAAGCCTTTCAAAAGTGTAACAAAATTGTTCTATAAGGTGCCTGCAAGCATCTGGCTAAAGCTGAACCCGACTAAAGTAGGCAGAGGAAAGTGTTTAAAGAGGCTGCAGCCATGGTGCAGTCTCCTTTGGTTGGTCAATTCAGTCCCTAGTCTAGGAGTTTTCACATAGCAGTACCCCCAAGTAATGCCTTCTCTCATCTCTGGTTGGTGAGGAGACTGCATCCCATCCTGGCAGACAAATACGTAGCCTCTGCTATTCATGCCATCATCTATTCTTGGCTGAAATATAGGACTGTGATATACCTGAGCAGGAGCCTTCAGCATTTAGGAAACTCCAACTACCATAGAACGCCTCAGCTACCATAAGCACATCAAACCTGTACTCTGCTCTCTACACTGGCTTTCCATAAAATTTTGAATCAAGTTTAAGGTCTTGGTTCTTATCTTCACAGTGCTAAATGGCCTGGGTCCAGGACAGCTAAAGGAACGCCTACAGCTGTGGGATGAAAACCAGAGTTGAGAATTCCAGTCACAACGGAACTCTTTACCATAAGAGCAAATCTCATCTGTGTAGCAGACAGAACTTTTCTCGGAGGGCAGTCTGAGACTGGAATGAACGCCCCCAGGACCATCACAAACCTCAACACCTTCCACTCCAAGTTAGGGTGACCAGAAGTCCTGATATTATCGGGACTGTCTCAATATTAGGGACTTTGTCTTATATAGGCAATTATACCCCCACCCCCCAAAAAGGTGCCCTGACTTTTCACACTTTCTAGCTGGTCACCCTATTTCAAGTGCAAGTCGCATTTCTCTGACCTTGCCTTTTCTAATAAAAATACATAGCGACAGGTGCCACAAGTACTCCTTTTCTTCTAGCAAAACAAGACACTTCACTGCATATGCTTCTCTCTCTTGGGAGAGGATGAGAGAACAAACAGCATGTGACAGATGTTAAGTCACATTGCTTAATGCACTGCTGGGGCTCAGATACTATGGTGATAACTGCGGTAGAAGAACCTACATAAAATAGAATAGAATCTTCATTCAGTGCTTTCAATATTAGAAGATTGAAAGAATGAAACAGTGAAAAATATCAGCTCTATAGATTAGTAAAAGTAGAACAAAAATCACAAAGTTGCAAGAATCTCCTTTTATTTCTCCTAGAACTTAAATGTTCTGATAGAAGGAGGAAAAAAACTCAGATATAATTAGCCATTCTACTCTGATCTTGTTGAAAGTTCATCCTACAATTCACTTGCTCTGTTTGATTTTTAAACTTATAATATAAACTCTTCAGTCCCGGACTGCCCCTTACTATCTGTCTGTGCAGTGCCTAGCACAGTGGGACACTGATCTGATCAGAGCACCAGCAGGCTTTCACACTATGAAAATTAGGGGAGCAAAAAGGGTCAAACATGCTGGTGCCAAACAAAGAATAGGCTTTTAAAAAGTCAGGAGTCTTATCTGATTTCTACTCATGTTGTTAACAGTTTTCAAAGAAAGTTAGATTACTGATTAGTAAAAATTCTTAAAGTTCTCTGCTTAATACTGGCAGTGTTTAGAGCACTTTCATGGCTTCTTCTAACACTTATGTGTAGGGCAAAGACACAAGGGATTCAAGTCTCTTCTCATATACTCAGTTTTACAAAGATGTAACACTGGTGACTTTGCTGGAGTTACCCCGGATTTACACCAATGCTAATGAAAGGTGACTCAACACCCAGAATATCTACTCTAAAAGGAAAGAGGAAATGAAAAGAAACATACCTACTGATTTTCTTGTTAATCAGGGACACCATTCTGCCCACCTCTATTCTTACCTGTCCAGTTTTATTCATAGACTCCTAATATTCTTATGGTAACATAACCTGCAAAGAAAAAGTAAATTGAACTTGTGATCTTTTTTCTTTTTTGTGATGTATAAAAGAAGTCTGAAAGGTTTTTTGTCAACAAACAAATACAAACATATTCATTTAACTTCAACACGTAATAAATATTTGGAGAAAGGTTGTCTTTGATAAATATTCAACACTGTTGCCCCTTTAATAAAGATCTGACATTTCAAAATACACATCCTCTGACATCTCTGTGAGGTTCTCAAGCACAACCTGGGAAGATCAGACTTGATACTCCTAAAATTTCCAAGGTAAAAAACAAGCAGAAATAATATTTTTTAAATGTGCTCTAGACTTATTTATAATCATCAAGAAACAAAACAGAACACAAGCCCATTTTTTAAAGAAATCCTTTCCAGGTGACATTTAAATAACATATTTCACAATTAAAAATATCCCAGTTATGTTCATTTGGGACAAGTGGTGTCTCAGTGGGTGAGGGTTTTCCCTGCCATTAGCCTGGGCTGTTTCTGTCTCATGCTGACTGACATAACTGAAACCTAGTTCGTCTCCAAAGTGTGCAACAAAATGGAGGTCAGATAGGATTTCAGCTTTGGCAAACAGAGAGTTTTCTAGGAAAATACAGTCATTATTTAAATACAAATCTATTTCAAGTAGTTTACACAAATGGAAAATGCTTTCCTGTTAATGTTACTAATAATGAGGAGGAACAGGACAGGCTCAAGCTAAATACAGTGAGTCTACAATTAAGTCAATGTTTCTGAAAAGAAAAACATTATTTTAAGGGTGTTGTCTGCCAGCTGGTGATTAGACACAACAAACAGTTTTAATCAATTAGCTGACTCTCCTATCCTGCCTGAACTCACTCTCTGTATCTGTGGCCTGAACACTGTTTTAAGCAAGACTTGAAATAAAAAGAGGAAGCAAGGAATTTCCAGCTGGGAGAATCAGCTATTTAATGCACTTAGCTACTCCCTACAGACTACTAGGCTTTGCCTACACTAGGGAAAAAAGTGAACATTCTTCTGCACTGGTGCAACTGCATCATTGCTACCAACTAAATAAACTGTAGTGTAGATTGGGCACAGGCGTTAGACATCACTATATGGTAAAAACACCTATGCCTGCTCTACACTACAGCTTATACTGTTGGTAGCCCCAGTCTGGCTGTACCAATCAGAAAAACACACCCTCCTAGTTTTGATTCACACAGAGTCCTAGGGCCAAAACCTGCTCTCAGTTATACTTGAGTAAACCGCCAGTAACTCCATTGAAATCAGTGGACTTATACTGCTGCGGATACAGACTAACATGGTTGCTACTCTGAAAACTGCTGTAACTGCGAGTAGAGTTTGGCCCCTAGCTGAAAGCTCCTCTATAGTAGTATGAGGGTCTTACAGTTATTTGGCTGGGGTATTTTGGAGTGCCAAGTCACAAGAGGCCAGGCTGAAGAAAGGGCAAAGTGGACATTTCTTCAAAGTAGTCATTACCATGATTCTTTTGATTTGCTATCAATTTTCCTATAATATATACACAATAATATCACCTATCTACAAAGATATGTCTATCATTATACAGCACACTAGAGGAGAAAATGGAATAATAATATATTTTGAACCGTCACCTGATGTTTCAAAGTGCATTACAAATAAGCTAGACATACTCTTGTAGAGCAGATAAGCACTATTAGTCCAGATTTATCCCTATATCCGTGCAGGAGGTAATGTGCTTTCCCTATCCTGAAGCCGACAGGGCTGAACCTGCCCTGGTAGGTTTTTGTGTATGGAAAACAGTACATAATATGTGTGAATGTCTTCCTGAAAGACTGTACTGTATATAATACCAAGATGTCAATTTTTACAGACGCACTCTTCTGACCATTGCAAAACCATTTTCAATGCAGTGTCCGAAATCTTCCTAATGTGCAGATGACAAAAAAGTCAAATATAGCAAAAGCACTTAAATCAGACAACAGAATACCTTCCCAGTAGACAAAAGATCTGTGTGTGTGCTGCTCACCCTCAAGCTGTTGAAAGGATGGACTTTGTAATGGAAATTAAATGGAATTGGAGGAGAAAACAAATATTGTTCAGTCCACTGAATGTTGTGAGTCTGGTTGGATAAAATCACTCAACCATTGCAAATGGCCTTTTTCCCTCTCCCCCAACCCCTTTATTGCTTTAAATATTTATTTAAATACATTAGCCCCAAATACTTAGTCCAGCATTTGAGAATAAACATTTGGAAATATAAAATCATCCTTACTAAAAAATAAATGAATATTGTCCTGTAAGTGTTGGGAACACTTGCAGCTATACTTTGTTAAAATTATTATTTAACAGTAAAGACTGGCTGAACTAACCACAATGGGCTAGAAGGAAAGCTGATCTTTCTTTAGGAAGGGGAACATGTCCTTCGAGTAATTTCTTAGTAATCAGTGCCGATTCATGAATTTTGTAGGTTATGCTACTTCTGATTCTCTGCACTTAAATAGGTTTTTACATTTAAGGACTGTTGCACGCAAACTGGATTTGAAGAGTTGGGTCCAAACAGCCTGACATGTCAGGAAACTTGAACCCACAATGAAATCCAGATCTGAACTTCACAACTCAGGCCTGGCTAAACTTGAGTACATTTCAGAACTTCCTCAGCCTTTGGAGAAAAACTTCTGTATTGCAAGTCTTTCTTTAGCTTGGATTTGTTTTCATTTCTATCCAAGTCCAATTCTGAAATGTAAAATAGTTTATCAATGATGTGTTGATAATATTTGAACAAGGAACACCCAAGAACATTTTCTCCCTATCTTATGATCAGTGCCCATGTCCCTGGGGCATGGATGCTGCAGAGAGGACATGGGAAGGACTGGAAAATCTATTCATTTGTTTTCCCATTTAAATAAAATGCCATCTCATAATCATAGACAAGTGGAGAGATGAAACTACAGGCAAACATACCTATATTAAATGTATGTGGTGGAAGTATTTACGTTCTTTTCCTGAGTTCCTCCCCCAGCCCAGCTTTTTAATGGCCCTTTACTCTGCCACGGTGACAGGGTAGTCTGCCATTAAGGGCAGTATCATCTAGTGGTCAGACACACCCTGCCACCTGGTTTAGCCCTTTAAGTGTTCAGAAGGGTCCAAAAGAGACATATAGAGACCTAAGGGTCCTGGGAATGTGGTGATTGAGGAAGGAATCTGGAGACTGCACCTTTAAGGGCCTGAAACCTTGCAGGAAGGCAAGGTGAGGCTTTCTCTCACCCATCCAACTGGGAAAGAGTTGGGAGAAGGGGAGCAGCCTAAAGGCTGCCTTCTCCCTCCCAGCAGACAGAGAGTGATAGGGGAAGGTTGGTCTGCTGAACCTTCCAGACTGGCAGATTAATGGGGGAGGGGTGTTCAGCTGAAGGGAGCTGGTGAAAGCCTTACAACTGCCTAGGCAAGAGACACAAACTCCAGCTCCAGAGAGAGGGCTGAGGGAGCTCCTGCTTGAAGGAGGGTAAGACAGTTTACTCAAAGGCAAAGAGGTCTGAGATACAACACCCATCCCAGGGAGAGGACTGAGGGGGAGCTCCTGTTTAAAGGAGAGAGATACTGACTGCTTTAAGGCAAGGGGCAGTATGCTCCAGCTGCCATGGGGAAGAGCTAAGACTGGCTATTAGGAAACACTTCTGTAGCTGGCCCCAAGGGAAGCTGTGAGGAACTCCAGAGTCCCCAAGGATGGGGGCAGCAGAGTCTGCAGATCTTGTGAAGATGCCAGTGAGTGAGGTAAAGGTTGGAGCATCCCAGGGAAAATGGTGGCAGGATTGAAGGAATGGTCTTTAGCTGCCTAAACAGGCTTCCTGGGCAGGAGCCCAAAGGAGAGGGCAGGCCTGGGTTCCCCTAACTCTCCTCTTGGCCTGGGGGCAAAACCTGGGTGTTAATAATAAAAGAAGCCAAGAATAGCAAGTGCCAGATAGAGGATGGGATTGAAGGACATTCGATTTTGAGTTTCCTATTTTCTAGACTTTCCTGTTAACCCAGGAAGGGGAATGGACTGAGCAGTGAGCTGAATGGAAGGCGAGGCCATGTACATGGACAGACGGTGGTGAGACTAGGTAACTGAAGGGGATGCTAGGCTGAGAATCCCTGCAGTACTGCACCCAGACACTAGGAGGCATTCTGGAGGTGAAAGACCCCTGATGACAGTGATGCAAAGGGGTCTTAATGGAAATAAGACTAAAGTCCAAAGTATATTGACAGTACATTGTTCAGAAAGTATAACATGAAATATGGGAAGGGATCTGAAGATCATGTAGGTCTCCTGTGTGAGGAATCTTTGTTTAAATACCTGATACTTGATGCAATGGTTCATTCTAAAAGTAAAAACAATAAAAAATGCTTTTCAGAAGTACTTTTATGAGCCCTGTACATCATCTCTGTGAGGCATGATTTAGCAGGATCTAGAGGGGGAGTAAGCACCATCAGAGTCAAAGAAATCGTCCCAACCTCCCTGTCAGCTTGGTGGTAGAATTTTAATAAAGGGCACCTGGAAGCTGTCAATGGGCCCCCTCCAGCACATCACTGCGATTTGTGCTCTGAGTTTTAATTCCTTTCTACACTTGTTAAAGTCAACCAGTGAAAGAAAATGTTGCCAGATCATGATAGATCCACCTCCAACTGTATATCTGGTTCAAATTAAAGTTAAATAATGATCATCTACCATATGTTGGCTATAACTTGAGGTTTTTACAAAATGTGTCTTCGATTAAGTGTACAGTATATGCCACAGCATCACTGAGTTCTTCCTCTGAAGAGAAACAGCCTTACTTCTGCTATATAGTTAGGAGGACTTTTCCTTCAGGCTAAATCAGACAACAAATTAGGGGTGGGCCTTCAGTGTGGTCTTTTCTGACTTGAAGGTGCTGTTTCTCTAACCAGGAAGGTTTTCTACAAGGGAGGCATAATGAGGTCAGCCATGAGGCCATTGAAAACACTGACTTCACTATAAAAGGGTTCCATTATAGCAGAGAGATGTATGTATTAGAATAGGAATGTGTACATATAGAGCACTGGTGATTGTTACAGGTCCCGGTCTGCGCTGATCCTCTGACAATGTGTGTTGTTACAGCTGCTGAGTAGGAGGTCTTGGCTGTTTAGCTCAAGCTGTAGCAGTTCACTCTTTGAGCTCTGAAAGTCCCTGGTTTAGTCCTCGGTATGTCAGCCAATGCTGTCACATGCACACAGCATAAAAATATTAAAATTTGTGTATATCCACACAACAATTAAAAAAAATTGTTTGTAAAATCCAATGAGGGATGTTTGTTCGAATCATTAATGATCTATCATGTAAAAGTGTATTTAGGCAACTCTGGAAAAGCATACTATTTTCTTGATAGACTGTAATGGCTCTAAAAGGAAAGAGTTCTTGGATGTTCATTGTTGTTTCCTATACTTTTAAAATATGGTGAATAGTCTGTACATTATTTACTGCTATTAAGAACATAATGTTTAAACATCTCAGGAGCCAATATTTCCAGTTATCACTGTTGTCTGTTTCTACCAGATGGAAACCATTGAAAGACCTAAAAAGCCTTAAATACTATTTGTTTTAATTCGGTCAGATTGATCATCGGATAATTTTAGTTAACTGAATTGCCTTCTCTAGTAATTCAACGTGACTGGGGTCAAACCTACTAGAAAGAGCAGGGCAGATCAAGTGCAAGTTCTTTGCCTCTGAATTCATCCAAACGGCTCTTCTCCTGGCTTCAGTGTGTCCTAATGAAAAGTTTATTGATCCTTCCCCATCCAACCCTCAAACAAAGGCAAACATTTCCATGACCAGGATCCAGGCCCTTACAAACCAGCAACAAACTGGTAATGTAATCAAGGATGCTAGGATGGGACCAGTGTAGGAGTGGTGGGTCTATGAAACTATTAGTTGGAGGCACTGAATCTAATAACCCAAGCAGCATCAGAGGCCATTTAAAGAGCACTAAAATAGACTAATGGAATACTGAGCATTGCAGCCTTCACTTTTGGAACAGCCCTGAAAACACAGATAGATTGCTGTACAGTTCTGAAAAAGCAGGAAATTATAATGGTCATATTAGCAGTCACTGTTTGCTCCTTAAACAGGATTTTGCCAGAATTATTTTCGGAAAAATATGGTAATACTTGCCTTACACAATTGTTCACATGTCAATGCCAATTATTACAATTATTTTTGTCTATAAAGGTTACTATAAAAAAAGGAATATCTTTAAAAGGCTGGGATGCAGTCTACATTTTATTAATGTACAAATGCCATGAACAATTACAGATGAGCATTTTTATGAGGTTATCATGAACGATACCAAGGATAAGCAAAAAGCGTGTTTGAAAAAAGTGTAAATCAAATTAGTGATAAATCTCTCCATTAGAAATCTGCTCAGTGACTGGAAACAAGTACTTTTCAAACCTCTTTGTGGGCAGCTGAGTCATCCCAGTGCATATGATATAAAATACAGTGTGTGATTTCATATCTAAGAGCATCACGTTTGTTGTAGGTTACCTGAGGACAAATACCTCATGTGACGTTATACAGAATGACACATTAGAAGCTCTGATCATGCTGCACCAAAGGATTAAATACAAACCCGTTATTTTTTAAAAAGTGAGTAGGGGGAAAAAACAGGTTCCTAAAATGATTCCAAATAATTCAGATTCATGTATGAAACCCACCTAGCTTATGGCCATTTCCCTACTAGCAATGAGCAGAAGCAGGTAATAAGTTTTAGGCAGTATAAACATCTGGTACACAAAGGATCAGACAGGATTTTCACAAATTAAAGCATGTGAAAATGAAGACAAAATATAAGTTAAATGTCTCAACGAACAGTAAAATGTGCATATACAAGTTTGGATTGCTAAACAGGCCAATTCACTGAGCAAGCTTCATTAATTATCATAATTTATGATGTATTAATTATATAACTTTATAATGGTCCTTGGTGTTTTACAGACAATGTCACTACCTCAAAGAACTGACAATCTAAGGGTACGAGCCTGCAGTTACTTCCAAATTTAGTGCCTACTACTTTGAGTAGTAATAAGCGGTGTTTGCAGGTTGGGGTTCTAAGATATGCTTTGATGTGAAATGATAGCAAACAAGATGATTGTGTGATTTTTTTTTTTTTTGGTAGCAGTGCATATGTCTTGATGCTTTCACATTTTTTCTTTAAGATTATATTGCATTTAAGGGTGGGGAGGGTTTACAGATTTGTGGAAGAATAGTGTTTTTAAAGAGATCTGAAGAAGGCAAGGGTGGAGATAGAGCATGGAAGAAGGCAGTGAGACATGAAAGAGAGAAGGGAACAAGGGAGATGATGAGGTGGGCACATTGGGTGTCACAGGGAGAGTGAAAAGAGAAGTAGGCAGGAGCTTTAGAGGACCTTGCATGTGAAGACAAGGAGGTTGAAGGGAGCTGGACTTGGTTGGAATATGACTTCCATAGCTCCATTTTTTGAGCGGGACAAGGTGAGAGGCCAGACAGCAGAAGGCTGCTGTAGTTGAGGCAATCAAGAGATTTAGGGATTAGGGATTTAGCTGTGGGAATGGAAAGGAAGAGATTGATCCTGGAGATGATGTAGAGGAAAAACTGGCTAGACTAAACAAAAGCATTGTCAGCAGGTGTGGAGAACTGGGAAATATTTTTTACAAACAACATATGGCCCTCAGAATATGTGTGTGATATTACCATGCCTGAATGCCTAGAGTTAAATCAAAGGAGACTGTAAATGGGGGTTGTTACAGAATGCAGGAAAGGTAAAACAATGATACAGCTTCAAGACAACTAAGAACAATGGGGCCATGACTGAGAGATGGTACTTTCAGGTGTTAACAGGGTTTGATTTGTCCATACTGAGTCCCCAAAAGATCAAAATCCCCGATGGGTTAAAAAGGTGTCCCTGCCAGAAAAAAGAGTGGGGAAGTGGTGATCTCTTATGAGGGAAGAGAAGAAGAAAAGCAACATGATGTTGAGCTTACGGGACAGGGAAGATGGTGAAGATGCTGATGGTAAAACAAAAATAAAAGGTCCAATCCAGCATCCATTGAAGTCTCACATTGACTTCAATGGGCATTGGATCAGATCCAAAGTGTGGGGGGATAAGAGGACCAGGGATAGAGTCCAGAAGGAAGAGATCAGGTGGAAGGAAGAGAAGACCTAAAATGGTCACATCAGGCCACATTGCTATTGGACCTAAAATCTTTGAGAAACGTTGCCTTTCCACATGGTCAATGGTCCGTGTTGCCAAAACCTGTTGATCAGCAAGCAGTTAGAGACACAATACTATGACCATAAAATACCTCCAATACTCTGGGGCTTATTAATTGGAAAGACCCTGTACTTGAGGGAGTTAAGCTTACTCTGTACTTAGTGCAGCATTTGGGGTATATTTCTTTAATCTTATGCTGCTTTTTAGGCTTCCATTCCCAGCTGACTCACCAGTCGTGGGGAAAACAAAGAAATGATGCAAAATAAAACAGTATATTAAAACATTTTTAATATGACACATCAGCAGCATTTCATGACCTGTGTTGTCAAATGCTGATGACAGACTGAACAGAAATCCTCCCTCATCCTGTGGCCATCAGATGGGAAGATGATTTTCAAAGATTTGATTAGATAGTAACCCAGGATCCAGATTAACAATTAAAAGAAACTATAATTTTGGGCAAGTCACTTCCCTCCTTCCCTGTGCCTCAGGAATAATGACACTGATCTCCTTTGTAAAGTGCTTTGAGATCTATGGATGAAAAGAGCTTACATAAGAGCTAGGTATCATTATTATTGCTAACAAAGATAGAACTGACTTCCTCCCCCAGCATAGGAAATCCATTACCCAAGTCAAGAGGAGCAGTCTCCTTCCTTTTAAAAGAATTTGCAAGTGTTTGTCTAGAAGTTTAATTTGTCACCTGTCCCCTTACAATGTGGGCACCTTGCAGCAGTAAAAATAATCAAACACAAATTTTAAAAAGTTAGGCACCTTCCCTCCTCCTTGTCCCCCAGTTTCTTAATAAACCAACCTGCCATCCCCCCATTTATTTAAAAGGTCAAACAAAAACCTGGCAAAAAAAATCATTCTAATACCAGGCCATGAATTCACCACACCACAAGAGGGAGCAGTTTCCAGCAACACAAGCTGGTCAAGGCAAGCGTGGAACCTGGAACTGACACACAGGAGATCATAAATCCTTGTAGCAAAGAGGCGTGGCCACCCTCAGAGATTGACAGTGAGGGCAACCAGATGCCCCCTGGTGGGTGGAACCTGGAAGGCCATGCTCTCAAAGCTGGAAGTAGAGGGGCGGGACAGGAACAGGAAGTATAAAAGGTGGGCCCTGTAGCTCACTTGGGGAGGAGTTGCCAAGGGAGATAGATGTGTTCTCTTTGCTGCAGAGGTAGGAGTCTGTAGAAGACTTTTGCTGTCTTGTGGAGGGCCCTGAGTTACCTGTATGGCCAGACATGCCGGACGCTGAAGAGTTGCTGGGACTGCTGCTTGCAGTGTACCCTGGGGAGTCAGAGGACAACCCTTGAAAGGTACCACCCAAGGGAGAGAATAGGAAGCAGCCCAGGGGAAGTAGACTACTGTCTGGCTGTGGTGCCAGAGACTTGGTCAGCATGTTGCAGGTGGATTCCCTGCTGACCTAGTAGCAGAACACTCCCCTACTGTTAGGGCCCTGGGCTGGGATACAGTGGAGTGGGTGGGCCTGTGTCCCACCTGCCACCCCTCCCCTGAGGTGGTAGTACTTCCCTCCTACCCCCCCTTAAGTCATGAGATCTGTGCTTGCTGAAGCCCCCTGGACTGTGCTGGGCAGACCCTTGCCTGAAGGCTAGGCTCCTAGACCCTTACTTGCTTGAGGGTTGGAGTTCTGGACTGCTTGGTGTCCTGCCCTGCCTAAGGGCCTTGGGCCCTGAACTGTTCACTGCTCTACCCTACCTGAGGGTTTGAGCCCTAGAGACACCTAATTTCCCCCTGTACAGACTCACATTCCAGGCATGTGACAGTGAAGAGGTGTGGCCACCCTTGGAGATTGGCAGTGAGGGGTGGCCACACAAGCCTATATGCCTACAATCCTATAATGGAACACAGGGAAAGAGGCTGTCTCTCAATTAAGTGGGTGCTGTTTAAGATTTTGTACATTGTAACCAATTCTTTTAACTTTTCCTTGAAATGGATAGGTAGCCAAATGCACTGCTATGTGCTCAGAGCAGACTTCCCCATTCAAGTGATGTGTCTGCACTAGCTGAAGTTCCCAAGTTTTTGTTCCAAGGGTAATCCTAAATGGAACACATTGCAGTAACATAACTTGGAGATTACAGGCTCAACTATCCAAACCTGCTAAATTAAGCTTGACAGTTACTGAAAAACAACAACCCAAAAACCAGTTTACTATAGGCAGGCCACATTAGTGCTGTAAAACCAAATTAAATACAGGCTGACAAATCAAAGGATTTGGACTACAGACTTTCTCAGCTATCCAAACCAACTTCAAGTGACTTCTATTACGTCTCCACGTCATTGCTGTTTTTGTAACATTCTTAACTCTGGCCAAGGATGCTGTTCACTTAAGCAGACTCTTGTGAGTACAGAGGTGTATCACCAATGGATTTTACCTCTCTGATGCTGTTATCACCAGCCCTAACACAGAATGTTGAGTTTTCTATCATTATGAATCAGATGAAGCTGCATCTACTAAACAAACTACTAGCCCACTTGTTGTACTGTAAGGTCACACTTTGAAAAGCAACATTTCTGGGTCAGCCAGGAAATATGATGTGGTATCAGACATGTGAGATTCCAGATCCCTTAGCTGGTTGATTTCCAAGTGATACTCTCTGGAAAAGCATCCAGGGCCTTTAAAAACATTGTCCTATTGATGAAGTATTTGTTCCGTTGTTAGTGGCATGTGGCTGGAAGTGTATGTAGTATTACATATCATTGCATCATCCCCATTTTATTTGATTCTGTCAAAAGCAGCAGAGATGCTTTCAAGTATTGGTATACTTTAGCATGCTCACAAAAGAGTAAGCTCCACAATGTGCACTGTGCCAGAGATCTACTAATGTGCCATCATAGAATTTGCCGGGAGTTGGTTGCCAATATTTCATATGATTTATCTTGTACAATTATGCAGTTATCCTTAAACCTAATTACCTCATAAGCAGGGCCACTGTCAATTTGACATTTGAATGTCTAAGCTAGTTGCTTTGGTAATTCAACTTTTAATTGTGTAAACCACTTTCTCTCTGCTTTTCACAGCCCTAACTCAGCAGGTACTAGTGAAGACAAACTCACCTGAGCAGGTGACACCACCACTTGCCCCTTGGTGTACAATACATGGGACTGTTTCTGTCACTATTTGAACTTTGGCAAAGTGATTTCTCTTCTGGCAGCACAAACATGTGGAACACTGCACTAAACAGTTGTCTTATTTTCTCCCAGTATACACATAGTACTTGTCCTTCTTTGAAGACCCCTTTTCTGGTCTGTTAGTTTGTGCTTACTCTTAAAGCTGTACAGTCTTTAATAAATTCATCAGTAAGTGTGCCAGATTCTCCTGATAGGGCTAGCTGATGCTGAGCTGGTTGCATATTGGTCTGTTAAACTGAAATTCTATTTTAGGTACAAAGTGTTTTTTCAAAAGCTTGTAAGAATGTAGTTCTTTCCATACTTCATCTTTAAGTGCTGACAAGTAAAGCAGTCCTTACCCATGATTGCATTCAGGGTGGCCACTCTGACTGCCAGGCTTATGACTTCCAGCCAGTTCACATAGCTCCGGGGTTCTCAAACCATAGGCACTGACTACATGGGTGCTCCAGGGCTGAAAAAAATTAACTGGTACTAGCACCCACCGGCAGCCAGCTCCCTGCTCTGCCTCCAGTGTCTTCTGTCCACTTGCAGCCTAGCTGATCAACTCCTTCCCACCCCTTGCGATCAACTGTTCCACGGTGTGCAGGAGGTGCTGGGAGGAGTGGGGATGGGGCATGCTCCGAGGTGGAGTGGGGGTGGGAAGAGGTGGAGCCTTGGGGGAAGGGGTGGAGGGGGGGTAGGGCTTCGGGCAGGAAGAAGTGGGATGTGGGTGGGAATTTAGGGGAATGGGTGGAGTGGGGAAAGAAAGGAGGAAGCCAGCACCTGTGTCCCAAACTTTTTTTGCTGGGCCTCCCTTTGAAAATATTTCAGGCTGTCATGACCCCCTTGCTCCGCCCCCCAAAAAGGTAATAGCAACTTAGTGTACATACTTCTAAGAGCACTAAATGAAGCATGTCGTCATTATCCCTGTAATCAAAGATGCTGAAGTCTTTGAAAAAGTGTAAAGTAACATTTTTCAGGAATAAATACGTGGATATTTAAGAAACATTGTCTGGAAAAAATAGACAACAGGATACAGTTTGGGGAGCTGGAAGCCTTTTCCAGTGATTGTGGCAATAATCATAACATTGTCCAATTTGTGGTAATCGTAACATTGTCCAAGGATTGTGGCTTTATACACCACTATAAACGAAAAGGTGTCTGGCCACGTAACGTGAGGGGTATTGCTGTTTTGAAGCACACAATTTTTTTCAGTTGCGGCTCCAAGAAATTGAGGCAGACCCTTAAATCGTTCTCTCTCCAGCTGTCCCGCTCTGGAGGCAGTGCTGCTGCCTGCAGAAGTAAGGGGGGCATGGTATGGTATTGCCATCATTACTTCTGAGCTGCTGCTGGCAGTGGCCCTGCCTTCAGCGCTTGATGCTCGGCCAGTAGCCACTGCTCTTATGCCCCCTCTACAATAACCTTGCAACTCCCTTTTGGGTCGGGACCCCCAGTTTGAGAAACACTGACATAGCTTGTCCATACAGCCCTGGAGAAGCTCCAATTTTCATAGATATCCCCATGCATTACAGTAGGGGGTGGGACATTGTTTGCAACCTTCCTGAAGCTATTCAGTGCCTCTGGTTACCCATAACAAAGAATTAAAGCAGTAAAAACTTATTTCATCTCTGGCACCATGTGATGAACTGCACCCAGGAAGCTATTTGCAAACCATAACAACTTTATTGAATCAACCAACTTCTGGACAATGCACATTTTCTTATACCAGTAGATGGTGCTGTTCATAGTAATACCTATCTACCTATACACGTATAAATATATGCAACTTTCATATGACAATCTGTTAACACTTATTTCTCCATTGCTTAAGGGTGAGGCATTTCGGGCCACTTGTTCAGATGATTCCGAAAATCAGAAGCCAAATAAAAAGAAATTAAAGTGATTTTGACAGACACAACCAGAAATAACTATCCTCCCTTTGCGGGCTTTGACTGGCATATGAGATTTCAGCTGCTTGGTGGTAAAGACATTTTAAACAAACTTTGGTATTAGACTTGATGAGACCTGAAGCAAAACCAGAAGACCGCCATGTCCTTTGCTTTTTTGGCCCCCACCTCACCTCCACCTTCACTGTCACAGAACCTGTTGACTTTTTCGTGTTTTTTGTCTTGTTTTCAGTTAATGAAAATATACTTCCAACTGTTGGTGCAGTTCTCGGGCAAACTAATCAGAGTGTCTCTACAGAAGACCGCATCAGCAGCAAACGGATGCTGATAGTTATGTGATATAATTTCCATCTATGCTGAGTATAAAAGACTACATACACACATTCCCTTGAGGCCACCCAAACTCAATCTGGCAGCAAACAAAAACCGGAAATCCACCTACTCCCCAACATGAGAGCAACCCACAATGCAAAACACATTCACAAGAGATGCAGTCACCAAATAACACAGATTGTGTCATCACTCCTACATATTCAGACAATGCAGTCTGGCTGAGTCATTGGTACTATGTACTCAACCACCCTGAATCTGTGCTGTTTCCAAAGGTATTTTAAAACTAATATTTACTACATTTAAAAAACTATGTTAGAAGAACATTAAGGATGCAAAATCAAGCACTCAAATATTAGGAAATTCCAGAATTAAGGTTGCCTGCGCAAATCTTGATTCAGCCCACTGTGCATATACAGTCATTGCTTATATGATCACATACTATTTTTTTCCACAGGAAAAAGGTGGCCAACCTGGATGACCTTGAGGAAGATTTTGATGAATAGTGCAGGAGGCCTGATTGTAACCCACACTCCTCCTTGGGTGTGGTGTTCTGTCTCATCTAGTGGCACTGAGACCACTTAGAGATAAAATGAGTCTGCTATATAGCCTTAGCTAGGCGGCAGTTGGCTTTTAGCTCATATGGTAGAGACTCATGCACTAAGCTCCAGAGGTCCCAGGTTTGATATTGCCCGTGGAGGACTGGGGTCTGTCAATGTTACATGATCACAGTGAACAGGGTCAGGATCTCAGAAAGGTGAAGGAGACACAGAAAAAACACCACGTCATGGTGTAGTCACAATAGCTGTGCAAAGCAGCTGGAGCTTTCCAAGGAATGTGACCTTTCATTAGTGAAGATTTATTACTACTTTTTAGCAGAGCACTCACAAAGTCTCTGCCGCAGGGAGTTTACAATCTAAATGATGGAGCTGATAAACTATTTAACACCAATATGATGCTCATTGGTGAACAGGAAAAAAAGGACCATTACTTGCTCTCACTTAGATGGCTAAACCCAGACTTAGGTACCTAAGTCTCGATTTTGCCACCTAGGTCCCAGGCTCCACTGTGATCCACGAAACTCCTGCTGAATCTTTTGTGGGTGCTTAAGCTCACATAGTGCCTAAATTTTTAGAGTAAAAATTCCCTCAGTGCCTCTGTATCTGCCTCTGAGCATGTGCACTGATGCCTCCCTTCAGGTGTCTGGATGCCTATCACCTACCTCAGCCCCAGAGTGAGTCACAAACTACAGGATGCTAGGCATTGGGCTGCCTATCTCACATGCAAGGCCCAATTTGGTAGGTGTGCTCAGAGACCTCCTACAGGATTGCATCCCATTCAAAACCTGGCTAGAGGAGGAGGAGATGGTGCCATCTTCTAACTTTTAGCCCAGTGGTTAGAGCACTCACCTAAAACCCTGTTAAAAGCAGTTCTCCCCCTCCAGCAGAGGGGGAATTGAACTTGGGTCTCCTACATCCTTGATGAGTGCTCTGACCAGTGGACTAGAAGTCATAAGGTCGACTCTACCACCACCACGTCCTCTGGCTGTTTTGGGTGGAGCAGGGTAGGTGCTTAACTTATTCCTACAAGAAACACCTTAGGTGCCTAAGCCACCTGACTCCAGGCAGCTGTTTTTTGTTTATGGATTGCAATCAGAACTACGCACCAGCCTGCTGTCCAGACTTAGGCGCCTACCTCCAAGAGACGGGTAAAGTTTAGCACATCTCCCCCCCACATTGGCATCTCCCATTGGCTAGCTTAGGTGGCTCCCTCCCTAGAGTCCTGGCTTTTGTGGTTCACATTCTTAAGCACCTATCTCACCCCCTTCATTATATAGGGGGCCTAACTTGGCTTAGTGCACCATACTGTGCTGTGATTTTTTTTTTCTAGGTGCCTAAAAGTTAGCTGCCATGACACTCAGCCTTGCAATGCCTAAGTCCCTTTGTGGATCCCACCCTAGTGGCTAGATTGGTTTGTGATGCTGGAAGATCTGGTGCCAGCTCATGAAAGGCCCTTAGGCCTCAACTGAACACTGACAATACATAGCTGGAAACCATCTGGCTCACCTGTGTGTTCATATTGTTAAAATAGATGTTAAGTTTGTAGGAATGTGTTTGTGTCTAGACATTATGAAATGCTTGTAAGATGCTGCAGGGGTAATTTCACTTATAACATCTGTACCCCATGTTATAAGGTTATATTGAGGGTTTGCACTGTAAACCTCTAACTGCAGAACTCACCAAACAGGAAAGAAGCATTAATTATTGTAAAATGCTGGCTTGCTATGGAAGAGATTAGATCCTGCCCACCAAGAAGGCTCATTGAAACCAAATGAGCCACTGTGAAACATCAAAGAGCAAAGACTTTGTTAATTGCATTCCTCCTCCCCTCCCTCCCCCACAAGAGGAGACCTGCATGTGAACTCATCCCATCATCTTGAACTCTGGGAGGGAATAAAAATCCCAAACGGAAAGAAACTGGATCTCTATGCTGCTTGAATTTCTAAGCGTAAGCAAGAGATCCCCAGCAACCTAGTCTGGTTAGCCCTAGTGGACATATGAAGCTGGCATATTACAACATTGTAAATCACCTTCTGAAAACCTAAGACAATAACTCACTTATGTGTATGTTTACTTACTTTAACCTTTAACTCTCTTGGTTAATAAATCTTTAGTTTAATTTATTATAGGATTGGCTTCAAGCATTGTCTTAGATGTAAGATCTAAAGTGCAATTGACCTGAGGTAAGTGATGATCCTTTGGGACTGGGAGTAACCTGAATAGTGTTGTGATTTTTTTAGTGTAAGGGACCATCTATCACAAAGGCAGACTGTAGCAGGGTGGTCGCCTGCTCTGGCCTTAAAGGGCTTAAAACAGCCCAGGAGAGGACTGTGGCTGGGAGCAAGCAGTTCCCAGGCTGATTGGGGAAGCAGGCTCAGATATGGCCATACCCCAATCAAGGCTCAGCTGGCCCTTATAAGAGGGCAGTGGGCCAGGAGCAGATGGTCTCTCTGCCTTTAGAGGGAGAAGGGCCTGGCTTCTGGGGAGTGTACCTAGGTACCTAGAGTGGAGCAGGGCTGGGGAAAGCCAGAGGAGCTGGGAGGCTCCAGACTGGAAAAGCCCCAGGCTGCAGGCCTGGCAGATGGCCTAAACCAGGGTTGCAGGGGACAGCCCACAGGTAGGCAGAGGCAGCAGGTCCAAACCCTTGCCTGAGATTGGTACTCTTGCTCTGGAGGCACGCCAAACAGCTTAACATATCTGAATAAGCTTTTTTAAAGGTATCTCCAGAACTACTAGTGAAAAAATCATTGACTCAAATCCTGAAGTCTTTACTCAGGCAAAACCCCCATTGACTTCAGAAATTAGCTCAATACAAACCAGTGTCCCAGATCAGGGAACTGCACCTGTACTTCCCATCCATGGTCCAAGAAGAGCACCCAGTCTAGGCTCCCAGCTCCTCAGACGTTGCCTCTTTCTTACACCTGACTGGGTTTTTCCAGGCTTCACTCTTCCCTCCCTATACTGTGATATTCCTTGCAAGGCAAACTGCCTAAGCAGGCCACTGTCTGTGCTTTGCTTTCTCTCCAAAGGCTATGAACAGCTGTAATAGTCAGCAGTGGTAAGTTACCACACAACACTTTAAGGTGAAAGCATTACAGAGGAAACATATTAAAATATAAAAAATCTGCGCACACGCTGATAAATTTACCAGAGATTATCCTCCTTAAACTCTAGGAATCTGACTCCAACAAGGGCTCTGGTAGGAATCAATCCTTCAAACCCCACTCTAAGAGTTTTTTCTGTGGTTACAAGTTCATGACAGCCTTACCGTGGAACTAGCCTACCTCCCATGAATAGGTGATTCTTTCTTTTATACAGGTTGGGCCTTTGATCTTGAGACTCCAAGAACAGGTAATAAACAGGTAATGGAGTTCCTCTCAGGCTGGGTTATGTATAACTGGAGGTGGGGAATTTGCAACCCCACCCCCAACCTCCCTTGAGAAATTGTAGGCAGGGATTGTATGCAATAATACATAAGCTGTTCATTTAATACAAAGCTACTTAAACTTCATTCAATAAGGTTTCCCAAGGATATGGCTGAAAACTGCCCTATCTATTACAACCAGTTCCACAGGTGGATCTGTATCTATCTAGTTGTATTTTTAATATCGTTACTTTTGCATTTACATTGCTTAGGACAAACTCCATTCTTGGTTATAATAGTGTAAATCCAGAGGACTCCACTGACATCAGTAGAGTTACTCTGGATTAACACTGGTATAACAAACAAAAATCAGTCCATCTTTTTAAGAAGGAAAAAAGAGTATTCTGTTTGTGCCTGTAAAATAATTACAATTACTGTACCTGATAGCAAGGTAAATATCATTTTTAAAAACTTCAGCACAGAGAACAAAGATACAAAGCCTGTTTGAAGCTGTTTGTTTCCTACATTGTACTAAATGACACTGCCAGTAGCACACACCCACTAGTAAATAAGCAAAGAAAATGTGCTTGTGTGAGTGGCATAATGGCAGACCTGTGTCTATATGTTCCTCCCAAGATGTACTTGTGACTCTGTTGTACTTTTTCAGGAACATGTTTCTGCCATTATCTTTAGAGCTATGTAGCTATCCTGTTCCCACTGAATGCAATGAGTTTTACTAGGGACTTTATTAGGAATGGGTTTGGGTCCCAAGTAAGTATTCCAGAGTTGACTGGATGTCAGAAGTAACATCTGAAGATCCAGGTGGAAGACCACCACTGTACTCCCTGCAGAGTTTAGTTTTTCCAGTGTTCCTGGTCCTGGTTCACCCCTGGGTTAAGCAAACTTCTGCCAGCTTGACCCTAGGGGATCTGAAGTAGAGGAAAGTCCACCCAGAGGGGACTGAAGTGACACAATCAGCATATTTCCCAAATGTGGCAGGCATGGTATAGCCAGAGTGTCTGGACAAAGTGCTGATTCAGGACCTCCCCGGAGCAGCTTCCACTGTGGGGCCCAACCTCAAGCTACCCTTCCCTAGTGATATCCCCAGGACAGCACAGCCATGCAAAGACCACTATAACTTCTTGGGAGTGCATCTCCCTGAAGCACAGTAATGGGGGAACAATAAAACCCCCTTCCAAGTGTGCATCATTTAAACCCATATCTGCTTGATATGCTTGCCTTTTTTATAGACAAAGCCCAGCTATTAAGAACAGCCACACAAGGTCAAACCAATGGTCCATCTAGCCCAGTGTCCTGTCTTCTGGTAGTGGTCAATGCCCAATGCATCAAAGGGAGTGAACAGAATATGGCAATTATAAAGTTATCCCCACCCTGTCATCCAGTCCTAGCATCTGGCAGTCAGAGGCTTCGGGACACCCCAGAGCATGGGGTTGCATTCCTGACCATCTTGGTTAATAGCCTCTGATGGATCAAACTTCCATGAATTTATCTAATTCTTTTTTTGAACAGTGTTATGTTTTGGCCTTCACAACATGGCCTGGCAATGAGTTCCATAGATTGACTATGCGTTGTGTGACCAATTACTTCCTTTTCTTTGTTTTAAACCTGCTGTCTATTAATTTCATTGGGTGACCCCTGGTTCTTGTGTTATGTGAAGGGGTAAATAACACTTCCTATTCACTTTCTTAACACTGTTGTTGATTTTATATCATATTCCCCCCTTAGTCATCTCTTTTCCAAGATCAACAGTCCCATTCTTTTTAATCTTTCCTCATACGGAAGCTGTTTCATGCTCCTAGTCATTTTTGTTGCCCTTCTCTGTACCTTTTCCAATTCTAATATATCTTTTTTGAGAGGGGTAACTAGAACTGCATGCGGCATTCAAGGTCTGGGTATACCATCAATTTATATAGTAGCATTATGACCATTTCAGTCTTATTCTCCATCGCTTTCCTAATGGTTCCTAACATTCTGTTAACTTTTTTGACTGCTGCTGCACATTGAGTGGATGTTTTTAGAGAACTATCCATGAGGACTCCAAGATCTCTTCCTGGAGTGACAACAGCTAATTTAGACCTCATAATTTTGTATGTTTGGAGAACATAATCCCAACTAATATGCATTACTTTGTATTTAGCAACATTGAGTTTCATCTGCAATTTTGTTGCTTGGTCACCCAGTTTTGTGAGATGCCTTTGTAACTCTTTGCAGTCAGCTGTTGATTTAACTACCTTGACTAATTTTTTATCTGCAAACTTTGCCACTTTCTCCACTGTGAAGACTGACCATTTATTCCAACTCTTTCCCACCCCCGTTTTATAACCAGCTACTGATCCATGAGATCCCTCTTATCCCATGATGGTTTATGAACCATTGGTGAGGGACCTTTGCAAAGGCTTTCTGAAAGTCCAAGTACACTATATCCACTGGATCACCCTTGTCCACATGTTTGTTGACTCTCTCAAAGACTGCTAGTAAATTGGTGAGGCATGATTTCCCTTTACAAAAGCCATGTTGACTCTTCCTCAACAAATTATGTTCATCTGTGTCTGATAATTCTATTCTTTACTATAGTTTCAACCAATTCGCCTGGTCTTGAAGTAGGCTTACTGGCCTGTAATAGCCAAGATTGCCTCTGGAGCCTTTTTTTAAAATTGGCATTACACTAGCTCTCCTCCAGTCATCTGGTACAGAGGCCGATTTAAATGATCGATTACATACAATAGTTCTGCAATTTCATATTTGAGTTCCTTCAGGACTCTTGGGTGAATATCATCTGATTCTGGTGACTTATTACTGCTTAATTTATCAATTTGTTAAAAAAATCTCCTATGTCAACAACTCAATCTGGGATACTTCCTCAGATTTGTCATCTAAAAAGAATGGCTCAGATGTGGGAATCTCCCTGTAATCCTCTGCAGTGAAGACTGATGCAAAGAAGTCATTTAGCTTCTCTGCAGTAGCCTTGTCTTCCTTGAGTGCTCCTTTAGCACTTAGGTAATCCAGTGGCTTTACTGGTGGTTTGGCAGGCTTCCTGCTTCTGATGTACTTAAAAATTTTGTTACTGTTAATGTTTTTCTTTTGCTAGTTGCTCTCCAGATTCTTTTTTGGCCTGCCATTTGACTTGCCAGAGTTTATGCTCCTTTCTATTTTCCTCATCAGGATTTCATTTCCAGTTTTTTAAAGGATGCCTTTTTGCCTCTAAGCACCTCTTTCACTCTGTTTAGCCATGATAGCATGGGGGGGCTCTTACTTTTTTTTAATTTGGGGTATACATTTAATTTGAGTTTCTCTTCTGGAGTTTTTAAAAACATGCAGCTTGCAGACATCTCTCTTGTGACGGCTCCTTTTAATTTCCATTTAACTAGTTTCTCCATATTTTTTTTTGGTGTAGTTTCCCTTTTTTATGTTAAATACTACTGAGGTGGGATGCTTTGATATTTTCCCCCCCCGCTCCCACACAAGGGTGTTAAATTTTATTATATTATGGTCACTATTACCAAGCAGTTCAGTTATATTCATCTCTTGGATCAGACCCGAAGCACCACTTAGGACTAAATCAAGAATTGCCTCACCCTTTGTATTGTATTTAAGCCAACAGATTAATGGGGTTTATAGCTATGAACAGAAAACTTCATTTTCACAGACAGTCAATTAGCACATTACATCGCCAGTTAATATCATATTGTTGTGCAGCTCTAATAAAGTCACAGCAACTGCCATCTGTCAATAACAGAAAATAAATAGGGATATGAATATTTGCCATGACATTTTCTAGTTGTCTGTCTAATGGGAATTCAAGGACATCACATGTAATATTTTAATTTATTGTATAAACTAAGATATAAAACCTTCTGAAACTGATAGGAGGGGAAAAGCAGCCAGAATATTGTTCAGTCTCTTCCCCTGTTGTATTAATATCTGTCAGGTGCTTCAGAGCAAGTCAGCAAGAAATGACAGTAATGGAAAAGTAAGCAGCTCATTAGAATTGTCTGTAAATACATCTAAGAGCATCTGGCAGAGAGATAGAGGAGGTTTATTTGAAAACACCATTTTTAACATATGTTCCTCTGATTTGAGAATATTTCAGAATTTTCTATTAAAGGTGAATTTGGCAATTTCCATTAAGTTGTAACTACTCCTAATGCCAAAAACCTAGATACATCCCAGACTTTCAACTCTATTATCCAAGGACTATGAGTGACACGAAAGAGCTGGTAAATGTATTTTCTTGCAAGTAGTCCTCTGCAATGAGAGAATTGCTGTGTGTGAAAGATTTCCATTGGTGGAAAGGTAATGTGTGTGCGCCACTACCCTCTGCTGTATGGAATTTTTGAATGGTCACCCGCTAGAGGCTGGACTATTTAAAAAAAAAAAAAAAGCCATGCGACTGTAAACTGAAGCAAATTCTTCTTTAACTTAGACTATGTCTACACTACAGACATCTGTTGGCCTAGCTATGTCAGCCTGGGGTGTGATGAGAGTTGATCCCAGACCAATGTAGCTGTGCCAGCAAAAACCTTTATTGCAAACAAAGCTATACCAGCAAAATTGTGCTTTTGCTGATGTAGCTAAGGCTTTATCTACGCTGGCATTTTTGTTGGGCAGGGTGTGGAAAAAATACGCCTCTACGAGACAAGTTTCACCAATGAAAGTGCCAGTGTGGACAGCACAATGTTGCTAGAAGATGCTTTCCTAGCTACTACCACTCGTTAGGGGTGGTTTAATTATGCTGGCAGGAGCGCTCTGTCCCATCAGCATAAAGTGGCTATGTGAGAGACCTTACAGCAGTACAGATGCTGCAATATAGCTGTGCCCCTGTAAGGTCTATAGTGTAGACATAGCCTTATTTCACTCAGCATAGCTAGAATAAACTATACGAGCAAAAGCACAGTTTTGCCAATAGAAGGTGCAGCCCTACTAGAATTGCTTTGCCAGTATGGAAGTTTGTGGTGTGGGCAGAGGCCAGGAATGTTTATCACAGAAGGTCATAAACTGTAATTCCCCAGTTTGGTTCTCTATTGTTGTGCCTGTATGTAGGTGATCATGACTGGTGAGTCACTGATGCTAAAATATCTCCCTAAAAATACTGTCTCTGCATCCCAGTCTCTATTGCCAAGAAATGAAGCTCATGAGCCTTTCTAGAGAAAATATTCCATTTCTGAAACACATTACATTCCCCAGGCACATTGGTGGGCACCACTGCATTCAGGTAACCTACCTGCTGCTGGCTACTACAGCAATACAATGCTAAACAAAGAGAGGGACAAAGGGAAATAGCTCTGAACTGACAATCAGGGTAGGACAATAAACATCCTGGTTACCAGGTCACCTATAGTATTCATAA
This sequence comes from Caretta caretta, assembly GCF_965140235.1. NCBI lineage: Eukaryota > Metazoa > Chordata > Testudines > Cheloniidae > Caretta > Caretta caretta. The sequence goes on from NC_134210.1 coordinate 49,995,130, forward strand.
ATTATTACAGAGAATATCCATGTCCCGCATACCAGGATTACATTGTATCCATTGGGGCAGGATATAATTGACCTGTATGTTTATGTATGATGTGGGAGGAGTTATGGCAGAGCCCCCCTGTGAATATGTCTTCTAGGCCCTCCTACAGAGAAGGGTCAAGAGAGAACCTGAATTGTCTCTGGCTAAATAAATGGCCCCTCTCCAGCACTGAGAACCCCCCGTCCCATTCTTCTCATTTTGCCAATCCCAGTTTCCACTACTCAGGCTTCTCATCCCTGTCCCAGGCTGCTTGTCCAGCAAGTGCTAGTTTCACCCCTCTGGTTCCCTCCACAGTCTCCCCCTCCCTGTCCCAGTCTCCTTGCCCAACCATTCCCAGTTCCCCCCTCCCAGCTTCTCATCTGATCTGTTGTTCCCACCCTGGCCTCCAGTTGCCCTTCCATCTCTGCCCACATTCCCAATCCCCACTGGCTCCTAGCTTCAACCTCTCTTCTGGGCTCCTTATCCTAACCCGATGTTCCCTCCCCTGCTCCTTGTCCCAGTATCATTGCCCAGCTAGACCAGTTCTCCCCTCGCACCCTGGCCCTTCATCAGATTTATCTTCCCACTCCCACAATGGTTCCCAGTCTTCCTCTGGCTCCTCATGCAAACTCAGTCTCCCCACCAGCCACTGGCTTCTTATCGCTCTTCCCCAGCTTCCAGTCACATTCCCCTTGCCCTCCAGTCCCAGCCTCCCCAAACTCCCGATCCCAATTTTTTCTCTCCCCAACTTCAAGCGTTCAGTCCCAGGCTCTTCCCAGTGTACTACCCCATATGTATTCTGATCAGGCAACTTCTTTCTTGTTACTTTCCTGGCCACCACAGGTAGTGATTGGGGGATAGGGGTTTAAAGGGCATTGAGAGCACAAGTGAGCCTGTCTCCCTATTCTCCGGTCCAGTGCCCGTCCCTGCCTGTCTCAACTTGGCTCACAGAAGATCAGAGCTGCAATTGCAGGAAAAGTCCTGCTCAGGCCCCTACAGCCCTGGGCTGGAACAGACCCAGTGCAAACAGAATATTTGGGGAATTTAATCACAAAGCTCTAGCAAGTCTCTATTGAGCATATGCAAGTTGAGGTTTTTCAGAGGTTTATAATTTGGCCAAATTTGGGCAGATTTTTCATGATCCCAGAGACACAGGCCACCTCCCTGCCAAAAATCAAATTCTGCTCCAAAGCATGAAGGGTCTAGAACAGTGATTCTCAAACTTTTGTACTGGTGACCCCTTTTACATAGCAAGCCTCTGAGTGCAATCACCCACTCCCCCTTATAAATTAAAAACACTTTTTTATATATTTAACACCATTATAAATGCTGGAGACAAAATGGGGTTTGGAGTGGAGGATGACAGCTTGTGACCCCTCACATAATAACCTTATGACGCCCTGAGGGGTCCTGACCTCCAGTTTGAGAACCCCTGGTCTAGAGCTTCTCAAAGCAAAGGTGGCCAGAATTATTTAACATAGGCAAAACAATGTATTTTTCCTTAGCCTGATCCTCAGAAATAGCTGAAATGCTTTGGCCAAATTTTAGCCCAAATGATTAAAGTTTGGCAAAGTTATACGCAATTGAAATGGGGTCTTATAAGGGGAAGTTTTGGGCAGCCTTAACAGTAGGCAGTGCTACCTATAACAGACAGACAGAGTGGAAGAAAGTCACTTAATTCTCTAAGCTGAATCCTGAAGTTCTTAATCATTACTCAGGCAGAACTCTAAATGAAGAGTCAGTCAGCATTTTGCCTGAGTAAGTATTCCTGGATTTGGCTCCAAGTCTGTCAGTCTATCTTTCTCTCTCCTGTAAGTCACATGCTAACACTTCTCATCTTTTTTTCATAAGAAAGCTCCATCAGACATGAAGGACAGAAGCTGGGCATGGGCGACAGGGGATGGATCACTTGATGATTACCTGTTCTGTTCATTCCCTCTGGGGAACCTGGCATTGGCCACTGTTTGGAAGACAGGATACTGGTCTAGATGGACTATTTGTCTGATCCAGTCTGGCCTTTCTTATGGTAGCCTGCTTTGCAAAGTGATTTCTACTGCAGAATAAGGAAACTGCTCTGACAACTCTCGGGCAGATAAAACATGAGAAAAGGAAAAGTGCATTTACTCCTGGCCTTTTATATATCGGATGCAAGCGGTTCTGTTAGCAAAACAAATGTAATTTGAATAGTGTCTAGATCTTGTGGAAATCTGTTTAGAAAAATCTGTGGCTTTGTTTGTGGTTCTGCTGATTTGTTTTAGTCCAAGTGGCACAATAGAAGGACATGCATTTGTTTGCCTTCTGTTTCTGGAATATCTCTGCTATATCCAACAATGGTGACCCATATGACATTTATAATACTTTGTATACCAGTTTTCAATACAAAGTGCCTCCAGTGCATTAAATATACAGATCGTTTCACCAAACTGCTGTCATTTGGCAGGTGGAACAAAGTGAGTTGTGGCACAACACAACAGTTTAAGACAGGAAACAAGTAAGTATACCAAGCCCAACTGAAACTATACAAGGGGAGGAATACAGTGAGGCAGGATAGACAGGGCCAACACTTCTCTTTTGAAAATTGCTTCACTATCTTTAATGACCATGAATGATCGATATTTTTTTGTTGTGTATTATCCTAAAGTTAACAGGTATAATGCCCTTTAGTACTATGCTGGCACATTTGTTCAGTTTGGGTCTAGTGGAAAGAATCCTTCTCACTGAATTACTGTAACACAATGGTTGTTCCCTGATGTTCTCCCCAGCCAAGTACTGATGAACCTGAACCACTCCTGAAGTTCTATCAAAAAGTGTGTGGATGTCTGAGGTGTTTCTTTAAATCTCTGATAGGTGGTGTACACTATCTCCTGTACAGAGAGGGCTAGCTAGCTCTTCCCCATTTCCTTCTTTCTGAGCTCATTCCCTTCCTTTGTTTCAGTCTATGCTCCCCTGTTTTGCAGCTCTCTATTCCTTTTAGGGATGTTTCTGAGTTCCTCCAAGTGCCCCCATCTTCTTCCTCCCCCTCTGTCAAAGGCCCCTGTCATAAATATAAAGGGAAGGGTAAACACCTTTTAAATCCCTCCTGGCCAGAGGAAAAACCCTTTCACCTGTAAAGGGGTAAGAAGCTAGGATAACCTCGCTGGCACCTGACCAAAATGACCAATGAGGAGACAAGATACTTTCAAAGCTGGAGGCGGAGGAGATGCAAAGGTTCTCTCTGTCTGTGTGATGCTTTTGCCGGGAACAGAAAAGGAATGGAGTCTTAGAACTTAGTAAGTAATCTAGCTAGGTATGCGTTAGATTCTGTTTTGTTTAAATGGCTGATAAAATAGCTGTGCTGAATGGAATGTATATTCCTGTTTTTGTGTCTTTTTGTAACTTAAGGGTTTGCCTAGAGGGATTCTCTATGTTTTGAATCTGATTACCCTGTAAGGTATTTACCATCCTGATTTTACAGAGGTGATTCCTTTACTTTTTTTCTTCAATTAAAATTCTTCTTCTAAGAACCTGATTGCTTTTTCATTGTTCTTAAGATCCAAGGGTTTGGGTCTGTGGTCACCTATGCAAATTGGTGAGGATTTTTATCAAGCCTTCCCCAGGAAAGGGGATGTAGGGTTTGGGGAGGATTTGTGGGGGAAAGATGTTTCCAAACAGGCTCTTTCCCTGTTATGTATCTGTTTATTGCTGCCACCACCAAGCATCTAAGTCCAAGGGCAAAAGGTAAAATAGTTTGTACCTTGGGGAAGTTTTAACCTAAGCTGGTAAAAATAAGCTTAGGGGGGGTTTCATGCAGGTCCCCACATCTGTACCCTAGAGTTCAGAGTGGAGAAGGAACCTTGACAGCCCCACATGGCATTGGCAGAAACCTTTTACAGTCTGTATACCATGACCTGTGACAGTCATGTAGTCCAGGATCTGCTCACTGATCCTCGGCTCTATACACTCTCTTTCAAGAAAGCTTAAACTGCTTATCTGCAAACACAACTATGCAGTTTAAAAAAAAGCGTCTAAAGGAGAAACTATATAATGGAACTAAGTGAATAATGGAAAAAATATATGTACATGCTCATTTGAATTCATAAGCAAATTTCTATTTGACTGTATTTGTAACCTGTTCATATTCACTTTCCATTAGCATTAGAGCTCTTCAGTTTTACTTCCATAATAATGAAAAACATAAACATATTTTAAGCTTGCACGATCTCACATTCACTGAAAAAGAATTGTATACTCAGTTTTAAAATTCACACTGCACCCTGTGTTGGTTAGTTATCTAAATCATTGAATCAGGCAACGTGATTCAAGTAACTAACCAACATGATAAGAATTGTAAATTGCAAATATCCACAATGATCTGTCTGCCTAGATTCTAATATATCACCCATTACCAGTGTGTATCTGTTCATGTATGATCTTCAGTTCAACAATTATTTGAAGAAAGGCACCAGTAATTTCAAATAAAAAAATGTTGCAGTCTAAAAGAGAAGCAAAATTCATCATATACATTATTTTCTCTGAATTATTCACCCAGCACTGTTAGAGTCCATGGTTCCTTTGCTCTGCTTCTAAAAAAAACTCTCCCTGGAAACTGAAGACCAGGCCTGAAGACTTTTGGCAAGGAGCAATCCAGTTGTGTGAATCATTTCCACCATGAAAAAGAATACTGTTTTTAATGCACTCCAAAGTTTCCTTTATGGTCATCTAGCACTAAATAGCAGGGTCTCCTGACATTGAAGATATTATTTTGCATAGTGAAGTGTTGTACATCAGCATTTCTTTGTGCACTATGGACTAGTATAATAGTATCAAATGGAAATGTTTTCCTGTCTGATATTCAGGTAGATCAAATCCATCACACACGCATACACAGGCACACCTCCAGTTGAAACTTTAGCTCATTTGTACTTCTGCTTTCTGTTAATTGTAGCCTCTGCCCCATCATGGTTTTTGGTGAAAGTAGCTGGAATATATAATATATGTAGATGGTGTAAAGGAGGAATAGAGAGATTTAGAACCTGTGTGACAGAGGAGTTGAGCATTCACATTCCAGTTAAAGTCAATGGGAGCTGCAGGTGTGAAAATCAGTCCCTATGTGACTTGGTGACAATCACGGTGAGATTAAAACCAGACCTAAGATTAGAACCCAGATTTCTCAGTCCTGTGCTCTCTAAACCACTCAACTATGCTGTTAGTAAGATGTTTTTTCTTAGTCATCTCTGACTATACTAAAACTTGAAGATTGCCTCACACTAAAAAGTTGGATCAAGGACGTCACCTCAAGTCAACCTGTTAATGTATGTGTCTACACTACTGTGTCCTTTTACGCTGACCTAAGTCACCTCTAATGTTGCCTTCTGTAATCCACTTCTGACAGAGGCGTAGCACTTAATTCGATTTTCATAGGTCGACTGCGAGGTAGTGTAGACGCAGCGTTGTGTAATTCAATTTAATTGGCCTCCAGGTGGTGTCCCACAATGCTCATCTGTGACCACTCTGGAGATCATTTTCAACTCTGCTGCACTGCAGCCAGGTACACAGGAAACAGCCTCTCCCCTGCTAAAGCCCCTGGGAATTTTTGATTTCCTATTTCCTGTTTGATCAGCATTGGGAGCATTCCAGCTTGAGCACAGCTGATCATGGAGACTACACGCCCCAAACACGCTCCAGCCTGGTCTTCACAGGAGGTGGTGGATCTCATCGCTGTATGGGGAGAAGAGTCTGTGCAGGCAGATCTCCGATCCAGCAGAAGAAACACTGACATCCATGCAAAGACCGCTCGTGGAATGGGGGAGAAGGGCTACACGAGGGACACACAGCAGTGCCATGTGAAAATAAAAACTTTGCCAAGCATACCAGAAGGCAAGGGAGGTGAACAGTCATTCTGGTGCTGAATCCCACACATGCTGATTTTACAATGAGCTGCATGCAATTCTCAGGGGTGACTCTACCAGAACCCCCACAAGCAATGTGGACACCTCACAAATGTGTGAGTCTAGGGACAATAAGGAGGTGGATGAGGAGGAGGAGAATGGGAAACAGGCGAGTGGTGGGTCCATTCTCCCGAGAGCCAGGAAATATTTTTAACCCTGGAGCCCTATGGGTCACAGGACATCACGGTGGCCGACCATGGAAGGCACCTCTGGTGAGTATACAGTTACAATCAGAGTCTAGTTAAACTGTAATGGGCGCACACATTCGGTGGTATTGCATGTTTACTGTAAAGAAAAAGCAAGGTGCTTTGGTTCTCTGCTTACAAGAGGCTGCTCCAGCTACTCAGAGGGTAGCCCCTGGAAAAGACTGTTTATGTGGACTGGGATAGCCCAGGAATCTTTCATGGAGGTACTCTGAGTAGGGCAGAAGGTTTCTGGGCAGGGCAGTCATATTTCTTCCACCATGGTAGGACACTTTCCTATGCAACTCCTGAATTAATTCTAATGGCATCATTGCGGTATACAGCATAGCAACATAAGGACCAGGTCTATACCCAGACACTTACAGCATCTCCTTCCTTTCCACCTCTGTTAACCTCAGGAGCCTGATATCATATGGGGTCGCCTAGGGGAAATGGGGAAAGTTCTCATTAAAAGTGCTCTAACAAGGAAAAAAAAGACCCACCCCATCCCCACACATTCCAGATTGCCAAACCACGCAGCTGCTAATGTGCCTTTATTGTGCTTGGCATGGCTCAACAAGTAGTTTAAAGTAGCTGATAGGGGGAGATTCCACATGGGAGATTCTGCAATTTGGGAGTGAAAACATTCTCTCCACCACACTGTTCGTAAATGACTTCCCATGGTGCTATGGGGAAGGGCCATTGTTCAACTACTATCTCTGCTCCTGACAAGAGCCTGCCAGAAACTTCCTTAAAAGTGTGGTCACCCATGACCCACGGGGGACCTACTCACCATGGCGGGAGCAGCAAAACAGCACAGTGAACGGTTATGGATTCTGATTATGTTATGTCTTTCACCTAGTGTAATAAGGTGTGGTTATTTTTTATGAAAACGGCCTTGCTATGGAAACATTTTATTGATGTAAATGGCTCCTTTATTTTTTCCCATGACTGACAGCTGGAAATGTGTCCTTCAGCGTGTCAACACCTGAAAGCAGAGTTTTGCTGATTAGAAGGAGGAGAAAGAGAATGTGGGAGGACATGTTCACCAAGATAATGAACGCCTCCAGGACAGCTGACACAAAGCTGTCCGAGAAGTTAGACATTGACATGGAGAGCAGGAAAGCTTCCAATGAGCAAGAGCGTGTAGCACAGGATGAGACGCTTCGGATTATGAGGACCAAGCAGACATTTTGAGGCATCTGGTTGAACTGCAGGAACAGAAGCAGGAGGCTAGAGTCCCTCTACAGACTCTGGTGGACAGCCAGCCAGCATCCCCTGGCACGGAATCACCCTCCTGCAAGCATTCCCTGAGGTGTGAGCAAAAAGTCCATAATCGCTTTCACTTAACTCAGGGGGATGGTCCAAGGAACAGACCTTTGATGATCTGGAATGCAGTATTATGTTACACAGCTGAAAATGTTTCTCCCATTCCAACTTTACCACCTCTTTTCCCCAAGGTTAACTTTTTTTTCTGTTCTCCCTCTTTAATTATGTTTGTTAAATAAAGTAAATGGATTTGAGAAATAAATCTTCTTTGAGTAGAAGTACTGGGCTTGGGTTGGGGCTTGGCTTTACAGGGACAGTGATACAAGGCAGGTGAAAGTTTGGAAAAGCACAATGCAGACAAGCAAGTCACATTACTGTGACTCATTATTGAAACGGCTTTTCAAAGCCTCACAGATACACAGCACCCCTTGCTGTATTCTTCTTATTGCCCTGGTGTCTGGCTTATCAAAATGGCTGCTGTGCAATCTGTCTCAACTGCCCACACCTGTGTAAAATTTTCCCCCTTTTTTTCACAGGTACTATGGAGCACATAGCAGGCAGCTATAACCATGGGGATGGTCTCTTCACTAATGTCCAAACTTGTTAGTAAACTTCTCCAGCACCCTTTTAAACAACCAAAGGCACATTCAACCACCATTCTGCACTTGCTGAGCCTATAGCCTATAGTTTAACTGTTCCTTACTGCTGTCCAGCTGGCCGGTGTATGGCTTCTTGAGCCATAGGAGCAAGGGGTAGGCTAGGTTCCCCAGGATAACTATAGGCATCTCAACATCGCCAATGTTCATTTTTGTTGTCTGGAAAGAGAGTCCAGGATTGCAGCTTTTTGAACAGACCCAAGTTCCTAAAGATGCACGCATCATGAACCTTTCCCAAACATCCTACATTAATGTTGGTGAAACGCCCTCTGTGATCCACCAGCACTTGCAACACCACTGAAAAGTATCCCTTTTGATTTACGTACTCTTTGGCAAGGTGGTCTGGTGCTAAGATGGGGATATGAATGCCATCTATCACCCCACCACAATTAGGAAACTCCATCATGGCAAAACCATCCACTATGTCCTGCACATTTCCCAGACTCACTATCCTTTGCAGCAGAAGTCAATTAATGGCCCTGCACGCTTGGAGCACAGCAGCTCCCACGATTGATTTACTTACTACAAATTGATTTCCCCACTGACAGGTAACTGTCTGGCGTTACAAGCTTCCAAATAGCAATCACCACTCACTTCTCCACTGTCAGAGCAGCTCTCATTTTTGTGTTGCTGAGCTAAAGGGCAGGGGAAAGCTCTACACACAGTTCCTGAAAGGTGGCCTTCTGCATTCGAAAGCTCTGCAGCCACTGCTTGTCATCCCATACCTGCAAAACGATGCAGTCCCACCAGTCAGTGCTTGTTTCACGGGACCAGAAACCGCTCTCAACAGAGTGCAGCTGCTCTGTGACTGCCAGCAGCAACTGTGCGTTGGTTTTTTTTCAATGGTTTGCACCAGGGCTCCTTGCAGAACATCACTATGTTCTGCACGGCAGACTATACTTCAACTCTGGAAATATTGCAGGAGAAGGCTTGAGGTGTGTGAGATGCTCACAGCAAGAGTGCAGAACTGAGCAGGCTTTATGCTTTTGGGGTTATGGCATGCAAACAGCTGTTTTAAGGCACAAAAACCACTGGGTTGTTTGCCATTGAGAACAGTGCATCATGGGATGCCAACGCAATGTTCCCATTCTCCCCTGCGACAATGTTTTGGTCCCATGAGGCATTGCACAAACTTCCTAAAACACATTGCGGCAAGTTGCATTTTGGGATGGCTACCCACAATGCACTGCTTTGTGCATCAATGCAGGCACTGCTAGTGAGGACGCACTCTGTCGAGACAATGAGCATGGTGTGGCCATGCACAATTAACTTATTAATTCGGAGACTCGAGGTTGAATTAGATAAAGTCGACTTAATTTTGTAGTGTAGACAAGCCCTAAGGGCATAGCTACACTTGCAGATGTAGAGCACTTTGAGTTAAAGCAAACTTTGTAGAGCGCAGTAGAGAAAGCACTGCAATCTGTCCACACTGACAGCTACAAGCGCACTGGCATGGCAACATTAGCAGCTCTTGCAACGGTCGCAGAGAGCAGTGCATTGTGGTAGCTATCCCAGCATGTAAGTGGCTGCAATGTGCTTTTCCAAGGGAGGGGGGGTGGAGTGTGACAGGGAGTGTGGAGTGGGTTTTTGGGGGGCTGAGAGCATGTCAGCATGCTGTCTTGTAAGTTCAGACAGCAGCAGACATACACACATACCGCACCTCTCTCTCTCTCTCCCCCAGCATTCCTCAGTAATGGTTGCTTTGTCTCGGAGCAGATAAGCAGCCAGCTGTCAGAAACAGAGCTTTCAAAGGGCATATTCACGTTCCTACAGTCAGTTCAAAACAATGAGAAGAGTGGCCACTTGACTTAAGGGGATTATGGGACATTTCCCAAGGCTGATCAAACCACAGAAATGCAACACCTCGTTCACACTGACGCCCGGGCGTTTCAGCCAAGGCGCAACAAGTGTTAATCTTCTCGCTGAGGTACAGTACCAGGACGCTCTAGCCGTGGAGTCAGAGCACTCTACGTGCCTTGCCAGTGTGGACGGGTAGTGAGCTAGGGCGCCCGGGGCTGCTTTAATGCGCTCTAACTCGCAAGAGTAGCCAAGCCCTTAGACTTTGCTGTTAGTTATGCATTTAACTATCCACTTACATATGCATACCTAGTTATGCATTTAACTGCCCAATTGTGGCAACGGTATGTTCAAACTGGGCACACCCTTGTACTCACAGTTTTGCATATGCAGATGAAACTCAGGCCCTCTCTGATTTTTTTGTGGATGCACATGCAAATTTAACTTTTTTCCTTTAGCAAGTGTATATTTTGAGAGGGAGTTGAGGGGGACCAAGGCAGAAAAAAGAAAAGATGGAATTAAATTGCCAGAGTCAAACAAAGAGTTCAATAAATATTAGGCCCATTCAAAAAACAAAAGGGAAAAATGTGTTCACCTGCTTTGGCAATTTTAGATTAAAAATATTTGTCAGCCTCTCATTTCTTTTAAAAAGAAAGGGAAAAGCTGTTTGTTGGTTAGATTATGTCCCTTTAAAAAAAGCAAATGCCCTGTTGATTGACAAAACCTTTAAAATTTCAGCAAAAAATTACATACATCAAAGGATGTGTGTCTGTGTCAGCATATTAGGGATGACGTGAATATTTTTAACTAATTCAGGGAGCACATATTGTATATGCATACAGTATTTTGAAACAATATGAGATATAGGAATTGGTAATACAGTATATGTATTTGGGGGCGCATTTGGGAATTAGGGATTGTGCATGTATATGTGGTGTAAAAGATTATTTGGTGGTTAGGGATTATATACATTTGTAGGTTTCAGAGTGGCAGCCGTGTTAGTCTGCATCCACAAAAAGAAAAGGAGGACTTATGGCACCTTAGAGACTAACAAATTTATTTGAGCATAAGCTTTCGTGAGCTGCAGCTCACTTCATCGGATGCATGCAGTAGAAAATACAGTGGGGAGATTTATATACACAGAGAACATGAAACAATGGGTGTTACCATACACAGTGTAACCAGAGTGATCACTTGAGGTGAGCTATTACCAGCAGGAGAGCAGGGCCGGGGAGGGGGAATCTTTTGTAGTGATAATTAAGATGGACCATTTCCAGCAGTTGACAAGAACTTCTGAGTGACAGCGGGGGTGGAGGTGGGGAATAAACATGGGGAAATAGTTCTACTTTGTGTAATGACACATCCACTCCCAGTCTTTATTCAAGCCTAAGTTAATTGTATCCAGTTTGCAAATTAATTCCAATTCAGCAGTCTCTCGTTGGAGTCTGTTTTTGGAGTTTTTTTGTTGAAGAATTGCCACTTTTAGGTCTGTAATCGAGTGACCAAAGAGATTGAAGTGTTCTCCGACTGGTTTTTGAATGTTATAATTCTTGACGTCTGATTTGTGTCCATTTATTCTTTTACGTAGAGACTGTCCAGTTTGACCAATGTGCATGACAGAGGGGCATTGCTGGCACATGATGGCATATATCACATTGGTAGATGTGCAGGTGAAAGTCACCTTGCACCAAAAGCTATGGTGTATCAGCTGGCGTCCCTGACATGCACCTCAATGAGAAGGCCTATCCCCAGTTGAGCTGAGTTCACTTTTTCTCATCTTGTTGCCATAAACCCAGTAAACCTGCCACTGCTCAACATGCCAGAGTGAACTGAGAATACCAACCTCATTTTCAGCAGAGGATCCTGTGACCATAACTGATAATGCTAGAGCCTGTTGCCAATTTGCGGGATCCACAGTGCCCAGGTATCCCTGTTAGCCTTTTGTCCAGTTGGGAGGAGGCAGGATTAAACAGGTTAACATGATTAAAATGTCCTGGACTCGTATTCTTTTCTTTGGAGCCTTTGAATATTGTTTTTGTTTTTTCTCTGTAGCTTGTGATACCTACTATCGTCTGCAGTTTTTTGGTTCCAGATCTCAGAACCCTGAAGAAACTTACTGCTACTAAAATCCTTTTACGTGTTTGCAGATTTCCTTGAACAGATTTTTCACAGCCTACTCTAATAATATCATGCCCAAACATTTATTCTCAGACAAAATCTTTGTTCAGATAGTGTTAGAATTCTACAGAATTTACTTCAGAAAATAACCTCATGAGAATATGTTATAAAAACCAAACATCTGAAAGCCAGGGCATTCAATTAACGTTGGAAAAAGAAACATTTGATCATTCAGAGTTGAGGTTCTACATATAAGCTTAACTCTGTCCTTGCTACACTATACACTAAGTACATGAAATAGCTTTGCATGTGTGGTAAGTATTACCACTCTTTTCATTGTTTAAAAATAATAAATAATGAAAAAATAACAGGGACCAATGGGAATGATCACATGAATAAGGTTGCAGGATCTATTCAATGCATTTGCATGTGAACTCCCTTTTGCCCCCTCTGTGCCATAGCATAAAATCGGCATCTACCTAGCCTATTTACTGTTTTGTAGCCATGAAAAATGTGTCATGGACTGTGAAATCTGGTCTTTTGTGTGCTTTTACCCTATACCAGAGGTGGGCAAACTATGGCCTGCGGGCCACATCTGGCCTGTGGGACCGTCCTGCCTGGCCCCTGAGCTGCCAGCCAGGGAGGCTAGTCCCCGGCCCGTTCCCACTGCCCTCCCTCCCCTGCAGCCTCAGCATGACGCAATGCCAGCGCTCTGGCCCACCACTCCTGCCAGGCAGTGTGGCGGCAGTGTGGCTGGCTCTGGCCGGGCGGCAGGGCTTTGCTGCTCTGAGCAGCATGGTAAGGGGGGGTTGGATAAGGGGCAAGGGGTCCCAGAGGTCAGCCAGGAGACAGGGAGCAGGGGGCAGTTGAATGGGGTGGAGGTTCGGGGGGGCAGTCAGGGGGCCAGGAACAGGGGGGTTTGGATAGGCATGGGAGTCCTGGGGGAGCCTCTCTGGGAGTGGGGGTGTGAATAGGGGTCGGGAAAGTCAGGGGACAGGGAGCATTGGATGGGTCAGGGGTCCTGGGGGGGGTCGGAAAGTGGGAGGGGCAGATAGGGGGTGGGGGCCAGGCTCTTTGGGGTGGCACAACCTTCCCTACCCAGCCCTCCATACAGTTTCACAACACCGATGTGGCCCTCAGGCCAAAAAGTTTGCCCACCCCTGCCCTATACTATACAGATTTCACAGGGGGGTAAAGGGGGAGACCAGCATTTCTCAGATTGAGGGTCCTGACCCAAAAGCAAGTTGCAGCAGGGTCACAAGGTTATTTTAGGGGGGGTTGCAGTATTGCCACCCTTACTTCTGCGCTGCCTTCAGAACTGGGTGGCCGGAGGACGGCAGCTGTTGGATGGGCACCCAGCTCTGAAGGCAGCGCCCCACCAGCAGCAGTGCAGAAGTGGGGGTAGCAATACCACAACACCCACTACAATAACCTTGCCAACAGCCGCCGCTCTCCGGCCACAGCACCTTTTTGGGTCAGGACCCCCTCCAATTACAATACCACGGAATTTCAGAATTAAATAGCTGAAACCATGAAATTTATTATTTTTAAAATCCTATGACCATGAAATTGACCAGAATGAACCATGAATTTGGTAGGGTCCTAGTAATGATCTAGTGGATGGGGTCAGGAGAGAGAATAAAGTAACTCAAGCGTTGGTGGTTTCTTTTGCTAGAGGGGTGGACAGAAGTGTTCCTGTTTGGTTACCTTGTCTTTGTGGCTTATGGTGAAGTTTGTGGTGGTGATTTGAGGACTGTATGGGCAAAAGGTAACAATGCGGTCCCTTTGCTATAGTGGGAGGCTGCATGGGGGAAGGGAAACTCTTGTATCTGTATATGGAGGGTAAGAGGAGTGATACTGGTTCAGCAGTCTCTGGAAGTGAAGGAAAATCTATGGCTGCGATTGTAGTTCATATGTTTATTTTCTAAATTTCCATTTGGCCGAAGGCTACTGCTGGATCCAGGACTGCTGTATATTTTATAAAATCCACAGGACCTGTAAGCTCTTAGCCCCAGAGGATCTCTCTGGTCATAAGGAACTTGTAGGCTCTGTAGGCACTTTAAAGGCCATGGTTCTCCACTCCTGTGGAATTCATAATCTCTGTAGTAGATGCCACTTGACCATGGTTAGGCAGCTGATGTGCTGTGACTGCTTCTTCTTATACTAATCATAACTGTCTCACTGTTTCATTGTGCTCCTGCCATCTGTTTGTTGTGTCCACCTGTTGCCTCTCATATACTTTGATTGCAAAGTCTTTTGGGCAGGGACCATCTTTTCATAATATATGGCAAATACAAGTGACCAGAATGTAATTCTGATTGGGCGTCTAAGCATTATTGCCATAAATAATTAATAATAGTCTGAGACCCACATGCTTTCTCTAGTCCTGCTGAATTTAGACATGCTGCAGCCTCTTGGGCCCTGCGTTCTTATTGGCCCTGGGTAGATTACAAAATCCACAAGCTCCTCAGTCTCAATGCTTCTCTTTGCTTTTATGGAGAGTATAAACTGGGCAGGCAACACTGCAGGTCTCACTGATGCGCTCTGCAGGAATCCAGCTCAGGCAGCTCACTGCTCTTAACAGAGTTGATAACTTTGCTAGGGAACCTAGAGAGTCAGAGTTTATCAAAGGGGTCAGATACTGTAGAATTTGTAAACTCGACTGAGACCCTGCTTAGTTTATAAACTCCCCAGGTTCCATGGTGAAGTTCTCAGACAATCTAAATAATCAGAACAAGTAACTCCAAATTTCCTTTTCCCAGCTTCCCCACAATATTCAAAAGCTCCAGTACTCTGAGAACTGACAGGTTTCAGAGTAGCAGCCATGTTAATCTGTATTTGCAAGAAGAAAAAGAGTACTTGTGGCACCTTAGAGACTAACCAATTTATTTGAGCATAAGCTTTTGGGAGCTACAGCTCACTTCAATCGAATGCATCTGATGAAGTGAGCTGTAGCTCACAAAAGCTTATGCTCAAATAAATTGGTTAGTCTCTAAGGTGCCACAAGTACTCCTTTTCTTTCTGAGAACTGAATACATCAAATGTAGAGCTTGCAAATCAGGATGGCTCTACGGTGTCGCTTTTTTAAAAAGAGAACTTTCACAAAAGTGAAGCACAGTATCTGTAATTTTCAAATTCTCAGATCTAATAAACAACCTTTCCAATTACCCACAAACATCCCCAAAATATTCTCTTCTGGCAGAAAGACATAAAATGTTTACTTCCTTTTTATTTCTTTATATGTAATTTTTCTGAGAGTTTTTGCTTGTTTGTTTTGTTTTTGAGGGAAGGGGAAAGGCTTTTCCTGGGATGTGCTGGGGAGGTTTTTTTTCCATTTTCCACACTTTATCCTGTTCAAAGTGTAGAGCTTTTGTCCTAAAACTGTCTTCTAATGAATTTATGCTCCCTTAAAGATTCCAAGATGGATCAGGACATAAAGTGGCCCAGATAGACTAGAAGACTCCCAGGTCTGGAAGACAAACTGCAGTTTTCAGCTCAAGTCCCAGATAGGCAGATTAGCCAAAAATTCCCACTCCCAGACAGTTGAGAGGTCTTGCTGAAGAACAGATTGTGATTGGCCCATCTTTTTTTTATCCAAAGTTAACAAGCAGCCATGATGATTCTGCCCACACAAAAACTGATGTATAGTCCCATAGCCTGGTGTAGAAACTCTAGACGTAGGGAAGAAAACAAAAACCTAGCCACCAAAGGAGAAATGAACATTGTTTAAAGAGACATCATCAAGGTTGCTGTAGTCCCAAAATATGACTGGCCTTCATAGATTAGATTAGATTAGATTAGATTAGGTCTTCTGTATTTTTATGAGTGAATTCTTCAGAAATAACAGCAGCCCTTCACTGCTATGCAACCCTACACTAACAAAAGAAACATAGGCATTGGACTGGGGGAAATTGTAAGCAAACAGGTTTTATTGTGAAGCCTACTTGCTTGTGTATGTAATTATCTGTTGGTGTGATTACCAACAGTGTCCTCCAGAATCTCAATAGTTTTATGGCCAGTGTGTGTGCGGAGGGGTGTATAAAAAAGGAGAGATTTGTGTGTGTAAAAGAGAGGGTTTCTTTTTTTTCTTTCCCCTGACAGTAATTACCAACACATAGAGCCAGAGAAAACAGGGAGAGCAGAAAGGGGGGCTTGCACCAATTCAATAGCGCTTTGATTTAACAGCTCCAAGTCCTTTGAAAACATTTTGCCAAGAAAAGCTTGCCATCAACACGTATAATCTCTTATCAGAGTCCATTGAAAGGCTGGGCTCCGAGGTTAATTCTCCCATCGCAACGAGTTTGAATCAGCTCTGAACTCACATTGAGATGAAAGCCACGAAGCCCCTCGCCCGGCCTGGCCCGCAAAACCCACTGAGATCAACCGACTGGGGAGGATTAGGGCATGTTCATCTGCTGGCTCTCCAGCAGGACGGGCAGACTCAAAAGAAAAACAATAATTAGGGATAATTGCTTGTGTCCAAACACAATCATTAAAGCCCCTTTCCCCTTTGGTACTTTGTGAGCTGGAATGAAAGAGACACCCCCTGTTTTGACAGCTGGGCAGGCGAACAGAATTGGTGACAGATGAAGTGAGACGTCTTCAGACATTAGCAGCCCACGCAGGGCTGGGCAGAGAGAGCCCGGAGGAGAAAAGGGGGAGTGGGACAGGGGGAAGCTTCAAGCAACCAGCCTAGATCCTCCTTCTCCAGCTAACAGAGCAGGCAGATCCTGCCTGATCCCCTCCTTGCCATTCCCACCTTACAGAGATCCCCGTCTCCAGGCAGCCATGTCAATGGCCTACCCAAGAAACAACCACGCCCCGGGGCGGCTTCAGCCTCAAGAGATGTGGGGTTTCTTTTTGCGGTTGGGGGCGGGGGGGGAGGAGGGAGGTTTGCAATGCAGTTTTATCTTGATTTTGCTCACACTGTTTTTCAGGCTGCACCCATAATACCCAAAGAAGCTAAAAGGTTGTGTTTAAAACAAGGGCCAAGAGAAAGAGAGCGATAAACATTGGGCCTGATTCAGATCTCGCTTACACCGGTATAAATCGAGAGTGAGTCAGACCACTTGCATCGCCAAGTCACTTAAGGGCGGGGAGGTCTCGGTAGCTTCAAAATGCAACCTCCGAAGAAAACCCAGTCCTGAATGACAAGGAGGGGGGACGCGTTTCCAAGACAAATGCCCGGAGCTATGTGCAGTTGTGTGTTGTGTGAGAAGGGGAGTACTAACGTCTGATTGTTTTCATTATGGGCACTTTCTAGAATAACTAGAAGTGGAAAATAACAGGTTACAAGCACATTATGGGGCAGTAAAACGAAGGTGATCTCCATCCAAAGAGGAGCAAATACAGCCAGCTAAATCTGTAGTTTGTGTCCCAGGAAGGAAGAAAGAGAAAATTCAGTTCCGTATCTAGCACAGAAGATTAAAACAGAAAAAAAAAAGGATTTAAATCTTTGTGGTAGCGTTTAAGTAAATGCGATGCTTTAAAGGTAGGAAAACATTGCCCCGAAAACGAAGGGAGAAGCCGGGTGTTTCTGGGGCTCCCTAGGAAGTGGTTGGCTGACAGCCGATCCCGAACATGGGAACCTGAGTGCCTCTCACGGTTGGGGGTGAGGATGATGGTGGTGGTGTGATGCCTGGTGACCTAGCCAGCTGCTGTCCCGACCAGAACTGATCTGTTGGTCCAGGCGCTTCCGGATCGCCAGGCGCTGCCCAGCTGCCGCGTGAGACGAAGTAAAAAGGTTAGAGATGGTCAAGGCTCAGTCGGAACTGTAGTCAAGTGCGTTCGTGCAAAGGGAAACGTCACATGCCATAATCTCTCTCCAGGCTCTGACGTCTACATCGGGGACATCCCGTGGGAAAAGGGAGACGAGAGAGCCAGCCGGGAAAGGTAGAAGGAACATAAGCGAATCTGACTTTTCAACGAAGCCTCTCTGCCTCGTGCTTTTCCCCTTTCCTCGGGCATTTTCTTCTGCTCCACGCCCCGGTTCTTCTACAGGGGACCCTGCCAGTTATTGGTGGGAGGGAAAGGCAGGACCTTCCTTAAAATCAGGGACACAAGCAAGGTGCAGCATAAAGGGAAGGTGAAGGAAGATCCTCTGAGCCCCCCCCCCCTCTTCCTCAAATCAGATAGCTGAGAAACTTAAATTAAATTAAATATAAGAACTTTATTTTCAAGGGTTACATTTCTTGTATACTTAATCTACAAATACAAATCAGATGGGAACAGTGAAATTCATCAAAACAACCGACTAAAATTGTATTAGGGAACTGCAATGTATACAATGGCATGAGTGATTAATTAGAAAAGCCCACATCCGACAAGAAAGGTTTTTGAAAGGAAAGCGTTACAAATACAGCTGGAATCCAGATTAATATAGTTATCAAATAAAGCTCTCTCCCATCTCCCCTCCCTCCTTCTGCCTCACAGTACCGCAGACCCAGACATAACCATTTTTCTAACATGTTTAGCAAAGGATTATATTGGTAAGCTTTTTTCCGAAATGGCCAATGTGTTGCTATAAAGAGCTGGGCATTGGGAGATCCAAGCAATCAGGTGGATTAGTAAAGATTGTGTTTCTAGTAGTTCACTAAAGCAATGCAGAGGCTCAGCTGAAAATGGGCATTTAACTGTTTTCTCCCAAAGTATCCGTGTGACATATACGTTCATTTTACACACCTGAGCTTTCGTATCATCTTTACTAACGCGGCACCGCTGCTTGCTTGTGTGTTTCAGAATGGGTTTTTGGACTGTACTAATTTCGTTGGGGTGGTATTAGTGCGGGCTAAACTATATCAGAGATTATCATAAAATATGGTTGGAAAGGCATAATAACCGTGCAAATAACATCTTGATGACAACGATGGTGTGTATAGTCCCTCCAGAACGTACACCTCTGCGGTGCCTGCTGGACGGCTTTACATACAGAGTAGCGGCAGCGGAGGTTACTTTAATGCTCACACATTGAGATGGGAAATGGGTAGCATTTTCTCTTTCCCTTTATATTCTACAGAGGCATGTAGGTCTTAATACTAAACACCCGAAAAGCCTTTTATTTTTCTTGTTCTAAGGCTTCAAGCAGTTTCAGACGATAAACTCTATTTTTGGTGCCGGATAAAAACGGTTGCAATGACTCCGGAATATAGAGTTCCTCAATTGCCCAGACCAATGTTCTGATTTCTTTCAAACGCAGGACAGACAAAACACGAGGTTAAGCAAAATTTGTAACTTCTCTTATTTTGGCTACGCGTTCTCCCGCAGGAATACAGGGGACATATTAAGGGAAATAGGAAGATCACAAATAACAAACTACCAAGCAAATGAAGCGCAAACGGAGAAAATACGGTACCTTAGTAAATGTCACAGTGACAGTGCCCTCAAGACCCCCTTTATTTTTCCCAAGCTAATGGAAATTTAATAAAAGTGCCACAAACATCTTAAATCATTATCAGGCCATTTGTTTTAATGTAGAAAATGTAGCAATAAGCCCATCCAGCGTTAAAATTGAGCGCGTCTTGTAGAGTCTCGACCTATTTGGTTATAATTGTGGCACCCTTCCTAAAGGAATTTTTGTTTCTCTGGTGTGGCGTAAACGAACGACAAAACAAGTAGGATGTTCTGTTTTAAATATACTTTCACAGAACAATAATCAATTCTAAATAACTAAGCCATAAAAATGTTTGAGAGACTCCCTCGTAGAGCAGCAGCAGGGTGATTCGAAGGTTTAAAAAGGCATCCAAGATATATTTGTTTTAGGGTGTGAAAAAAGTGAAATATCAATAGCTTCTCTCACTTGAGAATATTTTATGTAATTTTATAGAAACAAAAGCTAAACTAAAGTAATCGTTTCTTGTCGAACTTTAGCATTTCAGTTGTGAATTGTAATTCTGTCAACGCTATAAAATAGGAAACACTACTTAGAACTGCCCCTAGCCCCATTATCCATTTAACATAATACTTGGGCAAAATGACATTTATTTTGTTTCATTTTTACTTCCACAAGCTGCAAAACCCTATTAGAGAACCTAGCCTGCACAGGGGAGCTATTTTAGTTGTCTTTTATTTTTAATATCTATATATCTGGAGTATTTTGCATTGCAATGTCTTTGTAACTAAATATACATTTGCTAATGTTCAATTACTATTATTATTAGCAACCATAATATTAATTTTATTAAATAATTATTCTTTCCAATTTTGTTAACGTCCATAATTATTTTTATAAGTTCCCAGAATCACAAATATTATAGTTCTGGAAAACGTGGAGGGAAACAAAACACATAAAAGGAGAATAACGGGCTAATCTACTACCTATTCTCAGGCCCTCCTGACCTTGTACTGAGCTTTCGTAACGAATGCACAGCTGAGACCAAAACGATAAACACGGAGAAGGACTAGACTTCTAGGTAGATGTTACTGTACTCTGTTTAATATCAAACTAAAGAGAGAACTAGGCACTGACAAATGAAAACGCTATCAAGGAGCTTGTATTATTGCGGTCAGATTTGTCTTGACTATATTTTGCAGATAATAATTCTCTCCCCTTCAGCTATTCTCATATATTTAATACATTGTAATTAGATATGGTGGGGGGGACGAAAGAAAACACTTTTAAAGCTAGTTTAAAATAGTATTTGGAGGTTTAATATTAATGATTTAAATTAAGTTACTCCTTCTTTGGCATCTAGGGCATTAAAATTGTGTGATGCCTAAAACTGGGTTTCAGCCTGTATAATTGGGTATAAATATGCAAATAAGACATTTACATAAGTGCTAATATCAGAGTTCTAAAGATTTCATTCCGAATGTTACACTCAAATTTGCAACTCTGTTTGCCTAAATCAATTCTTGCATGAATCAGTTTCTTTCAATTCAAGGAAGCAACACCAGACATTGTAATAATTCAGCCTGTGTCAATTTGCCCGTTAGGTTTTTGGTGGAAAACCGAGTCTGACACTGCTAAATTGGTACATTTCAACAGCCATTTACCATTAAAAAGAACAGCTTTCACACTTACATACCTTGCAATGCTTGATTTATGGTGAAACAGATTGCTGCATTTGATGGCTCTGTCTCTCCCAGCTGCCAAGAATTTGATTGCAACAAGTGGGATTTACGGCGAGTGAAATCAGCATTACCAAGGTATAGAAAGTTTCTTGTTATTCTCAGTCAATAGGCAACGCAAAACTCAGCAATGCATAAACACACACGTTTATAATCAATTTCCTGGCAGCTGCCCAGTCAAATGGTACAAACGGAAGAATAGTCTCCATATTCCCCCGGTTTGCATTCTTTTATCGATGTGTTTAAACTGCCCCTTTAAAGCAGTAAATAACAGCTGAAATATAACAGCGACATGGGCTCTGGCTTTGACCAACAACCTGACAAGGGTAAATTTTGCTTTGAATCCAGGGGTTGCACAAGAAGCTGCTTTGGATAAAATGGTTACAGTCAAAAGTAAAGTAATGCAAACTATTCATTACAATGTGAAAACAGAGTAATGTGTTAACACGGTTCCAGATCCTGCCATGTAGGTGCAAGTGGGTAGCTAAGGGCAAAATTTGGTCTTTGGATTTCCCCGAACAAATATTGTTCTTAGTTACACCGATGCGAGTTGAGTTAATGGATTTGCACCTTTGTAGTTCAGGGAAGAATGTGACTCTAATTTTGGTATTTTAATATTGATGCATAAAATAAACTGTCAACGTTCTCTCCTAATCTATTAGATTTTAATTTATACCCTAACCATTACCGACCAGAGTCAAGTCATGACCCTTTATAAGGTATTTGCCAACACAAGTGTAGGATTTTACTATTAGAAACGGGAACCAAAATGCTATTTAAAGAAAAGTCATTAAAAAGTTTAAAATACCAAACCAGTCTCAAAGTACGTGTGTGGAATTAAAAATACAGACTGGGTAAAATCAAAATATTTGAAAGCCCGTTTCGGCTTTCGTTTACCTGCCAAGACCTGCAGTCACGGTCTTCGCTTCCCCGCAACAGCTGGCGAAGCAGAGGAAGGGATCTGTGCCTAGAGGCAGGTGTTGCTGAGGAACTGTTAGCGGAGACCAGATCCCTGAGTTTAGACCTTGCCAGCTAGAAACACCTCCGTTCACTTAGTTCAAACACTCACTCCCGGCGCGTTCGCTCGCTTTCCAGCACCCCGACTGCTTTTCTAGCTTGATTTCTAGGGCATGATGGACAGACCGCCCCACTTTTCGCACCTTTTCGAAGGTGGATTCGTTCCTTCGGCCAGCCCATGTAACCCTGACCTGCCTGCTGCGGCACCATGCGAAAGAACCGTCAAAGGGCAGCTCAAATGACACACTGCCTCCCTTGGCTCTTAGTTACTGGGAGATGCTCCAGGTTTCCATCCAGTGTGTCTACCGAGCTCCTCTGATCCACCACCTGAAACTCTCTAGCCTGCATGAGGAACCCAGGGCCACCACAAGCAGCGGGTGCCCCTCATTTCACTCAGCAGATCTCCATCTATCAGGTAACCTCTTTCTACCCAACAGTACTACCTGCGTGTGAGTGGCGCTGGACAGTCTGTGATGACAACTAGTTTCCAAGGTTCTCCTGGCCCTCTGCTGTGCTCCAGGGCCCTCCCCAGCCCTGTTCCTCACCAATTCTCCCAGCTCAGAGAGCTACATTGAGGGGGCTTTTTGAGTTGGATGGTTTTTATAATTTTGTAGGGAGGAACATGTTGCGGGGTGGAAATTTGGGGCTCGCACAACATCAGTTCTGGGGAGGGAGCACTTGCACTTGTATGCGCAGAACTGTATCGTGCCAAGGTGATGATTGGGAAAATGGTTCCTCAGACCATGTTTTCTATTAGATTTTATTCTTCTGGTACAGTGACAAATTCATGTAAGCTTTCAACAGCTCAGCTCGTCAGAGTTTCCATCGCTCACCCAGAAAGCCACTGATCTGAGTTGCTTGTGGCTATGGTTATTTAGAGACAATTACAGGCTAGGGATATGTTACCAAACAGCAAGAACCAGTGCGGTATTTGATCCTTTCCTCCTCTCTGCATTTAATCAAGCTGTTCTCTCTGTTCATACACATCATCTTTTTCAATCTGTCTCCAGTGGACCTTACTTTAAGAAACAATTTTGCTTATACAAAGTGACGTGTGGAGCTCAAAGAATGGGTGTTTGGGTTCATTTTTAAAAAAGATTTCGGTTTCTGCCAGGCTAGTGTTGAGACTAAATAAAAGTTGATGATATCACTTTATAAGTATTCAAATATTGGCAGATGTAGCAAATAATTAGAGAGGCGTTTGATTGCACAGATTCCAGCATGAGGATTTGGGCCCCCAAAGCACAGGGAGTTTTGCCTTAGTAACAACTCCAGAATCTAGTCCGTACCAGCTTTTCGCAAATGTTAATCAAACCTTGAGATTCCTTACCTACCTCACAGGAGTGTTAGGAAGGTTAGTGGTAGAATGTTTGTGAGGTGCTTTGAGATCCTAGGATGGAAGTTACTACAGAAGTGCAAAGTAGTAGTAAGTATTATTATAAAACACACTGAAAAATAATAATACAAATTAACATCAATACTAAGAAATGCACAGAGAGTGTGTCTAGTGTTATATAGATGTTTCTGCCACATATGTGGTTTTTATATCATTGTTCTGATATTTTAATGACTTGTAAATGTTTAATTGCATGTAAATATATGCACCAGTAAGAAAACTGAGTTGGTAAACCATGGAGCCAACGGGCAGGAGGCAATGGTATCACGGACTATGGCTCCTTTGGTGAGAAATAATATCTGAGCACACTGTAAATCCAAATTTATCTCATTGGCAGTTTTAATTCATTGTCTCTAGTGTGCTAAATAGAGTAGAGAAGTGTTAGAAACAGGAGAAGAGTACAGAAGGAAAATATTAGGATGAGATTTTGTTTAAAAATTCCTAAGTAACAAAGCTGACCATGTTTACTTCAAATGGCTGCAGAGAGCTCTCCATCAATGCAGCTTTGGGTTTTTTTTAGTTTGGTATGTGGATTTAATAAAAAAAACCAAACTGGATTTTAAAAAGAATCAACGGTACAACTTTGAAAGTAAACTTTGTGAACTGAAATTATCTGATTTTTTAAAAATTTAAAAACCTATAGGCATAATTTTCCTCTCACTGACAAGGGTGTAACTTCATTGAATTCCACAGAGTTACTCCTGACTTACAATGGGGAAAATGAGAGGGAAATCAGCCCCTGTACTATTATGTGAGTGAGGCATGAAGCTCAAAGAGTTGATGCTTTTGTTCTGTTTGGAGTTTATCTGAATCTCAGTGATCCTTCTGTTCTCTCATTCCTTTCCCACTTTTCCACCTCCCATCCATTCTTCTTCATGGTCTTCCTCCTAACCCCAACATGCCATTCTCTTTTCCTGACCCCAAACTCCCTGTCCTTGACCTCCAACAAGCTCCCAGGGCCCCACCACTTCCTCTGTCTAACTACCTACAGGGCTCCTGATCTGCGCCAACTACCTCTCTCTGACTCCCCAAACACCCCCTACATTTCCTATCAGGTTGTCTCAACAGGTCTGACATTTTCTGGTGGGCTCTAGCAGTCTGCTCTGTTCAAATCTCATCTATTATGACAAGGCTTCTTTAGTGAGAGGCACCACAGATAGGCCCAGATCCTCAAAGGTATTTAGGCACCTAACTCCCATTGTTTTTTCAGGACCTTTAAGGGTCTGGGCTAGAGTGCTTCCTCATCCACCTAGCATTTGTGGGTGTTGAAGACACTGGGCCAGCCCAAGCTCACTCCATTAACTTCAGTTGGTGCTACTCTAGCTTACAACAACTGAAGATCTGCATTCCAGTTAATAGTCAATCTAGCAGAGACTGCTAGAGGTTGGAATCTTGATGTGGACTTCAGCAAAGCACAGGGGACTGTTAAGGGTAGGGGAAAGGGAGACTGGATATTGAGTGGAACATTTTCTAAGCTAAGAAGGACATGGATCTGAACAATCAGAGGTTTGTGCCAATTCTTATTTTACCCTTGGGGTTCACCCATTCTTCATTATAAGGAATAAGACACTTACCACATAATTCAATGTTTCAGACATTAAAATGAGTAAACATGTTCTATATATGTAATTACAACTCCACCTTAAAAGCAAGTGCCTGCTGTGTAACAATCACAAGATGATGTGTTACTATTGTTCTGTGGCTTTGAAAACCTGATGGAGTATGGGCCAGTATAATATAGGGCAATTCCTGGGTTATTTGCCATCAGTGTCTCTGTGGATCTAGGCTTTTGCCTTTGTTAGTGATCTGTCAAGTTATTCATGAAAAGGACAGCCTTGTAACAACATTATTTCAGGAGGATAATAACTAGCCATCATAAATTCCTTTTTAAATAGTTTATTGCAGGTTGTAGTCTATTGACAGTGTCTGTTTTACAGCATGGAAGAAAACAATTCCTTGTTGGTACTAGTCACTAAAACCACTTAATAGCTACAGCCCTTTTTAGTGCTCTCAGAGAAAACCTAGTCTTTCATGAAATGAATCATAAATAGTTGAGTCAAGGAAGTTACTCTAAAGGGGGAAAGAGCGAAAAGAGATCAGTGTCTCACAGTTATTGAAATGTGTTTGCTTTTAGACAATTCTCCATTAAATACTATTTAACAAATATAGGTTAGGATAGAGCTGGTTGGGAATTTTTTGACTAAAATTTTTTCATCTGAAAATGCTGATAAATCAAATGAAACTTTTTTTCATGAAAACTTACTGGTTTTGATAAACTTTCCTTGGGAAGGTTTCTCAGGTTCAGAATGGAATTTCAGGAGAGAGACCCAGCCCAGAATAGCCAAACTTTGGGGATGTAGAGCAAACTTTGGGGATGTAGAAGACTTTCAGAGCAGGGATTTGAACCTGGATTTACTACACCCCAGCTCAGTGCCCCAACCACCAAGCTACTGGCTAATTGGAGGTTGCTCTTTTGTCTGTGTTTTTTCATTAAAAATTTCAAAAGGTCTCTCTCTTTTTTTTTTTTTTTGTTTTGTTTGTTCTGCTCTGGAACTAAAACAAATTTTGAAACCTGTTTTTGCAAAACAGAATTCCAGCCCTAGTTTAGGGCCCGATCCTGCAGTCTTACTTG
Organism: Caretta caretta; assembly: GCF_965140235.1. Taxonomy (NCBI): domain Eukaryota; kingdom Metazoa; phylum Chordata; order Testudines; family Cheloniidae; genus Caretta; species Caretta caretta. The sequence goes on from NC_134210.1 coordinate 50,021,208, forward strand.
GGAAAAACGGCATTAACTTCAGCAGAAGCTTTGTCTTTATCAGGTCTGTGGCTCAAGCCCTTAGACAGGGAACTATTTAGCAATTTTCTCCCTTTCAGGTTTCTGTTCTCTGTAGTGGAGTGTGAAAAACTTTAGTTGGATCTCATCTTTCTGGAAACAGAGAGCCAATGGGTCTAATGATTAGAGCAGGTGACTAGGACGCCACCATTCTCTTGCTGTGTGAGCTTGGGCAAGTGACATAACCTTTGTGGCTTTGACAACCCATCTTGCTTGAGATGTTGTGACCTTTTCTTACAGATGCAGACAACTCTATAGTTATCCATTCCTTGTTCACTTCAACAGTGGATGACTGCAGTGCTCACTTTATGGGGCCACACCTAAACATCACCAACTTAGCTGTGCTTCTCGCTGGAAAACCATCACACCTGCACACTGTGATGAGCAGTAGCTGATCCAATTCATTCCCAGGAGCAATTCAAAGTATTTGTCTTGGCCTATAAATGAAAGCTGTAAATGGTTTGATATCTTCTTGGCTTAATAACTACCTCTCACCTTATGTGAGATCTTGGCAGTTAAGCTCAGCCAAGGCACATGCTCACAGCCCCCTGTTTTTAAGGGGAAAGAGATGGCATTTTCTATGAGGGGCACTTGATGCTGGAACTCACTTCCCCTGTGGTCTGACGGGTTCCAAATCTGTTAACCTTTAGGGGAATCTACAAGGCCTGTCTGTTCTCCAAGGTGGTAAGAGGATGTAGGTACACGAAAGGGTATGATAGCCTGGTTGAGTGAGGAAGAATTAACCATTAATATTGATTACTTCTGTCATTTTTTGCAGCTGCTTTTATATTGTCTATGTGCCTGGGGCAAAAGAAAAGTGCATTTTACATGTACAGTAATTCCCTGCCTCACAGGATGCTGAGATACCTGTTATTCAAAAGTCATTTGAGATTGGAGATGGAAAGGCGCTGTACTAGTGAAAAATATTACTACTGTTGTATTTCTTTACTGAATTGAACACACAAGAGTATCCTCCATCTTCCCACTACATCTGGCAGGACTTCTACTTTTACAAATATTGGCCCAGCTTCTTCAAGGAGAATAACATGGATGGATCCATACAGAGCCCTAGTGAAATCACTAGGCCTCTGCACAGATGCAGGAGTCTGCTGGTGTGCAACAAGCCACAGGGTGAGGGCCACAGGTCCCAATCCTGCAAATAATTACGCACATGAGTAACTTTATACATGGGAGTAGTCCCATTGATTTTTAGGGGGCTATTCACACGTCTAAAGTTACTTATATACTTAAGTGTTTGCAGGACCAGGCCCACAGTGAGTACAATAAAATAAACAATTTATTTTACGCCACTGTATAGTGAAGTCTCGTCTTGTCCATAAACCACTTCTTCATCGGTGTTCAGACTGGGAAACTTCCAAATCCCATTAATTCGGTAGAGTTAGGACATTTCTTATTTCCTTTGACATGTGGCACATCAAATTACTTAGGAGCATACATAAATGTCTGTGAGAAGGAGTTGTCATCTTCTGGAGGGACAGTCAACATCATCAGCCTTGGATCCAACACTGAATGTTCTTCCTTTACCAGCAGATCATTCACCATTAGTTGAAAAATGGGCAAGCATTGATCTTCTCCAACATGCTTTTTAATGTATCCCAAACTTAGTAAAGTGCAGAAATACTGTGTATCCCTGACCCCTGCCAATGCTTGTCTATACAGATCTAGCCATCCTACAGAGTTTACTAATGGAGTGCACATCATACAAAAGAAAATCCTAGTGTGTCAGGCAATACTCTGAAAAGATAGAGTGGAGAGACTGGGTCTTCTGCCCTTTCCTCTGAAATCTCTGTTTTTTCAACTGGAAAAAGAATAATGATAATAATTTTTTTAAAAACCCTCCAAAATATACAGAGTTAGAACCGTGTAAGTAAAATACATATGTGCCCAATCATTTTGGTGATATATTACTTTGCCTAATCATTAACTGGAAATGCCATATAAGAATTTGTAAACCACAGTAAATCATTTTGTAGGAATGATTTAAATGTACTGCTGACTAATGTAAAACAGTCTAGTTTCCAGAGTCAGTAGGCTGCCAAATATTGTTAAAAAAAAAAAGGATTTGTGATCTAAGTTGACATAAATTATAGTAGATATATATCTTTAAAACAGCAGTGGTGGTTTGCAGATTATTGGGTTTAAGAGATAGGAAGATGACATATTAACTAACATGAAGATTGCCAAGACTTTTGTGTGTTTTAATTAGGATGCTTTGCAAAAAGATGTTTGATTTCTTTTTAAAGCTCTGCCTTGGAAAGATCTTTATGACCATCTTGTTTGCAGTGATACAGGAGAAGTCAGAACATGACCTTGAAATTCCAGTTTATTGAATAGACACACAAGTGAAGTAAAGAGACTACATCCGTACCAGGTCCATGGGTTTGCTCTTCACACTACAGAGATGGGAACAGAAGGGTAAAAATAATGGCTGGCTTAAAAAAAATAGCAGCATGTGGGTGAAATCAAGCATACTCAATGCTACAACACAGATAGAAACAAACAAACCAAAAAAGCAGTGACAAGAAACATCTCAAGTGGTAGCAATGCTGAGAAGGAAAGCTGTCCATGTGCTTTAAAAAGCAAACTAGTCTTGAAGTGAGGAAGGGGGGGCAGTTGATCTGTGTTCACATTCCATGTTGTTTTTCCTATGTCTACTCAGACTAGAAGATATCCTTGGATGAGGGACTTATGATCCTAAGGCATGTAGGGTGAGATCTATTAAGGGTGTTAGGCGTTGCAATGCAAAGTGTCATGGAGCCTGACTTTTGGATGCCTAGAAAATCACACAAATACCCCTGCAATCCACAAAGCCTCAGTTAGGTGCGTAGACTCCCTATACAATCGATGGAGAGATAGGCACCTTAGACTGTGATCCACAAAGCCCACTTTTTGTGGGGGAACCACCTAAAATAGCCAGTAGGAGACATTGACCAGAGGAGAGTGTGCTAAGTCTTGCCCTCTCACAGATTGTACACCTAAATCCGGGCTGCACAGCAGCACCTAGCTCTGCTAGTGATCCATGAACTGGGGGAAGATAGGTGCTCAACTGCCTAAGTTGCATGTGGGAGCTGAAACAAAACAGCCTCAAGGGGGTGCAGGGGAAGGTGGCTATCGGATCAGGCTCCCGTACATGACTTGGGCAGTTGAATGTCTATCTTTCCTAAACAGTCAATCACTTTGGGGCTTAGGTAGGAGATAGGTGACTGGATGTCTATCGTGAGGCAGTAGTGTACATGCTTAAGTGCCTAAGTCAAGGCTGCAGTGTGCATGCCTGAGGAAAAAACATAAATGCCAAGTGAGTTTAGGCACCTAAAGGGTTAGGCAGCAGCCAAGCAGGAGTTTTGTAGATTTCTGTGGTGCCTAAAAACAGGATGTAGTACCGTCATGGAGTCCACCTTCAGGTACCTTTGAAAATTCCACTCCATGTCCTGTTTACAAAGAATCCAGCACACTTTTGCTACTCCATAAATTAAAACAACACATTTCAAAGAGAACCATCAGGGGAAAATCTAGCTCAATCTATACGGCCAAGGTGCAGCTCCAGCAAATGGGAATGCATGCGACACTCCCTCCTAAAGTAGAAGCACAAGTGATCATGGTAGGGAATAATACTTTTAGACACTGTCTGTAAACAGAACAGCCCTTCAGATCTACTCTCTAAAAGTCTTCATGCTGCAGGTGTAATGAGATGGATTTATAAAAAAGTGGAGATTAAATGTATCAAATACACTATATGTTAGAGGGGGTAAAAAAGATGAACTTCCTAGGTATCAGATAATTTTTTTCATCACCTAATTTTCCAAAGGTGACAATTTTTGACATCTCAGTTTTCAGAGAATAGGTGCTCAGCACTTGCTGAAAATCTGGCCCCTTTAAGGTGTCTCAAGATGAGGTGCCAAAAGCTGAGGGACCTAAAATCACTGAGTGACCTTTGAAGTTGTAGATGTAGGCCTGTTGCTATTATTTTACCTAGCAAAGTCTTCCCAGGGCAGTTCCCAGGGCACAGGTGCCCACATGCTAAAATCCATCTTCCCAACTGGCTGTAATTCACACACTGATGATAGTCTGAGCAGAGAGGTCAGAGAGTGAATGAGGATGGAGATTGAACTATCCTGTCACTTGTGATCTTCCCAGAGGCACTGAAAATTAGTGGACACTTTTGAAAAACTGGCCTTTTTGTCTTTGTCTGCACTGGAATTTAGCCCTAGTTACAGCCACTGGTAGACACAGAGCCACTGTAAGCCATAGTATTGCACAGGTGCAGTTTACCCCTAGTTTGACACCAGGATAAAGGGCACTGACGTAAAGAGTAGATTATAATAACTCACTCTACTTGTTTACACACAGGTTGAATCACTGCAGCTACATAAAAGGGGTAATCCCCAGTTTAGACAAGGCCTAATTTTCACCTCCGTAAAATGGGGCTAATAATACTTGCTTACATACCTGTGGTGTCATGACTGATGATAGTTAATACAGCACTTTGAAGACGTAAAGCTCTTTCAGGAGAGGAGTGTTATTTCTGTAGTACAAACCATTGGGGGCGGGGAAGGGGATGATGTAACCGGGTCCCCTGACCGGGCTGTTTTTGCAGTGTCATCAGTCAAACACGGTCTCACACCATACATAGCCCTGCCCATAAACCATGTAATTGCCCTAGCTTTAGCCTGACTGTGAGATCTCCAGTAACCCCCTCCCTGCAGCCTCCGGCTCCTCCTCGCTCACCCCCACTCTGCCTTGACGATCAACCAGTAGCCCAGCTGCTCCGGGCGGAGCTCTGCTGGGGCCCGCCCCCGGGCCTGGGCTCAGCCAATCCAGCCGGGCTTGGAGCGCGGCGGCGCTCGCCGGGCAGGCCCGCGTCAGGAGGGCGGAGCTGTGCGGAGAGACACAGGAGTGGCTGAGGGACGGCGGGACGGGAAATGGCGGCGGCCCCCCGGCTGCAAGGAAAGTGGGCGCAGCAGCTGTTCGGTGTGACCAGCTGGGACGCTTGGCCGCGCTACCTCGTGCCCCCAGCGCTGCAGCTAGCCGGGTGGCGGGGGCTGGGGTGAAAGCCCTGCGGGGGTTCGCCGCCACGCTCACCCGTGGAAGGGCACCGAGGCTATCAGCGGGGCGGTGGCCAGGGCCGGAGAGGGAGAGGGGCGCCCTGGGGAAGCAGCGGCTGCAGCAGCGTCCACGGCCAGGGCTGAGCTCGGGCAGCTGCCCCGCGGGAGGAGAGGGAACCACGATACGGCGGCGCAGGCCGCGGTCTGACCCGCCCGGGGCTGTGCAGAGCAGGGCTGCGTGCCCGGTCCCCAGGGATCAGAAACTGGGCACCACCCGGCTCTCGAGGGGTGCAGGCTCTCCCCCCAGGGGGGAAAGCACGAGGTGCATTTACAGCTTGGGCAGTATCAGAGGGGAGACCCGAGACGTTGCCAGGATTGGGGAGGGACTCGTGTCCCGGGGCGAGTTGGGCGAATAACTTTGATCCTTCAGTTTCCCGGCGGGCGGCAAGTTAAAGAAATGGTTTCAAGTCGATCTGAAAAGGAAGATTTTTCTGCAAATTAAAAAGTACAAAGGGGAAAAGAAAAACGAATTGTTTGTGGGGGAGCAAAATGTTTCGTTCTACCCCGAACACTTCCTGTTGTGAGTAGTTTTAAACCGCTTACAAATAAAGTGGAAGCGACTTTCCAAAGGAGGCCGTTCAGAATCAAGAAATCAAAATGTTTCATTGTGGCGATGAAAAATGTCACCCAGCTCTAGTTGTAAGTGTCTCCCTCTGGTGACGGGATGGGTGGCTGGGGAAATGTAGATTCCTCCCACATCTGGACCTGCTCCTAAGAGGGAAATGGTTACAACACTTAGCTGGTTTATAGCACTTGATAATGATCAATCTGCACCCCTTCAGCCTCCCTGTGTTTTTTTTTCTCAGCTCTTCTCTTGTTTTCTCACCAGACATCCAAGCAGTCACTGAATCCTGCTGGTTCTTTTTCAACTTCCTCTTATGAATATAAAAAGAAAAGGAGTACATGTGGCGCCTTAGAGACTAACAAATTTATTTGAGCATAAGCTTTTGTGAGCTACAGCTCACTTCATCGGATGCATTCAGTGGAAAATACTGACCTACTGACCGCTATTCCTACCTACATGCCTCCAACTTTCATCCAGACCACACCACAGGATCCGTTGTCTACAGCCAAGCTCTGCGATACAACCGCATTTGCTCCAACCCCTCAGACAGAGACAAACACCTACCAGATCTCTATCAAGCATTCTTACAACTACAATACCCACCTGCTGAAGTGAAGGAAAAAAAGGTATTTTCCGCTGAATGCATCCGATGAAGTGAGCTGTAGCTCATGAAAGCTTATGCTCAAATAAATTGGTTAGTCTCTAAGGTGCCACAAGTACTCCTTTTCTTGTTGCGAATACAGACTAACACGGCTGCTACTCTGAAACCTCTCATGAATATGACTCTTCCTGTTTGCCTACTACTAAAATGCACTGGCCTTCACAATTCCTGTGCCACCTCTCTCCAGTTCTGCAGAAGCTAAAATAATTTCCCTCACTGCCTGCTCACACCATGTAAGTCATCTCTCTGAATGTCTCCTCTGGCTCCTATATCAAGCCCAAGCCACCCATATCTTCAAGGCTCAACACAGGTCTGCTCCCTTCTATATCTCTGCTTTCATTTCTTGCCATTCCTATTGTACCCACCCCTTTCACTTCACCAATAAATCCCTCCTCACCTCTTCTTCTGTCTCCCATTTCTGTGCCTTCTTCCATGCCCCCTCTCCATCGTATTATCCCAGCCCAAGCACCCATCCTTTCCTGAAAACACACTTCTTTTATGAAATTGTCGGAAGAGAGCTCACTTCAGCTAACCTATGGTCACCCACTCATTATTGGGAAATAAAAGACTCTAAATTAGTACGTTTCTCTAGCTCCCTTGCCATGTTCTGTCTGTTTAGACTACAGCCTCCTCAATATGGAGACTGTTATGTAGGTGTGATATAAAAGTTATAGGTGCAGATATGCGTATATACAGATATTGCATACAAACAGTGCCACCTACTGGCACAGAATTTGTACTGTTGTTTATAAATTAGTAGGTTCAATAAAGTTGTTGTTGTACATTGCAAATGACTTCCGGAAGGCAGCTTTTAACCAGGATCATGTATTTTTTCTGTGTCATATAGTGCCAAGCATGGTGTCAACACTTAACAACTATTAATAATGCAGGAGAAGTGTAGGAATTGCACACCTTGCATGTTATAGAGTAAGGTTTACATAAACGCAGAGTGCCAATGGTTGCTTGGGTTTGGTTGCATGTAAGCCTGGTATATCCAAGATCATAAAGCTACAATTACAAACTTAATGTAGTGCTGAGTTTGAAGACTTGCCAAACCTTAACTGCTAGGAAAGACTACTGTTGTAAACAAAATGCACATTCCACAGCAACATTCAGTTCAGCTTTTAACTCTGACTTTATGGGGAGGTGGGATTTAATGTATAATTTTCTCCAGCTAATTTAAAGTGGTTTGTAAAAGCAACAGTGATGGTCTGGATTGGGCATTTTCTGGAAGCTATTGCCTATCTGGCCGAAAAAACATCACCTCAGGCCCTTAGCTCCTCCAGGCAGTCATTATCTGGCAGGAAACACCTGACATAAAGGTAATTCAGGCACATTGGACCGATTCAGCCCCAACGTAATTGGGTGCAACTCCCATTAATGTAAATAGTTGAACTCAGTGTCGAACAAATTCAGCCCTAGTATCACAGTATTTCAGGTAACAAATATCTAAGGAGTTTTGATAGAGGTTCAGAAAAACGTATCCATGCTGGACTTCAGAAGCAAAAGGTAATTGGAATCCTCCACTAAACTATGCCCAGATTTCTCCTAATCCAGTGTGCCAGGTTAAGCAAAATTATTCTTGGTTATAAGGTTATTATGTTGAATATTTTTAAACTGGAGTTAAGTGACACTTTAGTACGTGGAAGATATATATTTTATATTCTCGACATTTACTCTCACACAGATTTTGAAATATTATCATACAGTGGATCGTACTGATCGTGGTGTAACTCAGCCTAGAACACTTCTGGGCACTCAAAAATAATACATAATATTGACTTAAGTGAAAATACATAATGGATAGATTTGGCCTATTATGTCTGTTTTTTTGTTTCCAGCCTACTGACATTTAAAATAGAAATTAACAAATAAGGTTAAAATAACTTGTGTGAATTTTATGTATATTATATATTTCTGTGTGTGTATAAGTATATGCACTCACACACATCAAAACATTCAAGATTGGTACATAACATACCTTAATAACCTCATATTCTTACTTTGAAACCCTATTCACCCTTCCACTTTTCTATTGTGCACACTCATTACAGTATATTTTATCTAAAATGTAGGACTCGGTCCTGCAAAGAACCTGGTCACTCAGCAAATCCTTTTCAGGATGCATGCTTCTTAGACCAAAAGCTCTTCAGGGCACAGGGTTTCTCTTTTATATTTGCATAGTACACTTTTATATGCTGTTGAAATAATAATACATAATAACAGCCAGTCCAAAAATGCCATGTGACATAATGTCTCCTCAGTTCAATCACCATCCATTTGCTAGATTTTTAAGAGAATGCTATGTATTCTGGCAGCCATTTATTTAGGACAGCTTCATAAAAAATTCATATCAGGTGTTTTATGGACTTTAAGATAAACTTCTGATTTTACATTGCTCTGTGGCAGTTTACTGGTATTGCCTGGTACAAAAAATTGGAGGATATTATGCTCCTGACATCAATTTGAGCAACTAAATGTCAGATAAATCTAGTCTGAATTCATTAAATCACACCTGCATCAACAACCATGAAGACACATATTCATTTTGAGTTGAAGAGATTAGAAGTGAGGTATCATCAAATTAGATCATAAGCCTGGCTCTGATTATGAAGATATGTTTATTCAAAATAAAGTGTCATTTGTTTCAGAGTGAGGAACACAGTTTTTCAGTATATTCATTTTGTTTGTTTCACCAGATAGAAGCAGATGTTCTTGTTTTTCATGAAAGTAAAGGAAAGACAACATAAAAATAGATAAGGAGTACTTGTGGCACCTTAGAGACTAACCAATTTATTTGAGCATGAGCTTTCGTGAGCTACAGCTCACTTCATCAGATGTATACCGTGGAAACTGCAGCAGACTTTATATACACACAGAGAATATGAAACAATACCTCCTCCCACCCCACTGTCCTGCTGGTAATAGCTTATCTAAAGTGATCAACAGGTGGGCCATTTCCAGCACAAATCCAGGTTTTCTCACCCTCCACCCCCCCACACAAATTCACTCTCCTGCTGGTGCTAGCCCATCCAAAGTGACAACTCTTTACATAATCAAGTCGGGCTATTTCCTGCATAGATCCAGGTTTTCTCACATCCCCCCCACCCCCATACACACACAAACTCACTCTCCTGCTGGTAATAGCTCATCTAAACTGACCACTCTCCAAGTTTAAATCCAAGTTAAACCAGAACATCTGGGGGGGGGGGTAGGTACATTGGTCAAACTGGACAGTCTCTACGTAAAAGAATAAATGGACACAAATCAGATGTCAAGAGTTATAACATTCATAAACCAGTCGGAGAACACTTCAATCTCTCTGGTCACGCAATCACAGACATGAAGGTCGCTATCTTAAAACAAAAAAACTTCAAATCCAGACTCCAGCGAGAAACTGCTGAATTGGAATTCATTTGCAAATTGGATACTATTAATTTAGGCTTAAATAGAGACTGGGAGTGGCTAAGTCATTATGCAAGGTAGCCTGTTTCCTCTTGTTTTTTCCTACCCCCCCCCCCAGATGTTCTGGTTTAACTTGGATTTAAACTTGGAGAGTGGTCAGTTTAGATGAGCTATTACCAGCAGGAGAGTGAGTTTGTGTGTGTATGGGGGTGGGGGGGATGTGAGAAAACCTGGATCTATGCAGGAAATAGCCCGACTTGATTATGTAAAGAGTTGTCACTTTGGATGGGCTAGCACCAGCAGGAGAGTGAATTTGTGTGGGGGGGTGGAGGGTGAGAAAACCTGGATTTGTGCTGGAAATGGCCCACCTGATGATCACTTTAGATAAGCTATTACCAGCAGGACAGTGGGGTGGGAGGAGGTATTGTTTCATATTCTCTGTGTGTATATAAAGTCTGCTGCAGTTTCCACGGTATACATCTGATGAAGTGAGCTGTAGCTCACGAAAGCTCATGCTCAAATAAATTGGTTAGTCTCTAAGGTGCCACAAGTACTCCTTTTCTTTTTGCGAATACAGACTAACACGGCTGTTCCTCTGAAACCTGTCATAAAAATAGATATGACCAAGGTGCAAAGTAAAACAACACCATAAAGATGCTACCCTGTTGGTCATTACATCATTTATTTCCTGAAAGGCTATGTTCTATCTTAGTAAATAGGCAAGTATGATAAGGTTAATCAGGATTTTTACTATTTAAACAAATTCTAATTGCTGTAACAGTTAAGTACAGTATATAGACCCAATGCTGAGAAGATGGAGACATTAGAAAGAGACACCCACATTAAGTAAGAAGGAATTTTTATACCTTCCCCAATATTTGCCCTCTTGTCTTATGTTAGGCCTAATCCTGCACAGGGCTGATACCCTCAAGTGAGGTGCTGAATACTTTCAGTTCCCACTGATAGCACCTCACCGCAGCAGACCTTTTCAACTGTTATTTTATACAAATTGTGTATGTATGTGTGCATAGATAATATACCCCCACCTTTTAATTTTATTTATTTGTTCCTATTTAATAGAGCTAGTCAAAATGGGGGTTAGGGAAGGGAAATAACCAGCTAACTTTCTCATTTTCTGATTTCATTGAAAAAAACATATTTAATGTCATTTTCTGTTTTGAAAGAAGGCCATTTTTCAAACAATAAATGTTTGTGCTGAAAAATGTGTCTCTTTTATATAAAATAATGACATGACACTAGAAGACAACAAAGGAAATAATTGAAAAGGAAAGAATTACTTGAGTGTGTGTCATGAGGATGTATCAGCTGTCTCTAACTGTTGGTTGTTGCTTCAGGAATAAAACAGACTGATGGTGGCTGCTGATATGTTGTTAGACAGGAATCCACTTAAATTCACCCGTATCACATGATAAACAATTTCGCCAAAGAAAACATTTCCTCATCACTGTTATGCAAATAAATCATATACTAGGAATTTACTCGGTACACCTACAAATCACTGCTATGTCTAATACAAAATTTCAGGCTAACAGTATGACCTGCAGCTTTATTCCCATGTATGGGCAAAATTAGGTATGACCCACTCAGTGAGCACAAGCTGTATTTGTTTCATTCTTACCTTCATATTTCAAAAGAATTCATTTTTGATAATTCAGATCAAATAATGATGGTCTCTGCTAGGTTGTATTTTTCTTTTTACTTCTGACATTCCCTTACTGTTCAGAATAATGGCATTTTATTACTATTATTGTTATTATTTGTGTTATCGCAGTGCCCAGGAACCCCATATAAGGACCAGGGCCCCCTTGTGCTAGATACTGTCCAAACACAGAACAAAAAAAGTCCATCCATGCCACAAACAGCTTTCAATCTAAGTGTAGTTGCAGAATTTTTCAGATACTGGGGAAAATGATTTCTCTTTCCTATTCCCAACTCCTTCAAAATATTCCCTTAAACCTTTCCTTTTTCACAATCATCTCTGCATTCATTTTACACCAGTTTCTGAAAGTCTGTGTTCCAGAAACAGGTGGGTTTTTGCAGAAGCTGATCCACTCTTCTGCAGATCCTGTGACTGAAGACACTTCCTGTGTGAGACATAGAAATTTTGGTCTTGATACTGCAACTGGATCTGTGCCGTTTAACCTTTGTACTCAGCTCACATGAAGCCCTCTTGAAGTCTATGGTGCTGGGTCCACCTGTGTGGATCCAATTACATCTATGGGACCTTTCAACATCCTGCTGTGAATGACAAACCAACTGCTATGTAAACTCTGGGGAAGGAGACAAATATTTAATAAAAGAGTCTTCTATTTCTACCCTGGCTCTTCCAACCCCCACCCCCCTTGTTCCCCATAACTCAATTGATATCATTCCAATTAACTGAATGGGAAGATGCCTGGCTCTCTCCAGCCGCAAGTGCTAGCCTGCTAATACCAGGCCCGTTGTTCCTAAGACAAATATGCCCCGTGATTCTTTATTATTTTATTTTGCATGTGCATAGTCATCTAGCCACGCAATGGCATCTTCAGCGGCGTGATACTGTTCTTCTAGGCCATCGCTGAGCCTAGTCAACAGGCATTCCTCGACAATGTGCATCATTGTCTGTGTTGCGTCACAGCTACACAAAGGGCTGTCACAAAGGCCCCAGCGATACTGGTTGGCTGCACAGAGACCTTGCCCGGTCCGGAACCTGTTCAACAGGTACCATTGGCAACAGGGCAGATCAAAACCAGGCGGATGGATTGTGGGGTCGGCAACGAGGGACTGGTTGGAAATTATAACAGACATCCATTCCTCTTGCCAGAGTGTTTCCACCCTAACATCCTGGCGTGGCAGATGAGATCATAATGGGTGACATGACGGTAAACATGCTGCTGGTGGTTTAAAAAGGTCATTGTACAACAGCAGGCTTGAGTTGGCACGTACTTTCTCCAGTAACCTGCCAGTGGCAACCTCTCATCTGATATGAGGAGGAGCAATATTGCTCAGAACTGGAAGCCAGGGGAGCGGAGTTGGACACCGGATGCCGGAGATGATACGCATGGCTGCATGTAACTGCGTATCCACCAGTTTGGTGTGTAATTCTTTTAAGGAGCATGACTCAGACTTGGTACAGATCCCTGTCTGGCAGCTGGTGCTACAGACCCACTTTTGTATCAACTTTTGCCAGTTTAATTCTGAGTGAGCTACCAACCCAGGTATGGACAGAAGTATATTGGGGAATCCAGGCTGAGGTGCATAGCATTTATTTTAACACTTGGTCTCCTGAACAGTAGTCTCTTGATTTTAGGAGCAGCTTTAGTACAAATGAGGGATGCTGTGATAAGCCTTGCACCAGGGCCACTTTAAACTCAGGGGTGTCACTTACAGCAATTCCATTTATTATGGGGGGACATACCAGCCAACCAATAAAGTAATCTTTTTCGAGCCAGATATTTTTCTGGTCTCTCCCCCATCTTTGTTTCTCAGAATAGAACTTGCCAATAATATTTTCATGTGGATAATATAGATGGAACACAGCATCATATACCTCCCCAATGTCCCTGGCATTTGCCATTTGCACATCTCCTGGCAATGCCTCAAAGTCGTCACCATTCATATACTCTCGTATTAAGGAGACTGTCCCCTCCTTGCTCAGAGTTGGTATACTGCTGTTCTTAGTGAGCCAGTCAAGAGCAGACTCCCTGTTGAGAGCTCCCAATTTTTACCCAAGGCCCAGACCTGTTCCGGCCCAAAAGGTTTTGTTTCATACTGGGTCTCCAGGGCTTTGTTTGTACCGTATTGTACGACCATAGTTGCTGTTGGGGCCAGTGGAGGATATAATTTCCTCTCCTCCTTTTCCCCATATGGTACCATTTCTAGATCTTGCTGCGGAGCAGAAGGCTATACTGATTTCACCGGTCTTTTATTTTCCTCCCAAGCATCCATGCTGTCAACGGACGCTGCCCCATCTGAGTCCATATCACTGGTGATTTGGGACTCATATCCCCTCAAGGGATCCATCTGGATGGCACTCAGCACCCCCTGGGTTTTGCTCAGCCTCTCTTTTAATAAATTGATTTTAAAATTACAGGAGGCATGATTACTGGAGCTTTCTTTGGCGATTTTAGCCTCTCTAACCATGTCTCTCAAGGCTGCCCGTGAATCTGCCGATTTGGTTGCTAGCACAAAATTATCTTTGTCTTTCTTTGCTAAACACATATTAAGATCTTTCACCTGTTGCTCCAGTTGATTAATCTGCATAGTCTGGTTACAGACCTGAGCAGACAGTGTATTGACACGTACTGTTAATTTCTCCATTTCAGAGGTTTTTTATGTCATTTGTTGCTTAACCTCTGAAATGGCACCTTGCTGAGACTTGATATATTTGTCCAGCTCCTTCTCTACCATTGCAAACCCATATATTAATACCCTTTTCTTAGCTTCTTGCTAGGTTTCGGCTTGGCTGTCACAAAGGCTTTCCAATTAATGCTTAATCTTTTTAGATCATTATCTCCAGCAAACAAATACTCCTCCCTTGGGTTCTTCCCTTTTCCAAACAAATTTACATTGTATTCCAGCAAGATTTTATTGCACTGCTTTTTCCATCCATGGGATCCATACTTCTTGTTTGGTGTTCATGATTCTGCTTCTGATGTTACAGTAGAATAAAATAGAGTGTGTGCCTGTCTTTAGCAAGATGTGTTCTATGGACTGTGAAGGTCAGACAGTTGCTGCTTAATTACTGGACTGGACTGAGGAGTCAGAGCTAGCAATAGAGTGAATATGTTGCTCATTGGGTCTTACTAAAGACCAGAGCAGAATGCAGCTTCCCAGACCACGTATGCTGGAGCACAAGCTATGGCTACCAGCCGCAGGGTCCAAGCTGATTCTATATTAATTCTCCACGGGCAAAAGCCTGGAACAATATATCGCATCATCTCTGGGTCCTATTGACCAGAACGGGCTATGGCTCACTGACTACAGCCAGAGCCTTACACTGAACTTGCCAGACCGCTGTGTTGGAGCAGAAACCTTGGCTCCTAACCACAGGGTCAGAGTCAGCGGATTGCTTCCCTGGGCTTTTACAGCCTGAGCAAAAAGCAGCAGCTCTCTGGGCCCTATTGGCCAGAGCTTCCAAAATCCAATTAATGGCTTCCACGGGTCTTACGACCTGAGCTCCAAACCTCATGGCTTCCACGGACCCTTCGGTCTGAGCCGGAATCGCCTTCCGATCGCCATTGAGAGAGCGGCTCACCTCTTGCAAGGTCAATGGACCTTTAGCAAGTCTTAGCTAAGTAAATTATAATTAATTAACACTGCGACCAAAATCAGGAGTCCTGCCACGGTCACCAATTGTTAAAACGTATCAATGCGGGGGAAGAAATTAAGGATGTTATGGATCCCTGCTAAGAAGTCACAAGTATGGCTGTCCCTGAATTAGGATCTATCACCTAATTGCTCTCAGTGCAAATAAGGATAAAAGACAAGAAAAGGTAAACTAAAAAGGTGCTTTATTTAACATAAGGTGAGTATATGGACAAAATATCTCAGTGGCTTGCATGAGCATGAAGTCCAGAACCCTCTCCCTCTACAGATGACAGACAAAGGTATTTATACTTTACAGATCAACGTTTGTCTGCCTTGGCCTTGAGATGTTGGATCCAGACCTATCGCTGTGCTTGGGGATGACAGGCGGCGCAGGAGAGACTCAGACCTTTGATGACTGCTGAACCAGGATTAGGATTAGGATCAGGATCAGGATTACTTCTCAGGTAAGTAGCTGTGGTGGTTTCTCTCAGAGATCTTCTGGTGGTTCTAGGGAGGACAGCCTGTGTGTGGGTCTTTTATATCCTCTAGTCTCTAGGCAGTTTAGTGACCACCTGACCAGTCCTTTTCCTGCCTTTCCACAAAAGAGTGCCAAACTCAAACAAAAGTTCCAAAGAGAAGGGTAGCCAATATGCCTGCCAAACAACTACTAGACACCATTCAAGATGGCGATTTTAACAAATTTCTGACATTACCATTTCCCAGGTAAATTATACAAGATACCACATAGACATAAATCAGAGCATGCATATTAAAATATAAATACATGACTAATGCTGTACACAAAAAGCACCACCACATTGGGGTTCAATAACAGTTGACTGGATAACAATACTACATAGCATTAATAATAACAATACTACTTAGCGCTCCTGAAGTGCTTTAAAATTTCAAATAACTGTATCCATATTAACTAATAAACATTTTGACCTCTCATCTCTTGTGTCTGCTACCAGATAAACAGGGTAGTTTTCATTTTCAGTAATAGCTGGGTTATCCAGAGAATGGACAGTATGAGAGTTTGAGTACAGAGGAGAGGTTGGGGAAGGAATTGTTGATCGACTGGATGAAGCAACACCACAGTAACTGAGCACTGGATGCACAGCAATGCCTTCCTGGGCTGGATGAGGAAAAGGGATGTACAATACCACTGTAGCACCATGAAAAGTTATAGGTTGGTTAATTCTAGTGAAAACGAAGGATGTCCACTTGGAGACTGGTCTGTAGCTGATGCACTTTCATCACGTTCTTTGCAAGAATTACATGTCAGAATGTTAAATTTGCACATGAAAATCAGAACAAAAGCCACACCAACAGAGAGCAGAATAGGCCCTAATAACTGAGTCCACTCAAAGTGAATAATGCCAGCATATTTGATCCATCCCATCACTGTGAAAGTGATCCCCACCATCCCTAAAAAAACACCTGAAAAGAGTAAAGTGGCACCAGCTTTGTCATCATCGGACACCAGGACATCAGATCTGTTGGGCTGATATGGAGTGACAGAAAATACATTGAAAGAGAAATCTTTTACACTGTTGTTGTTCTGCTCCATTGCTACACACCAATTCACTTTGGTCTCAAGTGAGATGGAATTTGTAAGAGATCTTAGGTAGCATTTGAAGTCAAAGGGTCAGATTAGTTATATAAGAACTTTGCATGTGTATGGTTAACAGAGTGCATCATGTGAAAGAATAAACTTTGCTTGGAGGAATAAAGGTCTGGGAAGTGAAGCCTGAAGTGGTTCACTTAAAATGGCTTGAATTATCTATTGCTATGGTGCTTGCTTCTGGAAACTGCTTTAATATTTCATGGCTGTTTGTCCCTCTATTTATCCTATTATTTAACTTTGGCTGTTCCTCATAGCATCAGTGCTTACTGGGAAAGACATACAGCTGCCATATCTCAACTGCAGTTGATGCTTCCAACATACATACGTTTAGTCACCAGCACTGTGATGACTTACTTAATCTCCTGGGGGCTATCACTCCCACAACCAAAATCTGCAGGGTCATATCTCAGAAAAATACACCACAAGTAGAACATCTTTAGTCTGAATGCTTCACAACACTCAGTAGTGTGATACTTATAGCTAAGGCTGGACTTTATCACAGCTTTGCCTGGAGTCCAGAACTTCCATGATTTAAAAAAAAACTATTAAAGATTTTTGATTTTTAGGGCCCAAAGGGGCCATGATGATCATCTAAATTGACCACCTGCATAACACAGGCCATAGGAGTTCACTCACTTATTTCTGTTTTAATCCTATTAAATTTGTTGTTGACCAAGAGCATTATCTTAGAGACTCAAATTAATGAGGAATCTACCACAGCCCTCAAGAAGCTGTTCCAATATTCAATCGCTGTCTGTGGGAAAAACATGTATTTTTTTCCTAGTTTGAGCTCTGACAATTTCTAATCTACATAGGGTCTCTACAGCAGAGTTTCTCAACCTTTTTGATATCGGGGACTAGCTTGCTGCCTTCCTAAACTGTGTCAGGGAGATCTCAGGGATCGGTGCCACTTCACAGACCGGTCGTTGAGAAACACCGCTCTACTGTACTCATCACTGTTATATATGAGCGCCTGCCAATAGTCCATTAAGCAATGTGGCTACACAACGTCCTACCACAGGATCTTTCTGAAAGATTAAAGAGCCCTGAAGTATCAGATTTCTTCTTCCTGTGTAGGTAATTATAGATTGAGATTGTCAGCTTTTAACTTTATCTACAATAAACTAAATGGAGTAAATTCTTTTAATCTCTTACGTTTTCCAGACCATAAACCATTCTTGCAGATCATCTCTGAACTCTCTCCAATTTTTCCAACATTCCTTTTAAAATGTAGATGCTAGAATTAGATACATTATTACCGCTGATGTAGACAGATGTAATGTCACATCTCTATTCCTAGCTGATATTCCCATTTATACATTCAAGGATCAGGTAAACCCTTTTTCCTGTGAGTGCTTCTTCACTTAGTTATTTACAATGACCCTACATTTATTTTAGTTACTGTGTACCCGGATACATGATCTACCATCCTGTAAGTATCACCTATATTCTATGACCCATCTTACTAATAGCTACACAAGAGTTGGAACTGAACAGTACAATTGACTTCTTTCTTGGCCATTGCTAGCTTGAGTTTCTTAAAATGAGCTAGAGCAGCGTTCTGCTGTTTGGGGTGGATGGTAGAATTTGAAGTATTTAAGTTAAAACTCCAACTGTCCTCCGTAAACTAACCCCCGTTTTCTGTTTCTAGGTTGAAATTTATATATAATATAATTTAATATATAAGTGCAGCATCATGGAATCACAGTACCATAGAGATGTAGGGTTGGAAGGGACAGCAAGAAGTCAGCAAGTCCAGTCCCCTGCACTGAGGCAGGACCAAGTAAACCTAGACAATGCGTAACAGTGTTGTTCAACCTGTTCTTAAAATCCTCCAGTGGTGGGTATTCCACTCCCTCCCTTGCAAGGCTATTGCAGAGTTTAACTACACTTAGAGTTAGAAAGTTTTTCCTAATATTGGACCTAAAACTCCCTTGCTGCAGTCTAAGCCCATTACTTTTTGTCCTACCTTCAGTAGACAGAGAACAATAGATCATAGCCCTCTTTATAATAGCCTTTTAACATATTTGAAGACTGCTATCAAGTCGAAGATTATCAGGTTTTGAGGTAGGTTTTTTTTTTGTTCCCCCCTCCTCCAAGACTAAACATGCCCCATTTTTTTAACCTTTTCTCCTGTGTCAGGTTTTCTAAACCTTTTATTATTTTTGTTGCTGTCCTCTGTACTCCCTCCACATCTTTCCAAAACTGGGGTGCCCAGAAATGGGCACAGTACTTCAGCTGAGGCTTCACCAGTGCCAAGTAAAGCGGGATAATTACCTCCCCGTCTTACGTCGAACACTGCTGTTACTACACCTTGCAGTGATACTATCCTTTGTCACAACTACATCACATTGTTGACTCATATTCAGGTTGTGCTCCACTATAATCCCCAGAGTACTACAGTACTACTGCCTGGCCAGTTATTCCCCATTTTGTTGTTGTGCCTTTGATTTTTTCCTTCCAAAGTGAAGTACTTTTTCCTTCCAAAGTGAAGTACTTGTTGCAGTTCATCTTGTTGAATTCAGACCAATTCTCCAATTTGTCAAGGCCATTTTGAATTCTAATCCTGTCCTCCAAAGTGCTTGCAACCCCTCCCAGCTTGCTGTCATCAGAAAATTTTATAAGCATACTCTCTGCTCCAGCAGCCAAATCATTAATGAAAATATTTAATAGTCCCAGACCCAGGACTGACCCCTGTGGGACACTACTAGATATGCCCTCCCACTTTGACAGCAAACCACTGATAAGTACTCTTTGAGTAGAGTCCTTGGACCAGTTTTTCACCTGCCTTTTAGTAATTTCATTTAGACTGAATTTGCTTATGAGAATGTCATGTGGGACTGTAACAAAAACCTTACTATAAAAGCTGTGATAACTGAAGGGGCGGGGGGTAGCTCTCTTATGGACACTCAGGCAGCCAGTTAGCTATAAAATCCCTCTTGGTGTCTGTTCTCTGCTTGCTTTACCTGTAAAAGGTTAACAAGCCCACAGGTAAAAGAAAAGGAGTGGGCACCTGACCAAAAGAGCCAATGGGAAGGTAAAACTTTTTAAATTGGGAAAGAAACTTTCCCTTTGTCTGTTGTTCTCTGAGACACGGAGCAGCAATGCTATAAGCAGCAATGCTGTGAAAGGCTTGAACGAGGCATGAAAATTAATCAGATCATACCTAGAATTACTTATTTGAAACCCCCCAAATATGTAAGTAAATTAGGAATGTTTAGCTAGACGAGACCAGGTTTATTTCTTTAGTGGATCTCCTCTGTGCTAACGCCAGATGCTTTTGTTTGCTTGTAATCTTTAAACTGAATTCCCAAGAAAGCTAGTTTGGGTGCTTAATTTTTGGAATTGCTCTTTTAAAATCTAGCAAAAGCCTAAGTTCCAGATATATTTTTTTCCTTTTGGTTTTTAATAAAATTTACCTTTTTTAAGAACAGGATTGGATTTTTGGTGTCCTAAGAGGTTTCTGCATGTTGTTTGATTAGCTGGTATCACAGCTAATTTTCTTTGTTTTCTTTCTCAGCTCTTCCCCAGAGGGGGGCATGAAAGGACTTGAGGGTACCCCACAGAGAGGAATTCCCATGTATTCCTTCCTGGGACCAAAGGGGTTTGTTTTTTTTGCATTTGGGTGGTAGCATCATGTACCAAGCCACGGTCAGAGAAAAGCTGTAACCTTGGGAGTTTAATACAAGCCTGGAGTGGCCAGTATTAATTTTTTAAATCCGTGCAGCCCGAACCTTCAGAGTGGGGATTCAACCTTGACAAAAGCTATATCATGTCTACTGATTTCCCCCTTCCCACCCCTCACTAGGCCAATAACCCCAGTAAAAAAAGAAATGTGGTTGGTTTGGCATGATTTGTTCTTGACAAATCCATTCTGGTTATTCCTTATAACTAGGGTCCTACCAAATTCAAGGTCCATTTTGGTCAGTTTCACAGTCATAGGATTTTAAAAATAGTAAATTTCGTGATTTCAGCTATCTAAATCTGAAATTTCATGGTGTTGTAATTGTATGGGTCCTAATTCAAATCGAGTTGTGGGAGAGTCGCAAGGTTATGGGGGGTTGGGGGTGCAGTACTGTTACCCTCACTTCTGTGCTGCTGCTGGCGGCAGTGATGCCTTCAGAGCTGGGCAGCTGGAGAGCGGCAGCTGCTGGCCGGGAGCCCAGATCTGAAGGCCACGCCACTGGCCGCAGCAGCTTAGAAGTAAGGACGGCATGGTATGATATTGCCAACCTTACTTCTGTGCTGCTGCCCCCCCACTTGCTCCTCTCCACCCATCACTCACCCTAATAACCAGTAAAAAGTGGGAGGGCATAGCCCTCCCACCTTTAAAAGTGATGGGGCCATGGCTGCTTGACCCCCTCCCCTGTTCTGGTGCCTCTGCTCTTGCTAGTCTACCAGTGCCAGGAGCTCTGGTGGATCTAGCCTGCCAGCATTTTAGTCACCACATGGTCTAACTCTGTTAAAAACAGGGTTAGACAACTTGGTGTGGGAATTAAACACCAAGGGCCTGTCTACACTAGCATGCCCACTATTGCTGCCATTGGTGGAACTATACTAATGGCAACACATGAGCAATTTTGGGAAAAGTCTAGCGCAGATGTGGCCTTGAAAGTCATTACAAACTTAAACACCCCAAAATAGGGTTAGTGATTATTGCAGCCCTGTAATCGATGTTGTACAGAGCCAAACTATACCGGCCTGATTTTCAGAGGCACTGAACACCTACATGGTCCATTCATTTCACTTGGAGAGTTGTAAGGGTGGACGTCACAAAGGTAATCAGGCATCTACATCCCAGTTTTAGTCGGCACAATATCACCCTGTCCCTCTGAACACAGTAGGCACCTAAACTTGCTCAGCACTTAAGTTTTTAGGATAAAAGGTCCCTTGGTGCCTATGTTTCTGTCTCCGGGCGTATACACTGCTGCCTCCATCTAGCTGTCTGGATGCCTATCACTGGAGCCTACTGGCCAGGGCACCGCCCCACCCACAGGGCGCTAGCAGACACAGGGTCCAGTCCTCCTGCTCCAATGACACTCTCGTTATTTATTGCAGTGGGACAGCTTCAAGGGGAGAGACTGAGGGGGCCCCACATCAGATGAACCACTGACATACAGGATAGGGCACTCTTCTGCCAGGTGGGGACTCCCACCCCATTCAAATCCTTTCTTCCTTCAGGCAGAGGGGGTGGAAATTGAACCTGGGTCACTCACAACCCAGGCGAGTGCTCTAACCATTGAGCTAAATTTTATAAGATGAGCTTTGCCGCCAGCCATTTTGTGGGGAATGAGGCAGGAGAGGAACTCAAGTTAACAGGAAATGATGTAGGCACCCAGCGCTCAGTGGCAGGTTATCGCACGTGCCTGTGCCCTGGGGCCCCGGCCAATTTGGGGGCCTCCAGGAGCACTGGAACTGTGGCCCCACCCCCAGCTTCTCTTCTCCTCCACTCAGGGCCCCTCCACCCTACTCCTCCTCTTCCTCCAAGCTCTTGTCCCCTAGCCAGGCTGGAAGCTGGAGCCGGGCCAGAGCCACCCAGGAAGCTCAGCTCTCTGTGGTGGGGGGCCCAGGGGCAGGTGGAGACTCTGGGGGCCCAGAAGCGCTGGAGCTGGGGGGAGTCCAGCAGGGCTGGATTAACTTTTTGTGGACCTGTCCCCAAACGTATTTGTGGGCCCCCATGGGGCAAAGTGCAGGGGAGTGGGATGATCCGTCTCCAGAGTGAAGGGCAATGAGGCACAGTGTGGCAGGAGCAGCCCCGCTCTGCACAGCCCAGCAGGAGGGCACCGTTTACAAACCTGCAGCCGCCAGACGCACACTGGCCTGACCAGCCCTGTGCTGCCAGCATGCCCCTTCCCCTTGAGGGCGGGCCTGCACCACCCCACCCCGGGGCCCAGTGCCCCACCCTTATGCCCAACCGCCACCCCTCCCAGATACCTCCCCCACTGGCCCCCCACCACAACTGCACAGCACCCTGCACACCACACCTCTCGCCCAGAGCCCCCCCTCTGCCCAGAGATCTCCCCACTGCCCACCACCTTCCTCACAGTCCTACCATCACAGCTGCACAGCACCCCATATTCCTGAGGGGATTCTTCACCAAACAATTAAAAATTCTGCACACAATATTTTAAAATTCTGCAAATTTTATTTGTGAGTAAATAAATGTGGAGGCTTCAACATGGCAGTGGGGAGCACAGGCCACTGGTTGCATGGAGGTGGGAGATTGCCCTGCACCCCTCCCACACCCCACCCCGGGACAGGGACTCGGCAGTGAGGCTGCATCTGACCCTGACACAGTGTGAGGGCCAGGCCTGCCCCAGAAACACCCTGGGGCCCTGCCCCTCTCAGCCAGGTGCACCAGGTGTGGGTGAGCAGGCTCAGCCCGGCAGCAGGATCCAAGTGCAGAGGGACTTAGGTGGGGGTAAGAGTGTTCTCTGTGGGGCAATCTGTGGGTCACTTCCCCCCCCCAACAGGGGTGATGTGTGGGGGCACGTGCCACTGCCTCCCCCCATTTATGCGAGCGCTGAGCACAGTGGGAGATTACTGTATTGGCCCATGGGGGCCCATGCCCAGCTGCCCCAGCCAATTTGGGGGCCCCTGTAAGAGCGCCAGCAATCTGGCCTGCTCCTCCTCTTCCCCCCTGCCCCATTCCTCCTCTTCCTCCTCAGGCCCTGCCTCCGGCCAGGCCAAAAGACACAGCTGTAGGAGGGTGTATTGTCCCCACCCTAGCCCTGGGCAAAGGTAGGTGAGCCGCTCGCCCAAGCTCCCTCTTCCATTGCCCTGCATGGAGCTTCCTTCCCCCCTGCCCCCACGGCCTGGAGCTGGCATAAGTTGTGCCCCCCCCTTAACCAGTTTGTGCTTGTCCCCGGGAGCTGGGGCTGGCGGGGTGGGCAGAGAAGGGAGCCAGTGACTGCTGTGGGGCCAGAGGCCATGGTCGGGAGCAGGACCGGAGGTGTGGCTGTGGCCCCAGCCAGGAGCAGAGCTGGGGCCGGGAGCAGAGCCATGTGTGGTGTTGTGGATGGGACCAGAGTGGAGCTGGGGGCACAGCAGGGCTGGGTAGTGCTCCCTGCCCATCCCCCTTGGGGGGCTGACCTGGGCCCCACCTCATCCCACCACAGTTTTGGGATTACTGCCTTAGGCTATGATAAGAGGCACCCAGGCAGCTGTGGGTAGCCCTGGACCCTTCACCTGCCTGAGAGCAGCCCCTGGCCTATATCCCTGCCCCCTAGGGTGTACCACCCCTTGGGGGAAGGAGAGGAGTTGTGGGCAGGGCCCCATGGCGGGGGGGAGGATGTGGGGGACCAAATGTTCTTTATGCCCAGGGTCCCAACAAATCTTAATCCGCCGCTGGCCAAGCAGCTCTGCTCAGTCTGTTGGGGGTGGGGAGGAAAGTGGGAAAGGAAGTGGGGGAAGAGAAGTGTGGTTGGGAGAGGAAGTGGGGAAGGGAGGTGGTGTTCGGGGGGGCGAGGCAGTGGGGAATGGGGGAGTTGGGGGATGGAAATGGGAGGGGGCAGAATGGGGGAAGGGAGTGGGGGAAGAGGCAGTGGGTGGGGGGAAGAGAAGGGGAGTGGGGGGGATAATGAGGGAGTGGGGTAAGAATGGGGGAAGGAGGGTGGGGTAGGGTGAGGGGAAGAGGCCGTGGGGTAAGGGGTTGTGGGGAGATTAGGGGCAAAGGACAGTTGGGAGAGGAAGCGTGGGGAGAGGCACTGTGCATCTGACTTTCCTGAGTAGCTGCAGCATCCGACCTCCCCCCTCCCAATGAAGCTGCCCCCCACAGCACTGCCCAGGTTCCACTCCAGGCTTGGGGAGAGAGCCAGTGAGCCAGGGGAACTGGCTTCAGCATGCACATGCTCCCCTTCCCCGCCCCCACCCCAGATATAGCAGTCAAACTATACTTATGGGGGCACACACCTGCCCCCGGGGCCCATGTCTGCTCTCGCAGCCCTTTCAGCAGTGTTTAAATCTGTGGCTCAGCCAAGCCCCATCCCAGCAGACTCTGGCACCCCCAGGGTGCTCCCAGGTACCTGCTCTCTCTTTCTGCTCCAGGCGCTGTAGCTCCCCTGGGCTTTTCTCACTGCGGCAGCTGGGATGAGACTTTACAACTTTTGGCCGCAGATTGCGGCAGCTGCGGTGCTGAATGCAGGGCCTGGAGGGCAGTGACTCTGGTAGCCTCTGCCTTGCCTCCCTCTGTGCCCACCCCTCATGGTGCACCGCTGCACAGAACCCAGTATCCCCCGGGCCATTTGCCCCCAGAGCCTGGGATCCTCCCGCTCCAGAAGCTATATTCTCTACAGACCTGGGATCCCCCTGGGACACACCCAAAGCCCCCCACTTACCTGGGTCTTCTCTCTTCCTGGGACACGTCCCTGTTGCGATTTAAATTGTCTGCAAGAAGCCAAGCATCTCTGCACCCCTCCCCATTTACGTCCTCTCTCCAGAGCTCAAGGTGCAACACCCTTCTCCCTCCACCTTCTGGTGAAACAGACACCTCCGCACCAAGACCGTGGAGGTGAGGGTCTCCTTTGACTGGGGCTGGTGTGCAGCTCTCACACTGAGACTGTTACCCTGCTCTGCTCTGAGTAACAGGACAAAATTAAGAGGGGGAAATGCAAATCTATCAAGGGAAACCTTCCTGGCAGTGTGATCTCTGTCTTAGGCTGCGGAACAGTTTCCCCAGGGAAGGACTGGAAACCCCAAGGGCTTGTCTTCACTACCACGCTACATCAGCACAGGTGTATCGCTGCAGCCGCACCGATGTCGGGTGAAGACGTGATCGGTCGATGGGAGAGCGCTCACCCATCAGTGTGATTACTCCACCTCAACAAGCGCTGGAAGCTCTGTCAGTGGGCGCGGTGTAGACAGCTCTTTAACTTACGTCGCTCGGGGGAATGTGGCTTTTTCATCGACGTAAGCGGTCAAATAGACAAGCCAAAAGGGGACAGGACAAAACATGCTGTAAGGAGCAGCCCTGCATGGGCAGGGAGCTAGACCAAGATGGGATGAGCACAGAGGGCTTTTTCTCCTTCAACGTCTATAATTCCCTCCCACTATTCTGGCAGTACAAAATCTGATGCGAAAGACCTGGTGCTTGGATCCCATTGCGTTGGGATTGTGAATTAGTGCCCTGCCATGCAATGCCTACTGGGCCACTAGTGTAGATCCTGCTGTTACTACAGCTGTTTGCAGGAACCCTTGCACTCAGGGATGGCATGCATCTCCACTGTACTGTGCGCATGCCCTCCAACCCTGCTATCCTGCTGTGCTGATCCCAGTGTGCGTGTATTGTGTATTTTTGGCACTCACACCCTGCTATAAGAATTTTATTATGCTGGTAATACTCATGCCCTGGTACAAAGACAACATTACGCTAGAAATATAAATCCTGAACATAGTGCCCTGGTCACTCTGGGCTAGTAATGTGAATCCTCCATTTTTGTATGCAGTATTGTTGAAGCCCTGTTGGGCCCAGGGTATTAGAAACAAGATGGGTGAGGTTACATCTTTTATTGGAGCAACTTCTGTTGGTGAGAGACAAGCGTCCGAGCTTCCACAGAGCTCTCTTCAGGGCTGTAAGTGCAAAAGCTTGTCTCACTCAGCAACAGAAGCTGGTCTAATAAAAGCTATTACATCACCCACCTTGTCTCGCGAATGTGAATCCAGTCATTGTGGCCCTGTTGTATACAGCCTAATATTCATGAAAGCATGAATCTCGGCCACTAGAGGAGCGGGTGTAAATCTTAATGCTAGTAGCCTGCTAGAGCTTATGCCACTCTCAGTCTGCGAGTTTTACTTTTGGCAGGTGTATCCTGATGTCAATAATCCACGAAGGCAGTGGAGTTTGGAAATAATAGGGCTGGCCTTACGGTTGGGCGCCATGGATATGTGTGCATGCGTGTCTGCTGTGGTCAAGATATAAGGAGCAGGGAGGGCCTGTGATGCAAGGCCATGAAAGGGACCTCAGGACAATGGAGGGAGGCAGCGGGGCGCCGGGTGATGTGGGGGAATTCCTCTGCCACTTTGGTCTTGGCCTCCTCACAGTGACCCATCTCCCTGGGTGGCTGGGGCGGCTCTTACCACAGATCAGCTTCGGCTTGTGGCCTGGCCAAGGGGCGGGGCCTTGGGGGAAGAGGAGGAGCAGGGGGTGTGGCCCCCATGGAGCTGAGGAGGTGAGGGATCCAAAAATTCTTTGTGCCCAGGGCTCCAATAAATCTTAATCCATCTCTGCTTACACCAGGAGAGGGATTCCCCTTCATGGATTGGTACAAAGACACGTCTCTCTGAGAAAGGGGTAGGGCTTTATGCACACCCTTCTCACCCAATCAGCAGCTCCCATTGGCTAGCTTAGGTAGCTCCTTGCCTTGTGTGCTGGCTTTTGTGGATCGTATTATAAGGTGCCTAACTCAGACCCATCCATATAGGGAACCTAGGCACCTAACTTAGGCTTTGTGGATAGCAGTGGTGGGCCGCTGATGTTCTAGGTGCCTAGAAGTTAGGCAAGACAGCACTGAGTGTTGCAGAGCCTCAGTCCCAAGTGCTCAGCCCCCGCTGAAAGAAATCTGGCCTCTGACTTCTCTTAAAAGCATGCTCGCACCCAGGTTGTTTTTAGGTTAAGCAGCATATAGAACCACACTGGAGACCAAAGGTTTAGCAATGCTTTAGCAAATAAGTCATGCTAATTTTTGCTGTAAAACATGGAAATATAGTGACATTATAGAAGAATAAAGAGCTACTTGTTTTAATTAATACATGATTACCTTG
Organism: Caretta caretta; assembly: GCF_965140235.1. Lineage (NCBI taxonomy): Eukaryota > Metazoa > Chordata > Testudines > Cheloniidae > Caretta > Caretta caretta. The sequence goes on from NC_134210.1 coordinate 50,048,717, forward strand.
CTTATATTGAAGAGAATTTTTTTAAGAAGTGGCCACTCTTGGAAGGGCAGGGACCAGTGCTATACTATGTTGCAGCCTCTTTACATTGCTCTGCACCACTGGCAAAACATATACTGTCCCCTGGCATAACAATGTTCCCTAGGTAAAATGATCTAGCATAAGAGGTCCACAGTGCCTCCCCCACTGTGGAAGGTATGGCAGAGGCAGTCTGGGTGTTGGTTGCTTTCTTCTGCTAAAACTGTTACTTGGGGGCTGCTGAAATCTAGCTTAAATTTAGAGCAGCCCTGAGGCTGCTCCACCTTACCTCAGGTTTCCAAATGGACAGGAATAGTGGGAGGTGCAAAAGCCAGGTTAAAGTATCTTTGGCCCCTGCCCATTTCCTGCCTCAGTCACATCTTGACTAGATCAAAGATGCAGGCTGTACATCCCTCTGTTCAGCCTCAGACCAGGTAGAGCACATGTTGCAGAAGTACAAGCGGCTTTATACTAGTCCAGCAAATTACTTCTCACATGTTATGGACCAGCTGCTGCTGGGAATGATAGGGTAGCTTAGGGCTGGGCTACGCTAGGAACTGCCGTTGGTATAGCTGTTTCTCTAGGTATAAAAAATCCACATCTCTGAGAGATGTAACGAAGCCAACCACATCCTCGGTATAGCTCGTGCTAGAACAACGGAAGAATTCGTCCATTGATCTAGCTACCACCTCTCACCGAAGTGGATTACCTATACTGATGCAAGAACCCCTCTCATCGGTATATGTATCTACACTGAAGAGCTGCTGCTGTAGCATTTTAAGTGTAGGCATACCCCTAGTCTCTAGCAGCGTTCAAGCTTTGGGCCTGTTGGCTGAATCTGAGATTTTAATTTAATTTTGTCCCCTAGGTGCTGGAGTGAGACCACAATTATAAACCGTCAGACTATGACGTAGCAGCACAATGGATGTTGACTACATTTGAAAAAGTGTACGGTGGCTTGATGCAAATTAATACTGGTTCTCTTTCTGAGCATGTCACTTTGGTATCCAAGTCTGGTTCTGCCTCCAATACTGGAAGTCTCCAAGTCTGCATTTTCTGACTAGCAGACACTGTTATTTGCAGTACTGATGTAGCTGTATTGGTCCCAGGATTTTAGAGACAAGATGGATGAGGTAATATCTTTTATTGGATCAACTTCTGTTGGTGAAAGAGACGAACTTACATAGAGCTCTTTTTCAGGTCTGGGAAATGTACTCAGAGTGTCACAGCTAAATACAAGGTGGCATAAATTGTTTAGTATAAGTAGTTAACATGTATTTTAAGAGACCATTCAAGGTGAAGTGGCCACATAACGTTGCTGTACTCATAGGACAAAAAGGGGGAGGCGATAGTGGACTGCAGTTTGTTGAAATAAACCATAAAACCAGTGTCTTTATTATGTCCATGATTTTTAGTGTCTAGCAATATTATGAATTTAAGCTCTCAAACTCATGTTTTCAGGGTGGTGTGCAGGTTTCCTTTCAGGATGAAAAGAACTGAGATGGCAGATGTGATTACTTTGTGAAAAGGGTTCACCTATGAGTGTTGGATGAATTTGTCTTTTATCAATTTTTTGTATGAGTTCATTCAAAAGCATAGCAAGGGTCTCATTTTATCCACATCGATGTTACTGTGCACTTAAAACTCTTGTAAAGAAACCTGGTAATTTTGCTATGAGGCTAGCTAGTATTTTGACAGCTTAGCTGTTTTTACTATTTCTTTTGGATATGCTTGATGCTTTGTCTGGGCACGTTCTGAGGGATATGACTGAGTGGAACTTAGTGTTTCCACAGTTTCTGATTTTTCAGGTTGCCTTACCTCTTGCCTCCCACGGCCCCACTGGAGGCACAGACCAGCTGTAATCACTAACCCCATAACAAAATAAGTATGTTAATTTTTTACTTCCTCTGAACAGGTTATTTCTAATCCGGTGAACCATCACCTAGCCCTGCTTTGAGGCAAAGAACTCTGGGGTGAAGGATCTTCCCGTCATTCTGGGAGAGAACATGAGGGGTGACCTGGAGAATGATTGGTGAATACATGACCAACTGTATCAGGTAGAGAAACCATATCTGTCTGGGCCAGGTCGGAACTATTAACTCTGGCTTTGTCCTTTTTTATTTTTAGTAGAATTTTTGATATTAGAGGTGTCGGGGGGGAAATGCAAACATTAGACCAAACAACCACTGACGGTAAAAGGCATCCCTCATGGACTGGTGACCCAGCTTGCCTCTGGAGAAGAATTGGACGCATTTCTTGTTCATGGCCATAGCAAACATATTTATCTGAGAGGTGCCCCATTGTTGAAATAAGTTGTGAATTATGATGGAATCTGTCTCCCATTCGTTGTCTTGAGAAAAGTGCCTGCTGACTGCATCCGCAGAAGGTAAGCTGTTGTGATGATGATCTGATTGTGAATGCACCAATTCCAAAGCTTGACAGCTTTGTAGCAAAGGGTGGGGGATCTTGCCCCTCCTTGTCGGTTGCTACAGAACATGCATGACATGTTGTCATAATGACCTTTATATGTTTGCCCCCGATCAATGGTAGAAATTGGAGACAAGCATATCTAACTGTCCTGAGCTCTAGGAGGTTGATATGCACAGTCGCCTCTGGAGGTGTCCATTTGCTCTGACCATAGGGGTGTCCAGATGCGCTCCCCAACTTAGGAGGCATGTATCCATTGTTATAACAACTGTCAAGGGAAGGGCAGGTAAAAGGGACTCCTGCGCAGACATTGGGAAGGTATTTGCACCAATTGAGAGATTCCTTTACAAAGGTGGATTTGGGCATTAGTGTGGCTAGACTGTGTCTGCTCAGTGAATAAACAGTCCTGGGCCATCCTTGTGTAACCCTTCTGCCCATTAGAGTTGGCAGCAACAAGGGCCGGGTTCAATATCTAGGGGATCCATTCCAATAACACCATGCAAACCGGCTCGAGCCCCCACCCAGTGACCTGGGACAAATATATACCACCCCTGCTGGGCGCCTCCAAGAGGCAATACTTCCCCTCTGGCAAGCACATAGTCTGAGTGTAGCAAAAGCCTTTTAATAACAGAGAGAAACAATGTGGCATTATGTTGGGGAAACACCACCATCAGGATTCACAACACAACCCATGAGCAAAAAACCCACCCCAAGCAAATTGGGACATGCCCTTTCCCTTTGGTTCTTGAGTCCAGCAACCCCAAATCACCCAAAGTCCCAAAAGTCCAATGACCCAAAAGTCTCTGTCCCTGGTCAGGGCAGCCCCAGAGTTCGAAAGTTTATCTGCAGAGCTTTACCTCCCAATCTGGGTGGAGATGAGGGCGGGGGTAAGAGGCACCTTACATGATCTGAAGCTGACCGCCCCACAGCTCCATAGGCCTTCACTCCGCTCCACCAGCCGCCCCACAAACTGCTTTGCTCAGCTTCGCTCTGCGGCCCACAAGCAGCTCCCGCCATCCCACAAACTGCTCTGCGCCCCGCTAGCAGCTCGCGCCATCCTATCAACTGCTCCCCCAGCCTGTCCACAAGGCACTCCAGCCGTCCCACAAACTGCTCCACAATATATCTTCAGGCTCCCCCACTACTTAACACAACGCTCAGTGATTTCAGCTCTTAGTCAGTTCAGCTCTTTGGTGAATTCAGCTTGTAGTAGGGGAGCCTCAGTGCTGGTGCACTATTAGCCCAAAGTGAGCTCAGCAGCATGTAACTAGACTCCTAATGAAATCAAAATTAGCTCTGATATTCCACAGTGAAGAGAGAAGGAAGTGCAATTAGCATCTAAGGCCCTCACCAAGAGGCCCATACTACCAAGCATTAATACTTGTCCCCAGCCTCTCTCAATTCACAGAGTTTTGGAACCCATGACCCTTGCCTAGCGAGTGCTACTTAGTTGATGGTGAGTCCCTCCATCATAACAAAAGGCCAAGTACAGTTCCCATAATCAGGGTAATAACAATTTATTCTTCCTGCCCCAATAACAGAGACACTGGGGATCCCACAGCAGCCAAAGTGACCATTTGGGCAGCTATGGCCTCATTGTAGGCGGGGTGGGTGTGCCTATGCAAATGAGATCAGCCCCTGAAGTTCTTTTCCACAACTTGCCACACCTCACCACCAGATGTCAGGGTGGAGCTCATCCTGACACTGCTTACATCTAGAAGCAAAGCACCTGCAGTCTTGCACTGTCTATAATGAAAGTACCAGCTGCCATATGTCTCAACAGCCAAAGACAATTCTTGACAGGTGTCTGAGGGCTTCTCTTGGATAGCTTGACTACACGGGAAAGGGCCACAAATCTTGCATCAGGAGATAAGCGCCTATGAATTCTAACCTTTGTAAGGGATCAAGGTGGATTTTTGAATGTTCAGTTGTAGGTCCAGTGCGAGGAAGAGGTGTCTGGGTTGGCAAGTTGCCCTTACAGTTTTATCCTGGGAGCAAACTTTTAGAAGCCAATTGTCTAGGTAAGGAAACACCAGAATTGCTTTTCTGCGGAGGTGTGCCTCTACTAAAGACATGACCTTTGAAAAGATCTTTGGAGCAGATGAGAGGCCAAAAAGGAAACACCTTATATTACAAATGGTCCTGACTGACAGTAAAACATAAGAACCTTTTGTGAGATGGGTGGATTAGTATGGAAATGTGTCTTGATGATTGAGAGCTGAGAACTAATCTCCTTGAGCCAGAGATGGAATTATTGCTTCAAGGTTGTGACCATTTTGAATCTTTGTGCTTTTACAAGTGTGTTGAGTAGCCTTAAATCTAGGATGGATCTTCAACTGCCATTCTTTTTTTGGAACCAGGAAGTACCTGGAATAAAACCCCTCCTCTGTGCTGCATGGGAACCGGTTCTATAGTGCCTAAGTGTAGGAGAGAGTTTGTTTCCTGTCTTAAAAAGGTGCTTATGAGAGGTCCCTGAAGAGGGATGGGGAAGGGGAGTTGGCAGGCAAAAGTGAAGTGGATGGAGTACCCTGTGGAGATGATCTCCAAAACCCACTTGTCTGTAGTAACCGATTTGCAAGCAGGCTGGAAGTGGTAAAGAGTTGCTGAAAGGAGGCAGGCAGGTGAAACGCTGCAGTTGGTATGAAAAGGGACGGCAGCTCAGGACCTCCACCCCTCCATCAAAATTGGTGTTTTGAAGCAGAGGTTTGTGAGGTTGGGAAGTGGATGCTTTTTCTCTCTGGAACCTCTGTCTCTTGAATTGAGGTTCATATGATCTCTGGGCACCTGAGAATTGAGTGGGATCTCTGATGTCTGGGACCTATTAACTTTTCTCTTTTGGATGTGCGTATAGCTCTCCAGAGAACGTAAAGTGGTCCTCGACTGCTTACATGTGCAGAAACTTGTCTATAGTGTCAGTGAATAGTTTAGTGCCCTCAAAAGGAAGGTCTTCAACAGTATTCTGGACCTCCTTTGGAAATCCTGAGAGCTGAAGCCAGGAGGCCCTCTTCATAACTATTGATGTAGAAATCAAATGTTCGGCGGTATCAGCAGCGTTGAGAGAGGCCTGCAGAGATGTTCTGGTGAACAGCTGGCCTTCTGCACTAATTGCCTTCTGTGTTCTTCTGGTAGAAGCTCAATAAGGAGTTCAGCCTGGTAGTTGGTAATTCTGAATTGTAAAGTAGCTGACAAATACGACTTTCTACCAAGTAGTTGAGGTGCTTATGATCTTTATCATTGGGTGTAGATTTAGCATGGTGTTGCCCTTCATGTTCATTAACCTCCTCGAGCATCAAGGAGCTGGGAGAAGGATAAGAAAATAAAAATTCTGAGTCATTAGAAGGAACATAATATTTTTTGTCTGGTCTCTTGCATGTGGGTGGAGTTGAGGCCAGGCTGTGCCAGATAAGCTTTATAGGTCCAGGAAGACCTTGTTAACAGGCAGGGTGATGCGGGCAGATAAAACTGTATGAAAGATGTCAATCAACTTATGATGTGGTTCTTTAACTTTCTCAAGAGGGATCTGTGAAGAAACCACGACCCTCTTAATAAGGTCCTAAAATTGTTTAAAATCATAAGCCCAGGATGGTGGAGGTGGCATAATCGCTTCATCTTGGGATAAAGAAGAGATGTTGACTGATGCAGAGGTCTCTTCATCAGCCCTATCTTCTTGTTCCTCAGAGGTTCTTCCTGAAGTTTCTGTTTCCTAGAGAGAGAGGGTGATAAAAGTTGTCTCTCTCAGCCCTAGAGAATTGCTGACAGTAGGCCGCATAGGGGGCCCAGTATGGTCAAGGGGGTGGCGCATATGGCATAGGTGGAGGCATCTATGGGTGCTCATATCAGCAAGATGGTGGCTGTAGCTACATCGGTCATGAGTGAGATCAACTTCCTTAGAGACGTCTGGAAAAGCGCCTCTATGGGAATGGATTGGAGTGCTATGGCCAGATATTAGAGCGTCCAAAGCAAGATTTTCATCAGAATCCTCCTCTCCCAAGTCATGCTGAAGTGGTGGAGCAGCAGAAGAAACTTGAGGTACAATTCTCAGCACCAGATGCATGTCTGGGAATCTAGAGGGCTTCAGTACCAAGAACTGTGAGTCAGGTGTCTTGGACACAGCCAAGTCTTGCGGAAAATGAAACTCCCGCAGTACTGAGTGTGTTGTCCGTACCGTATCCATGACCTGAGCTGAAATAATGGTAGCTGAGGGAGTTGATAGTACTGTGAATCTTGAGTGGTCCAAGGGGAGTTGAGCCAGAGTGGTCTTTTTCGATAGCGAGTGTGAAGGGGTAGAGCCTTTTTTGCCGCCTTGCTCCTTACAGTACCAAGGGTCTATCAGAGCCTGACATTTTGGAGTCTCTAGATTTAACACTGTCCTTGGTACTGAGGAACCAGCAGTCTCATGCATACAGTGTCAGAGACTGATGGGAGCCAAAGTGGCTGGAGTCACTGTTGACCTCATCTTCTTTGAGGTAGATTCCCTTCTTGGAGAACTCGGGGCATGGTCTTTGGAAGTCTTATGACAGGAATCTTAGGCCTTCTTCTTAGATGCCCTTGAGGAGTATGGCTTGGAGATAGTAGAGGTGGCCAACTTATTCAGAGACTGACAAACTGTAGGGTCTCCTGGCCTGGATCAAAGTCTGGGATCAGCAAGCTCTCCATCCTAAGGAGTCAAAGTTTGATCTCCGTGTTTTTTCTGGCTCTAGATTTTAATGCTAGACTGAAGTTTCCCTTTGAGATTCCCCAAGGCAACAGATGCACCAGAAGTGTCAGTCACTCACCACGATTGTCTCCTGGAACAACGGGCAGCATTTGAAACCTGTCAGAGCCAGGCATGCCCTTCTAGGAGTGTAAAACTCCCAGGTAGGAAGAAACTATATGACAATTTTTTTTTGAAACAACTATAATAAACTACTGTAAGAGCTGAGGGGTCACGGCTAAAGTAAAATTCAACACAGACAATTGTGAAGGCTCCATCTCAGGCCAAGGCAGTTGAGAAGGAACTGAGGGCACTTTGCCTGCACAACACTATATAGCAACAATGCAGAGTACAAGACTGAGTAACCCGTATGCGTGGGCCAAACAGACACTATGAAATTTCTGATCAAGAGCACAGGAGCTGCAAACACACCTAGAATGGAGCACCCATAGGGACACTACTTGGAGAAGAATGGTTACTTATGCATGCTGACCTACTTATATGCGCACAGACTTACTATGATACATATCCGGCACCACGCTAATGTCGTGTACATATGTGCATAACCTATGAGCTTGTAATGTAATTTGTGGACTACCTGTGTCTGTATGCTAATTGATATTTAAGAGCTATGTGCTCATTTACAACATCTGTAGATCTATACTTGTACAGCTAATGCTGTACTTAATTGTGGGGCAGATTCTATAATCTTTATTCAAGTGGAGTATCACTTATGTGATTTGTGTTACTTACATCAATGGGACTATGCATATGCCTGCTACTTAGGAAGTGACAGAATATGTCCTGTGGCTCTAAGGTAAGCCTTTGTAATACAAGTACTTATAGAGAAAATAAAACCAAGTGATGTGTAAGACGACTACCGAAAATATTATCATTTAAGAATGGCTACCACCACATACCTCTGACTCAGTTCATCCAGAGGCCTGTAGTATGATACAATTAGGCTCTCATTTTCAGTGGGTGAAGATTTGGGAGTTCAGCAAGAAAAACCCCATGGAGGGGCCTAATTCTGCCATCCTTAAACTATGATCAGTCCCATTGATTTCAGAGAGCCTACTCTCAGAGCAAGGTGGTATTCAGTGCAAAGGTGGCAGAATCAGGGCCTAGTATCACAGGAACATAATTTGTGTGCAAATTAAGGAGGAAATGGATGAGATGTAGCTAAATTTAAAAAACCACCTTGCTGGAGTTAAAATAAAATTCTAGGACTCTTGCTTTTTAGATAAGGCCTTATGCTCCAAATTTCTTTTAAAATTAAGTTTTAATCTGAGAATTAAAAAGTCCTGCAGGATTTAGCACTTAAATTCCTGTATGCAAGGTGCTGAGCTTTCTTGCAAGATACTTTGAAGTCAATAAGAGGAGAGGGAGCTGTGCATCTCAAAGGAGTCTTAATAGCTGTGCCACGCTTGCTCTCTGAACTTGCCAGTTAAAGGTACGTCTCCATATCTTAGAATCTAGCTACGAGATCCTTTCTTGCAATTGTAGATGAGAAATCTCTGCTCCTGGAAAATACTGATTTTTAAATGTAGTTCAGCCACACAAGAGAGCCCAACTCAAAAATAAATTGATCCTGCTGCTATAAATCAGTCTCTGATTTATATTAGTATTTCTTATAGAAACAGTCATTCCTCTGTTAAAAGTAAAAAGAAAAGGAGTACTTGTGGCACCTTAGAGACTAACCAATTTATTTGAGCATGAGCTTTCGTGAGCTACAGCTCACTTCATTGGATGCAACTGATGAAGTGAGCTGTAGCTCACGAAAGCTCATGCTAGGGACCGAATGGCTAGGCAGCAGTTCTGCGGAGAAGGACCTAGGGGTGACAGTGGACGAGAAGCTGGATATGAGTCAGCAGTGTGCCCTTGTTGCCAAGAAGGCCAATGGCATTTTGGGAGGTGGTAGAATCTCCTTCCTGAGAGGTTTTTAAGGTCAGGCTTGACAAAGCCCAGGCTGGGATGATTTAACTGGGAATTGGTCCTGCTTCGAGCAGGGGGTTGGACTAGATGACCTTCAGGAGTCCCTTCCAACCCTGATATTCTATGATTCTATGCTCAAATAAATTGGTTAGTCTCTAAGGTGCCACAAGTACTCCTTTTCTTTTTGCGAATACAGACTAACATGGCTGTTACTCTGAAATCTGTTAAAAGTGTTAGAGCATTAACTATCCTCAGCTTTGAGTTAGGGCTCTTAATTGCTGGCTAAAACCGATTTTTGTGGGGATTACTACTATGAACATAAATGTTCCAAATTAAACTATATGGCATTTGTTATCAGGCAGACTAAAATGAGACACTGCTAATATGTTCAGACTATATCTAAGCTAAGTAAATAAATGGGAATTTTGCAAACTTATTGTACAAGTACTTTCCAGAGAACAACAAATATTTATAAAGCCACTTTCTAATTGTTTCTTTGCCATAGCCCTGAAACAAATTGATCTGAGTAGATCAAAATACACTGAAAAAAGTTGGTGTCCTACTTAGTTTCTCTGTTATAAAAGAAAGCTAAAAATAGACACTATACCCATAACAAGACACAAACATCTAACGCTGTTGCAGTTCACCAAACCGTTGAGTACTGTTGTCCTAAAAAACCTAGGATTATATAATATTTCTCTAAACCCAAACTGGTAATTTATGTTTTGTTGTCTTAAGGTTATAGATGCAACCATTACAATTTTTATTATAAAAATAAATTTAAAACATTAAAATTGAAGTGTACAATTCCATAGAAAAATGAACTTTAGTTCACAGTTCTTTGTGTGGAAGGCTCAGAAGAGGCTAAGCCATGGAGGAGCCAGAGGAATATTCAGTATTTACTGTTGCTTCTTTTTCTTCATATCTTGGCGGTAATTCAGATGAAAGATGCAGAGTAGGTAAGATGTCTGAAGATGAACTGCTCCCAGGAATTGCATACGGCGGTTCGTACTCTCTAACGGAAACCATTCCTTGAACGTGTTCAAGTTGTGCCCTGTAAAACATTACACATTAGTACATTCCAATCTCATTTATACACTGAGCCAAATCATACTTGAGTTTTACACATGCACATGTAGTGTGGGTGAAGCCGGTCTTTAAGCTGCCTTTTTTTTTTTTAAATTGGTTCACCACAAATACACATCTGTTTGTTATACAGATGGCATGGTTTACTAGTATGGCCTTTCCGCATTTCCTAAAGAAGAGGTCTTTTTATATTCCCCTGACAACACTGCATAGAGCAGAATTGCCACTTGGGAATGGGAGAGATTTTCTCATCTCTTCTCCTTTGTTCCTTTGCCCCCCTGCCTTTTCATAATCTACTATGGCCCTACTTTCCCCTTCCTTATAATAGTTATAAGTTCTAAAACCCCAATTACTGAAATGACAATACTTTGTACTCTGAGATCCTCAGATGAAAGGTGACTTACAACTTTTAATTAAGCCTCCCAAAAGCCTTTGAAGTAGTTAAATAAATAGTAGTATTCTCATTTGACAGCCAGGGAAACGGAAGCAGAGAAAGGTCTCTGGATTGTTCAAGTTCACACAAGTCAGCAAGTCAAAAATAGAACACAGGCATCCAAGTCCCTTGCTGCAATCAAGGTAAGAATATTTTAAAATTAAGGTAAAATATCAGAAGGAAGAAATTCAGGGAGTTACTAGAAAATTTTGTAGATGTCAGACATAAAATCAATGATGGTTAAGAGAGTGTTTTCCTAGCTACACTTCAACCCATGAGTTAAACATCGCAGATTCTAGAAAATAAACATGAAGACTATCTTACCCATTATTTACAATACTGTCGTACGAGGGAGGATTTTCACTCATAGGCAGCTCTGTGGCAAGTGGCTTATGAGTTACATGTGGTGATAGAGAGTCAGCAAAATAAGGTGGTGGGAGGGGTGGGAATGTCATTACAGCATCACCTAAAGAGAAAAAAATTAATTAGTGACATGAAAATTCAACTCATTTCCTGATCCTCATTGTAACCTAAGAGATATTCATACTAGTGTAGTATAGTATTTGTGCTTATCTTCTTTATAGATACAGGCACCATGTTCATGCATACTTTAATTGTTCTGACATTCCTTGGTGTAGAGGACAATTTTATGTACACATTCTGGGAGGATTTTTACAATGTAAGAGATTCATCTTACTAAAAAAAAAAGCAGCCATAAAAAAAAGTTCCATCTCGCTAAAGGACACAAATCCCTTTACTGTTGACTGCAGAACCTACGAGCAGACAGGCTCACGTGTGTTCTCTAAATACAGAGCAAGAGCTATTAGCACACTTTCTATCTGAGATTTTATACCATGCTCATCACTATAGTACGCATGTGCCTAGTTCTCCGTGCCTGCCTAAAATGTTGGTTTTATAAAGTACTGTGCATACCTGTAACGATGCTATAAATAAAAATGTTCAATGCTCTGCTTAACAATTCATATTGGTTTAATTTTTTCTTCAAATGTGCTGTATTTCCTCTGTTAACAAATTATCAGGAAGTTCCTTGCTTTCTAAGATTTATATGTTCTTAAGTGCTTATTTATACAAAGAGGTAATAACTGCACTTATACCATTACTATATCTTGCAACTTGATTGCCTGTTAAGGAGCAACATGCCATTATTAAATGAAATGATTTTATAACTGTCGGCACAAATGGTGATTTCTGATAGTTACAATTTCAGAACAATCAAACCAGTGTACCTATAGTTGCATAACTAATAAAGACATTTTAGATAACATTTTCATAGTTGAAGGCACAATACTAATAGAATTCATATTATAAGAAAGCAGTACACGTTATATACTAAACTGTAATTATGCAGTGCTTAATCTGAACACTAATTAGTGATAATGTTATGAAGTTGGACAATGAGTATGGTCTCTCTTATTCAGAACTTTGCATTTTGTGGGGGTTTTAGTGTTTTTAATGGACAGCCAACAGTCAGCTAGTTCTCTTAATTAAACAGCTGCAACAACTACTTCCCCTCTGCCCACTCCACTTTTTGTGTCTTTGCCTCTTAAGTTTTCTATGTAAAACTCAACCTCTGTTCTTGCAAGGTGTTTCAATCTTTTGATCCATCCATCACCTCCCCAAAAATCATAGTGTTTAGGCAACACCTGCCTACCCAACATTAACATTGATGTTATTACATGAACTTGCTTTGCACACAGGGTGCTCCTCATATATTTGTTTTGTCAGCTTATTCTGAAAGTAGTGCACTTAAGGAAGACAACAGAATTTAGATCTTTTCAAACAGGTTGTAGGAGAGGAAGTGATTGTTGGCTTACTAAACACACACACAAGGAGCATCTTGCAAAGACAGTTCATAAAGCAAATTAATACTGAAGTTGAGCAGGGCATGTGTTGCCAAATACAATGATTCTGGTAAAGTGATGGAACCAACAGACTTGCGCACCATGATCCTGCAGCAATCCACATTTTAAGTCTATGCTTGATCCTACAGTGTTTGTATATTTTACTTTTCTTAGAACTCTCCACATATAAGAGTGTGTGTACTAGTTTTGCTTTCTCCCCTTCAAAGACTATTTTCTTAAATTGCAATTCTTCTACAACTCTCTCACTCAACTCTACAACTTCTACCCCGATATCTGGTGTCAGCCTCTCAAACCTTCACTTTTTCCTATTAAGCATCAGGTTAAATAGTCCTTATGTCAGGATGACGAAGGCAGGATTTTGTGTGCAATGGACTTCAGTTCTGATCAATCAGGTAGCAGTTGAGCAGCATAGTGGTTAATTTGTCACCCATTCCTTCTGACCACTAAAAATGTAGTTTAAAACTTACAAACCGTATTCATCCAGAATTAAAATGGTGACACAAACAGTACAAGCAGTACCCTCTGCATCTGAATCATTGCAGTCCTATTTCAGGGGACAAGGTAACAGGCCAGAATTCAAAGCTAAACTGCATTTTCAATATAGTAATAAAAAAAGCCATGACACCTACAATTTACAATGCCTATTCCATTCTCTGGAAAAGGAAGTAGGATTGGAATTACTTATGCCAGATAGTGTGATTTCTTCCACATTTGCCTTTGGAGGTTTTTTGTAAGTCAAAAGGCAGTTTGCCCCTGAAGAAAGAAGACTGAATTAACTACAATTTGAATGTTTCAGATGTAAAAGGCAACATGTTTCTCATTTGGTATGTTAAACCACACACACAAAATAGGAACTAGCGTACAGGTCAGTAAAACTAGCTTTCAAATTTAAAGTATATGCAAATCATTTACATACCTGCTGTAACTTGAAATGATTCTGGACTCTGAGGCTGTTCTCCATTTTCAGAGGATTCTTGGCTGAGATTTAAATTGGTTTTCTTTTTAATATGAGCTATTACGAAGAAACTTAATCCAATAAGCACAATCAAAGGACCCATGATTTGAAGAGGCAGAAATCCACAGCCTGAGAGTTCAACATCAGAAGTGCTGGTTTGATTATACTGTAGGCTGTGCCTTCCTGGGCTACATCCAGGAACCCAAATGCCCAGGAAACTAATTAGCACTCCACTAGTTAAAAACAAAAACCCAAAGATAAGAAACTGGGCAACCTGACAGTTCCCTTGACAAAAAATGAGGCTGTACACCTGCTCACCTTGCATCTGTCTCTGACTTAGGTACAGCCTAGCTCTTGATTGTGCCAATAAGACACAAACTAATCCAACAACAACAACCACAGGCCCAGCAATCTTAAGGGCCCTGTTGCAATCACTGAAGGTTCCAGATGGGCAAGTCTGTAAAATAAAGACTGAAAGCAGAAATCCAGTGCATAGCAATGCAACTCCAAAAACAAAAAGGAAAAAAAACTTCCTATGATGTCCATTATTTCCTTCCCCACCAGGTCTGGAAACAGCAACTGCACACATTACAAAAACGTCTCTTTATGCAAAGGAGAAATATATCGTCTCCTGATAGTGTTCAGAGAGAAAGAAAACTGCTGCAGACCTGTGAACACAAATATATAAACTGAAATGAGAGAATATGTAGGTAACTACATTGTGTACTTTTCTTCTGCACTTATTACTCAGCCTATCCAATGGTTTAAAGCCAGTATATCCCCAAACAATTTCATTTTAGAATAAAAGCTTCATGGAAATGGACATGGGTTATAAGACAGATAAAGGGAGATCACTGACTTAATATTTATACCCAAAGCAATTGTAATAGCTCAGTAAATAAAAGATTATTATTAAGGGAACAATTAATAATATTTATCCAATTCTAGTTCAAAATGAGGTCACTCTGTGAGGGATGTACCTTAAAAGAAAAAAATCACCAAGTTTCCCTCCAACCTGCAGAAGCCCCTGAGGTAGGGGCTGATGAGACACACTTAGAAAGTCATCGGTATAAGAAAGGGAGACATAATGAGAAGGGAGGGTTGGGAGAAAGTCCGGCCTTTGTGGGCAACTAGGGAGCTGAACATCACACTGAGGATTGGAGCTATCATTCAAGAGAAAGAATTGGGACGGAATGCAGGGGTGGTCCTTCCCCGCTTGCTAGAAGAGAGCTCTGATTGGAGGGAATTTTGCTGGGGATAGAGGACAATTTTTGAGGGATAGAGGACATTTACCAATAAAGCTTCAAATGTATTACCTACTTAAAGCATGTGGATTTGTTGCTCCTCCTTCAGCCAGCTGACAGACATGTCAGCTCTTTTCCCTAAAAGTATTTCCTGTCCCAATATAACTGAAGGAGCTAGGACTTTTCTTTTAGCATCGTCCATAGGGTCGGCCTGGGCACCCCCTGGAGTCATGCCTTTATGGCACCCAATATAGAGCCCTGCCAACCCCTCACCCCCTCAGTTCCTTCCCACCACCAGTGATGGCTAGCTGGAACAACTGTTGCTCTTGCTTTGCAAGCGCGTTTGACAGTGTCCTCTTCACTTTTCTTTCTTAAATAGTTGTAAATAGTTCATTAGTTATTAGTTACAGTTAGTAGGTAGTTGGGGGGGGGCCCCCCCAAGAGTCACGATAACATTTCCCCCCAGTTCTGGGGTATGCCCTGGTCTCCAGTGTTCAAACTCTGGAGGACTGTGGCAAGTTTATGCTGAAGAGTGACCCACACTCTTCTTGTCTACGGTGCCTTGGGGAGAGGCACCAAAAGGACAAGTGCAGGATCTGCAAGGGTTTTTGCCCTAGGACCCTTAAAAGACAGGGACCAAAAGACTCAAGATCCTCCTAATGGAAGCAGCACTTTGACCGCATTCTGACCTGGGATCTGCAGAGCTCACGCCGAGCACTTCCATGTCAGTCCGAAGTGATCTGGCCCCGACAGTGCGCAAGCTGGTGTGGAGCAAGGACTCTAAGGACTCCTGGCACCGCCATGGCGCCGCACATAAGAAACCCTCTGCAGTGTGGCACCGTGCTCAGTGCCACAAAGGAAGAAAAGGCCAGATAGGGGTCGCTCTCCCCCTTTAAAGACCAAGGGACCTGAAGCATCAAAGCACACCTTGAGCCAGGCAGCTTTGTCTCTCCAGCCTTCCAGGATCTCGTCGACTCCTGCCCCATCTGGGGTTCAGTCGAGTCTGAACCCTCAACGGTCCCTGGACTGCCAAGGTCATCACCTCCATCTCCCCTTGACTCCTGAGGCATTTGAGGCACCCAGTGACCTTATACGCCTCACTGCGCCGTCCTCCCAGCAGAGGAGAGACAAGTCACCGATGACTGCATGGCCCGAAGTCCAATTAAGGGATAAACCCAGCAATGATGGCGTGCTGATCCCTATCTCCAGTGCACTTCTCTCTGGCATGGCCCACCCATACGGAGGAGCTGCACTAGTCCCCGACCTCTTGGCACTGCTTTCCAGAGGCCCAGAGTACTGCTCCTCCGTGGTCCTCCTACTCAAAGACCTTGGAATCGGAATCCTATCGGTCAGATAGGACCAGGAGGTCCAGATCCCACCATGACCACCCGCCCTACCCGGTACCATGGTCTCCGCAGTGGCAACCATCTATGCAGTGGCCCTTTTGGACACCCTGGGTGTATCACCAGTGCCAGGGACAGGTCCAGTACCCAAGGTCCAGGTCAGCATCGGTGTCCTCCTTCCTCCCCGCAGGCACCACTGGGTCCACTGACAGCACCACCACCGATAGAAGCGCCACCAACACTGCTGTTGTCACCTACAGCTCTGGTGCCGACCTGCCAATCAGCGGCACTGCTGGCAGCCGCAGCATTGGTACCACTGGCATCAACGATATCGGCACCGCCGGAATCAACATCTTCGGTGCTGTCTGCTTCGGCACCGATTTTTTGGCCCCCAGGAGCCCTGGCACCACAAGCTCTGGAATACCGCATGCCGCGAGACCCATGGGGCGCTGAGGGGTGAGCAGGGCCTGCTGCTAGGCCTCTCCTCCTCATCCTCCCCAGATGAAGTGGTGGCAGGGACGGTGACGGCCCCAGCCCTGGAGGATATCAGGGTCATCCAGCAGCTCCTACGTCATGCTGCCCAGAACCTGGGCATACAGGTGGAGGAGGTCATGGAGGAATCCAACCCAGACATCGACATTCTCGCACCCTCTGGTCCCTCCCACATCACCTTGCCCTTAATAAGGATGATTTCAGAGACAACAAAAACCCTATGGCAGACCCCTGCATCTCTGGTCCCTACAGCCAAGAGGAATGAGAGGTGGTACTTTGTCCTTTTTAAGGGATACAAACACTTATACACCCACCCACCCCCCGACTCCCTCGTGGTTGATGTGGCCAATAAGCGAGAGTGCCAGGGCTTCCGGGGACCCTCCCCTAAAAACAGGGAGGCAGTGGTGGAAGAGGGAAAACTGGTCTCCCGAGCTTTCCTGCAGGTGGCATTGGATGCAGCAGATGCAGCCTCGTGTAGTATGGCAATGGGGGTTGTAATGAGGAGAGGTTCCTGGTTGCAAGTCTCTGGTCTGCCCCATGAGGTCCAACAAACAATCCAGGACCTCCCCTTTGAGGGTTCGGCCCTTTTTGCCGATAAGATGGATAAAAGACTCCATAGTCTAAAAGACTCCAGGGCCACCCTTAGATCTTTGGGCTCCATACACTGGCCACCCAACACAGGCACTTCTGGCCACAAGCTCCCTCTAGGTTCTACCAGCCTCAGAACTGCCAGGACACTCCTTGTAGGAGGAACAAGAGTTGCAGAAGGAGGCAACACCCCTCCTCAGGCCAGGGCTCACGCCAGCCCAAGCCAGTGCCTGGCCCCAGACCACCCTTTTGAAAGTGCGGTTGAGGACGGTGCACCAGTACTGCAGCTGGATCCAACCTCTCTTAGCTTTTTGTCCCAACTATCCCCTTTCTACTGTGCATGGTCCCGTATCACCTCGGACCGCTGGGTGCTCTGCACAGGAGAGAGGGGATATGCCATCGAATTCTGGGCCTTTCCACCCACCTTCACCATCCCTCTTCCGGGATCCCTCTAATGAGCAACTTCTTATACAGGAAGTGCACTCACTCCTCTCGGTAGGGGCAGTGGAAGAGGTTCCTCAGGAGCAAAGGGACAAGGGCTTCTACTCTTGGTAGAAGAGCCAAGGGTGGTCTCAGGCCCATCTTGGACCTGCGGAAACTCAACAAAGTTCATCAAGAAACTCAGGTTCCGCATGGTCTCTTTGGCCTCCATTATCCCATCATTGGATCCAGGAAACTGGTATGCCGCCCTCGATTTGAAGGATGCAGACTTTCACAAAGCGGTAATTCCACCCCATAGAAGATACCTCAGGTTTGTGGTGAACAACAGCCACTATCAGTTTACTGTCCTCTCATTTGGCCTGTCAGCAGCACCTTGGGTGTTTACCAAGTGCATGATAGTCATTGCGGCGTTCCTGCACAAGCAAGAGGTAGAGGTGTTCCCATACCTCGACGACTGGCTGATCAAAGGCCACTCCAGACCTCAAGTGGAATAGCAAGTCAGCTTCATAAGAAGGACGTTCATTGAACTGGGTTTCCTTCTAAACGAGGCCAAATCAACACTGTCCCTGGTGCAGAGGATAGAGTTTATAAGGGCAATGTTAGACTCAACTCAAGCCAGGGTATACCTCCCAGAAGCCAGATTTCAGTCACTGGGCGACAAATACGGGGCCTCAGGCAGTTCCCCACCACTACAGCAAGGAACTGCCTGAAACTTTTGGGGCATATGGCCGCTTGTACCTACATAGTACAGCATGCCAGACTCAGGCTTCGCCCGCTCCAGTCATGGCTAGCGTCAGTATATCGACCAGCTCAGGATGCTTTGGACAGCACCCAATACTAGACTCCCTCCTGTGGTCACTTGACCCACAGGTAGTATGTGCAGTAGTCTCCTTCACCGGCCCCCAGCCATCCCTCTCATTAGAGACAGATGAGTCAGATCTCGGATGGGGGGCACATTTGGGAGACCTCAGGACGCAAGGTCTCTGGTCTCAGGCAGATCTCGCTCTGCATATCAATGTCAGAGAACTGAGAAAGCGGCAAAGAGTCCTGTGGCACCTTATAGACTAACAGACGTTTTGGAGCATTAGCTTTTGTGGGTGAATACCCACTTCGTCGGATGCATGTGAACTGAGAGAACTGAGAGTGGCATGCCAGGCTTTCAGAGTCCATATATCAGGCAGATGTGTATCCGTCCTCACGGACAACACCATGGCGATGTTTTATATCAACAAACAGGAGTGCACGCTCCTCTCCCCTGTGTCAGGAAGTCCTCATGCTGTGGGACTTCTATGTAGCGCACTCAATACACCTGCAAGCATCATATCTCCCTGGGATACAGAACAAACTGGTGGACAGTCTCAGCCACTCTTTTCATGGCCACGAGTGGTCCCTCTGGCCGGACATAGGCAAGATCAATCTTCCAACAATAGGGCTTTCCCCAAATAGACCTGTTTGCCACACAACGCAACAGGAAGTGTCAGCTATTCTGCTTGTTCCTGAATCACAGCCCAGGCTTGATCGTGGATCCGTTCCTACTTCCATGGAGAGGCCATCTCCTATATGCATTCCTGCCCATCCCTCTCGTTCACAAGGTGCTCCTCAAGATCAACAGGGACCGAGCCCTTGTGATATTGACAGCTCTAGCCTGGCCATGCCAGCACTGGTTCACATCGCTCTTGGAAATGTCCGTGGCAACTCTGATCACCCTACCTAATCATGCAGGATCACGGCTGCCTCCGGCACCCAAACCTTGAGTCACTCCACCTCACAGCGTTGAAGCTCCATGTCCAGCTCTGATCAAGTCAGGCAAGTTCTCCTTGGCAGTAGAAAGCCCTCCAGAAGGGCAACATACCTTGCCAAGTGGAGCTAGTACTCCATCTGGTCGGAGCAGCACCATCAGTCTCCGACGTTCACCTTGGTGCCATTTATACTGGACTACCTCCTCCATCTTAAGCAGCAGGCACTGTCCCTGTCATCAATAAGGGTTCACTTGGCCGCCATTTCCGCCTTCCATCCAGGTGCAGACGGCTACTCAGTCTTCATGAATCCAGTGGTCAGCCGTTTCTTTAAAGGTCTCGACAGACTGCGCCCACAAGAACGACAGCCTATCCTGACTTGGGACCTTAATCTAGTCCTTTCCAGACTTACGGGTCCAACATTTGAGCCACTGGTGACATGCTCCCTGCTTTCTCTCTCATACAAGATGGCGTTTCTGGTGGCGATAACCTCAGGTAGGAAAGTGTTGGAGCTCAGGGCTCTTACATCAGAGCCCCCTTACACTGTATTAAATAAGGACAAGGTTCAGCTCAGACCTCACCCGGCTTTTCTCCCTAAGGTTGTCTCCCAGTTTCACATCAACCAGGACACCTTCCTCCCAGTGTTCTACCCTAAGCTGCACTCCAGCGGCAGGGAGCAGAGGCTTCACTCACTGAATGTCTGCAGGGCACTAGCCTTCTATATTGAGAGAATGAAGCTGTTCCAAAAGTCTGTCCAGTTATTCATAGCAGTGGCAGATACAATGAAAGGCCTCCCTGTCTCATCGCAACGTATCTTGTCGTGGATCGTATCATGAATTCTTGAGTGTTATGACTTGGCGAAGGTGCCCGCTCCGCCGACCGCCATGCACTCCACCAGGCTCAGGCCTCTTCAGCAGCATTCCTGGCACAAGTCCCCACACAGGAAATCTGCAGGGCAGCAACGTGGTCCTCTATACACACTTTCACAATGCACTATGCGATCACTCGACAGGCCAGAGAGGACGCAGCCTTTGGATGAGCTGTGCTCCAATCAGTAGACAGCTCCAACCCTACCTCCTGAACTTTGGCTTGTGAGACACCTGATTGGAATGGACCTGAACAAGCACTCGAAGAAGAAAAACCAGTTACTCACCTTCTCTTAACTGCTGTTCTTCGAGATGTGTTGTTCATGTCCATTCCAATACCCACCCTCCTACCCCTCTGTCAGAGCAGTGGGCAAGGAGGAACTGACGGGCTGGGGGGTTGGCAGGGCC
This sequence comes from Caretta caretta, assembly GCF_965140235.1. Lineage (NCBI taxonomy): Eukaryota > Metazoa > Chordata > Testudines > Cheloniidae > Caretta > Caretta caretta. Next base: position 50,069,262 of record NC_134210.1, read on the forward strand.
CTATATTGGATGCCATAAAGGCACGACTCCAGGGGGCACCCAGGCCCACCCTCCGAACGCTGCTCAGGGAAAAATCTCCTGGCTGACATGCACGCGGCGCGTACACACCTAATTGGAATGGACGTGAACACATCTCAAAGAACAACAGTTACGAGAAGGTGAGTAACCTTTTTTTCTGATCTGAAAAGTGAGTTTGTAGAGACAGCATGCTGAGGTTGCATGATTATTGATTCAAAAATCAGTGAGAAACGAATTTGCTCAGTTTATAAGTAATTTAAAAAATGTCTTTTCTAACTGTCAGCCCTTCAGACAATTTGGAAACTGAAAGTCAAGCTGGATCTTTCTTGTTCATGAATCAACAATAAATACTTTTCAATTGAAAGAACATTGTTGAACATAAAAGAGCCAAAACAAAGTCCGTCTCACTCTCCATTTGCTGTATTACCCCTACAGGGCTAAAACAAACAAAAACACACAACCCAGAGTAAATTAATATTTTTCAGTAGAATATGAAAACACAACTGGCAACAACAGGGAGCAAGTCTATTGACTAACTTGCCATTTTTACAAAGCTACTTTTAAGAGTAATACCACATTTCTGAGGGAATTAAAAAATAGATACAAAGTAACCAGATTACTTATTGTGGGCTGACAAATAATGAGAATTAGAGCAATACAGGACAGAGGCAAGGTAAAATACGTGATAAGCATACGACCAAAGAAAAGCAAAGGGACTGCAGACTTTGAATGTTTCCAAAGTAAGGCAACTTCAAGAGAGAAGGGGCTGTTTCTGTAGCTTATTGCAGGGAGGAACAAAGTCCAGCAGCTGTCTTGAGATACCAGAAGAAGTAGAAAAATCCAGCTAGCTGCTGTTAATTACACTGGCCAGTTAATTTGTAGACAGTCATTTCAAAGTCTGTTAAGTATTTCTTCATGATTCTGAGTGTGCTCTACCTCTTTATTAAGAACAGTCTGAGCAACTGTTTGCCACCAATAGGATCCTTGGCTATGTGGAATGCTTGAGACTTCCCTATGGATAGCAATGGACATGGGAAAAGCTTTACAGGAAGGGAAATTAGAAGGCATTTTGACAGAACTATAAACTGAAGACCTTGATCCCTTAGTTAGGAGTAGCTTTAGTACAACCTAAGTATTGGTGAAGCTGACCATTACATTGCTGGAGTAATACAAATTGGATTCATTTTTATTAATGATCTTCCTTGATTCTGCTAATCTGCCCTTCCCAGTAAAACTGTTATTGATAACTGTACCATATGAACCGTATCTGGATCCTCCTCTCTGGCCTGGTTAGGTCAGACCTCTCAGGATGACAAAGGCCTGGGGTCCCAGGCAGGGCCAGATTAACTCTCCTGTGGGCTCGGGGCTATTAGATTTTGTGGGGTCCCCGGGGGTTTGGAGTGGGGGAATGAGCTCAGGCAGGGGATTGGGGTGCGGGAGTGGGTGCAGCTCCTGCTGGGAGGTGGGCTCTGGGGTGGGGCCAGGGAGTCGGGCTGCAGCAGGAGGTTCGGGCTCTGGGTGGGAGTTTGGGTGCAGGAAGGGGCTCAGGGCTGGGACGGGGTGCAGGATCTGGGAGGGAGTTTTGGTGCAGAAGGGGGCTCCGGGCTGGAGTAGGGGTGCAGGAGGGGATATGGGGTGCAGGTCCGGCCAGGAGGCGCTTACCTTGGGTGGCTCCTGGTCGACAGTGCAGCAGGGCTAAGGCAGGATCCCTGCATGCCCTGGCTCCAAGCTGCTCTGCTCCCCAAGGTGGCCAGCATGACCAGCCCCCAGGCAGAGGGGCCAGGCCACTCTGCACAGTGCACGCTGTCCATGCCTGCAGGCACCGCCCCTGTAGCTCCCATTGGCCTCGGTACCCAGCCAATGGGAGCTGTGGAGCAGGCGCTAGGGGGCGGGGGCAGTGTGCAGAGAGTCCCTGAATGCCCCTCGCCTAGGGGCCGCAGGGGCACATCAGCAAGCTGGCACTTATGGCTCTGGCCCCAGGGAGGGCATCAAGGCTCGGGGACCAGTGTCTGGCCTGTGGTGCGGAGACTTGCTGGATGAAAAGAAACATTGGGCTGAGGCCCTGCAGGGCCCCACTTAGCCCGAGGCCCTGGGCTGCAGCCCCTAAAGCGCTTGCATTAATCCGGCCCTGGTCCCAGGACATAGTGGGTTATAGCCACGATGGTGAACCTTGCTCCATTAGCCAATTTTTCTCCCTAAAGTCTTTTTTTAAGGACCCGCAAAAGAGCAGAATAGCCCATTCCTTCATTGTTTTGTCCACCCACTAGGTTTAGTTTGTGACACATCAATTTTGGTTCACTCCTTTCTGATTCCAAGCTTTTCTTGTTTACCAAGCATGATAATAACAGTCTGAATTATATCAGTATGCCTTTTCATTTAGACTAATTCACTAGTCTGTCTGGCTCCCTTTTGTACCCCCCACCCCCCCGTCAACATTTGTTGTCATAATTTATTGTGACATCTTATGAACTTTCACTTACTTTTTACAGTTGAGCTCACAATTAGGGTAAAGTTGTAGGTCCAGTTATTACAACAGCCTCTATTATTATTTCTCTTTTTTCTGTCTGAATGATAAATCATGCAGGGTGTCAACATGTTAAACCCTATTGGGAGGATGAACGGTGATACTGTTATGCTGGAAGATGTTAATGGGTGCCATCAATTAGTTTGATCTATAGACAATTACATGGGTGCTTGCAACTGTGTGTAAGCGGGGGAATAGTCCTGCTCTTGTGGGGAACTTTCCTGGCTTCTGCACTACCCCGGTGAAGTGGGCTAGCGAAAGGATCCGAGTCCTCGCTTCCACTTCCTTTACCCAGTGGCTTCCCTGCCCCTGAGGACTCCCCTTCCACTCTCCTGTCTGGCAGAGTCCTCGTAACCCCAACAAGGCTGGGCCCAGGATTCCTGGGGGGGCTCGACCCCAACTCTGCTGTGGTCACCTAGGACAGGAGCTAGGGTCTCCCCACTCCGGGGTACTCTCTCTGCACTGGGCACTTCCCTGACGCACTGACCATTACATACACGTTAAAGCAAATGCAAGTTATTTAATCAACAATTAATTTTAAAAAGAATAAGGAAAAATGGGAAAGGTTAAAGGAAACACATCACCCCGCTCTGTGGCAGGGAACATCACAAACAGTGTCTCTGGAATGTCTGGGCAGTTCACAGTCTGTTCCTTGTAAGTCCCAGGCCGCCTTCTCAGGCCCTGGCTTTGCTGCAGGGATGCTGTGGGTTGGACACTTGCTCTGGTGGTGGCCACACACTCTCAGGCTCTAAGTGGTAGGGACCTTCTTCCCAGTGTTGCCCCCACCCTGTCGGGGTTATGATCCAAGCCTGGCCTGCAGAGCCTCTTGGCTGGGGCATCTCCCTGTGCTGGGCCCGCTGCCCAGGGTCCCCATCGCTCTCCCCAGCTGCTCACCGCACCCAGCTCTGGACTGCTCCAGCCCCAGCTGCACCACTCTGTCTCTGCACTGCTGCTGCTGCTCTGCCTCCAGCTCCCTGGGCTGCTTCTTTAGCCCATCTGCCTCTGGTTGCTACAGCTCTGCTCCCAGGACAGGTCTGCTCTGCAGGCTGCTTCTGTGACTCTGCTCCCGGCACTGACCTGCTTCCTGGGCTGCTTTTCTGGCACCTCTGGCTCTGGTTGCTGCAGCTCTCCTCCCAGGGCAAGTCTGCTCTCTCTGGGCTGTGCCTCTGGCTTTGGGGCTGCAGCTCTGCTCCCAGGACAGGGTCTGCTCTCTCTGGGCTGCTTTTCTGATCTTTCTGGATCTGGCACAGTTCTGCTCCCCAGCTTAGCTTAGGCCCCTGCTTTCTCCTTAGCTCAGCCCCACTCTGTCTGACACAAGCAATTCCAGCTCACACAGAGGACAGGACCTCCCTGGCCTCCTGACTCCCTGATTAGCCTGCTTGCCCTGTCATTCAGGCTAACCTGGAGCATTGGCCTCTCCCCATTGTTCCTGGGGGCTGTCAGTCTCAGGGTCCTGATTCCCCATCGACCCTTCCCCCTTTTTAGTACTAGGAGCTAGCAACTAAAACACCCCCACTGAATGTTAGTAAGGGGGCAACAGTCCCCTTACATGTGGCTCTGCTAACAGATGCCAGGGGCTCAATATGTCCCACATTTCACCCCTTCTGGTTTTCGGATTTCCCCCCCCAAAATTAATAGAGTTCTGCCCAGTGATGCCTAGAATATTTCCTGACTTTTTTTAATTGATTGGATGTGGTATTCTAAAGTAATTGTATTACATCCAAACAGAGAAGCGCCATCAAGTTGAGTATAGGGCCTCACAAGCTTCACCAATAACAAAAATGGCTAACTAGCTTTTCAGACTATGCTGTGTCTAACTATTTTTCTGTTGAAGCAGATTATATTATCAATTATAGTAGTGGGACAGTGGAATTAGGGAGAAACCTTCAATAAAATAATACTTTATTCATTTCCATCTATTTTTTTCCAGCACAAAATAGAAAATAAAGTGAAGTTAGGACAAAAGGAAACAATTTGAAATGAAAAAAATAATTCTAATTTAAAACCTCTTAAAGAGCCCATAAATTTGTTTTGACTACTCCGACACAGTGCCTCCTTCTCCTGCACTAATTTTGCTGTTACATGATTAAGTTGAAACACATACATTTAAAAATGGAGTTTGTACATATTTTCTTAATTTTTTCAGTACCACAAAAGAAGGAACATTCAGAACAGTCTGTTGTGGCTTTGCAGATCAAAGAACCAGATTCTATGCAGCAAAATCCAGAGGAGGACTAATTTCACTTATGCTACCACCAAACTTTAATGGTAAAAACATTGCATGATTAAGCTCTACTACTTAAGAGTCCCACCAAAAGAGTATTTTAAAAAGAATTATGCCCATAGCTGATTGTGTGCCTGACAGCATTTTCATCAGATCAGATGCCACCAGGTCCATGTGTATGCAAAAAAGTTTGCTCTCAACGTTCTTCTTTGGCTTGAGAGCAACCATGAAAATGTTCAGGCCAAAAACTGTTAAGACAAAATTGGTAGGGTGGGGTGGAAGTAGTTGAGTAACAGGGGAGAGGAGGGTGGATAAAAATCAATGATAAAAAAAAAATGGATTTTTTTAATTTAAATCAGATTTGTGAGGGGGAAAAAACCTATCTAAAGATAAAGATATATTATAACTCAAAGATATCTCATCATGGAATAGGGATTATAAATTCTAATGCTATAGTATGAGACAATATAGTCATGTAATGTTTAAGAAAAGTTTTGGAAATGAGTTCCAATAGTTCAAGAATTAGGGACCCAATCTTACGGGGTCCCAAGGGCTCCTGTATAGATTATTTAGGTTAATCTTTCTATCTACGCAATGGGACTCAGTGCTCAGTCTGGTCTCAAAGATACCATGCTGGGAGGGATAGCTCAAGTGGTTTGAGCTTTGGCCTGTTAAACCCAGGGTTGTGAGTTCAATCCTTGGGGGGGGGCATTGAGGGATCTGGGGCAAAAATTGGGGATTGGTCCTGCTTTGAGCAGGGGGTTGGACTAAATGATCTCCTAAGGTCCCTTCCAACCCTGATATTCTATGATCAGAGCTGCTTAGTTTTGCAGTTCTCAAACTGTGGATTTATGTCTCCAGAGATAACATACTTGTTAACATCAAAAATATGTTTAAACATATAAATAAATAAATAAATAAATAACTATAGAGAGGTGAGAAATAACAGACCTCAACCCTATTAAATAGTCCCTCTGCAATTTGTGTACAGAGTCAATCCCTTACCTCGCTCTAAAAGTTTCAAAAAGTTCAATGAATAGAAGATTGTTGGCGGCAGAATAGATCTGGACAAGGAGAAGAAGTCTGGAGATAAATGTGAGAAGGGAGGGACCGGCAGTAGAAACAAAACTGAAACAGTTTGAGCAGCATCTTCCAGAAGTCTTGAGGTCTTTCTAAGTGTAGCCTTCATTGATTTGAGATCTACCATACCATTCTCCACCAGAAAGGAAAACATATAATGGCAGCAGGCCATAAAAGAGACCCAGTTTGGGAATATTTTAATGAAGTTCCTCTACCTGTGGGTAAGACAGGCATGTGTGCAAAATGCAAACAGTGCAACAAAGAAATGCAAGGTCTGGCTGTCCAAATGAAACAATATCATGAGAAGTATTCCTTCTCAGGAGGAAGCTGCATTGTAAATGATGAAAGGAACATGTCTGAACATGCAGGATCTTCAGGTTGGTAAACATTTTTATTTCATGCTTCTTTCTTAAGGACTGCTTGTCTTCCTTTTAGGCTATTCTTGAATTCTTATGTTTGAGCAAAAAATATAGTTGTTACTCTATGGTACTGTCATTTTAGATGCAGTTGTGATAAAAAATAAATAGCTGAAATAGGCAGATCTTCCTTTTACAATTTCACCTTTAAAGTAGTACAGAGTGTTAGTGAATGCAATGAATTATACTAGATGAGCAGTATGGTAATAATAATTAAATAATTGACTTATTTTGTTTAGGAGACTCCATCCTCAACATACAGGATTCTGAAGACTATCCACCTTCAAGATCACCATCATTTTCTATAGTTTCAGAATTATCTGCCAATGACAATGTTTCAGTCACATCATGTTTGTCACATAGCCACAGTATATCACCTGTAGCAAAAAGAAGAAAAAAAATCGCCATCATCCAGAAACCACCATAGATAAGTTTGTGATAAGAACCAGCAGATTACAAAAAGAGGTAATTGATGAAAAAATTGCCCATTTTGTTAATGCAACAAACTCTCCTTTCCGTATGATTGAGAACCCACACTTCATTAACATGGTTCAGTCATTAAGACCAGGATACAGTCTACCCAACAGAGCAGATGTCGCAGGCAAATTGCTGGATAAAGTGTATGAAAGAGAAATTGAGCAGTGTGCAAAAGGTCTAGAGGGTGAAATTGTTAACCTGGGTCTTGATGGGTGGAGCAGTGTCCACAATGATCTGGTTGTATGTGCTTGTGTGACAACAGAAGGAGGGAATGTCTTCCTTACAGAAACAATTGATACATCAGGAAATGCACACACAGTAGAATACTTACAAGTAGCAGCAGTAAAAGCTACAACAAACTGTGGAAAAAAAATTCAAATGTCTAGTACGCAGCTTGGTCACAGACAATGCTGCAAATGTATCCAAGATGAGAAGAAATTATTTAGAAGAGAGTGAAGAGAGTCTCAAGCTAATAACATACGGTTGCAGTGCTCATTTGCGGCACCTCCTAGCCAAAGACTTCAGTGTTCCAGAAATAAAGGCTAATGTTGTTGAAATTGCAAAATACTTCCGTAACAACCACTTTGCAGCAGCTGCTCTGAAAAAAGTGGGACAAACCAAGCTAACTCTCCCACAAGACATGCAACGGAACGCAGTAGTGGACTGTTTTGAGCACTATATCAAGAACTGGCCTTATCTGATGACAGTTTGTGAACAAAATCGTGAAAAAAATAGATGGCACTGTCACAGCCAAAGTTCTCAACATTGGGCTTAAGAGACATGTTGAACACATGCTGAGTACCCTAAATCCTATTTCTGTAGCCTTAAACAAAATGCAGGGAAAAATATCTGTTTTATTGCTGATGCTGTTGAAATTTGGAAGGAACTGAGTGAGATCTTAAAAAGAGAAATATGCAATGATAGATTTAAATTACAAGTATTTAAATAACCAAAGGGACAAGCACTCTCTCGAGCTCATTTTCTTGCAAATATTCTCAGTACTCGGTACCAGGGTCAAACCTTAACTGCTGAAGAAGAGGAGTTGGCTGTGACATGGACATCCAGCAATCATCCCTCCACAATGCCAACTATAATAAACTCCAGAGTTAAGGGTGAACTATTCAAGAAATATATGTTTGCTGATGATGTTTTAAAGAAAGTCACACTAATGAACTGGTGGAAGTCACTTAAGCACTTGGATTCAGAGACTGTTGAAGTGATAATCTCACTTTTAACAGCAGTAACTTCTTCTGCCGGTGTAGAAAGAATATTTTCTTCCTTTAGATGAGCGGTGGGCAAACTACGGCCCGCGGGCTGGATCCGGATCCGGATCCAGATCCATCAGAGCTTTGGATCCAGCCATGGGATTGACCCCCGTGGTGCCGCAGGCCCCGCGCTGCTCTCAGAAGCAGCCAACGCCACGTCCCTGGGGCCCCGGGGGGTGGGCAGAGGGCTCCGTGCATTGCCGTTGCCTCCAGGCACAGCCCCCCACAGATCCGATTGGCTGGGAACAGGGAACCGCAGCCAATGGAAACTTCGGAGGAGGTACCTGGAGGTGTGGAAAGGGCAGAATGCAGAGGCCTGTGGCTCCCCCCACCAGGGGTCGCGCAGGGACATGGTTCCGGACGCTTCCTGGAGCGGCACAGTGTGGGGCCAGGGCAGGCAGGGAGCCTGCTCTGGCCCCAGTGCGCACTGCTGCCACCCCAGAGCCACTTTAGGTAAGCGGCGCCGGGCCGGAGCCCGAACCCCTCCTGCACCTCGCCCCCCAACTCCCTGCCTGCACCCCAACTCCCTGCCCTGAGCCCCCTGCCTGCACCTCGCACTCCTCCTGCACCCTAACCCCCTGCCGTACCCTGCGCCCCATCCCCTGCCGCACCCTGCACCCCAGTCTCCTGCCCTGAGCCCCCTGCCACACCCCACACCCCTCCTGCACCCCAACTCCCTACCCTGAGCTCCCGCCACACCCCAGCCACCTGCCCTGAGCTCCCTCCTGCAGTCCGCATCTCTCCTGCACCCCTTCCCTGAGCCCCCTCATAAACCCCGCACCCCTCCTCTTCCCCAGTCCCTTGCCCTAAGCCCGTTCCTGCACACCGCACCCCCTCCCACACCCTGCACTCCCTCCCGCACCCCAACCCCCTGCCCTGAGCCCCTGCTGCACCCTGCACCCCAACTCCCTGCCCTGAGCCCCCACCACACTCCGCACCCCAACTCCCTGCCCTGAGCCCCCTGCCACACCCCAACCCCCTGCCCTGAGTTCCCTCCTGCAGTCCGCATCTCTCCTGCACCCCTTCCCTGAGCCCCCTCATACACCCCGCACCCCTCCTCTGCCCCAGTCCTTGCCCTGAGCCCGTTCCTGCACACCACACCCCCACACACACTCTGCTCTCCCTCCCGCACGTCAACCCCCTGCCCTGCATACAATTTCCCCACCCAGATGTGGCCCTAGACCCCAAAAGTTTGCCCACCCCTGCTTTAGACTAATTCATGCCAAACTGAGAAATTGTTTGGGACCTGAAAAAGCAGGAAAGCTTGTTTTTCTTTTCCAGATTGTGAACACAGGGAAATGAAGGTGAAGATGACCGAGTTAGTTGCAGAAGCAACTATATTTTAAGTTTCTCATGTTGACCTGGCTGACATAGTTGATTTAATTTTTTTAAAAAATATTTTAACTATTTTAGTTAAAAACAATTTTAACAAAAACAAACCTGATTTTAAAAATCTTGAATGTTTAACTAAATTCAAAAATTCATATGCTTGTTTTGTTAAAGTATTATATGTTTGCTGCTGAAGAAAAAAATCCAGAATATGCAAAGTTGTTGTTTTAGTTAAATAAAACAATTTAAATGTCTGTCTGGTGATGTTCTCCTCCTAATACAGCATGGCAAGAAAATCCTCCAGATATTAATGATTAACCTGTTGAATTGGAGATATTTATGCAGTCTTTGGGCGGTGAACTATCTGCTTCAGTTACCTTTGGTAAATGAAATAACCAAACAAGCATTCATTTTCTGATATAGCTGTGAAACTAATCTGAAAAGTTTTCAAAATAAATCACTGTTTAAAAATGTATAGTGTGTTCTTTCTAAAAATGAAACCTACATTTATCTCTGAGTTGTGAAGAATGTGTATTAAGGTTATGTTTCAGAGGAACAGCCGTGTTAGTCTGTATTCGCAAAAAGAAAAGGAGTACTTGTGGCACCTTAGAGACTAACCAATTTATTTGAGCATGAGCTTTCGTGAGCTACAGCTGATGAAGTGAGCTGTAGCTCACGAAAGCTCATGCTCAAATAAATTGGTTAGTCTCTAAAGTGCCACAAGTACTCCTTTTCTATTAAGGTTATAACAACCAACAAGAATGCACTTTTATGTAGAAATCCATGATTAAATCGAGTCTTCCTGATTAGTGATGTAAATCATAATTTAAATCAATTTGATTTAAATCAAATCCACCCTGGAGGAGAGAGAACTGAAAATACAAGTCTGACTGCAACTTTAACTAAGACAATGTTATGACCAGCATTCCCTACACACTAAATACACATACACAAATAGCTATTAAAGGGAACACTGTATGTGTAGAGAGGTTACCTGGGGCTCATCTCTCTCTGGTGCAGCGGGGAACCACACCGCCTCACTAAAGAGGTCTTGCGGGGAATCAGTCTGGCTGCAGGTGTCTTCCTCTGCAGCCTTTGTGAGGGTAGAAATAAACACAGTAAGCCCAGGCCCTGGGTCAGGGCAGGTCAATAGTGAGTCAGGCGCTCAGGCAGGGGCTGAGCAACAACAGAATATAATAGTAAACCCAGGCCCTTAGCTCCGAAGGGGCTGGGAGTGGGGGAGACTGCCACCCGCAAGTTGGGTGGCAGTGGGGACGCAGGCCCTCCCATTCCACTGCTTCCTAGCCCAGGGCCCTAGCAGCTCCCTGGCTCTGCCCACTCTGGTTTCCAGAGGGACGGTGAGGAACCACACCGCCTCATTACAGTGTGATTATCGCCACAATAAACAGAGTCACAGGGGTGTTAATCCTGACCTATGTCAGTTAACCAGGGACAGAAAATAGAGACCAGTCTCTTAACATCATTCCTGCATGTCACTCAGATTACAACTTTCACATTAGTGCCAACCCCATGCATTCAAAGATCATGAGTCACAGCCCAAATCAACATTTTAAAAAATAATAAACTGGTACTTTTTATGCCTGTAGAGTTCACAGTCTCAAACTTTTCTCCATGACCACGAGGGCTAGAAATTTACTTCCTCTTCCCCTGTCTTGAAAGCGGAGATTCTCATTAAATCATATGACTTAAGGAGCTGGGACTTTAAAAACAAAACAAAAAATATCACACAAGTTGACAATACTGCTGTCCTCCTGTTAGCGAATACTTCCCAAGTTAGGGGATCAGCATAGCACAAAAATCTATGCACGCAGACCCAACTGCAGGATTAGTGCTTTAGAGTTTGTGCAGTACTTTGAAGTGCTACTTAAATGCAAACTTTAATATGATATTATATATTAGCAATTGAAACCAATTCATTGACACCATGACGATTGGAGATCCTATATCTGCTGCAGCCTTCATCCACCTTCACAGCTGTTGTAACATTACACAACAGTTTCACCTCCATTGTGCAATTATCCTCCGTCTGCTCTGCCGTTAGGGACTTCTTGGATCACACTTTGTCTGGAACCTCGACCTTGACCGTTCTGCCATGGCTGACCCTAAGGGATTACATGACTCCAGGCAGCATTGCTCTCGGGGTCATTGAGACATGCAAGTCTCTCCACCACTACAAGGTGGTGATCCTCTATCTGTCAAGGATAGCATGGTGACTGTTATGCACCAGTCTCCCCACTTTAAAAGAAGTCCCACACAGGCATCTTCCAGTTTTTGGGAAAATGACAGTGCGCAAGTCAAAAGTCCAGTGGCAATCGGCGAGTGGTGATGGGAACAGGACAGAGAAAATTGGAAGTTCCTAGTCACAGACTGACACACAGGCGGTGTGTGTGTGATATAGTTGCCTTGCTCAAAGATTGAGGCAGATCGAGCATCTCGACAGCTGCACCCATGTCTGAGCAGTCCTTTTTAGGATCCACTATGCTCACCCCACATGGGCAGAGGGTTAGAAAAGGTACCCTAAAATAGTCTTGCCTCTGTTTTTCCTGGCTGGATACCTGCATCCAGCGAGATCACCACCTCAGTGGTCGAAAATGTCAGAAACTTTTAAACTTTGGAACTTGGAACATATGTACCCTGATGGACAACGCAAACAGTGACCGACCAGAGCGATGTACAGTCATTATTGCTCGTGAATTGAGTTGGTTTAACGTCGATATTGCTACTTTGTCCGAAACTAGAAGAGCTGATGAAGGACAAAGGAGGATATACCTACTTCTGCAAGGGAACAATCTATAGATGAACCCCGACTGAATGGAGTGGGCTTTGCTATAAAGAACAAGCTCATAAGGTGCCTCTCTAAGGTACCAGTTGGCATCAATGAGCGGTTTAGGACACTCTGATTGAGGCTCACCAAAAATCAACAGGCAACTATTGTGAGCGCCTATGCACCAACACTGGATGCCGATGAGAATGTAAAGGAAGATTTTTATTCTCAGTTGGAAACCATTTTATCAGAAACCCCTACAGAAGATAAGATCATCCTTCTGGGGGATTTCAATGCATGTGTTGGACGAGACTCAAACCTGTGGAAAGGAACAATCGGGAAAAAGAACTGGCAAAAGCAATTCAAATGAAATTCTGCTCCTGACCAAGCGTGCTGAACATGAACTTATTATTACAAACACTCTTTTCCGACAAAAGGAAAAGTCCAAGACACCCATGGTCAAAGCACTGACATCTCCTCGACTACATCATAGCTCATGCCCGAGATCGTAGTGACCTACTTCTCACAAGAGCAATGACAAGTGCTGATGACTGTTGGACTGATCATCACCTTATTCGATCCACAATGAAAATTAAGATCCCTCTCAAATGGAGGCTGCAAAATAAGCAGGTCAGGCACAAGCTGAAGGTTCAAGATTTGAAGGACCCTATTAAGTATGACCAAGCAATCTAAGAAGAACAGCTCCCATCAGAGTTTCCGGAAGAAACTGGGGAACATTGGAGTCAGTTGAAAGCAGTAATCATCAATGCCTGTGAGGAAACTATAGGCTACCAAACCAGAAAACATCAGGACTGGTCTGACGAGAATGATGCTGAAATTGAGCAACTCATACATGAGAAAAGAATGGCATTTCGTGCTTGGCAGAATGACATAAATAGTAATATAAAGAGAGAAGCTGATGCCAATGTAAAACCAGAGAACTCAAGAACAAATGGTGGACTGAGAAAGCGCAAGAATGCCAACATCTCATGGAAATCCACACTACATGTGGTTTCTTTACTGCCACCAAGGCTGTTTAGGGGCCAATTTGTCATGGTACGAATCCTCTTCGCTCTAAGGACGGAACCACACTTCTGAAGGACAACGAAGTCATCAATTTTTGCTGGAAAGAACATTTTGAAGATCTCCTTAACTGTAATTCTATGGTTCCAGATGAAGTCCTTGAGCAAATCCCTCAACGACCATTTAGGGTTGAGCTCGGAGACCCTCCCAATTTGTATGAGGTACACAATGCCACCAAACAGATGAAGAACAACAAGGCAGCTGGTCTAGATGAGATCCCCGCTGAAATCTTTAAAAACAGTGGACCAGAGCTAATTTGGTAGCTTTACCTGCTTATCCTTAAAATCTGGATAAAGGAGGAGATACTCAGTGAAATGAGGGATGCCCTGATGGTCACCCTCTTCAAGAAAGGGGATAAAGTGGATTGTGGAAACTATCTCCCTCCTAGCCATTGCAGGTGCGGATCCTTGCAACCCACCTTCTGCCCGTCAGAAGAAATTTTACCGGAATCACAGAGTGGCTTCCGACCATGTCATGGAACTGCGGATACGATCTTCACAGCACGGCAGCTGTAAGAAGAATGTCAGGAGCAAAACCAACCACTGTACATGGCTTTTATTGATCTAACTAAAGCCTTTGATTCAGTGAATTGCTGGGCCCTCTGGACTGTACTTTCTAAGATTGGATGTCCTGATAAATACATCAATGTCCTACAATTGATGATAACATGAAAGCGACTGTTTTGAGAACCTTTCAAAGTACAAACAGGAGTCAAACAGGGCTATATAATCGCTCCAACCATGTTTGCGGTTTTTATTGCCATCATTCCTTACTTAATTGCTGGGAAGCTTACAACTGGTATTCGCAAAAAGAAAAGGAGTACTTGTGGCACCTTAGAGACTAACCAATTTATTTGAGCATAAGCTTTCATGAGCTACAGCTCACTTCATCGGATGCCACAAGCACTCCTTTTCTTTTTGCGAATACAGACTAACATGGCTGTTACTCTGACAACTGGTATTGAAATAATTTACAGAATGGATGGAAAGCTGTTCAGGCTTAGCAGGCTGAAAGCCAAGAGTAAGATTTCCACAACATCTATTGTGGAACTTCAGTATGCTGATGACAACACAATCTTTGCCCACTCCCAGAAAGATCTTCAAACGATCTTGCATGTGTTTGAAACGAAGACATGCGTAAGCATTGGCACTCTTAATATCAAGAAGACTAGAGTGCTCTATCAGCCCTCTCCAAATGAGGTATTACATGCCCCATCTATAAAAATCAATGGAATGGCACTGGAGAATGTCGATCATTTCCTCTACCTTGGAAGTCATCTTTCATCCAAGGCAGATATTGATGCAGAAATTCAACATCGCCTGAGCTGTGCCAGTGTAGCTTTTTCTCGTTTACGGCACAGGGTTTTTGAAGATCATGACATTTGAACAGACACCAAGCTTCTTGTTTATCAAGCCATTATTCTCCCAACACTGTTTTATGAGTCCATAACTTGGACAACCTATAGACACCACTTGAAAGTCCTTGAGAGGCACCATCAATGCTGCCTTTGTAAGATTCTGAAAATCAAATGGGAAGACAGGTGCACCAATATTAGTGTTCTGGAAGAGGCAAAGACCACCAGTATTGAGACAATGATCATCTGTCAGCAATTCCACTGGACTGGTCAAGTTGTCCGGACGCCAGACCATTGCCTCCCAAAACAGGTCCTGCTCTCTCAGCTGAAAGAAGGGTACCGTAATGTGGGTGAACAATGGAAGCGTGACAAGGACTTGCTGAAGGACAACCTAAAAAAGTGTAATATTGACATTGACACTTGGGAGACACTTGCGTAGGATCGCTTAAAATGGAGTGAAGTCCTATGTGATGGTCCCTTGCATTTTGAACTTGCTCACTGACAAGCCGAAGGGGACAAGAAGTGCAGGAGGAAGGAGAGACTGGTTTCCAGTCATGGTCAACAGCCTCCTGCTGAGCCTGAAAACATCTGTCCTCATTGTAATAGAGCTTGTGGTTCAAGGATTGGCCTTATTAGCCACCTGAGGACCCATAACTCCCATGGAAGATGATCATACTCGGTAATGAGTGATCTTTCATCATTAGTAATTGTGATCAGAATTGGCACCTCTAATTATTAAAAAAAATAATAATCAAGATTTAAAAGAAATATTTTTCTTTGTCTGCCTCCTGAGTTTTTAAACCTTTAAATTGCCTGCCCTCAATTTGTGTGTGATTATTCCAGGTTCAAAATTTAACATTAAAAATGCACACAGTGCGAGCCTTCCATTATGGGAAACTCCTTTTATCCTAGCCAGCCACTCTCTCCATACACCTTCCTTATCACTGCTCTATTTTCCTCCCTACCACATCCAGTTTCCTGTCCCACACGTAGGTGGATTAAGCTTTTGTGGGGCCTGGGCCAGAGCAAGTGGGGGGGCCCTCTTCACCCCTTCTGCTGCAGTCCCCAGGGCCCCTGCGCACAGGCCCTGTTGGCCCGGTGGCTAATCCCCACACTGGTCCCACTCTCATTCTGCTTCTATAGGTCTCACTTGACCGCTGTGTTTTCCCTCCTTTTTCTCTCAATTTCCCTCTCTGTTCCCATACTTTAACCATAGAGTTCCAGGTAGCCATCTTCCCTGAGAACAGCTGTTGAGCCTAATTAAAAGCCAAGGGAGAGGACAGTCATCTTTACTGGAGATTAGTCTCATTTCCATATGTGAAGACTATAGGGAAATCAAGCCATTTTGACTGAGTGCCATCTGAAACCTCAGTCACCTTCTTCCTCCAAGGTGCCTGAGCCCAGCAGGGGCATGGAGAGCATAGGAGTGACAATTCTCTTGCTCTCAGTTCCAAAGCCGGTCCCACTCTGCTCTGCAGCAGCTAGGAACTACAGCTGCAGAGGAAGATTGGCTTCACCCCTTCAGCCCTGGGTCCAGGCAGCATGGAAGGTGTCTGACTCAAATGCAGCAGGGACAAGAGCTAGACAGTGGGGAGGGAAGAAAGAGTAGTTTGAGACAAAGGGCCAGACAGGTGGGACAGGCTGGGAAAAAGAGATTGGGACTGGCAGCCAGGGAGGGAAATGACTGGTTAGGGGGACAGGAAGGAGATGGAGATTGAATGAGGAAGTGAGGAGTCTGCGACTAGCTGGGCAAAGAATATAGCACTAGCAATCAGTGGAGAGGAAGGGGCCAGATCTGACAAGGAGCTGGTATGCAGGGAGAAAACTGAGACAAGGATCTGGCAGGGGGGAGGAGGTAGACTGACTGAGATTGGATGAACAGCCTGGGAAGGAAGGAGAGACAGTGGCAGACAAATGGAAGTCGGCATGGGGGAAAGGAAGACCAATCAGAGACTGGGTAGACAGGAGCCAGGAGGGAGGGAACTGGTTGGGCTAAGAGGCTGGGAGTGCAGGTGGGACACAGATTGAACAAAAACAAAAACAGTGAGGCGTACTAGTGGCACCTTAGATACTAACAAATTTATTTGGGAGTAAGCTTTCGTGGGCTAAAACCCACTTCATCAGATGCATTCATCCACTCCATGCATCTGATGAAGTGGGTTTTAGCCCACGAAAGCTTATGCCCAAATAAATTTGTTAGTCTCTAAGGTGCCACTAGTACTCCTCGTTGTTTTTGCTGATACAGACTAACGCGGCTACCAGATTGAACAAAGGAACTGGGAGTGGTGTGTGACAGATGCAATTCTATGTAAACAGGCAATACACAAAGATTATTGTGTTAACTTTATAATATATGTCTCTTTATGGGCAGGCTCATGATTGTATTCAGGGCCAAACAGGTCAGATAAGGGGCATTTCCTGCAGGAACTAAAGACAACAGCAAATCCTCAATGCAATGCAAATCCCCAATACTGCAACAATGCAGGTAAAGTACCTTTTGACGTTTCACAGCACCACCCCAGGGTGAAGTTCATATCCTGGTTCAACCTGGTTCTAGAGGCCTAAATACAAAGGACTGTTTTAAGGGATGGCTCTAACCTAGGGAGAGGCTGGAACACAGACGTCATCTGGAAACTGACAGGCATGAGACTGTGTCCAACAGAATCAGTCCCTGTGAGAGGGCCTGAAGTATTTTAGAACCTATCAGAGTCTCCACATGAAAGATGGGTGACTGCCTGGAAAACCAGGGATGCATGTTAGCTGGTCATTGTTTTAAGATGTGTTTTCTTTGTAATAATTATTTTTCTAAATAAATAGTACTTTGGTTTAATGAGAGCTGGCTGATCACTGGCTACCCCTATCATTGCCTCAGAGAGTACAACTGCAGGTGCTGAACTGAACTCAGACCTGCTCTGGTGATCACAGTGAATTGAAAGAATTGGAAGCTTAAGACTGTGAGCTAGAGGGAAAGCATTAAGGCATCCCACCCCAAGAAAGGTGATGGCTAGTGGCCTCAAACCTACGTGGGACACCCTCATGAAAACCATGAGGGAGTCAGGGGTGCAGTTAATTCAAGAACTGTGATGTGGTGAATTGTGACAGGCTGGGCCTGGGATGAGAAGCCTGAGGAATGGAGACTGGGACTGGAACAAAGAGCCAGTGGAAGGACATAGACAGATTGCTGGGGATGGTGCAGAAGTGTCTGTTCCCACTACAGCACACTCCTCTCCAACACCTGAAATGAAACCCTAGATTCCTGAGTCTTGCCATTCCTCTGCTGTCAGCAAAACCTGTGAAACACAGTGGCAAAGTGTTGGTGCTGGTCCACCTAGAGAGGATGACAACTTATTACTGTTAACAGTGACTCCATTAGCTCAAGTGGCAGAGGTCTGTGAAGTGGATCTAAAGGTTCCAACCCTGCTGATGTACCATAGAAGTGTTAATAGGAAACCACGATAGATAGGCCACATGTTTTTTCAATTTGCTTTTTTGAAAAATTTAAGATATTACACACAAAAAACTCCCTAAATTAAAAGATTATTAAAGTTGCAATGTCAACACTTAAAAATTAGAAATACCAGAATTATGGTTGCCTGTGGAAACTTAATTCAGCTTTCTGGGGCATATGCATTATGACACAGTCTTTAATTACATGATCACATACATTTTTTCTCCACAGTGACCCCTGCCTCTTCATTGCCCAGAATGAACAGTGTTCACTGAATAAGCAGTATTCAATATTTTGTTTTATTCTCATTCAGAGTGTGGCCCTACTCTGAAGACAGAATTGTTAATTTTCTCATGGGCTTTCCTGTAGTACTTATCACTATAGTACAGGGGTAGGCAAACTTTTTGTCCCGAGGGCCACATCGGGGAATAGAAATTGTATAGTGGACCATGAATTCTCACAAAATTGGGATTGGCATGCAGGAGGGGGTGCGGACTCTGGGGTGGGGCTGGGGATGAGAGGTTTGGGGTGCAGGAGGGTGCTCCGGGCTGGGATTGAGGAGGGGTTTGGAGAGATGGAGGGGGATCAGGGCTGGGGCAGGGGATTGGGACGAGAGGAGAGGCTATAGGGGTGCAGGCTCTTAGCAGCGCTTACCTCAAGCGGCTCCCAGAAGCAGTGGCATGTCCCTTCTCTGGCTCCTACGCGGAGACGCAGCCAGGCAGCTCTGCACGCTGCCCCATCCTCAGGCACCGTCTCTGAAGCTCCCATTGGAGCGCGTAGGAGCTGGAACGGGACTATGCTGCAGCTTCCGGGAGCTGCGTGATGCGGCCCCCGACCCAGTGCCCCGACAGAGCGGGGCTGAGCCGCAGAATGCGGCCTTTGACCCAGTGCCCCGGACGGAGTGCCAGAGTGGGGCTGAGCCGCGTGGTGCCTCTGAGTGTAACCCCGCCCTTATAAATTAAAAACGCTTTTTATATATTTAGCACATTATAAATGCTGGAGGCAAAGCGGGGTTTCGAGTGGAGGTTGACAGCTCGCGACCCCCCATGTAATAACCTTGTGACCCCCTGAGGGGTCCCGCCCCCCAGTTTGAGAATCCCTGGACTAGATGATCATAATGGTCCCTTCTGGCAGAGCTGTAACTAGGTATATTAGCACTTGGGGCAAGCAAGCATATTTGCTCTCCCTACTGTTTTTTCATAATTTTTCTGCCCCATTTGGCTTTGCACCCTAAGCGGCTGCCCTGCTTGCCCTGCCCTGGTTATGGCCCTGCTTTCTGGCCTTGGACTCTATGAATTCTCCATCCCATTCCTTATGCAGCCTAACAGTTAGATTGCTTTTTTAAAAGTGCAGCTGCACATTAAGCCAATGTCTTCACTGAATGTCCACAGTGACACTCAGGTTCCTTTCTTGAGTTGATACCATTAATTTAGAACCTTGTCAGGTATATGAGGAGTAATAAGGTGCTTTGCATGTTCTTGCCTTTTGTTGTTGTTTCTTTTGCTCTTTTGGTTGCTTTTTTCTTTATAGACTTGCTAGCCAGTAAATCTGTTTCTGTAAAAAGTGCTATTTGTGTTTGTTAATATCACTTTGCACAGCAGCAGACTTGCTAGCTAGCTGGGAGGCAGTGAAAAGTTATATCAACAAACATACAAATATCACTTTTCACAACAGACATGCACAGCCCTGGCAAGCTGGGGGACAAATTAAACCCTGGAAGGGGAGGTGTGTAGGGAGGCAGCTGGGGGTCAGGGATGAAGGAAGCAGTGGGTGCCTGGGGGGATGGACAGGGAACTGGGGGAGACAGCAGGGCCAGGAGTGATGGGGGAGAGACCGGGGACCAGAGCCCTATAGCTGCACAGTCAGGCATGGGGGCTGGAGCAACAGGAGCATGAGGGGTTAGCCTGGGGCTGGCTCCCACCTTCACACAACCGGGGGCCAGAGCCTGAAGCCCAATGGCTGGAGCCAGGTGCCCACCACCACATGGCCAGGGAATGGAGCATGCAGCCGAAACCATAGGTGCCAACTCCGTGGGTGCTTCGGGACTGGAGCATCCATGGAAAAAAAATAGTGTGTGCTCAGCACCCACCAGCCACTCGCTGATCAGCTGTTTGGCAGGGCAGAGGGGGGACAGGAAGAAGTGGAGCGAAGGTGGGACCTTAAGGGAAGGGGCAGAGTGGGGTCCGATCCTCAAGGTGGAGGAGCATCCCCCCCTCCCAGAAAAATGAAAGTTGGGGCCTGTGGCTGAAACCTGGGGCCGGAGGACACCGTGGGGTCAGGGGCGATGGGAGCCTGGGGCTGGATCCCATTGCCAGAGCCCAAAACCATGTGGCTGCAGCCTGCTGCCATGTGGGCGAAGCCCAGAGACAGAGCCCGAAGCCCCACGGTCAGAGTCCAGGGACAGAACCAGAAGCCCCACGGTCAGAGCCCCTGGCAGGCGTCTGCTGCACGCCCGGGGGCCATGGGAGGGGATGGTGAGCCTTGGGCCGGAGCCTGCTGCCTGCCACACCTGAGCGCAAGCCGAAGCCCCAGCCCCACTGCCCCCAGGGTTTGCGGCTCCTGAGCGGGACAGGGCCCAACCCTCGCTGGCGGGGGCGGGGCCATGGCTTAGCCCCGCCCCAATCCGCCAGGGAGGCTGCTGCCGCAGGAGAAGCCCTGGTGGGCGCCCCAGCCGTGGCTGCGGCGTTTGGGAAACGCCGGGCAGCCGCCAGCCGAGGCTCAGCCGCGGAGCTCTGCACGCCGCCCAGGGCGGCCCGTCACGCCGGCCGCTCACGCGGCGCCAGGTAAACCCCCGATGAAGACCGGCCCCAAGCGCAGGGGCCCCAAGGGAGCGGAGCTTGGTGGGAAGGGGAGGCGCAGGACGGCGACACTCCGCCTCTCCCCGCCCTCAGCGCAACGCGCGCGGCTGGCTCCGGCTGAGCCCCTCCCGCACGGGGCCCGGACCCAGCTGCCCCGCCGTTTCTAACGCGCCCATCCCCGCCGGCTCCAGCCTAGGCAGCGGCGCCGGATCCCGAGGCTCCCGCTGCTCTGGGGGGGAGCGGTATCCGCCCGCTTCCCGTCCTCGCCCCAGCCCCAGCCCCAGCCCGAGCCCGAGCCCGCGGGGAGCGCAGGGCTGCCGCGGCCCTTACCTGAGGAGGCGGTGGCGGGGCAGGGGCAGCGCGCCCGGCTCGTGCTGGCCGGCGCGGCGGCGGGAGCCGCTATTTAAGCCTCTGAGGCGGCGCCCAGGGAGCGATGGGCGGCGCTGGCTGCGGGCTCGGGGCCAGGCGGCTCTGGCTGGCACTTTCTGCGACCTTGAGCTCCGGGCGGGGCGGGCAGGCCGCGCCCTGTGCCCCGGCGCGGCGGCCAGAGCCCGGCCGCAGGACCCCGCCTCGCCTCGGCAGCCTGAGGGAGGCAGCGAGCCGCAGGGCGCGGGGGGGAAGCGCAGACGGGCCGGGCCCAGCGGCTCCCGAGGCGGGAGGGGCAGCGGCCGGTTCACAGAGGTCGTGGCGCGGTGTCTAGCCCAGCAACAGCCGCAGGGACCCGAAACTCCCGGGGGTGCGGGGGGGGGGGCAGATCCCCCTCCCCCCGCGCGCGCCCCCGCTGGTGCAATGTACAGCCGGACCTATTCCCTCCGCCCCGCCCCCTCCCGCAACGGCAGGGCAAGGGTGTGGACACGGCCATGGGAGTGAGTTAATAATACACACAGCCCAGTACAGCGGGAAGGGACCTGGATAAATCATCAAGTCCAGCTCCCTGCGCTGGGTTAGGACCAACCAGTAAACCCAGACCAGCCCCACCAGTTTGCCTGACGAGCGGCGTGTTTTACCGCCTGGAGCCAAGGTGCCCTGTTCTCCTTGATTGGCTGGAGGGAAAAGGGAAGGCTGAGCTGAAGAGCTCTTCCTGGTTGCACTCCCTAAAACTGCAAAAAGAAAAGGAGTACTTGTGGGCACCTTAGAGACTAACCAATTTATTTGAGCATAACTGGTTAGAATACACTTCTAAACAAACTATTGCTAGTTGGGGAAGATGGGAAATTTCCCAGCAGATTAACTGAGGAGCAAACACACACGGGGGGGTATTTTAAAGCCAGCTAGGAGAAAAATACAGAAGTGCCCCAGAACGGCTAGCAAGTCATTTATTATCATCAGGAGGAGTAACATAATTTACTATTGTACCCCACCCTTCTCATTATAGGGCCCTGCTTTCAGTTGCTTATAATTTTGCCAGAGGGCTGAAGTGTTTCCAGGCCAGGTGTGGGCCTCAGGTGGAGTTGTGGATTTTTATTTTTTAAGCTAAAAGGGGTATTCAGCCATTTCCAAGAGTGAGGCTAGGGAAAAAATATATGTAGGCTTAGACTTCAGTTCTTATTTTTTTTCAATTTTGATGATTAATATGGTTACCCTCAGTTTCACTAGAAACCAGCCCAGGGTTACATTTATATTTGTTTTATTAAATGCCACTATTGGATCAAACAGAAAAAGGATGGAGCTTATTCATGCACACACACGTTCAATGCATTTGTACCCTCATGCACCCACACACTCATGTAGGTGGAGAATCCAGAGACAGCAGAGGAAGGCAAGAAGCCACAGTATAGTAAATCTGGTGTGTTCGCCTGCGGTCACGGATCCAGGCCGGCGAGCAGGTCAAGAAGAAGAGAGCTTGTGAGCGTGCTTTCTTCCTTTTATTAGAACTGGGCAGTTCCTGTCACATACACTGAGTTTTCCTTCTGTGTCCATCACCAAGAAGCATTCCCAGACCTTATTCTTTTCATGCATATCAGGTTCTTCTTTTCTTTACAGCATCCCGTGATTGCCTTCTCAGGGCAGATTACATCAGACACGCCTGGCTCCGAGCTCTTTTCTGTTTGCAGTTCCTCTCCACCCAGTCCCACATACACACCCTTGTTCACACGCCCTTATGGCCTGATGCGATGTTGCAAAGCTCCGGGGTTATACAAGTGGTAACTGAAATGGTTACAAAGCTTGCAAAAGTTACAAAATTTAAAAGGCTATGCTAACAATGACTAAAAGTTACATTTGCAAAAGGTTACAGAACTTAATGATCATACTAGCAATGACTGAAAAGTTACAGATTTTACAATCGCATTCTACTGGATTGAGCGGAGGCTTTACACAACAAATATAAAGTTTTGTTTTTTCCAATTTTTTATTTTTGTGGGAAATTAAGTGGGATAGGGTTGGGATTAGGGATAGGGCCGTACTGACAAGAAGGCTGCAGGACTCTCTGCACAGCCCAGGGGCACAAAACACCCAAGTGCAAGGTGTGGAGAAGACTGCAGTCCTGGCCAAGCAGAACAGACACTCTGCTCAGGGCTGCAAGGAGAAAGTTGAGCCTTTGACCATGCGGGAGGCCACTGACTCTGCTGCTGAGCTGTTCTGTCTGGGGTTGGCCCCCTGCGCCTGGCTGATGAGTAAGTGAAAAAGCCGTGACAGTGGGGCTGGATTAACTTTTTGTGGGCCCAGCACCAAACATATTTGTGGGTCCCCCCTTGCGAATGATTGTAAAAGGGGCCAGGGGCAAAAGCACAGTGGGGGGGGGGGGGAGGTAGGGTTGGTCCCTGGAGCAAGGGAGGGGTCATGGGTAAACAGCAAGCGCAGCAGGGCTGGGGAGAGGGTAAACAGGATTCACCTCCGACCCTGCCCACATAGAGCAGGTACCTACCTGGTTCTAGCCCAGGGGCAGGCAAAGTTTTTGGCCCGAGGGCCACATAGGGTTTCCAAAATTGTATGGAGGGCTGGTTAGGGGAGGCTGTGTCTCCCCAAACAGCCAGGCGTGGCCTGGCCCCCACCTCCTATCCGACCACCCGCCCCACTTCTTGCCCCCTGACAGCCCCCCTGGAACTCCTACCCCATCCAACCACCCCTTCTCCCTGTCCCCTGACCACCCCCGACCCGCCACCCCTGGCTGCCCCCTGCCATCCCATCCAACCCCCCTCTCATTCCTGACTGCCCCCCTGGGACCCTGCCCCATCCAACGCCCCTGTTCCCCACCCTCTGACTGCCCTGACCCCTATCCACACCCCTGCCCTCTGTCCAACTCCCCCTGCCCAGTGGCTGGTGGTGCTCCAGCTGCACCACCCAGAGCACCGGGTCAGGCCATGGCTCTGCAACTGAGCTGCCCAGATGCCCAGAGCATTGTGCCAGCAGCACGGCTCCCTGAGACTGCGGGGAACAGCAGGGTCGGAGCCAGGAGCTCAGGGGTCGGGCAGGAGGGTCCCGCTGGCTGGATGTGTCCCACGGGCCATAGTTTGCCCACCTCTGTTCTAGCTCATTCTCTTTGTCTCTCTCTGCACTGAGCTGCCCCTCCTCCCGCAGCAGTAGGACAGGTTCTCTTCTAGCCTTTGGGGTGGGTGTTGGGAGCGGGAGGAGCGGAGGTTAATGTGGTTACTTCTATAACTGGACTTTTAGTTTCCAGTCAGCACTGCTAACTGGACACTCAGCCCTGGTCTACACTGGGGGGGAGGGGGGGGGTCAACCTAAATTCCAGCGTCAACAGGGAGCACGTTCGGGGATCAATTTATTTGCATCTAGATGAGACGTGATAAATCGATCCCCGATAGATCGATCATTACCTGCCGATCCGGGTAGTGAAGACCTGCCCTTAGGTCCTGTTTTCTACTGGAGTTTCCAGTCTAAAACTGGATACCTGACAACAGGGCTGCCAGAAAAGCCCGGGGCGGGGGGGGGGGGGGGGCAATCATTTTTAAGCCGGCGGGGGGGAGCAAGTGGTGGGTGGACTAGGGAGTTGGAGAGGAGCTAGTGGGCAGGGCCATGTCTGCTGTACTGCCCACTAGCAGGTGAGGACCAGCTGACAGTATCCGCAGCCCAGGTGATGTGACAGCCAGTGGTGGATTTAGAGTTAGTGGGGGCCCCCCAGCCTTGTGTTCAGCTTCATTTTTGGGGCCCCTCCTTGGGACCCAGCCAAGATAAAGAACATTCTCTCTTATCTCCCCCCACCCCCATTTTTCATTTTTTTCTTCATCCTCCTCCTATAGGTAATAGCAAATAAATTCAGAAAATAAAGTGCCTTGATTGTTACCTTGATTGTTCTTGTAGTCTAATTTATTTTTCCACAGACCACTTGGAAATCATGGAGAATCTCGACGGACCACTTAATGATCTTTCCAAATATTGTTTGTACCATTAGCTAACTATTGTAAAGTGCTTTGGGTAAGAGCGCTTTATAAAAAAAATCTTAAAAAAATGTTGGGGTGGTGGGTCTGGCCAGGAGCTAGGGTGAAGGAGGGGGCTCAGGGTTGGGGCAGGAGCTTGGGGTGTGGAGTGCTTACCTGGGGCAGCTCCTGTTTGTTGCAAGGGGTGCAGGTGGGAATGGGAGGGTGCAGGAGCTCCAGTTTGGTGCTCAGAGTGGGGATGCGGATGCGGAGGGGGTGCAGGAGTCAGGCATGGGGTGTGAGGGGGGCTGGGCATGTGTGGGGTGTGCAGAAGTCAGGGCAGGGGGGCTAGGGGTGTGGGCTGGGGTCATGGGGGTGCTTCGCCAAGGTCCTGTCCCCGCCTCTTCTCGTCCTCCTCCCAGGAGCAGCGAGTATGCTGAGGCTCCGCTCATCCCCCTCCCTCCTGCTGGCAAACAGCCGATTGGCTGCAGGGAGAGGGGGAGGGGAGGGAATGTAGCACCCTCGGGGAAGAGGCAGGGAGGAGCTTGGCTGCTGGCAGAGCCTGTCCTGCTGTAGCAGGAGCCGGCAGCAAGAAGCTTCTGCCCCCACAGGAGAGAACGGGGGGTGGAGAAGAGTGGTGCAGGCTGAGGCCCCTTTGGACTGTGGGCCCGGTGCCATGGCGCAAAATCCAGTACTAGGCTGCAGAGAACTTTCTGTTCTGCCAAAGGGCTGGTGGCACCTGATCCCTGCTAGCACAAGGTGTAGGAAAGACATCCTGGCAAAACAGAACAGAAACTTCTGCCTAGGACTGCAAGGAGCAGGGTGAGCCTGTCCCCAATCAGGAGCCACTCAGCAGCAGGGTGGCCTCCCCTACAGCCAAGAACTAGTTCCATTCCTTGCAGTCCTGGCCCAGGGATCTTCTGTCTTCCTGGCCAGGACCATAGCCTTCCTTGCACCTGCAGGGCTCCAGGTTCTTTGGCCCCATAGCTGTGCAGGAAGCCCTCTGTAGGTCCGCTGTCATGGCCCTGCTCCCTCTCTCCCTTGCCAGAAGGGTTGCAGAGGGCTCTATCTGCTGCTGCGGGGCATTGACACCCAATCCCTGTAGGTGCAATGTATGGGGGGAGGTTGCACTGGAGCTGTTACTGATGGAGATTTTTTTTGTCGATTCTGGAATGTTGACTGAATTTGATGTTTACAGTCATCTACTAATTTAAATCAAATCCTACCAAGCCTAAATATGTTTTGTTCATGTTAAAAAATGCTGGTGACCTTTTGTCTGGAAAAGCTTTAGAGCCACCATGCTTTGGAGCAGAGACTTGGAGTTTGGCGGGGGCATGGCTTTTGTGTTAGTGACGTGCCTATGATGATCTTCCAAATTTGGCCAGTTTATAAGCCTTTGAGAAATTGCAGTTTGTACTTGCTTGCACACTTGCTAGAACTTAACAGCTAAAATCTTTGAAGATTCTGTCCTCGCTAAGCATGCTTCAGCCAAGGTGAAACCACATCCTTCCGGTGGGGCAGGGGCTATCGATACTAACATAGCCAACCTGACTTTTGACTTTTGAATAAAGATGTTTAGTTGCCGAAGGTCCAGAAAGGATCTCCACCCTCCATCTTTTGTGGGGGCTACACAATATGGGGAACAGAACCTTCTCCCTTGATACGGAGGTGAGACACGCTCTACTGCCCCTTGTAGGAGAGAATCAGTCTCTTGATGAAGAATCACCTCATGATAGTGGTCCCTGAAAGGGGACCAGGAAAGGGGTTTATGAGGGAGGAGGGAAAGGAACTCGATGGAGTATCCTTGATGGATAATTTCCAAGACCCATCTATCTGTAGTTATCAAGTCCCAATTGTGGGTGAAGAGTGCAAGATGGCCCCCCAAAATAGTGGGGGAAGAGGTGGGTGGTATCTGTGGTCATAGGCAGGTCTCCACCGAGATGTCAAAAGTAGCCTTTTGCAGGCAGTGGGGAATGGGTAGAGGGCATGGTGGTAGAGGGAGCCAAGAAGCAAGGCCTCTGAAACCTCTGACATTTCTATGTAGGCTCGGCTGGACACTGGTGATAGAATGCTTGAGGAGGGGCAGTATTTTCTTGTTGGAGCCAGGGTGTAAATTCCCAGGGAGAACAGTCAATCTTGAGTCCCTCAGCAAGTGTAGGGACTCATCCATTTTCTTGCTGGAGAGATTTAGCTTATCAAAAGGGAGGTCCCATGTGGTATTGAGGAACTTCCTGGGGAAACCCAACGACTGTAGCCAAGAGTCCCTCCTCATGACTATTCCAGTGGCAAGGCATCTGGATGCTGTATCTTCAGCATCCACTGTAGCCTGAAGCGATCTTCTTTCCCTCCTTTATGAAGGACTGAAATTAGGCTTTGTACTCAAGGAGAAGCTTGTCCTTAAAGTCCACCAGCCTGCAATAATTGTTAAAATCATCTCTCGCTAACAAGGCCTGATAGTTAGCAATAAGGAATTGTGGGCCATAGAAGAAAAGACTTTCTCCCCAAGATGTCCAACCTCTTTGAGCCCTTGTCAGTCAGTTTGTTCCTTTGATGTTTTGACCTAGCTCTCTCTGTAACTGTGTGTGCCACCAGAGAGTAAGGGTTGGGGTGGGAGAAAAGAAATTCAGCTCCCTTGGTGGGGATGAAATAGTGCGTCTTGGCTTTTCTAGGTGTGGGGGCACACGGTACTGGGTTGTGCCAGATCAATGGTACGGATTGTGCCAGACCAATCTAGCTGGCTCCATGATGGCCTTGTTAACTGGAAATGCCACCTTACTTGGGCCTGCAGGTTGCAAAATATCCAGGAGCCAGTATTGTGGGTCTTGGATCTTCTCCAATAGTATCTGGAGGTCATTGGCAATCCTCTGCAGTAGCTGCTGGTACTGCCTAGGATGGTCCAGCTGAGATGAAGAGGAAAGAGTGACTACCTCATCCAGAGACAAGGATAAGACTCATGTCAGTACTGTCAGAACCTGCAGATCCAGGTCAATATCCTCCCCCTCATACTCTGATGGATCCAAGTGCCAAAAAGGAGAAGTGTGATTCCTGGATGGGTCCCCAGGCATCTGCACAGGGATCCCATAAGCACCAGTAGGGCCAGAAAGAGGGGTCAGCCATTTGTGGAGGACCCCATGGCATCAGGTACCAGCGGTCCATCGGAGAGTCATATCTGGATGGGTAGCATCCAGATCTCCTTGACTGCCTTTCTGGGCTTGTCTCTCTCCAAGGAGATGGAGGAATGGCTGGCATGTCTAACTTGTCCGAAAACTGCTCTTATTCCAACGGTGGGGCCATCGGTACTGGGGGCACTCCTGCCTGATGGCTGGAGAGGAGATGGCTGCTGATACACCGAAGTAGTATCATCCACCAGTGTAGTAATGTTCCACAGCAGGCCAGGCCAGAGAGGATGGGAAACTGTGAATAAGAGAGGAAGATATCCTCCAGTGTTGTATATGTGCCCATACATCCCGGTGTTTGGGGGGGTTCCCAACAGTTGAGATTGATTTTTCCGTCATGTATCTGGAGGCAATGCACTCCTTGGACGAGAAAGCCGGTACCAATGATGAGTTCAGATCCCCACTCCTAGATGGAACCAGCAGATGACGGTCCTTGTGTTTCGGAGCTGGAGTTACCAATAGAAATAGTGGATCTTTCTTCTTGCACGCTTTACCTGCCACAGCACTTCATCTGTCTTAGAGTTGAAAAGGTCATGACCTTCAAAAAGCATGCACTCAATTATGATCTGAACCTCTGCTGTTATGTCCAGTTATTGCAGCCATGATGGTTTGCCGTTTGTGACCGAAGTAGCCATTGTCCTTGCAGCTGTGTTGAAAGCATCTAGAGCTGGTTTTAATGCCATGTTGGCAATCAGCTGATCCTCAGTATAAATAGACTTTAGTTCAGTTTTTGAGTCTTGCAGAAGTTTGTCCATGGGCTGGGAGATTTTTGTCCCATTGGAGGTAATTGTACTTCATTAGCAAACTTGGTAACTTGCTGCATGAACTTGGAGGCTAGCAGAAGAGTAGACCTTTTTCCCCCCCACACAGGTCTAGTTTCTTTGGAACAATATCTTTAGGTATCAGTCTAGGAGGGCCATTTTGTTTTGTTTTTTTAGTACTGGAACCACTATTAGAATAGGATGGGTGTAAAAATACTCAAATCCCTGTGGAGGGATTGGTAAAAGCAGTCTGCTTCTTCAGAAATGGCTGAGATAGTGGCCAGGCTCTGCCACAGATCCTTGGCTGACTCAAGGATGCCCTCATTAGTGGACATCACTAATATGACTGGAATCAGAGGGTGTAAGATGTCAAACAGTTTGTGACTTGTTTTTCATGACATCTACAGGGATCTGTAAGGTGTCTACCATTTGTTTTGGTAGGTCTTGAAAGGCCTTAAAATTGTCAACAGTGAACAGTACTGAGAGGTTAACTGCTCCACCGGGTGAGGATGCAGGTATTATCATAGGTTCAAAAGGGTCTGGAATATTCCTCTTGAAGGTCATCACCATTCTGGAGATCTTGCTTTGCAAACTGCCCCGCTTCCTGCGACCATCACTTCTCAGCTGTACAGGGAGCTACTTCTGCATCCGCCCAACCCCCATGCATCCAGACCCCCTCATACTCAGACCCCCCCCCCATGAGCCTAACTCCTCCTACACTTGGACCACCCCAACGAGCCACCTGCACCCAGATCCCCACCCCACCAAGCCCCAACCAGCTGTACCTGGATCCCCACCCCCCTGAGCCCCACTCCCCCAGCCATCTGGACCCCCCACCAAGCTCCCCCACCCAGAACCCCTGCCAAGCTCTATCTCCTCCCTCCCCCATGCTGAGCCCCAACCACCTTCACCTGGATCCCCCTAGACAGTCCCATTACTATTGCACCCAGAACCCCCCAACAAGCCCCTGTGCATCCAGATCCCACTGCCCCCAGATCCTCCACTGAGCTGCCTGCACACAGATTGCCCCACACAGAACCCTCTCAACCCACATCTGGATTCCCCCTACACTAAGCCCCTCCACACTTGGATCCTGCATTGCTGATCCTGCCTGCCCACACCTAATGCACCTGGCACGGAGGGGCAGGGCTCTGGGTGTTCCTGGGGCAGGCTTGGACCTTGCGCTGTGTCACGGTTGGTTGCAGCCTCACTGCTGAGTCAGTGTCCTGGGGGAGGAGGGCGTTGCACAGTGATCTCCCACCTATGTGCAACCAGTGGCTTGTGCTCCCCAATGCCATGCTGGAGCCTCCACATTTATTTGACAAATAAAATTTGCAGAATTTTAAAATATTGTGTGCAGAATTTTAATTTTTTTGGCACAGAAAGCCCTCAGGAATAAAATGCAGGTAGAATCAGCACATGACTAGTACTAACAACACATTGTGTTCGTAAAATGTTTTTCATTTGAGGATCAAAGAGCACTTTGCAAATATCAACTAATTAAGCCTCATACATCTTGCAAGGTAAGTAGTGTCTTACCCATTTTATAAATGGGTAAATGGAGACACAGAGAAGTTAACTTTCCATACTAGAATCGCTGGTAAAATGAAGATAATCATCTCTATTGCTTTTGTCGAAGTTAAGAGATTGAAGGGTATAAATACTAAATGTTTAGAGTGGTCCAAGGGGCTATAAATAGAGGAGTAATGGACTGAAACTGAGCAAAGGGAAACTTAGGTTTAAAAGCAAATGTGGGAGAATTTCTTACTTGCATTCCTTTAGCTATAGTCCTCTTTTCTTCCATTCTACCAGTAGAGCCAGTGTGATCAGACAGCAGATCTCGCAAGGAAGTTTGGTATAGTAGTCCACCACTTTGGTCTACAACTTCCAGGAAAAAAGTACATATGAGAAGTGTGAAAAGAAGACAAGTGGCACCAGTCCTCCTTGAGGTGAAGTGGAGGGACTGTTGAGATGAAGATTCTTACACGAGGAGAAAGGCAAGACAGACGGCAGATGTGGAGAGCAGTAAGCGTCGGCGGTCTTACCTGAATGTGTCACTTCAGGGACTTCCTAGCCAAAGGAAACTTTTTGGCTAACAAAGGCTGTCCAAGGTAATTGTTGATAGTTTGGTAAAAATTCAGGAGATGAAGAAGAGCCTGGATGGAAGAGTAACAAGCTGGAAATGGATGTGAAATGGCAAAGCTCAGGAAATTGCAATAGGCCTCAGTGAACCAGAATATGGGATAGACAATGACCTATCCAGAGTCTCTCTGATAGAGAGAACTTCTCCATGTGGGTCCAACTCTTCCAATGATGATTCTGAGGATGGCAGGGAGCAGGGGAGGCACTTTTGAAGGAGGAACCCTCAAATACTTTATACGTGGTCTGAACCTGAGGAGCTTCTAAGGACCGGGAAGAATTAGTAGGGGAAGCAAAAGTGGATGGGAATCTGGGAGGCAGTGACCATGAGTTGGTTGTGTTCAGGATCCTGACACAGGGAAGAAAGGTAAGCAGCAGGATACGGACCCTGGACTTCAGGAAAGCAGACTTCGACTCCCTCAGGGAACGGATGGGTAGGATCCCCTGGGGGACTAACATGAAGGGGAAAGGAGTCCAGGAGAGCTGGCTGTATTTCAAGGAATCCCTGTTGAGGTTACAGGGACAAACCATCCCGATGTGTCGAAAGAATAGTAAATATGGCAGGCGACCAGCTTGGCTTAACGGTGAAATCCTAGCGGATCTTAAACATAAAAAAGAAGCTTACAAGAAGTGGAAGGTTGGACATATGACCAGGAAAGAGTATAAAAATATTGCTCGGGCATGTAGGAATGAAATCAGGAGGGCCAAATCGCACCTGGAGCTGCAGCTAGCGAGAGATGTTAAGAGTAACAAGAAGGGTTTCTTCAGGTATGTTGGCAACAAGAAGAAAGCAAAGGAAAGTGTGGGCCCCTTAATGAATGAGGGAGGCAACCTAGTGACAGAGGATGTAGAAAAAGCTAATGTACTCAATGCTTTTTTTGCCTCTGTCTTCACTAACAAGGTCAGCTCCCAGACTGCTGCGCTGGGCATCACAACATGGGGAATAGATGGCCAGCCCTCTGTGGAGACAGAGGTGGTTAGGGACTATTTAGAAAAGCTGGATGTGCACAAGTCCATGGGGCCGGACGAGTTGCATCCAAGAGTGCTAAAGGAACTGGCGGCTGTGATTGCAGAGCCATTGGCCATTATCTTTGAAAACTCATGGCGAAGTTTTCAAATGCCAAGAAGGCCAATGGCATTTTGGGATGTATAAGTAGGGGCATAGCGAGCAGATCGAGGGACGTGATCGTCCCCCTCTATTCAACATTGGTGAGGCCTCATCTGGAGTACTGTGTCCAGTTTTGGGCCCCACACTACAAGAAGGATGTGGATAAATTGGAAAGAGTCCAGCGAAGGGCAACAAAAATGATTAGGGGTCTGGAACACATGACTTCTGAGGAGAGGCTGAGGGAACTGGGATTGTTTAGTCTGCAGAAGAGAAGAATGAGGGAGGATTTGATAGCTGCTTTCAACTACCTGAGAGGTGGTTCCAGAGAGGATGGTTCTAGACTATTCTCAGTGGTGGAAGAGGACAGGACAAGGAGTAATGGTCTCAAGTTGCAGTGGGGGAGGTTTAGGTTGGATATTAGGAAAAACTTTTTCACTAGGAGGGTGGTGAAACACTGGAATGCGTTGCCTAGGGAGGTGGTGGAATCTCCTTCCTTAGAGGTTTTTAAGGTCAGGCTTGACAAAGCCCTGGCTGGGATGGTTTAATTGGGGATTGGTCCTGCTTTTGAGCAGGGGATTGGACTAGATGACCTCCTGAGGTCCCTTCCAACCCTGATATTCTATGATTCTATGACTTGTCTACATGAACAGTTAAACCGTGACAAGCTGGAATGTAAATCTACCCTGCACTAGCCTGCCACTAAGGGCTCATCTACACTTAGCTATAACAGCACAGCTGCGCTGCTGTTGGACTTCATTGTAGACACTGTCTACGCTGCTGGAAGGGATTCTCTCATTGGCATAGGTAATCCACCTTTCCAAGATGTGGTAGCTAGGTCAACGGAAGAATCCTTCTGTGGACATAGCACTGTCTACATGGGGACTTAGGCCTGGTCTACACAACAGAGATACGTTGTAATAAGCTGCCGTGCATCGACCTAACTATGTAAGTGTTGACACTAAGATTTTGCTCCCACTGCCGTAACTGTCCTGCTATGCTGATTTAACTCCACCTCCACGAAAGGTGCAGAATCAATATCGATGTAGTCAGTTTGAGGCAGTGTCAGCGTAGGCACTATGTTGCTTACATCGACTGTTACTGACTTTTAGGAACTGCCCCACAATGACAGTACAGTTGCTACAAGTTCTCTTGGTGAGGACGTACACTGCCAACACAAGGAGCGTAGCGCGAACACACACAAGCGATTTAATTACTGCAGCAGCTGTATGGCAATGTAACTTAGGGCGACAATTTTGTAGTGGCCCTTAGGTAGCTTAACTATGCTGCTCAAGGATGTGGACTTTTCATACCCCTAAGCAATGTAGTTACGCAGGACTAATTTTCTCGTGTAGACCAGGGCTAGCTGTCTGTGCGCACC
Source organism: Caretta caretta (assembly GCF_965140235.1). Lineage (NCBI taxonomy): Eukaryota > Metazoa > Chordata > Testudines > Cheloniidae > Caretta > Caretta caretta. The sequence continues at coordinate 50,102,941 of NC_134210.1, forward strand.
CTGCTAACACTCGTTGATGGTTCGGCGGAGTGCTTTCAGCTAACCCTGTTTCAAAGAGAACTAGATCAAGGCACCGGAACAAACTGTTAATGCACATCAGCAGGGTGCACATGAGCACTCAGGCTGCGTCTGTGCTGGAGAGCTTACAGCGGCGCAGCTGGACCAGTGCACCAGCTCTGCGCCAACGGGAGAGAGTTCTTCTATTGACCTAGTTAAACCACCTCAATGAATGGCGGTAGCTACGTTGGCAGGAGAAGCTTTCCCACTGACATAGTGCTGTCTGCACTACTACTTATGCCGGCAAAACTAACGTTGCTCAGGAGCGTGGTTTTTTTCGTACCCCTGAGCAACGTAAGTGGTAGTGTAGACATGGAGAGTCTGTGGTAGGCTAGTGGAGGGAAAACAGCAAATCTCTCAAGGAAAAGCTGGCAAAGCTCCTCAAGTTCTAAGTTTTTGGGTCAGTAGGGGCAGTAGTGAGAACTCAGTCCCTTATTAGTAGTCACACACTCAGCTTGCAGCAAACTAATTATTTGTGTAGACAAGCCTTAAGTCTAGATTTACCAGGGTATATAGAATAAAGGATTCCACCTTAGGTAACATGGGGAGATTTGCTTTCAGGAAAGAGATCTGGTTGCTGGTCAGGATCTGGAAATAGTTCTGTCTTGATTAGTGTTCTCCCTCATCAAAATCCTCTTCCTTTGAGGCCCAAAGTAATTTGCGGGCTTTGGTTGTGATGCATCAGAGGGCAACTGGCCATCTTGTTATCTCCTGTAACCTTTTCTTATGTGGAGGCCATATCTTGTCTGATGAGATCAGTACCAGTATCCAGAGGGCATCAGAGACTCAGATATTACAGTAATGGGTGCCAATATAAGAACTGGGAATAGATGGTGCAGATCAAAAGGCTATGGAGTCTTGAAAATGAAAGTCCATATAATAGAAGGAGTGGATCTGACCAGAAGAAAGGAAAGGGCATTTAAAGGATACCAGAACAAGCTGGATGGATGAAGAGCCAGAGCAAGTTGGGGAAGTGCTCCTCCTTTGGAGAGCTCTTTTATTAACCATGGTCAAGAGGGAACTCATTGGGACATTCTAAGGGCATGTGACTACTAATAAAGGGCTGGGTTATAGCCGTTGCCCCTACAGACCAAACAGCTTGAGGAGCTTTGCCAGTTTTGTGCTAGGGAACAGATGGTGTCTTTATTGGAGAGGGGCTGGGGCTAGGATGCTGATAGAGGTTTGAAGTGACCATGGGTCATCTAATGAGTAAGATACAGGAAAGAGGATACAGGCAAGTATTAAAATGAATATAACAGGTTAAAACGAAATGACAACATTTTAAAAATAAAAAAATAGTATTAGTTCATAACACAGAGTTGGATTAAAGAAAATTAAAGAAATAAGACAGTAGGTAAAACAAAAATCAGCAAAGGTTAAAAGTTGCATGCAAAATGGGCTATAATAAAAAACAAACTAAACGACAAAATTGTGAAAGATAAAAAGAATAGAAAAGAACAAATAGGCATTGATTTAAACAAAGTGCAAGCTGACAAGGAAAACATGGCAGTTTGCATTAGGTTATTGAAATGTGTAAAAACTTAAAAAAATTAATTTGTAATGTAAAACCAGAATTACTTCGTGATCTTGTATAAATCAGTGTTCTACCTCCTTATTTGTTAGTCATGAGTTGCTTCACATTTAAAATTAGACTCTCATCCTGCTAACATTTACCCACATGCATAATTTAGCACATGTGAGAAGTCTCATTGACATTAATGGGGCTCCATGTGAGCAAAGGAGATGGGCCTTAGGGCCCAATCTTGCAACGAAGTATGTGGGCACTCCCTTAACTTCAGTGGGCATCTGGTCACAAGACCTTGTGGTAGAATATGGATCCTAGATTGGCTGCTTTTAGAGGCAGGGAGGGTGTCTTTTACAGTAATTTGTTAAGGGCAACAGTATGTGCTTGAGGGCTACAAAAGAAATAATAAACTCAATAATAGGGCAAGTAAAAATGGCCTATTGGCCAGCCTGATAGTAATTCAGAAAAAAAACAAACGTAACAGCATAAATAGTGAAATGTAAATTAGGGCTAGCGTACATCAGAAGCGCTACAGCAGTGCAGCTGCACCAATGCAACTATGCCACTACTGGTGAAGATGCTCTATGCCAATAGGAGAGATGCTCCGTCGGCATAATAAAGCCACCTCCACGAACGGCAGTCGCTATGTTGGCAGGAGAAGCTCTGGCACAGCAGTCTCCACACCGGCACTCTGGTCAGTGTAACTGACGTCGCTCAAAGGGTGGCTTATTCACATTCCCATAGCAACATAACTTATACTGACATACGTGGTAGTGTGTATAAGACACAAGATTTACAATTCTTTTCATGAAGGCTTATAAGTAACCCAGGTAAGACCATTTGTTTTTCTAAAAAACATATTGCGTTTAATCTTGCAGCATTCTTTAAAGATGATTTATGTGGTTTCTAGAGGTTTTGAAACAGTGAAAGGATAATGAATTAAATTAACTAAGGGGAAAGGTAACATCTGTATGTCAATAAGGAGGCAGGTCAGATAAGGTCTGGGAGGAAACACTCAAGAAACAATATTGTACAAAACGTTGAAGATTGTTACGTTTTCAATTAAGAGACCTGCGTATCAGTTTGTTCATGAGCACGACTTAAGAACATAAGAACGACCATACTGGGTCAGACCAGTAATCCATCCAGTCCAGTATACTGTCTTCTGACAGTGGCCGGTGCCTCAGAGGGAATGGACAGTACACAGGGCCGGCTCTACTGTTTTTGCCGCCCCAAGCAGTGCGCCGAATTGCTGCTGCTATGAGCGGCTGAAGATAGAAGCTGCTGCCATGGACAGCTGAAGATAAAAGCTGCCACAGAATTGCCGCCGCCTCGGAAATGCCCTATCGGCACGTGGTCTGCCGCCCCTTGCAGATTGCCGCCCCAAGCACCTGCTTGGAATGCTGGTGCCTGGAGCCAACCCTGACATTACAGGGCAATTATTGCGTGATCCACCCTGTTGTCCACTCCCAGCTTCTAGCACTTAGTGGCTAGGGACACCCAGAGCATGGTCTTGCATTCATGACCTTCTTGGCTAATGATGGATCTAAGCCTCCATGAACTTACCTAATTCTTTTTTGACCTTTTATACTTTTGGCCTTCACAACATCCTCTTGCAAGGAGTTCCACAGGTTGACTGTGCATTGTGTGAAGAAATACTTTGTTTTAAACTTGCTGCCTGTTAATTTAATTGGGTGACCCCTGGTTCTTGTGTTATGTGAAGGGATAAATAACACTTCCTTATTCACTTTCTTCACATCATTCATGCTTTTTATAGACTTTGATCATATCCCCCCTTAACTGTCTCTTTTCCAAGGTGAAAAGTCCGTCTTTTTAATCTCTCCTCATATGGAACCTGTTCCATACCTAATTCTAATATTTTTTTTGAGATGGGGTGATCAAAACCGCACACAGTATTCAAGGTGTGGACATACCATAGATTTATATAGTGGCAATATAATATTTACTGTCTTATTTCCTATCCCGTTCCTAGAGGTTCCTAACATTGTTCGCTTTTATGACTGTCACTGCACCTTGAGTGGATGGAGAACTATCCACAATGACTCTAAGATCTTTTTCTTAGAGTCGTAACAGCTCATTTAGATCCCATCATTTTGTATGTGTAGTTGGGATTATGCTTGCCAATGGCCCTTCTTTGCGTTTATCAACACCAAATTTCATCTGTCATTGTGTTGTCCAGTCAACCAGTTTTATGAGAACCCCTTGTAACTCCTTGCAGTCTGCTCTGGACTTAGCTATCTCTTGAGTAACTTTGTGTCACCTGCAAACTTTGCCACCTCACTATTTACCCCTTTTCCCAGATCATTTGTGAATATGTTGAACACCACTGGTCCCCGTCCCTGGGGGACACCACTATGTACCTTTCTCCATTCTGAAAACTGATAATTCATTCCTACCTGTTGTCTCCTGTCTTTTAATCAGGTACTGGTCCATGAAAGGACCTTCAATTTTATCCCATGAATTGTAATTTAACATGGCATTAAAGAAGAAAATAGCTTGAAATGTTTCTGGTTTAGGAGTCTGCCCTGGAGGAATTTCTGATAAATCAGATATTTTTTTCCTTGAATGCTGTAAAGTAAAATTACAGTTGTGTGATGAGTGAAACGGAAACCATTTCCAAGAACACCAGTTTCATAGCTACTCAGATGCATCTCTTAAACCTATTTGAAACATGCAAGCTTTTTTATTTAATAGTATTTGACTCATAGTATGTTTTTCCTGGCTAATAGATCAAAATACCAGGTTTATTACCCGATCTGTGTTCCACTTGATAAGCAGAAATGTCTTATCTACTTCACGTGTCCTACTTTGTTTACCAAAATCTAAAATATTATTTAGAAATAGTGTGAGCAATCAAGTATGTCATTTTCTAAATACATTAAACAGCTTTCTTTTCAGCAATAAGCGTGTTGGAACAGTACAAATCCAGTTTGGAGTAGTTGGGGCAATACATGGTCGTCCACTTAAAATGAGAAAAGTCAGATAGGCTGGATTCCCAGGAATTCTGATCTCTGTTAAATTGTTTGTATGGAGGGTTCTACTTCAATGGAGTCACTTCCGATTTACATCTGACATTAGAATCATGCCTTCAGTCTTTTGCTTTCAAGCATGACAGGAATGCTGATTGTTAAAAGTGATGCACTTGGCTCTGGGGCAACGGTGGGAAAGAAAGGAGTGTTCTTATTTATTGATAACAGAACTTTAGTTGACTGTTTTGGAAGGAAATCCCATGTAGTGGTCTTGGTCAAAGGTAATGGATGTGATGGGGGAACCTAACAGGACTGGAAATCACCAGCACTCAATGAGGGATACAGAAAAACTTTACTCAGCCTTATCCCACTCTTGGATTCTGGAAAGAGATCTAGCCCTGGTCTACACTAGGACTTTAGGTCGAATTTAGCAGCGTTAAATCGATTTAAACCTGCACCCATCCACACAATGAAGCCCTTTATTTTGACTTAAAGGGCTCTTAAAATCGATTTCCTTACTCCACCCCTGACAAGTGGATTAGCGCTTAAATCGACGTTGCCGGCTCGAATTTGGGATACTGTGGACACAATTCGATGGTATTGGCCTCCGGGAGCTATCCCAGAGTGCTCCATTCTGACCGCTCTGGACAGCACTCTCAACTCAGATGCACTGGCCAGGTAGACAGGAAAAGAACCGCGAACTTTTGAATCTCATTTCCTGTTTGGCCAGCGTGGCAAGCTGCAGGTGACCATGCAGAGCTCATCAGCACAGGTGACCATGATAGAGTCCCAGAATCGCAAAAGAGCTCCAGCATGGACCGAACGGGAGGTACGGGATCTGATCGCTGTTTGGGGAGAGGAATCCGTGCTATCAGAACTCCGTTCCATTTTTCGAAATGCCAAAACCTTTCTGAAAATCTCCCAGGGCATGAAGGACAGAGGCCATAACAGGGACCCGAAGCAGTGCCGCGTGAAACTGAAGGAGCTGAGGCAAGCCTACCAGAAAACCAGAGAGGCGAACAGCCGCTCTGGGTCAGAGCCCCAAACATGCCGCTTCTATGATGAGCTGCATGCCATTTTAGGGGGTTCAGCTACCACTACCCCAGCCGTGTTGTTTGACTCCTTCAATGGAGATGGAGGCAATACGGAAGTAGGTTTTGGGGACGAAGAAGATGATGATGATGAGGAGGTTGTAGATAGCTCACAGCAAGCAAGCGGAGAAACTGGTTTTCCCGACAGCCAGGAACTGTTTCTCACCCTAGACCTGGAGCCAGTACCCCCCGAACCCACCCAAGGCTGCCTCCTGGACCCAGCAGGCGGAGAAGGGACCTCTGGTAAGTGTACCTTTTAAAATGCTATACATGGTTTAAAAGCAAGCATGTGAAAGGATTACTTTGCCCTGGCATTTGCGGTTCTCCTAGATGTAGTCCTAAAGCCTTTGCAAAAGGTTTCTGGGGAGGGCAGCCTTATTTCGTCCTTCATGGTAGGACACTTTACCACTCCAGGCCAGTAACACGTACTCGGGAATCACTGTAGAACAAAGCATTGCAGTGTATGTTTGCTGGCATTCAACCAAAATCCGTTCTTTATCTCTCTGTGTTATCCTCAGGAGAGTGAGATATAATTCATGGTCACCTGGTTGAAATAGAGTGCTTTTCTTCAGGGGACACTCAGAGGAGCCCATTCCTGCTGGGCTGTTTGCCTGTGGCTAAACAGAAATGTTCCCCGCTGTTAGCCACAGGGAGGGGAGAAGGTTGAGGGGGTAGTCACGCGGTGGGAGGAGGCAAAATGCGACCTTGTAACGAAAGCACATGTGCTATGTATGTAATGTTAACAGCAAGGTTTACCCTGAAAGAGTGTAGCGACTGTTTTATAAAATGTGTCTTTTTAAATACTGCTGTCCCTTTTTTTCCCTCCACCAGCTGCATGTGTTTCAATGATCACAGGATCTTCTCCTTCCCAGAGGCTAGTGAAGCTTAGAAAGAAAAAAAAAATGCACTCGCGATGAAATGTTCTCCGAGCTCATGCTGTCCTCCCACACTGACAGAGCACAGACGAATGCGTGGAGGCAAATAATGTCAGAGTGCAGGAAAGCACAAAATGACCGGGAGGAGAGGTGGAGGGCTGAAGAGAGTAAGTGGCGGGCTGAAGACAGGGCTGAAGCTCAGATGTGGCGGCAGCGTCATGAGAGGAGGCAGGATTCAATGCTGAGGCTGCTGCAGGACCAAACCAGTATGCTCCAGTGTATGGTTGAGCTGCAGCAAAGGCAGCTGGAGCACAGACTGCCACTGCTGCCCCTCTGTAACCAACCGCCCTCCTCCCCAAGTTCCATAGTCTCCACACCCAGACGCCCAAGAACGCGGTGGGGGGGGCCTCCGGCCAACCAGCCACTCCATCACAGAGGATTGCCCCAAAAAAAGAAGGCTGGCATTCAATAAATTTTAAAGTTGTAAACTTTTAAAGTGCTGTGCTTAAAGTGCTGTGTGGCATTTTCCTTCCCTCCTCCACCACCCCTCCTGGGATACCTTGGTAGTCATCTCCCTATTTGTGTGATGAATGAATAACGAATGCATGACTGTGAAGCAGCAACGACTAAAGGGAGGAGGGGAGGGTGGTTAGCTTACAGGGAAGTAGAGTGAACCAAGGGGCGGGGGGTTTAATCAAGGAGAAACAAACAGAACTTTCACACCGTAGCCTGGCCAGTCATGAAACTGGTTTTCAAAGCTTCTCTGATGCGTACCGTGCCCTCCTGTGCTCTTCTAATCGCCCTGGTGTCTGGCTGCGCGTAACCAGCAGCTAGGCGATTTGCCTCAACCTCCCACCCCGCCATAAACATCTCCCCCTTACTCTCACAGATATTGTGGAGCACACAGCAAGCAGTAATAACAGTGGGAATATTGGTTTCGCTGAGGTCTAAGCGAGTCAGTACACTGCGCCAGCGCGCCTTTAAACGTCCAAATGCACATTCTACCACCATTCTGCACTTGCTCAGCCTGTAGTTGAACAGCTCCTGACTACTGTCCAGGCTGCCTGTGTACGGCTTCATGAGCCATGGCATTAAGGGGTAGGCTGGGTCCCCAAGGATACATATAGACATTTCAACATCCTCAACAGTTATTTTCTGGTCTGGGAATAAAGTCCCTTCCTGCAGCTTTTGAAACAGACCAGAGTTCCTGAAGATGCAAGCATCATGCACCTTTCCTGGCCATCCCACGTTGATGTTGGTGAAACGTCCCTTGTGATCCACCAGAGCTTGCAGCACTATCGAAAAGTACCCCTTGCGGTTTATGTACTCGGCGGCTTGGTGCTCCGGTGCCAAGATAGGGATATGGGTTCCGTCTATAGCCCCACCACAGTTAGGGAATCCCATTGCAGCAAAGCCATCCACTATGACCTGCACATTTCCCAGGGTCACTACCCTTGATATCAGCAGATCTTTGATTGCGTGGGCTACTTGCATCACAGCAGCCCCCACCATAGATTTGCCCACTCCAAATTGATTCCCAACTGACCGGTAGCTGTCTGGCGTTGCAAGCTTCCACAGGGCTATCGCCACTCGCTTCTCAACTGTGAGGGCTGCTCTCATCTTGGTATTCATGCGCTTCAGGGCAGGGGAAAGCAAGTCACAAAGTTCCATGAAAGTGCCCTTACACATGCGAAAGTTTCGCAGCCACTGGGAATCGTCCCAGACCTGCAACACTATGCGGTCCCACCAGTCTGTGCTTGTTTCCCGAGCCCAGAATCGGCATTCCACAGCATGAACCTGCCCCATTAGCACCATGATGCATGCATTGTCAGGGCCCATGCTTTCAGAGAAATCTGTGTCCATGACCTGATCACTCACGGGACCGCACTGACGTCGCCTCCTCGCCCGGTATCGCATGTTCTGGTGCTGCATATACTGCTGGATAATGCGTGTGGTGGTTAATGTGCCCCTAATTGCCAAAGTGAGCTGAGCGGGCTCCATGCTTGCCGTGGTATGGCGTCTGCACAGGTAACTCAGGAAAAAAGGCGCGAAATGATTGTCTGCCCTTGCTTTCACGGGGGGGGGGAAGGAGGGAACGGGGGGCTGACGATATGTACCCAGAACCACCCGCGACAATGTTTTAGCCCCATCAGGCACTGGGATCTCAACCCAGAATTCCAATGGGCAGCGGAGACTGCGGGAACTGTGGGATAGCTACCCACAGTGCAACGCTCCGGAAGTCGACGCTTGCCTCGGTACTGTGGAAGCGCTCCGCCGAGTTAATGCACTTAGAGCATTTTCTGTGGGGACACACACACTCGAATATATAAAACTGATTTCTAAAAAACCGACTTCTATAAATTCGACCTAATTTCGTAGTGTAGACATACCCTTAGAAAGACAGAAGCCAGCATTCTAAACATCTCTCCCTCTCTCTCAAAGGGGAAATAAATCTCTTACGAGAGTTTCAGGTACAATATGATTATTTCAGATAAGACCCTTTGATATTTCTTTAGAAATATACTTTTTGCAGGAGGGCGGGATTGGAGGGGAAGTATTCGTTTCAACTGGAATTTAGTTTCCTGCTGGTCACTGAGAGGTTCAACAATTTGTCTTCATTTTCAGCTGAAATAAAAAGATAACGGAAAGTCTGTTTCAGGACAACTATTGCTTCTGTGGCCAGTCTCTGGAAGGAATGTTCTCAGAGCTAATGCTCCTTCCCTCCTGTGTTCAGGATATGTGCTAGAAGTCTGGAATATATTGGTATACGCATTCCATAGTCAGTCAGGACTGGTGAAGAAGACTAAAGGTGCAGAAAGGAGCATTGTCACCCATTTGTATATTTTCTATACAGAATAAGCAAAAATTAAATCCTCTTATTGGTTTCCTTGTGTGATTATGAAAAATTAGCTTATACAAAAAATTGTCTTCAGAAGTCTAGGAAGAACATTTATGGAACTGTTTGCTTTTAGGAAAAACATGAAACATTTTATCTTCTTTGCTAGCTTTTGTGTGCACTAATTTGAAAAATGTTTGGGGAAAGAGACATTTTAATTGCTTAGTAAATGCTTTATATTATGACGACTTCATAAGTCAACAGCCTTCTATGTTTTTCTTTTGCCCTTTTTTCCTCCCCTTGTATCCTCCTCTGATCTTTCAAAATTCATTAGGACTGGCTTTAAAGGCTCAGATGCTCTGCTTTTAGCAATTTTCTGAAGGCCAGTTTTAGAAAAAGCAATTAGAAGCCCACTCAAATATACATTTAAAATCCACTGGAGTCAGATTATTCTTGTAACATTCATTGCTAGGAATAGATTAGCCAATATTGTTAATATCTGTAAAATTCAGAATCATCTCTTTGCTGAATTCCCTTTTCTATCAAAACACCCTTCTTCTTGCTTTGTCCAGAGAACAGTTCCAGAACAGTTCCAGAACAGTTCCACAACAGATGGTATTTATTAATTCTTTGAAATAATGAGCAAATAAAGTAATATGTTCCAACCAACGAGATACTATGGCACAAGATTACCCCTGTATTAAGCATTTGGAATTTTGAGTATTGTTGATTATTGTAAGTATAAACAGCATAAATCATCTTGTAAATTATATATTACATGTTTATTATGGGTGCAGGTTTTTTTGAAAATTTACATTTTATGAAAAATCAGAAGTATTTACAAATTTTTGTAAGATAAATTTGTATTGTTCTAATTTACACTCCAAAGTATTAATAATCCATACAAACCTCAGATCCTTTAGGATTGTTTAAAAATTCATTTTCTCAATAGGAGGCAGCTACAAAGGTTATCACTGTATACACAAGCAAGAACCAGCTTGCTACATACATTTCTCATCAAATATCTAATTTTTTTTACACTGTTTATGGATTTCTCTACAAAAAGTCTATATAAATTTGTATGGCTTCAAAATTGTAATGGGTACCCATTACAAATTATGTTTTATCACATGGTATGAATGCTAGTTTAAAATTGTTGAAACTTAACTACTTGCATAAATTTAGAAATTTAAGTAGTACTTGATTAAAAATGGAGAGTAAAATAATTCTTGGATTTCAATAATAAAATAACTGTCAGGTTAAACACACTGTTTGATTGCAAAGCAGATTACAATTAAGATTCCAGTAAAAGACTGTACCATTTTAAATGCCAATTACAATAAGAATTAGATATTCTAGTTATGTTCATCATTCAGTAAAGAGTAATATTTTAGCAAATTAAGAGCCATATGTACTGCTCCAGTCAAATTTAATTCAGGTTTGTTATAACAAGGAGTACATATAAAAAGCACATACTGTACTGTATATTGTTTAACAATGGACTCTTTTGTCTGTAATGTGTATCATGAATCAGAACTTACATAAGTGTCTAAAGGTCCTGAAAATTCATCTGTGTAAAGCTTAGCAGTCCAATTTGTTAGTGGTTTTACATGAATTATTACACAAACAAAAAATTTATTATTGCTTCCAGTATATAATCTGAATAGACACCGATATTCAGAATTATAATATACAGTTCCCATTTGCAGGTTATTAAATTATTCTGCCCCAAAACATTTGATTTCTGCACTTAATAAGGACTTGTTTAACAACAGCACAATACATGACAGATTTTTGAAGTTACCTAACCGGTTTTAAGAAATGCTACCGATGTGTCACTTCAGATCACTGCCCTATATTTTGCATATGGCAAACAGATTAGGTGACAATACAAACATACAAATTGGTAGTTTTTCAGTGAAGCTTAAATTAATAATGCAAATGGCAGCACTTTTGTTGCTGCTGCCAAAAATATATCTTTCTAAAATGCTATTCCTCACAAAGCACAAAGGTTTACATTCATGTCACAAGTCCATAAAGCACTTGAATCTTCAACAACTTAGTAGTCAGAGTGAAGGGAAATGCTACATTTGTTTTAAAAATTATCCTGTTTTTATCATTCTTTATGCATCTTCAGAATTCACACATCTTTGGTGAGATTAAAGTTGAAACTTTGACACTGAGTTTTTCTGTGATTATATTAAAGTCTTGCGCTATGCATTTCCCTCTACAATGGCTGCATTTATTGCAATTACCCCATAACGAAGTAATCCAGTATTTTAAACATTTTACAAAGCAACCTCCAGTTATTGTAAATATACCTTCTAAATTCTACTCAAAGGAATTTTATGAAGTTCTATGCACTACACATAAACACCACGGTATGGAAGAGCCAGACTGAAAAAGGAAGTGAGGAACAACAACAACAAATCGGACAGGCACAGTTTAAAAAAAAGGCACAAATGTTATGTAATCCATATAAAAATAAATTAAGTCTACAGCATTAATTCAAACGATCACAACTTCCATAAAATTTACTAACAGCAGAAGTAAGTATCTCTGCTGCCTTTTGCAATTTTTAACACATTGCACTTAGAAAAAAAATTAAATCTTATATATAAAACAATTTACACTTTAATATATGGTACATGGGAATCACATACTTTTTGTATACATCTCTTTCTAACAACTGATTTTATAGCACATGAATGCAATGTAAGTGGGTGGAGAGATTATCTTTGCCTCTGTTTGCTTTGCACAATGGCAATTAAGGAAACTGAAAACTTACATTTGAATATTATTTATGCAAAGCTAATATATTTCGTGCTTGCTCTCCTAGTTTTTTATGTTTAATGTTTACAGTACAATATAGTTTCATACATTTTCAATATAGCTAATGATTAGTATTTTGACTTAAGGTTTATATAAATTTACTAAAATCTGAATAAACAAGTTTCCTAACGATTGTAGTTGATCATTTACAAAACAGTGTTGAAGTTCACTTCAGTGCTATTATAAAGTAATAACATTTTTTTCCCAAAATGACTTCTTTAAAAAAGTGCATTTTTCTTATTTTGTAGTGAGCCCCCAAACAGGTCAAAGTTTAAAAAAATTAATGCATGTTAAAATAGTGTTTGAAAGGTAGAGAAAATAGAGTGAGCTTCTTGTGCTCCTTTGATCCAATGATTTCCACAGGTTCATCAGCAATCTGCCATATATCGTCCTGAAAAAATATAAATAGCCTCTTGCAATTATAATATTTACAGTAATTATGTTTTACAACAAACAAGACTATAAAACATTAGATAAAAGAAAGTTTCAGTATTTTTGTTTTCACCTATAGTAAGCACCAATAACTATTTTCATTATGCATCACATACGTACTCCATGTTTATATACCAGATAATCAGTAGACAAAGTATAAAAATGCTCCATACAGATAATTAGAAAAATCAGAGTTACATTAGTAAATCATGTTAGTTCAAAAATATAAAAATCTCAATTTCTTACCAGTGGCAAATCTCTTCTTAACTAGGGAAAGCCGATAGCCAGTGCCTACTAGCTCTACATCTACACCTGAAAGGGTGCTTCCCTCACTAATGAATTGCACTGCAAGTGTAGCTGGTTTACTGGGTCCTTCTAAAAGATCAAATTTTGCCCTCAGGGATCCAGAACCTATAAAAATAATGACAAAATTAAATGTCTTGAGATTATAAAATAAAACAATCCATTTCACAAAACACAAGTAATAGGCAGTTCACTAATATAAAGATCTCTAATTTCTGGGAGTGTAGGAATGTATATACACATTTCCATAACAGATCACATCATTGGTCTATTTGTCCAGTATTCTGCTTAAGGCAGTGACCAATATATAAGGATGCTTCAGAAAAAGGCAGCACACAATCTACATAGCTTGTATGTGGAAGAAAAATTTTCTTCCTGAGCTTCAGGTGATCAATCACCTGAAATGTATTTAACTCTCCTATAATAACTGTTTAAGCTTGTTGAACTGCAAATGTAGCTAATCATCATATAGAATAATAGAAGCACAGGCTGGTATGGACTTTGATAGGTCATCAAGTCCAGCTCCTTGGACCGAGGTAGGTCCAAGTAAACCAAGACCATCCATGACAGGTGTTTGTCCAGCTTCTTCTTAAAAACCTCCAATGACAGGATTACACAATAATAGAACAGAGGGATTATATTTTAATATTTGTGTATACAAATTTACCCTACCTGTAAACTCAACTGTGAAAAGTGGGAAATTTTCATAAAATATCATAGTAAACTATAACAACAAATGTCAATGGGAAAAGGTGCAAAAGGGAGATAAACAGAATTAGTCCACACAAAAAGGCCTACTTTTGTAACTGAAGGACTGTGTTAAAATAATGCCTGGTAAATAAAAGTGCGGATCCAAACATCGGTGCATCAAAATTAGTGTGTCAGAAATTAGGCCTAATAAGTGGACAATTTAATGAGAGGATGGGCAATATTCCGCCCATCATTCCCTTTTGAGGCTCTCAAAGAAAAACACCACCACCACTTTTTGGAGAAAATTAGCAACCCCCGCCGAAACAGCTGCCAACAACTGTTGCAGCAAGCTTTAGCATCATGGCTGCCCCCATCCACGTTCTCCTCTGACCCCAGAATCCAGTGACACACCACTGTGCCATCATCACCTTAATCCATAAACTACTGATTTATGTTGGTATAACTATGTCACTTGGGTGTGGAAAATCCGCATCCCCGAGCAATGCAGTCATACTAAATGAATTCCTAGTGTAAACAGCGCTATGTCAACAGGAAGGTTTCTCTTGGGGAGCTGGAGTACCTACGCTGATGGGAGAAGCTCTCCTGGGAGTGTAGTAGCATCTTCACTAAGCGCTGCATTGGTGCTGCTGCAGCACTTTGTGAGTAGATAAGCCCTAAGAGATGTCCTGACCAGACTGGGCCACAAGAGGGACCCAGATGATACCTCCACCTCCAGGAGGTCTGGCTCAATCCCAAATACTACCTAGAATGTGAGACTTGGTCTGACTGACACACACACAATCCTTTTCCTTCCCTATCTTACTGCTTCTCTTTCCTTTCTCTCCTGTTTTTCCTTCTGGTTAAGAAGTCCGGCTTAGCCACTCAAGACTGTATATTTTGCAACACTGCTGTAAACCGGTAACCAGAAAGGCAGCTAAAAGCAATGCTCTAAACAACCCCATGCTGATACAAGTTTGCCTGGTTTTGGAGTGGCTGATAAGATCTTGTGTTATGACTGTGTTTCTCCAGCAATCAGGCTACAAGTAAAAGTAAACACGAGAGACAGAAGCTGGGTTTTCTACCTGTGCTGCTCTTTTCTCTCCCCTTTTGTGTGTTCGTCTTGTTTTGTCTTCTAGGAAAGAGGATTGGACTTTAACAGCAGCAGCAACAGCAGCTCCAACTCATTTCAACTAATCTTTTCTCTTTCCCCCAGCCAAAAGGACAGTTATCGCTATATAAGGGACTGTGAAACAAGGGTTTTTTTCCTTCTTAATCTACAAGGAAAGGGAACAAGGGAGACTGTGATAGTGAAAGCATTACCTAACACTATCTACATTTCAAATGTTTTAACTGATTTTCCTTCTTTTTCTATATCTTTAATAAAAGGTTTAAAAGGATTTTTAATAGTGTTTGCCCTGGTACTAAGTAGACTGAAGTCTACTTATACCAAAACCCTGAATCTTGTTTAAAATTGTTCAATGTTTGGCAGTTTCAGAGTCATGTTAACACCTCTGGGTCCATTTATTCCATTCTAAATTAATACAACAGTTCTTATAAAGCACACTTCATCAGCAGATCTCAAAGTGCTTTACAAAGGAGGTAAGTACCTAAATCTAATCAGTGTTTGTCTCAATGGCCTGGGTGTACCTACACTGGCAAAACTTGTAAACGTTTTCTGGGCCAGTGGAGTTCCCTTGGAAAATGCTGTAATGTAAATAAGGGAACTGTACCACTTCAGAAACATGCATATATATTTTTCTAGTGTAGACAAGGCCACTGTGACAGTGAATTCTCATGTTTCATAGACTCATAGATATTAAGGTCAGAAGGGACCATTATGATCATCTAGTCTGACCTCCTGCACAATGCAGGCCACAAAATCTCACCCACCCACTCCTGCAATAAACCTCTCACCTACATCTGAGCTATTGAAGTCCTCAAATCGTGGTTTAAAGACTTCAAGGTGCAGAAAATCCTCCAGCAAGTAACCCGTGCCCCAAGCTATGGAGGAAGGCGAAAAACCCCCAGGGCCTCTTCCAGTCTGCCCTGGAGGAAAATTCCTTTCTGACCCCAAATATGGCGATCAGCTGAACCCTGAGCATGTGGGCAAGATTCACCAGCCAGATACCCAGGAAAGAATTCTCTGTAGTAATTCAGATCCCACCCCATCTAACATCCCATCACAGGCCATTGGGTCTATTTAATATGAATATTTAAAGATCAATTAATTGCCACAATCATGTTATCCCATCATACCATCTCCTCCATAAACTTATCGAGTTTAATCTTAAAGCCAGATAGGTCTTTTGCCTCCACGGCTTCCCTTGGAAGGCTGTTCCAGAACTTCACTCCTCTGATGGTTAGAAACCTTCACCTAATTTCAAGACTAAACTTCCCAATGGCCAGTTTATATCCATTTGTTCTTGTGTTCACATTGGTAGTGAACTTAAATAATTCCTCTCCCTCTCCGGTATTTATCCCTCTGATATATTTATAGAGAGCAATGATATCTCCCCTCAGCCTTCTTTTGGTTAGGCTAAACAAGCCAAGCTCCTTGAGTCTCCTTTCATAAGGCAGGTCTTCCATTCCTTGGATCATCCTAGTAGCCCTTCTCTGTACCTGTTCCAGTTTGAATTCATCCTTCTTAAACATGGGAAATCAGAACTGCACACAGTATTCCAGATGAGATCTCACCAGTGCCTTGTATAACGGTACTAACACCTCCTTATTTCCACTGGAAATACCTCACCTGATGCATCCCAAGACCGCATTAGCTTTTTTCACGGTCATATCACATTGGTGGCTCATAGTCATCCTGTGGTCAACCAATACTCCAAGGTCCTTCTCCTCCTCCGTTACTTCTAACTGACGTGTCCCCAGTTTATAACTAAAATTCTTGTTATTAATCCCTAAATGCATGACCTTACACTTCTCACTATTAAATTTCATAGTATTACTATTACTTCAGTTTACAAGGTCATCCAGATCCTCCTGTATGATATCCCAGTCCTTCTCTAAATTGGCAATACCTCCCAGCTTTGTATCATGTGCGAACTTGATTAGCACACTCCCACTTTTTGTGCCGAGGTCAGTAATAAAAAGATTAAATAAGATTGGTCCCAAAACCGATCCCTGAGAAACTCCACTGGTAACCTGCCCCCAGCCTGACAGTTCACCTTTCAGTATGACCCGCTGAAGTCTCCCCTTTAACCAATTCCTTTCAATTTTCATATTGATCCCCATATTTTCCAATTTAACTAATAATTCCCCATGAGGCACTGTATCAAACGCCTTACTGAAATCTAGGTAAATTAGATCCACTGTGTTTCCTTTGTCTAAAAAATCTGTTACTTTCTCAAAGAAGGAGATCAGCTTGGTTTGGCACGACCTAGCTTTTGTAAAACCATGTTGTATTTTGTCCCAATTACCATTGACATCAATCTCCTTAACTACTTTCTCTTTCAAAATTTTTTTCAAGACCTTGCATACTATGGATGTCAAACTAACAGGCCTGTAGTTACCCGGATCACTTTTTTCCCCTTTCTTAAAAATAGGAACTATGTTAGCAATTCTCCAGTCATACGGTACAACCCCTGAGTTTACAGATTTATTAAAAATTCTTGCTAATGGGCTTGTAATTTCATGTGCCAATTCCTTTAATATTCTTGGATGAAGATTATCTGGGCCCCCCGATTTAGTTCCATTAAGCTGTTCGAGTTTCGCTTCTACCTCAGATATGGTGATATCTACTTCCATATCCTCATTCCCATTTGTCATGCTACCATTATCGCTAAGATCCTCATTAGCCTCATTAAAGACTGAGGCAAAGTATTTGTTTAGATATTGGGCCATACCTAGATTATCCTTAATCTCCACTCCATCCTCAGTGTTTAGCGGTCCCAATTCTTCTTTCTTTGTTTTCTTCTTACTTATATGGTTATAGAACCTTTTACTATTGGTTTTAATTCCCTTTGCAAGGTCCAACTCTACTTGACTTTTAGCCTTTCTCACTTTATCCCTACATGTTGACCTCAATAAGGTAGCTTTCCTTGCTGATCCCTCCCATCTTCCACTCCCTGTATGCTTTCTGCTTTTTCTTAATCACCTCTCTGAGATGCTTGCTCATTCAGCTTGGTCTACAACTCTTGCCTATGAGTTTTTTCCCCTTTCTTGGGATGTAGGCTTCCGATAGCTTCTGCAGCTTTGATTTGAAGTAATCCCAGGCCTTCTCTGCCTTTAGATCCATAATTTCTTCAGTCCAATCCACTTCCCTAACTAATTTCCTTAATTTTTGAAAGTCAGCCCTTTTGAAATCAAAACCCCTAGTCGCAGATTTATTTTTGTTTATCCTTCCATTCAGTTTAAACTGAATTAGCTCATGATCACTTGAACCAAGGTTGTCCCCTACAACCATTTCTTCTATGAGGTCCTCACTACTCATCAAAACCAAATCTAAAATGGCATCCCCTCTTGTCGGTTCAGCAACTACTTGCTGAAGGAATCCATCAGCTATCGCATCTAGCTGAAAATCTGAGCCCTATTATTATTACTAGCACTTGTCCTCCAGTCTATATCTGGGAAGTTAAAGTCTCCCATGATCACGCAGTTTCCATGAGTATTTACTTCATTAAAAACATTAAAGAGGGCTCGATCCATATCCAGATTAGATCCCGGCGGTCTATAGCACACCCGAAGCACTATCACAGGGAAGACTCTAGTAGTTTTCTTCCCCAATGTGATTTTTGCCCAGACGGACTCTGTCTTATCCATTCCATCGCTTCTTATTTCTTTACATTCTACCTCATCATTGATATACAGTGCCACTCCACCACCTTTACCTTTATTTCTGTCTTTCCTAAACAGCACATACCATTCAATAGCTGTAGTCCGGTCATGACTACTATTCCACCATGTTTCTGTTATCCCTGTAATATCTGGTTTCACTTCCTGCACCCGTAGCTCTAGTTCCTCCATTTTGTTACCAAGGCTCCTCGCATTGGTGTACAAACCTCTTAATTTTTGCTGTTTGGCCTCGCTCACATTCTTTACCCGATTAGGCACGGACATTCTACAGCCAGTACAACCTATTAGACTGGTATCCACACGGCCCTTTTTCCTTATGTCCATTCTCCTACCCACAGCTGTATCCTTTCTTTCTTTGTTTTCTTCCCTCTCAATGCTAAAATCCGGTGTGGAGATTACCTGGACATCTCTCAACCATCTCCCCCAAATTCCTAGTTTAAAGCTCTCTTAATCAGTTGTGCCAACCTCCATCCTAGAAGTCTATTTCCTTCCTACTGAGATGAAGTCCATCCCAAGAGAACTGTCCTCTGTCCACGAATGCCTCCCAGTGGCCATACATCCCAAAGCTCTCCTAAGAGCACCAGTGCCTGAGCCATCTGTTGATAGTCATAACCTTGTCACACCTTTGTTGCCCTTCTCTAGGAACAGGCAGAATCCCACTGAAGATCACCTGAGCCTCGATTTCCTTAAGTGTCTTCTCCAGCCTGGCATAGTCTGCCCTGATATGTTCCAGCGAGAATCTACCAGTATCATTTGTTCCCACATGAAGGACGATCAGTGGATTCTTTCCCGCTCCCTTTAGGATCCTCTTCAACCTCAGGTCCACTTCCCGTATCTTAGCATCTGGAAGACAGCATACCCTTCTATTCTCTGGATCAGCTCTGGTTACAGGCCTGTCCATTCTTCTCAATAAGGAGTCCCTGCTTACAAAGATCTGCCTTTTCCTGGTGACGGTGCGATTCTTCGGTTTATCCCATTCCCTCTGGTTGCATGTTCTTTCCATTACGATTCTCCCTTGTAATCCTCTTCAACCCATCTCGTATCCTCCTGGGGCTCATATTCTCCCTTGTAATCCTCTTCAACCCATCTCGTATCCTCCTGGGGCTCATATTTGGTGTAGTCTCCACTGACTCTTCCCCTTTTCCTACAGGACTAGCCACTCTTCTCTTCTTCCTTGTCCTTCAACCTTCAGTGACCACCTGCTGAGCCCCTTCTTCATTTTCCAACTCTGCAAACCTGTTCTTGAGCTCTATTTCTCCTTCACTAGCCTGTCTTTTCCTCTGCCCAGTTCTCTTAGTCACATGCTTCCACTGTCCATTTTCTTCACCCAGCCATCTTCCCTCAGAGCTCTTCAGCCCTGCTTCCACCTGCAAGTCTGAGCTTTTCCCTTCAGCTGCCTCATGTCTTTGCTCCATAATCCGCTTGAACCCCCTTCTAAACTCAACCAGACTTTTCACCTGCCTCTCCAATCCTCGGATCTTTTCTTCCATCAGCTCTATCAGACGGCACTTCATGCAGACGAAACTCTTTCCAGGTACCCCCTCCAGGATCATGTACATACCGCAGCCTCCACATCCAGTCCTATTCATTGTGTCTTCCACTACATGGGTCACTCCCACTGCTGCCTCTGTATCTGTCATAGCCTTCCCACCTAAATCCTGTTAATCTGGGGGAAACAAAGCACACCAAAACACCAGCACCCACAGAAAAAACAAACCCCAAACAAGCACCGCAATACAAACTCCCCTTGGAAACTCCCACTCAAACTCCCGTTTACA
Organism: Caretta caretta; assembly: GCF_965140235.1. Classification (NCBI taxonomy): domain Eukaryota; kingdom Metazoa; phylum Chordata; order Testudines; family Cheloniidae; genus Caretta; species Caretta caretta. The sequence continues at coordinate 50,123,153 of NC_134210.1, forward strand.
GCTCTTTTTGCTGGCTCCTGTGCCACTGCACATTCAATATACAATGAATAAAGATTTATTTCCTTCTTTTAGTTCTAAAGAAGCGTTCCCTTGTTTTCATATTATAGAATAGGAGGAAAAAGGAGCACTCAATGACTTCCACTACTTCATTCAAAATTAAATAAGTCTCCCTTTTGGAAGTTAATTATTCCTAGTCCATATATTTTCTCTTTGAAGTCAACAGGAGCTGTGGGTGCTTGACATTGCTGAAAACCTTACTGGGGTTGATGCAGGTATTACTGGCCTGTGTTATACAGAATATTATGCTACCTGATCCCAGCTGTACCTCTTCTGGCCTTAAAAGCAATTCCCACCTCTGCCACTCACTCTGTGACATACTAGGCAAGTCAATTTATATGCACTTTCCCATAACAGTATCCACCTTTGCAAAGTACTTTTAAATCTACTGATGAAAAATTTTTCTATTTTTCATGTGCACGTTTGCCGACTCAGCTGCTACAAACTTCCACCTGACCACTGCCCAGATCTTTGCAGCTGCACAGCCACATGGTGTTTGGCCACAAGAAACTGCAACATGTTCTAATACATTAAACACTGGACAGGGCACAGAACTCCAACATTTTATTCTGGTATTAGCAATCTTTCTCTCTCTGTGGCCTTGGTCAAGCTACTTAACTTTTATGTCTTAGTTTCCACTATCTGTAAAACGGGGATAATACAATTTTTTCCTATCTCAGAAGTGGTGTGACAAATAGTTAATATTTATTAACTGCTATGTAGTAAGTGCTGAAGGTTATTATTTATACAGAAAGACAGTTGGGTAAGAATGTGAAGACAATGCAATACAGATGCCAGCATTACAAAGTTGAGGAAACGTCAGAACAGGAACAATGGGTATTGAGACAACAGCATATGGGACAGAGCAAGGAAAAGGTGAACAGAGTATGTGGTAAATATGAATGAAAATGAAAGATATTGACTTATGCTATGGCATCTTTCCTCCCTCCTTTGTATCTAGGTGGTGATGCTTATATGCCATTGATATTGGCATCTTAGAATTAGATGACATAGGAGATACTGCTTTAGAAAGTAAGTGGACAGAAAGGATAGAGAGAAAAAAAAAACATTGACAAAAATGAGAAAAAATATTTGGAAATGGACAGAATGTATCAGACATGGAGAGAAAAAGTAGATAAAAATGGATGGAGTGAGCAAGCAAGAAAAGAGAACTTTTAGACTATCAATTTCAGTGTTTTCTTTTGACTCTCTCTATTGCTGATCCATACTCCTGTCCCAGGTTAATAAAACTGTAAGTTACATAAAATGCAGAATGTGATCCTAGTAACTAATATTTATCTAACTATTGTACACTTTCTGCTTAGTCAACAATTAAACTGTGCAAAAATGGCATTAAAAATTAACTTTCCTTGAACAGCTATTCACTTCCATATGGTACTGAAACAGGCAAAACCTGCAATGTACTGTATATTTTCCTCATCGATGGCAATGATTAGTCATTAGAACTGCTAGCTGCTCTGGAGTAGTTTCACCCTTTCTTCTCCAATAGCTGCTTTATTAACAACTATATTTTGTGCTCCCAATTAACAATAAAATAAACCAGTCAACTAACCTGAGATTTTAAGATTAGATTTATTCAAAAACAACCCATTTATAATCTTGAAGAATTTAGGTTTTTTTTTTAAACAAACATTTCAGGAGAATTAGGAAGTAACATCTGGGAACAGTTTCAGTTTCTTCTGTGTTATTTGTGAAGTGCTGACAACATTCTTGGTGCTTTATAAGACAAAAAATGAACACTTCCTATTCCAAGCAGTTTTAAATCAGAGAGAGAGAGACAGACACACACACACAGCAGGATTATTTGCCAAAAGCTGGGAATGGGCGACGGGATGGATCACTTGATGATTACCGGTTCTGTTCATTCTGTCTGGGGCACCTGGCCTTGGCCACTGTCGGAAGACAGGATACTGGGCTAGATGGACCTTTGGTCTGACCCAGTATGGCAGTTCTTATGACATACTGGGATTTCAGGGAGAAGTAAGGTAGAGAGTTTTATTTATTTATTTTGGCTGATAACTCAGCTTTTGGGCTGTGTCAACAGCGTTTTCAAGGTGAATTTGAATGTGGTGGTGGCAGCTTGGTAAACCAGATGAGAGGACAATCCAGGAATAGGAGATCACATGCAAAAGGATGCAGACACCAGAGTGGGAAAAGTAAAACACAAAGGAAAATGATAAAAATGCATTTCTTCTAATTAAATAGTTTATTTCTATATAATAAAATTACCAACACCACACTCAAACTTACCTCCATTCTCTGATTTTTCTGAAATACCAGATATTTTCCAAAAAGCTTTCATCTGTTCTGCATTCCTAAAAGAGAAAGCTAGTTACTCACCAACAACAGAAAGTTTTAGAATATATTCCTGCCCTAGATCCATTCACCTGGTGACCCTGGAACCGCTGAAAACAGTTAGCCCTAAGAAGGGATCCTTGTACTAAACTCAGTTTAGACAGAGGTTATACAAAGGCATCCCTTTCCCCCTGCTCTCCGAAATTCAGCTGTCTGAAAAATAAGTCTACAAAGAGGCACAGATTGAAGTGAATAAGTGTGGCTCTGTGGAGGTAGTATATTTAGATAAATTACTGAAAAGTAATCTCATTTTCTCATGCATAAAATTACCTTCCCACAGATAATCTCTGAAGAGAGATTAAGCAGCAGTAGATGAAGAAGGTGGAGGAGGGACTGTAAAACAGTTCCCCCAAAGCAGACATTAGAACTTCAGCATCCAAAGCACATACCAACCTATATGTAGGTACGAGAGCTGAGCAAAGGCAGACAATTCCATTTTGTGACAACTTTTGAGGTTTTGAAATTATAGCCTGGTGGTTAGGGTACTGGCCTGGTATGTAGGAGACAGGTTCAAGTCCCTGCCCTGCCTGATTCAGAGTGGAGTTTTTCATTCCAGATCACCTGTGATGGGGATATATACCCCACACAAGCAACAAAGGAATAATGTAGACCTGAGGCGCAGTTATGCTATCTGGCTGCACCTGGAGGGTGGGTCAGACCAAATTAAAGATGAGTCCCAGCTGTGAGAAGAACTGAGTGGGTAGTATGAAATGAGGAAATCTGGAGCAGAAGAGGGACTGCAGGGAGAGAGGGAGGAACTCCAGGACTAAACAGTCCAGGACTAAACAGTGGAGAGACCAGGAAGGTCAAGGAGGAAACTCAGGGACGAGTTGACCCTGAGATCCTCTACTAAGTTGCAAAGGCTGGCAGGAGGCCAGGAGAGAGACTGAGCAGTCACCAGTGTGGCACAGGATCTGGCAGTGAGCCCTAATAGAAAGGCAGGATCTAGACTTTCAGAGAGAGGTGGGAGGTGTTCAGCTGAGTAACTATGTTAAGAAAACGTAAGAGGGTGAAAGGGCAAGCCTGACAAGGTCAGAAGTTGGGTTAAGCAGCACTTTTGGTGTGGGATTTATTGGTGGGGGGGAAGGGATGCTGAGAGTCCTCGCTTTAGAGAGGCCAGCTGACAGACTTGGTAGGAAGAAGTCCAGGAAGATGGCAGCATGAAGTCTGACACAGTGAACCTTGATTGCCTGTCCTAGGGTCTCTGGACTGAAACACGATGTAGTGGGAAAGCCTGGGCTCCCCCAGCAGCCACTGGTGAGGTGGTACAAAGCCCTGGAGAAGGGGATATGGACTACTGGAAGCCCTGAGAAAAGAGTGTACTGAGTACTGAGCCCAGAATTGAGCAGACCAGCCAGAGGGACTGGACAACTTGCTATTTGGATGTTGTTACACTGGGAGGCGTGGGACTAGACATGATCTGGGCAGAGGGCTGAGTCATGAGAATCAGCAGACTGCAGGGGTGCTAGAGGAGGAGAGCCTGTTACACCACACCCAACTGTGGGGGCGGGTAGCTCCAACATTGAGTCCATTCTTCCACAGCCCCAGATCAGGGACTAGAACCTGGGTCTTCCACATCCCAGAGCTCCAACTACCCAGCTAGAGTCTCTCTCCTTTTTTCTTTACCCAAACATCTTCCCAACAAAGGATCTGTGGAAACCAATACATCTCCATGAAACATTCTATTTTTGCAAAGTGTTCTGACCAGCTCTAGTAAATACTTTGCACAGCTCAGAGATTAAAGCATTATTCAGGTAGGCTGCAAAAGCTGCCATAGTCCTAGTGGAATAATTTAACAATCATTTGGTAATTGAAAATAGCAGGCCTGAACAACAAGGAAGATTCAGCTTGTCAGCTTCTGTGATTAAAATGATTCTTCTACAGTACTTCCTCAAAGCACAATATTAAAAAATTGATTAATTCCAGAAAAACTGGAAGCTATCCAGATAACACCACAGCACTTGCACCACGTCAGTTTGTGAAGCAAGGCAAGGTTCAGATGAAAAAAAATCAGACAACTTTTAGAAAGAACCTTGAAACACAAAGCATCATAATTTTGTCTTTACGAAAAATTCTTCCATTCTGAATTCTTACCACAATGAAAAGCAGCAAACATATGTAAAATTTAAAGATTTGAGTAATATGATTTTATATTATATTTACTAAAGCTAGTTCAAATTTTTCAAGTGTTTGAATTAAACACAATTTGGATAAACTTCAACAAAATTGTGAAAGATTTCCCCTGGTTTTTCTGTTGACTACAGAATGGGTCACAATATTTTGACTTTAGCTTTCTTTATTTAGAAAAATCAAGAAAAATTTCTATTTTTTTTTCCAATTCGTCCCCCAATTCCCATTTTTGAGCAATGCTAGTATTTCCCTTTATTTTTTCCTGATGAATGCCATTTGTAACTGTTACAGTTCTTTGTTTTCACTTTGTGCAACATATTAATCACCCCTCCCCCCAAAATCTGCCTCATCTCCATTTATACGTGTCCTGAGGAAAACAAACTTTATTTGAAAACACCACAGAGAAAAAACTAATGACTAATTACTACAAGAAAAAGGTACAGGAAAACTTTCTGCAAATTTTAAAGAAATAGATGGCAAATTGATACTGAGCCACAGACCAGCAATTCTCTAATTTGTCTACAGGTGAAACTAGACCTCAAGGAGAAAAATGTGCACCTTTATATAACCTCAGTGTTGGTGCTGACCTGTGTAGCCATGGCAGCAGGTGGGTTAATTGCTTCCAATGATTACACTGTTCACATGACATGACATACAAATTCAACAACATGATCTGTGGAAGCAATTTCAAATGAAATGGCCATTAGTTTAGAAGATGTTACACCCAGTTTAGTGCAAAATACAGCCAGTGAAAAATCTGTCCAAAAGAACACATAGTTGCATTGGCTTGAGCTGCTCTCCTATGGTTGGAATGAGTGCATGTTTTCAATTTGAATTAATATAAATTGACTGGGCATTGTCTATGTTTTGGAGTGAAAACCAGTACTATCTAATAAGTTTACACACTATCAAAGGGTTTAAAATAAGTTACTACAGCGATTGCAAAAAACTCAAGATTTCTTTTCAAGATTCACATAATGTTAACAAGTGTACTGAAAGAAATTTGATACTATAACAGAAATGCACTGAATTTACCATTTTGCAGGGGGAAGTGACTGCATGTTTGTTACTCCTCCATCTACCGGTACGACAACCTGTATGTTAGACAGCATACTAGGCAGAGTCATAGATTCTGGGTTGTATTTGTAATCCACTCTTACATCAGTAGTGCTAGCATTACACTTCCAGTAAGTTGCAAGATTCAAGGGAGTGGACTGGATACCATTTGAAGATACCTTTTAAAAAATAAAATTAAATATCTATTTACTTATTGTAAGAATTATGGAACTATGTTAGCAACAATTAAGTTTCTAACTCTGTTATAAATCCTGGTTATATCAGAGATAAATGCAAATTAATAATCACTAATGCTCTTTTGGGGGAGGAAGGTCTCATTCAAAAAGTATCACTTAATGACACACAATTGAGATTATCCATCCATCTATCCAATTGTGCCTTATAACTAAATGGGATATACTCAGCTTAATTGGGAACAACATCCAAGCCAGACTGGGCTCAGCAGCTTTTATCTCTTAATTCCACAGACTGCTTTTGTCAGACTTATTTGGGGGCGTGGGAAAGGAGGGGGGATTAACTGTCTCCCCTCCACCCCCCAAATTCCCTTCCCTTTCTGGCTCTTCCAATACAAAACATTTGTGTCAGTTTAGTTTTTAAGTTGTCTTTTGTATTCTACATTGCACTGAAGAAATCTGTCTGGAGAGGTCTTATTTTCTCTCATCCACTTGTGGACCATAATGATTTAATTGACAGAGGGTAACTTACAGTCATGGGACAGTTATCACAAAAGTACAATTAAAAACAACTTTTGCCTACCAGTTGAAGCACACATTTGGCTGCTTCCGTAGGCTGAGCACATCACAGACACCAGAGGCTCTCTGTATCCCTATATTCCCCTTACAAGCTCCCTGTGAGCCACCCTCCCATCCCCTTTTATTTCAGACACCGCTACCTTCTCCCTTATGCCAGGGGATCTGGGTGTCCCTAACGGCTCCCTCATGTCTGGGACTCTGTGCTTCCCCATTATCCCCCCCTGCACACCAGGTTCCCCCACTCTTTCCCAGCCTCCAAGCCAGGGGCTCTGTGTGCCCCCTCATTGTCTTTTACTAGGGTCCCCCATTATCCACCCAAGGATTCTGTATGACCCCGCCCCCACATCCCAGGGACTCTTTTTGCCCCCCATACTCCCTTTCCCCCCACCAATATCAATGTCTCCCATTCTCCCCCCGGCAAGGGTTCTGAGTGGCCCTCTCCTTCCCCACCCTATGCTAGGGGCTTTAGGTGCCTCCCTCTTCCCTGGTCTCCCACACTCCCTCCCAGGCCAGGGGCTCATGTGCATCCCCTATTCCCATCTCACCAGATGTTGTGTGCCCACATCCTCTATGCCAGGGGCTCTACATGCCCCCCATGACCTCACACTCTCCTTTTAAGGGCATCAACATTTTTAAACTGTATTGGAAGATGGGGAGAGCTGCTATCCTGGCAAGCGGTATGGGTGCCATCAACTGGTTCTTCTATCTATAGACAATAACAGAGGCAAATGAAGCTGCTGAATGGCAGCTGCAGGGGCTCCTTTTATCCCTCATTTCTCCCTTTTGATTTTTCCAGTTTCACCAAAATCAGTAGGGTTATGCCTAGAACATTTCTTGAAAATCTGGAATTGACTGGATGCAGCATTCAAAAGTTATCACATAGACAGATGGAGAAATACCATCAAATTGAGTATAAGGTCTCACTTCCCTCTGCCAGTAATAGTCAAAAGAAACAATGTTGGAACCCTGCATAAGTGTCACATGCTCAGAGCAAGTATGAGCAAACAGAAAAGTCATCAAGCCAGGAGATGCAGCAAGGAAACACCAAGGGCAAAAATTGATCCAGTAGCCCGGTGAGGTCCTATGGTTTGGAACAGTTTAGTGTAGGTGTGGCTTAAGAACCATCCAACTAAACGGTGACAATCCTCCTTTATGCCCACACAAACAATAATTCTGATAGTCTCTTTACAGATGTGAAATCTGCAAAAGTTCCTTAAAAAAATAATCTCCAAATAAAAAAAATATTTACCTGATATTTTAAAACATCAACATTATAATAGGAAGCAGATGGATTCTGCTCTGATAACTTCTTGAGGTAGACTGTGACAGCTTGCATGTTCATCCAAAAATCTTTTGTACTGGAGTCACTCTGTGATTGATCACTACATATAAAATGAAGATAGGAATGGGAATAAAAATATCACTTTTCTTATGTTGGTTGTCTTAAAATTAAGTGGTAGACCTTTCCCTTTATTTCTTTTTTCAAACACACAATTAAGAGGTTGTAACATAATTGCACCTTTCAGAATATCAAGACACATCAGTTACCTATTCAGTACTAGCATTCAACACAAATACACACTCCTGGATTACAGGTGAATGCCAGTGGCACCATAGTTAAGGCTGTGTCTGGATTGTGCCTTCAAGAAGACATATTTTTAATATTAACAAAACCTGACCTGTAGTGACACCTTGAGGGGAAAAAGCTACAAAAGTATCTTTAAAAATAAATTTAATCTAATGTAAGATTATAAACACTAAAATGCCTTGATCACAATGTGGAGGTTACTTACGTGTGACTAGAGGTTCTTCAAGATGTATGGTCCCTATCTCTAGTCCACGTATGGTATGCATGCACTCTAGGCGCCTGAGATTAAGAGATTTCTAGCAGGTGGTTTCCACTGGTTTACATCTGTACAGTTGCTTCCCTCATGCTCTATACTGAGGTTTTGAGGGGCAGCGTGGACCAACACTTCTCCAGTTCCTCCTCTTATTGCAAATCCAGTCATGATCCAAAGTAGAGGGGAAGGAGGGCAGGCAGTTGCATAGAGATAGGGACCACATATCTTGAAGAATCTTCAGTTACAGGTAAACAACCTGCTTTTCTTCTTTGTGTGGCAGTCCCAGTGTGTATTCCACACATGAGTGGTAAGCAGTATTCAACCAGGTGAGAGTGCAAGGATGCAGGCAGTATAGATGTCTGTAATACTGCTGTCTGTACTGCTGAATCTGGAGAATAATCTAGGACTAAGGCATAATCCTTTGTGAAGGTATCGATGGAACTGCAGGTTTCCGTCTTACAAATGTCCAGTATAGGTACTTCTCAAAGACATGTTGTTATTGATTTGCACGTGTTCTACTGGAGTGGGCCCTCTCCCCACCCAGGGAAGGCAGATACTGCCAACTGGTAACAAAAAGTGATACAGCTGGAGGTCCAACTAGAGAGTCCCTGAGCAGATAGCACTTGTCCCTGTAAGTGCTCTGCTACAGCAACAAATAGTCTAGTCTACCTAGTTCCCTGAGCTTTCATGTTCCAGAGCCCATAGGTCTGAGGCAGCCCTGCCATGGGGACTGTTCTGGGGCCAGAAATCTCTGGCTTCCAGGGGCCATGGCAGCACCGCCATGTGGATTATATGAGTCTGCAGCTCCATGTGGCGGTGTTTCCAAAATTATTTTCTGGAGGGATTTCTAGTTTGCAAGAAATTTCAAAACACTGAAATTTCTCACAAACCAGAAATCCTGACTTTCAGGCAGCTCTAGCTGCAATTTACAAAACAATTACTCTAGATGGGCACTGCTTTTTTCCCCTCTAAGAATTTTCAGAAGTCCTTTTGCTCATCTAAATAGAATCTGCCTTCTCACTGTGAAGATAGGAAAAAGAAAAGGAGGACTTGTGGCACCTTAGAGACTAACGAATTTATTTGAGCATAAGCTTTTGTGAGCTACAGCTCTTATGCTCAAATAAAAGGAGTACTTGTGGCATCTTAGAGACTAACAGCTTATGCTCAAATAAATTTGTTAGTCTCTAAGGTGCCACAAGTACTCCTTTTTGCGGATACAGACTAACATGGCTGCTACTCCGAAACCTCTCATCTATACAGTAACACAAAGTTTCTGGTCTACTGTATAAAAGATGTAGCTTAAAAAAAACCCCACAATAGTAACTGTCATATCAGAAAAAGAACTTCTCTATTAACTGCAAGCTAAGAGATTTCCAAGTGAAGGCTGACCCTTGATCCATCAAGCATTCCAATGTGATCCCTGTACAAAAAATGCCATGTGCCCTGAAGAGGGAGCATCAAGTCTTCTTGAAATTTCAGTTAGTGACCAGGTACACTCTTCATATAATTTAAACATCTATTTATGTATTTAGATAAATTAAATCTGGTTTAATTTGTAAACAGAGCTTGTCTAAAAACATTTAATTTACAAAAACTTATGTAAAGAGACATCCACAGATTCATACAACTAGATTTTTAAGCAATTTTTGGAGTTTTAGCCATGTGGTTCCCATTATAATCAATGGAAATTTCAAGTCTAATAATCTATGCAATTCTCATAATGGGACTGAAGTGAGTGCTGAACAGAAATTAAGCATAAAAAATATACAGGGCAATTTACTGGTGCATAAATCAAATTCACAGCGAAGTTTAAACAATAAGGTAGTGGAGAATTTGTTATTAAATATAAATGCAACAATTCACATTTTAAAATTACATTGTTTTCTATTAGATAAAAAAATACAAAACCTGTATACAAGTTGTGCATTTGGAAGAATCTGCTCTAGTTTGCTTGTGTTTTTTACCCTGAAGCAGAGTACAGCTGGAGATGGGTTGCTGGTGAAGACTTTAATAATCCCACTTGGGAATGATACTGTCATATCACCAGTGATCTTCACAATACATCTGGGAGAGAGATGAGAGAAGAGCAATTCTATTACAATGGAATAAAAATAAAAATACTCAGTTCTTACTGCATGTCAAATTTCAGTATTAATCTTAAAGTAAAGATTTACTGTTTTCAGAATATTTGTATCCAAGTCATAAATTTAAAATACAAATTGATTTTAAATGAAGAGAAGGTGGCACTATGACTTAATACAGTACCTCTTTCACCTCTTGGGATATGATTTAAAAATTCGATGAGGTTGCAAGTGAAATGAGTTTGGTGGATAAAGCATACAGTCTATTGGTGAACGGTTTTTTTTCCACACCACAAACACAAGGCACAACTATTTGTAGGAGATGGCTACAACTGGCATAGCAGGGGTGTTGCAGGTAGAAATGAGGTGCTTTGAGCTGCATGGGACAATTTAGACATAGCACCTACCTGAACTATGCCTGGCCAGTGACAAATCACCATCTCATTTTCATCAGAAATTCATTTCAACGAATTTACCACATTCTTCTAAAGTGTCACCATTTTTTCCCCCATATTTAAAAGAAAAGAAAAAAGACCAATTTGTTTTCTAAATGTAACTCAGTATAGTCAAAACAATTCACTATTTAACTAACTTCGTAGGATCTGCTCCTTTAAAGTAGGCGTTAACAGATTCAGTAAAGGCTACTGCAACAGGCAGGGTGTCCTGGTTTCCAAGGGTGACAGGGCTGGGACCACGTGAAACACCTAGAATACATATAGTTTATAGGTTTAATTTTCAAGAAGCTTATCAGCTAGATTTAAAAATGGTTGGCTACCTATGTTACTGTCACAAGAAGTCACTACCATCAGCTTCACAGCAAAGTCCAAAGTATTTTCTTTGAAATGTGTGGAAAAATGTATTCGAAAAACATTTCAAATCAGAATATAACACAATCAAAGCACTAAGCAACAATAAGCAACCTGAAAAAACAGGAGACTCACAATCACATTTTAAACAGATAGATACTAGGGAACACATCATACACAATACAACATAAATGGTAACATCATATTAATTAAAGCCAACAGCACCCAAAGGAAATTAAACATGTAGCTGGTACGACTCATAAAACAAACTCTCTACTGTACGCTTATAATATGAAGAAAATGTATAGTCAAGAAGAGAATCATCATGGACATGCCCTGATTCCAATTCTGGTCTGCATAAAAATCCCAAGGAGTTTAGTCTTTTTCCACATAAATTAAGCATTGGCATCTTTAACTAAGTCTCAAGCACTACCAAGCAAGCAAACACTTTTCACATGAGATGATCACAGAAAATTTTTATTTACTGAGATCTTTATGTCCACCTGTTAAGGAATCAGGGTATGCCTCAGAGTTACAAGGAAATATGCACCACTTTAAAAGTCATACAATGTACTGGGGAAAATAGTCAGCAAGGCCTGTGTCCAGCCTTCATAAGTTGTTATGCAAACACCTGCATACACAGATGTGTTTCAATTTTCACCTACAAAACCAATCGAAGTGTTAAGACTTCTTACAGTGTGGCTGCATGAGAATAGTGTGGGTTAACGTATGCATAACAACAAAATGTTGTGCATGCACATGTGAAGACCAGGGACTAAAATGTACCATTCTAAAATATATACGGCCAGTTACTGAAAGCAATAGCACAGTGGAAAGCTTATTATTATTCTTTTCCTGTACTCCTATTAAACCTGACTGCCTCATGCAAAGCATATTGCTCACAAACGAAGCCTAACACTTTTCAACAAGTGGGCAGAAACAGGCCAATGAATATTTTCTACTGAGGTACCATAAAGCAGAAAGTCATATGTTTCTGCTTTCAAACTAATCCTATCATTTACTTTGAAATACTGTGATGTTCTTCTCAGATTTTTCAGCAGTACATGCTGTAGGAGGAGGGTGGGACCTTAATTGGGGAAGCTGCTGTTAATACATGTACTGATCTATGAAGCAAGTACATGTGGGTGTGGGCACTGTATGTTTAATTTGAGACAGGAGGGGTGGGAGGAGGAGGAGGAGCAGCAGCATGAGGGTGGGAGAGGAGTTTAAAAAAATAATGCTCAGATTCCAGATATTTAGTCTTACTATGATACTATCAAGCCTTACCGTCTCTTCTAAAGTCTTGTGCACTATTTACAAGATGCTTTAATGTTTTGAATACTTACTAATACAATTCACTTACATAAAAAAACCCTAACTAATAAAATAGGTACTCTTCCTTCGACCCATGGTATTGCCAGCCCAGGCATTCAAAAATCATGAATCAGACTAAAGAAATATTAGCGGACTGTCTTGAAAACATGAAATGAACAAAAAATATGTTGACATCTTTTGATTTGCCTTTCAGTGTACACTTAGGCCACATTTTCAAGCTTTTTGCTGTAACCACGAAGGCTAGAAAGTTAATGTTTTTTAAAAAGAAAGCTGAGATTTTCACATAACTGTACAATTCCAGAAGCTGGAGCTTTAAGAAAAACAAAGTATTGCATGACTCATCAAATATTGCAAGACTCATGGAAATTAATGGGTCCATGATTTTATCATGAGTCAGTAAAACTGGATCCATTAATTTCCATCTTTGTAGTGAAATGCTCAACTATGGAGACAGCAAATAATAGAAAGTAATCTATAACAAAGAGTTAAAAATGTGTTTAGGCTATATGTATTGCTCTACGGTTGTATGGGAATTTATCCCCTTTTCATGAGACCAATAGGAAGTAATGATTAGACAGCTCAACTGCAGAGCCAGGCTGGAAGGTGATCACTTCCTACTAAATAAATGGTCTTTTACAGAGGAACAAATTGCTGATTTATAGTAACTTTTTTCTTTTTATATTCGTATAGATAAATTCAAACTAGATTTAACATTGTAAATCAGTGTTCTGTTGGGCCGTTTGCTGTGCAGCCAGGTACAAAAGGCTGAGAATCCTTGTTGGGAGTGAGAAAGGAGGCTGGAGCTGGAGATCCAGAAATAGGGGAGTGGTGCGACAGGGGGAGGCTGCAGCTGAGGACCTCAAAGTGGAGCTGGAGAAGGAAAGAAGCAAGCTGAGATGGAGGAACAATAAGGAGTGAGGCAGCACCTTTGAAGGGGATGAAGGGCTTTAAAGAGGCCGGCATGAAGGAACTGTGCCCTAGAGAGGCTGAAGGCAGTTTGAAGAGCAGTGGACTGTGGAGTAGACCAGTTTTAGTGTGTACAGGTGACAAAGAGTTCTGAATGTGCGTGGGACTTTCAAAGTGATGCTTAGTAGTGTTAGAACTGATTTTTCATGAAGACGAGGAAGTATTTGAATTGATTTGCATTGGAGAGGAAATTGGTTGTGGCGGGGGGGAGGGACTTTATTTTGATTTCAGGAGTTGGGCACCCTCCTTGTCACACAACATGAAAAAGTTTGAGAATGCATCACCCAACACACCTCATACCTAACAAAGTTTGGCCATTCTATCTTTGATGCCATTAGAAACTTCAGATGGCGCCCATCTGCCCCCCACCCACAGAGAGGGTCCTGTATAACAAGGGAAGAGAAACAGCAGGAAAAGCAACCTTCTTTTCTCCTCTGGTGGCAAGTCCTTGGGGAACAGGGTATGGAAAAGATGAGTTTGTTGGAATGTCCTCTCCTCTCTTACCAGCTTCCAGTGGCAGAAGCCTATTGGTGGGGTTATGTAGCCTCTCTCCTGAGCCAAACAGCAGCAGTTTGAAAAGTTAGTAGGACTTTGAGACTTCACTGAAACGGGCACCTCAGACTGCAACATAGGTTTCAAAAATTTTAGATCTTTTGAGATTTAAATGGTTTTGAGAATGTAAAAGGTGAAGTAGCTCCACAGTGTCATTATATGAAGAGTGGCTCCAGCAGAGTTACAAAGAGGTGCCTGGGTTCTACTATCCCACGATTTGAAGCACTTTTAATTTTGCTAAATTAGTATGCTGGAGGGTAATGAACAATATCTGTCTGGAAAAAAAGGTAACAGAATTATTTATGGTCGAAGTTTTCAAATATTTCAGAGTTCTCCTTATTTGCATGCCACACATAAAACAGGTCCTTTAAAAGAAGTGTTAAGTAAGGATTGTCATTTTAAAAGTTCAAGATAATTGCTGCTGCTGCCCCCCCCCCTTTTTTGGGGTAAAGCTATTATGGAAGATTAGGGAGAATAAGACCACAGGCTTTACCTGAGTTTTTTTTGGAAATTTTTAAATGACTGGTTATATCAATTTCAAATGATTAATACAACACATAACTGATTAAGCAGTTTAGCTTTGGAGCTACTTTATGGCTGGAAGATAGTACAGATTGCTGGAGGAAGCTAAGTCACAAAGAACTAAAATTTTATTAGATACAGTTTTAGGATAATTAGTTAACATATAAATCTTCTTCTGGAACAATACCTGCAGGTGTCTCACAAAGTTTTTCAATCGTAGGGAGCTTTCCAATGACTATATCATCATCTATTACATTTAAATGAAACAAAACATTGCAAGAAAACAAAACATTTCAAGCAATAATAAAAAGCACTAATTTAAAGTTACATTATATAAATGGAAGGAGGTTTGAAAAATAAGAATTTTAATGAAAGATGAGGTTAAAATATAAAATAAATTAGTTAAGAAATATTAGACATTTCCACAAATTCCCTTGAAACAATATACATTTGCTGGAGTTAAGTTTAATTTAGAAGACTAAAGTTGTAATAGTGTCCAGCACTTAAAAATAATAATCAGCCCTGCAAAAGGATAAGGTTAAAAAAATACATTTTTACAAAACAAAATCTCCTTGCTAGTTACACCTCAGGTTGTCAAAACTGAAATTTTTTAAAAAGAAATCAAGGCCCTGATCCTGTAAACACTAACATGTAACTTTATGCAGGTGAATGGCCCCTCTAAAGTCAATGGCACTATTCATGTATATTGCAGGATTGGGGCCCTAATTTACTTTTCACCATTTATGCTCTTTATTTAGTTCCTTTACTTCACTCAACCTGGAGAAAGGAAAGGACCATCAGTTCCAGATTTTTTTTTCTATGTATCTACATAATGCTGCAATTATGGGGTTGTAAGCAAGGCAAGGGAACATTTAAAATCACTATAAATTATTTCTAAACAATTTTCATGGAAACAATTCTATTAGTATTATGTTTTATAACAGAAAAAATTAAAACAAAACCTGATTATTGGCCTAAACTCAATGGTTTCTTTAAAAATGATTAAATTCATTCTATATCAAAAGAATATTTCAATATCATGTAGAATAAAATCTCAAAGAAATAAATAACAGCCTGCACTTAATGAATACATATCCTGCATACCAAGCAAGCATTTATAAGCATTTCTACAACAATTTAAAAAAAAAATTCACTGAAGGAATTGCCATACTGGATCAGACCAGTGGTCTATCTAGCCTAGTATCCCATCTCTGACAGTATCCAGATACTTCAAAGGAAGCTGCAAGAAAACCTAAGTTGGACAAATATGGCTATTTCCTCCTAACATCCAGAAGTTAGTGGTTGATTTATGCCCTGAAGAATGAAGATTTATAGCTTTTCTTAAAAAAAAAAAGTTATAAAAATTAAAGGCTATAAAGACATAAAATAATTGTTCACAAGCAGTCTGAATTACTTACCTACTGTGGGTGTATTTGCTGCACTTAGAGAAGCAGAAGACGATATTGATGAGATACTCTCTGCACGTGCCAAAGGAGCTATCGGTGGTGGACTGGAGTTAGAGGTCAAGGGTGGGCTGAATGGCCTCGGCTTAAAACAAAATGTGTCAATATAATTACATACATATAAATGATTTTAAATGGATGAAACAAAGGAAATCTTATGAGAATCAAAGAGAACCAGAGAAGACATCTTCATCTAGTTCATTCCCTGCCTAATACAAGATGGTTCCCTATGATATATTTTTTCTAGTATTTTATCCATCCTAATTTTCAAAGTAAAATAACTTATGAACTGCTACCATTTCCCTTGGGCAGTTTTTCTATAATTTAGAATATTGTTAGGAAGTTTTTCCTGATAGTCAATCTTTAATGAGTTAACATGATGCTTGGCCTATATAACATTTCAGGCTGAGCTAAGTACCAAAGAGCAAAGCAGAGAAGCTAAACTTGTATGCTGCTGCCTGAACCTGCAGCCCTGAATACATGAGCACTTTCCATGGATGACTACTTTAGAGGCCACACTAGTGGAGAGGGAAGGTTGGTGTCTTTCAAAGAACCATCTGCTGTTTAACCTGGAGATGGTGCAGTGCCACTGCATTGTAAAAGGGTGGATCTCAGGCTTTCCACACACATTAATCCTCCCCTCTGCCCTGAACTTTCCTCACCGAAATTCATCTGGTGTTGCACAAGGGTAGTTTCACACCCAAGATTAACAAGGACAGATTAGATTAAATCTTAGTAACACCCGAACAAACAATTTAACATAAGCAAGGGAAGAGCAAATCTGAAACGGTGGAGGTTGTGGTTTGGTTTTGCTACCCATCTCTCCTTTTTTACAGCACTCATAACGTGTAAAGAATTCTCAGGTACTATACTGATGGGTAGTACAGAAATGCACATAACAGTAATAAAATTGTACTTAGAGTAAATGTTTCAGGAGAGCTAAGGCCCTTTTTGCCAACTTCTAGTGAGCCATGTTAGGTCAGAAGAATTCAAAATGTTTATCATAAGATGGATAAACAGTATCAGCCTGACAATATGAATGAGTTGCTCTTCCCTGGTGTGGTTCTCTCTCCTAGAAATTGGGGGTGAAATCCTAGGAGTTTTGCGATTGATTTCACTGGGATCAGGATTTCACTCAAGGTTTTTTCTGAAGATATGGCATTACGTATATGCAATCTTCAGTTTTTAAAACTGATTCTTTGTTTGAGCAAGTAAAAGCAAACACACCTAACCCCTCCAAAAGCCGCTTTGCATAAAAAATACTAACGAATTTATGCCACCAATAATTACATTCACAGTGAACAATTTCCATGCACATTTTAGGTTGACAACAATTAAAATGGGTGATTTATAAACTCTTGAAAAGTTTGATGTAAAAAGAAACTGACCGTTAACTATAATGGAGTAAATGATTGCTTTATTTCAAGTTGAGCTATACCTTGAGAAATAAGTTATATAATTAAACAAAAACTAAAATTAAATACATACTATTTCATTAATTCCACTAAGTTTCCCTGTTGATATCTTTGGTCTGGAAGCAGGCCTTGGAGGTGGTACAATAGTGCCTACAGAAAGAGGAGTTGTGGGCCTGGCTGAACAAAAAAATAATGTGAAGAAAATCATTAGTATTATAAAAGTCACTGAGTGCAACCATTATAAATTACATTTCTGTTAAAGATTCTACTTTATTATGAACTCTATTGTGCAGGAATTCATAAACAAAAACTGCTATGGTATTAAAATGTGATTCTACGGTACTCTGAAAAATGACTACAAATGGCATTGTGGGTTCCATCATTATAGCTCCTTAATGATTCTATATCAAATATACCCAGTTTCTAGGTAAAAAGATGGTTTTATTTAGCTTTCACCCTGTATGCTCAGCATGGGCTCAGGGTGAAGTCTGGTCTTTTATCTCTTATAGCCCACCTGATGATCACTTTAGATAAGCTATTACCAGCAGGACAGTGGGGTGGGAGGAGGTATTGTTTCATATTCTCTGTGTATATATAAAGTCTGCTGCAGTTTCCATGGTATGCATCCGATGAAGTGAGCTGTAGCTCACGAAAGCTCATGCTCAAATAAATTGGTTAGTCTCTAAGGTGCCACAAGTACTCCTTTTCTTTTTGAGAAACTTTAAAAAGCCTCTACAATGAGCAGATATAACTCTTAATACATGCCAGGGCACCATAAAACCTTAGTGAAAGAAGGTGCTATTTTTACATGGCCACTTTTCTGAGAAGAACTATACTTCAAAACAGCAGTTAGATGTCATCCAGTGAGTATGCTGAATCAAAAATGTGCCTTTTTTCTTCAAAAAAAGCAAATACATAATTACATGATAAACAAGAGTTATAGCATATTCAATTATCTGTCCAAAAATAATTTTAGATGTGCTTTTAGCCAAAAAGAATATTCACGAAAAATTACAGTTAGTGTGGCATTTTCAAAAGCACTCAGAGATGGCATAACTCTGTTCCTATTAAAGTAAATGGCAGTTTTATCAATGACTTCAATGGAAATAGAATTAGGTCAATGCTGAGCACCTGAAAATCCTACTCATCCTGCATTTGTACCACAAATGCCAAAAGCAAACCAATTCGAGACTAACATTACCAATCTTCCCTTTAAATTCATTCTTTTTTGCCTACTGTAAGTACTGCATGATAAACACCCTGATCAGAGACACACAATGAGAGGAGATGGAATACCTGTCTCAACACTGATTTTCTTTACATTTGTTATTTTGTGTCACAACTGTAGTCTCAACTGCACTTTAAAATTTGATGTGTTAAATATCAAAAGAATAAGTACAAATTAGATTTTTTGCTCTAATAATAGCTATATAAAATTTAAAAAACACCACAGTTACTTTTTGAAATTCTAAATATTTACATTTTCCAGAAGTTTTTGATCGCTCACTGCCTTTGACATCCCTCAGAATAGTATATTCGCTGCTTTTTTAAAAAGCAAAGTTCCACTTGATCAGGAACAATGCCCTTGGTCAAGAAGGTTTTTTTTTCAGTTGGATACTTATTTATATGTTGACTGACTCACTTAGGAGGCTTGGTGCTAAAAACATTGATAATATTTAGTATCTTTAGATGAGAGGATGAATTAATTTTAATACCAGGTGAGTAACAGTGAGGGAGAGAAGTCAGTCTACTTTTTGGAGTCAGTTATTAGGCAAAGACCAATATACAACACATGCTTGCCATACCCTTGTTTATATGAGCACAAGTGGAGACTAAACTAGAGTCCAGTGGCACTGATGAAGATGTGGAAAAAATTTCAGCAGCACTGCCAGTTTCTTCAATGAATAATTTTTCATGGCACATAATATTACTGTCAAGGTACTTTGATCCTCATAGGCACAGCTATTGGAAGAACTCCCAAGCAAAGCAGCAGAGGCAGTGAGGAGATTTTCTGTTTTAAAATGCAAACTTTGGGGCTCCTTGTGATTTGCACTTGTTTGTTCAACTGTAACAAGATCACCAGTAAAGCAAACAGATTTTGAGACCACAAAATAATAGATAAAGTATTTGTGTTCCCTGTTGGTTCTGTTGTAATAAAAGGTTTGCACAAAGAGCTAGAGGTGAAGTCTGGTGATGATGGGCTCCTAGACCCAGAATCTGTAGGTGCCCAAGCAAAGATTCAGATATTATGTACTCAGGAAAATCAAAGGTAGATGAGAAGGCGCTCCTATTTTGCTCTTTTAGTGTAGCTGAAGGAAAAGGGAAAAGTTGAAAGCTAGAAGCAACATGAAAAATTTTAAAAACTCCAATATAAATCCAAACTTTAAAAATGTACTCAACATATACACCCTGAAGATTAAGTCTACTAGCCAAGCTGAAAAATAACTGTTCTCTCAGGCCCTGTCTGCAATTTAAAGGATTAAAAGTTGTACAGTGGAGTCGCATCATACGCACATTTAACTTAAGCAAATTCAACTGTATGTGCTTGGCAAAAAAGAAAAAAAGAAAAACAACAATTTAAACATTGTGGGCGATTCCGCCCACCATTCCACTCAATGAGTGTATGCCCCAGAGCGAGCGTGAGATGCGAGACGTGAATCTGCTGTTCCCTCAGTTGGTCTCAGTTCCCGCGTGTCTCTCACAGTGTGAGCATCTTGCTGCATTGAGTGTGATTCTAGTGTTCAAAGATACGTATTTTTCGAACAACATGGCCCCTAAACGCAAGCCAACTACTTCATCTGGTGCTCAACAGAAGAAACAGCAATCTGTTCCAACACTGGAAGAAAAACTGGCTGTGTTGGACTTACTGAGAGACGGTATGTCAGTCTCCAATGTGGTGTGTAAATATGGCCGCAATGAATCTAGCAACCGTGCCATCAAGATTTGAGAGAGAGAAATTCGTCAAGCTGTGGCATCAAGTGCTCCAATAACTGCTAAGGTGACAAGCCAGTGTGCAATAAGACTTTAGTGAAGACTGAAAAGGCATTAAACTTATGGCTGGAAGACAAGAACCGTAAACATGTGCCTATCGATGGCAACACTTTGCGAGAAAAGGCTCTTAGCCTCTATACGCTGTTCGAACCTCACACCAAAGAGGGACAGCCTTCTGATGAGAAGGAATTCAAAGCCAGCCAAGGTTGGCTTAACAGTTTTAGGAACCGCTTCAACCTCAAAAACATGCAGACTACTGGTGAAGCTGCAACTGCCAATGAAGAGGCAGCAAAAGCCTACCCTGAACAATTAAAGAAAATCATAGAAGAAAAGGGCTACCTTGTGGAACAAATTTTTAATGCTGACGAGACTGGGCTCTTCTGGAAAAAAATGCCCAACCGCACTTACACTTCTAAATCAGAAGGACAAGCTCCTGGCTTCAAAGCAGCTAAAGACCGTGTGACTGTGTTGTTTTGTGGCAATGCAGCTGGGCATTTAATAAAGCCGGGCTTACTCTACAGGGCTGCAAACCCCCGTGCCCCAAAAGTCAAGAGCAAAAATCTCCTGCCTATGTTCTGGCAATCAAATAAAAAGGCTTGGGTGACGGCAGCATTATTTCTGGATTGGTTCCACAAGTGTTTCATTCCAGAGGTCAAGCGGTACCTCGAAGAGAAAGGACTTGACTTTAAAGTGTTGCTGATCATAGACAATGCTCCTGGCCACCCTGAAGCACTCTGGTTTGCGCATAATGACATTGAAGTCATCTTTCTCCCCCCCAATACCACCTCCATCCTCCAACCTCTCAACCAAGGCGTGATTCGCTGTTTCAAGGCCACGTACATGAGGCTTACGTTCTCATGGATACATAGCGCTATGGAGGCTGATCCTAATCTTAATGTGATGGAGTGCTGGAAGTCCGTCAACATTGCCGATTGCATCACTTATATTAAACAGGCAATGGATGCAATCAAGCCTGAAACAGTCAATGCATGTTGGCGACACCTATTGAAAGAATGTGTGAATGATTTTAAGGGTTTCCTGACCGTTAACAAAGAAGTGAAACACATTGTTCAGGTGACCAGACAAGGATGTCGACTAAGCCATCACCACCCACTTGAGGAAGAAACTGAAGAATTAATTGAGGGCCACAGAGAAACACTGACTCACGAAGAGTTAGAGGAACTGATAAAATCATCTACAGAAGACAAAGATGATGACGATGAACAGAAAGAGCCAACAAGTTGGAATCTTCATAAATTTGCTGAAGTATTCCAAGCAGCGAAACACTTGAATGATTTAATTTCTGAATACGATCCCTCTATTGAACGAGGCCTCAAAATCACACGTAGTATTACGGACGATTTGAGACCGTATCAAGAAATGTTTGAGCAGCTCAACAGACAACAGTGATAGTTGCCGATCACCATGTTTTTCAAGAAAAAACGATCAGCAGCAGATGAGCCTACGCAATCAACTTCTTGAGCTGAATCAGAGCCAACCACTTCGTCTACAACTCGCTCTCCATCACCTCCATCTCCTGGATCGACATCAAGCCCTAATGACCCCCCAATAGTGTTGTCAGTGGAAGAGGAAGACTAACCATTGGTGTGTGTACAGCACCAATCTTCATCATCTCATTGTTCATCATACTGGCGCTGTACTAATCATCATCGTCATCATTCATCGTCGTCGTATCACCATTATCATCGTTATCGTAGACTAGCAAGAATATCCATGATGAATGGTGAGTGGTTAGGTTTACTGTTTTCCTTTTTTATTCTTTCATTCTTCCATCTCTCTCTCTCTTTTATGTAATGTACAGGCGACTGTAAAATTATATTTTGCATATGTACTCTATTATATACTGTACGTTACTGTATACATTATACATATTACTGTACAGGGTTGTACAGTATACACAAAACCATATACAGTATACTGTACTTTATGGGCAATTTAAGGGATTTTCAAGGGTAATTTTGACTATACGCGATTTTCGCCTTTTATGCGCTAACTTTAGAACCTAACCCCCACATAAAATGCGACTCCACTGTATATTATTTGTGTACATCATTTAACTGTAATATTGTCAACCAAACTATTAATTTTGAGCTCTCATTTTTCTCCAACTTTCTCTCCTTCTCCATACAGTATCCTGTTTGGGCTCTATCTTCTGTATCAGCCTCCATTTAGTAGGTGTCTGGTAGTAAAGGAATATTCTCTCTTTCACCTCAAAATCACCTGACTGCTGTTATGGTTTGTGGACTCTCCTATTATTCTCCTCCCTCACCTTCTTGGCTGCTGCAGTGGCAGGAACAGCAGCAGTAAAAAACTGCTGCAGCTTGTCAAAGCTACAAGCAACTGTGGCAGTAGAGTGATGTGCAGACTTAGGAAGACAACACAGTATTGGTTTACACTCAGTTCATATTTGGAAAATTATCTTTGCAACTATAAAAAGTGGTTACCTACCTGTATTGTAACTGTTTTTTTTGAGTTGTGGGTGCAGACGTGTTCAACTCAGGTGTGCATGCACTCAGTGCACCGAGGCCAGTAACTTTGCTTAGCAATATCCAGTGGGGTGGTACTCACGCCCTTAGGCACTCATAACCCCCTCCAATGGCTATTTAAGGGCAGCGCTGCCCAACCTTCCTCAATTCCTTTGCAACTAACATCAAGAGTAGAAACTCCATTGTAAAGGGCATAGGGGCAGGGTCAGAGAATACCTATCTGCACCCACATCTCGAAGAACAACAATTATAGTACAGTTTTTTCTTTTTCAAGTGGCTGCAGACGTGTATTCCACTCAGGCGACTGGCAAGCAGTAACCGAAGGAGGTGAGGCTCGGAATCTACTTGAACGACAACTGAAGGACTGCCTTCCCAAAGTCTGCATCTGACAGAGATGCAGTTGTAATAACATAGTGTCTGCTAAACATATGCACAGAAGACCAGATACCGGCCCTGCAAATATCCAGTATAGAAACATTACTGAGAAACACAACAGAAGTTTCTTGGGCCCTCATCAAATGAGCCATCACTTTCTGTGGAAGAGTGATCTGAGCTACATTATGCTGTCATAATGCAGGAAATGATTCATCTGGAAATCATCTGTCCAGAGACCACCTGACTGTACATCCGATCCGCACAGAAGATGAAATCGAGGTGATGAATTATTTGGTCTCATCCTTTTCAGATAGAATACCAAGCATCCTCTCACATCCAGAGTGTGAAGACGCTGTTCATCCACATTTGAATGTGGCTTATGAAAGAACACAGGTAAATATATAATTTCATTAAGGTGAAACATGAGGGGGAAAAGTCCAGGAGAGCTGGCCGTATTTTAAAGAATCCTTATTGAGGTTGCAGGAACAAACCATCCCGATGTGTAGAAAGAATAGTAAATATGGCAGGCGACTAGCTTGGCTTAACAGTGAAATCCTTGCTGATCTTAAACCCACACAAAAAAAGCTTAAAAGAAGTGGAAGCTTGGACAAATGACCAGGGAGGAGTATAAAAATATTGCTCAGGCGTGCAGGAGTGAATCAGGAAGGCCAATTCACAATTAGAGTTGCAACTAGCAAGGGATGTTAAGAGTAACAAGAAGGATTTCTACAGGTATGTTAGCAACAAGAAGATGATCACGGAAAGTGTGAGCCCCTTACTGAATGGGGAAGGCAACCTAGTGACAGAGGATGTGGAAAAAGCTAACGTACTCAATGCTCTTTTTGCCTCTGTCTTCACGAACAAGGTCAGCTCCCAGACTACTGCATTGGGCAGTATGGGGAGGAAGTGACCAGCCCTCTGTGGAGAAAGAAGTAGTTCAGTACTATTTAGAAAAGCTGGACAAGCACAAGTCTATGGGGCCGGATGCACTGCATCCAAGGGTGCTAAAGGAGTTGGTGGATGTGATTGCAGAGCCATTGGCCATTATCTTTGAAAACTCCTGGCGATTGGGGGAGGTCCCGGACGACTGGAAAAAGGCTAATGTAGTGCCCACCTTTAAAAAAGGAAAGGAGGACGACCCAGGGAACTACAGGCCAGTCAGCCTCACCTCAGTCCCTGGAAAAATCATGGAACAGGTCCTCAAGGACTCAATTTTGAAGCACTTTGAGGAGAAGAAAGTGATCAGGAACAATCAGCATGGATTCACTAAGGGCAAGTCATGCCTAACCTACTTGCCTTCTATGAGGAGATAACTGACTCTGTGGATGAGGGGAAAGCAGTGGATGTGTTATTCCTTGACCTTAGCAAAGCTTTGATATGGTCTCCCACAGTATTCTTGCCAGCAAGTTAAAGTAGTATGGGCTGGATGAATGGACTATGAGGTGGATAGAAAGCTGGCTAGATCATCAGGCTCAATGGGTAGTGATCAATGGCTCCATGTCTAGTTGGCAGCCGGTATCAAGCGGAGTGCCCCAAGGGTCGGTCCTGGGGCTGGTTTTGTTCAATACCTTCATAAATGATCTGGAGGATGGTGTGGACTGCAGCCTCAGCAAGTTTGCAGATGACACTAAACTGGGAGGAGTGGTAGATACGCTGAAGCATAGGGATAGGATACAGAGGGACCTAGACAAATTAGAGGATTGGGCCAAAAGAAATCTGATGAGGTTCAACAAGGACAAGTGCAGAGTCCTGCACTTACGACGGAAGAATCTCATGCACTGCTCCAGACTAGGGACCGAGTGGCTAGAGGCAGCAGTTCTGCAGAAAAGGACCTAGGGGTTACAGTGGACGAGAAGCGGGATATGAGTCAACAGTGTGCCCTTGCTGCCAAGAGAGCTAACAGCATTTTGGGCTGTATAAGTAGGAGCATTGCCAGCAGATCGAGGGACGTGATTATTCCCCTCTATTCGGCATCGGTGAGGCCTCATCTGGAGTACTGTGTCCAGTTTTGGGCCCCACACTACAAGGAGGATGTGGAAAAATTGGAAAAAGTCCAGCGGAGGGCAACAAAAATGACTGGGGGCTGGACCACATGACTTATGAGGAGAGGCTGAGGAAACTGAGATTATTTACTCTGCAGAAGAGAAGAATGGGGGGGGGGGGGGGGATTTGATAGCTGCTTTCAACTACCTGAAACGGGGTTCCAAAAAGGATGGATCTAGACTGTTCTCAGTGGTAGCAGATGACAGAACAAGAAGTAATGGTCTCAAGTTGCCATGGGGAAGTTTAGGTTGGATATTAGGAAAAACTTTTTCACTAGGAGGGTGGTGAAGCACTGGAATGTGTTACCTAGGGAGGTGGTGGAATCTCCTTCCTTAGAAGCTTTAAGGTCAGGCCTGACAAAGCCCTGGCTGGGATGATTTAGTTGGGGATTGGGTCCTGCTTTGAGCAGGGGGTTGGACTAGATGACCTCTTGAGGTCCCTTCCAACCCTGATATTCTATGATGAATCTGTGAAACCACTTTAGACAAAAATTTTGGATGCAGTCTTCGGGCCACTTTGTCTTTGCAAACTGCATTTATGGAAGTTCTGCCATTAAGGCCTGCAGTTCATTCACTCTCCTTGAAGCTGTTATGGAAATAAGAAAAGCCACCTTTTGGCAAAGGAGAGAGAACAAGTTGTGAGGATGCCCCATAAAGGTAGCCAATATGGTACTAAGGTCCCATAATGGAAGAGTTTACTTCGCAAGTGGAAAGAGACAGACAACTCCTCTTAGAAATCTTATTACCATGAAGTTTGAGAAAACAGACTTCCTTTGAATCAGAGGACAGAATACAGAGATTGCTGCTAAGTGGACCCTCAATGAGCTGAGAGAGAGAGAGAGAGGGGAAAAAAGAAACCAGGGGACTAAAAGATGTAACAGATAATCCAAAGTGTCCTCAATGCTGGCTAGCTTCAGCTGAATTCCCTTGGCTAGCGATGAAACCAAAAAAATGTTTTCACTTGGCCAAATAGATAACCTTAGTGGAAGGTTTTCTACTAGTAAGCAGAACTCTCAGAACTGCTTCTGAACACCATCCTTCCCCACATCTAACCATGCAGCATATACACCGTGAGGTGCAGACTACTCAGCACTGGATGCCAAATTTGACCACGGTGCTGAGTCAGGAGGACAGGATAGAGGGAAAGAGATCTGGGACGTCAAACACAGACTGAGAAGATTTCAGAACATTGTCTTGCAATGATAAAATCTGATGCAACAAGTATCAGTTTGGCACGATCCAACATCAGATTGTTTTCAAACTGCGGAAAGAGTGGGCTTGGGGGGAAAGCATACATCAGTGCTGATCCCCAGTTCACATGGAAGGCATTGATTAAGGATCCCGGACTGAGACCCAGTTGAGAACAAAACTTGTTTTTGGTTGCAAACAGGTCGACAGTTGGAATGCCCCATTCTCTGAACATGGACCTCAGTCTGCTGCTCTTCAGAGACCACGCGTGATTCTGGCAGAAATTCCTGCTGAGGTGATCAACCAAGTTATTCTGAGCATCTGGTAAGTGAGCAGTTGTGGAGATGTCTTCCCTAAAGCAAAACTGACAAAAAACTTTATTGCTTCCTGACAAAGGTGGTTGAGGCACGCTCCTCCCTGGTTTTTCACATAAAACATTGTGGTGATATTGTCACTGAGGATATGAACGTGTGTGCTCTTCATCTGTGCCCAGCATCCACTGTAAATGGCTTGAAGCTACAGGATGTTGATATGAAGGGATGCTTCCTTGTCTGTCCATAAACCGTGAACCTTCAATGTCCCCAGTTGTGTTCCCCAACCTGTTGTGATGGCATCAGTAACTATAGTCCTGATTAGAGGAGGATGGGCAAAAGGAACACCTTTGCAAATACTGATCTGTCCACCACTCTAGAGAGACTCCAGGATGGGCAGTGGCAATGACTGACAGTTCAGTAGATACACCAACTTCAACCATCGCTGAAGAGGATGAAGATGTAATCTTGCATGTTGGACCACGTATGTAAATGTGGCCATATGACCTAACAAATTCCAGCATACAAGGATCAGAGTTGAAGGGTGAGAGTGAGGGACAGCCGAAGGCAATGAACTGCATGAAGTCCTTCTCTTGACAGAAACACCCTCGAACTTGTGGAGTGTAGGAGGGCTCCAGTGAACTCTATTTGTGTGCTGCTATTGTGGTGGCTGGCTTTACTTTGTTCACAATCAGAGCCAGACGATTGAAGAAACAGAGGAAACTGGACCAGACAGAAGACTTGGTCTCTGGACTTGCCCCTTACTAATCAAACATCCAGGTAAAGGAAAGACATTAATTCCTCTTTTTCTGAGATATGCTGCTACTACAGTCATATATTTGGTAAATAAGTGTGAGCTGAGGACAGGCCAAAGGGAAGCACCATGTACTGTTAATGGTGACCTGCTACTACAAATCTCAGAAACTTCCTGTGTCTTGAAAAAATTGCTGTGGAAATAAGCATCCTGAAGATCAAGGGCAGCAAATCAGTCGTGATTCAAAGTGGGGAGAACAGTAGCTAGGTTAATCATATGGTATTTGATGTACTTGTTGAGACCACAGAGATCGAGAATAGGTCTCACCCCTCCACTGGACTTGGGGATCGGGAAATATGAGTAGAATCCCTTTCCCTGATGCTGCAGGGGAAACATGAAGCATGCAGCCTAGACTGTTGAAGGAGCTGTGACTCATGAGAGGAGTCCCTGAAAAAGGATGGGGCAGTGGGGGTGGGAAGGGGAAATGAACAGAAATTGAATGGTCTAACCAACTCCCACAGTGGTTAGGACCTATTTATCTTTGGTTACTGTTTCCCAAGCATTTTAGAAGTGAGACAGCCTGTCCCCAAATGGTGGAGATATGGCTGGGGAGATAAAGACCAAAATGCAGCTCTCAATATGCAAGTCAAAATGGCTGCTTGCTTGAAGCTGATGGAGGACATGCTGGCTGGTTAAAATTGGACCCAAAAGGCCTCCTACTCTGTGACCTGTGCCCCTTCCTGGAGAAGTCGTGCTGCCTACCAGGGTAGGACAACTACCAGAAGTATCAATGAGAGTGCTATTGCTGCTGTTGTTGATAACCTCCATAATGACATCTCTTTACGAATAAACTCCCAATGAAAGCAAAGTAGCACAAGACTCCTTAGCAAATGTAGTGTCTCATCAATCTTTTCATAAAATAAAAACCAAGCATTGAAAGCTAAGTCCTCTATGCTGTGCTGGACCACAGGAGCACAACCACAAGGCCTTGCCAACAATTGCAACCACAAGACCTTGCCAACAATTGCAACCACAAGACCTTGCCAACTTCCGAGGACAGTGCCTTGAAGGCAAGAGAGAGGAGGAAGATGCTCCTAAGTTCAATCTTGAAGAACCCTACAAGCAGCCTAGTGGCAACGGACAAGCATCTCTAGGCAGGTGCAAGTAAACATCCAGCCTCATCTGAAGCCCAATATGCAGACTGCACTGGTGTGATCAATGATAAAGTAGCTGGCACATTGGGCCCTGGTGGGGGCATTGCATTCATAATCGTTACCAGTGTCTCTTTTGGTGCTGAAGTCAAGGCTGGTACTAATATTGTAGAGGTGGTCTGTACTGAAACAGTCATTGGTACCGAAAACAAATGTGTGCACTGATGAGCCCCTTAGTACCGAAAAGGAGGCCAACCTCAATCCTGCACCCTGAGGATTAAGCAGTGTGGAAAATGGTACTGACAACAACAACAATTCTGCAGCCCTATGCTGCCTGGTATGCCAGTGGTGTGGAAACAGTCAGTGTCAACACAAATGTTGTCAGTACTGGACTCAGCGGATGCCCCATGAATAATACTGGAATTGATGGTATAGTGTCCAACTGATCTCGTCTCAGTTCCAAAGAGTGGGTAGGGGCCCAGCCCTATCTTGGGCATCTGAAAAATCTCAATGCTGGTCTGCACTCTTCTTGGAAGAGGAGGAGGAATCTCTCTGAGCTCTGTAGCCCAGTTCATCTTGAGAGTCGTTTTCCTTGGGGGACCAGAGGAAGAAGAACAATCTTTCTACATCCTGGGGGAGCAATCAGAATCTGGCCGTGGAACATGCCAGCTCCAAAGCTCTCTGAGGGGCCGACCGACCTGTGGAGGTCCCTGGTGCTGAAGCAGCACTGCCTGGTCCATAAGATATTGTTTCAGATGCAAGTCTCTAAAGCCACCTTCATTCTCCTTTTGAATGACTTGCAAATGAAGAACTTTTCTTTAATGTGCCATTCTTCAAGGCACAACAAACACTGAATGTTGGGTTCACAATTAGGAACAGACATCTCACATGACAGGCAGTGTTCAAAACTTGATGAAGGTATCACACCAAACCAACTAAACCGTATCTAACTTCGAGTACTTTACTAAATCCTAAGGACTACATACATAAGAAAAGCACGGTGACAGAGAAATGTGAGACAAAATACCACATGGATACACTTTGACTCAAGCCATGGCTGGTGAGAAGGAACCCTTCTGGTTGTAGGGGTTTGTATTCCTAAGGACCGGAGAGTTACCCTTGAATCCTTCATTGAGTGAAGGACGTTGTTCGTTGTGGAGGCAAAGAGTTTGTCACTGTTGAATGGAAGGTCTTCAATAGTAGTCTGGACCTCTAGAGGAAATGAAGAGGAAGAGAGCCACGAACTTAGGCGCATGACTACTGCTATAGCGGTGGATCTTGCTGCAGTATTGGCCTCATTGAGGGCCGCTTGAAGAGCGGTACGTGGTATGATTTGTTCCTCACAGACTAAAGCAGTGAATTGTTGTCTCTTTGCTTCTGGAATGTCCTCAATAAAGTCCATGAATTTGTTGTAATTTTTGTATTTTGCCAGGAACGGCCGTATAATTAGCAATTTGAAATTGTAGGGTGGAAGATGCGTATACTTTAGGTCCAAGCAGATCTAAACGCTTACTGTCTTTATCGGCTGGGGTGGAGTGGGGATACTGGTGCTTGTTCTTTTGGTTGACTGCGTCAACTACCAGTGAATTAGGTGCTGGATGAGTGAAAAGAAATTCAGAGCCCTTGGAAGGGATGAAGTACTTGCAGTCCGCTCATTTGCAGGTAGGTAAGCTTGCGGCAGGAGTCTGCCAGATGGCTTTGGCAGGTTCCAGAAGGGCTGGATTGATCAGCAATGCAATCCTGGAAGAAGAAGAAGAAGTCGTCTGCAGGATGTCCGTTAACTCAGGCTGCTGTTCAGGAACCTCCTCCAGATTAATTCTTAATTCACTGGCCACTCTTTTGAAAAGGTCTTGAAATTCTGAAAAATCAGCTGAAGATGTCGGGGGAGGAGAAAGCAGGGCTTCGTCAGGCGTAACAACTGGGTCTACTGGGTTAGAGACAGGTCATGCCTGATTCTGCACTTGTGATGGTGCTCTCTGGTGACTGGCATCAGTGGCAGGTTCGTGAACTTGTGGTGCTGGGCCGGTTTTGGGCCTGGTTGAGGTGGCATAGCGAGTGTGGTCTCAAGGATAGGATGCCCACGGGGCCCAGTATTGCCACTGTGGTGGGAAGGGCATAGGTGGTGCCATCCACAGGGCAGGATCCTGAGAGTAGGATGAGGTGATGTTTCTACGACTTCTATTAATTGGGGTCTGAGGATGAGAGACTTCATACGGTGAAAAATCCTCCTGGAGACCAGCTTCCTCCTCACTGGAGGAAGGCTGTTCAGACCCTGGCTGAGCATTTGGCGAGAAGTAGGCATTCAGTAAGGGTGACTGCAGAATGGGTGACACAAGCAGGTCACTTGACTGCGTAAACTGGAGTGCTGAAGCTCCTCTGTGTGGTGAGGGCTGTGCGAGAGGAAACTGCTGTGACGAAAAGTTCCTCTGCATCGGTGTCTTTAAAGTTGTTTGGCTGCCGGCCAGCTCAGTGGGTGCCGGGGTGATAGCCTGCAGGGGGTCAGGCACGTCCGCATTTGTCAGCACCGCTTCCACCGTGGTGCCGAAAGGTGCCATCTGAGAGGCAGGCAACTGGAAGCCTGAAGCCTTGGCACTGGAGCTTTGTGGTATTGCCGCAGCCACAGGTGGGTTTCGCACGGCATGTCAAAACTGCTCAGCCAGGGGAGCGCTGGGAGGGAGGCGG
The DNA here is from genome assembly GCF_965140235.1 of Caretta caretta. Lineage (NCBI taxonomy): Eukaryota > Metazoa > Chordata > Testudines > Cheloniidae > Caretta > Caretta caretta. The sequence continues at coordinate 50,154,527 of NC_134210.1, forward strand.
TAGACCTGCCAGGAGAAGCCTTTTCCCGTGACGTTCGCTTTGCGGGTCACGGAAGGTGATGTTTTTTGAAGTTTTTTTCATCTTCTTAGAGGTGGGGAGGGGTAGGGGGGCTGTGGTGTGGAGCAGAGCCAGAATCAGCGCCTGGGTCTTAAGATGACCAAGGATTTTTGCAGCAGGAGCAGCTTTAGCCTCAACTCCCTGTCCTTTCGTGCCCTAGATTTAACTTTGCTGCAGTGGGCACATTTTGGGGGGATGTGGGACTCCCCCCCACATTTTATGCATTGTGAATGGCCATCTGATAGAGGGATGGCATCCTTACAATTAGAGCAGCGCTTAAAGCCTGGGGAGCCAGGCATGTCGGAAGCAACTGCATTGACAGGAACTAAGAGAAATTTTTTTTTTTTTAAAAAGAGAAGCTAACACACACTACTGGTAATACTAATAACTAACACTATTGGTAACAAACTATCTATCTAATAGGGTAAGAGTAACAAGGGAGAAAAAGTTTTCTAACGAGTCTGCTGAGCTCTGTCTCAGGCCGGGTACGGTAGAGAAGGAACTGAGGAGACCAGTCGCGCATGCGTACTATTAAGGAACACTCGGGGGGAGGGGGGGGGGGCAAGCTCTGCACGTGCACAACCAGTACGAGTACTGCTGTAAAAAGCTCCAAGCAAAGGCGCAGGGACGCACCAACACCTAAAGTGGAGCACCCAAAGGGACAGCTCTCGAAGAACTACTTCAATTCTGGAGAGTTGATAGCACTTGCCTGGGAAAGCTTCCTACTTGCCATAGGCTAATAGATTTTTCAAGACCTGAAATCTACAGATTTAGAAGATCTTACTGTTCCTGCTGAATGCTTTAAACATTGTTTCTAAGGTTTGCATTGCTACAGGTCCTAAGTTAAAACAGTGCACAAACATAAAAAACTGCATTTTTAAAACTACATATGAACATACTGGAGGAAATAGGGAAGGAAGGAAGAAAATAAGAGCACATGAAAGAAGCATTTTTATAACATGAATAACTAATCCGGAAAGCATAACTAGCCAAAATAATTTCTATCACGTTTTCCCAAGATGACAAAGTTTGCTTCAAATTCTATCAAAGGACACTTATTCACTGAACAATCTAAGTTTACTTCTATGCTGCACGGACTACCAATTGTTTAAATACTATAGTAATTCATATAGAGCTGCAAAACAATGTCCAAAAGGAAGGTTTTAAGCAGGGTGAAAAGGAAAAGAATGCCCTTGTGGTGACTTTTTAAACCACAATGTGTTATATGTACTTGCAAGTACATTTCAGTCAGCACCTTAATTATTGGGATGGGATTGTCAAAAGAGCTAAGCATGGGCTTAACTTTTGTCCAACTGAAGTCAATGATAAAACTCCCAGTGACTTCAAGGAGTGCCAAATTAGGTCCAGTCCCAGTGGTTTTGGAAATCCCACTCCTTGGTATCTAACTGCAGCTCAAAAAGCAATAAAGGTCAGCTTGATTTAAATAATACTATCAAAACTTACTTTCACAGGATAATTGCCTATTGTTGCTTTTGCCATGGCACATATTTTTCCAAAGTACATTATATTTATTCTGTGATATTTTCAAATACTCACTTTATTTAATATTGTATACATCAGGTAACAGATGTAGATGGATTCATTTTGCTTTGGACAAGGATCAGCTGAAGTGAGCATTATTCACTATGGCTAAAATGATCAAAAGCATTGATATCCATTTTCCAAAATGATTTAGGCTCTCAGTAGCCTTTAAATGAGATTTATGGTCCTAAGTGCCTAAATACCATTTGAAATGAGATGTATGCTTCTAAATCATAGCAATGCTAAATCACTGCAATGCTGAACGCAGTAACACCTTTAAAAATCTGGGCCATAGGTTCCTTTGAAATTTTACCCAGTGTCTTTAAACAACTGGATTCTGGCTCGTTTTTGACAACAAACAAAACCTGCATTTCAGCTAATAAAAAGACAGGTTAATTAGAAAAATCCAGGTTCTTTTTATAAATCTAATTTGTAACACTCTCTCTCATTTCAACGTATCAGTAAATTAGGGTCTGCTAGCCTTCTGATTGACTAACACTTTGTATCGTTATAAGTCTCTATTGTAGCAAAGAATCAAAACATATAAACAAATGTTATGAGGCTTGATCCAAAGCCCACTGAAGTCAGCTGAAATCTTTCCATTAACTTAAAGGGCTTTGGATTAGGTCCTTGGACACACTTTTTGTCTCTTACTTATTATAAAACACTAATTATAACTGGATTAAAAGTTACCATTTTTACCTGAGGTACTGGTGGTATTTGCTGTGCAATCTTTAGACAGGATGCAAGAAGAACAAAGAGAACTTTTTTGTATAGGAACAGATTGGGCTACAGAAAATAGCAAGAAAAAAGCATAGGGATTATGAAGAAATTTGCATAGTATAGGGCAGCATCTGAGATGCCATTTTGAAAATAGTAATACAAGTGTCCTGAGCAAACTATTCACAACAACAGAAAGCCAACCCAAATTTCTGGAAACCATGTAAAATACTAGGATATTCAAAATTCACATCAAGCTTGATCTTAACTGAATAAAAGAAAAACACACTTAATTTGGTTGTTTATTCCTGGCTATGTGAACATTTTCAGAGCATCAATTTTAATAATTAAACATGGAATACTTCCCACAATAACCTATTGCAAGAAAAGTAATTTATCTAGATAATTGCGACCCAGTGAACCGTTTACAGGCAAATGCAAGGATATCCAAAGATTGTTAAAATTTTCCACTAACCCTCTTTCTTCAGTGTCATGTTCCATTAAAAGTAATTAGTTAAATAAAGGTATTTGCCATGTAAAAATACATTTTTGTAATATCTGAAGAGAAATAACCGTATCTTTTCAATAAAAGAAATGTTTACACTACACCAACAAGCAGATTTAAGTTTGAAAACAGAATACTTTGCTTCTGATTTAAAAGAGACGTCCTTAAAACCAAAAGATTAGAACAGGGGTTCCCAAACTCGGTTTGCGGCTTCTTCAGGGTAAGCCCCTGGTGGGCTGCGAGTGACTTTGTTTACCTGAGCGTCCGCAGATATGGCTGCTCGCAGCTCCCAATGGCCGCGGTTCGCCGTTCCGGCCAATCGTAGCTGCGGGAAGCGGTGGCCGGCCTGCACCGCTTCCCACAGCTCCCATTGGCCGGGAATGGTGAACCGCGGCCACTGGGAGCTGCCGTACCTGCGGACGCTCAGGTAAACAAAACATCTCAGGCCCGCCAGAGGCTTAGCCTGAACAACCTGCGAACCAAGTTTGGGAACCCCTGGATTAGAATGAAATCAATTTCAAAATTGTAAAAACAATGGCCCAATTTTTTTCCTCCTTACATCAGATAATTATGGGAAACATCCAGTGATGCATACCAGGATGTCACTGCAGGAAATTCCGCTGCTGTGTTGCCTAACTTCCTTGCAGGGGACCTAATTTAAGGTAAACTTAGCTTTTAACAATGTATTTTTTTAAATTAACAGATGTGGTGATCAATAAGTGTCTAATTACCACACCTATTAAATCTTTATATTACATTATGAAGTTAAAACCCAACAGACACATGCAAGGAGATGGGCAACCCATCAAGGTACTTCCTGCAGTTGGTTTCCATTGTTTTTCATAGGGTCCTTCTACAAAGGACCTGAAAATAGAGAAAAATAAAATCCAGTCATTATTTTAAAGTCAAGGCAATTTGTAAGAAGCATGTAGACAAGGTAAGAATAGGTTTCATTTTAAGAAGGTCTACAGTTAATTATTGTGATAGCAATGTCAATTACTCCTACCTATGCATGCATGCTTCCTTTTTGCCCTTCCATGCATAAGATCTAACGGAGAGGAAAAGTTGGAATGGCACTAGCATTACAAAAGGAGAATCTGAGTTCTTCCTTAATCTTGTTGTAACAGAATTATTCACTGTCCCTTTAAGCGTAGTAGGGACTACAGGCCAGTCAACCTGTTCCACAGTGTGCCCCTTTAAAATTTCTGTGACTTTTTGAGTGGACAAATGCCTAGCAAAAGATAAAGGTAGGTGTTGGGAGAAAGGAAGATAGTCCCTGTGGGAACAATGAATGCTTGGTGAAAACACAGACTACTGTTTCTTTAAGGACCCAGAACCAGAAGCCTTGTAGTGCACGCAGGGCAAGGCTCCCTTCCTTCCCAGAGCTCCCCAGGTTGGTTGGGAGAAAGGGCAGCATATATGCTACCTTCTTTCTAATAACAGGACATACACCATCAGGGGAAGGATGGCTGCCTGCTGACCTGTCACAGCCCAGGGAGTCAAGGACTAAGTAAGGAGGGGCCAACTAGGAAAAGCTGCTTGAAGGCTGGAGTTGGCCTGTATCAGCCCAGCCACAGCAGAAGGGCTATGGGACTCCTCAACCCAGGAGAGGAAGCCTATTTGAATCAACACAGTCCCAACAAGGACGGCCGTGGGACTCCTGACCCTAGGAGGAGAAGTTTGTTTGAATTGTAGCATGGGCCCTTGGGGGAGACTCTGGAGCCAGGGAGAAGAGTTGGACTTGTGGGGCTAAAGAAGAGTTTTATACTCTGTAAAAGAGATAATGAGTCAGACCCCACAACAGGAGTCAATTATTGCAGAGAACCCAGGAAACTGAGGGCAGGGTGCCTACAAGGCCACCTCAGACCACAATAGGGTGCTCCAGAGGCAGTGATCCAGTTACATTGACCTAAAAGAAACAAGTGGGAGCATCCTTTCCTAGGAAGAGAGAAAGGTGAAGGAGCAGGAAAAGCCCCATATATTATTTGGACTGTAACCCTGGGAAAAAGTAGTGCTTAGGGAACCCAGTAACAGTAAGTAGATTATGGAGGAGATAGGAAGAGCTGTGCACAGTACTAGCAAAAAATGGACTCTGCCTTCCGTTTATTCAGATGCTCAAGGAATGAACAGTTACTTATAGTAATCCACATTCTAACACACTGTATCCTGCTGTACATACAAGTTATATCATCATATGAATGAGAGATATCATGTTTCAAAATTCTCTCTCATTGCAATTCTCTCTAATGCGAATCCCTTCCAACAGTAAAATAACAAAACAAAAATTCCAAAGAAGGTTATTATAATAAACACTTAGGATTTATAATAGAATTTCTAGTATCAAATATTTTACCTAATGAGGATGAGGATGTGGATGTCAATGAAGCTGAAGAAGATGAATCAAGAGAAGTGGCAAAGGGTAGATCCCATGCCAGGAGGTCATTGTTCCCCTTCCTATTGTAACAGTTAAAATAGGAAAATAAATACAAAGCATACATATTTATAACCGAATTACTGAAGTGACTTGTGTGCTATAATCAGTCGAATGAGAACATCCCTGCCACATAAAAACATTCTGTTGGATAAATGTAGGTCAAAGGCTGGTTCACACACAGACTTGCACCAAAAGAACAAAATGTTTTAAATTTACACTTTACGTTATTTTGTGCGTAGGCACTCTTAATTCAGAATTAAAGGGTCCTATTTCTTTTTTCAACAAAATATGTTCATTAAAACTAGGGCTGTCAATTAATTGCACTTAACTCAAAAAATTAACTAACTGTGATTAAAAAATTGATCGCGATTAATCGCACTGTTAAACAATAGAATACCTACTGAAATTTATTAAATATTTTCAGATGTTTTTCTACATTTTCAAATATATTTATTTCTACTACAACACAGAATACAAAGTGTACAGTGCTCACTTTATATTATTTTTATTACAAATATTTGCACCGTAAAAATTATAAACAAAAAATAGTATTTTTCAATTTACCTTATACAAGTATTATAGTACAATCTCTTTATCGTGAAAGTGTAAATTACAAATGTAGATTTTTTTTTGGTTACATAACTGCACTCAAAAAACAAAACAATGTAAAACTTTAGCCCACGAAAGCTTATGCTCTAATAAATTTGTCAGTCTCTAAGGTGCCACAAGTACTCCTGTTCTTTTTGTAAAACTTTAGAGTCTACAAGTCTACTCAGTCCTACTTCTTGTTCAGCCAATTGCTACGACAAACAAGTTTGTTTCCATTTACAGGAGATACTGCTGACCGTCTCTTATTTAAAATGTCACCTGAAAGTGAGAACAGGCGTTCACATGGCACTTTTGTAGCCGGCGTTGCAAGGTATTTACATGCCAGATATGCTAAACATTCATATGCACCTTTCATGCTTTGGCCACCACTCCAGAGGACATGCTTCCATGCTGATGATGCTTGTTAAAAAAAGAATGCGTTACTTAAATTTGTGATTGAACTCCTTGGGGGAGAACTGTATGTATCCTGTTCTGTTTTACCCGTATTCTGCCATATATTTCATGTTATAGCAGTCTCGGATGATGACCCAACACATCTTCGTTTTAAGAACACTTTCACAGCAGATTTGACAAAATGCAAAGAAGGTACCAATGTGAGATTTCTAAGGATAGATACAGCACTTGATCCAAGGTTTAAGAATCTGAAGTGCCTTCTGAAATCTGAGAGGGACAAGATGTGGAGAATGCTTTCAGATGTCTTAAAAGAACAAAACTCCGATGTGGAAACTACAGAACCCGAACCACCAAAAAAGAAAATCAACCTTCTGCTGGTGGAATCTGACTCAGATGATGAAAATGAACATGTGTCAGTCTGCTCTACTTTGGATCATTATCGGGCAGAACTCATCATCAGCGACGTATGTATTCTGGAATGGTGGTTGAAGCATGAAGGGACATATGAATCTTTAGCGCATCTGGTACGTAAATATCTTGCGATGCTGGCTACAACAGTGCCATGCGAACGCCTGTTCTCACTTTCAGGTGACATTGTAAACAAGATGTGGGCAGCATTATCTCCTGCGAATTGTAACCAAACTTATTTGTCTGAGCGATTGGTCGAAGTTGGACCGATTGGACTTGCAGGTTCTAAAGTTTTACATTGTTTTATTTTTGAATGCAATTTTTTTTTTACATAATTCTACATTTGAAAGTTCAACTTTCATTATAAAGAGGTTGCACTACAGTACTTGTATTAGGTGAATTGAAATATAGTATTTCTTTTGTTTTTTTACAGTGCAAATATTTGTAATAAATAAATATAAATATAAAGTGAGCACAGTACGCTTTGTATTCTGTGTTGTAATTGAAATCAGTATATTTGAAAATGTATAAAAAACACCCAAAATATTTAAATAAATGGTATTCTATTATAGTTTAACAGTGCAATTAATTTTTTTAATCGCTTGACAGCCCTAATTAAAACCAATTTAGTTATTTCAGTAAAACTTGTATGTGAACCAGCCCAAATCTTGACCCTATCAAACTTGTATTCCTTAAAAGTTATGGTAGCTTCTGGATGAATTTAGACTATTAACAGATTTCTTTTACTTTTAATAATTTTAATATAAAATAACATTTTATATTTATAACTAAAATAATTATTTGAGCCAATCACAATGAAGAAAATGAATAGGTAGAAAAAAGGCACGCCCATGAAGAGAAGAGGAGAGGATAAAATTCCCAGTTTTTAAATAAAGAATTTTGAATTAGTCCTCACCTCTTAGTAATCACTAGCTATCCAGCCTAAACTGGATAGCCAAGTCTAGCAATGGATTTCTCAATCCTGTATCAAACCAAAACCAAAACCCCCACACAAATGGAATTCAATGTAAAGCCTACATTTTAAATGTGGAACTTACTCATTAGATGGAGCAGAATGCTTTGATTTTGTTAACTCTTCACCTAATTAAAAAAAACACACCCTATTATGACAAATGAAAGCCATGAAATTTGATTAACAAAATCATTCAGCTTCATGATAAAAAACAATCTGGAATGATAATAGCTGCAATGAAAATAATTCAGAATTATTGAAATGGAAAGGATGAAATTAATGTTATTTATGTGATGTTATGAGTCAGCTGCTTCTAAAATACTTCCTCAAATATGCTTAACATACAAAAATGAAGGATAATTTTTGTTAGAAAGTCTTGGTCCTTTGAAAGTATATCTGTATGGGATGCAACATAAGTCAACTTCATTCTTTTGCAGTTTTAAGTCCCTACTGCAACAGAAAAAAACATTAATTTTTCGCAGATGTTACTGATCATCTAAGTTTTCCAGGAAAAGCGGATTAAAGTGTGAACACTAAACACTTCAAAACAAACATTATAATTCTTTAGCATCTAGAATACTAACAAGATAATACTAGTAAAAGGCTAGTTGCTATTTCCTGAAGCAAATACTACTCTGCCCCAAAATAAGGGCCATGTAATTAACATTTTCTTTCAAAAGCGAATACTAATGAGCTTTGACTGAACAGTATTATCATGCAGCATTTCAAATGTATTTTCTGACTACTTCACATTGTTGCCTTCTTTGAGGTAATTTTGTACATGTCAGTGGAGGAACTGAGCTCCTCAAAATGCATGGGAGTCTGCACTCACATCTTTATTAAACAGCACTCTAAAGAACAACTCCTTTCTGAGGCACTGGAATTGCCACTATCATGGCTTCACCCACCCTTTCCTCCATTGACTGGGACTCTCCATTTTAAGAGTGAACTCCCACTGCTCCAGCCAGAATCCAGCAAGGAGACAGCAGCTGCCACTCTTCCACTGCTGCTCAGTCAGTGCTTGGCCTGGCCTGCCACCTCACTCACCAGGACTCCATTCTCTAAGTCCCTGCTCCTGCACACTTTTTGATCACAGGACTGGGACAAACTGCTGTTTTTTATGGAGCGGGAGGACAAAACATGGGATGAAGGAGAAAGTTTGACAGCAGAATAAGAGGAGTTTTTGGTTTGGGGATTTGGGACACTAAAATGGTTCTGGGGTTGGTGAAAGAGGAAGAATGTTATTTTAGGAGGTGCATGAACTAGAGTACTCAGTACACAGGACTGACAATAGAATGTTTTCAATGAGGGCCCCTTCATTCTGGAACTTATTCCCCATCATTGATCACAAACAGCATGAATCTATTAAACTTTGCAGGATGCCCTAAAGGTCATCTCTTTGCTAGGACTTTTGGGGAGAGCTGAGAAGGTAGATGCAATAAGGTCTTTGAGTAGTCCACATTCACTGGTTTGAAACACTGGCTGGTAATGTTAATTTAACATTTTTTTCTTCAAGTTTTAATACATCAGTTGGGTGGTTATTTTTTCTAAATTCATTTTTTATTATTGTTATGGCAACAAGAGCTGATAACAAACATCTTTCTTGTATTTAAAATACAAAATTTAAAATTAATCATAATCAGGAAATCGGGAAATTAAATTTCATGCTAAATATAAAGATTTTGATAAGAACAATACAAAGTATACCCTAATAGTTAAAGTTTGCACTTACTAGGTGAATTCCTGTTCATTTGAGCCTAAAATAAAAATGAAAAATAATACAAATAAACATTAATTTTTATTAATCATCTACTAAAGAACTAAATGGCACAAGTATTATTTAGCATGTACCCCCTCCCATTCATAGTTTTGTTTTCAATGCTGGGGAGACAGCGTAAAGTTCAGGGAGGGCACAGAACATGAGCAGGATCCAGGTGAGTGTAAGGAAGGTAGGAGAGGAGAACAGAGAGCACTGGCTGAAGGCAAGGCAGTAGGAAATGGGAAAGGCTATTTGGAGTTTGAAGGTGGGAGTTGAAGCAGGGAAATTAAGATGGAAGACTGTGGAAAAAGAGCAAGCTGAGTTGCAGCATGTCAGCAGTTGTCAGCTCAGGGAGAGATGGGGGTGAGTGGAAAACAGTCTAAGAGCAACTACTCCTAGAAAGCTAGGGTTTGCAGCACTCCATGAACACAGCAGAAGTACAGCTGACACTACAGCAGTTCTGAAGCACCTTCAAAAAGTAAATCTACACGTACGGCTGCGTTTAGCGCACAAACACTGCACACCCAGACAGCATGGGTATAAACAGCAGTGGTAGAGGGTGAGGTCTGGCTTGGGTGAATAGAGTTGAGAAAGTGCCCTGCATGCCTGAACCCCTTTGGTATATACCTTACATGGTTCTCTATTCACCAAAGAAGTGCTTCCCACTGTTTTTAGTAGTGTAGAGTCCTGCTACCAGAGCCTTACACTGCCATGTGTAGCGCCTGTACTTTACATAATGCGGTAAGTGTAAAGACAGACATACTGTGTATTGGAACCAAGGGGATATAGAACACACAAACATGTTCTTAAGTATAGAAAGTTAAAAAGAAATAGTATTGAAATAATATTTTTTTAAAGTATATAAAATGATAGAAATGTAGAGCTTGAGAAGTCATCAAATCCAGCCCCCTGTACTGGGGCAGGACCAAGTAAACCTAGACCATCCCTGGTAGGTGTCTGTCCAACCTGTTCTTAAAAATCTCCAAAATGGGGATTCTAAAGCCTTACTTGGAAGCCTATTCCACAGTTTAGCTACCCTTATAGTTAGACAGTTTTTCCTAATATCTAACCTAAATCTCCCTTGCTGCAGACTGAGCCCATTACTTCTTGTCCTATCTTCAGCGGACATGGACAACAATTGATCACTGTCTTCTTTATAACTTTGAAGCCCTTAATATATTTGAAGACTGTTAATCAGGTCCCCCCGCCAGTCATCTTTTTTCAAGATTAAACATGCCCAGGTTTTTTTAACCTTTAGCTCAGAGGTCAGGTTACCTAAACTTTTTATAATTTTTGTTGCTCTCCTCTTGACTCTCTCCAATTTGTCCACATCTTTCCTAAAGTGTGGCACACAGAAATGATCACAGTACTCCAGATGAGGCCACACCAGTGCAGAGTAAAGCAGGACAATTACCTCCCTTGTCTTACATACAATATACCTGCTACTACACCCCAAAATGAAATTAGCCTTTCTCGCAACTGCATCATGTTGCTGACTCATATTCAATTTGTGATCCACTATAACTAAGGCTACATTTTAGTCACGGATATTTTTAGTAAAAGTCATGGACAGATCAGGGGCCATGAATTTTTGTTTACTGCCCGTGACCTGTCTGTGACTTTTACTAAAAACACCAGTGAATAAAACTTTGGGGAGGGCTGTCAGAGGGCCCCGTGGGTGCTGGAGGAGGGTGGCTGGGAGCAGTCTGGGCCCCCACTGGTGCTGGGGGGGGCGGCGAAGGCACGCAGCCCAGGACCCCTGCTGGTGCTAAGGGGATTGGTGGGGCCAGCTAGCTCCATACCTGACTCTGCGCCTCCCCCGCAGCAGCAGCAGAGTTTGGGTGTGGGAGGGGATTGGGGCAAAGGATGGGGTGAGACGGGTTCTGGACAGCCCTTACCTGGGGGGATCCCTGGAAGCGGCAACATCCCCCTTGCTCAGCTGCTAGGCGGAGGTGTGGCCAGGCAGCTCTGCACACTGCCTCCTCCTGCAGGCACGGCAGCCGCAGCTCCCATTGGTTGCAGTTCCCAGCCAATGGAAGCTGCGAAGTCAGTGCTCTGGGCAGAGGCAGCCTGCAGTGACCATGCCTCTGCCTAGCAGCTGAGCGAGGGAGATGTTGCTGCTTCCAGGAAGCCCCCACAGGTAAGTGCCGCCCAGAGCCCGCCTCACCCCATCCCATCCCAGGCCCCAACCCTCTTCCCCCTCTGACACCCAAACTCGTGTGTGTGTGTGTGTGTACGTGTGTACACACATGAGCAGTGGCATGAGACTGCAGCCGGTGCATCTGGTGCAGGCGCTGCCTGAGCTGCCCCTGAGCCAGGTGCACTGGCCATTGCAGAAGCCACTGAGGGTCATGGAATCCGTGACCTCTGTGACAAACTCGCAGCCTTAACTATAACCCCCAGTTCAGGGCTGTGTGTGCAGACCCGCTCCCACCCCTGCAGACCTGGAGCACAGGCCGGCCCCCATTAGCCCCAGGGCAGGGAAAAGAGCCCCTCGCAGCATAGCGCTGGGAAGCAGGAAGGGGCCTGGGGGTGGAGCGTAGGCAGAGCCAAGCAAGGCTGTTTGGGGAGGCTCAGCCTTTCCCTGCCTTTGATACCCACCACCCATGCTTATTTTACAGAATGGATAAATTAAATGAGTTTCACAAGATATCACAGCAAGTGTTTGACAGATCCAGGAAGAGAACCCAGACCAACAGAGTCAGTCCTGTGCTTTAACCATTAGAACTTGCTTCCTCCCTTAAACAACAATTATTTTGTTTTTAGTCTAAAAATGGGGGGAAAAAAGGCATTTTGTACTTACAGGACTGTGTCTCTAGTATCAGCATGAGAAAGAAAAAGGGAAAAACATGATTAATATAGCTATATAATAGTAATGTCCAGGACTGATATTCTGCCTGTGTATCATTCTGAAGCCTAGAGCGTCTGTTGAGTCAGCATGAAATGACGGAAACAGCTAGAAGCATGCCTGACTGCTCTTTTTGGTTAGAATATCACTAGATTCAATCATCACTGGGATTTGTGGGCTTTTACAATCCAGTTTTTAAGTTCTTAGTCATTTTTAGCTTTTTTCCCCCACGTTATGAATTGCATGGGTATGCCAGCACAGACTTTCACCTAGTTTTTAAAAAATAAGATTGTATGCTTTAATCTTGCTTTAATGTCCACGCCTTTTTATTCTAACCTTCATTTTGCACTGATATCACTTATAAGGTTCAACTGTAATCAAAGAATATCAGGGTTGGAAGGGACCTCAGGAGGTCATCTAGTCCAACCCCCCTGCTCAAAGCAGTAATGTTAATCCTAAATACAAAAGGATCACTATCATCCTAAGGAATAAAACATAGCAAGCTTCAATGTAAAGTCATATATACCCCTGGTCTATCTTAGGGTTTTCTATAGTACTTATCCCCTTAGCGTCAAAGTGCTTACAATCCAATACAAATCTCATCCATCTGTTAAAAAGGATCCCCAGCACATCGCAATTTAAACCCAAAATATGGATCCCAGAATAGAGAGGTTATATCTGTAAGAGGCTTGGGGAGAAGATAATAGTCACTATTTTTCTTTCATTTGTTAAGGTTGCCCCCTGGAGCACATCTCACACCTTGAACTAACATCATCAATCCCAGAAACAAAGTGGTGATGAATACATATGGGAGAGAGAGAGATGCTGCAATTTACAGCTGGAATTAAAATGGATGCTTGATGCCTCAGGAGTTAGACCTATCTTTCTCAGTAAAATCTGACCTTCCACAGAAAAGAGTAAAGTTGATAGTTCATGTGAAACAAAATGTAAGGAATACATTAACTTGCTTCTCTGCTAAATGTAATATATGGAACAAATTACTTACAGATATTGCTGGGGAAAGAGTGATGTTCCCTATAGATACTTTTAATTCATCCAACGAAGCCATAGTGTAGTGAGAGCTATTATTTGGCTGTACAGGTTTGATTTCTACATGGAATCTCCTCGGTTCATCATCTTCAGAGTCAGAATCACTGGATGAGTAGAAATGGTTCTCTTTGATATGTTTTTCTCAGTTAAGGTAACTGATGTTTTAGTGTCATCTATATAGTGAATAGATCAGTTTCTCACACACTCCTCAACATATACATCTTCAGCAAGTAAACACTATTCACACATAAAACTAACAAAGTTAAAAAAGTGTCTGACAAAAGCTACTTGAAAACACCATCCACAGTTTGCCAATACATATACTTCAAAGTTAAACTTTGATGCTTTCACCCTAAGCATCTAACAAATGCAGAAGGTATATTAATGCAACTGTACTGTTACAAATTTAAAATCACAAATGACCAGAACGGAAAAATTTAGGCTCTACAGTAATATTAATTTGTCTGCAACGCAGGTTGGAGAATAAAATGGAGTCAAGACTTCTGAGTTCTATTCCCAGCTCTGCTACCAACTCACTCCGTGACTACAGGCAAGTTACCAAACCTCTGACTCATTTCTGCCCCTCTGTAAAGAAGTTATTTACTTATACAGTAACTGGAATTCTTCAACATGTATGTATTCCACTTTGGTGTGTATGTACCCCATGCACTTGAGATTGGAGTCTTTTGCCTAGCAGTGTCCACCGGGTCTGTACGTGTGCTCTGAGAGTGCTCATGCTCCTGTACTGAGGGAATAAAAGGTGATACAGAACCAACTACCCCTCAATTTCTCCTCCACTGCAGAATCCAACTGTAGGACTCCAAAGAAGAGTGGGTTGAGGAATATATGGACAACATCTCAAAGGATCCTCATTACTGTACAGGTGTTATCAGGGCTGTTGCTTCTCCCCAGCTCCAAAGCATGCGCTACCATGCCCAGTCTCAGTCAAAAAGGTTTATTTGTCATAACAGAGGGACTTAACTCGAGCCTTGACCCCAGCCTTCAGGGCCACGCCTCCCAGGAGTTTTTGGCACTCCAGCTCCTGGCAGTCTCCCAGCATCAGTCAGTTCTGCTCCCCTCCTGCAGCAGCAGCTACAGGGCTGCTTCCCTGAGCCCCTGGCCCTTGCTCCAGGGACCCATCACAGGAGCTAGCTCCACTCTAGTGCAGCTTTTCCTCCCCAAAGCTTAGCCTGTCTCAGTCCTTCCTCCACAGCTGCCTACTCACAGCCCTTTATTGACTCAGGTGTAGCCCAGCCCTCTACTATTGGCTGGATTAGGCTCACCTACTCTGGTGCAGGAGTGCTGGGCTTAATTTAGCCACAGGGACTAGTTACCCTGTGACAACAGGTATAACTTTTCTTTCTTCAAGTGCTGGTCCACATACATATTCCACTCTTGGTGCTTCCCAAGCAGTGAATTAACTAAGGTGGTGGCTGCTCTGAGTCTTCATAATAGACTGCAAAACAACTCTGCCAAACAACTCTGCTCTAGATGCTTCCACTAAGGCATAATGTCTAGTAAAGGTATGCATAAGAGCCCTAGGTGGCAGCTTTATAGAGATCAGTTATGGGAATGCTTCTCAACAAAGCAGCTGAGGCTGACTGCAACCTACCAGAATGGGCTATAATATTGTCTGGAGGATCTAATTTATTTAGGTCATATCAGAGCCTAATACACCCTAAAACCCATTTAAATAATCTTTGGAAGGACCCAGGGCGGCCTTTCATCCTCTCGGCAAAGAATAAGAATAGCCTAGGAGAGGACCTAAAAGGTTTCACTCACTGAAGTTAAAAGGCTCCTGTGCTCAAGAAGGGTACGTAGCTTAGCTTCACCATGATTAATATTCAGAGTAGCAGCTGTTTTAGTCTGTATCCGCAAAAAGAAAAGGAGTACTTGTGGCACCTTAGAGACTAACCAATTTATTTGAGCATAAGCTTTCATGAGCTACAGCTCACTTCATCAGATGCATGCAGTGAAAAATACAGTGGGGAGATTTTATATACACAGAGAACATGAAACAATGGGTGTTACCATACACACTGTAACGAGAGTGATCAGGTAAGGTAAGCTATTACCAGCAGGAGAGGAAAAAAACCTTTTGTAGTGATGATCAAGGTGGGCCATTTCCAGCAGTTGACAATAAAGTGTGAGGAACAGTAGGGGGGGAAATAAACATGGGGAAATAGTTTTTGGTAGGAACTTAGGCTGTGTCCTAAGGAATACCTTGACACAGTGGAAAACAGTGTGTGTGTGGGGGGATTCCATTGTAAGAGCCCCCATCTCCTCCACCCTCGTAGCAGATATGTCTGCCACAAAGAGGGAGGTCTTCATAGACAGGTGTGAGAGAGAACATCCCATGGATAAGAGACACTCAAATTACTGAACATTTTGTACATATCTTTGTTGGGAAGAGTAACTCTTCCAATTAATGACACTCTATTGAAACCTGCCAAGAATACATGACAGACACTAGCTATTGCTGCCCCATATATGCAAATACACATTGTTAGACAACCACTGCTCAGTTCCTCTTCCCTGCTCATGGCTTTTCATGGAGCTCCAAGTGTCTGCAGTACTATCTCCCCTTGTTAGAGTGAATTGAGGAATTAGTATATATGTTGGGGTAGTTACATAGTTGCCCATTAGCACCCTTTCCCCCATTTTTGACAGGCTTTGGGTAATTTGGGGGAAAAATTTATTTCCTTGTATTCATTTCCCACTGGAATCTTCTTGGTACCACGGCTTTAGGATTTAAATATTGTCCCTCCTGCAACATGACAATTCCAGTTAACAATGGACACATGAGGTGTCTTTTTTGCCTGGGGGGAATCCCACATCCTCCATAAATGCACTGTGTGCTAGTCCTTTTCGAAAAGGAGTTGAGAAACCAGGCTTAAAATGTTTCTTTTTGACCACTTCCAAGCAAGCTGTCTCAGACAGAGATTCATCTGATACCCCTGTACAACTGCCTGTTGTGTTGAGAAGCACCTCTGAGAGCTCATCCACAATTAGCTCCAGGACTCTACTGATTAAGCCTTTGATTTCCAGAGATACAGGTAGGATTGTCCCTGTTACGACTGCTGAGGGAAAGGAGCATCGTTCTTCCTCTAAGAGCAGAAGCAAATCTCCTCAAAAGACCTCCATAAAGAAGAGTTCAAACTCTCCCCTTTAATTCCAATCCAAGGAGATCCTATAGCCCAAGTTGGGCTCACGGTAGTACCATTTAGTACCACCCACTGAGCCTACCTTGTCAACGATCAATAGAAAGACTGCAACCACTGAGGTGTCTGTAGCACCACATGTATATGCACTGGTTGCTGCCTCTCCTTCATTGCCAATAACGGTACTGGTACTGAGCAAGTCGTTACAGATTACTTCAACTCTGGCTACTCCTATGGGCTATAATTTAGCCCCAATTTTAACAGCCCCATCTACCTCAGTGACAATGAGATATACAGTACCAAAGGACCTCCAAGTTACAGAGGAAACTAAGTCTTCCCTTGCTATTGGTAGGGCTGCACATTCTACGAGCACGAGGGCTCACTGCCTCAGTTGTACCGGCCTGTTCTTTGGTACTGAATGCTGCTGTGGGGTTACAATCTATAATCCCTGCCTCTGCAGCCCCCTCTTTGGCACTGAAATTTTCTTATTCCTCTTCTGGCTCCCAACAAAGTGGGGAAGGATCTCCCACCTACTGCCCTAGTGCCTGTTCTTCCAAGTTTTATGGATCAGAGAGGAAGACTAAGGTCTCCTACAGATCTAAGCAGCAGAGGCTATGAGGGTGACCATGTGCCCTGGTACCTTTCTCTTTGGGCCCCTACTTCTTTTCCTTATAATACTCCTTCACTGCCATATTGGAGCCCCAGGTGTTCATATCAGGAGCATACACGGAATGCATCACCTCACAGAGAGAAGTACAGGAGGCAGAAAACAGTGCAGTTTCACACAGCTTCTCAGTGATGAACTGTCTGTAGGTGTGTGACATTTCTCCAAAAAGGGCCATATTTTTGGAGTTTAATGTACCTATCCCTACACAAATCCACAACATATATAATTTGAAAGTTTATTTTATGTACATTTAGATGAGGTCTGATGGGGAGCTGTCAAGTGGTGCCATAAGCCTGTAGGTGAGGTGAAACAATGGTACCCAAAATGGGAAAGTGTCATTTTTTGCACAGTTCCAGAAACTCAGCAATGTGACTAGGACTATAGTTTTTACTGTTCAAGTTAAACACTACATTAAGGTGTTGAAATTATTGGCCAAAGCTACCAAATGACAACATATTAAATTTTTTTGTTTTAGTATGGGGATGTATTTTTCCCCTGGAAATGAAGAAGCTGTTTAGAATGTGACAAAAATGGTGATCATCAACATTTTACAATATATTCTTAATTGTCAAAGTATCTCACAAGTGATTATAATAGTTTTATATATTTTTAATTTAAAATTGCTTAACCGATCAGTCTCACACTGAAGTTTGTGCACCAGTAGTAGCAGATTACACAGTACTCTGTACTGCACAGTGGGTAGATATAAATGTACGTGAATTCCTAATGTAGTGCTTCTCCATTTGTAAGCTTCTGTACATACAGTATGGCATCTAGTCTGCCAGGTAGAATTTGTCATTTGTAATTGCCTATCCATACAGTACTAGCCTTTGAAACATTCTACAATCTAGGTTTTTAATTCAGAGACACTTATGTGCAGGTCAGTATTAGTGTTAGAAATAACAATACACAGCTTCCTACTGGGCTTCAAGCAAATGGCTCATTAAACAAAAATAGCAATTGTAATACTATCATACAGATCTAATTTATATCTAATTTAGCACAAGTCTGTATACTTGTATAAGATGAAAAATGGTAGCAGTAATGTTAGCAATATACTTTTGGAATTTTACCTCTACAGGGAAGTGACAGTATAAAATGACAAGAAGGACAAAGAGAAAAAGACTCTCCACAAACAAGAAATGTATTAATTGTCAAGAAAGTCAAAAGAATGAAAAACGGTCAAAAGCCACCAGTACTGGACAGAATTCTGTGATCCTGGCAGCAGTAGTTAGGAGAGATGAACTATATTTACAGCTACTGGATGAGTTTTCTAGTTTAGATGATGGGCCACCAATACTCTATCACAGAGGTTCCTTTCAAAAACACACAAACAAGTTGAATTGGATACCGCAGAGTTGTACTAAACCCAGGAAAGAAAACAGACTCTGAAAGCGATCAGAAAGCATCACGTTAACCTGCTTCTATAGCCACGAGAGCAAGCACATCCTCCAGCAATTAGTCCTGTTGCATTGTTTGCTTGAGGAAAAACACACAAGACAGACAAGAAACTTAATAAAAACAGAAACATATGAGATAACAACCAACCTAAGGGAGGCAAGCACTTCAAAGAGGAGGAGATGACATGATGCGTAAAATATCTGTGGAAGGCTTGATTGCTAATGCTGCACTTTATCAGTTAACATGCCTTTCTTTCTGCTTCAGTAAAACAAATCTTAATGCAAAACCACCTAGTTATAGGTCAACAATACAGTCACTTTATGACACTGCATCTTATCAGCTGATTGGAGCGAGAGAATGATCTTATGTACAACAAGAAGGCTCTTCTCTTGTTCAACCAGCTATAAAAATATAAAGCCTACTTCCTTCAGATCTAGAAACTGCAAGCCATTCCAGTAGCAAATTACAGGCAAAATTAGAAGATCACTATGGTTCTGTCATTTCATTCCATGCAGAGCATGGACAAGGCACATTTATCTTCGTTCTATGCAGCACAATAACATTAACTGATTCTATCCAAGCTGCAACTAATCTGAAGCCAGGAACTTAAGTCATCCAAATGTTTTGTGGATGTTCTTCTGGTGAGTGAGCTTAATGAACAGCTTTCAAATGAACAACTGGTTTTGTATAATGCCACTTCAATCCTTTGGTCTGAAATAGCCAAAATGAAAGCCTCAGAATATTAGCCAAAGCTAGATGATTGTTGTTTACAGATGTCAGCTACTTTTGTGCCCCATCTGATGCAGGAGTTTGCCTTTTGGTTGATGGATAAAGAGGCATATAATTCAGCCTGCAAAGAGTATCATCTTTTAGAAGACATTAAAAGAAAGTGCTTCTCAGTTGTGGAGTGCGTACTATTTAACAGTTCCAAATTTATCATACTACCACATGTAAACCTTACTGCACAACTACATCATGAGTTTGGATCTTGTAATGAAACTGACATACTACATCTTCATGATTCTGCATCCATTCTGATGAGCTGAGGCAATTCATCATTAGTGCTCCAAAAACTGAAGTAGAAAGACTCCAGGAAGGTGTTCATTCCAAATGGAATAGTACCACTTCATACTAGTGGAAATCTCATTCATGAAGGAGATGGTAATAGAAACATCAAAGTAGAGACCAGTGAAAGAAAGAATATCTTCCAATTAATGGCTAGAATAGTATTTCAGAAACAGTCTGCAGATAATCGAGCATCACAAGAAATATCACTGAAGCTCGGGAAATAAAAGTTACTTACTCACCCTGGGCAATCAGAGTCTTTTATGCAGTGTACAGAATTTGAAAAACCTAACACGTCCAGATCCAACTTGCCATGAAAAGTTGAGAAAATCAACTGCACTCAAGGCAGGACTACATAATAACTAAATCAATCCTGACGGGTGTTTATCTAACCTGTTCTTAAAAACCTTCCATGACTGTGATTCCACAAACTCCTTACATAATATATAATAATTATAGCGCTTAACTACCCTGAGAGGTCCTTACTCTTGGGGGAATTCTTCACCTCTGCATGCGGGCAAAATTCACGTCACCTGTAGATTTCTTTGCTTCCCCATAGAAAAATGTCTTCTGACAGGGAAGCAAAGGGAAGCCGCAAGAGCAGTTACGCTCCCCTCACCAGCAGTGTGGGTACATCGCTTTGGGTGCCCGGAGCAGCTAGCGAAGTAAATCACTGTGGGGGGCTGTGGCTCCTACTCTGTGCTGGGCTCAGCTGCTCGTCTGGGGCTGAGTCAGACCCACCCTCAGGAACCTCGCCTGGCTGCAGGAAGCTCTATCCCCCCTCTTCCTGTCCCCATCACTCCTCAGCTGCGGTAGGAGGGGTCACTGTACAGGGAGCTGCTCTCCCGTCCGCCCAAACCCCTGCATCCGGACTCCCCTCATAAGCAGACCCCCCCTACCAAGCCCCATCCCCCTGCACCCAGAACATCCACCCCACCCAAGCCTCATCCCCTGCATCTGGAGCCCTCCCTGCACCAAGACCCCTCTGCCAAGCCCTGCCCCCAGACCTCCCATGACAATCCCACCCCAACATATTTGCAATAGCTGAAAGGATATTCTGGCTTGCTTCTGGCTTAATACTGTATCCTTCGTCATCTACGTCAGGAATGTTCTAAAAAGAAAAAAAAAGAAAATTTATGGCACTGATAACCTCTTCTATCCCTCTGAAATGTACAATCACAATGTATTTTTACTTGAAACTGTTGTACTTAGGAATTTAGACTTGTTTGACACTGTGGCCAGATTAAAATTACAGTATGACACTTTGTGAAAGCGACAGTTACCCATTATTATTAGGCAATTATTTCAAGTTACGCTCCATGGCTCAGAAATTCTCTCACAGTTCAGAATTCACATTTCAAATAAGTGCTAATGGGTCTGGAGTTATCTGTGTAACTTTAACAAAATGCACTGTATACAGATTGATTTTATTTGCCTGCAGTTTTAAGTCTAAAGCACTTATTCTCCTAGCCCCATAGTTTTCAAATCTCTTCCCAATTTCTACTTCTATTATTTCAGCTACATTATTGCAGGCTTTGATTTTGCAGGATCTCACACTCCAATTAGTACACAGACTGGTCAAAATCTGGTGCATGATGTAATTTCTTTTTCCATAGGTAGCAATCCTGTATCATTACTTTAACAAAAGATTTTCCCCTCATTAGTTTTAAAATATATGAATAAGATTTTTAAAAATGGGAAGCTCACATCAGGCTCCTGCATCCCTATTTAGGTACCAACATAAAAGTTTTCTGATTTTCAAAAATACTGACCACCTAGCAGTTCCCAATGATTTAAGGTGAAATTGATGGATTTTCATCACTTTTGAAAATCAGGATACTTATGCAGGCACTTAAATATGGACTAAAAAGAACACTTTAAGCATCTATTTTTAAAAATTTTAGCCATACAGTTTTAACTTTATAAAATTATACTCAAAGAGAGCCTCCTAATCCAAGGAGGGGAGAAAAGCAGAAAGTTCCTTTAAGTCCACTAGCGACCCCAACATGCAGATTTAATTTGTGTGTGAAGTGTTTAGACATTATACTGATAGGCATTGTAGAAAACTGCAAGACAGGGAGATCTCCAAAATGTAGAAATCTGGCCTCTTATAAATCCCTTATCAAAAAAGAACAGTAGTCTAGGATTAGGATGCTAAATTGTTTCTTTTAACAAGTTGATTGGTTATACGTTTGCTGAAATACAGACACTCGCGAGGAAAAGAGCATGAAACAAGAAAGTAGTTTATATATGACTTTGACTAAACAGGCATTAAAAGCTTGCTCCAAAAATTTTGAGGCAGGACTTAGACATTTTTTCCTCATCCTGAATCTTTTAAACTATTGATCCAAGACATATACAGGAAATTTTGAGATGGCACAAAAGGAAGTGAACGTAATGGTCTGTTACAACCATAGAGAAAAAAGTTATTTTCTAAATCAATTTTTCTATTTTCCCGCCCCCTCCCCTTTCTATTTAAAAGGGCAGGGGATGGGAAACAGTTGGGGGGAGGGAGGGGAGAAGGATGGAGAATTAGTGGACTAGAATCTTCCAATAAAATTTATTTTTAAGAAAAATCCAGAAACAAGAAAAAGGACCAACATAGCTTCGGTGGTCATCTTAAAAATATTTATTTGCCAATAGTTACCACATATTCAGAGATACTACAGTTTTTTCCTATACTTAAAATAGGAAATAATTTAGTAAATATGCAGCATCTGGTGGTAAATGTTTAAATTTTAATGGTAACCAGTATATTAAAATGTTACTTTTAATTTTGCCTCACCTTTTACAATTTTATTTTGATTGACAGAGCCTCATCTCATAGCAATCAAGGCATGGACTGAAAGAAGCCTGGGCATAAGTAGTCAACACTTTTTCTCTACTGCCCCCGCCCTCCAAAAAAAAAAAAAAAAAAAGTTGAGAGGGGCAAAATAGATTGAGGAAAGTTTCAGAACTAAAAGGATGTAGTAATGCTCATTTAATTGCCTAAATTTGCTACCAGTTACCATCTCCTTAAGTCTGGTACATTGAATCAGTCACTACAATAAGAATTCTTGTGTAAATATTAAACATAGTTTTTGATACTGCCAATAAAACCAAGAGAAATTTTTTTACGTCCACAAAAGAGAAGCAGCAGATCAAAAATCTGTACATGTCAAACTTTTATTTCAAAAGATTTAAAACACGGGGAAAATTGTCATATGAATGTTTTGCATTGCTGCCCATCACACAATATAATGAAATTCAAAAACATTTTCCATATATGATAATGTATCATATAAAGTGTTTGTCACAAACTTTATAAAAGTTTTGAAAACTAATGGGTTTCAGAGTAGCAGCTGTGTTAATCTGTATTCGCAAAAAGAAAAGGAGTACTTGTGGCACCTTAGAGACTAACAAATTTATTTGAGCATAAGCTTTCATGCTCTACAGCTCACTTCATCGGATGAATTCAGTGGAAAATTCAGTGGGGAGATTTATATACACAGAGAACATGAAACAATGGGTGTTACCATACACACTGTAATGAGAGTGATCACTTAAGGTGAGCTATTACCAGCAGGAGAGCGGGGGGGGGGGGGGAACCTTTTGTAGTGATAATGAAGGTGGGCCATTTCCAGCAGTTGACAAAAATGTCTGAGGAACAGTGGGGGGTGGTGGTGGGGAATAAACAAGGTGAAATAGTTTTACTTTGTGTAATGACCCATCCACTCCCAGGCTCTATTCAGGCCTAAGTTAACTGTATCCAGTTTACAAATTAATTCCAATTCAGCAGTCTGTTTTTGAAGTATTTTTTGTTGAAGAATTGCAACTTTTAGGTCTGTAATCGAGTGACCAAAGAGATTGAAGTGTTCTCTGACTGGTTTTTGAATGTTATAATTCTTGACGTCTGATTTGTGTCCATTTATTCTTTTACGTAGAGACTGTCCAGTTTGACCAACGTACATGGCAGAGGGGCATTGCTGGCACATGATGGCATAAATCACATTGGTAGATGTGCAGGTGAACGAGCCTCTGATAGTGTGGCTGATGTTATTAGGCCCTTTGATGGTGTCCCCTGAATAGATATGTGGGAACAGTTGGCAACGGACTTTGTTGCAAGGATAGGTTCCTGGGTTAGTGGTTCTGTTGTGTGGTATGTGGTTGTTGGTGAGTATTTGCTTCAGGTTGGGGGGCGGTCTGTAGGCAAGGACTGGCCTGTCTCCCAAGATTTGTGAGAGTGTTGGGTCATCCTTCAGGATAGGTTGTAGATCCTTAATAATGCGTTGGAGGGGTTTTAGTTGGGGGCTGAAGGTGACCGCTAGTGGCGTTCCGTTATTTTCTTTGTTAGGCCTGTCCTGTAGTAGGTGACTTCTGGGAACTCTTCTGGCTCTATCAATCTGTTTCTTCACTTCTGCAGGTGGGTATTGTAGTTGTAAGAATGCTTGATAGAGATCTTGTAGGTGTTTGTCTGTGTCTGAGGGGTTGGAGCAAATGTGGTTGTATTGCAGAGCTTGGCTGTAGATGATGGATCGTGTGGTGTGGTCAGGGTGAAAGCTGGAGGCATGTAGGTAGGAATAGCGGTCAGTAGGTTTCCGGTATAGGGTGGTGTTTATGTGACCATTGTTTATTAGCACTGTAGTGTCCAGGAAGTGGATCTCTTGTGTGGACTGGACCAGGCTGAGGTTGATGGTGGGATGGAAATTGTTGAAATCATGGTGGAATTCCTCAAGGGCTTCTTTTCCATGGGTCCAGATGATGAAGATGTCATCAATATAGCGCAAGTAGAGTTGGGGCGTTAGGGGACGAGAGCTGAGGAAGCGCTGTTCTAAGTCAGCCATAAAAATGTTGGCATACTACGTTTTAGTCACGGGTATTTTTAGTGATAGTCGTGGACAGGTCATGGGCAGTAAACAAAAATTCACAGCCCATGATCATGACAGGTGCTGGGGGGGAGGCAGCGGTGCATGGCCCGGGACCCCTGCTGGTGCTGGGGAGTGGTTGGCGGGCTTCCTAACTGGCTCCAAGCCTCCTCAGAAGTGACAACATCCCCCTCCCTCAGCTCTCGGACGGAGGTGTGGCCAGGCAGCTCTGTGCACTGCCTCCACCCCAAGCGCTGGCACCATGGCCAACGGGAGCTGCGAGGGCGCTGCCTGCAGGCGGAGGTGCCACCACCTAGGAGCCGAGGAGTGTTGCCACTTCTGGGGCGCCCCCTCCGAGGTAAACGCCGCCCAAAGCGCTCACCCCCTCCTGCACTAGCAGAGGCCGGTGCAGCTGTCCCAGGGGCTACCTGAGCTCAGGCAGCCCCTGGGCCAGCCACATGGCTGCTACAGAAGTCACAAAGGTCCCAGAAAGTCACGGAATACATGACTTCTGTGACCTCCATGACAAACTTGCAGCCTTACTTATGAGACTATAATCTGATAAAAGCATTAGAATTTTATCATCTCTGAAAGAAACCTTCCTTGACAATATCCACAAATATCTGCTGACAGTGTTACTAGTACACTAATACATTTTATTCATGGACAAAACAGATAGTCTTAAGAACTCTTAGAAAATCTGCATGAGGGCTGTATACCCAATTTGAGGATGGCAACTGCCTGGGCTTGAAGACATTCTTGCTTACCTCTCTTCCGAGTCACTAATAGAATGGAGAGAGAGTACAAGGTGACAATATTAGAGGCCATAATTTGAAAACAAGCTCAGGAGGTAGAACCTTCTTGTACTGACAGCATATTTAAATTTCTACTTAATTTCCTATGTATTATCTTAAAATACTTTTGTTCAGAGCTTCTCAAATTGTGCTCCACAGACAGGTGACTGGTCACATTACTGGCATCTCATTTTCACCTGCTAAACTGCATTAAAAGACAGTTTAAAATACATTGAATACTTTTACGGCTACAGCTGCCACAGGGAGGGTTATGTCATTGCAAACCAGAGGGAGGTAGTCCATGTGATTCTCTCTCTATTAAGAGATCTCACTATGAAAAATCTGAAAAGTTCTCGGCTCTAGTTCATTCTTAATCTTTTTGAGACACTTTATGAAAGGAATGATGTTAAAGAGTCTTCATGGACACCTGAATGTAGGGCTACATAAGTAACTGAAAAGAGCTCTGCGTATCTTTCCATATGGATGGTGTCTTTGGCAACGAAAGCTGACTGGGCTCTCCAAATCAGACCAGCAGAACTTTCACAGACAGTTCTGAAGGGATCCTGCATTTCTCCGGGATATTGCAGATTATGGAATATCTAACTAGTCTTAAGGACAGCACAAGTAGTTTCATTAGCTCTCTGCAGCAATGACAAAGAAACTGAGGTGGGTCAAACTTCCTTACACAGATGTGGGTGATGACATCATCTTAGCCCGGGTCTACACTACGAGTTTAGGTCGAATTTAGCAGCATTAGATTGATTTAACCCTGCACCCATCCACACGATGAAGCCATTTTTGTCGACTTAAAGGGTTCTTAAAATTGATTTCTGTACTCCTCCCCGACGAGGGGATTAGCGCTAAAATCGACACGGCCAGATCGAATTTGGGGGTAGCATGGATACAATTCGACGGTACTGGCCTCCGGGAGCTATCCCAGAGTGCTTCATTATGACTGCTCTGGACAGCACTCGATTCAGATACTTTGGCCAGGTAGACAGGAAAAGCCCTGTGAACTTTTGTATTTCATTTCCTGTTTGGCCAGCGTGGCAAGCTGATCAGCACAGGTGATCATGCAGAGTTCATCAGCACAGGTGACCACGGAATCTCAGAATCACAAAAGAGATACAGCATGGACCGAACGGGAGGTACTGGATCTGACTGCCATATGGGGAGATGAATCCATGCTATCAGAAGTCCGTTCCAAAAGATGAAATGCCAAAATATTTGAAAAAAAATCTCGAAGGGCATGAAGGACAGAGGCTACAACAGGGACCCACAGCAGTGCCGCGTGAAACTTAAGGAGCTCAGGCAAGCCTCCAAAAAAACAAAGAGGCAAACAGCCGCTCCGGTTCAGACCCTGAGACATGCCGCTTCTACGATGAGCTGCATGCAATTCTAGGGGGTGCCCCTACAACTACCCCACCCCTGTACATGGACTCCTGCAAGGGAGTCTCACGCAACAGGGATGAGGATTTTGGGGACAATGAAGATGAGAAGGAGAAGGAGGAGGAGGTTGAAGATAGCGTACAGCAGGCAAGTGGAGAAACTGTTCTCCCGGTCAGCCAGGAACTGTTTATCACCCTGGAGACAATACCCGCCCAACCCAGGCTCCTGGACCTTGGAGGAGGAGAAGGGACTGCTGGTGAGTGTACCTTTGTAAATATAATTACTGGTTTAAAAGCAAGCGGGTTTAATGATTAATTTGCCCTGAAGACTGGGGATGCATTCGCGGCCAGTACAGCTACTGGAAAAGTCTTAACAAGTCTTCAGGGCGAATTAATCATTAAACCCGCTTACTTTTAAACCAGGTATTATATTTATAAAGGTACACTCACCAGAGGTGCCTTCTCCTCCTCCAAGGTCCGGGAGCCAGGGTTGGGATGGTATTATCTCCAGGGTGATAAACAGTTTCTGGCTGTCGGGGAGAATGGTTTCTCCGCTTGCCTGCTGTGCGCTATCTTCCTTGTCCCCAAAATCCTCATCCCTGTTGCATGAGACTCCCTTGAAGGAGTCCATGTACGGGGTGGGGTAGTTGTAGGGGCACCCCCTAGAATTGCATGCAGCTCATCGTAGAAGCGGCACGTCTTGGGGTCTGACCCGGAGCGGCTGTTTGCCTCTATTTTTTTGGTAGGCTTGCCTGAGCTTCTTAAGTTTCACACGGCACTGCTGTGGGTCCCTGTTGTAGCCACTGTCCTTCATGTCCTTGGAGATTTTTTCAAATAGTTTGGCATTTTGTCTTTTAGAACGGAGTTCGATAGCATGGATTCATCTCCCCATATGGCAGTCAGATCCAATACCTCCCGTTCGGTCCATGCTGTATCTCTTTTGTGATTCTGAGATTCCGTGGTCACCTGTGCTGATCAGCTTGCCACGCTGGCCAAACAGGAAATGAACTGCAAAAGTTCACAGGGCTTTTCCTGGCTACCTGGCCAATGCATCTGAGTTGAGAGTGCTGTCCAAGCGATCACAATGGAGCACTCTGGGATAGCTCCCGGAGGCCAATACCGTCGAATTGCATCCACGCTACCCCCAAATTCGACCTGGCCGTGTCGATTTTAGCACTAGTCCCCTAGTCGGGGAGGAGTACAGAAATCGATTTTAAGAACCCTTTAAGTCGACAAAAATGGCTTCATCGTGTGGACGGGTGCACGGTTAAATCGATCTAACGTTGCTAAATTCGACCTAAACTTGTACTGTAGACCAGGGTGACAACACTACTGCACCCCCACAGTGGGCACTGTTTTACTATAAGTTCTTCAGTTCAATGCAAAGGCATTGAATCCCATTAGTGGGAATGCAGAGGGACCCTTGAAGAATAACTGCCAAATCTGTTCAGAAGTTAGTGCCCTTGGGAGCCTTACAGGCTCCCAAACACTTTGGATCAGATTGCTTACTACCATGTATGGCCTATGGCAGGAGTGGGTAAATGATGGCCCGGGGCTGCATCCGGCCCGTCAAACGTTTTAATACAGCCCTCAACCTCCTGCCGGGGAGCAGGGTCGGGGGCTTGCTGTGGCTCCCGGAAGCAATGGCATGTCACCCCTCTGACTCCTACGTGTAGGGGCATCCAGGAGGCTCTGCATGCAGCTCCCATTGGCTGGGAACTGCGGCCAATTGGAGCTGCAGGGGAGGCTCCTGAGGACAGGGCAGCGGCACAGAGCCACCTGGCCGCACCTCCGCGTGGGAGTCAGAGGGGGACATGCTGTTGCTTCCGGGAGCTGCTTGAGGTAAGCGCTGCCTGGAGCCTGCACCCCTGACCATCTTCTGCACCCCAACCCCCTACCACAGCCCTGATCCCCCTCAGGCCTTCCGAACCCCTTGGTTCCAGCCTGGAGCACCCTCCTGCACCTCCAACCCCTCCAATCCCAGCCCCACCCCAGAGCCTGCACCCTTAGCTGGATCCCTTGCCCCTTCCTGCACCCCAATCACCAATTTCGTGAGCATTCATGGCCCACCATAAAATTTCCATACCCAGATGTGGCCCTCAGGCCAAAAAGTGTGCCCAACCCTGGCCTATGGTGTTTTCTCTACTCTTTTGGTGGTCAGGAAAATATTTTTATCCTCCTTCTCTACAAGGAACAGAATGAAACTTTTTTGCTTGAACAGAAGTTCATTAGAACCAAAACCAAAAAATTTCTATATCAGTAGCAACAACTTCAACTGCACCCTGAAAAGATTAAGAAACCTGTGAATTTTTTACAGTACTGGTGTAATATGCTCCCTCCTGTAACACATTTAAAGAAGCAGACAGATTCATGCTTCAGCATGTTCACTTTTGAAATATTAGTGGGTCCAGGACCAGCAATATGTCAGGTCTGTGTCATGATCATTTTACATACTAGTCTTAATTTTCAAAAATGAAATCCAAAATTGTATTTTCAGCTTTTTCTTACTATACTCCTCACGTATATATCATTGCCTGCATGTATGTCATACTAAGAAAAAAAAGATTTTCCTCTGTACACATCTCAAGTCACAACAGTTCTCAATTAAAAATGAGTGCATTTACACCTTGCTCTAATTTCCTGCTGAAGAGAGTTTTTCCACTAAACAATTCTGTTTTTAATACCATATAACACATTGATGGTTTATAGATAATACCTTAAATCAATCTTTTCTCAAATTTGGTATTCTATCTTGAAGACCTAACTTTAACATTCAGAATATTTAGATCCAATTTCTCTTTTTTGAAAACTTTCAGAACTATGTGATTTTAAAAACCGGAGAAGGGGAGCGTCACACGGTCCAGTACCTTATATCAGCTTGTTCAAATCATAAGGTTCTTAGCTATGCTTGACCTCAAGCTGACCTAGTTTATGTGCCAAAAAAAGTACTAATGAAGCTTGACAACAAAGTAAACAGAACAAAAACAAATATCCAAAGGCTGTGTACATGCCCATATAATAATACAACCAAACTGACTCCTGAAACTAATTACAACGGTAAGCTATTTTCCAATATTTCAGGATCTTTCATGGTTAAAGTAGATTAAAATGAAACACATATCTTTATAAACACAATAAGCATTTACTTTTATTTCAATTTTGGCCAGATCCAATATAAAAATAACCCAAAAATCCATGCAGTAGCCAGGGATAATGGGGAAAAAAATGTCAGTAACCGGTAACTTGGCCTTCTTTATTAGCATACAATTGTGAAAAGTCATCTTGGAGAAGTGATTATTAAATTGTTTCTAATGTACTAAATGCTTGCAAGCAACCTGTTAAGACACAAAATTAGTGGGTAAATTCTTTTAGAATTTCATCTAAAAATCTATGTATTACTTTGTATCTCAGATCTGATTTTGCAAAAACTCTTGCAACTATGATTTATCAACAATGTTACTTTAGCATCTATACACCCTGATGTACTGAGTTAAAAATCAGTAGTAAAGTCAAGGGTAAATGCAGGTAAACAGAGTTTACCCACTTCTCATTTGGGATATATGGAGGTTAGGTTAGGTTAGTTTACCCACTTCTTTTTTTAATCACTACACCACTGCTTAAAATATAAAAAAGTAGATGCTCAGCAGCTAAAACTATGAGTGACCTGAAAAGCATCTTGTCTCTGCCTTCAATGCTATTCACGTAACTGGAGTAGCATAACTTAGGTCGACTTACCTCGGTAGTGTTGACAAGGCCTTATGTTTTGGTGTGAAGGCCTCTATTTTTACTTTATTTAGGACAAGTGAAAAAAGGCATTATGGACCTGATCCAAAGCCAATGGAAAGATTCATTGACTTCTGTGAGCTATGATTCAGGCTCCATACCCTGGGAGGCTCTCTGGACTAATGTAGCAGATTATGACTGCAAAGTATCTAAATCACATCACAGCAACACAGTATTATACTACACCACACATTTTTTGTATCAATGTTTCCCAGCGTCCTTGGTTATAACTCAATGCACACCTGAATTAGACAATAAGTAATTTACTTAAAATTTTCTAGGATCTACAGCTTCCATTTTTGCATTATCGAGTTCCAAACATCAGCTAGACATTAATGAATTAAAAAAAACAAACAAAAAACCCCGAAAACAAAGACAGAAAAGTTAATAAACTACAACTGCAGACATAAAATCTGCTTTTCAACAATCTCTCTCGTGTTTTTCTATAGAGGTCCCTTTACTTTTACTATAAATTCCAAAGCCACAAAAACTTGACACAGAGTCAAGAAAACACCGCAACCTACTATCTATACCAGTGGTATCCAACATTCTGAACCTGAGGGCTGGACATAAAGGACCGACAATTAGAGTTAGATACAATTTTTCAGGCAAAATCTTTTTTTTTTTTTTTTTACACTGAAAAATTTGGGACTCTGGTAGACAAACATTTAGCAAATTTGTGTAGATTTTGGTGAATTGTTTGAGCCTAAATGGGAAAAAAAAATCAAATGTTAAACCATTAAGACAGCATCAAAATGAAATTACCTGAGATGAGGGATACCCAAGTTCCAGGCACTGCTCCAGAGTAAGGATTCAAACCTGGGTCTCCCATATCCCAGGTGAGTGCCCTAATCATTGAGCTATACTAGGAATTGGGCAGAGGACATAACCACTTCCTCTGGTGGTTCTGTGAATCTAGCTCTTCATTTCCTTGGCTTTTATTAAAAATATTCTAAATGAAATTTTTTTGATTCACTGAAATTCAGACATTTTGAATTTGGTTTGACCCAACCAACTCCACTCTCCCCCAGCCCCCGCCCCAATGGTGAACCAGAAAAATCAGTTATTTATACAGCTCTATCCATAACAAATACTTTGCAGCAGATTGTTGACCCTATTCCTCCTGGCACACATAGGAGTGGGAAGCACACACGGGAGTGGGAAGCACACACAAGTCCCATGCTGGGGATTCTCTTGGAGTATGAGCCAGCAGTGGGTATGTCAGGCTTAAGAGGGGGAGTGTCTGGAGAGGGCTGCACTCTGGCCACTTCAGCTGACATATGATCCAGAGGGAACCCTCACCAGTTAGCAGAGGTTAGAATAGTCTCCAAGCTGTAGAGGGGCAAAGAATCAGCTAACCACAACTGGTTGTTGGTTCTCAGTTCTTCCTCCCTTTCTCATCCTGTGGGCTACCCTGGATGGCTGTGTAGTAGAAGTGAGGCTTCCTCTGCTAGCCATTCCTTAGGTGCAGGCAGAGCCTAATGCAAACTAAGCAACATAGTAAACCAAGGATAAATTTAATGAAATTTTAATGTGCATGTAGTTTCTGATACATACTATAGCAGTAGTTTTAAGGCTTTTTCTATACAGTGAACCACACCTAACTAGATAGAGACTGTCTCTCTTCGAACAAATCCACCCTCCTCAGATTTCTACAGACCACACCGACCCCTCTGTCCCCCATTATTGATCATATAACACTCTTGTGGCAACAGGAACTGGTTATATGGAAAAGTAGCTTAAGGTAAATATTAAGTGTATTATCTTTCTTTTCACGTGATTTGTAGCTGCAAACAAAGATGATCAAGAGCACAGTCTGATGTCCATGGATCAGCTTAAGAACTGCTGGAATTATGGTAGAAAATGCATTTTCCACGGCTGCATTATATATTGCTTATTTTTCTTTTTCTATTCATAAATACTTATTACAGTATGGCCAAATATGAAAGTCCTAAACAAAGTGGTGTAAGTGCTACCTCTGATTTCCCACAGTTTATATACAAAGACTAGTGGATAAACTACTTCCCTTACACATCACAGGTACTAAGTTCAAATCTTGTTGGAGGTTGTATTTTTTAGTAAAATGTCTACATTTTTCTTCTCCATGACTGTAGTTAAGATTGTACACAGATGTCCTCCTCCCACTAATCCCAGTCCCCCAGGTTACCGACCTGTATTAGTAACTGTTGTTCTTTGAGATGTGGGTGCAGACGTGTATTCAACTCAGATGCGCATGTGTCCAGCACAGCAAAGCCAGAGAACTTTGCTCAGCAGTACCGACTGTAGCAGTGCTTGCGCCCTCTTGTACCCCCACCCAGGGCTATTTGACTGATGGCAGAGCTGCCCTAACCTCCCTCAAGTTCCTGTGCACCGGCATCCAAGACTTGAGACTCCCATGCAGAGGGGATGGAGGGTTGTGGAATACATGTCTGCATCCATGTCTCGAAAGGTACACGTAGGGTAACTTTTTTCTTTGAGTTGTTGCAGATGTATATTCCACTCAGGTGAGTCACAAGCAGTAATGGATGGAGATGGGGTCTCAGAATCTGCTTAAACAACAACTGCAGAATTGCCCTTCCAAAGTTTGCATCTGATCTAGAATAATGCATAATAACATAATGTTTGGTAAAAGTCTGTATGGAAGACCAGGCAGCATCCCTGCAAATGTCCAATATAGAAACATCACTAAGCTATGTAGCTATAGCTACATTAGGAGGCTTTTAGCAACACAGCTGTCCTCCTACAGCTGTGTCGTTAAAAGTGTAGCTGCCGTATGTCAGCAGGGCAGAGCTCTCCTGCTGACAAAAAACTTCCACCCCCACGAGTGGCAGTGGCTTTGTCGGCTCTCCTGCCGACAAAGCGGTGTTCACACTGGCACTTTTCATCAGTAAAACGTTAGTCATTCAGGGGTGTGGTTTTTTAACACCCCTGAACGACAAAAGTTTTGCTGATGAAGTGCCAGTGTAGACAACCCCAGAGAAATGCAACCAAAGTCGCATGGCCTCTTGTTAAATGAGCTACCAGTTTCTGGGAGTTGTGGTCTGAGCTACCCCATATGCTATCATAGTGCAGGAAGGAATCTATCAGAAATTGTGTGGAAATCACCAGATCCTTCATCTGATCTGCATAAGAAACAAAAAGTTGAGGTGGCAAGTCCTTTACAGACAGGATGCCAATGACTGTCTCACATCCAAGGAATAAATATGCTGTTCATCTGCATTTGAGTGAGGCTTAGGAAAAAATACAGGTAGGTATATTGTTTGGTTAAGGTAAAATTGTGACATCATTACTTTTGAAAAACTGAGTACATGGAGATTCCACCATTAAGGCCCACAGCTCACTAAATCTCCTTGTGGAAGTTATAGCAACAAGAAAAGCTGTCTTTTGGCAAAGAAGAAACAGAGAGCAAGTGGTTAGGGACTCAAATGGAGGACCCATGAGGGCAGCCAGTACAGTATTGAGGAAGTTAATTCTTTTACAGGAAGAAAGAAGTGGACAACATGTTATAGAAATCTAACCATCATGGAATTGGAAAATACCAACTTCTTTTGGACTGGAGGATGAAATGCTGAGATCATTGCTAAGTGGACCCTCAATTTGCTGAGTGAGAGAGTTGAGGACTTGAGATTAACAGGTAAACCAAAATGTCTTGAATACACAGTAGCATCAGCCAAATTCCTTAAGCTAAAGAACACTTCCACTTAGCCAAACAGGAAGACCTAACAGAAGGTTTTTTACCATTAAATAGGACTTGCCGCTGCACTGCTTGCAAACATTGTTCCTCCTCATGCAGCATCCACGCCATTACGTGCAGACAGCTCAGTGCTGGATGCTGTATCAGATTATGATGTTGTGTCAGCAAGTCAGGAATGAGGGGAGGAGATCTGAGAGATTGAATAGACAGACTGTGAAGGTCGGAGAGCCAACATTGTCTCAGCCAAGCTGGTGCAATGAGTATCAGATTGGCATGTTCCAGCTTCAGTCTGAGAATGAGTGGTATCAAGGGGAACGTATATATTAGGGCCAATTCTCAATTCAAATGGAAGACATCAATTAATAAGCCTGTACTGAAATCCACTTGAGAGCAAAACTGACTGCATTTCTTTTTTGTCTTTTGCTGTAAACAGGTCAACTGTCGGAATGCCCCATTCTTTCAAAAGGGACCTCTGCACACTCCTTTTCATGAACCATTCATGACTCTGGGAGAAACTCATGCTGAGGTGATCGGACAACCAATTCTGAGCACCTAGTAAGCATGCAGCTGTGGGAACAATATCTTACTTGATGCAAAAGTGACAAAACGTTATTGCTTCCTTATAGAGCTGGCTGGAGTGTGCTCCTCCCTGCTTGTTGGCATAATACACTGTGGTGATATTGTTGGTAAGTATGTGAACCGCTGTGCCCTGGATCTGAGCCTGAAAGGCCTGCCATGCATTGTCAACCACTTGAAGCTCCAGGATGCTGATATGTAGGGAAACTTCCTGTTTTGACCACAAAGCCTGAATTTTCCATTTCTCTTTACTTGCCTCCCAATTTATTGTGGCGGTATCAGTAAATATAGTACTTGTCAGAAAAGGAAGGGAACACCTTCTCATACATCGCTCTGTTCTGCCCATTACTGTAGGGACTCCAGAATCACCAGTGGCATTTGGAGAAGCTTGTCCAATGAACAACATCTCAGATGACAGACCAACTTCAACCACGATTGAAGAGGACAAAGGCACAATCTCACATGCTGGACTATATAAGTGTTTAGCAGGCCACATGGCCTACTAAACTCAGATGTACATGGACTGTAGCTGAAGTGTGAGACTGGAGGGACAGACACAGGCGACAATTTGTTTGGAAATGTTCTTGTGGGAGAAAGATCCTTAAACTCAGCGTCTAGTAGGGCCCAATGAAGTTTATTTTGTGTGTTGGAATTCCTGCTGAATTTGTCTTGTTCAAAATCAATCCTAGCCAATCGAAGAGATCCAGCATGAACTGGACATGACAGAGGACTTGTTCCTCGGACTTGTTCCTCACTAGCCAGTCTTCTATGTATGGTAAGATGTGAATTCTCATCCTCCTGAGACAGGCTGCCATTACGGTCATGCATTTGATAAATACATGTGTGGCTGATAAGAGGCAAAAGGGCAGTATTGTTTAATGGTAAAGTTGGCCTGCTACTACGAATCTCAGTAACTTCCTGTGGCTTGGGAAAATTGCTCCATGAAAGTAGGCATGCTGAAGATCAAAGGCTGCAAACAATCATGGTGATCTAATATGAGGAGAATTGTAGCTAAGGTTATCATGCAGAATCTCATATATTTGTTGAGTCCAGAATAGATCTCATATTGGACTTGCGGAAGGTACCTCAAAAAAGGTAGCAGAGTAGAATCCCCTTCCCCAGTGCTGAAGGGGAAGTTCCTCTATGGCTCCAGAAAAGCAGTCTGGATCAGCTGTAGGAGCAGTGACTTTGAGATGGGTCCCTAAAAGGGACCAGATGGGGGGGATAGATGGGAAATGGATAACATAACCCCCAATCCCAGAGTGTTTAGGACATATTTGTATGTAGTTCTTGTTTCCCAAGCACTGTGATCAATGGCTCCATGTCTAGTTGGCAGCCGGTGTCAAGTGGAGTGCCCCAGCGGTCGGTCCTGGGGCCGGTTTTGTTCAATATCTTCATAAATGATCTGGAGGATGGTGTGGATTGCACTCTCAGCAAATTTGCGGATGCTACTAAACTGGGAGGAGTGGTAGATACGCTGGAGGGCAGGGATAGGATACAGAGGGACCTAGACAAATTGGAGGATTGGGCCAAAAGAAATCTGATGAGGTTCAATAAGGATAAGTGCAGGGTCCTGCACTTAGGACGGAAGAACCCAATGCACAGCTACAGACTAGGGACCGAATGGCTAGGCAGCAGTTCTGCGGAAAAGGACCTAGGGGTGACAGTGGACAAGAAGCTGGATATGAGTCAGCAGTGTGCCCTTGTTGCCAAGAAGGCCAATGGCATTTTGGGATGTATAAGTAGGGGCATAGCGAGCAGATCGAGGGACGTGATCGTCCCCCTCTATTCGACATTGGTGAGGCCTCATCTGGAGTACTGTGTCCAGTTTTGGGCCCCATACTACAAGAAGGATGTGGATAAATTGGAAAGAGTCCAGCAAAGGGCAACAAAAATGATTAGGGGTCTGGAACACATGACTTATGAGGAGAGGCTGAGGGAACTGGGATTGTTTAGTCTGCGGAAGAGAAGAATGAGGGGGGATTTGATAGCTGCTTTCAGCTACCTGAGAGGTGGTTCCAGAGAGGATGGTCTAGACTATTCTCAGTGGTGGAAGAGGACAGGACAAGGAGTAATGGTCTCAAGTTGCAGTGGGGGAGGTTTAGGTTGGATATTACGAAAAACTTTTTCACTAGGAGGGTGGTGAAACACTGGAATGCGTTGCCTAGGGAGGTGGTGGAATCTCCTTCCTTAGAAGTTTTTAAGGTCAGGCTTGACAAAGCCCTGGCTGGGATGATTTAATTGGGGATTGGTCCTGCTTTTGAGCAGGGGGTTGGACTAGATGACCTCCTGAGGTCCCTTCCAACCCTGATATTCTATGGTTCTATGTAGAAGTGGGACAGTGTCTCCAAATGGAGAGGAACTGGTGTGGAAATTGACAACTGGTAAGCTGCCCTTGTTACGAGCATCAAATTGACTGCTTAGCTAAAGCTGATTGAGGATGGGTGGGCTGGTTCAAATTAGAACCAAAAGGCCTTCTTCTCTGTGACTTATGGCTCTTTCTGAAGAAGTCCTGCTGTCTAGCAGCATAAGCTGGCTGCTTGTAATACCACTGGGAATACTGTTGGTACTGTTGCTGCCGCCGCTCTCCATTATGCCATCTCTTAATCATGGGTATAAACCCGAAATGAACATAAAGTAACTTGAGAGTCCTTAAAAGACTGTAGTGTCTCATCCATCTTTTCTGGAAACAAAAAGTAACCACTGAAATGTAGGTCCTAGCTGGACCTTGGGAGCTATGCCAGAGTCCTGTAACTATGAAGCTCTCCTCTGTTACATCTGAGGCCATAATCCTGGAGGAGACGTCTGCCACATCCAGTGCTAACTGCAATGACATCTTTCCCACTCAATGACCTTCCGCCATGAAAGCCTTAAACTTTCTTGGAGGATTCTGGTAATTTTATCATATTCTGACAACAGTGCCTGCTGATTAGCAATGTGCATTTGTAAAAACAAAGTTGAATAAATTTTTCTTCCCATCAAATCCAACCATTTAGACTCTTTTCCTTTAAGCATTCTCTTAAATCTCCTGTCACAATCTCTCATTTGCAGCTGTTACAACAAGAGAGTGAGGGGCTGGATGTGAGTAGAAGTACCTGAAACCCTGCATTAGGGACATAATACATCTTATCAGTATGCTTCGCTGTGGGCAGTAAGGAAGCCAGGGCAAGCCACAAAGTCTTTGCAGGTTCCAAAAGCACTTTATTTATAGGGTAAGCTATTCTCCCTGGAGCTGACAACTGGAGAATGTCTACCAACCTATGGGTACTGCCCTGAACAAATTCTGCCTTAATGCTGTAGCCATTCGCCTTAGGAGATCTTAATATGATTGAAAGTCATCAGGCACAGAAGAGGAGGAATCTGGTATAGCTGAATCATCTGGTGAAGATGAAGAAGAAGGAAGCATGGCCAATGGGATTCTGCTTGCTTCTGCAATAATGGCTCAGACTGAACAACCTCCATATGCATTTCCAGTGTAGGTGGGCCACGAGACGAGACAGCAGGAGAGTTCAGTGACCACAATAAGCCAAGGATCGAGACCTTAAAGATCAAGGGAATCTCAGTAGTTCCATGAATGCCACAGAAGAAATGGATATGGCACTGATGGCCAGTAAAAACTGGGCCAAAAACCACTCTCTCTACTGAGAGAACATATTGATCCTGGTACTGATGTGCTCCCCTGAGGTATCAAAGACTTTTGAGCTCAGTTCCTGGACAGAGAAGTGGAAAATGACTCTGAACTTGAATGCAAGGAACCTTCCAAACAGTCCAAAGGGAACAGAGGAGCCACCTCTGGTGGAGCCATCATATGCCCAGTATCTGGGTCGCATTGGTGCCTATGCAGGTAGAGAAGCTGGTGTCTTGAGCACTGGCAGCATCATAGAGGCAGCACTAGCACCTGATACCAGAAAGGATGTTGGCATTAAAGAAGAAGCTGGTACCGAATCTATAGCTCTGGCCTGCATTGGGACTATAGAAGCTGACACTGTCTCCGGAGAGAAACACTGAATCGGCATGGACAACGGATGTCTTGGTGCTGATATAGAAACTTATATTGTCTTTGCAGTCTGGATTTTAAGTGGTGCCAGAGATGATGCCTGCAATAGCCCATATTCTGGGGCAATCAAACCAGATGGTCCCGGGATCACAGAAGACATCACCACAGCTGATGACTCCTATATCACAGGTGAGTCCAGCACAGAAAGGGAGAGTAAATCTCTGTCAGCTTGATAAGCCTGTGGAGTCGATATGGTTGGTGCTGAGACCAACACCTTCGATATCAGACTCAATAGCCTTCTCACAAATGGTACCAGAGTCAATGGTATGATGCTGGAATGATCTTACCTTGGTACCAGCAAGTCGATAGCGAGCCCTGCTCTATTCTGAGTACTCAAGGAAACCCAGTGCCAGTCAGCATTCCTCTTAGAAGAGGAGGAAAAATCTCCCAAAGTCTTGGAGTGACTGTGGTCAGTTTTAGGAGCCTTCTTTCTTGGAGGACGAGACGAAATAACAGTCTCTTCTCCTTGAAGAGTCAGAGTTTCCTGGCAGCACTAAAGCTCTCTGAGGGGCCAGACAATCTAATCCCAGGGCTGAAGCAGGCCTCATGACTCACTCCATAAGGAGCAGCTTCAGATGTAAGTCTCTAGCCCAGGGGTCGGCAACCTTTTAGAAGTGGTGTGCCAAGTCTTCATTTATTCGCTTTAAGGTTTCGCGTGCCAATACTACATTTTAATGTTTTTCAGAAGGTCTCTCTCTATAAGTCTCTATATTATATAACTAAACTATTGTTGTACGTAAACAAGGTTTTCAAAATGTTTAAGAAGCTTCATTTAAAATTAAATTAAAATGCCGATCTTACACAGCCGGCCTGCTCAGCCCACTGCCGGCCTGGGGTTCCGCTCACCTAGGCCGGCAGCGGGCTGAGCGGGGCCTGCAGCCGGGACCCCGGCTGGCAAGGGGACAGCAGCCAGAACCTCAGACCGGCAGTGGGCTGAGTGGGGCCGGCGGCCGGGACCCCAGACCAGCAGTGGGCTGAGTGGCTCAGCCCGCTGCCGGTCTGGGGTTCCATCCGCTGGCTCCTGCCAGCCAGGGTCCCGGCTGCCGGCCCTGTTCAGCCCGCTGCCGGTCTGGGGTCCCAGCCCTGTCCACATAGAGTAGGTACCTACTTTCTCCCTGGTTCTTGCCCATTCTCTTTCTCTCTCTGCACTGAGTTGAGGGTGGGAGTGCACTGAGAACAGGGCCAGGGGTGAATGAGGGGGCTGGGGGTTGAGGTGCAGGGTCTGGCCAGGAGCTAGAATGAGGGAGGGGGCTCAGGGTTGGGGCAGGAGGTTTGGGTGTGGAGCGCTTACCTGGGCAGCTCCCATTTGGTGCAAGGGGTGAAGGTGGGAATGTGGGTGTGTGTGCAGGAGCTCCCGTTTGGTGCTCAGGGTGGGGATGTGGATTTGGGGGGTGCAGGAGTCAGGGCATGGGGGCTGGGGGTGTGTGAGGAGGGTGCCGGAGTCAGGGCTGGGGTTGTAGGGGGGTGCAGGGGTCAGGGCATGGAGCTGGGGGTGTGTGAGGGAGGCGCAGGGGTCCGGGCAGAGGGCTGGGGGTGTGGGCTGGGGTCATGGGGGTGCTCCCAGCCCCCTGCCCTGAGCAGCTCACAGCAGGGGGCTGGAGGGGATATGCTGATTCCACTCCCCTTCCCCAATGTCCCCAGAGCAGAGAGCGCGCTGCGGCTCTGCTTTTCCCTCTCCCCCTCCATAGCAAGGGCCATCAGCTGATCGGCGGCAGGGAGGGAGAGAAGGCGGGGCAGGAACCCTGCATGCTGGGGGAAGAGGCCGGGGGAGGGGGAAGCTTGTCTGCCCTGCAAGGAGAGAGCAGTAGGCGGAAGAGTGGGCTGGGCCGGATTTTTAATTGCACACTGCTGTCCCCGGCAGACAGCAGCGTGACATTAAAAATTGGCACGTGTGCCATAGTTTGCCGACCCCTGCTCTAGCCACTTGCATTACCGTTTCGAAGGGCAGGCAAATTGAGTATTTCTTAAGCACCAAATATGGAGATTACTGCTGGGGACAGCTACTCCACAGGAGGGGTGAAGACATCGAACCAGAGAAAAACCAACTATGTAACTACTAAACTAATCTAACGCTAAGGGTACTACCACCACCACCTATAACTAACTAATCATATACAAAATACCAAGAGAAATCTTTCTGATGTAACAAACAAAGCGTGAGGTATATACCACATGGAAGAAACGGTTAACTACCTTTCTGTAACTGTTGTTCTTTGAAATGTTTTGCACCTGTCCTTTCCCCTGTAGAGATGTGTGCACCCCATGCACAGTTGTCAGATGTCTTTTTCCCTCAGCAATACACATCAGGGCAGCTTGAGGGCCCTCTGCTGTAGCCTGCCACTGCATGTTGGCATAAGGGGGTAGAGCCACACCCAACCCTCTCACTTGCTTTTTATCAGATAGACAATGATAAGAGTGGGGAAGGAGGGCAGGTCATGGAATGGACATGTGCAACACATCTTGAAGAACAGTTATGGAAAGATAGGTAACTTTCTTCTTGGAGTAATTGCACCTGTCCACTGTAGGTGATTAACTTGGAGGTGGGTTGGCATCTACTTGAGCAGAGACTAGAGAACAACACATCCAAAAGAGGAATCGTCCTGAACTGACTGGCTATAGCATAATGAGAGGCAAACATGTGCACTGATGACCAAGTTGCTGCTTTGCAAATGTCCAGAATGCACCAGGAAAGCTGCTGATGCTGCATGCATCCTAGTTTAGTGAGCCAACACTCTAGTGGTGAAGTAACACAAGCCAAAAGGTAGCAGAAATGAATGCATGAAGAAACCCAGGATAAAATTCTCTGAGTGGAAACCAGATGGCCTTTCACTCTGTCCGCTATCACAACACACAGCTGTGTTGAGGACATAAAGGACTTAGTGCAGTCCAGATAGAAAACTAAAGCTCTTTTCACTTCGAATGAATGGAAGTTTTTCCTCATCTCTCCGAGTGTGAGACTTTGGAAAGAAAGTCGGCAAATAAACTGCCTGGTTATTGTAAAAATTGGAGACCATCTTTGTTAGGAATTTAGGATGAGGGTGGCGATAAACTTTAAACTTCTGGAAAATTGCATAGAAAGGATTTGACACCAGCGCTGTCAACTCACCCACTCTCCTTGCTGAGGTAATTGCAATTAAAAAATCATCTTCACAGAAAGATTGAGCAGAGAGCAAATTGCAAGAGGTTCAAGAGTGGCACCATTAATTTTGCCAACATGAAATTCAGATTGCATGGGTGAATAGGATCTTGCACCTGTGGGTATAATCTATCCAAGCCCATTAGAAACCCGATGGTGATGGGGTTGTGTGACATGCCCCAGTGTACAATATGGACTGCTGAACAGCTACAGCATTCTGCATCACTTTATGTGAAAGTGACTATGTTTTGAATGCATTTTATTACAGGATTTCACCAAAGCGAGCAGTATGAATAACTTGAAACTTAAAAAGAGACAATAGATGGAAGTTATAAATCTTGTTCTAAGTGCATTCATGAATGGCTGGGAATGATACAGACTGGGAAACAAATGAAAGTACAAATTTTCTGGTTAGAAATTATGAAAATATGAAATTTTCAGTCAGAAAGAATCCCAGGCACATTTACAGTTGAATTTGTTTCATTAATTTTTTAAACCATGAGCATCAAAACAAGTAAATCAGAAAGTAAACATTGTAAGTCAAACCCAGTTATGTTTCACTCCACTGATTTAACCTTAGAGCTGTCAAAAGCCATTATTTCCATGAAGGACGTGATAATTCTAGGGTTAATTCTCTGTTCTTTCACTGTAAAGTCACCCAAAAAAGAACATTTGCTTTGTCCAAATTCTTTCAGCAATTTAAACAAGCTTTTGTAACAGATAACAGAGCTGTGTTTCAATTACGTGGATAATAATAAAAACCTGACTGTTCATAAATTATGTACCTTTGTACCAAATAATGAAGAGAACTTAATGTACTTTTTCTTATTTAGCAGAAGTGCACAACTAGATTTTTTTTTGGTAATCCAAGTCTCCAAAATGTTAACTATCATTAAAACAGTCAGTGCATAGATAGTACCATGAACAAAAACAGATTAATTAGGATCCTTTTATGAAACAGAAAAGTACTCAATCCACTGTTTCATTTAAAACTGCTACATCTTCAAAGTTGAAAGTGAAACTATAAAATACACTATAAATGGACGTGAGAGGAATGAAACAGTTGCATAAAAACAAAGCTGTGTCTATCATGCCAATAAGTGAACAAATTTAATATAAATTTCAGACATTTACAAATGTAGTCTCTGAACCTATACTGTCATCCATGTGAATAAACTGTTGAAGCCAAATGGAACCCACTGAACTCAACAGAGCTCTGCAAGGGCACAGCAGTTGGCAAGGGCAGATAACAGTGCAGGGCTAGGATCTTTCAAGAGCATTACAAGTGTTTACTCCATTAAGTAGTACCTATTAAACTTCCAAAATAAATTAAAAATCGTTAAAGTGTCTTGTTTAAAAATTAAAGTTTCTATGAAATGTAAATGTATTAGAGATTTAAAAAATTCTGTTTTCAAACTCGGTAAAAATAACTACTGTACAGGCATTCCAATTAAGACATTAGAACCAGAATAGTACTTTGCTTTGCGATACCAGAAGATATGTCAGTTTTGACTAAAATTTTAGCTCCTGACAAAGTTAGATTACACACTTGTGTAGGAAATAAGTCTACTTACAACTGAATCTGCATCTGGACATTCCCTGTAAAAAAACAAAGAAAAAAACGTGTAACTATCAAAAATGCACAGACAGAGAAGTATTTTATTTATACAATTTTGGAATCTCCTTTAGTAGTTTTT
Organism: Caretta caretta; assembly: GCF_965140235.1. Classification (NCBI taxonomy): domain Eukaryota; kingdom Metazoa; phylum Chordata; order Testudines; family Cheloniidae; genus Caretta; species Caretta caretta. The sequence continues at coordinate 50,198,088 of NC_134210.1, forward strand.
GATTTGCTTACAACCCACCCCTTTGCACATAACTCCTAAAAAGCAACATCAACATTGTCTTATTTGACTGACATTAATATTAATGAAGTGAATTCTCTTTATTCAGCAGCAAGAAAAGATCATTAAAATAACTGAAGGTTTAAGCTGAGTCCACCAAAGCAAGGAATTCACATAAATGCTGAAAATCAAAGCTGACATTCCAGCCTTAAGTCACGCCATGGTGCAAAAAAGAAAAAAATATAATGGAATGAGTTAAGGCAGGAGTGCCATTTTAAGTTATATCTGTGAATTCCCACATTGTTGTGGGTTTAAGGAAAATGTTTACCAATTTTGTGTAGATTTATGTAATTTGAGACAGTCAGGTCTACGCAGATGATGTGCACATGCAGAAAAACCTTCTCACCAATACTAATGAAACTGTCCATACAAAAAGAAAAGGAGTACTTGTGGCACCTTAGAGACTAACCAATTTATTTGAGCATGAACTTTCGTGAACTACAGCTCACTTCATCGGATGCATGCCGTGGAAACTGCAGCAGACTTTATATACACACAGAGAATATGAAACAATACCTCCTCCCACCCCACTGTCCTGCTGGAAATAGCTTATCTAAAGGTTTCAGAGGAACAGCCGTGTTAGTCTGTATTCGCAAAAAGAAAAGGAGTACTTGTGGCACCTTAGAGACTAACCAATTTATTTGAGCATGAGCTTTCATGAGCTACAGCTCACTTCATCAGATGTATACCTGAAGTGAGCTGTAGCTCACGAAAGCTCATGCTCAAATAAATTGGTTAGTCTCTAAGGTGCCACAAGTACTCCTTTTCTTTTTGCGAATACAGACTAACACGGCTGTTCCTCTGAAACCTTTAGATAAGCTATTACCAGCAGGACAGTGGGGTGGGAGGAGGTATTGTTTCATATTCTCTGTGTGTATATAAAGTCTGCTGCAGTTTCCACGGCATGCATCCGATGAAGTGAGCTGTAGCTCACGAAAGCTCATGCTCAAATAAATTGGTTAGTCTCTAAGGTGCCACAAGTACTCCTTTTCTTTTTGCGAATACAGACTAACATGGCTGTTCCTCTGAAACCTGTCCATACAAAAAAATTCACTCATTTGGACAATAATCTGTTCTAGAAACAACTGTGACTAGGCTAATGGAGTCTAGAGTTTCTCTCTTCCATAATTTCACTCTTTTAGATCATGTCCGAGAACCATCTGGGCCTTGGAGTTACAGTTAGATAGTCTTGGGTTGCATTATAAGAACTGCTGTATCTACCAACAAGTAACAAGACAGATTACCACCACAAGGAGTTGGTAAAAAAATAAAATAAAAATCACCTCTAAAAATAAAAAGTTTCCAAAAAAACAGTTGGTGGGTGTTTAGTATTTGTGAATGCTTGATGTGGGACTGTAAACTGATCCTGTCATAGTTTCTGGATTCAAACAATAATGTTTTCAAAAATGAAAGTCAGTCCAAGTGACCAGACATGAAATTCTCCAAGACAACTGATAAATGCAAGCTGGAGCTACTCTTAACTAAACACCTGAATATGAAATTAGTACACAGGCCTTCTGTAACCTGCACCATCATAAATCAAATAGCAAATGTCACTGTAAATGAATATTTTGTTAATTATTTCTTAAAGACAGCTGTATTTATGACAAATAGAAAGAATAATAAAATTGGTAACAGACATATCTTTGATAGGCCAAAAAGGCAATTCAGACATCCAACCTATACATAATCTCTTCATGAATGACGAAAGAAAACTTGCAAAGAAACTGAACCATTATTATGGAATTCCAACATCACCTTAAGAAGGGACTTAGAATGAGGTGTCTTTCTAAAAAGAACACAAGAATACACAAGAAAACTGTAAACAAGTTTTTAATTGACGTACATTTTACCTCTTTGCTGGCCTACCTAAGGTGGCGGCAACAGGCAAGGCTATTTTAAAAAACAGAAACTGCAAGTGATGGCTCAAAGAGAAGGCTCATCGGATCTCGCCCATGTGTCTCAAGACATGAGAACTAAGTTTTACAACATCTGGTATTAAAAAAAATAATTACCTGAACTATACAAACAAAAGATGATCCATAAACAAGGAGGATTAGAAACTACTGGAAGCAAACTAGAATGAAGATCCATAGCAGGCTACAAAATCAATGCAGCACATAACAAACGGATTAAAAACTGATGGATAGATCTCAAAAAGAAAGTGTAAATGGGGAATCATCATACAGTGAGGGCAGCTCTGTGAGGTCACACAAGGCTATATTCTTGGCCCAATACTATTCAATATCTTAATTAATGAGCTAGAAGAAAACAAAATCATTGCTGGGAAAGTTTACAGATGATACAAAAATTGGTAGAGTGGTAAATAATGATAAGGACAGGTCAGTTCAGCAGAATTATCTGAGATTGCATGGTAAGACGGGCTCACAAGAACATGTTTTAATAAAGCTAAATATGAGGTCACAGAACTAGGAACCAAAAATGGAGGTCACATTTGCAGGATGGAAGACTGTATTTGGAAATCAGTAACTCAGAAAAAGACTTACGCATCACGCTGGATAACCAACTAAAGAGCAATGTGGTGGCTAAGAAAACAGATGCAATGTTTGGACGTATACATAGGGGAATAGAAAGTAGAATTAGGGAGGTGTTATTTCCATGGCATAAGAGCATTAGTGAGACCATTACTGGAATGCCATTTTCCAGTTCTGGTATCCACACTATAAAAAGCGCTCGATAAATTGGAAAGGGTTCAGAAAAGTGCCACAAGAATTATATGAGATCTGGAAAAAGCTGACTTACAGTGAAAGGCCAAAGAAGCTCAATCTGTTTATTTTAACAAAGAGGTTAGAGGTGATTCAAAGAGAAGATTTCTGATAGTACAGAGCTCTTTAATCTAGTAAGCAAAGGCATAAAGACACAACAAGATCCAGTGGTTAGAAGCTGAAGCTAAACAAATACAGACTAGGAATATGACACTGTTTTTAGAGAGAGAGAGAGAGAGAGAGAGAGAGAGAGAAAAGAATGTGGCAATTAACCACTGGATTAATCACCAATTTAGAAATACAATTTATTTCCAGGATATGTAGTGGATTTTCCATCACCTAAAATCTACATAAAAACTGGATGTCTTGCTAAAAGATGCATTTTTCCTCAACGAAAAGTAATGACTTTGATGCAGGAATCACCAGTAAAAAAAAAATCTATGGCCTTTGTTATGTTGGAGGTCAAACTAGATGACAATAATGGTCCCTTCTGACCTTAAAATCTATTCCATGTTATACTCAACAGTTAAAAATTATGTAATTCTAGTCCTCAAGGAAACCGTAGACTTCAATGCCAATAGGAGAACAGGAAATAAGGGGTTTAAAAGGATTGAATAAGCTAAATGTCATCTTCTAAGTTCTCCCTACTGTCCTTCGACAAGCTTCTGAAATGGAGAGGCAGACTGAAGTTTTCACCAGTTGACTCTGGTGAGGCTGGAAAGAGAGGTCACATTCAGAAACCTGCTTTGGGGCTTTTGCTAGGCTCAGATAGGAAGACTGATCACCTTCATTTTACTTTAATTAACCACTTCCCCATACTACAAAAATAATCCAACTCTAGCACAATCTCTAGAAAGCAAGGATGCAAAGAAATCTGAAAGAGTCACTAGCAATAAACAATAAAACAAGGCTATATTTAGTTTTTCTGAAGAAAACCTTCAAATTAAAAAATCCTATGAAACCTGCTAACCCAGGAACACTCCCAGATCTTTTAATGTACAAGAGGCAAGAAGGAAGGGAAGCAGGATGAGGAAAAGTTAGGGTTTGTCTACATGATGCATTAGCATGTCATGCACTAACATGCCAATGTGGACCCTACTGGCGCACAATACAATTTCTGTATTATGTTTTAATGTAGTGCTGTTTGAAACAGGACTACATTAACATAAACTAGGGAACTTTTGGTGTGCACCAGCAGGGTCCACACAGGCCAGTTAGTGTGCACTAGAATTTACACCCTGTGGTGAGGACTAATCCACCATGTAGACAAGATCTTAGATTACAGTAAACAGGGTTATGGTTGAATAATAATGCTAGTCAAAAGTGTTAACATTTTTGCAAAATTTGTTCCTGATTTTAGACTGACTGTACTGAGATATTTTGTTGGGGGAGGGAGTGGGGCACAGCGGCGGTGTGGGGTCATGTCATCTTTTCAGTATTGTGCAAAACAGAACTGTTCCTAAAAGAATGTAGCGCATAAGAGCTTTAAAACGAGGCCAGTTTCCTTCTGATGCTGAATGAAATGTATTTTGCCTGAAGACAGTCACTCAGTGTATCCAGATCTAACTGATAATCGTGGATAACTCTGTAAAAATACATGTAGTGGCTTCACACAGTTCAGAAGCCAATGTCCCAGCCCTTCCTGTCTGAGAAATGACTATCCTTCAATTATAAATTGAGAGGAAAAATGACCTTGTACAGAAGGCAGATATAATCATTGATCCACCTGGCGACAGTTGACTTGGAGGCTTCTGGCCTCTTTATTGAACCCCTGGAAAAAAAATATGAAGAGCCCTAAGTGTTCCTGAAAATCTTCATTCTTTCTAGATAAAACTGAATTACTCCATTGCATCCAAGGAATGAAGTTTCTCAGGGAATGAGATTCCTGGTCTGAGACAAGCTAACTTAACAATTGAGTAATATGGAATATGAGATTAATTTGTGTAATAAACCATAGTTAAGGTCAAAATATAATTCTATTGGCAAAAAATTCAAGGAGGGTTAATAACTACTGAACTTGGGTAACCCCATTCACACAAGAAAGCTACATAGAATCAAAATGGCTACTTTACAAGAAAGCAGATGAAAGGAAGGCACAACATATGTTGGCAACAATTTTACATATATCTGGTTGTACATAGTTTTCATCTACTTATCCTTTCAAAATTTTTTAAACTGTACAGAATGTTTGTCTAAAAAAGTTTTTTGCTTATGAGCACACAGCAAATATTTATGAATTCAATTTTTTTCAAAAGAAAATTCCTTCTCATTCCAAAATAAAATTTTATTTTCCTATGCTTCTAGAAACTTCATATGACAATGTATGAGTCATAATTATCTCATACTTAAAGGGACATCCCAAACTTGAATTTTTTTTAAATTCACTTTCTGATAGAACATCTAATACCTCATACTGATAAAACAATTCCCTTGAAAAAAGTGGCTAAAGGTTATTCTGCTCTTCTGTTGCTTATAAGGGTCTTATAAGGGTCTTTTCAGAAAGAGAGAAACTAAGACCCTGATCCTGCAAATACTTAGGCACACACAACTTTAAAGCTAAATATTTATCTCCACAATTACGTTGTTCCATTTTCACTTAGGATTGAATGCTCTGGGTTTGAAATCTACTTACACAGATTCTGCATCTTTTTCTTTCTTAATTATTCCTGATAAACCAAATGCCTTTCTTTTCCTTGGTTTGATCCCTACAGAACAAATGTTTATCATTAGAAGACCACCAAGTGAATTTATATTTAACAATATAGATAATACATTTACGAACACAATTCTCTGTTTAACATTTACAATTCTGTTTAACATAACATTTATGTCCATCTTTAATACATTTATTTTGAATACTTTTTTTTAAATGGCTCAGATTTGTTTTTGATTCTCTCTCCCCGCTAATTTGGGGGAGAGGGTATGTAAGATTTACAGCTGATTTGATGGATACTGCTCAATGAATCCATAATCTTATATTATTTACACCAATGCAAGACGGTGGGCATTTCAGAGAGAATGGGTAAAACTGACAATACAGCAGTAAATGTCATGAAGATTCCTCTACAAAAAAAAGCTTTATAAAATAAGACGACATGCCACAGAGTCTTATTGTAGTTTTCTATATTGTATTAATAAATTATCAGAAGCATGGAATGGGCAATACCACAGACCATCTAGTTTATTCAACTGCCAAAACCCTAAACCTTTCAAATGCTGCAATAAGTAGTCAAGGAGGAAAACTAGTCTGACTTCCCTTGTAAACCTGGAACTAAATTAGTGGAGTCAAAAGATTTGCAGCATACTTACAACAAAATAGGGAACTGAATAAAAATTATTCCAAAGGTTAAAGTCCTTTGTATCATAACAATAAATATGTTCTGCATAGTAAAACTGACTTTGAATTGTACATGATACAAATATAATTACTACAAGTTTTATTTTATAATGATCTTATGTGTCAAAATTAGTTTTAATCAGACACAATATCAGACTCCTCTCCTGGATTTATGCTGGATTTACTTCTTCCACAGATCTGAAAAAATGGGACTGACTATATGCCTCCACAAACAGCTGGGTAGGATGCAAAACTATGCCTTTTATTCCAGTCTTACCAAATATCCTCTTAATTTAAAGCAAGTTGTATTTTTAGGAAGGCAGTTTTATAATCTGGATATCTGGAACAATAAGTCAACTGTTCTCCCAGTTTGAAAATAATGTTACGAAATGACAATGTTCCCCTTACTAGTAGCACATTAGGTGCATGGACACAGCAGAGGGATTTCCCCAGTCTTGGAAATTTTCTGGCTGAGAAAACTAGTGTCCTTTTATAATCAGGAAGCTACAACTCAGCCAATTATAAAATAAAAAGGAGGCAAACTGATGCAATCCTTCCCCTCTGGAGAAATAATAATTCTTCAGTGTATGATCTGATATTCATTTTCCATCTAGTCTATTTCAGAAAGCACTCTTTTTCTTGTCCCTTATCAAACTAAAAAACTATAGGTCTCAAAATGGTGCTTCCCTGATCAACTGTCAGAATATTATGAAAGTCCTTCCATTGTAGTTTTGGCAATTTACTTTAACACTTGGAAGTTATCCAATCATTTGAGGTCCAATATTCTAGAAACAGAGGGCCAGACTAGGGATCACAACCAAATGGTTATGGATGGAAGTACAGCCGTTTATAAGAAACATTTTGATCCCTTGGCAATTGTACATAAAGAGTGTAAAATAGTGGTATTGGATGTTTTCTTGAATATCAGTTTAAAACAAATAATGCATTACCCAAAAATATCATTTACTTATTAGCCTTTCAAATGATTTAAAAGTAGAGTAACAGTTTTATGTAATGTGTTGAATACCCTTCATACCCTGTGTTCCATTTTTTAATTTACACACACATCATTTAAAAAATATCTATCTATACAGATATATCCTCATGCAGACATTAACAAAATTATGCAACAACTTTACTGCAGGAACTCACCTTCAACTGCACTAGCTGTGTTGCATTCTTCAAATTCGATAAGGCCTTAAAGGAAGAACATTGAACATTAATATAAATCTAATTTAGCTATTAGTTTTAATTTTAAAAGGCATTTTCTGAGATGTTTTGAAAGTGGCATCTTTTTCTTCCAAACAGACTGGATAGTTTAGTTTGCAGTTGTTGTTGTGGCTGTGTTGGTCTCAGGATACTAGCGAGACAAGGTACGTGAAGTAATGATACTACCTAACTCTGAATAGTCTTGTTAAGATCCAGTTTACATCTCAGACACCCCTAACTGCACCGTGATCAGTTAAGTTGCACAATCATACAAATATAATGATAAACATATAATTAAATAACTAACATGATAGTAAGGTTTCAAATTTGAATATTCAGATATCAGGGCAACAATATTACATGGTCCGGATCCATACAGAATGTGTGTGACTACCAATAAGAATATTGCAAGTAAAATTTAATGTATGTTACATTCAAAGTAGCTAAGTTAACACTGCATTTAGGACACCTAAACTTTTACCTTTTATTGACTGTATATTCAAATTTGCAAACATATTATTATATTAATATTAAGTTTTTAATTTAATGTTTTTTTAACAAGAAAAGAGAAACGAAAAGTCAAAATGGGAAAGAAAGACATGGCTCCAGCACTACAGTGGCATACAAATCTGTTTTATTCAAGTTTATTCTTCTCTTTTTTTCCCCAGTTTATTTTGTGCATTTGACAGCTCCTTGTTTGTAGTTAGCTCTCCTGTTTACCCTGAAGGGTCAATTATTTTGATGACAAATCGTTTTGTTTGGGTTGGTCTTTTATATTGCAAGAGCAGAGACACAAATATTTTTTTTAAAAATAGAGAAAATATTGTAAACATGACAAAAATACCAGAAGGCATCAGGACAGGTGCAATACTTAAATTACTTGTAACTCATTGTTTCAAACAGAGTATAGATTTCAAGCAGTCAGTATCCTTTTAACAATGGTGTTCACTATTCTGGACACTACACTTTAGACACTGAGGGTATATATACGCTGCAATGTAAGCCTGTGCTTGAGGCCCCCCTCCTTGCATCTAACATTGCTAACCAGGGCACAGACCCCAGGTCCCAGGACCCTGAAGGATCCAAGCTCTAATTAAGCCGGGACCCAGGATCCAAGACCTATTGCTTTACAAGGTAGATGAAGTCCGGCTTGACTCGGGTCCTGGGAGTCTGCTGGAAATATCCCACAATTCCATGGACAACTTCCTTATTCCTCTCTATCCCAACAATGTGCTACCCACTCTACTGAAAATGGAAGCCACCCTCACCACCTTTGCAAACTGCGGCAGCTCAAATCAGCGTTAACCCATTCTCTACTGTTCACGGATCTGTAAGCACACTATCAGAGAGCCTCCTGGGCTTACAGTGGAGAGTAAACTCATCAAGACTTTTGTGAGGTGCTATCTGGTCAAGTGTAGGGCAGGCAGTAAAGCTTTCCCACAGTGCACCACAGTCCTAGAGCTAAAGTGGCCACATTTCAGGGAAGGGACAGGCACATGCTAGGGACTCTGGGATTTCGTTACTTTGACTTGGGTCTGCGCACTTTGGTGTGGATCCCAGAGCCCTAGGTTTGGGCATAATTTAGAAAAATCTTAAACAGCATTAAAATACAATGTAGACGCTCAAGCCCAGGGCTCGGCTCCTCAATGTGGGTCAGCTGATGCAATTCCCATTAACCCTGGGCTTATATTGCAGTGTAGACATACCCTAAGTTCTTTGGGGGCAGGGACTGTCCCTTCTATGTGTTTGTACAGTGCATATTATAATGGGCCCAACCTCTGCATGTGTGTACGAACACACATGATATTTATATTATGTGTAAGGTAGGAAAAGTATTGTTTTCAAATCCCATACTCAAACCAAAGAACTTATTTTTCTTCTCAGACTTTAAAATAAATTACCACTTTTAGGTAAAAAGAAAAGGAGGACTTGTGGCACCTTAGAGACTAACGAATTTATTTGAGCATAAGCTTTTGTGAGCTACTAAAACCTCTCCAACGCATCATCAAGGATCTACAACCTATCCTGAAGGACGACCCATCACTCTCACAGATCTTGGGAGACAGGCCAGTCCTTGCCTACAGACAGCCCCCCAACCTGAAGCAAATACTCACCAGCAACCACACACCACACAACAGAACCACTAACCCAGGAACCTATCCTTGCAACAAAGCCCGCTGCCAACCATGTCCACATATCTATTCAGGGGACACCATCATAGGGCCTAATCACATCAGCCACACTATCAGAGGCTCGTTCACCTGCACATCTACCAATGTGATATATGCCATCATGTGCCAGCAATGCCCCTCTGCCATGCACATTGGTCAAACCGGACAGTCTCTACGTAAAAGAATAAATGGACACAAATCAGACATCAAGAATTATAACATTCAAAAACCAGTCGGAGAACACTTCAATCTCTTTGGTCACTTGATTACAGACCTAAAAGTGGCAATTCTTCAACAAAAAAAACTCCAAAAACGGACTCCAACGAGAGACTGCTGAATTGGAATTAATTTGCAAACTGGATACAATTAACTTAGGCTTGAATAAAGACTGGAAGTGGATGGGTCATTACACAAAGTAGAACTATTTCCCCATGTTTATCCCTCCCCTCGGATGTTCCTCAGACGTTCTTGTCAACTGCTGGAAATGGCCCACCTTGATTATCACTACAAAAGGTTCCCCCCAACCCCCGCTCTCCTGCTGGTAATAGCTCACCTCAATGATCACTCTCGTTATAGTTGTGTATGATAACACCCATTGTTTCATGTTCTCTGTGTATATAAATCCCCCCATTGTATTTTCCACTGAATGCATCCGATGAGGTGAGTTGTAGCTCACGAAAGCTCATGCTCAAATAAATTGGTTAGTCTCTAAGGTGCCACAAGTCCTCCTTTTCTTTTTGCGGATACAGACTAACACGGTTGCTACTCTGAAACCTGTCACTTTTAGGCAGAGATCCAAGCCTGGAGAAACTAAATTACAGTCACTGAAAACAGGGTGTTAGAATGGAAAGATTTATACAATCTTAAATACAGAAGTTGTTCCCATTCTCACTATAAGAAGGCTTTCGTAATAAGCAATACTTTGAGACTGCCTTTTTGTCATATTTTGAGTTTTACTGTATTAGAAATACAAGAAAGTTGTGCATCTTTCAGAATGATTTGATCTAGATTAGAAAAAATGCAAAAAATACTAGTGGTGCGCTAGAGCATTTTTTTTTTTTTTACTGTTTTGACTGGTTCTCATTACAAAATGAATGAGTCATTCTTAAATGAGGACGAGAAGGAGGTGGGGCTAGGGGTCCCACAGGGTCTACACAGCAGCTAGTGGGGTGACAGCACTGAGCCAGGGTCTGCATGGGGGAGGCTCCCCAACTCCCTAACTATCCCTTACCCTCCCCACAAAAAACCTGTACGTCTCCCACCCACACACAATATTTACTCTCCAGGTTTATTCCCAGGCTCCTTACCTTTCCCTGAGCTCCCCCATTACCCCCTGACTCCCCCAAGCCTTTGCACTGCTTCTGAGGGGTGCAAGAATTACGTTTCTGTATTGTAGTTTAAATGAATTATTACTCAAAGCTCTGTATTAATATGCCTAGTAAGGAATCTATTTGTCAAAAAAAAAAAATCTGGAATCTTTTGTTGTCTGTATTGTTACAGTCATACTTGCTGACAAGTATTTTGAAATAAATTACCAAAATAATTGAAACTGGCATGATTATATTTTGATTAATGAAATAGCAGATTTTGCAGAATTTTAAAATACTGTATTGTATGCAGAATTTTAAATTTTTTGGCACAGAATAAGAGGAGTAAGACAAGCATGCTGCAAGTTTCAGGTTTTTTTAAACAGTATAATATACAAAATTATACTGTAATTAGAGAAGATATCACACTTCAACACTTTAAGACTTCATTAACAACCCATCACAGCTTCTGTATTTTATCCATTCCACCTGCTACCACCTGCCTTTGAAGATTATTTCACAGTCTAATATATCTGATATTTCAATAGACTTAAACATCTATTCTACTCGTGTTTTGGGTATCTTGAGGAAGACTACTTATTGTACTAGAATGTACCAAAGTGTATATAGTGCACAAATGGATGCAAGAATAGACACTGCTGAAGTACAGCCGGAGGGTTACAAAAGGGTGTAAAACTGAGACCAGATCATCATCCACCAAAACAGATCACTATCTCCTAGGCAACGAGCGACAGTAGAAGGTGTTACGCATGGACACTGCTATTCGACAGCTCAACATCAATGAGAAATCCAGAAGCACACCTAAACTGTGTATTGGACTAACTGTGTTTGTGCATCTTCAGCCAATAGAGTCTGCACTGTGAATACAAAAACCTCAAAGTGCTTTCCTCTATCAACCAACATACCCTTCCTCTTTTTCAGGTTCCGCTTCAACCAGACATTTTTCATTTGTGAGCTGACCTCATCTAAGCACGTGGCCAGCTCGATGGCAGTCACTCTGTCATATGTTGCGTAGGGTAGGAAGAGCTGTGAGTATCTACATGTACTGGCACTGGAATCCACATTGCTTCACCTGTTCTTGTAAAGGTTGTATGGAGATGTTGATGTATATGTGTTCACCTGCTCACCATGAAGCAGACAGAAGTCTGTATCAACAACTCCACAATATCCAAGGACTGAATAGAGGACAAAGGAAGAAGCCTACACAGGGTCACCACAGAAGGCTGAAGAAGTCTCAGTATAAATATACATCTGTTTAGGTGGTGAACTGAGATCCTAGCTGCACAAACTCTATTGCTTATAGACCCCAATGGTGCACAGGCTAACGCCAATAACCCTGGGAGCCAATGATCTAACAGTGAAGATGCATTATCCACTACAGCATCCAAAGAAGAAAAAGTGATGGTTTCTAGGTACAGGATGTAGTATTGGTACTGAGAGGGCTAAACCATCTCCTGAAGCAGATTGGCTAGCCAAAGTCTTCAGAATCAGTGCCATAATGGGGCCCTGATCGGAATCTCTAGGTGCTACTGCAGTACAAATTAATAGGAACGTAAGTTAACTGTATTATAATTGAAAAACTGAAATCTCTTCCTTTCTGGCTTACTTAAGATAAGGAAACATAATTCATGTCAATGAGAAGGAACCCTATTCCACCATGCACATGAAATGTGAAATGGCAAAAACATGTTCTCTCATCTATATAATCTAAAGCAATGTGAAAATGAAAGTGGCCAAAATAGAATGTTTGGTAAATGTTTTAAGTTTTTTTTTTGCAACACCAAATATTAGGAAAATTAATTACAGACACTCCCTCTCTCATTTTTGATTACTAATATCTCTAATAATTATATATATACTCTTTTCCTAAATAGATATGTGATTATTCCTCTATGGACTTATGATTTGGCCAGTTCCAGGTTCTAAAATGAAGCTGTTTGAGAGTTATTTCCACACACAAAAAATCTGTAATTTGCATTTATTTTGGGCTTATTCTGATAATTCTAACAGTTGAACTAAATTTCACACTTTGCAAAAAGCTCCTGAACTATCACTCAGTCAGATCAAGCATGGATAGTTTCAGCCTGCAGACAATGGTTTTACCGAAAAGGGAGGGAAAAGCTTGAATAGAACCTTTCTTAACTACAGAATTGTAACTCAGTGCTGCAATCATTCTATTATTATATGACAAATATACACTAAATTCATGAACATAACATATTTAATAATTAAGTCACAAAACGTAAAAGCTACATTACTAGGAGAAATTTAAATTCACCCACATTGCACATACTATTATGTAGCATTTTAAATTCTTAATTAGACTATTAAATGTTTATATATTTTTATATTCATTATAGATGAGTTATTTTATTAGGAAACAGTTACTTACATTTCCTGAATTTTTTAAAATGTATAATAGTAACATTGTATTAATTGTTCCATTTCATTAAAAAAATACAAAGATATTAATAATAGAATCATAGAATATCAGGGTTGGAAGGGACCTCAGGAAGTCATCTAGTCCAACCCCCTGCTCAAAGCTACTAACCAGTGTGCTAAATTTCTGCGATTGGTCAAAGTAAAAAAAAAAAAGTCTATACTGATATAACTCTGGAATGTAATTGTAATATAAGTGCACACTCACCTAATTAATAAACACTACATGTCTAAAATACTCCATAATGATGTAGCCTGTAAACTAAACAGAAATGATGTACCACACATGGTCTCAAGTATACTGGAAATTGCTTATGTCTTTCTTTCCTTCTAAACACAAATCAGGAGTCTATTACTCAATGAATGCTACCAACATAGTTCATTTCATTTTTTAAAAAAGTCTACTGAAGAAGTTACTACATAGGTCTATTCTAAATGAGAAGCACGTAGATAATACCATGATGCACACTGTAGAAAACAGAGATAAGAAGGAAAACAGTAACAAGGATAGAAAATTTCAGCCAGGCTCAAAAAAAAAAAAAAAAAGGGGGGGGGGAGCATTTTAGAAAAGCAGAATGAGTTGTTTTTGTAGTTGAAAAATTATAAATGTTTTTCCTTCAACTTTAAAAAAAAATTTGAGGCCACGTCCAGAAAGTTTCGGTTCAAAGTAAGATATTTGAGAAAATTATGAGCCATTCAAAATAAGTTTATAATGAAAGTCCATATATAATTTAATAAAATGTTTCAAGAGACACATTCAGGGAAAATTATCACATTTACAATAAGCTGAACTATAGCTCACCACTCTCACTAACCTTCAAAGCAGAAGGATGAGAAATGTAAAGTTTCAGTGGCCAGACCTGCCATAGGATATGCATCCTAATTACTTTGATATCAGTGGGAGTCTGGATGCATATCCTGTGACAAGGAGAGGGCCTCAAAATAAGTAAGCTCTTGAAATTGGGTATAAATTATCCCAACCGCACTTAATCAGAAAACAGTTTCAAGATAGGTTAATGAAAGCTTCTACGTATGCATTCCAGAAGCATTCCAGATAGGGCACAACATGGGAAGCACAGATACAGATGTGGGAGAAACAAGCTAATGAGTGTATAAGGCTAGACTAGAGGCACTGATAGTATGGAAAAGACAGGAGCAATACATCAATTAGGCTAGAGCAAATAAGCAGGGAGTGGCTGAGTTGTAAAGGGCTTTGAGGGCAAGGACAAGAAGCTTGAACTTGATACACTGGAAAAGGGGAAGTCGGTAGGATGACTGAAGGGGTAAGATAACGTGATCAGAACAATGGACAAATTCTACTGAAATTAACCAACTACTACTTGAAATAATTTATTTATTACAAGTAGTATCAATTTAATAAGCCACAGTGTCTTCAACTCATGACATCACTCCTAGAGTATCAGAGTATCTACTGCCTGTCCTCTAGCTAGAAAAGGTGTGTGAATGCATGGAGTTTTGTGACACTTCAAAAAGATAGAAAAGGCTGGCCACAGATACTGCAATATTAATCTCACTCCAAAACTGCCAGGTCAGCTCTGTTCTTTGTAACAATAACGCTCAATAGTGGTATATAAATCTGCAACTGCTATGATGTATGTAGAATTTACTTTTTAATTCCTGAATGGAAAAGGAAATAAACTATGTCAATAAAATTGTTTTTTGTCTAGTGGATATTAGGAATATCTTTAAAAGGACGCATTTCATTTCTGAGGAAGATGAACAGACGCAAAGGTTTTTAAATGAAAACAATCTTACACTTGCTACCTAATTAATCTATGAAGTGGCACTAATGTCCTTGAAGACATTTATGTCTCGTCAGCCAGATTGAACAGGTTGCTACAACAAGTCACTAGTATATGCTTTGGGGGAGAGGCTAAGAAAACAATTTTGGCTAAGACTGCAACTATAGATTAGTGGGATAGAATCACTTACACTGCAAAAAAAAACCCCAAAAAACAAAACCCAAAATAAAAAACATACACAAGGTAATTCTTTAACAAATAAGAGAGACAAATAATAATTTAAAAACTATTTCAATATTGCTGGCAAAGAAAACATAGAATTATATTGTACATTCAAAAATAGCCTTTGAGATCTCTTGTAAATACACTGGGAAATCCCGACACATTAAAAAATTAATCAAAATTAAATAGTCAAATTACTTTTTCTACTTAAAATTATCTACTCTTTTATGAACTGCATTTCACTTCATTGCAAAAAAATTTAGCTTTACTTCACAATCAGTTTATATATACATTAATATACACAAGCTTTTTAAAATTTTCATCAACCTAAAACTTATAAAATTGAAAAAGAAAAAATTGCAAAGCTACTTGTAGTTACCAATGTGATAAGACAATATCCTTGTTTTTGAGAAGTTTTTTTTAATTTGACATGAAATCATGCATGAAAGGAGGACAATTTTTTAAAAACTGCATATGCCTCTCATGCCGCTTCAAATGACAAAGCTTTGCGTGCCTGGCTCAGCGCCAGTTGACAGCTCAGCTGGATATCAATGCACATTCTGACCCCCCTTGCAGTGTGTCACTTCTGAATTGTTTTCACAGTAGAAAGTTTATTCAACCTCTCTCTTGAATGCAGTGGACCGACCATCATTCTGCAATTTAATCATAGCAGGACAAGTTATTTTTCTGACAGCACTAAAGCCAGAGAGCAATTCCTAATGAACAGCTTGATACAAGTGGAATTTCAACTGTTTTAGCCTCAATTAATTCTGCTGTCAAAACAAATGACTGCTCTTGGTGCTTAGATGTTAAGCTGAATCACAAAGGTCAATTTTGTGTGTACACAAACACATAGGCAATTTTTTGCTTGCTATCATCTGATGCTATTTCATGTTTATTATCAACAAAAAATTCAAAGTTTTCGAACAGAGAGACCAGAAATGCAAAATAAATTTGTCTAGAGTACCATTTTTAACAGCAACATTACATTTTAACTGCCTGTCTGATGAAAAATGGAAGATAAATCTCTTTCCACATTTGTAAATAAACAGATAGTGAAGGAATCATTTTCTGTTCTAGAACATCTAGTTTTAGAATGACCAATTAATTACTAAAAGTTTATTTTCAGAACTGATCAACTGAAGTGTAAAGGTGAACAGGACTTATCTGTAAGGAAATGTATTTAGAATACAGTATTCATCCTGCCTGGGTCAAGTGGCCTTAAGCAACTACTTGCTCACTAAATATATTAAATAAAATTTAAATATATGTTTTACTCTATAGCCAATGCACTTCATCTCTGAAAATGAACGAACATATAATAAAAGATATATAATTAACTGAAAGACAAACAAGAAACATTACAACTAAACTGAAAACAGGGCAGGAAAAACTTTGAAAATTAATGCTGCTATAATTGCATTCTATTACATTTTATAAGAAAATGTTTCAAAAAGTATAAATAAAGGATTTTTGTGGGTGTCTTATCAAACGAACAAAAGAAAGATGTAACCAGAGCCTGTCCTCATGATTCAACAGAAAGTACTGTGGAACACACAACTGCCTCATCTAGATTCTTATGTGGTTCCCAACATACTACTATTTGAGTGCCTAATCGCAGATTGTCATGCCCCCATGCTTTTAGACTCCGCCACCTTTCTCACCGAGGCCAAAAGACTGTGTGGAATTTCTTTTTTTGTCCATGTTGAACGAAGAAAAATGTCACATTGTTGGGACAAGGACCCCCTCCTTCCAAGGAGAGACAGGGGCAGTAATGGAGCATAAAGTTATTATAATTAATAGTAATAATTTATACAGCACTATTTTTCAGAAGACTCCTGGCATTTCTCTTCCCTTTTACAGATGAAGACATCAATATACAAGGAGGTTGTACATTGCACTTTCACTGTACAAGTCAGTCTCAGGGTCAGGATTAGGATGGAAGAGTTAGTCCCCTTAAACCAGGTTAGAATTTAGCAAACTGTTTATTATCAGCAAGTGAAGATCAAGAAACCACAAATCGCTTGTAATGTTACTCCACTAAACCCAAAGGAGGCAACTGGCTAGCCTTATTCAATTAAAATAAAAATATGTTGTTATTTCTCATTTGGTCTCCAGAGAACTACATAACAAAATTTTCAGTAAAAACACTTGACCACAACGTCAAAAACATACTGGGATATCTACCCTACCAAAGATAGACTTGGAAAGATGAAGAATTCACTATGTTTCAACATTTGACCCGATTATGCCAGCCTAGACAATGGAAACTTGAACAGTAACTTATATAAAGATATACAGATATATATATATATAAAAGATATATAGAACAAAAGGATTATAGACTGTATCATGTAT
Source organism: Caretta caretta (assembly GCF_965140235.1). Lineage (NCBI taxonomy): Eukaryota > Metazoa > Chordata > Testudines > Cheloniidae > Caretta > Caretta caretta. Next base: position 50,215,698 of record NC_134210.1, read on the forward strand.
GACCCACCTGCTGAAGGCTGCATCTGCAGAGGCTGCCATTGAAAGCCTGTAATGGAATACTTTATTCCAAATACATTTATTTACAGATAAGTAATGCACATTTAGAGAGACATACTGTGGAATAATGTTGATAGCTTATCCTCTCTGTATGGTATGACAGCTTTCTTAATACAGTCTTTAACCTAAAACAACGAAGTCTAAGGAGGCTGTTAAGAATTCATATGGCCCTGTTCCTAAAAAGAATGAATAGGTGACGTGTTTTTAATTTCCTGAATCTTCTGCAAATAAATAAATAAATAAAGCCCTCTGTTTGTGGAGTGTAGGGATGGTACTTTCTTGCTCTGTTGTACCTTGGAGGAACGTCTGATCTAACTGGAAAGATGATTTCACTTTGCAAAGAAACAAGATACTGACTTAATCACTACCATTTTGTCCTGATGGAATCTTCATAAATGATCTGGAGGATGGTGTGGATTGCACTTTCAGCAAATTTGCGGATGATACTAAACTGGGAGGAGTGGTAGATACGCTGGAGGGGAGGGATAGGATACAGAAGGACCTAGACAAATTGGAGGATTGGGCCAAAAGAAATCTGATGAGGTTCAATAAGGATAAGTGCAGGGTCCTGCACTTAGGACGGAAGAACCCAATGCACAGCTACAGACTAGGGACCGAATGGCTAGGCAGCAGTTCTGCGGAAAAGGACCTAGGGGTGACAGTGGACGAGAAGCTGGATATGAGTCAGCAGTGTGCCCTTGTTGCCAAGAAGGCCAATGGCATTTTGGAATGTATAAGTAGGGGCATAGCGAGCAGATCGAGGGACGTGATCGTTCCCCTCTATTCGACATTGGTGAGGCCTCATCTGGAGTACTGTGTCCAGTTTTGGGCCCCACACTACAAGAAGGATGTGGATAAATTGGAGAGAGTCCAGCGAAGGGCAACAAAAATGATTAGGGGTCTGGAACACATGACTTATGAGGAGAGGCTGAGGGAGCTGGGATTGTTTAGCCTGCAGAAGAGAAGAATGAGGGGGGATTTGATAGCTGCTTTCAACTACCTGAAAGGGGGTTCCAAAGAGGATGGCTCTAGACTGTTCTCAATGGTAGCAGATGACAGAACGAGGAGTAATGGTCTCAAGTTGCAGTGGGGGAGGTTTAGATTGGATATTAGGAAAAACTTTTTCACTAAGAGGGTGGTGAAACACTGGAATGCATTACCTAGGGAGGTGGTAGAATCTCCTTCCTTAGAAGTTTTTAAGGTCAGGCTTGACAAAGCCCTGGCTGGGATGATTTAACTGGGAATTGGTCCTGCTTCAAGCAGGGGGTTGGACTAGATGACCTTCTGGGGTCCCTTCCAATCCTGATATTCTATGATTCTATGAATAAACAAGTATAAATCTATATGTGACAATTCCCACAAGTGATTAGACAAAAGAACACTAAAAAGTCAACTGAAGAGTGAAAAATCCCAATAAATTTATTCTCTGCAGTTCAGAGGGAGCATGTGAGCCATTTTAGCAAAAATTTACAGTACCTAAGACTAAAGGGATGGGAAAGCCTCTAGTTTACTTCTGAACAAAACAAACAAAACAAATCTCACCACTTTCAGAAGGAAATCTATGCTCTACCGTGCCTATTTAGGGCCAAACAGCGGCTATTCGGAGCTTCAGGGAATGAAAACTTTGGCTTTTATTATGCCAGTCATTTGAACCAAAGGATGTTATGAAAAGTATGTCCAAAAAATTACATTTTCTGTCCTTGTATCAGGCCCTGAAGATGTCTTAATATGTCAACATTAGGCAAGTGCACCCAGTATGTAAGTCACCGTTTGCAATATAAGCCAATTCTTCACATGTACTCTTTAAGTACTAGATTCACAATAGTGATCAAACCAGATTTTCCCTGATGAACTGGGCTGTGGAATGAGGAAATAATATATGAAGATAAGGGCAAGCTACTGAATCTCCGGGAACTAAGTCATAGAGTTTAAGGCCAGAAGGGACCTCTAGCTTATTTAGTCTTACCTCCTGTACATCAAGGCTATTGACATCACCCAGACACCTACACACTAAACCCAACAACCAGAACAAGACCAAAATATTATAGCTCTCTGGAGACTAAACTATTGTGTGGCACAGGCAGAAAACACGAGAGACCAACATGCACCATTGTCTGTGGCCCCTACAATAGCAGGGAATTGATTAAGTGATAAATACACACAGATGATCCCAGCAAGCAACCCATGCCTCAGAGTAGGTGAAAAATACCCAAGATCACAAGCCTTCCTGGGCCAATTAAGGGCTACCAGAAATCCTCTAGACCTTCGCAATCTTCTGAAAGACTTAACCATTCAGGGGAAGGAGAGCAGTTAAGTTCAATTTCTAATGGTTAGGGACGTGTTCATTCCCAGGGATAATAGGTCCAGGAACTTATAGGAGAACCCAAATATATTTACGATCATATTTAATCAGAAGGTATTGAGGTCCACCTGAAGAGCTCATTATTTGTGGCTAGTCACGTCAACGTCCCTTGGTACGTCTTTCTTAAAGAAAAATAAACCCACAAACAAGACAAATTCACTAGCCCATTGAAGTCTACATGCATACTGTTTAAAACTAGTCATCCTTGAGTTTTGAAAGTGGGCTAAAACGTTTCCAGTATTAAATATTTCAGAACCTCTCATATGTTCTGTTAGAAACTCAAATGACCAACAGATTTTGGTGCAGATGCAGGCTATTTTCAGAAAAAAATCATCAGCAACTAATCCATCTCAACCTTAATTATAGAATTTAGACAATAAAATGAACATAATTAAATATAGCTATATTTTTAAAAGCTAGGAACCTGAAGTTATAGTTGGTGAATATATATGTGCCTTAGACACAAAGACAATAAATTGAGTACATGAAACTAAAGTGGGTGGATCAATAGGTAATTATCTTACAAGAACACTTGTTTTTAAATATATAAAACAGGAGGGAATTCTTGCTTGATGCAATTTATGTAACATTTAATCAGCATAAAAGCTTTTTCAACTGTTCATACACAGAAATGAGTTAACTTCATAGCATCAAGTGGTAGGGGGAGGGTGTGTGGTGGGGAAACCTAAATGTTTGCTGCTGCTTTGGCATTTTTTCCCTGTTCCTGCTTCACACCATTCAGGTGACAGGTCAATGGGTGCCTCACTGCTCCTTCATCTGACAAAATGAAGAAAATCAATATCTAGTCTTTAAAAATAGAACTACTGGTGCAGAAGGTCACTATAAACTACCAGCAATTCTATGACAATGGAGGAACCAACAGAAAAATACTGTGAGACTGTACTCCTGGAGACAATGTAATATGGACATACATGAGGTCAAACATAAACAGAGTGAGAATTTACTTGCAGTTGCCAAACAGGTTTGTTCAAGGAAAAAAACCTCAAAGACATGCACTCCTGATGTTAAATTGGTGACTAATTCTTTGGAGAAATCATTCAGGAGCAGACTACCTTTGAGAAAAATGTCACCCTGTAGCACTGCCAAGACCAATGAAATTTTGGGTATGTACAATGCAATTGCCCCCAGCAAAAGTTATGTTTACCTAGCAAGCAATTTAAACCATATATGTAATCTTACAGATAATACTATTTTCCTATAATTCAACTTAATTTCATTAGGAAAGTAGAATATATTGCATAATATAAATTTTTAATTTAATACACTTTAATTTCCTCATACTTCCTTGCCTTAGAGACGCTCCTGAATAAAAACCACTTTTTTGTGGTAAATTATGGCAGGACTACGAAAATGAGAAGGAAAAACCAAATGCTTCTTCACAGCTATATGAAAAGTAGCATGCATATTTTGTAACCATCAGTACAATCATATTTGGAATATTTTCTGTTAATAGAAAGTCAACTTTGGCTGTGTACCACTTTATGACCACTTAAATAGCGAAGAACTACAAGAAACATGCTTAAATATATTAACATAATAAATCTGCTGTCTCTTGAGTGACAGGTATTTCAGAAGGCTTGGACTATCACCATAATGTAACAGTACCCCCCAGAGAGCAGAACAGAAACAGCTGTATTAAAAACACTACATTGTAGAATAATTTAAATCAACCATGGCTATTGGTTTATTGTTTTTACTTACCTTTCCTAAGAGCAAAATCAGTAATTTATGAGTTATAATTTTTATCACTAGACTATTTTATTAATATCTACTACTGTAACTAGACTACCTTATTAATATCTGGGATTCTCAGACACTCTGTCTTCCCCAGATCTATTAGATGAGGTTCTTGCAACCCTATTTACCCCCACAATCTTTATGTTGTGATGTTGTGGGATCCTTCTGCTTGTATCAGCATCATCAGTTAAACATGGATTATGTCTAGTCAGTCATTCTTCTGAATTCGAGTGTATTCTACAAATACATCCTCTACTCTCACTTCTATAACATGATACACAATTCAATTTACCTTATTTTGGAACATATTTTATTAAATTTATAATAAGTGTGCCTATAGTGGACTCTAATATAGAAAATTATCTTTAAAACCACAAACATTCATAACCTAAACATCAAATACTGCCAACACATTGGTATCTAAAGGATATAAAAAAAGGAGAAGCCTATGTTGCTAAAATTTTGAAATAATTTTCATTTCACATGCTTCAAATTGTACCAATTCTTTGTTTTTTCCAATATTTTTGGTAAAAAATTTTTTTAATCAACTACTTAAAATGTCAGGAAAAAAATAGGATTCCAGCCAGTTTGGAAACGCAAAAGCTGAATGAAGGAAAAACACAACAAAACATTCCATTTTTTCATTTCCAAATTTGCTCCCAAAAAGGTTGAGAAATATAAATTTTTTTAGTGAAAATTTCAGTTCTGACAAGAGGCCATTTTTTAATGAAAAAATTATTCAAAAAATTCTGATCAGCTGCAGTGATAACATTTTCTGTCCAAACAAACCAAACCTTCCCTTTCCTTCCACCAAATATAATATAACCCTGTTTGGCCACGATCATTTTACCAAGCTTTGTTTTTTTCTTTGGTGCAGAAGAGAGTTTAGTGTGTTAATCTGGTCACAGAGTCCTCACGTTGTTCAACTATTTTATCAGCCAGCCTTCATTTCCATAATTGTATATATCCAGTAATCCATTACCATTGCACCCTCTCTATTTCATGACATCATATTTTAGTATGTTTATTTCACACTCTAATTATTTAACCTTTCTGCTCTTCCACGACCTAAAAAACCCAAATTAATTGCTTTATTTACTTCTCAGGATCTTTGCTAAGATACCTAAGCTAGAGTGGTTACTAGTATTACTGATGCCATCTCTTTTTATGGATCTTGGGTTACTGCAAGTAGAGGAGAAAAGGAGAGAAGATAGAGAAAACTAGTTGGCCAGGGCTGGGACAATGCTTTCTCCCACTGACTTTGGTAGGAGAATATGTGGTTTCTGACATTGTTTGGTTGCAGAAAGATTCCACATTACTCCTAATTTCTGTGAAGGCAGTGGATATGGAGTGAGACACTATTATGCAGGATCTAATGACTGCTTGCTCACCCATTTGAACTCTACTCTCTTATGACCAGAAACTTGGGGAATCATCTGTGGGTAAGTTCTTGACTAGGACATGTAGGTAGGCCTCTCAGAGGCCAAATGAAATCAGAAAATCTTCATAGAAAGTTTCTAGTGTAAATTTCAAGGTTTGCATTTTGAACTTTCATTTCATGTCTAATTTGTTCAGGCTTTTCAGGCTGAGGATGACACTACTCTCACCTGAAGTACTTACAACTGCAAAGATGACTAGAGATAAATAATAGTAATAGGGACTAACTCAGATAATAAATGGATGTATATATTTTTTTTAAGAGACAAAAATCTCTTGCAAGGAAAGGGGACGTGGACTCAAAACCATAGCCACTGCACATTTTCATCGTCAGCCCATACTGAAGTCACTGGGCTCATAACAAAAAAAACAAAACAAAACAAAAGGCCTTGCCCTGCCACCTGCTCCTTGGACATAGGGGAGTCTGAGGGTGTTCTTGTGGAACACAGTAGTGAAAGACTGCCTAAAGAAGTTGTTTCTGGCTCTTCCACTGAAGTATTTGTTCTGTTATCTTCTTGAGGAGTCCTTGGGCCAGATCCATGGCTCAAATTCTGAATGCTTTGTGCTGCTGCAGTTAGAAAAGGATCCTTCTGGCTATTCCTCTATGCCACCCACTCTTCCAGTGAAACAGGCAGGGTTAAAGTACCACGTGCTCTGGCTGAGCCTCACTGGCATAAGTTAGAACAGACCAAGAAGAGGGCAAGGGGAGTTGAAAAGATGATTTAGAGCTACCTTTGCCCCAATCTCTCAATTATGCTGAGTGTGAGCTCACCACAGAAGCATGTGTCTGAAAGTGAGTACAGACAAGTAACTAGCATACTTGAAGTATGCAGTGCTGGTTATGGCACCACCCTATACCAGCACCAGTGTGCAGTGTGGACAGAGGTAAGAGGCACATACCAGGTCTTGAGTTTCAATAGTCCTCCACTCCCTTTCCCAAATTCAACGAACCTTTTTCTGCCTGACCTCTTTCCCAATCTATAAAGCTCCCTGTCCCCCCATTTCCACCAGTCGTAGCAAGCCGCACTTGACCACATCAGAACTCCTTTCCGCTGCACTCTTTTGATCATTACATATGGATATTGCTCCTACTCCAAGAGCAGCCCCCTGGCCTGCCGACCACACACAACTGCTGATCAACATATGGGTGAAGTACACTGTCCTCCAAATTTTCTCCCAGAGCAGCACAGAAATACACCTGTACCAGAAAATTTCACAAAGCCTGGAACAGTGCATCAAGCACCTCAGGTTCCTGTACAGCAGGGCAAAAGACTCCAACAATGAGACTGGGCTGATCGTATAGTCCCCTTCTTCAGCAAGATAGACCGGGTGCTGTCAACAGCTCCTGGTACTGAGCCTGAAATGGCTCGCAACCCTGAGGAGGACCCCAAGTTCTGGTAAGAACCAGAACCCGAGTCTGGTAAATTACAGTGGAACTCCCCACCAATATCCTTTCTTGCTCTGGTGCTGCATTTGTGATTTCAAGCCCAGCCCCCCTGCTCCACTTCAACTCTTAAGGGCCCCTGAGCAAGACACAGCTATAAATCAATGATTTTATTGATTTCTGATGAAATATTATTATGCATTTCACAGAAGCTATAACACAGATTATTAATGTACAATCACTGTGCCTGTGTCTGTGCATTTCTCAGCCAACTCACAGGCAGTGATGGTCCAGAGGCTGCGTGGTTAAGAACAAGCAAAGGTGTAGGTTTAGAAAAGTCCCAGCTGGGGATGGGACAGCTGTAGAAAACAATTTGTCTAAAGATGGTAACATCCTCCCTTTTTTCCTTTAAAACTTTTATATACAGTTTCAGTGCCTTTCCCATACCATTCCCAATCTTACCATGCCTGTATAAATCGGAGCTGTGTGGAAGGGGGACGGGAGAGAGGGAGAGTTGAGGTGGAGGGGAGAAGAGGTCTAGGAAGGGGAAGGGAAAACTTTGTTTGACTGAGGAGAAGTTAGTCACAGCAGTCCTTTCTCCTCTGGAAGATTACAAAATTGTTACTTTCTCTGGTGTATAGCCTTCTCCATGCACTGAGCCATGCTGCATTAGCCAGGGGAAATGGGGCAGGAGCAGGATCTAGTTTAGCATTTAGATAAACACAGTGACGTATCCCACTGCAGTGGAGAGGTGAGGAATTAGTCATGCGCTGATATGAAACATCGGTAATGAAATACATTTGCAGGGTGTGGCTCTTTCATTCCCCGTCCATTTCACCATTGTTATCTGGTGATGCTGGGAGAGGGATGGGTGGGTAGGCAGCATTCATGGTATGCAAACTCTATATGCTAGCTGAGAATATAGACAATAACCTGTCAAAATGCCTCCCAGTCTTGTAATTTTAGAAAATTTCTGCTGTAGCAGAAACTCCATCTGGGTCTTGAGGGTCACCAGCAGTACAAGTCTCTTGGTCCACATTTTAATAGCTGACCAAACCCTTCATTTAGTAATATGCAGAGGAGTGACCATTAGCAGAAACATGCGGCAATCTATGCCAGATCTCTTTCACAGGACCAGGAAGCCTCTTTTCCATTCTGGTACCTTGAAAACTGCTATGTTCTCAAAATGTTGGCCTGCTTTTAAAGAAGAAATTGCAAACTGATAATATAGCCCCTTTAAGGAACTGCTTCCTCCTCCTCCTACGAACATTTCATAGATACTATGAACATTTCAAATTTTTAAAAACATCAATACATATATCTTATCATAATTAGCCTCTGTTCCTTCTTTACCCACTGGAAAAGTTTCCCGAGAACCAAGGATAGTCTAACAGTTGCATTTGTGGAATGTTGAATAGCATCAAAACGGTGCCTTCCATAGCAAAAAGTTATGCAATGTGAGAGGATTTCTCAGTTTCTTCCACAGGAAAAAAAATGCGACCCTTGTCTTTGAACTGGCAGGACCATCAACCCCTCAGAGGGATATCATTCTGCCGGGAGCACAGGAGCACCACCAGAGAGACAGCAGAATCAGACAGAGAAAGACCCTGGAGGACGTGCTCACTGACATGGACAGGAGGAATCAGGAGCAGTTTGAGTCCCTCAGGGAATGGGAAAATCAGTCTCTTCAACAGGAAGAGACACTGATGAACCAGTTCATGGAGAAGGAGGCATGCCTTAGTGAACAGGAGCATTCCGTAGTGGACAGACTGATAGAACTGGTGGTCAAACGAGTTTGGGGTCTGCCAGTTGCCATGGCCATTGTACCTCTTCATGAACAGCCACCAACACCATTGCCTCTGGCTGCCACCCAGAGCGCTGCTGAGGTGGAGGACCCAATCCCCGCCCCGAGGGACCAGCAGAAGCCTGTACGACTTCAGCACCGAAAATTCACCAGTCCCCAAAACCCCTTGCCTGGGGACATCCCTGAGCAGAACAATGAGTCCCTGAAGCCCACCAAAAGTACCCGTCCCTTAAACACCACAAAGACGACATCCCTGGTTGTCCCCAAGAACAATTTTCCATAGTAATTTCCCCTCCTTGTCGGGGTAAGGGAATAAGACAAGTGCAGACACATTAACATTTGACGACTGTTCTCAGATTCAGTCTGATTATGTTTCGTTGGTTTGCATTTCCTTTTAAAATATTTCAATTACACCTTGCACAGTACTTTTAATAAATGTAATAGTTTCTTCGACTAGTGTCTGGTCCCTCATTCCTAGGGAAGATGAATGTAAGGTATTTTCTCATTTGGGATTCGGCCCCATGATGCACAGCACGTGAAATGGAATAGCATAAATGTCTGGTGCCATCATACCACAAATGCTTTTCTGTCTGCCCCACACCCAAATCTCCCCCACCCAGGTTAAGAAATAGCTGAAGCCTCAAGGATACATGGGAGGGATGAGGAAAGTGCATTGTTATGTACTTACAGAAGGCACTACTAGCTCTAAAAGCAGCAGAATTCACCACACAGACAATGAGTAAACAATCATCTTTATGGCTTGGTTCAGATGTAGGAAAATGAAATAATTCAAGTAACAATACAGGCATCTGCCACTACCTAGTGATTAAATGCCCCCTCCCCCTCAAAAAAAACATTGACCTGTTTCAACCTTGCGATTGTATTCCATAACAGCCACCAAGTGGTTAGCACCGTTGACAATGAACCGTTAAAAAAGAATAAGTGCACCCCCCTCTCCTAAAACCAAATGTAGATAAGGTCACAAAGACTGACTGAGTGCTCCCAGTAACTAAGGTATGCAAGTAAGTGTGACCATTTAAGACTAAAGAATTACATTACAACTTTGCTGCCACCCTCCCAACTCTAATGTGATAATCTGAGGGAGGTGCCCTGCTATAATTATGTGTAATGGGAGAATAGTCACATGAACGAAAAGCTAATGACCGTCTGCTATAGGGGAACAACACCCTCACAACAGTATGTTGCCCCACAAGTATGTGCCAATGTTCCCTCCTATGCTTTTCCAGCAGTTGAACAGGGTGTGAAAATATCCTTCAGCACAGGCAGCTGAGGTATCACCCTCTGCCTTCCTGCTGTGCCAAGAGATGCGAACACATAGCATCACTTCTCTTGCCTGCCGGGAACCAGGATGAGCAGGCACATGGGTGGGATCTAGCTGCCCGTATGAAGTTTGTAAACCAGACTTGTCCTGTGCCCACATAGGATGGAAGCACTCCCATTTACCTTCACAAACATTACGCAGTGCGCAGCAGGTGGGGATTATGTGAATGGCACTGGCCACACTGGGATCCAGACAGGTGCATAGGCAGCGCCAATGAGATCTCAGCCTACCAAATGTGCACTCCACAACCATTTTGTAGTTACTGAGGTTGTAACTGAATTCCCTTTTTCCAGAGTCGTTGATGTTGGGATATGGTTTCATAAGCAGGTATGCAGGGTACCCCAAAATAATAGTTGGCACAGACACACCATCGAGAACCATGCAGTTTCTAGGGAATGAAGTCCCTTCCTTGCCCCTTCAAGTACAATCCCAATCTTCTCAGCATCTTGCTGTCACGAACCTTTCCAGTATTTCCCATGTTGGTATTCATGAATCTGCCTCTGTGGTCCACTAAGCCTTGCAGAACAAGAGAATACCACCTTTTGGTTCACAAACTTACTTGCCCCTTTTGGTTGGCAAAATTCTGGGATGTGGGTGCCGTCAATGGCCCCAGCTCAGTTCAGAAATCCCATCCTCTTACAGCTAGCTATTATTTCCGGAACTTTTCTTACGGCAACCACCCATAGGTAGGACACAGCTTTAACTGCCTGCACATACACAACCCTGCCAGCAGACTTCCCAACTCCAAAGGGATTTGCAACTGACCTACAGCAGTCTGGCATTGCCAGTTTCCACAAAGCAATAGCCACCCACTTCTGTGGCGGTATGGCTTCCCTGAATGAGCATCTACCTGCTGCAATCAAAAACATATGCCCTGTAAAGAGACTTGGCAGGATCTGATTTAAATCGATAGATGTTGGTAAACAGATTACTGCTCACACTGAAATTGACAAGAAAATATCCAGCAATAACAGTTATGCGAGTGTAGACTTCTTCCCACAACTTTGTGCCTGTAGGGATTGCGTGTCACCATCTATGTGGCAATGCAGAGAGCCCTCTGCAGCCCTGCTGTCACGGGAGTGAGGGAGCAGGGACCGGACAGCAGGGTTCCAGAGGGCTCCTTGCACAGCCAAAGGGCTGGGTGACACTGGATCACTGCAGGTCGAAGGTGCAGAGAGGGCTGCATTCCTGCTGGGGAAGAACAGAGATCTCCTGGCCAGGGCTGTGAGGAGAATGACAAGACCCTGGCCAAGGCTCTGATCTGCCCCATCAGGACCACAGCCTTCTCCGCACATTGTGCCTGCAGGGATCCAACGTAATGGTTCCTGCTGTTAGGACCCTGCTCACTTCCTCATCAGCCAGAAGTGCAGGGACTATCCCAGGCCAGGAAGTGTTCAGCAGTGGGGTGTCTTCCCCCACAGCCCGAGGTTCGTCTTTCTCCTTGCAGCCCTGGCTGGGGGTCTCTATTAAGCTAGGCCAGGACTGCAGCCTCCCCCAAACCTTGCACCCCAATGTCTTGAGCCTCTATACCATGCAGGAAGCCCCCCGTAGCCCTGCTGTCAGTGCTGATTTAACCCTAATCCCAACCCTATCCCTGAGTGTAATAATTAAAATAGTTCAAGATTTAATAATAAAAATATTCTTTGAAATTGAAACCAAAACTGCCACACCCACCCATAAACGTTCCAGCACAGTCTATGTGGATTTACTGCCACTGGGTAGCTGGACATTTCCAAGGATACAACAAAACATGTTTAGGCACGTGTTGTTTTTGCTGACAACCTTGACATTGTTTTGCCATTTTCATACCTCCCAATGTTTCAAGTGGCTAAAACAGAATGAAGCGCCACTCAGATTTGGTCCATCTGCTCCTCCACAGATGGAGACAGATGGGCCATATTTGATTAGCATTGTGGCCTGCTGCACAGGGTTGCAACTCCACTACATATTTGCCCTAAGGAAGGCTGTGTTGCTGGTGAAAGAGAAAATATATAAAGCATTGTGTCATGGGGCAACGGGCCCTTAGAAGAGGAGTCAGGGCCTAGATTGCCCAAGAAGGCCCTTGTGAAGACCCACTTTGGAGTAATGGGTCGCCCCAAGTGACTGTTTAATGGTCAATAGTAAAGGAGTACCTGCATTCTATAAAAAGGCTTCTTGAGCTCAGTCAGGGAGAATACTCCCAAGAGCAACGTTCCTCTGAGTTGAGGGGGCTTTTAGGAAGCATGATAACCCAAGGGCGTGAGAGTTCCCAGGTATGAAACAGAAGTATCCCAGGGGAAGGAACTAAGAGGGCTCCAGAGAGAGACAGACTACTCCCCAGGTGAAGGGAACAGGAATATCTTGAAAGGAAGGAACCTGAGATTGTTCTCCAGGTCAAGGGAACAGGAGCAGCTGAGCTCTAAGGGAAGAGAGCAGGAGCAATCTGGAAGTCCTGGCTCCAGACAAGGAGCTTGACCTGGAGTATCCCTTGGCTACCAGACAAGAACTTAGTTGGACTGATCCCAAGATAGCAAATTTCCTATGGATACAGGAACGAGGTCTTACTTATGTTTATGTTCATCTTAGTTTCAATAAATGAAATCCTCTGAAAAGGGGGGCTTCTCTTAACACACAGAAGGTCTGTTTGGACTTATCTAAACCAGGGTAAGGAGAATCTAAAGGAGGGCTCACCCACGATGCCACACCTGAATGATAGGAAGCACAGAGGCAGAACCAGAGCAGTCACATGAGTACCGGAAAAAGTACTAAAATGTATAATTTTGGGGAAAAAAAGTTTAGTTAATAAAGTTATACTGAACAATTATCACAGATAAATTAGTGTAAGTGTAAATTATCATATATCTAAAGTTTTAGGGCAAGTTGTAAATTATATTGACTTTGATAAATATATGATTGTGTAACTAAAGTGTAATGGAAAAGCACAAGGGGGAAGAAGTAAGAAAGTACAGAGAACCTTAAACTTTGAGATTAACTGACAATAGTTTTCAGTGATTAACCATTCAAGACTAAAATTAAATTAATAAGATTTTGTTCTCTCCCTCTTTCTGTGCAAACATAGCGACAGTCAAACCCCCTCTGACAACATTTACATCAATAAAATATCCTACATATATAGCTGTCAGTCAATATGTCCAGAAACTCAACTGTAATAATAGTAATATGATACACTAATAAAAAATTACACATTACGGTATGAGAACTGAAGACTATAAACACATTACAAACATACTGTACATTATGCAAAATCATTGACCTGTATTAGATGTGCAAACTTGCCAAATAAATTCTAAAATGTATATTTCCAATTCTTCTTGCATTTATAATCTCTTACCAGGTCTCTCCTTGCCAGTGCCTTTTGACTCTGCAAATTTTTGTATCAAACTTTCAACTGTAGTATTTGCCATGTTATTAATAAATTCTTCATGAACCTTTAAGAAAATAAATGAAAAAGGTAAAAAACAATATTTGGAGAAACTGATTAGTTTAAACAGTTGATTTTCCTATAGTTAGTGTTCAAAACATTGTCTTCCAGAGTAAATTCTTAAAAGGCTGAAGAACATGACCAGACATCTTAGCAATGAAATTACTTTGTTCCTGTAACCCTAGGCATGTGCCAAGGAGGATTCACAGGAGGGACAAAGCAGAGAATGACTGTTAGTGAAAATGGATCTAGGATTTTCCTCCATTTCTTCTTTCTAAACTTATTTTATTATAAATAAATAATGAGAAGAGATTATACATAGCAACAATTATGATAGATGGTCTCATCCATAAATTAGAAAGACAAGCATTCTGGGGCAGCAACAGTGAGCGAGAGTGTAAATATGTAACGTACAATCATAGCTTCCACCTACCTGGCTAAAAGCAGTGCTCAGAAAAATCCTCTCCAACCCAGCAACATGGATAGGTGTTTTAAAAATAAAAATGTTTAAATAATAAACAGCAGCAGAACAATCTAACAGGCACAGTTTTTTTTAATTGCTAAGGATTTAGACATTCCCATTCTGAACTATAAATAAAGTTAAATTTCAATGCATTAACAAATTGTAGGAAAGAATAAAGTTTATTGTTTACACATAATTATGTTGACATGAGAGTAGAATCTGTAGGAAAAACCACTGACTCCAAAGCTTGCTTCAATATTTTTAACAACAGCCCCTAACTCCTAAAAAAGCATAATACAGTATAATGTTCTAAAGCTTTTTAAGGTCCAGACAGGGACTTCTACAGTTTTGCCTAAAATAAGTGAGTGTAATATCTCAATTACATGTGAAACAAATATAGACTTGAAGTCTGGGGAAGAAAGCTTTCTGGTAAACACTGACAATTCCTTTAATTTTTTAAAAGGCAAGATAATATTTTGTTTCCTGGTATACACACTTGAACATTATGAAAAATTTGACCTTGATTATCCAAATATAATGGGGGACAATGAATAACTTCAATTTATTGAGATTTCAGAAATCTCTAAAATTTAGAAAGTTTCAGTTTACTGAGGGAATTTTTTTCCCCATATAATGAGTAGAAAGCAGAGGACATGACCCTGTTTCAGATAACAAGGAGCTTCAGATAATAAAGACGGAACTGAATTAAGAAAATAAAGATAAAAATTAAAACTATTTTAATAAAAACGTAGCAATGTTTCATAACTCCTTCAAATCTCTGATACACTCAAACTCGGCATACTGCAGAGGCAATGGGCGGCATCTGGTGGAAAAAAGCAGGAGTTGCTTGTTTCTGCTGTGAGTCCCCCATATACAGCATATTGCCACTAGCACAACCGCTTGCCCACCAGGCTGGATAAAGAGTGTATAAAACATGAAAACAGCATACAAATCAACTGAATTGGCACAAAACCAAAATATTTTTCTTAGAAAGAACTATCAAATAAATCTAATGTAATCAAGCATATGCCTGGTCCACTGGTAATATGTGGTGGCAGAGAGGAGAAAGAACCACAACGATAAAAAAAACAATGACTTACCCTATGCACACAAGAACAAATTTTTATTTATTTATTTATTTATCCCGCCTTGTGCTCCCATGAGAGGGCATAAAGGGCGCAACAGCCATGGACCACACACAGTTTCCTTGCAATTCAAAGCTGTAGTAGCTAAGGACTACGAAAAGTGAGGTTGGCAGGCAGGTCATGGGATTCACATTGATGCCATGAAGAACCACAGTTTCTGTAGTGTAAGCAAGCATTCTCTCTTCTTTGAGAATGTGTCTGTAGGTGAATGACAAGCAGTATCTCAGAATGGAGGGGATGAGGAGTTTCAGCTGCATCAGTTGAGCAGTGATTCAAGTACTGCTCTCCCAAAATAGCCAGTATGTCCCAAGCCACGGTGCTTGACAAAAATTAGTGGGTTAGTCCACATCATCATCTTACAAGTCACAGCTATCGGCACATTCCTGAAGCCGTCAGAGGATGTTACTTTTGCTCTTGTGGAGTAAACCTTGATGTTCAGTGGGAGAGGTACTCTAGTCAGCTAGTAACACAGCAAGATGCATTGTGTTATTCACTTCGATATTCTTTGTGAAATGATGGCTTGATGTTTAGAATGCCCAGCTATATCTGTCAACAACTGGAGCAGCAGCCTGAATGGTTTGGTTCGGTCAGTATAACAAAAGGAATATCCTCGGAACAGCTGGTGTGAACAATTTGGTTTCTCCTGTTTCCGAGTGTGGCTTTGGGAAGACTACAGTTCTACGTGAAAATCTGAGACCACCTTAAGAATTAACTTTGAGTGAGGTCTGAAGACTACCTTGTCTCTACGGAATGTCTCATAAAAGGTTCAGCCATGAGCACCTGAAAGCTCACTCATCCTCCAGCCTGAAGTATGGCCATCAGGAGGACCAACTTTAGAGTGATGTGGTACAAGGAATATTCAGTGAGAGATTCAAACAGGCTCCAGGAGCTGCAGGAAGACCAAACTGAGATCCCAGACAGGAGCAGGTTCTTCAACTGGTCAGTAAGTATGCAATAGCCCTTTGAGAAACTTTGAGACAGTGAGATAAGAGAAGCATAAACACAAGGCAGACCTTAATAAAACTGAACAGGCCAGCCTGTTTCAAATGTAGCAAACAGTCAAGGATCTGGACTGGGGTACAGATTGTGTTAGGCCACCCATACTGAGAATCAATTCTATTTAGAGGATTAAGTCCTTCTGGTAGACGTTTTCCTGCTCTGAATTAGGCTTTCCAGAAGCTGGAGGAAGCAGTCTAGCCGTAATTCTTAACTAGCCAACATTCATGCCGTCTAGTGCAGTGATTCCATGTCTGGAGTGTGTACCTGGCCACAGTGCTCTGAGATCAGGTCCAGGTGAAATGGAAGCTGGATCAGAGGCTGAACTGGTATCTGCATTGGGGTTTGTCAGCCAAAATTAACTTGGCCAGTATGATACTATGAGAATGATCATGGTGAAAGAGGCTTTGTCTCTGTGTTTTGGAGGCTGCCCTGCAATCAGGGGAAATCAAAGGAAAAATCAGACAAACTTCTGTTTCACTGCAGGACTGAGGTATCTGATAACGATCTTGGATTCAGATCTCCTCTGGAGTTGCCCTTGGTGGCAAACAAGTTGATCGTGGGGAATCCCCAATGACAGAATATCAGTCTTATTGGACTGGTGCAAGGACCGTTGGTGACTGGTCACTGATTGCCTGTTCAGGAAATCCAGTAGGCTGGTTCTGACTACTGGGAGGGGAAGGGCCATCAGGGTCATGTCGTTCTAATGGCACCAAGTGCAGAATTTGATAGCTTCTAGGCACAGCATTGAGGAGCAGGCATTCCCTTGTTTGTTTACATAATGCATATCTTTAACAGACAACACAAAGCTTTCACTATAGAGTTTAAGAGGGCAGGCACAAACATGATAAAGATCAGTCTGATGGCTTGTAGCTGCATATCATCCAGGAGATGTCCATAATGAATATCTTTGTTGGGATGGGGACTGAAAAGGGTACTCACATTTGTGGGATCCAACCACCTGCCTGCCCTCTGAAACTACATATTGCAAATCTTCACAGGCAACACAAGTCAGTTCTGAAGTGACACAATGTGACTTTGACACTTTCCTGTGTAACTAATGTCTCATTGGGGAACAGCATAGCTTTGGCTCCTGTTGGATGGTTCACAAATGAAGTCTGGCAAGCAGCATCACATACATGTGTGCCAGCATGTGGTAGAATACAGTGAGGCAAGTCCATAACATTATAGCTGGTTTTGATGTTAGATGAAGTATAAGTGCCTGCAACTGGAACCTGTCCTCAGGCACGTACACTATTTTTAAAATCTGGAATCTATCACAGCTCCTATGAACTCTATCATCTGCAATGGGACAAGTGATATTTTATAGTTCACTAGGAGGCCCAACTGGATAAGCAGAGAGAGAGTGCACTCCAGGCTCTCTGCTTTGATAAGCCTTTGTTCAGCCAGTTGTCCTAGTACAGTAGACATGAATGCCTTAGTTTCACAGGTGGGCCTCTACCACTGCAAGACAGTTTGTGGAAATTCTTGATGTTGTAGACAGTCCAAATGACAGTATCTTGTATTAGTAATGATTGGTCCCACTAGCAATCTCAGGTACATCCTGTGGACAGTATACACCATGTGAAAGTACGAGTCATGGAAATACAAGTCTTGCAAGTTGAGAGGCACAAACCAGTTCTGAGTCTGAAGAGATGAAATGATGGAGGCAAGTGTTATCACACTGAATCTGAGGCAGGGTATGTATGTTTGGTCTCTGCAGGTCAAGGATAGGAAAAAGAGCCCTTTCTTCTGCTGGAGTTATTATTTGTAAGACTTCCTTTAGTTGGTGTATAAACACCCAGTAACCTCAGGGTGGCCCTTCAAGAGTTTTGGTTTTTGTTATTTTTAAAAAGTGGAGTACTTTGTTTTCTTACTGAAGAGCTCCATCCCCTTGAACAGTAGGTCATGGATGGTGTCTAAGACTTCTCTTGGTATTTCAGATCCTAAAGCCAAGAGGCCAGATGTGGCCATTGAGCTTGTGGCCAAGTCAGAGGCATCCAGGACTGCTTATAGGGTTTCTCCAGCAACTATGTGACCTCTCATTTTCCCTCTAGTGTCCTGTGGTACTTTTGCGAGGAAGAAAGTTATCCTTTCCCATGTTTGCCAAATATAATTTCCTGACAACACCCGATCGTTCAACGTATGATGTTGCAGTGAGGTGGACAAGTGGACTCTGTGCCTGAACTAGCCTAGCTTTTTGAGGTCTTTATCTTTGGACATTCCTTTAATCAATTTCAACGTCTCCTGCACTGCTGCAGCTGACAACGATCCTGGGTTTGGGCGAGAGCAGAAGTGTTTGAAGCTTTTCCGGGGCACGTCATAACATTTCTACACCACTTTGGAAATAGGTTGGATGGTGGTTTGGCAATGCCCCTTTGCCTGGCTTTAGTATGTCCTCATTAATGGGGAGAGCAACTGTGGTTGAAACTTACGTGATCAAAAAGGTCAAAGAATTTATGTGATTTCTCTTGTATCACTGTTTTGAGATCTAGTCTCCATGATGTGAGGCGAAAGATCCTGAAAGGCTTTCAAGTCACCAGCCATTGGGTAAGGGCCAACAAGACTGCCTAGTCCTGCAACAAGGACTAGTCTTTCAAAGGAAACTGACTGTGCTGTGATTTTTGCATTGCTCCCAGTTACTAGACACTGCCATCTGTCCTATGGGTCAATGGTCTGGGTAGTGATGTTGCCCAAGGAGCTCAATTGCTTCTTTCTGAACCCACAGGAAGGGAATCTACTGTGGGACACTTGAGATAAAGGTCCCCAATTAGATCAGTATGGCCAGGGTGGCACAGAGTATGGATACTGGTCCTGTGCTGACTGGTCAGCTCAGTGCAATTCATGTCTCTCCTGTGGTGGTGCCTTGCATGAGGAATCTCTGGTACAGACTCTCTCTCAGTGTCTACAGGCAAATCATCCTTGTTCAGCATTGGAGAGAAGACTCAGTTGACTGTGATGAAGAGTAACACTCTTTGAATAGCAGCTCTGGTACCTGGCATTACCCCCAGGATTTATGACTTCCCAGGAAGGGACCTCGACTGTTCCATGAGGGCACATCTTGATTCTGTAATCAGCACTGGGTGTCTTTGCTGGTGTCTGTGCCAGTGTCACTGCTGGTTTACCTATACTACTTCCTTAAAGGAGGACAGGCACCTTGCCCTTAGAAGGAGCGGTGTCTATTCTTGTCTTCTTGGGGTGGTGTCTGAAGCCATGTCTGACTCTGCCTGGCCCTGCCTTTCAGTCTTGCCCTGGTGTTGGGGCGCTGGTGTCAGTTCTCATGCCAGAGGCATTGGTGCTCAGGCCCAGTGCCAAATCTGTCAGTACTTGTGCTGAAGGGGTTGATCAAGCTAGGGTAGCAGTGGCCAGTGCCAAAGGCCCCCCATGCTAAGTTGTTTAGAGTCAATTTCTATGGTGTTATTTTCCCCTGTCCTCCTGTCACCATCAGGGTGCAGTGTCTGCTCACAAGGGTACTCGCTGAGGATGACCTTTCGATCCTTTGTAGGTGGTTATCTCCTTTGGGTCTGAGATGACATGCACTGAATACTTGAATGGGTATAGTTTCAGCTGTAAGTGCCTTGACTTGCAAATCCTCAACAAGATGGATTTCAATACCAAACACGGATCAGGGATGTGGGTCTTCCCCAGAGACAATAGGAACTAGTTATGCCCTTTGACCAGGGAAATTAGAGAGATGAGACAGAGTTTAAACCCTGAGGGTTTAGAGTTTATCATGGTAGTTGTTGTGGGGCACTTTGTCTCACAGTATAAAGAGATGTATAGGGATGGGGGTGGTAATCTGTGTTTAATTTGGACATTCAAAAAAGAAAAATAAAGAAATTAAAGAACATAAGGGATAAGGACCATGAAGAGAGTTTCACCACCAAAACATCATAGGAAGTGAGCTGAAACACAGAGAAAGTAGCAGTAAGACACTTGCCAGGTTCCATTTCACTGCCACAAGAGGTAAGAGGGAACAGAGGGAAGGTTGCAGCCATTTCGCCCTATTTGCCCTTGCACAAGAGCACGAGGTGGTACAGGGCATGTGCACAACCCCAACAGACATTGTTATTAAAAAAAATCCAATCTGGTGCACGCGAGGCGCATGTGCACATACAATGAGATACACAGAGACATACTCAAAGAACAAAAAAACAAAAACAAAACTTATTTATACACATGAAATACCAGAAAAATTGGGGGTACATTTGAGGTCTGAAAACTCTACTTAACCTGTAGTACTTTTAAAAATTACCTAGCTAAAAATCCTACTTAGAGATTGGATAAAATATTTATTATATGTATTGTGGTACATAAGAAACAAAGCCCCACTACTTTCCATGCCGTAAACACATATAGCAAGGAACATTCTCTACCACACAAAGCATCAGCATGTCTCATTTATTCTCTATTTACCTTGTCCCCCACCCCAAGGCTCCAAGACAAAACAAACACATAGCCACAGCATTTTAAAACACACACACACGCTAAAAGCACATTAAGTTTGCAAAGTCAAGCACTCAAAATATAAAAAAGTCCAGAATTGAAGTTGCTTCTGCAACTTTCATTCAGGATCCTTATGTGTACGTTTTATGATTCCGTCTTTTTTTTTTTTTAAAGTGGTCCTGTAATTAAACAGGGCCCCTGCCTCATTCAGTGCACAAAATAGACAGTGCTCGCTAAATGAGCAGCTGCACAACATTTTGTTTTATCCTCACTGTCTGTGTGGCCCCATGTCTTATTAGCTGCACACTATTAAAACCCTGCTCTAAATACATAATTATTAATTTTCTCATGGGCTTTGTTATCGTACTCATTAAATGCTTCACTAAACATTAACTGATTAATTTTCACAACACTCCTGTGAGGGTCTACTGTTATGCCCATTTTACAGATGGGGAACTGAGGATCAAAGATTAAGATAAAAAGAGTCCACTAATTTTGGGCTGCCAAATGGAGGTGTTAAGTACTCTGAAGAATCAGGGGATAGTCATTATATAACACAGTGCCCACTAACTTCAGTTGCAGCAGTGAGTGCTTAGCAGTTCTGCAAATGAGACTGCTGCATCTTAAAATTGGCATCCTGAAAATGAGGAATATACAGTTAGTTGGCTGAATAAAAATAGGTGACTAAAAAAAAATTTAATTGGATTTTTATGTAAATAAAAATATATTTTTTAAAAACAAATCTATTTAAAAATAAACTTAAAATTATGACAATCTATTAAAATCTTTAAAATATATATATATTTTTTAAATTGAAATTAATTTCAAAAGCTTGCTGCCAAATTTTAAAGATAGTCACTGAACTGGTGGAAGTCACCTAAAATCAGGGTTGGCTGAAGTTAAAACAGCTTCTGACAGCAGTAGCCTCTTCTGCAGGAGCAGAGAGAATATTTTCTTCATTTCAATTTATTCAACTAGTTCAGTTCGATGATTAGTTTGTTCAAAGTCAAGAAACCAATTGAGAGCTGAAAAGGCAGGAAAGTTTTTTCCTCTTCCAATCTATGAATAAAAATAAAGTGAGAGAAGATGAGATCTACTAGTTCTAAAATCTTGAAGGGCATGGTGGCCAGGACCAATTAGTTCTTTTCACTAACTGCAGATAATACTTTCTTTGTTTAGTAATTCAATAAATGCAAAATGTTTTGATGAATTTTGATAAAATTTGTTTCCTTACATATCCAGCACATTTAAAGTAGCTTCATTTAACTAAAGAAAATTTAACTATTTTCGTAGTGAATGAGGCTGAGAACTTCAGAAAGGAAAGATGCTGTCATAGTTAATGCAGCTGAATGTCATAACTCTCTGACACCACATTCTAGAGGCCATTACCCTCTGATCCCACAGAGGGTTACCAAAAGAAACTACACCATCTGCTCAAGAAACTTCCTGAAGAAGCACAGGAACAAATCTACACAGACACACCCCTAGAGCCCCGTCTATGGGTATTCTATCTGCCACTCAAGATACATAAACCTGGGCATCCTGGACGCCCCATCATCTCAGGCATTGGCACCCTGACAGCAGGATTGTCTGGCTATTTGGATTCTCTCTTCAGGCCCTACACTCCCAGGTATCTTTGAGACACCACTGACTTCCTGAGGAAACTACAATCCATTGGTGATCTTCCAGAAAACACTATCCTAGCCACTATGGATGTAGATGCTCTCTACACCAACATTTCACACAAAGATGGACTACAAGCTGTCAGGAACAGTATCCCCGACAATGTCAAGGGAAACCTGGTGCCTGAACTTTGTCCTCACTCACAACTATTTCAGATTTGGGGACAATTTATACCTTCAAGTCAGCGGGATTGCTATGGGTACCCGCATGGCCCCACAGTATGACAACATTTTAATAACTGACTTAGAACAATGCTTTCTCAGCTCTCATTCCTTAGCGCCCCTACTCTACTTGTGCTACATTGATGACATCTTCATCATCTGGACCCATGGGAAGGAGGCCCTTGAGGAATTCCACCAGGATTTCAACGATTTCCACCCCACCATCAACCTGGCCTGGACCAGTCCAAACATGAGATCCGCTTCCTGGACACTACTATGCAAATAAGTGATGGTCACGTAAACACAACCCTATACCAGAAACCTATTGATCGCTACACTTACCTACATGCCTCCAGCTTTTATCCAGACCACACCACACAATCCATTGTCTACAGCCAAGCTCTACGATACAACCGCATTTGCTCCAATCCCTCAGACAGAGACAAACACCTACAGGATCTCTATCAAGTGTTCTTAAAACTACAATACCCACCTCGGGAAGTGAAGAAACAGACAGAGCCAGAAAGGTACCCAGAAGTCACCTACTACAGGACAGGCCCAACAAAGAAAGTAACAGAATGCTACCAGCCATCACCTACAGCCCACAACTAAAACCTCTCCAGCGCATCATCAAGGTTCTACAACCTATCCTGAAGGATGATCCCTTACCCTCACAGACCTTGAGAGACAGGCCAGTCCTCATTTACAGACAACCCCCCAACTTGAAGCAAATACTCACCAGCAACTACACACCACACAACAAAAACACTAACCCAGGAACCAATACCTGCAACAAACCCCATTGCCAGCTCTGTCTACATATCTATTCAAGGGACACCATCATCGGACCTAACCACATTGCCACACCATCACGGGCTCGTTCGCCTGCAGATTTACCAATGTGATATATGCCGTCATGTACCAGCAATGCCCCTCTGTCATGTACACTGGCCAAACCGGACAGTCTCTACGCGAAAGAATAAATGGACAAATCACACGAAGAATTGTAACATTCAAAAACCAGTAGGAGAGCACTTCAGTCTCCCTGGACACTCAATAACAGATTTAAAAGTGGCAATTCTTCAACAAAAAAAAACTTCAAAAACAGACTCCAACAAGAAACTGCAGAACTGGAATTAATTTTCAAACTGGACACCTTCAAATTAGGCCTGAATAAAGACAGGGAGTGAACTGGTCACTACAAAAAGTAATTTCCCTTTGCTGATGCTCACACCTTCTTGTCAACAGTTGGAAATGGGCCACCTTGATTGCACTGGCCTCGTTAGCACTACAAAAGTAATTTTTCCTCCCCTGGTATTCACCCCTTCTTGTCAACTGTTGAGAACAGGCCAATTCCACCTTAATTGAATTGGCTTGTTAGCACTGACCCCCCCACTTGGTAAGGCAACTCCCATCTTTTCATGTGCTAGAATATATAGTCTGTTTACTGTATTTTTCACTCCATGCATCTGATGAAGTGTGTTTTAACCCACGAAAGCTTATGCCCAAATAAATTTGTTAGTCTCTAAGGTGCCACAAGGACTCCTCGTTGTTTTTACCTGAATAACTGGATTCTAACCCTGCCACAGAGTTCCAATGTGATGCCAGGTAAGTCACAAAACAAAAAGATTCCACAAGTGGCCACTGTGTGCTCCTTATTTTCTGGGTACCCAACCTGAGGCACCTGGGGTCTGATTACATGCTGAATATTCACAAATGCAACTGATGGGAACTCTGCTCAGAACATATAAATTGCTATAAAATGCTAAAATTCAGGCCATAGGCTGAACTCGGCACCTAAAATTAGTGAAAATTTGACAATTGTGACTTTGAGTCTATGTTCTTCATCTGTAAAGTGGTGATTCTCTCATAGGGTTGTAGTAAAGATAAATTCATTAATGTTTGTAAAAAACTAAAATACTACAATGAAAGCATCACAGAAAAGTCCACGAAGAAATTAATAATTCTGTATTCAGTGCAGGGTTTGGACAGTGTTAAGTAAATAATGCACTGGGCCACACACTGGCTACTGACTCAGTGAGCAGCATCCATCCTGTGCACCAAGTGAGGCCGGGGTTCTATACAAAAAATAGCATAAGTTTGTGTAATTAAACATGATCATATTGCACAAGAGAGCTGAATTAAGGTTGTATAAGCAACTTAATTCTTGCATTTCCTAACTTTTGAGTGCTTGATTTGGCAACTTTAATATCTTTTAACAGTTTTTTAAAATGTAGTATTTATAGACACTAGATATCTATTACATACCTATTTACATTATATGTCTTGATTATACTCAAGAGCTTCTCAGCATACCCATTATCAGCTGGACTGTGTTATTTTAAGCAAGGTTGCTCTTGAGGGATTTGAAGGAGGAGACAAAAGTGACCTCACAGATAAATTGAGAGAGAGTGTTACATGTGCAAGGAATTGTGTTGAAAGAGATGTTTGCGTAAGAAGTTGACAAATGGGTAGAGACTACTGGCATGTTTGGATGGCTGAGCAGAGACAAAGATTACACAGTACAAGGAAAGATTGAACACACAGGGAATGGCAGAGTTGTGAAATATAAACTATAAGAAATGCACATGCCAAAAACAGTCGCCACATAATCTTGCTACTGTAAACACTGTTCCGCCTCATCCCATTTGTCACCCACTCATTGCATCACTGCTAAAAATAGTGGTTAAGTTCTTGAAGGCAGGTATCTTATCTTGTGTATTTCCGTAAAGCACCCTAGCATATTTTTCAACAATATGAAAACAAAATAAAATATACCACCACTGACTTCATTTTGGATTATACTGGTGAAACGAAACATCCATTATACGAAAGATTAAAAGAACAAAATATGAATGTTATGATGGTAATAAATAACCAAT
Organism: Caretta caretta; assembly: GCF_965140235.1. Taxonomy (NCBI): domain Eukaryota; kingdom Metazoa; phylum Chordata; order Testudines; family Cheloniidae; genus Caretta; species Caretta caretta. The sequence goes on from NC_134210.1 coordinate 50,241,039, forward strand.
AAATAATACATGGAGAGAGAAAAGTGAAGAGGAAAGCGCTGCTCGCCTCAAAAGCTAGTAGTGTGCTGCATTCATCCTCTGGCCCGGAGCCTTACACCTGCACTATTTGGGGCAAGGACTGTCATTCAAGAATTGGACATTTTAGCTACTTGCAATGCAACAGCATGACACACAGCAGCTGAACTGCTTTGACATTTACACCACTGTCTTTCAAGACGGACGACTGACACCAATAAATATCACCACCACCAGAATATAGACTTACAGGGTATTTTATCTGAAGATATCAGAGTTCTTTACAAGGATAGGTTTTATGTCTATTTTACAAATTGGGAAACAGAAGTGAAATTATCTTCTTAAGGTCTCACAAAGTCAAGGGGCAGAGTTCGGAATGAAAATCCAGGTCTCCAGAATTCCAGTCCCCTACTGTAACCGACAGACAAATTTGCTTTCGGATATATACATACTCTTGCCCTAAATGCAAGAGACAACTGAACTGGGTAACTATAAACACTATGAACCAGTATCTGCTCATGGAGAAAAAAGATCAAGAAATCTCTTTGAAATATATATGTTAGCAACTTTTGTGTAACTAAAAATACACAGAATATACCCCAGATTAAATTGCGCTGAGATTCATGAAAGATATAACTGCAGTCATACTGGGGCTAAGTGTTTTAAGAGATTACTACGATCCACTGTATGGAATGCTGCTAATTAAGCAAAAGAAGCAAGAGTAGAGAGTTTACATCTGGATCCATTAGTAAATCACTTTATATGCTCACTGTAGTTTCTGTACTGTAACATGTTCTAAACTTGATTGAAATTTTTCAAATACTCAAAAATCCACAAGCTTTTTGCATAACTGATTATTAGAGCTGGTCAAACAATTTGAAACTTAAAATTTGGACAAAAAGGGAAAAAAATGTCATGAAAATGTTCATGAAAAATGTATCCTGGTTTGATAGTGAATGAAAATTTGGAAGATCAACTATCAAAGAAGGTGTCAAGGCTGGCACTCTGGCACTTCGAGTGCAGAAGCGGGGAGCCAGTAAGGACTCTAAAAATTAATACTTGCCACTCCAGGCTTGTATTAAACTCCCAAGGTTACAGCTTTTTTCTGACCTTGGATTGGTAAATGCTGCCACCACCCAAGTGCAAAACCCTCTGAGAACCCAGGAAGGTGCACTTGGGAATTCCTTCCTGTAGGGTAGGGTACCCTCAAGCCCTTTCACACACACACCCACACAGGGAAGAGCTGAGAAAGAAAAACAAAGGAAATCAGCTGTTGCCACCAGCTAATTAAACCATGTGCACAAACCTCTTAGGACACAAAAATCCAAATCTTTTTTTAAAAAAGGTAAATTTTATTAAAAAACAAAAGGAAGAAAATACATTTGGGAATTTAGGCTATTGCTAGATTTAAAAAGAGCAGCTACAAGGATTAAGCATCAAGAATAAGTTCTTGAGGTCCAGCTTAAAGGTTACAAGCAAAACAAAAGCACCTGGGGTTAGCACAGAGGAGTCCACAAGCCATAAAGAAATAAAAGGAGATAAAGATCGCATCATCTTCTTTGACATTTCCTGATTTACTTACATATCTGAGATTTCAAATAAGTAGAGCTTCTAGATATGATACCTAGATTTTTCATGCCTGGCCCCAAGCTTCTTACAGCATAGTTACAGCCCTGTCTGCCTCTCCCCGAGGACAACAGACAAACAGACAAAAGGGGAGTCTTGAATCAATTTTAAAAAGTTCTACCCTTCCCATTGGCTCTTTTGGTCAGGTGCACACTCACTTCCTTTTACCTATGCATAGCAGTGACTTTTAATCCTTCATGGTAAAGCAAGTAGAGAATAGCTACTAAGAGGGATTTTATAGCTAACTGGCTGGCTGGCTGCATAAAAGGGAGCTACGCCTCCCTTCATTTATCACAGAAGGCTTTTTTAACTATGGTGGTTTTTAACCAGAGCACTGACAACTGTCTAAAAGCAGGGATAATCCCCTTCTTTCCCCCTTTTCTAAAAATTAAAAGACTGATCATTCTCTCTAGAATGACTCTCAATAGTCAGTTCCTGTACCACTTCACTAATACCTGGTATACCCAATTAGACAAACTATTTTAAAAGTCCTTAAAATGAAGAGTATGGAAGTCTAAAGGTGGCAATAGGCCGTTTAAGTAAAGACGAAATCAATTCTGAATACCCAAAGTTTATTCATAATTTGCAGAACTTATTCAAAGCAGGAACTAAAAGAGAAGCCTTTTCAATGGTCTTCAGACACAGGGGGTAACTGCCCAGAAATGAGAAAAACAAAACCCTATTTGCCTGAGAGGATCAATCATTTAACGTTTGAGATTTTCATGCCTCAAAAACACATACTATCTTGAATACTGAAATTCTACACAGTGTTGAACTTTTAGATATTATCCTTCTGTTAAAATTCCTATAGCATAGGTATACTAAGGGGAACAATATGAGAGAACCCAGACCTCTTTGTACTATCATCTTATTCAGTTTCATCCTTAACCTATAATCCTATTTCTATATCAACCAAAGCTGCATTCTTTACAGAGCCTTCCAAATATTAATCTGATAAAAAAAAACATTAGAATTTAGAAGTCATGAGGGAGAACAGCAACTTACAGAAACTGATTGAAACTGTGATTATGGGTAATGAGGAACATTTATTTTAAGATGCTATTTTGTGTCTTAAATTTCTCATACTTATTCTAACTCTAAAAATAAGGTTTGGCTCCAGAGTTTGATAAAATTCTATTTTGCTTTTTGTTTTTTGTTTTTTTTAAGTTTTCAGAATATAGATAACATTTTGTTTTTATCAAGATTGAACTATTTAAAAAAATAACTGAAATATTAGCATTATATACTTTTGGATAAGGAATGAGTACTTTGCCAGATTGAAGAATACCGGTTGAAAGGAACACATCATCAATGAAGTGTGTATACTGCCCCTGAATAATCCTCAACAATGCAGGATATCCCTCGTGGCTCTATATGTACACCGAGTGCAGCTATCCATCACATACATGTATTAAGTATAAGTACATAAGGAATGTACTTCAATTTATAAAAATTATGAGGACACAAATAAATACGATCAGTGGGCTAAAGTTAGAAGGGTTTTAAACACTGGTGTAATTTACACCTCAGTAAGTGGGTGTAATTTACATACTGAGAGAATGGGAGCACAAGGCTGTAATAGAAAAAGCAAACAGAAAAGTGTATACCCTCTTGTTTGTTGTTTTCCTGCTAAAACCCTACACACCCCATTCAGAGTATAATTTATACTTACTTGGCCACACATACTTTATACAGCCATTTATATTATCTATTAATTTGGCCCAGTGTGTTTATTGTAACATGCAATCACTCAAGAATAAAGCCACAGATATATGCAAACACATGCAACATAAAGACTGTGATTTTACATGCTCAAAAGTAATAAAATTCAAAGTTCCCTGGTTATGTTGCTCCTATATATTAAGATGTGTGTCTATACAATTTGAAGGAATAAAAAAAAGTCCTGCAAAAGAGTGATACATTATCATAGTTGTGGCATCTATACATTTGAATTTCATAGCTTGTATTGTCATAAAGTGACAATTTCAAAGCTTGTATTGTCATAAAGTGAACCATAAGGTTACAGGAAAAAATTTTTGCTGGCACATTTCTCCTTTTTCTAGTGGAAGACAAGTCTATGTCATGGACCAAAAACTGGCAATCGTTGCCGAAACAATAAGTGATATATGACTTTTCATAATCTAAGAAACAAATCTAAAATTTTATAGTCAGATTAATACAAAGATTAATTTAAATAAACTCACCTGGCCTATTTGTAAATGAATTTCTTTTACAGTATTTGACAAAGATTCTACAATCTCTTTCATGTGAAGGAGATGCATTTCTTCAATGTCTTGAAATTTCTGTGTAGTAAAAGAAGCAATTAGAGTCATGACGAAAACAGTTAATGTAGTTAAAATAATTAGTGAACTGTGGTGTTATGACTGCAGTATTAGATACGCTGGCCAAGAAAAATAATCATCAACACACAGTTTACTTTCCAGATCTGAACCACAGTTATTAATAAAATGTGTAAGAGGAAGGCAGACATTTTTGGATACACTAAAGCTAGCTAGGTAGTATACTTAGAAAGATATTCTATCATATCACAATGCATCATTCAACCATTTGAGCATTTTAAAAAATTCACATTCTAGTATAGTTGAAGATTAGTTACTACTGCAATTTATATAGTACTTACATAACTAACTTCTAGCGGCTCTTTCGAAGTACAATTTTGAAAAGCTTTCATACAATACATACTTTTGCAAACGCAATTACTGCAACTGTACTTGTAAATATCTGTGGAGACAAACAGAAAACTAACTGGTTCAACACTCCCACTCACCAAAAGGGCTGTTCACTTGACTGGGTCTTCAATAAGCACTGCTCTCCAATTTCTATTGCTGAGTTCCCCTCTCCAACCATTACTTTTTTTTTCTTTTTTTTTTTTTAAGCATTGCCCATCAGCCCTGCCCTCCCCCCATCCCCATATCCTGTCACTTAGCCTTTTCATGACTTCCATTCCATCAGCATTTACGAATTCTCTTCTTTCAGCCCTCTCTTTCCTTTCTTCCACTGATGTGGCTGTTGACTCTCCATGCTTCATTCTCCTCTACCCTGGATTTTTTTACCACTCCCTCCCACCACAAAACCTGCTTTGCCAACCCCAAGCCCTAGTTCACCCCCAATATCTGCTTCCTTTGCTCCTGCTCTCATGCTGGAGAGCATCTCTGGTGAAAATCCCATGACCAGGCTGACTTCCTCCACTACGAATTTGTTCTCTCCACTATGAGTTCTGCCATCTTCTCAGCAAAAGGAGAGGTTACTCTCCTTGTGTTGTAACTGGAACTCTCCAGGATATGGGTCTCTGAATGCTCCACCAATGCACCTTTGATAGGAGATTTTTGGTGGCAATGCCTATTCAGCCTGCATATACACTCTAGTCCTGTTTGTGGACTGTACTGAGGATATATAAAGAATTGCATGGGAGAACTGCCCTCAGTTCCTTCCCTATTGTGAAATCCTGACATACAAGACTCCAAAGCAGAGGGGAAGGAGAGCAGGTAGCAGAGACTCACAGGGACACACATCTCAAACTCCTTCAGTTATTGCCCAAGCAGAGTAAGCTCTTCTTCAAAAGTGTCCCTATGGATGCTCCACTGTAGGTGACTCCTGAGCAGTATCCCTTGATGAAGGTGAGAGCTTCTAAGTTAGATCTAACACTGAAAACAAGACTGCGCTGGCAACAGAAGCATCTACTCTAGAAGCATGGATCTGAATTATTTTACCTGTATGTAATATTTCTTGTGTACCCATTTGCCAGTGGGCATTGCGCGCCAGATTGTTTTGTGGGATTCACTAGTAGAACCGCCCTGCCAGAAGCCGTTGTAAGTAAAACGTCTAAAAGATTATGTTGGGACTCCTGGACCTCTTGTAGTAGAATCAACTCCTGAAACTGCTTAAAGTCAACAGCGAGAGAAGGTGTTGGCAGAACTATGGCCTCATCTAGTGAGGATGATGGAATATTAGTTTGCCGGTTGTCTTCCCTGTCCACTCTAGCTTCCTGGTCTTCTAAAGACTTCTCCTGAGGCTGTTGAGGAGGGAGTAATGAGACAGAAGCATGTCTCCCCCCATGGTCCCTTTGGGAGCAACTGGGAGGCTTTGAGAACTGCTGGAAGTAAACAGCCCACAGATCCAAATACGGGCACTGAGGTGGACCACAAAGCAATGGAGATGGCATCCAACCCTGATCATGCCAATAAGGAGGGGTATGAGACTGTCCCTGAGATTTCAGTCTCATGGTAGAAAGACGGGGGAATGTCTGATGTAGAATAGTCAGGGGATTCCCAAAGCAATCTGAGAGTCTGAGGAATCATCCTTGAAAATCCAGTGGTGGAGCAGATACCTGAGGTGAATGCAACTGCCTATCTGACACAGTCGGTACTGAAGAGCTAGGATGTACTAGTGAAAGATATGGTCTCGGTGACCCAATAGATCACGGTACTGACAATTGCTTGGTTCCTATTAACAAGGAGGATTCCAGCTCATCTGACATAAATAAGTCTCTAGAATATCTAAATTCTTATGGAACTGGTGTAAATTAGTTTAAATCAGTCAAGGGTCTGCAGTAATTGGTGTCACTACCAAGGGAACTGCCTGCTTTGGTGGCCTCGTCTTGGAAGATGGGGCAGGTACCGAAGGCACTGATTGCTGAGACACAGGTCTGTCCAGATGACTCCAGTACAGATGACATACACAGCCTCTATTATACAGGTGCAGACATCTTGGATATTCATTCAGATACAGAACGCAGGGAGTGTGAAGATGTAGCATGCTTCTGTGAAATAGAGTGGAGTCTTTGCTAGATTCATCCTGCTTCAACAATATCTGGTTTGGTTTCAATACTGAGGTATGACTGGTACAATGGTGTTTCGAGGAACTGGAAGTCTTCAAAGAGCTCCCAGTACTGGAGCAGCTTCGAGCCTCCATGGAACATCCCTGGGGACCTGCAGCCTCTGGAGCACGTGGTCTCTGAAGTGATCTGGCTCTTTTTGGAAGTTTTCCACAAGGAGAAAAGACAGTTACCTTTTCCGTAACTGGTGTTCTTCGAGATGTGTTGCTCATGTCTATTCCACAATAGGTGTGCGTGCCCGCCACATGCACCGGTGCTGGAAGTTTTTCCCCTAGCAGTACCCGTAGGGGGGAGCGCCCCAACGATCCCTGGAGTGGCACCTGCATGGCGCAGTATAAGGGGAGCTGCGCGCTCCCCCCACCCTCAGTTCCTTCTTGTCAGACAACTCCGACAGAGGGGAAGGAGGGTGGGATGTGGAATACACATGAGCAATACATCTTGAAGAACACCAGTTACAGAAAAGGTAACTGTCTTTTCTTCTTTGAGTGATTGCTCATATGTATTCCACAATAGGTGATTCCAAGCTATATCTGTTGGAGGCGGGTAGGAGTTCACAAGTTCTCAGGGCGCAGGACAGCCCTGCCGAACCTAGCATCATTCCTGGTTTGGGAGACGATTGCATAGTGCGAGGTGAACATGTGAACCGAAGACCATATGGCAGCCCTACAAATGTCCTGAATGGGGACCTGGGCCAAGGAGGCAACCGACGAGGCTTGACCTCGAGTTGAGTATGCCTTCACAATCGGTGGCAGGGGGAATACCCGCCAGGTCATAACAGGTACGGATGCAAGAAGTGATCCAGTTGGAAAGCCACTGAGTGGAGATCGACCTACCTCTCATGTGCTCAGCCGAGGCGATGAACCGTTGTGAGGACTTTCTGAACGGCCTGGTCTGCTCGAGGTAGAAAGCCAGAGCCTGTTGCACATAGAGAGTGTGGAGATGGCGCTCCTCACTGGAATCGTGGGGCTTGGGGCAGAAGACCAGGAGAAAAATGTCCTGACCCATGTGATAGGCAGAGACCACCTTCGGGAGAAATGTAGGGTGTGGGCGGAGCTGGACCTTGTCCTTATGAAAAACTGTGTACGGAGGCTCAGAAGTCAGGGCCCTGAGCTCCAAGAACCGCCTGGCTGACGTGATTGCGACCAGGTAGGCCATCTTCCACAAGAGGTGGGACCAGGAGCATGTGACTAGCAGCTCAAACAGGGGCCCCGTGAGATGGGCCAACTCCAGGTTCAGGTCTCACTGTGGGACCGAGAGCCTAGCATACGGAAAAAGACGGTCCAACCCCTTAAGGAACTGGCCAGTCATAACTTGAGAGAGTACCGTGTGACCCTGCACCGGTGGATGGAAGGCCCATATGGCTGCCAGTTGCACCTGGACTGACGAGGGTACCAGGCCCTGGGCTCTAAGGTGGAGAAAGTAGTCAAGGATAAGCTGGATCGGGGCGGCCACCGGGGAGACACCCCGTTCACCCGCCCATCTAGAAAACCAGGACCACTTCACCAAGCAGGCGTGGCACGTGGAGGGCCGCCTGCTTTCTAGTATGACGCGCTGAACCCCTTCTGAGCATGTCCTCTCCTCCCTACCTAGCCATTGAGCAGCCACGCGGTAGGCTGGGGTGGAGAAGGCGACTATGGTCCTTGAAGAGCAGATCTGGATGGAATGGCAACTGCCACAGCGGAGCAACCACGAGGCCCGTGAGGGTTCTGTACCAATGTTGCCTGGATCACGCCGGGCAACCAGGAGAACCCAAGCTTTGTCTGTCTATCTTTTCCAGGACCTTGCTGATCAGTGGGAACAGGGGGAAGGCATAGAGGAAGTGGCCTGACCAGGACAGGAGGAAGGCATTGGAGATAGCGCCCCTTCCCAGTCCCCCACTGGAGCAGAGCCGTGGATAGCGCCGGTTCTGCCGAGTCACGAACAGGTCCACCTGGGGAGTCCCCCACACTCGGAAAAGCCTATGAGCCACTTCTGGGTGGAGAGACCATTCGTGTTGAGAGAAGTCCCTGCTCAAGCGATCCGCCCGGGCGTTCCGGGTGCCTGGTAGACAGAAGGCCTTTAGGTAGATGTCATGGGCTATACAGAAATCCCACAGCCTGAGGGCTTTGTGGCAGAGGAGCGGGCCCCGCCTTGCCTGTTGATATAGAACATCGAGGCTGTGTTGTCCGTGAGGACTCTGACCACCCTGCCCTCCAGGTGCGAGCGGAAGGCCACGCACACCAGCCGTACCGCTCCGAGTTCCTTGATGTTTATGTGCAGGTTCAGATCTTGAGCCAATCACAGGCCTTGGGTTTGAATGTTCCCCACATGGGCCCCTCAACCCAGATCCGACGCATCGGACACCAGTTCCAGCGATGGGGCCCTGTCCCTGAACGGGACCCCTTGGAGCATGTTACTTGGGGCGGACCACCACTGTAGGGAGACGATCACCGAGTCGGGTATGGGGAGGACTTTGTCCATCCTGTCCCTGGCCTGGGAGAACTTTGAGGCCAACCAACGCTGGAGGGGCCTCATCCTGAGTCTGGCGTGACGGACCATGTATGTGCACACCAACATGTGACCCCAGAGCTGGAGGCACGCTCTGGCTGTTGTCACCAGGAACCTTATGACCGTGTCGATGAGCTCCTTCAGGGTCTCAAACCTGTCCGGTGGGCGGGAGGCTCTGGCCGACGAGGCGTCCAGGAGTGCCCCGATAAACTCTATGCATTGAACTGGGACTAACGTGGACTTGGTGTTGTTTACCAACAGGCCCAAAGCGGTTCATGTGGACAAGAGGAGCATCATGAGATCCCTCACCTGCGACCGGGAGCTGCCCTTGACCAGCCAATCATCCAGATAGGGAAAGATCTGGACCCCCCAGTGCCTGAGGTAGGCTGCTACCACCGACATACATTTTGTAAATACCCTAGGGGCAGTGGACAGGCCAAACAGGAGGACCGTAAATTGATAGTGATTCTGCCCCACCACCAAATGGAGGAAGTGTCTGTGCCCCTCGAATATATGAACGTGGAAGTACGTGTCCTGCAGATCGAGGGCAGCATACCAGTCCCCGGGATCCAGGGAGGGGATGGTGGAAGCCAGGGAGACCATGCAGAACTTGAGCTACACCATGTACTGGTTCAGACTTCGCAGGTCCAGGATGGGCCTGAGTCCCCCTTTGGCCTTTGGGATAAGGAAATAGCAGAAGAAGTAGTACCCCTTGCCTTTGAACTCCCCAGGCATCACTTCCACTGTTCCTAGGCCAGGAGCGGCCCCACCACCTGCGCGAGCAGAGCTTCGTGCGAGGGGTCCCCCAGGAGAGACAGAGGATGGTTGGGCAGGGAGGAAGTAAACTGGAGGGTGTAGCCCCAGGAGATAGTGTTGAGGACCCATAGGTCCGAGGTCAGCCGCGACCACTCCGGGAGGAAAGCACACAACTGATTGGAGAAGGGAAGCTTTACTGAGGGTGCATCCCTGATGAGAACTGGCAGGGCGCCCCCGAGCGTCCCATCAAAACCGCCTTTTCCCTGCCTCCTTGCCCTTGGAGGACCCAGGTTGGGGGGCAGGCAGAGACTGCCTCTGAGGGTGCCTCTTACAGTCCCGCGACTTCTTATGGGCGGCCTCATTTCAGGTGGGTGGCCCGAGCGGGAGTCTGCTGCGGCTTGAATTTAGGTTTAGCCAGAGCCGGAACACAGAGATCCGGCGTCTGGAAGGTCATGCAGAAGTCTTTCATGCCATGCAGGCTTGAATCCGTTTGCTCTGCAAACAGAGTTTTGCCATCAAATGGGAGATCCTGCATGGAAGTCTGCACCTCGCTGGACAGCCCAGAGAGCAGGAGCCACGACGCCCTTCTCATGGACACGGCGGAGGCCATGGACCACGCGGCCATGTCCACCACATCCAAAGCTGCCTGCAGGGTTGCCCTGGCAGCCACTGTACCCTCCTCCACCAGCGCTTTGAACTCCTTCCTATCGCGCTCCTGGAGGGAGTCCTTGAACTTGGGCAGGGAGCCCCACAGATTGAACTCATACTGGCACAGGAGAGCCTGGTGGTTTGCCACTCGTAACTGGAAGCTTGAGGACAAATACATTTTTCTTTCAAAAAAGTCCAGCCTCCATGAATCTTTATTTTTCGGGGTAGGGGCTGGCCGGCCCTGCCATTCCCTGTGGTTGACCAACTCGACCACCAGGGAGTTGGGCTCTGGGTAGGTGTATAAGTACTCGTGTCCCTTGGCAGGTACACCCTTTTAGAGATGGGGGCCAACGAGGCAGGTGTTTGCCACAGGACATTTGAAATTTTTGCCACCCCTTCATTGAGAGGCAAGGCTACCCTGACCAGTGCCAAAGAGGACAGCACATTAAACAGGGAGTTCGAGGCCTTCTCCATCTCCTCTGCCTGGAGGTGGAGGCTTGATGCCACCCTTTTTAAGAGTTCTTGGTGGGCCCTGAAGTCCTCCTGTGGGACGGAGCGGGGCGGGGCTGTAATCGCCTCATCCAAGGAGGGCAAGGAGGCCGGTGCGGTACTCTGGGTGTCCACTGGCACCAGAGGATCCACCACCTGGTTGGTCTCTGAGCACGGTGCCGAGGATGTATGTCCCACCGACTCCTTCCTCAGCGGTCTGGAGAGAGAGGCCGAGGGTGCTTCCGAGGCTCCGGCCGCCAAGCGAGCCCCCACAGGGGACTGCATCAGGGGCCACAGTACCCACTGTACCATTGGGCCGGCCATGGCGCCCAGTGCCACTGCACCTGCTGCAGCACCAGCAGGGCCGGCTGTTCGGCCTGGCCCATTGATGGATGACTACAAATGGAGGCCAGGCTACTGCTGTCCCCGGATCCCTATGTGGAGGACCAGTACCGTCGGTAACGGCTGCTCTGTGATCTGCTCTGACGGGTGAACCCGCGACGGCGAGACGACAGCAACTGACACCCGGGGCTGCGGAGGAGATGCCTTGGCAGAGTCTTGGAGCGGGATTCCGAGCGGGAATGGTGTCGACGTCTGTGCCATGACCGGCTGCGATAACCCCTCCGAGACAAGGACCTTTGGCGATGCCTGCCTCGGTCCCGTCGGTATTCGCTCCTCGAGGTGGAGCGGTGCCAAGTCTCTGTCTGACGGAACCCAACCAGACAGTCTGGTGGCAGTTGAGGGCGATCCACAGGGACTTTGCCCCGAACAGTGGCTGGGCGGCGAATGGCATTAGGAATGTTCCCTGGACCGAGACCAGTACTGAGCTGGGGGTGACTGCGGAGATCCCAGCAGTGGCTTGCCCCTGAAGCATGGGGCCGACATCGGCGGTGCTCCTGGTACTGGCATGGACATAATGTCCCGGTCCGCCTACAGGGCCTCCAATGTGGATGGCACCCGGACATTCAGGAAGGCCTGCTCCGAAGGGGCCGGGCTACTCTGCTCTATGTGAGTCAGACGCCTAGAGGCTGGTGGGGATTGAGGACTGCCCAACATGGGTCTAGCCTCTGTCCCAGGTCTTCCTCGGTGCCGCTGCAAAGGTGGCGTCTTTCTGGCCTTCTTGGCGTGCCCTGTGGATGGGGAGTGGTGCCGACTGCTCAATGGCACTGGAGGGTCGCCGCGCACCGACACAGCGGTGCCCAGTGCCGGCTCAGAGTGGTGCACCAGAGTCGGGGTCAGCACCGACTCCATGAGAATGGCCCGGAGCCTAATGTCCCCCTCTCTCTTGGTCCGAGGCTTAAATGACTTGCAAATTTTGCAACAATCGCCAATATGGGTTTCTCCCAAACAGCGCAGACAGTCTGCTTGCGGGTCACTACTTGGCGTAGATGGCCTACAAGTGCCACACAACTTAAAATCCGGGGCATGTGGCATGCCCCGGCCAGGGCTCTCTGACTAACTGAACTAACTAAACAGCTAACTAACTACAAGTACCAACACTGAACGAATGAACAGGTCTGGGGACGAGCTACAGCAAAGCTGGAGCAGAGTAGTTCTGACGCACCTTCACTGGAGACAAGAAGGAACTGAGGGTAGGGGAAGGGCGCAGCTCCCCTTATACTGCACCATGCAGGTGCCACTCCAGGGGTCGCTGGGGCGCTCCCTCCTATGGGTACTGCTAGGGGAAAATCTTCCGGCACCGGTGCATGTGGCGAGCACGCACACCTACTGTGGAATACACATGAGCAATCACTTGAAGAATAACTAGAACTTATTTTCTTTGGAGCTTAGTCACTACCTACTGTGTTATTCTTTGTTGAGGATCTTGGTGACTGAACTGTAGCAATTGATGGGGCATTAATAAAATTTGGAGGCCAGTGTACAGTAGGGTTCCCTGTATCCAGATCCAAGGCTGGTTGCAGAGCTTGCTCCATCAGGAGCCTAAACTTGATTTCTCTGTTTTTCCTTGATCAGCTTTTAAAAGAGATGCAAATCTTGCATGTTGCGGGTATGTGAGTGTCTCCCATACAGCAAAGGCACTCAGGGTGTCCATCACTAACCAGGATGGATTCCCGGCAGGAGAGGCAACATTTGAATTCCAGGGATTCCAGCATACCATGGCAAGAACCACCCCCAAGGAGCTCCCTTTAGAGGAGGTGGAGGGCAGAGATTGTAATCACATGAAAAACCTTTCTAAATAACTACCAGGTTAAATAAACTACTACTATTAACTAAACTAAACTAAACTAAACTGCAAAAACAGTAATGCTAATCACGAGGCAGGCATGTTAGATATCCAAAGCAGCTGAGAAGGAACTGAGGACTGTTTGCCTGTGCAGATCTATATATCCTCAGTGCAGGACATGAAGGGGCCTGAAGTGCATGAACAGGTCAAACAGGTACTGCCTACCTAAAATCTCCGATCAAAGGTGCATGGGTGCGTGCACACCTAAAATGGAGCACCCACAGGGATACTACTGGAAGAACTGCTTCTTCAACTTTATTGAATCCCATTACCACAATGTCAGCTGTATTTTTGCCTTTGACTCACTCCTCAAACCCTCACTCACTTCCTCTTGTCTCCACATCTCTTGCTGTACAGGATCTTGGCAATTTCTTCCAAAACAAAACCTTCCTCCTCCCTTCAACTTGCCTTCCCCACTTTGCCTCCAGCAACTCTCACCTTCTTCTTCCCTGTCACAGAGGCAATTTTTTCCATCTGCTCTTCTCTTCTAACCCCTCCCTTTGTCTCCGTGATCGCACCCCATCTCCTTATCTCCCACAAACATAATCTCATCCCCTCCCTTAACCTCCGATTTTCCTCTGGCTCTTTCCCCTCACAATACAACTTATTGTACTCTCTGTCATCTTAAAAAAATCCCACTGTTGTCTCCACTTGCTTCTCCAGCTACTGCACTTTCACCCTAAGCTTTCTGTACCACAGGGTTCTGTCTTTGTGTCCCCTTCTCTTCCCCCTCTACACTTTATCTGTAGGTAATCTCACCCACAAACACAAATTCAACTACCATATATACACCTCTACCCAGATATAACACGGTCCTCTGGAACCAAAAAATCTTACTGTCTTGTAGGTGAGATCGTGTTATATCGGGGTAGGGAGAGGAACCGCTTCCCGCCCCAGCTCGCCTCCGCCTCCTCCCCTGAGCGTGCCACTGCCGCTTGCTTCTCCCTCCCTCCCTTCCAGGCTTGCCGCGCCAATCAGCTGTTTGGCACAGGAAGCCTGGAAAGAAAGAAGGGGGGTGGGGGAAGAAGCGAAGTGGCGGTGGCGCGCTCAGGGAAGGAGGTGGAGGCGGAGCGGAGGTGAGCTGGGGTGGTGAGTGGTTCCTCTGCGCCCTCCCCCCCGCTGGTTACTTGCTCTGGCCCTCCCCGCATCACTTCTGCTCCGCCTCCTCCCCTAAGTGCGCCACCACCGCTCTGCTTCTCCCCCCAAGGCTTGCTGAGAATCAGCTGTTTGGCGCAGCAAGCCTGGGAGGGAGGGAGGGAGGAGAAGCGGAGCGGTGGCGCACTCGTGGGAGGAGGCGGAGATGAGCTGGGGCGGGGAGGCTGCTGCAAGTAAGGGGGGGGGGCATAGAGGAACTGCTTGCAGTAACACGAATTCGGATATAACGAGGCAAAGCAGCCCCACTCCCCGGAGCGCTGCTTTGCCGCGTTATATCCGAATTCGCGTTATATCGGACCGCATTATATGGGGGTAGAGGTGTATATGCTGACAACTCACAGATCTACCTCTCTGATCCACAGCTGTTTCCTGTCCAAACTAAAACCTCGGCCTGCCTCTCCAACAAGTTCTTGTGGATATCTAGTCAACAGCTCAAGCTCGATACAGCTAAAACAGATCTTTTAATCTCATCCCCCCCCCCCCCCCAAACCCAGATTGCTATGTCCTCTCTTGATCACTGTGACAACACCATTATCCTGTCTGTCACTCAGACCTGTAACTGAGGCATCATCTTCAATTTGGGCTTCTCTCTAGGTCTTCACATGCAAGCTATATCTGAATCTTGCTCGTTCTTTCTGCATAACATCTCTAAAATACCGTCTTTCCTATCCAGACGGCGTCTAGGCTCTCATCTTGAGTCTCGATTATTACCACATCCTTCTCTCTGACTTTGACAATGCAATCTTGCCCTATTCATATCCATTCAGAATCCTACTGCAAAGATCATTTTCCTAGTCCGTTGCTTTGATCATGCCACCTCTTTCCTATCATTCTTCTATTGACTCCCTCTTCATCATCACATTGAACAAATTACAAGTCTTCAATTTTATAGCCCTTCATGGCCTACTCCCACTCAATCTATCTACCTCTCATTCACTACTGAGTTGTTGACTCTCACCTGATTAACAAAAAATAAATGTATGATTTAGCAGACTTTTTCTACTCTTATTTAAGAAATAAACAGGTCCACTAAACTTTCACAGACATCTTGTCAAAATGTGTAAGTGATGAACATGTGGAAATTCAATGTAATAAAAAGTTTTCCAAATTCCTGTTTTAATAATCCAAGGAAGAACATTTACTAGTTAATATTTAGACATTTTGCTTTTATATTCAAGTTGCTTCTTAGATCTTTTAAGCTAGTATTAAATAAGAACGGAACTGGCTTATTATCTAAAACTTTGTGCTTCCATATTACTGTTGTCATATTGGTTGGTATTCATAAAAAGATAGTTGCAAACAGTGCACTCAAATTATGCTTAAATGCAATTTAAAGTGCGAGTTTATGGGTTTTTCCCCCTATTTTCTAAAATTACACATATCCCTTCCCGTAAGTTTTCAAAAAGTGTTGTGAAAAGAAAAGTTACTTGCCCAGAACTGTATTCTGTTCATACAAAGTCACTACTGAATTTCTGAACCAGTATTTAACACCTGTAGACTTTTGAAGATCTCAGGATTCCAAGATATTTAACTTCCTCACTGATTGACATACAAGTACTTCACTGGAGATGCTTAACTGTTTTTGACACCCTCAATTGTCTGTTCCTTTTCAGCAATTTAATAAAGATAAAGTGACATCACCAAAAATGAACACATAATCCCAAACCTAGCAGGGAAGGTAACTAGATCAGTGTGAACCTATTAGAGAGAGAGAGAGAGAGAGAGAGACTTTCACAGAACATTTGGTAAGTAAAATTTCCAAATACAGGGAAATAGGTTTAAACAGATCTGCAATCATTCAAACTAAAAAAAAACAAAGAAGCATTTACCTCAATTATTAAAAAATGCTAAAGTTAGGCCTGTGTAGGAACTTATTACAAGCCTCTCTTCTTACCTTCTAACCTTGTGAAAAAGTTACCCCCTCGAACTGAAATTGTTCATACTTGTACTTAGCCTACACTTGCTTTTTTTTGTTTTGTTTTTTGTAAAGAATGTTTTGCAACATTTACATTTAATTTTTTCTGAGTTATCTCAATTAATGGAAATAGCAACTATGCAAATGCAACTTTCTATTTTCATTAGAAGTGTGTACCAATTGCATAATATATATCTGGCTATCTTTATATAGAGTATCACTCCAAAATCCAGTCTATTACTTCAACTTATCAATTGGATATGAAGCATATGTTTGTTTTTTAAACACCCTTAACAATAAAGTTAGTTCTAAATCATATTTCTTCAAACACACCAACAGCATCTGCACTCATTGAGGAGTAAGTTATAATTTAACCAATTTGAAAGAGCAAAAAACCCTGGTGTCCGGTGTGTTTGTGTATGGTTTTTTTGTTTTTTAAACCACCACAATCTAGCCTCTCAAATTCGCAAGTCATAATCTGTCTCAAAACACACTTCACACACACATCTGGAGTCCGGAAGACATTTTTCCTCAGATCAGATTGGCAGTGACCTTGGAGATTTTTCACCTTCCTCTTCAGCATGTGGGTGCAGGTTATTTGCTGGCATTATCTGGATATATTTCACTTAATCATTTTCCTGCCATTACATAGGCCTTGACTGCCAGTGCACCTCAGTCCCTTCTATTCTCTGCCTGTGGCATGTAATTGTATAGTCTCCTAGCGGCTGTAATATTTAGGCCTAATTTCAGTTGTTAGGTTAGCATGTGGGTGCAGGGTAGCGCTGGTGGGCTGTGAAATATACAGGTCAGACTATTTGGTGGCTCCTTAAACTATATTACTAGGACTTAAAATAGTAATCAGTGGTTCACAATCAAGCTGGAAGGGCACATGGAATGAGTCCCGCAGGGATTGGTCTGGCGCGGGTTCTGTTCAATATCTTCATCAGTGATTTAGATAATGTCAGAGAGTACACTTATTAAGTTTGTGGATGATACCAAGCTGGTAGGTGTTGCAAGTGCTTTGAAGGATAGGATTAAAATTCAAAATTATCTGGACAAACTGGAGAAATGGTCTGAAGTAAACAGGATGAAACTCAATAAAGACAAATGCAAAGTACTCCACTTAGGAAGGAACAAGCAAGTGCACACACACAAAATAGGAAGTGAGTCCCTAGGAAGGAGTACAGTAGAACCTCAGAGTTACAAGCAGCTCAGGAATGGAGATCGTTTGTAACTCTGAACAAAAATTATGTTTCTTTCAAAAGTTTACAACCGAGCAATGACTTAATATAGCTTTGAAAACTTTACTACACAGAAGAAAAATGCTGCTTTACTTTTTTTCAGTAGTTTATGTTTAATACTGACTATACTGCTTTTTTTTTTTTTTTTTTTTTTGGTCTCTGCTGCTGCCTGATTGTGTACTTCCAATTCCAAATGAGGTGTGTGGTTGACCAGTTAATTCGTAACTCCAGTGTTGATAACTCTGAGGTTCTGCTGTACTGTGGAAAGGCATCTGGAGGTTATAGTGGATCACAAGCTAAATACGAGTCAACAGTGTAACACTGTTGCAAAAAAACAAACAAGCATTATTCTGAGATGTATCAGCAGGTATGTTGTAAGAGCAGAACACAAGAAGCAACTCTTCCACTCTACTCCATGCTGATAGGGCCTCAGCTAGTGTGTTGTGTCCAATTCTCAACACATTTCAGGAAAGAAGATGACAAACTGGAGAACGTCCAGAGGAGATTAACAAAAATGACTAAAGGGCTAGAAAACATGACCTATGAGGAAAGATGGAAAAAATTGGATTTGTTTAGTCTGGAGAAGAGAAGACTGAGGAGGGATATGATAACAGTTTTCAATTACATAAAAGGTTGTAACAAGGAGGAGGGTGAAAAATTGTTCTCCTTAACCGCTGAGGATAGGACAAGAATTAAGAAAACATCTAGAGTAAGGATCTGTGTATATAAATTTGTATTATTTTAGTTAAATTGGTGCAAAGCACTGTGTGGATGCTTATTTCAGTTAATTATTTCATTTTAAGAGTGACTTGTTTCAGTTTAGCCTAAACCTGTTCCAAATCAACTTAAGGAAACTGCTAAACCAAAATATACTTGGTTTAACACAGAAAGAAGAGCTTGTCTACATTTAAAAGTTTTCTACTTTAACCCTGCTGGCATAATTAAAGTGGCAACCACCACTTTACTGCGTATGCAGTTATACAAGTATAAAGGTATTTATTCTGGTACAGCTTATTTTGATTCCCAAACCAAAATAAAGTATATTGGTATATCTCCATCTACATTGGGGGAAAAGAGATCCTGAGAGTGAAAGAGAGAGAGAGAATGCTTTCCCAAATCTGGCATTGGTTCTAGCAGCCAAGTCCAGTACGTAATGGTTAGAAATATCACTGAACTACTCTACACAGAAGTTATTGCAATTTCAGAAACAGGAACAGGATGTTGCTTGAACTGTAGTAAAGCCTTGGTGGACAGTGGGGGTAGTATCTCTAACAGCTGGTAGCACAATGTGATACACTCAACAGTCCATTAAGACGGTCTGAGATTAAATGTCTTGGCCTTTAGAGTGACCATCTATCACCAAAAACGTGCATGGGGGTAGTCTGAAAGATTTAGTCCTGTCCTTGAAGTAGCATAGAGCATGATATCTCCAGGGTGTGCAGTTTCTTTTCCCTGTGTGTGGAATGTGATTTAGGGAAGAATACAGGTAAGCTGATTACTTGAATTAAGTGAAATTCAGATACCGCTTCAGGAATGAACTTTGGATGAGGTCTCATAACCACTATGTCCACTGTATATAGAAATTCAACCCTGAGCACCTGAAACTTACTCTCCTGGCTGAGGTGATGGCCACCAGAAAGACTATTTTAGGGGTCAGATAGCAAACAGGGCATTCCGTGAGGGCTCAGAAGAGGGCTCTATTAGCTTCAGAAGAACAATGTTGAGGTCTCATGTTGGGGTAGGCGCTGTTCCCAGTGAATAAGTGTACATCAATCACACCCCTAAGGAACTTCAATATTGTCACATAGGAGACTATCAAAAGCAACAGTATTAGAGGGCAATATGCTGATATCATCATCAGATGACCCTTCATCTAACTGAAGGAGAGTCCAGATTGTTTCAATTGCAATTAAGTAATCCAGAATCTTCAGTATTAAGGCCTGGTCAAGCACTAGACTGTGTTGGGTTGCCCACATGGAAAATCTCTTGCATTTAAAGGAATGGATCTTCCTCATGGATGGTATTCTGCTTTGTGCCAAGATTTCCTGAACATGTGAAGAGCAGTCTTTCCACACCTCCAGCCAACATTCAGGTCATCAGTTGTAGTGATGCTGGGTCTGGATGAAAAATTTGTTCTTGGTTCTGTGACAACAGATCTGGGCTTTCTGGAAGTCTGATTGGACCTATGCTGATATGTGCAGCAAGTCCATCAGCCAGAACTGTCTCATCCAGTAGGGAGTTATGTAAAAAGTCATCCTTGGTCAGTACCAGAGCCAGGATGTCAGTCTTGTTGGGGAAAGAAGAGGATTCTGTGGGTGGGGTGGGTGGGGAAGCTGGAGCATCTCCTGGGCCAGTTTTGCTAGCTTGCCTATTTGCTCTTCCAGTTTTAGTGTGAGGGCCCTGGACACTAATTCAGAGAGGGCCTGGGATATCCTCCTCCTCATGGAGATATGTGATGGGACTCAACTCATGGACAGGTGGGATGGTGGGCCCCAATATGCTCAATAGGGCTCTGGTGGTAGATCATACAGGCATTGGCCAGGTTGTGGATGGACCAGCCACTACCAATCTTGTAGGGGGCTCTTTGGATATCCCCTAAGGCGCTTCAGTTTCCCTGAAGAGGGATTTCTGTTGGAGTCAGGAGAGGAGTAGCTTAGAGAAGGGCTGAAGAACTCCTCTGGGAATCGTTGTACCATCAAACACAGTTCTGGGTGAAGATGATGCCAGTGCCCAAGTTGGTGCTGGGAGAAAAAGTGAGGGTGGATCCTGAATAGCAAACTTTGGTGTCTGGAGTGGTTCTTTGACCAGTGCAGGTGTCAGCATGAGAAGGGCTCTCGGTATTGATGTTGGCACCAGGGCCAAAGCTTCTCTGGCTTTCTTTGCTGTCAGTGCCCTGCTACCATCTTCGGAACTGGAAGGCCTGGAAGGTCCTCCTTCTGAGGCAAACATAATGTTTACTTGGAGTTGCAGTCACAAAACATTAAGGGGCTCTTTGTCCCACAGTCAGTGCAGAAGGTCTGCACTGATGTCTTCAATATCAAGGAGGTATCTGCCAGTAATGGGGATCCCAGTACTGGTGTTTACTTAGCCAGTTTCTTCTCCCTGCTGGAACCAGAAGTAAGCCTGTTAGCTGGGGCACTAATGACGAAAGGCTCTAAGGTTCCAGTTGGGATCGTGTTTATTCCAAATGGTTCTGATGCCACTTTCATGGATTGCTCCAAGAAGTGCAGTTTGAGCCTTATATCCCTTGACTTCAAAGTGCAGGATAAGGAGAAGCAGACGTAGCATGTATCAGGGACATGAGCTTCCCTGAGGCAGAAGAGACACCTGCTATACCCATCACACAAAGGCAGAAGTAAAACCGAAGCACTTAGAGTCTGGTATTTTTCATGGTTGTGTAACTTTGCCCTGCTTTATAGGGAGTGGGGGAGTATGTACAGGGGGCTCTCCCCTGTCACCTCTTTTATTTTCCCCCCAGAACATCCAAATACAATGAAAAATTTACAAATTAAACTAACAAGAAGAGCATTTCTTCACAGACAAGTCTGAAGCTTAGACAAAAGTGTGAACTGATTGGATGCAGTCCAGCATCTGTCTCACAGCCACTGGCAATAAGAAGAAACATAAAAGGTCATCGTTTCTCCATCTTTTATGTCCTCGTGCGGGATTACAAGGAGGCAAAGGGCACAAGAGTGGTCCTGACAGACATGGCAAAAGACATGACATGGCAAAAGATTCCAAGCTTGTGCACACAAGGGACATGCACATTGACTACCTGAAGTAGTATTTTTAATGCAATACATCCCTCATAAAACCAATGACTAAGAGGAGAATATCACCTTCTTGGAAAGCCAACACTATAGCCAAATGAATGATAGGAAGATGTTTAATTTGCATGGAGGTAAAGTTAATAGAATACTGTGCGTGGAATATTTGACTTAACATCATACTTCAAAATGGCTTCATCTAAATTAATATTGTCTTCTGATAGAAATATGTTATCTGATATTTCAGACAGATGGCTCTAACTTCTCTGAAGCCATGCCAACAAAGATTTCAGGAATGGAATCAAAGATATGCCCTGGCTTTGAGTTACCAAATGTGACACAAAACACCAAGGCCGATGAAATCAGCTGTTACAGTCTCTAATGTGTTTGGGAACTGTATGTTTCAGCTAGCCCAAAGTTATCAAGACTTTGGAACTTAGTTTTCTCATGCTTGATCAGAACTTGCGATTCTAGATAGACTGAAGGAAAAGCATATATCAAGTGCTTCTCTAACTATGGCTCTGTTTCTTATGCAGAACTGATATGGGGAGGTTACTTACCTGTAACGGGCGGGTCTTCGAGATGGGTAGTTCCTATCTGTATGCCACTGTGGGTTATGTGCATGCACCAGGAGCTTTTCAAAATAGTAGTGTCCGTTGGTGCGCGCATGCGTCCTTGTACGCCCCATGGTTTCACCTGAGGTGATAAAGGGTGGGGTGGACCGACTGCATCTTCAGTTTCTTTTCCACCACAGATCTACCACATCCACAGCAGAAGGCAAGGAGCGGGGGTTGGAATACAGACAGGGACCACACACCATGAAGAACCTCCAGTTATAGGTAAGTAAAAAATAGTTACTCACCTTTTCATAACTGTTGTTCTTTGAGATGTGTTGCTCATATCCATTCCAATTAGGTGTGCGTGCGCCGCATGCACAGTAGTCGTAAAGATTTTCCCTTAGCTGTGGAGCCCCCAGGAGTGGCACCTCCATGGTGGTGAATATAGGACCCTGCTGACCCAGCACCTCCTCAGTTCCTTCTTGCCAGCTACTCAGACAGCGGGGAAGGCAGGTGGGTTTGAAATGGATATGAGCAACACATCTCGAAGAACAGTTACGAGAAGGTGAGTAACTGTTTTTCTTCTTTGAGTGGTTGCTCATATAGATTCCAATTAGGTGACTCCCAAGCCCTACCCAGGAGGTGGGGTTGGAGTTATGGAATCGCTGACTGGAGCACCGCTCTGCCGAATGCTGCATCATCTCTGGCGTGTTGGGCGATGGCATAATGAGAGGTGAACGTCTGCACCAAAGATCACGTTGCCACCCTGCAGATCTCTTGTATCGGTACTTGGACCAAGAACGCTGCCGAGGAAGCCTGTGTCCTTGTGGAATGTGCCATAAGTGCACGAGCTAGAAATTTGGCTAGCTCATAACACGTCCGGATGCAGGATGTGATCCACGATGAGATTCTCTGCGATGAGACTGGGAGACCTTTCATCCCGCCCACCACCGCCACAAAGAGCTAGTTCGACTAACAGAATGGCTTTGTGAGCGCCATGTAAAAGGCCAGCACTCGTCGAACGTCCAGGGAGTGGAGCCTCTGCTCTTGGCAGCTTGCATGAGGTTTAGGGTAGAATACCAGTAGAAAAATGTCTTGGTTGGTGTGGAATTGGGACACCACCTTTGGAAGGAAGGCCAGGTGAGATCTGAGTTGTACCTTGTCCTTATAGAAAACGTATGGGTAGAGGGTCTGATGTGAGGGCCTTTAACTCAGATACCCTGCTAGCAGAGGTAATGGTGACTAGAAAGACTACCTTCCACAACAGGTAGAGGACCGAGCAAGTCGCCAGTGGTTCAAACGGGGGCCCCCATTAGCCTGGAGAAGACCAGGTTAAGGTCCCATGCCGGGACCAGTTGTCTAATTTGTGGGCATAGATGTTCCAGACCCTTGAAGAAATGGGCGACCATGGGGTTGGCAAAGACGGAACACGCAGCTGCTCCTGGGTGGAAGGCCGAAATGGCTGCAAGATGCACCTTGATGGATGACACTGCCAGGCCTTGCTGTTTCAAGTGTAGCAGGCACTCCAGGATGAAAGGTATGGGTGCCTGAAGTGGGCGTGTGCAGTCTTGAGCACACCAGAATGTGAACCTTTTCCACTTTGCCAAGTATGTAGCCCTAGTAGAGGGTTTCCTGCTGCCAAATAAGACCTCCCTCACTGGTTCCGAGCATAGGAGCTCCATGGGGTTTAGCCATGAAGCTTCCAGGCCATGAGACGGACGTACTGTAGGTCGGGGTGTTGAAGGCAACCGGGGTCTTGGGTCATCAGGTGCGGTAGGAGTGGCAACATAATGAGGGCGTCTAACGACAGCTCCAGGAGCATAGTGTACCAGTACTGGTGAGGCCATGCCGGTGCCACCAGTATCACTGCTGCCCTGTACCTGCTGGTCTTGAGCAGGACCTTGTGTACGAGTGGGAATGGCAGGAACATGTTCAGCAGATGTCCTGTCTAAGAGAGCAGGAACGCATCCACAAGTGAGCCCGGGCTGTGTTTTTGGAAAGAACAGAATTGCAGGCACTTTGTTGCTTTGTGTGGCGACCAGATCGACCTGGGGAGGTCCCCACCTCTGGAAGATGTTGTGTATGATAGTCGGGCGGATGGACCACTTGTGGTTGCAGAAGGATCTGCTGAGGTAGTCCGCTAGCTCATTCTGTGCCCCCTACGAGACAGGACTCTTCCAGGTGAATGGAGTGGGCTATGCAGAACTCCCATAACTGAAGGGCTTCCCGATAAAGGGGAGAGGAATGAGCTCCAGCCTGCCTGTTGATATAAAACATGGCAGTGGTGTTGTCCATCACAGCTGCCATGCACTGTCCATGCAACTGGGCCTTAAAGGTTTGGCAAATTAGTTGGACCGCCCTCAGCTCCTTGATATTGATATGGAGTGAGATCTCGTCCTGAGACCAAAGGCCTTGGGTCTGGATGTCTCCCCGGTGCGTGTCCCATCCTAGTGCAGACACGTCTGATACTGGGGACAAGGAGGGCTGGGGGCTGTTGAATGGGACTTCCTCGCATACTGATCAAGGGTCGAGCCACCGTCAGAGGGACTCAAGGACTTGTGGTGGAACAGTGACCCTGGACAGTAGTCCAACGCAAGCCATGCTTGGAGGGGTCTGAGCCTCATTCCGGCACGTCGGACTATGTATGTGCATGCTGTCACGTGGCCAAGGAGACTCAGGCATACCCTAGCTGTCGTGGTCGGGTATGGCCTGAGGCCTTGTACGATGTCTGCCATTGCTTGAAAGTGGGCCTCTGATAGGAACGTTCTGGCCTGGACCGAGTCCAACACCGCACCACTAAATTCTATTCTTTGGGTCAGTAACAAATTTGACTTGTTCCCACTGAGAAGGAGACCCAGGCTCTTGAAGGTGGATCTGACGAAGCAGACCTGAGACTCCACTTGTTCCCTGGAATGCCCCCTGCAGCAGTCAGTTGTCGAAGTAGGGATA
This sequence comes from Caretta caretta, assembly GCF_965140235.1. Lineage (NCBI taxonomy): Eukaryota > Metazoa > Chordata > Testudines > Cheloniidae > Caretta > Caretta caretta. Next base: position 50,265,744 of record NC_134210.1, read on the forward strand.
TACCTGCACCTGTCTCCGTCAGAGTAAGGCTGCTATGACTGACATGCACTTGGTGAACACTCGGGGGGATGTCGACAGGCTGAAGGGGAGGACCGTGAACTGATAATGGTTGTGGTCGACCACAAACTGGAGAAATTGTCTGTCTGCAGGCTGTTTAGGTATGTGAAAGTACCCATCTTTCCAGTCAAGAGTGACGTAGCAGTCTCTTGGATCCAGAGAAGGGATAATCACACTCAGGGAAACGATCTGGAACTTCTATTTTTCCATGAACTTGTTGAGTCCTCGCAGCTATAGAATGGGTCTGAGACCCCCCTTGGCTTTGGGAATTAGAAAATACTGGGAATAGAATCCATTGCCCCTATGGCGAGGAGCGTCTGCACCTCCTGCATAAGGAGTTGCTTGTGAGAAGGGTCCCTGAAGAAGGAGGTTGGGAGAGAGGGGAGGGAGCAGAATTGGAGAAAGTATCCCACTTCTCCCGTGCGAAGAACCCAGCGGTCCAATGTTATTTGGAACCAAGCACGGTAGACGTGGGATAGGCAATACATGAAACAGGGGGAAGGATCCAGTATCATGGCGGGTGTGCTGTCCTCAGGCACACCTTCGAACGGCCTACTTTGAGCCCGACGATGGTTTAGTCAGGCCCTAGCCCTGCCCGGGCGGAGGATGGGAAGGCTTGCGCCTCCCATTTCTGCCCTCCTTCTAGAGAAATCCTGCCTCAGCTGAGGAGGATACGGGCATTGTTGAGGTTGCAGCCTGAAGTGTTTGCGTTGAGTTGCTGTGCGTGCATACCCAACGACTTCATCGTAGCCTGGGAATCTTTTAGGCTGTGCAGCCTGGAGTGCGTTTGCTTCACAAACAGGCCTGCCCCATTGAATGGCAGGTCCTGCAAAGTTTGCTGCACTTCCAGCAGTAAGCTGGATGCCTGCAGCCATAAACTCCTCCTCATAGCTATCCCTGAGAAAAGGGTGCTGGTGGCAGAGTCCACAGCATCCAGAGAGACCTGCAAAGAAGTCTGTGCCACTGCTTTCTTTCCTCTACTATTGCCGCAAACTCTATCCTTGAGTCAAGCAGCACCAACTCCTTGAACTTCAGCATGGACTCCCATGAGTTGAAGTTATACTTACTGAGGATAGCTTGCTGGTTAACTATCCTTAGTTGCAGTCCCCTGGTCAAATAGACCTTCTGTCAGAAAAGGTCCATTTTTTTCAACTCCTTGGACTTCGGAGTCAGTCCCTGATGCCCCCGTCTCTCCTTCTTGTTTACTAAGATCACTACAAATGAGCAGGACTGAGGGTGCATGAAAAGATACTCGTACATTTTAGAGGGTACGAAGTACTTCTGCTCAACCCACTTGGCAGTAGGAGGAATGGAAGCAGGGGTCTGCCACAGAGGCTTAACATTGCTCTGAATGATCTTTATAAGGGGCAGAGCGACGCTTGATGGCCCCTCCAGTGCCAAAATGTCCACCACAGGGTCCTCAGGGACCACAGGGACCACTTCCTCTGCCTGCAATCCCATGTTGCTGGCAATCCTGCACAGCAGGTCTTGGTGGGCCCTGCTGTCCATGAGGGGCAGACCCGAGGCCGAAACCCCTGCCACTGCCTCATTCGGGGACAAGGATGACGAGGCCAGAGGGGATGCAGGTCCCTCCTGCCCCTCTGATTCCCTAGTGTCAACCTGTTCAGCACCACGGTCCTCAGTGCTGACAGTCATCCCAGTCCCAGTTGCAGGGTTGGGCGCCAAGTTGGGTGGGTTGCTGTGTGCAGACCTCATCTCGGAGCCCCAAGGCGTAGGTTGGCCCCTAAGACCCTGAGAGACCATCGACTGTGAGCCCCTGGAAAGGGAGACCTGGGTCTGGTGGTAAGCCCAGAGGGTCCAAAACGGCCACTGGCCTGGAGGCTGCAACTGGGGCTGCCGGGGCACCATATCCGTGTCCTGTCGATGTCAGCATCTGTCCGACCAGTGCCGGCTATGCCGTGAGTAGTAGGAATCGGCGTCCAAGTCCAACAATCTATACTACGACCTTGAGGACCACAGTGACACCGATAGATACTGCATGGGGTAGTGGTGCCGAGGAGGCCGCACAGGTGACCGGTGCTGCTCTGCCGGTGATCGGTGCCACTCTGCCGTCGTCACTGGCAAAGGTGAGCACCGTGCTGATGGTGCCGGGGAACCTCATCTGGAGGTTGGTGCCGGCAAACAGTGCAGCAACAGGGGTGTCCTGAAGCGGTGCTGCACTTGTGAGGGTGACTGCCTCATCATGGCAGGCTTTCTTCTGGACGGTGCTGCTTGTTGCAGCACCTGAGGTCTGTCTCTGCCTGCCGGGGGCTGAGGTGCCATCATGGCAATCAGATCCCTCATGGCTTCAAAAGTGTCTGAGGTGGAAGGTAGTTCTAACTCCTCCACCTGGCACTCTCTCTCAGGAGAGTCAATAGGCGCCGGACTCAACGGTCCCCTTAGAGGGGTCAAAGTCAATAGCATTGTCTCCAGCAATTTTGGCACTAAGTGCACCTGTGTAGAATGCACTGCTGTCGTGCGCACTGGCTAGCACCGCTGTCTTCGGCACAGGGGAACAGCCCGTCGGTCTTCCTGTGCCACTTATACGGCACTGGGGTGTGAGAGTGGTGCCGGCTTGTCTCCACAGTCTGCCGTGCCGGGGAACACTGGTGCAGAGGGTCTCTTTGGTCTGAGTCCTTCCTCATCCTGTTGGCCCGAGGCCAGATGAGGACAAAGAACTGCCTCAGGAACTGCTTCAGATGGAAGTCCCGCTCCTTTTTCATCCTTGGGCAGAACACCTTACAAATTCTGAATCTTTCTATTTGGTGCGCCTCCCCCAGACACTTCAGACACAAGTCGTGGGGGTCGCCTGTTGGCATAGGCTTATTGCAAGTGCCACGGGGCTTAAACCTATGGGACAGAGACATGCCCCGGAACTCAGGGGAAGAATATGGGATGGGGAAACCCCGCTCCCACTAACCTAATACTACTAACTAATAACTACAACTATTAACTACAAAACTACGATCAAACTACTATACAAAGCTAAGTGAAGCACTTGCTAAGCAAGCGACCGCAGTTCCAGTGACCATCACTGGCGCTAAGAAGGACCTGAGGAGGCACCGGGTCAGCAGGGTCCTATAGTCACCACCATGGAGGAGCCACTCCAGCGGGCTCCACAGCCGACCCGACAGGTGCTGCTAAGGGAAAAACTTTCTGATGACTGTGCATGCGGTGTGAGCACCTAATTGGAATCAATATGAACAATCACTTGAAGAACCTCCCCTTCTTGAAGTGATGGTCCCTACTGTATTCCACTGAGGGTGAGTCAGCTAGGAGGAGGGTGAGATGAAGTTGATAGACCCCTGGAATAGAGGACTGCCACATCGAACAAGGCATCTGTTGCAGAATCATGCAACTAGGGCATAATGAGAGAAGAAGGTATGTACATATAAACACGTGGCCGCCTTACATATGTCCGCAAGGGGCACGTCATGCAGTTGATGCTTGCGCTCTCATGGAATGCTCCCATACCCCATCTGGTGGGGTCTGCCCTAATAATTGATAGCAGAGGGTAATGCACCCTGAGACCCACTTCAAGATTCTCTGGGCAGAGATGGCCTGCCCTTTAATTCTTTCCGCTATGGCAACAAATAGTCTAGGGGACCTCCTGAAAGGCTTCGTCCTTTATAGGTAAAAGGCCAGGGCCCTACGGACATCAAGGGAGCAAAACCACTGTTCCTCATTTGAGGTGTATGGTTTGAGAAAGAAAGTTGGCAAATATATGGGTTGGTTGAGGTGGAAGCAGGAAACCACTTTTGGTAGAAATTTGAGATGCAAGCGCAGCAAAACTTTGTCCTTACAAAACATGGTGAAAGGGGGGTTTGTCATCATGGCCCCTAGTTCACCAATCCTTCTTGCACAGGTGATCATAACCAGGAAAGCGAACTTAACGGAAAGAAGAGAAAGGGAGCAGCAGGCCACAGGTTCAAAGGGAGAGTTCATTAATGAGTAAGCACTAAGTTGAGGTCCCACTGAGGAGCAATAGGCTGAATGGACAGGTATTTACGTACAAAGCCCTTCCAGAACCGTACAGAGTCAAAGGGTGGGTAAAAACCAAATGTCCCTCCACCAAAGGGTGGAAAGTGTTAATAGCCACTGTGTGCACCCTGATGGAGTTGAGAGTGAGTCCCGACAGCAGAAGCACAGGTGAGTGAAGGCTGAGACATACGTGCACGCTGCCATGTAGCCGAGGAGGGAAAGACAAGTTCTGGCTGAGACCAAGGAGTTGGATATCACTGAAACAATCAGGTCCAGTAGGCTCTGGAATCTGTCTTTCAGCAGATAAGTATGTGCAGAGGTCACATCAATGCATGCTCCAATGAACTCTAGGGACTGTGTGGGGTGCAAAGTCAATTTTTCAATATTCACACTCACCCCTAGGGAGGAGAGGAGTAGAAGGACCTGGGAAGTTGATTTCCAAGCTTCTTTTGGGACTGCACCACCAGCAGCCAGTCATCTAGGTAAGGGAAGACAAGGACTCCTTGCTATCGGACGTGAGCCTCTACCATGGAAAAATCTTTTCTGAAGACTCATGGAACAGTGATAAGTCCAAATGGGAGGACCCACTGGAAGTGCTGACCCCACAGTAAACCTTAGGAACGGTCTGTGGGTTGAATGGATGTTCATAAAGAAGCAGGGATCTTGCATATTAAGTGCCGTAAACCACATGCCTTTTTCTAGTGAGGGAATGATGGCTGTAAGTGTGACCATGCGGAAATTTGGCTTGTGAATGGAAAGGTTGAGGTGTCAAAGATCCAAGATTGGTCTCCATCCCCCTTTCTTCTTGGGCACCAGGAAATATTTGGAATAAAACCCTGTGCCCTGAAAGGCTGTAGGCACTGGTTCCACTGCTCCTCTCTGCAGGAGGGAGTCCACCTCTAAAGTAAGAATAGGGTCACAAGAGTGATCCCCGAAATGGGACCAGGCGGAGCATGTGGCAGAGGTAGCATCATAAACTCATATAGCTGTTTTGAATTACCTCCAGGACCAGGTTCTCCACTGTTATCGCACTCCATGCTGGTAGAAAAAGTTTGAGACGGCCCCCAGAGTGGGTGTTTGGCATGAGTGTTGGGGTTCAAAATGGTTGACAGTTCTCTAGCTGCACTTAGAAATATTGCTTATGTGAAGACAGGGGGTGCTGCGCTGAGGACTGCACCAGCAGACCAGGCAGACCAGATCTGTTGACCTTCGAGTATTTCTGTTGAGGTTCATAGGCTCGCTGGTGGTAGAACTGGAGAATTCTATAGTGCTGTATAGGTGGTGCGCGATAAAACTTTTATTTTGGTGCAGGCATATATATGCCTAGGGACTGCAGGATGGCTCTAGAGTTTTTCAGTGCATGCAAGGAATCATCTGTTTTCTAACTGAAGAGGTGTGATTCATAAAAGGGAGGTCCTCAGTTGTGCTCTGTATTCTCTAGGAAAGCCTGAGGAATGTAACCAGGATTCCCTCCTCATGATGATCCAGTTGTTTTTTCTGGAAAGTTTGGAAAGTGTATCACCAAGGACGAGAAAACAGCAGGAGCTCTGACTCAGAACATGTGGCGGTGAGAAGCAATTGAAGATGCAGTCGGTCCACCCTGCCCTTGACTGCCTTGGGCAAAACCATGAGGCCATACAAGGGCGCATGCACGGACCAACGGACACTACTGTTTTGGAAAGCTCTGGCTCTAGACGCATGGCGCATAACCCTCAGAGGACTATAAAAGAGACCATCACTTGAAGAACTTCTGATTCAATTATATTAGCAAATAAGTCTTCGTACTCAAGAGGAAGAAATTTAACCATTCTGTCTTTGAGTTCAACGCTAATCTAGATATGTAATTAAAATGCTTTACTGTCAGTAGAGGAAAACAGAGTACCTGCAGTTATTTCACAATATCCTCCACTTACAAGGAACTTTCCATTTCAGAATCACCAGTAACAACTAGAACGACCCAACCAGGATGTTCTTTCATAAGTGAATTTTCTCCAACTCAGATTTGACACTCTAAAACTTGAGAGAAGGGGACTGAATTGTTGTAGGAGAACTCAGGAAGTAAGAGTTTGACAACTAAAATACAACAATATTATTTTTGGCTATGTATTCATCCTAGCAAGTAAACCTTAAAGAAATTGTTAAGGTGGACTGTTATTCTTCTCACTCTACTACTTTGCATTACTGCCCTAGATATTTTTCTGTAATGCGAAACACTTAAAAACAACATTATCGAAAAGGAACAACTGTTCAAAAACTTAAAACAGGAAAAAATGATGAAGCATGTACTGATTTTGGGGAGTCAAAACCAAGATCGCTGCTCAGTCCCTTCTCCCCTTTACCTAACTGCTATAGAATCATAGAATATCAGGGTTGGAAGGGACCTCAGGAGGTTATCTAGTCCAACCTTCTGCTCAAAGCAGGACCGATCCCCAACTAATTCATCCCAGCCAGAGCTTTGTCAAGCCTGAACTTAAAAACTTCTAAAGAAGTAGATTCCACCACCTCCCTAGGTAACACATTCCAGTGTTTCACCACCTTCCTAGTGAAAAAGTTTTTCCTAATATCCAACCTAAACCTCCCCCACTGCAACTTGAGACCATTACTCCTTGTCCTGTCATCCGCTACCACTGAGAATAGTCTAAATCCATCCTCTTTGGAACTACCTTTCAGGTAGTTGAAAGCAGCTATCAAATCCCCCCTCATTCTTCTCTTCTGTAGACTAAACAATCCCAGTTCCCTCAGCCTCTCCTCATAAGTCATGTGTTCCAGACCCCTAATCATTTTTGCTGCCCTCCGCTGGACTCTCTCCAATTTTTCCACATCCTTCTTGTAGTGTGGGGCCCAAAACTGGACACAGTACTCCAGATGAGGCCTCACCAATGTCAAATAGAGGGGAACGATCACGTCCCTCGATCTGCTCGCTGTGCCCCTACTTATACATCCCAAAATGCCATTGGTCTTCTTGGCAACAAGGGCACACTGTTGACTCATATCCAGCTTCTTGTCCACTGTAATCCCTAGGTCCTTTTCTGCAGAACTGCTGCCTAGCCATTCGGTCCCTAGTCTGTAGCGGTGCATTGGATTCTTCTGTCCTAAGTGCAGGACTCTGCACTTGTCCTTGTTGAATCTCATCAGATTTATTTTGGCCCAAACCTCCAATTTGTCTAGGTCCCTCTGTATCCTATCCCTACGCTCCAGCGTATCGTATCTACCACTCCTCCCAGTTTAGCATCATCTGCAAACTTGCTGAGGGTGCAATCCACACCATCCTCCAGATCATTAATGAAGATATTGAACAAAACCGGCCCAAGGACCGATCCTTAGGGCACTCCGCTTGATACTGGCTGCCAACTAGACATGGAGCCATTGATCACTACCCGTTCAGCCTGACAATCTAGCCAACTTTCTACCCACCTTATAGTGCATTCATCCAGCCCATACTACTTTAACTTGCTGACAAGAATACTGTGGGAGACAGTGTCAAAAACTTTGCTGAAGTCAAGGAACAACATGTCCACTGCTTTCCCTTCATCCACAGAACCAGTTATCTCGTCACAGAAGGCAATTAGATGAGTCAGGCATGACTTGCCCTTGGTGAATCCATGCTGACTGTTCCTGATCACGTTCCTCTCATCTAAGTGCTTCAGAATTGATTCCTTGAGGACCTGCTCCATGATTTTTCCGGGGACTGGGGTGAGGCTGACTGGCCTGTAGTTCCCAGGATCCTCCTTCTTCCCTTTTTTTAAGATGGGCACTACATTAGCCTTTTTCCAGTCGTCCGGGACTTCCCCGGATCGCCACGAGTTTTCAAAGATAATGGACAATGGCTCCGCAATCACATCCGCCAACTCCTTTAGCACTCTCTGATGCAACGCATCCAGCTCCATGGACTTGTGCACGTCCAGCTTTTCTAAATAGTCCCGAACCACTTCTTTCTCCACAGAGGGCTGGTCACCTCCTCCCCATGCTGTGCTGCCCAGTGCAGTAGTCTGGGAGCTGACCTTGCAGAATCCCTATTTATGGCCTATCATCCTCCCACCTAACCCCAACAAATCTTTAAGTCACTCCAATGCTCATTCCTTCTAGCAAAAAAATAAAAAGAGAGTCTAGGCTACTCTCCATAAGGCTTCCCCTCCTGGACCCTAAGACTTTGCCTACTACATATTGCCTTTTGAACTCCAATACAGGAACTCCCTTCTGGATCAAATTTCCAGCTACAGCAGTCACCTGATTTCCTACAAGTACATGCAAAGACATCTACCTTTCCCCCCAAAAGATCACTTTCTCTTCCCCATACTCACCCTCAAAAATCCTAGAACACCCATGCCTACACTTCTCAATTCATGAATCTCACTGGTGGAAACAGAAGCCAGTCATCCTAAATTTATCTTGTGTGCCCCAAATTACTTTTAAAAATATGCAACTCTCATTAACTTCAAATAGACCTACTTCACAATGATTCTATAATGTATTACTCTTCAAATTCTTTGTCCCTTTGGGGCCATCTAAAATAAAACTTGACTGGATGCAAATAATCCAACACTTACCTGTGCAGTTTCTGTCATTTTCTTTTCAAAGTCAGATTTAGCTGCAGCATACTTTTCTACGTACAGTTTATAGGTATCTGTAGCTTTCTTTGATTTTATTGCTGCCTGTAAAGAACAGATGACACAAAAACTATTAGAATACAATTATATTTTTCAATAAATTTATTCCAACCTAAGGCAATTTATATTTATCATTACTGAAAAGATGAAGATGGGGACGATTTATACCAAAATGTCCAACAGGGCAGGAGGCAGAAAACAGTAAAATGTGTTTTATTAAAATTCCACAGAATGGTAATTTAAGCACTTATAAGAAATGATCGTATTTTTATTCAAACCCCATACTGTACATGAAATACATAATTGGAAGTGCCAGATTTCAGGGTGCACCTGATCTTGGGGAAATGTCATAAAAGGTAAAGATAACTACAAGTCTTATACGAAAAGCAGATAACTAGAAAATGGTGAGTAGCAGTGCCAGGAGGGAGAAAAAGCAGCAGAATACATGTTTCTGGTTACCGATTATTCTGGGGAAGGAACAAGAAAGAGGAAAGAAAGTACATACTATAGGCCTTTTTAGATTCCCCTATTGGAACTAGCTATTCCATACATTGTTTGTTGAAGTATTTTAAGAATTTTGTACATTGCTAAGGAGTAACTGATTAGCTCATTTTAGAAATCACAAATAAATGTTTAACTGAAGAATAAGGAAAAGGTGCAGGAAAAAATGCAGGTTCAGAAAACAGAGCAAATAAGATGCAAGAGTTTCAAAGCATAGAATCATAGAATATCAGGGTTGGAAGGAACCTCAGGAGGTCATCTAGTCCAACCCCCTGCTCAAAGCAGGACCAACCCCCAACTAAATCATCCCAGCCAGGGCTTTGTCAAGCCTGACCTTAAAAACCTCTAAGGAAGAAGATTCCACCACCTCCCTAGGTAACACATTCCAGTGCTTCACCACCCTCCTGGTGAAAACGTTTTTCCTAATATCCAACCTAAACCTCCCCCACTGCAACTTGAGACCACTACTCCTTGTTCTGTCATCTGCTACCCCTGAGAAAAGTCTAGATCTATCCTCTTTGGAACCCTCTTTCAGGTAGTTGAAAGCAGCTATCAAATCCCTCCCTCATTCTTCTCTTTCTCAGACTAAATAATCCCAGTTCCCTCAGCCTCTCCTCATAAATCATGTGTTCCAGCCCCCTAATCATTTTTGTTGCCTTCCGCTGGACTCTCTCTAATTTTTCCACATCCTCCTTGCAGTGTGGGGCCCAAAACTAGACACAGTACTCCAGATGAGGCCTCACCAATGTCAAATAGAGGGGAATGACCACGTCCCTCAATCTGCTGGCAATGCTCCTACTTATACAGCCCAAAATGCCACGGTCCTTCTTGGAAACAAGGGCACACTGTTGACTCATATCCAGCTTCTTGTCCACAGTAACCCCTAGGTCCTTTTCTGCAGAATGCTGCCTAGCCACTCGGTCCCTAGTCTTTAGCAGTGTATGGGATTCTTCCACCCTAAGTGCAGGACTCTGTCCTTGTTGAACCTCATCAGATTTCTTTTGGCCCAAACCTCCAATTTGTCTAGGTCCCTCTGTATCCTATCCCTATGCTTCAGCGTATCTACCACTCCTCCCAGTTTAGTGTCATCTGCAAACTTGCTGAGAGTGCAATCCACACCATCCTCCAGATCATTTTGAAGATATTGAACAAAACCGGCCCAAGGACCGACCCTTGGGGCACTCCGCTTGATACCGGCTGCCAACTAGACATGGAGCCATTGATCGCTACCCGTTGAGAGCCCAATGACCTAGCCAGCTTTCTATCCACCTTATAATGCATTCATCCAGCCCATACTTCTTTAACTTGCTGGCAAGAATACTGTGGGAGACCATATCAAAAGCTTTGCTAAAGTCAAGGAATAATACATCCACTGCTTTCCTTTCATCCACAGAGCCAGTTATCGCATCATAGAAGGCAATTAGGTTAGTCAGGCGTGACTTGCCCTTGGCGAATCCATGGTGATTGTTCCTGATCACTTTCCTCTCCTCAAAGTGCTTCACAATTGATTCCTTGAGGACCTACTCCAGGATTTTTCCAGGGACTGAGGTGAGGCTGACTGAGGTGAGGCTGACTTTCTGGGTCCTTCTCCTTCCCTTTTTTAAAGATAGGCACTACATTAGCCTTTTTCCAGTCATCCGGGTCATTTTTTAAAAACTGTTGGAAGACTCAAGGGGCAAACAAATGGAACGATCTAGTTTTCAAAAAGTGAAAGAAGAAACGGGAAAAATAAAGAAAATAGAAAGTCCAGAAAAGGAATTCAAACTTGTGCTGGATTCTGTGTCATTGGAAATTTTAAAATCAAGATTGGATGTTTGTCTAAAAAAAGATGCTCTAGTTCAGGGATGGGCAAACTTTTTGGCCCAAGGGCCACATCTGGGTGGGGAAATTGTATGCAGGGCCGTGAATGTAGGGCTGAGGTAGGGATGCGGGGTGTGTGTGGGGGGGGAAGGGGTGCAGGAAGGGGGTCAGGGCAGGGCGTTGGGGAGTGTGCCTTAGCCCCACTGAGCCATGGGGCTCACAATCCCATGGGCCGAACTGAAAGCCCTGATGGGCTGGATCCGGCCTGCGGGCCGTAGTTTGTCCTCCCCGCTCTAGTTCAAACAGGCATTAATTCAGGGAAGTCCTGTGGCCTGTGTTATACAGGAGGCCAGACTAGATGATCAAAATGGCCCATTCTGAACCCCAAATCTAAGATAATTTCATTATTTGAAACCACAAGATTTTTTTTTCCTTTTTGTAGGTATTACTAATCTTAAAATATATATTGGTATGGCAGTGCCTCTGTATTAAGTTGGGTTCAGTTTTTCATGCAAAGTAGGGATTTGACCTTTTTAGTACAAAGAACCCTGTCTCAAAATTTACAGCAGATAATCTGTAAGGGAAGACTGAATTTTCTGAAGGCTTTGTACTTTTACCAATTTTAAGTTAGAATTAGTGAAAAAACAGAACTTAATGTTTTTTCTTGAGTGCCTCAGCTTTTTTGCAGCCTTTTGTTAAAAAACAGGTGAATTCTCCTTAAACTTTCTGTATATTTAGAACTCAAAAAACTAGTGCAGAATCCTTAATTACAACCCACCATGTTTAGACATACAAAGTTAATTACTGTTGTGTATTTGTTCTTATAATTACAATTGGCTCTTCACAAAATAACCACTACTCCCCACAACTCTCAATCAGACTGAAGCGACCCACTGAAATTAATCATGTTCTCTGCAAAGATGGCAACTGTCATAAATATAAAGGGAAGGGTAAACACCTTTAAATCCCTCCTGGACAGAGGAAAAACCCTTTCACCTGTAAAGGGTTAAGAAGCTAGGATAACCTCGCTGGCACCTGACCAAAATGACCAATGAGGAGACAAGCTACTTTCAAAGCTGGAGGGGGGAGAAACAAAGGTTCTCTCTGTCTGTGTGTTGCTTTTGCTGGGACCAGAGCAGGAATGCAGGTCAGAACTCCTGTAAAGGGCTAATAAGCAATCTAGTTAGATCTGCGTTAGATTCCGTTTTGTTTAAATGGCTGATAAAATAAGTTGTGCTGAATGGAATGTATATTCCTGTTTTTCTGTCTTTTTGTATCTTAAGGTTTTGCCTAGAGGAATTCTCTATGTTTTGAATTGGATTACCCTGTAAGGTATTTACCATCCTGATTTTACAGAGGTGATTCTTTTACTTTTTCTTCAATTAAAATTCTTCTTTTAAGAACCTGATTGCTTTTTCATTGTTCTTAAGATCCAAGGGTTTGGGTCTGTGGTCACCTATGCAAATTGGTGAGGATTTTTATCAAGTCTTCCCTAGGAAAGGGGGTGTAGGGTTTGGGAGGATTGTGGGGGGAAAGACGTTTCCAAGCGGGCTCTTTCCCTGTTATATATTTGTTAGATGCTTGGTGGTGGGAGCAGTAAAGTCCAAGGGCAAAAGGTAAAATAGTTTGTCCCTTGCGGAGTTTTTAACCTCAGCTGGTAAAAATAAGCTTAAGGGGTTTTTCATGCAGGTCCCCACATCTGTACCTTAGAGTTCAGAGTGGGGAAGGAACCTTGACAGGAACTATTTCACTAAAGACTTGAAATATGAAATAACACTATCCCTGTAAAAAATGGCCATCACCTGTCATCATAAGAACATACAAATGGCCCTATGGGTCAGAGCAAAGGTCCATCTAGCCCAGTATCCTGTCTTTCGACAGTGGCCAGTACCAGGTGCCCCAGAGGGAATAAAAAGAACAGGCAATCATTAAGTGATCCATCCCCTGTCGCTCATTCCCAGGTTCTGGCAAACAGAGGCTAGGGACACTATTCCTGCCCATCCTGGCTAACAGCCATTGATGGATCTATCCTCCATGAATTTATCAAGTTCTTTTTTGACCCTGTTATGGTCTTGGCCTTCACAACATCCTCTGGCAAGGAGTTCCACAGGTTGACTGTGCGTTGTGTGAAGAAATACTTCCTTTTATTTGTTTGCTGCCTATTAATTTCATTTGTTCTTCCTAGTTCTTGTGTTATGAGAAATAATAAACAACACTTCCTTAACTACTTTCTCTACACCAGTCATGATTTTATACACATCAATCATATCTCCCCTTAGCCATCTCTTTTCCAAGCTGAAAAGTCCCAGTCTTATTAATCTCTTCTCATACGGAAGACGTTCCATACCCCTGATTTTTGTTGCCCTTTTCTGAACCTTTTCCAATTCCAAGATAACTTTTTTGAGATGAGCTGACCACATCTGCACACAGTATTCAAGATGTAGGAGTACCATGGATTTATATAGAGGCAACATGATATTTTCTGTCCTATTATCTATCCCTTTCTTAATTATTCCTAGCTTTCTGCTTGCTTTTTTGACTGCTGCTGCACATCGAGTGGATGTTTTCAGAGAACTATCCTCAATGACTGCAAGATCTTTTTCTTGAGTGGTAACAGCTAATTTAGACCCCATCGTTTCATATGTATAGTTGGCATTTTGCTTTCCAATCTGCATTACTTTGCATTTAACAACATTAAATTTCATCTGCCATTTTGTCGCCCAGTCACCCAGTTTTGAGAGATCCTTTTGTAGCTCTCCGCAGTCTGCCTGGGTCTTAACTATCTTTAGTAATTTTGTATCTGCAAATTTTGCCACCTCACTGTTTACCCCCTTTTCCAGATCATTTATGAATATGTTGAATAGGACTGGTCCCAGAATAGACCCCTGGGGACACCACTATTTACCTACCTCCACTCTGAAAACTGACCATTTATACCTACCCTTTGTTTCCTATCTTTTAACCAATTACCAATTCATGAGAGCACCTTCCCTCTTATCCTGTGGCACCTTACTTTGCTTAAGAGCCTTTGGTGAGGGACCTTGTCAAAGGCTTTCTGAAAATCTAAGTACACTATATCAATTGGATCGCCCTTGTTCACATGCTTGTTGACCCCCTCAAAGAATTCTAGTAGATTGGTGAGGCATGAGTTCCCTTTACTAAAATCATGTTGACTCTTCCTCAACAAATTATGTTCATCTATGTGTCTGACAATATTGTTCTTTATTATATTTTCAACAAGTTTGCTGTGTACTGAAGTCAGGCTTAGAGGCCTGTAATAGCTGGGATCAGCTCTGGAGCCCATTTTAAAAATTGGTGTCACATTAGCTATCCTCCAGTCATCTGGTACAGAAGTTGATCTAAATGATAGGTTACAGACTACAGTTAGTAGTTCTTCAATTTCACATTTGAGTTCCTTCAGAACTCTTGAGTGAACACTATCTGGTCCTGGTTACTTATTGCTGTTTAATTTATAAATTTGTTCCAAAACCACCTCTAATGATACCTCAATCTGGGACAGTTCCTCAGATCTGTCAACTAAAAAGAATGGCTCAGGTTTGGGAATCTCCCTCACATCCTCAGCTGTGAAGACCAATGCAAAGAATTCATTTAGTTTCTCTGCAATGGCCTTATCAGCCTTGAGTGCTCCTTTAGCACCTCGATCATCCAGTGGCCCTACTGGTTGTTTAGCAGGCTTCCTGCTTCTGAAATACTTTAAAAAAAAAACCCTGCGATTATTTTTTGGGTTTTTGGCTAACTGTTCCTCAAATTATTTTTTGGCCTTCCTAATTGTTTTTTTACACTTCATTTGCCAGTGTTTATGCTCCTTTCTATTTGCCTCACTAGGATTTAACTTCCACTTTTTAAAGGATGCCTTTTTGCCTCTCACTGCTTCTTTTACTTTCTTGTTTAGCCACAGTGGCTCTTTTTTGGTTCTCTTATTATGTTTTTTAATTTGGGGTATACATTTAAGTTGAGCCTCTATTATGGTGTTTAAAAAAAGTTTCCACGCAGCTTGCAGAGATTTCACTTTTGGCATTGTACCCTTTAATATCTGTTTAACTAACCTCTTCATTTTTGTGTAGTTCCCCCTTTTTGAAATTAAATGTTTCAGTATTGGGCTGCTGTGGTGTTTTTCCTGCCACGAGGATATTAAATTTAATTATATTATGGTCACAATTACCAAGTGGTCCAGCTTTATTCACCTCTTGGACCAGATCCTGTGTTCCACTTAGGACTAAATAAAGAATTGCCTCTCCTCTGGTGAGTTTCAAGACCAGCTGCTCCAAGAAGCAGTCATATAAGGTGTCAAGAAAAAAATGGTTACTTACCTTCTCGTAACTGTTGTTCTTCGAGATGTGTTGTTCACGTCCATTCCACATTAGGTGTGCGCGCATCGCATGCAAGAGCATTGGAAACTTTTCCCCTTAGCGGCTCCCATCGGGGCTCCGAGTGGCACCACTGCGCCATGCATATATACCCCGCCGCCCGACCCCCTCCGGCTCCTTCTTGCCGGCAACTCCAACAGAGGGGTAGGAGGGTGGGTAGTGGAATGGACGTGAACAACACATCTCGAAGAACAACAGTTACGAGAAGGTAAGTAACCGCTTTTTCTTCTTTGAGTGCTTGTTCAAGTCCATTCCACATTAGGTGAATCACAAGCTTACCTCTGGAGGAGGGTAGGAGTCACAGAACAACTGATTGGAAGACCGCTCTGCCAACTGCTGCATCCTCTCTGGCCTGCTGGTTGACCGCGTAGTGGGATGTGAAGGTGTGCACCGAGGACCAGGTGGCTGCTCTGCAGATCTCCTGGATCGGGACCTGTGCCAGGAAAGCCGTGGAAGTCGCTTGCGCCCTGGTTGAGTGGGCCGTGACCGCCGGGGCCGGAACACCTGTGAGCTCATAGCACGCCTGGATGCAGCTTGTAATCCAAGACGAGATTTGCTGCGCCGACACCAGGAGGCCTTTCATCCTCTCGGCTACAGCCACGAACAGCTGCGCAGATTTACGAAAGGGCTTGGTCCGCTCCAAATAGAACGCCAGCGCTCGACGGACATCCAGGGTGTGTAGGCTGCGGTGACTCGGGTCCGTATGGGGTTTTGGAAAAAACACCAGCAGACAAATGTCCTGGCCCAAATGGAATTGCGAGACCACCTTAGGGAGGAACTTTGGGTGTGGTTGGAGCTGCACCTTACCTTTTTGAAACACTGTATATGGCGGCTCAGAAGCGAGCTCAGACACCTCAGCTCAGACACCCTTCTAGCCGAGGTAATGGCCACCAGAAATGCCACCTTCCAGAAAAGGTGGAGGAGGGAGCTGGTAGCAAGGGGCTCAAACGAGGGTCCCATGAGCTTAGAGAGGACCAAGTTAAGGTTCCAAGGAGGGACTGGGGGGCGTGAGTACAGAAACATTCTCTCCAATCCTTTAAGGAACCTTCCCACCACTGGGTGGAAAAACACCGAGCCCCCCCACCCCGAATGGAAGGCGGAGATGGCCGCCAGACTGAGGATCCTCTGACTGAGGATGGGGCCAGCCCCAACTGCTTGAGGTGCAGGAGGTACTCGAGGATGGCTTGCACTGGGGCCTGGCACGGCCGCACTTGTCAGTTCTCACAACAACACGAGAACCTTTTCCACTTGGCCCTGGTAGAGGGCTTCCTACTGCCAAGCAGAATCTGCTGCACAGGTAGGGAGCACTGGCTCTCCAAGGTGTTTAGCCACAGAGCTTCCATGCCATCAGGTGTAGTGATTGCAGGTCGGGGTGGAGAAGCTGCCCACCGTCCTGCATGATGAGGTCCCGGTGTCGGGGAAGGACTACCAGGGCCTCCACCGACAGCTCTAGGAGCGTTGTGTACCAGTGCTGGCGGGGCCACTCCGGGGCGATGAGGACCACCGCCTCCCTGTCCCTGCGTACCTTAAGCAGGACCTTGTGTACCAACGGGAGCAGGGGAAAGGCATACATGAAGTCCCCTTCCCACGGGATCGCAAACGCGTCAGGGACTGAGCCGGGGTTGAGGCCCTGGAATGAGCAGAACCACAGGCACTGGGTGTTGGCCCTGGTGGCACACGTCTACCCGGGGAAACCCCCACCTGCGGAAGAGCGAAAGTACGACGTCCACTCTGAGCATCCACTCGTGCATGCAATACGACCTGCTGAGGTAGTCCGCCAGCTTGTTTCGCACCTCCACGAGATATGACGCCTCGAGGTGAATGGCGTGGGCTATACAGAAGTCCCAGAGGAGGAGAGCCTCGTGACAGAGCGACGAGGAAAGAGCCCCGCCCTGCTTGTTTATATAAAACATGGCAGTAGTGTTGTCTGTCAGAACTGTCACGCTGTGACCACTCAGAGTGGCTGGAAAGGTCTGGCAGGCTAGACGAACCGCCCTGAACTCCTTCACATTGATATGGAGTGACACCTCTGCTCCAGACCACAAGCCCTGAGTCCTGAGGTCCCCCAGGTGAGCCTCCCATCCGTGGTCTGACACGTCCTTCACCAGCGTCAGGTCCGGTTGTGGGGCGGCAAAGGGGATGCCTACACAAACCACAGGCTGGGACTGCCACCACAGCAGGGAATCCAGCATGTCCCTTGGGGCTGTCACTACCAAGTCCAGGGGATCCCTGCCTGGGTGGTACACCTGAGCGAGCCAAGCCTGCAGAGTCCTGAGTCTCAGTCTGGCATGCCTGACCACATGCGTGCATGCTGCCATGTGGCCCAGCAGCCACAGGCAGCACCTGGCCATTGGAAACTGGCGTAGGGAGGCCACCGCTTGCTGGATAGCCCGGAATCGGAATTCTGGAAAGCTTGCCCTGGCCTGCACCGCGTCCAAGACTGCCCCTATGAATTCCACTCTCTGCGTGGGCACGAGCGTGGACCTGGGGACGTTGACCAGGAGCCCAAGCTTGTGGAACAATCTCAGGGCCACCTCCACCTGGCCCCGCACTTCCGCTTCAGATCAACCCGCCAGGAGCCAGTCGTCGAGGTACGGGTAAATCCGGATCCTCTGCCTCTGTAAGAAGGCCGTCACCACTGCCATGTATTTTATGAACACCCATGGGGTCGTGGCTAGACCGAACGGGAGAACTACAAGCTGGTAATGTTCTTGGCCCACGGTGAAGCACAGGAACCGCCAATATGCTGGGTGGATGGCGATATGAAAGTATGCATCCTTCATGTCGAGGGCAGCATACTAGCCTCCTGGATCCAGGGAAGGGACGATGGTGCCCAGACAGACCATGCGGAACTGGGCCTTGACCAGGAACTTGTTGAGCCCGCGCAGGTCTAAAATGGGACGAAGGCTCCCTTTAGCCTTGGGGATGAGGAAGTACCAGGAGTAGAAACCTTTCCCACTTAGGCAGTGCAGCACTGCCTTTACTGCCCCCGCCTCTAGCAGAGAGCGAACCTCCTGCTCTAGCAGATGCTCGTGAGAGTGGTCCCTGAAGAGGAATGGGAAAAGGGGTGGGAGGGAGGGAAGGAAGAGAATTGCAGCGAGTACCTGTTCCATACTGTGTGTAAGACCCAACGGTCTGATGTAATGCTGGACCACGCACGGGAAAAACGGGCTAGGTGGTTCAGGAAACAAGAGGACGGATCTGGTGACCAGTCTGGCATGCTGTCCTCGAGCGCACCTTCAAAAGCCTGGCTTAGTGCCTGGCTGGGATTTGTGCTGACCTTGGTTCTGAACTGGCGCATCATTGTTGTGATTATTGCGTCGTCGCCTGTTATCCCTGCCTCGCCTACGGTAAGGCTCATGCCTATGATGAGGCTGGTACTGGTGCTGAGGGGGAGGCTGCGGCTTAAAGGGCTTCCTCTGCGTCACCGGGGTATGCATAACCAGCGACTTAACTGTAGCCCTCGAGTCCCTGAGGCTATGCAGCCTCGCGTCTGTCTGGCCCAAAAAGAGTCCGGACCCTTCAAAGGGGAGGTCCTGAAGCATACTCTGGACCTCATGCGGCAGGCCGGACTCCTGCAGCCATGCCGAGCGCCTCATGACCACCCCCGACGCGATTGTTCTGGCCGCCGTGTCTGCTGAATCCAGGGAGGCCTGGAGAGAGGTCTTAAGCTACTGCCTTGCCCTCAACCACCAGGGCCGTAAACTGTTGGGAACCTTGTGGGAGGTTGTCCTTAAAACTTCCCCCCCCGCCACCCAGGAGTTAAAATTATGCCTGTTGAGGATGGCCTGATGGTTAGTAATCCTCAACTGAACGCCCCCTGACGAGTACACCTTTCTGCCAAAAAGGTCCAGGCATTTTGCCTCCTTGGTCTTAGGTGCCGGGGCCTGTTGTCCATGGCACTCCCTTTCGTTCACCACCAAGACCACCAGGGACCATGGACTTGGGTGGCAGAACGAGAATTCGTAGCCCTTTGATGGGGCAAAGTACTTGCGTTCCACACCTTTAGCCGTTGGAGTGCTGGAGGCCGGGGTCTGCCATATAGTCTTATAATTCAATTGAATGTTCTTAATTAGCGGGAGCGCTATTCTAGATGGACCTTCAGGGCTCAAAATGTCCACCATGGGGTCCTCCTGCTCAACCATCTCCTCGGCCTGCAACCCCAAGTTCTGGGCGACCCTACGCAGTAGCTCCTGGTGGACTCTGTGGTCTATGAGTGGAAGGCTGGACACCGCTGTTCCTGCCACTGCCTCATCCGGGGATGGCGAGGAGGTTAGCAGCTGCTCAACCCCGTCTAGCTGGTCCTCCTGCTCCCCTTCTCCCATGGGAGGGGCCTCGGGCTCGGGCTGGGGCGGGAGACCTTGGGGCGGCACTAGACTCGGTGCTGGTCTCTTCGGTTTATCCTCGGGGGATGCTGGAGGCCTGGATACTGTAGCTTCCAGCGCCGTCGGGCGTTAGTGTGGGGACCAGGACCACTGCACCGAGTAGCTCGCCGTGGACAGGGCCCTTTGGCACTGTTGATAGGGCCAAGGAGTCTAGAAGGGCCAATGACCTGGCAGCCCCCATTGCGGTGCCACCTCGTCTGAGGGTCCTTGCTGTCCAGAGCACGGTGCGAGTAACTGTAACGGCCGGAGTCGGCGCCGGACTGTGGCGACGCCGACTGCGAAGGCCACAGCGGTGCCGAAGATCTGTGCTGGCTGGAGGTCAACGAGTCGTCCTAACAGAACGGGAGCGAGACCGGTACCAATATCCCTGGGACCGGGATCTGGACCAGGACCGACGTTCTTGGGACCGGGATCAGCATCTGCGGGAGTCCTCTGGCGAGGGCCGTCTCAACTCCTCCCGGTGCTGGTCTATAGTTGGTGCTGGAGAGCGTCATGCCTCTTCCGTTACTTCCTCGCACCGACTCAGTCCCAGTACCACAACTTCCTTCTGAGCTGCGGGTAACCGGGAGTCCGCAGATGCAGAGCTCGACCAGGACCAACTCCGGGACCAATGTCGGGACGGTGTCCTCGAATAGCACACCATTGCCGGCTTACCCCTCGACGGCACCCGTGGCATGGGTGCCGGAGGATTCTCCCTGTACGGGAGGGGGATCGTCGCCGACAGCTCAGTGAGGTTCTTTGCAGCCTCAAAGGTGCCAGGCATGGAGGGCTGATCCATTAAGTCCTCGAGCCCATCATCCGCACTGAGCTCACTTGGGCCTGGGCTCGGTGGGACTTGCGGTGCTGAAGCCACTGGTGCCAGCGCCGGTACAGCAGCCTTCCCACTCTTATTGGTGCTCGGGGCCTTGGAAGGCGCCGACCTCCTATGTGGGGAACGTCCGCGCCTTCCTTTTGGCTGTGCTGTGGACCGCACCGGGGAGGACGAGCGGTGCTGGGGCCCAGTCTGGCGCTCTGGAGCCGACAGCTTTCAGTGTTTAGCCGGTGCCGGGTCTCCTGACAGCTCCAGGACACTACGCACCAAGGAAGCCGGAGCCAATGTTGGGAGCTCCGGGCCGGTGGCTGCAATGCGGCTTCCCCCAACAACTGCTTCCAACGAAAGTTTCTTTCTTTCTTTGTTCTTGGCTTGAACGCCTTGCAAATCTTACACTGCTCAGTTTGATGTTCTTCCCCCAAACACGAGCCATGGGGGTCACTAACTGGCATAGGCTTGCGGCACGTGTGGACATGCAGCATGGCCCGGGGCGGGTGCTGGAAGCCTCCAAGCACCTAATCACTTAAGTGTCCACAAGAAAAGTTATGCTAACTAACTGATAACAGCTATCTATGAGAAAGGCTAAGGGACTGCTCTCACACGAGAGAGAGGTTGTTCCAACGCCGCCACAGACGGTAAGAAGGAACTGGAGGGGGTCGGGGGGCAGGGGGATATATGCATGGCACACTGGCGCCACTCAGGGGGTCCCGCCAGCCCGACGGCAGCCGCTAAGGGAAAAAGTTTCCGACGCTCGTGCACACCTAATGTGGAATGGAAGTGAACAAGCACTCAAGGAAGAATTTTATCTCTGCATCCTGTCCTGAGGGGACATGTACCCAGTCAATATGGGAATAACTGAAATCCCCCATTATTATTAAGTTTTTTATTTCAATAGCCTCTCTAATCTCCCTGAGCATTTCACAGTCACGATCACCATCCTGGTCAGGTGGTCAAGAATATATCCCTACTGCTATATTCTTATTATTAGAGCATGGAATTTCTATCCATTGAGATTCTATGGTACAGTTTGATTCATTTACGATTTTTACTTCATTTGATTCTATGCTTTCTTTCACATATAATGCCATTCCCCCACCAGCATGACCCGTTCTGTCCTTCTGATATATTTTGTACCCTGGTATTACTATATCCTATTTGGTTAGCCTCATTCCACCAAGTTTCTGTGATGACTATTATATCAATAAAAAGAAAAGGAGTACTTGTGGCACCTTAAAGACTAACCAATTTATTTGAGCGTAAGCTTTCGTGAGCTACAGCTCACTTCATCGGATGCAGTGAGCTGAAGATCATGAAAGCTTACGCTCAAATAAATTGGTTAGTCTCTAAGGTGCCACAAGTACTCCTTTTCTTTTTGCGAATACAGATTAACACGGCTGCTACTCTGAAACCTATTATATCAATATCCTCATTTAATACGAGGCACTCTAGTTCACTCATTTGATGTTTTAGACTTCTAGCATTGGTATATAAGCACTTTAAAAACTTGTCTCCTTTTAGCTGTCTGCCATTACACAATGTAATTGAATGGGACTCTTATTTGACTCTTTCTGATCAGTTCCTGCCTGTATTTTATCATTTTCCATCCTTTCAGCCTCATTAGGACACAAAGATTCTCTATCAATACCAAAAGAATTAAAGCCAGAATGTCCTCAAGAAAAAGATGGTTACATTCTGTGTGCTGATTCGAAAACAAGACTGAAAACTGAGGAGGACAGTCTACCGTAAACCCCAGTTCAGTCAGGGGAAGTAGCAGCCAGGGCTCCAAAGGAAAAGAAATGAAGTGTATGCCTACACAGCAATCAATCGATAAAGCAAGCAAGCAAGCCATGGCTGCAAGTCTCAGTGCACCAGTCAACTGACTCAGGTGCGTGTTGCACATCTAAAAATCGCCGTGTACACATTTTGGCTCAGCCTGAGCCCAGGCTCTGAAACCTGGTGACAGGAGAGGGTCTCACAGCCCAGGCTCCAGCCCTAGCCCAAACATCTTCACAGTCATTTTTAGTACTGTAGCACGAGCCCAAGCTCTGGCTCGGAGACTCGTTATGTGGGCCTTTTTTTTGCTGTGCAGATGTACCCTAAGGGTACTGGGGCTTTCCAGCTTTGCCAAAGCTCTGTGGTATAGACAGAAATTTCTCCACTCTGAGGAATCATGGCTGGCAGAAATGGCACTCAACACGCTCTCCTACACATCAAGAAAACAGACACGACTGTACTGGAATTAAAGAGGGTAGAAATGGGATGCACCAGTCCCGCCTATGGTTGCCAGTTTTGGTTGAATGTATTCCTAGAGGTTTCATCACATGACAATCTTTAATTCAAGATTAATCTTTAATTCCTGAAACTCCAGGACAATCCTGGATGGGTGGCAACCCCAGCCCTAGCCCCTTCCCACTCCTGACACACAATTAATCCCTTGACCCATGTTTCATTAATCCCTGCCTTAGTATCTTCACAAGCCATTGGCAAAGAGAGGAAGGGGACATTCCTGCCCTCCACTTCCCAAATACCCTTCTGTACCTGCAGTATTAAAAACTCACAATATTCCATAAACAAACACTTGATTTAAAAAAAATTAAGGTTAAGTGTGAAATCTCCCCAATGCAAATCCTTAAAAAGCAAGGAAATGTCAAGTTAGAAGACTTTTAAACTAAGACTTATTTTATTAAATTTAAAAAACGAATTAAACTTGAAACAGCAGATAATACATTAACAGTCTAAATACTGCAGCTATGGTTTATAATACAGATGAAAATCAAGGTTCTTTATCCCATAACTATGTATGAACTAAGCACAGGAAGAGCAATTTGTGCTTTGAAGAGGGAAAACTTAACTACTTTGTGAAACTTACTGAGGAAAATTACTGAACAAATGAATAGCAAATAATCAAACATCTTTAGAGTTCTAAAAGCAGGATGTTTGCATGTGTGTACAAACACACTTACTCAGCAATTGTTGGGACTCCATTTGGTAAATTTACAGTAACTAAAAACTTGGCTGTCGGTCAAAAAAATATCGTAAAGTCATTACAAATGAAGAAGTTCAGGAAGTTTGTGCTAACATAACAGGGAGCAAGATGAAACCATAACAGAAGCTAGTACTAAGATTTTAGTGTCAGATAGTTGCTTAAGGTTACCCGATTTTGTAATAAGATTTTTCAAATACTTTCCTTTCAGATGCCTCAGTACAATATCTGTTCAATGTTTGATTGTACAATGAACTTTTAGTAGATACCCACTATTGCACCACAGAGGAGCACATTACTTGTCTTCTGATAACAACTGTTTCCCTATGTTTGTGATATAAAGATATATTCTGTCCTGTTAAGGTGGTCAGAGACCACTCTATCCAGAGTTGACTGGTACAACCTTTGGTAACATGTCTCTGAAGTGTTTTGAGTGCGTACTCTTAAGTAAAATGGAATCAAAGAGAACATAATAAAGGCAGAGTTGGTAGCTCCTAATGGGAGCACTGTTTCATGCAGCTGTGTATTTAGCCAATGCCTGAACAGTCACTAGTGTTTAGTGAACATTTGGAGAGTTTTCAGAGGAACAGCCGTGTTAGTCTGTATTCGCAAAAAGAAAAGGAGTACTTGTGGCACCTTAGAGACTAACCAATTTATTTGAGCATGAGCTTTCGTGAGCTACAGCTCACTTCATCAGATGTGTGCCAAATGACGACCTTTGCTTGAATCATCCACCCATACAACTTTCTCAACTCACAAACTAGACATTACACAGCTTGAGTGTTCTGAGTCTAAGTGTACAAGACATTTCCACAGACATGTAACCCTCCTGGACACTAGATCTTATCTATTCTGCTATAATATACCTTGAAACCTTTAAGTCCTTTCATCGAGCCTTTGATGAGCGCATCAACTAAATTTGCCCTCCTGCAGTGTTCCAGTCTACCTAGGTAAACTATGGTTTTTCCCTCCTAGGTTCCTGGGCTGCGGCAGAAGCTAGGAAAGGAGATGTCCTGGTTCAAGTGAAAAGACTAGGACAAGCTCAAAGGACAATTTTGTCATCAGTGAAAATCTAAGGTGAGAGGCCAGCCAGCAATCCTATTTGCTGAAGCAAAGGGATAGTCAGCAAGAAAACCACACTGAAGGTGAGAAAATTCTAGTTCAATAAGTGGAGGGCCTCAAATAGTCAAACAATGATTCACATAATCACTGTAGAACGAGGTTAACACTCCAGAGTTAAAAACAGGGGATCTGAATGGAGGCAGCGAAATATCACAACTTTCAAGAAACAAAACAGGTGAAAGGATCTCACTGTCCCCCAATCCAATCACTTTTTTAGGATGCTAAATCACAACATTTGGGCTTCTTTAGAGCTGGGAGCTAGTCCCTTGTAAATGTATCATAGTCCATCTAGCAGAGATCATTTGGCCTGCACAAGGCAAGAGAAAACTGCCTGCACCAAATGGTAGGCAAAGGAGGTACTCTTTTTGCATGAATAAAATACCATCAAGGCTACCCTGTCCGAGATACTCCTAAAGGAGTTATGGTGTCTTGCCACAGACCAGGGCCAAAAGATTTTGGGTTTCTAGATCCAGATGCTGGTGTCTGCCAAAAAAGTGGTGGGACAGAAGAAGAGGGACCTTGTTCCCTTGGGACAGGATTAAGAGATCCATGTATCAAAAACTTCTTGATCATTTTGGAGCAACAAGAATTAGTCTGGGAATTGCAGACTACCTCTTGATTGTCCAGAGGAAAAGATAGAAGGGAAAGATGGAAGGGAAGACAAACTAAGGAAAACTCCATGGAATGGTAAATCCATCCTTTGAAAAGTCAGTAGATTTCTCCTTCCTCTGCAGCAGACACAATCAACCGACACTCTTATTTTGTTTTTTTTAAATTGAGATCAGATCCATGCCCAGGTTTCTCCTCCTTTCAACATCAGCGACCCCACAGCCAGGAGCACTTCTGATCTACTGAATGAGTCCACTGTGTAGTTAAGTGGGTGGGTGGTGGAGATATTTTACCGAAAGGAGGCTCACCTCAGCCCATGAGAACATGAAAGTGGACCTTCCTCAACAAGTTTAGGGCATATCTACACTGCAATGAAAAGCCTGCAGCACCAAGTGTCAGACCACAGGTCAATTCACTCTGGCTTGTGGGGCTTGGGCTGCAGGTCTCAAAATGCCAGTGAAGACGTTCCTGCTCTGGATGGACCCTGGGCTCTGAAACCCAGCAAGGGGAGGAGGGCCTTGGAGCCCGGGATCTAGCCCAAACGGAAACATCTATATTGTTATTTTTAGTCCCAAAGCCTGAGCCAATTGACCTGGGTTCTGAGATTCAGTGCTGCAGGTTTTTTTTTGCAATATAGATACAACTTATGTCTCCAGTTGCCACCTTGGCGTTACTGCTGTGTTGTGAAATTCTGAGTATGTGTCTTCCTTTGATTAAGTCCTGAAACATTAACAGGCCTAGCATGACTGCCACAATTCAAAAGTGATGATACAAAGCTTTGTCTTCCTTTGAACCAACTGAGAGCACAAATAGGCTCTCCACCCTGTCAGACTTCACATTTGTGGTAAACTGGATTCTACTTTGGGTCCTAGAAGAGGGAAATTTATCCTCAGTATGCATTGTTCTCCAGAGACGAGGTTATCCAATGTCATCTACTATTCAATTTCTCACTAGCTGGAAAGGTAAACCAGTACCTCTCTTTGTTTCAAATATCTAGGATTCATAATAGACTAATAACTACATAACAGAACTTAAACAGTTTAATACCTCTTCAAGCCATTTCAGTATAAATGGTATCTTTGGCCAGGCCAGTTTTTTCCAAACTGGAACAGAATTAAAAATCTACCCTTTCATCCTCATTTCATTCTCACAGAAAAAAATTAAATTGTTAAAGAAAAACAGGAAAATTGCTTAGGAGGTCATTAGTATCTTAGACAATGAAGCTAAAAGAAAAATGAATGAATGTTTTCTATCAGTAACTTTCTGATTGTATCCAGGCATTAGGATAATAGTAAATAACTACTTATATCAGACTAACGCAAAAAGTGTATTTAACTAAGCAAATAGAAGCACAGTCTCAACTCATGTATTTTAAAATAAGGAAATTTGGTATTTACATATTTGACTGCACTCAATTTAATAAAAGGACGTAGTAGGTGCTGAAAAGATTATATCCAATTTCAGTGAATACCAACAAAAAACCCCCCTCAAAACTGCATGATGTGTTTAAACTACAAACATAGTTTGCACAACATTTAACAGTGAAGAATTCAATTAATCAAGAGACAAGGCATTGAGAAAATACTAGTTACTAACAGCTACTCACTGTTTCACATGAAACAGGAAAGATTACACTTATCTATTGCAATTTTTGATGTTGAATATTTCTCTTGAAGTAATAATAATGAGCCAGCTCACAAAATGCATCATAAATTACTAAACAATTTGACAAAACACTGCATTTAAATAAGACTTTGCAAAATTACCTTGTCAATTTCTCTTTGTGTTGCTCCTTCCTTTTTCGAACGTTCTTGTTCCACACACTTAGTATTATAGTTCTCTTTTGATTTCTGTAGGGCCTGAATGATACTTTGAATGTTTTGCACTGCTTCCAAAGTTCCTGAAACTTCTTCTTTAGTCTGTCAAATATTACATACTTGTCAAAAATGACCAGTTTAATATTTTAATTATAACAAGTAACTGAAAACACACAAAATGGAGAGTGAGTAACCTTTTTATGAGCTTTGATTTGTTCATCTCCATACTTCTGCACTTCTTTTATTAGCTCTTGTAATTTCCGGACAAGCTCCAAGTGACAGCTTGCTACTTTTTCTGTTGATATTTTGAAAACATCCCAAACCGGAGCAAATGTCCTAAAAATAAAGGTTACAGGGAAGAGAAACATTATTTAATGTTGAATTCAATTTTTTTCTTTTTAAAACCAGCTACAATTTTATAATAGAACCCTGAGGTATTGATGATATGCTTATAAAGTGCACTCTCCTCTAAGACTAATGATATAAAAATGGCACATTCTTATTCAAATCCATTCCTTTTCCTATTCAAAGTCCTCCCTACTAACTTCAAAGACAAAATTAAATGTTTACTGCTTTTTACTCCTGTTAACCATGCACAGTCAACATAAATAAAACAGAACAGAATCAAGCTTACTAAGTCTTATATCTTGTACTTACGATGGACAAGTTCCAGTCCGTTATACCCGCGTAAACCCACTGAATAATAGAATTGAACAGATGTTACTAATCATACTGGTGATATTGCAAGTAAAACATCCATGTGGACTCAGAGCCAGATTGAACATGCGAGGCTGGCTGTTTTCAGAGCAGAACCTCACTAAGGATGGGACGAGACTTTTAGATGCTTATAAAGCAGAAAAATTACCTGTTTGGCTGAAACCTCATGCTTGATCTTAGCCTATAGCAAAAAATTTTGGGAAATCACAGGAAAATCTTTTTTCATTATCAGATAACTTGAAAAGCTCAAAAGAAAACCCTTGTTTTAATATACTTGGCAAAAATAACATTTAAGTTTAAGATCTTATATTCAGTGGCTTAGACTTTCTAAAACAGCCTTCTGGACTGAAATTTCTCAAGCCTGTTCTGAGGCAGATTTTTTTTTCTTTTAGATATCTTTAAAATCATAGTCCATATTAATGATGCGGTGATGATCAGAGACTGAAATAAATGCAGGCAAAGTTTGATGAAATAACTGAAAAAATTTATCTCTCTCATTAAGAAAATAAGGAATTAAATACAAACACTACAGTAGTACCATGTTAAGATTGCAGTACTAAAAAGGAGATTCAGAATTAATGTTCAAGTCCGTTAGTGTATCCCTGCAAATATGCATTATAATATTCTTTCCCTCTACAACAGCTTCCCTCATCTCCCAACGCATAGCCGAGAGCCTCTCCTGTCATGGAGTTGGGGAAGTAGCTATGAGCAGGGTCTTCAGACATTTACGGCTACATTTCCCCTCTCCTTCCACTTTTGTTTTTTCTTCCTGACTGAGGCTGAATCTATTTCTGTAAGGAGGAAGGAAAATATCTTGGGTAATCAGTACAAGTTAGCTATGGCACCAGGACAGACTAAGCATTAGGTGCTTGTTATAGGGCAAGGGGGATTTTAATTAACACATTCTATATTTCTGACAATTTGCAGTCTTTGTTGTTTGTTTCTGTTCATCCTACCTTTTCCGACTATCAACTCTCTGGAGCATGGATCAACATATACTCTCATATATTCATATATACTCTCAAACAAACCTTCTTAACTTTTGCCATCTTAAAATTCAAAAAAAGTACTGTTGTATTACAAATGTCATACTTGAACACTGAACATGACATCTACAGTGACTCTTGCCAAATGATATTTCTAAAGATAATGTAATATCAAGCTGAAATCGTTTTGTTTTTTTTTTTAAAACTTTTAAGAATAGATTCACTGGCACACGAGAGCACCACAAATAAGGTAGAGAGCATTGCCAAGTTAAGTTGCATTTACAGTTACAAGGATCTTGTTCTGTTTTGTTAGTATGGTGCCTAGCACAATACGGTCTTTACCTGATAGGATCTTTATGTAATACTATTGTACAACTACAAATACACTCCCACAATCATCACCCAGCAAAACACAATATAATATAATTGAAAGGAAATATTTTCTTCAATATATTCCAAGATAAAAATCTACATTAAGATGTGATTTAATGCATATAAAAGTGTCTGCAAACCCTGGTTAAATTGATTTTTATAGTTCTCCCTCTTTATGGCATCACTACAGGGAAGAGTTAAGGTTGTTCGGTGTCTTAATTGCACATTCAAACCTTACACCATGTTAAGGTTTCTTCTGAGTGTAAACTTTAACTGAATTTCCTAGGTTTGTAATGGTTGGTTTTGGGATAATTACAACACCTCTAATGTTTTTTACCCTGAACATACTGATATATACTGTCAAACATAGCACCTTAACTTTTTTCTCTCATCTCGGAGTTTTTAAAAAGTATTAAAAATGTCATGTTTGATGTCATAAATATAAAGGGAAGGGTAAACACCTTTAAATCCCTCCTGGACAGAGGAAAAACCCTTTCACCTGTAAAGGGTTAAGAAGCTAGGATAACCTCATTGGCACCTGACCAAAATTACCAATGAGGAGACAAGAAACTTTCAAAGCTGGAGGGGGGAGAAACAAAGGTTCTCTCTGTCTGTGTGATGCTTTTGCAGGGAACAGAAAAGGAATGAAGTCTTAGAACTTAGTAAGTAATCTAGCTAGATAGGCGTTAGATTCTGTTTTGTTTAAATGGCTGATAAAATAAGCTGTGCTGAATGGAATGTCTATTCCTGTTTTTCTGTCTTTTTGTAACTTAAGGTTTTGCTTAAAGGGATTCTCTATATTTTGAATCTGATTACCCTATAAGGTATTTACTATCCTGATTTTATAGCGGTGATTCTTTTACTTTTTTTCTTCAATTAAAATTCTTCTTTTAAGAACCTGATTGCTTTTTCATTGTTCTTAAGATCCAAGGGTTTGGGTCTGTGTTCACCTATGCAAATTGGTGAGGATTTTTATCAAGCCTTCCCCAGGAAAGGAGGTGTAGGGTTTGGGGAGGATTGTGGGGGGAAAGACGTTTCCAAGCGGGCTCTTTCCCTGTTATATATTTGTTAGACGCTTGGTGGTGGCAGCAATAAAGTCCAAGGGCAAAAGGTAAAATAGTTTGTACCTTGGGGAGTTTTAACCTAAGCTGGTAAAAATAAGCTTAGGGGGTTTTCATGCAGGTCCCCACATCTGTACCCTAGAGTTCAGAGTGGGGAAGGAACCTTGACACTTGATCAATCAACATGACACCTACAGTGAATCTTGCCATGTGATCTAAGTTCCCTCTAAGCTGCCTGGCCGCGCAGCAGACTATCAAGGGCTGCGCAGGTGTGCAGTGGGGAGAGGCCCCGGCCGGCGAGAGGCTCCTCGCCCCGGGCTGCTGCAGCAAGAGAGGGCCGGAGGGAGTCCTCTCTCCCCGCCACAACC
The DNA here is from genome assembly GCF_965140235.1 of Caretta caretta. Taxonomy (NCBI): domain Eukaryota; kingdom Metazoa; phylum Chordata; order Testudines; family Cheloniidae; genus Caretta; species Caretta caretta. The sequence goes on from NC_134210.1 coordinate 50,296,309, forward strand.
CGCACCCCAAATCCTTCATCACTGCCCCACCCCAGAGCCCGCACCTCAACCCTCTGCCCTACCCCTGAGCCCCCTCCCACAATCCGAACCCCTCAGCCTCACCCCCACCACACATCACCTCCATATTGATGCACATAACAAAATGAATTCTGCACATGGATGTAAAAATATACAGGGAACATTGCATGTGATATTTCTACAGATGGTGTAATATCAAGCATAAATCATTGCAAACTTTTTTTTAACTTTTAAGAACAGATTCACTGGCACACAAGAGCAGCACAAATAACCTAGAGAGCACTGCCCTGTTAAGCTGTATTTATAGTTACTTTGCATGCAAAGCAGCCAAAATGTATTGGTGATTCTGTCCAATTTTATCACACCACTGTCTCATCACAACCAACAGAATTGTTGCAAGCAAATTAGCTATAAAAAGGAAGGATGGTGATTGGTTGAGTTACCTTTGACAACACAATGGACCCACTTAATAATTAACTGATCTATTAATCTGACCCTGTCTCTAGCTAAATAACAATTAGATACAACTATTAATTTAATTTCAACTTAATTTCCTAAATACAGCCTATGCACAAGATTTCAATGAATTCTACCTATATGGAAGGGCTGAAGACTGTTTTTCTGTTACTAAGATAATTCAGGACAAAGAAAATACTTACACAGATGCTACATTTCTTATAGGATGCACTTTTAATTTAATTTAATTTTCTGAAAATTCAATCTGTACTCAGAGAGTACCTGCTGTAACATTCGGGAAGAACTGTTGTATTTTTCATACATAACAAAGAGCCTGAATCCCTGCTTTAAGTACAAAATGGAATTCAACCTTAATTATAGAGCCACAACAGCCAGCTCCATAACTGTTCCTCCAGTAAGACTGTATGAGCAAATGGACTTGTGAACCATTTTATATTTAAACTGAACCTTTTTCTATAATCCTTTTTTCATATAGCCATGTGGATTTTAGAACTGGTGCATAATCATGTAATTAAAAGCCTTATTGTGATACAATGCATTTTAAAAGATTCCAGAGTTAAGGCTGTTACTAGAACTTTAATTTTGTTAATGCAACGTTCAGGTTAAAATCTTAATTGCATAAATGTTGCATACAGGGATTAATAATTTTGCTTTTATACACTTATTAACTTACCCAAGCTGTGTGTAATTGCTTGCTGATTTGGCTAGCTTTGTCATTGACCTTGAATATACCTCCTCTATTGTAGCCCTGTTAAAAACAAAACATACAAAATCCCTAATGTTAAGTAATCCAAATCACAATCAAAGCTATTAGGATCCATGAACATATATGCTTTAAAGGTACAGTAAAGGAAACTCAGCTTACCATGTATTATTTTAAAATGACAAAGGCAGTGTTTTCAATGTACCCTCATAAAATCCACCACCAACTTAGATTTTGTGTGCTAAAAGTCAGACATGGTGAATAGTGTGGCAGAATGATGCTTACAAACACAGCAGAAACTCAGCTCTTATGAGCTCTTTATCAAACTGTCTCAAGAGCTTCACAATAAGGTGGGAAGGGGAAGCCATTCTGCCTTCATACACTGCTGGATGATTTGCCAAAGGCTGTTTTAGTACTATAAATTTCTGATCTACAGAGTAGTGCAATTGTAACACATGCTTTTACAAGATACTTAACAACACTCAAATAGACAAATACTAAATATAAACAAAGCAATCACATTGATTGGTGAAGTAAGTTGCACTAAAAAGGTATTTAAAAGTGAAATTTTAAGAACGGGCTCATCTTCTAAGATCCCTCTGTACCGCTAGAATGGCATACTGTGATTTTAAGTGTTGTTTGGATTTGGAGTAACAGTATGATAGGAATAATGTCACTGTGGTATTTAGCGTGCTTTTGTTTGAATGACCTAGAAATATTTTTAGAGAAGCTCATCTGCACATACTGAATTCTCTTCCACCCTCATTTTCCGAGTTAATTTCCTTTGAAACCAAGTAAGCCTCATAAGAGCTGACATTTTTTATTTTCCTACTTATTAGATAAATTGTTAAAATTTTGAAATTTTGTGGGGGAGATTATAGAATTTTCCAACCCAGTTGTCTTGATTGTAGCTGTTCACTGCTGAAGTGGTGGTTTCTGATTTTCCCTTGTACTGGGACTTTTTAGGCAAAGGCATTTCCTTTGGTAATACGAGACCAAGGAAGAAGTAATCACTTGAGAAATTTCACTAGAAAGCATAAAGATCAATCTATTCAACTCCCAGTAAGATGACTAAGGAGGAGAAGACTCTGTATATGAGTTTCCCTCTGTCTCATCCCTACCCTCCAAAACAAAAATCCAGCCTAGACTCAGTTTTTATCTAATTGTGATAGGGAAGGGGCTACATTAAATACATTTTATAATTCAAATAAAACAATGGGTCAAAAACTTGATCTTTTACCTAGGATTAAAAATATTACAAGATCTGTAGAACATTGTAGGAGGCATCACTGGAACATTAAAAACAGATCAGCAGATATCTTTCTAAGAAAACACTGCTATGAGTAAGAGCTTGGATTGTCATTTTAAAGGAAAGGGCTTCAAGAGATCATTTTATCACTGTGTGTGTTTATTAAGAAGAAATTTAAAATATCAAATTTGAAACTAAAATAGAAAAGGCTTTTCACTTACAAACATGTTAGTTTAAAAAAGATTTTTTTGAAATACTTTAAGAGTCACCAAGTTAACGTTACCTGATGTGACATGGGAAACACAAAGGAGTATATTTTCATGAAATCTAAAAACTTTATGTATTAGAAATTTGCCAGTTTAATATCGGATTGTTTATGCATAGCACATCCAATCACTGCACGTTTTCCTTTTTGATGTTTCTGCTCTTCTATTAATTGTATGGCTGAAGAATTTGTCCTTGATTATTCCACATTAGAAAGGACAGGTCTACAATATAAACTTACATCACTATAACTATGTCGCTTAGGGGCATGAAAAAAATCTACACCCTTGAAAGATGCAGTTATACCAACCTAACCCCCGATGTAGACAGCACTATGTCAACATAGCTACCGCCTCTTGCGGAAGTGGATTAACTATGCGGTGTAGTAGCATCTTCACTAAAGCACTGCAGCTTTTTAAGTATAGACCTGCCCAAAGATAATTAAAATGTGTGTTTACGTATTTTTATACAAGGCTAGCCTTACCGTGAAGCGAACTGAGGCAGCCGCCTCAGGTGCCAGACAGGGGGAGAGGGGGAGGGGCGCCATTGGGACCCAGAGTGCAGAAAATTGTGTCTGCTGCTGGTGCATATGTATTCTCTCTGCTCTAGATGCACAGAGATGGTTGAGTGCTGTGCTGGAGGAAGGAGGGCACAAGAGACATAACAGGCAGGCAGGCAGAAAAGGTGAGAGAGAATAACAGAAAGCAGCAGGACCTACAGGGAGAGAGAGGAGGAGGAGCCTTTTACGTACCTCTCTAGCACCCCCAGAAGCCTGGACTGATTAACACCAGCTTCTCAGGGAGCTTCCTGTTTCCTGCTGTTTCCCTGAACCAACTTGAGGAGAACAGGCAGTCAACTAAAGTAGCAGAAGCCAGTTAGGCCCTTAAGATGCTGATATCTTCCCTCACTCAGGCCCTGCTACCAGCCTGCTTATTTGTCCCCTTCAATTCAGTGTTGAGAGCCACGATAGCTGGCACAGAACAGCAGTCGTGAGTGAAAGAAGAAAATGCCCCTCTGGGGCAGCATTCAGAAAAAGAAAAAGCAAAGGAAGCTTTTCTGTCTAAGCAGGAAGGAGGTCTCCTGAGATACATAGACACAAATGTTCACGGTGAGTCTTCTGGCCCCAATGAGGATGTGAGTGGTGAGGAGATGCCTGATCTTCCATTTAGTCAGAGTGCAGGTGACCTGGCAGCTACTGCAGCATCCATATCTCCATCTTAAATGGATGTAACCATGCACATTCCTGAAGAAAAGTGTAGATCAAAGAAGAGTGTGGTGGAGGCGCAAGAAACAGCTGCTGCTGAGTTTAGTTCCTTAAGTCTAGATGATCCAGGACTGTGGACTCACTTGAGCAGCAGCCTGAGGGACTTCCTTGTACTGCATGGGCCACAGCAAGTGAAAAACTTCATGTTCCCCAAAGACAATGAAAATAGAAGTTTCCATCCAACACATTACTGGCATGAAATCCCCAATGGTGATAAAGTGGAGAGGCCACGGCTTATGTACTCAAAAACCCAGAATGCTGCATACTGTTTTTGTTGAAAACTCTTTCAGTCTAATGTTCCAGACACATTTGGTTCTACAAGAACAAAGGACTGGAAAAATCTGGCTAGAAATCTGTCATGTCATGAGAAGGCAGCAAATTACCAGAGAGCACTCCATAGGTGGAAAGAGCCTGAGATGAGACTAAGGTTAAAGGCCACCATAGATGATCAGCATCAAGAGAAGATTGCATCAGAGTCTCTTTACTGACAAAATGTTCTGAAAAGGCTCACTGCCATTGTGAGAATGCTTACTACTCAAAACCTAGCACTGTGTGGCACTTCAGATCAGTGTTTGTGCCAAACAATGGAAAATTCCTTAAAATTGTGGAGCTGATGGCTGAGTTTTGATGCTGTACTCCAGGAGCATCTAAGAAGAGTCGCCACTCTGACAAAGCTCTGCCCTTGTCTCAGTGGGTCCCACGCTTCCTGGAGGATTTCGCTAGCATCAGAGGTTCACTGTGACCCTCCACGTAGCCCTTCTCTCTCTAGAGGCAAGGGTCACAGCCTATTGAGCCATTTTCATCATAAGCCAGCAAGGGAAGTGAGGAGATGTAACCCTCCCTTGCACAGTCTCTGTTGTCTCCCAGTCTTAGTGATTAATCGGGGAGGGAAGGGGGGCATCCCCAGGCCCACCCTCTACTCCAGGTTCCAGCCCAGGGACCCTATAGTAGCAGCTATGGTAGCTGACATTTTGGAAATAGGACGTGTAAGATTCCCTGGGCCACTTCCCCACAGCAGCCCCCACTTCCTCAATATCTACTTCCCCGTTACCTCAGGGCCTCCTTCCTTGTGTCTGGTATGGTTTGTACTGCTTAGTTCCTCCAACAGCACGGCTTCCTCCTACAGCTCCTGACACACGCACCCAACTGACTAACTGAGAGGCTTTTAACTCGTTTCAGCCAGACCCTAACTGGTCCCAAACAACCTTCCCTGCTTTCTGGAAAGGTCTTAATTGGTCCCAGGTGTCTTAACTGACCTGGAGAAGCTGCCATTATCCTGGTAACAGGGATTTGTTTAGCCTGGGGCTAATATATCTGTCTCCCACTACTTTTCCATAGCCATCTGGCCTTGCCCCGTCATACCACCCAAGAAATGTACACACACCACTACCTTGGAAAAACCATTCAAAATGAGATCATATAGTTACTGGTAACAAAAGTCAAACGGAAGATTGTGGCACATCTGAAGTGGCAACATCAGCAAGATATCACTCTGTTATTCTGGACTGCACACCTGACATCAGCCATATGGAACAAATGACTAATGGTGCGTTTTGTAACAACAACAGAACCTAGTGAAAATGTCCCTGCAATGGTGTCTGCCAGAGAGCATATTCTAGAATTTATTGACATTGATGATATTACAGGAGCTGGTATGACAAAAGTGCTTCCTAAAAAACTGGAAGATACGGGAATTGCGATAGCTGACATGAGAGGTCAGGGCTACAATAATGGTGCCAACATGAGAGGAAAGAACAGAGGAGTGCAGACACGGATCCGAGAGTTAAACCCTCAAGCTTTTTTTGTCACATGCAGTTCTCATTCATTGAACTTGGTGGTCAGTGACGCAGCATCAACTTCTAGTGAGGCTGCTGAATTTTTTAATGTAATTCAAAGCATCTATGTATTTTTCTCTGCATCAACTCATCAATGGCAAATTTTGAAGCAACATCTGGGAACATCCTCTCTGACACAAACCACTGAGCGCCACACGATGGGAAAGTCAAGTGGAGGCGATAAAGTCTATCAAACACCAAATTGGGAAGATAGATGATTCCATAGTTGCCATTATGGAGGATAATGCTATGACAGGAACTGTTCGTGGGAGAACAGTGGCACAGGGAAATGGAATCACCAGAAACATACATAACTTCAAATTTCTGTGTGGCTTAGTGTTGTGGTATGACATACTGTTTGAAATAAATGTTGTAAGCAAGAAACTCCAGGTGTTGACCTTGATATATCTGGAGCAATGGAACAACTGGACAAACCAAAGTCATACTTACAGTCTTACCGGTCAGATGAGGGATTTCAAAACGTTCTGAAGAGTGCAGAGAAGTTGGCAGATGAACTTCACACTGAAACTATTTTCCCACCCATTCAAGAATACAAGAGTCACCGAAGAAGGCATTTTGATTATGAAGCACGGAATAATCCCATAAGAGACCCGAAACAACAATTCAAATTTGAATTATTTAACCAGGTGCTAGATTGTGCAATACAGTCGGTTGAAGAACGTTTCATGGAGCTCAAGGAACACAGTAGTATATTTGGGATGTTGTATGATATTCCAAAGCTCCTCATTATACCTGAAGAAGACCTACACCAGCAATGCAGGGCACTAGAGACAGTGTTGACACATAATGACATACACGATATTGATGAGAGTGATTTAGTTAATGAACTGAAAGCCCTTTCAAGATACATTTCAGCAGGATCAATTACAAAGGCTGTTCTAGAATATGTGTGCACAAATAAGATGACCACCCTCTTTCCAAATGCTTTTGTTGCTCTGTGAATACTTCTAACACTTCCTGTAACAGTTGCCAGTGGAGAATGCAGCTTCTCCACGCTGAAGTTAATAAAAACACATCAACGCTCCACAATGACACAGGAGAGGCTGGTCGGCCTTGCAACCATCTCAATAGAGCATGAGCTTACCCAGACTGTGGACCTTCAGGAAGCAGTTAAAATCTTTGCAACCAAGAAGCCACCACTTTGATTATTCAAACAGATAAAAATGCCAGTGTTTACTATGCAGACAAGAAAAGTTACATTTAATATAAAAAATAAGGGAGGAGGAATGCAAGCCAAATTAGGAAAAAAGCACAGGTTACAGAAAATTTAGATAAATTAGATGTATTCAAGTCAGTAGTGCATGATTAAATTCATTTTAGGACATTGAAGGAACTAATTGAAGCAATTTTGGAACTGTTAGCAATTATCTTCAAGAATTCATGGAGGACAGGTGAGGTCCCATAGGACTGGAGAAAGAGAAACATAGTACTTATCCTTTAAAAGAGAAAAAGAGGATCTGGGGAATTATAGACCTGTCAACCTAAGCTCAATACCTGGAAAGAGAGAGAAACAAATTATTAAGCAATCAATTTGTAAGCAAGTAGAGAACTGCAGGATGATAATTAAAGACAACATGGATTTGTCAAGAACAAGTCACACACCCCAATCTAATTTTCTTTGATGGGTTACTGGACTAGTGGGTGGGGGGTTACCCACAGATAGGATACATCTTGATTTTAGTAAGGCTTTTGACTCAGTCTCACACGACATTATCGTGTCATCATAAGCAAAGTAGACAAATGTGGCCCAGGTGAAATTACTATAAGGTGGGTGCACATTTGGTTGAAAGACTACTCAAGGAGTAGTTGTCAATGATTCACTGCCAAACTGAGAGGACATATCTAATGGAATCCCACAAAGATCTTCCAGGGTCCAGTATTGGTCAATATTTCCATTAATGACCTCGATAGTGGAGTTTGCTTATAAAATCTGTGGATAGTAGCAATCTGGGAGTGATAGCAAACACTTTGGAGGACAGGACTGGAGCTCCAAACGAGCCTGATAACTTGGAGAAATGGTCTGAAATCAATAAGATGAAATTTAGTAAAGACAAGTGAAAAGCACTATATTTAGAAAGGAAAAATAAATACACTGCTACACAACAGGGAATTACTGGCTAGGTAGTAATACTTCTGGCCAGGATTTGGAAGTTATTATGGATCACAAATTGAATACAAGTCAGCACTGTCATGCAGTTGCAAAAAAGACTAATATTATAGGCGTATTAACAGGACTGTCATATGTTTGACATGAGAGGTAATTGTGCCACTCTACTCTGCACTGGTGTGGCCTCAGCTGGAGTAAGTTAAAGAAGTATGGGCTGGATGAATGCACTATAAGGTGGGTAGAAAGTTGGCTAGATTGTCGGGCTCAACGGGTAGCGATCAATGGCTCCATGTCTAGTTGGCAGCCGGTGTCAAGTGGAGTGCCCCAGGGGTCGGTCCTGGGGCCGGTTTTGTTCAATATCTTCATAAATGATCTGGAGGATGGTGTGGATTGCACTCTCAGCAAATTTGCGGATGCTACTAAACTGGGAGGAGTGGTAGATACGCTGGAGGGCAGGGATAGGATACAGGGGGACCTAGACAAATTGGAGGATTGGGCCAAAAGAATTCTGATGAGGTTCAATAAGGATAAGTGCAGGGTCCTACACTTAGGACGGAGGAACCCAATGCACAGCTACAGACTAGGGACCGAATGGCTAGGCAGCAGTTCTGCGGAAAAGGACCTAGGGTGACAGTGGATGAGAAGCTGGATATGAGCCAGCAGTGTGCCCTTGTTGCCAAGAAGGCCAATGGCATTTTGGGATGTATAAGTAGGGGCACAGCGAGCAGATCGAGGGACGTGATCGTCCCGCTCTATTCGGCATTGGTGAGACCTCATCTGGAGTACTGTGTCCAGTTTTGGGCTCCACACTATAAGAAGGATGTGGACAAATTGGAGAGAGTCCGGCGAAGGGCAACAAAAATGATTAGAGGTCTGGAACAAATGACTTATGAGGAGAGGCTCAGGGAACTGGGATTGTTTAGTCTGCAGAAGAGAAGAATGAGGGGGGATTTGATAGCTGCTTTCAACTACCTGAGAGGTGGTTCCAGAGAGGATTGTTCTAGACTATTCTCAGTTGTAGAAGAGGACAGGACAAGGAGTAATGGTCTCAAGTTGCAGTGGGGGAGGTTTAGGTTGGATATTAGGAAAAACTTTTTCACTAGGAGGGTGGTGAAACACTGGAATGCGTTACCTAGGGAGGTGGTAGAATCTCCTTCCTTAGAAGTTTTTAAGGTCAGGCTTGACAAAGCCCTGGCTGGGATGATTTAATTGGGGATTGGTCCTGCTTTGAGCAAGGGATTGGACTAGATGACCTCCTGAGGTCCCTTCCAACCCTGATATTCTATGATTCTAATGTGTCCAGTTTTGGGCACCACCCTATTAGTAAGATGTGAACAAAGTGGAAAGAGTCTCAAGGAGAGCAAGACAAATGGTACAAGATTTAGAAAACCTGACCTGTGAAGAAAGGTTAAAAAAACTGGGGATGTTTAGTCTTGAGAAAAGAGAACGCGGATCTAAAAATAGTGTTCAAATATGTTAAGGGCTGTTATAAAGAGGACAGTGATCATCTGCAAATAGGCTTCCAAGAGAGACTATGAAATCTCAGTTATTGGCGGCTTAAAGGACAGGTTGGACAAACACCTGTCACAGATGGTCTAAGTATACTTGGTCATGCTACAGTGCAGGGGGCTGGACTAAGTGACCTCTCAAGGTCCCTTCCAGCCCTACATTTCTATGATTCTATGACTGCCCAGGAAAAAAGATTAAAGTAGATGTCCGAAGTAATCCACTTTAGGGCTGCCCTTCAGTTCTTTTCACTTACTAAAACTTTAGCAAAGACTCAAATAATGAAGTTGAAAGGCGAAGAGAGCAAATTTATACTGCTATAAGAATTAACTGAATATTGTCAATATAAATCCGAATCTTGGGAACTAGCAGTAACTAGCAACTTGTAACTAGCAGTTACAATCCTGTAAAACAGTGGGTCTGAGTAGGGTTAGTTAAATTATAGGGCAGCTTCCTCAAAATGGATGCCTGATCTAACTGTCTAGTCAAAGTAATGCTGTGTAACTATGTCAGTAGAGTTCCAGGCAGCATCGCCTAGAGATGGAAAGTCTAAATCTGATGGAATTTGTTCAATGAAGGCTGTAGCACATCTGAGACCTTCAAATACCAATATGCATGAAATGTCATAACAAGTTTGTACAAAACAATGATTTATTTATGCAACTCCCAGGTACAAACAGAAGATCCTTCTGCTGGAAGATGGTAAAATGAGATGGCTGCCAGATTAAGCTTGACAGTACTCAAGGACAACCCAGACTTGTTTTTTTTAATTAAAGTTACAATAGTACACATAGGCCTCAAATCAGAATCCAGCTCCATTGTGATAGGAACTGTACAAATGCATGTACAATACAGTCCCCTCCCCAAAAGAGTTTACAATCCAATGTAAGACAAGTTTCAACAAATGTGTGTAACAAACAGAGTGAGAGGACAGAGGAGGAAAACAGTGATTAGATGATGCAGCTGTATAGGCTAGCTAGTGTACTTGAGTCCAATTTGATCAAAAAGTAAAGAAAAACTGCTTAATTTAGTTAGACCATGCTTAACCTGTTTTTCATGTAAACCCTACCATTTTTAACTCATAGCTATTCCTAATTTAAAAAATAAAGCAACTCTGCTTCTGGCTACTTCTAATTGATTTAAATCTAACTTTGGCCTTTTCTAAATTTGTTTTGCTTCTGCTTAATATCCCTTTGCCTACTTTGATTTTGTAAACAACTATTTCAGTTTTCATTTTTATTTTTGTAAATCCTTATACTAATTTTATATGTTTAAATTAAAATATAAAACAAGAATCAGTTCCCTGGTTAATTCCTTTTAACCAAACAAGAATAAACACATTCCCAGTTAATAATGTTACTGGGCCTCATGAAGTATTGAAGGGGAGCCAACAGAACTGCCTTCAGACCCATTATATTTTTGTGCAACTCAAACCCTTCAAAATTCCAGAAACTGTGCACTGTTAGATGGTCTGAACGAGCTCACCGTGGATTGCCTGAGAAAATGGTTATTACGACAGCGAGGTACTGAATAAAACATCTTTGCAGGCATTCTCACACTCTATTCAGTACAAAGAGATTTCTTTTAGGAAATGACTACAGAAGATTAATTTCATCATGTAAAAGATCTAACTGAAGTCTGGCAAACAATTTTATGTAAATGTAGGAAGCCACGAGTCCTAGAAACCAAGAAAATGCTTTAAATATTTTGGATACTTGCCATAAAAATGACAATGTCTGTGAACCAATAAAGTTTACTTTTAAAAAGTGGAACTGACATTTAAAAGGGTAACCGATTGTCATAATAAGTGGAAGTGCACATAATAGGCAAATAACTAAGATAGGACTTTTGTACATTCACCACATCCTGTCCCTATCAGTTCAAACACTGAAAACTTTCAATCCAAAGGTGTTTAGTGCCAGACCCATTTAACTCTGATTGCAACAAATCTGGAATATGATACTACAGAGGAAGAGTGATGAAGGAGACCATTCTATTTCATCAGCAGAAACTATCCTCAAATAAAATCTTGAGATAACTGGTCTTCCCAAAAGAATATTGACGACTTTGTAAACCATCCTCATCTTCCCAAATATTAACTTTTCAGAAACCAAAGGAGTCATATGGGAGGACAGACTGGGTAATTTCAGAGAAGGTTTGAGTAAAGATGAACTCAATAGGTGGGTCAATAATTGAAAATATACACTAAAAGAAAATGTATACTCAATTTAAATGAGACTGTACATTAGTTTTTGTAGCATTTTAATATAGAAAATCATAGAACGTCCATTCCAGATTAAAGAGGAGTCCGGTAGCACCTTAAAGACTAACAGATTTATTTGGGCATAAGCTGAAGAAGTGGGTTTTTTACCCATGAAAACTTATGCCCAAATAAATCTGTTAGTCTTTAAGGTATCACTGGACTCCTCGTTGTTTTTGTGGATACAAACTAACACTGCTACCCCTCTGATACTTGACACCATTCCAGATTGTAATGCTGAAATATCTAAGCACAGTAAAGTGAAGTTAAGGATGATACAATGTCCAGGCCTGTGTATCCTGATTTGATCATTGTAACGTCTTCCTCTGTCCTGACACCCACATTACTCCCTCTCCTATAATTCACTCAAAATTCAACTGCTAAGGTCATCCTTCCTCATCACTTCAGACATGTTATCCCCTCATTCCAAGGGCCTCTGCATGCCTGCTTCCTTTATCTATCTATCTATGCATCTTTTATTATAGTCCCACATTGCTGCCAGTGACACCAACTTTAACCTCACCCAATTTGTATTTTTTTCCCAAAACTGATTTTGCACTTTCTTTATGACTTTATCCATGGAATATCCCTTTTATACATCATCCTATTTCAAGCTCTCCTCATTTCTACCATGATACCAACAAGAAATTATGTTTTTAAGTAGAGAGGCGTTCATTTTAAATGACTGGTTCTCAACCAGGGGTATGCGTACCCCTTGGGGTACATCAATTCATCTAGATATTTGCCTAGTTTTACAACAGGCTACATAAAGTACTGGTGAAGTCAGTACAAACTAAAATTTCACACAATGACTTGTTTATACTGCTGTAAATACTACACACTGAAATGTAAGCACAATATTTATATTCTAATTGATTATATAATTATATAGTAAAAATGAGAAAGCAAGCAATTTTTCAGTAATAGTGTGCAGTAACACTTTTGTATTTTTATGTCTGATTTTGTAAACAAGTCATTTTTAAGTGAGGTGTAACTTGGGGAACGCAAGACAAATCAAGATTCCTGAAAGGGAAACAGTAGTCTGGAAAGGTTGAGAGCCACTGTTTTAAACAATAAATGTCAGCTACCCTCAAAGTATATTTTTTTAGACCTCTTCCACGTCCCTTGGTAGATTCATTGTTTTCTTACATAATAATGTCTTTTGGGACTGTGTTTTCATATATATTTGGAGAGAACATACTAAAATGTGGGCACCAAATGCAATTAAAAAAGAAACAAAGTTTGATTTTAAAAATATTAATATTCCAGGTTTCAGAGTAGCAGCCGTGTTAGTCTGTATTCGCAAAAAGAAAAGGAGTACTTGTGGCACCTTAGAGACCAACAAATTTATTTGAGCATAAGCTTTCGTGAGCTGCAGCTCACTTCATCGGATGCATTCAGTGGAAAATACAGTGGGGAGATTTATGTACATAGAGAACATGAAACAATGGGTGTTACCATACACACTGTAACGAGAGTGATCACTTAAGGTGAGCTATGACTAGTAGGAGACCGGGGGGGGAAAACCTTTTGTAGTGATTATCAAGGTGGGCCATTTCCAGCAGTTGACAAGAACATCTGAGGAACAGTGGGGGGTGTGGGTGGGGAATAAATATGGGGAAATAGTTTGTGTAATGACCTATCCACTCCCAGTCTCTATTCAAGCCTAAATTAATTGTATCCAGTTTGCAAATTAATTCCAATTCAGCAGTCTCTCATTGGAGTCTGTTTTTGAAGTTTTTTTGTTGAAGAATTGCCACTTTTAGGTCTGTAATCAAGTGACCAAAGAAACTGAAGTGTTCTCCGACTGGTTTTTGAACATTATAATTCTTGACGTCTGATTTGTGTCCATTTATTCTTTTACATAGAGACTGTCCAGTTTGACCAATGTACATGGCAGAGGGGAATTGCTGGCACATGATGGCATATATCACATTGGTAGATGTGCAGGTGAACGAGCCTCTGATAGTGATTAGGCCCTATGATGGTGTCCCCTGAATAGATATGCGGACACAGTTGGCAACGGGCTTTGTTGCAAGGAGAGGTTCCTGGGTTAGTGGTTCTGTTGTGTGGTGTGTGATTGCTGGTGAGTATTTGCTTCAGGTTGGGGGGCTGTCTGTAAGCAAGGACTGGCCTGTCTCCCAAGATCTGTGAGAGTGATGGGTTGTCCATCAGGATAGGTTGTAGATCCTTGGTAATGCGTTGGAGAGGTTTTAGTTGGGGGCTGAAGGTGATTGCTAGTGGCGTTCATTTGCTCCAACCCCTCAGACAGAGACAAACACCTACAAGATCTCTATCAAGAATTCTTACAACTACAATACTCACCTGATGAAGTGAAGAAACAGATTGACAGAGCCAGAAGAGTACCCAGAAGTCACTTACTACAGGACAGGCCCAACAAAGAAAACAACAGAACGCCACTAGCCATCACCTTCAGTCCCCAACTAAAACCTCTCGAACGCATCATTACACAAAGTAAAACTATTTCCCCATGTTCATTCCCCCCCCCCCCCCGCCCCCGTTCCTCAGATGTTCTTGTCAACTGCTGGAAATGGCCCACCTTGATTATCACTACAAAAGGTTTTTCCCCCCCGCTCTCCTGCTAGTCATAGCTCACCTTAAGTGATCACTCTCGTTACAGTGTGTATGGTAACACCCATTGTTTCATGTTCTCTATGTACATAAATCTCCCCACTGTATTTTCCACTGAATGCATCCGATGAAGTGAGCTGTAGCTCACAAAAGCTTATGCTCAAATAAATTTGTTGGTCTCTAAGGTGCCACAAGTACTCATTAATATTTCCAATTCTTGCTGCTCTGAGTGCTGTAAGGATCTTAATATAGCAAAAGCACTGCATAATCCACAGCAACATAGACCTAAATTCTGCAGCAAGGACATCCAGCTTCTACAATATTCCAATGGTGCAGAATAAAATGGCTGTGATGCCCTCAAGTAAGCTCAAAATTGGAGGTTTTTATCCAATTTAAAATGGAAATGAATATCAATAAAACATCATTCATGTAATCAATTATTAAGTTTGATTTATTCTGTGTGTTTTCTATGTGCCACAGATCTTTGTAGTGACAACAAAAAAAGTTTCATTGCACAAAATGTCATGGGAATTTGGAAGTTTTGGCAGCTTGGTAAGGAACTTTCAGAGCTTTTGGCACTTGGGAATATGTGGGACCTAGTTTGAGTTGGTGGGATAGGCACAACTGAAAGGGACCACTAAAACATCAGATTTAGAATGTTTTCTTGCTTTGTTACTGTTTTTTTTTTTTTAAACCATAATGGCTTATTTATTTATTTTTTAAACAAACAGATTTTGAGCTCAATTCTGTGGTAAGGACAACAATAATTTTGGATTACACAGGGCATTGATTCAACTTGTCTTCAAAGGAATGCATCTCCCTTTTTTAGGTGCCAAATTTAGAGCTAAAACATAGTTTATTATTTGCTGCTATATGATAGGTTTTTTTAAAACACTTTAAACAATCCTCCTTGAACGTTTACAATTCAAAACACTGAAGCAGGGAAATGCTGCTTTTGTGACAATTATACAGCTTTCCTGCTCATCCGGAAGCTGGCAGTTAGAGACCTCTCTTACCCTATTTTCTGTTAGTATATGAAGAACAGTGGGAAAGAAAATGTCAATGCACTTTTACAGCATTTTGTAGACAATTTTTTTAAGTGAGGCATCAATCAAAGGTGATTATTGATCATTATTTTTACTATGACTTATGTTGCTTGTTATACTATTAGATAAACTATAGAAATTTAGAAATTAATGAACAAAAAATTAATTGAATCAGGTAGATATTTCTATTATGTTTCCTGTTACACTACCTTTTCATGAGTTAAGCTAGTCAAAGATTACTGCCAAATAGTTTGGGTGGGTATTTAAAATGTAAAACTTGCTTTCAAAATTTTTGATTCTGTTAGCATGAATCTAGCTGAGATTGGTAATTCTATTTCTGATCAAGTACCCAATATTTGTCCAAGAAAAAAATTTAAATCAGATTAGCAGTCATGAATTAGCACTGATTAGACACAGCTGACAGTAGGTAATCTTCTTTAACCATCACCCTAATTCTCTCTGGCACTAGGTTTTTTTCCCTGCTTCTAATTTCATAATTAAAAACCAAATGTCATACAAAATAAAGTTATCTTTTCAATCTGAAACTCTCCTTGCTCCAGAAGTGTGTGTTGAAATGGGCCTTTGAAGAACAGTAAGACTCACTTTCCCTTGTGTCAACCTTGATTTTATCATGAAATCTAGCTCCTCTTCTACTGAATTTTCACCTAAGAAAGAATGCTCAAATGAATCTCAATTTTGGTTAAAACTAAGCTTAATTAAGGGAATCGCTGGGAACTGAATGCCTCTAATGATTATATTCTTATGAGTGCATGAGAAACAGTGAAAATGATCAAATCAATCATTTTCCACAATTTGTGTTTTCCTTCTTTACATTATCAAACTACAATAATATTCTTATTAGCGTTTTAAACTTCCTTTAGCTATATCTTGAAATTATTTGGGTCAATTTTTGTTTAAGGTCCTAACTCTGCAATACTTACTTATACAAAACTCTCAATAAAGTCTAATGTTCCTGGAAGAGAATTCTCATAAATACTTACTTTTTAAAAAACAAAAAATTGCCCTTAAATGTAAAGTCCCTTAAGTTTTAAAGTACCCTAAAAAAAACAAAAGATTTAGCATAAGCGTTCCACAAACCTATACTTCTCCAAATAAAAATGTGCCCTTTTGTAAGTTATACAGTATTAAATCTATATTTTTATTAAGAGCTCCTTTCTAAAGTTATTTGATAACAATCTGAATTATAAAATTCTAGTTTGTGCTCTACATTGTGCGTACAAGCAAGAACAAAAAAAAAATCTTTGCCATGAGTCCCATTAATGGTGGAAGATATGATAAAAAAAGCTAGTGTGCATTATGTTTTTGCTGAGCATTTACCCTTGACTATGTAAAAATAGAACATGCACATTTTGTTGGCCTGAGTGTCACGTTGCTAGTCCTGCAGCTCACTCCTGCCAATTCTGAAAATATGGTAGGCACTCTTGTTTATTGGTTATATTTTTTTCCCCACACCCCCATTTACTCTATTTTGATTCCGAGTCTCTTTTTTCTGCTATTTTTTAAATTTGAGAATTTCACTTTATTAGGTATTATACTAGAGCCTGGGGAGGTGTTTGTTCTAACTTTATGAGCAATGATCGTGCTAATCTTTCTTGAACAAATATTGTTTTTACTGCCTAAGAAAAGAAATCAATGGTTTTCTTCAAACAATTAAACAGTACACTAATTTTTTTTTTAAATAGTTGACTCCTGACGCTGAATATTCTGGCATCTCCATCTTTACCCTTCTTAGCTCACTAAGGCAAATGTCAGCTAAATCAAATCCGCAAAGTAGAAATCAAGTAATAACGGAAGCGCAAGAGACAATATGCATTTGTAAGCAGAGTATGCCTAAAGAACCTGGAAGAATATAGCAGAGCCTGTGAAAGCCACAAAAAATATGCATACCATCACATTACACAATCAAACTTTCAAAAGTAAACACACACAGGTATGCTAAGATTCAAAAATAGTAAGGTAAATACTTACCTTTCTCTTATAAAATCTGCTAGATCTTTTGTCGACAGATGTCCATGTTTCATGTTATGATAGAGGACATCAAAGCCATTGTTCCTTTCCCCCTAAAGAATAAAAAGACTTTATAGTTTAATCAAAACTATGAAGCACAACTTATTAAAACAATTATAGAACAAAGTATTGTACCTATACATTGTAATAGTTGATCAAGGAGGATGAAAGTTAAACAAGCTGGCTGTTCCTTATGCTTCAACTTCTGTCCACCAATTGCTTTCTTGATCTGCTCCAACCCAGCTTATTTCCTAACCACTCAATTTCCATTTAACCCAATAGAGAGACAAGGTAGGTGTCCTTCAGCTGTCCTTCAGAAGAGCTCCGTGTAGCTTGAAAGCTTGTCTCTTTCACCAACAGAAGTTGGTCTAATAAAAAAATATTACCTCACCCGCCTTGTATCTCTAGTAGCTTGGGACGAACACAGCTACAAAAACACTGCAAACAATTAACCCAGTAGTCACAAATGAACTCCTTGCCAAGGTATGGCCACTCTTTCATATGCACTTTTTCTATGCTATGTTGAAGACCCTCTTTTCCTTGGGCTTCTGAATCACTGTACCCCCCGCCATCCTAACCTCTCACACCTTGCAAGGTGCTCCTTCAGTACTGCATTCTTTCTCCCTGATCCTCCACCTCTGTTGTTGTTCCCAGAAAGTCTGTCCTTCATCCTCTCTTCTCTTTCCTCTATACACACTCCCTGAATCACCTAATATACTCCCATGGTGTTACTATCTTTGTGTTGATTACCTAAATGTCTCTCTCTAATCCAATCTCTCCCATTCTTTCCAGACTCATCTATCTTCCTGATTTTTCCTCCTGGATGTCTCACCACCACTTCTCAAAACAAACTTGTCAAACACTGAACACTTTCCTTCTGCAGTACCTACCCTTCCCCTCTTCTCCATCACTGTTGACCACTCCACAGTCCTCTTGGTCACTCAAACTGACTTTTCACATTCTTCTTTCCTCAAATTCAGGTCCATGCCAAATTTTGTCACTTCTCCCTCTATAATATTTGGTAAAATGGCTAAAACCATTAATCGCTCTCTTTCATCCCCTACAACCTCCCTTTGCCTATCATCAATTATATTTGCGATATTTAGATTGTAGAGCACTAAGTGACATGGACAGTTATCTTCATAATGTACCAAGCGCACTTAAAAGGTGTTAAATATAACTATTAAGCAACGAAATATAATAGCAATCTGAACTGGACCACCTTCATTCATCTACCTCAGTGATATCGAGACCTCAGGAGCTAAATTAGCTATCAACATTACCCAAAAGAGCCACAGTAGTGTGAATTCATTTTTTCATTTACTATTGTACTATATATATTTATATTTAAACACAGTGTGACAGGAAATACTTAGTGTATATTATGTTATTCTCACAGCAAAATGACTGACCAACTACAATTGATTAACAACATGGTAAAAGCATCTTGACTGGTTAATAACTTAGATGAGTTAATAATTAAATCACACTGTGTGATTAATATCATGTGCTGCAAAGAGCCGCACGAGACACATTCAAGAGCCAATCTAAGTATATCTGATCTACCTCATAGTAATTTTGGGTTTTTTTGCTTTACTGGTTCCAAACAACATTAAGAGTATTAATCTTATTTTAATTTTCAGGTTACCATTCATCACAATGTTAAAAAAAAAAGGTGAATACAAAGTTCAGCAAGTTGCAGACTGATTTAGCTGTAGTTATATGTCTGTACCAATTTAGTCTCTTTACAGGTATGTAAATGGACTGTCTTGCATACAGTTAAGCACAGTAAACTATAAATGGATTAACAAATTTTTTTTAAAGTTTAACACTGGTGTAATGTTGCTGGTGCAGTTTCCTGGAGCACATAGCTCAGAAAAAAGGAACAGAAAAATCTGATTAATAGAAAAATATAACTTGTTTGGCTAACAGATTTAAGTCTTTCCACTTTATTTGTGTAGTCTTTTTGTTTCAACTACTGGTCTAACTCGAAACTGGAAAAAGTGAAATGAGAAGTCTTGGCTCAATCAGCAGTTAAGGCCAATGTTACCAAACTCAATGCAAGAAAATTCTTTGTACTGCGTACAAAGGAACATAAGTCAGAAAATACCTTAAGATCAAAGGGACCATAATCAGCAAATCAAGGTGATCAGAAGCCAGAACCGTATTTATTTACTCTACATAGGCTATTTGCAAATGCTAACCTTAGCCAGTTCAATACCTACTCCCCTTCCAAGTTATCACACTGCTTTGCTTTGCGTATCTAAAATGTAGACCAACGTAAAGCTAAACAGTACTTGCATACTCATTCAACAATAGGTGACTACTAAACTTACTACAATTTTCGCCTGACCTAGGAACTCCCATTCCTTTGCCTCCACACTATGCAGGCAATAAGGCATTAGAAACAATTCAGACAGAACTAAACTTACTGTTTATATTTTCATGAGACAATTTAGTTTCCAAATTTGGCCACAATAACTCTTCAGAGAACAACAGAATCTACTATACATGTATTAAAGTAAACCATTAATTTTTGCAGAGGAAACATTTTTAAATGCTCCCTTTTTAAAATACTGTTCTATTTTCTTCACATTTATTTGGTCCCCACGAACTCCTCAATTCACACACTAACATATTTCTAAATATCTTGAAACGCACACCACTTTTGAACTTCTAAAATTGAAGGTATTCTCTTTAGTTTTCATAATGTGGTGGTTCTCAACCTTTTCCATACCGGAAAACCTTAATTCTCTTCACATTTAACAATACAATTTCCAATTCCACTCAAATGCAGCCTGACAAATTCTAAGTACAAAATCATAAAGTAAGAAATGTCATTCACGATCTTCTAACATAACAAAATGTAAAAATGAAGAGACTGAGTAAATGTATGTTAAGCTACATAATTGTTTAAATACATTTGCAAAAAATAAAGTGCATCTTCTTAGGTAACAAAACTTACCAAATTTAGTGTAAAGGCTATATCTCAGAGGTGGGCAAACTACGGCCCGCGGGCCACATCCGGCCCACGGACCGTCCTCCCTGGCCCTTGAGCTCCCAACCAGGGAGGCTAGCTCACAGCCTCAGCTCGCCGTGCCACCAGCACTCTGGGTGGTGGGGCTGCAAGCTCCTGCCGGACAGCACAGCTGGGAGAGCCACCCGGTGTAGTGTATTATATTGCTCCCCGTAGGAATGTGCTACCTGACTGGCAGCCGTTAGTACACTGTAAGTAGCATATTCCTACGGGGAGTAATTTAATACACTACAAGGCTGTGCCTCCCCAAACAGCCTGGCCCCTACCCCCTATCCACCTCCTCCCACTTCCCACCCCCCTCAGAAACCCCGCCACATCCAACCCCCTTGCTCCTTGTCCCCTGACCACACCCTCCTGGGACCCCCCGCCCCTAACCATCCCCCCCACTCCTTTTTCCCCTGACTGCACCTACCCCTATCCAAACCCCCACACCCTGACAGGTCCCCCGGGACTCCCACACCTATCCAACCACCCCTGTTCCCGACCACTCCCTGGAATCCCCTTCCCTTTTCCAACCCCGCCACTCCCCACCCCCTTACCATGCCGCTCAGCACACCAGGACTGACAGCCATAAGTAGTACACGGTAAGCAGCACATTCCTACGGGGAGCAATTTAATACACTACACCTGCCCTCCATACACTTTCAGAACCCTGATGTGGCCCGCAGGCCAAAAAGTTTGCCCAGCCCTGCTGTATCTGGTTGCAAATCAACATGTTTTAATGGTTATACCAACTACTGAAAATGAACCTTTCTTTAGGAAAATAACTAAAAAAATTTATCAGTGAGTAAACCCACTTTCGATTTAATTCAAGCAGTCCTGTTAAGATCCCTTCTTAGTGTAGTTTCTTTGACTAGATGATAAAACGTTCATTAGTTCTTCCATGAATCTCTCAGCTGTGCAATGGGTAAATACAGGCTTATCAGTTAGTACATGGTACACCGAAATAGCTAAAGGGTACTTTAATGAATGACACAAAGTCTCCTAATGGCTTAAAATGAAGTAGATACTACAGAAGGGACTGAATAGGAGGCGGCTGATGCTGGATCTCTTAATATTATTTGCACAAATAGAAAACTTTTTCCATTTGTGGTCATAGCAGCTACAGGTTGATTGTTACTGGAATTTAGTAAAATCTGTTGAATTCAAATCAAAACGAGACATTTCAAGGTCCCATGGTCCATGCTATCAAGAGTGTGGTTCTGGAAAGTAAATCCAACCATTCAAATGGTCAGGAAATCTGTGATTACTGAGAGACAAACACTATTTCGGATAGATGATGGTCTGTAAGTCATTTCTGTCTTGCCCAAGCTGGGGCAGTCAAAATTATTCTGGCCTTGTCCAGTCTTATTTTCTTTATAATACTTTGAACGAGTACAGATGGAGAACACCATAGAGAAAATCTATTTCCCAGTAAATGAGAAATGCATCTGATATGGACAGAATCATAGAATTATAGGACAGGAAGAGATCTTAAGAGGTCATCAAGTCCAGTCCCCTGCACTCACGACAGGGCTATTATCTAGAGTAGACCATTCCTGACAGGTGTTTGTCTAACCTGCTCTTAAAAATCTCCAATGACTGAGATTCCACAACCTCCCTAGGCAATTTATTCCAGTGCTTAACCACCCTGTCAGTTAGGAAGTTTCTCCTAATGTTCAACCTAAACCTCCCTTGCTGCAATTAAAGCCCATTGCTTTTTGTCCTATCCTCAGATGTTAAGAACAATTTTTCTCCCTCCTCCTTGTAACAACCTTTTATGTCCCCTCTCAGTCTTCTCTTCTCCAAACTAAACAAACCCAATATTTTCAATCTTCCCTCATAGGCTATGTTTTCTAGTCCTTTACTCATTTTTGTGGCTCTTCTCTGGACTTTCTCCAGTTTGTCCACATAGAATCATAGAATATCAGGGTTGGAAGGGACCTCAGGAGGTCATCTAGTCCAAGCCCCTGCTCAAAAGCAGGACCCATACCCAATTAAATCATCCCAGCCAGGGCTTTGTCAAGCCTGACCTTAAAAACTTCTAAGGAAGGAGATTCCACCACCTCCCTAGGCAACGCATTCCAGTGTTTCACCACCTTCCTAGTGAAAAAGTTTTTCCTAATATCCAACCTAAACCTCCCCCACTGCAACTTGAGACCATTACTCCTTGTCCTGTCCTCTTCCACCACTGAGAGTAGTCTAGAACCATCCTCTCTGGAACTACCTCTCAGGTAGTTGAAAGCAGCTATCAAATCCCCCCTCATTCTTCTCTTCTGCAGACTAAACAATCCCAGTTCCCTCAGCCTCTCCTCAGAAGTCATGTGTTCCAGACCCCTAATCATTTTTGTTGCCCTTCGCTGGACTCTCTCCAATTTATCCACATCCTTCTTGTAGTGTGGGGCCCAAAACTGGACACAGTACTCCAGATGAGGCCTCACCAATGTCGAATAGAGGGGGACGATCACGTCCCTCGATCTGCTCGCTATGCCCCTACTTATACATCCCAAAATGCCATTGGCCTTCTTGGCAACAAGGGCACACTGCTGGCTCATATCCAGCTTCTCATCCACTGTCACCCCTAGGTCCTTTTCCGCAGAACTGCTGCCTAGCCATTCGGTCCCTAGTCTGTAGCTGTGCATTGGGTTCTTCCGTCTTAAGTGCAGGACCCTGCACTTATCCTTATTGAACCTCATCAGATTTCTTTTGGCCCAATCCTCCAATTTGTCTAGGTCCCCCTGTATCCTATCCCTGCCCTCCAGCGTATCTACCACTCCTCCCAGTTTAGTAGCATCCGCAAATTTGCTGAGAGTGCAATCCACACCATCCTCCAGATCATTTATGAAGATATTGAACAAAACCGGCCCCAGGACCGACCCCTGGGGCACTCCACTTGACACCGGCTGCCAACTAGATATGGAGCCTTGATCACTACCCGTTGAGCCCGACAATCTAGCCAACTTTCTACCCACCTTATAGTGCATTCATCCAGCCCATACTTCCTTAACTTGCTGACAAGAATACTGTGGGAGACCATGTCAAAAGCTTTGCTAAAGTCAAGATACAATACATCCACTGCTTTCCCTTCATCCACAGAACCAGTAATCTCATCATAGAGGACGATTAGAT
This sequence comes from Caretta caretta, assembly GCF_965140235.1. Classification (NCBI taxonomy): domain Eukaryota; kingdom Metazoa; phylum Chordata; order Testudines; family Cheloniidae; genus Caretta; species Caretta caretta. The sequence goes on from NC_134210.1 coordinate 50,319,824, forward strand.
TAGTCAGGCATGACCTTCCCTTGGTGAATCCATGCTGACTGTTCCTGATCACTTTCCTCTCCTCTAAGTGCTTCAGGATTGATTCTTTGAGGACCTGCTCCATGATTTTTCCGGGGACTGAAGTGAGGCTTACTGGCCTGTAGTTCCCAGGATCCTCCTTCTTCCCTTTTTTAAAGATTGGCACTACATTAGCCTTTTTCCAGTCATCCGGGACTTCCCCCGTTCGCCACGAGTTTTCAAAGATAATGGCCAATGGCTCTGCAATCACAGCCGCCAGTTCCTTTAGCACTCTCGGATGCAACTCGTCCGGCCCCATGGACATCTTTCCTGAAATGTGGCGCCCTGAACTGGACACAATGCTCCAGTTAAGGCCTAATCAGCGTGGAGTAGAATGAAAGAATTACTTCTCGTGCCTTACTTACAAGACTTACAGAATGTTTGCTTCTGCTCTAAAACAAAATTTTGGACATTTTGAATTGCATTTCATTGCCAACAGACCTATCTGTGGACACTCCCAAAGAGGGAATATCTCATTACTACTGAGTTCTTCGAGTGACTATTTGTGCTGCTGTCTTCTGTTCCCGCTCAAAAGATCCACAGGCTGTTGACTTGCTCTATGGGATAAATGTCATGATGAATGCACCAGTTCCACAATTCCACAGCTTCCTTCCACAGCTGTCTAGAATGAGCTCCTCCTTGTTTGCAGACATAGAACATTGCCTCATTATCTGACCCACTTGTATCACTTTGTCTTGCAGATGAGGGAGAAAGAACTTGAGAGAACACAAAACTGCTCTCAATTTTAATATGTTCATATGCAGATTCTTTTCCCAGGGGTTCCAATGTCCATGAATTACCAGGTTGTTTAAGTGAGCATTCAAGGATCTAGAATGGGTGGAAGACCCTCATCCTCCGAAATATGTGGAATAGAATCCCTTTCCAAATTTTTTTTGGGGGGGGGGGGGACTTCTTCTATAGCACCTACCTCCAATAGTGAGCAGACTTCTGTTCTTAACAGATACTGGTGATAGGGATCCCTGAAGGAAGGTTTGGGAGAAAGTGGATGTCAAACTGGATGGAGAAACACCTCTGAATAACTTCCTGAATCCCTCTGTGTCTGTAATGATAGCACTCTCCAGAAGTTGAAAAAGTGGGAAAGTTGGCTTTCCAAAGGGAAGAGGGGAGCAAGGAGGTAGGTAAATGACTCATAGCTGGTTTGAGGCTCTCAAATATCTCTGCTAAGACGACGAGGACGTAGCCCAGAGGTGGGCAAACTATGGTCCGGAACCCTCCAGCCCGGCCCCTGAGCTCCTGGCCTGGGAGGCTAGCCCCCGTCCCCTCCCCCGCTGTTCCCCCTCCCGCGCAGCCTCAGCTCACTGCGCCGCTGGCACAATACTCTGGGCAGGGGGGCTGTGTGCTCCTGAGGCGGCACAGCTGCAGAGCCCCGGCCTGACCCGGTGCTCTGTGCTGCACGGCAGTGGGGCTATACCGCCACCAGCCACAGGTGCTCCAGACAGCACAGTAACAGGGCAGAGAGCGTTGGATAGAGAGCAGGGGAGTTCGAGGGGGTAGCCAGGGGGCAGAGAATGGGGGTTGAATGGGGGCAGAGGTCCTGGGAGGGCAGTCAGGAATGAGAGGAGGGGTTGGATAGAGCAGTGGGGAACAGTCAGGGGACAGGGAGTGGTGGATGGGGCAGGAGTCCCAGGGGGGCAGTCAGAGGACAGGGAACAGGGAGGGTTGGATGGGGTAGGAGTCCTGGGGGGGCTGTCAGGGGGTGAGAAGCAAGGTGGGGTCGAACAGGGGTCAGGCCTTGCCTGGCTGTTTGGGGAGGCACAGCCTCCCCTAATCGGCCCTCCATACAATTTTGGAAACCCGATGTGGTCCTCAGGCCAAAAAGTTTGCCTGCCCCTGACGTAGCCAGTTCCCCGTTTTGGGGGAGACGTAAAATTTTTCTTTTTGGCTGTTGCTGATTTAATCTTTTGGGAGCAAAACAGGCTGAAAAATAAGAAAATAGGCTGTCTGTGGGATCTGCAAGTAGGAATGCCGAATCTTCCAAGCAATTGACAGATATTGAGGGATTATAGCCATAGCTCTACTAACCTTTGGTTTTTGCATATCAGCTCTAGCACTAAAGGAATTCATCATCCTCAAATGGAAGGCATTCCACTTGGGTTCTTGCTTCAGGAGGCAGATTAGATGATCAGATCCGTGAATGGCACCTCAAGGTAATAGTTGAAGCTATCCTAAAAGCTGCATCCAAGGAGCCAAAGGAAGCTCTTAATGCATGTCTGGGCTGCTAATCAGTGCTCAGAAACAAAAGCTTTGACCAGTTTCTTTTGCTCCTCAGGTATGGATTTATCAAATATAGCCATCTTCTTCCACAGACAGTACTGGTATCTGGACACTAAAACTTGCTAATTAAATACTCTAATGCCCAGTGAAGCTGAAGAGAAGATCTTCCTTCCCTGGGCATCTAGCTTTTTAACTTGCTGTTCAATGGGGTGAAATGAGCCCATCCCTCCTCTTATTCTCTGGACAACAGCAGTGGCAGCTAGTGTGTTAGGACCAAGGTGTATACGAAACAGGAAAAACCCTCAACTGGAAACTGGTAGATCCCACTGGCCTTTTTTGGAGATCACTTGTCCAGAGGAAGGATTCAGCCACATACTAGTAGAGTAGTAGTAGCAGCTGTACCCTCAGTAGTATCACAACACCTATCAGACCTGGACCCATGTGTTAGGCACTGCACTACAACCAGCTCTGTTTGTACCCCCTTCTGTACAGGGAGAGTGATTTTACTCTTGGAAGGACACCCCAAAAAGTCAAATATGGAGTGAGATACCTCTTCCACTGACACGATAGAATTTTCAACGTGGAGGCCATTCTCTCTACCAGCCCATGGAACTGAATCACATCTTCTCATTGAGGAAGTGGCAAAGGAAACCCAAATGTTTTCATCAGATGAGGTTTGATCATCTGGCTCTAGATCCATCTTCTGGAGTCCAATAGGTCCCCTAAGGTCCTTCCTCTGACAATGTGTTCAGGGCTAATAACATGAGACAATTCTCTGGCAACTGGAGAGTCACACTGATCTGGTGCATGCAACATCCCTCAATCCATTAGAGTGGAAAGTTTCTTAAAAGTTTGTCTAGGGCAGTGATACTCAGACAGACTCCTGAGCCGCAAGTGGCTCTTTAATGTGTCTCCTGAGGCTCTTTGCAACACATGATATTAAAACACTGTGATATAATATAATAAAAGCATCCTGATTGGTTAACTAATAATAACCAATGATAAAATAATAATTCTTGGTCAGTTAGTTTGCTGTGAGAATAGTGTGTATGTATTTAAAGGATTCAGACCTTCCAGTTTCTTTTAGCAATAGGTACCACCCTCTGCTATAACGTGGAGAAGCAGTGAAATCAGATGCTGATTTCCCATCTTCCCTCCCAATCCAACACCAGCAGATATGGCTCTTTTGGGGTAGGAGGAGAGCTGTTTTTCACCTGCAACATCTCCAGGGAGGTTAGTTCCAATACTCCTCACATCATTTTGAAGGATTGCTTTGTGAATATCTCTGTAGTAAAAAGTATCTGTTGAATGGGGATTGTGTCAGTCCTCCCCAACAAGACTGCAGCTTTGTGTGTGTGAACCCTTCCACACACAATCACCACTGGTTATTCAGGACTTCTGGTATTGCTTTCTTTTCCTCCCACAGGAATTGAAGATTTTCTCTTCAGCAGCTGGGCTTAAGATTGATACTTCTCTTCTGACACTGTCATAAAGGGGGTCCTTCTCAGGAAGCTAACCTTTAGATGATATTTCATTTCAATTTCCCTTCATCAGCAAATAAACAATGTTCTCATGAAAATGAAGTAGCCCTGTCAGCAACTCTTCAGCCTGAATTCAGTTTTTCTACAACCTGTACATAACAGGAAACTGATTACAGGAACTCCCTGTTTTGTTGAACTACCGTAATACATCTTGAAATTTCCAAGAAGAAATTCTCATGTTTTATATGTAGCAAATTTGAACGTAAAGCTTATGTTTGGTATAGTAGCCAGAATTAACTTGGCACATCTGCAGCAGTACTGATTTCCTACATTTTTAATCAAGTAGTACCAAGTACAAGGACTGTCTACTTTGCACACTGTCTATTAGCATAAAACATAAATACAGACCTAGCTCCTAACATAAGTATGTGTAAAATGCATCACCTCTTAAGTTTATCCTGAATTTTCCTGCACTAGACAAGACAGATACTTATGTCTTACAGTTAATGGGAAAAGCAGCTAACACCATTATTTTATCCGCAAAACTCATCAGATGAGCTGCTAACAAACAGTAAATATGTGCAGATCCAAAGCAGCAGTCCTTTCTGTCCATGATCAAACTTTAATTGTCTTTGATTATAGAAATTTAGAACACAGATTGTCTTATCCCATCAAGGACGGGAAAGGTAAAACATCTGACAAAAGTCAATTATACTATTTTATCTAAGCTTTATTAGCTAATTGGTACCTTCTGAGTTTGTGCAGGAGTATGCTTTGCCTAGAATTATCTATCCAAAATTCAAATAGCTCCACTCCCTGACAGTAATGTGAAAAAGGAATTAGAAAAATACTCTGTTATGACACACAATTTAAATATGATTTGTTTAAGCCTAAAAAAACCAACTTATTCTCTAGGAAACAAGCAAACAGACATTCAAAAACTACAGATGGAAAAAGTCCTCTGACTTAATAGGATTTTATTTTAATCCATAAAAAGTCGAAGTCTCTTAACTTTGAATTCGTATGAAATGAAAAATGGATAATTTCCTGTTTTCAAACCATCACTCATTTTAATTGATGTGCCTTTGTACCCACACTTTTTTAACAATAAACCATTATAGAAACATTTTAATTAAGATACTTAAAGTTATAAATGAAACAGCAGCAATCATTTGGAGGTCACATACTACATTATAATGTAAATTCTGGTCCTTATGTTCTTGGTCAAAACTCCATTCATTACAAGAAGTACAACCCCATGGAGATGTTGCAAGACCCCTGACATGCCGTCCTGAATAGTGCCATGACCAGATATTTCCTTCTTTATCAACAATGAAACCGAAATTCTAGAATACTCATTCACATTCTCTCATATGTCAACCCTACAATGTATTTGAAAATGCAGTGCCTACATTACTGGTTATCTGTCAAGTTGTCTTTCTTGAATGTTTCAGTGGAATCTACTCTACAGGAGGCTACTGGTAATACTAAACAACTATGTACTGATTTTGAAAAGCTTTTCAAGCCAAAAGGTGAAGCCTGCAGAAGCCCACAAGGTGAAGTTGACCAGTTGACCCAACAGATCAAATTCAGCATCCGTGACCACACTTCCAAACTTTCAGCTCCATAAGGCACATATTATACACCAATGACAGTGTAGTTGTAGCCATGTCAGTGGCTGGATATTAGAGAAACAAGGTGGATGAGGTAATATCTTTTATTGGAACAACTTCGGTTGGAGAGACAGGAAAGCTTTCAAGCCACATAGAAAAAGAGCTTGTCTCTCTCACCAACACAGGTTGGTTCAATAAAAAAACATTACTTAACTCCTCATCACACCTATGACAGTTAGTTCACTACTTTATAAACAAAACGCTAGCCTTCTGACAAATGTTAATTATTGTGTGTTTGCAAAGGGTGAAAAAAAACAGAAACTAGAGCTGCTTCTATACACATGAGAAAAGGAACAACTAATTGTGTTCATATTAAAATTACTCTCTTCCACATTCACCACAAAACAAGACTAGAAATATCTACCTCTTTTTGTTGGGGCTCTGGTCAACTCTAAAGAGCTCATTTTTAATATTAAGTGCAAAATTCTAAAATTAAGTGCAAAGATAAAGTTGTCAGATCAAACAAACATAAAATCAGGTAATTCTAATTTACAATTGCCCCGGCACTGCTCACTCTGTCATATTCCAAAGTATGTATATTTTAAGTAATACTTTAACTGGATTATGACAAAGGCTTACATTTAACAAGTAGAAGAGGAGCAGAAAACAACACATCTGTAGCAGAGATCTCCTTCCTGGAACAACTTTAACATGAGATTTTCTGATTTTTGAGTTCTTCTCTACGGAACTTCAAATTGTGCATGCTCATGTCTGTATTTTCAAATATTCATAACTTATTTTAAAACCAATTCCTCCTCCACAAATTCAGTTAAATATGCTATTCATTAAGGTTTATTAATATACGAATGAACTAACTTATTTCACTCACACTCGTGTAAATCAGGTGACTCCCCTGAAATCAAGTGGTACAGTATTAGTGTAAAACTGGTGTAAGGAGAATCAGGCCTCAAAGTTTTAAAGTAAACTTAAAGGGGTTTTTTGTTTTAATTTGAGACACATTACGAACTCTTCCGATTGGAAGTATAGGTCCTTCTGGTAGATGATTTCCAAAAACACCAGAAACAAAGCATATTCTTGAAGATCACCATGCCTACGAGCTCCTTATCCTGTCAGCAGCCAGGCTGTTAAGGAAAGTCTCCTGGGATGGGATGGAGCAGTGCATCCCAGTCAGTATGAAGATTTGAGTCCAGATTCTCAACCTGATGGAACTGGCTTTGGCCATCTACAATGGCATTTAGAACCCTACCCAACTGGGCCAGTACAGGACTGTTAGGATTATCAAACCTGTGTTGCTCCTGAGCTCCAAGACAACTGCAAGAGCCTACTTCTAAAGTGGATAGATATATCTTGCTACTGGAGCTTTTTCTCAGTGCTGTATGAAAACGAGTAGCTTTCTATTCCGGAACATTCACTGGAAGAACTGATTGAAAACTCCTAATCCTGCAACCACTCCTATATATGCAAGGCTTTCTGGCCTTGAAGGGATCTAACGTTTTATACTCCTTACTGTTTTATATAAACAGTGGCCCAACAGTACTTCTCAACCACACCACTTTTCGGGATAATAGTAATCTGAAAGAACTGAATGCATCCAGGACTACCCTCCCGTCCAAAACATTCTGTAATTGTTTTTCCTGAATACACCAAGTCCTTTGATGTGGAGCCTCCAAGCACAGGCTCCCTTTCCCTGATACCACATTTGTGGTTGCTACAGTTTGGACAAGAGAAATATGGAAGCCCATTCCTAAATGCTGATTGAGTTGATTACCATCTGTTATCTGCATGGGATGTAAGAGCCCAAATTTCTTGCTTCCACTGGGATCTCAGGGTCAAATAAGGTTGCCTTGTACAGCGACGTGCCATATGTTTTAAAAAATTAATTTGCGGATATCAGTAGCAACATTCATAGTATTGTTCTAATTGTCATTAGTTGTTTCTTGCATATCAGTCTGGCAGCAAAAATATCTTTGATCCAGCGATTTGGCACAATCAAATTTTTGAATTACTCCGCTCCAGCACCAATACTGACTGCTCCAGCTCTGCTCTCACTGTGCGCCGACTCCAATTAATTTTTAACTAAATAAAAAAGTGCACACTGTAATTTTGAAAACACATTTTTATTCAGACTTTTAAAACAATTTAAATATCAACAGTGATACAAACTAGAATCATTCATAATTCATTCTGAAAAATTATTGCAGCAATCAAGTCATCTTTCATAGCCTGCTGCAAATCATTTAAAATTTATTTTAAAGCCGAAAACAGTCGCTCTACATTAGCTTGAGTTGTTGGCATGCTCAAAGCAATTCTACAGGCAGCCTGAATGCGGTGTGGGTAGCTGTGAATGGCCTCAAAAACAGACAACTTTTAGCCTACCAATAGGCTCCATCGCCTCACAATCTTCCCGAAAGTTTCTCTTGAATAATGCTTCATTACAATTATGAATCGCAGAAACTCGTCTGCATCTTTCTTGTTTATCCAATTCCTTTTCGAAGGCATCATCTTCTGAAGAATTGGTGCTTGAATTATCTCCATTTCCCTGTGATGGCTGAAGACGTCTCAGGGATGGATGCTCGAACAAGGTCAGAGTAGAGACGGAAGTTTGAGAACAGCCTGCTATTTCTGAAGGATATGAACTTTCCGAAACCGCAAATTCGATTTTTGATGACCCCTTTTGTTGTGTTTCATTTTCTTCAACCTCTTTCGCCGAGTTCAAATGAAGCAATAGATTTTGTTTTTCGAGTCGTCGAGCAATATCAAGGAGCCCTTCCTTTGCCTTTGGTATTTCCCTTGAGGTAAGAAGAATCCAATACCGGGGGTCAACATAAACTCCAGCAAGGAAATTAATATTGTCAAAAAGCTTCTCTTCGCGTTTCTGCATGAAGGATAGAATTCCTTCTACAATTTGTCCACCATTTTCTTGCAAGAATTTTGACAGTTTTTGCCATTCCTTCATTAAAACTACCAGGGTTACATCGACAGCTTGAAGATTCACGGTTGTTTGGTTTGGCTTTGCCAAGAGGTCTCGCAAGTTCTTCACTTTGTCCCATTCAGCTTTTGTTAACTTGAGTTCTCTTGTTCCAGCAGCAGCCACTTGTTCACAGTAAGATTGAAAAACGAGAAGCCAATCAATCATTGCAAATGTTGAACCCCAGCGAGTCACAGTATCCAATGATTGAGTTACCTCATGCAGATCAAGCAGAACACTTCGAATACTTGGGGTTTGTAGTTTGACAACGACTTGTCGAATTTTTGCCAGAAATTTCTTGGCATGTTCTTTGTTCAGTCCATTCCAGATTGCCAACTGAAGAGCATGAATACCACACCTCATCAGTTGGACTTCTGAGTTGTCCTCATGAAGCCATGTTGGAAGTATGAGGCTAGAGTCATTAACCCATTGCGCAGCAGCATCCATGTTGAGTTTGATTTCATCCATTCCTTTAGTTTCCTCATCAGGCAAAATAGCTTCAGTTCTGTCCACATTCCTGTTCTCAGAGGTAGAAATGGTTTCATTGTCCTTGCTGAAATTTTTGACGGCACACGTCACATTTGCTGCATTGTCAACGCAGATGCTCAGCACTTGCATTTCACTGATCCCAAATTTTTCTAGAATAGCTTTTACTTGACTTTTCACGTATGAAGAATTGAGATGCCCTTCAGCGTCAATTATGTCCAAGGTTTTTACCACAGCTTTATCTTTTCCTTCTTCATAGTACTGAGCATTGATTGCAAGGAAATCTTGTTTCCATGGGTTGCCACATCCATTTCCAGGTAGCACAAAATTTTTGCTCCAAAGCTTTCTTGAGCTCTTCGCGACCAGACTCAGCTGTGCTGACAACTAAATGACGAACCGCATCGTGCCCCGTCAAAACACCAAGCTACCGACCCATTTCACCTGCAATTTTTTGGAATCCTTTGTTTTTTAGCCTGAAAGTAGTGAGCAGTGTTGAACTCAAGCAAACTATTTCCTTCAGCCCTTCATGGAAAGTATTGGCATCCCTGGTGACTGTAACCTTTGAGGACTTCAAATAGGAGTCAAGTTTTGTTTGCTCAGTTTTGGGTTTCTTTTCAGATGAAGCTCTGCAAAAAAATCTTTTCTCCGGGAGTTTTCAACGCGCCAGATGAACATCATTTAGCTTTCTGTTTTGCCTCATCTTCCTGGTCCTTTTTTGTAACCAGAGCACCGCATAGTTTTCAGGATGATTACGTTTTACATACCGCCAAAGGCTGAAACTTTTCACAGCACTTGCTTCACTTGTCTTGAAGCTACATGGTTTGAGCTCGCCATTCATTTCCCTTTCCACCTTGCACATTGCCGATTACTTCTTTGCTTTTCCCAAAAACCCAAACTTGGGCTTTTCAAATTCAAAAGTAAAGATGTCGTTGAGATCCTTTTCCGTAGATCCGCTATCACTCATGGGGGGCAGATTTGATTTTTTTTGTGGAAGTCATGGCCAAATCTTCTTGTGCTGCTACCGCATCCAAATCTTTCTTGTTATGATCTTCGAAAAGCAATGAACAAAAACATTATTTTTTTTATAATGTATCCGCTTGTGATACCTTAACTACTTAAGGTACTTCGAATTTATTTTGGATTTTCTGGACAAAACTGATCGCATTTTCTTTTTACACAAAATTACTATTAAAGTATATTTTAATATTTTAACATCTTTTTTACAGTTTTAATGAAGTAAGAAGTATTTTTAATATACATAATTTAGTTTATCTTATGAAATTTTGCAGTAAAAATATTCAAAATATTTTCCAAGTTTTTAATTAATATCTCAAAAACACTTTAATATAGATATACCAATGAAATTTGGTATGTGTCGTAGCTTTAGTATGTGCTATCACTGTTCTACAACATTAATTGTTGGGAAATAACGAGGCTACACATTACAAGGTTAAAATAAACTTTAATGGGAAAGCGGATTCAAACTGCAATCAGAGTCCTTTTAGTAAAGAGAGCATATTTTTGGAAATATGTTTTTCCTTCATCAGCCTGAATAGATTATACAACAGGTTCTCTCTTGTATTATCTATTCAGGCTGATGAAGGAAAAACATATTTCCGAAAATTTGCTCTCTTTACTAAAAGGACTGTGCTTGCAATTTGAACCTGCTTTCCCGTTAAAGTTTATTTCCAAAGTTCTATCACTCAACACCATTCAAATAAAATTATTTAAACTACAGGTGTCGTGAAGTGGGGGGACTGGGCCAATTTTATTTTATATTTTTTAAATCTTCGACTGTTTAATAGATACGACCCTGGAATATGATTTAATGCTAAATCATGCATTAAAATGGCACGCAATTTATTTTGTACAATTAACAGTTTCCAAGAAAACTCTTTAAAAATTTTAATCTGCTTAGATACTTAGAATGATACAAACAATTTTACTTATTTTTCAACTTTGGAACCATAAATTTTAAATGTAATAATAAATAACCAAAAATTAACAACTTATTATGGAACATAATATTACCGCTCGTAGCCAGGCGCAGTTGACAACAAGCCTTCCTTGAAATATGAAATAAAAATTACCATAGTTCGGGACGCCTCTGGTTTAAATAATTTTGGATAATGTAATGTGGTAGCATATACTAACGCTAAGACACAGACATAATTACTTCATATTAAAGTGTTTTTGAGGTATTAATCAGAAATTAACTTTTCATCACCTTGAAGGGATTGTAGCTCCCTTAGGAAGAATTTATGACGCGTGTTCACAGAAACTTTTTCTTAAAATGACTTAAGCATTCACCCCCAAAGATGTGTTGGACATTTTCCAATTATCTGGATATATCACAAAAATCACTCCTAATTTATGCAAAAATGTTTACTGTATATTTATATACCTGCTGACCGCAACTTTTTCAGTAAATTTAAAATTACAAACAATGCTACCGAACACCATTAAACAGATGACTTAAATTAAGTCTGCCAGAGTGATACGGGAGCATGTACAAACGAACTGGTAACAGGAGCCCGTGTGAGACATGAGCTTAAGTGGTTAATATCTCTTGCGATATCTTAATATATCAATAAACAAACTTTTTTTTGCAATATACCTGTTTGTGATATGTTAAATGTTGCGTCTTACGTCACACTTTTCCGTAATCACAGCACTCAGTGTGTCTCGTTGATCAACCCTTACAAAAGAAGTATCAACACATACTAATCTATCTAACTAATCTATGCAAGTACGTAATTGCCTAACCTTGGCGCAAAGGTGGGAGCAGTCTGCAGTGTTGCCGGATGTCTGATAATTATCTGATTCTTTAATAAAACCTATCTATATTAAATCTTGATTTCGGCCAAAATGAGAATAACTGTGACATATTACGTAAAGTGGTAAAGTAAATGTTAATATCAATTGTTATACAATCTGAAACTTTTTGGCACCTTTAGGACTTTCTTGCTAAATACCATTCATTTTGGATTGAAAATGAAAAAAAAAAAAAAACTGGAGCAGTCAAGATTTTTTGTGCTCCGGCTCCGCTCCAGCTCCAGGCAAAAACCTGCAGTTCCACTGCTCCACACTCCAGCTCCGGGCTCTGCTCCAAAGCTCTGCTTTGATCATATCCTGGGACAGGAAGGTTTTGCATTGAGAGCAGTGTTTAGTAGGCTCATATATTCTCCAACTGTGCGCTGAGAAAAAGTTGGCCCTTTAAGTACACCTCTACCCTGACAGAACGCGGTCCTCGGGAGACAAAAAATCTCACCGTGTTATAGGTGAGACCACATTATAGCGAACATGCTTTTCCCTCCCCCCGGTTCCTTGTCCGCCCCCTCCAGAGACCCCCATTCCTAATCACCCTCAGGATCCCCACCCTATACCCAACCCCCCTGCTACCTGTCCCCTGACTGCTCCGACCCCTATGCACACCACCCTCCCACTTACAGGCACTCACCAGCAGCAGCGGGAAGTGGAGCAAAAGGGCCCCAGCCCACTCCACTCCGCCACCTCCCAGCCGCGGCGCTCCGCTTCCCACCGCTGGTGAGTGCGGGGAGGTTGGGAAAGGGCTCACTCTAAAAGAGGCAAAGATACACTTGCTCCCAGAGTGATCTTTGACATTTTCATGGACCAGATACGGATTCAGGATGAGTCAGTACCCTCATCTTTTGTTCATCAGGAAGTATCTGGAATAAAATTATTGTCATGCTGTCTGGAGTGGCTCACCACTGTGAGTGCCTATCTCAGGGCAGACCTTCAGAAAACAGGGGCAGACACCCCAAACTGGTGGTATATTCTATAATTAGATTTCACGAAGCCAGTAACAAATGTGAACTCATGGATCATTATACCAGTCTTGCCATGGAGTCACAGACAGTCCCCTTAGCCTCTCCAGTCTATCCTGAAACCCAGACAAACAACCTTGTGATACAAGGTTATTAAAACCAAAACACACATCAGTTTTCTCCCAGTCCCGAGAGACCAGTCACTCACCCCAGATCAATTGGTACTCCAGACTTTACACAAAATGCAACGTTGGCAGCCAATTCTATAGTAAACTAAGTATAGCTTATTAGCTACAAAAAAAAAAAAAAAAAGAAAGTTATTGAGAGGTGAAAGCAGGTAAAATATTACAACCGGTAAACCAGAGTTTGTAACTCCAAATGGTGGCAGTGATGTAATAGACTGCCAATTTCCCAAAAGTCTTTCAGGCTGCTCAGAATAACTGTGGGGATCTGCAGCCTCGTGTTCAGTTATTCTTCCCTTTTAGAATCCAAACAGTCCAGAGATAGAGTATCTGTCTTTGAATCCATATTTATATCTTCTTCTCACAGAAAACAAACTAACCGTCTCTTTAACCATGTGGAATTTTCTTTTCCTTGACCTCAAATATCACACACAATGATCAGTTACTTTGAAAGCAGTATTTTCTGTTAAAGTCCTTAAGTCCTTCATTAGCATTTCACAAGATTTCTTTGATGGGCAACGTAGTTACAGGGTTTTACACAAATGTAAATGTTTGCTGCTACACTGTAACAGGAATAGATAAGTGAGAACAATACAAGTAATGACCCACTAGTTTTTAAGGATGTTTAAACATCTAAATATGAACTTACTTTGATCCATCCTAATAGCAAGTAAATCATCCTGAACATACTCTTACATCTAACATTCACTTTTGATCTATACTAACAGACTAGTGAACTGGCCTAGGACAATGATCCGATCTCGTTTGCCAGCACCACAACCCTCTTTTCTTCTTATCCACTGACATCGTTTGATGGCTCTTTGCAGCATGGATTGGATTTAAATCAAATTTAAGGAAGACTCGATTTAATCATGGATTTCTACATAAAAGTGCATTCTTGTTGGTTGTTATAACCTTAATACACATCTATCTCTGAGTTGTGAAGAATGTAGGTTTCATTTTTAGAATATATGCATACACTATACTATATATACACACACTATACATTTTTAAACAGTGATTTATTTTGAAAACTTTTCAGATTAGTTTCACAGCTATATCAGAAAATGAATGATTGTTTGGTTATTTCATTTACCAAAGGTAACTGAAGCAGATATTTATGCAATCATTGGGAGATGAACTATCTCAAATTCAACAGGTTAATCATTCATATTTGGAGGATTTTTTTGCCAGGTTGTATTAGGAGGAGAACATCACCAGACAGATATTTAAATTGTTTTATTTAACTAAAACAACAACACTATGTATTCTGGACTTTTTTCTTCAACAGCAAACATATAATACTTTAACAAAACAAGCATATGTCCCTCGCTTCTCACATTTATCTCCAGACTTCTTCTCCTTGTCCAGATCTATTCCGCGCCCAACAATCTTCTATTCATTGAACTTTTTGAAACTTTGCACTTTTAGAGAGAGGTAAGTGATTGACTCTGCGTACACAAATTTGCAAAGGGACAATAGGATTGAGGTCTGTTATTTCTCACCTCTATATATTTATTTATTTTAAAACATTTTTGCTATTAACAAGCATGTTATCCCTGGAGACACAAATCCACAGTTTGAGAACTGCAAAACTAAGCATCTCTGATGGTATCTTCTAGACTGAGTGCTGAGCCCCATTGGGTAATGTGGCAGGGTCAGGCCAGATGGCTGCGGGAGAGTGATAGAAGGCAGATATGTTAGCCCCAGGTTAAGTAGGTCCCTTTTCCCTGGGTAAGGTAACAGGGAAGGTTCCAGAACAATCAGGAACCTTCTGGAAACAATTAAGACAGACAGGCTGATTAGAACACCTGCAGCCAATCAAGAAGCTGCTAGAATCAATTAAGGCAGGCTAATCAGGGCACCTGGGTTTAAAAAGGAGCTCACTTCAGTATGTGGTGTGCATGTGAGGAGCTGGGAGCAAGACGGACTAGGAGCTGAGAGTGAGAATGCGGACTGTTGGAGGACTGAGGCGTATAAGCATTATCAGATTCCAGGAGTAAGGTCCTATGGTGAGGATAAAGAAGGGGTTGGGAAGAGGCCATGGGGAAGTAGCTCAGGGAGTCGTAGCTGTTGCACAGCTGTTCTAGGAGGCACTCTCGACAACTGCATTCCACAGGGCCCTGAGCTGGAACCCGGAGTAGAGGGCGGGTCCGGGTTCCCCCCAAATCTCCCAACTCCTAGTCAGACACAGGAGAAGTTGACCTGGACTGTGGGTTCACGAAAACAGCCAAACTGAGGGCTGCTGTAAATCTCCGAGGCGAGCAAATCTGCCAATAAGTGCAAGACCCACCAAGGTAGAGGAGGAACTTTGTCACAGTAAATAGAAACCTAAATAATCTATACAGCACCCTGTGGAACCCCATAACAGTGGGTCCTTAATTCATGAACTATTGGAACTCATTTACAAAACTTTTCTTAAACATTACATGACTACACTGTCTCATACTATAGAAATTAGAATGTATAATTCCTATTCCATGATGAGATATGTTTGAGCTACAATGTATCTTAATTAAAACTATCTTTAGATAGGTTTTTTCCTCAACAAGCATTTTATCAAAAAAATCCCATTTAAATAAAAAAATCCTATTTTTTTTATTTAAAAAAAATTCATCGATTTTTATCCACCCTGGCTCTTTGTCAGGAGCAACTGGATTTCCTGCAGCACCAAGTCTTAACACGACGGAATAGGAATGGGGAAAAGGGTGTAATGTGAAAAATGTTGAAAACATAAACCAAAACCCAACCCTTGATATTGTAGCCTCAAAACAAACACTCAGGACTCAGTGACCTAGGACCATAGACTAAAAGGTCTGACGGAAAGATCCTGACAGAGTGATGGTTAGTGGCAAACCAGCAAAACTTTTTGAAGCCTTTCAAAACCCTTTGGACTTTGGTGTTTATTGAAAGAGAATTTAGGACCTGTCAATTCGTGGTGGCCTTGAGGCTAAACACCCAGTGCATGGAGTTGCTGATCTCTATTAAAAACAGTCACTGGCTCAGGACTCCGAGCTGCTGCAGTCTGAATGGTGAGTGTCTGAGTGCCTTTCTTAAAGAGACAGTGCACTGTTTGAGATTTCCTCAGCAGCCAGCTCACACCTGTCTCTCCCCCCGCCCCCGACTCCCCTTGCACCCCATCTCTGCAGAGCGGGGGAAGGGAGACAACAGGGCTCAGGAGAGCTTTCATTGACTGTTTTAAAGAGACAGCGCATGGCTTTCTCCAGCAGCCAGCACACACACAGAGTCTGTCTGTCTCTCTCTCTCTCTCTCACACACACACAGTTTGTGTCTCACTCACCTCCCAACACATTTGTATTGTTGTTACTTTTGCATACTTCCTGCAATGCACATATATTCTCTGTAATTTTATTCTTTCAAAGTGTTACTTTAGTGTTTTGACTGGTCTATGCATTTCATAATTTTTATTTCTCTTACACTTAAATTCTTTGATTAGTGAGTTCTAAAATGCCTAACCTGTCCTGGCTGGAGTAATTATCCCTATGGTAACTTTTAAAAAAAAAAATTATATCTAGGTTTTTTGTTTCTACTGGTGGAGCATATTGGCACATACCTCGGTGCACATAACAAAATTTATTCCGTACATGGATGGAAAAAACTAGAAGAAACATTGGAAGCAACCATAAGATATGGTGAGGAAGATTTCTTCACCTTTGATTTAGGGTGTGTATTTTCTCTTCCTGACTCATTTTGGCAATTTGGGGGTTGTGTTGGATCAGATTCCTCAGCTGCTGTGAAACTATTCTAATAGCAGCAATGTCTGGGAACTTAGTATGCAACATGACAGGTTTCAGAGTAACAGCCGTGTTAGTCTGTATTCGCAAAAAGAAAAGGAGTACTTGTGGCACCTTAGAGACTAACCAATTTATTTGAGCATGAGCTTTCGTGAGCTACAGCTCACTTCATCAGATGCATACCGTGGAAACTGCAGCAGACTTTATATATATACAGAGAATATGAAACAATACCTCCTCCCACCTCACTGTCCTGCTGGTAATAGCTTATCTAAAGTGATCATCAGGTGGGCCATTTCCAGCACAAATCCAGTTTTCTCACCCTCCACCCCCCCACACAAATTCACTCTCCTGCTGGTGCTAGCCCATCCAAAGTGACAACTCTTTACATAATCAAGTCGGGCTATTTCCTGCATAAATCCAGGTTCTCTCACATCCCCCCCACCCCCATACACACACAAACTCACTCTCCTGCTGGTAATAGCTCATCTAAACTGACCACTCTCTAAGTTTAAATCCAAGTTAAACCAGAACATCTGGGGGGGGGAGTAGGAAAAAACAAGAGGAAACAGGCTATCTGATGAAGTGAGCTGTAGCTCACGAAAGCTCATGCTCAAATAAATTGGTTAGTCTCTAAGGTGCCACAAGTACTCCTTTTCTTTTTGCGAATACAGACTAACACGGCTGTTACTCTGAAACCTGTCATTATGCAAGGCACTGCATTTAGCCGTATGGAGTGGAAATCTATCAACTGCATGAAAAAACTTGTACAGATACAGACAGACATCATCTTCCTTTCCAAATGCAAACAGATGGACATCGTACCAAAAGGACTGAAGGTAAAAAATCCATTACAATCTACATACCACACAGACTATGCTGACAGCTTGTGCCACACACTCTCAAAGAAACTGCGGAATCACCTGATCAAGATCCTCTACAGCAAACAGGGAGAGATTAAGAATGAGCTCTCAAAAATGGATACTCTCATAAAAAACCAACCTTCCACACAAACTTCCTCGTGGCTGGATTTTACTAAAACTAGACAAGCCATTTACAACGCACACTTTGCTTCTCTACAAAAGAAAAAGGACACTAAACTTTCTAAACTACTACATGCTACAAGGGGCCACAGCAATGGTTCCCTCAACCCACCTAGCAATATTGTTAACCTATCCAACTATACTCTCAGCCCAGCAGAAGCAGCTGTTCTATCTCGGGGCCTCTCCTTCTGCCCCTCCACCCCCACGAACGTGATACAGTTCTGTGGTGACCCAGAATCCTATTTTCGACGTCTCCGACTCAAGGAACATTTCCAAAATACCTCTGAACAACATACTAATCCACAGAGGTCTCCCTGCCAACACTACAGAAAGAGGGATTCTAGATGGACTCCTCCTGAAGGTCGAAACAGCAGACTGGACTTCTACATAGAGTGCTTCCGCCGACGTGCACGGGCTGAAATTGTGGAAAAGCAGCATCACTTGCCCCATAACCTCAGCCATGCGGAACGCAATGCCATCCACAGCCTCAGAAACAACTCTGACATCATAATCAAAAAGGCTGACAAAGGAGGTGCTGTTGTCATCATGAATAGGTCGGAATATGAACAAGAGGCTGCTCGGCAGCTCTCCAACACGAGTTTCTACACGCCATTACCCTATGATCCCACTGAGAGTTACCAAAAGCAACTACAGCATTTGCTCAAGAAACTTCCTGAAAAAGCACAAGATCAAATCCGCACAGACACACCCCTGGAACCCCGACCTGGGATATTCTATCTACTACCCAAGATCCATAAACCTGGAAATCCTGGGCGCCCCATCATCTCAGGCATTGGCACCCTGACAGCAGGATTGTCTGGCTATGTAGACTCCCCCCTCAGGCCCTACGCTACCAGCACTCCCAGCTACCTTCGAGACACCACTGACTTCCTGAGGAAACTTCAATCCATCGGTGATCTTCCTGATAACACCATCCTGGCTACTATGGATGTAGAAGCCCTCTACACCAACATTCCACACAAAGATGGACTACAAGCCGTCAAGAACACTATCCCCGATAATGTCACGGCTAACCTGGTGGCTGAACTTTGTGACTTTGTCCTTACCCATAACTATTTCACATTTGGGGACAATGTATACCTTCAGATCAGCGGCACTGCTATGGGTACCCGCATGGCCCCACAGTATGCCAACATTTTTATGGCTGATTTAGAACAACGCTTCCTCAGCTCTCGTCCCCTAAAGCCCCTACTCTACTTGCGCTATATTGATGACATCTTCAACATCTGGACCCATGGAAAAGAAGCCCTTGAGGAATTCCACCATGATTTCAACAATTTCCATCCCACCACCAACCTCAGCCTGGTCCAGTCCACACAAGAGATCCACTTCCTGGACACTACAGTGCTAATAAACAATGGCCACATAAACACCACCCTATACCGGAAACCTACTGACCACTATTCCTACCTGTATGCCTCCAGCTTTCACCCTGACCACACCACACGATCCATCGTCTACAGTCAAGCTCTGCAATACAACCGCATTTGCTCCAACCCCTCAGACAGAGACAAACACCTACAAGATCTCTGTCAAGCTTTCTTACAACTACAATACCCACCTGCAGAAGTAAAGAAACAGATTGATAGAGCCAGAAGAGTTCCCAGAAGTTACCTACTACAGGACAGGCCTAACAAAGAAAATAACAGAACGCCACTAGCCGTCACCTTCAGCCCCCAACTAAAACCCCTCCAACGCATTATTAAGGATCTACAACCTATCCTAAAGGATGACCCAACACTCTCACAAGTCTTGGGAGACAGGCCAGTCCTTGCCTACAGACAGCCCCGCAACCTGAAGCAAATACTCACCAACAACCACATACCACACAACAGAACCACTAACCCAGGAACTTATCCTTGCAACAAAGCCCGTTGCCAATTGTGCCCACATATCTATTCAGGGGACACCATCACAGGGCCTAATAACATCAGCCACACTATCAGAAGCTCGTTCACCTGCACATCCACCAATGTGATATATGCCATCATGTGCCAGCAATGCCCCTCTGCCATGTACATTGGTCAAACTGGACAGTCTCTACGTAAAAGAATAAATGGACACAAATCAGATGTCAAGAATTATAACATTCATAAACCAGTCGGAGAACACTTCAATCTCTCTGGTCACGCAATCACAGACATGAAGGTCGCTATTTTAAAACAAAAAAACTTCAAATCCAGACTCCAGCGAGAAACTGCTGAATTGGAATTCATTTGCAAATTGGATACTATTAATTTAGGCTTAAATAGAGACTGGGAGTGGCTAAGTCATTATGCAAGGTAGCCTGTTTCCTCTTGTTTTTTCCTACCCCCCCCCCCCAGATGTTCTGGTTTAACTTGGATTTAAACTTGGAGAGTGGTCAGTTTGGATGAGCTATTACCAGCAGGAGAGTGAGTTTGTGTGTGTATGGGGGTGGGGGGGATGTGAGAAAACCTGGATTTATGCAGGAAATAGCCCGACTTGATTATGTAAAGAGTTGTCACTTTGGATGGGCTAGCACCAGCAGGAGAGTGAATTTGTGTGGGGGGGTGGAGGGTGAGAAAACCTGGATTTGTGCTGGAAATGGCCCACCTGATGATCACTTTAGATAAGCTATTACCAGCAGGACAGTCGGGTGGGAGGAGGTATTGTTTCATATTCTCTGTGTATATATAAAGTCTGCTGCAGTTTCCACGGTATGCATCTGATGAAGTGAGCTGTAGCTCACGAAAGCTCATGCTCAAATAAATTGGTTAGTCTCTAAGGTGCCACAAGTACTCCTTTTCAGTATGCGACAGTGAATGTTTCTCTCACTCTGGTGATTCAGCCAGTACTTTTTCCTTGTGCTTCATGAAGTAATCTACCCTTGGAACAGCTGACAGATAGCTAAATGTTTGCAGTAGTTAGCTACCTTACAAGACTTCGGCTGAAGGGTCTTCTTAGAAATTACATTAGATGTTATTGCAGTAGACGAAAAGATTAACGGCCTAATCCTACAAGAATTCTCATTAATTCCAATGCAAGCTCTGTATGCAGAAGAGTTGTAGCACCTGGACGTGAACAAGTCTGAGATAGATGCATGGATATAAAATGAATCATCAATGATTTCCAAACTGATTAAATTGCAATATATCTATATTTTCTACAGTTTTAATTGGATAACATGCTCTTCACCCCTTGTCCTGAACAGCTAGATAAGACTGCTGTACATACTTAAATAGCTGCCACATTTCACAGGTGATTTCATTGCAATGGTGAATGTGACATGATGCCTGTATTTGCAGAAAGTTTTGAGATCCCCTGAAAAAAGGATATCCTGCTATATATATTTTTAAATGTTAGTTATCAGTGGCTGCCATCCAAGCATATTGTCTCTGCAGTGCCATTGAAAATTCTGACCCCAAAATTCCCTCTTCCATTCCCAAGAATCCTAAGGAGGACTCCGCTCCCACACCAGCATCAACTTCCCTGACTCCATGATCAGCTTCAACAATGGAATCCTACACATGACCATACACAAGAAACCCACAGATCACCACACTTACCTTCACGGATCCAGTAACCACCCCAAATACAACCAGGCTTACAGATACCACAGAATATACTCTGAAAAGAAAATCCAGGATATACATCTTAACATACTTTAAAAAGTCTTCACCAAATAAGGACACTCCAGAGAAGTAGATCACATCATGGAATGGGCCACCCAAATATCCCAGGGGAACCTGCTTCAATACAGGGTGGGAAGCACCAGGCACACAGTTCTAGTTGTCACATACCTACCCACACTGGAAAATATGAAGAGCATCATCAAGCAATTACAACCTATACCCAATAGGAACCACATCCTGAGAGAAATCTTTCCCTAACCCCCTCTTCTAGCCTTCAAACAATGCCCCCACCTAACCAAGCTCATCATCACAAACAAGCTCCACACAGTGAGGGCACACCAACTCAAAGCAACACCAGATCCTGTCATAACAGATGCAAAACCTGCAAACACATCTCTATTGCCATGATGATCAATAGGCTCCATAACACACCTTTCAAGATCCATGGGTACTACACATACCTAGCACAACATTTGGTATACCTCATCCAGTGTGCTAAATGACCTAACCACAACTATGTGGGTGAAACAAGGCAATCACCACACTCCCAAATGAACTTACTCAGAAAAGACAAAAATACCCATGAGCAAACACTTTTCACAGAATGATCACTCCACATCTGACCTCTCAATCCTGCAGAACACCTTCAAACGACAAGCCCGGGAGCTTAAATTCATAACTTTGCTAGACACTAAAAATCATGAACTCAGTAAAAAACATTGGATTTATGGCTCATTACAGCAATCTGTAATCTACTAACCCTCCTTTGTCCTACGACTGCAGAGGTGTTAACTGCCCACTTCACACTGAATGGTCTCTTACAATGTCATAACTCCTTATGCTTAGTAATCTGTTCCATCTTGAAGTTAGCTGTGACACTCAGAGTACCTTTCCCAGACCTCAAGAAGATCTCTATATAAACTCAAAAGCTTTTCTGTTTCACCAGCTCATGTTGGTCCAATAAAAAGATTATCTCACCCACCTTGTCTCCATACCAATGAGGAAGGACAATGAGGGCTGTACATTTGTGGAAAAATATAGTCAAAGAACAAGTAATATTTTTTTCACCTTTGAGAAATTTCTCAGCAACCCTGAAGAAGCAAGAAAAATGCTTAACCAGTCATATCCTCGTCCCCCGTCCCCCCCGACAACCTCATCGACACCCCATTCAGGCGGCATGCCTGACAGTCTGAAAACCAGCAGTTTGGTCCAAGTGTTCTCCAACTATAAATTTTGAGTCAACATCTAAAAAGAGATCATTTTATGGCCCATGATCCCTTCCCAACATTTCAGTCTCTGCTAGTCTGCACTTGAAATATTTTATTCTGCAGATGACAGTCTGAGAACCACAATTCTAGTCAAATTAATACCACATGGAATATGTACCAGTTATTTAAATACTGAAAAACACTTATTCACTGAACATATTCTTTTTTCTTCCTCAGCTCCTAAACTTCAGCTACTCAGTACCTAGCTTCTTCATGAAACATTTTAATAAGTTTGGATGGAGTTTCCAATGGACCTCTTCTAGAAAAGTAGCAAGACAACATCCAGTCATTATTTAGAGTAAGGGAGCAATTGTTTCTCTACTGCATCAGTATCAAAACGCATTAAGTAACAAATTACAATTTATTTTTACAATGCGAACACTTTTCATAAGAATTTTATTTCACCGATATCTCTGCTTTAAGTCAGCATACATTGTATATAACAGTAGGTACCCATTGTTCTGTGACAACATCCTAATTAGGAGTGTTGAGAATGTCCAGTCAAGTGATTTGAATGCTGGGAACGCTACCTCATAACAATGAATTCAAAAATCATTTATAATCGACACCACACTTGTCTTGCATTTTTACCCTACAACAACAAAAACCTGTATGAAAAACTCGTTTTAAAGCAATATATCCTTTTTTTCTGTTACTGTACTGCATTTTAAAATATTCCCATAGAATACAAACGCTAAAAGATTATCTAGTTTTCACTTTTTCCTCCCCTCAAAAAAAAAAATGCCCTCTGTTCAAATTCTAAATGTTGCCACTTTTAATGGTAACCTATTATTTAAAAAATTTCTTAATCTTCGCCACTGAAAAGAAAACAATATATTTTAAATACATTTGTTTTGTTTACATCAGTACATTACTGAATCATTTTCTCAAAAAAGTCCTTAAAAGTAGCAGCCTAGCGTACTGGAGACAGAATTACATAAATAGGGTGTTTACATGTGTCACTTCCCTATTCTGAATGGAATCAGACCAGACCATCAGGTTTCTGGTGTATTCCCTAATGACTACAAAAGAGGATAAGTATTCAAGCCAGTGGAGGCCCATTTAAGGCACAAGATCAATGGTTTAGTTTCCCATGTGGCATATGTGCAGTTTCAACTGGAGACTGGTGTACATTCCAACACCAAAGAGATACGGATTCATTATAAAACTATGATTTCATTTTCTACCCCAAGCATTCCTTTCTCTGAAAGTCTCATCCTTTTCCTTCTAAAGGAATCCTGAACCGTACATTTTGAGACTTTTCTCCAGATTTCAATTCCACTTCGGATTCACGTCAAACCATGTCGATCATTTGTAATCACAGTACTATGAACATTTAATTCACAACTTTGTGGACTGAATTTGGATCCCTTTGCTACATAAACAAACGTTTATTCTAAAATCGTGGAACATACTCCGGTTCGGCAAGGGCACACAACAAGTGAGCTTCAAGAACTGCAATCACTTAAAATAGTTACTGAAGAATGTAGGCTAAATATATTTCCCCTTCGTGGCCAGCCTCCTTACTCTAAAATAATAAATGAAGAGTTGTAATAAAAAAAAAAGTAACTGAATGTTATGTAATAAATATACCTAGTTCTTATATTGTGCTTTCCATCATTCAATCTCAAAGTGCTTTCCAAAATTATCCTTGTTTTACACATGGGGAAACAAGAAGGTGAAGTCACTTCCCAAGGTCACCCAGCAAGCCAGTGGCCAAGCGGGGAATAGAAGAACCCAGTTCTCCCAAGTCCTAGTTCATGGTTCTATCTAGTGGATAGAACACTGAAGTAGTCGGTAAAGGTACACAGAGGTGGTGTGTTATATGTTTAAATTATATCTTTGTTGGATATAATGTTGAACATTTAAGTGCACTGGATTATTTTTTCCCTCTTTTGTCTGAACTGTAAAAACGTTGAGCATTTAGACATTTTAATACATTTGGAATTGTAGGGTCTGTATTCTGTCCTCTCTGAAACAAGGAAACAATGATACTGAACAATGAATTGATTGAAATGTTGATGGGGATAGACTAAGCTTTAAACATTAAAAATGAGCTAAGCTACATTTTATTTGACTGTACTATAGACAATAATATACCTTCAGTTTGAGATTTTATAGATACGCAATATTTTCTGATATGTGAAAAATATTTCATTCAAAATTAAATAGACATTATCAATTTGTTTGTATTTTAATTAAGTAATTAAGACTTTTAAAAAGTTTTGATAACCCTTTGAATACCACAAGCAGTTTATTTTTTTAGATCCCCTGAACAAAACAAAAAAAAGAAGGGAGGAGTACTACTGCCCTACTGATGTCTTTAAGGGTCTTTCAAGGAGAAGAGAATAATGGTGTTGCTCTCAGGTTTACCCACATATGCTCAGTAATATTCATTCTCTCCTGTATCAGTGTGCACACACACCTGCTGTGCCTCATCCTTAATGCTACAGCTTCTAGGGAACACTCTCTTGGAGGACCCTGGGAAGAATGTGCATGTGAACTCCCCACAGAGTAATGCATGAGTGATACTGACTTGCCAGTGAGACAGAAAGCACAACTGGACATCAAAACAGTTAAAGGGCCTACCTCAGTTACAATAATTTTGTGCTTCTTGGTTAACAGTAGGAACTAAATTTTCAGATGTGTGATTTTATTTTTGTATCTGTTGTTAAAAACACCAAAGGTTACCACAGTTTGTTCCTACTGTTAACCAACTAACACCAAACATTATCAAGCATCCTTTTAAATGCTATTTACAAAGCTACAGAAAGTTTTCATATGTAGTTAAACATACATTCCCCTCCAATGCTGTAGTACTGTTCAGAATTTTTACATTGGATTTAACAACATACAGTTTTAATAAAGTTGTTGAATTTAAGACTACAAACAAAACATGTTTGCAGTTATTTCTTAAAATTTTCACTATATTTATAAAATTAGTTTACTGTAAATAAGGAGAACTATTATTCATATTTACAAAGCAGACAAATCTGAAAGCAACACTTTCCCTTCTGATGTTATCCCTGCTCAACTTTTAGCAAATACGTACTTTGAAACTATCATGGCTCATTTGTAAACCTTTGCATATAAAAACATTAAGGCAAAGACATCAGAGCTCTAGGAGCCCACATTATACACACACCTATGGGCATTACATTTAAAAGGGCCATATGCTTCTACAATAAAAACAAAGCCCTTCAAATTACACATAAGACTTTTGACAATAAACACAGTAAAACTTAAAATCTAAATTTGAATTAAGACCTATCAGTGTAGAAGGCTAGTTTAAAAATTCTACAGACTTAAGCTAGCTTTCAATGTTTTGTAATTTTTCTCAGGAAAAGATTAATCCAGTTAAAACAAATCAAAATTCTCTACAATGCATATGTATCCATTATTCACAGTTCTGTAAGTAACTCAAATCAGGAAATTAAGACTACCAATTTCTCAAAACATTTAGTTCATTTCTCTCCATTCAGGTATTTCTAAAATTTAAAAAATGTCACTGTAGTAGTAGAGACACAATGCAGTAAATTAGTTAAAACTACAGGATAATTTAAACTAATAATTCTGGAAGCCATAAATTCCTGCCGTTACTCTGCATCGCTCCCACTATGTTGGCAGAAAAATAGTTTTCACTGGGAGGGCATGACTTCGGAAGCACAGTTTGTGTTTGCTAATACAAATGCAGTACGCTGGAATCGGTGCTCTTTACCGGGGCAGTTTTATTGTATGAAAAGTGAAATGAATAACCTCTAACTTTCAAGTATGAGTTTTAACAAAGAGATTAGGAACGAATGAGACCTAGTTGGAGTTCCCTTCCAGCGCATCCCTCGAGATACATGGTCGGTAATGCCACGGAAGTCACCATGTCTGGACTATGTCCAGCTAGTGCTTTGCAGGACCGTGAATCGGTGCATATCCAACAGCAGCGCACAGCGAGCTGTGCCAGCTTCTCCCTACAGCAGCCTGCCCCTAGCCTTGGCGCGACCAAGGGAGCCGGCTCCCCACAGCTGCAATAGACACACTCGGCAAAAGGGCACCCCAGCCTCAGCTGCGCCCCGTGCCAGAGGGGACCGGCTCACGGGTCCTTCCACAGCAGGGCTCCGTGTGCGTCCCGCACACCCCAGTCCCGTCCCGTCCCGTCCCCAGCAGGGACGCGAGGCGGGGAGGTCCCAGGACTGCCGGCAGCGGGAGAGGCCGGGGACACGGCGCACGAGCGCGGGGACTCCGACCCCCTTCTCCTCCCACACCAAGGCCCAAGCCCAGTCCTCGGGGTGGCGTAGGAGCCAGAGCGGCTTGGCCCAGAGGGGACTCGGCTATGCCGACTCCTGTCCCTCCCCTGCAGCGGGCAGAGCGGGAGCGAGCCGCGGCCCGAGCGGACACAACCAACGGCTCCTACCCAGAAACTCTCCACGAAAGACGCCATGACCGCGCCGCCGCCTCAGCGCTGGGTGAGCCCGGCTCCGACGGCCTCAGCCACCAAGACCCAACGGAGGAAACAGCCACCGCCGCCGCCCGCCACAGAGCGCCGCCCTTCCCTTTACTGTGCGGCAGCCACTCTGCAGCCCAAACCGCCCTGGCGCGCACGCGCCAGCCAGCCGCGGCCACCTCCCCCAGTGCGCAGGCGTGTCGCTGCACCGCCCGCCCGCCCCTCCCCCGGCCAAGGGTGTGCGCAGGAGTCGAGAGCGGGCGGTGTTCGGCCTGAGAGGGGCTCGGCTGTGGGGGAGCGCGGGTTTCGCGCTGCCTTGAGTTCTGCAGCAGCGCTGGCCCAGCGCTCGTGGGACGGCGCGGCTGCCCCAGGCGGCACAGGCCCTGATGCGCTACTCGCCATTTCTAACGCGTGTCGGGAATTGAAATAGTAAAATAGGGAGCCGGCTCTGGCAAGGAAAAACTTTAGCACCCAACCAGCAAAGCCCGACGCTTGAGGCAAGTTCGATAGAGGGCGGTAATGTTTTAAGTCTGCCTCAGCAAAACGTTTCCCCAAAAAAGTTCAACTACCCTCCTTTCTTCAGCCAGTCAAGAAGCAAAGGTGAGCAGAGAGGGGAAGGCTACAGGGCCGTGGCAGACAAGTTCTGTCTTATCCAGAGTGGCTGCTAAGCGATGGGCCCCAGTTGAGGTTGTCTGATCAACATGAGGGCTGCTGCCAAACCACTGTTCCTGACACGGTTGAAGTTAAGGGTAAGAAAAATAGTACAGCTATAGTGAATGATACATCATGATCAGTACCTTTCAAAAGTACATAATTCCTGCTCAATTAAAAAAGGATTCATGTTCTGGTAGCATCAGCTCTTTTATCATACATTGTAGAAGCAGGTGGAATGGATGCAAGTTAGCCAGGTCCATCAGTAGCTCCAGAAGACCCTCAGTCAAGGGACAAGCCCTACTGTGCTTATGGTGCAGCTCCAAGATATGAAAACAGGCTTGTCATACACTCGTGATAACAGTAGGTCAGAAGTTTGTGACCACGGCAGTAAATTCCTAGAAACGATAAAAGTAGTCATCAGAAGGGGTTGAGAATAGCAGTAGCTTCACTAAGAAACTGACCACCACATTATCCAACCCCTGATCTCTTCTTCAAACTGGTCATCTTCCCTCTTCATAGAAGCCAGGTATGAAGAACAGGTGGACACCCTCCCACATTAGAGATTAAACTACTGTGCCAAAAGGCAGAAAAGCAGCAGCTGACATGCCATGTCTGCCTGGAGCTCTTTCCAAAAACAGGCTGACCTATGTAGATACTTCAGGGCTAGGATCCAAATCATTCCCCGCTAAGAAAGTGGTAACCCCTCTCCAGTATATGTTATCATGGGGACAACTCAAGAGGGAGCTGCAAAACAATAAAGCTGAAGCACATTCAGTATGGAAGTTTCTACTGCCAGTGCTTTGCTGTACTTTTTCTGTGTACAAATGGAAGACATTCGATTTAGGTTCTTATACTACCCCCATCAGCATTGTATCTGAGTATCTTCCAATAGTGCATTAAGCATTATGACTAGTATCTATCAGAGAAGGTTGATTTGTTTGGTGAGGGTTTGTTTGTTTGTTTTAAGTGTACATGCTGCTGTGCACAAGAGAAAAGGCAAGGTCAAAGGAGTGGAGGTTTTGCATTTGGAGCAAATGGAGGTTAGGTTTCCGATACTCCTTAGTTCCTGTAGGAGTTCATTCCACAGTCTTGGACCAACCCCAGAGAATGATACATCTCTTTCACAGACAAACTTTACACTGATTGAGTTCTACTGTTCCAAAACATGTGGAGGTGACTGAAGTTTTCATCCCAGAGGTTTAGGCATCCTTTTAGAAATCCTAGGTCCAGACAAACGCTATAAAGATAAAGACTAAGGACTTAACAACATCCTCTGAGAATCCAGTGTAAAGATCAGAGGACAGGTTTGATGTAGGTGTAGTATCCCACATTGCTGAGAAGACATGCTTTAGCAGTCTATATTAGCCAAAGCTCCCCAAGATCTGATATCCTCATGTAGGCATGAAGCTACCAACACTGTAATCCAGAGGAGATATGACAAAGGCAGGTATAACTAAGGCCAGCTCATCATCTGTCAGGATGGGAGTTTCCAATCCAACCAGACAAGGCAGATAGCACTACTTGTGGATTTTGTTATGTGAGAACTTGGAGTTGATGGCCGTATATGGTGAAGAGTAGGTGGAGGTATGTGTCATCTGCATAGTGCTGACTCTTGCATACATTTCTTACTGGTTCACCTAGTGGCTGCATATAGATGTTGAACAGGACCAGAGAGAATTTATCCTTGCCTGACTCCAAAAGTGAGAAATTAGGTAGTGGAGGTGCAGTTTCTCATCTCTACTCGTTGAGTGTACCCCTCCAGGGAAGGACTCAAACCATTTTAGCACATTACCTTGTACCTCTGCCACCTCTCTCAAATGGAACAGCAGTGTCTCATGGGTCAACAGTGTCAAATACTACAGAGAAGCCCAGGGGGATGAGAATGGATATCTGGCCACTCTCCACTGACAGCTGTACATCGTACATCAGGACCTAAAGAGGGTTCCATCCCACATCCCAGCCTAAATCCAGATTGTGCTGGGTTCTAGGATATTAGCATCAATTAGATGAATTGTAGTTATCCATTATCTAACTTCTCTATGAGCTTGGTCCGGAATGGTAGAACAGATACATCCAAGATGGATTTCTTCAGTGGTGGTAAGATTATTGTACGTTTGAAGGAGGAAGGGAAGATTAATTCCCTGAATGAAGCGTTAGCTATTTCATTCAGAAATTGTTTATGACTCCTTCATCAGCCAGAGAGGGCATAGGTCAGACTCCCAGTTGGGAGACTTGGGTTGAGATTCTTTTAGGGTATCCCAATAGCCCTTGAGGAATGAATGTATTGAACTCTGGAACATGTTTGTTGGGTGGTATATGGGGATCGATGAAATTTGAGAAGCCTTCGTTAATATTCAGGAACTTTTTGGCTAAGTAGGATAATAGTTATTTCACAGTATTTGGGTTCCGTTTTGGCCTGCAGGCACTTAAGATTGATGACATTGTTTATCACCCTGGATAGCTCATTAGAGCAGGATTTGGCAGCTTCAGTGGAAGCCAGTAGGAAAGTTTACTTGGCCTATTACACAGCCTCAGTATAGGCTTGAAGAAATCCTTTGTTTCAACTTCAGTTTTTTGCCATCAATGGCAGAGTTTCCAGCCCACTCTCCATCTGGGACAGAGTGTCAGAAAACGAAGGAGGTCTGTGTAGGAAGAGGCTATGTGTTAATACTCAGTGCTAACATACAATGATGATTCACCAGATCATTCACTCTTTGTCCTGCGGGTGAAGGGCTGCTGTTGTCCTTCAGCATGCTTGAAAATGTGATGAAGTCTTTGAGTCTTCACAGTAGAGACAGCATCATAGGTCTTTGACCACTGGCTTAATAAGGTCATGGTCTGTTCAAGACAGCGGCTGGGTTGTGATGTCCCCAATATTGACATCTATTTTGAAGACCAGGTTGAAGGAGTGACCAGCTGTGTGGGTTGTATCTGTGAAAGTTCTAAAGAGGCAGATAACGAGACAAGTTTTGGGCCTTTTACAGCGGCAGCCTTGTCAACAGCTGTTGAAATCTCTAGGACAAGAAGTCTGGGGTATTTTACCACAATCACCAATGTATCAGGAGCTCTTTTATGAGCCAATTAAACTTTGGAAGTCTCTAAATAGAGTCTATATTAGCATTGGCTCTGGTTTCTATTTTTAGAAAAATAAAATGGAGCGAATCAGGGTGGATAAAAAAAATCAATGATTTTTTTAAATTTAAATTAGCTTTTTCCTCAAAAAAGGATTTTATCAAAAAAATCCATCTAAAGATAGTTTTAATTAAGATACATTATAGCTCAAAGATATCTCATCACGAATTGGTTAGTCTCTAAGGTGCCACAAGTACTCCTTTTCTTTTTGCGAATACAGACTAACACGGCTGTTACTCTGAAACCCATCATGGAATAGGGATTAGACATTCTAATATAGTCATATAATGTTTAAGAAAAGTTTTGTAAATGAGTTTCAATAGTTCATGGATTAAGGACCCAAATCTTATGGGGTTCCAGGGGCTTCTGTGTAGATTTAGGTTAATTTTTCTATCTACCCAATGGGACTCAGTGCTTAGTCTAGAAGATACCAGCAGAGATGCCTAATTTTGCAGTTCTCAAACTGTGGATTTGTGGCTCCAGAGATAACATGCTTGTTAACAGCAAAAATGTTTTAAAATATATAGAGGTGAGAAATAACAGAATAAATAAATAATAATAGTCAATCCCTTCTCTCTCTTTAAAAGTGCAAAGTTTCAAAAAGTTCAATGAATAGAAGATTGTTGGGGGTGGAATAGATCTGGACAAGGAGAAGAAGTCTGGAGATAAATGTGAGAAGGGAGGGACAGGCAGTAGAAACAAAAGTGAAACAGTTTGAGCAACATATTCCAGAAGTCTGGAGGTCTGTGTGTAGCCTTCATTGATTTGAGATCTACCATACTATTCTCTCACTAGAAGGGAAAACCTATAATGGCAGCAAGCTGTAAAAGAGACCCAGTTTGGGAATATTTTAATGAAGTTCCTCTACCTGTGGGTAAGACAGGCATGCGTGCAAAATGCAAACAGTGCAACAAAGAAATGCAAGGCCTGGTGGCCTGAATGAAACATCATGAGAAGTGTTCCTTCTCAGGTGGAAGCTGCGTTGAAGATGATAAAAGGAACACGTCTGAACATGCAGGATTTTCAGGTTGGTAAACTTTTTTATTTCAGACTTCTTTCCTAAAGACTGCCTATCTTCCTTCTGGACTATTCTTGAATTCTCATGTTTGAGCAAAAAATATAGTTGTTACTCTATGGTACTATCATTTTAGATGCAGTTGTGATAAAAAATAAATAGCTGAAATAGGCAGATCTTTCTATGTACAGTTTCACCTGTAAAGTAGTACAGAGTGTCAGTGAATGCAATGAGTAATACTAAATGAGCAGTATGGTAATCCTAATTAAATAATTGCATTGACTTATTTTGTTTAGGAGAATCCATCCTCAATTTACAGGATTCTGAAGATTATCCACCTTCAAGATCATCTTTTTCTATAGTTTGAGTTACGTCATGATAGTGTTTCAGTCACATCATGTATGTCACATAGGCACAGTATATCACCTATAGCAAAAAGAAAAAAAAATCTCCATCATCCAGAAACAACCATAGATAAATTTGTGAAAAGAACCAGATTACAAAAAGAGGTAATGGATGAAAAAATTGCCCAGTTTTATGCAATCAACTCTCCTTTCCGTATGATTGAGAACCCACACTTCATTAATGTGGTGCAGTCATTAACACCAGGATACAGTCCACCCACCTGAGCAGATGTTGCAGGCAAATTGCTGGATAAAGTGTATGGAAGAGAAATTGAGCAGTGTGCAAACGGTATAGAGGGTGAAATTGTTAACCTGAGTCTTGATGGGTGGAGCAGTGTCCACAATGATCCTGTTGTATGTGCTTGTGTGACAACAGAAGAAGGGAATGTCTTCCTTACAGAAACAACTGATACATCAGGAAATGTACACACAGCAGAATACTTACAAGTATCAGCAGTAAAAGCTATAACAAAATTGTGAAAAACAATTCAAATATCTAGTACGCAGCTTGGTCACGCACAATGCTGCAAGTGTATCCAAGATGAGAAGAAATTATTTAGAAGAGGGTCCCAAATTATTTAGAAGAGGGTCCCAATAACACACAGTTGCAGTGCTCATTTGATGCACCTCTTAGCCAAAGACTTCAGTGTTCCAGAAATAAAAGCTAATATTGTGGAAATTACAAAATACTTCCGTAACAACCACTTTGCAGCAGCTGCTCTGAAAAAAGTGGGACAAACCAAGCTAACTCTCCCACAAGACATGTGATGGAACTCAGCAGTGGACTATTTTGAGCACTATATCAAGAACTGGCCTAATCTTATGACAGTTTGTGAACAAAATCAAGAAAAAATAGATGGCACTGTCACAGCCAAAGTTGTCAACATTGGACTTAAGAGACATGTTGAACATATGCTGAGTACCCTGAAGCCTATTTCTGGAGGCTTGAACAAAATGCAGGGAAATAGCTGTTTTATTGATGATGCTGTTGAAATTTGGAAGGAACTGAGTGAAATCTTAAAAAGAGAAACATGTAATGACAGAGTTAAATTACAAGCATTAAAAAAACAAAAACCGAATGGGACAAGCACTCTCTCCAGCTCATTTTCTTGCAAATATTCTCAATACTCAGTATCAGGGTCAAACCTTAACTGCTGAAGAAGAGGAGTTGGCTATGACATGGACATCTAGCAATCAGCCCTCCATAATGCCAACTATAATAAACTTCAGAGCTAAGGGCAAACCATTCAAGAAATATACGTTTGCTGATGTTGTTTTAAAGAAAGTCACACCAGTGAACTGGTGGAAGTCATTTAAGTACTTGGATTCAGAGACTGTTGAAGTGATAATCTCACTTAACAGCAGTAGCTTCTTCTGCTGGTGTAGAAAGAATATTTTCTTCCTTTGGACTAATTCATTCCAAACTGAGAAATCGTTTGGGACCTGAAAAAGCAGGAAAGCTTATTTTTCTTTTCCAGATTGTGAACAAACAGGAAAATGGAGGTGAAGATGACTGAGTTAGCTGCAGAAGCCAATATTTTAAGTTTCTCATGTTGACCTGGCTAACAGTTGATTTAATTTTTGTTTTTAAAAAAAAATGTATTTCATTTAACTATTTTAGTTAAAAACAACTTTAACAAAAACCTGATTTTAAAAATCTTGAATGTTTAACTAAATTCAAAAATTCATATGTTTGTTTTGTTAAAATATATGTTTGCTGTTGAAGAAAAAAATCCAGAATACATAATGTTTTTAGTTAAATAAAACAATTTAAATGTCTGGTGATGTTCTCCTCCTACTACAGCTTGGCAAGAAAATCCTCGAAATAATAATGTTTAACCTGTTGAATTGGAGATAGTTCACCTCCCAATGACTTCATAAGTATCTGCTTCAATTACCTTTGGTAAATGAAATAACCAAACAATCATTCATTTTCTGATATAGCTGTAAAACTAATCTAAAAAGTTTTCAGAATAAATCATTTACAAAGTGCATAGTGTGTACCTTCTAAAAATAAATTCTACATCTATCTCTGAATTGTGAAGAATGTGTATTAAGGTTATAACAACCAACAAGAATGCACTTTTCTGTAGAAATCCATGATTAAATAGAGTCTTCCTGATTAGTGATTTAAATCAAATACACCCTGGAATTCATCTCACTTGTGGATCCTTTTGGATTTGATGTTTGAAAAGGTGAATGCAGTGCCACCAGCCTTGTCCTGTCTGTGATAGGCCAAGAAGCTGACGGGTGAAGGGAGAGGAAGAGAAAGAGAAGGGGGGCTAACAGAGCTTGCAGTGTCATCAGGCCAGGCCTCTTATGCAAGCTCAGTTGAGTGCTTAATCTCTGAAGAGGTCATACATTGTTTGTTGGCAACACACCTTGCATTGATTAGCATAAATTTTAATTCATGTAGTTTTTGGTTACTGTCTTGGGGCCTGTACAGTGGATAGATAAGAGGTTTCTGTTTCCTTGGACAGTTCCTCCCAATTTGGTCTGTGAAATGTAAAATAGTGCATTGCGTCATGGCATGTTCTGACTGGAGGAAAGGTTGGCTGGTTCACAAAATCTCAGGGCAAGACAGGTCTTTTGGATCCTTTTGGCACTATAACTTGATTGAGTCCTGAGACTTCACAGAGCTGGAGAAGTCTGTTTCTGGAGTAGTGGTGGATGTGCTGGAAGCACGTTGGAACAACACCACTCTGTAGGGTCAAGTCCAAGGAAGGGATGAGGGGAGAGAGTCAGCATCAGGCATTCATTTATTTAAAATAAGGTAGTGTGTTGTTATAACACCCTTAGTGCCTGCACTGGCTTTGTGGGGGAGAGAGGGGAATGGAAATAACGTGACAGCTGTAACTATTTTTCTGACCAGAAGATGGCAGCAAAGGCTGCAGGAGCAGAGCGGAGGCTTAAGGCTCCTTCCCATATGCAAGATAATCGTTTGGAAGCCTCAGTTCCTGGCCATGGTTCCTGTACTGGAGGACGATCTGGGAGAGGAGTCATAGCCTCACTTTCACATTTTAGAAACATCTAATTTTTCAGAATGAAACAGTGGCCCCTGCCGTGCTACTGTGTCCATTATGGGATGGGGGTGGTGGGGAGGAAGGGGGAGAAAAGGTGGCAGAGAAAGGCCAGAAGAACAGGGACCTAGCCCACTTTAGTTTCCTGACATCAATTCAGAGCTTTACACAAACATTAAGCTAACTTAAGAAAAATATGGGATGTCCAAATCAGTTAAGTGAATCTTAAAAACTTATCACTATAGAAATAATGAGTTTAGGGAACGCGTCAAAAGAAAAGCAAAGAAGGAAGCAGCTAGTATTCAGCAAAATCCCATCCTTTCTGCTGAAGCAAGAGGATAAAAAAAGTCATCTGAACAAATTTTAATGTCGAAAATATGTATCATGAACAGGCTTGCTTTAAGGTCCAGCATTACAAAAAGAATGGATTTCCTAGGGTTTACTAATTTTCTGTGGAGGATTATTAAAGAGGAAGGTCCTTTCCCATATTTTGAGATAGAAAAAATTGAAGGAAAGCTATATAATCTGTTCTGTGCCCTTTTTGCCTTTGGTTAAAAGCATGGAGGAAGGCAAGGGCACATGCGTGGACCAATGGACTCTGCTTACAAGAATTCTCTGAGTGCAGGTGCTTGGAGTGAATGCCCACCCCCACAGTGGAATATACATAGGGCTCAGGCCTTGAAGAAACATTTGTTGTGTTTGTAAAGGAACAGGATGATTTATTCATATCATATCTTGATGAAATATTTTCTATTCTATCGGTAACTAGGGAGGATGTTAAAACTGCAACTATTAACTTTAAACATTTTATAAATCAGCAGGACCAGGTAACTTGCACCTAAGAGTATTAAAATAATTGGTCAAGGAGCTCTCTGAACCATTAATGTTGATTTTTTAAAAGAAGTTTTTGAACACAAAGTTCCAAAGAACTAGAAAATATGTACCAATATTTTAAAAGGGTAAATGGGATGACCCAGGTAACTAGATGTCAGTTAGTCTGACCCCAGACAAAATCATAGAAAGGTTCATATGGGACATAATCACTAAAATATTAAAGGAGAGTATCATAATTAATGCCACTCAACATGGTTTTATAGAAAAACCTCTGAGATTAAAAGTTTGGTTGATAACTGTATTGACATAATTGACTTCTGTAAGACATTTAATTTAGGCCTACATGTCCTTCTGATAAAAACTAGCACCATACAAAAATCAATATAGCGCATATTAAATTAATTTAAAAAACAGTTAACGGATAGATCTCAAAAAGTAATTGTATATGGGGATTTATTATTCTATGATGGCATTTACAGTGGGGTCCTGCATAGATCTATTCTTGGCCAAATGCTATTAAATATTTTTATTAATGGATCTTTAAGATAATAAAAATGGTTGCTGGTAAACTTTACAGATTACAAAATTTGTGAAGTGGCAAACAATGGAGTCATGTCACTTACCCAGATCAATTCGTATCGCTTTGGTAAGGTGGGTTCCTTTGAACATGGATTTTAATACTGACAAATGTAAGGAACAAAGAATGTAGGTCACAAAAGACGGAGGACTATCCTGGAATGCAGACACGCTGAAAAGCGCACAAGTAACAAACACAACAGCAGCAGCTCAGTGCAATACTGTAGCTCAGTGGTTTCAACATGTGGTCCGTGGACTCCTGGGGGTCCACAGACTAAGATTTTTCAAATGGGTCCACACCTCCGTTTGATATTCTTTTAGGGGTCCACAAATGAAAAAACATTGAAAACCATTGTAGCTAAAAGGATTAGCACAATCCTTGTCTATATAAGCAGAGGACTATCTAACAGCAGGGAGGTGGTATTACTCACTAGTGAGATCATTACTGGAGTACTGTGCCCAGTTCCAGTGTCCATAATACAAGGAGAACAGATACATTAGGAGAGGGGCTTCGGAGAATATTCATGAGAATGTTAGAGGATTAGGAGAGGGGCTTCGGAGAATATTCATGAGAATGTTAGAGGATTACAGAACATGCCTTATGATAGATACTCAAGGAGCTCAATCTTAAAGAAAAGGTTAAGGGGTAACTAATCACAAGTATAAGTACCTATGTGGGGAACAAAAAAAATGATAACTTACTCTTCACTCTAGCAGTCAAAGCTCTCATTGCACCAGTGCCAAAAAGAGGTAATATAACCTCCTTATTCCTAGTAGGTATTCTACTATTTATACATCAATGGATCACATTAGCCCTTTTTGCCACAGCACCACACTAGGAGCTCACATTCAGCTGCAATACCCAACATAACCACCAAATCTTTTTCACAATCACTGCTCCCCAAGATACTTTCACAGAGAAAGAGATTATGGCCTACATTCTTTGTTCCTAGACGTATAACTTTACATTTGGCCATATTAAAATGCATACTACTCTGTGCTCACTCCCAGTTTACCATGCAATCCAGATCATTCTGTATCAATTGTCCTGTCCTCTTCATTATTTAACATTCTCCTCATTCATTCTCAAAAGGAGAGAAAATAGAGATATTTTAGAGATCCGCATTTCAGATTAATACCTAATAATACTAGCTGTTTCGTAGCATTTTCATCAGCTCTCAAAGCACTTCACAATCTCTAATGTATTTATCCCCACAACACCTCGTTAGATAGGGAAGTATTATCCCCTTGTTTACAGATGGGGAACTAGCACAGAGAAATTAAATGACTTGTGGGCGGTCACACAGAAATAAGTGGTAGAGCAGGGAATTTAATCCAAGTCTCCTCTCCCAATTCCTAAGCCAGTGTTCTAAGCACTGGACCATCTCTCCTCATTAAATCTATTGCCCAGAGAGAGTTCTTGCTTTTTTCTGATCCTATATGACCTCTTGGGCATCCTGCATTTTAGTACAGTAACTCCTCACTTAACATGGTTTCAAAGTTACGTTTCTGCTCAATTAGACAACATGCTCATTTAAAGTTGTGCAGTGCTGCCTTGTAACGTCGTTTGGCTATCTCCTCTGTACACGGCATGTAAGATTTTGTGGAAGAGTAGCAACTTTACAAGGGAGCATTGCACAAGTTCCCCATCTCCGCCTCCTCCCACTCCCTCCTTGCGCTTCCCCCACCACCAAACAGCTGTTTGGCAGCACTTAGGACTTTCTGGGAGGGAGGGGGAGGAGCGGGGAAGTGCTGCGTCTCCACTCCTCCCCCTCCCTCCCAGAAAGCAGAAAGTCCTAAGTGCCACCAAACAGCTGTTTGGCAGCACGGAAGCGCTGGGAGGAAGGGGGAAGAGTGGGGAAGCGGCGAAGAGGTGGGCCTGGAGTGGAGCAGGAACGGGAAGAGGCAGGCCTGGAGCATCCCGCAGCAAAGTCAGCGCCTGTTCTTCTCTGGGTAAGCTGCCACTGCTGCTGTGAAGGTGCTTCCTAGCGTCCTTGCCTGCAGCGGGCTGTGCCTGTGTGATATAAGCCAGGGGCACTTCCCAACCACAGTACAGTACATAATGCCTTTTGTCTGCCCCCCCAAAAAATTTCCTTGGAACCTAATCGCCTGCATTTACATTAAATCTTATGGAAAAATGGGATTTGTTTTACATGGTTTCACTTAACATTGTATTTTTCAGGAACATAACTATGTTAAGTGAGGAGTTACTGTACTGAGGAACAAGTCACTATACAGCCTGTAAAGAGAGGCTGAAAGAGGCCTATTAAGAGAGGGAAGAAAAGAACAAAGACTTTCTTAGCTGTAAGCGCTGGAAACCAGTATTGGAGTCTTCCCTCCGCCCCCAGTTTTCTCTGAGAAAAGGGTAAAGTATCTTAGCTTCTTCTAACAGAAGAATCTTAAACCAGATTAGGAAACAAAGCTTGTGTAACAGGACTCCTTGAATCACAAGGAGATGAAACAGACCAACTTCAAAATAATGTTTGGATTCTTACTGATTCATCTCAAGGGAGAGGCAGGTAACAGGCAGCTGGCACCTAGAAACCAAAGTGATGGGTGTCTTATAAATGCACATGGAGAGATAAAACCTAGAACTAGATTATCTATGCATATTTTCAGTGAACGATATGAAACCTCTGAAGTCATTCATCTTATGGTGGGTCTCTCTACAACTAAAAAAGAGGGCTGATTTGAAGGGAATAAGAACTCCTCATATGCTGATTAGCCAAGTATTGTCAGTTTTCTCCGAAAGTATCCAAAAAAGCCTATCTATTTTTTGCAAATGCTACCAGTTCTGAAAAGCTCACTTCTGAAATAGCTATCTCCAAAACACATTCATTTTAAAAGTCAGTAACTGTGCTAGTGTGCTATAGGTAAGTGATTAAGCCTCATATCAATTAATATTAAAAACAAGTTACAACTGTGTAATAGAGCAGAAACAGAATGCAAATCCATCAGATTGTATAGAAGCCTAAACCTCTAACTCTGCAACTCTGATTGGCATCACCTGTCCAACAGGACTAAAGTAGGGTAGAGAGAAGATGCAAAGCATAACTCATTTTTTAATGCAGGTTTTCAGTATTGCTGCCAGTAAAAATATTGTTTTCACATTTTGTACATTGTATTTGTTCTAAATTTGAATCAAGTCAGACTCATCCATCTAATAGGATTCTTCTTCAAACTTAAATGGAAAG
This sequence comes from Caretta caretta, assembly GCF_965140235.1. NCBI lineage: Eukaryota > Metazoa > Chordata > Testudines > Cheloniidae > Caretta > Caretta caretta. The sequence goes on from NC_134210.1 coordinate 50,359,599, forward strand.
TGAGTAAATAAACTGGACACACTGCCACTTTGCCATTCCAAAGTATAAACGGTGTATATAAAATAAAAATGATTTACAGTCCCGTGCATGTAATTATCTATTCAGCAAAATATACTGAAAAGTGTTTTAGCAAAAGTCTGACAACTCTAGAGGGAAACTATGTACATAATATGTTAACTCCTTTTGACCAATTCAGGTCAATTTTGAATACTGGATAGTCAAATTAACATCTGTAAAGTACATGGATTTTGTCCACATTTGTCAGTTTTACACTTTCACATCACAGGATTTTGCAGCAGTAGGTTGTGTAGAAAACTAAGAAACACATCCTCAGCTGGTATAAATTGGCATAGCTCCACTAAAGTCAGTGAAGCTACGCAGATTTACACCACTTGAAGATCTGATCCTAAATCATAAGACCATGGCAGTTCTACTTTTTATTAAAGACAGATTAAAATATAGAAGTTTTCTGCCTTTCATAACCTTATTTTTATTCAGATTTATCAGTATTGTGTGGTAAATAAAACTTCATTTTGGCACATTAAATGTTTTTAAGTTATGCTGTTTAAAACCTACTGAATGCAGTGTCCCAGGGGGCAGAAATTACCTGCATCACCAAATACAGATTTATTTCAATTTAGGTATAACCTTTTGCTTGTACAAATACATTTACAAAATATCAATAGAGTGTGAGGCATCTAGAACGAAGTTAATTGGATTACAGGTGTTAGTTGAGCCAGAGATCATTTTCTTTCAAATAAAGAGAAAGTCCTGTTCATTTCAACACTGACAGAATTTACAGCCTTCAGAACAGAGCTGAACCACAAGAGTGCACTGCTGAGTAAGTACAAAAAAATATGTCTGGACATGAATTTTTTATCCTCCATTAAAAATCAGAGTGCAACATCTATATTTAAACAACTTTATTAACATAGTCAAGCAGTGATTAACATTCACATCTATTATGTCACATCATACAAATGTAAATACAAAATTACTACAGTACAATATATATTCTCTGCATGATCCAAAATATTTGGTGGCCCCAAAAACTCTTTAAAATTCAGCAGCTTATCAAAAATTAAAACCATATTCTATTTAAAATGAAGTACTATTAGCACAGAGGCAGACTTCAAGAAATATCACTCAATTTAGTACAGCTTGAGAAGTTGCAGGAGGATATGTTTGAAGGAAACATTCTAACGTGGCAGGTACAGGAAACATGAGATTTAAAGCTTTCAAGCAAAACTCATACAACCTAAGTTGTCAGCAGAAAGATCCAGTCATTTTGCTAATTCTAAACTATTTTATTCACTGCATCCAATCTTAACACTTTTATAACTGTTTAGGTATTAAGTTAGGTCATTTACAACATATCCACCTCTTTTTCCTTGTAAGATAAGGTACTATTAACATAGAAAATTTCTACAACCAAATAAACCTGATTACACAGTGTGGTCCAAACATTGCTCCCACAAAAGTCACCCAGGCTTTCCCAGTTTTGTTACTCATCCGTAGAAAGAGATTTAAGGATAAAGTACCTCAACAGTATCAACTTACAGAAAAGAGATACTACGCTGTAAGCCTTGAACTTGTTTGGAAAGTAGATTTGTTTAAAAGTACACTGTCCAACAAAGCATGGGAATTAACCTTATTATACATCCATTTTAACTTCCCCTCGCATGAATACATTCAGATTTATAAGTATCTTTATTATTTTAGCACAATACACATTGGAAAGGCAAGCCACAATGTACTTATTACAGTTTTCATTTAGAATAACCTAAAACTGATTTAGCTCCAACAATAAGTGCAAAAAGCAAGAACCATCTATAGATAGCGTTTTTGTACTGGAGGAAGAGGTCTCATAACCTGACAGATGTAAGTCATACTGAAGAATATACATATGAAACCTACAACTAGTGTATCAAACTTGTACCCAAGATTCGGTATTGCCAATAATATGTAATGAATATGTAAGCAAACTGCTGTATGCAAACGAGTATTTACATTACTGTGTGTTAAGTGGTTTACAGCAGCAGTTTCATTATAGATCTCAATCTTTACCTAAAGCTACAGTAAAAAAAAGTAATAGTCTGTAGACCTTCCACAGTATTTTAAAGGTCCATCACCTTACAAAAAAAAAAATTGAGAAGCAGTTAATGCCAAGTTATAACTTTTTTTTATAATATTTGAAACAAAAAACTTCCGATGCAATGCTTAAAAGCACTATTTATGAAGTATTTTAGTTGCTGTTATGCATGGATGCAGTCTTCTCCAGGAAAGATTGTTTTGCACCTTTATCTGTTAATACATTCAATATGAATAAAATAGGTGACTGATGTGAAGCAAAATCATTTTTGTCCCATAGCAGGTTAATTTAGATTGTAAGAGTTTAAGACATATATGAAAATACATATATGAAATACATAAACTGGTATAATTACGACGTGTTTTATACATACGTTGTGAACAAAAAGGGTACAAGAGTATTCACCTGAGATAAAACTAGTCTCTGAATATTTCATGTTGGAGTAGCAATGAGTTTGTTGAGGAAAGCCACTTAAAATTTTAGAATATATATTTGATTATATTATACATATATGCAGCTTAAGTAATTTAGATCAATGCTAAAGAAAGTCTTAACAAAAATCACAGTGCATGTCAAGATTGTTTAGTACAAAATTTATGCTACTTAAATTTTAAAAATCATAATGGCTATAAATTTTAAATCCATTCTTTTAAAAGTGATCTCTTGGGTACAACCTCTAGTAAGTAGCAATAAACTGAAACATAAGAATTAGCTTATTACAATTTTAATTATGTACAAACTGATTTAGAAAATCAAGCTTCAAAAAATTTACAAAATTGATCATTTTTGCTTACATTGCCTGAAGTCATGAAGTAGTCTATAATTTTTTTTAAATGAAAAAGACAACTTGTTTTCTGAATGTATAAATGAAAAACTGTCATACTGAACTTTACCTTAAGACTAATTTAACTGCAATTTAGAACTGCCAAAAAGGTGCATTTAAAATTTTAAATACACTTTCTGATACCAACTTAGGTTGATCAGCAGCTTTTGTTCACTGTTAGAATCCTTCAAAAAGGGAAACTCAAACAGGAAAAACAAGGCATATAAAAAACAGTAAACACTGACCTCCTGAGGTTCCTACAACAAAATATTCAAGTAGAAAATCTACATTATCACTTAGCAGCGGCTATTTCTGTAGTTTAGCACACTAACAGCACTTTATTCAGTGCATAAGGAGCAGATGAAGTAAGCCGTGCTTTTAGCATGCCAAGAGGCAGAAACACTGGAATGTAACAAAGACAAACATACAATTCTACTGGTATAAACATTCAGTCAACATTCAAAAACTGTCAAAAACTACACCACAAGAATTAAGATGCTTTATATATATATCCCATGATGCAACAATTTGAATTACAACTGTTAATGCTGAATCAACTTTTCTTACCTCAAGTTATAACCTAAAATGTCTTCTGCAAATGCCTGTACTATTATGCATTAGGAATATGGTTTAATTTGCTTTAAAATATACCAGAGGACCTATTGAAGTACTATGATTATGGCAGTATTGTTTAATTTTGCATTGTTTTGATTATATTCCTTACTGCTATACCAAATCAGTTCACATCTGTAAACAGTCACACGTTTATAGATACAGATTTAAAATACACACATAAAAGTGGATATGATGGGCTAATCTGACTGATTTTTCCTCCAGTTAATGGGGTTGCTGCAATTGTTAGAGCTGAATTTAAATAAAGTCCAAACAACACTGCACTATAAAGTACGTTTTATATTATATACAAAATTTTAATCTGGAAAAGCTGTAGTTTTTTCCTGAAACTTGCCAAATGTTTAACCTCTACAAGAAATTAAAATACATTTGGGTCTAGGACAAGAGCCTACCTCACTACATTTTAATAGTAATATGTCAGACATATTTTTAGTCAAAGAAAACTATTACCCACTCACTTTAGAATTATTAGCCAAGAAGGAAGATTTGTAGTTTCTAACAAAGCAACTGAATTTGAAAGCAAATCACCACATGCAGTTCTGATTAAACAACATGAGTAAGTATCATGTACTAGCATTACTGAATTTAGTCAGTATATGTGAAAACTATCTTCAAGCAAGATAATCTAGTATCATTTTGAAAAGCCAAAAAAGGAATGTGTAAAACTTGTTCATGCTACCATGCATTAAAAAAAAACTTCTTTAAACAGCATTTATCACACAACTCAAACTTCAGTGCAATGGCTAAATTATTCAAACATTCTTAAAGAATAGAACCATGCAAAGAAGATTAAGTTCTTACAAAACCTGTTATCCAGTATTCATTCTGCAATGCAACGGTAAGAAACTAAAACTATAAAAAGGCTGTTATGGCTTAATTTTGTTTTATAGATTAATTACACAGCACTTGAAAAATGGAAAGGTGTGGCTTCACCTCTGACCAGCAGAGTTAAAATCTCTCCATTTTCCTTTATCATCATGGGATACACTCTTTAGGTAATCTAAATTAATAAAGACTTGCACTTTCAGATGGACACAAGATCAAGTGTACCAGTTAGGTTTTCACATTCACAGTACATAAGAAAATACACATGGAAGGAAAAGTAAAGGGTTAACTTAACAAGGATTTATTCACAGGAATACACGTAAGTAGAGAAAAACAACAGAAAAGCCAAACAAATGAAATGAAGAGGATCCAAACCAACTTTCACTCTGTAGCTTTTAACTTGCACCCTTGTGCACTTAACTACGACACAAAGGGCCACCAACATGCGCCGATACAGTGTAGATACCCTGCATTACAACCATTAACTTAAACATCTCAAAGATCATGCTTTGAACAAAAAAGAAAGCATAGAAGATAATATGTTGAGTGGGAATAAACAATGAAATATAGCAATCATGTCATCAACTTCTACAATTGTCTTTACGTGCCAACTAACATTTATGCAGCCTTTAACAGGTCTTACCATGAAACTCATTTTTAGAAGTTCTGATAAAATCACTAGCAGTATATAACCATGCAGAAAGCACATCACACTGACAGCACAGAGGCAAATATTTTGCACAGCTATATCAGCTTTCCACATTGTGCCGGTTACACACAATACAATATCAATCTTATTCTTAACAGATCCTAAAGAGATATTTCAAGGCCTAATTGTAAACTACAGTACTTTATATCTATATTCTTAATAAAAATAAAAATCCACAGAATCTTTAAAAAAGGATTTTTAAATGCAGGGCTATATTAAATTGGTAAACTGCAACACAAAACTGGCGCAACATAAGTAAAAGTATACCAATCTCACTCTATGTGATGCAAGCATGCTACTTTCCCACTAATTTAAATTACTTCTGATCACTAGGAGCCAGAATGCATGCCTGAATCTTAAACTGCATGTTAAGAATAATGCCTTACTCTTGAAATTAAATCTAATGAAGTACAACCATCAAATCATATCCACTAAAGTTTTTAATGTAAAATTAAGATGTCAATCTTTCCTTTGAAATGCCCCTCCCCCCACCCAAAAAAATGAAAGGAGTGACTCATTTGGCATCTTGCAAGTTGCTTCATTTTGTTAAAGTTAAACCTTTATTATGGGGTTTCTATATTGTACACTGCAGGTGCCAGTTCCTAATACAGGTAGCAAGCTGCATTTTAACTGTACTAACTTCATTTGTGTAGTTCTTCATTAACATGCAAATACCTAGGAATCCCATCAAGCAGGATGAAATAATGAGAAAACCCTTACTTAAACAGTCAAAGGCTTTTTGTAAACCCCCACCCCCATTCTTAGGTTTCCTTTATTGTGCGCAGAATAGTTTTCCTCTTTACATATCCCTATGGTTCAATTATATGGTTCTTGTTTTGGTACAATTCCCCATAATATTCCAGACTGTGCTGTTTTGTGAATAGATTCTCTTTTTTGCTTCTTCACATCCAGTGCAGAGTTGTAATAGGAGACAGATTTCCACCCACAAAGGCTCCAGATGTTAAAACGTTTCCCAACATCGACTTAATACAGTGACGGCAACACCTCCCTCCCGCCCCTCCCAGTAGGCTTGGGATTGTACTGTATTCCCTACTGGTTTACCCTTCCCCCCAGTAAAGGGTAACATTTTCCCTGGGTGCAGAGGCTCCCTCATAGTCTCCTAGACTGAAGGACCTGTAAAGAAAAGAAAAATAGCACAATTAAGTGTTTAGAAACAGGTTTAAATTTACTAAGCTACGCAGGGTCAAAAATAAACATTTTTGTGGTAAACAACTTACACTATTTTTTGTTAAAATAGATACAGCATTCAGATTCTCTAACAGCCTTTAAAATAAAACAGTATCAATCTCTTCTCATTTTTATACCTTTTGTTCTAAGTCAGGAAAACAACAAATCTTCCTGCCTTAAATACACTAACAAGTCCACTCATGTGGCAAGCTTAATTTTGAATAATTTTCACCAGCACTGATATTTTCAGAATAAAAAACTAAAAACTTATCAAATATGTAACAAATCCTACTTTAACTAAACAAACCCATTAAACTTATGTCAACATAGAACTCACTTCACATTTAACGTGTATAAAACAGTTTTCCAAAATCACAATGCAGGAATAACTAATTAATACTACAACATACAGTTTTCCCACAAGTTTACTGAAATTTAAATATTCCATAACAAAATTCAACCAAGTATGAAACTATATTTAATATACTTTGATACTGTCCACTCAATTGGAATTGGGAATCAATTCTATTTCTCAAACTACTTCTTGGAGTGCACCACATCTGGTAGTTACAAAAAAATATTTTCACTTGTAAACTGATCAGATTTTCAAAGGAGTCATTTAGATGACAAATACTGAACCTCTTAATGATTTTTTAAATCACTTTTCAAATTGAAACAGCCTGTAATAGATTTGCTTCTGACTGTCCAGGAACATACTGATGGTTTGAGTCCACGAATAAAAAGATTCCGTATAGTAGCTCCACTCACTTTACACTCTTAGGTTGGAGGACCAAAATTTGCAGGACCATTTAAATAGCATTGTTAGAAGAACTGATTTCTGCTTTCATTCCACACAAAAATTAGTCACATTAAAAGAATACTGAGTTTCATCACTTTATCATGAAATGTTAATGTTGACTATGCAATCTTAATTTTGCCCCATCATATATGTTTTACCATTCTTCCCTCCCCCCCCACGCTCTCTACACACACCACTTGAAAGCTTATTATGTTTACTTTAAGATAAGGGATGATGTGGAGCTGTCAAGTGGCATCGTTGCCATAGAAACAATGACACCAACACATTAAAATGAACACTTGGAAATATCTGCATTTGTTTCTGTTACTGTAATGACTATATTATTTGAAGACATAAAATTGGATTTCTTTCTGATCCCAAAGCATCACAAAAATCTAAAGGGTACAACAAAATTTGGTAATAAATTTGTACAGGTATCACTGAAATGTAATAGCACTGGTGTCACTTCTAGTCAACATGATCTTGTTCATCATGATTTCTGTCAAGTGAAAGTGGGTTACTATAGTCTTCATTCCCTTGGCATGTACACAGTTCTGTTCAGGGAAGCTTGTTCTGACTACAGATATTTGATTGTGCAGTGACCTCTACAAGTACAGGCACAAATAAGGTCTTACAGAAGCTCAGTTACCATTGGGCCGTTGAAGAATACAGGAAGCAGTTCATCATCCACATTTTTCCATGCATGCCATAATGATGGCCCAACATCTGATTTATCTATGTGAAAAGACCTTCAATTCTGTTTGCTAAGCTGCTTTTTTGACGGGCTCTTCAAAACTGTCCTCACATGGTGGGAAGTTAGCCAGGGACTTCTTTGATGATTAGAAAGGGACAACTAATTCAGGTTTATGTGAGTTTCCTTTTCTCTCTCGCTCTCATCATCCAGCACTGCTACAACTTCCTTGGTGCAGAAATTGCATCACACTTCCCCAGTTTGTCAAGAACTCTGAAGCTCCCTTTGTTTTGACTATATTAAACAGATTTTTCTGCCCCAATACAAAATAGGGATGGAACAGAGTCACCTCCTGTTACTTTCTACTGTGCATGCATTATGTTACGGAAGTCAGAAATGAGTGTGTCACAAATACACACAGGTATGAAGCAATACTTGTCAGTTGTGCTGGTAAAGGTGCCTGTTTCAATCTACATTACCTGGGTTTTCCAATTTTGGAAAGCAGTGAACAGCAAGGGCCAAAACATCTGTATCTGGTGACCTAATCATTATGTTACCTTTGACACAAAGACCCAAAAGCCATACTGGCACATATAGCATGCAGAAGCATCCTTGCGTCCACTTCCTCTTCAATGCTGTACATTTCTTGAACTTCAACACCTCTGTTGGTGATGGATTTTACTACTTCACTGAAAAAGACTCCAGCAAGAAGGAGCTTTTGTGCTGGGTGTGCTCCCACGCTTAAGTGGACTTTGAACCATATACTCACGAAAAAATTTAACAAGTGCCTGCTTGTTGGATGTTACATTTAGAAACTTTTTTCCATGGAGGCACAGGACATCCCCTCATAGATCCTGCCTGGCGCTGTTTTTCTGCAGTTTGTACAGAGTTACTGTTGTCATACATGTCAAAAGACTTCGATTACAGAATTAGCCTTGTCAAATCCTTTTAAGATCTGCTTCAAATACTCAGCCAATTCATCGAATGTTTGGAATTTGTCTCCAGCCATCATTTGTATGACGTCTGAGGTACACAGTGGTTTCTTCTTTGCATGCTCTTAGCTCAGGTTGGTCTGTTCTTCTCATTGTTCCATCAACAGAGAAGATGGACTCAGGCACAGGTCTAAGAACAAGTGCCACTGACATCTCTGTATCGTGCTAAGCTCAGGGCTCTGCAGAAAACAATTTCTGGAGCGAGAGCTACTGTGATTGTCCTTCCCTTGCCCAGTCTTAAATCTGGTCTTCCTGGCCATGTCAGCAAATGTTTTAATGCCAGACTTCTTGACGGGGCTGAAGAAGCTATGTGTCCCATCAGAATCAAGTGCACCTCTTACAAATCTCTCCATTTGTTCTTCACCGACATGTGCTCCTTTCAATAAAGACTCTTGTAAATCTGATGTAACATGCAATTCAGTAGATATAATAATAAGCACATCTGGATGTGATTCAGGGTCCAGTGGGTTGTTTGTTGTTGATGACATGGTTGGTAAGAGCTGTAACATGCTTTTCATTCCCCTTCAGTTTAGCAGCAAGGACTTGTTTGTGGACTTCATCTTCACTACTTCTTGTTAGGCCACTTCTTTCATAGTTTTTACGTATTCACTCAGGGCATGTCTTGTGAGGATCCACCTGACAAGTGCTGGCTTTTTTCTTGTCAGTCCTACAATCCCACTGCTTCCCTTTGAGTCCTTGATGACAGTTTTCTCTCTTTCCAGGTCACTCCAAATTCCATTGAAAGAATCTGGAATCTGATGAACAGCAAATTCCCCAGATTCAAAGGCACTGGGTACTTCTTCAGAGAGATTTAACATGTCAAGAATGTTGACCGGTATCTACCCGGCATACACTGTTCCCTCTAAGCTGTGCGCGTGTGCACACAGATCCTAAACACCGTGCGCACAAAAGTTTGCACAGAAGAAATTTTTTGCACACACGGCCTGTCAAAAATTAGAGGGAACATTGCTGGCATAGCTGAACCTATTTGCAGTAAAGTAGTATGGAAACTTGGCACACAGTGTCAGTGAAGCTTCCAGTCACCCCCTCGCTCTGCATTTGGCAGTAGTATCTGCATAACCTGGAGAAACTGATTACAGAACTTGAATGCAGGAGACTGGGCATACCTCCATCTCTGAAATTCTTCCAGTTGTGGAGCATATACTTAGAGCCTTGTGCGAATACAAATATATACCCGCGGATGCGGATATCCGTGGAACTGCAGGGCTCCCCCAGGAACTGCAGCAGCAAAAGGAGCAGAACATGCCGCTGCCACCCTGGAGCCAGCGCCCTGTACTGGTGGCACCGACCCAGCCCTGCCAAGTGCGGTGGGCACCAAACTCACCAGCTGCCGCCCCTGGTAGCACTCTTGTTTTCAAGCAGCGCGCATGCCCCCAGACAGCTGCATGGAAGGGATGGGCAGGAGGTGGGGGGGCATTTCAGCCGCACTGGAGGAGCGGCGGTCCAACATTTTTGTGCCTTTTGCCACTGCGGTTCCAGGAAGAGCCCTGTGGTTCCATGGATACCGATTTATAGCCACAGCTATACATTTGTATCTGCGCAGGGCTCTACACATACTAAGTTACAGCATCATCAGACTATTTAATGACGTGTTTTAAGGACTCAGTTGGCACTTAATCCACTGTTACCAGTGTGCAACCTTCAGTGACAGATTGATTTGGTCAGCAATTTTAAATTGTAATATTTTTCTATATTTTCAATCACTTGTGACGTACTTTGATAATTAAGAATATGCAATGTGAAAATATTTCATGTTCGTATTTTGGAAAATGATATTTGTCATTTTTGCCACATGCTAAATAGCTTCATTTCTGGGGGGGAAAAAAAAATACTTGCCCATGCAAAATCAATACAAATCTTTTAATGCATGGTCATTTGGAACCTCTGATCAATAAACACCACTTTAAGATGCTGAAATTAACTTAAACAGTAAAAAGTGTAGTCAGTCTAGTTGCAGTGTCTCTGGAACTGTGCAAAAAATGACATTTTGGGTACTGTTGTTTCACCTCGCTTAGAGCAGTGGTTCTCAGACTTTTGTACTGGTGACCCCTTACAGATAGCAAGCCCCTGAGTGTGACCCCCCCCCCTTATAAATTAAAAACACCATTATAAATGCTGGAGGCAAAGCAGGGTTTAGGGTGGAGGCTTATAGCTTGTAACCCGCCATGTAATAACCTCGCAACCCCTTGAGGGGTCCCAACCCCCAGTTTGAGAACTTGAGAACTATCTTAGAGGCTTATGGCTCCACATCATCTCTCATCTAAATGTACATAAAGTAAGATTGCAAATTTTCTATGATGTGGGTGTGTGCAGGGTGCCTACGTTAAACTCCAAAAATATGGCCCTCTAGCAGACCTTGTTCTACAGTCATCTATTAAAGCTGAAATTCCCCTTTATTATGCACACACACACGCACTTCCAGATCAATCCTGGTAAAGTATCTATTCATACACACAGGCACATGCAGTCTACCCCGGGGGGATTCTGCACCAAAAAAAATTAAAAATCTGCAAAACTATGCAAATTTTGTCAAAATAATGCAATATAATCACACCAGTTTCAATTGTTTTGGTAAATTATTTAAACTACAATATTGAAAAGAGTCACAACAACTTCAGCATTTCCTAAACACATGAAGGTTAAATTACAAAACACTTGGTAACTAATACCCTGCATTCTAGTTATAACCCTGGATTTTCATTTAAATTACATTACAGAACACCAAATGGGGGGAGGCAGGAGAGTAGAATGTCATTTTAAATTGCTCAGACTTTCACACATGAAAGTCATATAGTTTTGCTAATCATTGTCCTGGACTTTGCTAGGTACTTTGTGAAATGCTTGGTTTGATTGTCCTGACATTTTATTGACTGCTTAGTAAATGTTTTATTTGCCCTCAGTCTTTTTTTTTTTTTTTTAAATAGGTAAGTAAAATAAATCCTGAGCTGTAATCTAACCCCATGGTGCCACTTTGGCACAGGAAAAAAGTGAGAAAAGCACATAGATCTTCCTAGCTAATTCCCTTACTGTCATTTATAAGGCTTTACATCACTCTGGCAATGTAGGGGCCTTAAAACATTTACAGGTTTTATGTTCCTGGGGGGAATTAACTGAGAATGGGAACAGTTTACTAACTATAGGAACATTAACAATGTTACTATGCAGGCAGGCTGCTACATTTCTGCCTCAGGGAATGAGCTCAATTAACCATCAACAGCAACATTAACAAAATGTGGGGAAGAGGGGGGTTTCAAAAGCTATTTTTTTTTTAATTTAAAAACAAATTATTTTCAGTAACACGATACTAATATTTAACTAAGTGTTTTTCCGATTCTCAAGAAGTTATGGACATATTACTAGGCAGGCAGGCAAAGTTTCTGCCTCAGAGAATGATATCAATTAATTAGCAGGCAGGCTCCTACATTTCTGCCTCAGGGACAGTGCCTTCCTTGTGCATAATAAAAAGACCTACCCCCCTGCATGCCTGGTGAGCCGCAGAAGCAAACGAGAGGGACACAGAGTCTCTCCCGCTTGTTGGCCAACCCTGCCCCGATGGTGATCAAATGTCTCCCCTGCAGGCATGCACGCCCAGCCCCTTTCCCACTGCAGTGATTTGCCTCTCTGAGGCTACTCCAGGCACACTGGAACAGATGCGCTGCGCACAGAAATATGCGGACCATATGAATTCTGTGCCGCCATCCCATTGGAACATTGTGAAATTCTTTTAAAAACACTCATAATCCTGCCAAACACAATCCAATTATCAAAAAAGAAGAGCACATTTTCTCCAGGTCATAAATATAACTGTCATATTTCAAGTTTCCGTCAGCTTCTCTTGTTCAAAAAAAATGGCTGAAAACATTCCTCCCCGCCACTGATCCCATGCTTAAAAACAGCTTTTTGATAAAGGCTTAAGGAAAAGAACATTTTGCCCCAAATGAAAGCAAGCATAATAAATTTCATCAAAAAGTAAAAATAAAAATTTCAAAGCAACTGAGAGTGACCTTTTACTACAGGTGCCACATACAATATTCATGTACAGTATTATAGCATGCATTAAAAGAAGGCTGGTGCAAGAGCCAAATGAATAGGAACAAATATAGCCTATACAGTGACTGTTTAAGAAACACACTTCTTGTAATGCAAAATGGACTTACAAGTTAACTTCATAAAACTTGAATTTATTTTTGTACTTACCCCTAATTATGGGACTGCAGCTTGAATACATGAGGTTAAACTCCATAGTAAGCTGCAAGGCGCTCTTTTAAGGGAAGAGGAAACTGGTCAGAGAAACGCCTCCAATTTTCATCCCCAACTTGATTTTTAAATCCATGAAGGATCTGCAGGTAGGTTAAAAAAAATTACATTTTTACCTCTGATTATTCTGAATCTCCAGTGTAACAGTCTGGAACACTTGCAGTCAGTTGCTCATCAACTACATATCATGCAGAAAACAGCACCAAACTTTGCTAAGACTTTTGTGCCAAGAAGTGTTGGCCTCAGCCTATCTCACTCAAATTCTCCAGATGAAACTTCCATAGAGCTGAGAAATAATTTTAGTGATCACTCTTAGTTCTAAATGAAAAACTGAACTAAGGAGCAGTTTTTATGAAGTGTAATTAGTGAAACATTTGCTATACCTAAAAAAGGGGTTAATCTAAAAAATATTACAATTAGTGAGGGTCATTCCAGGCAAATGTTCTAAAATACAAATTTTAAATTCTGCCAACTAATATACTTCATACTTTATTTCCTTTAAAAATGGATTAAGGAAGCAAACTAGAACTACAACCCAACCTAGTGTTTGGCAAGGTTTAAATGCCTATATGGCAATTCCTGGAGTAAGAACAAAGAAAGACCCAAATTGGGGATTTGCATCTCATTGAAACCTCTCATTTCTATCCCCAGGAGATGGTTACAATCGGAACAGAATGGACCCTAACATTCAGAGGATACCAAGTCCCTTCATCCAAATATAACAACTGAATAGAGGCTTTAAATCAAAAGGGTTAGGATTTTAAATGCCTCTACTGGTATTCCTCTAACATAATAAATAAATGGGAAACAGAAAATATTTAGTTCTTTCAAAGTCAAATTTTAGAGCTTTATTGTCTAGAGCATTCCAGAGGTACTCAGCTATTGCAAAAGAAAAGAAAAAATGAGTTCTATATTAAGTAAGGGGAATCCAAAAGGAAACTTTGGAAAGAAAATAATTTTAAGGACTTTCTTCCTATCACCATGAAAGATTTAGCAGCACGTAAGTGTCAAAAGACCAGAAACATAGACTCACTGAACCCTCCTTGCAGAAATTATAAGAAGGAAAGGCTTTAAAATATTTAGAAAACGCTTAAAAGGGTTTAGAAAAAAAACTCAGTCTTGGTCTGCAGTACCAATGTATGTCAGTATAACCACCTGAGCGACGTGGTTTACTGACCTAACCCCTGGAGTAGACAGAAGGGTTTCTCCCATAATAGGTAGTGTCTTCACTATGCACTACTGGTGCAGCTCTGCTGCCTTACATGTGGACAAGCCCTAAGGGACACTAAACTGGAGGACATAAAGGAAGCCTGGCTTGGAAACTCTTCCTCAGGCACAGCAGCTAGTTCAGAAGCACCAGAGGGTGCCTCAAACTAGGTAAAGGCTGAGACTAAAGGGACCTTAACTGAAACCAGAAATTGACACTAAAAAGTCACTGCTTCTCTCTCTGAAATAGAATTTTTGCAAGCTATTCCACATTCCTCCTTCCTACACAGGTGACTGATCAATCAACTAGAAGATTGGCAACAAGACTCCAGAGTTCCCAGTGGAGACATCCCTAGAGCAACATAATTAACGTAACCCCAGCTTGCCAGAAAAAGAATTTCAGCTGAAGGTACTTGTAGGTAAAGGTTCAAATCACTAGACACAAAATCAACTAACTCCACCGTGGCTTTCATAGTTCAGACTCTGACATGTTCCAAGAGGCATCAGCAAATTCTGGATGGTACCATATGGACATCACTGGAAATATTCAATGGTTATCTGCAATCATTTTAAATCAAAACAAAAAGTGACAGATTCTTCTCCCCAGGCTGGTATGAGAAGATTTTCTGGTATGAGAAGATTTCCCTCTGTCCTCCATGAGGGCTCCGGGGTTTATCCCATCTTTAGAAGCGAATTTGAAACTAGTTTGGAAAAAGACCAAAAAAAGTGGTACAGTCTGAAAAGTATCCTCTATCTACCCTGCTTTCTGGAAGCGATGCTTCAGATTGCTTTGTCTAGGTTCTCTGAAGACAAAGTGTCCTTGGGGGGGAAATAGGTATGATACCCTTTTTTGCCTTCAAGTGAGATAAACTGTGGTCCTACTACATTTTTGGTAAGGAAAGCAGAAGACATGGTCATAACTGAAATGTACAGAAAATCCAATTAATCCCAAACTCTTGCTCATGGAACCTCTGGATCCATTTTTCCAGATGTGCCACCCAGGAACTTAAAGTCTTGGTGCAGCAGGTCCAGAGATACAATGGTTGAGATACACTTGATCACCAACTCATATCTGTATAAGGAATTGGTTAAAAGGGAGACTACAGAAGATCATACTGAAAGGTGAACTGTCAGGCTGGAGGGAGGTTACCAGTGGAGTTCCTCAGGGATCAGTTTTGGGACCAATCTTATTTAATCTTTTTATTACTGACCTTGGCACAAAAAGTGGGAGTGTGCTAATAAAGTCTGCGGATGAGACAAAGCTGGGAGGTATTGCCAATTTAGAGAGAGACCGGGATATCATACAGGAAGATCTGGATGACCTTGTAAACTGGAGTAATAGTAATAGGATGAAATTTGATAGCGAGACGTGTAAGGTTATGCATTTAGGGATTAATAAGAATTTTAGTTATAAGCTGGGGACGCATCAATTAGAAGTAACAGAGGAGGAGAAGGACCTTGGAGTATTGGTTGATCAGAGGATGACTATGAGCCGCCAAGGTGATATGGCCGTGAAAAAAGCTAATGCGGTCTTGGGATGCATCAGGCGAGGTATTTCCAGTAGAGATAAGGAGGTTTTAGTACCGTTATACAAGGCACTAGTGAGACCTCATCTGAAATACTGTGTGCAGTTCTGGTCTCCCATGTTTAAGAAGGATGAATTCAAACTGGAACAGGTACAGAGAAGGGCTACTAGGATGATCCCAGGAATGGAAAACCTGTCTTATGAAAGGAGACTCAAGGAGCTTGGCTTGTTTAGCCTAACCAAAAGAAGGTTATGGGGAAATATGACTGCTCTCTATAAATATATCAGAGGGATAAATACTGGAGAGGGAGAGGAGAGAAATTATTTAAGATCAGTAGCAATGTAGAGACAAGAACAAGTGGTTATAAACTGGCCATTGGGAAGTTTAGACCTGAAATTAGACGAAGGTTTCTAACCATCAGAGGAGTGAAGTTTTGGAATAGCCTTCCAAGGGAAGCAGTGGGGGCAAAAGACCTATCTGGCTTCAAGATTAAACCCTATAAGTTTATGGAGGAGATGGTATGATGGGATAACATGATTGTGGCAATTAACTGATCTTTAACTATTCATGGGCCCAGTGGCCTGTGATGGGATGTTAGATGGGGTGGGATCTCAGTTACTACAGAGAATTCTTTCCTGGGTATCTGCCTGGTGAATCTTGACCATATGCTCAAGGTTCAGCTGATCGCCATATTCAGGGTTAGGAAGGAATTTTCCTCCAGGGCAGATTGGAAGAGACCCTGGAGGTTTTTCACCTTCCTCTGTAGCATAGGGCACGGGTCACTTGCTGGAGGATTCTCTGCTCCTTGAAGTCTTTAAACCATGATTTGAAGACTTCAATAGCTCAGACATAGGTGAGAGGTTTATTGTAGGAGTGGGTGGGTGAGATTCTGTGGCCTACATTGTGCAGGAGGTCAGACTAGATGATCATAGTGGTCCCTTCTGACCTTGATATCTATGAATCTGCTCTTAGAGAGATTCCAACTTCACAGAATTTTTTCTTCTTTGGTGGGAGGTATTTTCCTCGCTACTCAACAATGAATGCAACAAAACACTTCAAGTCCTTAGCTGAAACTCCTAACATGAAGGACTCTATAGGGTACACAAAGTCTATTAATAGCTTTGAGAAGGATTAGTATGCTCAGGGTAAGCCTTAGTTATTTATTTCAGATCCCTATACAGGGAAAACATCTTTTCTCCCCCTTCCCACTCCTGGAAGGAAAGAGATGTTCTCTCTGAAGAGTTCTAAAAATCCTAGCAATCTTAAGTAAAAGGAAGTTGGGTCATCTGATATCAAGGGCATGGTTCAAAGGACAATGGGGTGGGGGGGTGCGGAAATCAGACATTGGAATCTTCAGAGAAGTCCTATTCTTCATAATCCCCACCAGCACCCCGAAGTGACTGGGCAAGGAGAACTTTGATCTCATATGAAAATAGTTGTGTCTTCATATGGTGCCAAGACCTATTCTACTGGAATGAGGTACCTAATAGGAAGGCCTGCCAACTTAAGAATATTATTGTCCACTTTCTGGAGAGGTGGCAATAGATGGAGTGGAACAAGCACCAAGGGGAATTCCTGGATGCATTGGAAGATAGTAATGTTTTTGTGTCAGAGGGCCAACCCCTGCTGTATCTGGCTTGAGTGTATCAGGCTCTCTATCAAGAGCTTGAGGGAAGAGAACAAGACCTCACTGCTGCTGTGAGTTAAGTTCCTGCTGAACAGATGGAGGAAGCTCTTCCCTCATGCTGAGGAGAAGCTGTCCCAGGCAGAGACCTTGAAACTGCCCTAGGCAACCAACTCAAGATGTGGCTCAGACTTTTCCCTATGGTTGAAATTCTCCTCTTGTCAGTATTCAAGTGGCAACAGTAGGTGAGGGTGTGTATCTGGAGCTTTGGGTTCCTTAATGGGGCTCAGATAGATCAGGTCCTGGGTAGAAGACAAGCAATTTTTTTGACTTGGTCACGAGGCTGAAATTCCAGTTTCTGTTCAATTTACATCTACGTTGTCTGAAGGAAAAACACCAAGATTAGTCCATCATCCGAGTAAAGTATGACAACTATACCCTCCTTTAGGAGGACTGCCACTACTGCCATCCACTTTTGTGAAGAAACAGATTATAAAACAGATGGGAGGGCACAACACTGCAAAGGAGTTGAGGGAGTAGCATTATGTCTATTTAGGAAATCAATAAAAAAACAAAAACTTGTTTCATGGGTATCTGCTTGACAGATTTTAATCAAAGCAATTGGACGCAGAGAGCTGAAGAAATGACAAATATTTAAGACAGTCCTTGACAGACCCACAGACAGTAGAATAAAGTGTTTTCTTATGCCTTTTTCTTTTATCCTTTATAGACTTAAAGAAACAGGCACCTGCTTTTGTGATTCACTCCAAGTTGCAAAAGTTTGATTTTCATGTCTCTTAGGAAAAAAAAAATCAGACCTAACAACAAAAAACACAATTTGATAGGCTTTTCTACCTAACCCTAACATGACATGCAACTAACTCAAGGCATTTTAGATTGCATTACCAGGAAATGCAGAAGTTAACTGTTTGATGCTGAAAAATTAAATTAAACAAAAACGAATTTGTTAATCTCTGAATCCCACTTTTCACAGGACAATTGCACTGCAGCTGACAAACTCTTTTAAAGTGGCCAAAAAGTATTGTTAAAGAACGCTTGTAAGACTTTTCAACATCACCAAAGACAAGATTATCTTCTATAAACAAGATGATTTTAAGTCAGGTTAAGTAAAGTTAACACAAAAACTGGAAACTTTTTTCTGTCCCTCTAACCATACAAAAAAAAGTTGTATATTTTTTAGGCAAAAATCTCATTTTCTGTATTTAAAAATGGTTTTTAATTGAAGTTTAAAAGTTTGATAGTTTATTGTATTATAAAAATATTGGTTCTTCCATACATAGCCAAATTCTATTGGGCATGACCTTTAAAGCATCTTTAAAGCTTGCTCTGCTCCCTGAGTAAACAAACTTTCAACACTGCTAAAATTGCAAATCTGAAATATTTACAAGTGTACAGTATATTTTTAAAAATCTATTCACAAGTTTTTGCTTTGATGAGGTTTGATGTAAAATCCAAACTCATACATTAGGACTCCCACATTGGGACTCGGTAATTTTCTTTTTTCTCCATGAACACAATAAACCAAAGTAAAAAGGTATGGGGAACAGGGAAAGTAGTAGAGAGAGTCAGAAGAGAAGTGAAGGAACCATAAAAGGTAGGCTTTACATTTTCTATTAAATTAGAAACATTACCTTACAGAACATGTCTCGGAGATCATCTTTTGGACTAATCCACGATGCAACAGCATCACAAAAAAATATAAAGTCCTGTAAGATTAAACATTACATAGGTTAGAAACTCCATATTTGCATCATTTTAATTCATAAATTAAGAAAATCAATATGACACACTGATTTCTTAATTTGTAAGTGTTGCCGGAATCTCAACTTCAATCCACACATGTTTCTATTATATTTTAGATTTACTTTTAAGTGAGTTTAGTATTTGTATAAGGTGAAGTACGAAAGCCCTTAAGATTGAATGCCTCTACCTGGTAAATTTTTCCCAGACACATTTGCCCAACTAAATGCACTGCACTGGAAAGAACCAAAGAGCAGGGAAATCTTTCAGAGAAAAGAAACTACTGCAAACTTACAGCTATAATACATCTCCCCCTGCTCAAAACACACACACCCCCCACCCCAAGGCTGCAGTACTCCTCTCAGGAGGGCTGGGATAAAGTCAATACAGCCCAAATGAAGTTTTTCTAACTTAGTGTCATAATCCATAATCTATTCCCCCAAAAATCCTGCATCCTGGGTTCATCGGCTCTGGTGGGTTATTCCTCTGCCCAACCATTAAACCATACTCCCTTTCATATTAAGTTAAAAATATACACATCTGACATTTCAGGAACATAGGAAGACTACTATATAAATGTTAAATAAAGAAAACTCCTTTTCTTTCCTTCTCTATTTTTTCCATTTCACCTCTTTTGAAGCTGTATGTTAACATGAGTCTTCAAAAAATCACAATTAATGAAAGCAAAATGGGGGCAAGAGCGATGGAAATATTATGTAGAAAATAAGGCAAAAGTGGAATGAAGTGAAGGAGTCAAAATCCACAGCCAGGCAACTTAGTAAATTTCTATATCACGCCTCAAATTCCAGATCACTATAGTTATATGGGTAGATAACTACCAGCTCCATTTAGAATACATAGGGTAAATCAATGTCAGTATAGATAAAAGACACAGTGAAATATTAGCATTTTAAAAGTTTAACAATAAAATTTGCCTTTTCTTAGCTTTTTCTTCCAGCTGCTTGTAACAATATTCTCCCAAGTGCCCTTCCCCTTCAATCCCCAAAATTTTGCTTCATTGGACTTTAGATTCCATCCAGCTCACATGACTAACAGGCTACAATTACAGCATCCAATGTTTTCAAGTTTCCACATTTTTATATTTAATTTACTGTATACCCAACCTTCTATCAGATTTAATGACTAAATGACTAAAACAGATCTCTTTATAAATCTTCTGTAGCAAAAAAGTTAAGTAGGTTTTCTTTCAGAAATGGTTTATGACTAAGGCTACGATTTTATCGTGGATATTTTTAGTAAAAAAGTCAGAGGCAGGTCATGGGCAATAAACAAAAAAATCAAGGAACCTGTGACCTGTCCCTGACTGTTACTAAAAACATCCATGACAAAATAGGGAGGGAGGAAGGTCCAGCACCCTGCTGCCACGCCCCCACCCCACAGCAGCTGGGAGCTGCAGGGACCCCATTGTTCAGTGGCTGAGCAGCTCCGCAGTTCCTCTGCCACCAGCAGCTGGGAGCTGCAGGGGTGTGGAGTTGCTTTGACCAAAATTTTTCAATTTGTTCTACCAAAAAAGTAATAATGATATTCATGTAGTAAATGCAGTTTATCATGCATCTTTGGCTGCCTCACCTGTACTCTGTCCACTACACCTACTCAACTCAAAGGAGGAATCTAAAGTATTGAGATTAAGCACTTGAACAAGGGTACACAAGAGATCTGTCAGAATCAGACTGCACTCCAGGTCTGACTCTCAGTCTTATTCTAACCCACACATTATGCAGCTTCTAAATAAAAGAAACACGAGGATGAAGTGTGATTAAAGAAAAACTGCAGAGTAGTCAAAAGCTATTCTAACACTGCAAATTAAGAGAAATGAACCATTAACAAAATTGATTTTTAATTTGTAGTAGTAATTATAGCATAACCAGCAATGTCAGTTGCTGAGATGATAAAACCAGGACAAAACTTAGTAAAAACAAAAATGTGAAAAGAATCAATCATTGTAGTACACCTTTAAGATATGGTAGATAGTGGCAGTCATTTATTAGATACATGTTACTATGTTCTTTATGCCCGTAACAAAATAGAGAAGATCTGAAGTGAATACTGTAGACTCACGCATTATTATAAAATTAAGCATGCCAAACAATCATTCTTAAAGGGAATGAGATGCAAAGATGTGACACCATGCAATTTATGTTAACATTTAATTGGAATCTGAAGTCACTGGTGCATATTAGACAAGTTACATTTCAAATATATTTTGCATATACTATTATACAATTACATTTATCAACTATCTTTTCAGAATTTGAAGCTGTTTTCAAAAGAAATTAACAATAGACTGAAATGAATGATTGAATGAAAGACTATGATTTTTGTCAAGACTATTCAGTTTCAGGATGTACAGACTAACAATAAAACACATATTTTTGAATAGTTACATATACATTCATTATTTTTCCAATTGTACAAAGAACATTGTGAGGGCGTCAGTGCGAAATAAGTTTACATCTTTTGAAATTTAAGATATGGTTTGTACACTTTGAAGTGTGATGTTGAGATTTAGAAAGAAAATACTATATTTTTAATTGACATGAAAACTGCTGTGATATGATACAACCACTTTGTCCACATATTTTTACTTTTTGGGAAGGAGTGCAATAAAATATCTAAAATTAACTGTGTGTGTCTTCAAAATTTCCATTTCAATTACAGTAACCACAGGAGGAAAAAAGCCAAACTGAGTCAGATCCTCAGCTGATGTAAATGGTTTAATCCTCTTGAAATCAGTGGATACACCCCACTTTACTCAGCTATTGTTCTTTAAAAGTTACTACCAATTGCAGAAAGGAACCAATATGTACTTAAAATTAAGCTTTTTTTTTTTTTAAACTGTTATTCCTACTCAATTTTATAATGAGCCTGTCAGAACAAAAATCAAATGCCTGTGCAAATATCTTACTTGGACTACTCCACTAGGGTTGACTGTGATCATGGTACAAATCCCACGGAAAGCAGAATCCTTTTCCTCATTGTCCCTTATGTTCCGCAGAGAGGTACACCTAGTAAATTGGAGAACCAAGCTATTAGGCAACAGAATCAGTTTTTATTTAGTTTAATTAACTAGTTTGACAGTATTTGATGGAGTAAGAGTCACACTGAGGAGAAATTCCTAGAATAGTTTTCAAAACACTTCAAATAAAGATTTCAGAGTTTCTTTTCATGTGTAGTTTATTTGCATTTAACTTCAGAAGTTAGAAATAATGAAACTTCTACATTTTGAAGAATTCTGAATTTTAAATCTGCTTATACCTAATGCTGTATCATGTACAATTATGATTTCTAAAAAGTGACATGTATTCCATTAAATACCACTAAAATGTTTATCCGCAGTACTGATAAGAGCTATCATTATTAGAAGAACATAGACTATACTGCACAGTTTGAAGTAGATCAGATACCACTTACAGAACAGTTATTTAACTTTTACAGAAGCAAGCAAACTATTCCATACGTAACAAATCTATAAACATGTATTCCTTACAGAAATTCAAGTCTCAGACTGAATTTTTTTAAAGTAATGTAATGCAATTTAACTTTTACAGTACTTGCATGCATCATATTATCATTCTGATGGATTTTAAAATGCTCTTTCATAATCAAGCTTATTAACACAGCAAGCATGTGACAATCTTATCCCATGCATCAATTAGTCGTTAGCCACAACATAAAATGTACATGACGGTGCTACTAAAAACTCACAAACCTGATAGGACAAGATTAGTCACATGGTTGGCAATGATTAAGGATTGTGATTTTGTAACCAACTGAAAATATATCTAAAAGTGAGATAGAGAGAAGAAAGAAAGAAAGAAAGAGAAGAAAAATGAATTAAAAAAAAAAGATTGAATAATACACACCAGGGTCTTATAAACTGCTGTAGCATGGGGGCCACCTCTTGAGGACAAACGTAACCAAGACGACCAATTGTTATTGCTAAGGTAACGCAATCACGGTTATACACCACCAAACGCCAACCAAGACATGAGCAAATGAGGGGGAAGGAGAAAAAATAAAGAAAAAACAACAAATAACTCAGAAACAGAAACCAACAGAATCTGTGTATGATAATAAACATAAGATTTCACTAGTGCTGTTTATTACCACCCCCTAAAATAAGGGGCAGCAACATATATGGTATACTCTTGGGGATTAAAAGAAAAAAAGAAAAAAAAGGAATTAAGTAAATGAGAGAACACCAAAAACACAATTTAAATTCCAAAGGCTATTTGAACAGAGCTATCGACTTTGCCCTCTTCAGATTTATCTCTGCAATCTTGTTACTTAGAAGTCAGTGATAAACTAGCTACTCACATGTATTATTTCTAATGTTCTTGGTACAAAGACACAAAGCATTTTCAGTTTATAATATCAGCAGAATATACTATAAGTAATTTAAGAGTTACTTTGATTTAAGCTTGCACTTTTTTGAATTTCAAAATTAAAGGTTGCATTAGATTACAACGTTAAAATTAAACCCAAAGAATGTGGTTATTTGAATATGCTCTTTCATCTACAATTAAAATATTAATATACAAGTACTTTTCTTGCTAAGGACTTCATATATCCAATTTCTTCATGATTTTTAGCAACATTTTTTTTCTAAATTAACTCTCAGCAGGTAAATAGCTCATTAATAGCTATAGAATTATCATAGTGAAATAGGCTCCTTAAATCACATCTACTGAACACAATAGAATTTCTCTTGGAAGAATCGGACTTCTGGCACAAAGGTATTAGCACGAGAAAGTTTATTCCATGTGTGTATCTGACTAAATAAATAGCTTACTGCTTTTATTATAAGGGGCAGACTGAAAGGTAAGGTGATCACACAAGAATGCTTTATTGGTGTTCACTCAACTCACAGAAGATTAATCTTTCAGAAAAAGGAGAGGGTGGGAAATAATGTTTAAAGATTACTTGAAGCAAACTACATGAATAATACTAAAATCCAGCAGATTCATATGAAGCAGAGAAAGGAAACCTATGTTCAAGAGACATACTATGCAACATTCTAATTAAAACAGGCATTTGTGAGCACTCCCATGAACATGCAATAAAGCAGATGATGCTCTCTCCAGTCAAGTTTGGTGTAGGATATGCTAGCTTTCTGAAATTCACTTTGGTCAGATGCCCAAATTATATTAAAGCATATTGGTCACATAATACTTCTGTTTTCCGTATCTGCAAAATCCATGGCATGCACATTTTTCAGCTGAATTAATTATAAGAGCAGCCTCACAACAGTGCCAATTTTAATATACTTACATAACATTAGCAGCATTTTTATATCAGGAAGACAGGCAGTTAAATGTTTATATTACAAGATTTTTTTTTTTAAAGCCACATTTGATAAACTCCACTCATCTTCCACATTGCAGAAGCCAATACAAGGAGAAGTATTTTTTGTGGAGGCTGAAGATTGTGCCACCTATCCACTTCCTATGCAATGATTTTTTACTGAGCGTGTCTTATTATATTGTTCCAGGAGAAAAAGTTGGACAAAAATGACACTAAGACAATACACACCAGGAAAATGTAAATATTTTGGTAGCATCTTGCTTGCTGTGCTAAATATTAGGGTAAAAAGAAAAAATATTCTAGATCATGTAGTATATAAGGTGATATCCTACAACAAACTTCTTGGAAGTACACCACATTCAACATTTATTTGCAGTTACATATCTACATTTACGTTAACTATTAAAGAGTAAACAAAAATTCAGTGTTTGGATGCTTCTATAGTATCTGCAACAGTAATACAAGCAAGCACTTTTGAGCACTGGATGCATGTCAGTTACTATATCAATTAATGAGAAGAAGAAAAACCAGAATTCACTTGTCAGTATTACCATTTGGCAGTTTATCATAGCTGCTCAAAAATGATCTCTTAAATAAAAACAGTATCTATAACATGCCAAACAACCAGCTAATTCTTCTTAAAGTTCACCTTCCACACTAATTTTGAAAACACTACATTTTTAACATTTAGTTTCACAAAATACTGGAGAAGACACACACAAACTAAAACACTTCCAAATTCTCTTTTTAACCTCTCATGGTACAGTGCAGTCCTGTACTTGTGACTTCAATGCCAATGACATCAGCATGTGATGTTTGTTTAAGAAGGTTACTCACCCTGTACAGCAACTAGTTCAAGGTGTGTCCCCCAATGGGTACTCCACTTCAGGTGTGCATGCACCTCACGTGCCTTTGACAGATATTCATTAGCAGTGTCAATTTGACCAGCACATGCACTGCACCAAGGCTACATCAAACTGAGCAGGCAAAACACCCTTAATTCCTTTTCCACCACTGAGTCTCAGGAGAAACTGAAGCAGAGGGGAAGGACGATGGGTAGTGGAGCACCCAGAGGGCGACAAATCTCTAAAAGCTACAGTTATCCACAGGATGAGTAATCACTTTCTTCTTGAGTAGTGTCCTTATGGGTGCTTCACTTTGGGAAATTCCTGAGCAGAATCCCTATAAGGAGGGGTGAACTTTGGAACAGAGTCCAGCACAAAGGAACTTCACTGCCAACTGCTGCATCAGATCTAGAGGCACCGACTAAGACATAGTGCTTAAAGAAGGTATGTACTGAAAACCATGTAGCAACTCCACAGATCTCAGATACCAGAAAATGAAGCAGAGCCACAGATGTAGATTCTGACCTTGTCAAGTGATCACTGTAACAAGCTATAATACATCCCAAAATCCATTTTGACAGTCCTTGGGTACAAACAGCAGAAGCTTTGGATCTGTCTAAACAAAACGGAACAGCCTAGGAGACGTATGAAATTATTTAGTCATATCTAAATGGAAGACTAACGCCCTCCAGACATCTAGAGTATAGAAGGTGGTCTCCAGGTTGAAATAATGTGGTTTTGGAAAGAAAACTGGTGGGTAAATGATCTAATTCAGAAGACGCTTTAGGAGAAACCTAGAGTGTGGTTTTAAGGAAACTTTGCCCTTGTAGGATCCTGTAAACAAAGGGTCTGCCATGAAGGCCTCCATCTCTCTGACTCTGCAGACTGATGTAATATCCACTAAGGCGGCTGCTTTCATGGAAAAATGTAGTAACAAGCAGGTCGCCATCAGTTCAAAAGGAGATTTCATGAGTCTTAAACAAATTACAGTCCCAAACTGGGGTGGGGGCTTTCACCAGTGGGAAGAGATTACCCAGACCTTTCATGAACCTAATGGTTGTAGGGTGAGCAAACAGTGAGAACCCCTAAACAATGTGATGAAAAGATAGCACAAAGAACACAGAGAAGTAAGTGATGGTCTCATTTTCTTTCCTGTTGCATCCGATGAAGTGAGCTGTAGCTCACGAAAGCTTATGCTCAGATAAATTTGTTAGTCTCCAAGGTGCCACAAGTACTCCTTTTCTTTTTGCTCTTTTCTTTAGTTGCAGCAGATCTTCCAGAACAAGTAGAAGTGAGGCAGATTCAGGGACAGCATTCTGGAATTCACACAAGCGACTAAATCTTCTCCACTTTTGAAGGTAAATATTTCTGGTAGAACCTTTCCTACTATTTAATATCATCTGTTATATACCTCTGCTCAACTGACCTACTAACCCTGCAAACTATCAAGGAGCCATGCTTTTGAGTCAGAGAATGCTCAGCTGGAGATGCAGCAGTCAACTGGAACCCTGGGAGAGGAGCTGAGGAGTGCTTGGAAAATGTATCACTGAATGAAGAGCTAGGTGAAACCATGCCTGCCTCAACCATACCAGAGCTATTAGAATAATTCTGGTCTTGTCCTGTCTGCTTGTGTTCACCACTTTGAGAATCAGAGGTGGTAGGGGAAACAAACAGCTTCTTCATCCAAGTGAGAAGGAAGGCTCTCCCCAGGGAATTGTGACCTAACCTTTCCCCTCCCCAACCCCACTTTTGAACAAAATAGATGGCAATTTTGTTTGTAGTTGTGGCAATGAGGTCCACTTCTTGAAATCCACAAGTCTGAAATATGCTGAGAAGAACTAGGAATCCAGCTCCCATTCATAGTCTTGGGGGAAAAAAACCTGCTCAGGGCATTGGCTCCAACACTTTTCCTACCCTGGAAATACATCGCTGAAATTTGTATGCAACATTTTATGCACCATTTCTATAACCTTATTGCTTCAGCACAGAGGGAAGGGGATCTTACTTCTCCCTGCCAAATGGTATCAAACAAGCAGGCTGCATGGTCAATCATGACATGGATAGATCTGTTTCTGATGAGAGGCAGAAAATGAAGGCAGGTATTTCTGACCACTTTGAGCTCCAACAGCTTGATACAGAGGGTAGATTCTTGAGGTGACCATCTGTTCTGTACCATTACAGCACCAAGACATGCACACTCCTATCTTAACAGAGATGCATCCATGGTTACGGTTAACCACTGGCGTTGGTTGGAGGCAGGGGACCCCCGCCCCTACATTGTGATGAACTATCCACCAATCTAAGAAGCATTTTACCTGTTGAGAAACTTACACCCGATTGTCTAGTTGGTCTCTGTTTGGCGAGAGAACGGATATGAGCCACCCCTGGAAAACAGCCAAGGTGTAATCTCACGTTCAGTCACAAAAATGCAAGCCACCATGTGACCTAGAAGTTCAAGAGAGCTTCTGACTGAAATCTGGGGGCTCCCTTGAATAGTTCTGACAAAGTTTGATAGTGTTGTGAATCTGTCCATAGGAAGCAAGACTCTGGATGCCAAGAAATCCAGGGATACTCCTATACATTGTGTATTCTGAACAGGAGTCAGCGTTGATTTTCCCATGTGCAATTGGTGACCCAAAGTCCAAGAACAGAGAAAGTGTTTTCCAGGGGGCTGAGAACACTTCCTGGTACGACCGTCCCTTGAGCAACTAGTCAATGAGGTACAGAAATACTATGATTGCCTCATGATGCAAGCAGGCAGTCACCACCGGGAGAACTTTTGAAAACACTCTCTGAGCCGAGGAGAGAACAAACAGGAGCACCTGTACTTAAAATGATCCCAGCTTATAACAAAATGCAGGAACCTTCCGTTAGATGGGCGTATTGCTATATTGAAACATGCAACTGAAGGACGAGGGTCAAAAACCAATCCCCTGAATCAAGAGAAGGAGTTACAGCTGCCAGAGTCATCATCCTGAACTTCTAAGACTCCTAAACAAATTTGTGAGGTCTCAGATCTAAGATTGGCCTCTGTCCTCTTATTTTCTTTGCACAAGGAAGTACGTTGAATACAAGTCCCTTCCCCAAAGCTGAGGAGGGACTGTCTTTCTCGCTCCTAAACGAAGAAGGAAGTTTAATCTCGTCTTAGTAAGAACGGATGAGAGGGGTCCCTGAAGAGGAGAGAGAAACAAAATAAGGATGGTGTAGAGCCCGATATTACTTTCAGCTCCCATTTGTCCACGGTGATATGCTCTCCTGCTGGTCAGAAATGAGGGTTAGTCCTCAAATGGGGGAAGGTGGACAAATCATTGCAGCTGACAGGCTAAAGAGAAGGGGGAGTGTGAACCCTAAACCATCCCCACAAAACTGACACTTTAATGAAGAAGTCTTTGGCGAACTTGGGTTAAGTGGGTTAGAGGATCTTTTTCTCTGGAACCTACGTGTGTGTAGGTGGTTCCAGTCTCTGAAAACCAGAGAATTGCACTGGGTGGGATGTTTGAGCGATTTGCCATCTACTGAATTTTCTATTGTTCGCAGGAGTGTAGCTGCCCAATGAATGTAATGTGGCCCTGGAGTCTTTAAGAACATGCAACAACTCATCAGTATTCTCTGTGAACAACTTCAGACCATTAAACAGGAAATCCTCTACCATATTCTGGACTTCTCTGGGGTAAACCAGAGCACTGTAGCCAGGATTCCCTGCACATCACCACTGCGACGGAGATGGAACGAGCTACGATATCTGCAGCATCAAGAGCCACCTCAAGAGATGTCATGGCCAGTAATTATCCTTTAGCAATGGTAGGCTGAAATTGTTCCCTTTAATCCGAAGGAAGGTGTCAAGGAATAAGGAATAAAGGAACTAAATTTTGCATAATTTGTGAAGTTGTACTTGGCCATCAATACCATATATTTCGCAGTGCAGAACTGTAGGGTTGCCAATGGGTAAAATTTTCTCCCCAGAAGGTCCAGTTCTTTCTGGTCTGTCATATGTGGTGGATTTATACCAGTGTTGTTTGCCTCGTTTGATCATGATTTCAACCATCAGAGAGCTAGGTGGAGGATGAGAAACTAGGCACTCAGAGATCTTGGTAGGAAAAAACAACACTTTTTAAATTGTCTCCCTTACACGTGCATGTTACTCTAGCAAAGGTTTGCCAAATGGTATTTTCAGGTTCCACCAGAGGCTTGTTGATAGGAAGGGCAACTCTGGCTGATGTCACAGAGTGAAGAATATCCAATAGCTTGTGTTGGGATTCTTTGACTTCCTCAAGAGGTATCTGTAGGGAGTCTGCCACCCGTTTAATGAGGTCTTGGAACTGCAAAAAATCATTGGCAATAGATGGAGGAGGAGGCATTACCACCTCAGCCTGTGTAGATGAGATGGCAGCCTTTATCCGCCCTTCTCTTCATCCTAAAACATTTCCTCCTGTTGTTTGGGGGGGGAGGGGGAGACGTTTGAGTCTCCCTATCATCCCGAGAGGAGAGGGGCTCTGGAGACTTGCCAGCGATAAAATGCCCAGGGACGAATATGGCCATTGAGGACCATAAAGGGGAGGGGGCTGCATCCAGAGTTTCTCCCACCAGGAGTGATGAGGTTTCCAGACATCTTCCCTGTCTCTTTGAGAAAGGGGGGTTTGTATATTGGTACATAGGAGAACACCGAACAGAGATCGATGATACACAAAGGAGACCTCCATCATCATCCTCTTCTTCCTCTAATCGGAGAGCTCTGACTCAAGAGAGGTGACAATACTGGGGAATGTATAGAGATTCAGAGACAGAGGTTTTCAGTAGAGAGATGCTCAGTACCTGTCACCAACAGACACACCGGTTCAAGCAGTCACCAATAAGTCCTTCAGCTACCTAAAGTCTTCCAGTATTTAGTTGTGATACCGACAGACCAGTACGCCTATCCCTGCAGAAAGGTACCAATGGTTTTGCGTGCTTCACAGGTTGCGCTGCTGTAGATGGAGGTTAAGTCTTAAAGGGTACCAAAGAGCTCGATAAGGGTACCTGGAGAGGTGTTAAATCCAATAGTACTGATCTTCTGTGTTTGCTCTGACCATCTCCACTAGACAATACTAGCTCCTTCTCAGAGCCGTGTTTACTCTTAAAGAGTTGCAGGATTTTCCCACTTTGCTGGTACCAGAAGAGCCTTTTGCCACTACGGTACCAGCATGGCTGCTGACCTGGTCGGAGAGTGAGCTCTTTCTGAGATGGATACCTTAGGAGGGGAATTAGAGCTGCTCCTCTTAGGATCTTTAGAGGAGATCCTCAAGGCTTTCCCCTTTGTAAGAGTACTGTGCTGAGGTCAAAGGGCTGCTAGAGACCCCAGGGACTGATGTACAAAGGGGTTCTCCTGACCTGGTTCCAAACCCAGGTGAAGGGAGCACTCCATCATTAACACTCACAACTTGATTTCCCAGTTCTCCCATGTCCCATAGCTAAACAGGAGTTACACTTCTGTGGGATTCGACTCTCTCCCAGGCAGTGAATGCAGTTAGACTGTATCGCTGACTAGGATAGCCTCTCTACACATGAGGCAACGCATAAAAATCTGTGAACAGGCACACCCTTCACAGAGAGGATTTCCTCAGAGGAAATAAAACAAATCTTAAAATAACCACTAATTAACTATTACTACTAACAACAAACTAAGCTAAATAAACTAAGTACAAAAAACTCAGCAAGTGGCCAAGGCACACAAAATACAGACATAATAAAACTCCATCTCAGGCCAATGTGGTTGAGAAGAAACCGAGGGCAGTTCTCCTGCACAACCTAATGTAGCCTCGGTGCTGGGCATGAGGATAGCAGCAGCATATATGCAGACCGAACAGACACTACTAGTGAAAATCTCGGATCGAAGGCATGTGGGGCACATGCACACCAGAAGTGGAGTACATATAGGGACACTACTCAAAGAACTGTGTTTCCTCACCAAAAGGAAAATGAGTAACTGCAAAAATCTGAGAGGACACTCAATTACTAAGAAAATGCCAAGAAAAGGTCAACGTACTAAAATGAAACTCATTAAATCATAATTAAGCTTTTCTAGAGTATGGAAGGTGCTCTTTATACCAGAACATGCTCTCTAAAAATGCAAAAGAAACAAGCCTCAGGAGTGCATGTTTAATGAGACACTTTCTAGCAGCTCCCAATACGAAGGCACTGTCATTGGCCAGAATATAAAATGTGCATGCCATCACTGAAGTAGTTTTCATAATTTGTAATAAAAAGTTAGGCACTACAAACTATATATACACACTTTTTATTTTTACACTTTAATTTGATTGTAGTAACGTTACCACTATACATCAAAATTTTTTTAGTGCAATTACTGCAAACTGATTTCTCTCTAATGTTTGGTGCACCCACTGGATTTTTATGGTTTTTGTTCATTCCAAATCTTCATTTTCCTCTGCGGTTTTCACATATGCCAATTATGTTTTCAAACTTTTCCAAGTTAGACATATATTTGCATGAATCTACATATAAATATACATCTAAACTAGTGTAAAAGAAAGACCTGAAAGAATTGGAGGTTAACAAAGCTATTAATTTTATAAAATAGGTTTAAAAAGCAACAACCTAAATATATGACAGTTGGTTCACCGCAGCACTGAGACTTGTAAAAACTTCTGCAAAACAGAGCTGCTTTTGCTTATAAATGTTGTAAATATATCAGTTCTGGTTTGGTTTCCCTAAGCAATTTTTAAAGGCTGTGGGTGATTTTTGATCTCAGAGACAACTGCATAATTCCTTTCACCACAAACATTTCAGTTATTGGGTACCTGTGTTCTCTAACAACGTCTTTGGTGTGTTGGGTCTGTTAATGATTTCTACAAGCTGGTGCAACACCATAGGAATATAAGGCTGCATGTCTATACCTAAAATAGCCAAAACACAAAAATTCAGAAGAAAAGGACTATTAAAATAATCAAAATAGATCTATGTATACAGCACTTTAGACTAACACGCAGAATCAAAATTTTCATTTGCCATTTAACCGAACAAAAATACATAAACCTTTAAACATTTTACAAAAAAACAAACAAAAAAAATCAATTCTTACCCATTTGAATGGAGATTTCTCCAATTGCCCATGTAGCATTGTTGCACACAGAAATGAACTCAGGATTTAGGTTGGTTCCCAAAATCGGCATGAAATCAGCTAGAAAGAACAACATTTTTAAACTGACTGTGTACAGTAAAGATTTTTTTTCCCACTACTAGAAGTTCTCAGTATACGTTTCATAACCTAAAAATATGTAAATGCATGGAATGCCTCATGTAGAACAGACAAGAGTTAGTTGTAAAACTGTTGCTCCTAATTCCTCAAATAAGCGTGTCATGAAGGCACACGTCATTGAGCTGATAAAACATCTGACAAGAATGAATTCAAATTTTAGAATCCCCAAGTCAGTCCAGTAATTGTTTGGAGGAAAGTTACAGGCCTCTCTGGCATATGCCTCTGCCAAAGGGATCAGTAAGTGCTATAAAAACCTACAATGGATACTATAACCCTTCTGCTGAAATAAAGACAATAAGCTCTTGGCTAAGCTTTTCACATTTTCAATTATTATGTACAGATGTTTGCAATGGAAACAACATACTCCTAAAACAAGCAGTATAGGTTGTAAATCAGGGGTAACATTTTATCAGCTTTTCCATTTTCAGCAGAAAGTAGCTACATTAGTTACAAAACAGTCTGAATACACCAGATCAAAGATGACCATGGTATAAAATCAGTCTGGGGAAACTCACTCTTGAACAGTTTAAATTTAAAGAAAAAAGCAAAATGCAGTGTGTCTTTATAAAGTGTGATCTAAATAGATTATGTCCACACATTGTTGCTGGTTCAGGGTGATGAAAACGGAACTTTGCACCAGCCTGGCCCAGTAGGCTTAATTTACTCAGAAGCAGGGATAGTCCATTATTTTTTGTCCAGGTACAGACTCCAGAGAAAATAATAATAAAAAATGTTAAGTTAAAAAAAAAAAGATTTTGGGGTCTGTTCAAAAGTGACTGGCAGTTAGGATTTGGCCCACGGTCTGCCTATTGACTACCTCTGACTCAAAGGATGGTTGGTACTGCCACATCTCTTCCTCATCAAGGTTTCTGCTGTGGGATGGCAGCTTTCAAGTCTGCTATCAGGCCTCCATAGGAGCCTTTGAAGCAACTGCTACCTATGTGATACTTTGAACTAGGACATCTACTCCTAGCCTTAACAGCACACACTTCCTAGTGAGAGGAACCGACTATGAGATAGCTGTTTGGAAACGGATACTGCCCATTTCCCCACAACACGCAGACCTTCCACCACCAGGAGAATCAATCCGGTCCATGGTGAAGATACCACCAATTTTTTCTTCACCTATCAACATGTGAAATAAGTAAGGCTGTCGATTAATCAAACTGTTAAATAAAATACCAACTGAAATTTATTAAATGTTTGGATGTTTCTACATTTTCAAATATATTGATTTATATTACAACAGAATAAAAAGCGTGCTCACTTTATATTTATTTTTATTACAAATACTTACACTGTAAAAATGATAAGAAATAGTATTTTTCCAATTCAGTTCTTTAATTTGTGAGTATAGCTTACAAATGTAAATTTTTTTTGTTACATAACTGCACTCAGAAACAAAACAATGCAAAACTTTAGAGCCTACAAGTCCATTCAGCCCTACTTCTTGTTTAGCCAATCGCAAAGACAAACAAGTTGTTTACATTTACATTGCCTGCTTATTTACAATGTCACCTGAAAGTGAGAACAGGCGTTTGCATGGCACTTTTGTAGCTGGCATTGCAAGGTATTTATGTGCCAGATATGCTAAACCCATATGCCCCTTCATGCTTCAGCCACCATTCCAGAGGACATGCTTCCACTCTGATGCTTGTTTAAAAAAAAAAAATGCATTAATTAAATTTGTGACAGAACTCCTTGGGGGGGGGGGGGGAAATTGTACGTCTCCTGTTCTGTTTTACCCACATTCTGCCATATATTTCATGTTATAACAGTCTTGGATGATGACCCAGCACATGTTCGTTTTAAGAACACTTTTACTGCAGATATGACAAAACACAAAGAAGGTACCAATGTGAGATTTCTAAAAATAGCTACAGCACTTGACCCAAGGTTTAGGAATCTGAAGTGCCTTCCAAAATCTGAGAGGGACAAGGCATGGAGCATGCTTTCAGAAGTCTTAAAAAAGCAACACTCCCATGCAGAAACTATAGAACCCGAACCACCAAAAAAGAAAATCAACCTTCTGCTGGTGGCATCTGACTCAGGTGATGAAAATGAACATGCGTCAGTCCGCTCTGCTTTGGATGGTTATCAAGCAGAACCTGTCATAAGCATGGACACGTCCTCTGGAATGCTGGCTGAAGCATGAAGGGACATATGAATCTTTAGCGCATGTGGCACATAAATATCTTGCGATGCCGGCTACAACAGTGCCATGCGAACACCTGTTCTCACTTTCAGGTGACACTGTAAACAAGAACTGGGAAGCATTATCTCCTGCAAATGTAACAAACTTGGTTTGTCTGAGCAATTGGCTGAAGTAGGACTGAGTGGACTTGTAGGCTCTAAAGTTTTACACTGTTTTATTTTTAATGCTTTTTTTTTTTTAAACAATTCTACGTTTGTAAGTTCACCCTTCATGATAACAAGATTGCATGACAGTACTTCTATTAGGTGAACTGAAAAATACTATTTCTTTTGTTTTTTACAGTGCAATTATTTGTAATAAAAAATAAATATAAAGTGAGTACAGTACACTTTGTATTCTGAGTTGTAACTGAAATAAATATATTTGAAAATGTAGAAAACACCCAAAAATATTTAAATAAATGGTATTCTATTATTGTTTAATTGCTTGACAGTCCTAGATATAAGCTAACAACATAATATATATATAAAAAAAAGAAACATACCTATGCAAGGTTTAACATGCTGAAAGCATGCCTTTGTCAGGTCACCTAACAAGGCAAAAGAACTCTGTCGTACCTCAGGCATTTTATCCTAAAAACCAAAAAAAATCCCACAAAAGGTAGAAGAAAGAAGTTGATTAGAACTAGGCTTATTTAAAAAATAAATCCCAGGATTTACAAAAAAAATTCTTCTCACCTGCATGCACTGGTACATTAGTGTTAAGATATTACTGCGAGCCACTAGCTGTTCAATGTTGCCTCCAAGTCCTTCAGCTAAGCCACTGAGTAAATCAAGAGCCACAATCATGAAGTCTTTATCTGGTGCCTCGTATTGGTCTGGCTGAGCATTGTGCAACTGTAATAAAACACTAGTTAAGACACCCACCTTCAATATAAAACCGATTGAGTTCTCTCTATGCTATGCATGCAAATCAGGAATTGGTTTATGTTTTGTTACTTCACTCAGATGTTGTTTGATGGATATGTTATAAATCCCAGTGTAATACACACGCAGTTGCATACCCAATGCATCTACAAATCCTGGGAATAACAGAAAAATACCATGGCTTGTGCAAGAGTCTTCTGTACCAGGTTTACACAACGCTGATACACGGGTTCACAGTATGGAAGGAAGCCAGATTGCAAGGCAGTGGCAACCGAAGACAGGCACTGTAACACAAAAGCAATGTACACGTGATAATGAAAATGTACACTTCGTTTCACAAGGCCCTACTTAAATACAGAGAAGAGAAAAATTTAACCATTTTGGCAGACACTTTTTCATAGAATACTATAACATGCTACCGTTATGGAAAACCTGGGTTTAGGACTGGGCTAATAATTTTCATGCCACAGATTTGAAGGGGAATGTTCAGTTTACAGGAGATGGCTGACAGTGTCCAACTGGGAGCGCCTCCAAGTTGTTCTATGGGAGCAAAGTTGTAGGAATAAAAGATGGGCAGTAAAAAAACGCTGTAGGAGAAGCACACAAGGACTCCAGCAAAACTAATCTAAAATCTTTGCTGCAGGAGGAGATATTCCCAAATGGCTATATCTTTAATCACAGAAAAGGTAAGATTATCTCTTTCCAGCCAAAATGAATGAGGTATGCAGAAATGGCTTTTTCCATAATTAACATTTTTACCTCTATGCCTAATCTCTACAGTCTCACCACCAACCTGAAGTCTTTTCAGAGGAAAGGATCATTCTTGTAAGAGCTACACTAATTTATGCACAATTATAATTCAGATCCTTAAAAGATTCAGCACAATAAAATCCAGACTGCTTTATATTAAACATATTTATAACACAAAAATCAACTTAGTAGAAGAGAGACTGTATAGGTTATCCAATTTCACACCAAAATACTTCATAACATTTACCTCTAACAAAGGGAAGAGATCTTTATCCTCATCCTTCAACATGTTCCATTTCTGGATTAGTGGAGGCATTAGCATCTGAATATATTCCTATTTATAGTGAGGAAAAATATTGTTGATTAATTGCTGAAATACTGAATTCCAAAAGTTTTCTACCTCAGAAGTCTGAAACCCATGATTACGTCCCATCTCACATTTTCTCTTTTACAAAAAAGGTCCTTATTACATATCAATGGTGAAATTACTACAATAGTTTCAATTGTGATAATTGTAAACAACTGTATCTCCTGCATGACTATTAATAAAGTTTCATAATGAGTTCACAGTTTGATATTTCTCAAATTAGATTTTAGGAAACACCAATGTATTAACAAAGCTTGTTTTTTTACCACTATATATTAGGTGCCAATAGATACATCATCACTGACAACTTTGCTCACTAGAGGCAGTTTCAGTAATATCCATTTATTCTGTGAGATTCAGTTCTCCCATGTTCTAGTTTAATCCGTATAGAGACTTCCACAAAAGATTATTTCCACACCACATACACACACCACGTGTGTGACCAAAACCAGCTATCTGATCATAATTAAAAGTGTACAGTTTATACACAGGAAATATGTTTCTATCGTAACGTCACAATGCACCCAGCATAAAAAGTTTTACTTAATCTGACTTTCTGGACTTGAAAAATATAGGGTGAAATCCTGACCC
This sequence comes from Caretta caretta, assembly GCF_965140235.1. Taxonomy (NCBI): domain Eukaryota; kingdom Metazoa; phylum Chordata; order Testudines; family Cheloniidae; genus Caretta; species Caretta caretta. The sequence continues at coordinate 50,396,960 of NC_134210.1, forward strand.
TACTGAAATCAGAGTTTTACCACAGACTTCAGTGTGGCCAGAATCTCACTCAGCTACTCTAAAAATGCATTGCCCAGCAATAACAATATCAACGATGGCATGGTAACTAACAGCATATCCTTGGACTATAACGCTCAGAAACCTATGCCTAAAAAGGTGCCCTGAGGGAAGCTCACCTGTGCCAAGATATATCAAGAGGCTGCTTCACAGTTCTTCCCTGAGACATATTCTCTCTGAATCCTCCTATTAATGATACAGCTGTGTTTTCCATCCTTTCCTGGGCCCATATTATAGGACAAACAGGGTGTCAGATCCTACACTCTACGACACAAGAGAAGTTCAGGACTCCACCTAAGGAATGCCAAATCATATCCCTTAAATAAGGCTGGCAGAGGACAATAGGAAGGGAAATTCTTTGCTCCACAGCAAATCAGGACACTAATTTTGGAGACGATGCTGGGAACCAGAAGACGGTATGGGGAAAGACAAGAAGGGGCAGCAACAAGGGAGGACCATTGGCTCACCCACTCTCAGCAGAGAGGTATTACTCACCAGAAAGGACAATTATATTGCCATTCACAAGGATGCAGATACTAAGGACTGAGGGGGGAAGTGGACGGCCTAATAAGCTTTGCATTTAGTTCCTAAGGACAGCATATTTAAGTTTCATTGAATTCTGTTCTACTTCCCTTGACACTAAGAGGCAAGAGGTATTCCCTAATACAGATGTAGTCAATTTTTGTCAAGATCCAAATTTCTTGGTCAAGGTCTAGACTCCACAGAAAAACAAACAATAATAATAAAAAGATTTCCGGGTCCATTCAAAAGCATCTGACAGTCCGGATTTGGCCCACAGTCCGCCTATTGACTATCCCTGTCTTTATAGCTCCTACTGCTGAATCTTATCTTCTCAGAAAGTTGAGACATCCTTACCTAACACTGGTTTAAGAAACTCAAAGACCTGAGAAAGAGCATACATTGGCCAACCACCAGCCCAAACAGTGATCAAAGATGAAGTAAACAACCCAGGTGGCAAACAGCTCTCTTGACCTCAGCAGCATCCATCACCAGGAGAGTCAGCCCAGCTGTTTCAAGAGCCACTTCTCACAAACTAGGATATAAGATACAGCATCTGCAACAGCATGATTACTTCCACCTGAGACAACAGGTATGGAAGGTGATGCAGGGGAATAAGGAGTCTGGTTGATGGCACTCTGAATTAGCATTTCTACAATGTGTGAAGCCAGTTGGGAGACACTAGGTAGGATCAGCATACCTTCATTTGTCTTTGCTTTCCCCTCCGTTTTCAGTCATCCCACAGGTCCTAACTTAAGTATTCTAACAAGATCAAGATTCCAAGAAGCTGGAGCACATCTGGCTCTTGGGATCCGCTTCTGATACCTTGCTAGATCAGTCTCTCTCTCTCTCTCTCGGAAAATAGGAACTACCATCGAGACAGTCCCCCAGAGTGCTCCCAGATAAATCATTCACTGAGCTAGAATGAAATTGCTTTTCTGATTGATAATACAGCCCAGTCAAAAAAGATACTGTAAGAAAGAATCAAGTTTCTGGAGCCAGAGAGAACCTTTCAGGGCTGACACTACACTAAAGGGCCACAGCATACTGAGGACCAGTGGCAAGTTGCAGGAATCTGAGATGAACATGTGACTATATCTGTTGTAAGACAGAGGCAAAGAAGTCTCAACTGGAATAAGTTTGAAGTGCTCATAGTTGCTGAAATAATGGGGAGCTCCAAGATTAGCTGTACCAATATTCAGACTGTACTGAGATAATAACAGTCTTGTCCTATAATACAGGACAGACAAGTGATGGGCAGCATTCATCATGAGCTGAAGCCTCTAAGGGGTCCATCCACTCCAGTATCCTGTTGCTAACAGTAGCCAGTATTAGATGACTCAAAAGAAGGTGTAGATCCCCATAATGGCAAGGAAACTAAAAAGGCAGTAAAAATATTTTTACTGTTATACTCCCTCTCTCTCTCTCTCTCTCTCACTCACACACACAAAATGTACAACCAACCCATGGAACATATTGCCACAAAGATATCGAGTTCCACAGAAGAGTTCAAGAACAGGACTAAACAGACATTTCTATAAACTCATACTGTTCAGCGCACAAGTTTACCACTAATTTTATGAGGGCTAGCCAGATACAAGGACAAGGGAACATCCATGTTATGTGAGAAAGTGTAAACAGAAGCACCTAATCTTTCTCTATACTACAGCTATAGGAACAGCAGCAGCAACCTTTAACACTTTCCATAAGGGGGTGGGGTTGCACTCAGAGGCTTGGTATGTGAAAGGGGTCACCAGTACAAAAGTCTGAGAACCCCTGCTATACACCCTTAACACTGAAGCCAGGTGAAAAACGCTACCAACATTGAAGGGGTCGGGCGGGGGGCTGGGAAGAGGAATACAATGAGAAACCCCCATGTCCAGTCATCCAGTTCTCCCCCACACAGAAAATATGACTAAACAGATAATTGGCTGCTGCCTTTTGAAACATTTACTTTCACAGCCTGTACATAGCTAATGGTTTTTGAAAGGAGCTGAGAGAAAGACTTGTCTTAAGCACTCATTACAAAAATTTTAGCTTAGGAAAAATATTCTGCAGCAGAACTTGCTAAGCAGGGTTCTACAGTCCCAATACATGAGCGTCTGTAGGTCAAGCGGCCTTAGGTTTCAGCATGGTATTGAATGACATTTTCAAAAATGCAGGCTAAGCACAATGCTGAGTATGGTTTAATATTTTAAGGTTCTCATTAAGGTCCCCACCTACTACAACGGGAGTTAGATTTAAAGAAATTCAATATCACAAACGTTAACATTTCACTAACCCTATACCAATGGTTCCCAAAATTTAACCACCTGCAAACCCCTTTCACTAAATTGTGAAATCCTCATGAACCCTGTCCTAAAAATGACTATTTCCAGGGGTTTAAGTTTAAATCTCTTCCGCACTCCGTGGGGCTCCTGCTGCTGGATCCCACCAACCGCCCCAGTCAACTGAGCTTGGGCTGCAGGTCCCACTGACCGCCGGGGCTCGGGCTGCCAGCCCCAACTGCCCAGGCCCGCTCTTCCTGGGGCTCGGGCTGCCAGCCCCATGCAGACCACCAGGGTTCAGGCGGCCGGTTCCACCGCTGATGAGGGCAGGGTTCGGCCTGCCAGCCCCAACTGCCCTGTCCTGCTCTCGCTGGGGCTCGCGCTGCCTGCCCTGTAACCAGGTCCCACCTGCTGCCTCCAATGCCCGGGGTCCTCTCACCACCATTAGTGAAATTTTTCTGGCGAACCCCCGTAACGTTCTGCGAATCCCAGTTTGGAAACCGCTGCCCTATACACTGACTGCATTTAAACGTGTTCTTTTTTAAAAGATTCTATAGGTATGATTCCCCCTATATTTAAAACAGAAAATATTAGTACACTTAGTAATCCAAGTGCATCCTTGCGGCAGTGTAAAAGAAAGGTCAGTGTTTTTTTTATTATATAGATTTTAATAAAGTTTTCATTTAAAATCTTATACACTTTACTGCAGTAGGACAGTCATGATGTTACTGTTTCACTACGACAATGATTTATACATAATACAAATGATACTTACTGGTTTGTTTAGATGATGTCCTACAGAATCTGCTAAAGTTCCTATGGCATCGTAAAGGATGAGAAGATTCTTATGCTGGTATTTACTAAACGCGAAGACCAGAGTGTCAAGTATATATGCAAGGTAAGGAACAAGCTCTGTACAAGCCTCCTCTTCTAGAGTAGCAAAGGCACTAAGGAGCAAAACAACAAGTCAGATTGTTAAATCAGTATAATTAAGAAGGTGACATTTCCATTTAGATGTGATTTCCAGTTCAAGAAGATCTACTCTTGCTAGCTCAATGAGGGCTAGGTGTGCAAAAAATAGAATGTAGCCACAGCAGTGAAAGCATCTGGAAGGGCTAACCAATCCATGTGCCTAGCATCTGTGATGGGCGCACACTTGGGGCAGCTAGCCCCTGCTCTGCTACACTTTATTTTTAGCACACTAGCTCAATGATAGCTAGAGCGAGTATGTCTCCTTGAGCTACCCCCACTCACAGTGAAGATATATCCTTAGATAAACGGTTTGCCCCTTTAAAATTAATCCAAAATGTGTTTCTACAATGGCACTGATATCCAGGCAACCAAATCTTGCAACTAAAAGTTTAAAAAGGACCAAATTCTAACATTTCTGGTGAATATAAAATTCAGACAGACATTCTCTTAAAGCCTATCATGCATATGGGGAAAACCAGAAGTACTATTATAAGTTTAGCTACAATGGGTTAACTGAAGCAGCAGGAACTCTGTGACAAAAGCTGTTCATCAGTTCAGTTATATAATGGGGTATTTATTTGTACTATCACAGCACCTATTTATTTGTACTATCGCAGGCCAGCTCCACTGTGTCTGACAATGTCTAAACCTAATGAAGAGGCAGTCCCTGCCCTCAAAAGCTCATGATCTAAAACAAAATGGATATAAAAAACAGACGTAGAGAGCAGAAGCGGCAAAAAATTCAAATGATGAGCCAGTAGAGGGAACAGATTTTTTCCCAGTATTGGGAAAAAGAGCAGTTTTACACAGACACACACTGTCAGGGTTCCTTCCCCACTCTGAACTCTAGGGTACAGATGTGGGGACCCACATGAAAGACCCTTATTCTTACCAGCTTTGGTTAAAAACTTCCCCAAGGTACAAACTTTGCCTTGGCCTTGAACAGTATGTTGCTACCACCAAGCATTTTAAACAAAGAATAGGGAAAGACCACTTGGAGACATCTTTCCCCAAAATATCCCCCCCAAGCCCTACACTCCCTTTCCTGGGGAAGGCTTGATAATAATCCTCACCAATTGGTACAGGTCAACACAGACCCAAACCCTTGGATCTTCAGAACAATGAAAAAATCAGTCAGGTTCTTGAAAGAAGAATTTTAATTAAAGAAAAGGTAAAGGAATCACCTCTGTAAAAGCAGGATGGAAAATACTTTACAGGGTATTCAGATTCAAAACACAGAGGATCCCCCTCTGGGCAAAACCTTAAAGTTACAGAAAACAGGAATAAACCTCCCTCTTAACACAGGGAAAAATTCACATAAAACAAAACAAAAGATAAACTAATCTGCCTTGCTTGGTTTACCTATACTGGTTGCAATATTGGAGACTTGGATTAGAATGGGTTGGAGAAGATGGATTTCTGTCTGGCCTCTCTCAGTCCCAAGAAAGAACAAACTCGTAAACAAAGAGCACAAATAAAAGCCTCCTCCCCCCCCAGATGAAAGTATCTTGTTCCCTTATTGGTCCTTTTTGTCAGGTGCCAGCCAGGTTACTTGAGCTTCTTAACCCTTTACAGGTAACAGGATATTGCCTCTGGCCAGGAGGAATTTTATAGCACTGTATACAGAAAGGTGGTTACCCTTCCCTTTATATTTATGACACACTATATGCAGTTAGGCTCCAAGGGAATCGAGATGGAACATGCCATTCCACAGGTATATTTACACATATGACTGGATAGCAGAAAGATTTTATTGGCCTGGATTGTGTCAAAAAAGTACCAATTAATATACTACAGTCTGTCCTGGATGCTAAAAAGTTAATCCCTTTAGAAAAAGTGATCATGCCCCTTTTCTACCACACTCAGTTATAGAATGGCCATTTTCCTACATCACAATGGAATTGTAGCACACTGTAGATGGGCAGTGATTATGTTACTTGGTACCCACAGGTATTCCTCCTAATAGGCATTAAAAAGCCAGCAGGTTAGAATTGTACAGGTACAACAGTCCCTTGGGCTGGGGATACCCAAGAAGTTTCTTACTGGCAAAGAGACAAGTTTTATGTTTGGGGTTATGTAGAAATTACACAGATCTGAAAATAGGCAGTATTATATAACATTGGCACTTTTCAGTGTGGTAACTGCTCCAGGCCTTGAAATCCTGTCTGCTGCACAGGGAACAACATTTTCTGCAATGCTGCATCTTACACTTTTGTGCAATTTGTGAAGATAGCAAATAAGATGCCTGAAAGACACTATTGACACTACCACTCTGAATGACCAAGCCTGGTTGATGTCCCAAGGCTTCACATTTTTCACAAACTCACTCTCGGGATTATTTTTCAAAGGATGTTTGATTTCTAAATGCTGCAAAAACTCTGAAGGGCTCATACCCTTAGCATCCAACACTTCAGAATATACTACAACCCATGGTATTGGCTCAATGTATGTAAAACCATGCTTCTTTATATTTTTTCTTGCAAGCCATCACTATGACAGTTTGCCACTCATTATTTCATGAAATAATCCAACTTTCCCAATTATCCCTTTACCACTGCCCATGGTTCTCCGTGATTACAGCTACCAGAGCTCTAATTAACTGTACATTTTGTCATTGCCAGTTTGGATTACACGTGCGTGCATAATAACTTGTGAAGTGGACATTCTGATATCAGCAAGTTCCTGCTCATTCGATAAAGGATGGAAAGTTATCCCTGTAGGAGGGCAGGGAGAAAGGATTTTATGTGAGCAGCAGATCAGATTGGCTAAACAGGTGGGTAGGTTTCATGAAATAAAAAGGAAAAATGTTTAACAAGTTTTGTACTTGAAAATGTTTTGCTGTAGTATGTTGTGTCTGTTATCATCTATCTATTTTGTAAGAGTAAGCTCTTTTGCACAAGGATGTGTCTATTCAATTTTGTATAGAACCTAGCACAATGGAGCTCTGGATCCTGGCTAGGGCCTTTAGGTATCAGGGGAATACAAATACAATTAAAATAGTAAGTCCAAGCACCGGAGGATTATAAATTTAATACTGTTTTAGTAGCAGAGGCTCTCACAGCCTGCTGCACACAATCATATCCAGCAATAGCCTACACTGAAAAAGTTAGTAGGGTTCCTGGTTACAAAATCTAACGCAGAGTTGTCCATTTTAAGGAGTAATTTTAAGTTTGCTGAGTTTTTAAAAATAAAGTTATATTATTGCACAGCCTCTCAAGACCTCCTTTCATGGCCCCTGCAAGAGTTGTGACCCACAATTTCAGAAATCCTGAGTCAGACCTAATCTATTTACATAATTCTGTTATAGCATTATTTGTCTTTCATTTTCATTGCCACTGACCTTGCACATACAAGAATGCAAATCAGTAACAAAGTTAGCCTTCCCTTTTAAGGCAAATCAAAATTACCACTTAATAATGAAAATCAGGTACTGCATACAGACAAAATTTCCCTTATTGTAATGAAGTTCTTTAGTGCAGTAATCAACACATTTAAAGATCAAACTGGACAGCTCAAAATCAACTAAAATCACCAAGAGGGACTTATGAACCCTACCACATTTGGGGTAAAGTTCACTATACAGAGAAAAATATTTTAAAAAAGGTATTTAGGCCTTTTAATTTATTTTTTAAAAAAGTTACTGAAGTACTTATTTTATGCAAACCAAGTACAATAGACAATAACTTTCTTGACTTACCTGCAGGCAGCTTCTTGTACTCTCTTGTTGCTATCGAGGATACGTTTTAGCAACTCTGTCATTAATGGCTTCAAGTACGTATCTGGGGGTTGACTAACTACCCAGTGTGCATAGCGGCTAAGAGTCCAGCATGTAATGGAGCGCACAAGAGCCTTTTTATCAGAGAGGCACTGAATAAGGTGAGGGATTAGTTCAGGAAGATATGGAATCATACCCTGCATGCAACCTACAAACACAAAAATATGTAATGTAAAATACTGCTGTTAGAAAGGCTTAAAATAACTCTGGCTTAATATTTCTCTCTTCACTGAGACATTCTGAAAGGTGCCAAAAAAAGGAGACTAAATCTTGCCAATATGCAATCAAGCTCATCAGGCCTGGAACGTCTTACTATCTGTACGACAACAATTTATTACTTTTTGCAATTTGTCAATCCATTTTCATCCAAAATCATCAATATTATCCACTGCTCCCATGATACTCAAAAGCCTTGGTGTGCTAACGGTAGTTTAACAAGCACATCTGCTTAATAAAATTAGTTTGCAAGTTTGTGTTAATTTACTTTTGTTTGATAAGACACAGACGATTAGCGCCTCAGTTATAAGGATATGGGCTACAGTTCCCTAAGGGTCTACTCCTTAATGGTGGATCATTAATACTGCCAGTTTTCTGTGTTAAGGAGAGTTAGGCTGTCCTACTCCCTCGCTGCTCTCCATTGGAAGTATCCAACACAGAGATCAAGATCACTCCTACCAATGTCCCTACCCTTTCAATTTCTGAGTAGCCGCCGCAGGGAGCAAAGCTGCCTAACTGCTTTCAGCCCAACCAACTAGTACCATATTTCTTAGTCCACAGGTGCACTACACAGTTAGGACCTGCTTTTCCTCTCTTGGGAGCTCTGGGAAAAAGAGGGGAGAAAGAGTAGGTGAACAGAGGTAGGGAGAGACAGACAAGATCAGTCAGACAATACAGGAATGATGATGAATGAGCAGTAGGCATTTATGCAGGAGACTCGACAAAACAAGACATATCCATTAAAAAAGGTTGCCGTTAAGCAATACAACTGAGTAGAGCTTGATGAAAATTTTTGGACAAATAGTTTATTTACCAAAACTGCAGTTCAGAGTTGACCAAAACCTATTTGTGAATTTGACATGAATTCCTCGAATAGTTTTATTTAGAATAAATAAATGAAAGGTGGAGAGGGAGTCCCCTAACCACTGGACGATAGAGTCACTCTCACTCCCTGTGGCCCAATTAATATTTAAATTATTTAAACAAAAATAGAACAGCTTCAACAGGAGAAAGAGAGAGTCCCACCCCAATCACCCTGTGTCCCAGTAATTAGTATCACCCCTCTACTAAGTTCAAATCCCTGCTCCAAATCAGGCAGAATAGGGACCTGAATCTGGATCTCCTACATCCCAGGCAAATCCTCCAACCACAGCACTATAGGGTATTAGGGCACCAGTATCTCATCTCCCCCAGTGGTTTTGTAAATAAAGTTTTCAAATTTTCTTTGAGTTTAAATATAAAAAAAAAGAGTGGTCAACTGTCCAAAAACTAAACAAGATATTAAATTTCAGGCCAAGCTAAATGTTGAATGTGATTCGAAAAAAAAAAAACTGTTGCCTACCTTTTGTAAGTGTTGTTCTTCGAGATGTGTTGCTTATCAGTATCCATAGGGTCGGCTGTAGCGCCCTCTTGAATGCCATGCTTATGCGTTGGTATATTAGGCACTGCCAACCCTACACTCTCTCAGTTCCTTCTTGCCAGCTCGTCCAACAGAGGGATAGAAGGGTGGGCAATAGAATGGACATGAGCAACACATCTCGAGAAACAACAGTTAAAAAATAAAGTTACTCATTTTTTCTTCAAGTGCTTCCTCATGTCGATTCCATTCTAAGTGACTCAAAAGCAGTATCTTCAGAGGTGGGCTCAAAGTTCAGTCTAGCGGCTTGCAGTACTGCTCTACCGAAGCCAGCATCGTCCGGGGCCTGCTGGGTAAGTGTGTAAACGGGATGTGAACATGTTGACGGACAACCAGGCAGCCCCCTACAGATGTTCTGGAGAGGCACTTGGGCTAGGAAAGCTGCAGAAGAGACTTGCACCCTGGCTGAATGGGCAGTTACGATCACCAGAGGTGGAACCCTGGCCTTATCGCAGTGAATACAGGCAGTGATCCAAGAAGAAATTCTTTGAGTGGACACTGGATAGCCTTTCATCCTGTCAGCCACTATGACGAATAATTGCGTCGACTTGTGGGATGGCTTGGTCCTTTCAATGCAGAAGCCTAGTGCCCTCCTGACATCTAGGGAGTGCAATCTACTCTCCTCCTCCGACTTATGCAGCTTTAGAAAAAAAAGATAGGTAAGTAAATGTCCCAGCCTATAGGAAACTGCGAGACCACCTTGGGCAGGAAAGCCAGGTGTGGCCGCAGCTGGACCTTGTCCTTGTAGAAGACCATATGGGGCAGTTCTGAGGTAAGTGCCCTAATCTTGGACACCTGGCGGGCAGATGTTATCACAACTAGTAACGCGACCTTTCAGGACAGGCGAAGGAGAGAGCAGGAAGCCAGAGGCTCTAAGGGGGGTCCACTGAGCCATGACAGCACAAGATTCAGGTCCCATGATGGAACGGGGTCCCTGACGTGCGGGTAGAGGCACTCGAGGCCCTTGAGGAACCTACAAGTCACGTCCTGGGCAAAAGTCGACCTACCCTCAAGCAACAGACAGAAGGCTGAAATAGCAGCCAAGTGGACCTTGATAAACAAAAGGGACAGGCCTTCGAGCCAGAGGTACGCCAGAATCAACTTCAACGACACCTCCTTAGGCCAAATACCTTTATTCGAGGTCCAATAAGCAAACTGCTTCCTTTGGGTCAAGTAGGTCACTCTGGTGGAGGGCTTTCTGCTGCTCAACAGGACCTGCTGGACAGCGGCCGAGCACTCCTGCCAAGGATCACCTTTGCCCTGTCCTGCTTGATTTTCATGAGGACTTTGTGAATCAGAGACACCAGAGAGAAGGCGTATAACAGAGCCCCTGACCATGGGAGCAGAAAAGCATCTGACAGGGAGCCTCTGTCGATCCCCCAGAACAAGCAGAACATGTGCTGGACGCGAACAGGTCCACCTGGGAAGTTCCCCACCTCCGGAAGATGAAGCTAGCCACTTCCAGATGGAGGGACCATTTGTGGCGAGACGAGAAGGTCCTCATAAGGCGATGTGTCAAAACATTCCTGGCGCCGGGAAGGTGCGGCTACGAGATGGATGACGTGTTGTATACAGAAGTTCCAGAGCCTGAGGGCTTCCTGGCAAAGGGCAGACAACCTGGTCCTGCCTTGCTTGTTGCTATAGAACATAGCCGCCGTACTGCCGGTCAGAACCTGGACCACCTTGCTTTTTATGTGAGGTAGGAAGGCTTCGCAGGCCAGGCGAACCACTCAGAGCTCCCTGATGTTGATATGAAGGGAGCAATCATAACTCGACCAACAACCTCGCGTACTGAGCTCGCCCAGTTGGGCTCCTCACTGTAGGTCCTAGGGTCACTGACAGGGATGGAGCCACGAAAGGGAACCCCCTCCTACACCGATGCAGGAGTCCGCCACCATGTGAGTGACGACACTACGTGGTCCATGACCCTGATCACAGAGTCCATGCTGTGTCTGCTGGGGACATAGATCAATGCCAGCCAAGCCCATAGGGGGCCTGAAGCAGAGCCGCACATGCCAGACCACATAAGTGCAGGCCACCATGTGGCCCAACTATCATAGGCATGTGAGTGCGGTGGTGAGAGTGGGCTTGCATGCATGACATCAGTTACGCCATGGCTTGGAACAGAGCTTCAGGGAGGAAGGCTCTGGCCTGAAGTAGAAGCAAGGACTGCTCCAATTAATTCAGTGTTGTACAGGCATTCAAATCGATATCTTCTCATTTATCAACAGCCCCAGCTCGCGACAGTTGGCGCAAACCAGATCAAGATGCCGCCGCACCTGATCCTGGGACTGGCCCTTTATTAGCCAGTGGTCAAGGTACGGATAAATTTGCACCCCTCAGGTAAGCAGCCAATGGTGCTATGCACTCTGTAAACACTCTCGGGGCTGACAAGAGACCAAAGGCTCTCGACTTTCTGAACGAGGAGTTGCTCATGAGAAAGTTCCCTGAAGAGGGACGGGAGGGGTTGGAAGGAAGGGAGGGCCAGCCTCGAACTGCAGGGTGTAGCCCAAAGATATTATGAGGAGCATCCAACGGTCCGAGGTCAGCGTTGACTAGACCAACTATAAGGGGCGAAGGCGGTTGAGAAAGAGCAAGGGGGGTGGATCCTGTGAAGTGACTGGGGCACGGTCCACAGGCGCATCCTCAAAATGCCCGTTTCTGGCTTCCCTGGCCTCTGGAAGAACCAGGCTGGGCAAAGGAAAGGAAAGATGAAGGGTGATGCAGTTAAAATCCTTTGTCTCTGTCCTTCTTTCTGTAGGAGCTGGACCAGGGGACACCCCAGGACTCGACGGAGGCGGACAGAAAGTCTTTCTAGCCTGCTGAAGAGCGTGAAGGCCCAAGGAATGGAGGGTGGTACGGAAATCTTTAAGAGTGTGGAGCCATGCAACAGTCAGCTCCGAAAAGAGCCTAACTCCCTCAAACAGAAGGGTAGTCTGCATCTCCTGGGACAACGGAGAGTACCGTAACCAGGACCTGTGTCTCATGACCCCCACAGAGGTGACTATCCTGGCTGCCAAGTCTGTAGAGCCCCACACCATCTGGAGGGCAGCTCTCGCCACTTCTTTGCTTTCATCCACCAAGGTGGCTAAGTCCTGGGCTCAGTCCTATGGGAGGCCCTCCTTGCTGATGGAGTCCCACAGGCTGAAGTTGTACTTGCCTAGCAGGGACTCATGGGTAAGACACCTGAAATTACAGGCTGGCTGTCGAATACATTTTTCTGACAAACAAGTCCAGCCTCTTTGCATTTTTATTTTTTGGCACGCCACTTGCCTGCCCCTTTCATTGACGGCAGACATGACCGGGGATCCTGCTAGAGGATGGGTGTACAGGTACTAAGACCCCTTTATGGGGACATAGGGGGAACTGAAGAGGGGGTCTGCCACACAGACTTGGCAATTTTAAGGGCCCCTAGGTGGATGTGCATTGCAACACGGGCCGGGGTGGAGGAGGGTATAACATTAAAGAAGTCTGACTCCTCCGCTAGCTCCTCAACCTCCAAATTCAGGTTGGCAGCCACCAGCAAGGCCTGTGCTCTTTGAAGACATCTGAGGAGGAGCTGTTTGTTTGTGAGGGGCCCGCCACCACTTTGTCCGGAGACTACAAAGATGACTGCACAGTTGGGGGAGGGTCTGCTTATCCTTACTCGTCTGCAGATGGCTCCTTGGGCGTCGGGGCCACTGTGTTGCCCCCAAGTTGGATTTGGCACCGTGCTGTGACTTGGGTGCCAGCTGAGCCAGGGGCAGCTTGTCAGATACACCCTGGGAGGAACGGTGGGACTATGGAACCGACATAACAGGTACACCCCACAGGTTCCAGTAATGCCACTGAGCAAGCCATTGCCACTGCCTCCACCCTGCTGCTGCAGGAGCCACACCGGTCTCATGTACTGGTGGCGATTCACCTTTTAAAGATGAGGGGTTCAACTCCCCTTCAGGGTTGGACCATTGCCCTTCTGGTGACCAGGGCAGAGCTGTAGATGCCTGAATCTGCCGACTAACCCTCGCCAGCGACCAGTAAGGAGAGGGAAAAAGACTGGTGCCTGCCCGAAGAGCAGTACTGGGGAGCTGGAGACCAGTGCCACAACCTGAAACAATCCCGCACTGGGGGTAATCGACATCTGGGAGACCGCCTAAGCAATGGTGATCTGCGCCATGGCGAACTCTGGCAGGAGACCCAACAGTACCATGGGTACGTAGATCAGAATAGCGACTCAGGTGTCCTGTGCCTCACAGGCAGAGACCTTAGCATCAGGAACCTGTCTTCTAATCGGGGACAGAGACTGAGGTGCCAGGATCCAAGGCCTGCGGTCCGGAGATCAGGGACGCTTTGCTGCTTTAGGGGGCGATCCCATAACCAGCTTGCCCGTAGATACCGGGGCCTTGGCCTGCTCCATCACCTGGCTTGGTGTCTACGGTGCCCGTTGGCCTGATTGCTCTTTGGCCACCAGGCCCGTTTTGGGCACAGATGACCGTACTAGGGGCTGAGGCCTCCAGCCACTCCCAGAAGTCAGAGGTGGGATCCTGGCTGGACTAGGAGGTCCAACCGCAGTAGTACCCCCAAGCAGCTCCGACCAGACACAGGTCCTTTGCCTGAAGCCCCCTTTTTCTCCAATGCTGATGGGCCACTCAACTTCAACTGCTTCTTAGGCACCGGGGAGGGGGAATGGTGCTCGGAGAATTCTGGTGCCGGTAGTGCACAACATGCTGATGCCGAGGTACTGGGCGTGGAGTCTGAACAAGAGTGCTCTGAGGTAGGACAAAGCACAGCCTCCAGGAGGAGGGCCCTCAAGCAGGTATCTCGTTCCCTCTGAGTTAAAGGGTGAAAGTTTTTGCAGATCCTGCACTTATCTTTTTTGTGGGACTCCCTCAAACACTTTAAACAACTCTCGTGGGGGTCACTAATGGGCACTGGCCAGCTGCACAATGAACATGGCTCAAAGCCAGGGGAACAGGGCATGCTTCGTCTGACGCGAAGTCCCAGCTGGGACTACTCCTAAACAACAACTATAATATTTAACTTAAAGGTCTAACTAAGTACGTATCAACTAACAACAAAGGAGACAGAACAATGGACTGTAAAAACCCCAACACTCTAGCGATGCAAGACAAGGCACTCTGACCAACTGTCATAGGTGGTAAGGAGGAACTGAGAGGGTGTAGGGTCAGCAGTGCCTAATATACCAACGCAGGAGCACAGCACTCAAGAGAGCGCTACAACCAACCCTACGGGTACTGCTAAGGCAAAAATCTCCAACAACTGCACGTGGGCATGCAACCTTTTTTTTTCCCCCTACTCTTTGAGTGCTTGCTCATGTCAATCCCATTCTAGGTGGCTCATAAGCAGTATCCCTGGAGGCAGGCTCAGAGTTCATGGTCGTTTGGCTTGCAACACTGCTCTGCCAAAGCCAGCATCGTCTCAGGATTGCTGGGTAAGTGCATAATCAGATGTAAACGTGTGGACAGACAACCAGGTAGCAGTCCTGCAGGTATCCTGAATTAGCACCTGGGCCAGGAAGATGCTGGTAGAGGCCTTGCTCTCTGGATACCGGGAGAGCCTGGGAAGGCATCAGCCCTGCCACCAGTCCGGATCCCCTACCACTCCCTGGAGTCGGTGCTGGATCCTTCAGGGGGTTAGGAGACCCTATCAGGGGTGAGGGGTGGTCGTCCATATGGCTCCAGTGTGGGCTGGCAGCCCGAACCGGATCAGTTGCCCTTCTTGCTCTATGCCACGGAGCTGCTCTTCTTTGACCTTTTCTTAGGCCCCGGCATCGAGCAGCAGTGCCGGGTGTAGCCTGGCGCCAGGGGTGTGCTGCACACTGAGGCGCTGGGGCAGAGTCTGACCAGGAAGGTTCAGATGCCAAACTGAGAGCAGCCTCCCCTCAAACGGATGTCTCGCTCTTTCCGAGTTCTGGGACGAAAGTTCTCACAGATGCGACATTTCTCCTTCACGTGTGATTCCCCCCAAGCACTTGACGCAGCTGCTATTGGGGTCACTAACAGGCATAGGCCTGTTTCAGTCAAAGCAGGGCTTAAAACATGGAGACTGGGGCAAAGTCCCCACTGGGACTCTAACTACACTCCTTAACTACTGTAAAACTATTTACAAGGCCTGAAGGCTTGAAGACTGAAGTAGAAGAATCACTAACCCTTGCTAGGCAAGGGAAAGGTTCTCTGACCAACTACCATGGGTGGTAAGAAGGATCTGAGAGGGGGTGGGGCCAGCGGCGCCTAATATACCAACGCATGAGCACAGCACTCAAGAGGGCACCACAGCCGGCCCTACGGATACGGCTAAGGCAAAAAATCTCTAATGTCTGCGCATATGTGCACACCTAGAATGGAATCGACATGAGCAAGCACTCCAAGAACAGTTTTAGTTTTTTTTTGTTTTGCTGATAAAACCAAAAAAAAAAAAATTAATTTGTGGTCTAGCCAAAATGAAATTTTTTTGATTTTTTCACACAGTTTTTAACTGTGAAAACAACGAGGAGTCTGGTGGAACCTTAAAGATTAAGATTTATTTGGGCATAAGCTTTCATGGGTAAAAAACCCACTTCTTCAGATGCATTCTTCAGATGTCTTTAAGGTGCCACCAGACTCCTCCTCGTTTTTGTGGATACAGACTAACATGGCTACCCCTCTGATACTTGACACAGTTTTTAAACTCTGAATTTCCAGAAGTCAGTTGTAGAGTAAAACATACACATTAATGTTTCAACATCCAAGGTAGGATGAAAACATTTCAACACCTTATTCTGCCTATATACTGAGAGCAAATTAAGCTTTGATCTTCCTTGCTTTTTGTTTTCTAACATATCCTTAACTTTTACTATCTTTTAATATCAGTGAAGGTGGTAAGTTTGTAAGTGCTAGACTTGAGTGTAATTCCTTGGCTATATAATGGACTCAAAATGACATTGTTCTAAGGTTTGAGACTAGCTACAGCTACATTAAGCCCTAAATCAATGCCAAAAGAAAGCACTGCTAAATTGGAGGAAGTAACGGGTTGTGTGTCAGTTTAAACATCAACATTTCATGAAAGACTAGGGCTAGAAATATAGGATGTATACCATAAAAAAACCAGGAAAACCAGCTGGGAAATTATACAAAGTCTCTAACCCTCAGAGCTGGCTAAAGTACTCTATTAAATATAATTGTAATTGAACAGAGTGGGGGAGCAAGAGAGTAACAAGAAACACTAGATTTTCAAGTGTAGGTCACTTTAAATATTTTCCATAATTTTGTTGTAATTAGTGAAGTTTTATAATCATTACTCAGTTTCACATCCCCACCTCCTGAGGACATGGTATTGCTTTTATTGCATGCACTGCAGCCACAAGCAAGTTATTTTCCGCTTCAGTCCCCAGCTGCCAGGGGAAGGGGAAGGTGGGAGGGGGGTTGTGAGAACCAGAAAGGCAGGGGATATCCGGAAGGTCCAGTCACCAGGGCTGCAGATGCTAGACCCCACTCCTCCCGTAGCATCCCCCAGTCAGGTGCCTCCCCCATTATTTTTAGTAGAAGACTGACAGGTCACAGGCTTCCATGATTTTTTGTTTATTACCCACGACCCTGTCCCTGACTTTTACTAAAAATAACCTTGACAAAAATCTTAACCTTACTGATTACACAAGAAGTGATAGTGATAAAAAGGGATGAGTGGGAAGGAGAAGGCAAGGTGTTACAAGAGAAATAGGTGATAAGTCTGTAAGACATACCTTGATGGTGATTACTGTTTTTTGTTTAAAGAAAAGGAATACCTGTGGCACCTTAGAGACTAACAAATTAATTTGAGCATAAGCTTTTGTGAGCTACAGCTGTTTGTTTTAAAAGGTACCCTTAATGAGTAGATGAGTTTTTAGTAGAATCTGAGTACGATGCAGATAGCAAACAGCTTTTAGAAGGGCATAACAAGCAATGTGGAACGTGGTAGACATATTTGAGAGAAGATGATGAGAGGAGGCTAGAGTCACAGCTGGAAATTTATATTTTACCAACACAGACACACTAGTATTTTAGAAGTCCAGTATCTTTGGGCTATAAACACTTAGGCATACTAATAAGCCTTCCCAGGCACTAGCCCTGAACCAGTAATCAAATCAGAGAGAAAGATTCCAATCCTTGCAAACAGCTAGCCAAACAGAAATGTCATGTAAGGACTAAAATATACCAAGCATATTACAAATGTTCTTTAAACCTGAAGGCATAACCAACCCAAACTTTTCAGACAATGAGAAGCTGAGTCTCACAGTAGCTTATTTTGTTAAAAAAAAATCTAAATTGTTAAAGTTTAATTTTTTCACCTCTCTATATTAGGACAAACATGCTTTTATGATTGTCCTACAGAATGTCTGACAAAATTAATTTAAGACTTTTTAAAATACTCTTTGTACTAACAGCTAAAATATCAGTTTTCCTAACCGTTTTTAGTCATATTATTCAAAATAGGTGATTTTTTTTAAAAACAAAAATTAAGAACATAAAAAATGGTTATATTTTGACAGACCAATGGTCCATCTAGCCCAGTATCCTGTCTTCCAACAGTGGCCAATGCCAGGTGCTTCAGAAGGAATAAACAGAACAGGGAGAGGAAAAAAAAAAAAACAAAAACAAAACACACTACCACACATAAGTGACCCGCTAAGGCAGGCTCCCTGCCTTCCCCAGCCCCACACCGCTCCTGGAAGCGGCCAGCACACCCCCATGAGAGGCGAGGTGTTCTCCACATGCTACTCCTGCATGCAAGCACTGCTCCGCAACTCCCATTAGCTGGGAACTGCAGCAGCGCCACAGGCCCTGGGTAGGCAGGGAGCCTGCCCTAGCCCACTACCCGGGAGCAGCCCTTCGAAGTAAGCACTGCCCGGTGGGAGCCCGCACCCCAACCTCCAGTCCTGAGCCCCCTCCCAGAGCCAGCACTCCAAACCCCTTCATGCATCTCAAATACTCTGCCCCAGCCCAGAGCCCCCTCTTGTACCCAAACTCCCTTCCACAGCTTGCACTCCTCACCCCCTCCTGCACCCCAACCCCCTGCCCCAGGCTCAGCCCAGAGGCCCCTCCCACATTCCAAACCCCTCTGCCCCAGCCCAGAGTCCGCACCCACTCCCAAACCCCTGCCACAGCCCAGTGAGAGTGAGTGAGGGTGGGGGGGGGGGGGTGATGGAGTGAGCAGGGCAGGGCTTCAGGGAAGGGGCAGGGGAGATCCTTAAATTTAAAGAGTGATCTTGTGTGTAAAAAGGTTGGAGACTACTTGGTTAGTCATAATAGAATTCTGCTATAGCATGAGTGCAAATTTGTCTTACCTTCAGCAATTGCTCCTAGAACCAGGATACCTGATTCTTTAACCACCCATTCTGGATGAAACAGCAGTTCTTTTAAAAGGGGCAAAATGTGTGGCAGAAGTTCATCACGAAATACATTGGCAAGGACATCTAGTGCAGCAGCAGAACACTTCCCTGAAAATTAACATATTGTAAATCTGAATGTATTATAATACCCATTACTACATTGTCTCTCTTCATTTCAAACTACCTTAGCCTTACACTAACATTTTAGGGCAATAGGGGGAGCAGTGTAGCAATGCTTCTGTTTCACTGTAGTGCGTAAATACCCCATTGTATTCTGGAACCACAAATCACATTCCAGGGAGAAACAGTCACACTGCATTTATGGGCTACATAGCCATGGACGGGCAGCTTTCTCTACTCAAGATCAAATAAATAACCATAGAACAGAGCTTAAACACTTGTGGATTAGTTGCAGAGAGAAAGTATTCCATTTCACAAAATAGTTACCATTAAGCAATCCCAAAATGGAGCCACACTAAAAGTGGTTTCAGAATAGCAGCCGTGTTAGTCTGTACTCGCAAAAAGAAAAGGAGTACTTGTGGCACCTTGGAGACTAACAAATGTATTTGAGCATAAGCTTTCGTGAGCTACAGCTCACTTCATCAGACGCATTCAGTGGAAAATACAGTGGGGAGATGTATATACATAGAGAACATGAAACAATGGGTGCTACCATACACACTAACAAGAGTGATCACTTAAGGTGAGCTATTCCCTGCAGGAATACTCACCAGCAACCACACACCACACAACAGAACCACTAACCCAAGAACCTATCCTTGCAACAAAGCTCATTACCAACTGTGTCCACATATCTATTCAGGGGACACCATCATAGGGCCTAATCACATCAGCCACACTATCAGAGGGTCGTTCACCTGCACATCTACCAACGTGGTATGTGCCAGCAATGCCCCTCTGCCATGTACATTGGTCAAACTGGACAGTCTCTACGTAAAAGAATAAACGGACACAAATCAGACGTCAAGAATTATAACATTCAAAAACCAGTCGGAGAACACTTCAATCTCTTTGGTCACTCGATTACACACCTAGAAGTGGCAATTCGTCATCAAAAAAGCTTCAAAAACAGACTCCAACGAGAGACTGCTGAATTGGAATTAATTTGCAAGCTGGATACAATTAACTTAGGCTTGAATAGAGACTGGGAGTGGATGGGTCATTACACAAAGTAAAATTATTTCTCCATGTTTATTCCCTCCCTCCGTTCCTCAGACATTCTTGTCAACTGCTGGAAATGGCCCACCTTGATTAGCACTACAAAAGGTCCCCCTCCCCCCCCCGCTCTCTTGCTGGTAATAGCTCACCTTAAGTGATCACTCTGGTTACAGTGAGTATGGTAACACTCATTGTTTCATGTTCTCTATGTATATAGATCTCCGCACTGTATTTTCCACTGAATGCATCCGATGAAGTGAGCTGTAGCTCACGAAAGATTATGCTCAAATAAATTGGTTAGTCTCTAAGGTGCCACAAGTACTCCTTTTCTTTTTACTAAAAGTGGGAAAGACTAAGTTGTTAGTGAGAAGAGTGATACACTTCAGCCCTCATGAAATAGTTTCACGCTCCTACCAAGTACAAAGATTTCTATCATAATTTTGTACAGTAACTCCTCGCTTAACGTTGTAGTTCTGTTCCTGAAAAATACTACTTTAAGCAAAACGATGTTAAGCGAATCCAATTTCCCCATAAGAAATAATGTAAACCTGGGGGGGTGGAGGGGAGGTTCTAGGGAAATTTTCTCTCACACACACACACACACACACACTCTACAAGTTTTAAACAAAATTTAATACTGTACACAGCAATGATGATTGTGAAGCTTGGTTGAGGTGGTGGAGTCAGAGGGTGGGATATTTCCGAGGGAATGCCTTACTGCTAAATGATCAACTAGCACTAGTCTGAGCCCTCAAGGGTTAACACGTTGTTAATGCAGCCTTGTAGAGTGGGAGGCTACACAAATGGAGGGAGGAGACACAACAGAAGCATGGCAGTGGCTGCAAACATTCCTTGCGGAAACTGAACGTGATGATGAATGCACGCTATCCCACTGGAGTGCACCACTCCCTCCACTTTCCAAAGTGCGGGGGGGGGGGGTATGTGTAAGTGAGTGAGTGAGAGAGAGAGGTGCATTGCCCCTTTAAGTATGCTGACTCCACTCTGAGTACACTGCCTTATTAAGTAGATCAGCAAGTTGAGACAGCAGCTGCTGCCAACAAGCTCCCTCCGTCCAGAGTCCCGTCCCCCCTGCTCTGTGGAGATGGAGTACAGGAGCAGGGGACACCCTGACATCAGCACCCCTCCTCCCCCCCCCACCCCCCAACAAGCAGGAGGCTCCCGGGAGCAGCTCCAAGGCAGAGGGCAGGAGCAGTACACGGCAGTGCAGGGGAAGGACACCTGAACTGCCCAGCAATGGATAACCTGCTGGACAGCTGCCGCACAGGGAACTTAAGTGCCAGCCCACCCTGGTTCCAAGCCCCAACCAGCTAGCTCCAATGGGCTGCTCTTCCTGAAACCAGTGGACAAAGCAGGTGGTTACCAAACAACGTTATAAGGAAGCATAGCGCAACTCAGGGGTGAAAGTAAGACGGTATGGGTGGGTATGGCATACCAGTAAAAAGTGGCAGCCAGTACTGGCCCGTATCCATCTGACTTTAAAGTGCTGTTGCAAAGGACCCTGCTTAAAGCGCTGTCGTGGCAGCGCTTTAATGTCGTTGCCCCTTTTGCACCCACCCCACCTCCCCCGCCACTGACGGGGGAGGGCAAAAGGAGCAGCTGCCCCAGGGCTGGCAATTTAAAAGGGCCCGGGGTTGGCCAGGCAGCGTGGAAGGGCCGGCTGGAGGATACTGACCTCCCAGCCCCGCCCTTCCGGGGGCCAGAGCCGGACCCCGTACCGATAAATCTTCGGCTTTACTTTCACCCCGGCACAACTTTAAACAAGCATGTTCTCTAATAGATCAACGACATAATGAAACAACGTAACCTGGGACAACGCTAAAGTGAGGAGTTACTGTATGACAAACACTTAAAGCTAAACCAAAACTATAGCATATACATTCATTCAACCTGCTCAGATATAAGGAAAACAAGTTGTCAACCAACCTTTTCAAACCATTTACTTTCTAATCTGCTATATATAGCATCAGCAATTCCGAGATTATGTAATCAGTTAATTAGAGGAAACTTCACATATGACTTTTCAGTCAGCTAAATATATAAAGATAACTATTCCACTTACAGTAATGAATGCAACAAAATAAAAAAGGAAAAAACACAGATTAAACTGTGTTTTATAGCAATATACAAGCTAACATCTGGACTGTCTCTGGAAAAGATCAATCAGGAGCCCAAATCTACTTTTGGATTCTAAAAGTGAACGGGATTCCTGGAACATGGGTGTTGCACATTATTTTGTGATATATATGACAATTTTCTATTTGCATCTGGATTATTTTTAAATAAAATATTCTGTGTTTTTCTTAGAGACCCAGTCACAGTTGCCAACTTTCACGTGGTAAATAAGCACCCCGACTTTCACAATAAGCCAAAAATCAAGCTAATCCCATTTCAAAACAAGGCCAAATCAAGCCAATCCCTAAGAACCCTAACACTCTATGTGACTAGATCCCCCCAGCACACAGTCTGGGACTGTGGTGGGCCCACTGTGCACCCCTGACTCTCTCCCCCGCTTGCCGGGAGCCGATCAGAAAAAAAAAAGCAGCAACAAGCTACAAGCCAAAAACTAGCCAACAAGCAACTCACAAGCCAATTAAGCCAAAAACAAGCCCAATTTCTGCATTTTCACCATGGGTTTGGCATGTTTGGCACCAGTTTCTAGAATTAATTTATCTGATAATCTCATCTTGCATTTAAAAGTTTCCAGCTCTCAAGGGTGGGGAAGGAGGGGAGGAACAACAAAAAAACCCCACAAAAACACAAAAACCTTGAAACATGAATTTTTCCAGCAGCAGGGAGGCAGAAGTGGGCATTCCAGCTTGTGGCTCTCCATGGTGCATCCCAGAGGCGGCAGGTCATTCCTATCCCAGCGAATGGGGGACAGGAGAAGACATCTCACTGATGATACGGGTAACAAATGCCACCTGCATTTGCCACCAGAGCCAGCTCAGCAAGAAGATGAAGCACATGACACCAGTCAGCCTGGCCCAGGTAAGGGATCAGAGCCTGGCCCATACTAGGGGTTCTCAAACCATGGGCCGAGCCCCAAAGGTGGGCCACAACAGTCCTGGGTGGTCCGCCATCATGGGAGGAGTTTCCAAGGGGTGAGCAGCAACACCAGGCACTGTGTGTCCAGGTCAGTTTCCTCACATGGGCTGGGTAAGGGGAGGGTGGGAGAGCAGCTCCTGACACCTCACAGTACAGCCCATGTGGGGAAACCGACCTGCATGCATGAGTGCCTGACGTTGCCACTCACCACCCCTTCCCTGAACCTGCTGGGGGGACAAAGGAACGTTCTGAGGGGAGAGCAGTGACACCAGGCACTGTGTACGTCCAGGTCAGTTTCCCCACGTGGGTTGGGTAACAGCTGCTGTGCCCTCCAGGCTGAGGTAGGTGTACGTCCTTGGTGCCCATGAACCACTGAGTGCTGGTGGCCAGAGTGACCATGTAGGACAGCATGGTGCACACAGCCAGAAGGAGCAGAGCTGTCCCCACTGTGCCAGCTAGGGACTGAGTACATGGCTGGGCCCTGCAGCAGTGGCATCCCCCAAGACACAGCCCCTCCCCATACCCTGAGCTACCTCCCTGCCAGCACACAGCCCCTAGCTATCCACTGCAGGCACCTTGACCTGGTTGAAAGACTGAAAACCAAAAGATATCATCAGGTTGACCCTCATTAACGTATGTCCCCAGATGGAAAAACTGTGCAAGGAGAAGCAGGCACATCCATCCCATTAAGAATGCTCCTGGTCTGTAAGTTATTTTATATTTTTATTTACAATGTGATTCTTTTCTAATTAATAAATAGAGAATAGGGTTAGGTCTTTACTTACACAGCACAATAGTATAGATTTTACCCTCAAAATATTGAAAACACAATATAGTGTTCAAGTTGGACAATATTTTGTTTTAAAAATCAAACAGCACAATGTGTTTTAATAATTTTGTTAAATATTGTTGTGTTGCTTATTGTTCAGTTTTAAAACTGTTTTCCCTGTTTAAAAAAGTTCAGAGCAAAATGTGGTGTTCAAAGTATAGTTTTACTAAAACTGTTTCATTTCAAAGGTCTTGAAGCATTTTTGGAGTGCATATTGCTAGGAATTTCTAACATTAAAATGAAAAAGAAATGCACATTGTTTATTACGGCAAAGAGTCCTGTGGCACTTTATAGGCTAACAGACGTATTGGAGCATAAGCTTTCATGGGTGAATACCCACTTAGTCAGATGCATGCCCCGAAAAAGTGGGTATTCACCCATGAAAGCTTATGCTCCAATACACCTGTAAGTTTATAAAGGTGCCATAGGACTCTGTCGCTTTTACAGATCCAGACTAACATGGCTACCTTTCTGATCATTGTTTATCACACCATTCTAGGTTATATTTACATAATAATTAAAATTAATAATTTTCCTCAAGAAGCGTTAATAGTGGGCCATGGTGCTGACTGCAGCTGCACAGATGAGCCTTGAGTTAAAAAAAGTTTGCAAATCCCTGGCCCAGACCACTGATGCTGTTTTTGGTCCGGCTGGCAGGGGGTGAGGGGTGGTACTCACAACATGCCAATTATGAATCCCAGCCTCGCCCACAGTGGCCCCAAAAGACTCAGGAGAGATACTGCAGTGCTGGCCTGCCAGGAGCTAAGACCAAGATCCATCCCCCCATCGGGGCCAGCACCGATGCTGCTTGAAACATGAGCAAAGGCGTGAGGAAGGCCAGCCTTAACAGAGGAATCAGAATGGATCCTGGTCACAGTGTTAGCTGGTGAGAAGCCGCTGTGGGGTGGGGCTGAGGCTCCTAGTCGCTTCAGCACTGCCCCCGTTCCCCCCCTGCCAGCCAGAGAGGAAGCAGTAAAACCAGCCTGGACTGGAGCTGGGGCCCTGATCCCTGCCCCAGGGCCAGGTCGGCTGGCACCACAGGATTCATCTATTTGCTGAGCTGGCTCTTGCTATTCATCTAGGTGGCTTTTGTTACCCTGTCCATCAGCAAGACATACACCCCTAACACACCCTCCACCCCAATTCCATGGGATAGGACCCTATTCCAGGATGAGACGAGTCCAACTAACCACCCATGAGCAGCCAGCACCTCAGAAGGGAGGCAGAAGTCCTGCGGCTGGAAAAATTCACAGCGGGGGGGGGGGGGGGGGGAGGTGTCGACGGCGACTCTGCAGCATACATATCCCCTGAACACACATTTATCCATGACACTGCTGGAGATTTGTTGGTTTATTTGTTTTTTAAATATGTGCTTTTCTCAGGGCCTTAAATATAAATATAGAAGATTAAAGCACTAAAAAGTTACTCAATAATAATGCCCAGTCATGTTAGGCAGATCAGCCATGGTTTGTGATGATGTAAGACTTTCTGGAACTTAAATTCACTTGGTTTTCCACTAAGTGAGAAGGGTAAATCTGGAAAGTCTTCATTAATCTGAGCAGAAACATCTAATGGATCCATTTGCCATACTAACCAATTAAGGTAAACATATAGTAGTTACAAACATGTGAATTTAGCTATACAGCAGAGTTTCTTTTTAAGCAACAGAAAGAGTGCCAAGCAATCAAAGGATTTCAGGAATGTGAACAGAGCTATCCCAAAATTAAAAACGTCAGCATTTCTGTTCAATGCACTAAAAACACACAAGGAGTCAGAAAGGGAGGGTTCTGAATTACATGAGCTGTAGATTTTACACTACCTAACACAGTAGTTTGACTTACTTAAATTCCAGTCAGAAATAGTATCATCATCATCAAGCTCATCATCATCATCGTCATCTTCCTCAATACCATCTTCTTCATGCTGCTGAGCCACTGTCCGTGAACGATGAAAACGAGGCCTTATGTCCTGTTCACTATCTGGAATAGCTTCATCTTCTTCAACATCCCCCTGTTAAAAATGAAACATTAAGCATGCTTGCAAGTTATTATACCATCAGATTATGAAACAGTACAGCCAGGTTGCCCAAGTTATTTTAAAAGGCAATATAGTGGGTAATATGTTCGGGAAAACTATGACAACTTCTTCAGCTTCATAGCCACCTCAGGGCTGGCCACCTGACCAAAAGAGCCACTAATTCCTGCATTCTTCTAGAAACATGAACGGAGAGGGAAGGAGGAAAAAGAGAAATCCTTTTTATTGTACAGTAATAATTCTAGTTCTGTGTTAGAATGGATTAATTAGCGCAACTTCTTAGCTATATCCCATACTGTACAAGCTATTTCTGCTAGGTAGAAACTACCCTAGCACAGTAATTTAGAAGTGAATAGTCAAATGAATACATTCCTTGAGAAGTAAAGTGAAATTGTTGCTCACCTTCAGCAGAATAATATCTATTTCTGAGTACTTCATACCATTTACTAACACAGGTATCAACCTACAAAGAAAGGTTTTAATATGTATGTGTTAAAAAAAGCATAATTCAGACAATTGTCAATTTTCTGAGCCAAATTTTGTTTTTAGAAGCTGGTTTATATTTATCATCAATAGGCTAAATTTTTCAAACCTACCCCTAAAGTTAAGCTCCTAAATAAAAAAAACAGTCTGATTTTCTGAGGTACAGGCATCTGGCTTATGAAAGTTTGACTGTATGTTATACAATTTCTAGTTTAAGTTAATGTATTGCATAATTGAGGGAAATCTAAATTAGTTTTAATCATGTTACACATTTGATGAAATCATGTCTTAAATGTAAGTTGAACATTTTCAACATTATAAAATTAACGCTTCAAAGTGCTTCTGGATACAGGCCAAATCCTTTGAATAGGGACTCAAGCTCCCAATGTGTGCTGTACACATTGTTTCACCTAACCCTTTAGGACAGATGGAAGAGTACTAAGGTGGCACCCACTTATCCCAGCCACCTTGCTGCCCCTACTCATATAACCACTCAGCAGGTTAGTCACTCCACTCTTCCTTAGTCATGGACTGTCCCAAATATCTTTCAAAAATTAAATCAAAACCGCCACCTCACTAACCCAACCCACCGTACCCACCAAAAAAAACATGATCTTCACAATGAGAACACGGCTCTGCAGGGAAGGATACAGTTTTAATGATCCTAGCTCAAGATTTGGGCCCAGCTTCACTGTTACGAATATGAAACAAAGATCCCTAATTGGCCTGGGGTGTGCATAATGTCACCTGCATTAGACCTACCTGGCACGGACTATAAAACCACTTCCTAATCTATACTGGTCTCTTCCATTAGCGCAGCTTTACTGCATCCTAATCAAGTGTGAAACTGTTTCAGAACTATTGTCACTATAAATGGAAACGTTACTTAACTTAGCGCGAGAAGGGTGTCCCTGTAAGTGCTCCACTTCAGGATCAATCATAGAATCATAGAATATCAGGGTTGGAAGGGACCTCAGGAGGTCATCTAGTCCAACCCCCTGCTCAAAGCAGGGCCAATCCCCAATTAAATCATCCCAGCCAGGGCTTTGTCAAGCCTGACCTTAAAAACGTCTAAGGAAGGCTATTCTACCACCTCCCTAGGTAACGCATTCCAGTGTTTCACCACCCTTCTAGTGAAAAAGTTTTTCCTAATATCCAATCCAAATGTCCCCCACTGCAACTTGAGACCATTACTCCTTGTCCTGTCCTCTTCCACCACTGAGAATAGTCTAGAACCATCCTCTCTGGAACCACCTCTCAGGTAGTTGAAAGCAGCTATCAAATCCCCCCTCATTCTTCTCTTCTGCAGACTAAACAATCCCAGTTCCCTCAGCCTCTCCTCATAAATCATGTGTTCCAGACCCCTAATCATTTTTTGTTGCCCTTCGCTGGACTCTCTCCAATTTATCCACATCCTTCTTGTAGTGTGGGGCCCAAAACTGGACACAGTACTCCAGATGAGGCCTCACCAATGCCAAATAGAGGGGGATGATCACGTCCCTCAATCTGCTCGCTATGCCCCTACTTATACATCCCAAAATGCCATTGGCCTTCTTGGCAACAAGGGCACACTGCTGACTCATATCCAGCTTCTCGTCCACTGTCACTCCTAGGTCCTTTTCCGCAGAACTGCTGCCTAGCCATTCGGTCCCTAGTCTGTAGCGGTGCATTGGGTTCTTTCGTCCTAAGTGCAGGACCCTGCACTTATCCTTATTGAACCTCATCAGATTTCTTTTGGCCCAATCCTCCAATTTGTCTAGGTCCCTCTGTATCCTATTCCTGCCCCCCAGCGTATCTACCACTCCTCCTAGTTTAGTACCATCCGCAAATTTGCTGAGAGTGCAATCCACACCATCCTCCAGATCATTTATGAAGATACTGAACAAAACCGGCCCCAGGACCGACCCCTGAGGCACTCCACTTGACACCGGCTGCCAACTAGACATGGAGCCATTGATCACTACTCGTTGAGCCCGACAATCTAGCCAACTTTCTACCCACCTTATAGTGCATTCATCCAGCCCATACTTCTTTTGTTTGCATCCACATGAGCTATTGATCAGACATGTTCATCAGCACTGTCCACAGATCTGCACCTGCACTCTAGGCAGTCCTGCACGACTCCAGTTCCTTCTAAACAACCGAAGTCCAGAGAGAAGACTGAGGCAGGAGGGCAGGTAGAGGAGCTCCCATGGGGGGGGGGGGGGAAACATATCTCAAAGCACTCCAGTTACTGTACAAGTAATGTTCCTTTGGGTGTTCCACTTCAAGAGATTCCAGAGCAGTATCTCAACTATGGAGGATGGTGCTGAAGAGAGAGATTCAGTATGGACAGTAGATCAGCACCAACAAAAGCCTCATCAGCTCCAGAAGTAGGCATGATAGCACAATGCTGGGAAAACATGCCTACCAAAGACTAGGTGGCTGCTTTGCGTATGGCTGAGACAGGTATGCTTTTCAGTAGGGCTGCAGAGGTAGACTGAGCCCTGGTAGAACAGGCAATCATGCTAATTCAGGGGTTAATACCCAAAGCTTTAAAACAGGTTAAGATGGACTTCCAGTCTTTCGTAGAAATCAGATGCCCTTTCATTCATTTTGTAATCAAGATGAGAGGCCTACGAGGAGTCACATAGGACTTAGTCCTCTCAGGGTAAAGAGTGGAGAGCTGTTCTTATGTACAGTGTATGGAGCTCACTGCTCCTTTTGAAGAGCGAAGCTTAGGATAAGATGCCAGCAGGTGAACTTCCTGATTAAGGTAGGAATCGTGGGTGTAGATGTAGTGTCACATTATTGAGATAGAATACTGTGTATGGTGAGTCAGCCATCAGAGTCATAGTCCCCCTACGCTCCTGGCTGAGATGTCTGCTACCAAGAACAAGATCTTGAGGGACAAATGAAGGAAGGAAAACATTTCCTATAGGTTCAAATGTGGCTTTCCTCAGAGCACTGTGGACTAAGTTGTACATCCATATAACATGCCTCATTTTGAAAGAGGAAAAAGGTTGGGAAAAAAACAAAAACAACCTTTAATAAACCTTATAGTGGTTGGGTATTGGGGGGGGGGAGGGGGACTGTGATGGCAGCTAGGTGAAAGAACAGTTACCTACCTTTCATAACTGTTGTTCTTCAAGATGAGCTGCTCATGTTTATTCCATTCTAGGTGTGTGCACGCCCACATGCGTGGCCAGAGATTTTTGCCATAGCAGTATCCGTAGGGCTGGCTGTGGAGCCCTCTAGAGCGTTGCACTCATGCTGCGGTACATCAGGCGCTGCTGGCCCGTGCACTCTCAGTTCTTTCTTGCCGACAACTCCAACAAGAGGGGCAGGAGAGTGGGTAATCGAATGGACATGAGCAACATATCTCGAATCATTCCATTCTACGTGGCCCACAAGCAGTATCAATGGAGATGGGCTCGGAGCTCACCGTCATGCAGCTGGTAGCACAGCTCTCCCAAAGCCAGCATCATCTCAAGCCTGCTGGGTCTGCACAAAGTGCGATGTGAACGTATGAACGAACGAGCAGGTGGTGACCCAGCAAATGTCTTAGATCAACACCTGCGCCCTGAAGGCCGCCGAAGATGTCTGTGCTCTAGTAGAATGAGCCGTCATGATTGCCAGCGGGGGCAGCTTCACCAGGTCGTAGCAACAGTGGATGAGGGAAGTGATCAAGACAAGATTCTCTGGACTAACACTGGGCAACCCTTCATCCGGTCTGCAACAGCAATGAACAATTACGTTGACTTACAGAATGGCCATGTTCTGTCAGTGTAGAAGGTCAGCTCCCATTTGATCTCCAGAGTATGCAACCTGCACTTCTCATCTGATGCATGAGCTTCGGACAGAGGACCGGTAAGTAAACGTCTTAGCCAGTGTGGAACTGGGAAACAAACTTGGGCAGAAAAGCCGGGTGTGGACGCAGCTGGACCTTGTCTTTGTAGAAGATTGTATAAGGCAGCTCCGACATCAGCACCCTGATCTCGGACACCCACCGAGCCGAAGTTATAGTGACCAAGGACACCTAGGAGAGGAGCAGAAGGGAGCAGGAAGCCAAGGGATCGAAGGTGGGGCTCATGAGCGTCAAAAAGCACAAGATTCAGGTCCCACAGGGGGACTGGGTCCCGGACATGTGAGTACAGGCGTCTTAAACCTTTCAGGAACTGCACCATCGTGGGATGGGTGAAGAGCCACCTGCCAAAATGGCTGCCAGCTGTACCTTGACCAAAGGCAAAAGCAAGCCCTGGAGCTTAAGATACAACAAGTAGTCCAGGATGTCCTGCAGTGACGCTTCCTCAAGACTGGACAAATGTGCTTGTCCAAGGCCCAACACATGAAGTGCTTCCACTCTGCCACACCGGTAGCCCTGGTGAAGGCTTTCTGCTACCCAGCAGGACCTGTTGGACCGCAGCTAAGCACTCCACGCAGAAGCCACGGTGTCAGGTGCAGCAATGCCAGGTTCAGGTGGAGCAGGTTGCTGTGATCCTG
Source organism: Caretta caretta (assembly GCF_965140235.1). Taxonomy (NCBI): domain Eukaryota; kingdom Metazoa; phylum Chordata; order Testudines; family Cheloniidae; genus Caretta; species Caretta caretta. The sequence goes on from NC_134210.1 coordinate 50,427,599, forward strand.
GGACAGCAAATCCATCTGGAGAAGCAACTGCAGCGGCTCAACCACTGAAAGACTCAGCAGCATGCCAAACCAGTGCTGGCGAAGCCACGCCGGGGCTCGGAGGACGAGAGATGCTTTGTCTTGCTTTGCCTTTAGCAGGACCCTGGGGATACGTGGTACCGGCGGAAAGGTGTACATCAGCATTTCCAACCACAGAATCAGGAAGGCGTCCGACAGGGAACCCTTGTCTCTGCCGTGCAGGGAACAGAATATGTGGCACTTCCTCTTCCATCTGGACACAAACAGGTCCACTTTGGGAGTCCCCCACCTTCAGAAGATCAGACTGACCACCTCCAGATGGAGGGACCATTCATGGCAAGATGAGAAGGTCCTGCTGAGATGATCTGCCCGGATATTCTTGGTTCCAGGTAGGTGGGTGGCCACCAGATGGATGGCATGCTACACACAGAAGTCCCAGAGGCTGAGCGTCTCCCGACACAGGGCACCACCCTGCCTGTTGATGTAATACATTACAGCCATATTGTCCATGAGGATCTGCACCACCTTGCCTTTCAGGTGGAGCAAGAATGCCTGACAGGCCAGGCGCACCGCCTTGTGCTCCCCGACGTTGATATGAAGTGCCAGCAGCCCTGGGTGTTGAGCTCGCCCAGGTGGGCCCCCCAGTCCAAGTCCAATGTGTCTGAGACCAGGGTGAGCAACAGTAATGAGAACACAAAGGGAACTCTCTGCAGCTCTGACTTGGGGTCTAGCCACCAATCTATGGACGAGGACGTGGCTCGGTACCGTGATCACTCAGTCCAAGGGGTGCCTACTAGGAACGTAGACCATTGCCAAGATGTCTGCAGGGGTTGCAGATGAAGCTGGGCATGACTGACCACATACGTGCATGCTGCCATGTGGCCCATCAGCCACAGTCATGTGTGGGCCACGGTGATTGGATGCCTCATGTGGGCAATGAGATCCAACATGGCCTGAAAACATGTTTCCAGAAGGAAGGCCCTGGCTCGCGTGGAGTCAAGAACCGCTCCGATAAACTCTATGCGCTGGACCAGAGTTAATGTGGACTCTTCTATGTTTCTGGTTCTCCTGAGCAATAGAGACTCAGGTTCTTCCCGGATCCAAAGATCCTCGTGGAAAAGGAGCCTGGATGGTACTAGGAACTTGAGATAATCTTCAGGAGTTAGAACACTGGGTGGTCCTGAAAATGGTACCGAAGCACAACCTCTGTGCTTTCATTGCTGCTTGCAGAAGATGTGGCTGATGACTATTTCTGCTTAGCCTTAAGAGTCCTTGTACTTTGGAAGCACTGGGTCCGGTGCTGACTTAGGTGCTGCTGTAGCTTAACAGATGGCTTCTAGATATGTGGGGTGGCTTTTCTAGCTAGTGCCAGGGTCTTGGTACCAGAGGACATAGGAGCTCAGCAATACCCTTGTTGGTACATGGGGCCTCATGAGCTAAACCAAAAGGGTGACTTTCCCCTTCTCTTATCCCATCCTAGGAAATGGGATCTCTTTTTTGATGGTCTGGACAGTTCTGAGGAGTCTCCAGGGTCTCTGCTTACTGCAGCAGCAGTGACAGCTGCTAGGGCTCTCTGCGCAACCAAATCTGATGTACAGGATGTGACTTGGATTCCATAGCTCTCAAGGAGATATTCCATCAACAGGCATTTTAACCTGTCTTCCCTTCATTTTTTTACACCTATTTTTATATCCTAAGCAGCTTTTACAATTGGAAGATGCAAGTCTCTCCCCCAAGAGGCCACTTGAGTGCCTGTCATTGAGGGGGAAAAGACCTGTCAGACCTGCCCATAGGGTTTGGAGCCCAATTTCTTGGGCATAACCCATTACTTGAGGCTGCAGATTGTATCCTGAGAAAAAACAAAGGCTCTGATCAGGCAAGGAAAAGGAGAGTGGGGGAACCCACCCCCCAAAAAAGCACAAACTGTGTTAAATAACAGAAAAATAAAATAAAAGAATAAGAAAAAGAACAAAAGAGGTAGCAAGCTGCATGGCTAGGGACAACACAACATGCCATCTCAGGCCACAGGCCATTCATTAAGAAGGCACTAGAGCGGTGGTGGGTCTATCCCACCCTACGCCACATAACCTTGTGCTCGGATATGAGGATATCTAGGGTGTAGGCCCAGCTCTGTGGATACTAATGAGGCAAAATCTCCAATTGGGCACAGGCAGATCCTGAAGTGGAGCACCTATAGTGAAGCTATTTGAAGAACTTCGTGAATGCTTATTGATCACGGCTTTGCCAAAAATCTCCTTTTAAGTGTGTGTATATGACTTCTCTCTAGTAAGTTTCTTCAAGTAAATTGTAAAATCAAACCAATTAGACAGCAACTCAATCCATAAAAATAGTACATGTTGGATCTAACTATTTTTGAAGTCCACGTGAATTGAATGTGCATCAATGGGAGAATCAGTCCCTATATGTGTTTTGTGACTGAAAATGAATGCCAGCCTTAATATACAGTCTTCCTAGTAGCATACCACCTTCACAACAAATTAAATCATGCTGGTAATAGCTTCTCCCCTACCCAAATAAATCCAAATCCGTTTAAATAGAGAAATACCTAAACAAATTGGTGTTTAGGGTGTAGGGATGTATCATTTCTTGAGCATCATTACCATGGTATATGGGTGATGAGTACCTGAAGTAATCTTACAGAAAAATAAAAAGCCTTTGAAGAGCGAAGGTCGGAAAGGGTGCTAGACACCATAGCAATTGAATCATTTCACAGACACAATTAGCTGAGTTTTCAGGTAGTTTTCTAGGCTTGTCTAAGGAAATAGTACACCAACCTTGCCCACTGTTTAACTTATTATAGCTCTAGGATTTTCAAATATTGATAGAATTATGTTCTCAAAGTTCCCCCTTTAAAGAAAACTAACTGCTGAACAAAATACTGAAGTGCACAATATTGCAAGGAAGACCTGAATGTTAAAAATAAATTTTTAGTTAAAAAAACCTTTGTATTCACCTTTTACGGCTACTGAATTTATTATCTGAATCAAGCCTACATTTGCATTGCAACTTTAAAGTCAGTATTAACCATCAACACTAAGATACACTCAAAAACACAGAAGTGATGTGAAGACAAGAAAAACAGAAGTACTTCAAAATGCAGCAGTTAAACCAAATGTTCTTTAGCAGATTGGATAGAACTTTTGAGTTAAATAAAAAGTTATTTTTAAAAGAGGTTAAATCAATCTTAAATTTAAAAAAAGTCAGTTTACTTACATGTTGCTAGGGGTTGGGTTTTTTTTTTGTTTTTGTTTTTTTAGTAATTTAAAAATATAGAGTTTTGAAGAAAGTAAAGTAGATGTTTTGGACTGGTTTCTTTTATTAGTTTCCTAATACTTAGCCAAATTTCTTCTTTTTTTAACATAAAATTTCTTTCTACTAAGAATTTTCACATTTAAACTGCACATCTATAACGAAAAAAGACAAGCCTCACTAATCAGTGTAAGAACACACACACACACCCCGACCGCAAAAAAAAAAAAAGGTGACATGAAGACAGCTGATGCAATATTTGCAGCCTAGACCAAACTTCCTTGATATGGAATTTCCAGAATTAAAATAAATAAGTAAATAAATTTTTAAAAAGCTTTGGCCAGGCTATACTCCATCACAGTTTGTGCTCTGAAGTCACTTAGATGTTCTTGAAAATCCCACTCCGGTGTCCAAAATTCAGGTTTAGAAGCCTAACTTTTTGAAAATTTTAGCCCTGTGTGTATAATAAGTTCACAACTACCTTATTAATATATTGGAAGTGTAAATATTTCACTATTAACACTGAAGGAATTTTATTTTGAAGTAACCAATTTCATTCCACTAGGAAAAAAGTTTATTAAAGTTACAATTTTAGCCCCGATCAGGCAACATTTATGCATATGCTTAACTCTAATGAAATCAGTGGGACTCTTCATGTGATTATATACTGCTGAAGCATTTTCCAGATCAAAATCTTAAATTTCAGTATTTTGTTTTTCACCTGTGATACCCTACCAGCAGTGGCATTTTAAAATTTATAAATGAACTAAGTTATAAATCCTTTTTCTAAAAAAAGCTAAAGTTGAGATAAAAATTGTAAGTAGTTTTTGCAGAGCCTCAATCTGATTTAAAACTTTTTTTAAACTCCACACACCCTGTTCTTTGTGCAGAGACATATCCAATCATGTGGACATTTATTAGCCCAACCACTTCCATCTCTACATACAAAACAGCTGTCAATACTTGAATTCACCATTTGTAGATTACACAAAAAAAAAAGCAACTAGAACCACCAGATATCTAGAATTTCTCCTAAGCACTTTGTAAACTTTTTTACAGAACAGATTTCAGTCAGAATTCAAGAACGAGAGGCCTAATTTACAATCCTTAGTTTCTCAGTAGAATATGCTTCACTCTGCTTGTTTGAAAATTAACTTACTTAGTAAGATGCCGACATAGCACATCTTTACAAATTGGCTGCTCAGCCAAAGTCAGCCAAAACTCGCACGCCTCCAAAGCCACATTTTCATCTTGGTCCTGAGTCCTCTGAAGCATGTACTACAAAATATGGAGAGAAATCATTACCTTATTCGCTTAGGTTCCTTTGGACACTTTGATAGAATTCTAAGTTAAATTACTACATGTGTTAGTCTGCAGTCTGCCATTATGAATGATCAATTTTTGTTTAAAAAGGTGCTTTTTGATTAGTATATACAGCTGCAACAGACTGCCACTTTGACTGTACCTTAAGGTGAAGATAACTTCATTCTACTTAACATTGTACATAGCTTAAGAATGTTAAGTTCTTCACTTTTCAGTCATCTTCCAATGCTTGCTAAACCTGAGGCTAGAGCCAAACACTTAAGATTTTTTGACAACTTGATCTCTTCCCTCCACCCAAGGGGGGAGAAGAGAAATCTCTCCTCCACCAACAACTGGAAGGTACAGCTCCACAAATGTATAGATGCAGGTGTTTTCATATTACTTTTAGTACCTTAAAATCCCTGCTTTGTTTCATAATCTTTACTACTTTAATACTTTTAAAATAATATGATCAAATCCCATAATAAACAAAGATATGTAACAGAGTGAATCCAGTAAAGATAAATAGCGGAAATGATAATCTTATTGCCAGCAAGAGCTTTGAAAGACCATGCCTCAAATCAACGAAGGTCCAATAAAGCTTAATACTCCATAATCATTGCTTTAAGCCAAAACACACACTTCTTCTTGCACACTGTTCATACCATTGCTATATGCCACTTGTCATTCAGAAGTGCTAGGTTCATTCAAACCTCTCCCTCAAGTCTCCTTAAGTTCTGCAATCTTTGCATCCTTTCATGCTGGTCCTTACATGTGAAACTGCGTTCCAATTTACAAAAAACAAGAAAATCCACTTGTTTACCATACCATGTACCTAGAGCAAGTAAGGGCTTTAAAAAAAATTCTTCCAATTGCTTCAGTATGCCACAGCCCACCTCCAAAACATGAGCAGAAGGGGAATACATCACCAGCATCCTTTGCACACCACAGCTACAGAACTTGCCATGGATGTTATGCTCTTGCCACAGAACTGCACTCCAGAATCTGAGCTTTCATTAAAACAAATCTGTTTCTAGCCCTTTGGTTGCAATGAATAACCTTCAAAATGTGAATGCTGAGTAAACCAATGCCATTCTTTGCCTTGGTCTACACACAATTTGAAACTATAGCTCTAAGAAGATGTGAACAGTAAGGGATCTGACTACAATTGCAGTTGTGTCATTTGGAATTTTTTTCCAAAAGCAAAAAGGCATCTGCCGATTTGCCATAGCCAGGTACCTGACATTTTGTTTTCATTCTCCTTGCCACTGTCTCCAGTTTTCTCCACAAGTGGGAGTTACTTGGATCACAGTACATGCTCCCTATACTGCTACACTGAGCTAGGCGGCAGTAGGTTAGGGAGCCAGAGCCAGTTTACAGCCAAGGAAAAGAGAAGAATTAGCTAGTCAGCTACATAGCCTAAAGAACATCTCAAGAACTAAGGCCTCAGGAGTGAATCTGACTCACTCCTAGACTTCAAGGTCAGAAGGGACCATCATGATCATCTAGTCTGACCTCCTGCATATTGCAGGCCTGACTCTGTGGAGAGCAAAAACCCATCCTCAAAGAAAGAAATTATCAATGAGTATTTTCAAATACAAGCCACAACTGTGCATGTGCGCTGTAAAGAAATGGGAATGAAGATTGCATAGCAATAGAATAAATTGGTGTTGCAGCAACACTATTGGCCCCACTGTGCTATGAGGTACATGAAGGCATTACACACCACCACTTGCAACTGAGGCCCCACAAGAAAATGGTTTCTCAGAAGTAATAGCGTACTCAGAACAAGACTCAGGACTCGTGTCAAGAACTTCCTTGGCAGCCAGACCACAATTATAGAACCCTCCACCTGAAGAGATCACAATGTTCACATAGTTTATAGCTTTCGGATGCAAATGCAAGTTTGATTTTTATGTTGCCACTGTCTATCATCAATAAGCATCCTACATCAAGTCATCTCTCTGTTCACAATTCTGCAGACACATTCTCTCCTTTGAGCATTGCCCGTGTAGATCCACACATCTGGATAAGTGTTTTCTAGGGGCACAAGATGGGTATCTACTACTACTTAGTGTCTGTAGAGGCACTTTGAAAGTGATTCACTTTGAAATTATCTTCAATGAGATAGTACGACCTTTCATTGCAGCAGATATGGTCAGAGAGAGGAGAGGAGAGCACCTGAAAGATATGGTCCCATTCAGGTATAGGGCAAGGTCTGAAAACATCCAAAGATTCAGCTTCTTCACGTAGCAGCACTTGATGCCAGGAGAGAAGACTGGTACTGTGATGGATTGGGTCAAGGTGGTTTCAGAACTCCACCTCGGGTGGAGTGTGGTTTATTCTCTCACATCCTTCCACATGGACAATGTGAAGGCAGTCAGATCATAAGAGTTTGGAGCTCATTCACTCTCTATGCTGAGATAACGGCCACAAGAAAAGTAAAGTGGTGTACTGCGCATTCCAAAAGTGATCCCAAGAGAAGCTCCATAGGCTCTAGAAGGATGACATCAAAGCCCCACATGGAAGACAGGTCCCTGGCTGAAGGGTGAGTAAAAGTAGGCCGCTGGAGCAATTATGATGTCACAGGGTGTAAGACCACCAGAGTACAACTGGTGACACAACTGAAGTCTGACAGAGATACTGTGGCAAGATGAACCTTAAGGGAGTTAAATGCTAATACCATGTGATTCAGGAGCATGATAGTCCAAGACCTTCAGTATCAGAACCTCCTTTGGGTCAATACTATTCTAGGTTACCCTAGAAGTACACCTCAGAACGACAAAACATCTTCCTGGTGGAAGGTTTCCTGCTTTGTATAAAAATTTCCTGAACTTTAAGGGACCAGTCTACATCAGTGTTGCTTACCCAGCAAATATCCAAGCAGTCAAGTGCAACAAGTGTGGCTCTTAGTACAGTATCTGACAGAGGTTTGAGATTTTCTCTCTGTGCTGGCCAGAAGATATATGGAAGGCCTCTTGGACATTTGTAATAGGTCCAACAGCCAAAACTGTTTCAGCCAGTATGGGGCTATCATGATTAAATTCTTGTTCCATCTGATCTTGGATAATATTCTGGGGACCAAGGAAACTAGAGGGAAAGCATATTGAAGTCATCAAGACCACTGAAGGAGGAAGGTGTCTGGTAGAGATCCATATGATCATTGTCCTCTGTGGTGACTAAGTCTATGGTAGGAGTCCCACTTCCAGGAGTACTGGGTCTAGGATGGACTTCAAACAGTGACCACTTGGGGGTGGTTATCACATTTCTGCTCAGGAAGCCTGCTAGGTTATATAACTGAATCATGGGAGGTGGGGAACACCAATGGGGTCACTCCATGTTGATGGCACCATTCCCAGAACTTGAAGACTTTCTGACAGAAAGAGGATGGATCAACCACTTGGCCAACACAATGTCCACCAGGAACTGCACTGTGGAGTTCTGAAAAACAGACAGGAACACTATACTCTCCTCTGGGACATTCATGTGTATTCAAGTCATCCTGAGTCCACATGCCCTGCATCTGAGGGTGTCACAGTCAGATCCTAATATGTCTGTAACAAGTGTCATCCCCAAGGACGGGACGGAACACTGCCCCTTTCCTCAAGTTTACTAGATCTAGCAATCAAGCGAGTTACTGCAGAATTTGAAGTGGGACTGTGATGCACGTCCGAAAGAGAAGCATATGGACCTCAGCCACAACTGTAAGGTCCAATAATGAAATGTGGCAAGCAGCATCTTATACCTGCTCACCAACATATGGCCAAAGAGTCCCAGACACACATGTACCACCTGTAGGTAGTTTACCGCTAACTGAAGAGACCAGAATCTGTTCTCTAGCAGGCAGGCTTTTGTCTATCTGAAATCAAAGATCCTATAAACTCTACCATCTGTGAGTGTGAGAGAGACTAAGATTCCAGAATTGTGACTCTGAAGCTTATGTCTGTTGTTGAGTCACTGTGAAGCACTGGAAACAGCTACAAGCATGGCTGAGAACTCTTTTTATTCAGAATGATCATCAGGTTCAATCACTGGATTTGTGGTCAGTTACCACACAGTTTTCACATTCTCAGTTTTTTGACTTTACGAATTACACCCATGTAGTGTTATGGTAAGGATATGCCATGCCAAGAGTCCTAAACCATTGTAATAGAGGTAACTCAACCAATTACCTTTGCTCTACAGCTAAATTGCATGTAACAATTTCATTTGGTTGTAAGAGGGAACTGCACAGATGGTGGAATACTTGGTCCAACTGCCCCACGTATGCTACAGCATGGGCTTTCAGCTACTGGTTTATCACAGTTCACAAAGAAAGGCTGTTTAAGGTCATTTGTCTAATGCTGGTATCTGCCAGTCATCCAGATATGGGTAGACAGACATCCTATTTCCTTAAATGCACTGCCACTACTGCCAGCCAGAATATTTTAGGAGCCACTAAAAGTCCAAAGGGCAGAACCCTGTATTGATAATGGTTAGGCCCCACTATGAATTGCAGATACTTTCCGTGGGCTGGCTGGCTGAATATGTGAAAATAGCTTTCCATTTGCAGGATGTATGAGAGCCAGTCCTGAGCTTGGAGAAAGAGGCAATGTTAATTGTCTCATGTTGAGGATGGCATATATTTGTTCAGTCTCATCAGGTCTAGGATAGGACAAAGACCACCCCACTTTCCTTCCTCAGAATGAAGAAATACCAGGAAAAGCAGCCTTTTCCCCAGTACTCCCGAGGAAGACAAAGCAAAGCAACAAGGCCTCCACATTTTGTAATAGGCTCTCTTGAGAAGGGTCCCTGAAGAGGGACAGGGAAGGGGGTAAAGTAGAACCGGATGGGACAGCCATAGGAGATCACTGAACACTCAAATACCTCATGTCAAGGAAAACCACACCCAATGGAATGGAAGAAGTGGCTTTCAAAGGTGGGGTTCTCAAGTCTTGTCAAGTCTCCTGTAATATCAACGGAGCAGTGGATGTTGCTGAGGAAGAGGAAGGCTGGCAACCCTGTTGTATCTTAGGTGCTTTTTTGGTGTGATACTTCATCTGTTTGGGATGGTAAGACTATGTACACTGTCTCAACTGTGGCTGGGGACAGAAAAAGTGTAATTCTCTAGACAGGATAAGGTAGCTTTGGAGTCCATCAGTGAGTACAGAGCAGTCTGTCCACTTGCTTAACAGCTAAGCCCCCAGGACAAGTCCTCAATTGTGGTCTGCAACTCTCAGGATACCAGATACTTGGAGCCACAATGTTCTACACATTATGGTCTCTGTGATGACAGATTTGGCCATGGCTTCAGGTGTCCATTGCCCACCAATTGGCCTCTATTATGTCCTTATGCGCCTCTCTGCTTTCATGAGGAAGGTCATCACCCTGACCCACGTTAGAAAGGCAAACTTAGCCAAAGTAGCCTGGCAATTAGCCACACATAGCTGTAAAGAAACTGAAGTACAACTTCTTTCTAAATAGAGGCATCTGGGCAAAAGTTCTGTCGTCTTTTGGGGCACTTCTGTTTCATCTAAATTTTGATTCAATGGCCAATATGACTAAGGAGCCTGGGTTGGAGTAAGTGCAGAAGTACTCAACCCCAAAAGGAGGTAACTGACAACTATTTATGACTCATTTCACAATTGGTGTTAATAGTGATTTGCATCTGCTACAGGGCTTTAGCTGGGTCTAGCAGTCCCTTGTTAATGGGGAGGACGATCCTGGCTGGACTAGAAGCTGACAAGATGTTGAACAGTTTATGGTATTTCTGAGATGACAATGCTTGATTTCCAGAGTCTCGACAATCCACGTAAGGAGCTCCTGGAACACTTAATATTGTCTGCTGCCAGTACCTATGCAAAGGATACAGCTTCACGCAGCAACGACTACGAAAGATTGTTACGCTGCAAGATAGGATATTGATGTTGCTCAGCCCCTGAATCATCTACTTGATAGTCTGGTGTTGCCTGTCTGGCCAGGAATGCCACTGGAGAGGAAGCCCTCTCTCTTCCTTGAAGACCACCTGCTTCTTGATGTTTATGAAGGCAGACCCTAATATCCCTAAGAGGGCCCTGGCAGCACACTGTATAGTACAGATGACTCAGGTTGTTGACTGGACCAATACCAGTCTTGATGAGTCGATGTGAGTATGTAGGAGAACCCCACAGGGGCCTCAGGGGCACTGATCAGACCTCAAATAAGCATCTCTGCTTGATAATAGGGAGAAAGTACACCATGGTGACAGTGTGTAGACTTCCTCTTGGGGGCATCAACGACATACATGGCATTTTCAGTACAGCAGATGCTCATTAGTAGCAACGTATCGGTGCTCTTCCGTTATGTTGCTCCTAAGCGGCTGTTATTATAGGGGGTATTCATCAAAACAAAGGCAGCCTGCTTTTTCTGATAGTTGCATAAAACAGCTACATACATGCTATCTATAATTGTAACAAGGTGATGTATGTTTATTATTGCTACAGTATTACATTAGTATAGTGTACATTTTAAACATGTGCTCTATTTTGCAAGTGTAGCCTACCACCATATTGCATCAAGAAAGCAGTATTAATTGAGTTAACGTTATAAAAATATCAAGTTTTATCTTTATGTTTAAGAACAAACATCAACCATGACAACACGACCTCTTGCTCCTATTTGTAAACCTTTTTTGAACTCGCACTTTAATACTTCATACGCACTGTAAGTCACCCTGGATAAGGGCGTCTGCTAAGCAAATAAATAACCTAAATTAGAGTATTACAGTATTATATTTCCACATCAAAAAGTGTATTCTATTTATAGAGTATCAACTTCTAAATTAAGAATGGATAAAACACTCATTTTGTGTGAAAGAAATCTGTTAATTTGCTCTGCTTTCTCAGTCAGTCACAATTTTGTTTGAAGATGGGACTCAATATCCCAGGAAGGGTCTACAGATCTCTCTATGAAAAGTGCTGAAGTGGGTTTAAAGCCTTCAACAGCTTGGAGTTTGTCGGAGGTGGAACTTCATCAAAATCATCCTCACTCTCTTGATGATATGTTTCATCAACACAAGCTCGTTTCTCTGGCCTTGCAGCATCTGCTGCATTCAGTAATTCCTCATTGGTTAGGTCACCAAACATGAGCAAATCCTCATTTCACAGTCACAGCAGCTATTAAGTCCTCTTTTTTCCATGTTGACTGGAAATGGAATATCATTCAGGAGGCTGTCAAACTCTTCAATATCCTCATTGTGCACACCTTCCACTGGCACAACAAATTTGCCTGTCCTGAAACAGTTGTAAATTTGTCAGCTTTACATCTAGCCATGCCTCAGCAACACAACCTGTAAATTTACACTTTTCAGGATTGTCTGAATATCTGCCCTGGGGTCTGCATCAAGAACAACAATAATCTGGTTTTCAATTTTTGATTGGTATTGTCCCTTCATGTTCTTAATCACACTTGAGCTATATATGTTTAAATCAAAGATGTAGTGTTGGGGTAAGAATTTGAGCTGAATGTTTGAGAGAACCAGTGGAGGTGTGTGAAGCAAGTACCAGTAAGAGGCATATCTTACAGCTCTGCAAGTGAAGAGGACAATCTCACCTTTTTTAGCCAATTGATGAAAATCTCACCTGTCATCCAGGCATTTGCTGAACTGACATAATTGAGCGGTAGTTTACTGAAATCCTTCAGAAAGCATGTGGTTTGTTTTGACTGCCTGATTATGAACAGCGGGCATTTGTCACTAGCACCTATGTTGGCACAGATAAGCAGTTATACTGTCCTTTGAAGCTCTCTCCTTCTAGCTTTCCAATTTTTTCCTACTTGTCCTCTGTCACAGAGCCCTTTCAGGTAAAGTCCTGTTTCGTCAGCACTGTAGATATCGGCCAGGGAAAACTTTTCAAGAATGTGAGGACTTTTTCACACTGCCAGTGCTCAGCTGCTGGTTTGTCTGCTGACCATTTTTTGCCAGGCACTTTTTTGTAAGAGACATTGAAGAGTTTCTTCCATCTGGTAAGCCAATCGTCACTTGCTTTAAAATCATTCAATTCAAGTGAAGCAGCAAGCTGAAGGGTTTTTTCCTTGATTGCGGGTCCAGAAAGCAGTGCTCCCTGCACCCTCTTCTTCTTGAGCCTGCTCAACATCAGGGGCTTTTCCTTCAGACCCGTGCTTACAGCAGCTATTTGACTGTCCGTCTTTGTACTTAGCCAAAAGCTTATCCTTCTGCTTCCACATTCTGCAAACAACTGATCTGTGCAACTCCCACTTGACTGGGACTTGGTTTTGAGTAGTCCCTGAAGTTTGATAGTCTGGGATAATGTGTACTTTTTCTTTCGGTGAGAGACTTCTTGGCATTTAGTCTGTTTATGCCACCAAAAAATGATGCTAATAGGAGGATGTGACGTCACAAAAGTTGCTCTTATGCAGCTGCTATGTTGCTGTTAGCAAGTAGAAAATTCATGGTAGGGAAAGTGTTCCTAGGGAAAAATGTTGCTCATAAACGGCAGTTTCTCTTACTAAGCGTTGCTGCAAACAAGTGTCTACTGTACCTGAGACTGTACTGGTGGCAGGAAATCTCTCAATGTCAACAATGGACCTGGCTCTGCCAGAGTCTCCTCCCCAGACAAAATGCTTTTTTTTTTTCCAAAATGCTCAGATATTGTTAAGCTATAGAGGACTTCCATTTTTCCAGAGTTATCTACGTGAAATATTCCACCAGCACGCCATTCATTTAGATGCTCCCGCAACACACACACTCTCACTCTCTCGGCTTATTTAATTCAGTTTGGAATGAATTTTCCCCTCAATTAAGTTAAGGTCAGTAAAGTATATCATTTGGACCAAGTGTCACATATACAAATCAGCCAGACAACCAGAAGATAATTTCACAGTTGCCAAAAATAGCCTATCCTTCAAGAAGGATGAAGATATAGATATGCAAAAGTTGCATTACACACAGCTGACAAAACACACTATTTGTTATAACTATTACTTTAAAGCATTTTTTGTGCATGCAATTTAGGAAACAAAAAATTTACCTCAACTATACTAATCATATGAGGAAGCAGGCGATCCATTCGAACTTCCAGCAGCATCACCAAAGCCCGACACACATTTTTGCGTACTTCAGGCTCCTCATCTCCAGCCAATGCAAAGAGATTCTGTAGAGAAAAATTAAGAGACTTTTCTAATCCCTTTATTTTATACAGAATAGTACTTGCTATCATCAAGCAAGCTATCATGCAAGTACACACTTCTGTGTGTTTGACACTCAATACCATTCAGGATTGGAATTAATGCTCCTTTATATTCACCTGAACGTACATGATACTGCACAGATTCTCTAGCACTTTATATGGATATGACCTGGGCTGGATTAAAGCATAGGCACTATATGCTATTGCCTCCTGGAGTTATGTACTTTTTCTTTAAATGAAAGTTTAGGGCTAGAAACTTGCCTTCAGTCTAACAGCTACAAAGAAAGGCTTGAACACATGACCCTAATATAATGGATGCACTAACATTTCTCCAAGCCTGCGGACAGACAGATAATAGCACCAAAGGGTGAGATTTAATCCATGGCTATCAACGAAGCATTAACAGCAAGACCCACTACTCCAGCAGGCTCTGCTGAGAGGATTCTGTTCCAAGTAGAGAAAACAGTTCCAGGCCTGATCCACCCAAAGAGATGCCTCAGCAATAATAATATTAATGAACGTGGGATGAGGCGCCTGCTGCTGCCAACCCAGTATCTCCAGGGAGCGAGGAGAGGGGACTAGGTCCCCCTGCTCTCATACTGGAGGCAGCCATGAGGATTGGCCACACCAAAAAAAAAAAAAAAAAAAACTCATGAGGGAGGTCATAGGGGCCCCTCCAAATCATGGTGTGCCTAAGGCCCTAGATTTCCTTGATCTAACCCCCAAAGTCTTCTATACCAAACCCAACATAAATCTAAGTTAAATAAACTCGCTTCTAAGCAATGAGGACCACGGCACTCAAGACAGAAGAAACTGGTTTTGTACTGGTAATGAAAGAGCCCTCTACCATCACATACTCAAACATTTTCTCAGAGAGCAATCCAGTGGCTCACAAAGGATACATATTTTTCTTGTTTGAGTGACGCTACAGCATGTATTTTCAAAATTCCAGTTATTCACATTTAGAACTTTCCTCATCTCAGATTTACATCAACTCCTTCCAATGTAAGCCAAGCCACAAGGATGTCCGAGGCAAAGTTCACTTGAAAGGAAGGTTAGAGCAAAAGGTACTCTGAATTGGCCCACAAACAGGCAGTGCTGACCCTATGGAGACATGGCCAGACCACTAAAAGGCTGTGTTGACTCAATATATCCTGTTTCTAGGAGGGCCACAGAAGTTGAAATGCAGATTAAGGCTGTCCTCCCCCAGCATAACAGTGCATGAATACAAAATCTAAGGGTAGCTGTAACCCTGGGTCAATATTCATATCTAGCAGACACACGGGATGTAGTTTGCAAACCCTATTCCAGCAGGAGTTAATCGAGACCCTCACTGTAATGTGTTATATTGCAAGGAGGATTGTCCCCCCAGACCCCTTCCCCAGTTAACTACTGACAACTGCCCTGTATGTATAAATATATAGGCCAAAAGTGGAGCAGAAATGAAGAGATAACAGGAGGGCATGCATGATCACATTAATAATTTGCTCATGTAATTACCGTACTTGTGTATGGTATATGTATTTACAAATGGATAATTAGGGCATATGCATCTATTTCTGTTTATAAATTAAACACACTTGTTTCTGATTTTGCATATAACTTGAAAATCTTTCCCATAGTGCAATCTAATTGAACACAAAGCTGAAGACTGTACTTGTTCTCCCCTCACAGAAATATTCATCAGTCTCCACTAAGAACCACTGTAATAGTTTTCTTGGTCAGAGATCTATAAAAATGACTGAAAAATTATTCAGAAATCTACCATACATACTTCAGAATTCTTTGAAATCACAAATAGTTAAGGATTTTGGATCACAGGACAACTCTGGCACCATACTGTGGATTTAAAGAGGTAAAGGTGGAAAGCATGAACGCTGGTGCTCCTAGACTGAAGGAGCTACTGGGTGGGGAGACAGAGTCTCCCTTTTTCTACCTACTCACAAAGCACTCAGCTGTGGAAGCTGGGGAGCACTGCTTAGGGCTGCAAAGCTGGTTCTACAGTCTCTCAAAGCCACTTTCCCCACTCTAGATTTGAGGACTGCATGGACGAAGGATGCAGAGGAGCTACTTTACGATTGGGTAGTCTGATGTGGGGTCAGAGGCAGGCACCACAGAAGCAGAAGTGGGATGGAATTGTCTGCTCTTTCCCAGCCTCTGCAGGTTTCTAGGCAACTGCCAGGTTTGATACACCGGTTCTACTCAGTAGGCACCCCCTCTCATGCATCACTGGTTGAAAATAGCTGTTCTACTGCAGCGTGTTACTCCACTATGTTTTGAATACTTAAAGCAAACATATGCAAGGGGGTGGGGGGGGGGGGGGGAGGAAGGGATAGTTAATAGTTTAACCATCTTAATAGTTTTACCACTTCTCAGCCAGCAAAGAAAAACATACAAATTTAAAACAATGTAATTAAGTCTAGGGCCAAGTCCTGGATACATGAACTATAAACATTCTGTATCATTACTGCATGCAACTCCTTTTACAGAAAAAGCAGATTCTTTGTTTAACATTAAACAGTATTAGCAAGATTCTAGTACTAAAAATACAAAATTTGGGGGGGGGGGGGGGGCACTCACCTACCTCAATAAAAGAATCAATGTGCAACATAAGAGCTTGAGTTCTACTGATGATAAACTGATTGACGCATGCAACAGCATGGGACCTAGAAGTAGAATAAGCATTTATTTAAAAACAGATGGAAAATTTCATTAGAAACTTTTTCTAAACTGTATACAAACATAAAAAATTGGGGAGAGGAAAACAAAGCAAAGACATACACTACAACGTCTAACGGTAATTTTCAGAATCAAATAAGAGGAATCCAAATATGCAGATCAAGAGAGTATTTAACTACACTGATTCATTTGTGATATTAAAATATTATTTTCTTTTCCACAGGAAAATCTCAGGAATACAAAATACAATGCAACACCAATGGACTAAACCCTGCTTTTAAAAAAAAAAAATCTAAACAATCCAAAGTATGTGCACTCAGTCAAAAGGTACAAGGCTGAGAAATTAAATCCTCTTCTGTAAGAGCCAGCAGGCAAACAGGCCACTTCTAGAAGTTAGAGGGGCAGGCAAAGGAGGCAGAACATATGTGGGCCACTTCTCACCAGCACAGGATTTGGGGCCAGCTGATGCACAGAGCAGATTCACTGACCAACCTCCCAGATTGTTAACTTTATGCACTGGAACAAAGAATGAAAAGCCACCTTGGAACTTGGCTCCTCTGCTCTAAGGCAGCACAGAATCCCCTAATCAATCTGCTACTATTGGGCCCTTTCAAGTCCACACACCTGTGCCTGGATTTGTCCTTAAGATTCTGAAGAAACTGGGATTCATTTTGTAGAGTTCCTTACACTATATCAAGACTTTATGACAGACTATTAAAAAAAATGCATGATTAAAGATAGGGAAAAACATGACATTTGCTAGAATTATGGAATCTGGCAGCTCTGGAAACACTACTGTGTAATTTCTGATAAAAGGAGCTTATTCTTATGAATGGTGACTCTCTCTCATCTGAAACTAGAAGTCCCATGCAATCTGTGTGGTGATGTTTATAATGTATCTGCCTCCTCATTGTCAAAAAGATTATTATTTTTGCAATATTGTTTATTTTCAGGGGAACTAGTGTATATACACATGACAGGCCCAACTTCTCGAAATCTTAGACTCAAAAACCTGAATTAATTTAAATTAAAATTTTAAAAACTAAAATATTAACAAGATGGAGTGCTTTTTTAAAAAACTAACAGATCCTAAATAAAATACATTCTAGATCACACGAATGAATCTAGACAGATTAGAAATATGGGCAAGGAACAAAAAGAAAGATCAATAGAAACAGACTGGACAAAACACTAATAAAAAATGTTTTGTAGAATACAATCATACATTAACAAAAGATGACTAGATTTAACACATCTGTTCCATCCCTACCTTCTATAATGTTCTATAGAACTAGGAAGTATTTTTTTCTACTATATATCTGTTGACACCATTTGCATCAAAAAACCGCAGTATAAAAACAACTGCATTCCACGTTTGCCGTGAAAACAGTTTGAGGTTTTTGTCTTTAGACTTCTCCCCTCTCTTAATTTTAAATTCACATCCTGTTGTTTAGGCCATTTTGGGGAACAGACATGTAGGAGTTTTACAGCTCCCCTCTAAGAAAAATATATTTCCTTCAAGTGTTTAGAATAAATCTTTGATGACATTACTGAAAGAATTACCCAGTGTCGTTGTTCAGTAGGTTCCTTCCATAAAGGGAACTCAAAACGTGTGTGCATGCGCGCCTTTTTAAACAGTAGGCAGAGGAAGAAGAGAAACAGCATTGACACACAGTAAGGAGAATTTGTTTTATTTAGAGGAAAATATTTTCCCCCATATGTATTAGATTAGATCAGATGAAGCTCAGGATTGTTCCTTACTGTATCAGAAAAATCTAATGTATCTAGTTTAGCTTTAAAAGAATCAGTGGCAAAAACCCACATCCTTGGGAACCTATTCCACAGCCTAACATTTCACTATCATGAAATTTTTCCATCTTAATTTCTATTGTGATACCTCTCCCTACAGTCTCTTCAACCGCATCCCACTAGTGTTTGCAGTATGAAATAATCTTCTGTTGTTCATCTGAATTTTTGCCATGTGAGCAATAACTTCTAACTTACATGGTGCCCAGAGATGAACTACATAAATATCGCAGTAACAGCTAGTTATTTCTTCTCACATACTATAATGACTCTGTACGTGTAACTCAAAACCACTTTTGGTTTTATTACCCTGTAAAATCATGTTTAATTTCATGCCCATCACCACTCCACAGTTCTTTTATAGTTATCCACTTCATAGATTTTTTTTTCCAGCCCACTGGATATTTCTATTTTATATTAGTATTGTAGTCACCTCATCTGAAAAAACGAATATGTTTTTAATTTGATCTCATGAAAGGTTAGACACACTAAAACACTGATACAGTCAGAAAAGCAATTTGATGAGGAACGTGTTACACACACTTGCTTTACGGACAAAATGTATGTTACTGCTTTTTTTTTTTCATGTTCACACCACAGCCAATACAGCTATGAAAGAGTGATCTGGATTCTATTCTGGCTCATGCTTTCACGAGCAAGAGATTTATTAACTAAGTTCCAGCTGCTGAATCTTACTGCTGGTGAAGCCAGGAGAAGAACACAGTTGACTTTCAAGACCCTAGGCTGGTAGTAAGGCTGAAGACAGACACCACCTTTTTACTTTTTAACTGAGCAAAAAGTGACATGCAAGTCACTGACACTAACATGAACTCTCAAGGCTTCTTTTTTCCCTGCACCATTACACATGCAGGATCACTTTTCAGACATTTTAAACAATACCACAAGATAGCTTATTGATTATCTAAATCAATTTTCATCTGAGACTTCAGTGCTGCATGTATACCTACCTTATTTTTGGACTGCTGTGTTTGAAGAACTGTAAAAATTTAGGAATCATGATATTGAGGGGTCGATCTAATACATCACTATCTAAGATTTCAGCAGAATCTTCACATATCTTCTGAAGAGCTCCAAATGCACCCTGTAAAATACATAAGTTTGCTTTCTTCAGAAAAAAATTAGCTCCCTAAGAAAGTTTACTCCCCCCCAGTCCAAAAAAGAAAAGAAAATCCAATGAGTAGCTACACATCTCTATTTAGTAATGAGCATGGCTAGCTATTTGTAACACACTTAGCAAACAGATGCAGTTATGATCTAACACACGTTAGTTAGTTTCAACTCAATTTCATGACGAAAAGAGACAGACAAGTAATTTTACATTTTGATCTGATCTGCAAGATCCCAACTTGAATAGTAGTAGACAGATTTTGTTTGGTCATTCAGTGCTAGTCTATTCATACTGCATGTTTTCCCTGCCATATTTACTAAACATATTTGATAATTAAGAGTACAAATCAGATCTTAAGATATGGACAAAAAACTTTCCTCCATTTATACTAATGCAGAGCATTTTCCCCTGTATTTCAAAGTTTTAAATCCAGTGTGACAATTTCCTAAATTATCGGTACTTGATCATTTTGTGGCTGGAGTTTTACGATTTATCATACACATTTAAAATCAAGTTGAACATTATTTTTGAAGTGTTTTCTCCCACTCCATCCAAAATAAAGTATTCAGAAAATAAGAAAAATAGCTTATCCAGAAGAGTTAGCCTACCTAGACCATCCCTGTCAGATTTGATCTTGGGTACTATTTATTGCTCTCAAATCTCTACAGAGACTTTTTTTTAAAAACTACAACATCATCTCAAACAGCTTTTCTAGATCCAATATAGAGTAACTAAAATCATGTAGCAAAGGGAATCCAGTAGTAGGTTATATTTTCATAACAGAGGTATCAACTGTTCTGATAATTTAAGACTTTAATCTAGCAAAGTTAACGTTTGCCTTCTTCTGGACCCATTTTTGATCACCTTATGTCTCAAAAGTAATCTCATTCTCACACCAGTCCAATGTAACATCTATGACCAAGTAAATTTTAGGATAAATTCCAGAAGGCAAGAAACAGAAGCCATACCACTTCAGTCAGGCAAAAGAGTAAGCCACTGTTCAGTTAAAAAATAGGTATGTGGCAATAAGAAGCTAGAATGAATAAGCAGTTGGAACTACTGAGCTCTAGAGCAGTGGTTCCCAAACATTTTACTAAGGTAACTCACTACTCCTGATCCCCCCCACACACCTTCCCTTTTTTAGCCCCCTAGCTCCCTGTTTCCCCATCTCTCTCCCTTCTCACTCAGCTCCTCCCACTCCCCGTGCCCCTCCCCAGCCCCGCCCCTTTACTCTTGCTCTCCAAGACCTGTCCCCTCCTGCAGCCCAGCCATGATCATCACCAGGCTGCTGACTGCTCATTCACTGGCCCTGTCAGCTACCTCTGAGCTGCAACCACAGCAGCCACCCAGCTGCCTCCTGCCCCGGGGAAGTGAGAACCCAAGGGACAGCCTGCTGGCTGGCCACCAGCCCAGCTGCTTCCTCTGTGCTACTACTGTTTGGATCCTGATCCCCACAGGAAGTGCTTCTGGGGCACATGCAACCAACCTAGACCATTCCTGCAATCCACTGGTGAATTGGGACCCATTGTTTGGGAAACGCTGCTCAAGATAGACCACAAGCATATGAAATATGACATTTTTCCTCTACATTTGTATTTGAAACAAAACTCCTCACCTCACAGGTATTGTAGTCTTCAGAATCCAAGAGGCTGCAAAGCTTTGGTAAGAGTTCAGGCCAATTCTGCAATTCCCCCTTAGAGGCAATGGTTGTAATCAGAATGCCTTGGATGTGTTGAAGAAAAAGAATGAAAAAAGTGAGATTCTCTTAAGAAATGCAGGATCCACTTTTTGGAAACACCCCCACCTCCCCAATACAATTGCCCAAAGAACTACTTAGTTAAGTAGTTTGCTTTTTGTTAAGAGCAGACAAATGTGGAGGAAGGCAATTTTATTACAAAGAAAGTTACTAGATAACCTCTCTCCTATTAGGAATGACTGGGAATCCAGCTGATTGTTCTTGCCTGTTGCCAAGGAGGTAGTTCAGATCTGTCGAACAACAACAAAAAGCTGGGTCACTCCCCCTCACCCTGCTAGCCCTCAAAACCTCCTTCAAACCAAATGCTAGAGCAGAGCACTACTCATGCTGTAACTTGGTTTAAGAAATTTGGTTTGCCAACATAGAAATGGAAAAAAAAAAAAAAAAAAACACCAATAGAAAGTAGAACCCAAATATAGGAGTGCCAATACTAGGCTTCTTGACATAAGTTTCCCACCACTACCACCACTGGTTGAGCACCACTAACTATAGCAACAGTGTAAGCACTACGAATAAGCAGGGAGAAAGGTGACCAACATTTTATGGATCATGCCATCCAACACTGCTCACATGACACAATACCTAACACTGATGGCTGCAGTATCTTTTCTACACTAGCATTCCGACTATTGCTATCATCAGTCAGCATATGTACTCTTGAACACAGGCAATGAGACAAACAAAACTAGCATCCCCAACAGTTCTCAATTTTAAATCAGTTCTCAATTTCCAGGGGTCTTCAATATGAATTTGAACATCCTCAAACATTGTACAAGAGCTTTAAGACCAAATACTGCTCTGTCTCTCCCCTGACTATTTTCATACTGTGTAGAAGATCAAATGAGTGTTCTCAGGAAGAGACATGCTCTGCTATCCCAGTTTGAAGAAGGTACTCCACAAATTTCTGAATGACCAACTGTTTCATTGTGTTGGTTTTTAATGTAGAGCACTAGATTCCTTCATCTCCTGGGTAGGGATTTAAATTTCAGAGTGGTGTCTCCAAATGAACTTGAAAATTCACCCACCTGATGTGATGTGGATGCATAAGGTGAACAAAACGTTGAGGTCTCCTCCATGTATGTTTTTCTGAACAGATTGGGGAAGGAAGTCATATAGTAGTCTGAGGTGGTGAAAGTTTTGGAAAAAACTGGCTATGCACCTGTCTCATGTCCTTCTGAAATTCCTCTAGGCTCTTGAAGAATGAATATCTTTAAAAGGTCTGTCTACAGTAAAGTTCTCTCATTGCTGCTTTATAGAGCAGAGGGATTTCTTACTCTGCAAGTTCAGCAACTGTCATATGCAAGTGCTCTTTAAAAAAAAAGAAAAGTTTACCGCCCAGAGATCTTAAAAGTAGCCGCGAGCTGGTTGGCTAAAGTATCTGCAAGGTGTGCATACAATAGCCTATTCAAGGCCTCTGACCTATTGACAAAGATTAGTCACAGTGACAGTGGATTGCATCTCAGTGTTGCTTGTGGATGATTACAATGCTTCCACTACTGGTCTTTAGGAAAGTAATTTAGTGGTTTTGCCAACCTTTTGGTCAGTTCCTTCCCCCTTCCCACCCCCGCATCTGAGGCAATAAATAGCTAAAATTTGTTTCAAACCCTTAGTATGTAGGCTCAAAGAATAATGAACAGAGTGACTGTGCAAATTAATGTTTAGACACCCTCATAGATTTTCATCCCAAACATTTGAGATTCTCATGGAATTTTACTCTCTAAAGATTTAAATAATAGCTCCCATCCCACTTATTCTGGTGATGAAGAAACTGAGGTGTCAAAAGATCTTTTAGCTTTCTAGATTTCTATTTATGAAGTTGAGAAGGACAACAGAAAGTAGCAGGCAATTGTAAGAGTTTCTTTTCCACTCCTTTAAGTTACAGCACTGCTAGAATCCTTTTGACCTAATATAAGACTCGAGACAAAGACAGAAAAGAAGGTTGCCTACCCATCGGGGTGCAACTGTGCCTCACTTTCCTCAGCTATCAACAGACTCCCTCAATTGAACATGGGCAAGTAGTCTTATGGCCAAACTACAAACTCCTCTCTATCAAAAGATTAAAAAGTTCAGAGCCCAACAAAAAGCCTTCGTCTAGTTCTGCTTTTTGAGCCACAGCTTTTCGTCAGCGGTGCAGGAAAGTTTTTCTACCCTTGAAAAGTCAACAACTTATCCTTTACTCTTGATGCAAGAGCATTAAACAATCCCTCTAAGCTGCACTACTGATGCATAGGGGAGACTCCAAGACCCTAAGCAATGAAGCAATTTTCCCACTTCACTCTTCTCTCAGAGCCATCTCCTATGCCTTTCTATGGTCTTCCTTTCTCCCAAACCATCTCCCCAGTCCTGTCACAGTCCCTCTTGAATTCTTTACCCAGCTCCCTCTCTGTTAAGAGCTGTACTACAGGTCTTGCCCAGACCATCAGCAGACCAAGTTGCTCCTTCTTGTAAGAAAAGGGAACTCGTCTATAGCCCAGACCACCTTCCCAGCATTCTTTCCTCTAGCCTATAGAGCCCAAGCAATCTGTTAGAGAACTACAGCCCCCAGAATACTTTCTGTCCTGGACTGAGGCAGCAACAAAATCCAAGTGGGAAGCCTGTTTTTGAAGGGCCAGAGTACCTGGTTACAGAGAAAAGTTTTTAATTTGAGGAGCGAATCGGTCAAACTCATCTCATGATAATCATGTTATCATTAAGGGTGTCTTAGGCCAGAATCTCATGCCTGTTGTACGCTTTAGCCTTTTCCAAGAAAGAAAAAGGTTGAGAGAGGAGCACTCATAGCTACAGAAAAACTCCGTTTGCACTCTACAGCTGAAGATGATGTAATGCAGAGGAAACCTGGCCATAGAACCTACTACAGTCAAGACTGTCAGCATTAGAAGATGAGCCTGAACAGCTGAAAACTGGATTTCACAACAGTTAGTGACTGAAGCGTGGTCATAGATGAAGTCACCCACTTTAAAGCTTCCCAGGGCATGGAGGTGCCTATAAAGGATGTCTCATCCACAGAAAACCAATAAAGTAAGGAATAAAAAAGCAAGCAATTTACTTGTGGTGGAACTTTGAAGTCTGTCTGGCTGCTGAAAGATCTTAAGCAGCTAAATAGTTGTGGGGGCTACACATTGAAGTGGTGGATGCCCTTTCATCCAGGGTGGTAGGGTGCTGAACAAGTAAGATGCCCAGACATTGCACTATGCAGGGTGCAAAAAGTGTTCATATACATGAGCTCTGACCTCAGCCTTGACCAAGCAGTATAAGCTAGCTTCTCTGTGGAAGCCTTGTTCATACAAGCCTTCTTAAATATTATAGCTGGAGGCAAATAAGAATATGCATGAAAGAAAGCACTTCCATTCATAAATATGAGAAGTAGCTATGCTGAAGAATTATCTTAATATAGAAAGGAAAAGCTAAGTTACTCTTTTCATAATTGCATATTCCATTCACCCAGCTAGGTTTTAAAAGTCTTTGTTAGAATAGAAACTCTAGCAATTTCCTTTAAGACGGATCTACTTCAAAGGGGTAGGAGTAAAGGGAATTTGGTCAGTCTGCACTTAGAAAACCATGCTGGTGACACTGCTCATTAATTGTCAGAATCCCCATATTTTAAAAGAAAACTGCAAAAAAAATATAGAAATCAGTTATATAGCATACATACAGACAAAACCAAATCACAGAATTTCACGAATTCCCAGGACAGGGTTAGATTTTCAAGCAATTGCTTTTAGGACGGTAGCAGCAATTTTTCTTTCAGAACAGAGAAAAATGTTCAAAACATAGCACTTTTAAAATATCTGTAGCAATATTTTGCTCTGCTGATTAAGATAAATCAAACCACACACATTCATTTGAAACAGTAGGGGAACACAGTTCTTTGATATTAGTATGAGCTACATTCCAGATGTTAGACTTACTAGTTTTCTTGCTGAAAGTTCTAGGAAGGAACTATTCAAAAGATCCATGAAGGTATGCAGATTGTGTCAGTTTATTTAAAACTAAAGCAGCCCTAAGCAAACAAATTCTGCTATTGTCTATTTTGGAAGTGAGGGGTAGAAGGGTAAACTGTTGAAACACCGACATCCTCCAAATATTTTGTTAGTCTTTGCAGATGGCCTCCAAGAAAGATTGTGGTATGAGGGGTTACTTTTGGAGGAGTTTATTTTAAAAATAAGTAAGTTTTTTTTAAAACAAGTGGGGGAACAGATTCAGCACTTAAATACATTTTAAATCTTGTAAGAGTTTCAGGCCACAGTTAAACAGGAAGCATCTTGTCTCCCTTTTCTCCTCAAAAAGGAAATATAGTGCTCTTACAATTAAAGAATTTCTGCCTAACAGCAGTGACAAAGCATTCTCAAGATATTCAGCTCTTGTAAGTTTTCAGCATAACCCAACTTATTATCTTGATAACAATGGGGACAAAGTAAACAAAGGCTTCTAAACTCCCAAAGGAACAAAGATGGTATACAAAGTTTCACACAAACTGATTTGGTGCAGAATATGCGCTATCACGTCACCAAGCTTACATATAATTTAACATGACCTTCTAGCACGAAACAAAACTGGAAGATGGCAACTAGTCTAGTCCAATGGCAGTAAGACAAGTTGCAAAAATAGCCTTTAGAGTATTACACTCAGCACATAAATGTCTGTAGGCCAATCCCACCCCTAACCTTCCAAAATGTGCACATATATCATGTCAATTAAGACCGGAGGAAAACTGCAGTAATTCAGGGTAGGCCAGCTGCTTGGGCAAGCGTAAAAATTCTGTTACACTTCCACTCTCCTGCATTGAGCTGTGTACCCACAGGATGCGTTAGCATGAAGAAGAGAGGTTACTTACAAGGAGCTGTGTTCTTCCGTAGGTAAAGGCATCAGGCTCCTTTTAAACATCTAGCTCAGTGGTTCTCAATCCGCAGGTCACTTGTGGCCCAATCAGCACATGGCTGCGGCCCATGTGACATCCTCAGGGCCACACAGGTAGTGTGTGTATATATTGCGTGGATTCGACCCACATAACAGAGCTGCTTTGCGGCCCACAATGGTAAATAGGTTGAGAACCACTGATCTAGATTCTGAAGATATACCTCCTGGTATACAACAGGGTTGAATACACTGGCTATAGTGAAGTCTTATACTGCTTCAGGCAAGAACCCAAGATGAGGTCTAAGCATCAATTTGTCTATTTACACTACAATGTAGAGAGGAGCGTCATTACACCCTGGAATTGAAACACTTCTTGCTGATGCAAGTGCTATCCAGAATGTTGTCTTAAGGGACATGAGTTTTAGGAAGGCACCCTTGAAAAATTTAAAGGGAAGCCCCATTAGCTTGGCAAGCTCCAAATATAAATCCCAGAAGGGAAATGGTTCCCTTCTGAGAAAAAGCATTTACTAAGTCCTTTTAAGAATCTGACTAATGTAGAATGAGGAAAAAAATCCATTTTGCACTGCACATGCTGATAATCAGCTTATAGCCATGAGTTGTACTTTTACAGAAATACTAGTTATACATCAAGGACTGGTCACAAGTTGTCCAATATAGCAGGGATTCCACCTTACAGGTAGGAACAGATTCTTGTTGCTGGACCACATGGAGGATCTCTTCCATTTTTGGAGATAAAATAAAACTTTTCTGAACTGGATGAAGATTTCTTGCATTCTCTGAGATTATCCAGGCTAACAGTGGGGAGTTTCTCCAGGTAGCGCTGAAGCACCCAGCTATTCCACAGAAACAAAAAGGTGTAGAGATTGTGGAAATGGGAAAGAAGGTTGTAGGGAGAGCAGCAAGAGCTCAGCGTACCAGCTCTGGGACCAGCCACACTGGGAACACCAGAATAGCTACTGCAGTCTCTTGATTTCCTATAGCACTGTAAGGATGAGTGGGACTGAGGAAAGATACATAGTAAGCCTTCATTCCAGTCCAGAAGAAATAGATCTGACAATAAGAAAAGGAGTACTTGTGGCACCTTAGAGACTAACCAATTTATTTGAGCATGAGCTTTCGTGAGCTACAGCTCACTTCATTGGATGCATATCGTGGAAACTGCAGCAGACTTTATATATACACACAGAGAATATGAAACAATACCTCCTCCCACCCACTGTCCTGCTGGTAATAGCTTATCTAAAGTGATCATCAGGTTGGGCCATTTCCAGCACAAATCCAGGTTGTCTCCCTCCACCCCCCCACACAAATTCACTCTCCTGCTGGTGATAGCCCATCCAAAGTGACCGGGTCCTGATCAAGATTATCATGCACATTGTGTAAAGAGTTGTCACTTTGGATGGGCTATCACCAGCAGGAGAGTGAATTTGTGCGGGGGGGTGGAGGGTGAGAAAACCTGGATTTGTGCTGGAAATGGCCCAACCTGATGATCACTTTAGATAAGCTATTACCAGCAGGACAGTGGGGTGGGAGGAGGTATTGTTTCATATTCTCTGTGTATATATAAAGTCTGCTGCAGTTTCCACGGTATGCATCCGATGAAGTGAGCTGTAGCTCACGAAAGCTCATGCTCAAATAAATTGGTTAGTCTCTAAGGTGCCACAAGTACTCCTTTTCTTTTTGCGAATACAGACTAACACGGCTGTTACTCTAAGATCTGACAATGACTTTTTGTCCCTGCCTGCTCTTCTGCAGCATAAAAGGCACTTCATGTTTCCTCTGGAAGCAAAGAGATCCACTTTCAGGTTTCCAGTCTCCTGAAGGTTGCATGGACCACTCATTTGGATCCTGCTTTCTCCTGCTGAGGAAGTCTGATTGCACACTGGTCTCTACAAGATGTAATTATGGGGAGGATTCTGTGTTTGGTGCACCAATACCAGAGTTTCCCTGCTTTTGTACAGATGGTAGGAAGTAGATCACTTCTTGTTTATGTACTACATGATCACGGTGATGCCCATCAGGACCCGGATCACTTGGTGTTGATGTGGTGGTAGAAAGGTTCAGGTTCCAGCTAACTGCCCTGAGTTCCAGAACACACATGTAGAGCTTTGCCTCTCTGGTATTACAACTGCCATGTACTTGCAGTTCTTGGTAATGCCCTCCCCTGCCCACATTGGAGGCATCTGTAGGAGCAGGAGGAGTTTAAGGCACTCAAAGTGAATCGACTCCTTTTAATATAAATGTTCTTGATTTCCCACTAGTAGTTGCAGAAGGTAGTGTAGAACAGTTAGCCTGCTCAACTTGCTGCATTTGGGATGTGCTGCTGAGTCACCCAGTAATGTAGTGGCCTCATATATAAGCAGTCATACAAGGAGAAAAAAGTTGAGGATGTCCTGTGACCTATCAGCCTCAAACATAACTTGGTGGGCTGGCTGACTCAGGTTTGTGATGAATTGGTAATACTTATACAATTTATTAATTGTTTGAGATTATGTCAGACTTCAAACTCCATTTTGTGCAGTCTTTTTTTCTCCTCTATGGTCGGTTTGCCTTAGTGTTAGGCTGAAAATTCCACAGGTTGGTAGCAGAAGAACAACATAGCCAACTTGATTTCTCAGTTGTTGGAAATCTGTCCAGACAAAGGATTGGTCCCTGCTCAAAAAAACTGTTTTAGTGGTAAAGCCACCCTGGCAACAACGTTACCAGACGGGAGTCTGTGCTCATGTGGGGAAACTGACAAGGGTGTCACCTGGGTACAGGAGGCTGAAGGTTTTAAAAGGGAAGAGGCAGGTCTGCTTGGAGACCTTCTTCAGTACATAAGGGACAGACTACTCACCATGCAACAGCCTGCAAGAGGCACGAGAAACCCTGCCTACCTGGACACTAATGGCACGCCCATGACTCACAAGAAAAGAGTTAGCTAGAATGTGAGACACATTGCAGTTTCAGATGTTTATGGTTTTGTATGATCTATACTATCTTATGCTTCATGTGATTAGATATAAAAGAGCAAAAACTGTTAGATTGTGAAAAGTTTGTGTGTTGACTACTTCACCTATGCACCTGAGAGAGCCCGACTGTAAACCAAAAGCTTCACGCCTTTTGCGTGTAGTTCTGGGAGATGGGTGTGTTTAAGCAACAGCAGTCTCTCAGGGGTCAGTGATGGTCCTGAAGGCCTAGAGCAGATGGGCTGAAGAACCCCATTTCAAGGAGGCAGAAAGAGTCAGTGGATAACTAGCAAAGGATTTAAAAAACAAAAAACAACCTATCTGGACTTTTAATATGTCAGAGGGAATCAGGAGGTGCCACCACTGTAATATCTGTTGGCAAAAGGGAACATGTGGAATGTGAAGCTCGTTAAGCTGTTTATAGTCACAGGTGGCAGCATCAAGTGATGGCCCCAATTAGGGAATCCCCATCATCCAAATGGACATCAACCCCCACATCAGTCACTGGTGTGGTGACATGTGAGAGTTGGGGAAGGTAGTGCTGAGAAATCAGGTCACCTGGAACGACAGTCAGTGCTGTAGGCTGTGTTAACAGTGTTGGTGCTGACGAAGCATCCCTTCAGCTCCAGGGCTAGATGTATGGGGCCAGTCAGTCAATAAAAGCCTGGATAGACCCTTGAAAGTGAGACCACATTAACGCACGCGAAAGGATGCTGCATTATATCTCACCAGGGCCCCCTGACACATGGGGGGCTATTGTGAATCAAAACCCAATGTCAACACTGGCATGGGGCCCTCAAATCCCACCCCAGATTACACCAAGGGAATTTCTGGGCCAGTCTCAGAACAATGTAATCTCATAGATGAGGCTGGGTGACAAGGCAACAGCATGTAAGCTAAGGAGCCAATATATGAGCTGATGGCCCAGTGCCAAGCACAGAGACAGAAGGGATCCTAGGGATTCTCAAGTAGAACCACCTCTCGGAGACTAGCATCAACTGGTTTGGCTCCAATAGTTCCAGTGCCAAGAGTTGGAGACGGCATTGTTCCAGTCTGCTTAGTACTGAAGAGCTCAGCACCAGAGAACCCAATGAGGAGCAGCAGCATCTTTCTCTCTGGTACAATGTTGCATGGTGCAATGTTCTCTCTTTTTGAAGGAAGGGGATCCAGAGACTGTTGCTGATGCTAGAGGAGCAGAGGCTAACTCCCTAAGTAAGCTCAATGGGAGTCTAGGCAATTATAGGTGCCTGGTTGCTCAGTGCCAACATAGCAGCCTAGCAGACTGTGATGGCTTAGCAATGGGCTTCTTAGGTTTGGCTAGTGTCAAATGCCCCTACCAGGAGCCAGGCTGTGACTGGAAGGAATCTGTGGGGACCCTGCAGTTGAGGTTGTGATGGATGGTGGCACTGAAGTGGGTGCTTTAGCACTCAGGACAGTCATTCTAGCCTAGACAAAACTAGGCAGCTGATATTCATCTTCAGAATTATCATGTGCCGAAGAATCCTTGCAAGAATCCTTCAATGCACAAAAATAGCTGCATTATAAACCCAGGAGCACTTCCAAACCCCTTGTCATAGGGTTCCTCGGTCGCCACCCAGTGTACTTCATTGCCTGGCCAGTTCATGTGGTGTCATGGTCACAAACACACACCAAGTTGTGACCCTTTCGCCAAGGTGTGTATTTACAAAATCACAGTGTAATGCAGGCTTACAGAAAAGGAAGGCTTCCCCGCAGCCTTCGCTCCTCAGTCCAGGCTCACCCCCCCTAGCTTTCTTTCTGAGCTTCCCCTTGCTTCCTGTTCCTTCCATTTCTATCCTCCCAATTACATAGTTAACCCAGTGATTACCACCCAGGTGCTCATGATCCCCCAACAGAAAGTGTTTCATGCTGCAGCAACATCAGTGACAAGGTACTACAAACAGTGCCTTGTCTCACCCTACAGTTCCGTTGGGAGACAGGCAAATCCACTTCAAAAGGAGCAACAGGGTTCTCTTTTCCAGTGTGAGCTACAAACAGGCCACACAGGAGCTGAAATGCACTCCTTAACCAGCTCCACTGATTACATCCTTTGAGGTACGTGAGAGCCAGCAGAGAAGATCTTAGGCATTTCAAAGCCCTGAGAGCAGAAAAGTTGCAGAAACTTGCCTCTACCTTTTTAGCAGGAGAACAGAAATGTGGGGGGGGGGGGCGGGCTGTAGGAGGGAAATAAAAAAAAAAAAAATCACAAAGCAATTCTAAAAGAAATGGAGGAAGGTAGAAGAAAGGAGTGTTAGCAACAGACATGCTTCCCCTCCCACCACCTCCCAAAAAAGTCACATAGGAAAAAAGATCCATACAGAAATGGACTTGAGGGATCAAAGAGAAATTTGCTGTGTATCTAATAAACCTCTCTCCTCAGTTAGTAATCAGTCAAGATTATAGATACGAACTCCCATATCACCCTCCAAAAAAAGCCCACCAGCTAGGACACAAATAGTGATATTCCATTTTCAGAAACTTTCTCTGATAGGAGATTGTGACTAAATTTGGTCAAACAGTGACTTTTCTACTGTTTGGAATATAATAGAAACAACAGCAGAATTTAAAACATTTAATAAGTTAGACAAGGGATCAACAAAAAAGGCTAGAACTAAAAAAATATATCTTCTTAGTTTCTTTTGTTGTCCTTTTCATTGTAAGCGCTTCAGAACAGGAAAGGTCGCTTTCTGTGAATCTCTACAACACAGTAAAATGGTGCCCTACTCTTGATTTGTCCCTATTGTCTGTACCACAACACAATTCACTCGAAGTTTAAAAAAAAAAAAAAGTACAGACGCTACTACAAAATGTCAGTTAATATAAGAAGTTGTTTCACTGCTGTAGTCAACAAAGTTAAATATGATTTTGAAACGGTCATTCACCGCATTCCAATTTTAGATGCAAAGCTTAGGGACAGTTATGAAATTAGTTAGCAGTACAACCAGCAACCTCGTGTTTCAAGGCTCTATCCAATCACCAGCAGGGAATCAGGAACTATTTTTTTCCTCAATGTGCATCTGCCTAGATGTATTGTAGGAGTAGTATTTTTCAATCTTTCTCTGCAGCCTGGGGCACCTGCTGGAATCATCTGGGCATCTCCCACCTAGTCAAAATTATACCAAGCGCACGTCAGGGACCTTGAGCACTGCTGGCACCTTGCTCTCTCCTGTTTTATGCCTGCTACATGTGGTTTAGTCTTTTGAGGACTGAAATGCTTTAGCCTAACTGAAGCCTTTTGGCTTAATATAAGGGTAGCTGTGTGAAAATTTAATGGTACTGTGGCATACAGAAAGTCATACTAATAGACCTACTTAGTGGTCCCTTCTGGCCTTAAACCATGAAACTTATGTCAAAAATTATGAGCTTGAATTCTCAATTCAGCTTTAAATAAGAAGGAAACAAGTCAGAAGTGTACGTCTCATGAGTCTGATAAAGAAAACTTTACACAGATGCAACTATTAAGCTGCATTTCAGACTCATCTTTATGTTGCGTTCAAAACACATTAGTTTTGACAGTATCATGCCTTTTACACCACTTTAATTTAGCTCTAACTGGTCATGCAGATAATTTCAGAAAGTTGCAGAAATAGAAGTAACTCAGATTCTCCCTATTTATACATCAGAGATAAGAAATGCAACAAGCAAGCTGGAAGAACAATACCAACAACAGAAAATTTGTATCTGGAAACTCACCTACAGTTGCTCTAATTAATGGGGAGGAGTCACCAATGTTGTTTAGACATTCACTCTTGATGAAGTCCGTTACTCCATTTGGAAAGTTGTGAAAATGGGCTTTCACATTATTCTTCAATATGAGACCACTCAGGGATCGTGTGGGTTCATCTGCACAATACAATAAAATTACATTCAGATTTCACTGGGTGTATAGGACACTAGCACATGTACTCTTTCAAAGGAAAGAGTCATACACAAAATGTTTTGTACCACTAAATTTCAGTATCTCCTGTTCTGCTTTTAAGACAATAGTTGCTTTCAAGGGTAAAAAATATCCGTCAGGTGAAGTTAAGGCTAACTACTAGCAATGGTTGCAGAATTAGGGCATGGCTATACTTGCGAGTTAAGAGTGCATTAAAGCAGCCCTGTGTGCTCTAACTCGCGATGCGTCCACACTGGCAAGGCACGTACAGCGCTCCTGGTACTCCACCTCGGCGAGTGGAATAACGTTTGATACGCCCCCGCTGGAGCGCCATGGAGCCAGTGTGAAAGCCCTGGTCTGTTAATGCGCTCTGATCAGCCTCCAGAAGTGTCCCACAATGCCTATTCTAGACACTCTGGTCATCACCTTGAAGGCTACTGCCCTGCCCTCAGGTGACCAACCGTCAGATCTGCCCTTTAAATTCTCTGGGAATTTTGAAAGTCACTTTCCTGTTTGCTTAGCCGGGCGTGGAGTGCTCTCAGTGAATCTTTCCAGGTGACCATGCCTCCAAGCATCAGGTGATCCCCCATATGGAGTAATGGCAAGGTACTGGACCTCAGTGTTTGGGGGGAGGAAACTGTCCAGTCCCAGCTAGGCTCCAGCCATAGGCATTACGATACCTTCTGGCAGATATCAAGGGACATGATGGAAAAGGGCCAGGACCGGGATGCACTGCAGTGCAGGGTTAAAGTGAAGGAGCTGCGGAATGCCTACCGCAAAACCCGCAAGGCAAACAGCTGCTCCGGTGCTGCCCCTGCGACCTGCCGTTTCTACAAAGAGCTGGATGTGACACTTCGTGGTGACCCCACCTCCACTCCGAGTACCACCATGGACACTTCAGAGCCCAGTTCAACAAGGCAGGAGGAGCAGCAGCAAAGCAGGAGCGAGGGTGGTGAGGCGGAGGAAAACACCCCGGAATCCCTAGATGCATGCAGCCAGGAGCTCTTCACAAGCCAGAAGGAAGGTAGCCAGTCATGGAGGCCAGTGCTTGTGGAAGGACAAACACCAGAGGAAGTTCCCGGTAAGCGGCTTTTATTTTGGGAAGGAAGTTATTCGGTGCGGGCTCTTGGGATGAGCAGGGTTAGGGCTGCATGCATGCCTAGATGCAGAATAGGGCATTGATGTGCTCTCTCACAATCACGGTAATCAGCCTCAGTGATCTCTTCAAAGGTCTCATCCAGAACTTGGGCAATGCGCTTGCGCAGGTTTCTTGGGAGAGCCACTGTAGCCCTTGCCCCAGTAAGGCTAATATGTCTGTGCCACTGTGCCGTGAGGGGCGGGGGGAGGACCATTGCTGCACACAGGCAAGCTGTATATGGGCCAGGGCGGAAGCCACATTGTAGCAGAAGACCCTTCCTTGGTTCCCAGGTCACCCTCAGCAGCGAGATATCTTCCAGGACGAACTCCTGTGGAAACCGTGGGGACAGTGTTCAGTACAGGGGCCCCCCGCAGCTGTTGGCTCTCCCCAAGGCACAGAAACCCAGAGGACAGTACAGCCATGAAACAAATCATTTCCCCCA
This sequence comes from Caretta caretta, assembly GCF_965140235.1. Classification (NCBI taxonomy): domain Eukaryota; kingdom Metazoa; phylum Chordata; order Testudines; family Cheloniidae; genus Caretta; species Caretta caretta. Next base: position 50,462,024 of record NC_134210.1, read on the forward strand.
GACCCTGTGCTTACTCACTATTTTGGGGCTCCTGTGGGGTATGTGCGCTTGCTTTGGGATGGGCAAATTATGCTATTGTATAGACTGTGCTTGCTCTCCTTAAGTACGGGGGAAATCATTGCTCAGTCTGGCGTGAACAGTGCTGCCGCTGTTAAGTATTGCATTTTCCCTTTACAGATGCAACCTTGAGATCTCAGCCATCCGTGTTATCACCGGCCAAGAGACTGCAAAGACTCAGGAAGAGGCCACGCAGAAGCAAAGAAGACATGCTGTATGAAGTAATGCAGCAGTCACTTAACGAGAATCTAAAAGTGCAAGAGTGGCGGGAGAGTGAAAGGAGGATCCGCCAGCAGAATGCCACCACAAAAGCGCGGAGCTCCAGCAACAAAGTACGGATCGGCTGATAAGCATCATGGAGCGTCAAGCGGACACGATCCAGGCGCTCGTAGCCATGCAGGTGGAGCACTACCGGGCCCACGCACCTCCCCCCCACCGCCCTTCTCCCAAAACTCTTCCCCTTGAGCCCCCATGTCACCTACAACCCACTTTCCCCAACATCTGGGTTCTTACCGCCACTAGTTGCCTCCAACACCTGTAGCTTCACCACCCAGCCCTGAAAACTACGACCCTCGCCCGCTGCACTCACCCACCCCCATCACCATGCAGTATAGCCATCCTGAAGTGCAGCACTCATTGCACCGCACTCCAGACAGGAAGGCTGAATATGATAACAGGACATACGCAAAACTACGATTGTACTGTTTCCCACTCCACCCCCTTGCCTTTTCTGTTTCCCAAGCAGTTGTGTTTCTTTTTAATAAAGGGATTTTTTGGCTTTGAAAACATTCTTTATTTTTGCATAAAGTAAAAGATATGTTAGCCCAGGAAAGAAACAGGCACTGCAAGTCAGCGTAGCAAACACAGATTCCTACTAACATTGGAACCACTGCACTTCACTCTCGTGCAGGGCACCAGACATTACTGGTGGCTTTCAGCCTCAAGGCATCCCTAATCCTTGCAGCCCCCGCGCTGGGCCCCTCCAATAGCTCTGCTCTCTGGATGTTCAAATTCAGCCTCCAGGTGTTGAACATCTGAGGTCCATGCCCAAGTGAATCGTTCACCCTTCCCTTCACAAATGTTATGGAGGGTACAGCACACGGATATAACCGTGGGGGATCGGTCATCGGCCAGGTCCAGCTTCCCACATAGAGAGCGCCAGCAGCCCTTTAAATGGCCAAAAGCACACTCCACAGTCATTCTTCACCAGCTCAGCTGGTTGTTGAATCACTCCTTGCTGCTGTCAAGGCTCCCTGTGTGGGGTTTCATGAGCCACGGCATTAAAGGGTAAGCGGGGTCTCCAAGGATCACAATGGGCATTTCGACTTCCCCTACGATGATGTTCTGGTCTGGGAAAGAAGTCCCAGCTTGCAGCTTCCTGAACAGGCCAGTGTTTGGAAAGATGCGTGCGTCATGCACCTTTCCGGGCCAGCCCGCATTAATGTCAATGAATTGCCCACGGTGATCCACAAGCGCCTGGAGAACCATAGAAGAGAAACAGCCCTTCCAATTAACATACTCTGAGGCTAGGTGGGCTGGTGCCAGATTTGGAATATGCGTCCCATCTATCGCCCCTCCTCAGTTAGGGAAACCCATTTGTGCAAAGCCATACACAATATCCTGCACATTACCCAGAGTCATGGTTCTTCTGAGCAGGATGCGATTAATGGCCCTGCAAACTTGCATCAACACGATTCCAACGGTCGACTTTCCCACTCCAAACTGGTTAGCGACCGATCGGTAGCTGTCTGGAGTTGCCAGCTTCCAGACTGCAATAGCCACCCGCTTCTCCACCATCAGGACAGCTCTCAATCTCGTGTTCTTGCACTGCAAGGTGGGGGCGAGCTCATCACGCAGTCCCATGAGAGTGGCTTCTCTCATCCGAAAGTTCTGCAGCCACTGCTTGTCATCCCAGACTTACATGACGATGTGATCCCACCACTCAGTGTTTGTTTCCCGAGCCCAAAAGCGGCATTCCACGGTGGTGACCATGTCAGTGAAAGCCACAAGCAATCTCATGTTGCATGCGTTACTCGAGTCGATATTCTCAGAGTCCTCACTGTCACTTTGGATCTTAAGGGGTAACTCAACTGCCAAACGTGACATGCTGTTGAGACTCGTCAGCATATTCCTCAGCAGTTTGGGCTCCATTCCCACATACCGAAAGGGAAGACAGAGCGTGCAGCACAAAATAGGTTGAAAGATGGCACCAAATGTAGATGGAAGCACAGGGATGTTGGGACAGCACCCAGAATGCCCTCCCCCCCTCAAGCCACAGCACGAGAATGGGAAGAGGTACTTTATAGGCAGCTATCTCACAGTGCACAGCTCCCAATGCCGCGGCAAGTGCTGCAAATCTGGCCACGCCAGTGCACTTGCAGCTGTCAGTGTGAACAGACGGCAGCACTTTCCCTACTGCACTCTTTGAAGGCTGGTTTAAGTCAAAGCGCTCTACAACTGCAAGTGTAGCCATACCCTTAGAAACAGAATCTCTCATGTCTACTGAAAACTGTAAATTAAGCATCTTTGTGGTGGTGGGTGTGTACTACAAAACATCTGGATTCAGTTTCTCCTCCTTATCTTGCAAGTCAAGCAAGAAAGATTAGAAGTGATGTGGGGACAAGTGCAATAAATCCCTGAGAGAAAGTAGTACACGTCATATTACTGAACAAACTAAGGAAGTATTATACAAGATTCTTCAGACCTAGCTATTCCAAACTATTTCCAGATGGAGGAAAACATGCTGTGTCCCAATATTTATTTTGTTACACTAGGATTCATATTACATAACATTTTAATTAAAGCTCTTGACAAAAAGAAAGTTATGAAGTGGTGTCTGTTTCCCCATGAATCCACTTGGCTAGATATAGAATAATCAAAGCTCGTATTAGTTTTGGATTTTCTGGGTTTACTTATCTTTGCCTTTAGTGTCCCAATAAATTATAAAAAAAAACAGCTTAGATTTCAAATGCCTTGGGGGCAAGAACCTGTCTGAATGTTTCTATAGAAACATTCAACCAATCACTCAATACACATGATAGCAATTAGATTACATCAAGGAATAAATATTTAACTTCACAGATTAAAGCAAAGAGCAGTATAAATATATGAAGCCTTTCAAACCACCTTTTAGACATTTTAATAAACATGGAATGCAAAGCCTTGACCCAAAAGCAAAGTCTCCCCCCCCCAATCAAGAGTTAAGAATGTCCACAGAATCTTTTTAATGAGAACACTCAGTACTATTTCAGCACTTAGAATACGCATTAGAGAACAAGACTAAAGTACAAAGCACAATAAAATCAGCCACCAAAGAAATGTAGCTGTTCACACCATTTCTAGAATGTTTGAAATACCAGAAGCCGAAAGTTATTATTTCACTTGATAGACTAGGATCCACGTAAAAGACATCCAATTTTTTCAGGGTGGCACGTTAAGAGACTTTTCATCAGATTTGGATTAGCTAGTTAAAGCAACAGAAGTGATCACACTCACTGGTTTATACAGCACTTCCCATTAGCCAGCTTCTATAGCTGTCTAAGGCAACTACTTAGTGTTATCTATCTTCTGACCAAAAGAAAGGGTCTGAGCATATGAATGGCCTAGAGCTCAGAACCATCAGGCTGGTCTATGTAACGTTTCTACTTGTCTTCCAAAATTCCATAGTGCAGATAAGTCAAGACCACACGACACCCATGCAGTATGTGAAGAAGAAAAGGGTCACCCATTTCTAGCCTGCGTATCTGGGAAGCCATCTACTTCTGAAATTGTACCCTAAGAACAAGTGCCCAATGGTCCTCAAGCTCCCCAGAGCCTAACAACTCTAGCAGGCTTCCTGAGCAGACAGTGGCCAACCATGAATGGTCCTTGCTCAGTTCCAGCACAGAAATGATATTTCATTTGTGGGGAATGCCCACCAGAGACTTGTTTGCCACAAGTACAATATAAAATGTCAGAATGTTTGCTCCAGAGGAGGCCTGAACCTAGGGTCGCTATGAGATGCCTTCCTCTGGTAGTGGAGATGTATGCCTTTCTACCTGTGCCCCTGATCCCTGGAGTGATCTCAAGATAAGAGAATGTCATGATTACTTAGTAGGAGGGGCATTTATTTGAACAACAAAGCCGTTGAATCAGTTTCCAGCTTTTGCTAGCTGGGTTCTATACTTACCAGCTCCTCCAGTTCACAAGGGTTCTGGAATGGGGGGGTGGGGAGAAGTAGCACATCAGTCAACCATCGACAGTGGTAGAGGCATGACTGCCTCGTCCGGAGACTAAGACAAAATACGGGCTTGAGGGATAGCCTCTTTGTCCACCCTAGCCTCCTGTCCTTCAAAGGTCTCTTCGTGTTAGGGGTTTGGTGGAGGAGATTGAGACCACAGTCTCCTGGTGCAATGAAGCTAGAAGTCTATCAAAGTGCTGCCAATATGCTACCCAAGGATCCCACTATGGCCATAGGGCAGGCCCATACAGGAGAGAGGATAGTACCAAGGACTGATCCCACAACCCCTAATGTGGGCAAGGGTCCCTGTCAAAGTATGGGTTCCTGTAATGATGCAGAGGGGAACCCCACATTGATAAGGAGGAGATTCACTGAATGCCTCCCTCATCCTCCTGAATGTCCCTCAGGGGGGAGGGGGAGAAGAGGGGTGAAGAATCCTGTGGTATCAGGAAGCATTAGTAATCTGAAAACTGGGGTCTCAGTACTGACACTATCACTACCCGCAAGTAGTGGGACTTCGGCCTGTCTAACATTGACAAGTCCCTGGAGTAACAGAATTCCTACCGTACTGACTGGATCAGTACTGATGCAGCAATTGATTTGAGCAGTACTGTTGGCTTGAAATGTGTTGGCTCCAAAGCTGAAGGTGCATGCTTTGATTTTGTTGGTACTGACGGAGCCTAGTGTGAAGACACTGTTGCTAAGTCTGAAACAGACTGTGCTGGGGCCCTGCTGGCACCATGTTTCTCCAAAGTACTGTAGGATCTCCCTGCTCCACTGGTACTGGAGGAAGAGTCTTTCACCTCTATGGCGCCAAGTGAAGAGGTCTAGGCCTCAACACTATACACCTCACAGAAGATTGGGACTTCTTGGGAGCTGGCTCCTTGTGGTGAGAGACCACACTCCTCCTCTTCAGAGATTTCCCTGAGTCCTCCAAGATCTCCTTTTTATGTGAGATGTTAGCCAAAAGTTGAAGGGGCAATGAATCTGTTCAGAGACAAAATGTCCAAAGAGGGTCTCCTCACCTGACTCAGAAGCAGGTCAAAGGGAGTGCTCCATCAGCAGCTTCAGTTTGGTCTCCTGATTCTTCCAAACTCTAGATTTCAGAGCCAGGCAAAAGTTACTTGGGAGAGTCCCAGATCTCCCAAAAACGTAACAGATGCATAGAGTGGACGTCGTTGGTCGGGATAGCCTCTTGACAAAAGCCAGGCATGCCCAGCCAAGCCAAATAAGCTCTCCAGAAAAGTGGAGGAGAAGGCAAAAAAACAAACAAAAAAAAAAAAACCAAAAACCACACTAATTCTATACTCCCAACAACTAACACTAACTACAAAACATGATGAGGCATGCACAAGGTGAAACAAAAATATAAGAATGAAAACACATGGAGTACAAATTTAGAAGAGTCAAAAGGGTGTTCACCATCTAGCATCCATCATGGAATAAATAAAGGGATGCCACATGTTCTAGACATCTAGAATGGACTAGATAATACTTAGTCCTGCCATGAGTGCAGGGGATTGGTCGAGAGGACCTCTTGAGGTCCCTTCCAGTTCTATGATTCTATGTTAATTTCCAGATAAAATATGAGTCAAACTTGGGTCGTGCACACCATGGCTAATGTAGGCCAAGCTCCATGTGTTGGACTATGATTTATGTGCAAATACAGGCCCATCTTGGGTAGCTGGAAACCGCCCCCACCCCGCAAGTCCACCTGGGTGTACAGCTCAGCCTATATAAGCAACTAAGTGCAAAACTATGTACATTATAGCTAGCAGTTTACAGGTAGGCAGGGGGCGCCAGAGAGCTTCCTGAGGGAGCACCAAATGGGCACTTGATGGATCTGATTTTAGTGGAAACCAGGTTTTCCAGTTTTTTGATTTTTCACCAAAATCAATAGGCTTCTGCCCATCAGCATCTGGAACATTCCCCACAATTGATCAGATGCTCTTTTCAAAAGTTACTGCTTGACAAACTGACAAATTCTCTGAGTGCAGGGCCCTGCTTTGCTCGCTCCATTATGTTAGTCTATTTGCATTACAATAATTAATTCATGTCAGATAAGATATTTTAAAAAAAGTTAATAAGTACCAATGGTATATAGACAAGAGGTTGATTACTAACGATTTATAAAAGGTAACTGAAGTAGAGACCCTAAATTATTAAATCATACTTAGCCTGTCAAGAATCATTAAAACTCAGATAAATTCAGTCATAAAACCCTAAATTCTGTTAGTTTTAAAACTATACAGATCTGAAACAAAAATACTTTGTTTCCAAAGATTATCTAAGCAACTCCCATTAAAAACCCAGTTTTTCCTCCCTCCAATCCCCTCTCTCCCTTTAAAAAAAAAAATAAGAAAAAAAAGAAAAAAAAAGTAATTTGTTTTTAAAAATAACTTTAGGATGATTCCAGTTAACTCCGCCACAACAATATCCTGGGCTAAATAGACAATAAGGCTAGAAGGTTTATTAGTCTGGGATATGGCAAGGAGTCAACAGGAAGTATCGAAAGTTACATGGTATCGAAAGTTACACAATATTGTGTTCCAGCATAGATCTGACTGTAGGATCAGGATTATAGGGGCTTAATTCCTATGTAAACTGAAAAATATTTAATACCTAGAATTAGGTGGGAAGACTGTCAAAAGCTGATTATGTTTATAGGTGCATGACAGATAAGTTGAAAATAGGAGGCAATCAAGCCATAGGGATTTGCATAAGAACTGCATGGTTAAAGAACAAATTGTATGGACATGCAAATCTCAACATTCTGATTGTCCAAAGGCCATTGTTAGGAAGAGGACAGGGACTTGCATAATAGAGCAATAAATATACAGTTATGGATCAGCAGCTGTACTGCCATCCATGTAGTGCACAGCTAAGAATTCTGTGTATAGTATTTTGAAACTGTAATTATTGCTACTCGTTAGCAGACAGATTCATCATTCCAATATCAAGGGAACCCTACCAGCGTTGTTTTAGGTTCTTACTGAAGTTATGTTCCTATATTTAGGCAGTTGGGACAAATCTGTTTTCCCCACTACAAGAATCTACTGTTGATCACGGTAATTTCAGATAAATTAACAAGGAATGCCATGGTCTACGTACACCGAAATTGTTTGAAATATTTTCCATTCACACAGCATTTTAGGCCAGAAGTGCTACCCTTTATGAAGCCACTTAAAAGAGAGCATTAACAAAAGAGGGGGAGGTTTTCTTGAAAAACGTATGGTCTTACAATTGTGCTAGCACTGCATAAATATATACTAGATCATCAGCCCCCCCAGAGAAATGTCAAATAATATTCACTTAACTGTGCTTTTGCCTCCAACAGTATTATTCCAACAGGATACTCATTCCTCTGTTTTACCTCTTTAGTGTAAGACTAGCAGTACTCTAGCTTTTAAAGATTTTTGACACTTCAGAACAGCAGTTTTACCAACTAATTATTTCATCACATACCTTGTGATGTTGGCTGTTTTTATTAAATCTCCAACTCCCAATTCAAAATACATACTTTCTAATTTTCCAAAAAGATTAAGTTTCTAGCCTCACAGAAGTGGAGAAAATCCTAAATCATTCTGAAATCAGGAAACATAAATAGAACACACCAGTTATTGTTTTGCAGTATGGGGTCATGATTTTTAAGCTAAAATCCTGGTTTTTGAATATTTAGAGTCACCAGTACGGCAACATTAATGGGGAAGAGCATGAGTCAGATCCCTACTGGCTGTCACACCTCATCCTGCCAGGGTGCAAACACTACCCCCCAAAGCAGTCCATTCCTCAGTTGCCCGGGAAGCAAGCATCTCAGGATATAGGCCAATTTATCAAATGATGATCAATTAAAAAACCACCACCACCACATACGAAAGAAATAGAAACAAGTATTAAGGTACCTTATGAAGATATGGTCACAATCCCAAGAGGTTCAAGGTGGGGAAAAATGCACTCTGAATTATTTGGAAAACTACAGATCTGCAAAATAGACTAATGGAAAAAAGCCTTCACATAAAAAGTTGGCTAAAAATAAGGACATCCTGAAATGAAACAAAACTTCTTGTAAGCATGGGAGAGTCCAGCCTCCCCCTACCTTAGAAACAAGTGCTACCATTCACAGTATGAACAGACACACTCTTAAAGACTGAATCCAAGCAGTAACATTTGTAAGTACGTAGCTGCTTCATGGGTGTCTGAGAAACATTCCCAAAGCAGACAGTGTGGCAGCCTACCCTCAGTCTCATTTTTAAGACAGAAGACATTGCAGTATAAAATGCAGACAGACATCCATTTAGACAGTCCTCTTGATAACAGCACTGCCAAGCAAATGGGAATCAAAAATGTTTGGGTAAAAATCAACTTAAAAAAATCACATTTTTAATTTAAAAAGTCAAATATTTTTAAAAATAAAGCTGTTTAAAGTCTGAATTTAATACAAAATTATTAAAGCCTAAATTTATCATCTCTTAAAACATTTAAATAAAATAAATAAATACACGGAATCCACAGCTTCTATCAAAAACTGAGTTAAAGGCTGCTTTCCTATATAAAGAAAGGGGGGGGAGAAGAGGGGTGTGAGAATTAACTTTTGAAGTCAAACTTTATAAAATATGGCACAACAGGGCTAGTTTTGTTTAATAAAAATAAATTTTATATGCTGTTGTGTTCAATTAAATTCCAGTTACCAACCTCATGCACCTTGATACAAGTCATGAGCAAAAAATTAATTAACTAGTAAATAAGCATCATTCATCATTTTCTAACATACTAAAAGCGTTCAATTAAGGTCCTGAAAATATTAAGCTATATAATTGCTTAAATAAGTGTATATAGTGCACCTTCCTAAATAGCAAAAAGATGTACCAAATCTAGCATGAAGGCTCTGTTTAGTTATAAATCAACATTTTAATGGTTGTATCAACCAATGAGAATGCACCTTTCTTTAGAAAAATAAAGGAAGTACAAACAGAAAAGTTGATTAAAATAGATTTAAATAAAGGCTTTCCACTTGGTGATTTAAATCCTGATCAAGAGTTTAGTGACTTATGGTCTTTAGTATGCTGTGAGAAAAAAAAAAAGCGTACATGGGAATACAGGCTTTATGTAAGTTTTAAAACCTATTTAAGAAATAATTTAAGGTAATTTTTTTCTGTCAAAATGAAAGCTGAAAACAAGCTGTGACACCTATAGCCCAGTTTCAAAATAGGACTGTTTGTAATGTCTAAGCAGCATAAACTGAAGTGATGAAAGATCATAGATCTGAATTTACAATTTTGCTGGATGGATGAAAAGTTGAGTGACTGGTGGTTGTTGTTGTTGTTTTTTGGGGGGGGGGGGGGGGGGGGGAGATGACCCTAGGATTCTTTTATAGGATTTTTATATTTCATTTTCTATAAAACAGATGACAATGTCATCTCCAGACCATTTCACCTGGATACAACAATGCCAGCTTCTTCAATCCAGAGCATGAGACTACCTGTATCAATACTGTAGGGAACAGACTTGCAACCGAAACAGTGTAGAACTCCAAATATTTTTTAAATTGCTGACTTAGGCAGCACTTCTCCAAACTGACACTAGCTAAAAGTGACCTAATCCAATCCTTAGATTAGCTTACTTGGCACCAAAATAGGCCTCACACCAGACTTATCCAAAGATCTAGGAAGGAGATGTTGCAAGGCAGAGTAAGCAAAATTCACAAACCATAAGAATCAAGGGTAAGGCCAAGAAGCCTTACAAGCCGTCTGACAGAAGATAGTCTCAAGATTCTGGAATGTCTATCACATTGATGTGAGGAAGTCACCTCCACCTGGACCACATGCATCAATCACAGGCTACATGAACCTTTGCCCTATCTGTGGACACACCGAAAGAAAGCCTGTTAATGTGAAGCACTGCTCCTTGCATAGAGTCAGAGCGGAAACTGCAGGCAAGTCAAGACCACTGCAAGAGCTGAAGAGTTTGCAAAGCCCTTACCTTATTTTTAGTAGGCCGAGAGGTCTCCAGCCTATGTAGCCTTTTATTTTTAGGGCACTGGAGTTGAAGTGTGGTTGTGTGTATGTAAGCACCAACTAAGTCCAAATGCGGAAGGCACATGAAAGAAAAGTTCAGCTAAATACGCCATAATCATCATCTCAAAGCTACTGTTTTATGTTTGAAAGTCCTCAAAGACTAGAAATTTTCCCCTGTAATTTTTGGTGTAAGATGTCAAACTTTGGTTTCTCAAGTGTTTTGTTAAAATCTGTACTGTAATAATGCCTCCAGGGGGAAGGAAGGTATTAACCACCATATAACGGACATCTGAGAAGGAAACTTAATAATTGGCTCCAAGGTTGTGGTTCAGTTAACATATTTAACCATTCAAATTATAATTGATTGACTTTGTTAAATTCTTTAGCTGGGATTTATAACCAAGCAGATAGTCACAATCTAACAATGATCAAACTAATTTGATGATTTAATTCAAACCCAATAGAGACTAATTTGTTGATCTGATCTTTACATGATAGTTGAATTGCTTTATTCTTGGTTCAGTGTAATAGCAGCTTTGCTCTGGTGATGATTTCTTTAATTAAAATTTATAAAAATACTAAGTCACAAACCTTTGAGTCTCCAGAACCTTTGAGGATTAACCTAAAAGCCTGACAAGTTACCTCTGATTAGTCTTTGGTTCACAACAGAAGTCTAAGAACCTTTTAACATTAAGCATATGGAGACACACTTCAATGTGATAAGCATATTAAGAATGCTGGCAGAATGACAGACTCATCAAGGTGGACCACCACCATCCTGGGAGGTGAATCTAATGTGAGTCTGCAGTACTTCATTTTTGCAAAAATCTGATCAAGTTTGAAGCTAGCCTACTGCTACCTGGAACCTGATCTTCCACATAAGGTTAAATTCACAGGACTGAGTGTTTCAAAGAGTTTTAATCCACATTAGTATGCCACATCAAAGTGGGGCTTTAGAAAGCATCAAGCTGCACACAAGCATGACAAGGGGCTGCAGACACTGATCTACTCTCAACTAATTCACAATCAACAGAAAGCTTCCAAAATGAACCTGAATGGAGGGAGTCTTCAAAGCGGGCACAGACACAAAGAAGTTAGTAAAGCAATTTGAGGTGGGTGAGGAGAGTACCCCAATTGAAGAGAACTACCTTGACCACTAACCTCTCTTTTTGAGATGACAGGTCCTTCTCATAGATGTTCTTGAGATGCTAGGACATGAGTTATCTACTGGAAGACACCATACTTACAGATCTTTACCCTGTCATCAGGGATCAAAGCAAAAGGTCTTGAGCGCCCTAGATGTGGAATATTATCTAGGCCAGATTCTCTCTCAATCTGATAGAATCAACTCTGCCCAGCCGCAACAGTACAGAGAACTACACTTATCTGAGCTAGTATGAGGCGAATACTATCACACTTTTCTCTCTCAACTTTGCCAGGACCTTAGCTAGGAGAATGAGCAGTAGAAAAGTCAGAGACATCTCTTTCCCTACAGTATGGAAAAGGCATCCTTTGCTAATGTGACTTTTTATGGAAGCCACGAGCAGGCCACCAGTAGTTTTCTGCTTTGGTAAGTAATGATGAGATCCACCTCGAATGTCCCTTAGAAGAGGGACTGGCTGGCACTTCCATATCCTGAAGCCACTTGTAAGGATGTGTTCCAGATGATCTCATCTGCAATTGTGGTCTCCTTTCTTGCCATGTACACATGTACTATGAAAGTCTTGTGGAGTAGAGCATATTCCAGCCCCTGAAGACTTACCTAACAGGTGGCAAAGCCCAGTACCTCCCTGCTCATTTTTGTGTTCCTTATGCAAATGAGAGCCCTGATAGTCACTGAACCAGGAACACTTCTGGGGATACTAAGCACGTGGACACCTAAGGCACACAGAGCCACACTGATCTCCAGAACATTCATATGCAACATTCCTTGAAAGACTGAACTCCCTGGATACTGAGACCCTCTGTATGAGATCCTCTATCCTAAGCTGGATGCAACCATGATCGCTACAGTTTGGACAGGAGACATTTGGAAGTCCATTACAAACTAAGTTCTCCTCAGACAATGAGACACTGAAGTCTCATTACTGGGATGTGACAGGAGACTTGCTTATGACCACTGAGACCTCAGAGTCCAGAGGCTGCTTCACACGGAGACATGTCATGATTAGTATAAATATTATTGGAGCTATCTGGTATGATTGTTCTTTGTCAGGAGGGCTTATACTTCTGGCATGAGAAAGATGCTGTACGAGAGCATTCTTGGTGGACTGGGCAGGGACACTAGCCCCCAAAAGTTCTTCTATAAATCTGATCATATTATCCCATTTAACAATTCCTGGTAGTCATGCAGACTCCCAAGACTTCTGACAAGGTGGCAATGACATGCTACTGTTAGTGGCGAATTGGCAAATCTCTCCGGAAACCCTTCATTTCACAAACTCTCATGCCTTTATGGCCAAAGGACAGATGAAGTTATGGAAGAAAGCAATTTCCCTTACCAACATTTTTCCTTAAGAAGCTAATCTGAAGCCTCCGTTTAGCAGTCTCAAAAAAGGAGCTAAAAAACCGGTTTATGAAGGCACAGACCAGATCAGCATTAGATGTGGGCAACCTCTGGTGTTTGAAACAATGGCAAAAGCTGTGCTCTTTTTTGAGATTCCTAAAAAGAGGCTTCTGGTCCCTTAAAGCCTACTATTGATTCAAAAGCTAACTTTTTGCACATGGAGCTTTTCCCTTCCTTCCATACAGGACTCAGAGACTTGCATACAGGCCTGAGAGAATGCAGTATTTCTGTAGTCATTTTTGCCTTCACCAAAGAGCACCCTACCTGTTCATCAAATGAGTCTTTTTCCCCCCCAATTTAAAACAAGTCCTCAAACTCTCTGGATTTCCTGGTGAAGCTCAGGTGCTGACAGCTGAACAGACATAAGGGCATACACCCCAAGACTGCCACCTCTGCCACTGTCTCACATGCATCAAATATTACCCATGCCTGATACTGGGCTAACTCAACATTCTCATGGACTAGCTTTGAAGCTCCTAGCATCTTTCTTGAGGAATAAGGTTACTGAAGGTGTGAATTTTTTTGCACAGCTTCTCCTGCCCTTTAGTTATGAAGGCATGGCCACCCCTGTTGAGAAGGGTTGCAAAATGGACTGGCAAATTGTTCATTAAAATAAGTCTCAGTACTACAGATCAGGATTCTGAGGTGCAGAGCGTGGCCACTCTTTCCTCTAAGCAAGCTCTTAAAATATTGCTGCCAGCATCCTGAGGGATTACATGATATTTTTAACCGTCTTTAGGAGCTGCAGCAGCTTGATGCATCTGCCACACCTTCACCAGCTGCTCCAAAATAGAGTGCAAGGGCATGGTAGCTATTGAATGTGGGGGAGCGGATGTTCCTCTGCAATGAATATGTACTTCCAGTCAGATGAATACTCCAACTCATTTGAGTCCAGGTAACAATCCTCAATCTTGGATAACACCTTAGTATCTGAATTGTCCAAGCAATATGGAGGGGGTACTTAGAACATATTAAGTACTCCAGGAGCCACCAGCACTGGCTAAGCTGAAGATGCCAGTGTTGAGGCCAGAGCTTCCTGGGCCAGGAGCGCTGACTGAGGCTGAAGGTTCAGCCTCAGGACAAAGAGAGCATTGACTTTGTAACGAGATTCTACCCCTGCTGATGCAGAGCAAAAGGCATTTTTTGAAGTACTATGGGCTTCTGCACAACCTTAGGGCCTATGTGATATAAAACACCAATTCAGCCCCTTCCCGAGAACAGCTCTTTCAGTACTTTCTTGGCTCCACCCAATTCAGGGTTGAATTCCTCCTCACTCTCTACCACTGGTGGGGCTGGCCCTTTATATTTGGCAGCAGCTCTGAAGTGGTCATTTTGCAACTAGCAGTGTTTCCTGCTCTTCTTCCCCACAAAGCTGTAATTACCTATAAGCAATAAGAAAAAAAAATGGTGGACAACCTGATTGAATATTTTAACAGCCAGGAATGATTATGCTGAATCATCAAGAATATACAAATACCCAGAATCAATCCCTTCTAAATTTCAACCACAAGACACAATAGGGAGGGGGGAAAAAACAGGAAGTTTAGATATAAAGCTGCATGTAGAAAGGGGCTTCAACAGAACCAAGTGTGGTGTGGTTGGTTCTCTTGTCATCTCTTCCATTTGTCTTGTGCAAAGCTATAGACTTCAAGCATGTATTTTCAAGGAGCTGATGCAGAGATCTCAACTTTGCTGTTCATAGCACAAAGCACTTCAGCTTTGAAATAATCATGCTGGGCTTACTGGGGAGCAGGGTCTGGGGAATCTGGGTCTGTGCATGGATGGTGCTGGCAGTCCATCCCAACATTCCAGTGATCTTGGCTGGCTCAGGCTTTAGTTTTCAGTTTATCCTTCAAAGCCCTATGGACAAGCTTGGGCTGGACTTCAAGAAGTTTCTCTGGAGTGCCGGAAAGAGGAACTGGAGCCACTCCCTATATTGCTAGTGCTCAGAGTGACATATGAAGACATAGCTGACACCCCCACACATCACAGTAGACTCCTTCCTTCATTCTTGACATACACCCTCCCTCCCCACCCAACCAAAATACAGAAAAGCACAAGCTAAGAAGATTGTTACTTTTTTTGTATAACCTTGATTTGAACGAAGCATCAAGCAAGTGCTGGGCTGAGTACAAAGCACTCCTGATGCATCAAGAAATATGCATTTTAAAAAACACAAATTGTTGAAGCACACTGAGTCAGGTGCCAGTACACTGAGAAGAGCCAGAGAAAACTTCAGGGGAAGAGCTCCAAGGGAGAACGGCTGAAACTCCAAGAAAAATAAAAGCAAGAACATGCCAACATGGTATAAGAGAGCTGAAACACATGCCACAGTAGGCAAAAAACACCCTGCCAAGGTAGTTACTGGAGCAGGCCCTCAAAACACTTGCAGTAAAGGCTTCACAAATTAGGCAACTGGACTGGCAATTAAGACTGACTGGAAAGGACACTAAATAATAAAAAGAATGCACTGAGACAATATGAAATATTGATGCAATGCAAAAAGAGTTAATGATGAGCTTCTTCACCACCATTACCAAGAAAGAATTGAATGGTAAATTTGGAGATCAGTATTTAAACCCAGCAGATGACCTGGTTCACACTTACTGTCCACAAGAGTAAACAATCTTTAATAAATAATGGAGTTGTAACAGTCTTCCACTAAGGAGCCAAGACCCAAGAGCAAGTATTCTGCTAGATGGGGTCTTCAGAGAAACCTTTAATACCTCTTCTCTAACACCACAAACTCTCTCTCCATCAGAAACTACTAAATATGCCAAATTGTGTAATGGTTTTAATAGCATGCACAAACTACTTGGTCTAATCCTGTTAGAAATTCATTTGGATTTGTGACCTCTGAACCATCTGTCTTCCAACAAGGAAGGTTATTACACAATCTCATTTTACTCTGATGAAGCACTGATGCTAACATCCAGAAAAAAAAACAAAGGAAAGCTAGGACGCAACCCAGTCTAAAGCCTTGATCCTACCACTGGCAATATGCAGGCAGCCCCCTGAGCCCATCCAGATCCCTAATAGTCATTAAAGCTCCACACAAGTGTCTGTGGAGCAGGTGGCAGAATCAGCACCTAAAATCTATCCTTCAGTCCTAAAAAATCTAGACAAATGAATTAAAGTCATTACACAATGCCTAGAATAAGATAACAAAAACCCAGCAGCTTACCTTCAGACTTTAATTTCGTAAGAACAAATATCAGGTAGTTGTTAAAATCTGGATACTGATTCAGTTGTTCCAGTTTCTAAAAAGTAAGGTTGTTAAGGAAAATGTATACGTTTCAAAGATTACACTAAAGTTGAGTGATTACTTAGACATGTAATTGTTAATACTTCCAAATAGCACTATACTTCCACAGTGACAGACTTTTAAAACACAAATGATGTTCTTGTACATAAGTCTCTTTTCCATTCCACTAATATCTCAGGAGCATATTAAACAGTAACTATTAAAGTTAGACATTTTTAAGTCAGTAGGTCCACATAACTTGCATCCAAGAGTTTTAAAAGAGCTGGCTGAGGAGACCTAGACTAGTAATGTTGATTTCAAAGCATTTCAGAAGACTGGGCTAACACTGTGCCACTATTTTTAAAAGATAAACAGGATAACCTAGGAAATTATAAGCCTGATAATGAAGGGGCTGATATCAGACTTGATTAATAAAGAATTAAAGGAGGATAATATAATTTATGCCAATCAACATCAGTTTATGGAAGACAGATGCTGTCAAACGAACTTCATCTCTTTTTTTAAATGAGATAAATTTGGTTTGTAAAGCTAATAGTGTTGATGTAATAGACTTCTGGAAGGCATTTGACTTAGTCCCACATGACAGTCCTGATTAAAAACTAGAAAGATAAAATTAATACGGCACACTTTAAATGGATTAAAAGATGGCTTACTGATGGGTCTCAAAATGTAATTAAATGGGGAATCTTGGAGTGGGTGTGTTTCTAGTGAGGTCCCACAGTAATCTGTTCTTGAGCTAAATTATTTAACATTTTTATTTATTACCTAGAAGAAAAACACAAACAAAAATTGGGGGAATGGTAAATAATCAAGAGGACAGGTCACTGATTCAGAGTAATCTAGATCACTTGGTAAACTGGGCACAAGAGAACAGAACATGTTTTAATATGTCTAAATATAAATTATATCTCTAGAAACAAATAATGTAGGCCATACTTATAGGATGAAGGACTCTATCCTGGGAAGCAGTGACTCTGGAAAGGATTTGGGGGACATGGTGGATAAACAGCTCAACATGAGATCCCAATGCGATTCTGTAGCCAAAAAGGGCTAAGGAGATCCCGGAATGCATGAACAGGAGAATTTCAAGTAGGAGTAGAGAAGTTATTTTGCCTCTCTATTTGCACTGGTGCAACGGCTGCTGGAATACTGTGTCCAATTCTGGTGTCCACAATGCAAGAAGGCTGTAGATAAATTGGAGAGGGTTCAGAGAAGAGTCACTAGAGTGATTAAAGCATTAGAAAACATGCCTTACAGTAAGAGACTCAAAGAGCTCAATCTATTTAGTTTAATGAAGAGAAGCTTATGGGGTGACGATCACAGTCTTATAAATACATATATAGGGAGGAAAATATTTAATAATGGGCTCTTCAATCTAGCAGAAAAAGGTATAGCATGATCTAATGTCTGGAAGCTGAAGCTAGACAAATTCAGACTAAAAAGGCAGCATAATGTTTTTTTTTTTAAAATGCGAGTAATTAACCATTGGAACAACTTACCACAGGTTGCAACAGAGTCTCTTATCACTGAATTTCTAAATCAAGGTTGGATATTTTTCTAAAAGATACTGTTTAGGAATTATTTTGGGGAAGTTCTACACAGGAGGTCACACAGGATGATCACAAAGATTCCTTCTGGCCTTGGAATCTATGAAATATGTAGCACAGCTTGTAATGTAGAGAGTAAAAAAATCTGAAGTCAGTTTCCAGCAATTTTAATACTGAAGTACAACATTTAATTAACTTCTAAGCATCCATGTAGAGTCCTTTGTATTATTCATAGTTAAATATTTAAAGTATGAACAGCATCAACTTTAAGCCAGACATTGAACCGCTATTCAGCAAGACATTAAAGCATGTCTAACATGTTTCATTTTTACTGCAAATAATATTGTATTTCACCATTAAAACTACTGAACCTTAGTATGGTCTCCGAGGCATAAAAGTGTGATCTTTAAGACTTCAACAAGACTACTCTCTTGCTTAATTCTAGGCACATGCTTAAGCAGCTTGCCAAACTGCAGCTTAATTGAGCACTAAGAGTCGAGAATTTTTTTAAATCATGAATGGCTGATACATTGTAGCATAAAGGTTTTTGTTTTGTTTTTTTTTAGGGGGTGAAGGAGTGGGTTTACTTAAAACGGTAAATATTTAATACAAGATAATCCTTACATATAATGCCCATTTCCTAGAATACAAACTATATATCATAAGGATTATCTATCTTGTATGGTATTACCATCATATTATATATATATATATATATATATATATATATATATATAAATAAAACTCCTGGGGAAAATCTGCACCACTGCGATGCAGAAAAATACCTCCTCCACCACAGATTCCCTTCACTTCCTTACAGAAAATAGTTTCTGTGGGGGAAGCAAAGAGAAGATGCACCAGTGCTCACTCACTCATCCCTCCCCTCAGCCACGCATCTGGAAACCCCTCCGTCTCAGGAACTTCCTGCATCCAGAACCCCCACCCCACTGAGCCCCAACCAGCTGCACCCTGACCTCTCCACCCTACTAAGCCCCACTCCCCCAGCCTCTCCCCCACCCCTTTAACCACACTTCACCTGGACTCCAGTGCAGAGTCCCATTCCCCCTGAACCCAGAGCTGTGCACCAAGTCCCTGTGCATCCAGATTCTCTCCCGACCCACCCACCCACCCACCCACCTTCCCGCACCCAACTTGTGCCACACGGAACACTGGTACTCTTGAGGGAAATCTTTGCCAAAAAAATTAAAAGTTTTAAAATTCTGCGTATTTTATTTGTCAAAACACAAACAATATAATCACACCATTTTCAAGTATTCTGGTAATTTATTTCAAAATACTTATCAGCAAATAATTGAAAATATAGTGTGATATTGTGTAATTTTTACAAAGAATATGCAGAATTTTGCAGAATTTTAAAATATTGTGCACAGAATTTTTAATTTTTTGGTGCAGACACACACACTACCAAAAATGCCACCTCTTTAAGGTATCATGGAGGAACTATAAACAGTATTACGGTGTTCACTAATTCTACTGTACTACAACAGGCCTACAGTTTTTCTATGATTTGTCATTTCCAGCTATTCAAAATTTGCAAGTATTTCACTGCTGGTTGCCTAGCAACAGTGATTTGGCATGTTGCTAAATCCTTTTATTTCCATGCCCTGGTTAACTCGCCAATAGTACTTAAATATCTGAAGCTACAAGTGTGCAACAGCACCATGCTGTTAACTCCTATATTTAAATTATATATTAAAAAAACAAACAATTACGCAACAAAATTTCTAAATGATCAAGATTAGCTGCTTAACAGGCAACTGTTACCTAATGTTGTCATATTCAGAAACAGAATAACTAGAGTTTCAAATAAGAAATTACCAAAAATATCTATAGTTTGTATCAGGTAATGACTCGGTTCAAAAATAAAAGCTTTATATATTGGGCTACTAAAGCCCTTCTCTCTCCTTTGCTGTGAAAGAGAGTATGAACTATGGTGGAAAAGCCTCTTTGGTTAAAAAAAAACAACAACCAGGGTTGGAATAACAGAATCAATATGGCATGTTCTACACATCTTTGGAAGACGGTGAACCCTCCCCAAGAGCCAAATAATTGTAGTCAAGACTAGCATGACTTAGGCTTTGTCTACAATGGCACTTTCATTGTTAACACTTTTGTTGCTCAGGGGTGTGAAAAAACACATACACCCCTGAGCGACAAGTTTTAACAATGACAAGCACCAATGTGAACAGCACTTCATTGCCGGCAACTGTGCCGGCCACAAAGCTCCCGCCCCTCCTTGGAGGTGGAGCTCTCTCCCAGCAATAAAGAGCAGCTACACAGCACACCTTACAATGCAGTGCAAGCATAGACTAAGAAGTATGTTGGGACGCAGACATTTTGAGACATTCCCCTTTTAAACCTACAGAAAAAACACACCACAAAAATCAACTGGAGTCAAAGCTTGCTATTACCTCTGCATCGTTTCCCCTGCAAAAAAGGAAAAAGTATAGAGCAAGCACAGCAGGAAGGAGAACCAGAAGAGGTGTTCTAAGTGGAAACCCCACAACAACACTGAAGCTACTGGCCTAGGATCCACAGGATTTGCCAGCTTTAACAGCTTATTCCTCATTCACTCTTTGAGACTGTTGCTAACTTCACATAGCAGGAAGTCACCAGACAAACCCTGAAAAGTCACTAGATCTAACTGTTTAAGCACTCAAAAGGAGTCAAAATGTCACTGAACAAAATTTCCAGAGAATTTTATATACATATACATACACACACAGGCAAGTAGAGTCACAAAATCATTCGCAAGCACCTCAATAGTGTTAATAAAATACATTCCATGCTCTCTTCTTACTACATTCTGTTGCACACCAGAAGCAACTACACCAGTACACTGTCATCATCATGAGGGCACCCACTGCTCATTAGGAAGGAAACTGCAGCCCCCTGCTCATTGGGAAGGATGCTCTGTACAGGACAGCCAGGTTGGCTGGGGTTGGTTAATTTCAGCTGAGCCTCCCTTTCTTGCCAGCCTGGATTTGAGCCAACAGGTTAGTGAAAGGGAGGGCCCAGAGCCAGCGGTAAGAGGGCATTCGCCTGACCTCAGCTCAGAACTGCAGGGAGCCAAGAAAGTAGTTTTAAAAACAAAAATCAGATAGCAGGGCCTCTTCCCCCCACTTCCAGGGTTTAATTTCTGAGAACAGTAGGGCAGCTAACCCCAGGCCAAGCCAGAGGAGAGGGGAAAAGGGGAAGCAAAATCAAGCTACCTCCACCTTTGATCCTGTAGTGAGGGCTTCATCCCTGGAGGAAAGGTGACCACACCCCTGCCCAGGCACACGGTCCTGTCTCATCCCACCCCATCTTCCATCCATGCAGCTCTCCTCGCTGGCTAACCTGCCTCCCCTGCCCAGCCCACTTCATTAGCCATCTTTCCCTGCATCACAGGGTGTGCTACCTACTACGGAGCAGCAAGAAAGAACACATTTGGGTAAAAACAAGCCCTGGCTAATATGCTGCTCTCTCCAAAGTGCACCTGGCTTCAGCAAAGTATTTAATTAGCCTCCACAAACTTCTTTTCCTCCGCTGCAGATTATAGTGATCTCAGCGCATGAAGCCCTGGAATGTGATTCCTTCTGAGGACATGCTCAATCGGGACATAATGTCATTGACTTGGTGTGCAACAGAATGTAGTAAGAGGAGCATGGAATGGATTTTATTAACACTACTGAGCTGCTTGTGAATGATTTTGTGACTACACATATTGGTGACTTCTTTCTCTGAATATCACCGTAATTGGCAGTGAAAGTAGCTAGATTTGTCACTGGTCACTTTGACACTTATTTTCTCACTAGGGAAACCAAAAAGTCACTAAACCTAGTGACAAAGTAGCTAAGTTGGCAACACTGTCAGATTCTTGGGTCCTCCCACTCCTTTCAAGTTTTATTGCAGGGTATATAATATGACCCTGCATCAAATAAGCCTTTCAAGCCTACTACTACCTTCATATTAAAAGAAATTTTAACATTTAATATGACCTGTGTTTAATTACATGTGTTTGAATGCCCAACACAAGAACAACAAGGGTAATCAGCCCATATTAATAAGAAAACAAAAATCAATTTAAAGTGCCTTAAGTTTGTAGCAGCTGGCTCATGCGCCACTGGAACACTTTATTAAGCACCATGGTGCGATAGGACAGCAATCTCAGCGACTTGCTGAAGCAGGCCCATAAATGTTATCGAGGGGCATTTTTATTATATAGCACTGTTCCGCAAGTTATATTAAAAGAGGTTTTTACAAAACTGCATCATATAATAAAAACTGTAAAAAGCCACCACTTACTAGGGCCAACACCAGCAGAGTACATCTTTAATGTATGGCATATGCTGGAGTGTCACAGCACACCAGACAGCTATTAATTCCATTTTAAGCAAACTGAATGAAAAGAAATGAAACCTAAATGGAAAAAAAAAATTAAAATAAGTTATACATTAGATATTTCCTTTCCCTTCCTATTGGGAGCATTCAGCATATGAAAGCTCCCTTTGATTAAATATCCTTCATCAAACATTTAAAATAACAAAAAGTTAAAAATATGGGATGCAGTCAAGTCATCTTAAGACTGCATTAATATCTTTGGTAGTTAAAATTACAATTTACTTATCACTATTTATGCTATTTGCTTAGCATTTCTCACCTTGATGAAATTACACAAGCTACTTTCACTTTTGTGTAGTCAGCTTCTAATCATTTCAATTTTCAAGACACCACTCACCAACACAACTGTTTAAGATCACTGCAACAGAAATTTAAGTTTATAGGTATATGCGATCAGACTTATTTGGGGAGGGTTATTGCTTTTTTACTAATTTAGGAGGGGGTTTTTTGTGTTTTTTTTTTTTTTTTTTTTACTAATTTAGAAATTGAGACAAGTTGAACAAGATAGTATCCCTTTAATAATCTAAAAATACCTTATTTAATCAAGGAGACAACTTAAAAACCACCATTTAAAATTTATTGTTACAACTAACATGATTACTGTAACTGAAAGTTTTAAAAGTCTCTATTTTAAATTTGGGCATTTACTTTATACTCAGAATACTATCAAATGCACACTCAGTTTCCCATTTGTGTATAGATCTTTCACAGAGCAAAAGGCGAGAAATGAAACATCTTAAAATAGAAAAATGGTTATAAATAAGGCTACAATTTTTTCATGGAGGTCACAGAAGTCACTCTGACTTCAGCCCTGGTGGTGGGAGCTACAGGTTCCCTTGCCGCCTACGGCAGATAGAGGTGGAGGGACCCTGGAGCTCCCAGCCGCCACGGGCGGACCCCTGCAGCTGCCCAGCTGACACAGGCGGCAGGGGGACCCCTCCAGACAAGCTCCCCATTTTGTCACAGATATTTTTAGTAAGAGTTATCAACAGGTCATGGGCTTCTGTGAATTTTTCTTTATTGCCCATGACTTTTACTAAAAATATCCATGACAAAAATCTTAGCCTTATTTATAAAAATCACAGGAGCTCACAAAGGAGCACAGCACCTGAAATAAACTACATTTAATTTATAAATAAAATTAGAAGTACTCTTAATTTGACCAAAAAGCCTTAAAGTAACCAGTTTTTTTTGGGAGTGGGGAGAAAGAATGCGGAGAGTGGGTGTTAAATCTAAATACCTTGAAAGTATCAAGAATGTCACGTATGTCTACCTGTTTTTTTCCTGAAAGACTTCCTACATATCTCAGTATTTTGTATCTTCATGAAAGGAGAAGGGGATGATGAATCTTAACAAAAACATTTTCCTGCCCAAGGTTTAGCTGGTCTGAATAATCACTCCACTTCTACAGTCATTGGAAACTTTCAGAGTGCACAAAATCAGAACTGCTAATATAAAAACAGAAGCAATGCAAAAAGTACTTGGTTGGGTTTTTTTGTGTTTTTGTCTTTTTAAAGTATCAAAGAAACAAACAAAAAAATCAATTTTCCCTTGGCAGGTGACCTTCCCTGGTTTACCATATAACAATTAACTCTTTCAAACAAAGTACTGTTTTCACAATGTGGAAAACCTGAACTTTCATCCATAGATTGAAGAGGCCAATAGAAATATGCTTGCCAGCGACTACCGCCACCAGATTATGCTTGTTCCATTATCTATGAAAGCACTAGGACATGGAAAAAAGGCCCCACTCCCCCAGATCCACCAGGCATACACAAAAGATGGGGGCACTCTGACAGAGGTGCTGGTACCACATGCCCTGCTAAATGAGCCTCCTCCCTTTTTCCATGGCTGACTCCCAAGAAAAGAGCGAACTGGAGACATCTCAGAGTTTAGCCCCGCCAGGCAGGGCTGGGGGTGGAGCAGCATTTCTCAACTAGAAACCCTGTGTCAAGCCTGCCCCCAGCCCTGTTGGCGGGATCCACCCACACCCTCTATGGAAAGAGGCCTGTACACGGCCGTAGGGAGCCCTTCAGGAAGGCGAGCTCCGCGCTGCTGCAGCTGGGGGCTGGCAGAGGCCCAGCGTGGGATAACCCGGGAAAGTGGGAGACACCAGAGCGCCATGGCCCGGCCAAGGCTTTAAAAAGAAAAGCTCCACTTAGCTCCCGGCTTGCAACAGGTGCTCGGGCCGGGGGCCAGGAGGGGGAGGCGAGTAACATTACCGCCCACGGGTTCCCTCGGCGGTTCAAACCCCGCGCCACTGCCGCCTACCTCAGCGCCTGGGCGGGGGTTGGGCCAACAGCGCCCCCCAGCTTGCTGGCGGCTCCCTCCTCATCGAGCGGGGCCTGAAACCTGGAGAAACTACCGCTCCCTCTCCCCTTCCCCGGGAGCTTCGCCGCGCCCCCCACGCCCCGGCTCCCCAAACCCGGGAAGCCCCTGTCCGTCCTTCCCCCGCGGGACCGAAGAAGAAGCGGAGCCGGAACCCGTGGAAAGAGCGAACTGCGCCTGAGTGGCTCGGCCTCCGCGCGGCAGGCAGCGACCCCGGCCCCGGCCCCGCAGTAGGCCCCGGGGACCCGGACCGGGCCAAG
Source organism: Caretta caretta (assembly GCF_965140235.1). Taxonomy (NCBI): domain Eukaryota; kingdom Metazoa; phylum Chordata; order Testudines; family Cheloniidae; genus Caretta; species Caretta caretta. Next base: position 50,486,684 of record NC_134210.1, read on the forward strand.
GATACTTGTTGCACAGCTCTCTGCGTGGTGGTGTCCGGGGACTGCGACTCCTTGAGCAGCTGCAGGATCTGCTGGAGCCCCTGCTCGTCGGGTTTCCACTCATACTCCATCTTGGGTCGCTGCAAAACACAGACAACAGGCGGCCGCGGTTACTAGCGCTACAGGCCTGAGCGCAGGGTAGGCTGCGCCCGGAGCGCGGCCCGTTCTCGCCCCAGCGCGCGCGCGCACACACCGAACGGCGGACCCGCGCGCGCTGCGGCCGCCTCCTCCCCCCGCCGCCGCCCCGATAGAGCTGCAGCTGGCCCAGGCGAGCGGCACGGACCTGCTCCTAGCCCCAGCCACTGCCGCCTGCCTTGCGTGCGCTGAGCGGACTGAGTCACTCACGCCGAATTTGCAGGCTGGCCCTAAAAGTGACGCGTCCCCCTGGGTCTTAGCGTCCGCCCGTCCACCCAGCCGGCTCAGCCTTTCTGCCTGCGCGGGCGGCAGCAGTCACCGCAGCCTCTAGCCTCAAGTTCCGGGTGGGTCTCTCTCTCTCTCTCTCTCAGCCGGAGGGAGTCAATAAAACAGTTGATTTAAACCCCATGATCTATCAGGCAGCGTTGTTGGATCATATTAAAGAAGTTCTGTATTAAAATCACAAATGAGTTTCAGAGGAACAGCCGTGTTAGTCTGTATTCGCAAAAAGAAAAGGAGTACTTGTGGCACCTTAGAGACTAACCAATTTATTTGAGCATGAGCTTTCGTGAGCTACAGCTCACTTCATTTCCACGGTATGCATCCGATGAAGTGAGCTGTAGCTCACAAAAGCTCATGCTCAAATAAATTGGTTAGTCTCTAAGGTGCCACAAGTCCTCCTTTTCTTTTTACAAATGAGTTTGATTCCCCATAGTTTAAATTCCAGGGTATTACTAATTAAGAGGTCTCTTGGTTTTTGGTACTGTTTCTCTCCCTCTCTGTATGAAACTTGCAAGCTGCTAATTGTGTTAGTACATCCTAAGACAGAGTCTGTTCTCAAAGCAATTCTTTGTAACAACAACTACTCACACAGAGAGAGACTCAAAACAATACTCTGTAACAACAGAAACAGCACCCACAGACTCCCTACCCTTTTGTTGTATTCATCTCGCTTTGTTAACAATTGTGATTAAAATAGAGCTAGAGGATGTATGTGGATGGATGCTTGGTGTGGATAACAACTGAATGCTCAGGGAGGTGCCAGCCTAAGAATCCAGTGTCCATCAGCCAAAGAAGGCGTCAAGTGGAAATAACCAGAGGACCCCCGGAGGGCAGACTGGAATCCACCCAACAGCCTCAAGGATGGGAGAACCAAAGAACAAGATAACATCTGGCAGCACAGAGCCATCAAGAATCTGCCATCTGCTGACTGATTCAGCAACAGCATGATGAAGCAATTCCCATAGACTGGCATAGGAAGAAATTCCTATCAAAATGGACTCTAGAAAGTGAGAACTTTGGGGTCTGATTCTGCAAACCAACTTCCAGGAGCATCAGATGAGCATCTGACAAGGCCACCTGGCCAGTGGCTTGGCATGAACAACTCTAAGGCTGGTAACTAAGAAAACAACCTTGCAGAACCTCTGTGTGTGTGTGTGTGTGTGTGTGTGAATAAATATGAAATTGAATGGAATGTTATAGCTATAACTAACTGCTTACTATGATTCTTTCTGGATTCACGATAAATGTGGCATTTTGCCTTTTCCCGTTTAATAAGATCCTGCTAGTTTTTATTTTATTGGTATAACAGCGTTAATGGATGCACCTCAGCGCTATGTCCAGCAGCAGGGGCATGGCCTAACTCATGTCACACACTCAGCGACCTGCGAAGGCAGCACCCCTTTCTCCTCCAGAGAGTGACGGTCATGCAGCGCTTTCCCTAAGCGCCTCAGCACCACCCCCATACACATTCCACCCCATAGAGCCAAGAGGGTGATAGCAACACTTCCAATCCCTACCACCCCAAAAACCTGAGAGAGCAACAGAAGCAATTGCTTCAGAGACCTGAAAACACTGCAGTTATGCAGGAGTGTATATTCTGAACAGCGGCAGCAGGGACTAAGGCCCCATCCATTTAGGTGTGAAGTCACTTAAGCAAGCCAATGGGAGATGCAGAGGGGGGATTCTAACTACCCCCCCCCGAGATAGGTGTATATTGCTGCTCAGTGATCCACAAATGGGACTCCCTCTCTTGGAGCCAGATGGCTTAGGCACCTAAGGCCTTTCATGTAATAAGTTAGGCATCCCACACCACCCAAAGAGCCAAAGGAGGAACAGGTGATAATGGCATCCACCTTACAACTTTTAGCCCATTGATTAGAGCACTAATCTGGGATGTGGAAGACCCAGGTTCAGTTCCTCCCTCCGACAATGGGGAGGGGGAAGAGGATTTGAACAGGGCAAGGTCTAACTCTAACCACTGAGCTATGGGATATTCTGATGGGGAAAGGGTTCCCTCCATCTCTCCTGTTGAAGTTGTTCTACAGTTACTAGATAATGAAAGAGTGATTGGAGCAGATGAATTGGCTCCTAGGTCTTCCTCCTCCCAAATAGATGCTTTAACCACTGGACCGTAGAACCGTTCTTGCTCTCTGGCCCAATGACTTCCATTATTGATGCAATCTTCAATTTTAGCAGCCTTTCACAGGCAAACAAATTATTCCTCTCCCCCCACCAGAAACTCCTCTTCTAATTTTATTTCTGCAAAACTGAGCCATAATAAGATATTTTAGTGTACTACATCAGTGAAATGGGAATCCTTCAGTTCTAGTCAGCTAAACTTTTCCCCCGAGAGCACAGGGACACTTATTTGTAATATATATTTTAGTAATGAGGTGTCAAACACCTAGTCCACAGGCAAGATCTAGCCCACTTTATGTATTTATGTAGCCCATTCAAATTCTGAAGGCTCATAGGCTATGTCTACACTAGCACTGTTGTCAGTATAACTTATGTCGCTCAGGGGTATGAAAAAAACACATGCTGAATGACATAAGTTACACCGACAGAAGCACCAGTGTGGAAAGCACTATGTTGGCTGAAGACACTCTTGATGGGGGCAGTTTAATTATGTCAATGGGAGAGCTCTCTCCTGTCAGTATAGAGCGGCTATATGGGAGATCTTACAGCAGCACAGCTGTAAGCTCTCCAGCATAAACAGGACATAGGGCACTGGTTCTCAACCTGCAGCACAATCAGCACAAAGCTGCAGCCCATGTGACATCCTCAGGGCCATAGAGGTAGTATTGGATGCGGCCCACATAACGCACTGTGGGCCATATATGCAGTCCATAATGGTATATAGGTTGAGAACCACTGGCCTATGGGCGTGTCTTCACTACTGGGGAGATCAATGTTGCTGCAATCGATGCAGCGGGTGTCGATTTAGCAGGTCTAGTGAAGACCCACTAAATTGACAGCAGAACACTCTTCAATCGACTCCAGTACTCCAGCTCCCCGAGAAGAGTAAGGTAAGTCTACCAGAGAACGTCTCCCGTCAATGCAGCACAGTGAAGATACCAGGGTAAGTCGACCTAAGCTACATAACTTAAGTACAGGTTTCAGAGTAACAGCCGTGTTAGTCTGTATTCACAAAAAGGAGTACTTGTGGCACCTTAGAGACTAACCAATTTATTTGAGCATATGCATCCGATGAAGTGAGCTGTAGCTCACGAAAGCTTATGCTCAAATAAATTGGTTAGTCTCTAAGGTGCCACAAGTACTCCTTTTCTTATAACTTAAGTAGCATAACTTACGTCTACTTAACCCAGTAGTGAAGACAAGCCCTAAGTGTATGTCTACTCTACAGGGACTATATTGACATAGCTGCAGTGCTGTAGCTATGCCAGCATAACCCCGTAAAACAGAGACAGCCTACACTGCTAAAAGGGGATTTTCCATTGCTGTAGCAATACCATTTCCCCAAGCAATAGTAGCAAGACCAACAGAAGCATTATTCCACTGACATAGCTGCATCTATACTGGCGTTAGATCAACATAGTTATGTCAGCCAAGGTGGTGGAGTTTTCACATCACTGACTGATGTAGCTACGTTGACCTAAATTTTAAGTGTAGGTCAAGTATAAGCTTTCATTAAAAAAAAAAGTTTGACGCCTTAATTACTCCTGGGGGAATTCTGTGCCACTATGTTAATGAAGAATTCATGTCCCCCACAGATTTCTTTGCTTCCTTGCACAAAAATGACTTTCTGATGAAGAAGCAAAGGGAGGCAAGAGCAGTCATGCACCCCTCTGCAGCAATGCGGGCACCTTGTTTTGGGAACCCGGAGCAGCCAGTGGAGAGGTAAATCACTGCAGTGCTGGGGACACCCCAGCCGGTGGCTCCTACCCTGCGCCAGGCTCAGCTGCTAGTCCCAGCTGGGCAGTGGAGGATGGGACTCCCTCTTCCCCAGCAAGGTGAGGCTGGGGCTGGTCAGACCCATCCCCAAAAACCTTCCCGGCTGCAGGAAACTCTGTAAACCCCCTTCCACCACATCCTAATATCCCTGTCCGCCCAACCCCTATGCATCTGAACCCCCCCATACCCAGAACTCCCCACCAAGCCTCACTCCCCCCGCATCCAGAACCCCTCCAAGCCCCCCGCACCTGCACCCCCAATCCTGCTGCCTCACCCCCAACATCCGGCACCCCCCAGCACCAGATCCACCTGCTGAGCCTCAACCCCTGCACACAGAGCCCCCCACATTTGAACCGACACCCAGCCTAGCCTCACCCCCTGCACTGGAACCCTCCCCACTGAGCCCCTCCCCTGCATTCAGACCCCTACCCTGCACCCAGACCACCCCCTACTGAGCCCCCCACATTCAGACCCCCATCATGACAAGCCCCACCCACCCCACACCTGGACCATCCCTATGAGCCCCCTGCAACCAGACCCCCACCCCACTAAACCCCAACCAGCTGCATCTGGCCCCCACCCCATCAAGTCCCACTCCTTCAGCACCCGGACCCCTCCGCTGAGCCCCATCCCCCCACACCCAGACCCCCCCTTCTGAGCCCCAACCACCTTCACCGGGACCCCCACCCCGACAAAGTCCTATTGCCCCTGCCCCTGGAACCCCCCCAACCACAGGCACCGACTTTCCAATGGCTCTACCCCAGGCCCCGCCCCCACTCCACCTCTTCTCCCCCAAGGCACCACCCATGCCCCACCTCTTCCCCCTTTCCCCTGAGAACACCCTGACCTCACTCCTCCCTCCCAGAGCCTCCTGCACACCCTGAAACAGATGACAGACGCAGGGAGGGAGGGGGAGGCACTGATCAGCGAGGCCCACCAGTAGGCGGGAGGTGCTGGGGGGAGCGGGGGGAGCTGATAGAGGGCTGCCCCGGAGCACCCATGTAGTTGGCGCCGATGCCCCCAATGAGCCCCTGTGCATCCAGATCCCCCCGCACATCTGGTCCGCCATTGAGCCACCCACACCCAGATTACCCCACCCAGAACCCTCTCACCCCAAACCAAGCCCCTCCATACTTGGATCCTTCTGGGCTGAGCCTGCCTGCTCATACCTAGTGCACCCGGTGCAGAGGAGCATGGCCTCGGGGGTGTTTCTGGGGCAGGCCCAGCCCTTGCGCTGTGTCAGGGTTGGGTGCAGCTTCATCACTGACTCTGTGTCCGGGGGAGCTGCAAGGTGATCTCCCACTTCCATACAGCCAGTGTCCTGTGCTTCCCACTGCCATGCTGGAACCTCCACATTTATTGACAATTAAAATTTACAGCATTTTAAAACATTTTGTTTGCAGAATATTTATTTATTTACTTTTTTGGCACAGAATTCCCTCAGGAGTACTTAATGTCAGTCATCCAAAGGAGAACTGAGTGTAACTGATTCAGAATGGTCTTTCTGAGACAACAGGTAGCCTAACACAAAGGCAATGAGTGGTGTGAATGACCCCAACCCCTTTTAATGACATTGAAGTGTTAATTTTAAATCTTATCTATGAGATTTTACATCTTCATTAACTATTTCACAATTGATCATTGTATAATATGATGTGGTGAGAGTGAAAACCACAAGAGGAGCTGGGAATTAGGTCTTGGTGCACAGGAGGAATTACAGATGAACCGAGGAGAGAAACAGAGAAGAGGATTGAGATGGAAGAAAAACATAGGACAGAAATAACAATAGTCCTAGTAGTCCTAATAGTCATGTAATGTTTAAGAAAAGCTTTGTAAATGAGTTCCAATAGTTCGTGGATTAAGGACCCAATCTTATGGAGTTCCAGGGGCTTCTTTGTAGATTATTTAGGTTAATCTTTCTATCTGTCCAATGGGACTCAGTGCTCAGTCTAGAAGATACCATCAGAGATGCTTAGTTTTTCAGTTCTCAAACTGTGGATTTGTGTCTCCAGAGACAACATGCTTGTTAACAGCAAAAATGTTTTAAATAAATAATATATAGCGGTGAGAAATAACAGATCTAAACGCTATTGTCCCTCTGCAAATTTGTGTACACACAGCCCCTTACCTCTCTAAAAGTGCAAAGTTTCAAAAAGTTCAATGAATAGAAGATTGTTGGGGGCAGAATAGATCTGGACAAGGAGAAGAAGTCTGGAGATAAATGTGAGAAGGGAAGGACAGGCAGTAGAAACAAAAGTGAAACTGCTTAAGCAGCACATTCCAGAAGTCTTGAGGTCTTTCTGAGTATAGCCTTCATTGATTTGAGATCTACCATACTATTCTCTCACTAGAAGGGAAAACCTATAATGGCAGCAGGCCATAAAAGAGACCCAGCTGGGGAATATTTTAATGAAGTTCCTCTACCTGTGGGTAAGACAGGCATGCGTGCAAAATGCAAACAGAGCAACACAGAAATGCAAGGCCTGGTTGCCCTAATGAAACAACATCATGAGAAGTGTTCCTTCTCAGGAGGAAGCAGCGTTGAAGATGATGAAAGGAATATGTCTCAACATGCAGGATCTTCAGGTTGGTAAACTTTTTTATTTCAGACTTCTTTCCTAAGGACTGCCTGTCTTCCTTCTGGACTATTCTTGAATTCTCATGTTTGAGCAAAAAATATAGTTGTTACTCTATGGTACTATCATTTTAGATGCAGTTGTGATAAAAAATAAATAGCTGAAATAGTCAGATCTTCCTTTGACAATTTCACCTTTAAAGTAGTACAGAGTGTCAGTGAATGCAATGAGTAATACTAAATGAGCAGTATGGTAATAATAATTAAATAACTGCATTGACTTACTTTGTTTAGGAGACCGGTGGCACCTTAAAGACTAACAGATTTATTTGGACGTAAGCTTTCGTGGGTAAAAAACCACTTCTTCAGATGCATGGAGTGAAAACTACAGATGCAGGAATTCTTATACTGACATATGAAAAGAACGGAGTTACCTCACAAGTGGAGAACCAGTGCTGACAGAGCCAATTCAATTTGTTTAGGAGAATCCATCCTCAACATACAGGATTCTGAAGACTATTCAACTTCGAGATCACCAACATTTTTTATAGCAGGGATCAGCAACCTTTGGCGGGCCGGGCCAGTTTGTTGACCTGCTGTGTCCGCAGGTTCGGCCGATCGCAGCTCCCACTGGCCGCGGTTCGCCGCTCCAGCCAACGGGGGCTGCGGGAAGCGACATGACCCGAGGGATGTGCCCAGGTTGGCCACCCCTGATTTATACTTTTAAGTCAGCGGCACTGCTATGGATACCCGCATGGCCCCACAGTATGCCAACATTTTTGTGGCTGATCTAGAACAATGCTTCCTCACCTCTCGTCCCCTTGCGCCCCTACTCTACTTGCGCTACGTTGATGACATCTTCATCATATGGACCCACGGGAAGGAGGCCCTTGAGGAATTCCACCAGGATTTCATAGAATATCAGGGTTGGAAGAGACCTCAGGAGGTCATCTAGTCCAACCCCTGCTCAAAGCAGGACCAATCCCCAACAAAATCATCCCAGCCAGGGCTTTGTCAAGCCTGACCTTAAAAACTTCAAAGGAAGGAGATTCCACTACCTCCCTATGTAACGCATTCCAGTGCTTCACCACCCTCCTAGTGAAAAAGTTTTTCCTAATATCCAACCTAAACCACCCTGCCATCAACCTCAGCCTGGACCAGTCCACACAACAGATCCACTTCCTGGACACTACTGTGCAAATAAGCGACATCACATAAACACCACTATATACCGGAAATCTACTGACCGCTATACTTACCTACATGCCTCCAGCTTTCATCCAGACCACATCACACAATCCATTGTCTACACCCAAGCCCTAAGATACAACCGCATTTGCTCCAATCCATCAGACAGAGACAAACACCTAAAGGATCTCTATCAAGCATTCTTAAAACTACAATACCCACTTCGGGAAGTGAAGAAACAGATTGACAGAGCCAGAAGAGTACCAAGAGTTACCTACTACAGGACAGGCCCAACAAAGAAAATAACAGAACACCACTAGCTGTCACCTTCAGCCCCCAACTAAAACCTCTCCAATGCATCACCAAGGATTTACAACGCATCCTGAAGGACAATCCCCCACGCTCACAGACCTTGGGAGAAAGGCCAGTCCTCGCTTACAGACAGCCCCCCAACCTGAAGCAAATACTCACCAGCAACTACACACCACACAACAGAAACACTAACCCAGGAACCAATCCCTGCAACAAACCACGTTGCCAACTCCATCCGCGTATCTGTTCAAGGGACACCATCATAGGATCTAACCACATCAGCCATACATCAGCGGCTCATTCACCGGCACATCTACCAGTGTGATTGATATATGCCATCATGTGCCAGCAATGCCCCTCTGTCATGTACATTGGCCAAACTGGACAGTCTCTATGCAAAAGAATAAATGGATACAAATCAGACATCAAGAACTATAACATTCAAAAACCAATAGGAGAGCACTTCAATCTCCCTGGACACTCAATAACAGTCTTAAAAATGGCCATTCTTCAACAAAAAACTTCAAAAACAGATTTCAATGAGAAACTGCAGAACTGGAATTAATTTGCAAACTTGACATCATCAAATTAGGCCTGAATAAAGACTGGGAGTGGCTGGGTCAGTACAAAAAATAATTTTCTCCCTGTTGATACTCACACCTTCTTGTCAACTGTTGGGAATGGGCCACATCCACCATGACTGAATTGGCCTTGTTAGCACGACAAGAAGTAATTTTCCCTTTGTTGATATTCACCCCTTCTTGTCAACTGTTGGAAATGGGTAACATCCACCCTAACTCAACTGGACTCTTTAGCACTGAGCCCTCACTCGGTAAGGCAACTCCCATCTTTTCATGTGCTGTGTATTTATACCTACCTACTGTATTTTCCATTTCATGCATCTGATGAAGTGGGTTATAGCCCACGAAATCTTATGCCCAAATAAATTTGTTCGTCTCTAAGGTGCCACAAGGACTCTTTGTTGTTTTTTCATGGGACAAGAGAAAACTGAACATGACTGAACAGAGGGATTACATGCAGAGATCACTGCAAGGCAGACTTTGATGGAATTGAATGAAAGTCCAGAGGTTTCAAGTGCAGGCTATATTCAGGAATCATTGGTGTAGGCGTCTTCGCTGGATCAAGATTGTGTTGAACTACCCAAACTGACAAGCCTTTCTATTCAGGCTATGTCCACACTGCATACCTTACAGCGGCACAGCTGTGCCACTACAGCTGTACCACTGTAAGGTCTCCCGTGTAGCCGCTCTTTGCTAGCAGGAGAGAGCTCTCCTGCCGGCAAAATAAAACTGCCCCCAATAAGCAATGGTAGCTTTGTCAGCAAGAGAGCATCTCCCACCAACAAAGTGCTGTCCACACTGGTGCTTTTTTTCACACCCCTGACTGACAGAAGTTTTACCGACAAAAGTGCTGTGTAACCATAGGGCATGGCTACACTTGCAGATGTAGAGCACTTTGAGTTAAACCCGCCTTCGGAGAGCGCAGTAGGGAAAGCGCTGCAGTCTGTCCACACTGACAGGAACAAGCGCACTGGCATGGCCATATTTGCGGCACTTGCAGCAGCACTGGCAGCAATGCATTATGGGCAGCTACCCCACAGAGCACCTCTTCACATTCTGGTGCTGTAGCTTGTGGGAAAGGGGCAGGAGGGCGGGATATTCTGGGTCCTGTCCCAACACCTCATGATGCATCGGTTCACATCCCATCAATCCCTTTGCTTCTGTCCACATTTGGCGCCATCTTTCCACGTTTTTTGTACTGTGCGCTCTGTCTTCCCTTTCGGTCTGCGGAAATGGAGCCCAAACTGCTGAGGAGTATGCTGACAAGTCTTGTCAGCATGTCACATTTGGCAGTCGAGTTATTCCTTATGATCCAAAGTGACAGTGAGGGCTCCGATGATGATAGCAACTCGAGTAACGCATATGACACGAGTTTGCTTGTGGCATTCACGGACATGCTGACCACCATGGAACACTGCTTTTGAGCTCGGGAAACAAGCAGTGAGTGATGGGATGACAAGCAGTGGCTGCAGAACTTTCAGATGAGAAAAGTCACTTTAATGGGACTGTGTGAGGGGTGAGCTTGAGATTGAGAGCTGTCCTGACGGTGGAGAAGCAGGTGGCTATTGCAATCTGGAAGCTGGCAACTCCAGACAGCTACCGATCGGTTGCTAACCAGTTTGGAGTGGGGAAGTCGACCGTTGGAATCGTGTTGATGCAAGTTTGCAGGGCCATTAATCGCATCCTGCTCAGAAGAACCGTGACTCCGGGTAACGTGCAGGACACTGTGGATGGCTTTGCACAAATGGGTTTCCCTAACTGAGGAGGGGCAATAGATGGCACACATATTCCAAATCTGGCACCAGCCCACCTAGCCTCAGAGTACGTTAATTGGAAAGGCTGTTTCTCTATGGTTCTCCAGGCGCGCTTGTGGATCACCGTGGGCGTTTCACTGACATTGACGCAGGCTGGCCCGGAAAGGTGCATGACGCACGCATCTTTCCAAACACTGGCCTGTTCAGGAAGCTGCAAGCTGGGACTTTTTTTCCCAGACCAGAAGATCACCGTAGGGGAAGTTGAAATTCCCATTGATCCTTGGAGACCCCGCTTACCCTTTAATGCCATGGCTCATGAAACCCTACACAGGGAGCCTTGACAGCAGCAAGGAGTGATTCAACAACAGGCTGAGCCCATGCAGGATGACTGTGGAGTGTGCTTTTGGCCGTTTAAAGGGCCACTCGCACTCTCTGTATGGAAAGCTGGACCTGGCCGATGACAGCATCCCTGCGGTTATAACTGCATGCTGTACCCTCCATAACATTTGTGAAGGAAAGGGTGAACGATTCACTTAGGCAGGGAACTCGGAGGTTCAACACCTGGAGGCTGAATCTGAACAATCAGAGAGCAGGGCTATTAGAGGGGCCCAGCGCGGGGGCTGCAAGGATTAGGGATGCCTTGAGGCTGAAAGCCACCAATGATGTCTGGTGCCCTGCACAGGAGTGAAGTGCAGTGGTTCCAATGTTAGTAGGAATCTGTGTTTGCTATGCTGACTTGCAGTGCCTGTTTCTTTCCTGGGCTAACATATCTTTTACTTTATGCAATAATAAAGAATGTTTTCAAAGCCAAAAAATCCCTTTATTGAAAAGAAACACAACTGCCTGGGAAACAGAAAAGGCAAGGGGGTGGAGTGGGGAACGGTACAATCATAGATTTGCGTATGTCCTGTTATCATATTCAGCCTTCCTGTCTGGAGTGCTGTGCAATGAGTGCTGCACTTCAGGATGGCTATACTGCATGGTGATGGGGGTGGGTGAGTGCAGTGGGTGAGGGTCGTAGTTTTCAGGGCTGGGTGGTGAAGCTACAGGTGTTGGAGGCAACTAGTGGCGGTAAGAACCCAGATGTTGGGGAAAGTGGGTTGGAGGTGACATGGGGGCACAAGGGAAAGAGTTTTGGGACAAGCGCTGAAGGGGGGGTTGGGCCCGGTAGTGCTCCACCTGCACGGCTATGAGCGCCAGAATCGAGTCTGCTTGGCGCTCCATGATGCTTATCAGCCGATCCGTGCTTCGCTGACGGAGTACTTTTGTGCCAGCGCTCCTCATTCTGCTGGTGGATCCTCCTTTCACTGTCCTGCCACTCCTGCACTTTTCGATTTTCATTACTTGAATGCTGCATTACTTCATGCAACGTCTTCCTTGCTTCTACACAGCCTCTTTCTGATTCTTTGCAGTCTTTCGGCCGGTGATAACACGGACAGCTGAAATCTCAAGGTTGCATCTGTAAAGGCAAAATCCAACACTTAACATAGGCAGCATTGTTCACACCAGACAGAGCAATGATTCCCCCGTACTTAAGGGCAAGCATAGTCTACACAATAGCATAAATTGTCCATCCCAAAGCAAGCGCACATAACCCACGGGAGCCCCAAAATGGTGAGTAAGCACAGGGTCAAGCGTGACTGATTGTTTCACGGCTGTACCGTCCTCTGGGTTTCTGTGCCTTGGGGAGAGCCAACTGTAGCAGGGGGCCCCTACACTGAACACTGTCCCCACTTTTTCCACAGGAGTTCGTCCTGGAAGATATCTCGCTGCTGAGGGTGACCTGGGAAGCAAGGGAGGGTCTTCTACTGCAATGCGGATTCCGTCCTGGCCCATATGCAGCTTGCCTGTGTGCAGCAGTGGTCCCCCCACCCCTCACGGCACAGTGGCACAGACATATTAGCCTTACTGGGGCAAGGGCCACAGTGGCTCTCCCGAGAAACCTGCGCAAGTGCATTGCCCAAGTTCTGGATGAGACCTTTGAAGAGACCACTGAGGCCGATTACCATGATGTGAGAGAGCACATCAACACCCTATTCCGCATCTAGGCATGCATGCAGCCCTAACCCTCCTCATCCCAAGAGCCCTCACCGAATAACTTCCTTCCCAAAATAAAAGCCGCTTACCGGGAACCTCCTCTGGTGTTCGTCCTTCCCCAAGCACCAGCCTCCGCGACTGGCTACCTTCCTCCTGGCTTGAGAACAGCTCCTAGGTATGCATGCATCTAGGTATTCCGGGTTGTCTTCCTCCGCCTCACCACCCTCGCTCCCGCTTTGCTGCTGCTCCTCCTGCCTTGTTGAACTGGGCTCTGAAGTGTCCATGATGGTACTCGGAGTGGAGGTGGGGTCACCACCAAGTGTCGCATCCAGCTCTTTGTAGAAACGGCAGGTCGCAGGGGCAGCACCGGAGCAGCTGTTTGCCTTGCGGGCTTTGCAGTAGGCATTCCACAGCTCCTTTACTTTAACCCTGCACTGCAGTGCGTCCCAGTCATGGCCCCTTTCCATCATGTCCCTTGATATCTGCCAGAAGGTATCATAATTCCTACGGCTGGAGCCTAGCTGGGACTGGACAGCTTCCTCCCCCCAAACACTGATGAGGACCAGCACCTCGCCACTGCTCCATACTGGGGATTGCCTGGCGCATGGAGGCATGGTCACCTGGAAAGATTCGCTGAGAGCACTCCATGCCTGGCTGAGCAAACAGGAAGGGAAATTTCAAAATTCCCAGAGAATTTAAAGGGCAAGTCTGACGGTTGATCACCTGAGGGCAGGGCAGTAGAGTTCAAAGTGATGACCAGAGTGGCATTGTGGGACACTTCTGGAGGCCGATCAGAGCACACTAACAGACCAGGGCATCCACACTGGCGGAGCGGCACTCCAGCGGGGGCGCACAAAACGTTATTCCACTCGTCGAGGTGGAATACCAGGAGCGGACCAGCCACAGAGTCAGAGGGCTTTACGTACCTTGCCAGTGTGGACGGGTAGTGACCTAGTGCACCCGGGGCTCTTTTAATGCGCTGTAACTCCCAAGTGTAGACAAGCCCATAGCCTTAGAGGAATAAGTCTTCCTCACTGAGGGCTTTCTGCCTTGTAAAAGGGATTGTTCCCTACAAGTGCAAGAAATCCTGTCTGCAGTAGAGCTCTACAAATAACTGATTTTTCACTTCTCTCGCAGTTCCAAATTAAAGAAAAAAAACAGGTCAAACTGAAACCAGAATTTTTAGCAAATAAAAAAAAAATCAGAAAAATTTCATGTGGGGTATTTTTTAATACAAGCAAAGGAAATGGAGAGCTATGTTCACAAAAAACCAAAGAGATGATCTCCTTAGACCAATCAGGCCTGTGGTTAGGGCACTCATCTGGGATGTGGCAGAACCAAGTTTGAATCCCCACTCTGGGACAGAGTCTTGAACCCAGTTCTCCCCCAGTCTAGATGAGTGGCCTAACCACTTGGCTATTCTGGCCTGGGGGTTTTTTTGGTCTCTCCTTCTGAGCTGTTGCACTTTGTATAAACAATTAAATATTCACTGGAGCAGAGACTGGTAGAGGAACTCGGGTGTTCCCCTTCCCTGGTGAGTATCCTAACCACTGAGCTACAGTCTCATTCTCACTCTCTCTCTTTCACTTTTTGGCCCAGTGACTATTCAATATTTTATACCGGTGTGTATTCGATTAGCCAATTATTGAGATATGAATAGACATGGATGCCTTTTCTCCTGAGATGTGCTGCTACTACTGCTAGGCATTTTGTCAAGACTCTCGGTGCTGTGGAGAGAATGAAAGAAAAGACCCTGTACTGATAGTGATTGGTCCCCACTCAGAATCACAGATACTACCTGTGGGATATGAAAGTATGCGTCCTGCAGGTCAAAAGCTAATCTTGAGCCTGAAGGGAGAGGTTATTGTAAGCAAATGTTACCATCTTGCATTTGTAATGGCAGAAATATATGTTGTCTTCTCAGGTCTAGGATTGAATGAAGACCACTTTTTTGCTTTGAGACAAAGAAGTATCACAAGTAGAAGCCTCTTTTCTGTACTCCCAGAGGTACCTCTTCTCTGACTCCTGGAGAAACCACTTCTTTTAGTTGGCTTTGTGAGAAGGGCTCCTGAAAGAGGACAAGGAAAGAGTGTTGGTAGGAGCTAAGCAGTGAAACTGGATGGCATAGCCCTGTATATCTACTTCATCACCCATCTGTCCATTGTTATAAAAGACCAAGTCTGATGGAAAGGGGCAAGGCGACACTCAAAATAGGGATCGCCTCTTGAGAGGTTACACTGTGGGTCTCAACCCTCATGTCAAAAATGCTGCCTGGAAGCTGGTATGAACACACCTTTGGTCAAGAAAGGAAACAGTTTCTTCTGGAATATCTAGGCTTCTTCCTAGGTTGGTATTCAGAAGATCTATTCGGGAGGTAGGTAGGGATCTTCTGCCTAGACTGCCCTTGATACTTAAAGGGCTTGCAGTTCAGTGCTGATGTGTATATGGCCAAAGAGTATAGCGTAGTCCTGAAATCTCTGGAGGTAATTCAAGGTGTTGGTACGTTCACTGAACAGTTATGTTCCCTCAAAGCACAAGACCTCAGTAGTGTTTTGCACCTCTTCATGGATGCCTTAAGCTTGTGGCTATGAAGCTACAAGCAGCACATGGTCACAGCATTGGCCATGGATCTGACTGCTGTGTCCAAGGCTGTTCGTAGTGACATTTTGGCTACTAGCTGGCATTCCTTAATGATGTATTTCAGCTCCTTTATGACATCTTGTGGAAGTTTGTATATGAAAAGAGACACCCACCTCATGTGAGGTAATTATGTTTTGCAAGGAGAACCTAGTAACTAGTGGTTCATGACTGTAGCGATGCTGAGAAACAGGCCTTTCTCCCAAAAAACTCCAGTTTCTTGGGGGGGGGTCTTTAGCTTTGGGAGTGCTTTTTGCCTGCTTAGATTATTTATGCACAGCAGAGACAAGTGTGTATAGGAGCCAAGGAACCCTAGGTGGATGGGTGCACATAAACCTTGTCAAATCCCTTAAGGCAGGGGTGGGCAAACTTTTTGGCCTGAGGGCCACATAGGGGTTCTGAAACTGTATGGAGGGCCAGGTGTAGTGTATTAAATTTCTTCCCATAGGAATGTGCTACTTATGGTGTACTACTTACGGCTGCCAGTCCTGGTGCTCTGAGTGGTATGGTAAGGGGGCGAGAAGCAGGGGGGTTGGATAAGGGGCCGGGGGTCCCAGGGGACAGACAGGGAGCAGGGGGGGTTGGATAGGAGGTGGAGTCCGGAATGGGGGGGCGGCTAGGGGAAGGGCATCCCAGGAGGGGGCAGTCAGGGGACAAGGAGCAGGGGGTTTGGATGGGTCAGGGATTCTGAGGGGGGCGGTCAGGGAGCAGGAAGTGGGAAAGGGATAGGGGGCGTGGACCAGGCTGTTTGGGGAGGCACAGCCTTCCCTACCCGGGTGTAGTGTATTAAATTGCTCCCCGTAGGAATGTGCTACCTAACATAAGTAGCACATTCTTATGGGGAGCAATTTAATACACTACACCCCATGGCTTTTGCAGCCAGGCTGCCGGGGACCTCGCCACCCAGATCACTGGCAGCACGGCGACTTGAGGCTGCAGGGGAGAGAGGCCAGCCTTCCCAGCTGGGAGCTCAAGGGCTGGGCAGGACGGTCCCGCGGGCCGGATTTGGCCCGCGGGCCATAGTTTGCCCACCTCTGCCTTAAGAGGTACCGGATAATGTTCCTCTGTTCTGTTGGCCATAGGTAGTAGAGTAGCTGGTGTCTGCTAAAGGGTCTTAGCTGGATCTAGAATGCCTTCACTGATAGGTAGGGCTTTTCTATCAGGAGCAAATGAGTGCAGAATATCAAAAAGCTAGTGAACTTTTCCCGCTGACAAAGGTCTTAATATCAAGAGTCTCAGAAATTGTGAAGAACACTTCTGAAATGTTTTGAAGTCAGGCAGCAGTACTAGGGTTGAAGAAATGGCTTTGTCCAAGATAGAAGATGATCAGTCCTTAGGAGGGAAAAAACGTTGCTCCTGAGGTTCTGGGACCTGTTCCTCCTCAGCCACTTGCTCATCTCTATCAGTTGACAGGAGTCTAGCCAAAGATACAGAGGGAGACTGATACCTCTCTTTCATGGAGTGGTAGGGAGGAAATCAAATCCTGCAAGCCCAGAATGGAGGTTCCCAGGATGCCCAATAGGGCCATGATGGCATATAATACTGGTAACACTGGTTCACCTGTGGCTGACTAGGTCATTGCCCTGCCTGTGAAGGATATGTAGGAGCTCTAAAGAAAGAGCCTCCAGTCCTCTCCTGATCTGAGGGAAGTTGGTTTTGTGCTGGATGTGGGAGAAAAAGTGTGCCCCAATGAAGGTGATAAGGAGTAGACATCATCAAGAGGTGGTGCCCAAGAGTTCAGAAGTATGCACCAGTGCTGACTGTGAATGCCTCAGTACAGAGGACATCACCCCTCCTTATGACAAGACAGGGACTGGTGCCAGGAGCAGGGCTTGAGTTGTACGAGAATGTCGTTCTGGGACTTTTGGGGGAGCCGGAACACTATTCTGGTACTATTACTTAAAACAGGGAGACTGGGGGAAGGAGGGGGAATCACAGGCTGTATGGATTACACCTCCCCCCAAGGGCTCCCAGAGCCAGTGCCCCTATCCCAGCCCAGAGCTCCCCACTGTGACACAGTCCACGCTGGCTCAGGGCAGAGCTGAGTTTGGTAGCATGTGGGGTGTGTACCTATGGCTTTCACCACCCTGAGCCAGGGGAAGGGTGCTCTGTTTACTGCTGGGATGTTCCAGAGACTCAGCCAAAGATCTGTTCTGCTGTTGCATCAGCCAGCACCAGCGTGGAGTCTGCAGGCTTGCTGGAGCATGGAGTAACCTGTGGCAGGTGGTACCAAGAGGCACAGAGTAAGCAGGGGACAGAGCACAGACCTGCTGTGGGGCTCCCCAGACCCAGGGGAAGCTACCCTAGTTTGCATTCCTATCAGGTATGAGTGATAATACCAGAAGGGTGTCCTAGCATTTTATTTTAGGACTCAAGCACAGACCAGGAGCCATGTCTGTCCCTATGTTTGGGCCTCTCTTGCCTTAGAGAAGAGGCTGCCTTAGACAGGAGTACTGGTCTTCTCTGCTGGGGTAGCTGGTGCTAGGTTGAACTCTAGTGCTGGATCCCTGCCTGATGCTAATGATCTTTTGTCAACACGGACCTTGGAGATTGAGTACCCCCTGGAAGGGGCACCCGCAGAAAAGGACTTAGGTGTTGGATCCACTGTTGAAGACAATCTTCTCTCTTTGGGGTCTGAAGTCATCCACATGGACTGTTCAAGAAGATAACAGTTCACACAGGACTTCCATGGACTTCCATGGACTTCTGTCCCTGGACTTCTGTGTCCTGGCAGAAAAAGATCTGCATGCTGAATACCAATCTGCCTTACCAAGGCAGAATAAACAGCAGCTGTGTCTGTCGGTCAGAGGAATTAAACCACCACAGGATGAGGATGGTTTAAAGCCTGAAGGCTTTGAGCCCACCATTTAGAGCAGGAAAAGGCACTGAGTGCCAAAGGAAAAAGTAAATTTTTTTTAAACTGTTTGATTGGAAAAAATAAGAAATCAAGAATAACAGAGAGTAAAGGAAAGGAATTTAGCTCTAAAGAGCTAAGTCAGAGGAGAAAAAATTCTAGGGGGTAGCAAGCGAACACTGCTAGTTCCATCTTGCTGCCATGAGCATAAGAGAGAACTGAAGGAGGGTTGCGGCACTTTGCTCTTTATGACCTCAAGTGAAGGGTAGAGCACAAGAATATGTACCAGCACAGGCATGGCCCCAGCTGACACTGTTATTCAAAAGATTCCAATCTTGTGCACATGAGGCAGATGCACACCTAGAGCAGGATCCATAATGACACGCTTAAAGAAGAAACATGTTTCCTTCCAATCTGTATAATCAATATTTTAGATGCTGAATAATAGTACAACATGAAGTGATGCAAACATTTAATATAAAAACCAGGATAAAAACAGTACTATCCAAGTACAGAAGGCAGCATGAATAATACATAAAAGTGTACAGTGTAAAATAAAATATGTTCTCATTAGAAATTAAAACACCACATTAAATATTCAATGAGAATAGTTCCTGTTTTCAGTTTCTCTACTGAAAGGAACAACAAAATCTGAATGCCTAATTTGACTGAGGAGAAAAACAGCACACCCTCAATGGTAATGATTATTTCAATTAACAGACATGCTGAATATCTAATAGAAAATGGACCCTTTATGCGTATTTCCATCAAAAGCATTTCAAGCATTCTTCGTCAACTTTTTCCCATTCAATGATACTCTCTCACTCTAATTGCTCTAGGAAGCGACATCTGAACATCAGAGTTAGGAGAAATCTAGCACTTTCAATTAAGTAACTTATTCAAGTTGTTACAATAAAAACAGCCAATAGAAGCCGCAAAAGCTAGGGGCAAATTACTACAGAGAGCTATGAAGATCTGTGTTAGTAGAATTGCATAGAATTTCCTCTGAAGGTAACAGGCCCCAGAGACCACTGGATAATTCTAGTGGAATACATTTACATACAGTATTTGGTAAGACACAAATCTGTGTGGGAAGTAATAAAACAAAAATTAAAAAAACTTACCTCATGATGTTAGAATTCTTGTCACACACACACAAAAAAACACTTATAAATGGATTTCATAGAATCATAGAATATCAGGGTTGGAAGGGACCTCAGGAGGTCATCTAGTCCAACCCCCTGCTCAAAGCAGGACCAATCCCCAATTTTTGCCCCGGATCCCTAAATGGCCCCCTCAAAGACTGAACTCACAACCCTGGGTTTAGCAGGCCAATGATCAAACCATTTGAAGAGACTCAGGCATTGTCTATGCTGTTTTATGCATCAGAAGAGCAACACCAACATAAGTGTACCAGTGAAAACTCTTATAGATGTTTCAGAGTAGCAGCTGTGTTAGTCTGTATCCACAAAAAGAAAAGGAGTACTTGTGGCACCTTAGAGCCTAACAAATGTATTTGAGCATAAACTTTCGTGAGCTACAGCTCACTTCATCGGATGCATTCAGTGGAAAATACAGTGGGGAGATTTATATACACAGAGAACATGAAACAATGGGTGTTACCATACACACTGTAATGAGAGTGATCACTTAAGGTGAGCTATTACCAACAGGAGAGTGGGGGGAGGAAACTTTTGTAGTGATGATCAAGGAGCCTCTGATAGTATGGCTGATGTGATTAGGCCCTATGATGGTGTCCCCTAAATAGATATGTGGACACAGTTGGCAACGGGCTTTGTTGCAAGGATAGGTTCCTGGGTTTGTGGTTCTGTTGTGTGGTGTGTGGTTGCTGGTGAGTATTTGCTTCAGGTTGGGGGGCTGTCTGTAAGCTCTTCTGTCTTCTGTCTACAGCCAAGCTCTTCGATACAACCGCATTTGCTCTAACCCCTCAGACAGAGACAAACACCTGCAAGATCTCTATCAAGCATTCTTACAACTACAATACCCACCTGCTGAAGTGAAGAAACAGACTGACAGAGCCAGAAGAGTACCAAGAAGTTACCTACTACAGGACAGGCCCAACAAAGAAAATAACAGAACGCCACTAGCCATCACCTTCAGCCCCCAACTAAAACCTCTCCAATGCATCATCAAAGATCTACAACCTATCCTGAAGGACAACCCATCACTCTCACAGATCTTAGGAGACAGGCCAGCCCTTGCTTACAGACAGCCCCCCAACCTGAAGCAAATACTCACCAGCAACCACACACCACACAACAGAACCACTAACCCAGGAACCAGAGTAACAGCCATGTTAGTCTGTATTCGCAAAAAGAAAAGGAGTACTTGTGGCACCTTAGAGACTAACCTTAGAGACAGTCTCTACGTAAAAGAATAAATGGACACAAATCAGATGTCAAGAATTATAACATTCATAAACCAGTCGGAGAAAACTTCAATCTCTCTGGTCACTCGATTTCTGATCTCAAAGTGACTATCCTTCACGAACCAAAAAAACTTCGAAAACAGACTCCAACGAGAGACTGCTGAATTGGAATTAATTTGCAAATTGGATACAATTAACTTAGGCTTGAATAGAGACTGGGAATGGTTGATTCATTATAAAAAGTAACCTATTTCCCCTTGTTTATTCCTTCCCTCCCTCCCCCCCACTGTTCCTCAGACGTTCTTGTTAAACCCTGGATTTGTGCTGGAAATGGCCCACCTTGATTATCATACACATTGTAAGGAGAGTGATCACTTTAGATAAGCTATTACCAGCAGGAGAGTGGGGTGGGGGGAGAGAAAACCTTTTGTAGCGATAAACACCCATTTTTTCATGGTCGGTGTGTATAAAAACATCTTCTGTATTTTCCACAGTATGCATCTGATGAAGTGAGCTGTAGCTCACGAAAGCTTATGCTCAAATAAATTGGTTAGTCTCTAAGGTGCCACAAGTACTCCTTTTCTTTTAATCCAGGAACCTATCCTTGCAACAAAGCCCGTTGCCAACCATGTCCACATATCTATTCAGGGGACACCATCATAGGGCCTAATCACATCAGCCACACTATCAGAGGCTCGTTTACCTGCACATCTACCTATGTGATATATGCCATCATGTGCCAGCAATACCCCTCTGCCATGTACATTGGTCAAACTGGACAGTCTCTACGTAAAAGAATAAATGGACACAAATCAGACGTCAAGAATTATAACATTCAAAAACCAGTCGGAGAACACTTCAATCTCTTTGGTCACTCGATTACACACCTAGAAGTGGCAATTCTTCAACAAAAAAGCTTCAAAAACAGACTCCAACGAGAGACTGCTGAATTGGAATTAATTTGCAAGCTGGATACAATTAACTTAGGCTTGAATAGAGACTGGGAGTGGATGGGTCATTACACAAAGTAAAATTATTTCTCCATGTTTATTCCCTCCCTCCGTTCCTCAGACATTCTTGTCAACTGCTGGAAATGGCCCACCTTGATTAGCACTACGAAAGGTTTTTCCCCCCCGCCCCGCTCTCCTGCTGGTAATAGCTCACCTTAAGTGATCACTCTCTTGTTACAGTGTGTATGGTAACACTCATTGTTTCATGTTCTCTATGTATATAAATCTCCCCACTGTATTTTCCACTGAATGCATCCGATGAAGTGAGCTGTAGCTCATGAAAGCTTATGCTCAAATACATTTGTTAGTCTCTAAGGTGCCACAAGTACTCCTTTTCTTATAGATGTGTTGCACCAGTGTAAAAAGTGATTTTTGTTGTTACAATTTACCTTGGTCCAAGTATTTTTTATACCAGTGTATCTATACAATTATTAATTATTATTATTATTGTATTACTGTAGTGCCTAGGAGCCTTAGTCGTGGACCAGGACTCTATTATATTAGGATCTTGCACAAACATAGCTAGATCATTGTTTCTACATCAGTGCAAAAAAGCCCTAAAAACTCAATATGCAGACTAATTGGGAGCTGATGCAGCTTCAACTAAACTGGACAGAGCTCCGCAGTGCTACCCATCCAGTTCGCAATTACATATGAATATACCTCTTACAAAATGAATCAGGGATTCTCAAATAGTGACCTATTAAGGAAATTCATTGTCATCCCTACTTTGAACTGTAAGTTTTCTATATTTTCTGTTAGACTCTTAAAGATTTTAATATAATTTTTGCTGGGCTTATGAATATTATTCACTATACAAAGCATTCTACTATGTATTTATTTTGTTCATTTATGAGTTAGTTCTTAGTCCAAACTCCAGAACTAAGAGGAGTGCCACAAAAAATGACTAATAATGAAACAGACAGAAACTGAATATGCAGAGGATTATAAAATAGTAATTGACAGGTTTCAGAGTGGCAGCCGTGTTAGTTGGTATCCGCAAAAAGAAAAGGAGTACATGTGGCACCTTAGAGACTAACAAATTTATTGTTTCCCTGCCCCCAAGATAAACAGAGCTCATTGAATGGATGAATAAGTGTTTGTAAATAAATAGAAATACTAATTTAATATAGTTGTTTTCACTATTTACATAATGAATGTTTAACAGTTTCCAGCAAAGCCTATTTCAATGTCTGAAGCAGAGACAATGCATAACTGTTGATAATGGGGGACACTCAACTGCCCCATGTTTCGCCTCTGCTGCCCACCCATCGGTCCTTTGCATGCTCCTCTCCTTGTTGCCTCATCCCCCAGCTCCCCCTGTTGCTGTCCCCTCCCCTCTTTGCCCCTTCACCCCCCAGCCCCTCCATAAACCCCCATAAACCTCTGCTCCTCCATAAACCCCCAGCGGGACATGTCCTGCTCCCAGCGCTGTGTGGAGAACCAGCCCTTGGGAGGAGCGCTAAGCACATCTGCAGCTTGGAGAGCGGGCTCCTTCCTTCCCTGCTGCCTCTGGCTGGCCTGGCACCCAGGAAAGCCCAAGACCCTTCCACACAGAGCACTGCCCAGAAGGAACCGAGCTCTGCCTATGCCAGAGCCTCCTGGAGCCCCGCACAGCACCTGATGGGGGAGCCTCTCCACCCCTCAGATAAGTGCTGGAGTTGGGAGGGAAGCGATTTCCAGCTTGTTCCTGCCCCAAATTTGCAGATTCCACAGGAGCCCCCTAGGCAGGGGCTTAAAGCCCTCTTTGCCCCTCTGCCGTCCCGCTAGGCCCAGGCCCTAGGGACCGTGGGGCTGCTTCATCCCCTAGGCTTTGTGCCCGAGGCAGCTGCCACATGCAGAAGGAGCACTCTTCTGCTGAGCCACCTCTGGCTGGGCTCTGTGGCCACTGAAGCCCCTGTAGAGCCCAGCACCCGTGGCTGGTTCAAGGAAGGTGGGGATGGATCTGCTGGTTCCCACCCACAGCCCAGCTCCCCGCTGCTGGACATCAGGAACAGCCCTGCCCCGCCTGCTACCACTGCCTATCCTAAGGCCCTGCCCAGCCTCAGTGTGCTGCTCAGCTGGATGGTCCCTCCATTGAGAGCCCCCGGACTCAGCTGCTCCTGCTGAGTCCACTGGACTGTGATAGCTCCACCTTGCAAGCCCCCCCAGTGCTGGTGGATGCTTCCTTAATAGAAGGCAGAGATCAGGGGGAGGGGAGCGGACATGAACCGACTTGCCTCATGCCACACGTAGCCTCTGTATTGAAGTGTCTTACAGAGGCAGAGCTGTGATTATTATATGAGGAAATCCATCATTTGCACCCACTAATGTGTATAAGCAAAGGGAAGAGCTGCACGTGTACCTTAAGGATCCAATATGCATCATTTCAATGCAGAATTGTGTACATTATATTAATTAGCAGGGCACAGGGATTTTATTACAAAGTGTGTTGTCAGTAGCAAGCTGAAATATGTTTTCTTCCAGGTATTGATAAAAATGTTAAATAGCATAAGGCCAAGAACTGATCCCTGTGGGGCCCCATTAGAAACATACCTGTTCATTGATGATTCCCCATTTACAATTACAAATGTGAGAGCAGTCTAAGCATTTATTGTTCACATACACTCCAAGTACACTAATTGTGGTTAGTATCAGGTATAGCTGTAGTGAACAGTGGAAGCAGTAGTTAGCTCTGCATGGGCGAGGTGTATTTGCAAGATCTGTGGATTACTTTGAGGTGGGAGATAAAGCTGTGATTGTGATATGAGGATCTATATTTTGCATCCTCTCGTCTGAGGAAAAGGAAGAGATGCATTTGTACCTTCAGGATGAAGTATGCATCATTTCTATGAAAAATTGTTTAGGTTTTGTCAAAACATAGGGCTTTTATTACAAAGGACACTGTCAGCAGCGAGGAGGACTATAAGAAGATTCTAATGCTTTAATGATGGTTAAGTGAAAGTGTAGGTTGAGACAGTATCCTGTGAGTAATGATACATCTACATTTGAGCTAGGAGGTATGATTCCGAGCTCATGTAGGCATACTGCACTAGCTCTGCTCAAGCTAACACATTAAAACAGCGGTTCTCAAACTTCATTGCACCGCGACCCACTTCTGACAACAAAAATTACTACACTACTCCAGGAGGGAGGACCGAAACCTGATCCCACTTGAGCTCCACTGCCCCGGGCAGAGGGACCAAAGCAGGGGGCCTGTAACCTGAGCCCCACCACCCAGGGCGAAGCCCTCTGGCTTCAGCTTTGGCCCCAGGTGGTAGGGCTTGGGTTTCAACTTCGGGTCTGGGCAGTGGGGCTTCAGCTTCAGGCCCAGGCCCCAGGAAGTCTAACGCCAGCCCATGAGTCCTAAATTCCCCGTAAGCTGCGCAGCCACACAGCAGCCTATTTAGTGCTGTGCAGGTGCTCAGGGAACCCCCCCGGGGACCAGCTTGGCACCCCTCCCCCGACCCCAACCAAGCCCAGCTCCCAACCTGCCACAGCCAGGGCGCCCTTCCGCCAGCCCCAACTCTGCTGCAGCCCGGCCCTGCCACGGCTGGGGTGGCCCAGCCCAGCCCCAGGCGCAGCTGGAGCAGCGCGGCCCCAGGCCTGAACCCAGCCCCAGCCCAGACCTGCTGGGGATGGGGACGGGGCACCTATCCTGCAGCCCCAGCCCCAGAGCTGCCACAGGGAGAGAGAGCTGGGGGGAGTCTAGGCAGAGCACCCTCCTGCACCTCAAACCCCTCATTCCCAGCCCCACCCCAGAGTCTGCACACCCAGCCAGAGCCCTCACTCCCCTGCATCTCAACCCTCTGCCCCAGCCCTGAGCCCCTTCCCACACTCTGAACCCCTTGGCCCCAGCCCCCCATTAATTTTGTTATGAGCACCAATATGAAGGTGATGTGTCACACATCTCCTCCATATTGGTACACATAACAATTCATTCCGCACATGGATGGGAAAAATTAGAGGGAACACAGCTGGCAACCCCATTAAAACGGGTTCACAACCCACTTTGGGGTCCCAACCCACAGTTTGAGAACTGCTGCACTAAAAATAGCAGCACAGCCAGGGTGGCAAGGGCAGCGAATCAGACATGCTGCCCGAGTACAAACCTCCCTGGATCCCCTAGATATGTACTTGGATGGCTAGCCTGAGCCACTGCCCATATTACCCTAGCTGTATTGCTATTTTTATCATGCTAGTTCAAGTGGAGCTAGAACAGGTCCATCTGCATGAGCTAGGAATCACACCTTCCAGCTCAGAATGAGGAAGCTATAGAAGACTAAAATAGTTCTTAAATTGTACATGTTTGGTATTTTTTCTGGGTAGTTGGCTAAGTGTGTGAGTGTATGCCAGGATATGAAGCCTCCCAAATCTTAGACTGCAAAGGGCCACCGTGAATACGTGCTATATACATAGTCAGGCATTGTTGGCAGAGGGAAGGTGGTGAGGGCAACATTTTTTCTCCCCCAACCTTTTTTGTCTTCCGATAATATTAGATAGAATCCTGTAGGTGAGAGTGAATACATTGTAAAAAGATGTGAAGAGTTTGTACATTTCAGCAAGCGTAGGACCGGCAGATTAAAGGTATGTATGTTAATGGGGTGTACTGGGGCATTGCTGAAAGAGGGAAGAGTTAAGGTTGTATTGGCAACCTTAGCTGTGCATTTCCTGGTTTTCAGAATTTTGGTTTTGCTCAACTCAGCATTCTGCAAGGGAACAACATACCACCAAGCAACCATGACTCTGTGATAATGTAGCTTTTTGCCATTGAATTTCCTAGCGTTTTTTGTTTAACATGAAAAGATATATTGTTGGTAGGAGTTAGTAGTCATTTAGGCAGTTGTACATATCACATTCTGCAATTTCCATACTGAGCCAGTTGCCCTCCCCTTCTAACACACACACACACACACACACCCCTACCTATGTATTCACCCAAGCTGGGCCCCACCAGCCCTGTTTAGGCACATCTCCCCAGCCATACCCCTGACCCAATGAATGCATGCCTCCCTCCAACCTGGCCCCTTCCCACTACTGAACCCAGGCCTCCCCACCATAAGCAGGGAATGCATCTTCCTAAAGTCTTCACTGCCTTGTACACAAATGGTTCTGTTCCTCTTTCTTTCCCTTTCCTATAACCTGACTCACATGCAGTGCCTGGAAAGAAGGATAACTACATTACAGTGAAATGGTGTTCCTGTCAGAGTTTCAAAATGGTTGGAGGGTGAAGTTTGTGGCTGGGCTGGCAAGAGAAATTCACAGACAGGGATTCTGTTCCAGAATACTGACAGTTATATGTTTGAGACAGAGATCCTCTGACCTCTGTCCAGTAAATGCACCCCATCTCTGAGAAACACTGAGGTGGCAGAGTTTGTAATGTTTCTATGCCATAAAGTATACATTTTCTGGTCAGGCATGAACCCTCCAGTTTCCTAACTAATGTTCCTCCAACACTTATTTATAGCTTTCATGAAATGTTGGGGTGCACTGGCAGAGCTAAGGTTGCAGTGTAGCTGGGGTGCACAGTCATTAGCACCTCTCAGTTTAACAGTACAAGGCAGCAGAAGGAAATTGTTGTTTGTTTTTTGAGGCGGGGAGCCTGTAACTCAGGAACCCCTTGGTCAAATGACTCCAAATTTGGATCACTAAGGGTATGTCTACACTACAAAATTAGGTCGAATTTATAGAAGTCGATTTTTTAGAAAGTGATTTTATACAGTCGATTGTGTACATTCACTAAGCACATTGTACTAAGCACATTAAGTCAGCGGAGTGCGTCCACAGTACCAAGGCTAGCGTCGACTTTCAGAGCGTTGCACTGTGGGTAGCTTTTTCACAATTCTTACAGTCTCTGCCGCCCATTGGAATTCTGGGTTAAGCTCCCAATGCCTGATGGGGCAAAAACATTGTCGCGGGTAGTTTTGGGTACGTGTCGTCAGTCGCCCCTCCCTCCGTGAAAGCAATGGCAGATAATCGTTTTGTGCCTTTTTTCCATGCGGGAGCCATAGTGCTTTCAGCAGACGGCGCAGTAGGTCTGCAAACCGTCGTCATCGAACAACCGCTTGAGCTGCCACTCTGCTCTCCTGCTGCTATGAATCCACCTCGCAGGTCCTCTATATGACCGTCGTCATCCACCGCTTCCGCTGCCACTCTGCTCTCCTGGTGGTCTCGCAGGGCCGCTTCCACTACAACTCTGCTTGTCTGCTCTTGTCTCGCCATACCACGGCGAGCGTGCAGCCTGCTCAGCTGTTGTGTCCTGGCAGCAGACGGTGCAGTAGGTCTGCAAACCATCGTCATTGAACAACCGCTTCCCCTGCAACTCTGCTCTCCCACAGACGCCATACCACGGGCAAGCATGGAGCCCGCTCAGATCACTGCGGCAGTTATGAGCATTGTAAACACCTTGCACATTATCATGCGGTATATGCAGAACCAGAACCTGCAAAAGCAGGCGAGGAGGCGATGGCAGCGCAGTGGCGAGAGTGATGAGGACATGGACACAGACTTCTCTCAAAGTACGGACCCCTGCAATTTGGCCATCCTGGTGGCAATGGGGCAGGCTCATGCTGTGGAACGCCAATTCTGGGCCCAGGAAATAAGCACAGACTGGTGGGACCGCATAGCGTTGCGGGTCTGGGATGATGCCCAGTGGCTGCGAAACTTCCATATGCGTAAGGGCACTTTCATGGAACTTTGTGACTTGCTTTCCCCTGCCTTGTAGCGCAAGAATACCAAGATGAGAGCAGCCCTCACAGTTGAGAAGCGAGTGGCGATAGCCCTCTGGAAACTCGCAACACCAGACAGCTACTGGTCAGTCGGGAATCAATTTGGAGTGGGCAAATCTACTGTGGGGGCTGCTGTGATCAAAGTAGCCAATGCAATCACTGAGCTGCTGCTATCAAGGGTAGTGACTATGGGAAATGTGCAGGTCATAGTGGATGGCTTTGCTGCAATGGGATTACCTAACTGTGGTGGGGCGATAGACGGAATGCATATTCCTATCTTGGGACTGGACCACCAAGGCAGCCACTACATAAACCGAAAGGGGTACTTTTCAATGGTGCTGCAAGCACTGGTGGATCACAAGGGACGTTTCACCAACATCAACATGGGATGGCCGGGAAAGGTACATGATGCTCGCATCTTCAGGAACTCTGGTCTGCATGAACAGCTGCAGCAAGGGACTTACTTTCCAGACCAGAAAATAACCATCGGGGATGTTGAAATGCCTATAGATATCCTTGGGGACCCAGCCTATCCCTTAATGCCATAACTCATGAACACATACACAGACACCCTGGATAGTAGTCAGGAACTGTTCAACTATAGGCTGAGCAAGTGCAGAATGGTGGTCGAATGTGCATTTGGACATTTAAAAGTGCGCTGGTGCAGTTTACTGACTCGGTTAGACCTCAGCGAAACCAATATTACCATTGTTATTACCGCTTGCTGTGTGCTCCACAATATCTGTGAGAGTAAGGGGGAGACATTTATGGCGGGGTGGGAAGTTGAGGCAAATTGCCTGGCCGCTGATTACGCAAAGCCAGGGCGGTTAGAAGAGCACAGCAGGGCACACTGCGCATCAGAGAAGCTTTGAAAACCAGTTTCATGGCTGACCAGGCTATGGTGTGATAGTTTTGTTTGTTTCTCCTTGATGAAAACCCGCCCCCTTGGTTCACTCTACTTCCCTGTAAGCCAAGCGCCCTTCCCTCCCACCTTCGATCACCGCTTGCAGAGGCAATAAAGTCATTGTTGTTTCAAATTCATGCATTCGTTATTATTGCATCACACAAATGGGGGATAACTGCCAAGGTAGCCGGGGAGGGGTGAGGAGGGAAGGACAAGGCCACACTGCGCTTCAAAACTTATTGAATGCCAGCCTTCTGTTGCTTGGGCAGTCCTCTGGGGTGGAGTGGTTGGGTGCCCGGAGGGCCCCCCCCACCCGCATTCTTGGGCATCTGGGTGAGGAGGCTATGGAACCTGGGGAGGAGGGCAATTGGTTACACAGGGGCTGCAGTGCGGTCTGTGTTTTTCCTGCACCTCAACCATATGCCGGAGCATATCAGTTTGATACTCCAGTAGCCTCAGCATTGCATCCTGCCTCCTTTCATCATACTGCCGCCACCTTTGCTCTTGATCCTGCCACCTCTCCTGTTGCTCCTGCCACTTGTCCTCGCATTCATTTTGTGCTTTCCTGGACTCTACCATTGTCTGCCTCCATGCATTCTGCTGGGCTCTTTCAGTTTGGGTGGACTGCATGAGCTCAGAGAACATTTCATCACGAGTGCATTTTTTTCGCCTTCTTATCTGCACTAGCCTCTGTGATGGAGATGCTAGTCGCAGCTTTGAAAGATTTGCAGCTGCGGGAGGAAAAAAAGGAAAATTAAAATTGAAAAAGACACATTTGCCATTTAAAAAGAGGGGCTGATGTTTTCGGGTTAACGTGCAGCACAAACCCAACTAACTCCCTCCCCCAAACCCCAATTCTCTGGTATGATTGCTTCACCCCTCCCCCAACCGCATGGCTAAAAGCGGGGATAATTTCTTTTCAGCCACAGGCAAACAGCCCAGCAGAAACGGCCATCTCTGATGTCCCCTTAATAAAATTCCCCTATTTCAACCAGGTGACCATGATTGATATCACTCTCCTGAGGATAACACAGAGAGATAAAAAATGGATGTTGCTTGAATGCCAGCAACCACCGGGACCACACGCTGCCATGCTTTGTTATGCAATGATTCTAGACTACGTGCTACTGGCCTGCCGTGGCAAAGTGTCCTACCATGGAGGATGCAATAAGGCTGCCCTCCCCAGAAACCTTTTGCAAAGGCTTTGGGAGTACCTCCCGGACAGCTTCATTGAGATGTCCCTGGAGGATTTCCGTTCCATCCCCAGACACGTTAACAGACTTTTCCAGTAGCTGTACTGGCCGCGAATGCATCCCAAGTCTTCAGGGCAAATTAATCATTAAACATGCTTGCTTTTAAATCGTGTATTATATTTACAAAGGTACACTCACCAGAGGTGCCTTCTCCGCCTTCAAGGTCCAGGAGCCCAGGTTGGGAGGGTACTGTCTCCAGGGTGATAAACAATTCCGAGCTGTCGGAGAGAACGGTTTCTCCGCTTGCCTGGTATGCGCTATCATCTTCCTCATCCCCCAGATCCTCATCCCTGTTGCGAGAGACTCCCTTGCAGGAGTCCACGTACAGGTGTGGGGTAGTTGTAGGAGCACCCCCTGGAATTGCATGCAGCTCATCATAGAAGCGGCATGTCTGGGGCTCTGACCCCGAGCGGGCGTTTGCCTCTTGGGATTCTTGGTAGGCTTCCCTGAGCTCCTTAAGTTTCATGCAGCACCGCTGCAGGTCCCTGTGATAGCCTCTGTCCTTCATGCCCTTGGAGATTTTTTCAAATATTTTGGCATTTCGTCTTTTAGAACAGAGTTCTGATAGCACGGATTCATCTCCCCATACAGCGATCAGATCCAGTACCTCCCGTTCGGTCCATGCTAGTGCTCTTTTGCGATTCTGGGACTCCATGGTCATCTCTGCTGATGAGCTGTGCATGGTCATGCCATGATGGCCAAACAAGAAATGAAATTCTAAAGTTTGCGGGGCTTTTCCTGTGTACCTGGCTAGTGCATCCAAGTTGAGAGTGCTGTCCAGAGCGGTCACAACAGAGCACTGTAGGATTGCTCCCGGAGGCCAGTACTGTCAAATTGCATCTACACTAACCCAAATTCGACCCGGTGATGTCAATTTTAGCACTAATCCCTTTGTCGGGGAGGCATACAGAAATCGATTTTAAGAGCCCAATAAGTCGACAAAAATGGCTTCGTTGTGTGGTCGGGTGCAGCGTTAAATCGATCTAACACTGCTAAATTCGACCTAAACTCGTAGTGTAGACCAGGGTTAACACTTTCCTATACTCCCAGGAGGCACACCAAATTTTAAAGAAATCTAACTAAGCATGTCCATTTTAGAGAACTTAGAGGTCAACCTATAATCAGATGCAATACTGCAACCTTAACTATAGTGGTGCTCCCACAATGAGACAATGGTCTCATTGTTTCCCTGTGCTATCCTTTGTCTGTCTGTATCTGGTTGCTGTCTCCTGTCTTATACTTAAATTGTAAGCTCTTTGGGACAGGAACTGTCTTTTTGTTATATAACCGTACAGTGCCTAGTACAAAGGGCCCTCCATGCTCCTCAGTGCTACCACAATACAAGTAATACAGATTCTGGAAAGATTTGGACCATTATATGTGTAAGATTAGTCTCAAGCTACATTGTTTCTTAGGAAAGCAGAACTTTCAGTAAGTTGTGCACCTCTGAGCACAGATGGACAAGTTAAGAATCCTAGAAGCTAAAACTTAGAAAGGTAATGTACTAAGTACCAGCATTCTCTATAGTGTGCAAAAATCTATTTGTCATAAGTTACTCCATTTTGAAGTGTCCAACCACAGACATACTAACATTTTCAGTTTGCAGAAAGTTCTGATCCCCCTCCCCATGAAAATCATACCTCATTTCTGGTGTCTAGTAATTTTTAAGTACCTCAGTTAAAAGATGCCAAATTTGAGATATCTTGAAGACGGTCTGATTTTCAGAGGGAGTATGGGCAACACTTTTTCAAAATTATAAATTTAAAGGTTTCTGAAATTGGGCAATTCAAAATCAAACATCTTAAAAATCACTAGTCACTTTGAAAATATCTTAGCCAGGTGTTTTGAGGGTTTTTTTAATGTAAAAAAAAAAGTAGGGCTGTCGATTAATTGCAGTTAACTCACACAATTAATTCAAAAAAATTAACTGTGATTAAAAAAATTAATCACGATTAATCACAATGTTAAACAATAGAATACTAATTGAAATTTATTAAATATTTTTGGATGTTTTTCTACATTTTCAAATATATTGATTTCTATTACAACTCAGAATACAAAGTGTACAGTGCTCACTTTAAATTATTTTATTACAAATATTTGCACTGTAAAAATGATAAAGGAAATAGTATTTTTCAATTCACCTCACACAAGTACTGTAGTGCAATCTCTTTTTCGTGAAAGTGTAACTTACAAATGTAGATTTTTTTTGTTACAAAACTGCACTCAAAAACGAAACAATGTAAAATTTTAGAGCCTACAAGTCCACTCAGTCCTACTTCTTGTTCAGCCAATTGCTAAGACAAACAAGTTTGTTTACATTGACGGGAGATACTGCTGGAGAAAATTTGCAGAAGATAATGCTGCCCACATTTTATTTACAATGTCACCTGAAAGTGAGAACAGGCATTCACATGTCACTTTTGTAGTCGGCATTGCAAGATATTTACGTGCCAGATATTCTAAACATTCATATGCCCATTCATGCTTTGGCCACCATTCCAGAGGACATGCTTCCATGCTGATGATGCTCGTTAAAAAAAGAATGTGTTAATTAAATTTGTGACTGAACTCCTTAGGGGAGAATTGTATGTCTCTTGTTCTGTTTTACCTGCATTCTGCCATATATTTCATGTTATAGCAGTCTTGGATGATGACCCAGCACATCTTCGTTTTAAGAACACTTTCACAGCAGATCTGACAAAACGCAAAGACGGTACCAATGTAATTTTTCTACAGAGAGCTATAGCACTCGACCCAAGATTTAAGAACCTGACGTGCCTTCCAAAATCTGAGAGGGAAGAGGCATGGAGAATGCTTTCAGACATCTTAAAAGAGCAACATTCCAATGCGGAAACTACAGAACCCACACCACCAAAAAAGAAAATCAACCTTCTGCTGGTGGCATCTGACTCGGGTGATGAAAATGAACATGTGTTGGTCCGCTCTACTTTGGATCATTATCGGGCAGAACTCATCATCTGCATGGACATGTCCTCCGGAATGGTGGTTGAAGCATGAAGAGACATATGAACCTTTAGCGCATCTTGCAATGCCGGCTACACCAATGCCACGTGAACACCTGTTCTCACTTTCAGGTGACACTGTAAACAAGACATGGGCAGCATTATCTCCTGCAAATTGTAACCAAACTTGTTTGTCTGAGCATTTTCCCAAAATATCAAGCTCAAGGCTTAATGCGGAGTTCATTCTGCACTGCAATACCAAATTAGGTTAATACCATGTCAAGGGACTACTGTATTATAAACAGACTTCTCTAATATAGCAGTCTAAAAATGTACATGGGACTTAGAAGGTAAAAGCTATACTTTTACTGAACTAAGAGGATACTTCAGATGCCTTTATTCCATTCTGCCTAGCTGCAGATTCCACAAGACAAATGACAGCAATTAATTGATTTATACAACTTCACAACCAAATATGCTATGAATTTTATCCTCTTAAATTAAAGCTCATATTCTGGACAGTCCAATAAAGTTAATTGCATTGAATTTATTCAGTTTTCCATGTCCACTGATCTATATTTCCTCTGTACATGATATATTACATTTTTGTAGCTTCTCTGAACAGATGTTTTTAAGAGGCATTTCAGAACTCAATATGACACAATGTTACAAATTTTTCCAGTTATATCTGACAGTTGCCTGTTAGGTATGATATTATAATGGTTCAAGCTTTTTCATACGGTGAACCATATCTGAAAACAGAGATCCTCTTGTTAACCACCACCACCCTCCCAACTCCATGACTTTCCTGTGGCACCTGCTCTAGTGCTTCGTTTCACAAAAAGAATAAATGAACGAACAAAGTAGCAATATAGATAAACTTGATGCAATGCAATGCATATGGTTATGTCTTGCATCTTCTACTTGTTAAATTCCTTCTCCCTGCAACTTGTAGAGATTTACATTAGTATCAAATCTGCCTAAATATGATTTGTGATCGCAGCAGCTCTGCAGACCACCAGTAGTCTAGAGATAACATTTTAGAACCATTAATATAGCATAAATCCACTATCTCAGAAAATGTATTCCTTAAAATCTGCAATTCAGAATCTCCATTCTGAAGGTTCAATTCTATATCACAGGTAGAAAGAATGCAATGACAGTAGATATTAGCATGTGCAAAGTGCTACAAAATTGGGATGACCACTTACTAATAGGAGAGATCACCACAAGAGTAATAGTAATAAAATGAAAAATACTTGGCATTTATAGAGTGCTTTTTACCCATCGATTTCCATAAGATTTACAAGGGAGGATGAGTTTTGTGTACCTATTTTACAGATAAAAATACAAAGGTAATGAGAAGCAAAGTGACTTTGCCCAATGCACAATGGTCAGTAGCCAAGGTGGAAATATGATAGAGATCGGGGTGAGAGTCTTTGTTGCAACTCTGAGACGCGCAGCAAAGAACTGACAGCCTAGGAGAGGGGGAAGGGAGTATGTGATGCTTGTATAGCTTTTTCACCTTTATGCTCTCCCAACCTGGGGCTGCTCCAGGAGTTGGAGAGGCCACCAATTTAACTTAGACAGCCCTATGGGCCTATATAAATTACAACAACCTTCTTGGGTTTGGCCTGTGGGCTGCAGTGGTAGTTAGAATCTTAGCAGGGCTGCATGTGCGGCCCCAGCCCCCAACATATTCCTCCCACTGCACTACCTTGTCCCACCCTACACCCAGCCTTCAGGGGGGTCCTCCACAGCAGCAATAAGACTACCTGTCTTATTGCTGTCTTCCACAGTGTCTTTAGGGGGGGAATCCTCCCACAAATGGAACTGAGGCTTTTACAGACCTGCAACATTGTTCCCGCCCTTTTACCAGGTAGAAAGGGGCCTGTGCATGGGTAAGGATCTCATCCTAGGTCTCCTAAATCTCAGTCTGGTGCTCTAATATAATATTTGTTTTTATGTTTATACTTATAAAAGTATTCCCAAACAAGGAAACTTTTTATTGCCACCACATATTCTGTTTAGTTTTTTCTGGTCTTCCAAGTACACTGGACTCCAGCTGTACAACATATTAACAGAAAATATAAAGGTTGACTTCAACCTTGGCCAAGTGCAAGATGCACCTCTTTAATGAGGCCTTCCCTTAGTAGTGGCATTTTCCCAGAACCAATCCACAATATGAGAGACTAGAGGGGAGGAGGTAGAAAGTACGAAGGAAGGAAAGAAAGAAGCAAAACAAAAAATAAAACACCTAAACATCCACAATCGCAAATAAGGGAGGTTGACCACACTATGCAATAATTAATTGTTGTTCATTACTTAAATACCAGGGCAATAGGTGTTTTAGTTACTACGGAACCACTGTAATCAATGGAATGGGCAGATCTTAATACCATCTTCCACGGCAACATAAACAAGTTTATACAATGGTTTGAAATGTATACCATGACCATGTGTTGTGGAAATATAGTAAGGTTAAAGGATTTCATGATACAGACACTGCATAGTGTCCTCAAAGCAATCATAATATATACACACTGTAGGCTGTGGAACAAATTGATAAATTAAACAGTAATAAGTCACCAGGACCAGATGGTATTCAACCAAGAGTTCTGAAGGAACTCAAATATAATAAAATTACAGAGATACTAATTGTGGTATACCACTTAAATCAGCCTTCATACCAGATGACTGGAGGATAGCTAGCATAATGCCAATTTTTTAAAAAAGCTCCAGAGGCAACCCTGGCAATTACAGGCTGGTAAGCCTAACTTCCGTACCAGACAAATTGTTTGAAACTATAGTACAAAACAGAATTCTCAGACACAAAGAGGAACACGTTTTGTTGGGGAAGAGTCGACAGGGCTTTTGTAAAGGGAAATCATGACTTACCAATCTATTAGAATTCTTTGAAGGTGCCAGCAAATATGTGGACAAGGGTGATCCAGTGGATATAGTGTACCTGGACCTTCAGAAAGTCTTTGACAAGGTCCCACACTAAAGGCTCTTATGCAAAGTACACAGTCATGGGATAAGAGGGAAGGTCCTCTCATGGATCAGTAACTGGTTAAAAGACAGGAAACAAAGGGTGGGAATAAATAGCCAGTTTTCACTGTGGAGAGAAGTAAACAGCAAGATCCCCCAGAGTTCTGTACTGGGATCAGTGCTGTTCAACATATTCATCAATGATCTCAAAAAAGGGGTAAACAGGGAGGTGGCAAAGTTTGCAGGTGATAAAAAAATTGCTCAAGACAGTTAAGTTCAAAGCAGACTCCAAAGAGTTACAAAGGGATCTCACAGACTGGGTGACTGGACAACAAAATCGCAGATGAGATTAAATATTGATAAATGCAAAGTAATGCACACTGGAAAACATAATCCCACTATATATACAAAATGATGGGGTCTCAATTAGCTGTTATGACTCACGAAGTCATTGTGGATAATTCTCTGACAACATGCACTCAATGTGCAGAAGCAGGAAAAAAGCTAATAGAATGTTAGGAACCCTTAAGAAAGGCATAGATAATAAGACAGAAAATATAATACCGTCACAGTATAAAGCCAGGATACACCCACACCTTGAATACTGTGTGTAGTTCTGGTCACCCCATCTCAAGAAAGATACATTAGAATTGGAAAAGGTACAGAGAAGGACAACAAAATACTGTAATTAGGGGTATGGAACAGATTCCATATGAGGAGAGATTAAAAAGATTGGACTGTTCAACTTGGAAAAGAGATGACTAAGGGGGCAATGATAGAGGTCTATAAAATCATGAACAGTGTGGAGAAAGTGAATAAGGAAGAGTTATTTATCCCTTCACATTACACAAGAATCAGGGGTCATTCCATGAAATTCATAGGCAGCAGGTTTAAAACAAACATATGGAAGTTTTTCACACAATGCACTAGAAATCTGCAGAACTCATTGCCAGGGATGTGAAGGCCAAAAGAGTAACTGGGTTCAAAAGAAAATTAGGTAAGTTCACAGAGGACAGATCCATCAATGGCTACTAGCTCAGACGGTCAGGGATGCAACATCATGCTACTGGTGTCCCTAAGCCTCCAACTGCCAGATGCTGGGACTGGACAATAGGGGATGGATCACTCAATAATTGTTCTGTTCATTCCCTCTGAAGCATCTGGCATTGGTCACTGTTAGAAAACAGAACACTGGACTATCTGGACCATTGGTTTGATTTTTATGTTCGTATGTGCTACGTGGAGATAGCTTATTTATATTTAATATATCAATTTGGTAAATAGAGATCACTAATACATTCAAAATAACTCTCTCCTCTCAGTTTGATTATTACAACTATTTTTTTCTTGTGGCCTCCTGAAGTCCCAGCTTTCCAGATTGCAGTATTTTCAAAATACTGATGATGACTAGCTTCTCCGCACCTAAAAAGAAGTGCAATCACCTCACCCTCATACTAAAATTACTCATTTGGGTCTCCATTTATTTTGAGAGACAGTTCAAACCTCCTCTTTTTGTTAACTACTGTTTATGGACATCCTTCAGCCATTCAGACCTTCATCCTTTATGCTGATCTCATATTCTGTAACCCAATGGAGTTCACTGGAGTCACTCCTAATTTCCACGACTGTACCTTAGGGCTTGTCTACACGAGAAAGTTGTGCCGGTTTAACTCAAATCTATTTAAAAATCAGGTTGGTTAAATGAGCGGAAAGCCCTGTGCAGACACAGTCATTTCAGTTTAAGAGCAGCTTATACTCATTTAGCTTAAGTGAGTAAGGATTTTACTTAAGCTAAATGGATATAGGACACTCTTACACCTAAATAAGGCACGCTCAACATAGCTACGGTGCTCAGGGGTATGAAAAATCTAACCTAACTCCCCAGTGTAGAAGTAGCTAGATGGACAAAAGAATGTTTCTGTTGACCTAGCTACCATCGCTAGATGAAGTGGTGATCCCACAGTGACAGAAAACCTCCTTCTATCACTGTAGGCTGCATCTACACTACAGGGTTATGCCGGAACAGTTACACTATACCACTGTAGACCTGGCCTCAGTAGGTCTATACAGAGATTTGCTCTTGTTTAACTGGTCTGGTTTAAAAAACGTACCTTTACTTAAACTACTGCAAATTTGTCTGTAAACAGTCTTTGACGCGAATTAGATCTCTTGTCTACCACTGACCCCTTAGTCTCTTCTTACCATCTCGCCACCATTTGTACAAGGGCCTTCTTTCCAGAACCTAATAGTGGAACAGTCTTTCTGCAACTCTTCCCCTCATCATTGCCCATCTATTTTCTAATCTCAACCAAAAAAAATTTTTGCTTTGACCCCTCTCTCTCTCTCCTTTTGTATTTCATTTTGATTAAATTATTTAGCTTGTAAAATCTTCAGGGCAGGCACCATGTCTTCCTTTGTGTACAGTGCTGTACACATTTCAACTTTATGAAGTAATTTACAATAGTTTGCATATTATATTATACTCAAACAAAACTCACTTTTATTTAAAAGGTTTTTAATTGTATGCCATGTGTCAGATTTGACAAATACAAAATCTAGACTCAGACTCAGCTTCAGAATCATCCAATCTATAGTAGGCTATATATTTATTTCAACATTTCATTAATTAAATGATAACACGGACACTGAGTCTGGTTAGGAAAAAAGAATGCATTCTTCTGATGGCTAGAAATGAGCTGAATCAGTTTACTTCTCTACCGCACTAAAATATGCCATTTTCTACTTGTTTGTGAGGATAAATAGGTCAATAAGGTATTTCATGCACAATACTAAAGATGTCCCACGCCACTACCATAAGACAGTGGGAAGAGTAATCAGTGAAGTATTATACTGTTTTTAGATGTATTTAAATTTTTACCTGCCCAGACAGCCTGCAAGAGTGGATTACTTTAATAAATAATCACTACCACTGGGGATAGGAGTGACAAGACAGAGAGTTACAGCAAAATTCTTCCTTCAGATGCATGGATTGGGCTCCCAGGCCTTGTCTACACTTAGCTTTAAATATCTATATTTTAAATCTCCCATTGTTTCATTACCACTGGTAAAGCTCCATTGATGATAGTGCTAACAATTGTACCATCCTGTTGTCTAGCTCTTCAGCACCGGGAATACATTAGTGCAGCTGCACCCATGGGGGATTTGAAAGTAAAGTGCAGACAGAGTGACTAGGATTTTGGCCTGCACTGCAGCCCCTGTACACCAGCTTTGGAAGGATTTCCCAGTGGTGCAGAGCAGGTATAATGGGCTTATGTCACCTCTCCTTGTAGTCCCGGCATTGGAGTGCGCCAGAGGCATGACTGGAAAGGCACAGACATGGGAAAGATGGAAACATGGCCAAATTGCACAAGCTATTCAGGGCTGCTGGACAGCTCCTAGGGAGGCTCTGCAGCTAGCTACAAGTTAGTACTGTCCCTAGGGTTGCCCTAATTTACACTAGGGACCACTCTGGTCCCCAGCTTCCTCCTGAATCTGGGAGGTGCCAAGATACCATAAAGTCACTTTCCCTCAGGCTACGCCAAGCAAAATTTAGCTGCAGCCCCAATTCAGGACTGGAGTTGGTAGTCACTGAGAACTCTGCATATATGTGATGGTAGAATTTGGTTCTTAAATCAATATTCATGCCAGCCGCAACTTCTGTACTTGAAGATGAAAAACATTACTTTCTAACCCATTTCACATGCTCATAATTTTCCAAATAAATAATTACCTTTTGTGTTTAAATATTTTTGAGTTTGGTCTGACTACTGATTAATTTTGGGGAAAAGATGGGCACACTCTCCAGCCATTTTATAAACAAAAAATAATTACAAGAGCATAGTTTGCTCCCACTGTAAGAAAACATGACCCTCTTTCCACTCATTCACCCAGTCATAACTCAAAACCAGCTGATTGTCCAGGTTTCACATATGGTATGCAAAAAGGATTTTCATGAACAGAACAAGTATTGCCAATTTTTTTAAACTGTGGTTAAAACACTGGAGGAGGGTTCTGGGGGGTTAATTCCCAGTTCTGCCACAGGCTCCTTATGTGTCCTTGAGCATAAAATAATATATGTGAAGTGTTCAAATGCTATGGAAATAAGCACTGGATAAAAAATTAAACAGGCAAAGTTATAAGGAAGAATGTGCAGTGGAAAATTCCTTAAATTGCTACCTGCACACTTGGATAATATACAGTCCATATGTGTTCACAGATGTACAGCATTTTGGTTACAATTTCTCAACTCCGCTCCTGAAATTGGAGATTGCAAATTCGAGAGAGAGAAAGAGATTAATATCTTCAGAGCAGGGAGCTGTAGAGATTACAAATGGAGCAAGCCACTTAGTACCAAACCGAAAAGCCTACTGGGCCTCAGTATTTCCACTACTCCATTAGTGCAAAGGATTTACAAGTCCCAGGTCAGCTAAGCCTGCCGAATATATAAACCAAACCAGTGCCGGGGTTTTCTGCCTCTTTTAGCTTTTCTTTAAAGGAAAAAAAACGCACACAACCAAATCTAGAGAGCGAGGAGACACAGAGACGCACGATGAAGGGAGCAAGGCAATATATATATATAATATATATATATGGCAAAGTTCATGTTGCAGAGGAAACTTTCCTTTCTTAACCCTGTAGCTTACGCTTGCAGCCTGGATATTGCATTAACCTGAGCTACAGCCTCGCGATGGCTGGTACTTAGCACACACCCCCAGCCCTTTAAGGGGCCCCAGCCTCCTGGAGCAAAGACACTAGCTCTGCATCGCTGTCGTTAAGCAGCGCGGTGACTGGAGCCCAAAGCCGGGGGGAGGGCAGAGCGCGGGACTAGACATGCCCAGCTCCCCACCTCCCGCCTTGGGGGCGCTAGGGCCACTCACCCTTTAGGCCTGGAGAAGGAAGCATCCCGGGGGTGTCTGCACTGCCGCCGCCCTTATCCCCGCAAGCAGGCGATGACAGCTTGGGGGCGATGCCCCCCGCCCGCCCCTCGCGGCGCTCAGACACCTACCCACACCATCCCAGAGCCCGGCGGCAGGGGAGTGGCGAGGGACGGGAGCGGCCCGTCCTCTCCCGCTGCGTCTCAGCGCCCGACAAGAAAACGCGACTCCGGCCCCTGAAATGGCTGAACAAAGGGAACCTGGCTTCGCCGCCACCGCATGTCCCATTGGTCGGGGGGCGGGATTGGGGCGGGGCCTGGCACGCAGGGGCTCCACAGCCCTGTAACCCAGGCAACGGTGGCTCCAGCTGGGACACGTGGCCTGGTGTGTGATGGAGACAACAGTGAAATGGCTGTCCCGCCCCAACCCCATTCCCCTAGCCCAGCCTCTGCCCCCTTCCCCCGGGGTCACACACACACCCAGCCCACTCCCTTCTCTCCCAATCACTGCCCCTGCACAATATCAGGCACACTACCACTCCCCTCTCTCCCAGCCAGGGCCCCTGCAGTCACACACATACAGCCCACTCCCTTTGCTCCCACCCACTGCCCCCTACACAGTCTCTCTCTCTCTCACACACACACACACACAGCCTACCCCCAGACATGCCAGACCCACAAAAAAAACGCAGAAATTCAGCTTGTTTTTGGCTTATTGGCTTGTGAGTTGCTTGTTGGCTAGTTTTTGGCTTGGAGCTTGTTGCAGCTTGTTGCTTTTTTTTTTTTTTTTTTAATCCATCAGCTCCCAGCAAGCAGAGGCAACGGGGTGGGGGGGAGTCAGGCGTGCAGAGTAGGCACACCACAGCCCCAGACTGCAGGCCGGGGGATCTAGTCACAAAGAGTGTTAGGGTTCTTAGGGATTGGCTTGTTTTGAAATGGGATTAGCTTGATTTTTTGGTTTATTGTGAAAGTCAGGGTGCTTATTTACCCCATGAGAGTTGGCAACTTTGCCCATTCCCCTCTCTCCCAGCCATTCCCCCCTACAGTCACACATACACAGCCACCTTCACTCTCTCCCAGCCACTGCCTCCTGCACCATCACACATACACACTGCCAACTGCACAGTCACACAGAGCTCACTCTCCTCACTCCCAGCCACGGCCCCGCATGCACACACGCACACACACACACACACACACACAGAGCCCACTCCCCTATCGGCCAGTGCGTATCCCCCTCAGAGAGTCACAGTATTGCCAACCCCAAGTGTTCAAAAATCATGAATCAGGCCTCCAGAATCCTGAAATTTAAAAACCAAAAATAGTTTGGTGTACTTTTTATTTGCCTTCTGGTTTCTGAATCTTTAGGAGACACTTGGCTCATGTTTTCTACATGACCATGAAAGCTAGATGCTTTTTAAAGCTGAGATTCTCACATAGTCACTTGCCTCCAAGAGTCGGGGCTTTAAGATTGGGTCTTGATAAAATCAGGAGAATTGGCAATACTGCGTCCCTACACAAAGTCCCCTCTCCTAGACAATATCACCCCACGCCCCTGGAGTCCCACATACAAACAGTCCTCCTCTCTCAGCCACTGTCCCCATCAGAAGCGCTCTCTCTCACACACACACACTTTTCTCTTCTCTCCCAGCCACTGATCCCTTTAAAGGGTCTCCCACACAGAGCTTCCTTTTCTTCCAGACACTGTTCTAAGAAGTTTCAGAGGGGTAGCCGTGTTAGTCTGTATCAGCAAAAACAATGAGGAGTCCTTATGGCACCTTAGAGACTAATAAATTTATTTTATAGGTGATGGCTGGTGGCATTCTGTGACTTTCTTTGTTGGGCCTTTCCTACTACAGACAGCCCCCCAACCTGAAGCAAATCATAGAATTTCAGAGTTGGAAGGGACCTCAGGAGGTCATCTAGTCAATACCCAATTTTTGCCCCAGATCCCTAAATGGCCCCCTCAAGGATTGAACTGACAACCCTGGGTTTAACAGGCCACTGAGCTATCAAACCACTGAGCTATCCCTCCCCCGAATACTCACCAGCAACCACACACCAAACAACAGAAACACTAACCCAGGAACCAATCCCTGCAACAAACTGCATTGCCAGCTCTGTCTGCATGTCTTTTCAAAGGACACCATCATAGGACCTAACCACACCAGCCACACCATCAGGGCTCATTCGCCTGCACATCTACCAATGTGATATATGCCATCATGTGCCAGCATGATGCCAGCTCTGCCATGTACATTGGCCAAACCGGACAGTCTCTAGGCAAAAGAATAAATG
Source organism: Caretta caretta (assembly GCF_965140235.1). Classification (NCBI taxonomy): domain Eukaryota; kingdom Metazoa; phylum Chordata; order Testudines; family Cheloniidae; genus Caretta; species Caretta caretta. Next base: position 50,530,384 of record NC_134210.1, read on the forward strand.
GACACAAATCAGACATCAAGAATTGTAACATTCAAAAACCAGTAGGAGAGCACTTCAATCACCCTGGACACTCAATAACAGACTTAAAAGTGGCCATTCTTCAACAAAAAACTTCAAAAACAGACTTAAATGAGAAACTGCAGAACTGGAATTAATTTCCAAACTTTACACCATCAAATTAGGCCTGAATCAGTGGCTGGGTCACTACAAAAAATAAAATAATTTTCCCTCTGTTGATATTCACCCCTTCTTGTCAACTGTTAGGAATGGGCTACATCCACCCTAACTGAATTGGTCTCATTAGCACTGACCCCCCACTTGGTAAGGCAACTCCCATCTTTTCATGTGCTGTATATTTATACCTACCTACTTTTTTTCATTCCATGCATCTGATTAAGTGGGTTATAGCCCACGAAAGCTTATGCGCAAAGGACTTCTCATTGTTTTTGTTCTAAGAGGGTCCCACAACCCTGGATTGTTGCCAGCTCTTGAGATTTTTAACATGATTCCTGTAATATGTGGTCTGTTTTTTAAGGACCCAGCTTCGTGTGATTACATGAGATTCTCATTTCTTTTTAAAATGTAACTTTCTGCCCTCATGTTGCAGAGAAAAAATTGAAAATATGACCCAAGTGAACCTTAAAGGCTCAAAACCCAGATGGTTAATATATGTTTTTACAATTCTTAGATTTTTAAGCCAGTTTCATGATTTTTTAACACTTTGTTGGCAATACTGCAACAGCTCCATCCCCAAGCCTCTATCCCTTGAGAAAGGGGTCAGCACTCATGCGCACAGCTCCCCCACACCCAGTCACTGCACTCTGACAGAGGACACTGCACATACAACCCTATTCCCCCCTGCCCAATAAAGGCTGCCACATGCCATCACAGCCCCCTCATTTTCTCAGGCATTGCTCAATTCTAAGACATAGTTTCACACAGTTATACTAAAATCCTCCTCTCCTCAATACACATGATAAAATCTCCCTGCAGCAGTTTTACACGTTTTAAATTATTAGTAGTTTACGCTAAGAAATAAACAAAGAAAACATCCTAATCAAAAAGAGATTAAAACAATGGTGTAATAAAAATACATGTTCCATATATGCTGAAAAACCTATTTATTATATACACAGGTGGTGTATTTTACATACTCTGTTCTGTTCCTTTTTGGTTTTCCCCCTCTTAATGTTTAATGTAAAAAAAGTCAGACAGGTCTTAACCACCAAAATTGCACTAGTTGCTTAATAAAATAAGGGGACAATTGCAGATTTCCACACTTCTGATCTTGCTTCCCCACCAAAGAAAAAAAGTCCCCCTGAAATTTCACATTCCATGTGTCATTCAAAAATAGAATATTTCCTGTGAAGTCTGGAAAAAATAAGAAAAGGAGTTTTATTGTTATGGGGGATAAATCTTGGTACCTTCAGCAGCTGCTTTGAGCCTATCTAGGGGCACGAATATCAGTTAAGCCAACTGCTCAAGGACTCTTGCTGGCATATGAAACTCTTCAGGGGTATGTGAACAGTGACTGGGGAAAAGGCATGGCCAGAGTGCCCTTGTACTCAGCAATCACCTGCTGCCAGAATAGCCCTTTGCAGGCTGTCTTTTAGATTATCAATCAAATCAAATTATAGCAATTTTGGGGTCAGATTGAGGACAAACTGGAGAGAGTCCAGCAGAGGACAACAAAAATGGTCAGGGGGCTGGGGCACATGATTTACGAAGAGAGGCTGAGAGAACTGGGCTTGTTTAGTCCGCAGAAGAGACCCTGAAGGGGGGTTCCAAAAAGGTTGGAGCTCTGCTGTTCTCAGTGGTGGCAGATGACAGAACAAGGAGCAATGGTCTCAAGTTGCAGTGGGAGAGGTCTAGATTAGATATTAGGAAAAACTATTTCACAAGGAGGGTGGTGAAGCACTGGAATGGGTTATATAGGGAGGTGGTTGAATCTCCATCCTTAGAGGTTTTTAAGGCCCGGCTTGACAAAGCCTTGGCTGGGATGATTTAGTTAGTGTTAGTCCTGCTTTGAGGAGGGGATTGGACTAGATGACCTCCTGAGGTCTCTTCCAACCCTAATCTTCTATGATTCTAATATATCTAATAGGCGTTAAATGTCCCATTCATATCAGTGAGGTGTTATCAATGGACATCTGAGTTACTTTAAATGTTAACATTGTTGACTACTTTACTGCTTAAAAGTATGGAAGAATGTAATATGATCCTCCTCTTTCTAACATATGTACAATATACTGCGAGTGACATTTCATTTCAGTGAGTGGATTTGGGAGTGTACCACCATTTACACACACAAAATCAAGAAGAAGCCAAGCCTAAGGAACCAAACAGAGCCTCTCAGCCCCATCAAGGGAGACCCAAGAACAAATCTGAGTAAATTTATTTATATATTGTTTATAAACCTATTAGAATAAAATTGATTTTTTTGGCTTATGTGAATAGTTAAATAGATAATATTTTTGGAACTTTTATGAATAATAAGGAGGTTGGAGGAACAATGCAATTAAAACCTGCAAACATCACACCACTACATGTCTAAAATATATAGGATTATCTGGGAAATGCGGGTCATGTGAATAGACTTCCTGGACCAATTTTTGCACAGATTTATGGCCTGAGCAAACTCACTGACCTCAATGAAATGCCATAGGCTGTAAATCAGTCCAAAATTTGGTCCTCTTTGTAAGGAAAAAATAACATCTTTAAAATTGTCTATCCCCAAATTATTTTCAGTCAAGTTCATGAACTTTCAAATTAGTGCCTGAAACTACTCTCTGTAGATAGAACTGAAAGCTGAACTTTTTACCTTTGGTCATCACGGATTAGAAACAACAGGTTTCTGCACCTCTGCTGCTCCCACACCCGCCAAAAAAACCCCATCAACAAAGAACAAAAAACACCAACAATAGTCTCTTCACCAACTCGGAAGCAAGACCATGTTTAATATTTCATTGGCGAGATCCATTGGTGAGTTATATCCTATTTTGTATTGTTTGGCAGGGCTAGGTACCCTTCCTCAAAGAAACCCAGCCCATTTTGAGTGAATGTGAAACTTTAAACGATTGCAGAGGTTTTCAAGATTATAGTGAAATGAAGACAATGTATAAAATATATACAAATTAAACATATAATTTTGCTCTAAAGATGAAGTTGTGCTCTCCAGTATTAAATAAGTGAATATTTAGTGAAAGAGACCATGAACTTTTGAACCTAGATTAGTGGTAGCTGCAGACATCAATGAACTGGTCACTTTTCTAGGTGCTATAATCTAGGAGGCATCATATATATCCTGGAAATTCTAGTTGAATACATTCAACTGGTTCCTATTGGTTCCAGTTGACCAGTTCTTTTGTGGAACAGAGCAATGAATTACTGCTTTATGAGGGTACTGCCCTTCCCACTAAACACAGGAGAAAGCAGAGACCTGCAGAAGCTGAAGCCATCTAATGAATTCCACCAAGGATCTCCAGTACTGCCACTACCATCACTCAGTTCTAGAAAACGTTTAAAACTATCCTTTGCAAGTATCAGAAGTGGAGACAAAGAGAGAGGTAGGGGAGGCCAGCCCAACAAATAGCGTTCTCTAACTAGAGCAAAGCACATTTACTAAATGCAAATTCCCCACTCCTGCATCACTCAAGTATCCCGAGAGGCTGTAGGGGTAATTAATTTAAATACCCAGCCAGTAAGTGGAAGCAATGCCCACAGATAACCAGGGTCCATTCATCCTAATATGGGTCACCGAGCCCTTGAAAAGGCAAGAATAAAGAATAAAGAATCTAACACTCTTGGGGATTGGGGGTGCTCCAGGAGGGTGCTACACTAATAAAAAACATACTACTGTGTTTTTGCTATATTATTGACCCAATTTCTTTTTAGCTCAGAGACATGGCAAAACATTCTTCACTTCAGGAAGTGAAACCCAAACTCTTTCAATATATAATCAGCTCAGTTAGATTTGTAATTTTTGGTCAAGATTGGATTTCAGTGTGACTGCTCAGACTGTGTGTATGAGGAAAAATATGATTACTGATCCATTAAGGAACAGTCCCGAAGTGCAGAGTCATTGCCATATAAAAATAGATAAATTGATTCCTTGTTTTTCTATGAGTCATATTTATAAATAATTTCTTAATACTATAAGCCGAAAAATGGCACGACAAAGGTAAATTGCACAAAGTACTAAAACTAATACAAAATACTTCAGTGTTATAGATGAAAGTTTTTTTCCTTACAAGTATAAAGTAAAACATATATAATTTACAATTACAACTTACAATAAACCATTACAACTTGCAATATATAAAGCCATTGCTACAGAAGACGTATGGTTAATATTAAATTATAATGTAATCACTAAACATTACAGGTGAAATCTTAACCCACTGAAGCCAATGACAAAACTCCCATTGACTTATATGGGACAAGATTTCACCCCAAGCATTTGCTTTCCCACATGTAGTCCAATGGATGATAAGGAATGTTGGTCAGGAAAGCCCTTTTACACAAAAGAGCTGAGGAATGGAATTTTCCTAATAAAGAGATGAAATATTTGTTGGTGCCACTGAGACTTTCCACTCAGGCATAATCTTGAGGTAAAATATTTAATAAAAAGCACTCTGCTTCAGTTGAAAAAGGGTTCGCCAAAGGGGACACTTAGTGCTTAAGGGTTTCCCCCCACCTCCAGAAGGTGCATATGATAGACCAAGCTTCCGCCTAAAAAGCTTCATAAATGTATTTTTTAAAAGCCACCAGTCATCTACTCTTCCTCCCAATGAAAACGGGTAGTATTCATAGCCAATTCAAAACTGGATTTCAAAGCAGAGCATGGTGAGCATTTTAGGCATACAGAACACTGATTAGCTTGAAAAAAAAAAGAGTAATTAATTAGACTTATCTTTATTTAGATATTGGATATTTATCAAATGACAGCCATCCCTGAAAAGTATTCCAGTACAGGCTGTAAACATTCTTTATAAGGATGCACGTTTAAAATGACCTTTGACAACATTTCTTAGCTAAAAAAACTGTAAGTAGAGATAGGCCTGAAATAAAACCATGGATCCAACTCTCCCAAATTTGGAGTAAGTTTGTATACGAGTTTGGGGATTCCACACTGAATGCTGTTAAATAGTGGCACAGCTCCTACTCTTGCATTTAGTCTGGACTCTCCCTGATGGTCCCAGAGGCATTGTGGCTGTGTTAGCTAAAAGCCCTTGGAGATTACTTTTGTTGGACAGCCCCGCCTTACTGTAGCTTGAAAACCATAACAGAGTAGTAGTTCAGATCAGACATAACTTGGTCCCAATGTAGTTGTGAAGGGGATGTGGATGGCACAGTCTTTCCCATCCCCTTTGCATGTGCCTGTGCTTGGGGCACTAGATAGTCTACCACCTCCCAGCATCAACCCAGGGCACAAGTGACCCCAAAGCTGGAAGAGGGGAGGACATGGGACCGTGGTACTGTTCCACCCTCGTGCACTAGCCTTTACACCTAGCTTAGTTCTTCAAGGATAGCGGATTCCACTGTCAATGGTGTGCCATGTACACTTCCCCCTGCAGATTAGGGAACTGAGGCAAGGATTGTGCCTCTTGAGGAATGCAGCTAGTGTGACAGGTCTCGGGGTAGCCAGCACCATGATTCACCTTGTTAACTCACTCCGCCACCCCATGAGAGACTTGCTTGTGCTGAACTGGCTGACACCACCAGCCTGTTTAGCAACCCAACACTGGGCTATGCAAATCTTACTTTGTTGATAGTCTCAATTCTTTTGAAGCATTCCCCTGTTGTGTCCATCCCCTTCTCCCCTGAACACTAACAGAAATACCAAGTCTGCTGCCCCAAGGAAACCGTGTATACACCAGCTTGTATGATTTAACTTGAGGATCATACCCTTGTTTAGTACCACACAGTGAGATTATATCTCTGCAGTGAAAACAATACGTTTACCACAAATTCCATTATCCTTACTCACTATCTCTTGAATATTGAAACAAAAGGGTTACATATAAAACAAAATCATAATAGACTAACCTCCTGTCTAATGTAGCCTTCTCTCACTTAGAGTCTTTTGCAACATCTTCCTCCAAGGTTGGCAGAGATCCCATTTTCATGAATGTAAATGCATTGTCCATTTACTTCCAAGGTGCAGGATAAAGAGTGTCTTTTTGCCATCTACTTATATCCCCAAAACTGATTGTCTGTGCTCAGAGTCAGAATAACCCCTGTGGCTTAGTTTCCTGTGTGCTGCTGCCCTGTTGACTTTGTATGTACCAACTGCATTAGCTTACAGTGCTTAATTTACATCCTGAGAGGGGAACAGGTGAATAAACATCTTTTGACTGACAGAAAACCTGTTAGTCAACTCTGCATTGATACAGAAACTTAAAAAAAAAATTAATTCATTATACATACTTAATTCCTTACAAAGTATCTGTACATGTACGTTTCACAACAATATTAAGGACCAGCATGACCCTGCTTTCATTTAAGACCTCATAGGACATTCTTTGGTGAACCAGAATGTACATACCAGAACCAGGATATTCTTGTAACCCCCTTTCCAGCTGGCATAGAGGGGTCTTTGGGTCACACTCAGCTACTTGTTTCTTTCAATCTTAACAAAGAATTTGTATCTTTACAAGCAAAAGGTCTACAAACAATCTATTTTTAAATGCAAGCTTCGGTGCTACTTTATGGGGCCATGTTAAAAGGATAGCTCTCAGAGTAACAGCCGTGTTAGTCTGTATTCGCAAAAAGAAAAGGAGTACTTGTGGCACCTTAGAGACTAACCAATTTATTTGAGCATGAGCTTTCGTGAGCTACAGCTCACTTCATCGGATGCATACCGTGGAAACTGCAGCAGACATTATATACACACAGAGATCATGAAACAATACCTCCTCCCACCCCACTGTCCTGCTGGTAATAGCTTATCTAAAGTGATCATCAAGTTGGGCCATTTCCAGCACAAATCCAGGTTTTCTCACCCTCCGCCCCCCCCCACACAAACTCACTCTCCTGCTGGTAATAGCCCATCCAAAGTGACAACTCTCTTCACAATGTGAATGTACAACATTCCACACAAAGATGGACTACAAGCCGTCAAGAACACTATCCCCGATAACGTCACGGCTAAACTGGTGGCTGAACTTTGTGACTTTGTCCTTACCCATAACTATTTTACATTTGGGGACAATGTATACCTTCAGATCAGCGGCACTGCTATGGGTACCCGCATGGCCCCACAGTATGCCAACATTTTTATGGCTGATTTAGAACAACGCTTCCTCAGCTCTCGTCCCCTAAAGCCCCTACTCTACTTGCGCTATATTGATGACATCTTCATCATCTGGACCCATGGAAAAGAAGCCCTTGAGGAATTCCACCATGATTTCAACAACTTCCATCCCACCATCAACCTCAGCCTGGTCCAGTCCACACAAGAGATCCACTTCCTGGACACTACAGTGCTAATAAACAATGGTCACATAAACACCACCCTATACCGGAAACCTACTGACCGCTATTCCTACCTACATGCCTCCAAGCTTTCACCCTGACCACACCACACGATCCATCGTCTACAGCCAAGCTCTGCGATACAACCGCATTTGCTCCAACCCCTCAGACAGAGACAAACACCTACAAGATCTCTGTCAAGCTTTCTTACAACTACAATACCCACCTGCGGAAGTGAAGAAACAGATTGCTAGAGCCAGAAGAGTTCCCAGAAGTCACCTACTACAGGACAGGCCTAACAAAGAAAATAACAGAACACCACTAGCCGTCACCTTCAGCCCCAACTAAAACCCCTCCAACGCATTATTAAGGATCTACAATCTATCCTGAAGGATGACCCAACACTCTCACAAATCTTAGGAGACAGGCCAGTCCTTGCCTACAGACAGCCCCGCAACCTGAAGCAAATACTCACCAACAACCACATACCACACAACAGAACCACTAACCCAGGAACTTTTCCTTGCAACAAAGCCCGTTGCCAACTGTGCCCACATATCTATTCAGGGGACACCATCACAGGGCCTAATAACATCAGCCACACTATCAGAGGCTCGTTCACCTGCACATCCACCAATGTGATATATGCCATCATGTGCCAGCAATGCCCCTCTGCCATGTACATTGGTCAAACTGGACAGTCTCTACGTAAAAGAATAAATGGACACAAATCAGATGTCAAGAATTATAACATTCATAAACCAGTCGGAGAACACTTCAATCTCTCTGGTCACGCAATCACAGACATGAAGGTCGCTATCTTAAAACAAAAAAACTTCAAATCCAGACTCCAGCGAGAAACTGCTGAATTGGAATTTATTTGCAACTTGGATACTATTAATTTAGGCTTAAATAGAGACTGGGAGTGGCTAAGTCATTATGCAAGGTAGCCTATTTCCCCTTGTTTTTTCCTACCCCCCCCCCCCCCAGACGTTCTGGTTAAACTTGGATTTAAACTTGGAGAGTGGTCAGTTTGGATGAGCTATTGCCAGCAGGAGAGTGAGTTTGTGTGTGTCCCCGGGAAAAGGGGGGGGGGGGTGAGAAAGCCTGGATTTGTGCTGGAAATGGCCCACCTTGATTACCATGCACATTGTAGGGAGAGTGGTCACTTTGGATAAGCTATTACCAGCAGGAGAGTGAGTTTGTGTGTGTGGTTTTTGGAGGGGGGTGAGAGAACCTGGATTTGTGCAGGAAATGGCCCACCTTGATGATCACTTTAGATAAGCTATTACCAGCAGGACAGTGGGGTGGGAGGAGGTATTGTTTCATGATCTCTGTGTGTATATAATGTCTGCTACAGTTTCCACGGTATGCATCCGATGAAGTGAGCTGTAGCTCACGAAAGCTCATGCTCAAATAAATTGGTTAGTCTCTAAGGTGCCACAAGTACTCCTTTTCTTTAAGGATAGCTCTGTTACTAAGGAGCTCACATAAGACCCCTCCAATGATATTTTGTAGTGTTAACTGGTAGAATTTAAAAAAAAAAAAAAAAAAAAGCAGAAAAACAGACACAGCAAGGTTTTTAAATTAGGGAATAGCTTTTATAAAGTCAAAATAAGGTGTCATAAGCAAGAAAAGATGCAATACAAAACTTCTAGAGAGGAAAGCCCTTCCTCTCTTCTCTGTCTTCCCAGCAGCCACTTTTATAGCTCTGTCTGAGCACTTGCACAAGGAGAAGGGAAACTGAGCTGAAGTTAAGCCCTTGTTCAGCAGTGCCTCTGCACTGTGTCACATGTGGTCTTTACATCTATTCTCTCTCATTATAAAGGCATTTCAAATTACTCTTGTTACTATATACTACTTATGCAGATCTTATGTCCCCCAATGGTATTGGTCCATTACTAGATGGAAATGGTAGAATTATCAATAATGTAGAAAAGGCAGACTATTCAAATAAATATTTCTGCTCTGTCAAAATCTGGGTAGTCTCATTTCACTAGTATCTCTAGAGAATGAATGTTAAGCAAAAGCTGCTAAAAAGTTAGACATTTTTAAAATCAGCAGGTCCCAATAACTTGCAGCCAAGAGTTTTATGGAGAGCTGGCTGGGGAGCTCACTGGACAGTTAATGTTAATTTTCCCATAAGTCTTGGAGCACTGGGGAAGGTACAGATGACTGGATGATAGCTAATGTTGTGCCAATTTTAAAAAGGGTAAACAGGATGACCCGGTTAATTATTGTACAGTCAGCTTGATATCAATCCTGGGCAAGAAAATGGAGCAGCTGATACAGGACTCAATTAATAAAGCATTCAAGGAGGGTAGTGTAATTTATGCCAATCAACTAACTAGATATCTTTTTCTGATGAGGTTACAAGTTTGGTTGATAACAATAATAATGTTGACTTGGTACCACACAAGATTTTGATTAAAAACTAGAATGATGTAAGATTAAAGTGTGCCAGGTTAAATGGGTTAAAAACTGGCAAACTGATAGGCCTCAAAATGTAATTTTAAAATGGGAAAGAGTCATCAAGCAGGTATGTTTCCAGTGCAGTCCTGCAGGACTGGTTCTTGGCCCTGTGCTACTTAACATTTTTTGTTAATGACATGGAAGAAAAAATAATCACTGATAAAGATTGCAGATGACAAAAATTGGGGGAGTGGTAAATAAAGAGGAGGACAGGTCACTGATTTTTTGCTTCATAAACTGGGCACAGCCAAACAATATGAATTTTAATTGACTAAATTTAAATATTTACATTTAAGAACAAAGAATGTAGGTTATACTTCCAGGACTAGGGACTTTATCCTGGAAAGAAGTGACTCTGAAAGATTTGGGGGTCATTGGCAGCTCATATTCAACTCATTATTCACAATGTGATGCTGTGGCCGAAAAACCTAATGCAATGCATAATCAGGGCAATCTCAAGTAGGAGTAGTGAGGTTATTTTAACCTCTGTTTGGCACTGGTGCGACCAGTGCTGAAATACAGTGTCCAGTTCTGGTAGCGTCTGCAGCTGTAGAGGGATGTTGATAAATTGGATAGAGTTCAGAGAAGAGCCACAAGGATGAGCTTCTTGAGTCTATCACCATAAGTAAGACTACATTTTAGTCATGGGTATTTTTAGTAAAAGTCATGGACAGGTAGTAAAGAAAAATTCATTGCCCATGACCTATCCAGGACTTGTACTATATATACCCCTGACTAAATCTTGGGTGCTCTGAGGAAGGGGGTGGCCCAGGGGTGCAATGGGTGCTCCGGGGTGGGGTGTGGCATGCAGTCCAGCACCCCTGCTTCCGGGAGGCATGGCAACCCGGCACCCCCGCTGCTGCTGGAGGGTGGTGCAGTGGCCCAAGACTGCTCTAGCAGCGGCTGGTGCAGCTGGCCCAGGGGCTGCCCGAGCTGCTCAGGCGGCCCCAGGGCCAGCCACACCGACCACTGTAGAAATCAGCAGGTCCCAGAAAGTCACGGAATCTGTCACTTCTGTGACAGACTTACAGCCTTAACCATAAGTCATGTTTTCTAATCAATCTATTTAGAAGGCTAAAGGATGATTTGGTTACAGTCTACAAGTATCTACATGGGGAACAAATAAAATAAATAAAGACAGAGAGAAAAAAGTATAATGTGATTCAATGTGTGGCACTTGAAGGTAAACAAATTCAGACTGGAAATAGGCATACATTTGACAGTAAGGGTAATTAAGTATTGGAACAATGTACCAAGTGTCATGGTGAATTCTCCATCATTGACCATTTTTAATCAAGATTGGATGTTTTTCTAAAAGACATGCTCGCTGAATTAATTTGGGGGAAGTTTCCTGGCCTGTGTTCTACAGGAAGTCAGACTAGATGATCAGAATGGTCCCTTCTGGACTTGAAATCTGAATTTTTTGATTCCCTGGCAATACCATAGACAGACTGGCACCCATCTCCTTCGCTGTATGAAGTACTTGTTTATTAGAAGGCATATCTTCCTTGTAAATCAATTCAGGGAGACTGGAGTTCTTTTTGCTTATCACTTGTAGATAACCATATTCACCACAGTGAATTAACAATTTTCTTACTAAGATATTATATATTTATTTAAGGGAATTTCTGAAGGCTAAGTACCATGAATTAAATTTATTTCCTTGTTATCTAATATGTTTGCCTTCCTACAGTTTCTCTGTAGATTTGGGGCAGTATTTCCTTTAATTTTATTTGGAAGAGGAAGGTTAATGTCATTTTTGTTGTTACTTATATAATCCTTAGGGACTAGCTCATGTTTGACATTATCCTATGTTTTATGGAACATTAGAAAATGCAATAAATGTTAAAGATAAAAAGTTATTAATCACAAAAATATTTTGAGCATGATAAGCTAAGATATTTTCATCTTAGAATCATAAAATCATAGAATATCAGGGTTGGAAGGGACCTCAGGAGGTCATCTAGTCCAACCCCCCGCTCAAAGCAGGACCAATCCCCAATTAAATCATCTTGTTTTGTTTATTCCTTCATAATGTTCAATTTTGAAATTGACTCCCAGCTATACTGTATGAGTGCTATAGCCAGCCACTCATGAATTACACTGCAGGGCAACACCAGCAAACTCCCAGTCCCAGACTGCCCCTAGAAATGTGCGCCTTGTACTGCCCAGCACCCTCCTGGACAATACAAGCTCATTTAAAGTCCATAATTTATTAATAGAAAATATGCACCAATCTTATCTCAAATGGAGTTTCCCAAATACTTCAATCCAAACTCACTGGTTTAGCTAAAACAGTAAAATTAGTTTATTAACTACAGAAAGATAGATTAAGTTATTACAAGTAATGAGGCATAAAAGTCAGAACTGGTTACAAGAAAGTAGAAGTAAATCACAACTAATGACTAACTTAACAAGTTAGAGGGAATTCAAAGCAAAGGTCTCTCTCACCACATAACTCATCAGTCTTACTGGCTGAACTCCTTTCAGTCACAATCTATCCCCCAGTCCAGTGCTGCGTCCTTTGTTCTTCAGGTGTTATCCATACTGTTGGTAGAGAGAAAGGGAGAGGTGATTTGGGGGGGGGACATAGGGGAGCGGGGAGTTTGCTCTCATCTTATAGTAATTTCTCTTGCACAAGAATCATCTCCAATTGACGTTCAGGTGACAGGAAGTCTGCATAGACAGGAACCTCAAGCAGCTTCTTTGTCAAAACTTAGATTCTTTGCCCACACCCTATCTCCTGCTGAGGCCACTTAATCAGATGATGGTCCATATGATCTCATTAACACCTAGCTGAGGCGTTGGCTAGCCTTTTGTCTCCGGGGAACTAGTTTGTGACTGCCCTCCAGAACATGTCCCAGTGATATCACACAGTGGAATCTTATAACTTTACATACAACGTTACCACATATTTTACCAAGACAATAATGATCAGCAAATCACGAGTTCGCAAACGATACATAACAAGTCATATTTTGAACAAGTTTTACCATAATCCACTAAAAGGGGTGAACAGAGGGGTACAGACTGTCAGTGTTATATGTAAGAAAAATTCTGAACAAATGGTGTATCATGAGCCCATAATCTCAGAAATTGCTTTATTTTCTTTGGGATTTTTGTCCTTTGTCTAATCAATGTTTTGTGTACATGGAAAGTCACATCCTGGAATTATTATTGCTGATAAAACAAACTTTTATCGAATAAACTGTTCCAATACAAAATAATCATTAGTATTCATATAATTTCCTTGTTGACAATTTGGGGAGAGAAAAATTAATGAATTATAAACATGGAAACTGACAGTCATCCTAAATTACCCATAATATGACTTCCTTTATCTATTTAATTTTAATTTGAAGTCACTGATCATTCCTAAATGATTTATTGATTTTAGTATCTTAAAAAATTAAAACCTACATTCTTACCAAGTTTCCAGATTTGTCACAGTTCAGCACAGCTAGTAGTATCACTGAACAAAACCCAGGAATAAATGATCATTGAGATTCACACTGTATTGTCAGTTTAATAGAAAATGCTCCCTACAATGTGAATGCTTTGGCATTGTAGTTGGGAAACCTGTACCATGGGGGTGAGCACAGAATAAGACCCTGAATGGAACAGAAGAAATTCTGGGCAAAATGCTGATGTGTACGTATTAGATTTTTAAGATCCCAATCCTGCACACTTATTCCCATTTGTAGGCCTCACAGATGCAAGTAGACCCATTGACTATCAATATCATGCCAGTAAGGACATTCCTATCAGACCCCAAGTTAGCAAAGGAAGTGAGGTGAACACTCTACATTCAGCAACTACTCTAATGATATACTGTGAAAGGAGAACAAGAAGAGCACTACTTGCCCTGGCATAAGATCCACCACGGTGTGTGATGTTGATACAAGGCGTAGGGTTACAGGACAAAGAAGGTGTATGTACTTAACCCAGAGGTGGGCAAACTTTTTGGCCCCAGGGCCACATTGGGGTGCAATACTGTATGGAGGGCCAGGTAGGGAAGGCTGTGCCTCCCAACAGCCTGGCCCCCGCCCCCTATTGGCCCCCTCCCACTTTCCACCCCCTGACTGTCCCCCTCAGAACCCCCGACCCATCCAACCCCCCCCCCGCTCCATGTCCCCTGACTGCCCCCTCCTGGGACCCCCCGCCCCAAGATCCCAACCCCTATCCAACCCCCCCTGCTCCCTGTCTCCTGACTGCCCCGCCCCCTATCCACACCCCCACCCCGTGACAGGCCTCCCGGGATTCTCACGCCCTATCCAACCCCCCCTGTTCCCCAGCCCCTGACTGCCCCAGAACCTCCGCCCCATCCAACTGCCCCCTGTTCCCTGTCCCCTGACTGCCTGCCGGGACCTCCCACCCCTAACCGCCCCCTGTTCCCTGCCCCCGACTGCCCCCCCGGGACCCTCTACCCAACCCCTGCACCGCCCTGCGTGCACGCCGCCCCCTTACCAGGCGCTCAGAGCAGCAGGAGCTCAAAGCCCTGCTGCCTGCGCGGCAGCGTGGCTGTGGGGGAGGGGAGACAGCGGGGGAGGGGCCAGGGGCTAGCCTCCCAGGCCAGGAGCTCAGGGGCCAGGCAGGATGGTCCCGCAGGCCGTAGTTTGCCCACCTCTGACCTAACCCCACCAACCATCTTGATACTCAACAGATATCAGACGACAAAATGGTGCGTAAGGTACAATAGTACTGAACTGGTACAATTTGTATTACCATTAAGAGAAACTGAAGGCCTCTGAACAGTGTTTCTTTCCCTGCATTTACTAACATGGGCACTTGTGCCTTCTCCTGGCCATATCAACAGGTCATATTCATAGACTCCCCTAGTAGCCGAACATTCCTTCTGCTGATTACCCTTCCCATCTGCACTTCCCATACACAAACCAGATCTTCTTTCACCCTCCATCTGAGGCCTACTTAATGCTACCATCACATTAGCCCCCAACCCTGATCTGGTCCTGCATCACCTGAACAACTGCAACTCTCCTAAGTGCAAAAACAGAAGCTGGATTTTCACAATCTCATTTTAAGTCCCTTAGAGTTCCATGTATGTAATGAGACAACTCCAAAATATCAGAGTTGGGAACCACCATAGGCATCTGAGAGGATAATTTAGTCCTCAGTTGAGTGATGGGCAAACTTCAATGGTTCACAGCCTGGATTAATTCTAAATATGTATAGGAACATCCAAAAGTTCCTCTGAATCATGAATTAACTGAATGTTCTGAGGATTCCACTCCTTCCCTTCCCCTTAAACTGCAAACCCTCCTTTCCAAGTCCCCACACAATCTCTTCCCCCAGCAAATTCCAGGCCCTCCCCCCATAGACACAACTACCTTTTTCAATAGGCTCCAGTACCTTTAACAGGTGTCAACACGTACTGAGGGAAGGCTCTGTACTGGCCTGCCTCTCTTCATAATCTAGTGTCTTCTTCGGGTGGCAATCACTGCTCCCCTCTACTGGATTTAGAGAGCCAGCTGTTAGGCAAGTTACTCCCAATCCTTTTAATAGCAATGGGGCTAGCCTGCTCCTTCCTCTACAGCCATCAGTAGGGTTGACCAATAAGTCTGCTCCCCAGCAATCTCCCTTTTGGTGGAAATTAATGTTTGGTCTTGTCTCTCTGGTGAAGAGACTCTATCAAGGCATTTGGAACTTCCATGTTTGGTCCTCGCTGGATACCAGAAGGGGTTGGGAGGGAAAACATTTACCCAAACAGACTCTAAAACAGGTTCAGTTAAAGTTGGATTCTAAAATGGGCAAAGGTGGGTTTATTTTTTTATGTGAATGATAATCTAAACTTTGATTTGGCAGTATTCTAAATAATAGTTTGCACTTCTATAGCTCCTTCTATCCAAGAAGCTCAGCCATTTACAAACTAATACATTTAGCCTCAGAATATACCTGTAGGGGTCTCACTTAACCTTTTCTTTGAGCACCCAGAGTTCTCACTGACATCAACTGAAGATATGGGTGCTCATCACCTCTGGAAGTCGCTCCCTGCTGCTTCAAGCCCAAATTAAGTGAAGAAATGTGAAAATCTAGGTGAAGGGTCAGATCTACAAAAATACTTAGGCTCCTAAATCCCTATTTTCAGTCCACAACTCACTCATCCTATCTGCCTTATAACTTTCAGCCTAGTTGTTAGAACACTTGCCTGGGACCTAGGAGACTCAGGGTCCAGTCCTTCTGCTCCAATGATTCATTATTTATCCAGAGTGGGACAGTTTCAACAGGAGAGATGGAGGGTGTCAGATGACTGGGACATAGGCAGTCATGCCTAATGGTCAGTACAGGAGTGAGTAGCCAGGAATCAGAGCCCAGGGTCACAGCTGTAATCAGGAGTCCAAGCCTTAGGGTCAGAGCCTAGTTACCTGAAGTGAAGCAAAGCTTGGGCTAAAGCTGGAGGAGGACAAGGGAAAGACAGAAAAGGACTGGAAACAAGTAGGCACTATCACAGCTGAACTACTGCTTCTGCTGAGATTAAGAGAAAGTGTGATTTCTCTTCCAACCAATCTGGCAGTGTAGCCAATCAGGCAGCCTACTATAGGCCAGCTGTGCTCATTGGATTGTCCAGAGACTGGGTCTGCTGCAGGAACCGATTCCTGACAAAAGGAGCCCCACATCAGAATAGCCTATAACTAAAGGTTATAGCACTCTCCTGCGTGGTAGGGGGTTTCCCCCACACTTTTCTGCCTGATGGGGAGAGAAGATTGAACAAGGAACTGAACTTGGATCTCCCACATCCCAGATAAGAGCTCTAACCACTAGGATAATCATCATAAATAGGGGTACCCCTTCCCCACCTTTATGTGGAGCAAGGCATATGCCTATCTCATTCCCACAAAAGAAATGCCTGACCTGCCTATGTTGTCTATTCTAGGTAGCAGGTGCCCATTTGTGGATCACTAAACAGAGCTAGGCATCTCTCTCTGAGAGGCACAGGGCTTAGCACACACCCTTCTCCTTGCCATGTCCCATTGGTTAGTTTAGGAGACTCTCAGCCCAGCTTGATGGCTTTTGTGGATCACATTCTTAGACTCCTCTTCCCCCTCCCCCATGAATTGTACAGGGATCCTAGGTGCCTTACTCAGCTTTGTTCCTGTGATTTTCTAGGCACCTAAAAGTTAGGTGCCGTGCCACTCAGCATTGCAACACTTAAGTCCTCTCACAGAGCCCACCCTAAATGACTTGTCTAAGGTCACAGGAACTCTGTGGCAGAGCCAGGAACAGCACTCACATATCCTGACTCCCAGAAGTACTTTAACCACAGGATTGAGAATCCTTCCTTCCTTCTTAAATATCACTAATATATTCAGCTTGTTTCTCTTGTTCCATGTAAACACTACTGTCAACCAGATGAGTGGAAAAAACCCACCTGCCAGCTATTTCTTTCTGTTTGAAAGAATTTCTGGATATTAATTCTTCCTTTTCAGCACTGAAGGAATTAACACCAAGAATGCCTGTACTCTTTGTCCTTATGTAAAGGCAGTTGATATACATTCTTCCCCCGCCTACATAAGGAAGTTTAATGAGATTTGACAGCTGTGTTTGGTTAAAGGTCAAGCTCTGATTAGTGAATTAGCAGCGTACTCACCTCCCCACACACACACACACACACCAGATTTTTAATGACTATATATTGATTTGCCAGAAATAAGAGCTTTGGGCCGCACTTTTATTTTAATGAAGTTTTGCATAGTTGCAAAACTGCACTGTCACACACAGTTACCTTCGTGCATGAAACTAAAGCAGGGGCAGGCAAACTTTTTGTCCCGAGGGCCACATCTGGAAATAGAAATTATATGGCGGGCCATGAATGCTCACAAAATTGGTGTTGGGGTGCAAGAGGGGGTGAGGACTCTGGTGGGGGTGTGGGCTCCAGGGTGGGTCCAGAAAAGAAGTTCAGGGTGCAGGAGGAGACTCAAGGTTGGAGTGGGATGCTGGGGGGGGGGGGGCGGCGCTGAGAGCTCTGGCTGGGAGTGCAAGCGAGTGCTCTGAGCTGGGATTGATGGGTTCAGTGGGCGGAAGGGGGATCAGGTGATTGGGGCATGGGGAGAGGCTCAGGGGTGCAGGCTCCGGGCAACACTTATCTCAAGCGGCTCCCAGAAGCAGTGGCATGTACCTTCTCTGGCTCCTACATGAGGCGCAGCCCAGCAGCTCTGTATGCTGCCCCATCTGCAGGCACAGCCCTTGCAGCTCCCATTGGCTGCGGGTCCCAGCCAATGGGAGCTGCAGGGGTGGCACTTGGGATGGCAGCAGTGTGCAGAGTGGAGGCCCCTGGCTTCCCCTACATGTAGGAGCCAGAGGGGAGGCCCATGCCGCTGCTTCTGGGAGCCGCGTGGCGAGACACCCAACCCTGCTCCCTGGCTGGCGAGCCGGAGGGGGCCATGCCGCTACTTCTGGGAGTCACGTGGAGTGGCCCCCAACCCTGCTTCCCGGCTGGAGCGCCGGAGCAGGACAAGCCCCAGACCCCGCTCCGCAGTGGGAGCTCACAGGCCAGATTAAAATGGCTGGCAGGCTGGATGCGGCCCATGGACTGTAGTTTGCTCACCCCTGAACTAAAGGGTTAGGTGCCTAGCTAGCTATTTGCATGCACAGTTACCGGATTTGTATGTTTTTAATCATTGTAATTGTGCATTTAAATGTAGGTGCACAGACCTCAGGCTGCCCTTTCTGGAAATTTGATCAAAAATGTTTTCCACCGCTATATCCAAGATGTTTCATGTTTCACAGCTACAAGAAAATAGTAAACATCTAGTGGTTGTTCTCTATGCAAAAGGGATGTGTAATATTTGCCATATAAAATCCCAGGAGAGTACTGCAATCTCTAAACCTCTGCAGAATTGATTTTTAGATTTGGATCATGTAAACCAATGGGAATAAAAGGGTTACAGCAGAATAAATGTATAACATTCTGCACTAAATCAAACTATGCTGGAATGTAACAGTTGCTGCCTTGCTGAGTATCAGAGCTATTTGCTGATGCAGCTCACTGCATCTGAACTCCCACAAGGGAGACATTCCAAGAGCTCTGTGTTCAAGCATGTCTTGGATGAAATCCATAAAAGAGCAGACATGAGCCTAGTAATAAATCCTAGAGACATACATGCTGGTGCCATGACATGATATGATATCAGTACTGCTGTACATAGTCACAACTAAAAGGATAATGAAGGAAATCTAGGAGATTTCCAATTATATTTTTTCTTTTCAGTTAAAACTGATTAAAGCAGCAAACAAGCCAGTTAGAAACAACTTTTACAGTTAACACTAAAACCTGGCCATTCATTTGCAGTAATTAGTATTTAATATTGGTAAAAAAAAAGATTCATTTTTACAGGGGGGAAAAAGCAAACACATAATGACCAAAATGCTAATAAAAGACAGGCACTGTAGTCTTTATATACACATAGGGCTCAGACTCTTGCAATCTGCTGAGTGCCCTCAGCTCTCACTGAAGTAAATGGGAATTGAGGGTAATTATCTAGTATTTCTCAAAATTGGCCAGCACCTTGCAGGTATAGGCTAAATAATGCCCCTGTAAGTCAGGGGGTATTTTGCATGCTTAATAACTGAAAAGTTGCAGCCCCATCTTTCAAGGCACCAAGTTGACCAACGTTGCGGGCTCTCAGCCCTTTGCAATATTAGGTTCTAATATTAGATAATAATAAACAAAGGATTTTTCCTCAAGTTGGAAAAGTAAGATGCATAATCTGTCCCAATGTCATCAGTACCATCACTGCTGCTGCTTGCACAAATTGTCGGTGCTTGAATCATCCATGTCATTGTCAGTAACACAGTATTCTTTTCCCCTCCCATCCCCAGGTAGCTCCTGGGGGCAGAGTCTGCTGACAGAGTAATGCACAACCATCACATCATGAAACTGCTGCCTACCCAAGAAGTATATTCTGCAAAACCCCACCAAGCAGCATGTAATTTTAAGAGACACAGAAACATAAGTAGGCAAATGTTTAAAAATTAATCGATTTGCTTTAAAAATCAGCTGTTTGAAAACTTAAATCACTAACAGCATGCATATGTAAACTTCACAAATAAATGGATTTTAATGGTGAACTGAAAAAGTTTCCACCTTCCCAAGTCATGAATTCCATAGAATGTGTTTCCCTTGCAAATGTTAACATTGCTAATACCTAAATAGTTCAAGGAGCTTCAATCCTTACACTGCTTTAAACATTAGGATGCCATTACCTGTAGCAGAAGAAACACAAAACCTTTAACTCAAAAGCAGTTAACAGTTAAGCAAAGGAAAGCCCGATTTTCAATACATTTTCTGACACATTATTTGCACCAAATTCTTCTTTTTGGAGGGGTGTGCGGGGGAGAGTAGTCCATTTGACTTCACTGTTACTCATGTGAGTTTACATGAGCAAGATTTGATCTTTTATTTGTAATTTTTAAGTCAATATATGTACTTGGTCATTCTTAAGGAGCAATGGCTCCATGATGGGGACAGATCAACATTGACTATTTGCACATCCAGGCACATTTCCTGTCTCTTTTCACGACATGATGGTACTAGCAGTGGTATCGAATGCACTTAGAGTGTATGCACTGGGAATAGTGGTATGCAGATTTCAGGTTGGAAGTCAATCTCTCAGTTCTATTATGGAAATGGTAGAAGATTCAATGTCCTTATCCTGAAGATCTTGATAAGCCTGCAGGAGGCAAAAAACACCCACTTGGGGGTCCCAGAGCCTCCACACAGCTCTCCGAACTTCCCTCCTGCCAATGACTGTGCAGGAACTATGCTCCCACTTGCCCTCCATCCCCTCCCAAATCAGCTGCATCACATCACATCCCCACCCGCCTGCTGCCCTCTTTTGGGACTGGTAGATTTTACAGCTACACAGGGGAATTGCTGCTGGTGCTCAGTAGTAATTTAACCTTGCAGACCTATGGGGAGTGGGACTGCTTCTCCCCCTTCAAAGCAGCAAAGCCCCAACCTCATGAGAAAACTGTGGCCTCACTGTTTTCCCACTACCATGGTTTTGATCCATCATATTGCATTTGACTTCATACAGTGGAGGGCAGCATATAGCCCTATATCTGCAATATATCCTTGGAAGAGCAAGATTAACTTGCCAAATACAAGTTCAGTCAGCTTTATCAAAACTGGTGTAATGTCAGAGGAGGGGAAAGTAGTCATAGACAGACATATTTGTAATTCATTTCAAAATGAATTGAGTAGCAACAACGAAATCTCTCAAAGAGTATTTAGTGCATTCAGTACATGAGTTTTTTTAAACAAAATCCAAGCATTTGTGTTATTAGTCTTTTCGCACTTCATTCTATTAACTATAGAAACACTAAAATGTTTCCCAACTTTTTTTTTTAAAGTAGGACAACAGTTACCTTGATTTAATAATAGATTTTGTAAGATCTGATTAATTTTTAATTTGTAACACACCTACATTTCACAGTGGTAATCATATAATCCAGATAATCTTCAAATAATCTGTTGATGGCCCTTAACCTAGACTGCACTGTGTTATATTCAGTGCTTCTGTCTGTTCAGGAAGTTATTTTTAATGACATGCTTGGAAAAACAAACTCCACGGTAAATAAAGACGAAGGCATACATTTTTCATGTGGTTAAAGTAAATAATCAAATGACAGAATCAGAAATGTTAATATTTTTGTATTCCTAACAAAAGGGCCTCTGTCACATTCCATTGGTTGAAGAAAATCATAGGTTATGTTATATTATAATTCACTTTTTCTACTTAGTGGTACTTAAATTTCAGGGCAAGTGAAAAGGATAATTGGCCAGGTGATGAGAATTATCTCATTCTTTACAATTAATCTCTCTTCCCTTTTTCAGACCAGACACATACAGCCAAGGTGGCCTAATTACCTGGATGTATGCGGGCTTCTGACAGTGCTATATAGTAGCAAACCTAAGAGCGATTAATTCTTTTTAAAGTGTTTAGAAATATAACACTGAATAGCATATTAAAAATAGGGAGAAAAGTCATGGTTTTGTTGGCATCAAAACCTGAATAATTTTTTTTTAAAATAAAGAGAGGGAAAAAAATTACAAAAATAATTGCCTTTTTTAGTAGTCTGAATTTTGCTATTAATTTCCATAATTATAATGTGCTCAATTAATGTTACTGAATTTTTTTGCGATTTAATTTGTTTCTTGGATAAGAATTTCAGCAACTTTGTTGAAAAAGTTTTATCAGTAGTTTTATCACTCTACACTTTTAAAAAACTATCACTTTTTGACTCTGAGATTTCTAGTCTGCTGCAGTTTTCACGGTAAACATCTGATGAAGTGAGCTGTAGCTCACGAAAGCTCATGCTCAAATAAATTGGTTAGTCTCTAAGGTGCCACAAGTACTCCTTTTCTTTTTGCGAATACAGACTAACACGGCTGTTCCTCTGAAACCTGTAGATATGTCTGGGAATTTATTTCCCTGGCATGAGTAATAGAATGGCAATGGCAAGATTCTGTAAATTCTATGGCAGTCCTATTACATAAGAAGATCTATAATTCTGAGTACCCATTTCTAGTAATAGAATTCCAGCAGCTGATGATCACATAGTTCTTCTAGTTTATTATAGTGATCTGATCATTTGTATGACTAATGCAACTAGAGCAAGTACGCACACACACACAGAAAGGAAAGACCAGCTGCTTGTTACAAGGCGATGACTTTGGATCATCCATGAAAGTTACTCTTGATCATGAACATGCAAGAGCAGTATTAAACAATTATTTTAATTTGCTGCTTTAGCTTCGTTATGTAAAAGTGTTTGCACAGGACCAGTGGAGAGGGAATGACATGAGGCCAATGAACAAGAAAAGAAGATTTGAGAAGACACAGAAAACAGTTAAAATTTAGAAGGTATAAGTTATTCATCTGTGGAAAGCCATTCTGGAAAGGAAGAGTTGAAAGAAAATGAGATAGAATAAGAGACCTTAATGCAGCCTTACATAATTACATAGGCTTAATGGACCATAAAAAACCCCCCCAAAAAACAACCAATAGTTCTTTCTCCTGGAAAGACTATTAAAGCTGGCTAACATACAGCTAATTGCCTGACTGTTGTAGTTTCCCCTCTTTTGCACTCCACTCTTTCACTCACTCCTCTCTGCCCCCCTCCCATCCGCATGTACCCACATTTTCAGCTGCCTTTGGAACCTAAGAACATAAGAACAGCCATACTGGGTCAGACCAAAGGTCCATCTAGCCCAGTATCCTGTCTTCTGACAGTGGCCAATGCCAGGTGCCCCAGGGGGAATGAACAGAAGAGGTAATCATCAAGTGATCCATACCCTGTCACCCATTCCCTGCTTCTTGTAAACAAAAGCTAGGGACACCATCCCTGCCCTTCCTGGCTAATAGCCATTGATGGACCATTAATTTATCTAATTTTTTTTTGAACCCTGTTATAGTCTTGGCCTTCACAACATCCTCTGGCAAGGAGTTCCACAAGGTGACTGTGCGCTGTGTGAAAAAAATACTTCCTTTTGTTTGTTTTAAACCTGCTGCCTATTAATTTCATTTGGTGACCCCTAGTTCTTGTGTTATGAGAAGGAGTAAATAACACTTCCTTATTTACTTTCTCCACACCAGTCATGATTTTATAGACCTCTATCATACCCCGCCTTAGTCGTCCTCTTTTTCCAAGCTGAAAAGTCACAGTTTTATTAATCTCTCCTCAAATGGCAGCCATTCCATACCCCTAATCTTTTTGTTACCCTTTTCTGAACCTTTTCCCAATTCCAAATAGATCTTCTTTGAGATGGGGCAACCACATCTGCACACAGTATTCAAGATGTAGGCATACCATGGATTTATATAGAGGCAATATGATATTTTCTGTTTTATTATCTATTCCTTTCTTAACGATTCCCAACATTGTTTGCTTTTTTGACTGCTGCTGCACACTGAGTGGGTGTTTTCAGAAAATAAAGAGCAGCCTTCCCGCGTCCCTGGGTGGGCATGGATTGTGCTCTGGGCTACCCTGTTTTATGTAAAAACTCTCAAACTTTCTGCCCTAAAGGTTTTCAAGGCTCTAGTTTCCTTTGATGGCCAAAGGAAACACAATATCCTCAAGCAAGAATGCCAAGAATCTGCAGAGGATCTGACTGCTGGAAGAAAAGGAGTATAGCAGTCAGACCAGGTATAGGTCCTTTTGGCTGCAAACTACTGACAATAGAAACTGCTCTTTTAGGATTCCCAGAGTAACAGATACACATGCTGCTACTTCAGCACTGGTACTCCCAGGCATACAAAGGCCAGTCAAGTTCTTCCTCCACAGATATCAACAAACAATAAGATCCAGACACTGGGATGTGAATGTTCTTTCAGCTCATATCTGGCCTTGCATCACAGGATAAATGGGAAGAGGAAAACTTTCAATTTGAGATTACAAAATAAAATTCTTCCCCTCATCCTTATTACCAAATTGCTTCTAACAGACCATGTCAGTGGATCTAGAATATATTCAGAAACTCTGGTATTTAAGGGCATGGCTACACT
Organism: Caretta caretta; assembly: GCF_965140235.1. Taxonomy (NCBI): domain Eukaryota; kingdom Metazoa; phylum Chordata; order Testudines; family Cheloniidae; genus Caretta; species Caretta caretta. The sequence continues at coordinate 50,554,857 of NC_134210.1, forward strand.
TGCAGACGTAGAGTGCTGTGAACCAGCCCTTGGAGAGCGCAGTAAGGAAAGCGCTGCTGTGTGTTCACACTATCAGATTCAAGCGCACTGGTGTGGCCACATTAGCAGCTCTTGCAGTGGCCACAGAGAGCAGTGCATTGTGGTAGCTATCCCAGCATGCAAGTGGCTGCAACGTGCTTTTCAAATGGGGGGTGGGATGAGGTGGAGTATAACAGGGAGTGTGTTGTGTGTATGTGGGGGGAGAGAGCATGTCAGCATGCCATCTTGTAAGTTCAGACAGCAGCAGATCTCCCTTCCCCCCGTCCCCTCTCTCTCACACACTCACAGCAGCAGCATTCCACAGTAATGGTTGCTTTATCCCGGAGCAGATAAGCATGCCGGCTGTCAGAAACGGAGCTTTGAAAGGGCATATCCGCATTCCTGTGGCCAATTCCAAAACAATGAGAAGAGTGGCCACTTGACTTAAGGGGATGATGGGACGTTTCCGGAGGCTGATCAGAACGCAGTAATGCAACACCTCGTTCACACTGACGCTGGGGCGTTTCAGCCGAGGCGCAGCAAGCTTTATGCTTCTCATGGAGGTGGATTACCAGGAGCGCTCCAGCTTCAGAGTCCAGGCGCTCTAAGTGCCTTGCCAATTTGGACGGGTCGGGATTTAGGGCACCTGCGGCTGCTTTAATGTGCTCTAACTTGCAAGTGTAGCCAAGCCCTATGTCTTTACCAAAGTCCTCTCTGACCAAAAAGTCCTGGGCATTTACAAGACTCCTTTGAAATGAAGAGGAGACAGAAGAAACGGAAATTCCGCCTAGCCCTTGATCTTGGTTCACGCAATAGGTCAAGTAAACCAGGTTCATTTTGATCCAAGAAGTTGCTCCTCGTGGCCTTTCTGTACTGATCTGATTAATGATTGAGGATAGACCATCAGGATACTCAGGTGGTGGTGCAACAAGACAGTAAAACAAGCATATTACACTGTGTTCTAGCTGCTATAGTGTAACCTTTAACAGGTAACTGCATTTTGTTTCCCTACCCCCAGCCTTCTGCTCTAAGAATCCAGAGTCAAGTGGACAAGGATCTGAACAAATGATTGGGGGAAAGGAGGCAAGAATGATGACAGGCCAAAAGATTGTTTTAATAGATAGAGAAACAAAACACTTAGTCAGAAAGCTTACTGAATCTAATGGTCTTCAAGCATGCACAACATGTTTGTCATGAGTACAGTAAAAGTTAGCTCCTTCACCTGTTGTCAGCATTATCTGTCTTCATTAACTCCTTTCCTCTACTCTGAGCCCTGGTCTACACTAGGAGTTGAAGTCAAATTTAGCAGCGTTAAATCGATTTAACCCTGCACCCGTCCACACGACGAAGCCCTTATCATCGATTTAAAGGGCTCTTAAAATCGATTTCCTTACTCCACCTGCGACAAGGGGATTAGCGCTGAAATCAGCCTTTGGGGTACTGTGGACACAATTAGACGGTATTGGCCTCCGGGAGCTATCCCAGAGTGCTCCATTGTGACCACTCTGGACAGCACTCTTGACTCAGATGCACTGGCCAGGTAGATAGGAAAAGGCCTCGCGAACTTTTCAATTTCAATTTCCTGTTTGGCCAGCGTGGCAAGCTGCAGGTGACCATGCAGAGTTCACCAGCAGAGGTGACCATGATGGAGTCCCAGAATCGCAAAAGAGTTCCAGCATGGACCGAACGGGAGGTACGGGATCTGATCGCTGTATGGGGAGAGGAATCCGTGCTATCAGAACTACGTTCCAGTTTTCGAAATGCCAAAACATTTCTCAAAATCTCCCAGGGCATGAAGGACAGAAGCCATAACAGGGACCCGAAGCATTGCCGCGTGTAACTTAAGGAGTTGAGGCAAGCCTACGAGAAAACCAAAGAGGCGAACGGCCACTCCAGGTCAGAGCCCAAAACATGCTGCTTCTATGACGAGCTGCATGCCATTTTAGGGGGTTCAGCCACCACTACCCCAGCCGTGTTGTTTGACTCCTTCAATGGAGATGGAGGCAACACAGAAGCAGGTTTTGCGGACAAGGAAGATGATGATGATGATGATGAGGTTGTAGATAGCTCACAGCAAGCAAGCGGAGAAACCGGTTTTCCCGACAGCCAGGAACTGTTTCTCACCCTGGACCTGGAGCCAGTACCCCCCGAACCCACCCAAGGCTGCCTCCCGGACCCGCCAGGCGGAGAAGGGACCTCTGGTGAGTGTACCTTTTAAAATACTATACATGGTTTAAAAGCAAGCATGTTTAATGATTAATTTGCCCTGGCATTCGTGGCTCTCCTGGATATACTCCCAAAGCCTTTGCAAAAGGTTTCTGGGGAGGGCAGCCTTATTCCATCCACCATGGTAGGACACTTTACCACCCCAGGCCAGTAGCACATACCCAGGAATCATTGCAGAACAAAGCATTGCAGTGTATGTTTGCTGGCATTCAAACAACATACGTTCTTTATCTCTCGGTTATCCTCAGGAGAGTGATATCATTCATGGTCACCTGGTTGAAATAGGGTGCTTTTCTTAAGGGGACATTAAAAATTCAGAGGTGCCCATTCCTGCTGGGCTGTTTGCCTGTGGCTGAACAGAAATGTTCCCACTGTTAGCCACGGGGGGAGGGTCTAGCCACATGCTGGGAGGAGGCAAAATGCGACCTTGGAACAAAAGCACATGTGCTATGTATGTAATGTTAACAGCAAGGTTTACCGTGAAAGACAGTGTACCCATTGTTCTATAAAATGTATCTTTTTAAATACCACTGTCCCTTTTTTTTCCCTCCACCAGCTGCATATGTTTCAAGGATCACAGGATCGTCTCCTTCCCAGAGGCTAGCAAAGATTAGAAGGCGAAAAAAACCACACTCGCGATGAAATGTTCTCTGAGCTCATGCTGTCATCCAACACTGAGAGCACAGACAAATGTGTGGAGGCAGACAATGTCAGAGTGCAGGAAAGCACAAAATGACCGGGAGGAGAGGTGGCGGGCTGAAGAAAGTGGCAGGCTGAAGAGAGAGCTGAAGCTGAAAGGTGGCGGCAGCATGATGAGAGGAGGCAGGATTCAATGCTGAGGCTGCTGGAGGATCAAACTAATATGATCCAGCATATGGTTGAGCTGCAGGAAAGGCAGCAGGAGCACAGACTGCCGCTACAGCCCCTGTGTAACCAACCGCCCTCCTCCCCAAGTTCAATACCCTCCTCACCCAGACGCCCAAGAATGCGGTGGGGGAGCCTCCGGCCACCCAGTCACTCCACCCCAGAGGATTGCCCAAGCAACAGAAGGCTGGCATTCAATAAGGTTTAAAGTTTTAAACTTTTAAAGTGCTGTGTGGCCTTGTCCTTCCCTCCTCCACCACCCCTCCTGGGCTACCGTGGTAGTTATCCCCCTATTTGTGTGATGAATTAATAAAGAATGCATGAATGTGAAGCAACAATGACTTTATTGCCTCTGCAAGCGGTGATCGAAGAGAGAAGGGGAGGGTGGTTAGCTTACAGGGAAGTAAAGTGAACCAAGGGGTGGGGGGTTTCCATCAAGGAGAAACAAACAGAACTTTCACACCGTAGCCTGGCCAGTCATGAAACTGGTTTTCAAAGCTTCTCTGATGCGCATCACGCCCTCCTGTGCTCTTCTAACCACCCTGGTGTCTGGCTGTGTGTAACCAGCAGCCAGGCAATTTGCCTCAACCTCCCACCCCTCCATAAACGTCTCCCCCTTACTCTCACAGATATTGTGGAGCGCACAGCAAGCTGTAATAACAGTGGGAATATTAGTTTTGCTGAGGTCTAACCGAGTCAGTAAACTGCACCAGCGTGCTTTTAAACGTCCAAATGCACATTCGACCACCATTCTGCACTTGCTCAGCCTACAGTTGAACAACTCCTGACTACTGTCCAGGGTGCCTGTGTATGGCTTCATGAGCCATGGCACTAAGGGGTAGGCTGGGTCCCCAAGGATAACTATAGGCATTTCAACATCCCCAACGGTTATTTTCTGGTCTGGAAAGTAAGTCCCTTCCTGCAACTTTTGAAACAGAACAGAGTTCCTGAAGATGCAAGCGTCATGTACCTTTCCCGGCCATCCCACGTTGATGTTGGTGAAACGTCCCTTGTGATCCACCAGTGCTTGCAGCACTATTGAAAAGTACCCCTTGAGGTTTATGTACTCACCGGCTTAATGCTCCGGTGCCAAGATAGGGATATGGGTTCCGTCTATCACCCCACCACAGTTAGGGAATCTCATTGCAGCAAAGCCATCCACTATGACCTGCACATTTCCCAGGGTCACCACCCTTGATATCAGCAGTTCTTTGTTTGTGTTGGCTACTTGCATCACAGCAGCCCCCACAGTAGATTTGCCCACTCCAAATTGATTCCTGACTGACCAGTAGCTGTCTGGCGTTGCAAGCTTCCACAGGGCTACTGCCACTTGCTTCTCAACTGTGAGGGCTGCTCTCATCTTGGTATTCATGCGCTTCAGGGCAGGGGAAAGTAAGTCACAAAGTTCCAAGAAAGTGCCCTTACGCATGCAAAAGTTTCGCAGCCACTGGGAATCGTCCCAGACCTGCAACACTATGCGGTCCCTCCAGTCTGTGCTTGCTTCCTGGGCCCAGAATCAGCATTCCACCGCATGAGCCTGCCCCGTTAGCACCATGATGCCCACATTGCCAGGGCCTGTGCTTTGAGAGAAGTCCGTGTCCATGTCCTCATCACCCTCATCACCGCGCTGACGTCACCTACTCGCCCTGTATCGCTTTGCCAGGTTCTGGTGCTGCATATACTGCTGGATACTGCGTGTGGTGTTTAATGTGCTCCTAATTGCCAAAGTGATCTGAGCGAGCTCCATGCTTGCCGTGGTATGGCGTCTGCACAGAAAAAAGGCGCGGAACGATTGTCTGCCATTGCCCTGAGGGAGGGGCGACTGATGACATGGCTTACAGGGTTGGCTTACAGGGAATTAAAATCAACAAAGGGGGTGGCTTTGTGAGAAACTGAATGGCCCCCTCAAGGATAGAACTAAAAACTGGGTTTAGCAGGCCGCTGATTTCACAGAGGGAGGAAGGGAGTGGAGGAGAAAATGAATACAAAACAAATCTGGTCTATTTCTTGTTTTGAGCCACTTCATCTATCTTTATACATCTTGCTGGCAGCAGACTGTGCAGTACGACCGCTAGCCCTCATCATCTCCTGGGTGCTCGGCAGAAGACAGTGCGGTATGACAACTGGCCATCGTCTTCTGCTAGCTGCAGATTAAAAGACAGCGCACTGCCAGTAGGACTCAATCACCATGAGACAAAACAAGGGAAATGACCTGGCTGAGTCACTCCCATGGTTGCCCAGGTGCCCAGTTAAAAGAGCACCCAGGACTACATCGATGACGGCTACTAATCATACTGCACTGTCTGCTGCCAAAAGGCAATAAACTGCTGCTGTGTAGCAATGCACTACCATGTCTGCCAGCACCCAGGAGACGTACAGTGACGGTGAGCTGAGCGGGCTCCATGCTTGCCGTGGTATGATGTCTGCAAAGATAACTCAAGAAAAAAGGTGCAAAATGATTGTCTGCCATTGCTTTCACGGAGGGAGAGAGGGAACGGGGGCTTGACGATATGTACCCAGAACCACCCGCGACAATGTTTTAGCCCCAGCAGGCACTGGGATTTCTACCCAGAATTCAAAAGGGCAGCAGAGACTGCGGGAACTGAGGGATAGCCACCCACAGTGCAATGCTCCAGAAGTCGATGGTTGCCTCGGTACTGTGGACACACTCCGCCGACTACATGCACTTAGAGCATTTGTGTGGGGACACACATAATCGACTGTATGAAAACGCTTTTTACAAAACCGACTTCTATAAATTTGACCTAATTTCGTAGTGTAGACATACCCTGAGCCTCTCCCAGCAAGAACCAGCTTCATGGATGAGGAGCCAGTGGAGAATTAACACTGCCACTGGAGGAAGAAGTCTGCTTCTGCTGGCATTGTTGGTAACTTTGTGTTGATGAGGTGTACCTTCACAACTCCCATGTTCCCTTGCAAAGTATAGAGTTTCATGCACCAAACAAATATGTCTATTCAAACAGCTTCCTGGCCTGTTGGCACTCACACGTCACTCCACCACCACATGAAGTGCTCCAACCGCTGGCCACTTTAGCCACCTTTAACTGGATCTTAGAGAAGGATGAGGGGCGAATAAGTCCACCAGTTGAAGCCCGCACCTCAAACCCCTCCTGCACCCCTCACCCCAACTCCATGCCCTGAGCCCCCTGCCACACCTTGCACCCCTCCTGCACCCCAACCCCATGCTGCACCCCTCCTGCACCCCCAACCCCCTTCCCTGAGCCGCCTCGTACACCCGCACCTCTTCTGTGTCCCAACCCTTTGCCCTGAGCCCCTTCCTGCACACCACACCCCCTCCCACACCCCAACCCCCTGCTCCAGCCCTACATTCACAGCCCTGCAAGCAATTTCCCCACCCCGCTTGGGCCAAAAAGTTTGCCTACCCCTGTTCTAGCTATATGCTTGTGCTGTTTTTTATAGGCATTGGTTGAAATGATCTTATCTCCATACAGAATAAACTGAATACATTACATAGTTTGGCACTATATATTTTCTTAATAGATTTTTCAGATATCTGCTGAAAGAAAACCTGGCTATCGCTAATCTGCAGAAGTTCTTGAGTTCTGTCTCTTTCGCAGCACAAATATCTATTGGCATTTGAACATTCATAGCCACAGTCAAAGGCATGGTAGAACAAAGTGACGTTAGCAAAAGGGACTTCTCAGAGGAAAGATGGTACATGCAGACTTGGGAAGGCTGCTCATCTACATTAAACATGTTTTGGCATGTGTGTCAAATGAAACTTGTTAACAGGCATAATGTCATCAGAACACATCATTATGACTATAGCTACATAATCACAGATGTACATCAAATTGTAGAAAATGCATAATAAACATGCTAAGGGCAAGATTCTTGGCCAGCAGCTTGTCCTGAGCTTCCATGTCAAAACATTAAATAATAATGACAATTACTTTGCCTTTGTATACTGATGTTTCATCGATAAATACCAAATCACTTTACAAAGGGTGAATAGCTATTATTATAGCCATTTTACAGATTGGATAATGAACACTGAGATAAAATGACCTATCTCAGATCAAATAGCAAGTTGGTGGCAGGGTTGTAAATAAAACCAAGATCTCCAAACTGCCAATCCTCTGCTCTATCCACTAGACCAATCCTTCACAACTTAAACTCTTACCTGTGTAATGGAAGAAAACAGAATCCACAGCTGCGTGAGATGAGCTGGTTCGTACAATAAATCAAAAGCTAATGTTCTCATCAGAGAGAGGTAGTTTACAGTTGGAAAAATATGCTGCTATGACATATATAGTGAAATCTGACTCCTCATTCCCTTTCTGCTCTCAAGTGCTAGTAAAACTGGCTGAACACACACACACAAAATCAGACACGGTAGTAAGACACATTTTTCCTGAATAAATTATAAATAAGTGTTTTATGCCTTTTGGAGGACTTCTGCACCAGAGTTTCAAGCCTTAATTGTATGAATTAATTAGTTAAAAGCAGAGTAGTAAAAAACAATGTCAACAACAAGGATACATTTAATTTGTGTGTGTAATTGCAATTGACATATCAAGGTATGTCACTGATTTCCAGGTTTATAAATATAAAAAGTAATGATAAGCATGCTAGGACCATTAAACTAGCTCAGTGCCAGTCTCCTGGTCCTGCCAGATGTGCTATTGACCCTACAGTGCTCTGCTGAAGACCTAGTTACTAGTAGACTCTGGCATTAAGAAATACAACCTTTAGAAATGGAGAATTCATGCAGCAACGGATCCTCTGGCTCTGTTCCTTTCCCAGCTTGCCCTGGTCATTCTCCCACCTGCCTCCCATGCACACCATTCAGAGAACTTTCACAGAGCTGTGTTTTAGTGCTCCAAACAGGGTGCATTCCCTCCAAAGGCCTCCTCCCCTTGTGCAGGGGAAATGCGCCCGCTTTGTAGCCAAAGGGGCAAATCCAACCCCCAATTCTAAATACAACTTAGTGTCATTTTATAAAAAAGTCGGAGTTTTAGTTATCCTCTTGGCTCTGGTTTTTAAACAAATACTGAAAGTACTTGTGGCACCTTACAGACTAACAAATTTATTTGAGCATAAGCTTTCGTGAGCTAAAGCCCACTTCATCAGATGCATGCAGTGGAAAATACAGTAGGAAGATTATATAGATGATTTTCCACATATATGTCTCTATCTGGGGTGGTGGGATAGTTCAATAGCAAAACCAAAAAAAGTCAGAACAGTCTCCTCCACAAGAGGGTAGTGAGTGGTGTGTACAACAGCTTAATATAACTAGAAAATATACAGAAACTCCCTAGCTTGGAGTTCAGTTTAGTCCTTCCCTTCTTTCTCCAAATTACTAATTCTTGGCTCTCAGCTATCTGCTATATACAAAAAACATGAAAAAAATGGGGGTTGCCATACCAACTCTTAGTGAGACCAATCGATTAAGGTGGGCTATTATCAGCAGGAGAGCAAAGAAAAACTGACAGAGCCAGAAGAGTACCCAGAAGTCACCTACTACAGGACAGGCCCAACAAAGAAAGTAACAGAACACCACTAGTTGTCACCTTCAGCCTCCAACTAAAACCTCTCCAGCGCATCATCAAGAATCTACAACCTATCCTGAAGGATGATCCCTCACTCTCACAGATCTCGGGAGACAGGCCAGTCCTCACTTACAAACAGCCCCCAAACCTGAAGCAAATACTCTCCAGCAACCACACAACAAAAAACACTAACCCAGGAACCTATCCTTGCAACAAAGCCTGTTGCCAACTCTGTCCACATATCTATTCAGGGGACATCATCGCAGGACCTAATCACATCAGCCACACTATCAGAGGCTTGTTCACCTGCACATCTACCAAAGTGATATATGCCATCATGTGCCAGCAATGACCCTCTGCCATGTACATTGGCCAAACTGGACAGTCTCTACGCAAAAGAATAAATGGACACAAATCAGACGTCAAGAATTATAAAATTCAAAAACTAGTCGGAAAACACTTCAACCTCCCTGGACACTCAATTACAGACGTAAAAATCGCAATTATTCAACAAAAAAAAACCTTCAAAAACAGATTCCAACGAGAAACAGCAGATCTGGAATTAATCTGCAAACTGGACACCATTAAATTAGGCTTGAATAAAGACTGGGAGTGGATGAGTCATTACACTAACTAAAAACTATTTCCCCATGCTAAATTTTTCCCCTACTGTCACTCACACCTTCTTGTCAACTGTTTGAAATGGGCCATCCTGATTATCACTACAAAAGTTTTTTTTCTCCTGCTGAAATAGCCCACCTTAATTGATTTAGGGATTGATTTTTGATTGGTTTAGTTAAGAGTTGGTATGGCAACTCCCATTTTTTCCATGTTCTCTGTCTGTGTGTGTGTGTATACACACACACACACACACACGTTCCTATTGTATTTCCCACTGCATGCATCTGATGAAGTGGGCTTTAGCCCATGAAAGCTTATGCTCAAATAAATTTGCTGGTCTCTAAGATGCCACAAGTACTCCTCGTTCTTTCTGCTGATACAGACTTACACGGCTACCACTCTGAAACCTAAACAAATACGGTTATTAATCATCATGTTTATTATGGTAGTAGCTAAAGGTCATCAAGAATCAAGAATCATGACCTGTTGTGCAAGACACTGTACAAACTCATAGCAGCTGGTCCCTGCTCTGAAAAGCTTACTATCTAAACAGACAAGATAGACACAGGCATAACACAAGCAAAGAACACAGGCATAACACAAGCAAAGAAAAATGCAATGGCACTAAGTGTCATATTAGTTCCACTTTTTTTAGGAAGGGGAATGAGGGGAAAAGAGCAGGTGAGAAGAGCCTAAGATGGGCAGTGTGGAGTGACACATAGAACAGAGGTTCTCAAACTGGGGTCCACAGAGTCATGTCCAGGGCTGCTGGCCCTACTGATCAACTCCTTCCCCTCCCTCCCAGTGCTTCCTGCACACCGCAGAACAGCTGTTCAGCGGTGTGCAGGAGGTGCTGGGAGGGAGGGAAAGGAGCAGGGATGGGATGCACTCCGGGGGGGGGGTAAGGGGGGGCAGAAGGGGTAGGGAAAAGGAGGGGCAGGGCCTGAGCAGGGATGGAGCACCCTCAGGGAAAATTAGAAGCCAGGTTGGGGGTCTGTGAAAAATTTTAAATCAAAATGTGGGTCCTTGGGTTGCTCAAGTTTAAGAACTGTTGTCATAGAGGATGAGACTGATAGGGAGGGTGTTACAGCAAACAGTTAATCAACACAGTATAAATAAATACCACCACCACCCCCCAAGTTCTGTGCTTAGATGTTTAAGTGCTATTTCTGTTATTTATTAATAGGCTGAACAAGCTGGCCCATTGAGCTTCCTCTTGACAAGCAAAGCTTTCTTGTGCTGGATGAATAATGCAAATTAGAGAAAGAACACCGCTACTGCATTTCCATGTAGGCAGATAATATCCCATATTTCAGCAAATTCATTAGACAAACAGGAACACTTGAAAGCTATCTCCCAGAATAGAACATTGAAAAAAAATACATAGTAGAAAGAACTTTTTAAAATAAATTTCAGTATTTTCAAGTTTGTGTTTTTAGAGAGTTAGACATGGAACCCATTTTGGTCTGGTTCTGGTTCGTGGCGTCACAGAGAGGGGGGTGTAAATGGGGGACTGGACTCTCTGTACATGGCTTTTCACAATCCATCACCCAAATTCAGCAGAGCCAATGTGGTTCCAAAGGGTGTGTGCCATCTCAGCATATAGAGGGGTGGGGCAGGAAGCTGCAATATGTCACCCTATGGCAACAATGAGCTCAGACTACAGGGTGGGGACTACCACACAAACGTGCGTTCAATACAAGCCCTTGTGTTGCTCTCTAGTAGTAGTTTCTGGTGGTCTCAAGGAATGGTAGGTGATGGGCTCTGGAGGGAACCAAATTATACCCTACTCCACTGAAAGGAGAGTTGCTAGGATATGTTTCAGAGTAGCAGCCGTGTTAGTCTGTATTCGCAAAAAGAAAAAGGAGTACTTGTGGCACCTTAGAGACTAACCAATTTATTTGAGCATAAGCTTTCGTGAGCTACAGCTCACTTCATCGGATATGTAGCTTTGAAGACATATATTAGAAGGTCCGCAGCTCTTAGCCCTGGTCTACACTACGAGTTTAGGTCAGATTTAGCAGCGTTAGATCGGTTTAGCCCTGCACCCATCCACACTACAAAGCCATTTCTTCCAACTTTAAGGGCTCTTAAAATGAGTGGATTAGCGCTGAAATCAACCTTGCTGGGTCCAATTTGGAGTAGTGTGGACGCAATTTGATGGTATTGGCCTCTGGGAGCTATCCCAGAGTGCTCCATTGTGACCACTCTGGACAGCGCTCTCAACTCAGATGCACTGGCCAGGTAGACAGGAAAAGCCCTGCGAACTTTTGAATTTCATTTCCTGTTTGGTGAATGTGGTAAGCTGATCAGCAGAGGTGACCATGCAGTCCCAGAATTGCAAAAGAGTTCCAGCATGGACCGAATGGGAGGTACTGGATCTGACTGCTGTATGGGGAGACGAATCCGTGCTATCAGAACTCCGCTCGAAAAGACAAAATGCCAAAATATTTGAAAAAAAAAAATCTCCAAAGGCATGAAGGACAGAGGTTATAACAGGGACCCACAGCAGTGCCGTGTGAAACTTAAGGAGCTCAGGCAAGCCTACCAAAGAACCAGAGAGGCAAACGGCTGCTCCGGGTCAGAGCCCCAGACATGCCGCTTCTATGATGAGCTGCATGCCATTCTAAGGGGTGCCCCTATGACTACCCTAGCCCTGTGTGTGGACTCAATCAATGGACTCTCACCCAACATGGATGCGGATTTTGGGGACGAGGAAGAGGAGGTTGAAGCACAGCAAGCAAGCGGAGAAACTGTTTTCCCCGACAGCGAGGAACTGTTTCTCACCCTGGAGACAGTACCCTCCCAACCCACCGAAGGCAGGCTCCCGGACCTAGAAGGCGGAGAAGGGACCTCCGGTGAAGTCATTTGTAAATATAGTACACGGTTTAAAAGCAAGCATGTTTAATGATTAATTTGCCCTGAAGATTTGGGATGCATCCGCGGCCAGTACAGCTACTGGAAAAGTCTGTTAGCGTGTATGGGGATGGAGCAGAAATCCTCCAGGGATATCTCAGTGAAGCTCTCCTGGATGTACTCCCATAGCCTTTGCAAAAGATTTCTGGGAAAGGCAGCCTTATTCCATTCTCCATGGTAGGACACTTTACCACGCCAGGCCAGCAGCACGTAGTCTGGAGTAATTGCATAACAAAGCATGGCAGCATATGGTCCCGGTGTTTGCTGGCATTCAGGCAACATCCGTTCTTTATCTCTCTGTGTTATCCTCAGGAGAGTGATATCATTCATGGTCACCTGGTTGAAATAGGGGAATTTTATTAAGGGGACATCAGAGGTGGACGTTCCTGCTGGGCTGTTTGCCTGTGGCTGAAAAGAAATCATCCCCGCTGTTAGCCACGCAGTGGGGGGGAGGGGTGAAGCGCTCATCCCAGAGAATTGGGTGGGTGGGTGTGGGGGGGGTTAGTTGGCTTTGTGCTGCATGTTAACCCAAAAACCGCAGCCCCTCCTTTTAAATGGCCAACCCATTTTAAAGGGCCAACCCAACGGGTGCTTGGTATGTGAAATGAGGGTGCTGCTGTTTGAAACCATTCCCACACGTTAGAAAGGTTAAAGAAGCCAAAAGACTGTGGCTTACCATGTCTGCCTGCAAGCCAAATTCTGCTGCCTGCTGGCCCTGTGTGTGTGATCTCTCACACCATACTGGCATGCCCTCGACATAAGAGGCAAAATGTGACCTTGCAAAGAAAGCGCACGTGCTATGTAATGTTAACAGCTTGGTTCACCATCAAAGAGTCTACCCATTGTTCTCTAAAATGTCTCTTTTTAAAGACTAATCTCCCTTTTTTCCCTCCCACAGCTGCAAATGTTTCAACGCTCCCCCTATCATCTCCATCCCAGAGGCTATCAAAGATTAGAAGCCGAAAAAAAAGCACTCGCAATGAAATGTTCTCTGAGCTCATGCAGGCCACGCTGAAAGAGCCCAGCACAATGTGTTGAGGGAGACAATGTCAGAGTCCAGGAAAGCACAAAATGAATGCGGGGAGAGGAGGGATGAGTGAGAGAAGAGGAGGTGTCAGCGTGATGAGAGGAGGCAGGATGCAATGCTGAGGCTACTGGAGGATCAAACTGATCTGCTCCAGTGTATGGCTGAGGTGCAGGAAAGGCAGCAGGAGCACAGACCACCGCTGCAGCCCCTGTGTAACCAACCGCCCTCCTTCCCAAGTACCATAGCCTCCTCACCCAGATGCCCAAGAACGCGGTGGGGGGGCCCCTCCGGGCACCAAACCACTCCACCCCAGAGGACTGCCCAAGCAACAGAAAACTGGCATTCAATAAGTTTTGAAGTGCAGTGTGGCCTTGTCCTTCCATCCTCTCCTCCTCCCCCACTCCTCCCGGGCTACCTTGGCAGTTATCCCCCCATTTGTGTGATGAATTAATAAAGAATGCATGAATTTGAAACAATTACTTTATTGCCTCAGCAAGCAGTGATCAAACGGGGGAGGGGAGGGTGGTTGGCTTACAGGGAAGTAGAGTGAACCAAGGGGGCGGGTTTTCATCAAGAAACAAACAGAACTTTCACACCGTAGCCTAGCCACTCATGAAACTGGTTTTCAATGCTTCTCTGATGTGCAGCATGCCCTGCTGTGCTCTTCTAACCACCCTGGCGTCTGGCTACGTGTAATCAGCAGCCAGGCAATTTGCCTCAACCTCCCACCCCGTCATAAATGTCTCCCCCTTACTTGCACTGATATTGTGGAGAACACAGCAAGCCGTAATATCAGTGGGAATATTAGTTTTGCTGAGGTCTAACCGAGTCAGTAAACTGCACCAGCGTGCTTTTAAAGGTCCAAATGCACATTCGACCACCATGCTGCACTTGCTCAGCCTACAGTTGAACAACTCCTGACTACTGTCCAGGGTGCCTGTGTATGGCTTCATGAGCCATGGCACTAAGGGGTAGGCTGGGTCCCCAAGGATAACTATAGGCATTTCAACATCCCCAGTGGTTATTTTCTGGTCTGGAAAGTAAGTCCCCTGTTGCAGTCGTTCCCACAGACCAGAGTTCCTAAAGGTGCGAGCGTCATGTACCTTTCCCGGCCATCCCACGTTGGTGTTGGTGAAACGTTGTGAACCACTAGTGCTTGCAGCACCTTTGAAAAGTACCCCTTTCAGTTTATGTAGTGGCTGCCTTGGTGGTCCAGTCCCAAGATAGGGATATGCATTCCATCTATCGCCCCACCACAGTTAGGTAATCCCATTGCAGCAAAGCCATCCACTATGACCTGCACATTTCCCGTAGTCACTACCCTTGATAGCAGCAGCTTAGCGATTGCATTGGCTACTTGCATCACAGCAGCCCCCCACAGTAGATTTGCCCACTCCAAATTGATTCCCACCTGACCAGTAGCTGTCTGGCATTGCAAGCTTCCAGAGGGCTATTGCCACTCACTTGTGAACTGTGAAGGCTGCTCCCATCTTGGTATTCTGGCACTTCAAGGCAGGGGAAAGCAAGTCACAAAGTTCCATGAAAGTGCCCTTACGCATACGAAAGTTTCACAGCCATTGGGAATCGTCCCAGACCCGCAACACTATGCGGTCCCACCAGTCTGTGCTTGTTTCCTGGGCCCAGAATCTGCGTTCCACAGCATGAGCCTGCCCCATTGCCACCAGGATGGCCAAATTGCCAGGGCCCGTACTTTGAGAGAAGTCTGTGTCCATGTCCTCATCACTCTCCTCACCGTGCTGCTGTCGCCTACTTGCCTGTTTTTGGAGGTTCTGGTTCTGCATATACTGCATGATAATGCGCGTGGTGTTTCGAGTGGTCACAATTGTTGCGGTGATCTGAGTGTGCTCCATGCTTGCCGTGAACAGGAGAGCAGAGTGGCTGCAGAAGCGGCAGGTGGATGACGATGCTGACAGCAATATGGCGCCTGCATGGAAAAAGGGGCAAAACGATTGTCGGCCGTTGCTTTCACAGAGGGAGGAGCAAGGGGTAGCTGGCAGCAGATGGTGCTGCTGGCTGGGAGAGCAGCCTGAGGCAGAATGACCCCCTCAAGGATTGAACTCACAACCCTGAGTTTAGCAGGCCAATGCTCAAACCACTGAGTTATCCCTCTGCCAATATTCCAGGCAGGACTGAATCTCCATTAGACAAAACTTAAAGAAGAGAATGATGTGAGTCACTCCCATTTATGTGCAGGCGCCTCTGACAGACTTTACCGAGGTCCGCCAGGAGCACCCATGTCTGCCCAGGCATCCCGACCGACCTGACCAAGGCCGGCCAAGAGCACCCAGGAGACAAGGATGGCTACTAATCGTACTGAACTATCTGCTGCCACAAGGCAATGAGCTGCTGCTGTGTAGCAATGCAGACCAATGTCTGCCAGGACGCAGGAGACGTACAGTGTCGGTGAGCTGAGTGGGGTCTATGCTTGCCGTGGTATGGTGTCTGCACAGGTAACCCATGCAAAAAGGCACAAAACGATTGTCTGCTGTTGCTTTCACGGAGGGAGGGAGGGAAGGGGGGCCTGACGACATGTACACAGAACCAACCGCGACAATGTTTTTTGCCCAATCAGGCATTGGAATCTCAACCCAGAATTCCAATGGGCGGCGGAGACTGTGGGAACTGTGGGATAGCTACCCACAGTGCAACGCTCCGGAAGTCGATGCTAGCCTCGGTACTGTGGACGCACTCCGCCAACTTAATGGTCTTAAGTGGGGACACACATAGTCGACTGTATAAAATCGCTTTCTAAAAATTCAACTTCTATAAATTCGACCTAATTTCATAGTGTAGACTTACCCTTTAGAGGACTTAGATGAAAAATTCCCACCCACCACATTCATATTACACCCCCATCCTCTTTGGTTAGGCTAGTGTTAAAGTTGTAAATATGTGTAGGTATCAGTAAAGAAAACCTTAACATAACTTCAGCCTGTAAGCTCTTTGGGCCAGGGGTTTCTTGCCTGAGTATACAGTAGCTAGCACATTTTTTATCTACTGCAATTTAAGTAATAACAATACATTATTATTTGGTAAGAACTGAAAATGTGCTTTGTGGTGTAAAAAATCCATAAAAATGGAGTCCTTGCCCTGGCCAGTATAAAATACACCTAGAAGATACTCTTAAGCTACCAGATGAGGGTGTTGATTTTTTAATTCTTCCCATCATCTTTCCCTAAAATATTCTATGGTGACTCAAGTAAGCCTTACAGAATAAGCACATCTTTGGGAGGGATCTGAATGGGAAAGAGCAAGAGATAAGAAGGGTGTTCCAGGCATATGTGCATGGAAGATGGCACAGAGACAGGAATGGGAGAAGAAAACAAATAGGCTGGCAATACTGGGATCTTTGGCAGAGCAAAGGGGGTGTGGGGACTATTATGAGAAATGAGATCTGAGGTAGAGTTGTAGACGACCTTGAAGACAGTTGGAATGTAGTTTAAAAAATCCCAATACATCTGAAAGATAGAAAATTCAAAGTTAATGTCTCTAGCTGCGGTGGTGGGATAGTTCAATAGCAAAACCAAAAAAGGTCAGAACAGTCTCTTCCACAAGAGGGTAGTGAGTGGTGTGTACAACAGCTTAATACAACTAGAAAATATACAGAAACTCCCTAGCTTGGAGTTCAGTTTAGTCCTTCCCTTCTTTCTCCAAATTACTAATTCTTGGCTCTCAGCTATCTGCTTAATCCACTAGACCAAATGTTCTCCACCTTTTTCAACTCAGAAAGAAAACATGTTATAAAAGCTCCATGGCCCACCTGTGCCACAAAACAATAACTGATTTTCTGCATATAAAAGCCAGGGCTGGCGTTAGGAGGTAGCAATCAGGACCATTGCCTGGGGCCCCATGCCACAGGGCCCCCCACAGAGCTACATTGCTCAGGCTGCAGTTTGAGCCCCGTGTGGCAGGGTTCAGGGACCTGGGCTTCAGTCCCATGCAGTGGGGCTGTCATAAATTAAATACAAAGGGAAGGGTAACCACATTTCTTTATATAGTGCTATAAAATCCCTCCTGGCCAGAGGCAAAGTCCTTTCACCTGTAAAGGACTAAGAAGCTCAGGTAACCTGGCTGGCACTTGACCCAAAATGACATATGAGAGGACAAGATACTTTCAAATCTGGAGGGTGAGGGGGGGGGAAGCCTTTTGTCTGTCTGTGTGATACCTTTGCCGGGAACATATCAAGGATGCAAGCCCTCCAGCTCCTGTAAAGTTAGTAAGTAATCTAGCTAGAAAATGCATTAGGTTTTCTTTGCTTTGGCTTGTGAAATTCGCTGTGCTAGAGGAATGTGTATTCCTGTTTTTGTGTCTTTTTGTAACTTAAGTTTTTGCCTAGAGGGATTCTCTAGATTTTGGATCTGACTGCCTGTAAGATGATCTTCCATTCTGATCTTACAGAGCTGTTCTCTTATCTTTTTTTGTTCTTCTAATAAAGTTCTGTTTTTTAAAAATCTGATTGGGTTTTTTGGGTCTTAAAAAACCACGGCTGGTTTGTGTTCATCCTGTTTATCCTCAAGCCTCCTCAGGAAAGGGGGTGCAAGGGCTGGGGGGGGCGTATTTTGGGGAAATAGGAACTCCAAGTGGTTCTTTCCCTGTTCTTTGTCTAAATCACTTGGTGGAGCAGCATACTGTTCAAGGACAAGGCAAAATTTGTGCCTTGGGAAAGTTAACCTAAACTGGTTAAAATAAGCATAGGGTGTTTTTCATGCGGGGCCTCACATCTGTACCCTAGAGTTCAGAGTGGGGATGGAACCCTGACAGGGGCTTTGGCTTTCTGCCCTGGGCCCCAGCGAGTCTAATGCTGGCCCTGCTTGGAAGCCCCCCTGAAACCTGCTTGAGACCCTCTAGGGCTTCCCAGACCTCTGGCTGAGAACCACTGCACTGGACCAGTGGTTCTCAACCAGGGATATGCATACCCCTGGAGGCACACAGAAGTCTTCCATGGGTACATCAACTCATCTAGACATTTGCCTAGTTTTACAACAGACTACATAAAAATCACTAGCAAAATCAGTACAAACCAAAATTTCATACAATGACTTGTTTATACTGCTTTATATATTATACACTAAATGTTAAGTACAGTATTTATATTCCAATTGATTTATTTTATAGTTATATGGTAAAAATGAAAAAGCAATTATGTGCTGTGACTCTCTTCTATTTTTATGTCTGATTTTGTAAGCAAGTAATTTTTAAGTGAGGTGAAACTTGGGATATGCAAGACAGACTCCTGAAAGGGTACAGTAGTCTGGAAAGGGTGCAGTAGTCTGAAAAGGGTGAGAGCCACCGCACTAGACCACACTGCCTATACACACACACACACACACACACGTCATATCACATCTATACCAATTTATCCAGGTAAAATATTAGAAGTCTGCCAGGGTCCTAGATTAAATTGCGGTATTGCCTAGTACTGATTCCTTGGCTTACTGCCTGGACTGAAGATTTATTCTAACAGTCTGTTGGAGCCACTGGCAGCAGATACAGGTTAAAGCAGCCGGACTGTTTGGGGGGCACCAGCCCAGCACAGAATGGCCCAGAATCAGGAGAGTGCAAAGGGTACTTTTGTGCTCCCTTCTCTCCTGAAACCACCCTCAGTGCACCACATGCACTTAACTCTGCTCCTGACCCAATCACCAGACACGGAGTGGAAACTACAACCATTTGCACCAGTCCCATGGCTGAGCTAATTCAAAAGAATCTATATGGAAACCGAACTCACGAAAAACTCAGCTCACATTGGACTTTTGCATACATGTGTAACCCTTCTGCCAGGTGGAACCAGCAGCAATAAGGGCAGAGTTCAATATCTAGGGGTTCCTTTTTATTGATACAACACAGAACCGGCTCAAGCCCACCCAGTAATCTGGGAAATTTACACACCACCCCTGGGCACCTCCGAGAGGCAATACTTCCCCACTCGCAAGCACAGAGTCTGAGTGTAGAAAAGAAACTTTTAATTAAAGGAGGGAAGTAACTTGGCGTTAATTTGGGAAAACACTGCAAACAAGGTTCACAAACATAAACCATGACTAAAAGACCCACCCCCAAGTAGGTTGGGCAGTGCCCTCAGGTCCTTAAGTGCAGCAACCGAAAAGTCCCTTTCACGTGCCCAACCTTCTCTGCACCCCACTCACAGTTGCTGTTCTTAGTCAGTGCAGAGCCAGAGTTCAGAGGTGCATCTGCAGAGTTCACCTCCCACCCCTGGGTGGAGTAAAAACGTACCTTACTTGCTCCGCTGCTCCAGCACTCGCTCGCCGCCCTTCTCTGCCAGCCACCTTGCTAGCTGCTCATGCTGGCTGCCTGCTCACCGCTCTCATCAGGCCTTTCCACCAGCTGCCCTGCTGGCTGCTCATCATGCCTCTCTGCTGCACCAGCCACTCATTCACCAGCTGTCAGTCGCCTTCTGCTGCCACCTGCCTCTCTGCTGTGACATCTGCACATCAGTCTCTTTCACTGCCCCATCTCAAGTGATTTTAGCTCTTAGCAGGCAGGGCAGAAACATAGTCTTTCCACAACAGCTTTCAGCTCTGATTGGACATTTAATATAACAAAGAGGGTCTTTATGAAGCCTATTTAGCTCTATTCTTTGAACAGTGGGGAGGAATAGGTTAAACCAGTCTAGGGAGGATACTTGGGGGTATGCAGCTTCCTAGCTGGGGAAACCTGTTCTCACCCCTCTTACTTTCACAGGGCTCTGACATTCAAGCCCCTGACTTAACAAGGTTCTTTCCACTGCAGGTGACACGTTAAACGGAGTCATTTGGGACAGGTTAAGCACAGTCCTGCTTTCCTACAATAATTACAACATTGGTAACCATATTTTACTACCCCTGCATTCGGTAGTAAGGTGATTTGTACCCAACACCAGCCAAAGTTGATCACTTTTTGCTGAATATGTTAGCAGAGCAGAATCAAACTGTATTTACATAAACACACCCATGTCTCTCCCCCTCCCAGCTAGCTGTCAGAGAAGCATTCATTCAGACCCTGCTTACACATGCTACCCTCCTCCACGTAGACTCCAGTCCTAACCTCTTTCTGGCATTCACAAATCAAGAGGACACATTTATGCCCAGATACCATTGAGGGGGTAGATCTTCTACATTTGAGGCCAGATGTGGAAAGTACAGGTGCACTCACTCCCTGATCTCCCTTGGCCTTATGCTGTAACGCGTACTTGTCCAGAAATCGCTGCACCAACAATGGCGCAGCAGTTATGCAACCTTCCCTTAGTTTTGCATGTAAAAACCAGACGTGAGAGAGTCATCTGTAATCCTGTCTAATTTAAAGGAAATTATATAGTTGGCATTTGATTACAATAGTTAGTGGCGAGGATAGAATTTAGCCTAAATATGATGCTGAAATTAACCACATGAAATCAATACTTGGTACATAATGGGTATTTGATATAGTATAGTTATCAGAGAAGATGATAAAATGCCACAAATGACTTCCAGAGGGTTTGCTGAAATAGTCAATTCAGATATAGTATGGGCTATCAATTGTCAGAGAAACAGAAATTGCATACTATGAAAAGTACAGTATAAAAGGCTAAGAAGGTAGTTACTGGTATGCTTTATCAAGGGTGGGCAAACTTTTTGGCCTGAGGGCCACATCTGGATGGGGAAATTGCATGCAGGGCCATGAATGCAGGGCTGGGGCAGGGGGTTGGGGTGCGGGAGGGAGTATGGGGTGTGGGAGGAGGTGTGGTGTGCAGGAAGAGGCTCAGGGCAAGGGGTTGGGGCACAGGAGTGTGCGGTGTACAAGGGGGATGGGTACGGAGTGCAGGAGGAGTGCGGGGTGTGGCAGGGGGATCAGGGGGCAGGGGTGCAGACTCCGGCCTAACGCTGCTTACCAATGGGAGCTGCGGGGGGCGATACCTGCAGGCAAGGGCAGTGCGCGGAGCCCTCTACCCTCTCCCTCCCCCAGGGGCTGCAGGGATGTGGTGCTGGCCGCTTCTGGGAGCGGCGTGGGGCCAGGGCAGGCAGGGAGCCTGCCTTAGCCCCGCAGTGCCACAGGGGTGGCAATCCCGCGGGCTGGATCCAAAGCCCTGACGGGCTGGATCCGGCTTGCAGGCCGTAGTTTGCCCACCCTTGTGCTATATCGTGGACTTGTAAATGACTGTAACACTCCTGTAGAGGGAGCTGGCTCTCTTGCAACTCTAATGAATGTATCAAGAAGTCATTTGTTTACTATCACAGTGCTGCTGAAATACCAGGTGCAGTAGTGGAAGCAGCTTTAATATTAATACAACTAAAAGTCAATTGTGCAAAATAAAGGACATATTCTTAGGGTATGTCTACACTTTGAGCTGGGGGGGTAGTTTCCAGCTCAAGACGACATACCTGTGGTAGCTCTGATCAAGCTAATGCACTGAAGATGTGGCAATGTGAGCTATTGGAGGGACTAGCCACCCCAAATATGTACCTAGTGTCTCGGACTTAGCTGGATCAGAGCTGGCCCAGGTATGTTTCCTTGAGCTGGGAATTACATCTCTAGCTCAAAGTGTAACCTTGGTTTCATGCCATCACTGCTCTAGGGATAACAGCCAGATTCACCTGAGCAAGTGCAGAGGATTATAAACTGTGCATTTTGTGCCTGGAGGAGTGACTGTACTGCTGGGGAGATTCATCCTGGGGGATGAGAGGCAGTAGTACCAGTGACTGCTATACCTGGGGGGTTCAAGAACTCAAATGTGAAATTGCGGAACTATGGTTTGTAACCTGTCCTTTAAATCAGCTACTGTACCTAAGGACTGGAAGATAAATACTGGCGTTACATTAGCTAAGAAGGGCTCTAGAGGTGATCCTGGCAATTCCAGACCGGTAAGTCTAACGTCAGTACCGGGCAAATTAGTTGAAACAATAGTAAAGAATAAAATTGTCAGACACATAGAAGAAATAAAAGTCAATATGGTTTCTGTAAAGGGAGATCATGTCTTACTAATCTATTAGAGTTCTTTGAGGGGGATCAACAAACATGTGGACAAGGGGGATCCAGTAGACCTAGCATATTAGATTTCCAGAAAGCCTTTGACAAGGTCCCTCACCAAAGGCTCTTATGTAAATTAAGTTGTCATGGGATAAGAGGGAAGATCCTTTCATGGATTGAGAACTGGTTAAAAGACAGGGAACAAAGGATAGGAATAAATGGTAAATTTTCAGAATGGACAGGGGTAACTAGTGGTGTTCCCCAAGGTTCAGTCCTAGGGCCAATCCTATTCAACCTATTCATAAATGATCTGGAGAAAGGGGTAAACAGTGAGGTGGCAAAGTTTGCAGATGATACTAAACTGCTCAAGATAGTTAAGACCAAAGCAGACTGTGAAGAACTTCAAAAAGATCTCACAAAACTAAGTGACTGGGCAACAAAATGGCAAATGAAATTTAATGTGGATAAATGTAAAGTAATGCACATTGGAAAAAATAACCCCAATTATACATATAATATGATGGGGGCTAATTTAGCTACAACTAATCAGGAGAAAGATCTTGGAGTCATCGTGGATAGTTCTCTGAAGACGTCCATGCAGTGTGCAGCGGCAGTCAAAAAAGCAAACGGGATGTTAGGACTCATTAAAAAAGGGATAGAGAATAAGATGGAGAATATCTTATTGCCCTTATATAAATCCATGGTATGCCCACATCTTGAATACTGCATACAGATGAGGTCCCCTCATCTCAAAAAAAATATACTGGCATTAGAAAAGGTTCAGAAAGGGCAACTCAAATGATTAGGGGTTTGGAACGGGTCCCATATGAGGGGAGATTAAAGAGGCTAGGACTTTTCAGCTTGAAAAAGAGGAGACTAAGGTGGGGATAAGATAAAGGTATATAAAATCATGAGTGGTGTGGAGAAAGTGAATAAGGAAAAGTTATTTACTTGTTCCCATAATATAAGACCAAGGGGCCACCAAATGAAATTAATGGGCAGCAGGTTTAACACAAATAAAAGGAAGTTCTTCTTCACTCAGCGCACAGCCTATGGAACTCCTTGCCTGAGGAGGTTGTGAAGGCTCGGACTATAACAGGGTTTAAAAGAGAACTGGATAAATTCATGGAGGTTAAGTCCATTAATGGCTATTAGCCAGGATGGATAAGGAATGGTATCCCTAGCCTCTGTTTGTCAGAGGGTGAAGATGGGTGGCAGGAGAGAGATCACTTGATCATTACCTGTTAGGTTCACTCCCTCTGGGGCACCTGGCATTGGCCACTGTCAGTAGACAGGATACTGGGCTGGATGGACCTTTGGTCTGACCCAGTATGGCCATTCTTATGTTCTGCAAGTGGAGGGTAGTTCCATAGAAGCCCCACCAGCAGAAGCTCCATGCATGATGCACTTGCTCATACAGCTCTAGGCCCACTTTTCTCGCAGGGAAAACTTTACAGGCATCTTACAGCACTGTACCATCCCCTCTCCAGGTGGATTATCTCATATTGGGAGCCACAGCCTGAGTTCTACAGAGGTAAATATGGCCCAAAAGAATGTACTTATTGCAAGGTAAGTGTCAGCAGCAAGTTTCACATGGTAAGGATTATCCGGGTATCAAAATGTACCGGATAGAAATCCAGTGTTCTAATGACACAGGTCAGACTGTGGACATAATGAATTTATCCTACCAAGTCAGTGCATCACATATGGATTGCACCAGCAGATCTTTCTCTTATGATGTCTGCATTCAGACACAGTATCAGCAAAGCAGTTGGAAAACAACAATGTGGATGAAAAACTCAGTGTGCGCCAAGTCC
This sequence comes from Caretta caretta, assembly GCF_965140235.1. Lineage (NCBI taxonomy): Eukaryota > Metazoa > Chordata > Testudines > Cheloniidae > Caretta > Caretta caretta. The sequence goes on from NC_134210.1 coordinate 50,578,842, forward strand.
TGAAGTAAAGAGATGATCTTTTGCCTCCTTTTTTTATTAATGTTGAGGAGGCCCCACTTTGAGACTGCATTAGGATCAACCTTCTCCAGCATTCCTTCATTCCTCCCTCCCATGCACACTACCCTGGTATGGGCTCCCTTCCTCTAAAGTGTATAGTCACTGACATCATCCTGTGATAATGCCTTCCTTTCTGAGCAAGCATGGAAGAGTTCTTAGCTTGCATCTGTGGCTTTAAGAATCTCTTAATTCAAGTGGCTTCCTTGAAAGCTATCTCCTGACCAGTCAAAGTAGTACAGGTTGTATCCTCTCACAGGGAAAACCAACACAAATAGAAGATGCAAATGTAAACTGCTTAGGTCCTGTCTAATTTAGAGACAACTTCATACTTTTGCTGCTACTCGACATCTCTCCAAATACACTTCCATCATTATGACCTATGATAATCTCAAAACATTTTTTATTTCAAAGGTTTTTGTTGTTGCCAAAGAATTACTATGGCTGCTCCCATATATTCCATGAGTCTGTGGGCACCATATCCAAGCTTATTTTTTAAAAAAAATTGTATTATGGTTGCAAAGAAAACCATGAAAACATGAACTGAGTGCAAACGAACTCAGTGTTGTCATCCTGAGTCTTCCAAAAGCCTAAATCAAAAGCTCTGAGAGGTATGAACTACTCCATTGTTTTAATGGGTTGTTAAAATAACAATTTAAATGTCAATATTAACTACAAAAAGAAAAGGAGTACTTGTGGCACCTTAGAGACTAACCAATTTATTTGAGCATGAGCTTTCGTGAGCTACAGCTCACTTCATCAGATGTTTACCGTGGAAACTGCAGCAGACTTTATATACACACAGAGAATATGAAACAATACCTCCTCCCACCCCACTGTCCTGCTGGTAATAGCTTATCTAAAATGATCAACAGGTGGGCCATTTCCAGCACAAATCCAGGTTTTCTCACCCTCCACCCCCCCACACAAATTCACTCTCCTGCTGGTGCTAGCCCATCCAAAGTGACAACTCTTTACATAATCAAGTCGGGCTATTTCCTGCATAGATCAAGGTTTTCTCACATCCCCCCCACCCCCATACACACACAAACTCACTCTCCTGCTGGTAATAGCTCATCTAAACTGACCACTCTCCAAGTTTAAATCCAAGTTAAACCAGAACATCTGGGGGGGGGGTAGGAAAAAACAAGAGGAAACAGGCTACCTTGCATAATGACTTAGCCACTCCCAGTCTCTATTTAAGCCTAAATTAATAGTATCCAATTTGCAAATGAATTCCAATTCAGCAGTTTCTCGCTGGAGTCTGGATTTGAAGTTTTTTTGTTTTAAGATAGCGACCTTCATGTCTGTGATTGCGTGACCAGAGAGATTGAAGTGTTCTCCGACTGGTTTATGAATGTTATAATTCTTGACATCTGATTTGTGTCCATTTATTCTTTTACGTAGAGACTGTCCAGTTTGACCAATGTACATGGCAGAGGGGCATTGCTGGCATATGATGGCATATATCACATTGGTGGATGTGCAGGTGAACGAGCCTCTGATAGTGTGGCTGATGTTATTAGGCCCTGTGATGGTGTCCCCTGAATAGATATGTGGGCACAATTGGCAACGGGCTTTGTTGCAAGGAAAAGTTCCTGGGTTAGTGGTTCTGTTGTGTGGTATGTGGTTGTTGGTGAGTATTTGCTTCAGGTTGCGGGGCTGTCTGTAGGCAAGGACTGGCCTGTCTCCCAAGACTTGTGAGAGTGTTGGGTCATCCTTTAGGATAGGTTGTAGATCCTTAATAATGCGTTGGAGGGGTTTTAGTTGGGGTCTGAAGGTGACCGCTAGTGGCGTTCTGTTATTTTCTTTGTTAGGCCTGTCCTGTAGTAGGTAACTTCTGGGAACTCTTCTGGCTCTATCAATCTGTCTCTTTACTTCTGCAGGTGGGTATTGTAGTTGTAAGAAAGCTTGACAGAGATCTTGTAGGTGTTTGTCTCTGTCTGAGGGGTTGGAGCAAATGCGGTTGTATCGCAGAGCTTGGCTGTAGACGATGGATCGTGTGGTGTGGTCAGGGTGAAAGCTGGAGGCATGCAGGTAGGAATAGCGGTCAGTAGGTTTCCGGTATAGGGTGGTGTTTATGTGGCCATTGTTTATTAGCACTGTAGTGTCCAGGAAGTGGATCTCTTGCGTGGACTGGACCAGGCTGAGGTTGGTGATGGGATGGAAATTGTTGAAATCATGGTGGAATTCCTCAAGGGCTTCTTTTCCATGGGTCCAGATGATGAAGATGTCATCAATATAGCGCAAGTAGAGTAAGGGCTTTAGGGGACGAGAGCTGAGGAAGCGTTGTTCTAAATCAGCCATAAAAATGTTGGCATACTGTGGGGCCATGCGGGTACCCATAGCAGTGCCGCTGATCTGAAGGTATACATTGTCCCCAAATGTGAAATAGTTATGGGTAAGGACAAAGTCACAAAGTTCAGCCACCAGGTTAGCCGTGACATTATCGGGGATAGTGTTCTTGACGGCTTGTAGTCCATCTTTGTGTGGAATGTTGGTGTAGAGGGCTTCTACATCCATAGTAGCCAGGATGGTGTTATCAGGAAGATCACCGATGGATTGAAGTTTCCTCAGGAAGTCAGTGGTGTCTCGAAGGTAGCTGGGAGTGCTGGTAGCGTAGGGCCTGAGGAGGGAGTCTACATAGCCAGACAATCCTGCTGTCAGGGTGCCAATGCCTGAGATGATGGGGCGCCCAGGATTTCCAGTTTATGGATCTTGGGTAGTAGATAGAATATCCCAGGTCGGGGTTCCAGGGGTGTGTCTGTGCGGATTTGATCTTGTGCTTTTTCAGGAAGTTTCTTGAGCAAATGCTGTAGTTGCTTTTGGTAACTCTCAGTGGGATCATAGGGTAATGGCTTGTAGAAAGTGGTGTTGGAGAGCTGCCGAGCAGCCTCTTGTTCATATTCCGACCTATTCATGATGACAACATCACCTCCTTTGTCAGCCTTTTTGATTATGATGTCAGAGTTGTTTCTGAGGCTGTGGATGGCATTGCGTTCCGCATGGCTGAGGTTATGGGGCAAGTGATGCTGCTTTTCCACAATTTCAGCCCGTGCACGTCGGCGGAAGCACTCTATGTAGAAGTCCAGTCTGCTGTTTCGACCTTCAGGAGGAGTCCATCTAGAATCCCTCTTTCTGTAGTGTTGGCAGGGAGACCTCTGTGGATTAGTATGTTGTTCAGAGGTATTTTGGAAATATTCCTTGAGACGGAGACGTCGAAAATAGGATTCTAGGTCACCACAGAACTGTATCATGTTCGTGGGGGTGGAGGGGCAGAAGGAGAGGCCCCGAGATAGAACAGCTGCTTCTGCTGGGCTGAGAGTATAGTTGGATAGGTTAACAATATTGCTAGGTGGGGTGAGGGAACCATTGCTGTGGCCCCTTGTAGCATGTAGTAGTTTAGAAAGTTTAGTGTCTTTTTTCTTTTGTAGAGAAGCAAAGTGTGCGTTGTAAATGGCTTGTCTAGTTTTAGTAAAATCCAGCCACGAGGAAGTTTGTGTGGAAGGTTGGTTCTTTATGAGAGTATCCATTTTTGAGAGCTCATTCTTAATCTTTCCCTGTTTGCTGTAGAGGATCTTGATCAGGTGATTCCGCAGTTTCTTTGAGAGCGTGAGGCACAAGCTGTCAGCATAGTCTGTGTGGTATGTAGATTGTAATGGATTTTTGACCTTCAGTCCTTTTGGTACGATGTCCATCTGTTTGCATTTGGAAAGGAAGATGATGTCTGTCTGTATCTGTACAAGTTTCTTCATGCAGTTGATAGATTTCCACTCCATACGGCTAAATGCAGTGCCTTGCATAATGACAGGTTTCAGAGGAACAGCCGTGTTAGTCTGTATTCGCAAAAAGAAAAGAAGTACTTGTGGCACCTTAGAGACTAACCAATTTATTTGAGCATGAGCTTTCGTGAGCTACAGCTCACTTTAACAAAGAAAATAACAGAACGCCACTAGCGGTCACCTTCAGACCCCAACTAAAACCCCTCCAACACATTATTAAGGATCTACAACCTATCCTAAAGGATGACCCAACACTCTCACAAGTCTTGGGAGACAGGCCAGTCCTTGCCTACAGACAGCCCCGCAACCTGAAGCAAATACTCACCAACAACCACATACCACACAACAGAACCACTAACCCAGGAACTTTTCCTTGCAACAAAGCCCGTTGCCAATTGTGCCCACATATCTATTCAGGGGACACCATCACAGGGCCTAATAACATCAGCCACACTATCAGAGGCTCGTTCACCTGCACATCCACCAATGTGATATATGCCATCATGTGCCAGCAATGCCCCTCTGCCATGTACATTGGTCAAACTGGACAGTCTCTACGTAAAAGAATAAATGGACACAAATCAGATGTCAAGAATTATAACATTCATAAACCAGTCGGAGAACACTTCAATCTCTCTGGTCACGCAATCACAGACATGAAGGTCGCTATCTTAAAACAAAAAAACTTCAAATCCAGACTCCAGCGAGAAACTGCTGAATTGGAATTCATTTGCAAATTGGATACTATTAATTTAGGCTTAAATAGAGACTGGGAGTGGCTAAGTCATTATGCAAGGTAGCCTGTTTCCTCTTGTTTTTTCCTACCCCCCCCCCCCCAGATGTTCTGGTTTAACTTGGATTTAAACTTGGAGAGTGGTCAGTTTAGATGAGCTATTACCAGCAGGAGAGTGAGTTTGTGTGTGTATGGGGGTGGGGGGGATGTGAGAAAACCTTGATCTATGCAGGAAATAGCCCGACTTGATTATGTAAAGAGTTGTCACTTTGGATGGGCTAGCACCAGCAGGAGAGTGAATTTGTGTGGGGGGGTGGAGGGTGAGAAAACCTGGATTTGTGCTGGAAATGGCCCACCTGTTGATCATTTTAGATAAGCTATTGCCAGCAGGACAGTGGGGTGGGAGGAGGTATTGTTTCATATTCTCTGTGTGTATATAAAGTCTGCTGCAGTTTCCACGGTAAACATCTGATGAAGTGAGCTGTAGCTCACGAAAGCTCATGCTCAAATAAATTGGTTCGTCTCTAAGGTGCCACAAGTACTCCTTTTCTTTTTGCGAATACAGACTAACACGGCTGTTCCTCTGAAACCTGTCAATATTAACTACATCACTGCAGAACAGTTTACCATTATCATCCAGCTAACATCCATATCCCACAGTCCCAAACTGCCTTGTATGCCTCCCCAAGTGCCCAAAGCCTCAAGTTCCAAAATTTTCAGGTTGCTCCCAGACAATCTCGACAGTGCAGCTATTGCATTGTCAAGAGAAAAATCTGCAGCACTTCAGAAACAAATGTGGGGACACTGTACACTCTCTGGCATAGGAACTACACACTTTGTCCAGACAGGGTATGTCTTCACTGCAATTAAACACCCGTGACTGGCCCATATCAGCTGACTTGGGCAAAGTGGATGTTTAATTGCCGTGTAGCCAGCCGGAGCATATACACAGCAATTAAACAGCCACTTATCCCAAGCCTGAGTCAGCTGACATGGGCCAGCCATGAGCCTTTAATTGCAGTGTATACGTACCTACAATGCCCAGCACAACAGGGCCCTGATTCTTGATTTAGGTTCCTACATGCTGCCCTATTATGAAGTAAAATAATTACAAAAACAAATTAGATATGAACATGAACAACACATAAGCAGCTGTACTGATTCTCACTCAATTACATATTTAATTCAATAAAATCCCACATTTTCTAACTTAGATAAACCTTTCCAGTCTGCCATACCACAGTACTTCAGGATCCAGGGATCTTGCTGCTGAGTTTAGGTCTTGCTTGCCACAGAGTATGCAGGGCTTTTCCATGGATTAATTTTTCCACATTTTTTTTGTGTGTGCGCTTCCTATCAGTTTTGTTTCACTTTTATTGAAGGTGTATTTTAAGCATATTGTCTTGTACAGTTGATAAAAGGCAGAGAGCTCTTTATAAATACTACAATTACTACTAGTTATTAATCCAGAGTGAAAAGTCTGAGTCATATGAATTCTTTTTCAGGTTCCCAGTTTTTACCCATTTCCTCTGACTGCTCCAAAGGGGCACAAATCCTATATTGTTAAGAAACCAGACAGTACTTTATACTTTCTTTCAGTGCAGCTTCTGGACCTTGATAACAGACTTGATAATTACCACCAAAAGGAACAGAAGATGCCAAAAAAGCTTTTTAGAAAAGCCCATGATGTTTAAAAAACCATGTATAAAAGTTATAAATATTTTAATTAAAAAAAAACAACATTAAACCAAAGTCTACCCTTGGATGCATATATAGTGCTCACATTGACCTCAGCTGGAGGAATACCAGTAAACCCAGAAGAGAATGTATCCCAGTGTGGTTATTATTATTTTTAATAAAGGTAAATTATTCTTCAAATAGTACTAAGGTTCTAATTCTGCTTCTCTTCTTTACTATCAGAAGTATCTTACTTCATGAATAGTCTCGCTGATATCAGTAGGGCTACTCAGAGTAAGGTACTACTTAAAGCAAGGCAGGCTCCTATGCTGAGGCCCTAAAAAGTACTGAGCAAATTAATTTCTTGTGGAGTTATATTAGGGATGAATCTGGCCATCTGGGTCAATTCTGCATTCATCTACATCCATGCAAACCCACTTTTGTGTACATCAGTGCGGCCCCATATGGCTGCATGGGTGTAACAAAGTAGATTCTAGCAAATAGAAGGTAAAATTAGGACGCTTACCACAATGCTTGTCAGCAAAGCATGGAGAGAAAAATGAGATTTAATCCTTTAAAAACAGCTGGGCTTGTACGGGCGCTGTGCTGAGCATACAGTGGAAATTTTAAAAATTATAATAACTTTTATAATCATTATTATTAATATTACAGAAGTGCCTAGAGGTCCCAACCAATCCTATTGTGCTACAGGCTGTACAAATATATAGTGAGAGTGTCTCGGCCAATCTAAATAGAAAACAAATGCAAAACAAAAAGTGGGAGGGGGAACACAGGCACAGGGACTTGTCCAAGGTCATACAGCAAGTCTATGGCAGGGCAAGGAATAATACCAAAATCTCCTGAGTCTCTGTCTAATATCCCACCCACCCCACCACATTCTCGCTCCAATAAATGAAACTGTTAAATATGTATTTGTATAATTAAGCTATCTCAACTGGATTAGATTCTTTGCCAATGCACTTTGTCCTTTATTTTTTTTCTTCATGGTAGCATCAAATGGAAACACACACAGCTCCTCTCCTATCATAGGCCCCCCCCATCTTTTCTCCTTTTAATTTTTTTTTCCCAAATTCCTTGTTTACTTCTGGTTCCAGTAATGCCCCTCTCTTTTGCTTTACCATCAGAGGCATGTATTTTTAGCTGGGAGCTACTGGAAACCAAATAATCCATACGAAGACAAGTCTGGGCTGCATTAAAGTTAAATGAATTCAAAATCAGCAAAAGAAAATGGACCAGCTTATTTTTTCCTGGCATAACTACTCCAGGGATGAATTTTCTTAATTTGGTCTTTGTTTTTTGTTGTTGGTTTGTTTTGTACCACAGTTATGCAGGCTCAATTCACTGCACTTGCAATTATTTAGCACATGCAGTTTAGATGCCTTAGGGCCAGATTTTCAAAGATACTTAGACCTATCTGCAAGTTGTCACCTAGCTGCATCTTCAGGCACCTAAACACCTTTAAAAATCTGGTCCTTAATATGGGTATGTCTACATGGGATTAAATAACCGACAGCTGGCCTGGATCAGAGACTCAGGTTTGCCGGGCTTGGGTTTTGGGGCTGAAAAATTGCTGTGTAGATATTTGGGCTCAGGGACCCTGTGAGCGTGGAGGATCCCAGAGCTCAGGCTCCAGCCTGAACCCAGATGTCTACATAGCAATTTTTAGCCCTGCAGCACCAACCCCATGAGCCTGAGGCAGCTGACCTGGGCCAGCAACAGCCATACCACGGGGCTTTCATCCCTGGGTAGATGTAACCTAGCACTTAATTAAAAGAATTCAGTCAGAAATCTAATGACAAATTGTACCCATAATTATTTGCTCCAGGAAAACAGAAGCCAGTGATTAAGACCTGGTATATATTTGTAAGCTTTAAATTTTTAAATTAAATTTTAAAAAGAAAATTTAAAAAAATCAGTTGCCAAGGCCAGAGTCTAGAACTGTCCCCCAGATAGCAGAACAGTTCCGTTCACGCATGCCCTGCTGTAATAGTTTGTGAAATCCTCAATTCTTGCTACTCAAGCCAGCACATTTGGAGCTAAGTTGTGAAGGAGAAAATGATTTTGAAATATTTTGGATTTAAGATGCGTCTGTATTTGTGGTGTGGGAGCCAAATTTTCAGAAATTGGATATAAAAGAGAGCTACAAATCGTGTGTTTGCGAAGTGAAAATCTGCATGCTTCATCCCTATTTAGTACATACAAATACTCAGAGCTTGAACAAATGTAGATTTGCATGTAACAGTATTGCAGATGCAGTTTAGATACCAACCTTTTAAAAATGCATCCCTTTTAATCTACAGCTATATTTTGCTATTGATCCATAATCAAGTTTTTTTCTTGCTATTTATGCAAGCTTTTCCATTCACCTTTATGCTTTTCTGTCTAGATTAGATACTTATATGGTCCCTATCACTGTAATATCTAAGTCCCTTGCAATCTTTTAGTGTATTTATCCTCAACACCCCTGTGAGGTAGGGAAATACTATTTATCCCCCTTTTACAGATGGGAAAATGGACACACAAAAAGGCCCAAATTTGTAAAGGTGTTTAGGCATTGCTCCACTCAGCGTTGCGATGTCTATGTGACTTAGATGGCTAAGGTCCATTTTCAAAAGTGACTTAGGAGCCTAAATCTCATTGAAAGTCAGTGGGTCTTATGCTCTGAAGGCCCAGGTCCATAAAGATACATAGGGCTAGATCCACAAAGGGAGTTAGGCTCAGTGTTGCAACTCTTATGCAGTCTGCTGTCCAGTGGCCTTTTCAGCCCCTAGCTAGATGCCCAGGCTCCCTTGCAAAGTTTGGGGAGAATTAGGCACCTAAGGAGAGGACTTTCAGAAGCCATCCAGTCGAACAGGGAGCCACCTAATCTAGACAGAGGTGAAATGCCAAGGCGAGAGCTAAAAAAGTGGCTAGAGTACTGTACCTAAGTGGCTGACATGATGCACCTGACTGATGGACCAGAGATGGGTGCCTCCCTTCACTCAAGATCTTCAGCCATGAGTCCTCCCCAGCAGTTAGTTACTTAAGCCAGGGGTTCTCAACCTTTTTTCTTTCTGAGAGCTGCCTGCCACCCCGGCAACATGCTATAGAACTCCAGGGCCCGGTGGGAGGGGGCCTCAGGGCTTAAGCCCTGCGGGGGGGACCTCGGGACTCTGGGCTTTAGTCCTACAGCTCCAGACTTCAGCCCCCTGGATGCACCAGGGCTTGGGGTTCTGGGTTTTAGACCCATGGGGGTGCCAGGGCTTGGGGCTTTAGCCTGCAGGGAACGCCAGGGCTCAGGGTTCCGTGCTTCAGCTCCGTGGCAGTGCCAGGGCTCGGGGCTCTGGGTTTTAGCTGTGGGGCCCTGAGGATCCCCAGTGAGCTGTGGACCCCTGGTTGAGAACTGCTAACCTAAGCCAGAACAGCTGCCCTAGCAGCCATAACAGTCTCCTGCTCAGTCTCAATAACTCTAATGCTAGCCTTTTCTTTCCCTGTGTGCACACTACAGTCTTTTGTGCAGGTGCTCTTTTGCACCTCTACTTATCAGTGGCCTGCATCTGGCTCTCCTGATGTGGGGGCTGGCTGGCAGGTAGCAGGTTGTGAGGCTTTGCAGGTTCACCCAGACTAGAATGGGGCTGTGTCACCATCTGCCCGTAACTCTGGGTGCTTCTGTGCTGTACAGCTTTGGCTCAGAGCCCTGACACCAGCAGCATACCCACAGTACAATGTCTCAGGGAGAAAGGGGGTTTAAAAAGCCAGCTGCTAAGCGACCAGAGAATGGGAGTTTTGCAAGGGAGTTTAGAGAGGGAGCGTGAGAACCAGGTGCACCTAACAAACATTCTCTAATCTTATGCCAACACACACAACACACACACACACACAAAAGCCCCAGCAAGAGTAAAAATAATGCCAGCAGAAGTCCAGCAGCAGAACTGGGCTATTCCATTTATTGCACTGAATGCAGCAAGTATTACCTGTTTTGTGGGCAGGTGGCACCTGTGTGTATTTGGTGCAAGCAGCTCATGGCCCTCAGAGACCAAGTACAGGCTCTTGAGACTACAGTGGCTGAACTGGAGGAGTGAAGGCAGACAGAGGTATCTAGAGGAGACTTTCCAGGACTCAGTAGAGCTGTCCTATCCCCAGTCTGATGCCCCTGTGCTGTCAAGGAGGATGAAAGTCTCGGGGAAGGAGAACATCCAGTTGCAGAGGAAAACAATCTCATATTTGGGACCCTACTTCCAGATGACATCATTGTATCCTTGCACTGAGGATGTCTCCCCTGTGGAGGGACCCAGTTATTAGAAAGATAGGCAATAGTAAAGGGGGATTCAATTATTAGAACTATAGATAGTTGGGTCTGTAATGACCAGGAGAACTGGCTGGTGAATTGCCTGCTGGGTGTGAAGTTTGCAGGTACCAGTGACATAGGAAAGGGAGGAGAGAGGTCAAAGAGGCCAAATTTAGGCTGCTAGATAAGAGATTGAAGTCCAGGACCTCCATGATAGCATTCTCTGAAATGCTTCCAGTTCAATGTGCCGGGCCAGAAAGACCAGTAAAACTGCAGGGTCTCAATGCATGGAGGAGATGATGGAGTTCACAGGAGGCATTATTAGGAACTGGGGAACCTTTTGGGAAAGAAGAAGCCAACAGAAGCAGAATGGGCTCTACCTAAATTGAAATTTAACCAGATTGCTGGCATGAAAAATTAAAAAGGTTGTAGAGAAGTTTTTAAACTAAGGGCTGGGGGAAAAGTCGACAGATACAGAGGAGCACGCAGTTCAGACAGAGACATTCCTTAGGAGAGGATTCATTAAAGAGGAGTCTCTGTATTCTAGAGAAGAGGAGAGGATAGAAGTTGATAAACCACAAACAGGAACTGAAGATAAAGAGTCAAACAAAAAAAGTCCCATTTAGTTACATCCATGAAGGAAGACAATTAAATATTGACAGAATTGTATAAGTGCTTGTGTACAAATCCAAGAAGTCTAAATACTAAGATGGGTGAACTTGACTGCCTGGTATTACACGAGGATACTGTTATAATAGGCATCCTGGAAACTTGGTGGAATGACGATAATCAATGGGACACAGTAATATCAGGGTACAAAATACATAGGAACGAGAGTAGGTTGGTGGGAGAGTGGCACTATACGTGAAAAAAAGTACAGAGTCAAATATAGTGTTAGGGGACTGTTGCCCCCTTACTAACATTCAGTGGGGGTGTTTTAGTTGCTAGCTCCCAGTACTAAAAAAGGGGGAAGGGTCGATGGGGAATCAGGACCCTGAGACTGACAGCCCCCAGGAACGATGGGGAGAGGACAACGCTTCCAGTCAGCCTGAATGACAGGGCAGGCAGGCTAATCAGGCAGACAGGAGGCCAGGAAGGTCCCGTCCTCCGTATGAGCTGGAATTGCCTGGGTCAGACAGAGTGGGGCCGAGCTAAGGAGAAAGCAGGGGCCCAAGCAAGCTGGGGAACAGAGCTGGGCCAGATCCAGAGGGACCAGAAAAGCAGCCCTGAGAGAGTAGACCCTGTCCTGGGAGCAGAGCTGCAGCCCCAAAGCTAGAGGCACAGCCCAGAGAGAGCAGACTTGCCCTGGGAGGAGAGCTGCAGAAACCAGAGCCAGAGGGGCCAGAAAAGCAGCCCAGGAAGCAGGTCAGTGCCGGGAGCAGAGTCACAGAAGCAGCCTGCAGAGCAGACCTGTCCTGGGAGCAGAGCTGTAGCAACCAGAGGCAGACGGGCTAAAGAAGCAGCCTAGGGAGCTGGAGGCAGAGCAGCAGCAGTGCTGAGACAGAGTGGTGGAGCTGGGGCTGGAGCAGTCTGGAGCTGGGTGCAGTGAGCAGCTGGGGAGAGCGATGGGGACCCTGGGCAGCAGGCCCAGCACAGGGAGACGCCCCAGCCAAGAGGCCCTGCAGGCCAGGCTTGGATCGTAACCCCGACAGGGCGGGGGCGACACTGGGAAGAAGGGTCCTACCACTGAGAGCCTCAGAGCGTGTGGCCACCACCAGAGCAAGTGTCCAACCCACAGCATCCCTGCAACAAAGCCAGGGCCTGAGAAGGCAGCCTGGGACTTACAAGGAACAGACTGAACTGCCCGGACATTCCAGAGACGCTGTTTGTGATGTTCCCTGCCACAGAGCGGGGTGATGTGTTTCCTTTAACCTTTCCCATTTCTCCTTATTCTTATTAAAATTAATTGTTGATTAAATAACTTGCATTTGCTTTAACTTGTATGTAATGGTCAGTGGGTCAGAGAAGTGCCCAGTGCAGAGAGAGTACCCCGGAGTGGGGAGACCCTAGCCCCTGTCCTAGGTGACTACAGCAGGGTTGGGGGTCGAGTCCCCCAGGAATCCTGGGCCCAGCCTTGTTGGGGTTATGAGGACTCTGCCAGACAGGAGAGTGGAAGGGGAGTCCTCAAGGGCAGGGAGGCCACTGGGTAAAGGAAGTGGGAACAAGGACTAAGATCCTTTCGCTAGCCCACTTCACCGGGGTAGTGCAGAAGCAAGGAAAGTTCCCCACAATAGCGGGACTATTCCCCCGCTTACAATAGTAAAAAATTTAAATGAATCAAACAATACCACAGAATCGCTATGATTACGACAATAAGAGTATAGCAGTAGGAATATACTACTGACCACCTGACCAGGATGGTGATTAGGAAACGTGCAGGGGGATTAGAAAGGCTATAAAAACAGAAAATCCAATAATAATGAGGGATTGCAACTATCCCCATATTGACTGGGTACATGTCACCTCAGGACAGGATCCAGAAATAAAGTTTCTATATACCATTAATGACTGCTTCTTGGAACAGCTAGTCCTGGAACCCACACAAGGACAGGCAGTTCTTGATTTAGTTTTAAGAGGAGCAAAGGATCTGGTCCAAGATGTGAGTATAGCTGACAAACTCAATAATAGCTACCATAATGTAATTTAGCACCCTTGTAGGGGTGAAAATACCAAAGAAACACACCACAGTAGTGTTTAACTTCAAAAAGGGGAACTCCACAAAAATGAGGAAGCCAGTTAAATAGAAATTAAAAGGAACAATCACCAGAATGAAATGCCTGCAAGCTGCATAGAAACCATTTAAAAACCACCATAATAGAGGCTCAAACTAAACCTATACCCCAAATCAAAACCCACAGTAAGACCACAAAAAGGCAGGGGTGAAAGTAAATTAGAGGACTTACCGGTACGCCAGAGTCCTGAGCAGGGGGTGTGGCCTCAACTGGAAGAGGCATGGCCTCAACTCCCCAGGCCCTTTAAATCACTGAGGAGCCCTGGGGGCTCCCGGCTGCCACCGCTACCCTGGGGCTCTGGCAGAGCTTTAAAGGGCCTGGGGCTCCACTGTGGTAGCAGCTGCCGGAGCCCCGAGCCCTTTAAATCCCCGCCTGAGCCCTGCTGCCCGAGCCTCTGGGGTAGCAGCGGCTGGGCTCCATCAGGGATTTAAAGGGCCCCAGGGCTTCAGCCTGGCAATTACAAATTAATAAGCCTAACTTCAGTACTAGGCAAACTGGTTGAAACTACAGTGAAGAATAGAATTATCAGACACACAGATGAACACAACTTGTTGGGGAAGTGTCAGTATGACTTTTGTAAAGGAAAACCATGCCTCGCCAATCTGTTAGAATTCTTTGAGGGTGCCAAACATATTGACAAGGGTGATACAGTCAATATAGTGTACTTGGACTTTCAGAAAGGCTTTGACAAGGCTCTTAAGCCAAATAAGCAGTCATGGGATAAAATGTCCTCTCTTAAATCAGTAATGGTTAAACAAGGGCGTGCACAGGAATTTAAATTTGACCCCTTCTGGAAGGTGTTTTGAGATAGGTACATGCCATCACGGGATGTCAAGTCACATGTGGTCAAAAGAAAGGAAAGAGGCTGTACCACAGCTGGTTAGGGCCTAGGGTGACCAGATGTCCCAATTTTATAGGGACAGTCCCGATTTGTGGGTCTTTTTCTTATATATGCTTCTATTACCCCTCACCCCAATTTTTCACACTTGCTGACTGGTTACCCTATTAGGGCCTATGCTGATGACCCTTACTAGAAAACATGGTAGTATAGCCTAGTGGCCAGAGTCAATAAAATCGCCCTGCTGTTCTGGGCAGTGTGGCCTAATGGCCGGAGTCAATAAAGTCGCACCCCTCTGTGGGATTGTGTGGCCTATTGGCCCACTGGGGAAGTGGGGCACCATTCAGGGGTGTGGGGCACCCAGAATAGGGGGAATTGGGCCCTCCCTGCTCTTCCAAGCCCCAGCCCAGGACCCTGGCAGTGGCGGGGTTACTTGCCCCAAGTCAGTGGTGATCCGCCGGAAACATGCCGACTGGTTCACCCACCGGAGCAAAGTCTAAATCCCCTGGGTTGCTTCCTACCCTGTCTTCACCACAATGGTCCACAGCTCCATGGGTCTCTAGGGTCCTCAGGCAGTGTAGCTCCTGACAACATGGCCTCTACATTCGTCAGATAGCCTGGAATCCATCTGGGGCTCTGTGTGCCTTGGCCCTAGGGTTGGGGGTCTGTAGCAGCTCCCTGGAAAGAGCCTACAGTCTGAATCCTCTCCCTTCAACAGCCTGCCCAAATTGAGCTGGGCTGCTTCCTTTTATATCTTGCCTCCAGGCTAAGCATGCCAGCAGAGCTGACGGGCACACTTCCTCAGCCTGCAATGCACACTTAATCATTGTGGGGCCAGGGTGGGGTAAGTACACCCCATCTCAGAGGGGCACATTCTGTGCTCTCCCAGGAGCTCACTATCTACGCTCCCCACCCAACCCTGGGAGGAACTCACTATCCCCACCCTGGCAGGAGCTCGCTCCTCTCTCTCCCCCGACCCCCCACCCTGGCCCCCAGCAGGAGCTCACTCTTCCCCCCTCCACCCACCCCAGCCCCAGAAGGAACTCCCTCTTTCTCCCTGCCTGGGCCCCACCAGGAGCTTGATTTTTCCCCCAATCCCAGCAGGAGCTTGGTCTTCCCTTCCCCAGCCCCTGTCCAGTCCCAGCTTCTGGCAATCAGAGGCTAGGGACACCCAGAGGATGGGCTGAATTCTTCAACCATCTTGGCTAATTGCTATTGATAGACCTATCCTCTACAAATATATCTAAATCTTTTTTGAACCCAGTTATACTTTTGACCATCACAACATCTCCTGGCATGAATTCCACAGGTTGACTGTGCATTGTGTAAAGGACTTTTTGTTTAAATACCTTTAAAAATCCAGCCTTCAGTGATTTGTCTAAGGTCTCATAGGAAGCCCATGGCAGAGCAAGTAATCAAATATGAGCCTCCCAAGTACCAAGTTAGTGCCCCAGCCATTGGGCCATCCCTCTTTTTGAAACAATCTGTTCTTCCCCCAAGCACCTTTACAGCTGTGTCTGCTATTTACAGCTGTGTAAGCTATTTACTCTCTGTTTTAATATAAACAATAGCAAATTTGGTATTGTTTATCTAATCCAACAATTGTGTCTCGCTTTATCCTATCTTCCCAACAGATTACCCATTCTCTCCATATGCACACACCTAGATGTGTAGTTATACTTGATACCATCATGTGTGCAAGGCATGAGAACTTCAGCTACTTGAGGTGTTATTGCTTATTTTCCGAGTCCAAACTACTTCCCAGCAGTCTCTTTGGCAACCCTTGTTGCTTGTCAGGGGAAATTGCTCACATATGTACACACTCGGTGCATTAGCTGCAAGCAGGATTTTTAGCATTGCTATGGTCCTTTACTAACTAGAGCTCAAATATCAGGATACATAGGAAAACTTCGAAGGCTTCTATGTACTGAATTAGGTAATAGGTACCTGCTGAAATTCTTTACAGGTGTTCACAGATTACTGACAACGGATCAAGCATGAGTTTTTCACAGTGACTTTACATTCTCCATAAATCTCTAGATTTTGTAAGCAATTATCATAAAATATAAGCACGACCATAAAGCTTAACAATGACCACAAAACTCACAACAGTATTCCATGTTGTTTAAGCACTTAGTGTTGCCCTCCATAGAAGCATTTTCCATCCGTTTGGAGATGATCCCTTAAATAAATTTTTTTAATGTTAACTGATGATAGATAGCTGGCTCAGACTAATAGCTGTTATAGGAGCATAGCACTGGCAAGCAGAAAGTGAGAGAAAAATCAGGTTTGACACCTGACCACATTTTGAATCTAACAAAAATGATCTGCAATGCTTTGTAAAGCAACAGCAAAAGCCCATAAATGATTAGATTGGACACAGGGGCTAAAACTCTAGGTAAGAAAGCTGGATTTGAACTTTGTGGCCCCAAAAGAGACTGCTCCAAAGCCTCTCATTTACACAGCCCCAAATTTAGGGGCTGGAAATCTGGATTAGACTCCTTACTTCTCCAAATCTCATGAGTTTTAGATTGAATCCAGGTGGTGCATGTAGCTATGAAATATGACCCCTTTTGTTGTCTGTTACTGCACCCTGACATTTTGAGAATTTTCCCTATGTAGAGCTCAGTAGACAATTGCTGTAACCTGTAACAGAAGAAACACACCGTGCGTGTGTTGTTTTCCTTAATCAAAAGCAGAAGTATTTTAGACTGACAGTACATTGTTTGCGCATCGTAGAGATAACTTTATGCTGAGAATGGTGACCCAGCTAAGGGATATTGGTTCAATTATGTCCCGTTGAAATTGACTTAAATACCAGTCTGTTAAGAGAAAATGGAAGTCACTGTCTTGCAAACAGCAGTTTTCTCTCTAGACTTAGAGAGCATGAGCTAGGATGCTATAACACTTTATCTTGCTTTCGTTCTGTGGAAGGGGCTTTACAAAACTCCCCAGTTCTATTCTACAATAGTTGTAGTTGGAAAACACTTTATTTGGGGCTGGCTGTAGTTAATTGGGACTTCAGAAGTTGATATAAAAAGCCAACCCCCCAACCCCCGAAAAATGAATGTTGTTGGTCTGAAAAAATATATATTTTAAAGTGTTACTTTAAAAAATAGCTGTTACACTGTTGGCAGCAGGATAGTAATTTGCTATTAAATGACTATCAGAGATTGTAGTAATGGGCTTTGATGCTTTTCTCCATGTAGCTGAGAAGTGTGTGGATTGAGTAGGTCTTTTCTTTTTAAAAGACATTATCGGATTCCAAGATTATTCTGACAACTTGTTCTGGAAGGTTTTCAAGTGCTAAAAACAATTAAAGCATTTAACAACACTCCCACTTATGCTGCCCAAAAAATTGCTTTTGTAACCTTGGAAGCTGAAGCAGTTGATGATGTAACAACAGACTAAATGTATAGACAACTTATTATACATTTCTAAGAAAAATGATTCACAATTTCTCTTTGTGATGTTCTACACTAAGTATAACTTGGAAATACTTCCTGAAACACTACAGAAAGCATGCAGAATGTTAGAAGAAAAAGGCTAAAGTGTGTGACTATGAATCAGACTGTCAGATAATGCAATAACAACAATTAACTACTTAGGACTTGTATACGAAAGCCTCGCAGGCTCTGAAAGAACTGTACGGACATTAAGTACTTAATTAGTTTAATATTGCAGATCTTTTCATTTGTTATTAACATACAGTCAGACAGAATATTCTACTATTCTGACTGGCAATTCACTACATCAGATGATTTTCTGCTTGTACCTTGCTCTGTCTCAGGTCACTGAGAACTTGAAACAAAACTCTACCAGCTTCAGAGAACAACTCTATTGTGGCTAGTTTTCTCACAGTGAAACAGTAAGCACCAGATTTAACTGATCTTTGCCTGTCACAGGGGTATTAACAATTGCAACCTCAACTAGGTCACGTTACTGGATCCAGGAAATAAAATTCATTACCTTAATACTCTTCTGTGTAACAACCTGCACAAAACTTGGAGGGAGGAGCATAGATTGCAGGAGGTAAGAGGCACCAGGAAGCCAGTCTCTGAGCATATGGCTGGAATTCTAGTGGCATGTAACGCATCTGTAAATAGTTCTGTTAATCTGAGGTGCCGGCTTCTAATTTTCCCTGCGGGGGCTCAACCCCTGCTCAGCCCCAGGCCTTGCCCCCACTGCACCCCTTCCCCCAAGTCCCTACCTCCACCCCACCCCTGGCCCCCAAGGCTGCACCCCCACCCTGCCTCTTCCCCACCCAGTTCTGCCTTGTCCCCCAAGCGTGCCCTGTCTCTGCTCCTCCCTCCCAGCACCTCCTGCATCTAGCGGAACAGCTGTTTTGCAGCGTGCAGGAGGCGCTGGAGGGAGAGGGAGGAGTTCATCGGCGGAGGCCACAGGTGAGCAGGAGTTGGAGGCAGAAAGGGGAGCTTGGCTGTCGATGGGTGCTAAGCACCCGCTAATTTATCTCTGTGGGTGCTGCAGCCCTGGAGCACTCATGAAGTCGGCGCCTATGCTCTTAATAAGAAGCCAGTTTAGTTTTAGAAACAGGGAGTGCTCTCATGTTATTACCCAGCACATGGTACATGAAACCTGGTGGCAGCGGTCAGTCTAGCAAGACCAACAGCAAAGAAGAGTGTGATTAACAGGCAAACAAAGAAGCACCTAGAAACAGAGTAAATAGGCAACTTGGACTTCCAGGCACCAAGACCATAGCTGATGACATTCTTTTTGTAGGAGAAGGAGCTGTCAAGAAAGAAGCAATCCAGGGCCATACCACCAAGCTGCATCAACCTCTAAACAAGAGCTGGGAGTGGAAGGTGAGGCTGAATGCAAACAAGTTGAAACAGAAGCGAACTGAGGTCCCCTACATGGGACATCTGTTGGCTTTCAGAGATTCCGACCTGGCTCTGAGAATTGAAGCCATAAAGGAAATGCCTGGACCAAAGGATATAAAGGGAGTCCAGCGATTCACAGGGATGACCTTTTATATTTCCAGATTCTGCACACACCTATCAGAAGCCTGTGAACTCTTGAGACAATTAACACACAATGATGCAGTGTAGGATAGGCCCTCGTCACTTTTGTAATAATTAATAAATGATTATATTGTTTAAAAAAAATTTCTACTCTATGCACAGCAGAGAACACATACAAGCCCAACTGTGTTTTTAAAGGATTAAACCCAAGAACAGGCATTTCAAAGAATAAAAAGCAATGCATAAACAAGGCACCAGTTCTAAAGTGCTACAACCCTGCAGCACAGCGAGAGTTACTGTAAAGGCTGCACAGGAAGCCCAGCAGCAACACTTATGCAAAGCCAGTAGCCCATAGCCTTTGGTGTTAAAGCCCTGACAGACACAGAAGGAGGATATGTTCAGATAGAAGAGGAGCTATTGGCTGTGTTCTTTCAAATAGAATGGTTCCATCAGTTCACCTTTGGACAAGGTGGATACACCATCTGATCACAAGCCATTGGAAGGCACCATGGCGAAGGCACCGCTGAGTTTTCCCAAGCAACTATAACACATGCTATTAAGACTCCAGTGCAACGAGGGAAGGATAAGGCACTGCCCAGGAAAGACACTCCTGATGGCAGGTACGTTGAGAGGAAATGGTTTCCAGAGTACAACACAGACGGCTCTGCCAAAGAGGAGATGGAGTTTATAAAAATGTGATACTACCTTCGCATTTCTGGTGGGAGACCCTAGGCAATCCAACAAAGCACCGAACAGAAAGGAGTGCTACAGGCAATAAAAATGTTCATACTTCAGGGTCAGCCAGATTGAAAAGAGCAAATGGCAGATTCCCCCCTACTACGAGGTGAGGGATGAGCTATGTGTGCAAACTGGGATTTTGTTTAAAGGCGACTGATTAGTAATTCCAGCAGATTTAAGAGCCAACATCATGAGATGGACACATGCTGCAGAACTGGGGATAAAAGCATACCTGAGATGAGCCAGGGGTGTGTATCTACTGGTCAGTGACGGAGGGCAAAGGCGGAAAGAGGAGCTCTCAGCCAGCCAGCTGAGAGGAGGAGTGAGAAGTCCTGGGTTGGGCCTAGAGAGGAGTGCAGGGGAGGGGCAGGAGGGGAAAGCCAGTGCTGCAGCCACTGGGCTGCAGCGCAAGTGAAGTGGAGCGCCGGGCAGGCGGGGGACCTGCTGAGCAGGGGCGTAGCCCCATGGCACCTCTGGTGCCATTATAAACCTAGTACTGATTGGTGCAGAAAGAGCTTCTACACTCATTAAATCCCAAACTCACCCTGGGAAAAGGTCAGAATAAACCTCTTCATTTTTAAAGACAGAAACTACACGGTCACAGATTACTAAGGCTCTATGACTGTCACGGAGGTCATGGATTCTATGACCTCCATGACTTCTGCAGCAGCCAATGCAAGAGGCGGGAGGGATAGCTCAGTAGTTTGAACATTGGCCTGCTAAACCCAGGGTTGTAAGTTCAATCCTTGAGGGGGCCATTTAGGGATCTGGGGCAAAAATTGGGAATTGGCCCTGCTTTGAGCAGGGGTTGGACTAGATGACCTCCTGAGGTCCCTTCCAACCCTGATATTCTGTGATCAGGTAGTCACACCAGCCACTGCTGCCTCCACAGCTCCCTGGCCCAAGTTTTAGTTAGGGGTATATAGTACAAGTCATGGACAGGTCAGGACCATGAATTTTTGTTTACTGCCTGTGTCCTGTCCATGACTTTTACTAAAAATATCCCTGACTAAAACCTAGCCTTACAGATTGCTACTCCAGCTTCTGGGAGGTGGGTTATCTAGAGTAGGCTCTGACAAGAACTGATCAGGAAACTGAAGGCACATTTGCAAGGTATGGTACAGCTGACACTCTATGACCAGAAAATGGGCCACAGTACACTGTGGCAGAAATCATTCTGCACCATATGGGAATGTGAGCACAAGATATCTTCCCCTAGAGTACTCACAAAGCAGTGGGAAGATAGCCAAGACAAAGGCAAACCAGACAGGAAGGGATCCCTACCTGGCAATGTTAGGCCATCATAATACAGCTTCCTAGGGAGTAGACAGTAATCCAGCACAGGGACTGATGGGCTGAAGAACCGAGACTCTGCTTTCCATGAGGGATAGTCTTCTACAGCCCAGTGGAGGAATGATGGTCAGAAAACAGAATCAATTAAGAGAATGCCAAATGAGGCAGGCAGGCTGCTACAGAGGAGCCAAGGCTCTGAAGCCACTATGCACAGGTGAGTAGATCTGAGTCTGGCCATTGAGAGCCATACAAACAAAAAGCAGGCAGAAGGGGTGAGGTGGGGAGGGGCCCCACTTCCTCTGATCCAGGGACCCCACCAAACCCTAATTTGCCCCAGCTGCATGCTAGCTGCAGTTACAGCACCTCTGTAAAAAGTTCTTAATAAAGAGCCAATTTAGTTTTAGAAATAGGAAGTCCTTTCACATCATTACCCAGCACACAGTACCCGAAACACTGAATGTCACATTTACACGTACAACTAAAGCTACAAGAAGCCTGCTGCCAATATGTTCTAGCTTTTATGTAAGGGGGGAGGGGCAGAATTTCAAAATAGCTCAGCATCCAACAGCTAAATGACGAAGCTGCTCGGTGCTGAACACTTTTGAAAGTTTTTGGCCATTAAAGTAGCTCAAATTGTGGTTAATGAGCTGCCTTTTGAAAGTCTGGCCCAAGATTTCTCAACTTCAGCTATTCTGCAATGCTGGTCCAATTCATCACACACGTTGTTTCAAGCACTTCAGATCAGGCATTTGCCACATTTGTCATAGACCTCTCTAGTATAATAGTCTGAGCTGGAGGGGTGGCCTGGTGTTACAAATTTCACGGCTAAAACATCTACCTATCGTGAAAATTGCAGGTTCAAATCACAGCAGGGCCCATTGTGTCCATTAGTAAACTGAGTCTAACACAATTTATTGGTTAGGGTTCTTCTTGGTGGAGACTCTAAAAAACTGCTTATGTGGACATTTGTATGAGTTGTGTAAGTGTACTGGTAGGTATCCACCATCCACTCTGGAGGTGGATGTATTCCGTTGTTGCTGTATTTACATATGTTAATTGTGGATCCTTTGGATAAAAGGAACTATTTAAACATGAGCTGGTTTATTGTTTAAATCTACATCAGCTCTCAAATACACTAAGCTATACTAGTCACCTCCTTTTACGTGCACTCCCTATTCAGAACTCAGCTTCCACATACAAAGATGTAATGTGAGTGTTGGATAGGTTGAATACAAGAGCTGTTACATAACAATGATTTGGCTACAGTGATTTTTTTTCTTTAAAGGGACTAATGCGTAGTTATTTTGAAATTGAATAAAGCTTTGCACATTCAGTCAGTGACAGTATTGGTAAGGGCAATAGGGTAGGAAAATAGAAAAAAGCCTTACTAGTAGTGAAAGGTGGAAACACATTTCTTAAATCACTACTGTGCTGTACCCCGGCAGAACAATCAGTGCATACGACAGCTTCAGAGTTCACTGTAAATACAAGCCTTTGCATTTCATAGGACCAAATTGTGCTGTTGCTATTCAGTTCTTCCTCAGGCAAATTCCTGTTTAAATCATTGAGTTAAAAAACCTCAGGCTCTCTCAATCAAAAGTAAAATTCAACCCTGTATCAGTTCAAGTGTATAATATGTTTTTTCGAAGCATGAAAAAAATGAAATAAGATCTGAGACTATGTCTTATTCCAAACATACTAGATAGCTCAGGAAAAATTAAAATTGACAGGCCATCTGTAGACTACAGTCACATTAGATCTTAACAACTCAAGGAAAAATGTAGATGGTGTTGAAAGATATGAAGCCTGGCCTCCCACCCACTTCCAGGCTGTAGTGATTCTGTGCCTGGAAAGTGAATACATTGCAAGCTCTGCCAAGGCTTTGCAGCATATTAAAATGGAATAACTGAATATATTTTTCAATATAACAACACTCATGTTAAGCACTTGGATGGTCACTATGTTGTGTGAATTTTGTAACAGGTCTGTGGAATTTGGCTGCTACTACCGAGAGTGATTTCTGGACTTAGTTCAGTTACAGTCAGTGCTGCTGTTGCTGTAAATCACTTGTGTTATGAAAGAATTTCTGCTAGACTGGCTGCACTAGCAAGGCAAAATGATGTAGATTAATCAGTAACATCTCATTCCCCACTGAAGAGCAGGAACAGAGAGATGAATTGCGGAAGCAATCCCAAGAAACCTAGCACTGTGTCAGCTTCATGTTTCCATTAACCTAGAAACTCTCAAAAGCTCCTGTCCCTTTCCTTTTTTTCTTAAACCTTCTTAAGGACAATTTAAATACGTACGATTAAATCCTGGCCTTATTTAAGTCAATGGTGTCAGGATTTCACCCCTAGTATAATGACAGATTGTACCTTTACAATTGCAGAAACCCTAGCAAGAGCAAATGTTTTGCCCGCTACATACTGGTGGTGAACCTAGACAATGCTTCCAACAGCACAGCAGCCAACAGTTTAAGGAACAGAATGTCATGCCTATTTGAGACACAGTGGCATTTCAACAGGCAAATCTATCCCAGCTGGAATTTAGTTAGGGCAACAGGACTAACACTGACTCCTGCAGAAAGTACCATGGGATAGTCAATGCTCACAAGTGGGTGGGATTTAGATTTTATATCTCATCTGAAAGACCACACCTCTGTAAGCAACCCCATAAATGGGTTGGATCACTAGTTCTGTGCTGGATCACAGGGAAGAGTGATACTTATGAACTCATCACTACCACATTTTGTAGCATCCTGATACTTCCTATATACTTTTCAAACAAGAACTGATGAAGCACAGAATCATAGAAAGGTAGGTCTGGAAGGGTCCTCAAGATGCCATCGAGTCCCCAGGCCCACACACACTGAGGCAGGAACAAGTTTACCTAGAATGTTCTTAAATGTTCTTTAAAACCTCCAATGATGAGGGTTCCGCAACTGCCTTTGGTAACCTATTCCAGTACTTAACTATGCTTATAGTTAGACAGTATTTCCTAATATCTAACTTAAATCGCCCAGGCTGCAGATTAAGCCCATTACTTCTTTTCATACCTTCAGTGGACATGGAGAACAATAGATCACAGTCCTTTTTATAGCAGCCCGTAACATATATGAAGATTTACCAGATCCCCCTTTTAGTCTTTTCTCAAGATTAAAGATGCTCTTTTTTTTAACCTTTCTCCATAGGGCAGGTTTTCTAAACCTTTTATCATTTTTGTTGTTTTCCTCTGGACTTTCTCCAATTTGTCCACATCTCCCTAAAGTATGGTGCTCACAACTGGACACAGTACTTCAGCTGAGGCCTCACCAGTACTAAGCAGAGCAAGACAAATATCTCCAGTGTCTTAGATACAACATTCCTGTTAATACACTCCAAAATGACATTTGCCTTTTCGCAACTGTGTCACATTGTCGGCTCATATTCTCTTGTCATCCACTATAACCTCCATATCTTTTTCTGCAGTAGTACTGCCTAGCCACTTATTCCTCATTTTGTATTTGTGCGTTTGATTTGAATTCAGACCCAATTCAAGAATTTGTCAAGGTCATTTTGAATTCTGATCCTGTTCTCCCAAGTGTTTTCAATCTTTCCCAGCTTGGCATCATCCACAAGTTTTATAAGCATAGTCTCCACTCCATTATCCAAGTCATTAAATAAAAATATTTAATAGTATGAGACCCAAGACTGATCTATCTGGAATTCCACTTTGACAGGAAACCACGGATAACTACTCTGAGTATGGTCTTTCAACTCAGTTTTGCACTGGGGATGAGGCCAGGAATGGGTATAGCAGGGGATGTAGGAGGGGGCTCTGGGCTGGAGGGAGTGTGGCAAGGGTGCAGGAGGGAGTGTGGAGTGAGGGCATAGGGAGGGAGTTTGGGTGCAGAAGAGGGTTCAGCGTTGGGGTGCAGGACAGGGTATGGGGTGCAGGCTCCGGGAGGGAATTTGGGTGCAGGATGGGACTCAGGGCTTGGGAAGGGGTTGGAGTGACGACTCTAGGAGGGAGTTAGTGTGTGGGAGGGAGTCCCGACCTGGGCCAAAGGGTTGGGGTGTGGCTCCAGCTGGGTGGCGCTTACCTCTGGTGGCTTCTGGTCAGCAGCACAGTGGAGCTAAGGCAGGCTCCCTGCCTGCCCTGGCTCCGCACAGCTCCTAGAAGCGACGAGCATGTCTGACTGCTAGGCACAGGGTCAGGGGACTCTGCGCAGAGCCTGCAGTTGCCGCCCCCACAGCTCCCATTGGCCAAGGTTCCTGGCGAATGGGAGCTGCAGAGCCGGTGCTCAGGGCCTGGCAAGCACACGGAGCCTCCCTGGCCCCTGCGCCTAAGAGTTGGACATGCTGGGCACTTCCAGAAGCCGCACGGAGACAAGAAGCCTGCCTTAGCCCTGCTGCACTGCTGACTGGACTTCTAGCGGCCCAGTCAGTGGTGCTGACCGGAGCCGAAAGGGTCCCTTTTTGACTGGGTGTTCCGGTTGAAAACTGGACGCCTAGCAACCGTAAGAGAGTCACAATCTCACATTCCATTTAAATTGCATCAAAACAATGTGATATCTGACTGTTAAGGAGGCTTTCTGTCCTAATAGTACCCACCATCACCAGATAAAGAAACAGGTCTTAAGATCTTTAAAAAAAACTTTGTTTGATAGCATTCTGTCTAGCTAGAAACCACTTATCAACAGTTGTGATTGTGAAATTTATACTTCTTTATTGTTTTGCCTTTATGATCCTAACTTCTCTGTTGTTTATCTGTATGATTTCTGTCTGATTCTTTAATTGTGTCGATCAGTTGCATAACTAATTTTGCAAGATTTAAATCAACTAAGGTGGTGGGGTCTGATTGGTTAAAGAATTGTTTTGTGATGGGCTAGGACTGATGAAAAATACTGTTTAGTAGTACTTTAGTTTAAAATGATGGTTAAGGTATATCTAAGCGGGACTCAAGTTTAACTATATAAACTGGGGTCCAAAAGGAAGTTCTTTGGAACCTAACTCTAGGACACAGCCCAAGATCAGAGCTGCCAGACCTCAACACCCTGCCAATCACACCATGAAGAAACTGAAGCCGCAGATGATCTAATCTTGACAGGCCATCAAGAATAGTTTGTCTGCCTTATTGAGAGTGGTGAGCATTGTATGCTTAGCATGTGTATTCTGTTTTAGTAACTGTTAATAACTAGAGGTGAAGGATATTATTGTGCAAGTCTCTTTCACTGGTTAAAGGCCCAGCAAACATGCAGAAGATTATGCCCTGAGCGCTAGGAATTGAGTAAGGGTAGATGCCTTTTGCACTGAGCCCTAGGAACTGGGAAAGGGTCGGGGAGCCTAAATTAATGGGGTTATGCCTTGAGCCCACGGAAGGGTAAAGGCAAGGTGCCCTAGAGTGGGTGCAGGTAACAAGGCAGGCCTGGAAGTCCTACCTCCACTGTTCCTTCCTGGGATGGGGTGTAGTAGGACCACAGGGTCTCTAGCCAGGGCTATGAAGGGCCAGGTAAGCCCCATCACAGCCAGAGAGAGGGACTGAGATCATATTGCCATCTCTACCGACCCTAGCTGAATTCCAACCACCATCTAGGATGAAATGGGATCAGACTTTAACAGCAGCAGCTCCAGCTCATCTCAACTAACTTCTCTTTTCCCCAAAAGGACTGTAGTTACCATCTGTGATACCATATAAGAGACTGTCAAACAAGGGGTTTGTTCCTTCTAAAAACTCTCTCAAGCTAAAGAGAAAGGGATGTTGTTAAAATGAAGGCCTTAATACTTTACATTTCAAATGCTTTAGCTGTTGTTCCTTTTCTTTATCTTTAATAAAAGGTTAAAAAGGATTTTTAATGGTGTGTTTGCCATGGTACTAAGCAGGCTCAGGTCTCTGTATGCCAAACTGGGGACCTTGTTTAACGCTGTTTAATGTTGGACAGTAACAAGGTTACTTTAACACCTTTAGTCAATATATTACATCTAAATACATACAACAGATCTTAAGGTCCAATCTGGCCAACACTTACTACCGAGAATAGTGATTTCCCCAGTGAGTTGTTCCATTGACTTCTGTGAGTAAAGATGTAAGGAGGGTAACGTTAATGTGATTAATTGTGGTAGTAAGCATTACACCTGGAAAGTAGCGTTTACTGGACCAGGCTCTAAATTTTATTAACAAGCAACAGAATTAGGGTTGTCAACCCTCCAGGATTGTCCTGGAGTCTCCAGGAACAAAAGATCAATCTTTAATTAAAGATTATGTCATAGAATCATAGAATATCAGGGTTGGAAGGGACCTCAGGAGGTCATCTAATCCAACGCCCTGCTCAAAGCAGGACCAATCCCCAATTAAATCATCCCAGCCCAGGGCTTTGTCAAGCCTGACCTTAAAAACCTCTAAGGAAGGAGATTCCACCACCTCCCTAGGTAACCCATTCCAGTGCTTCACCACCCTCCTGGTGAAAACGTTTTTCCTAATATCCAACCTAAACCTCCCCAATGGCAGCTTGAGACCCTTACTCCTTGTTCTGTCCTCTGGTACCACTGAGAACAGTCTAGATCCATCCTCTTTGGAACCCCCTTTCAGGTAGTTGAAAGCAGCTATCAAATCCCCCCTCTTTCTTCTCTTCCGCAGACTAAATAATCCCAGTTCCCTCAGCCTCTCCTCATAAGTCATGTGCTCCAGCCCCCTAATCATTTTTGTTGCCCTCCGCTGGACTCTTTCCAATTTTTTCACATCCTTCTTGTAGTGTGGGGCCCAAAACTGGACAC
This sequence comes from Caretta caretta, assembly GCF_965140235.1. NCBI lineage: Eukaryota > Metazoa > Chordata > Testudines > Cheloniidae > Caretta > Caretta caretta. The sequence continues at coordinate 50,606,711 of NC_134210.1, forward strand.
AGTACTCCAGATGAGGCCTCACCAATGCCGAATAGAGGGGAATGATCACATCCCTCTTATCTGCTGGCAATGCTCCTACTTATACAGCCCAAAATGCCATTCGCCTTCTTGGCAGCAAGGGCACACTGTTGACTCATATCCAGATTCTTGTTCACTGTAACCCCTAGGTCCTTTTCTGCAGAACTGCTGCCTAGTCTGTAGCAGTGCATGGGATTCTTCCATCCTGAGTGCAGGACTCTGCACTTGTCCTTGTTGAACCTCATCAGATTTCTTTTGGCCCAATCCCCTAATTTGTCTAGGTCCCTCCACTGTATCTACCACTCCTCCCAGTTTAGTGTCATCTGCAAACTTGCTGAGGGTGCAGTACACGCCATCCTTCAGATCATTAATGAAGATATTGAACAAAACCGGCCCCAGGACCGACCCTTGGGGCACTCCGCTTGATACCAACTGCCAACTAGACACGGAGCCATTGATCACTACCTGTTGAGCCCGACGATCTAGCCAGCTTTCTATCCACCTTATAGTCCATTCATCCAGCGCATACTACTTTAACTTGCTGGCAAGAATACTGTAGGAGACCATATCAAAAGCTTTGCTAAAGTCAAGGAATAACACGTCCACTGCTTTCCCCTCATCCACAGAGCCAGTTATCTCGTCATAGAAGGCAATTAGATTAGTCAAGCATGACTTGCCCTTGGTGAATCCATGCTGACTATTCCTGATCACTTTCCTCTCCTCTAAGTGCTTCAGAATTGATTCCTTGAGGACCTGTTCCATGATTTTTCCAGGGATTGAGGTGAGGCTAACTGGCCTGTAGTTCCCCAGATCCTCCTTCTTCCCTTTTTTAAAAATGGGTACTACATTAGCCTTTTTCCAGTCATCCGGGACGTCCCCTGATCACCATGAGTTTTCAAAGATAATGGCCAATGACTCTGCAATCACATCTGCCAACTCCTTTAGCACCCTCAGATTCAGTGCATCCAGCCCTATAGACTTGTGCTCGTCCAGCTTTTCTAAATAGTCCTGAACCACTTCTTTCTCCACAGAGGGCTGGTCACCTCCTCCCCATGCTATGCTGCCCAATGCAGTAGTCTGGGAGCTGACCTTGTTCATGAAGACTGAGGCAAAAAAAGTATTGAGTACTTTAGCTTTTTCTACATCCTCTGTCACTAGGTTGCCTCCCACATTCAGTAAGGGGCCCACACTTTCCTTGACCTTCCTCTTGTTGCTAACATACCTGAAGAAACCCTTCTTGTTACTCTTAACATCTCTTGCTAGCTGCACCTCCAAGTGTGATTTGGCCTTTCTGATTTCACTCCTGCATGCCTGAACAATATTTTTATACTGCTTCCTGGTCATTTGTCCAATCTTCCACTTCGTGTAAACTTCTTTTTTGTGTTTAAGATCAGCAAGGATTTCACTGTTAAGCCAAGCTGGTCGCTAGCCATATTTACTATTCTTTCTACACATCAGGATGATTTGTTCCTGCAAACTCAATAAGGATTCTTTAAAATACAGCCAGCTCTCCTGGACTCCTTTCCCCCTGATGTTATTCTCCCAGGGGATTCTGCCCATCAGTTCCCTGAGGGAACTGCTTTTCTGAAGTCCAGGGTCCATATTCTGCTGCTCTCCTTTCTTCCTTGTGTCAGGATCCTGAACTCAACCATCTCATGGTCACAGCCTCCCAGGTTCCCACCCACTTTTGCTTCCCCTACTAATTCTTCCCTGTTTTTGAGCAGCAGGTCAAGAAGAGCTCTGCCCCTTGTTGGTTCCTCCAGCACTTGCACCAGGAAATTGTCCCCTACACTTTTCAAAAACTTCCTGGTCTGTCTATGCACTGCTGTATTGCTCTCCCAGCAGATATCAGGGTGATTGAAGTCCCAGGATGAAATCTCCAGGAACATGTCCAACCAAAATTGGCAAGCCTAAACAGAATTCAGATCTAAAATGTCATTAAAAAAAAAGATTTAGTTTGGAGATGTGTTTCAATGGAGTTTAGCTAACACCCAGGATCAACATTGCACTTTCTTTACTTTTGTAAACCTTCTGAAAACCCAAATGTTAGAATGTCTGGAAATGAGTAGTTAAGGGATACAGACAATTCCTTGCTGCCATATAATCTTTCAACACTCATTATCACCCCAGTGGACTCACATTTTAAAGTTATCCCCTGCAAAAGTGTATACAAAAACTCAAAGCAGTGCCAGCTGCAATGGCTCCCTAAAGGCTACTCTGGTATCTGCGGTTCCTGATGCACCAAATCACTCTGGCCATGCCCCCTTTCACCTCCTATGCTATCTTAAATTTAACTATGGAGTGGCTAGCACTATTCCATAATAATGCTGGCCAAAATTGCTGTAAAAAAACTTTTCTGTAAAAATTTATTAATAAATAAAAGGGTTTTTGACTAAATGAAAGTTTTCATGGAAAGTGTCTGGTTTCCTCAAAAAATTCACTTTTTCAATCAGAAAATCAAAAATCTGGAAAATGAAAACTTTTGAACAAAACCTAATTTTTTTCAGATTTTTGACTGAAAATGTTTTGATTTTCAGGTTTTTGGGTTTTCAATGAACAATTAAAAACTTCCATAGAAAAACACCCTTCCCTCCCCTGCACCCATTTTTTTGATCAGCTCTACTCCATAACACATAAGATCTCAAAGCGTGATCAAGTAACAGTACAATGTATCTTGAATAACTTTAGAGATCATAAACTCATAGACTATTAGGGTTGGAAGAGACCTCAGGAGGTCATCTAGTCCAATCCCCTGATCAAAGCAGTACCAACACCAGCTAAATCATCCCAGCCAGGGCTTTGTCAAGCCTAGCCTTATAAACCTCTAAGGATGGAGATTCCACCAGCTCCCTAGGTAACCCATTCCAGTGCTTCATCACCCTCCTAGGGAAACAGTGTTTCCTAATATCCAACCAAGACCTCCCCCAACTAAACTGAAACACCACAAAATCTCTCAGAGAACATCTATATGTGGCTACAATATTTCTTAAAAGATCTATATGATGAAGCTCTTTTATTCTGAACACTTTTGACAGGTGCACCAGAGCTGGTTAGCATGTACAACAGCATAGTCCTGCTAGGAGGCGAGACAGGCATGTACAGGGCTTTACGAAATGTCTTAGCTAACTGAAATGAGATTCAAAAGTGAACTGGGACATGTTCTCTAAGCAATCCAATGCCAGTCTATGAAAGCTAAATGTAACTTTGAAATCTGATGCAGATCCATTAGCACATAGGTCCTGGCACTGGAAGCAATCCAAGTTACTGCTTTTACTGTTTCTATGAGATTCACTGATTATGAAACCAGCTGTATGCATAACTGGAAGTCACTGTAAATGATGCTGACATTTGTTTCCAAAATATTTCATAATATTTGTATCCACCTTTAAAGACTGAGTAAAAATAATCTTTGATAAGTACTCTTATTCACAGTTAATATCTATAGCATTAAATGCACAGTAAGAGGCTCCTGGTGATTATAAAATGTATTCATTACATGACATTAGTTACAAGAAAAGCATTTTTCTATTTCAAATAAATGTCACGGGGACAATCATCATGTTAATTACACACGATAGCCTGGCTTTTAACTGAGCTTAGTTTCTTATCCATGATCAAATATATCTGACACAAGCATGGTACTAAGATGAAGTTATTACCAACTAAACACAGGATTTTTTTAAATGGTAGGGCTATAATGGGGAGAATTATTTAACACAGTAAAGCAGTGAGTTCAGTCTAGGCTTTCATTTTAAGATTAAAATTTTCTGCACTGAATTAACTAACTGTGGCAGAATAGAAAAACTAAAGACCCAGCCCTATAAATCTTGCTCACAGGGATGATGAGCTTGGCTTGCATCATCCCTACCAGGGACTTCACTTGAAGCTGCCCTCTATATATAACTCTAACCCTGCTTCTAAAGAAGGTGGGATGCTGTGCTCCACGGCACTGCCCTGGACAGAACCTGGGGATTTCCATAAAGAAAGTAATATACCTGGGAGCTTTATGTCCCTAAGTTCTGCAAAGGACAATCCCATGGAGAGCAGCACCACCCCTGCCTTGGCAAGTCTTGAGCTGTGAAGAAGTCCATATGTGTGGGCCCCTTCATGGCAGATACTGAGCAATAACGTGAGACCTACAGGAGTCATGCTGCCACGGGGGAGAGGGTCCAGTAAAGCTAGAGTCATCTCTACAGAACAGTTCCATTTCCAATAGGTAGCCTTAGAAGGATGAGATTTATGTCAGTAAACAGATTTCACCACACACACACAAACCGAAGAAAAAAATATTTCCATTGATAATTGAAGTTTACAGATGGGCAACGTAAGATAAATGCTGCTTGAGAACCTAGAGTTTGATTTAAGGGTACTTTGTATATTTTGACATGTGATGTTGACAATTTGCGTTTTACAAAGTTTGGAGAGGCCTGAGTTCCAAAGTCCATAGCCCCCCTCCCCATGCTTCTGTCACCAGAGGATTGTTCTGCAAAGAGACTTTTCTTCTTGCCTCATCCTTTGGATTTTCCCATAGGGTGGAACCATCTGGCTCAATACTTCAATGGAACTATTTGCATGAATAAGTGTTACTTGAGACAATCTTGTCATCCCCAATCCTATCTGTCCTATTGTCCATCTTCATTTCTTATTATTTGTTTTTACTTAGATTACAAAATCTTCAGGGCAAAGATGGTCTATTATATGTTCTTTAAGGAATCTAACACAAACCAGGGACTATACAAATAATACATAACACACCTGGTGAGTAAGAGATGCAGAATGAGGCCCCAAGTTAGCATTAGTTTTCCAGCACTGAGTACACAGGAATATTGGTTTCTATCTTATTATGAAATCTCTATTGCAGATAGGATTTGCGATTTTCTAATACAGTTATGAGGAACAGAGAAAACAGGAGCATTTGAAAAAAGAAGACAGTTTAGCACTTCACTCTGACTAAACTATGAACACCACTAGGAAGTCATGCTCTCTTTCACCTTTAAAAAAAGACAGCACAATATGTTAACAAGTATCCTGAAGGGCATGTACATAAAACTATGCCTCAGCATACAAGCCCTGCACATATGTTTTTATACCGGGCAGTAACTTTTGTTCTCATTGCATACAGAAAACAGTGATTACTATTAAAGAATCCTCAGAGACATCAGCTTTTCAAGAGAAGGGCCCCAGGCTGTATCAAAAATAAGTTGTGCTTCTTTTTTGTGGGTAGCCCATCATTCTTTTCAGTGCAACAAATTCCAGCTCTGTCTATTCAATAGAGCAGAAATGGATTTGATCTCCAAACTTTTGCCATTTTGTGCTCAGCAGTTTGTATAAATAAAATGACTGTAGAGCAATGACAGCAAGGGATATTATTTCTGCAGTCCTCATTTGGCTGAATTCCTGGCAGCTTCCAAGTGTTTTTGAAAATTCTGACAGATCAGTCAATCCCTTAACATCAGACTGTCCCACTTGGAGCATTCAGGGGATGTGTGCAGGACTAACAAACTGTTTTTAAGTTCCCTGGGTGGCTAAACATGCACTGGGCCTCAATCCCATGGAGAGCAACTGGCCACTGGCACCAATAATATCTTTTGAAAATTCCAGCATCACTACATGAGTTGTCTTGGGCTGTGTCATCCAAAGGAGATTAAGTAGGGCCCTTCCACTCACTGATGAAGGGAAACCATTTTTTTCTTCTCAAAACATGTTGGGTTTTGGGAAAGGGGGTTATTTGTTTTATTTTTTTAAAGACACAGAGATCTCTTGTATTGGATACAGTCATATATTTGAACAGGTAAGGATATGTCTGATGTTAATTTATCTTGTTTTAAGCCTCATCAGAACATTTCTTTGAACTCTCTCTGCTGTAACTTTTACTACTGATAAAAATATACTGGACCTCCCCAACTTCAAGGCTGAAATTAAACTTCAATTAAAAATAAAGTGGAGCATACAATGTGCCTTATTTTCTACAGCTTATTCAGCATAATGGTGCTCTGATCCTTGTCTGATGTCCTCAGGTGTTACGGTAGCCCACATGCTTGCATTGCAGCATTCAGTTGTTCAAATATGGAATGGAAGCAATGAAGGAATAATTTTTTTCCTCCATTAGTTTGCAATATGGTGTCACTGCAGTCACATGGGGTGCAGATAGGGCGATCCCACTGGAGGAGCAAGAAACGTTCAGAATCTGGGGTATGGCTGTCAGTATGGAAGCTCAGTAGCAGTTGTGAAACTACATATAGGAGGCTTTCATTGTGGGCAGACTACCTAGTGGGAGACACCAATAGCCAGCTGGAGCTCACTGGGGAAGAGGCTATAAATAGGGGATGCTGGAAACAGCCTGGAACAAACTCCACAGCTGAACCACACAAGGATAAGAGGAGTCCACTGTGAGATGTCACAGATCTACACAAGTGCCCTCTCTTGGACATTCCATGAAGGGATCCAAATGCTCATCCCATGTGCTTTAAGCCACCAGAGTCCAGGCACTGCCTCTGGCTTGGGATCTCCAGGCATGTTTTCAAGGTGCAGATCCTCTGTCACCCTTTCTTGAGAACTGCTGGTCCAACTGCATAGCTCTGGGACCAGTGCTGACAGCTCAAGCTCCCTCATAGTTTAAACACATCCTCTCTCAGAACTCTAGCCATGTGGATACTCTGGTTTCACAGGTTAACTCTTCAAGGCCATGTGATAGGTATAACACACAGACTTTGCATGTGATTCTAACACACCATTGCTCTTTATTTAATAGCACAAGAACTACACACCTATACAAAAATAATAAACCCTAAACAGATTTTCCTGCTTCTGTTTCCTCTCCACTCCAGAGCATTCTCTGGGACATTCAGGGGCCATCTGCAGCACATGGCTTGTCTTCTCAGCCAGAGAGCTTCTCTCCAGCTTCTCTTTGCTTTGCCGTTGGTTGATCATGCAACTAAATCAGTTCCCCCTGCTATGAGACACTTCCCATGTCTCTCCCCCACAGCCTTACCCGTATGAGTCTCTTTTAAAACCCTGGTTTGTAACCTCTGTCCCTTTGTTTTGCTTGGGGATATTCCATTCTCTCTCTTCCCTCCTTCCATCCTCCCCTGCAGAATAGCTTGAGAAAGTAACTACTCCCAGCCTTAGCCAGCCTACCGATCTTCAGGCATTTCCACCTGAACAAATGACCATTTAAGATCTAATGACAGACCTTTGTCCCTGGTCTGGCAGGGATGTGCTCTCAGCCCTGTCAGCACTGTTGAATTCCACATTTCCAATGAATGCAGTGGCACTGCTATGGGTACCTCCATGGCACCACAGGATGCAAACATCTTTATGGCTGACTTAGAACAGCGCTTCCTCAGCTCTCGTCCCCTAGCGCCTCTCCTCTACTTACGCTACATTGATGACATCTTCATCATATGGACCCACGGGAAGGAGGCCCTTGAAGAATTCCACCTGGATTTCAACAATTTCCATCCCACCATCAACCTCAGCCTGACCAGTCCACACAAGAGATCCACTTCCTGGACACTACAGTGCAAATAAGTGATGGTCACATAAACACCACCCTATACCGGAAACCTACTGACCACTGTACTTACCTACATTCCTCCAGCTTCCATCCAGGACACATCACACGGTCCATTGTCTACAGCCAAGCCCTAAGATACAACCGCATTTGCTTCAACCCCTCAGACAGAGACAAACACCTACAAGATCTCTATCAAGTGTTCTTAAAAATAAAATACCAACCTGGGGAAGTGAGGAAACAGATTGACAGAGCAAGATGGGTACCCAGAAATCACCTACTACAGAACAGGCCCAACAAGGAAAATAACAGAACATCACTGGCCATCACGTATAGCCCCCAGCTAAAACCTCTCCAGCACATTATCAATGATCTACAACCTATCCTGGAAAACGATCCCTCACTCTCACAGACCTTGGGAGGCAAGCTCTGGTTCTCCACGTGTGAGGTAACTCCCTTCTCTTCATGTGTCATTATATAATGCCTGCAGCTGTAATTTTCACTCCATGCATCTGAAGAAGTGGTTTTTTACCCACAAAAGCTTATGCCCAAATAAATCTGTTAGTCTTTAAGGTGCCACCGGACTCCTTATTGTTTTTGGGGATACAGACTAACTTGGCTACCCCCTGATCTCTGACATAGCAATTTTCATAGTAATAGCTTCATAATGTCCACCAGAATTCATGAGTTGTACGTATTGTGTGACCTTTAGGGGAAATCTAAGTCCAATCCATTTGGATCCAGGCAGTGGATCCCTCTCCCACTGAAGCCAGGGGAGACTAGAAGTCACCTCTCATGAGCGTTTAACAGTGCTGTTGCTGAACAGATGCAGAGGAGCTGGGAGGAGATGAACTGGCCCTGCTCTAAGAAGCTCAAGGGCCACCCCTTCCCGCCTCCTCCCAGAGCTCACCCTCTGAAAAGAAAGCTGGAGGGAAGTGTATGTATCTATGAGTACACTACGGAGACAAGGTGGGTGAGGTAATATCTTTTACTGGACCAACCTCTGGTGGTGAGAGACAAGCTCTGCTTTTGAGCTTACAGAGTTCTTCTTCAGGTCTGGGAAACGTACTCAGTGTCACAGCTAAATACAAGGTAGAACAGATTGTTTAGCGTAAGTACAGTAATAAAAAGTAATTAACAAAATGAACCCGCTGGCTCTTTGCTGGGCACTTTGTTAACTCCCAGTTCAACATCCAGCCAGCAGAAAGTGCCATAATCTCCAGAGTACAGAAAAGGGAAATAAACCCAGAGGTCAGTAGGGACGAAGCTCAGGAGGGAGCCAGAGGCTGCATGTGAGAGCAAGAGCAGCTCTTGGAGGCAGCAGCCTGGGAGTTGATTATGGAAGGATTCAGGGCCGAATTAATGCAGGGGCTTTAGGGGCTGGAGGCCAGGGCCTCGGGCTAACGGGGCCCCGCAAAAATAAATCAGTAGTCACCAACTTGTCGATCGCGATCTCCAGGCCACTAAAAGTCCAGCAGTGCAGCAGGGCTCAGGCAGGGTGCCTGCCTGCCCTGGCCCCACGCAGCTCCTGGTAGTGGCTGGCTGCTGGCACATCTCTGGGGCCCCTGGCGGGGTACAGCATGTCTTGGGGTGCTGCCCCTGCCCCAGTACAGTTCCCGCAGCTCATTGGCTGGTTCCCAGCCAATGGGAGCTGTGGGGGCGGTGCTTGTGGGAGCAGGCAGCACAGGCAACTTACAGCAAACATAACTAAAGTAATTATACCTTTTATTGCTGGCAGCCCTAGTAAAGGAATCTTGTTATTTCCTGGGAATCTATGAGCTTTTTTAGGAACTCAGTGATGGCTAGAGTCTGAAGAGCTTAGTGCATAGAGCACCTACAGCACTTGATCCCAAGCACATTGTACACCTAGCACACTACAAATATCTAAGCGACTGGAATATCACAACTCATACAGTGACAGCTGCAGTATAATCAGTTACAATATTTATCATATATAAAGATAAGTTTATGATGTTACGTATTTCAATTGTTCCAAAGAAAATAATCGAGAAAAAAGCCAACAACCTGATAACCCTATTTCTACAAACTATCAAGGTATGCTTTCTTCTTATACTCTTTAATTTGTGCTTGCAAGGCAAAATATATATAGAAATGGAGAAGACAATGCTTAGGTCTAAATATTATCCCATCATGGTTGAGTTATTTAATTCCCTGGCCACAGTTCAGAGAAAGATTTAACAAAAATCAACATCCACTTGATGGAATTTGCTTGCCTTTCTATTCATCCACCCATTTTTTCCCCCAATCCTTCAAGTATTAGACAAGAAAGCTATTTGTTTTCACCATGGAGTTAACAGAAAACACACCACATTACCTGTAAAATAAAAGAAAGTATTGTATGCTGCTAGCTTCCTGAAATCTATGAGCCAGATTCTGCTCTCAATCACACTAGTGTAACCCAGCCCTCTCTTTTGTGTATGTATAGCACATCTCTCCATTCCTCAAAGTAAGTCAAACCTAGCAACATAAATAATTTAATAGAAACAGTCTTATTCTACTATTTTCAGATTTTATCTGACCTTGTAGGCTTTGTGAAAATGAAAGTGAATGTATAGATCAAAGCAAAAACCTAAATGAAATTCTAATAAAATAATGCATCTACCAGCAGCATTAGAAATGCATACAATAGAAGTGAATTTGAATATGATTTAAAACACTCGTTGAGCAGGATGTATAAGCTTCTGCTCAATTTGAAGCCCCTTTGAGCTCAGTGGGGTTACTTTGGATATACAAGGGTTTAACAGATCAGAATGTGGTCTAAGTACATTCTTGTTGTATTAATAACAACTATGATTAATCTCTAAATTCAGCACTCAGAAAACCATACATAATCGAGACACCAAGTACGTATAACCCTTGAAGAAAATGATCTAAAAGCTTGTCTGGAATGTGATGATTTCACCAACCCATGGGACAGTGTCTGTACATAGTTGCAGATGTAGAAAGCTGTGCATAGTTCTATTACAAAACACTTCATGGACCAAAGGCCAAGTTCAGTCTTGGTGTAGGTGGGCACAGCTTCAATTAAGTCAATGGAACTGCAACCCTTACACCAAGTCTGAATGTGTCCCCACACATGGAAAGGCAGAAAGAGTCTGGATATTCTGTAAGTAAATTATTTAGGTCCAGATTTTACAGATGTTACTCATGCTAGCCCTCTTCTGGACAGGTGCTAGGACTCATCCGTCCCAGCTGGACAACATTAGTGATTGGAAATGATCATTTCCAGCCAGGGGATATAAAATGAGGGCCCCAGGCCCAGGGGGGGAAGTTGGGAGCAGGAGAAGACTGGGAGTGCACTTGCCTGTAGCAGAATGCTGCAGGAGGACAGGAAAGCTCTATGGATCCCTGGGGGAACATCCAGTGCAGTAAGCTATTGGAGGCCAGAGGGCCATGCAATTTGAGCTGAAGAACAAGACTGTTGCTTCCTGTTATTGTTCCACTTTCTTTCTTCGTGTATGTCACAGAATAAAGAGAGCACAGAGGAAAAGGGCTGCAGACTGAACTGGGAGTGGCCAATTATCTGTCCCAGGCTGGTGATTGGTCCACCAGCATACAGCATGTTACCAATCTCATTGAACTCACTGGCTGACTTGTGTGACAATTTCTCAGAGAGCCAGGGCTGTGGGTCATTGTGCTACCTTCCTGTCTTCAGCAAGAGGGAGTTGTTTCTTCTGGTAGCTGGAAGATATTTAGGAGTTCTCAGGGTCACAGCTTGTCTAAGTAAGTGCTACTTAATGTAACCGCAATAAAATCTGGCCCTATATGAATTTAAATAGTTTGCTTTCTAACTACAATATACTGCCAGTCCTTCAGGCACTCAAGAACTCTCTGGGCTCTGCCAGCCCTCACTTTGCGTTCCAGGTAAACACTTGGTATATTCCAGTCCACCAAACATCTCAGATACATCCTCTTGTTGTGTCCAGCCCCTGTCACTGCACACTCATAGTACTTACCAGATTTGCTATTCCCAATGGAGTAGCAAATGCACACCAGCATGTTTGATTCAATTGAGTATCAGAGCCAATATAACACAGCACTGTGATCTGTTTATAGTGAAAGCAAGTTTATTAAAGGTTAAGAGAAATTATATAGTTTCCATCCTTGATCAATGAATAAGGAGAAATTATTGCTCCAAAGCGAAAGATCAGACAATGGATACCTCATTGCTAATGTTAGCATATTTCTTTAATACAGCCTCACAAAATAATAATAAAAAACCATGGTATGATCTCACTGCCGCTTTGCTTCCAATTTCAAATCAATGGCACTTTTTTCTAATCCAATAGAGAAAAGTGGAGGGGAGAGTGTTTTTCACTGAAAAGTATCAACCTACATACTAACTAAAATCATCTGACTGCTTTTGTAAATTCAGCATTGTGAACCGTCAGGCCCAATGAACATTTAAACTTTTCATTCCTTTTACAGCTTCCAAAATCCTGCATATGTGAAGTGGTGCCCTACATTCCCAATCAGCATGGGCCATCGAAAACTAGGGCAGTTTTAATTTTAGTTGTTTACAAAAATTGCTGGAAAAAAATAAAAATTTGCTATCCAATTAATGAAAAACACAGATTTCCTAAATCTTTTATAAAGTGCAGTTTTCACAATTGGTATCAAACTATTGCTGGCTTTCATTTAGTGTCTTTTCTAAAAGCTGAAAGTGAAAGGTATTTGCATCTTTTGTTTTTCAGGGTAGTTGGGAAACAGAATAATAGCTAAAAGAACAGGAGTACTTGTGGCACCTTAGAGACTAACAAATTTATTAGAGCATGAGCTTTCGTGAACTATAGCTCACTTCATCGGATGCATAGAATGGAACATATAGTAAGATAGATAGATATATACATACAGATAAGTTGGAAGTTACCATACAAACTGTGAGAGGCTAATTAGTTAAGATGAGCTATTATCAGCAGGAGAAAAAACTTTTGTAGTGATAATCAAGATGGCCCATTTAGACAGTTGACAAGAAGGTGTGAGGATGCTTAACTTAAGGAAATAAATTCAATAAGTGTAATGACCCAGCCAGTCCCAGTCTCTATTCAAACCCAAGTTAATGGTATCTAGTTTGCATATTAATTCAAGCTCAGCAGTTTCTCATTGGATTCTGTTTTTGAAGCTTTTCTGTTGCAAAATTGCCACCCTTCAATCTTTTACTGAGTGGCCAGAGAGGTTGAAGTGTTCTCCTACCGGTTTTTGAATAATAAGAAAAGGAGGACTTGTGGCACCTTAGAGACTAACCAATTTATTTGAGCATGAGCTTTCGTGAGCTTTCGTGAGCTGTAGCTGTAGCTCACGAAAGCTCATGCTCAAATAAATTGGTTAGTCTCTAAGGTGCCACAAGTACTCCTTTTCTTTTTGCGAATACAGATTAACACGGCTGTTACTCTGAAACCGGTTTTTGAATGTTATGATTCCTGATGTCAGATTTGTGTCCATTTATTCTTTTGCGTAGAGACTGTCCGGTTTGGCCAATGTACATGGCAGAGGGGCATTGCTGGCACATGATGGCATATATCACATTGGTAGATGTGCAGGTGAACGAGCCCCTGATGGCGTGGCTAATGTGATTAGGTCCTATGATGGTGTCACTTGAATAACTATGTGGACAGAGTTGGCATCGGGCTTTGTTGCAAAGATAGGTACCTGAACACTTCAACTTCTCTGGCCACTCAGTAAAAGATTTAAGGGTGGCAATTTTGCAACAGAAAAGCTTCAAAAACAGACTCCAACGAGAAACTGCTGAGCTTGAATTAATATGCAAACTAGATACTATTAACTTGGGTTTGAATAGAGACTAGGAGTGGCTGGGTCATTACACATATTGAATCTATTTCCTTAAGTTAAGTATCCTCACACCTTCTTGTCAACTATCTAAATGGGCCATCTTGATTATCACTACAAAAGGTTTTTTCTCCTGCTGATAATAGCTCATCTTAACTAATTAGCCTCTCACAGTTTGTATGGTAACTTCCAACTTATCTGTATGTGTATATTATCTCTCTCTCTACATATATATATATATCTTACTATATATTCCATTCTATGCATCTGATGAAGTGGGCTTTAACCCTATGCTCTAATAAATTTGTTAGTCTCTAAGGTACCACAAGTACTCCTGTCCTTTTTGCGGATACAGACTAACACGGCTGCTACTCTGAAACCTGTTAAAGAACAGTGAACCCATTGCCAGTTGACATTTAGGGGTTCTCATAATCACAGCTTGTCTAAGTGTTACTTAATGTAACAGCAATAGAGCTGGCCTAGTTTTCTTTTTAACTACAATATATTCAAAACTCAGTGGGATGATACACCTGCCTAGTAGTACTTGTGAGTAAAGGTTGCAGAATCAAGACAATTATCATAGTAATAACTATGTATACTATGAGAGCACCCAAACACCACAATTAGGGATGAAACCCCGTTATGCAATGTACAGGATGACATTCACTGCAAGGGGAGTATTTATGCATCCTTTTGCCTCTAGGTCACTGGATCAAATCTGGCCCTAGTCATCTATACCTCTGCTACCAGTGGTGAAAGAGCCTGTCTACTTAAGATTCCAGTATATCTCAACAAGCACAGAATCTGCACATACAGGATATATGCAGTCATTTAAGGTTCCTAATAAAAACCGTACAGAACTTGAATATGCATTGTTGTGTCCAGATAATAGATTGTCTTTTAGTTACAAAAGGAACTATTTGCCTTAACTGTATTTTTCAGTCAGTCATTTAGCACACTTAGGAGCATTGTATAATTAATGTCTTAATTTAATGCTCAGTGAAATAAATGAGTTCACAACATGGTGGTGGGTGTGATATAAGAACCTAGAATACATTGAGAATTATATTTAATTAGTCACTCTTGATTTAATGCATAACTGTTCAATAAGGAAATTAATATCCAAATTCCATCACTACTGACAAATAGAAATATTACTAAGAATGGTATGTGGCATATGCAAGTGTTAAATTTGTCATTGTAGTTTATGATTCAGAGGTAATACACCAGTAATTTGCATACTAATTACTATAGCAGAAGCCAAATTATTTTAATTCAGCAATTAGTTTACCATATAAGTTGTAAACCAGGAAGTGTTTCAGTATGTCATGGAGAGATTTAATACAGAGCAAATGTGTGTCCTTTCCATTTGGTCACAGTTACATTTCCCCTCTACTGGAAGTGATTCCAGTTGCTTAGCTTTCATGCAAAGTCATGTCATATAAGAGACAAACATTTTCAAGACTGAAATCAGTATTAGCACTATATCAAGTCCTACAAGAGGGAAACCAAACATGTAGGGGAGAGGAAATTGACTTTCTGCCTGTGGGGTTACCTCTATATCTTCTGTACAGAAGGACCCAAGCCCATTTGGCTCAAGACACCAATCAAAGGCTAGAGGTCCTGGAGAGAGATCTTCCATGATGCTTCTTAGCCTCCTCTATCACCTGTGCTGATATGATCTTACTTAGAAAATCTCCAGAGGCTTCTGGGGAGGTGGTTATTTAATGCTGCTGAAGACAGTCCCCTGCACCTCTGCCTCCTCCCTGTCCATGGAGACTTACCTTTGCAGTGTATCCCAGAGAGGCTTCTGCAAAACCAGAGTATGGAGTTGAAGGGGAAATGGATCCAGTACTCTCCAAACCATTCTTCCCTCCATCTTCAGGCCAGATATGCTTGATCTGCATCTCCTCTGGTCACAGAGGTGAAGAGGACTATTGGGCCTGTAATTCTGAAGAATAGAGGGGAAAAAATTCTAAAATCTTAAGTATTTTTATCTTCCTTAAATTAAAATAATGGCTTCTGGCAGAGAAGCTGAGAGGGAGCAGGAAACTGGGAGAATGCATACTGTACATTAGCATTGCAAGGAGAGGTTTCTGCAGGTGCATATCACCATCTGCTTCCATTTCTCAAAGACTTTTAGCAAAGACAGCTGATATTAAATTAATTTGGAAGCTGGTAACAATTCTTTTAGCTACTACTCCATGGCTTGATGTTTGATTTCCTCCCCCTCCCCCTTGATTTTACAAGTTTAATAAAAAATGACAAAAAAGCTAGCAAGAAAAAAAAATAAATAAAAAAGATGAAGGATCAGATCCTGGACCCAGTTGATTTATGGCAGTAAGGGGTGCGTATGTTGTCCTCATCACACTGGTCCAGCTGACTGTTGGGGAAGATGAGAAAGAGGAGGAACAAAGTTGTTTCACATCTGGTCTCCAGTCTGCACTCAGGGATATGATCAGGGATGGGCATGGAAACTCAAATGAATAAGCTCCCTTGAGTAGCCCTCTCTGGATCTTGGCCCCTCTCCTTCTAAAAGAAGGGGATGAAGAAGGTGACTGTAGTGGTTCAAATGAGAGAAAGAACTGGGACAGGTTCTCTATGATTAAAAAGGAAGAGTTGCCTTTGGGGAGAGTGTCTTTGCAGGTTACTGTGATGGCCTGTCTCTACCCTCCTAGTTGATCTTGGTAGGTGCTCGGATGGCTAATGGCTTGACTCCTCTCCCATATGTTAGCTCTGTCACAGTTGCTTTCTCAGGAAGTATGTAGGCCTTTCTACTCATGAATCAGAGCATCACAGAAACGTAGGGCTGGGAAGGACCTCAAGAGGTCATCTTGTCCAGCCCCCTGCGGTGAGGCAGTACCAAGTTTATCTAGACCATTCCTGACAGGTGTTTGTCTAACCTGTTCCTAAAAACCTCCAATGATGGGGATTCCACAACCTCCCTTGGAAGCCTATTCCAATATTTAACTATCCTTATAGTTAGATATTAGGAAAAACTAAGTATCCCTTGCTGCAGATTAAGCCCATTACTTTTTGTCCTACCTTCAGTGGACATGGAGAACAAATAGATCACAGTCCTTTCTATAGTACCCCTTAAAATATATGAAGGCTTATCATGTCCCCCCTCAGTCTTTTTTCAAGACTAAAGACACCAGCTTTCTTTTTAAACCTTTCCTCATTGGTCAGGTTTTCTAAACCTTTTATGATTTTTGTTGCTCTCCTCTGGACTCTCTCCAATTTCTCTGCATCTTTCTTAAAGTGGGGCTCCCAAGCCTGGACACAGTAACCCAAGTGAGGCCTATCTTTCTTTGCATCAGGCTAGCTTGCTGTAATGCCTTTAACATTGTCTCTGAGAAACTGCCATCTCTTCTGACTCCTTTTTCCCTTAGATTTTCTTCCCATGGGACCTTGCCTACCAGTTCTGAGTTGTTAAAGTCTGCTTTTTTTTAAGTCCATTGTCCTTATTTTGCTGTTCTCACTCCTTCCTTTCCTTAGAATCATGAAATGTATCATTCCATGATCACTTTGCACCCAAATTGCCTTCCACCTTCAGATTTGTAACCAATTCTTCCCTGTTTGACCAGCCATTTTAGACTTGATTCTGACTATCAGCCTACACTGTAGCCAGTCTCCAGGCTACAGCTATGCAAGGATGAAGAATTGGTTTGAAAAATTTAAGCCATGTATCACAAAAGTGAAATGAAACATTGAAAACATTCTTCCTCCTGGAGAATCCTCATATCATTGAGCTTGTAGAGTGATACATTAGTGGAGAAAATATCCATGGAGTTATGATTAAATATTTTCACATGTGCAACTGCAATTATTAACTGTATTACATCACTATGGCCTGGATCCTGCAAAGAGATCCACCCACATGGATGACACCTCATGTCTTTGCACATTCCACCTTATGTCTGTCTGTATAGGTTTAGTGCTTATGGTTGCAATAAACCAAACTGCACATTCTACCAGTGAATATAACAATAATAAAAGGATTAAGAGAAACTGAAAGACTTTCTGCCTGAAGTAGATTAACAGCAGATTGCTATGAGGAAAGATGGACCATGTGGGTTGAAGTGATTCAAAACAAGTCACTGTTCTAACTTTTAATACATTACAGCATATATTTACTTTAATTCATAACCCATATTGCCTCAACTGTGTTATGTTCTTTTATCTTCTATATTTGTCACCTCTCCTTTTCTACTTAGGCAAGAAAATAACACATACTGTCAATAATTCAGTTCTCCAATAGGAAGAGTATCTAAAGTTTACATTCCTTCATTAGGTATCTAGTCGCTTTTTACATCTTCAGAAAGTGTTTTCTTTGTTAATTATTCAACTCTGTACAAATAAACAACAGCACTCATGCTCTAAACCCATCTTTTCCTTCTTTCTTCTCTTGCAGGGATATCATGGCATTGAATTTACTGTATCAAAATTATCTCCATAGTAACATTTTATGTTACAAAGACAAGCTTACACATTTGCTGCTGGAATATGCAAGTCAAACTCAGTTGGACTCAATGGAGTTGTGCCTACTTATGTAAGCAGTTAATTTGACCCTAAACATAGGTGGCATGTGACTCTTTTATTTTGGGAGGCTTACATGAGCACTGGACCTGAACCATGCCCCCACCCCAACTCTGCCCCACCCCCTGCTCCGTCTCTTCCTGCCTCCACTCTGCCTCTTTCCCCACCCAGAGAGGACCCCCCCCCGCCCACCACTGGCTCCTCTCTGCCCCCCTCTCCTGATGCCTGCATGCCTGCTGTTGGCTCCTCTCTGCCCCTCTCCCCTGAAGCCCCCACCCACCGCTCGCTCCTCTCCTCCCTTTCCTATCCCTGTTACTTGCCTTTAAGTTAGGAAAAAAAGTGATGGGGCCATGGCGCCCTGACCCCCCGTACCAGTGCCCGTTAGCTGAATTGCTCTGGCATCAGTGCACATGGCCTCTCACTGGCTGGCCCAGATGTGGGACTCCTCCTCCTGCTGTGTGTGCTCATGCTGCAGCAACTTGGGGGAGGGAGCGGAGAAGAGAGAGCAGGGAGCGAGGGTGGCCTTGGGGGAAGAGACAGAGTGGGGTTGGGAAGGGGCAGAGCGAGGGCTGGGCCTCGGGGAAAGAGGCCAAGCGGGAGCGAGGTCTCAGGGCAGAGTACAGGTGGGGCCAAAGTCCAGGTGCTGGTGGCCCACCCCCCCCGGCACTTATAGGGAGCTTCTGGCAGCGGCGCTCCAAAGGCAGCGGGCCAGCACTCCTCCAAAGGGAGGTGACCCACGCAGCATCCAGCATTTTTTGCCCCCTGCCTTTTTTGGGGAGGCTTAGCCTCCCTAAGCTTCAGCCTCCCTAAGCCTCTTATATGCACCACTAATGACCCTAAGGCTTAATTATTTTGACTGAGAACTCCTGATGTAAGGAACCTTGTCTCTGTTTGTGAAATGCCTACAACATGTTAGCCACTCTATAAATAAGAAATAAAATAAATAAATTGCAAGATTCAGATGAGGGGAAAACTGAGTGTGAGGGAGATTTTTTTGTACAAACATGTTTCTCTGTCTCAAGTGATCACCCAAGGGATCCATTCAAATCAGTTACTCAGTGGAGATTGGTCTCTAACTAGAAAGGTCAAAGAGTTGTATTTGGAACCCTGGGAATACCTTAAATCGGGCGAGAGAGTGGGTTGCATATCGAAAGTCAGTCATAGTGCAGTGCAGATTTCAGTGTTTTCGTTACAATTACAAGAAACATAACTGGCAAACTAAACAGCATTTTGTTGGGTCTTTTCAGATTTGCCCATGTGAAAGTCCCCCTAAGGAATCAGTGTAACAACCAAAACCTTACTTTGACTCAGTGTAACACAACACTACAGTACAATTATGCTTATCTGAATGTCTTAGAGAAGTTTAACTGAATATGCATAATCAATCAGTTTCAGATAACTGGAGAATTTTGTGTATTTGCATTTCAGAAAATGTTGGACCATAATCATGTATCAGAAAGTGAAGGTTCAGATGTGAGATTCTGGTATACTGCCCTTAAGATTGACATCAGACAAATAGCCAGACAAGCTGCTTTGTCTGTAGTCCCTGCCTGTCTAAGTTGTAATATCATTTCCAAAAGGTTCAAGCTCAATGCAAGCAGCATTGCTCATGTCTTTGCACATAACCAGCATCCTCATGTATGAGCTACAGTGGGGTGGCAATCAGAAAAAAGTTTTCTTCCGAGTAACAACTTTGGATCACTCCACTCATTTGACAGTCAAGATCTTATTAGGTAAAATTCTGAGGTGTAACAGAATAATTACTGGTGATAATGTGCACACTTGCTGTGGAAGTCATTGAGGCACAGTAATCATGATGCCATTTTTCAAATCAGACAAAACATACATATTAAATACTGAGGGTGAAAAAACCAAATGTAAATGAAACTAATTCCCTCAGAAGTTTCCTATGTTAATATTGTTACCTAAAAGGGCCATTGGAACAATTAATTCAGTAATAGCTTTACAACAGGGTGAGAACTGGGTTAGACTGCAGATAATGGACAAATGGGAGATTTCAGGACCTGTTGTTACTTTGCCAAATCTTTGCCAGACCTGAGAATAGCTCTGTGTAAGCCTAAAAAGCTAGTCTCTCTCATCAACAGAAGTTGGCCCAAACAGATATTACTCACCCATCTTATCTCTCAAAATCTTTGAAATGGCAGGTATGTTTAGGAAATATATTCATTCCTTACTTCAATTAATCTAATCTCTGGAAACTCTGAAAGCCGCTGGGACTTCGTGTCAAGTCTCTTCCCTCACCAAACAAGACATAAGGGGAGAGCTCATGCAGAGTTCCTCCGTGCATGGCTCTACTACTGTGGTGGTGTGAATAGAGAGACATGTGTGCCTCATTTAATCTTTTCTATGCTGACACTAACTTTATGCACATGTTTTCTATAGGTTCAACTTTAAGGATATCGGGGGAGGGGCACTGTGTCTTATGGAACCAAATGTTCTACAAAACCAGATGAGTCATCTTAAGAGTAATGAACAATGCCACCTAGATACAAAATGATAAATGAAATGCACTATTCATTATTATTCAGGAGCAATCTGAGTGACTACCTAGGACATTTATTAATTTATTGCTGAGCTGATTGATTCCACCACATATTATACTAGGTACATCATTGTGATTTGACTTATTTTCTCTTCTAATAATGCAAAAATATATGTAGTGGATAAAGGTGAACTAAGCAACTGTTACAATAAAAAAACTTCAATGCACTAACAATAGTTATCCTTTGTTGCTTAAAGTCTGATTGAATCATTTACCACCCAGAAGTTATGACACTTTTGAAATGTAAAAAGTCTTTCTCAGCAACCTGAAGAACTGATGTGATCAGCTATACATAGTTTAGAGAGAGGGGAGAATGTATGTAATTGTGAGTGGAATGAGAGTCAAAATTTTCCACAAATTAGGAAGATTGTATGGAGTACATGAAAAAGCAAAGCATCAACCAGTCTACAAAATCTGAGCAGTGAACAACTTAGTGTATTTAGTTTCTTTCTTCTTAAGAATTGTTCATGAACAGACTGAAATTTCCTAAAATTTGACAAATTTCTTTTCACGTGTCATGCTTTCGAGATTGATCATCAGTATTCTAAGTTGAAGCAGTTTAATTAAATTGCTATTGGTCATAAGCCATATTGATAGTATCCTTTCTGTTCCTAATTTTAGTCATATGAAAGCTCTTCAAACATCAATAATGACATTTATTTTCTGCTTAAACATTCAGAAATGGGGTCCAAGCCCCCATTCCAGCACTTGCATATCTGAAGAACAAGGATCTAGGCTTTAGATCTTCCTCCTAGTGAGAACAGGGCACAGTAGGGTTTTATTTTTGGATGGGAAATTTAAAAAAAAATTTAACTGGAAGTGGATGGGAGTATTTCAACTGATGAAACAGCTTCTGCCTCTGTTATTTGTTTGAAATTCTATTTCCACCCTTTGGACACAGAATGAAAAGTAGAAAAATTCAAGTTTCAGGGATTTTATTTGTTGATTAGAACGGAAAGGTTGAAAGGAATATACACACTGGGGTGGCAGTTTACTAAGCTGTAAGAGCTTGTCTACACAGGAGCTTAGGACAGAAAGCCAGGCCAGGACTAAAGAGGCAGATCCCTGGAGGGAACTTTGGCATGAACCTATCCTTACAGTTTGTTATTTGCTATAGTGCTGTGCTGTCTTCTATTCCAGCTGCCCATTGGCCACAGCCATTTTAGATGGATGTGAGCTAGCAGCCCTTTAGTGTATTCAGCTCCACCTTCCTCCCCACTGCCTGTTCAGCCTCCCCTCCCTCATCCATGTTTCCAAAATGGCAGCTGCTCCACTCATGCAATAAGCCTCTCTCTTATGCTAAAGCAACAACTATTGACAGTTTTCGGGACTGCAGCACCAAGAGTATTTGCTCATCTGCCTATTTTGCTTTCCTCTTTCCTCATCTGTCCTATCTGGCAAACAACCCTCCTCTTTGCCCCAATTCACCAGCTCAAAATGGCAGCTGGCAGCATAGTACAATCACAGGTTCTAATCCCCCATGTAGTAGAAAGAGAGCCTGAACATGAGACCTGTGCAAGGCCCAAGGCACTAACTAAAGTCAGGCCTGCCCTGTTACAAAGCAGATGTCTGCTTGCAGGTTTGTTGTCCAATCATGAACTTGGCAAGAAGGTATCTGCTTTATAATATGGCAGGGCCTGACTTTAGTTTGGGCCTTAGGCCTTACACCAGGCCCTTATACCAGTCCTTATGTCTCAGGATCTCTCTTTCTACTACACCCCACTCATGGCACATTCAAATAATGAAAGATTTCATTTGTGCAAGATGCATCAGTTTATTGAGTGGTTAGAGCAAGAGAAGTCTGGTTAGTGTTCATAATTTACATAACGTACACATGGATATTGCATACCTGGTAAAGATTTCAAAAGGTATAAACAGGATTGATCTCTGCTGAGGGTTAGATGCCCTGTAACATGCATTCCAGCAGACAATCATTGCAGGACTCTATCTATTTTCATTGCACTTTCTCCATGCCTGCAGCGGGAAAGATAAACCAGAACTTAAGATCAAGGAATTGCTCAGTTTTGGTTCATGCATTATAGAATAGCTTGCATGCCCATGCCCCCCACCCCCAGTATAGCTTGCAAGCCCCTTCCACTCCTGTAGCACTTCTTGGAGGACCATCTTCATGAATAACCTCACAGCATATCTTGCTGGTCTGTCCTTTGCCTTTTTTGAATAAGACCACTCTCTGCCTCCTAGTCATTCACCTCAGCGTAATGTCACAGAGTCAGGACAACCTCATGGGGATCACAGACGGGATTATTATCTGGTTTGGCCCCTGCATATCTTCCCCACACCCCTCTGACTCCACAGAAGCACCTCAGAAACACAAACAAAACTATAAACCCAAAATGGACATTGCTTAGTCTATCCCAACCCCCATGGATTAGCAGCTGGATGTACAGCTGCACATGTTCAACTCACTCCACCCCAACAAAGAACAGTGGCAAATAGTATATACAGCAGACAAATCCCAATGCACCCTCCACCTCCTCACATACAGACAGTGGTCTACCATCTCTGAAGTTCTCCCCCCCCTCAAGATTGGAAAGAGCCTTAGCCAAGTAGTCGCCCATGAGTACCACCAAAAAAAAAATGCTATCGTGGCCTATCAGGAATGTGAACAATAAATGATTGTTGTTGTTTTTTTCTCCATATTCCTACAGCCACAGTATCTGCAATAGCTTCTGTGTACTGCTGAGAGGCTGTCCAACCTGAGGGGGTGAAAAAGGAAGACTCAGCATCAGATGTTCGGTGAACTCATGGCAGAGTCCCAGAGGAAGGCTACATTGGCTCAGAGAAGGCAGTAGTTGAGGACCCAAAGGGAGAAAGAAACACCATTTTCCCAGGTGATTGTTGCAGCAGCCTAGGACAGCATGGCAAGAGACATGCAGATGTGACGATATCAGGCACTGCAGGTCTTGAACCCAGGCCTGAGAGGTTGTTAAGCAAGAGCCTTACCCACTGCAGGGTCAGATGAAGGAACTGATGCTAATGCCCCATCACCAGAGGCTACACCTGTTGGCTGAGGTAGGTCAGATGACTAGCAGTGGATTGCTAATTGGACACCATCAGGTATCAAGCTTCCTGTTCCTGTTCCACCCCTTGAATGAGCAGCTAATTGCTAGGCCTCATGCTGACCAGACCCCTTGAGAGCAAGTCCTCCTTCCTTGCCCCTGTTACTGCACCTTGTTCCTGGTTCTTGCTCCTCCCCATAACTCCAGTTACTTACTCCAGCTTGACCCCTTGCATGGCTTTGAACTCTAACTCTGGCTTTCGCCTTTGGTGTGACTTCTGACTGTGTCCCCAACTCCAACCCGGCTCTGACCACTAGGTCATGTATGACCTACATGACTGCTCTATTACCGGCCCTGACAAGGGGCAACTCAGGAATGCTATCCTAAGCCAGACCGCCCTTGTGCAGCATATGTTCCTGCTAGGCCAGCAGACCCTGCAGCCAAGAGCCAGCCATGTTCTTCAGCCCCTGGACAATAATAGGTACCCTCCTGGCTGTATCCACTAAACACTTGTCCCAGAGGCCATTCCCCTCTCAGGTCTAGCATTTGCTCAATGAGAACACTGGCTCCTGAGAGCCGTGCACAGTTCTGCCCCTGTAACACACCTGCAAATTTTGAGCCATGCCATCGAACCCCAGAATCTTGCATACAAGAGGCAGCGGGGAGAGGCAGGCAAAGAAAGACCTATACATGCCTGTAACTTTAAACCCCTCCCCAACCTTGTTATTTTTTCACTGTTTGCGTTGCTGCACTTCGGTTTCTACCTTTTTATTTAAAGGTTTGCTTTCTGTTGATTAATCAGTAGATTAACTTGGTAAGTTTATATTCAAATATTTTTATTGATCCATTGGTTCAACTGAAGCTTCATCTTTGGCTTGGTTACCATTTCATAATAAAAGCTGTTTAAAAGTCTTTTTGGTCCATTACGACTCATCACTACATGTAACACAAAATCCTTTAAATAAAGCTAAAATAATTCATAAGCCAATGTTCCACTTTCAACCCCCATAAACAATATTCCAACCCCCACGTATAAGCCGCTGGATTGGGGTCGGCAACCTTTGGCACCCGGCCCGTCAGGGTAATCCGCAGGCATTGAGCCCCGCAGCTCCCACTGGCTGCAGTTCACCGTTCCCGGCCAATGAGAGCTGTGGGAAGCAGTGCGGGCCAAGGGACGTGCTAGTCACCGCTTCCTGCAGCTCCCATTGGCCGGGAACGGTGAACCACGGCCAGTGGGAGCTGCGGGGCTCCGTGCCTGCGGACGCTCCAGATAAACAATCCGGCCTGGCCCACAAGCAGCTTTACCCTGACAGGCTGGGTGCCAAAAGTTGCCAACCCCTGTGCTAATGTACAGCTACACATGTTCAAGCACGAGTCTCAGCTATGACGAACAGGCATCCCTGACAATATTCCCCTGGGTGTTGGCATTTTTTACGGGACACCTTGCTGACTGCTTGAACTGCAAAGCAACTCTCCGCACCTCAGCCTCACCCTTCGTTAAGGGTTTCCCCTTTGGTCTCACAAACATTATGCAGAACATAGCATGCAGGTATAATAGTCAGGCTGTTTTTCTCTGCTGCTTTCAAAATGATTCAAAGAGCAGCACCATCTGCCTTTCAGACAGCCAAATGCACACACACACATAACCACCATTCTGCAACTACTCAGGTGATAGTTAAAATGTTCCGTCCTTCTGTCAAAGTGGCCTATGTATGGCTTCATTATCCAGAGCATCAAAGGATAAGCAGGGTCTCCCCAAATAACTAGACTAACCTCCACACCTTTAGTATCACAGTGTACAAACAGTCCTTTCTCCATTATTTAATTAGGATCCCTTAGAACTCAGTTCTAACATCTACTCTTCCTGCATGCATGTCTGTAAACCTGCCCCAAGTGGTCAACCACTCCTTGGAGCACCATGGGGAAACACCCCTTTCCGTTTATAAATTATGAGCCCGGGGTGGGGCGGGGGGGGGAGGGAATTATAGGCACACAGGTCCCATCAGTTGCTCCAATACGGTTTGGGAACCTCATGTGTGGAAAGCCATCAATCTCCTGAATATTACCCAGCTGTATAACCTGGCTAGACACGACCTTATAAATGGTGTAGCAGATCTGCATGACAGTGGCCCCAACAGTTGATCTCCTCCCACCAAAGGGGTTGGCTACAGACCAGAAACATTCTGGGCTGGCCAGCTTCCAGATGGCAATGGTGACCCACTTCTCATAGACTCAGACTTTAAGGCCAGAAGGGACCATCATAATCTAGTCTGACCTCCTGCACCTCAGAGGCACAGAACCTCACCCACCCATTCATGCCATAGGCCTATAACCTCTGTCTGAGTTACTGAAGTACCCTAATCTTGATTTAAAGACTTCACATTACAGAGAATCCACTATCTACTCCAGCTCAAACCAGAAAGTGACCCATGCCCCACGCTGCAGAGGAAGGCAAAAATCCCAAAGTCTCTGCCAATCTGACTTTGGGGAAAATTCCTTCCTAATCCCAAATAATGGCGATCATTTAGACTCTGAACATGTGGGTGAGACTCACCAGCCAGAAACCTGAAAAAGAATTCTCTGCAGTAACTCAGAACCCTCCCATCTAGTGTCCCATCTCCAGCCACTGGAGTTATTTGCTAATAGCAGTTATGGATGGACCATAGGCCATTGTAAGCAACGTCCTCATACCATCCCTTCCATAAATTTATTAAGTTCAGTCTTAAAACAAGTTAGGTTTTTTGCCCCCACTACTCCCCTTGAAAGGCTGTAATCCTCTGATGGTTAGAAACCTTCATCTAATTTCAAGCCTAAACTTGTTGATGGCCAGTTTATATCGATTTGTTCTTGTGCCAACATTGGCCCTTAATTTAAATAACTCCTCCCTTCCCTCGTGTTTATCCTTCTGATCCATTTAAATAACAATCATATCTCCCTTCAGTATTCGTTTTGTTAGGCTAAACAAGCCAAACTTCATAAGTCTCCTCTCATAAAGTAGGTTCTCCATTCCTTTGATCATCCTAGTAGTCCTACAGAGCACCTATTCCAGTCTGAATTCATCTTTCTTAAAGACCAGAATTGCACACAGCGGTCCAGATGAGGTTCCACCAATGCTTTGTACAATGGTAATAACTCTTCCCTAACTCTACTGAAAATACCTTGCTTAATGCATCCTAAGATTGTATTAGGAGTTTTCACAGCTGCATCACATTGGCAGCTCACAGTCACCCTGTGATCAACCCCTACTTTCAGGTCTTTCTCTTCCTTTGTCACTTCCAACTGATACATCCCCAGCTTACAGAAAAAAAATTTGCTGTTAGTCCTGAAGTGCCCTTGCATTTTGCACTTTTAAACTTTATCCCATTTCTATTACTCCAGATTTCAAGGTTGTCCAAATTTCTTGTATGGATATTCTGGTCCTCTGTATTGGCAACACCTCCCAACTTTGTGTCATTTGCAAATTTTATTAGTACACTCCCATTCTGTGCCAAGGTCATTAATGAAAATGTTAAATATGATTGGAACCAAGACTGATCCTTGAGGAACTCCATTAGCAGCCTCCCTCCAATCAGACAGTTTATTTTTCAGCATGAACTGCTGTAGCCTTCCCTTTAATCAGTTCCTTACCTACCTTTTGATTCTTGTCTTAATCTCCATCTTCCCCAATTTAACTAATAATCTCCCATGTTGAATTATCAAATGCTTCACTAAAATCCAAGTAAATTAGATCCCTGAATTTCATTTTTCTAGAAAAATACATTATCAGATTGGTCTGGCACAATCTACCTTTTGTAAAACCATGTTGTGTTTTATCCCAATTACTGTTTACGTCTATGTCTTTCATTATTCTCTCTTCCAACATTAGTTCTAAGACCTTGCATATAACTGAAGTCACGGTATAAATTCTCATAGAGTATTTCCTAAAGGCCCCCCACCCCTTTCAGGGCTTCTGGGATTCAGCCCCACAGGGTGCGCCGGGGCTTGGGGCTCCAGCAGTGGGACCCTGCATATCCCCTGAAACTGGCTCATAGCCCCCCAGAGGGCTGCGGCCCCCCAGTTTAGAAACGTCATCAGGCTGGAGCCTAGGGAAAATATTTACTGAAATTCTGTTCCACAGCTCTGGCTGAATTTAAGCCCTGACTGGAGGTCAAACTAATGGGCCTGTAGTTTCCTGTATCATTTTCCTCCCCATCTTTCTTAAATATGTTGGATCATATTAAAGAAGTTCTGTATTAAAATCACAAATGAGTTTGATTCCCCATAGTTTAAATTCCAGGGTATTACTAATTAAGAGGTCTCTTGGTTTTTGGTACTGTTTCTCTCCCTCTATGTGTGAAACTTGCAAGCTGCTAATTGTGTTAGTACATTCTAAGACAGAGTCTGTTCTCAAAGCAATTCACACAGAGAGAGACTCAAAGCAATACTCTGTAACAACAGAAACAGCACCCACAGACTCCCCACCCTTTTGTTGTATTAACAATTGTGATTAAAATAGAGCTAGAGGATGTATGTGGATGGATGCTTGGTGTGGATAATAACTGAATGATCAGGGAGGTGCCAGCCTAAGAATCCAGTTCCATCAGCTGAAGAAGGCATCAAGTGGAAATAACCAGAGGAGCCCCAGAGGGCAGACTGGAATCCACCCAACAGCCTCAAGAATGGGAGAACCAAAGAACAAGATAACATCTAGCAGCACGGAGCCGTCAGGAACGTGCTATCTGCTGATTGATTCAGCAACACCATGATGAAGCAATTCCCATAGACTGGCATAGGAAAAAATTCCTATAAAAATAGACTCTAAAAAGTGAGAACTTTGGGGTCTGATTCTGCAACCCAACTTCCAGGAGCATTAGATGAGCATCTGACAAGGCCCTGCTCCCTCCTCATGTCCAGGCCACCTGGCCAGTGGCTTGGCATGAGCAACTCTAAGGCTGGTAACTATGATAACAACCTTGCAGAACCTGTGTGTGTGTGTTTGTATGAATGAATGTATGAATAAATATGAGATTGAATGGAATGTTATAGCTATAACTAACTGCTTACTATGATTCTTTCTGTATTCACAATAAATGTGGTATTTTGCCTTTTTCCCTTTAATAAGATCCTGCTGGTTTTTGTTTTATTGGTATAACAAATATAGGAATTACATTTGCAATTCTCCACAGCATACTACTCACATATGTACAGATTCATTAAAATTTCTTGCTCTTGGGCTTCCAATTTCTTAGAATCATAGGAATGTAGGACTGGAATGGACCTCCATAAAGTCATCTAGTCTAACCCCTTGCACTGAGGCAGGTCTAAGTATTATCTAGAGTAGACCATTCCCAACAGGTGTTCATCTAACCCAGGGATCAGCAACCTTTGGCACGCGGCCCGTCAGGGAAATCTGCTGGCAGGCCAGGACGGTTTGTTTACCTGCAGCATCTGCAGGTTCGGCTGATCGCAGCTCCCACTGGCCGTGGTTCGCTGTTCTCCTGACTAAACAAATCCAACTTTTTCAGTCTTTCCTTGTAGGTCATGTTTTCTAGCCCTTTCATCATTTTTATTGTTCTCCTTGGAGCTGTATCCAATGTGTTCAGATCTTTCTCAAAGTGTGGTGCCCAGAACTGGATACAATACTCCAGTTGAGGTCTTATCAGTGCTGAGTAGAGTGGAAGAATTACTTCTCAAGTCTTAGGGCACGTCTTCACTGGCAACGTTAAAGTGCTGCAGCGCTTTAACGTGGCTTGTGTAGTCGCAGCACAGCGCTGAGAGAGAGCTCTCCCAGCGCCCTAAAAAAACCAAGTCCATGAGGGGCGTAGCTACCAGCGCTGGGAGCACTGTCTATACTGGCATGTTACAGCGCTGAAACTTGCAGCGCTCAGGGTGTGTTTTTTCACATCCCTGAGTGAGAAATTTGCAGTGCTGTAAAGTGCCAGTGTAGACAAGCCCTTACTAAAAAATTTTTGATAATACATCCCAGAATGATGTTCACTTTTTTGAAATAGTTGACTCATATTTAGTTTATGACCCACTATAACCCCCAGATCCTTTTCCACAGTACTCCTTCCTAGGCAGTCTTTTCCCGTTTTGTACATGTCCAACTGATTATTCCTTATATGTAGTACTTTGTATTTGTCCTTACTGAATTTCATCCTATTTATTTAAAATCATTTCTCCAGTTTGTCAAGATCAGTTTGAATTCTAGTCCTGTCCTTCAAAGAGCTCGCAACACCTCCCAGCTCAGTATCGTCCACAAACTTTATAAATGTACTCTCCATGCCATTATCCAAATCATTTGTGAGGATATTGAATAGAACTGGATGTCTTCAGGATCACACTCAATACGCCCTTCCACCTTGACTGTGAACCACTGATAACTACTGTCTGAGTGAACTTTTCCAACCAGTTGGGCATCCATTTTATAGTAGGTTCATCTAGGTCAGGGGCAAGCAAACTTTTTGGCCTGAGGGCCGCATCAGGTTTTGGAAATTTTATGGAGGGTTAGGGGAGGGGATCGTGGCCCGGCCCCTACCTCCTATCCACTCCCCTCCAGGACTCCTGCCCCATCCAACCCCCCCTGTTCCCTGACAGCCCCCCCGAGACCCCTGCCCCATCCACACACTCCCGCTCCCTGGCCCTTGACCGCTCCCAGACCCCTGCCCCTAACTTCCCCCCACCGCCCCATCCAACCCCTCCTCTCATTCCTGACTGCCCCCCCGGGACCTCTGGCCCATCCAACCACCCCTTCTCCCTGTCCCCTGACTGCCCCCGGAACCGCTACTCCTGACTGCCCCCTGCCGCTCCATCCAACCTCCCCCCTCCTTCCTGACTGCTCCCCCCCCGGGACCCCTGCTCCCAACCCCCCAGCTCCGTGCCCCCTTACTGCGCTGCCTGGAGCACCGGTGACTGGTGGCTGGAGCCGGGCCACACTGCCACTGCCGCCACCACGCAGCACAGAGCACCGGGTCAGGCCAAGCTGTGCAGCTGCGCTGCCCCAGGAGCTCACCCTGCTGCCCAGAGCATTGCACCGGCGGCGGAGCGAGCTGAGGCTGCAGGGGAGGGGGGACACAAGGGGAGGGGCCGGGGGGAGCCTCCCAGGGCAGGAGCTCAGGGGCCGGGCAGGAGGGTCCCATGGGCTGGATGTGGCCCACGGGCTGTAATTTGTCCACCTCTGATCTAGGTTATATTTCCCTAGTTTGCTTTTGAGTAGGTCCTGTGAGAGAGTATCAAAAGCCTTACTAAAGTCAAGGTATGTCACATCTACTGCTGCCCCCTCATCCACAAGACGGGCTACCCTCTCAAAGAAGGATATTAGCTTGGTTTGACCTGATTTGTTCTTGACAAATCCATACTGACTGTTACTTAGCACCTTATCTTCTAGGTGCTCACAAACTGATTGTCTGATTATTTGCTCCGTTATCTTTCCGGATACTGAAGTTAAGATGACTGGTCTATAATTCCCAGGGTTATCCTTATCCTTCTTTTAATAGGTAATATAGTTGCCCTTTTTTAATCCTCTGGGATCTCCCCCATCCTCCATATGTTCTCAAAGATCATTGCTAATGGCTCATAGATCTCTTCAGCCAGTTCCTTAAGTATTTTAGGATGTAATTTGTCAATCCCTGCAGACTTGAAGACATCTAACTTGTCTAAGTAACTCTTATCTTGTTCTTTCTTTGTATTAGTCTCATATCCTACCACATTTACACTGATGTTCACTATGTTAGTTGGTTGAGCAATGCTAATCTTTTTGGTGAAAGCAGAAACAAGAGAGGCATTTAACATGTCAGCCATTAATGTGTTTTCCATTATTGTCTTTCCCTCTTCATTGAGGAATGGGCCTATCTTGTTCTGGATCTTCCTCTTGCTTCTCAGGTATGTCTAAAGTGTTTTCTTGTGCCCCTTTATGTCCCTAGCTAGTTTTATCTTGTTTTGAGCCTTGGTTTTTCTAATTTTGTCCCGACATGCTTGTGTTGTTTTTTTTATATTCGTCCTTTGTAATTTACCCTAGTTTCCACTTTTTGTAGGCATGAGCTTCAGGTTGTTGAAGATCTCCTGGTTAAGCCAGGGTGATCTCTTGACATAGTTCCAGTCTTTCCTGTGCATTTGGATAGTTTGCTCTTGTGCCCTTAATGTCTTTGTTAAAGACTGCCAACTCTCCTGAACTCTTTTCCTTCCTTAGAATTGCTTCCCATAGGATCTTACCTATTAGTTCTCCGAGTTTGCTAAAGTGTGCCTTCTTGAAGTCCCTTGTCTTTATTCTGATGTTTTCCCTCCTACCATTCCTTAAAATCATGAACCATCATTTCATGATCCCTTTTCACCCAGACTGCCTTCTACTTTCAGATCCTCAGTTTTCAGAAATCAGTTCCTCCCTATTTGTCAGAATAAAATCTAGACCAGCCTCTTTGCTTGTTGCTGTCTCCATCTTCTGTAATAAAAAGTTGTGTCCAGTGCATTCCAAGAGCTTGTTGGATAATCTGTTTCCTGCTGTATTATTTTCCCAACCAATGTCTGGATAGTTGAACTCCCACATCACCCCAAAGTCCTATGTTTTGGCTGATTTTGTTAATTGTTTAAAAAAAGCTTCATCAACCTCTTCTTCCTGGTTAGGTGGTCTATAGCAGTGGTTCTCAACCAAGGGTACATGTATCCCTCAGGGTACGCAGAGGTCTTCCAAGGGGTACATCAACTCTACTAGATATTTGCCTAGTTTTAAAACAGGCTACATAAAAAGCACTAGCAAAGTCAGTACAAACTAAAATTTCATACAGACAAAATGAGAAAGTAAGCAATTTTTCAGTAACAGTGTGCTGTGATACTTTTGTATTTTTATGTCTGATTTTGTAAGCAAGTAGTTTTTAAATGGGGTGAAACTTGGGGTGCGCAAGACAAATCAGACTCCTGAAAGGAGTATGGTAGTCTGGAAAGGTTGAGAATCACTGGTCTATAGTAAACCCCTGCCATGACATCAGCTTTTTACCCCTTTTATCCTTACACAGAGACTTTCAACAAGTCTGCCTCCCACTTCTATTGTGACCTCACAGTGCAAGTGCCTTGTATATCAAAGATGTAGAAAATACTTCCTCCCTGGTTTTCCTTTTCTGTCCTTTCTAAACAAGCTGTACCCTTCTATATCAATATTCCAGTCGTGAATTATCCTACCAAATCTCTGATGACATTTATATCATAACTGTGATTATTCACTAGCATTTCTAGTTTTTCCTGTTTATTCCCCATACTTCTTGCATTAGTATACATATATCTAAGATGCTCATTAGATTTCCTCTCTATATTCCCCTCTTGTCTTTGTCCCTGCTATGGTTGCCCATGTTGCCTCATGTAACAGTTCCTTTAATATTCTTGGATGCAGATTATCCAGCCCCCCAGTTTGGTCCCGTTAAGCTGTTTGAGTTTAGTTTCCACCTTGGATGTGGTAGTTTCTACTTCCATATTGCTTGTTCCAGCTAGCCACCCTGCAACTGCCCCCAAGCTTCTCATTACCCTTATTGAAAAGGGAGGCACAGTATTAATTTAGGTATTGGGTCATTCCTAGATTATCTTTAATCCCCACCCTGTCTTGAATGTTTAGCAGTCCCACTTCTTCTTTCCTTGTTTTTGTTTCATTTATATGGCTAAAGAATCTTTTACTATTGGCTTTAATTTCTTTTGCAGGTTCCAGCTCTGCTTGGGTTGTGGTAGTTCTCAATTCATCTCTACACTTTCTGACCTCCAAGAGGTAGCTTTCCTTGCTGACCCATTCTTTCTTCCATTTCTTGTAGGCTTTCTGCTTTCTCTTAAGAACACTGTTTGAGGTGCTTGTTCATGCTGTTTGGTCTCCAACGCTTTCCTATGAGTTTTTCGCCCATCTTGCTCTAGATCCAGGCTCCAGATACTGTACGGCAAAGTTGCAGAAACTAATTATAAGCCTCTTCCACATTCAGATCCTTGAGTTCGTCAGTCCAGTCCACTTCCCTAACTAATTCTCTTAGAAATAAAGGTTTGCCCTTTTGAAATCAAGGATCTTAGTTGCATAACTATTTTTGTTAATTCCATTTAAATGAAATGGAAAAATAAACTCATGATCACTTGAACAAAGATTGTCCTCTAAAACCAGTTCTTCTATGAGGTCCTCCCAATTTACAATACTAATTCTAAAATGGCATAATCTCTTGTTAGTTTGGTGACTATTGGTGAAGAAATCCATTTATCAAATCTAGGAATATCTGGATCCTACCATTAGTAGTATTTGTCCTCTAATCTACATCTGGGAAATTAAAGTCTCCCATAATCACACAATTCCCAGTAGCCTTCTTTGGCTAAGGAAGGTCACTGGACTCAGGGCTGTGAGGAATTTTTAAAGCATTCATTCATGACCATAAAACGTAGGCACCGTCATATATGTGTGTATGCTACTCAAAGGGGAAATTTGGGAGCTGAAGGCTGATAGCACTGGTGTTAGTGACAGTAGTAGTAAGAAACAGAGCTGTGGGTTGAGTATGGGAATTCCCATGTTCCAATCCTGGCTATGGTAATGATTCTCTCAACTTAGGCAAGTCATGTAGCCTCTCTTCCTCAGTTTCCCCATCTGTAAAAATGGAGATAAAACTTATCTGCCTCACAACTGCATTTAAGGACCAGTTAGATGTTTTTAGAAAGCTATGTAAGTGCTAAGTATTAAAGAAAACAGATGCTCAAAAAGAAAGCCAAGTTAAATAACTATAGTGAAAAGGAAACAGGGACTTTAGAAGAAAGGCCTGCCCTAGAGTAATCATCTGGCTGGAGTGCCAGGGATAAGAGGCCAGAGAAAAGGAACAGAAAAACAAACATTTGCTTTTTCCTTGGTAAATCAAATTGACATGTCATAAGCAATGCAATCTGCTGTTTGTACAGAAAAACGTAGAGAGAAAGGAGGAATGGGAACATCTGCTCCTAAAAAGTCCTCTTAAAAAAAAAAGAGTAACCATGCTGAGCTATGAAGAAAATGTATGGAGAAGCACAGATGGCGAAACAGGAGACAGTGGGAGGAAAAGTAAAGGGAGGAATGGAGAGAAACAATAGAAACCAACAGCATTCCAAAACAGGTTTCAGAGTAGCAGCCGTGTTAGTCTGTATCTGCAAAAAGAACAGGAGTACTTGTGGCACCTTAGAGACTAACAAATTTATTAGAACTGGCCGTAGGTATGCTGGTGCCTTAGGCAAATATACTTTGTGTTCCCACCACTTAGTCCACAAGGAAGCAGTGAGGGTCAATGCTATCAATACATTTGTTTTAAAGATCTGTATGTCTCATCCTTGGGAAATGCCCATAAACTACACAGATCAGCACAGATATAGATTAAAATAAAACATTACACTTCCTGATCTAAAAGTTCCGTCTTTCCTAACTTTTTCTGTCTCAGCCTCTCTTGCTTTAAACATCATTGTGTCTTCAGTCTATTTCTTTTTCCTCTTCTCTCCCTTTATTTCTCTTCACTTCTCCCTCTCTGTTCTCTCTCCACACTGATAGGGCACAGCTGAATGCATGGAGGCATTCGGTGGCAGAGGCCAGGAAAGCATACAGTGGCCGTGATCGGAACACTCAGGAGGAGATGCTGAGGCTAATGGGGGAGCAAACGGACATGATGAGGTGTCTGGTGGAGCTGCAGGAAAGGCAACTAGAGTTCAGAACCCTGCTGCATCCATTGTGTAACCACCTGCCCTCCTTGCCAAGTCCCATATCCTCCTCACCCAGACGCCCAAGAACACAGGGGAAGGTGCCGGGCACCCAGCCACTCAACTCCAGGGGATGGCTCAAGCAACAGAAGGCTGTCATTCAAACAGCTTTGATTTGTAGTGTGGCTACAATAAGCAATGTGGTCTTGTCCTTCCCTCCTTCCTCACCCCACCTGGGCTACCTTTTACTAGTCAGCATTGTCGGTGATCTCAAGTTTTTTAAAATAAATAATGAATGAATGGATTCAGAACAATAGGGACTTTATCTCCCGTGCCAGCTGTGGTCGAAGGAGGGGGAGGGGGATTGGCTTACGGGGAAGTACATTCACCAAAGGGGGAGGCTTTGCGTCAAGGACAAACACACACAACTGTCACACCGTAGCTTGGTCAGTCGTGAAACTGTTTTTCAAAGCCTCTCTGATGCGCAGTGCGCCTCAGTGTGCTCCCCTGGTATCTGGCTGTTCAAAATTGGCCACCAGGCAATTTGCTTCAACCTCCCACCCCGCCATAAACGTCTCACAGATATTATGGAGCACACAGCAAGCAGCAACAACAATGGGAATATTGCTTTTGCTGAGGTCTAACCTACTCAGAAAACAGCACCAGCACCCTTTTAAACGTCCAAAGGCACATTCTACCACCATTCTGCACTTGCTCAGCCTATAGTTGAACTGCTCCTTACTGCTGTCCAGGCTGCCTGTGTATGGCTTCATGAACCCTGGGAGCAAGGGGTAGGCTGGGTCCCCAAGGATAACTATTGGTATTTCAACATCCCCAATGGTAATTTTCTGGCCTGGGAAGAAAGTCCCTTCTTGCAGTTTTTTTAATAGCCTGGAGTTCCGAAAGAATCGAGCGTCATGCACCTTTCCCTACCATCCCACGTTGATGTCGGTGAAACGACCCTTGTGATCCACCAGTGCTTGCAACACCATTGAGAAGTACCCCTTGCGGTTTATGTACTGTTTGACAAGGTGGTCCAGTGCTAAGCTAGGGATGTGCATTCTGTCTATCGCCCCACCACAGTTAGGGAACGCCATTGCAGCAAAGCCATCCACTATGACCGGTACATTTCCAAGATTCACTACCCTTCTTAGCAGAATGTTATTGATTGCCCTGGCTACTTGGATCACAGCAGCCCCCCCGGCAGATTTGCCCACTCCGAACTGATTCCCGACTGACTGGTAGCAGTCAGGCATTGCAAGCTTCCACAGGGCTGTCGCCACTCGCTTCTCAATTGTCAGGGAAGGTCTCATCTTGGTATTCCTGCGCTTCAGGGCAGGGGAAAGCAACTCACAAAGTTCCATGAAAGTGGCCTTATGCATGCAAAAGTTTTGCAGCCACTGGGAATCATCCCACACCTGCAACACTATGCGGTCCCACCAGGCTGTGCTTGTTTGCCGGGCTCAGAATTGGCATTCCACTCTATCAACCTGCCCCAATGCCACCATGATATCCCAATTGCCACATCCCGTGCTTTCATCTGTCCTCCTCACAGTCTTCCTGGCGGCTTCTAGCTAGTCTCTGCACATACTGCAGAATAATGCATGAGGTGTTTACAATGCTCACAAAAGCAGTGTGCAGCTGCGTGGGCTCCATGCTTACTGTGCTATGGCGTCTGCACAGATAACCCAGGAAAAAAGGTGTGAAACGATTGTTTGCCATTGCTTTCAGGGAGGGATGGAAGGAGGGAAGACTGATGACATGTACCCAAAATCACCTGCGACAATGTTTTTGCCCCATCAGGCATTGGGAGCTTAACCCAGAATTCCAATGGGCAGCAGGGACTGTGGGATAGCTACCCACAGTGCACCACTCCATGAGTCAATGCTAGCCACGATATTGAGGACGCACTCCACCAACCTAATGCACTTATTGGGCACAGGCAAGATCGACCGTATAAAATCGCTTACTAAAGATTGACTTCTATAAAATTGACCTTATTTCATAGTGTTGACATGCCCTCAACTCTTCTATTCCCACCTTCCTCCTCTCCCCATTTCCCAAAAGCTTCCCTGCACTCACTTTCCCTACATCTCACTAACTCAGCAACCTGCAGCTCTAGGCACCGTCAGACCTGGGTGCCCCCACCACTCCCTGTGGCTGTGGCTCTGGCTCCAGCTCCTGCAACCACCCTACACTCCCCCATCCCAGGGAGAAAGTGCAGATATCTCCAGAGTGGGTGGCTTGGCTAAATCCATCCCCCACTCCTCTGCCCACTGCTGCTTTGACCACACCCTACATACTCAGGAAGGAAAGGAGCATGGTGATCTTGGCCAGTGGCTAGCTGGCCAGATTGTTCTATCTCCAGCTGCCTACACTTCCTGTTACCACTACTGACAGGTTTCAGAGTAGCAGCCATGTTAGTCTGTATTTGCAAAAAGAAAAGGAGTACTTGTGGCACCTTAGAGACGAACCAATTTATTTGAGCATGAGCTTTCGTGAGCTACAGCTTAATAAGGAGTTTAAACTTTTTTTAAATATAAAATTCAGACATACATGCCCACACATCAGATTATTCTACCAGTTTATCTCAAGTGTGACTGAGTTAGGATAGCAGGC
The DNA here is from genome assembly GCF_965140235.1 of Caretta caretta. NCBI lineage: Eukaryota > Metazoa > Chordata > Testudines > Cheloniidae > Caretta > Caretta caretta. The sequence continues at coordinate 50,644,431 of NC_134210.1, forward strand.
AGGGTCAGGACTAGAATCCATCTGTCATGATAAATGGAATCATTGTCTTAAAGAGGAGACTTTCACCTAAAGTGATTCTACACAGCTCAAGCTCTAGCTTTGACTCCCATGTTCAGCAGTGACCACACCCCTGTCTGTACAACAGAGATTCTAGTGACAGAATAATATACCATAAAATAAATCTACCATTACAGCAGGGGTGATCCTTCTGGTGTTTACTTCTTTGATTACGGGAGAAAAATTGTACATAGCACCACAGCTTACCTTTCTCACCTCTCAATCTGTCACACACAGAGTGCAAAGCATTGCTGGGCTATGGTACTATCTAAGATACTACACAGTATGAAATATCACTGAAGTTTAGATATATCAAATGTCTAATATCATTGAGTACAGTACTTGAAAAGCTAGATAGTGACTTCAAAATACGGAGGAAGGGAAGGTGATACAACTAAGTGAAATCTTATAGAAAACTGGTCCTCTTCTGAAGAAATCTACACAAGTACTTAATCAGGATAATGCTGGTTCCTCAGCCAGATCAACATTCTATTTTGCATGCAGGAAAAAGCAAATGCAAGAGCATTTTAAAGTGCCTGCTGATATTGTTGCTATGCATCTGAGGCAGAGTATATTAATAATTGATAAAAGAGGGACCTTGCATAAAGAGGAGTACATCCTTGTTACATGGCTAGCTTCCTGATTCAAAGATGTCATTTATCTATTGCAGCATGAAGGCAATCTAAAATGTTGCCAAAAGATTTCCCGGAGATAAGGTTTCACTCTGTGAGCCAGAGATAATTTGGATAGTGATAACGACTGCAAAAATCTTCTTCGGGACCGAGCATCAGAAAAAGCACATAAATTATTAGTCACTGTAGAACACTCCCAATAGCAACTAGGAAGATCATCTTCACCGCAGGTGGTGTAAGGAGCAGGTATAAGGAGAACAGAGGCTCAGATGGAGGCTCCATGAGTCTCAGGAGGACTATACGGTGGTCCCAGGCAGGAGTGTGTAGTAGCTGATTAAGAAACTCCAATACCATGGAACGAGAGAAGACAGATGACAAGCTGAAATTGCTGAAAGGGGGACTTTGATAAAGCTGAGTGAAGGACTGGTGCATTTTTGTTTGAGGACTGTAGTGGAGTCACCATTCACCAGGCAACCCTTTGTGGCCAGAGGTGTTTCCGCAGGGCCCTCCCTCTTTGGGGACCCTTGAGAGCACCATATACTCTCCCTCAGGGCTATCACCAACCCTCCCGAGACTGTTAGTAACCCAAAGTAATTGAAAATATTCCTCAGTGCCCCAAACACAAGGTCCATCATAGCATCCCCATAGTTCATACCCATCTCCAACTCTCCTGCCATCCACAAAGACCTTATTCTGCTCAGCAAAAGCCTAGCCTTCTGGCCCAAGCTTTCTTCTTCTGTCTGCATGGGCACTGTTCTGAGAGAGAAGGTGGTTTATATACTACCCTCCTTCTGAAAGGTTCTCCTAGCCAGGAGGGAGAGGCGCCCTTCCCTACCCTATACTACAGGACTCCTGATCCCAGACCCTTAAAGTGACAGTGTTCTGGGATCTTCCCATCCCATTGCTAGCTCCCCAGGACTGTCAAAACCAGGGCATAGGCAGTCATGCCTAGTGGCCAGAGTCAGGAACTGGGAGTCAAGCTGTGGGTCAGAGTCAGCAATAGGAGCAAGCAGGGAATCAGGGCTGGAAGAGGACAGGAATAAGGCTGGAGCAAGGCAGGTAACAGAAGTGATTACTACTATGGACACAAGCACTGAGCAGCCAGCAACCTGCTGCTGCAGTTAAAAGCAGGCCTGCTAGTTCCCTTCAGCCAGTCAGGTTCTCCTACTGCAACCCCACTAAGCTCATTAATCTGCCTGGATGCTGGGCTATCTAGGCCTTGGGTTCTGTTGCAGGATCTCACTCCCGACAGGGACTACCCCCTTTCTTTTAGTTCCGACCAGTTCCTGAGCCTGTGCTCACAGCAACATCACTGGAACAGGGTCTTCTGGCCCCCCTTAGACTTAATGGGCCAGTCCACCCTATTACAAGCACATTTTACATTGTTCTTGTCATAAAAGTCTATTGTGGGGGATGTGGAATTTTATGGGATCTCTCCTGTGTGACCATCTCTTCAATGTCCACAGTCTCTGCTAGATGAACTTGTAGATCCTGAAAAGCCTTAGAGTCATCACTGGTCAGGGCAGATAGAACTGCCTTATCAGGTAATGATGCTGATCCTTTTAGCAGAGGTTGAGGGTGCTGTTGTTCTTTTGCTCCTCTCCACTCCTGGGCACTGAAGTCAGGTTCCTGGTGGTCAATGTGATGCCACCAGAGGCAGCGAGATCTTCTCCTCTTCCTGGAACTTCAGGAAGGAGATTGTGACAGGACACTTGAGATGATTGTCCCCAACAGGGCCAGTAAGGCCAGGGTGGCATGTTGAATGGGTACTGGCTCAGTTGTGGCTGATCAGCCTAATGCCATTTGGGCTTGTGCTGGGTTCATGCCCTGTGAGAAGGATTGCCTGCAACAGCCTTAGCACTGTTCTCAGAGTAATGGAGAGGCATCTTTGCTCAACGCTGGGGAGAACGCACAGTGAAGAAATGGTGATGAGGAGTAGTATTCCTCAAGTGGCAATGGTCTTGGCTTTTGTCTTGATGCCTGGTGGTGTATTGGTACCGATGAAGGGGAACCTGGCAATTCTGTGTGGGCATATCTAGGCACTGTAATCTGCATAGCAATTGCCAGTGTTGTTTGGTGCCAATGCCGGTGGAGTCTGCACACAGCTATCTATCAACAGAGCAGCACACTGAGACGCCCTATTCTTGGAGGAAGGATGCCTGCTCCCCACTCTGTGTTTGGAGTGGTCTGGCCTCTCCTCGACTCTTCCTTTTTGCTGGCTATGATGGTGACTTTTTGATGCCAGAGGAGTCAGCGCTGATCTCTGTGCCTAGCCAGTTTGTATTAGTTCTGAGGTGGTTGCTGAAGTTAGCTGTGCCAATTGTCCCACTGTCATGGGACCAGTGTCAATGTGACCGGTACTAATTCTGACAGGTGTTTCTTCAGTTTTCTCTTGTTGCTGAACCTCAGGGCGCAGTGTCTTCTAGAAGGGACATTCATTGAAGGTGACCCTTACGGTTCCTTGAACATAGAGGTCTCCTCTGGGTCTGAGGCAACATGCACGCATTGCTTTTGCAGCTGACTTCACCCACTCATCCATTGACTTTAAGTCCTCAATGAAAAAGATCTGCACACTGTACTCTTGTCCAGAATGTGACTTTCCCCCAGGCAGAATAGGCATTGGCTATGCCCATCAGTCAGAGAGATGAGTCAGTCACAGGTTAGGCAGGGCTGAAAACTTAAAGGTTTAGAGTCTGCCATAGTGGTTGGCACAAAGCACCTTGCCTCGCTATTCGGGGGATGTATCCTCATTTCCTTTTTGTGGGGAGTGGAACATCTACATTAAAGAACTATGAAGATAAGGAGGCTGAAGAAGCATTTTCTTCACAAAACAAGAAGGGGATTTTGAAGCTAGAGGAAAGTAGCAGGTCAGACAAGGATGAGTCTTGTTGCCAAGTAAGAAGGAACTAGGGTTGCAGCCACTCCACTCTTTAAGTCCTGGCATGGGTATATTAGGCGACACAGGGTGCATGCATGGCCCCAACAGACTGCTGTTTTAAAAAAATCCAATCCCTTGTGCATTCACACCTGCAGTGGATCCTCACTGACACTCAAAGAAGACCAAATCAGTTTATATAACAATTTTATAGAAATCATCTATGATTTAACATCTATGGACAAACTGAAATAGCAGAATTTTTTCTAGTGACAGCACTTTTCAAGCCATCTCATGAGGCTTTGGATGCACTGTGGAGTGCATCAAGGACATGCCCTAATGCTTGAACCATTTGAATGGGAGCAGGGTAAAGATTCCTTCGAAACTATTCTGAATAATATGCTAAAATAGTCTGGTCTGAGAAAAGGCTTGTGTGCCTAGAATGCAAACAAATCAGGAAGCTAACAGAAACTTAATTAGGCGTTTTTACAATACAAGTGTTATAGGGTCCTGCCCCCGTGAGGCCCATGTACACAGAAATGACTCACCAGCCCCCATGCCCTTTTGACTGGGTACAGGATTGCTGGGCCTTCCCTTTGCTCACTGAGTCCTGTTGGTCACCTCTGGCTGGGTTTTCTGTGGTTTAGCTCTTTGGCCAGGTCACTTAAAAATTCAGTCCCCCTTCCAGGGTAAGCAAATGCATCTGTATTTGGACAGACTCTAAGATGGCTTCTCCCAGCTGGCCTCCTTAAAGTCCCTTTGCACAGCTCCCCCTAAGCCAGCAGAAAAGTCCTGCCAAATCACCACAGAACTCAACCAAAAAAAAATTATTATTTTTTAAATCACCCTCTTCTTTCCAGAGCAGCAAGTCCTAGGGTGTTTCCTTGGGCCCCTCAGTAGAGCTCAGAGCTACAAACAAATAAACCAAGCACTACTGAAGCATCCTCTTTCCCTCTCTGGGCTTGAGCCTCTTGTCCCTCTTCAGCTCCCAGGTCCTTACAGAACATTGGCCCCCGGGCTGCCTCCCTGGATCCTGGCCACTTGTTCCAGGGGTCTACTGCAGTTGCTCCACTCCTTTGGCTCAGCTCTGTAGCCACAACCCAGCTCAACTGCTCTCCTCCACAGCCAGCCCCTTTTTTAAGTCCTCTACCCAGCACCGGTGGCCAGTCAGGGCTGATTAAACAGGGCTGGCCAGCCCCTGGACTCTTGGCCCTTAAAGGTGAAGGCCACCCTTTTACAACATGCCAGACATGTCACTTGATGGAAATCATGGGTTCATCTGACATCCTTTAATTTGAACGGCATAAAACTAATTTTCAAACTACCTTGCTGCTATCAGTTATTGAAAGTTAAACTGTTTGATTTTGATATTTAATTGCCACCCAGAATATTGTCAAGAGATCAGTGACCACAATTTGGTCCATATTGTAACATGATCATTATTGCTTATCCATTCAAAAATAGTGACAATATTACAGGTGACAAACACATTGAGCTGTAATTCTGAAGTGCACTTACCTTGGCTAAACTATGCCTATCCTTCTTATTAGCCTATGTAAATTCCCTAACTGTCTTTTCTGTAGTTTAACAATGATAGGATGTAACTAATGGTACTTTGCATTTGTATTAGTACCTTTCATCCAAGCTTTCATACACCTTTGTAAACATTAAGCCTCATAATACTTGTGTGAAAAAGATACCATTTGCATTTTACAAATGGGGAGACTTAGGAAGAGAGTAGTTAGGTGCTGAGCCCAAAGACACACAGCAAAATGGAAGAATCAGGAACAAAACACTGGAGTCCTGGCTCCCAGTTCCCTGCTTTAACCACTGTATCATAATGTCATCATCAATTGATTTTCATCCTAAAGCTCTGTAGAATTTTGCTCTTTTTTCTGATACTCTTATGAATATGACAATTTTATTAACTATATTTTTGTAAAATGAAACAGTACTGTTAGTTGAAGCAAAATTTCACAATGTAGACCATATATTGACTGTACTGATAATCTGTAAAATCCTGAAATGATAATGATATTCTATACACTGTAGATTGTCAGTGTGATATTTATAACCTGCATACTGCAAGTAGTCAGTACTTTCCCCTTTAAAAACAAAGACAATTTAGTATTACCATTTCTGTGCAAACAAACAGGAATTAACAGAATATTTTATAGAATATTGGACTAACCAGAAAAGATGTCCCTTTTCTGAAGAGAAACCTACTGAGGCACATATTTCTGTAAAAAGAACAGGAGTACTTGTGGCACCTTAGAGAGGTGCCACAAGTACTCCTGTTCTTTTTGCGGATACAGACTAACATGGCTGCTATTCTTGAAATATTTCTGTAAGTTATTGCCACCCCAGTTGAACACTAGGGGTCATATTTAGATAACCACTGGCATATTCAAGAACCCATCCACAAAAAGCACATACATTCCCTCAATTAGCAGAGGAACATAACATCAGCATTTCTGCTGTATTTGAAAGCTGATTTGTTAAGCATCTAATACAGGGTTCGAGCCTACAATCCTTGTGACTTCAATAGACATTCTGAGTGCAAAAGGAATGAAGGATAAGGCTCACAACATACTGAACATGGGACCAATACCTTAGCCCTTCTGGATCCCTCCTCTATTCTCAGCTCTACATCAGACCACTCGTAACCCTAACTCAGGAAGGTTGGGCTCCGCTCTTTCTATTGTCGATCTACAATCCTCTTGAGATAGCTGGAAGGTTCATTGTGAGGAATGTTAAAAAGTAGCAATACATTCTTGACCCAGATATTTCTCTGTTTTATGATTTGTACATTTTTAATCTTTCTAAATTATTTAATGTTGAGAAGTGGCTTCTGCGCCTTACATTACTTTTTATCTACACTATGTACAAAGCTGACAATATATTTCTGTCAAAACTACAACAGTTCCATGATATTACAGTGATTTCAATGGACCTGAGGTAGTGCCATTGGGGGACTATTTTTACAATGTTAATTTTTCATAATCCTCAGATAATGTCAGTGGAAAGATTTGAAAGAAGTTTTATTCTTGTGGAGTCACATTCAACCCCAGTACAAGAAATGAAACTCCACTTAAGTCAATGAAGTTCTGCCCACTTACACTTGGTTTGACTTTCTCTTGTAATATTTTATCCCTTACTCATTTCCTCATCATTATTCTCTGACCACACTGTCAGGTCTCCATCCAAGTTTAGTTTGTTTCCAAACCCAGTGACAAAGACTTTAGGAAAGTTTATGGAACACTGCATTTCCAGTGACCACATGCATTTCGTTCTACCATCTTTCAACCATGGGGGAAGTTAGTTCCAAAACAAAATATGGAATGTTTAAATTCTCAGAATATTTTAGATTGCTATAAACCTGGCTTTAGATCAGTTGACAGCTCTGTACTGTGAAAGCAACATATTACAGAAATTAGAGATAGAAAATAATTATTAGGTCATCCTAAAATTTCCTTCTCTTAATTTCATCTTGATACTTCTAATAATACACTTGCGTAAATAATTCCTTCTGACACTTGCGTCTTGTTTGTGGCTGAGCTGGTACTAGTGTACAAGAGAGGGGAGGAGGGTACAATGGCTCTTCATCAGATCCCATCCTCTTACATCCTGATGGGGCTTAGTCTATCAGGGAGTACAAGCACTGCTTGCACCTCGAAAGCGTGGTAGTTACCTGCAAGAGTCAGGGTAAACTGGGAGGACATATAAAATATTTTCAGGAAGTTTATTTCATATTGGACATCTAGTCTGATTTCAGTTTTAGGCTTAGATTCTGGAGAGCCAATGGGTGTCCCAACTGCACAAAATGAAGGGCCAAATGGTGGCTAACAGACATAGGAGAGGGCACAGTGGAAGTGCATTACCCAAGCAGTATTTTTAGACCTTGCACTGGTGCTCTGTGCTAAAATTACAATGTCAAATATATATCTTCGGCGATTAAACACAGCAGCACTATCCTGTGCACAAGTTTTCTTTTAATCTATGTCTGAAGCTGCTTTTTCCACTCTTAGTTTTCCTTCTTGTCTTGCGTTTTTCCTTATAAAAAATTCCCAACTGTTTTAGTATGCATTTTCTTGTGTGATTGTTACACCAAAACCTTACTGTTGGTAGCTCAGTAGGTGGCAGTCTACCCTATGAACCAACTGAGTAATGATCCAAAGTGATGGCAGGGTGCACTGAGCTTCTGGAGGTGCAGTCTTTTAAAGGACATGTTAAGCTGCTGTGATGATTAAAGACCTTAGGGCACATTTGGCAATAATACAAGGGTTAGCCTGTTATCCTGGTCAAATTCCAATCTGGATATTTACACTCTGCTGAGCTAACCTAGCTTTCCTAAATTTCAAAGGGAATATAACAAGGCATCTGGTGGCACCTTAAAGACTAACAGATTTATTTGAGCATAAGCTTTCATGGGTAAAAACCTCACTTCTTCAGTGAATATGTAATTTTTCACTTCCCCTCCCAAACACTGTTGTGCAGTGTTACTAATGCACAGTGTCTGTTGTTTCTCCCCAGAGACAGCTGTGTTTCAGCACCAGGTGAAGTGATTGCTCTCTTGTCAATAAAACATTTCAGGGCCTGAATCTTCTGCACAAAAGCAGCATTATAATGTAAGCCTTTATGAAAAAGCCAGAAACTAACAGAAAGCTCTCCCACAGAAACCAACACCTCCCCCCACATCACTACAGATTTTTGGCCAAATTCACCCCTGGTTTAATTATACTGAAATCACAGATATCATCAGTTGAGACCTGAGAGGTCTTTGAACTAAGACACCTAGAACATAGATAAGAACCTGCAGAAACAGAGAGGACTTCTTTTATTTTAGGAGGAAAAATCTGATTTTTTTTTAACTAAAAGGAAAAGATTTTAAGATGTTCTTAGTTTCTTCAAAATCTCTGAGCAAAAATTGACGGTTAAAAAAGATTTTAATTTTAAAAAATTTTGAATGTACACAACTCCCAATTGCTTAGTCTAGGTTGCTACTACAAAGGTTAGCAGAAAATGATTTTCTTTTCCATGACATTTCCAGGTAGATCAAAGAGCTTGACATATCCATGCCATCAGAGAATTCAAGTGAAAATGGCTTCTGCTAAACTGCATTCCTTAAACATATGGAAGGATAATGGAGCAAATAATCAATCAATCTATAAGCACCTAGAAGAAAATAAGGTGATAAGTAACAGTCAACATGGATTTGTCCAGAACAAATCAAGCCAACCTACTATCATTCTTTGACAGGGTAACAAGCCTTGTGGATAGAGGGAAGGAATAGATGTGATATATCTTGACTTTAATAAGGCTTTTGATACTCTCTCACATGATCGCCTCATAAATAAACCAGAGACAGATAAGCTAGACAAAGCTACTAGAAGGTAGGTGCACAACTGGTTGGAAAAGTGTACTCAGTTTTCAGTGGTTCACAATCAAGCTGGAAAGGTATACTGAGTGGGGTCCTGCAGGGATCTCTCCTGAGTCTGATTCTATTCAATATCTTCATAAATGATTGCATAATGGCATATAGAGTATATTTATAAAGTTTGTGGATGATACCAAGCTGGGAGGGGTTGCAAGTCTGACAAATCCAAACACAGAATTAGAATTCAGAATGATCTTGACAAACTGGAGAAATGGTCTGAAATAAGTAGGACGAAATTCAGTAAGGACAAATGTGAAGTACTCCAGTTAGGAAGGAATAATCAGTTGAACAAATACAAAATGAGAAATGAATGCCTAGGAATACTGCAGAAAAGGATGTGAGGGTTATAGTGGACCATAAACCAAATATTAGTCAACAATGTAATATTGTCGCAAAAAAAAAAAAAGACAAAATTGTTCTGTGAGGTATTAGCAGGAATGTTGTAAGCAAGACACGAGAAGTAATTCTTCCACTCTACTCAGCACTGATAAGACCTCAAGTGCAGTATTGTGTCCATTCTGTGCACCACACTTTGGGAAAGAGATGGACAAATTGGAGACAGTCCAGAGGAGAGCAACAAAAATAACAAAAGGTCCAGAAAACACAACCTCTGAAGGTTTAAAAGAATTAAAAGATTAAAAAACCTAGGTTTGTTTAGGCTAAGAAGAAAAGACAGAGGGGACACAATAAGTCTACAAATACATACAAGGTTATTATAAAGAAGAGGGTGATAAACTGTTCTCCTTATCCACGGAGGACAGGACAAGAAGTAATTGGCTTCAATTGTAGCAACAAAGATTTAGGTTAAACATTAGACAAAACTTCCTAACTGTAAAGGAACTGGAACAAATTACCTAGAGAGGGTGTGGAATCTCCATCACTGAAGGTTTTTAAGAACAGGTTAGACAAACACATGTCAGGAATGATCTAGATAATGCTTCAGAGCAGGGGACTGGACTAGATAACAGAGTTCGGTTCCTTCCACACCTACATTTCTAAGTTTGTGAATAGGTTCAGCCAATCAAGTGCACAGTAAGATAACATGCAACTTGTTCCACATGAGCAATCACAGCAAATCAATCTTGAATTTGAAGTACACCAGATCAGCAGCCCAATAAAATTTGTAGACAATGGGATAGTACAAGGGTGTATAGTTTGTGGCTTGGAAGAATCTGTCTTAAGAAAAGTTTTTCATTTGATTATGAGTTGGAAGTGTGATACTTGAGCTGCAGAAGTGTTCAAATTAGCCCTGTTGCTATGGCACAGGAGCAAAGGGGGAACCACTTCCCCTGCCAACCTTGGAACATCTCGGCTAGAAATCAGGAGCAATCAGCATAGCTGCTGTCCCTTCCCTGTTGGCTGCGTGCTACACCACTGTGGAGGGAGGAGAATATTACTGGTTCCCCTGCCAGCCTGTGGGAGATGGGGTGCTGGAACAAATTGTATAGTGGAGGTACTGAGAGCCATTGAACCTAACTGTAAACCCTATATATGATGGAAAGCACTTCAAGCTAGGGAGAGCGGCAGCACCTTGAGTTCCAGCACTTATGTGTGGGAGTCCCAGTTTAACTGTCTCTGCCTAAGCCTAGGAGAACAGCTAGCATGAGAAGGTTCATTTTCCTGAGCCACCTGTATCCATAAAGCAAAAAGCATTTTCTAGAAGCTTCTATAAACAGTTTATGGAAATAAAAAATTGAGTAAACCCCCTGTTGGTCTGCAGACACATTTTAAATCCGAACCCAGGTAAACATTTCACACAGCTTAATCCTAAATTGGTCAGGCTGTGAATGACTTTGTATTATTCATTTTAGCGCAGGAAAACACTTGTCAGTGAGGTTTGTTTCTTATTTTTGGTTAGGCATGAGAGCATTTTGGGGTCACTTCTCTTGCCATTTGGAAGTCGACCTAAAGAAGTTGCCTGACTGACCTATCTGAGAGACTTGTCTGCCACTGCTGCCATTATGTTATGCATGACCCTTCCCTCCTTCTTGAGGTCATCAGCAAAAAAATCTGTCACTCTTTCCTCCTAGCTTCCTCTGCTTCAGCAGACTTGAGACATGCTGTGCAAGACAAATAAAATATTGTGTTCTTCCTATAGTGCTCTGTTGCTCTCAGAGCCAGCTCCTCTTGTGTTTCTTGAACATATTGGCACAATTCACAAAGCCTTATTGTTAGTATTTTCATACTAATGGAATTAAAATAATTTATTGCATATTAGTATGACTCATTGTGAGACTAAGTGGTGCATTTTTTAATTCTCTAAAATGTAATGCTGAAGAGGGGACAGTTTCATGTTTATTTAGGGCCGGTACATATGGGCAATTAATAAGAAACATTTTGTGTTGTTAGTCTCCAAACTAAGGGCTAAGCTTCCAAATGAGAGGAGGATTTCCTCCCCCTCCCCCCTGCTTACTTTATTATAGACAGTGATTTTGAACCAGGTGTTCTGTTTATTTCAGTGCAGTCTGCTACTGGGAGTGGAGGTTATGAAAGAAGGATAAATATTAAAAGTCTTAACATTCTCACTCAAAAGCAAGAGGGAAATATTCATTCTATATATACTGTATGTAGCTTTGAGAGAGAAAAGGGGACCATAGCAGAAGCCACTCACTCTTAATCAGAAATGGACAGTTTTAAAAGATTCCTTGGGGACAATTTTCACAGGGGCCTTCCCAAGTAATCTAAATTCTATATTTTTATGTGCCTAAAAGCCAACTTGCTCACATAAAGAGCATTTACGTGCCTAAAGGCCAATTTCCACATCCCAAACCAGGGTTTGGACATCTTTCTATGCCCCCCATATTTGAAAACTGGGCTTATCAGATAAAACATAGGTGCCCTGTTGCTTTGAAAAGGTGCCCTGCTTAGACTTTGAAACCTAGCCTATGGCCAGAGGGACTGATCCTGCAGTCATTATTTATACAAAACATTCAAGAAAGGAATGGATATTTTGCATGAGGAAAGATTCCAGAATTGAACCCAGAAAGAAATCATTAATTTGAACAAAGAAAAGGAGTACTTGTGGCACCTTCGAGACTAACCAATTTATTTGAGCATAAGCTTTCGTGAGCTACAGCTCACTTAAATAAATTGGTTAGTCTCTAAGGTGCCACAAGTACTCCTTTTCTTTTTGCGAATACAGACTAACACGGCTGTTACTCTGAGACTTGTCATTAATTTGAACAAAATCCATCTACCTTATCATGCAGGGGGCTCACTCCCAGCTGCAATGTAGACTTACCCAGTGGTGAGCTGGAGCCGGTTTGCACCAGTTCGCTAGAACCGGTTGTTAAATTTAGAAGCCCTTTTAGAACGGGTTGTTCCGCGAGGGACAACCGGTTCTAAAAGGACTTCTAAATTTAACCGGCCAAAGGTGGCGCCTTACGCGCTGATTCCATGGGTGCTCCAGAGCTGGAGCACCCAAGGGGAAAATTTGATCAGTGCAGAGCACCCACCGGCAGCTCCCCGCCCCGCTCCCGGCCCCAGTTCACCTCCGCTCCGCCTCCACCTCCTCCCCTGAATGCGCCACCCCACTCTGCTTCTCTGCCCCTGCAGCTTCCCACAAATTAGCTGTTCATGCGGGAAGCCGGGGTGGGCTGAGCAGCAGGCGGCGGCTTCACACTCAGGCCCAGGGAGGCGGAGGTGAGCTGGGGTGGGGGGGCGCGAGGAGGGCCGCCCGCGCTGCAGCAGATAACCCCGGGGGGGCACGCCAGGGAACCGCTCCCCGCCCCAGCTCACCTCCGCCACCCTTGGACGGATGGAGAAGCAGAGTGGGGAGGCGCGTTCAGGGGCGGAGGTGGAGTCAGAGTGGAGGTGAGCTGGGGCCCGGCACGGGGCGGGGAGCTGCCGGTGGGTACTCTGCACCCACCAAATTTTCCCCGTAGGTGCTCCAGCCCCGGAGCACCCATGGAGTCGGCACCTAAGGCGCCACTTTTGATGTGATCAGTGGGGGGCGTGGCCGCTCCCCCTGCTCCCCCGCTAGCTACGCTTTCCCGCCTCTAGGAGCCAGAGGGACCTGCCGGATGCTTCCTGGGAGCTGCCCCAGGTAAGCACACCCGGGACTCCCGACTTCACCCCCTGGCAGGTCCCTCTGGCTCTTAGGGGCAGGATGGGATGGGGCAGAGACCCTGGCAGAGACCCTCCTGCCCGGTTCTGGGGGCAGTCAGGGGCAGGGGTGGATGGGGCAGAGGTCCTGGCAGTGGGCATCAAGGAACGTGGGGGGTTGGATGGGGCAGGAGTCCGGGGGGTGGGGGTGGGCAACAACCCCCTCGTGGGGTGAGGAGGGAACCAGTTGTTAAGATTTTGGCAGCTCATCACTGGACTTACCCTTTCAGTAGTCTCAGTGCACCTTCTTTCAGGCACTCGCTGGCTGTCCACTGGGTCCGAGCCAGCTATCAGTGAACTGGGCTTTGCCCCTTTTACTCCTCCTTCCAGGCTTGATCTTTCTCACAGGTGTAGCAGGGAAGGACTGACTGGGTACACAGGCTCACATTAACCCCTTCCTGGTTAGTGTGGTTTGTGTACCCCATCAAACCTTTTAGTATGTGTTACTTACTGCACTGGTGTTGTTGATGCAATTTGAAGATAGAGGGAAATACTGTACTAGATCTCTATAAGTGATGGCCCCATACCTGACAGCTGCATAGTGAGGGAGCACTACATAAATTAAAACCATATTTCTAATCTACCACTAAGGCCAATATAATAGGATCACAGACTCAAAGAAATTAGGGATCGGAAAGATTTGTTAGGTCATCTAGTCCAATTCCCTCCCAGTGCAAAAATGTTTCAGCAGAACATTCTTTTCAGTATAAATTTTAGGTGACTCGAGCAGTGGCATTTTCATCATTTCTCTCAGTTTTTCCACCAGCTAATAGGCACAATTGTTAGGATACTTTCTGATTTTCCTGAAGTTTGTCCCCTCAGTTTCACCCCATAACTTGTATTAATACCCCCCTGGGAACACTAAACTATCCAACTTTCTCCATGCTGTTCATGCCCTGAAATGAGCCAGTTATTACAATCCCTTAGGGATCTATTTGCATAAAGAAGCAATTTCAGTCATTGCAGAGAGCACAATACTGCAAACATGATTTGTTCAACTGGATGTCAATCATCCAGCACATTTTGAAGTTCACATGTGTACATTAAGTTCCACTATGTTCTCCATCATGCTACAGAGAGGGCTCAGTCCATGGAAGAGTCATGGTAGGGTCATACAGAGAGAAAGTGTCTATACCAGATTGTAAGGAGGGAAACTGATTAAGCCTAAATTGGGAGGATTTGTGCCTCAACTTTTTCACCTTTGTTTATATATTTTCAGACAGAATCATTGTTGCTTCTCTCTTCTATATATACAGAAATTATTTTATAAAACAGAATAGATAGGGGCCCAAGTCACCAAGTTCCAGGGTACCGGGAAGCTCTCCTCCACTTAACAATCATTATCTTGATCTCCAGACAGGAATTATACAACTTGGGCCCTTGCTCACTTCTTTTTAAAATATCTTTCCATGCTACATATTAATTATCTTTCCTCCAGTCGACATAAAGCAGTGGTTCCCAAACTGGGGTTCGCAGAACGTTACAGGAGGGGTCACCAGAAAAATGTCACTAATGGCAGCCACAGGACCCCGGGCATTGGAGGCAGCAGGTGGGACCTGGTTACAGGGCAGACAGCTTGAGCCCCAGGGAGAGCGGGGCTGGGCAGATGGGGCTGACAGCCCAAGCCCTGCCCCCGTCAGCGGGGGAGCCGGCTGCCCGAACCCCAGCACTCTGTGTGGGGCTGGCAGCCCGAGCCCCAGGGAGAGCAGGGCCGGGCAGTTGGGGCTGGCAGCCCAAACCCCGGTGGTCAGCGGGACCTGCAGCCCAAGCTCAGTGGAGCGCAGTTGACCAGGGCGGTCAACGGGGTCCAGCAGCAGGAACCCCACGGAGTGCGGAGTGTGGAGTGCAGAGGAAATTTAAACTTAAATCCCTGAAAATATTCATTTTTAGGAGCGGGTTTAGGGCGAGTGGTGACACCAGGCAGCAGGGCTTGGGAAGGAATGCCACCTCCCCCACGACTCACCTCAATGGCGGGGCTTGGTCCTCTGAGACAGGCTGGGAGGCCCGCTGACATGACTCAGGGGGTGGAGGTGGCACTTCCTCCCCGAGCCGCACTGTGCAGGGCCAGTCCAAGCTGCCTGACATTGTCACTGGCCCCCACAAGTGTTCCTCCACGCCCCCCTCATTTTGAAAATCTCTGTTCTAGAACCTGAGGTGATGTGTGGGGCGGTCACGTGCCACCCCAGAACCTTTAAATTGTGCCCCCATCCACTATCAACAGTTACATCTCACCTCTGAATGACTGTGAAGAGGCTGACTCACCACTGGCAGCTCCTTCTGGCCAGGCATAGCATAGTAGCTCTCTCTCCACTGGGTGGCTCCTGCCAATGGCTGTTCTGTCTCTGTGGTGACCTACCTCCTCCTGTGACTTGGCCCTCCAACCAGATCACTATAATTATCTCCCCTTCCATGCTAGTCTGTGAACAAAAATCAAGGGGAATTAAAACAAATAAACTGATAAGAAAGAGAGAGGAATAATTCTTCTCTGGGCACATCAGAACTTGGCCCTCCCTTCCCTCAGGCAGTGGTCATTGGGGGAGCTCCTGCCTTCAATCAGCCCTTTCCTCAGGCACTGAGACCTAAACATCTGTTGTGTACCCAAAAGTGAATTGCTCTGCTCCCCTTTCACCAATTCCTCCAGCCTGTGCATGCCTTGCAGGTGTGGTGGGATGGAGCTGCCTGAGCCCCGAGCCGCTCCTTAACCTTCATGTTGTGAAGGCCAAGACTATAACAGGGTTCAAAAAAGAACTAGATAAATTCATGGAGAATAGGTCCACCAGGCCTCAGGATCAGAGGGAGCTGCAAAATTTTTGTATTAATTTGTTCTCCTGTATGCAAAATTGGGCAGACTTACCTTTTGCTGAGGTATACTGTTTAGCAAAACTTGAATTTCCAGTAACTTCAAAGGAAGTAGGATGGGAATCAGAGAAGCCAGGAATATTATAGCAATAAACAACCAGCCAAACAAAAACAGTACATTTTTGCTCTCTGCTAGCAATGTGAGAGGTCTTTATGACATGCTTAGCTTCTACTTTATTTTCTAATCTGATATGATCTGTTTTACAACTGCAAAGTACTACAAGTCCTATCCTTTGGTGGTACAGTATTTTCATTAAGCTTGTGAAGAAGATGAGACTCACACCAGAGAGAAATAGAGGACTATTTATTTAGGGGATTATAGCAGCAAGTTATTGAGTGCTAACAGTCTAGAGGTTCATTGTTTTAGTGATTTCTCCATGCATCTGGATTAGTGTCTGCTGCGACAAGAGGGGAAGAAAAGTAAATCTATACTAAATCTATACATAGGGGAAAATGCTTAATTTCTGTGTAAGCTAGTGGATTTCTTTTAGCACAGGAAAGAATATTTACCTGTGTTACTCAGAATGAAAATATTTTAAGGCAAATTGTCAAGTAATTCAAGGCCAAAATTAGATTTTGCAAAACCTAAAATTTATAGAAATATTTCATCAATTAATTTATTTTATTTTAACATGTCACTGAAAAACAGTTTTTGGTTTGGATTTATATATTTCAGTCACGCAACTGAGCATTCTTTTAGGACATGAGAACAAGTAAATGACACAAAAGCTGATTTATGAAAACTGCAGTGAACCTGATTAGCCTACATTTTCATTGTCCAAGCTGAATGAAAAGCAAAAAGTAAAGAAAATAGCAGATATTATGAGAAGTATACTGGATTTTTAAAAACAATTATTTTGCTTTTTTAAAATCTGAGGCATTATTAGTAACACAAATACAGCCATCTTAATTTGTGGTATGTGTATAATTATCTATATGGGTCAGAACTTCAGCTGCACTGAGGCACTGTTTGTCTCACCTGAAATGGGAGCACAGGTGACTTTCTGCCAATGGCTCCTTGGGGAAGATATGCCAGTAGAGATTGCTAAAGAGTACTCCCTCCTCCAGTAGTCAGATTATTTTTGGCCTTTGGCCTGCACTGAATTATATCAAATGTCAATTTCTACTAATACCTTCCTGCAGGAGGAGAGCCAGATCCAGTCCCCTTACATGGATCCTCTCATTTCTCTCTGCAAAGCACTCCTTCTTGGACCTAATTCTTCCCTTTCCCATCTGGAAAATTGCTCAATAATTTGTGATTTGATCAATGATCAAACTGTGGTCACTTTGGTCCTGCCACCCTGTTGATCTGAAAGATTATCATAGAAACTGAATTTTAGTCTTGAATCCCCTCACTCACAGAACATATACCAGTTACTCAAGACAGAACTTCTTGGGAGGTCAATGGCTTCAATGGAGTATAACAATTTACAGCAGCTGAGGGTCTTCCCCCTTAGTTATCCATGTCTGACTCAAAACTTGCCTGCTTTTTATTTCTCGCAAACAAAATAAAGATATTCTGTTAATTTCAGAGGGAATAGTTTTTTTTCTGACTTGTGGCATTTATTGGGTTCCAGGTTTGAGGCTGAGAAACATGTCTTTGAAATCATCCTGTTTGCTTAGGGTTAAGGAAATTAAGACAGCCAGAATGGAGCTCAGTCTGTGATTTTTGTTTCTGATCCTGAAAGGTAGACT
Organism: Caretta caretta; assembly: GCF_965140235.1. NCBI lineage: Eukaryota > Metazoa > Chordata > Testudines > Cheloniidae > Caretta > Caretta caretta. The sequence continues at coordinate 50,662,090 of NC_134210.1, forward strand.
CTGCACCAGAAACAGCTATTTCAGCGTGCCCAGCTAGTCTGGCCAAAGTAGAAAGGGTCCACTGCACAGCTGCCTAAACTCGTAGCTGCAGAGGCTGAATATACTTTCTCAGAAGCCCTACTGCACATGATATCTGGAAGCTACTCAGAATGGAATGGAACTCTTCAGTGAGTTCAGTCAGTAGAAAAACAGACAACCAAAATATCAAGGTAGAGATGTGTCATGTCCATAGCTAAACATTGGGAATCTAACACTACATTCCTTGCGCACCCAAAACTCTTACTGAAGGTCATCATCATGAATAGGTCAGAATATGAACAAGAGGCTGCTAGGCAGCTCTCCAACACCACATTGTACAAGCCATTACCCTCTGATCCCACTGAGGGTTACCAAAAGAAACTACACCATCTGCTCAAGAAACTCCCTGAAAAAGCACAAGAGCAAATCCGCACAGACACACCCCTGGAACCCCGACCTGGGATATTCTATCTACTACCCAAGATCCATAAACCTGGAAATCCTGGGCGCCCCATCATCTCAGGCATTGGCACCCTGACAGCAGGATTGTCTGGCTATGTAGACTCCCCCCTCAGGCCCTACGCTACCAGCACTCTTAGCTATCTTCGAGACACCACTGACTTCCTGTGGAAACTACAATCCTTTGGTGATCTTCCTGAAAACACCATCCCAGCCACTATGGATGTAGAAGCCCTCTACACCAACATTCCACACAAAGATGGACTACAAGCCATCAGGAACAGTATCCCCGATAATGTCACGGCTAACCTGGTGGCTGAACTTTGTGACTTTGTCCTCACCCATAACTATTTCACATTTGGGGACAATGTATACCTTCAAATCAGCGGCACTGCTATGGGTACCCGCGTGGCCTCACAGTATGCCAACATTTTTATGGCTGACTTAGAACAACGCTTTCTCAGCTCTCGTCCCCTAATGCCCCTACTCTACTTGCGCTACATTGATGACATCTTCATCATCTGGACCCATGGAAAAGAAGCCCTTGAGGAATTCCCCCATGATTTCAACAATTTCCATCCCACCATCAACCTCAGCCTGGACCAGTCCACACAAGAGATCCACTTGGCACATCCAGTCCACTTCCTGGACACTACAGTGCTAATAAGCGATGGTCACATAAACACCACCCTATACCGGAAACCTACTGACCGCTATTCCTACCTACATGCCTCCAGCTTTCATCCAGACCACACCACACGATCCATTGTCTGCAGCCAAGCTCTATGATACAACCGCATTTGCTCTAACCCCTCAGACAGAGACAAACACCTACAAGATCTCTATCAAGCATTCTTACAACTACAGTACTCACCTGCTGAAGTGAAGAAACAGATCGACAGAGCCAGAAGAGTACCCAGAAGTCACCTACTACAGGATAGGCCCAAAAAGAAAGTAAAAGAACGCCACTAGCCAACACCTTCAGCCCCCAACTCAAACCTCTCCAGCGCATCATCAAGGATCTACAACCTATCCTGAAGGACGACCCATCACTCTCACAGATCCTGGGAGACAGGCCAGTCCTTGCTTACAGACAGCCCCCCAACCTGAAGCAAATACTCACCAGCAACCACATGCCAAATGTAAGCGGGGGAATAGTCCCACTCTTGTGGGGAACTTTCCTTGCTTCTGCACTACCCCGCTGAAGTGGGCTAGCGAAAGGATCTGAGTCCTCGCTCCCACTTCCTTTACCCAGTGGCCTCCCTGCCCTTGAGGACTCCCCTTCCACTCTCCTGTCTGGCAGAGTCCTAATAACCCCAACAAGGCTGGGCCCAGGATTCCTGGGGGGCTGAACCCCCAACTCTGCTATGGTCACCTAGGACAGGAGCTAGGGTCTCCCCACTCCGGGGTACTCTCTCTGCACTGGGCACTTCTCTGACCCACTGACCATTACATACAAGTTAAAGCAAATGCAAGTTATTTAATCAACAATTTATTTTAAAAAGAATAAGGAGAAATGGGAAAGGTTAAAGGAAACACATCAACCCGCTCTGTGGCAGGAAACATCACAAACGGTGTCTCTGGAATGTCAGGACAGTTCACAGTCTGTTCCTTGTAAGTCCCAGGCCTCCTTCTCAGGCCCTGGCTTTGCTGCAGGGATGCTGTGGGTTGGACACTTGCTCTGGTGGTATCCACACGCTCTCAGGCTCTAAGTGGTAGGACCCTTCTTCCCAGTGTTGCCCCCGCCCTGTCAGGGTTATGATCCAAGCCTGGCCTGCAGAGCCCCTTCCCTGAGGCATCTCCCTGTGCTGGGCCTGCTGCCCAGGGTCCCCCTTGTTCTCTCCAGCTGCTCACCGCACCCAGCTCTAGACTGCTCCAGCCCCAGCTGCACCACTCTGTCTCAGCACTGCTGCTGCTCTGCCTCCAGCTTCCTGAGCTGCTTCTTTGGCCCCTCTGGCTCTGGTTCCTGCAGCTCTGCTCCCAGGACAGGTCTGCTCTGCAAGCTGCTTCTGTGACTCTGCTCCCAGCACTGACCTGCTTCCTGGGCTGCTTTTCTGGCCCCTCTGGCTCTGGTTGCTGCAGCTCTCCTCCCAGGACAGGGTCTGCTCTCTCTGGGCTGCTTTTCTGGTCCCTCTGGATCTGGCCCAGCTCTGCTCCCCAGCTTAGCTTGGGCCCCTGCTTTCTCCTTAGCTCGGCCCCACTCTGTCTGACCCAGGCAATTCCAGCTCATATGGAGGACGGGACCTTCCTGGCCTCCTGACTCCCTGATTAGCCTGCCCACCCTGTCATTCAGGCTGACCTAGAGCATTGGCCTCTCCCCATTGTTCCTGGGGAGAGGCCAATGACTATCAGTCAGCAGGGCGATTTTATTGACTCTGGCCACTAGGCTATACTACCATGTTTTCTAGTAAGGGTCACCAGCATAGGCCCTAATAGGGTAACCAGTCAGCAAGTGTGAAAAATTGGGGTGAGGGGTAATAGAAGCATATATAAGAAAAAGACCCACAAATCGGGACTGTCCCTATAAAATTGGGACATCTGGTCACCCTAGGCCCTAACCAGCTGTGGTACAGCCTCTTTCCTTTCTTTTGACCACATGTGACTTGACATCCCGTGATGGCATGTACCTATCTCAAAACACCTTCCAGAAGGGGTCAAATTTAAATTCCTGTGCACGCCCTTGTTTAACCATTACTGATTTAAGAGAGGACATTTTATCCCATGACTGCTTATTTGGCTTAAGAGCCTTGTCAAAGCCTTTCTGAAAGTCCAAGTACACTATATTGACTGTATCACCCTTGTCAATATGTTTGGCACCCTCAAAGAATTCTAACAGATTGGCGAGGCATGGTTTTCCTTTACAAAAGTCATACTGACACTTCCCCAACAAGTTGTGTTCATCTGTGTGTCTGATAATTCTATTCTTCACTGTAGTTTCAACCAGTTTGCCTAGTACTGAAGTTAGGCTTATTAATTTGTAATTGCCAGGATTGCTTTTGGAGCCTTTTAAAAATACTGGCATTACATTAGCTATCCTCTAGTCATCTGGTACAGAGGCTGATTTAAGTGATACGTTACATACTAGTAATTCTGCAATTTCATAGTTGAGTTCCTTCAGAACCCTTGGGTGAATACCATCTGATCCTGGTGACTTATTACTGTTTTATCAATTTATTCCCAAATCTCCTCTATTGATAACTCAATCTGGGACAGTTCCTCAGCTTTGTTATCTAAAAAGAACGGCTCAGGTGTGGGAATCTTCCTCTCATCCTCTGCAGTGAAAACAAATGCAAAGAATTCAGCTTTCAGCTTGTCTGTCCTTAGTGGTCCTTTAGCACCTTAGTCATCCAGTGGCCCCACTGATTGTTTGGCGGGCTTCCTTACTTAAAACTAACAGCAATTTTTTTAAGCTTTTCTTGCTAGTTGCTCTTCAAATTGCTCTTTGGCCTTCCTAATTATACTTTTACACTTGCCAGAGTTTATGCTCCTTTCGATTTTCCTCACTAGAACTTGATTTCTAGTCTTTAAAGGATGTCTTTTTGCCTCTAACTGCCTTTTTTACTGTGTAGCCAGGGTGGCCTTTTTGCAGAGGTGAAAATAAGCTGGTACGCCCCGGTACGGTGTACCGATAAGAGCTGGTGCGCTCTACCAGGACCAGCTTTCCCAGAGAGCAATTTAAAGCCCTGGGGTGGCGGCGGGGATTTAAAGGGCCCCGGAGCTCCAGTCGCTGCTACCGGCCCTTTAAATTCCCGCCTGAGCCCTGCTGCCCGAGCCCTGGGATGGGGTGGGGAGGCTCTGGCGCGGATTTAAAGGGCCCCAGAGCTCCAGCTGCTGCTACCACCCCAGGCCTTTAAATCCCCGCCGGAGCCCTCCTGCCAAAGCCCTGGGGTAGCAGCAGCTGGGCTCTGGAGTGGATTTAAAGGGCTGGCGCAGTAGCGGCGGCTGAAGCCCTGGGGCCCTTTAAATCCCTGACGGAGCCCAGCCGCTGCTACCCCAGAGGCTCGGGCAGCAGGGCTCAGGCGGGGATTTAAAGGGCTCGGAGCTCCGGCAGCTGCTACCACAGTGGAGCCCCAGGCCCTTTAAAGCTCTGCCAGAGCCCAGAGCCCCATGGTAGCGGTGGCAGCCGGGAGCCCCCAGGGCTCCTCAGTGATTTAAAGGGCCTGGGGAGTTGAGGCCATGCCTCTTCCAGTTGAGGCCACACCCCCTGCTCAGGACTCTGGCGTACCGGTAAGTCCTCTAATTTACTTTCACCCCTGCCTTTTTGTGGTCTTACTGTGGGTTTTGATTTGGGGTATAGGTTTAGTTTGAGCCTCTATTATGGTGGTTTTTAAATGGTTTCTATGCAGCTTGCAGGCATTTCATTCTGGTGATTGTTCCTTTTAATTTCTATTTAACTGGCTTCCTCATTTTTGTGGAGTTCCCCTTTTTGAAGTTAAACACTACTGTGGTGTGTTTCTTTGGTATTTTCACCCCTACAAGGGTGCTAAATTACATTATGGTAGCTATTATTGAGTTTGTCAGCTATACTCACATCTTGGACCAGATCCTTTGCTCCTCTTAAAACTAAATCAAGAACTGCCTGTCCTTGTGTGGGTTCAGGACTAGCTGTTCCAAGAAGCAGTCATTAATGGTATATAGAAACTTTATTTCTGGATCCTGTCCTGAGGTGACATGTACCCAGTCAATATGGGGATAGTTGCAATCCCTCATTATTATTGGATTTTCTGTTTTTATAGCCTTTCTAATCCCCCTGCACGTTTCCTAATCACCATCCTGGTCAGGTGGTCAGTAGTATATTCCTACTGCTATACTCTTATTGTCGTAATCATAGCGATTCTGTGGTATTGTTTGATTCATTTAAATTTTTTACTATTGTAAGCGGGGGAATAGTCCCGCTATTGTGGGGAACTTTCCTTGCTTCTGCACTACCCCGGTGAAGTGGGCTAGCGAAAGGATCTTAGTCCTCGCTCCCACTTCCTTTACCCAGTGGCCTCCCTGCCTTTGAGGACTCCCCTTCCACTCTCCTGTCTGGCAGAGTCCTCGTAACCCCAACAAGGCTGGGCCCAGGATTCCTGGGGGACTCGACCCCCAACCCTGCTGTAGTCACCTAGGACAGGGGCTAGGGTCTCCCCACTCCGGGGTACTCTCTCTGCACTGGGCACTTCTCTGACCCACTGACCATTACATACAAGTTAAAGCAAATGCAAGTTATTTAATCAACAATTAATTTTAATAAGAATAAGGAGAAATGGGAAAGGTTAAAGGAAACACATCAACCCGCTCTGTGGCAGGGAACATCACAAACAGTGTCTCTGGAATGTCCGGGCAGTTCAGTCTGTTCCTTGTAAGTCCCAGGCTGCCTTCTCAGGCCCTGGCTTTGTTGCAGGGATGCTGTGGGTTGGACACTTGCTCTGGTGGTGGCCACACGCTCTGAGGCTCTCAGTGGTAGGACCCTTCTTCCCAGTGTCGCCCCCGCCCTGTCGGGGTTATGATCCAAGCCTGGCCTGTAGGGCCTCTTGACTGAGGCGTCTCCCTGTGCTGGGCCTGCTGCCCAGGGTCCCCATCGCTCTCCCCAGCTGCTCACTGCACCCAGCTCCAGACTGCTCCAGCCCCAGTTCCACCACTCTGTCTCAGCACTGCTGCTGCTCTGCCTCCAGCTCCCTGGGCTGCTTCTTTAGCCCGTCTGCCTCTGGTTGCTACAGCTCTGCTCCCAGGACAGGTCTGCTCTGCAGGCTGCTTCTGTGACTCTGCTCCCGGCACTGACCTGCTTCCTGGGCTGCTTTTCTGGCCCCTCTGGCTCTGGTTTCTGCAGCTCTCCTCCCAGGGCAAGTCTGCTCTCTCTGGGCTGTGCCTCTAGCTTTGGGGCTGCAGCTCTGCTCCCAGGACAGGGTCTACTCTCTCAGGGCTGCTTTTCTGGTCCCTCTGGATCTGGCCCAGCTCTGTTCCCCAGCTTGCTTGGGCCCCTGCTTTCTCCTTAGCTCGGCCCCACTCTGTCTGACCCAGGCAATTCCAGCTCATACGGAGGACGGGACCTTCCTGGCCTCCTGACTCCCTGATTAGCCTGCCCACCCTGTCATTCAGGCTGACCTAGAGCATTGGCCTCTCCCCATTGTTCCTGGGGACTATCAGTCTCAGGGTCCTGGTTTCCCATAGACCCTTCCCCTTTTAGTACTGGGAGCTAGCCAACCAAAACACCCCCACTGAATGTTAGTAAGTGGGCAACAGTCCCCTTACACACACAACAAAAACACTAACCCAGGAACCTATCCTTGCAACAAAGCCCATTGCTAATTGTGTCCACATATCTATTCAGGGGACACCATCATAGGACTTAATCACATCAGGCACACTATCAGAGGCTCATTCACCTGCACATCTGCCAATGTGATATATGCCATCATGTGCCAGCAATGCCCCTCTGCCATGTACATTGGTCAAACTGGACAGTCTCTACGTAAAAGAATAAATGGACACAAATCAGACATCAAGAATTATAACATTCAAAAAACAGTCGGAGAACACTTCAGTCTCCCTGGTCACTCGATTACAGACCTAAAAGTCACAATATTACAACAAAAAAACTTCAAAAACAGACTCCAACGAAACACTGCTGAATTGGAATTAATTTACAAACTGGACACCATTAAATTAGGCTTGAATAAAGACTGGGAGTAGATGGGTCATTACACAAAGTAAAACTATTTCCCCATGTTTATTTCTCTTCCCCCCCTCTTCCCCCCCCCCGTACTGTTCCTCACACGTTCTTGTCAACTGTTGGAAATGGTCCATCTTGATTATCACTACAAAAGGTTTTTTTTTTTCTCTCCTGCTGGTAATAGCTCATTTTAACTGATCACTCTCATTATAGTGTATATGATAACACCCATTGTTTCACGTTCTCTGTATATATATATATATATCTTCCTACCGTAATTTCCACTGCATATATCCGATGAAGTAGGTTTTAGCCCACGAAAGCTTATGCTCAAATAAATTTGTTAGTCTCTAAGGTGCCACAAGTACTCCTATTCTTTTTGCGGATACAGACTAACAAGGCTGCTACTCTGAAACAACTATGTGGGTGAAACAAGACAATCACTACACTCTCGAATGAACTCACACAGGAAAACGATAAAAGACAAAAATGCCATATCACTTGTGGGTGAACACTTTTCACGAAGTGATCACTCTATATCTGACCTATCAGTCCTCATCCTCAAAGGAAACCTGCACAACACTTTCAAAAGTCGAGCCTGGGAGCTGAAATTTATAATCTTGCTAGACACTCAAAATCATGGTCTTAATAAAGACAGGTTGCAGAGGAACAGCCGTGTTAGTCTGTATTCGCAAAAAGAAAAGGAGTACTTGTGGCACCTTAGAGACTAACAAATATGTGCTAACTATTTATGCTAGACTAGCTTCTTTGGCCTTGTATTTAGCTGTGACACTCTGATTGCTTTTCCCATACCTGAAGAAACACTCTGTGTAACTCAAATGCTTGTCTCTCTCTCCAGCAGAAGTTGGTCCAATAAAAGATATTACCTCACCCATCTTGTCTCTTAATATCCTGGGACTTACAAGGTTACAACAGCACTGCATACAACAGCTGATGCAGCAATTTCCTATAAAATGTAATCAATTCTATATTCATGGGAAACCCAGGTATATGTAAAATGTATTATTGTATTTCAGATCTGCTATCTAAAATCTGTCTCTACCTTTATATAATCTTATTGTCCATACACCCAGATATAAGTATTCTTTTATATACTATATTTTAATTACTGTAGCTTTTCTGGTGACTGGTCCAATGTTTGAGAACACCATTACAGAAGAAATAGGAATAATAATGAATCTTATCATATTCACTAGGATATATAAAACTCCTCTCTACTCCACAGTATTCCTAGATTAATAATGATAACAAAACCCTAAGTGTTGTATGTTCTTGGAAGGTGAAGAGAATCAAAGATCTTGGTGGTGGTTTGTCATTTTGGCAAGGCTCAGATACCACAGTCATTTCTGACCAGATTCTGATCTCAAATACATTGATGTACATCTAAAATAACACAATTAACTTAAATGGATTTACACCTGCACAAATGAGATAAGCATCTAGCTCACAGTTAGAAGTACAGAGAGTATGCTGGAATTATTCTTCTCATGTGTTATAAAAATCTAAATCCATCAGGATTTAACATGTTTAAAATTAAATAGAAGCTATAAGGTACTCTAGAGAAAAAACTGAATTCACTACCAGTTGCAGCTATTTACAGTATTTTCTTAAGTAAATTGATTAACTTACTACTCCACAAAATATTTCTTTGGAGTGGTCTATAAAAACAACTTGTGGTTGCTGTGTTTTTTTAACCACTTGATTTGGAACCATTTGGGTCTGTTCTGATCTCAGTGTGCAGGTGCAACTCTTGTTAATGGGGATGCTTGTCAAGAACTGAAGGTTTTTTCTCTTTTCATGTTCATTTTCTGATATGTGCAAGTTGCCTTATTATATAAGCTAACAATCTTTCCAATGTGGGTGGTTTCAATGGAATAGAACAGTGACAAATAGACTTGAAACGTGACCAACATGCTTGGCATGTGTCATGTGCTGCCCTAAAGGAAGGATGAGATTCGGGATCCCATTTTGGGCCCCTTAAGCTAGTAGAAAGCAGTTGCATTATGGAAATGACAAACTTAAAGACTAACGGTCCAATTCTCTGTTGCCCTGCACCTTGTGCAGTCATTTATACCGGTGCAAAATGAGTACAAAATGTGTGTAAAAGGCAGTCATTCTGATCTGGACTCGTGTAAATGACTGCTCAAAATCCAAAGCAATGGAGAACCAGACTTACAGCACCATGACCAATGAAGTTTTAATAGTGGTAGATTATCTCTTAAAAATAAAGGGCCATTGAAAACCTTCCTTGTTAGCAGTGGTCCAATCCTATAACACACAGTGCTTGTAGGGCCATATCCTACAAAAACTTGTATTTGGTGCCAGTCACAACTGTGTTTTTTTCTTAAAACACAGGCAAGAGCCTTTATAAACAAACTAACCCTGTAACCCTTCCCCCCCCACCACAATTTCTTCAGAAATGTCCAGGTATTTTGTCACATTAGCAGGCAGGCACTAAAATAAATCAGTTTACATAAATTCCTGTTTCTGATAATGCCCCGGGATATTTTGGAGTTAGGTATAAAGAGGATGAGGTTGCCTAATCTCAGATTAATACTAGTTAGGACACCCTTTGTCCTGAAAATAAAGGAGAAATGTGCAGCTGAAGAAATCCCAATGGCAAGACTTCTAGGCCAGTCTGAGGTTTTTCCTGTAAATGGGGGGTTTTCCTGTGCTTTAAGTTGTAATCAGTTGCTCTTCTACTAAACAATACTAGTCGAAGCAAAAGTTTTCCTTTTTAAAAAACCAAATAAACCACAATCTCCTATATTTCTTCTTTCTTTTTTTTTTTTTTTGTAGAACGGAGGAAATCTAACAGACCTAAGAGTTCTGCTTTTCTTTTCACCTAAGAAATTATTTTTGGCTAGTTAGCTTTCTTGATGCTCACTCTTTATTCACTGATAACTGCTTTGAACCACAAACCATATACTCTGACACAAGCAAATGTTAAATTTAAATGATCTGACAACAAAACTACTGTTTCTAACCTTTAAAATATGTTGAGCCTAGTGCTGCAGTCTTTACTCAGGAAAAGCTTTTGTTGGAGTCAATGATACTACTGGCTGAGTATCGACCATCCTTTGTTTACAATGTCTGCTGCGTCCAACATTCTCCCATGGTTCGGTCACCTATAGCATTTATTATTGACATTGAAAGACTTAATACTTTGAGCACTACACGACAGTGAAATGGTAGGTGCTCCACACAGCCAAAAAGGAGAAAATGAAGGGAATCCTCCTTTCTCTAAAGCTACTTATGTAGGAATTTGAAAAAGACAAAGGAACATGGTCTGTTCTTGTTAACACATTTGTACAGTAACGCCACTGGATTTTCAAGAGTGTAACATGGTCCCAAGTATGTGACCTATGATAATTATAAACTAGAGATTATATTGTTAATTCAATATTTAGTAACATTAAGGGTAGGATTTTCAAAAGAAATCTCCATTAGCCCATCTCTGCTCCCATTGCATGGTAAATCTTAAACTGACTTCAGTGGGAGGAGAATTAGGCCAATGCTGAGTGGTTTTGAACATCACATCCCAACTTTTTACCAGTTGAGGTCCAGAAACATTTACCGCAAAATCGTAACTAGTAGGCAAGCATGTTATAGGACTCCACATTAGTCAGATTATCTGATTGAGGGACTAAATGAATGAATTGCAGATTAAAAGAATTTACCTAAATTCATATTCATTTTGAAATTTACTCTCAAATTAAACTTCTGGGAGAAAATTCAGAAATACAATTTTATGACTTATGGCATAAACCAGAGAAAATTACAGTAATGCTGGAAAGTATGAAAGATATCATTGCATAGGATAAACATGCTTAGTAATGATCATTTGCATAAGTTTCTCAGGGACAACACCTTTTACAACATTACATTCCTATACTATGTGGTAGGTAGATGGGAGAATTTCATATGTTACAGTACACTGTGAACATGTCAGTAAAGAAACATGTAGAGTGGTTACCACTAAAATATCGATGTTTACCAACAGTGACCACTCCAAATGCACATTAATTTCTGAGTCTAACTGGATAGCAAAACTGCAGTATGCTCATTGGATATTTTGGTTGGTAATTGTTGATTTTTTAAGTGGAGACCAACTTATAACACTTCCAGAGAGTTTGACAAATTTTCATGTGCTATAGATCTGCAAACACTGCAGTGAATTCAGACATATTGAACAAAACCATGTCTTTTTCATTGCGGACCTCAGTGAGGCTCATTATCCTGTGCATCTGCAGTGTGTGATGAATTCATTCATGTTACACTTGAAAACACACATCTATCATACCATCTTTGTAAAGTAAGCTTTTGGTGCTATTGTTATAATAAAGGTAATTGTAGTGAGCATATAAAAGGTCTAGGAAGTCTGTCTTTGAAATTACTGTAGTTAATGGAGTTCACAAGAAATGAATTTGATCCTGAATAAGGGCACCTTTAAATTATTACAAGACATTTATTTCCAGGAAATGCATCTCTTTAATAGTTTTGAGTACTTATTTCCACTCACCTCACCCCAAAACAGTAAATTAACAAACTGTGGATGCCTTGAAGGTTAAAATTGAATACCCTATTAAATGGTGATTAGATGTTACCTTTCTCAATAAATATAAAAAGGATTTACATCCCAAGGTACTATATCTGTCAATACATGCATATAGTAATGAGAATACTTTGATCATATTATGATTATGAGAGATAGGTAGGTGGAATGAAACTTTTAAATATTTTTTCTATGAGAGCTATTCAGCTAAATAAACAAAAATATTTACAGAATAGCTCTGATACTAGATTATATTATTATCCAAAATACATTATGTATGCATATGGTATGCAGACATGTAAAAGTCGTAATTAGACTTAGCTGACTTGATATTAATATTAGCATAAGCCTCAACGTGACATTCTTCATGCACCGGAATTTTAGAAGGGAAGTCCTTTGAATTCAAGTCTGAGTCTCTGTGTTCATATTCACATTCTGCCAGCTCACTCCTGAACAGCCTAAAGCAAACATTTAAACCAAATAAAAAGTGAGAGAGGCATATCTGAGACTGACTTACAAGAAACAATTAGATTTTTTTATAGCAGTTAGGTGAAGGGTTTATTATGATGTATAAATCCATGTGGTCGCCCCATCTCAAAAAAGACATATTGGAATTGGACAAGGTTCAGAAAAGGGCAACAAAAATTATTAGGGGTACGAAACGGCTTCCATTTGAGGAGAGATGAATAAGAGTAGGACTTTTCAGCTTGGAAAAGAGACGACTACGGGGGGATATGATAGAGGTCTATAAAATCATGACTGGTGCGGAGCAGGTAAATAAGGAAGTATTGTTTACTCCTTCTCATAACACAAGAACTCGGGGTCACCCAATGAAATTAATAGGCAGCAGGTTTAAAACAAACAAAAGGAAGTATTTTTTCACATAACACACAGTCAACCGGTGGAACTCTTTGCCAGAGGATGTTGTGAAGGCCAAGACTATAACAGGGTTCAAAAAAGAACTAGATAAGTTCATGGAGGTGTGATCGACCCAGGCCAGTTAGGTACAGCAGAGTAGTAGAAGGCAGATATACTGGCCAATGAAAAAGCAGTTTTCTGTTCCCTGACTGACCAGAGCAGGGGCTGCTCCAGGCTAGGGTGGACACATGACTCCAATTAGCCTGAAAAGAATCAGGTGAGGCCACTAAGCTAATGCGAACACCTGACTCTAATTAAGGCCCCTCTGATACTATAAAAGGGCTCACTTCGGTCAGGCCAAGGAGAGCCAGGGAGCCAGGGGAGAGGAAGTGTGGCTGAAGGGCTAGGTAATGAAGACACCCTCAAGCCACTGGAAAGGGAACCCTAAGGTAAGGGTGAAGAAGGCGTTAAGAGAGAGAAGCGGGAGAGCTCTGGGGAAGTGGCCCAGGGAAATGTAGCACCTCTGGCAGTGAAAGGTTGGCTGCCAACAGCTGCTGCCATTAGGGTCCCTGGGCTGGAACCTGGAGTAGAGGGCAGGCCTGGGTTCCCCCCAACCCGCCACTACAGAAACACGTCCTGTGGGGGAAAGATGCCTAGGACAGGAGGCTAAACTGTTTGGGAATAAGCCCATAGGGACAACAGAGACTCTGGGAGTTCTCTCACCAACCTCCTTGCAGGCTTATGATGAAATGGGCTCAATAGACTCAACAGACCTGGCCCTAGAGAGAGAGAAGGGCTACATGGAGGGTCGCAGTGAGCCTCTGAGGCTACCATAAACCACCCGGAAGCACAGGACCCACAGGGACAAGGTCAGAGCTCTGCCACAGAGGATAGGTCCATCAGTGGCTATTAGCCAGGATGGGCAGGGATGGTGTCCCTAGCTTCTGTTTGCCAGAAGCTGGGAATGGGCAATGGGATGGATCACTTGATGATTACCTGTTCTGTTCATTTCCTTTGGGGCACCTGGCATTGGCCACTATCAGAAGACAAGATACTGGGATAGATAGACCTTTGGTCTGATCCAGTTTGGCCATTCTTATGTTCTTATTACGTATTACTTAAATAGTTCTCTCAAATTAAAATGAAATATTGTCGCTGGTGTGATTATCTAAAGGCATTGCTCTACATTCTGCTTGTTTTGTTGTGGACTGTTGTGACAAGGTTTCATATTTTAATTTGTTTTTGTTTTCAGCATGTCTGACTCATGCTTGGTCTGATATATTAAATTGTGTGCTCTCTTTAGTGTAAATTAAAATGTCCCTGCTATCACCAGATTGAGGCTGGGTCAGAATTAACAATCTCCAAAAATGTATTTCAAATTCAAGCAAAACAAATCCAATACCCAATTAATCATAGTTAGTGTCCATCTGGTTCAAATCTAGATCTGATCTTACAGAACAGCATGAGTCAAGTCCTCCATTCACACTGTCTGCTGTTGAGTGCTCATTCCGATTCTGTCCCTGAATATATTTTGTCTCTGATTCCCATTCAGGTTTATAGAAAATAGGCTGATGGGCCAGGAGCTTCTAGTTTGCTGCACATATGTGAATGGGTTTGTTTTGATATATTAATTGTGGAAACATGTATTCCACTACTGCAGCACTACAGGACAATGACATGAGTATTTCCACCACCAGTAATATATCCTAAAAGACAGCTGCACATGGTAGTTAAAAGCTTTAAGTATGCATGCACACTGCCATTTGTTGTAGATTTGATTGGATTATTGTGTAATTTTAGAGGCAACCACTGAAGTAGGGCGCTCTCCTATTCTTCCTCATTCAGAAACTGAAGTATAAAGCAGCCTAGTAGACTGTCAATTTACATATTAACATAATGATGTCATAATGAGTCTTTTTTTTATTTTTCAATCACTGTCTGAAGACAAAGTACTGAAGCCATGCTGTAGCCTGCTGAATCTGGAATCCTTATATTCAGTGATAGCCTATAGATCTGATTTTTCTTCAGCTTCATTTCTAAAAGCAGCAAAAACATGTTTTGTCCACCCCTAAGGAAATTTTTTGATTTAAGGGCCAGGATTCTCTTCCACTGCTGTGGGTTACAGCACAGCAGTTTTAGCTTTTGTAAAGCCTCAAAAGAAAAAATAAATCCTCTCTTTGAAAAGTAAGAGACTTCTATCACAATGAAGTTTAAGTCCATCATGAACTACAATGTGACTCAGATATGCCTGTCTTGAGTTCTGTGAGATTGCTCCTAATTTTGCCAAAATCAGCTCTTGACTAAGTTCTGCAGTATGTTCCAAATGGGGGATAACCAAATGATTATATTTGATCACTGTCTTCAGTGGTCTGGGCTGCCTAGCAATCCTGTATACAAGGTGGATCTCCATGAAATAACTCACTAATAGCTTGAAAAGCTGGAAGTTGTTGTCATATTTTGGGACTTGTATAGGACTATTGGGAAATGCTGTTCAAAATAAATACAAATTTTACTCTGACTTCTGAACTGGTGCAAGATATACCTCCATCTCTCAGCACACCCTGCTAACATTCCTGATGCTCAGCATTTGGCAGAAACTCCATTTGACTGAATACTCTTTCCCTGCGGAATGACGAAATACTTCTGCAATGGCACATATATTTAAAGTTAACCCTTTGCAGCCTTTGTTTTTTATTTCCCCCCTCATTACTCTTTCATCCTTTCCACATACAACAGGAAACAACTGGTTGCATCATACTTCCAAACAGCACATCTAGCACCTGCCCAGTTGTGTCAAAGCCCAACTTCCATAACTAAAGTTTTAAGTGGTTCAGAATACAAATGGAAGGTCTTTACAATCAAGTCCCTGGCTTGACCTCCTCTCTTCTCCTGTAAATAGCACTAGTGCTCTTTCTATGCCTGAAGAGCTGTTGCATGTCAAGAGCTGCACATTCTCAGATAATCTGTCCATCTATCACTTCTCATTATTGTATTGTAAAGGAAATAGCAATTTTTTATTGATAGAGGACAATTTACCAAATTCTACTCTCATTAACAATGGATTTACACCACTATAACTCCATTAACTTTAACAAGATTCATTTAAATTTACACCGTTATAACTGAGAGTTGAATATAACCTGACATTTTTCCTCTCAGAGGCCATGTGAGGCAGCATTTTGTTTTCATCTTTCATGGAGAATGACATAGTTGTTCATCAAAGAGCCTTCCACATTTGGCTATCACATGGGTAAACTAACAGGGCACAGAGATTACTTTTTCATCAATGCTTGCTGAAGACACAGTCCAGGTAAAAACCTGAAACCCTTAATGGCGTCAATGTTTGTGCTAGATAGACTAAAAACATAGATAAATTCACAAATCTGTGAAAGAAAGGTAATTTTCGACTGGTTATTATTGAGATTGGAGTTCGATAAAAGTAAGCAGCCATAAAAAATGCAAAGTGGGGCATAGTGAGTTGACTCATATGTATGCTTATTCACTGGCTGGGATATCAAACTCAATTCTGCTTCTTTTTCCAGTTAAAAAGCATGAAAATATATCTAGAGCATGATAAATCATTCTAATTTTGATATATTAAGGTGCACTCTACATCAATCCTATGCTTTTCCATTTTTAGAAAAGCCAAATTAATCTCAGGTGTAATTCTGACTTCAGATAAATATGACCCCTATACTTTATCTATGAGACTCAAAAAGTGTCTCACTTCTATAACATTCTGTGAAAGTTAAATTTGTTGAATTCTTTTTAACACACAAAGAGATTTTTTCATTCCTTTTTTTGCATGTGTATTTTGTTTTTATTGTGACGTGTAAGATTTCTCCTTGTTTGGAGGATTGTTATCTGTACTTTTTTGGCTACTGGAGTTCTCTACATGCCATTAAAATGGGCATTTTTAATCCTAGACACTACTTTTAGAACTTCATTTGTTTTGTTGTAGTTGCACAGAAAGAGAGCTATAAATTAGTCCTCATGAAGCCAATAATTCAGATATATACTTGAGGAATTCCTTTTGGTACAATTATATTTATTTTTCCAAACATTTTGTTTGAGCGAAAATGAGATGGCTATCTACTGTTTCCTTATTTTTTTGCAGGAAAGCAAAGGGTTGTTGACTTCCTCTCCCCTCCCTTCCTTCCTTCTTTCTGAAGGTACTGTACTCATCTGAAAAAAGAGAACGAAGTGATTGTTCCTGTTCTCTTTCTTAAGTCATTTGAAACATTGTCCTTGCTAGTTTTCTAAGTCTACTGCAATCTCTACACAGGGAGCAAGAGAGATTGCCAACAGGAAAGCAGGTAGACAGCTTAGCTCATTCCAACTTCAACAATTGGTAAGTTAACCAAGAAAGCATTTTTACTTAAATCTCTGTTAGTTTAATATATACACCTTTAAATACAGGAAAGACATTTATCAACTACCAGACAAAAGATAATGACTGTATGCATTGGCATGCAGTGTATATTTTCTTTTAAAATATCTATAGTCAGTTTTTTAGATACTGCCATTAGTAGTATGAGGTTTAACCAATATTGAGGAGCGGTTTCTCAGTAAGATTGAGAATGTCTGCAGTATTCAGTGTTGTGAATTCTTTCATATGAAGCTGAGTAGTTGACCTTACCTTTCCAGCAGCCCCTGTAGCTTGTTTTAGACGTCACTTACTTTATATTGAAAGTTTCAGCAAGGTTTACTGTGACCTCACAAAGGCAGAGATAGGATAAGTAGGTTCGTAATTGATAGGCTAGTACAGTTTGTTCATCTCTGACCATTACTTCAAACATATTCATTCAAGTGTTACACCGAGCAACTGAGCTGTCATCAAGCTGTGCCATAAAAGAGAGAGAATTACTCGGGTTTTTTAAAATGGAGCTGTGTAGTGTGTGAGAGAGAGTGCACATGTTTGTATCTTAGTGCCTGTGGTATATGCAGTCTGAAAGCAGTGACATTCCACCAGTTAAGTGAGATCCAGTTTCATTTAAAAAGACTAAGTTACAAGCTATGTCACAAATACTAAGATTAACCACCAATGTGAGTATGAGGATAAAATGCTGGCTAGTCATTTATATTCCTTATCAGCCAGTGGCTGGTCAGCTACAGTTTCCAAGTATCAGGTACAACATGTTAAGCTAGCAAAGTTTGACTGCACCGTCAGTAAAGAGTATGATCTAAGAATGCATTTTATTTTTCTAAGGCAACTCAACAGAAATAGCAACTTTTATATAGGAAGGTGCAGTTTGGATGAGGAGTAGAATAGGTCACATTTCTACAAAAGAGAAGCCTGATCATCTCTTGAGCCCACATTAACTTGCGAGTGAGACTTCAGAGCTTTAGAATGTTCTGTGGGACATTCAAGTCCCTGGCAGCACAGCTCCAAATGCAGGGCAGGGAACCCCAGAGCTGGTATATACAACTCTGGCTGTTGGTGGGTCCCCTGAAATCCATGGGTTCTGGGGGGTTGAGCCTCCTTCTCAGAAGTGGAGATATAATTTTCCCCAACGACTGAACAAACACATTATTCCTCCTTGTGGCTCCTTTCTATAGCTTTCCCCTCCCCCCTCCCTCCCCCCATGGTAGGGAGTGATCTACCCCACATTAGCAAGTTTTCTGATAAAATTATATGTCTCTCTACTCCTTCTATTTATTAGCAGTTATGAAGTGCTGATCAATTTATTGTTTAATGTGGTTTGAAGTGAAATGTATCAAGTTTGTCTAGTTTGGTGCTATTTATGAGCCTTGGATAAAAACATTTTGTAGGTGAAGTATTTAAGGTTACCGGTATAGAGACCAGTTCTCAAATGCACGCGTGAAAGTGAGATGTGTACTTTTTTTATTTGGATACCCAGTTTGGCACTTAGCTGGACAAAAGGCCATTTTATGTGACCAAGTACTGATTCAGACAACCAAATGTGGGCTTTGGACATCTATTTAGGTGACTACGTTTGAAACTGGGCCCCCATTCGTATGTCAAATAAGATAAACAGAGAAGTCATTTTGTTAATTTACCTTGTAAAGTATGTGATTTGCTCTGTCTACAGCTTCTGAGGCCACAGAATTTCTCTGTTTCTCTGCTGTTACCACACCAAAGATGAGCTCAAGCTGCAAAATTTTGATCTGGATTGCAAACACCCCAAAGTTCTGGGAAGGTTAGATCCAGGATTTAGGTTCAATCTACAATTAAGACAGGAGCCAATTGCAAAATTTAGATCCAGATTTCAGTTTTGACAATCTCTACAAATTCATGTATGCTTGCAGTCTCGGCCCATGTTTACTATATATCCTTTCTCTGAGAGCTCTGAAAAGAGGTCATTCTATGATCCTGAAGCAAAAAAGTGTGTATACTTGATGTTATAGTACCTGATCAAAAAATAAAGTGCTGGTTCTATATTCAGCTCTCTATTAATGTTTAAGTAAAATAGCACTGCAGAATGATAGTTTATAATTTAGTTGTAAATATAGACCCTGAGCTTTGTACTTCATTCATGGATTACACCTTTCAGTTACATTTCCCTTTGATACCATGCTTTTTTGTTGGTCATTTACAATGTCTTTTACATTGTGCATTTTTTGTTATAAAATCAATACAACATGATTTTATATAATATAGTTGTAACAAACTAACTTCTCTTTAAAAAGAAAAGGAGTACTAGTGGCACCTTAGAGACTAACCAATTTATTTGAGCATAAGCTTTCGTGAGCTACAGCTCACTTCATTGGATGCAATTCACTGAATGCATCAGCTGTAGCTCACGAAAGCTTATGCTCAAATAAATTGGTTAGTCTCTAAGGTGCCACTGGTACTCCTTTTCTTTTTGCGAATACAGACTAACACGGCTGCTACTCTGAAACCTAACTTCTCTTTGAGAGTTTAGGAAATGGAGTTTTGTCCTTGTCTCGCATCATTGTGAAAAAGTTATAGGCAGAGAATCATAGCTTATGAATGCCAGCCTCCTTAAATTTATGGTATTTGTTAGTTTATAGCATAAGCTTAATGTTTGTGAAATGTATTTTAGTGATTAATTCCTATATTATTTAAAACATTGTTTTCATGGAAGGCAATAAAACAGGTATTTACCAGAGACACACTTTTGTATCTTATTTAAAAGCTTATTGGTGCCTTTGTTAAAAACAAAAACATAGTTACGGTTACGGTGTAGTTTTGAATAGAGCTGTTTGGAACCCCAATTCCCATTCCACAGGATATTCTGAATATATTTTTTAAAATTGTTCCAAAATTAGAATGAAAGTTTGAAATTTCCCATGAAATGAAAATTCCAAAATTTCATTTAGAATAATTGAAATATTTCATTTCAACAAGGTCAAACCTTTTAAAAAAAAAATAAGGTCATAACCTTTCATTTCAAGTTTAACCGACTTGACTTTTATGTCAAAAGATTTCAACTTTTATATTATATTACATTGTTATCTTATAAGTTATAATAGTCCATAACAAAAGTTGACACAATGTTGAAATATTTCAACCTTATCTAAATGAATCATTTTGAGAAATTTTCAATTAAAATTTCAACAAAAAACGTTTAGCGGGAAAATTTTTGATCACAGTAGTTTTGAACTATTATGTACTAACTAGCTAATATATGTTAGTATAAGGGTAAGGGCCCAGTGCTGCAGCCTTACTTCTGTGACTAGCTCCATGGAAGTCACAGGAGAAAGGGCCTGATCCAAAGCCCATTGAAGTCAATGAGATTCTTTCGATAGAAACACTATCTTCTGCTGGTACAAATTTGTTCGAGTGGAGTCATGCTCATATGAATTTTTACCTTGAATTATCAGGTATTTTACACACAAACCTTGAAGAGTCTTGGCCTAATTGTTCTTAAGGCAACTTGGGCATAATGTGGATACAGATAAGTTATAAAGCTGTACCTACAATATTGCATATTTTTTTGGCACTGCAGAATGTATATCCAGAAGATAGATGTGTTGGCACACCTATTAATTGTCTAGAATTAGAATGGAAGAAAACTTCTTGGCATCCTCAAACCAAATGCAAGATAAATCCAAAATAGAGTGGAGACCACCACATTCCTAGAAGTAGTGCTGGACAGACCTTAAGTAGACTGGAAAACTGATTATCCCAGGCAGATTGTATTGAACTTATATCACTGGGGCTCCAATACAGCAAAGGAATCTGCATGAATAGACTATTTCACCCATGCAGATCCCTTTGCAGGGTTGGTTCCTTAGATACAATAGCAATAGTGCTATGTAAAAGAAGATAAATATAGACAGAGATAAATGTATTCATTATCTGACAGACTTTTACCAATTTTGTGTCCTGAACATCTACAGTAAGGACCTTTTTGAGAAGTGTTGTTAAACCAAATGAACCATGTATTTTTAAAACCTAGTTGCTTCTCCACTCCCACTTCCCATCCCAGGAGGACAAACTGAGCATGGAGAAGTGAGATCAGAGAAGAAAAATGTCTCAGAGAAAGGATTTTAGAAGGAAAAAATAAATGGAAGTCTTTAAAAAGAAGGCAAAAGGCAGAAAAATTAGCTTAAGAGGAATCAGACACTGGAGAAACCTGATGTTACCCTCATTTTCATGTTGAGAAGTTGACAGTTATGAAACTCAGCCTGCAGCTGTCTGCTGCTGGAAAAGTTACAATACCATTTTTTTTAAATGGATAACATTCAGCATGAGGATTAAGAATGTTCATCCAGTCAAAAGCTTCTGACTAGGTGAACACCTAATGGTTATGAAATATGTTTTATAAATTACATACCTATTGTAATACATATAGGATGTCTGACTTGCCTTCATATCCATTTGGCAGGGATCAGTCCTTCTTGCCTAGTGTATAAAATACTAATGATTCTAGGAAAGAATCCTATCTTTTTGAAAGAAGTACTTAATGCTTTCATTTGATGCCTAGGGAACTTATACCTATGCAGTAACACAAATGGAAGTACACAGGTGCTACCGTGGTCTTTGTACAGTCACAACAAAGCAATTTCTCCTCTCAGTTGACAACTGTAAGGTACTGCAAGCTGGTTTCCTTCTTTGACATCACAAACAATTACATTAAAAAAGTCTTATACTAAAAGAAATTGGGATACTTCTAAAGGTTTTTTAAACTGCAATGATATTCCCTATCTGGTGATTTAATTTCTCCATCTTGCATCATTTGCTCCTGGTTTCTTGCTGCATGGTTTAGAAGCTTATGTTATCAGTGACAGTCAGTAACTTGAATCAGGCAACTCTGTCCACATATTTATTCAAGTGACACCATCATAGGATCTAATCACATTAGCCACGCCATCAGGGGCTCATTCACCTGCACATCTAGAGACTAGGGACCGAATGGCTAGGCAGCAGTTCTGCGGAAAAGGACCTAGGGGTGACAATGGACGAGAAGCTCGATATGAGTCAGCAGTGTGCCCTTGTTGCCAAGAAGGCCAATGGCATTTTGGGATGTATAAGTAGGGGCATAGCGAGCAGATCAAGGGACGTGATCGTCCCCCTCTATTCGACATTGGTGAGACCTCACCTGGAGTACTGTGTCCAGTTTTGGGCCCCACACTACAAGAAGGATGTGGATAAATTGGAGAGAGTCCAGCAAAGGGCAACAAAAATGATTAGGGGTCTGGAACACATGACTTATGAGGAGAGGCTGAGGGAACTGGGATTGTTTAGTCTGCAGAAGAGAAGAATGAGGGGGGATTTGATAGCTGCTTTCAACTACCTGAGAGATGGTTCCAGAGAGGATGGTTCTAGACTATTCTCAGTGGTAGAAGAGGACAAGACAAGGAGTAATGGTCTCAAGTTGCAGTGGGGGAGGTTTAGGTTGGATATTAGGAAAAACTTTTTCACTAGGAGGGTGGTGAAACACTGGAATGCGTTACTTAGGGAGGTGGTAGAATCTCCTTCCTTAGAAGTTTTTAAGGTCAGGCTTGACAAAGCCCTGGCTGGGATGATTTAATTGGGGATTGGTCCTGCTTTGAGCAGGGGTTGGACTAGATGACCTCCTGAGGTCCCTTCCAACCCTGATATTCTATGATTCTATGATCTACCAATGTGATATATGCCATCATGTGCCAGCAATGCCCCTCTGTCATGTACATTGGCCAAACCGGACAGTCTCTATGCAAAAGAATAAATGGACACAAATCTGACATCAGAAATCATAACATTCAAAAACCGGTAGGAGAACACTTCAACCTCTCTGGCCACTCAGTAAAAGATTGAAGGGTGGCAATTTTGCAACAGAAAAGCTTCAAAAACAGACTCCAACGAGAAACTGCTGAGCTTGAATTAATATGCAAACTAGATACCATTAACTTGGGTTTGAATAGAGACTGGGAGTGGCTGGGTCATTACACATATTGAATCTATTTCCTTAAGTTCATAGAATCATAGAATATCAGGGTTGGAAGGGACCTCAGGAGATCATCTAGTCCAATCCCCTGCTCAAAGCAGGACCAATCCCCAATTAAATCATCCTAGCCAGTTAAGTATCCTCACACCTTCTTGTCAACTGTCTAAATGGGCCATCTTGATTATCACTACAAAAGGTTTTTTCTCCTGCTGATAATAGCTCATCTTAACTAATTAGCCTCTCACAGTTTGTATGGTAATTTCCAACTTATCTGTATGTATATATCTATCTATCTTACTATATGTTCCATTCTATGCATCCGATGAAGTGAGCTATAGCTCACGAAAGCTTAAGCTCTAATAAATTTGTTAGTCTCTAAGGTGCCACAAGTACTCCTGTCCTTTTAGCTATTATTCTGTTTCCCAACTACCCTGAAAAACAAAAGATGCAAATACCTTTCACTTTCAGCTTATAGAAAAAACACTAGATGAAAGCCAGCAATAGTTTGATACCAATTGTGAAAACTGCACTTTATAAAAGATTTAGGAAATCTGTGTTTTTCATTAATTGGATAGCAAATTTTTATTTTTTTCCAGCAATTTTTGTAAACAACTAAAATTAAAACTGCCCTAGTTTTCGATGGCCCATGCTGATTGGGAATGTAGGGCACCACTTCACATACGCAGGATTTTGGAAGCTGTAAAAGGAATGAAAAGTTTAAATGTTCATTGGGCCTGACGGTTCACAATGCTGAATTTACAAAAGCAGTCAGATGATTTTAGTTAGTATGTAGGTTGATATTTTTCAGTGACAAACACTCTCCCCTCCACTTTTCTCTATTGGATTAGAAAGAAGTGCCATTGATTTGAAACTGGAAGCAAAGCGGCAGTGAGATCATACCATGGGTTTTTATTATTATTTTGTGAGGCTGTATTAAAGAAGTATGCTAACATTAGCAATGAGGTATCCATTGTCTGATCTTTCGCTTTGGAGCAATAATTTCTCCTTATTCATTGATCAAGGATGGAAACTATATAATTTCTCTGGGTTAGATTGTAATTTTACAGTCTGTTCTGAGTAATGGGATAGCACATAGCTGCACTATGCCAGAAGCAGAAAAGAGTATGAATTATGAGCCAGCAAATGTCCCATTTTCTTTCCTGCTTTCTCCTTATTCTGTGAGGGGAGTAAATTACTTCACTCCTTTTCAGAGAGCAATTTACGCATCCCTACCCAGATACCTGAACAACTACTCCGGCTGGCAAGTAAAGGGGGTTGGGAGAAGCCATGACTACGCCTATGCCTTTTCTCACTACCCACTTGCTTGCAGGATGGGGGGAATATTGGCTAAGCAGTCTCTGCTTGTCCGCCCATGACCAGAGTTGTAATTTGATGGAGTTTGTGGGCCCTATTCTGTCATAAAATATGTTCTTACTATCTCACACTGGGCTTGCTCATGCTCCCATTGAAGTAAATGGTAAAAAACCCACTGACTTCCCTTCTGGCCTTAAAGTCTATGCGTCTGTGGGAGCAGGATTGGGCCCTTAGCTAAATCTGCAGTATTTATGTATTTCACAATATTTTCTCCACTATAAAATTGTAATAGGAACATTTCAGTAGTATAAATCTAGCACATATTTACTACAGCACCCATTCCTGTGGTATCTTGGCACCAGATAAAATCATTAGGATGCATAAAGTTTGAAAATGATGTCTTCCTCATGGCAGGTCTCCCAGAAGGTAGGCGTACCTCTTTCTACATGTGCACATATTTCATCAATGGATTTATTGATGCACTCTGTAGCTTTAATGAAAATAATATGCACTATTGAAAAATAATTTAGACATATTGATCTCTTTTTGGAGGGCAATATTTCCCCTCTCTTTCTAATGAAAGAAATAACTTGTTAGAAACCCACCCCATATTGCAATTCATTAATGCAGTTTTCTGCAACTGTGCAGTGTCTACTGAAGCCAACACAGGATTAGAGATCTCCTGTGGAAATTGAAGTAAACCACAGGGAAGTCACTAGTAGAGGATGAATTATCTAATTGTTCCCACGTTTAACAGGAATAAGAGGTGCTCATCTCACAGTAAGTATTTATGGAAATGAAGGAAAAAGAACTCTGGCCACACATGTTGTCCCTTCAAAAGACAGGGACTCAGAGTACCATGCAAATTATCACTGAGTATCTCTGATTAACACTGACCCCAAAACATTAAATTGTTCCAGTTACGAGAAGCAGTACAGATCTGAAGGCAGAATTTTTCCTGCAATCATACAGATACCAGCATCAACCACCTGTGTGTCACTGGGAACAGATCTCGAAACTTTTGACTCCCAATATACAGGATGCCATTCTCCTATCCTAGAAGATAAGAAACACCTCTCAACTTAAATATAAGTCACAAATCAAGAAATTTAATTCAATGGGAGTTCCTTGTATCCTGTGGGTAGAGAATCAGGATCCAGGATTCTATCTGATGACCTTAATGAACAAGTCCACTAGTCATCCACTACTGGCAACAACGAAACACATGAGCAAGTGTAAAGTATTTTGTGCAGTGGTGCAACATGTCCAAACCAGTAAGTCAAAATAATGTATGAGAATTCTATCTATCCTGAAGTTTATACAGATGTCCATCACTGTAGCAGATGTGCACCTTCCACGTAAAGTCAATAGCAACAGTGAAGTCCCCAGTGGACTTCATGGAATCTCTGGCACTTTTCCATTCTCAGGAAAAAACAAACAAAAACTCTGCATGGGGAAAGGTTTTTGTTTTTTAACTTTAAGAAGTTACTGTTTTTGTTCTTTGCTTTGTCTTTTTTCAAGGTTTATTTGTTTTAACAGTCGGTTGTCTGGTTTTTTTGGTTGGATGGAGGTTTTTGAGTATAAGGGTGTGTCAGTATTCTGAGCATTGTTCTTGTGATGGAAAGCACTTTTTAAATGGGGCCTTTGGGATGACTGATGATTAAAAGTGATTTATAGAAAGTCTAAGTAATTATTGGAGCTGCTTGAAAATTTTGATGAAATTTCAAACTTTTGATTAAAAACTGGATGCAATTTTTGTCAATATTTTTTCAAAAACCACATCCTCTTTTTTTTTTTTTGACAACTTCTAATCATTATTATAGTATAACGTTCGTGATGTTAAGCTAAGAGTCGCCATTACCATCCTGGGCTTCATTTTTTCAGAATTTTGTAACAATGCCATTAAAATTGTATTTGATTGAAACTTGTCAGCCATAATACATTTCTGCCATGACTGGATTAAAATGATGAAGCTGAATTTTAGTTCTGAAATGATAATAAAATAAAATAATAAATAATAAAAAACCCCAAACCAACCAGACAACTGTGGTGCCAATTTCAGGTCCTTTTTGACCTGTTGCAACTAACTGTTGCTTATTTTTAAAACCTTAATTTTTGCAATCACTAAATTTAGTAAAATAATAATTAAACACTCTATATGGGATGTACGTTGGTGGATCAGAGAGAAGAAATAGCCTGTTACTCAACTAATTACAGGATTCAACTTTGGGATCACAGGGGAAGGGGAGAAAGCCAGAGAGGAAGTTGTCAAATTACTTTCTTGTGAGCTCTTGACCTGGTCAGTCAGAAACATTGTTCTGAGCTGGAGCTAAAGCACCAAGGATGTTGCCCTTCGCCTGCACATAGATGAGGCAGGAATCTGGTAGTGTAAGTACTTTTTCTGATAGAACTGCTTCAAATCAGAATTGTTTCGGTACACTTGTAGCCCGCATTTCTTACACCCCTTAAAGAAGAAATACAAACAATAGAATGGGAGCAAGGCCACTTTGGGATGAATGCAATATGGTTACATACACATCACATCTCTTGCAGCCAAATTTTTGTTTACTTGCATTGTGTTATCTGATGAGAATTAGGCAGCACACTTTGCTGATGAAGAGAAAACTCCAAGTTCAAAATCTCAGGGCCAGAGTCTGCCCTCAGATATGCACGTGTCTGGAAGCACATGGACTAGAAATTAGCAGAATACAGCCCTTAACTTTCTATTTTAGTTTCCTTATATTCTATGAAGATTTTACAATTTTTAACATGGTTTCAGTGTGGTCTTACCATGATACATGCTTGGCTTAGGGAAGTATTTTCCCTTAAAAACAGGAGAAAAGATGTTTAGTTAAGTTCTGGAGTAAGGCTTGCATACAATGCACCCAATTCTGGAGGGCTTTCCTCTGGACTGAGGAACAGCTAAACTACTGTACTATTGTCAGTGTCACCAGTGTGGTCTGGGAAAACTAGCTAACACAAACGCCTATGTTAACTTTTTATTTAACCTCCTCAGCTCTACCCTGAACTTTAAATAGGAACATAGAAATTGCCATATTGGATTAGACTGAGGGTCCAGCTAGTCCACTATCCATTTCTGGCTGTGGCCAGTACCAGATGATACTTTGCAAGCACAGACTATCTTCCATACCACATCCCTTCAATAGTGTAGAGATGAATTCTCTTGTATACCTTCCAGTAGATAATACGGGAATTTATAATTAACCATTCAAGATATATACTTTTTGGTTGCTTTGGCTCAATTCCCTTCTACTCATCTTCAGATAAGTACTCTAAAATTATATTGATTGGGAACATTTTGCATTTGTTTAGTGCTTGTGAAAGATAGTAGATGAATGGCCCTAGAAACAAGAGTTCTCCGTTGCAGACAGGTATAGCACATAACATTTCCTCACGTTGGAGTACTGTAGCTCTCACCAAAATGTAGGCAACTAACAAGTGCTCACCTGTCTATGATACTATTAGCTCTCAGAATAATAGTTCGTACAGAACGAGAGGAATCTACAAAATACTGACAGCCTCTCCCCGTATCGTTTTCATTTTATATGAAAGTGACATTTTAAAAATCATGCTCTTCAAATTGGTTATTTTCAATAAATAATTTTAAGGACCAACTTAAAGGCAGCCTTTAGTGCACCTGTTCAAGTATATTTTTCAAAATAGTTGACTACAATTGTTTTAGGGAGTTTTAATTGTTGGGAGGCAGTATGGTCTTACAGTTAAAGTGCCAGACCGGGTCTCAGGATATCTGGGTTCTGTCCTTGTTCTGCCACTGTGCAAAGTGTTGTTTTTAAAGGTAAAGGGCCTGATTTCCTTTACACTAAATGTAAGACAAGAGTAACTCCACTGAAGTCAGTGGGAATTGAAGGCAGTTAACCGCTCACAATCAGATCTAAAGTGAGTAATAATGTATCCAATTGAAATAGCCAGGGAAATGTAGGCAACAATCTAGATAAGAATTTGGCCAGCACAATGTATTTAAGAACCTCTCTCTTATAAAAAGGTCAGTCAATGGGCTATTTAGGAATTGCAATATATATTAAAAATAGGTGTCCAGACCTTCCAGAAGAGATTGAATCAAACTTCAGCTACGTGTTCATAACTGACAGGCTTCTGATGAAGTGAGCTGTAGCTCACGAAAGCTCATGCTCAAATAAATTGGTTAGTCTCTAAGGTGCCACAAGTACTCCTTTTCTTTTTGTGTTCATAACTGAAAGTGTACACAACTAAATCCACTTAAGCTTCATAATGATGAGGGATGCATAATTTGTAAACTATTTTTAAGGAACTGGAAACTGAGACAGATGTGAGCAGTGGATAGGTTATATCTCCTGCTGTCAGTATCTGGAGTTGAGTCCTCCTGTTTCAGTTCACACAAGTTCCACAGACTCTTAGTGGTAGGTTGGTTCCCATCGTTTCAACACCTCTGAATTTCACTTTGAGTTGTGTGAACCCAAAAATTCAAAGCAAAACTTTAAAAAAGGGTGAAATCCTGACCGTGTTGAAGTAAATGGCAAAGAACTCCCACTGACTTCAATAGGTCCAGGTTTTCATCTAAAATCTTGTTTTGGAGATGACATATGGAAACTGATGAAAGTCAGCTGAGTATCCCCACAGTAGCACCCCTTCTCTTCACATGACTTCCCTCCATGTGCACACACATTTTACCTGAAGATCTCTTCTTTTAGGCACCTGTTTATATGCAAATGAAGCATTCAGGAGATGGACTGTCTGGGCCCAAAGACTCATGATGTGGGAGCAAGCCAACTGGCTGGCTAGCTTGCAGATCAAGGACAGGCGTCCCCATCTACTTGCTCCTAAAACCTGTGGAGATGGGAGGCTACCAGGCCACTCCCTGGCCCTCTATGAGATAGTAGCAGGAGTGAAATACTATGGTGGGAAGAAAGGATCTTAAGCCAACCTAAGTCCCTTTGAAAGGTCCATAAATAGCACTGAAAGGTTCACTTTTGCAACAAAGCCCTAAAGCAGAAGTGTTTAGCCAAGGTTAGTTTTTCATTCTGGACAATCTGCAGGGCTCCATTATTTATCGAAAATTCAAAATGCTAAACAGTCCAAGAAGATTTTGTAAATGGAATTTCATATATAGTACATAATTGTTATGTTTGGTAAATGACACTAGTCTGTCTGTTCGAGGAAACCACAGAGACTGCACTCAACTGATGCAATTTTATCACTGAAGTCCTCTTCCTCCAAAAGTTTAAGTCATTTATTTGCCCTCAATTTATCTTCACTAACTTTAGTTCCTGGAGAAAAGTTTCCTAAAAAGTTGTTAACCTAATCTGGTAATATTCCAAAGGAAAACTGTTTGGTATGTACAATGGCTCTGGTGCCAAAAGTGTGATGTTTTCAATTGCCAATGATAGATATGGAAGTAAGCAGGAAATAAGGATGGAATGAGATGAGCAGTGATTTAAAATCATAAGCAGTGATTTAAAAAACTATTTTGTACATTTTATAAAGGTGGTGACAAACTCCTTGTTCCAGATTTTGATAAGAGTACTGTTAGGTTTATCTATATAAGAGTCTGAAGGAATGTATCCTTTTGACATCAGATCATAACTTGATCTCAAAGCGCAGATAATGCCCTCAGTTACAGCTATACTAGTCCACTAATTCTAATGGGGAAACATGGATGTAACTGAGGGCAAAATTTGGTCCATTACACATCAGAGATTGTACAGGCTTTTCTCACACACACTCAAAGTTGTTCGACACATTTTCATAGGGGAAAATACTGCAATGTAGCCAAGCAAATTTTAACAATAAGTTAATGAAAGATGGACAGATCCCACACAGCAGAAAGGCTGCAGTATTGGTACATAAGGGAAAGCATAGTAAATAATATACATTAGGCCAAATTTTCCCTGGAGTATTTCCATTTATTTCAAATGAACTATATATAGGATGATGCATTTGTGTAACTGTTTAATAAAGTACTTCATCCTCATACCTGGTTCCATATTTATACTAATAATTTTGATTAATAGGTATAAATCTGGATTAAGCTATTAGGAATAAGTATTATAGTACTAGATCAGAGGTGTTCTCTCTCTCTCTCTCTCTCTCTCACACACACACACACGCACGCGCCTATGGACTACTAGCTTGTAGCCTAGTCCTCCTCTCCTGACAACCATCTCCAAAGACATCCCTCTCCCCACAGGAGCTTTCTCAAAAATGTAAATAAATATCCAGAAAATGTAGAATTGCCAAACACTGTATTCAGCCTACTTGAGGTACAACTATGGCCTGCATGACACATTCAGATGGTGCATAATTTAAGCTTTTATTTAATAAAACAAAGTGTCTAGCCCTCGTATTTGTGAAGAAAACCTACCAAATGTGACGTAGGTGTAACCAATGCAGAACGATCATCCTGAGTCTGCAGACAGCCTGAAACAATAGTTCTGAGATTGAACTGCCTGATCCCCATTAATATCATTGGAGTGTCCACTCTAAAGCCCAATGATGACACTTCACTATCAACACTAACTATTTAATTGCTGATCATTTTAACACATAAAAGGGGAAGGGGTTAGGAGTGAACCTCTTGGGGAAGGATATGCAGAGGGAAGAACAGAGGAAACAAACAAAGAGGAAGAAAAAGCAGAGAAAGAAGGATGGGGAAAAGGAGAGAAACAAAGGGCAAAACCAGCAGTGGGCATAAACTGAATGCAAAGGCCACTTTGCATCACTGACACATTAAAGTGGCTGGAGATGGTCAATTAAGGATCTCCCAATAAGGGGTAGAGGCATGTTAAGAGCGGCACTGGGGATAAGATTACAAAACTCAAGTTTAAGCTTTACATAGGAGTCCACAGCACCGTGTTCAATGAACCAAACTACACAGCTCAGTGTCCTATACCCAGTTGCCTTGGGAAACAAAGTAAAAGTATAATAGGAATGATAATGAATCAGTCTGCCAAATTAAGGGCAAGCTACTCATCTCTGGAGGAAAGGAACTGCAGCAGGAGAAAAACAGCAGGGGAATAAAAGAGCAGAAAACAGTGATAACACATAAGGACCTGCACACCTACCCATCCATCTAAACACTTTTCTTTTAACATACTTGCTAGCACCACCCAAGACCAAATTATGCCATAACCATGTTTTCTGGCAAGGTCAAGACATCAGATTCAGCCCATAGACTACCTGAATTCTGACAGTGAAGACAACAGAGTTATTCCAGATATGCACCTCTGGGAATGATCTCAGAATCTGGCTCTACATCTTTAATAATTATTTTAAAATATATGAATACAATGGGATATTGATTTATTTCAGAGAAGATGTTTTTAAATTCCCTGCTATAGAAAATGACAAAAATAAATGTACCCTGCAAAGTGTTTTTAGCAAATATCTGTCTACCGGGGTGTGAAAAACAAATAATGGATATGTATGCCCAAAATGACACAGAAGCCTTACAATCTGTATAGCCAGATAGTATTGTGCAAATAGACTATTTCCCAAACATAGGGGGAGGGGTGATTGGCAAAAAACAAATGTTTTTAAAGGCGCAATGAAACAACAGAGATGTGGCTCAAGTAATGAAAACATGTCTTCTTTTCCATTTGACTAGAGATGACTTCTCTCATTCCTAGCATCATTTTCACAGGTGAGACAAATGCAGATGTGCTGCTTTGGGAAGCTCAGACTGTGGAGATAGTTCCAAGAGCCTGAGAAATAATTTAAAAACTTAAGCATCAAGCCTGAAGTGAGTCAAGTATGTGTTAAAAACAGATCCAATGAAACTAACATGGAATACAAGTACTGTGTTATATAATCCAAGAAACCAAATATTATTTAATTGCATACAACTATAAATGAAAACCACGTGTTTCTATTATAGCTATTTTAGTGTGTCACGTTAAACTGTTCAAATCCTTCAGAAAATACAATTTTTCAGATGAGTGGCTTATGCGTGTAACTGATGAAAAATTATTGGAGACTCTTCTTCTGCATAAAGTGTAATGCCACCTGTTAAATCTAAATCACAGTGAATCAAGTGAATTTAAAAAGAAAAGTTACCAGTGGGGAACTAGCCTTGTGACAAATTACATGGAAAATCATTAAGGATCTGACCCAAAGCCCACTGAAATCATTGGGAGTCCTTCCATTGACTTCAATGGGCTTTGGATCAGGCTCTAAAAGAGCTGTCAAATCATCAGTTCCACTTCACAGGATAATGCTGATGATATATGTTTCTTGCTGGAAAGAAGAAGTTTTATCCTGCAGCACTTAATCAGCACATGAAGGTAATTTCCCAGGGAGAAGTGAAAAGACAGCAAACCTCTCAACAGTATCATGTTCATGCAGGGAGAAAAACCTGATCCTGCCCACTTCCTAATTTCAAATCATTCCAGATCATGTTCATGAGCAACTGAACTGTGTACATGTTTCTAATTCCAATGCCATTAACAACAGCAAACAGAAAAAGGGAAGAGAAATAAACTAGCTAAGGTGACCACCTGTCTTGTGTCTTAAAGATATCCATAATTTAGCAAGACACTTAGGTTCAATTCATGAAAGCAGCCCTCTTCAACAAAGCACTTAAGCACATGCTTACATTTAAGCTGTTGCTTAAGTCCTATAGACCTCACTGTAGACAAAGGAGGGTGTGAGAGAGAGGGAGAGACTGAAAGGGCGGTTGGTACTAAAAGAAGAGATTTATTAAAGCTCCAGAAAGTTTACATTTCTTAACTCTGCCCTTTCATTTCCTAAGATCTCCCATTTTATGACTCCCTAATGCGTCTCTACGTCCAATGGTTTTTGAGGAGTTTCCTACCCCACCCTCATGTCTGCCTGATGATAGCACAATTTCTGTCAGACACACACACTGCTGCCAAGTGTAGGAAAAAATGCTTTTGTTCTATGTTAACATCTCTCCTCTAGATTCAGTCCACATGGTTCAGGCTTACAGCACAAGTGTTTTAGGGAGGAATTGGGACTCACTCAGCGATAAGGCTGGCACAGCCCATTTTCCATATTCATGTGCTTGCATGTGTGGTTACTTCAGCAAGGAGAGCATAGATGGAAAGTGCACCCTGCTTTACCTTCCTCACATACGAAATAATGTGACATCGGGGTGAAAGAGAGATAGTTGGCATAAAAGGAAAGAGAATTAGCCTGGCAGCAGCAAGAAGATCTGAGATATCAGAAAGAGGACTAGGGAACTGGAGCTACAGTTGCTCCTTTTCCTCTCCAGTGAGTGGCATAGCTGAAGCCCACACCATCATTTTTTCCACAGCTTTGTGCTCTAAGTGGACGAGAAAGAGCAATGATTTGATGATCTGGCATTTGGGTACCAAACAGTGAGATGAGCCGCCTCCACATTAGCTAGGTGCAAATAGCACCTGTGTCTGTTCGTACATCAAGGGAGATGATTGGGGGGGAGGGGGAGAAAGTGAGGGGGGAGAAATACTAAACACATGAAATATAAAAAAGTTACAGCTAGAGAGGGGTCTGACCTGGCACATCGGATGAGAACATCCTCAGACTTTAGGGAAGTTCAGATCTGGATCTGAATTTGAACTCTGCACCTCATACCTATCTCTGCTTACTACAGCTCACTCAAATATACAGCAGAAATGAAGTAAATAGTACGCCTAAAAGAGTGTGAGGAATTATGAAAACAGCCAAGTATCGAGCAACACATGCAGTGAGAAATAATACTAAACATCGAATCCTGAAATTATTCTCATTAGTTAAGCATTGAAAATGTGTTGGACCTGGTATAAGATATATCAAGACAGTCCCTGCCCCAAAGAGCTTGCAGTATAGATGACAAACAGACTCATATTATAAGGCTGGAAGGAACAATTGTGATCCTCGCCTAGTGTGACCTCCTGAGTGGCACAGACCACAGGACCAATAGGATAGCCAAGGCACACTGGGAGAACCAGGGCAAAGAGTTACCTTATTTAATCACTGGCCCTTTATTATTTCCATTTTTTTTTCCAATTGTGGACTATACAGAAGAAGTGGGGCTTTAGGAGAGATCTGAATGAAGAGAGGCACACAGGGAGCAGGAGGTTACTCCATGCATAGGAGGCAGCATGAAGGTGGGAATGGGAGAAGGAAATGAAGAAGTCATTGTTGCTGAAACAAAGGAGGAGTGGGAAATGTGAGGAGAGATCAGATACGTAGGCTCAGGCAGAACTTTGCAAATTCATTCACATTAATTAAATGAAAGCTTGTAGCTGATGGTAATACACAAATTTACATTTGTACGAATACTCTTAATACTTTCACTGATTCAAATTGTACTCAGCAAAATATTTGATAATATTCTGTAAGGAACAATTCTGCATTGGCCTGAATGACCAAATGGGTCTTTTACAGGTCTAATTCCTAATCAGTCGAATCCTGAGGTTGATGGAAGATTCGTCCAAACAAGGAATGATTAAAAACTGAGTAAGGACTTCAGGGTTTGGCGCAAACAAAACAAAACTTAGGGGCAAGTTATGTAAAGGAGAGGCTCATGAAACCTACCGAGTCAGCAATAACTGGATCATTAAAATGACTGCTTGCAAATGTCCACTATTGAAAAGCAGATGTTTGCACAGTGAGATCTGCGAAGCTTTCACCTGCTCAGCTGGAGTGAAGGAGTCTCATAGTATTTGATTTGTCAGTTGACCCTCTTCATAATGTACACAAAATGAAGTAATCAAATAGTAAAGAAATGCAGTTATAATTCATTCTTTCCCCCCAAATCCCAGCGTCTGTTTTTCAAACGCCAGGAGGAGAGTAGGAATGAACTGACAAGGTACATTCAGCTATGTTTTTGAATCAGACGTGGTTGTTTAAACACACAGTTCCTATTAGAGCTAACAGGAGCTGGGCCCAAATCTACCACCTTTATATTTTCCACACTAGCCTCCATTTCATGCTTGTTTCCAGGTCTTCAGCCCAAGCTCCACTCGAACATCAAACTAGTATGGGTTTTCTATCTTAAAGGGTTTTTCATTTTTCAGTTCTCACTCATTCTGGTCTCATTTCTATTTTTATTGTCTCTGCTCAGTAGCAGCAGCAGCAGCAGAGCAATTGTGTAGCAAAGGGGTAGTTATAGTCTAAACTGGAGCTACTTAGACCACTCGCATTTATACTGGTGTCCTTCTGCCTCTTCAAATAATTGGTGAAGGCTTCCATATATGGAGGTTTCCCATTGACATCCCAAGAGGATCAGGCTTTCACCCATGGGACTCTAAAGATATATATGCTGGTAAAATGAGTTGCATGATGTATGTACAAGTTTAGTTTTTTTCTTCTGGGGAAATATTATGCCTGGAAATGAGAAAATAAGAGGTGATTCATTTTCTGTGTCAAAAACTCTCTTCCTCTTTCAAGGAAGTTAATTCAATAACAACATTACTTATAAATAGCGGTACAGAAGCCTTGTTCGGGAAATACCTCAACAGCTTTTCCAACTCACTGTAGAGGTGCTTTACACCGTTCTGTTTTGTATCTAATACATCATATTCAAATATATTCATGTCTGGAAACTAAAAACAGAAATTAAGGAGACACACGCTTGTGTTCCATTGGTGGTGGGCAGACCCTTTGGGTAAATAAGAATCCCTTGAAACGCTCTACCTGTTTTTCGACTCCACCTGAAATTGGAGCTTTTTTAAGCTATGAAGTGGTTTGATATGAGGTTTTGAAAAACTTAGATTGCAAATTTATACAGTCAGGGTGTGTCTCCCCCTACGTCTGTACAGAGTCTAAGAGTCACAGATTCCGATTTGGGGCCCTTAGATGCTATTTTATTATTTATAAGAAGTGGTACTGCAGGCATATTTTATTTTTTTATTCTTCCTCCCCTCTCAGGTCCTTCATTCACCTCAGTCTGATTGCACCCAACCTCTGTGTTAATGCTGGGTTCTTGAATACTTGAACTCCCTCTTTCCAAGGTATACCTGATCCGATGACTTATATGATAATTCATTATAGGATAATATGACATAAGCTTTTTGTGAAAGTGACTAATGCTTTTGTTGAGCAATACAATGATTCCTCTCCAGTAAAGCTCCTTTTACCTCAAGGAAAAGACTCTCAAACACTCTGCCACTACTTCAGTCTCAGGATGGTTTGAAATCCCCAGTCATCAATGAAGATAATGAAAGCTGAGAGAAGCAGGCAGCATAGAGACAACAGAGCAATGAGCACCTACCAAGGCACTTAGTCACTGTAGCTTCTATAGATTCTTGACAGCATAACAATAATGACAGCAGGGCCTAATTTGTCATTGCCAGGCACTTGTTTAACATTTCACCTACTTTGCACAGATGTGAATGACTATACAAGGAGCAGGACAATGGAAAGTTGGGCCCACAATATTTAGGGAAGATTTACATTGTGAGACCTAGGTGGATTTCAAATTAAAATTACATACATTTAGAATAACTTAAAATGAGTTCAAATTTGCCTGACCTTTTCCCCCTGAGAATGTGGGGAGAGGAAGTCATGTAAGTCCCTCTTGGGTCTCAAAGGATTTCAAAGGAACCAAACCATTGCATGTTCCCAAAAGAGGGACTGGATTTGGGTGGGAATTCAGTTCTAGGTGATAATAGCCCCTATAATCCCTGTCTTAAAGAGTTTTTTCAGGCTAGAACATTAGATTCTGCTATTACTATTCTGTTTTTACTAACTATAATTCTAGAGGCCCCAGGACTTGCACTGAGGCATTCCCATTAGTTCTACTACCATCAGTAAGGATTCTTATCCTAAAAGTTGTCTGTTTTATCTGCCAGGTGTCTGAAAAGTAGCATCACCTCGCCTTTTGCCTCAGAGATCTCCCCAGAACTCCTCAGATTTTACTCCTGTATATCCTAAAAAGATTTAAATGATCTGCTTGCGACCAAGTCTTTAAATGTCTTCTGCTCTCCACACCCTATCTAGGCCATGTAGCTGTTCTCCATCTATTTTTAGAAGGAAGTTTCTCCAAACTGGAGCTTCCTGATAAAGAAACTGGGGCTTCTTTAGCACTGTTTGACCATCTCCACGCCTCCCAAGAATAGGGTTATTAATAGCTATCAATAAATTAACTTGCCTCAGCACGTCAGAGGTGGCAAAGCAAAAATGTGCCTGGTTCTTTCTTTTAACCTCATCCTGAACAGACAGCAATACATCCAAAACACATGTACCATTGCAGGGTCAATATGAAATCCCAGTGATCTAATTTAAATAGACCAAATTTTGAAATCCTTGATATTTTACTATATCTTTATTCAGGCTAAACTCCCACTGGAGTCAATAGCATAAAATCTGCATGTGGATTTCGGGATTTTGCCTCATGACTTTATTGCATGAAAAGGCAGTGAAATGTTGCCAAAGTAGAGCTGGCAAACTCAGGTTGTCAGCTGCTTTGGAAAGCTGAAGGGGTAGTTGATATTATTCTAAGTTAAATATGTTTTCTTTGTTTAAACATTGCCACACTTACCTGACAAGCTTCAGGTAAAAAAACAATATATATATTGCCCACATGAATTCCATTCAACATTTTAGCTTTTTTTTCTTTTTTAAAAACAGAAGAACCCCTCACTCCCTAACCACACATACAATGTTTATCTCCACCTTTCAGGAACCAGGAAATCCAGTGTGGAAGCTGATGGTACACAGTGTTCTGAACTCACTTTGCCATTGTTTTCTCCACAGCAGCATGAGTTAATGATATAAAGAAGTTCAAACGTCAAACGTTTTGGCTGTGAATTTTTATGTCACAACCATACTGCAATATATGCATTATTGTTTGTATTGTTGTATTCTTTAGTTACCGAGTTAAACTCTAGTGCCTGTGCATGCACATTCAAGGACAGGATTTGGCCCACAAGTGGGTTGGCTGAATTACACAGCAATACTACAATATATGCTGAACAACGTATCCAAGTACAATACCATTAGATCATAAAGCTAATGTTTGATCTGAGCTTGATTTAAAGCACTAATTTCAAACCTTCTTAGTTTCCATGAACAGACAGATTTTGTATAGCAGAAGTAAATCGATATCTTATTTGGTTATGAGACTATTTTATAAATGCTTAATTTTTTAAAAAAAATATAAACTACACAATAAAATACAGGCCTTAGGAGAATATGAGAAAAAATAAAGGAATTTCTTTATTATTATTTTTGAAGGAAAGCAGACAATGCAGAAGGAATTAAATACGATGAAAAATGAGGATGTATGTTTCAATGTTGACAAAATACACACATCACACTGCCTGCAGCCAGTGGAGCCTGATGTGAAGTCTCACAGAACTGCACCACTCAGTGAAGAATTCAGGGCACAGCTTGCACAGTTCCAGTATGGTCCTTCCCTGGGGGATATAGAAACCTTTCACGGATCCTTAGAAGGAGGGTCCCGGAAACGCAAAAGCATGCCCACAAAAATGCCTCATACTATCCCTACGGGAGATCCTACGTCACCATCACACAGATCTGAAAACAACAATGTATGCTCCCCCAGTCTTCCTTTGATGTACCAACAACCCACACAGCCCAAATATAGCTCCCAAATGATTGATCTGTGTGACATTGGCTTTCAGTTCTACAGAAGTCTGGAGCACTTTGGAGCCAAGCCCATTAAACAAGAACCAGTAAAGCCCAACATGATGTGGCCCAACACTCCTGCATTTGTGCAGACTCCTTACTCTTATTACCCAAAAGTCCACCCTGGCCTGATGTTTCCTTTTATTATGCCCCCAAACTTCCATTTCAGGAATTCCTTCCAACTGAAAAGATCCCCGGAGCCAGCATTCAGGAGGACTGAACTGAGGGAAAGTGGTGACAATAAACAGAAGGTGGAAAGAGTAGATGTCAACCTCCAGATTGATGACAGCTATTATGTTGATGTAGGGGGAGAACAAAAACGATGGCAATGCCCAATGTGTGAAAAGTCCTACACTTCTAAGTACAACCTGGTCACCCACATCTTGGGACATAGTGGCATCAAACCTCATGCTTGCACTCGGTGTGGCAAGCTTTTCAAGCAGCTGAGTCACTTGCACACTCATATGTTGACACACCAAGGCACTCGACCACATAAGTGCCAGGTGTGTCACAAGGCTTTCACCCAAACCAGTCACCTGAAGAGACATATGATGCAACACAGTGACATCAAGCCTTACAACTGTAGGATCTGTGGCAGAGGTTTTGCCTATCCAAGTGAGCTGAAAGCCCACGAGTCCAAGCATGAGAGTGGCCGAGAGAACATTTGTGTTGAGTGTGGTCTTGACTTTCCAACCCTGGCCCAGCTGAAGAGACACTTAACAACCCATCGAGGTCCTATACAATACAATTGCACAGAATGTGATAAAACTTTCCAGTACCCAAGCCAGCTGCAAAATCACATGATGAAGCACAAAGACATCCGTCCATACATCTGTACTGAATGTGGCATGGAGTTTGTGCAGCCCCACCATCTCAAGCAACACTCTTTAACCCACAAGGTAAGTCACTAATGGTTACATGTGCCCCGGCTCTGAACGCCAGCACAAGGCTTATGCACCATTAAAGTCCCACTTAAGTCCCCCAAAATAACTGACATGGTGTACAGGCCCTTGTAGAGAGAGGCCCTTTGTATGGATCTGAATTTTATGCAAAGAGAACAAGAACAGTATGGCCAATAACAGAAACTGGCTCTAGTCTTAACAAAGGCAATGAAAGAAAAAGACCATAACCAGGAGTTCAATCAAGTTGTTTGTATTACTTCCCAAATTTAAATTCACATTCTCTGCTCCAGTTTGGTTTTTATCTTCATGAAAACCATAGTTTTGTATAATCTTTAGCAGTGAAACTTCTACAGAACTTTTTTATAGCTGTGAATAGACAAGTATATTACTGGTTGGCAGATTTTGTATAAGCAGCTTCTGCACTACATTTAGAAAAAACAAACCAACCTCGGCCATGTTATGCAGAAATAATCCAGAGTACAAGTGACTAGAACTGGGCAAAAAGGACCTGATCCAAAGCCCATTGACATCAATGGGAGTCTTTGCACTAGCATCAATGGGTTTGAGATTAGGTGTATAATTTGGAATGAATAACTGAAGAATTCTTTTAAAACAGAAACGAGTTTTCAGCGTGATGTGTAACAACTGAAATCAGAATTATCCCAACATCACAAACGTATTGTAAGGATCAATTTTAATCTAACAATCAAAAGGCATTTTAATAGACTAATGCTGATAAACTAATGAACACATCCTTATATTTTATGAAGAATTGCTTTCAGATTTGTGTTTTCCCTGCAGTGGTCTACTTTGGGTTAATGTTTAAATTTAAACATTAAGAACACAGAAAATTGCAAAATTTAAGTATTATAAGCAAATTTTTTAAAAAACAATCTCTATTTTCACTTCTGGTTTTCTTCCCATTTCCCCTACTGTCGCTTCTGTAGGACCAACCCTTCTTTGGCTTTACTCTATAATTTTAAACTTACCTAAAAGTCTAATAAAAACTTCCAATTAAAAAATGCAATACCCTCTTGCCCAAGAAAGCCTCTACTTTTCACCCACAATTAGTCAGGTTGTGAGCACAGTTTAAGTACTTAGCTGTCTAACTGCCTGAGTGCAGCCTCAAATCAGGTAGTTGTGTATCTCAAAGCTATCATTCGTTCCACAGTTAATGTCTTATGCCTAGGGATGGTCAATAATCCCCAGGAAATGCCCAGTGCCACTAATATTATTTCTTAATTGCATGACTCTTTGCTTCTTACAAAAATTGAGCAGGTACTATTTTTCCATATTTTTCTTCAAAACAGAGGCAGGTTCTTTCTTTGTTACACAGGGCTTGATCCAATACCCACTGAAGTCAAAGTCTTGCCATTGACTTCAACAGGGATTATCCCAGGCTCATCGTTATCAGATGTTGGAAAGTTATTTTATGTCTCACTTAATAAATTTATACATGCTTGACATGCTATTGGTATACATGCAATTGGTAGATAAGCTATACAGTAGGGTAGCAGAATTTTGCCATTGGTTTGTCATTTAGGTGTCCTAGTGATATTAATACAGAGTAAAATTTTCAAAAGCAAGCGACAAGCTACTACAACCCATTTTCTAAAAGGAGTTAGATCGGGGGGTTCTCAAACTGGGGGTTGGGACCCCTCACGGGGTCGCAAGGATATTATACGGGGGGTCACAAGCCTCCGCCCCAAACTCCGCTTTGCCTCCAGCATTTATAATGGTGTTAAATATATTAAAAAAGTGTTTTTAATTCTAAGGGGGGGGGCCCACTCAAAGGCTCGCTATGTGAAAGGGGTCACCAGCAGAAAAGTTTGAGAACCACTGAGTTAAATACTTCTGAAAATTTTTCCCACAGTGTTGTATAATCATTTCTCACCACTAATAAAATCAAATGATATTCTTGTAGCCTACAGGATGGTCTTGTGCCTAAGGCACAGAACAGAAATCAGGAGACCTGGGTTCAAGTTTAATGGCTCTGCCACAGACTTTCTGTGGGACCTTAGGAAAGTGATTTCACTTCCCCATGCCTTGGTTTTCCCCCATGTGTGAAATGGAGAACATGCTCCCCTACATTGATGTTCATAAAGTGCTCTGTGATCCTTGGATGAAAGCACTATAGAAGCTCAAAATATTATCTAAACAGAGTTTGAAAGCTGAGGCAGAATGACCTGATATGACTACTCTGTAAAACTTATTGAGGGAAGTGCCACTTATTGTTCCTCAGTCCTACTAATACTGTTTTATGGTATAGACATTTTATGGTTTCTTTTTCCACCTTTTAGAATCTTACAGAAATTGACCAGAAGAAAAAAGTATCCAAATATCTGCCACTTCAGCAGGGTGATGTTAACAAGAATTGAACTTATTCATTGCTTCACTAGCACAGCTTGAATATATATTCATATAATGGCTTTGAAAATAAATGACTGAAAAAGGCACACCTATTCAGTTTTCTGACTCTCTGTTTCCATAAGGGTGTGAAAGAGCACAAATGTGGGATCTGTGGCCGGGAGTTTACTCTGCTAGCCAACATGAAGAGACATGTGTTGATCCACACCAATATCCGAGCCTACCAGTGTCACCTGTGCTTCAAGAGCTTTGTGCAGAAACAGACTCTGAAGGCACACATGATTGTTCACTCTGATGTCAAGCCCTTTAAATGCAAGGTAAGCATTTGTCATGAGTTTGCAGAGGTACAAAATCAGTGAATGCTCCCGAGATTTCATTACATGTGGCTGGATGCAATTGGAAAAGCAATGCCAAAAAGAATATTACATCTTTTTTCAAATTCACTTTTCAAAATAATTGTTTGGTTTCTTTTCTTAATCCAAGTAGTTTCAGGGCAGGAATAACATTCAAAAAAGGGGCAGGAGAATTTCCAGATTATTTTTCATTCCCCCCCACCACCCTTATATATTATCAGTGTTCTTAATCTTGAAATTGTATTTCGTCCTTAGTGAGTACTGAATGTAGTTGCTAGACTGATAATGATAATAAAAATACCTGACATTTATCTGGCATATTTCATTCTAAAGTGTTCAACAGCCTGAAGACATTGATCCCAGGAGTCACAGAAATGTACCAACATTAACACTGCCCCATAATTCTACACCATAGCTGGTTCAGGACACAAAGTACATCATAGCATAACAGAACTACAGGGAGATTTTGAATAGGCCAAAGGTAATTGCCCCAAACTGAAATTTGGCCAGGACATTAGTATCCGAACAAAACAGCCTTCTGAAAAATACTTGTTTGCCTCTTCATGGCGTCAACCAAATAACATAGGATCATCTTAGGCAGGATTGCTACCTACCTCCCTCAAGACAGCACATGGGAAATTAAAGAGATGTAAAGCACACCTAGATTTGAACTTCCCGTAAGTTTGGAGGCATTTAGATTTGTGGTTCTGGTTTACACCCATCTCTAATTCATAGGGAAGACGTTATTCAAGTTTCTTTTCCTGCTTAAGGCTGGCCTGTACAATCCTCCTTTTTGATTCTTTTATGTATTACTTCTTTTAACTGCCCACATGGCTCAGTAATATAGCTTTATCTTAAAATGCCCAAACTTGCATGTTTCATTCTCACTTGGGTAACTATTAAGCACACAGTCACTGAGTGCAATATAAATGCCTAGCAAGCAATATTTTCCAGTTTCTGCATAAACACCTGGAGATTGATCTGGATACAATCTCTGTAAATTCTTCATTCAACAGTCTGGAACTAGATCGGTTCTTAAGGGAAACCAAGAGTAGAGCTAATCAAAAAATTTTCAATTAAATAGTTTTCTGTTGGAAAATGCAGTTTTGCCAAAATCAAAATGTTTAACAGGAATATAATTATTTCAATTAAAATTTTAAATGGGAAGAAGTCAAAACAAATTGTTTCAACTTTCTTGTTTTGTTTCAATAATGTTGAAACATTTGTTTCGACTTTATCATTTCAATTCTGCTTGTTCATATTTTTATATTTTACAATATTATTTAATTTTATTACAATGATAGTTAACATTATAGCATACTGTATTTAATGTTATATTCTATTGTTCTGATATTACCAAAACAAAATGATTTTACTTTATCAAAACAAAATGTTTTGATGGTACCAAATACATAATTTTTAAAATTTTTGATCTATGGGAAATTTCAAAAATTTCAGCCTTTTGTTCTGATTCAGATCAAACTGGAGTAGTAAGCAACATGTTTTTCAGCTAGTAGCAAAAGCTTCGGTGGAACACCTGTTTTTTTCCTATCTCCACCCAATATCCCCTCTCAGAACAGAAACAAGTAAGTGTTGTGGTTCAGATTCTTCCCACAACACTGGTGTGAATCAGAAGTAATCCCTCTGACGTCAAATGGAGTTGTACTGCTATAAGTGAGGGGTATATCAGGGCCCCTAGCTTTAGGGATATCCCTTGCCTGTCTGGCAGAATCCCCAAAGGAAACTTGGATTAGTCAAGCCCTTTTGGATTCAGAGGGTTAAGGCAATGGTATTCAGAGGGTTAAGGCAATGACCAGATAGCAGCCTTTTGGCACCAAGCTCCTCCTCAGCAGAAGGAAGGATATAGCTGCATGAACTGCCTGCTTAACAATGGCTCATATGTCCCTAGGGAACCGCCTGCAAAT
The DNA here is from genome assembly GCF_965140235.1 of Caretta caretta. Taxonomy (NCBI): domain Eukaryota; kingdom Metazoa; phylum Chordata; order Testudines; family Cheloniidae; genus Caretta; species Caretta caretta. Next base: position 50,706,464 of record NC_134210.1, read on the forward strand.
AGATTTCATCTTGCTTTCTCTTGTATTTTTCAAAGCTTCCTGTTTTCTCACGGTCCTTTTGGACAGTTTACAGTCTTTCTCCCTCTCCCTCTCTCTCTGTGAGGAAAGGAACACCCTTCTTATGAAGAAAAAAAAATAAAAGAAGAAGAATGTAAGGGAAGGACAGCACAGCAGTGGCCTTTCTATCTCACTGCAGGCCGCAATTTTCGTGGCTTTTTTCTCATAGCAAAAGAAAACACAAGGCTTTCCTATATGTCTAATCACAGCCATGCACAGACTATCTGTGGGATAGGGAGTAGAAAATAGTTGTGCCTTGTGTTTCCTCACCCAGCTGCAGCTTGTAATCTCGTTTGGCTTGCTCTCTGAAGAGTGAAGATCCTTGCAGCTTTTAAAAAACGAAGTCTAGGCTTTCTTATTAACAAAAAAATCCTACAGTATTCTGCAGCAATTGCTCCCAATGAGACACTATTGCTATAATAAAATGTGAGGACTGCTTCTACTGAAATTAATAGGAGGTTTGCTGTTGGCACTGAAATCAATAGCATTTGGGCCTTTAATATAGAACAATACGGTTTTCTCTCCAATACTCCAAGTATACTTGGTAGCTTCCATCTTGGAGTAAGAGATTAATTCATGCTCATTCAGTCCTTGGCTTCTCTTACAAGACTGCCCATGGGGGTGCTAGTGTGTACCAAGCTTCCCCATTACATCCAAGAGCATTGTTTCAAACCAGTAGCCAATGACAATGAAATCATGCTATAAAAACTTTTTAAAGACTCATAAAATGCTTGACAGATTCTAATAGCAAGACTTTGGAGAGTGGTGCTTTGTGCTATGGGTTACTGTGCAGCATGAGCAAATGCCTCAGCTTACTCAAAGTTTTGTAATGAATGGTCCTGTAAACCAGTGGGCCAAACTCACTGGCCAGTACATCAAAGCAACAGCTCTCTCAGCAGCTATAGGAGTTCAGTTCCTTTTTGTCAGGGACTGAGTTTTATTTCTCACAAATAAACCAATTTAAAATAAATTCCATATGTAAACCAAGTCCTTTCCCCTGACCTGGGATCTCTCACAGGAGACTGTCTGCTCCCTGTGGATCTCACTGCCTGGGAATTAAGAGCCTCTTTACTACATTCTGCTGGAGTTTTCTTCCAACAGACTGGCTTCCAGCCTTCCTAGCTGGCTCCCAGCAGGGTTCCACTCCCAGGCTGTCTGCCTAGGACCTAAGGAGAGCCTCTCTGCTCCTTTTTTCTCTCTGACATGCTCCCTGAACTCAGCCTGCCATTTATATCCCCACAGACCTGACTCTGAGTCACAATCTTCTACAATGTGACCCTGGAACTTATTCCCTTCAGTTGGGAAGGTAGGCTAAGCCTGGCAGAGAGTGGAACTGAGACTGAAACCCCACAGAGGACCAGCTCACCCTGTAATAGTGCCCCTCACTGCCACTCCCTCTCCCCAAAAGACATAATTTTATTTCCTTTGTTTAATTTTCCTGTAGCATCTCTCCCATGGGTTTTCTCTTGGCATCACTTCCCCCCTCCTGCGGCCCCATCATGGATTCAGATTCCAACTACATTCCTCAGCTCTAGTGAAAAGTGGCTTTAGGGTCAGGAGCAAATTTAGCTGTATTCCATCCCTGAAACTGTGAATGATTCAGGGAAATGGAAACCCTCTTTGTCCATAAACTAAAACCCATGTTGTGCCACATCGTGTGCCCTTTTGTTTCCTCCAGAGTAAAAGAAGCAGAAATGTGTACTGCTGGCCAAAAAGGCTCTTACAGTACTTATTTTTACCCAATACCTTATAAAGACTCCTAGATAAAATAATTACTTTAATTATTCAGACTGGTGTTTTACTTCCATTTCTTTGGTTAGTGTTTCAGATTTATAGGTACGAATATCTACCAGGCTGAGAAACAGATTAGCTGTAACACAAACAATAGATGACCTCATGCTAAAAAATATCTGTTTGGCACAGTTCATCTCTGTGAAGGGTTTTTAAATTCAGAGAATCATCGATATATCATAGGCTGTTCCAGCTGCTGTCAAGAGCAGCTATTGCCCTTCATAGACTTTACTGTGCTAATCAACACTCCTTTGCCTCTCCATTCCCCTCCCAACATATTTAGGATGCTTTTCAAGTCATTGGTTTCAATAAGCATTGCTCACTGAATGTGAATGAGAGCACAGTTTGATCCTGTAGTATTTGATTACACTGATTATGGTAAATCAATTTCTGCAGTCACTACCACTACAAAAGATTAGCAAAAAACTAAATTAAAAAAGCATCAGACAGCAATCTGAGGATGGAAGGGATCCAGATCATGGTGAAATCTGCATATGTTATTATTTCTGTATACAGTCTGCTGTGAATAGAGGTGGTCAAGTAATGGGCAACTATTCAACTGATGAAACAAGATTTCACAAGCAGAAAATGAGTCAGTTGTCTATGAACAGTTTATAATTCTCGAATGAATAGGTCTGAAATGATTTGTCACAATTTCTACAAATAATTCTTGACCTATAGATGGTGCATATCCTGTTCACTGCAAATATTCAATAATCAAAATTCAAAATATAAGCCATGATGTTTGTTACCTTTCTTGGATGCATAGTACATTCAGTCCTGTTTCCTAACTGGATGAATAACTCTTAGAATCAAGTGTCCTGTGTGAATACTCACAGTTACAAACTATTCATTCATTTTCTGTGAGTATTCTGAAGTGTATAGTTAAAACTGTTCTTTTCTGTGAACGCTTTTGCCAATAAACTCATTAACGTATTTGCAGAGGGCAAAACAAGGACTAACACAGCAGAAGCAAAGGTTTGAGCATTGGCCTGCTAAACCCAGGGTTGTGAGTTCAATCCTTGAGAGGGCCATTTAGGGATCTGGGCCAAAAATTGGAGATTGGTCCTGCTTTGAGCAGGGGATTGGACTAGATGACCTCCTGAGGTCTCTTCCAACCCTGATATTCTATGATTTAAAAACACAAGTGACATTTTCAGATTTTTTTTTCCAGTATTCAACTCTATCATCATAGATTTTAAAATAATACTCAGATACCATGCAGGTTTTAATAGTCCAGTTAACTTTTCTTTGAGGAAAGTGGGAAGCAGTTATCGTATCAAAACAAAAAAAGGGGGGGGGGCAAGGGAGGGAAGAGTATTCTACCGAAGATCAGCCCACAATTTTAAACTTCCCCCACAACAGCAGATATTCCAGTAGACAGCTTGACATACTTGAATAATCCCTCAAACAATGGTATAGCAGATTTCCCAAAACTATGTTAAATATCTAACTTCAAACAAAACCAAGGTTTCTAGTTTAAATCTAGTGAAATGCTCTTTTAGCATTTTCTCCCTATAGAAAGCACTATATTTAGCTAAGGAGCCCCTGGGCTCATGGAATATGAAGATGCTGATTAATCAGTTCAACTGGGAAAAGTCTTCTTCCAAAAAGGAGTTCAAATGGACAGCATTCAGTGGGTTCTACAGCTGCTGGAAACCTTCCTGACTGGGGGAGACACACCCTTATCAGGAATTGGAAGTCCAGAAGTCTATAACAGGGTTAACAAACGCCTGTGTGTTTGAGAGCACATTTTGTTTATAGGGGAAGAAGTAATGAAAGGAGACATCTAGAAACAAAACAAAACAAAAACCCAACATATTGTTTCACCAAAGGGAACCCTGCTGGATCAATGGCTAGTGTTGGCACTAACATGCTCCAGCGAAACCTGAGTCATTGTTGCAGCCGCAAGACTGCCTAAACTCCAGCTTACTCATCATAGGCATAAAACACAGAAGCTAGTACACAGACAAGGATCAGAGAAGAACGGAGGGGATGGAGGGGGGAAAGAATTGCTTTTACTATCTTTCAGATAAAAGCTTCTGTCATTTGAAGTCCATGGATAGGGAAGCTATAAACTGGTTCACTGTTTTACTGATACCTTTCACCTGTCTGATCTTTCATCAGAAGTTCTCCATGTTCCATCATGGTATGGTATTGTTCCTGATTAAGGTCTAGATTTAAAAAGCAGAAAGTATATGGCCTGACAACAGAATTTTGCACTTGTGATTTGTTTAAAGTTAAAAGCTATAGCACTAGGCCTATAGAACTGAGCCTCTTATCCCCATTCTATGGGCTTTCTGATTCTGAAGGGCCCTTGATTTTGATTCTTACATCATTTGAAAAAAACAACCCGAAGTCTTTGCTTAGCTGTGTATGAAAGTGTCTGGTCAGAATAAGCCCAAGCACATATTCCTGCAGTGACAGTTTGTTTTTGTTGTTTGGACACAGTTTGGAACGATAAAATGAAGTTCCTGGCAGAAGCTGTCTGGGCTGCAGTACATTCTCATCTCAAGGGGAGATTGTATTTACCTGCTTGCCATGTAGGTGTACCTACAAAATAAATCATTTTAATTTCCATTATTCTTGACAGCTGTGCGGAAAGGAATTTAACAGAATGCACAATTTAATGGGACACATGCACTTGCATTCAGACAGCAAACCATTCAAGTGTCTCTACTGTCCCAGCAAATTCACCTTGAAGGGAAACCTCACCAGACACATGAAAGTCAAACACGGGGTCATGGAAAGAGGATTTCATTCTCCAGGTAATAACTAGCAAGAAGGTTGTTCTTGCAATGGTTTGAATGAACATATCAACAACACTGTAAAGGGCACAATAACATAGATCTCAGAAGATACAGTTGTTTCTCTGCTTTTGATACTAGAAGTTACTGAACCTCATACTGCTGGGAGATTATATTAGTGAGAGAGATTTATTAAACCACATCTATATTTTCTAAACATTACTCCCCGCCTGACCTGTCACTGTTCCCCAATATCCATCATCTTTGTATCTCCAACTTGTCCAGCACAGGTAGTGCAGTAGATTTTCTCTCTCACTGATAAGTTTGGGCCATGGATGGGAGAGAGTTTGTCGGGAGTCAGTCCTGATAAAACCAAGGCAATCATGGCGGGTTGAAGAAACAATTGGAGGACATAGCTGAGATTATTATATTGACCCTCCTGATTGAAGGTGTAGTTCTATTTTATTATTTATTTTTTTAAAAGTAAAATTTGCAACTTAATTTGGTGGGTTCAAAGCTGTTTTTACACCATGCAATCAGAGCAGTGGCCAGGAGGACTTTGTTCCAACTTCATCTGGTCAGGAGATTGTAACTTTTTCCTCCCAGATTTTTACCATGCTGTCATGAGCCATACCTTGGTCACCATAAGATTTGGTTACTACCGCGGTGCTCTATAAGGGGCCACACCTTACACCCTTCGGAAGCTCAAAGCTGGTACAAGATATGGCAGATTTCTTGTTGCAGTATCTCACAGGGAAGCATTGGGCACCAGCTCCCCATGATCCTCACTGACTGCTTATTGGCTTCCAAAGTGTCAGGTTTGACCTGTAAAGCCCCAAATGGTCTGGAATCTTCCCACCTGAGAGACTGCTGGGTCAATAAGGCATGACAAGAGAGGCAGAGATCAGAGGAGGAGCTCAAGCTAGAGCTCCCTCAGTTTACAAGGAAATGAGCATTCATGAGAGTTTTCTCCATTAGGGCCCACACCTTTGAAATCTACTCCCCATCTTGGTCTGAACAATCCACATTTGTTAACCCTTGAAGAATATGCTGCAAAGCCCATTTCTTCAAACAGACATTTGGGCAGAATTGAGGTGGTTGGGGCATGGGTTTCATTTGGGAATCTGGGTTGCAGAGAGATTTTATTAAGTTAGATTTTCTTGATAACTGTCTTTTGAGCTAGGTGGGATTTGTTGGTGTGTTTTAATAGTTGCTAGGATGCATATAGCCTGGAATACATGATTTTAATAATGTCTTAAAATGAAACAGAAGTGGATCCTAACATGTAACAGTTTAGCTGACCTGATATTTAAAATACAGGGTTCCCCCCCCCATGTTTGTCTCTTACAGTACAATGGAGTATAATTACCCATAACTATAAGATGGTTATGTGCATTTCAGTGCATACAGATTCTTCACCCCCTCAGGCTTATCAGCCATGAAACAGATGAGTTTATAAGAGTTGCCGCCAGGCGATAAACCCTTTCAACAAACACAACCTGTCACACAGTAACTGCTGCAGCAATTAGACTGCATGCATTCTGTGGAAGCTGTTGCCAGTTACGGAGGAAATAAAACCAATGGGTGAAATACTGCCCCCACTGAAGTCAATGGGAGTTTTGCTATTGACTTCAGTCGGACTAGGATTTCACTCACTGATTTAAAAAAAAAAAGATGGGCCCAAACTGCAAAGTCGGAATCCTAATTTGAGCTTCCTCACAGTTGGATGGTTTTTGGATCTGAGGTTATAGTCTGGGCTCACTTCTGTTTTCAAACAAGCAGAAGAGAAACATACAGAGCAGATGCTCAGGCAAATATTGAGACAAGACAAATGTGAGTATTGTTATGGAGAGAAAGAAACTAAGACACAGTTCAAAAATATCATCTGATTATGATTTCCCCAGTAATTTAGCAGAAGTACTGAATAATGCATAGCAGGCTTTCAGCACCACTAAATGAGGAAGAGTAAACTAAATGGAGATGTATTATTTAGAAATGATAAGGTCTACCATTTTAATAGCATTGCCTTGAAAACAGAGTTGCCATAAAAGGTTTTTATACCTTTTTTCCTCCCCACAAATGGGCAGATATTAGAACTTTGGTTGTGATGTAGGCTATCAAGATCAAGGTATAGGTAAAAATATGAAAGGGGAAAGAAGTGGGTAAATCTAGTAGCAAAAGTAGTCAACTGGAGGTCAGGACTACTGCTTTTTGTTCCTAGCTGTGTCACTGACAGACTGACAAGTTCAATAATCTATTGTGTGCTTCAGTTTATTCATCTGTAAAAGGGTACAATATGGTACCTCTTTCTATGGTAACTCTTGGGGTGCCAAGAGACAAATGTTTATAAAGTGCTTGGAGCTAATTGGGTTAAGGATACTCTGTAAGGGCCCTCAATGTTTAAATATCCTGCCATCTCACACAAATTGCATTTAAAAAAAAAAAAAATCTAAGCCCAAACCATGCTTTGACTAGAAAGGCAGTATTAAATAAACTTGTTATGTATAAATAGTAACATTTTTTTTAAAACCACCGTAAGGTTTTGGAAGAGGAAGAATTACACTGTCCCAAACAGGTGTCTTGAGAAACTTGGAACAGGAAGAGCCTTTTGACCTTTCCCAGAAAAGCCAAGGGAAAGGAATTTCATTTCATTCTGATGGTGAGAGTGCCAAGGGAAGCTCATGTCAGGAGGAAGAGGAAGACAACTGCTACGAAGCAGAGCAGTACAGTCCTGTCATGTACCATCATGAAAACAACAAGCTGTATATGCCCCGAGATCTGTCTAGCAAACCAGACTACGTGGTGAAAGATTTCAAAGAGTCCTACTGTGATGAGAAGGAGGAAATGTTGCAAGAAGGAGGACTGGAGGAGGGGAAAGGAAATCAAGACAAAGAAGAAAACCAAGAGGAGAGAAGCTTTGCGAATAACAAGGAATGCCTGAGCTTTAGACCCTTTGAAAAGGCCAGACTCAGCCATTCTCTCTCTGATTACCTATACTTCAAACACAGGAAGAACAGTTTAAAAGAATTACTGGAAAGGAAAATGGAAAAACAAGCAATGCTTTTAGGCATCTAAATTGACAACTTTTAAGTTACACTTGGAAACTGAGAACTAGACAGCACAATCATGGCTCTTAACATGAATTGTGATTGCCAAAGATTGGCAGCTTGTAAAAGTCTTTTAGGATGAACAAGCCAAGTCAATACAGATCATTTTAAGGTAAAAAAAATATAGAATGTTGTATTTTCTGGTGTAATTTGACTGCTTTGTTCTTCTGATATACATCAACATTTTCATATGTATTAATTTGATATATAAGCAGGCAATAGGGTGGGTACAGAGGTTTCATTTCCTTTATCTAGGACAATACCAACTTATACACAATTTTCTAGTTATTAAAAAGCAGTGTACTGTAGTGTTTGAGGTATTAGCTGACTAAAGAATATATAAGAACACTTATTTATGCAGGTTTTAAGAGCTCCAAATATGCTAAGTATTTTACAGCATATGCAAAAGTATTGTTAAATATGCATGCATGAAAATACTGTCTGTCATTGATCTCAGAACTAACACAACCAAGAGGTTCTGTGTTATTGAAAATGACTGCTTTAATGCATCTGTTTACAGTGAGAAATGGGAAACAAAATAAGATGAAACTCTAATGTCTTGTCAGATGGGCAACAACTTTATAATTCACACTCTTGTGAAAGGACTAGAATTGGTTCAGAGGCCTTTTTTCTGTGACATAGGGTATAGTAATGTTTTGCTGCATCTCTATCAGCATGGGAGCATTTAACAATTCTTGAAATTAAATAGCATGGACTGAGCTGATATTTTATTTTATTGTTTGTTCAGGCCAATACATTTGAGGAGCAGCAGCACATTGTATTTGCAAATTTTGCTGTAATTGCACATAAGCAATAAGAATGAGAGAGAATTAATTTAGTTGAGCGCAATGGTGAATTTTTCCCATTAATCTCTCACCTTCATTTTGGAGAGCTGTGCTAATTTGAAATCCAATATCTGAACTGCTTTTGTTTTAAAAGAAATATCAAAACAAAATACCCGTCGCCCTGCCCAAAAACACCCCATAAAAACCCTGGCGTCTGGTACTTCAAATCTCCCTTGATTTGACCCACAAACTTTCTCCCATTAATATAACTGACCAGTAGGATCCAGCCCTTTCAAATGATTAATAGAAAATAGAGTTCTACTCAGGCTGTTCTTAATAACTCAGTCCCAAATTTTCATCCTCGGACTCATGTCTTATTATATTGTATCAGGTCCCGGACAGGAAGCACTTTATTTTTAAGCTGTATTAGTAGGTATTCATGCAGTATACGTGGAGTACTTTGACAGAGTACCCTATGTCCTTTTTTCTGGCCACTAGTAAAAGCATTACTCAAAGCACATTCCTTTAAATGTAGAATTTTTTTTTTTTTTTGACCAGTGCCCTGGTTCCTGTAACTTTGAGAGATATGGCAAAGAGCCCAAAGCCATGCTGTCACTTGAAAGGGAAATGACAACGTTCTAATACCTTGTTAATTAACTATGTACTTTTGAGATACAAAATCAATAACTTAATATGTTTAGATTTACATATGGATACATATATTTTGAAAAATATGTGATAATGATTTTCCCCTTTATTTACCTGTCAAGCCCTCAATTTAGGATTCTGTTTTACCCCTGCAATATTTGATGTCTACAGCACATGAATTTGTTACAATAGACACAACTATTATAGAAAACATATGTTCATGGGTTATTAGGAACACATGCTGATTGTGTCTGTTTCAAAATCTCAGTCTTCTACCACTAAAGGAAACCCTCTTGGGTCACTGAAGTAGTTCTCATGTCCTTTCTGTTTGCCACCCGCTACAGGGAAATACCACTCATTTATGGTGTAGCATGCTGGGTTTGTGCAGTTTGAATCCATAGGAAAAGATATGCTGTCATTTCTGTCCACCTTCCAAGGCCCATGTATGGGACACAATATATAACAAAGATTCTGAATGAGGAGCACAAAAATGTTACTCCTCCAGGAAACTTAAGGATGGCAGATCCATTTCTATAGTGTAATTAACTCTTTCTGCTGTGAATAATTTTAACAATAAAACCCAGGGTACACCAAATGTGTGTGGAATGCAGGTAACTTTGGGACTAAAATAAATGACCCACCCCTTTCCCAAATGAGGTACATTTGAAAGAACATAAGAACGGCCATACTGGGTCAGACCAAAGGTCCATCTAGCCCAGTATCCTGTCTTCTGACAGTGGCTATTGCCAGGTGCCCCAGAGGGAATGAACAGAATGGGTAATCATCAAGTGATCCATTCCCTGTCTCCCATTCCCAGCTTCTGGCAAACAGAGGCTAATGACACCATCCCAGCCCAGCCTGGCTAATAGTCATCGATGGACCTATCCTCCATGAAATTTATCTAGTTCTTTTCGGAACATTGTTATAGTCTTGGCCTTCACAACATCCTCTAGCAAAGAGTTCCACAGGTTGACTGTGCAGGTATGACCTGCAGACATTCAGTGATGGGTCCATGCCCTTTTATCATATGCATAAGTTGTATGTTTTTTCATTGTGAGACAGTCCATTCTAGTCACTACATTAGGTTTAGGTGTCTATCTTGAAAGCAGCATGGTTGCAGAGGTAGCATGGCCTAGTACATAAAATAACGGGCTTGCATCATCAGACTGCAGTTCTGTTCCTGGCTTTACCACCAGACTACTGGATCACACTGAGCAAGAACTACAGATGAAGAATGCTACTTAAAAGTTAGATATTATTATTATGTCATAAGAGACAAAAGGTCACATGAAGTGCACTGGTCAAAAGACACAAGACAGCAGCTACTCACCGAAACACAATCTCATGCAATATGGGCCAGATTTTTTATAGCTCACTACCCACAGTCAGCCAGATTTTTAAGCGAACTCAGTTCCCAGGTAGGCACCAAAGTAAGTGACCAGATTTTCAAGAGTGCCCAGAGTGGTGGTGAGTGTTTTTAAACATCTAGCCCTGACTGGAGAATGCTGAAATCTGGCCCTGAGCTCTTCTGAAAATTTGGCTACAAAGGTGGGCTGCTGCATTAGAGACATAACTACTGAAATGTTTCAGAGTAGCAGCCGTGTTAGTCTGTATTCGCAAAAAGAAAAGGAGTACTAGTGGCACCTTAGAGACTAACCAATTTATTTGAGCATAAGCTTTCGTGAGCTACAGCTCACTTCATCGGATGCATTCCTCTGTCTGTATCTGTATGAGTTTTTTCATGAAGTTGACAGATTTCCACTCCATACGGCTAAATGCAGTGCCTTGCATAATGACAGGTTTCAGAGTAGCAGCCGTGTTAGTCTGTATTCGCAAAAAGAAAAGGAGTACTAGTGGCACCTTAGAGACTAAGCAATTTATTTGAGCATAAGCTTTCATGAGCTACATCCGATGAAGTGAGCTGTAGCTCACGAAAGCTTACGCTCAAATAAATTGGTTAGTCTCTAAGGTGCCACTAGAACCACTGAAATGTTGGCTCTGGAAGAGGTTGCAACAAAATTACATAGTCTTAGACCCCACCAAATGCAAATGCCAAGTGGGCCCTTTGTAAAGTAAGTCACTGCAACTACATTAGCTCGCCTGGCTGAGTAGCCCAAAGCTTCCAACAACACCTTCATTGTCACCACCGTTCCCCTTTCCTGCTCATATAATCCCATTTCCCCTCAGAACAACAGTGAGATGCAGTCCTGTAGCTGAAAGGAAAGGATAGTCTTCCCCAAAATGGCATTACCATTTGGGAACCAGCAATATGGTTTGAAACCTGTTGTAAACCCCTCTTCTCACAGCTGTCCCAGAAAGCAAAGACCACCACAGTTTTCTTCCCATGAGGTTCTCAGGCAGTCCCAGTCTACTCATTCCCTCAGCCATCAACCACCCAATACTAATTCATCTTAGATCTATAAAGAACTCAGCCAAAGCATCCATGAATCAGAGAATGACAGAGGAATTGCAAACAAAAACATTACTGATGTAATGATAAGGGCATGGCACAAAGTGACAAAAGCAAAGAGATGCAGAAAGAATAGTCCATCTATAGATGCCTCCATACTGCAGGATATAGCGTAGCTGGAACTGTGAAATCTGCCATATGTGGGTCCAAAGGAACAAATTAAGGAGAGTCTCCATTATGAAATGCCTTGCTTTTCTTTTACTTGATCTTCACTTTGCCATTTTTGAAGGATGGTTATTAAGAGTCTTTAATAGTTTTAAAATTTCTTGTAGAAATAAAAATTGCACTGACAAGGAAGGTATTTTCCAGATCTAATTTCTATGTGCTCAGCTTTAATCATCTGCTCTGCCTACAGGCATGGAACTGCTCCAGGTTTAGATTATAAAGGAGGCCTACGGTGCAAGGTGGCACAGAAAGCTTCACTTTATTCATTTTCTATAATCTGGATCTTTATAATTGTATGATATTTTAAAAACATTTTAGAGGATGCCTCAGTGTGGCCTCTACCTGATTTTGCCACACTGCCTCAGTGGCTACTTTGGCACAACAGGTCAAATTAAAGCTCAGCCACCATGAAAGCTATAGATCCAATTAGGTCATCCTGGTTTCCTTGGTTATTACTGGAATCCAATTCCACCCTTCAGAACTGATTAATAGTGAGTTCAAAGTGTCTATAAATTTACTTCACTGAAATTCTTTGAAGAGCACTTGCTCAAGGAACTCCATAGAAGCCTGCTGAAGAATGGTAGATTGGCAACTTCATCAGGAGTGTGGGCAGAAGAGGGGTCAGGACAAATACAGGTTATTAATAGGTAGTTTTACTATTGGGGCAGCACTGGGATGTTTGAGTTCTACAAGGTACTGTACAGAGCAGAGTAAGCAAGCAAGCAACAAATTCAAGTATCAAACTAAACTCAGGATGAAGAGCTATGGCACATCCACTGAGAAATTTGCATTATTGATAATGTGCTGCTGCCTGAGCAAGCATTGAACTTTGCCTTGAAGAATTTGGTAACATCTTTTATGGACTCAACTTTGCAGGCTGCTGAGCGTCTCCTAGAAGGGCTTTACCATTCACTTCCTGGCTTTTATAACATGTTAGCTATAGCTTGTTTATCAGACAGGCCAAGTGGTCTTCTGATGCTGCCACCACATTCCTCTTTTTAGAGCTCTGTGCCAGTTGTGTAGCCAATTTTCTAATCTCATTATTCATCTGGTGCTGCTAGACTCAGGTGCAGCTGGTGTATAATTAAGAAGTGTAATGTAAGTACTGTATTTATTGTGCCAAAAAAGTATTTAATAAAGTATTAACATGTTTTTTCGTAGTAAGTTGTGTCTGCTTAGCTGAACAAGATGTAACAGCGCTAACATTTTGTACTCAGCAGATTTGGAAAAAACATTGCAGTAGATGTTTATTTCATAGAGAATGCTGGTTTGCTGTTTAAAGACAAAAACTCAAAAGAATGAACCAATTAAAGTTGTGAATGTTCAGCTTGCAGCACTATATCTCGATGGCAAAAGCAGTTCACCTGAAAATAACATGTCAATTGTATTTTGTTAATTTAAGCAAATAAAGATATACGGAAGATGCTGCTGTAGTTCTTGTTAAACCATTGAAGCCCATCAGGAAGTAAACAACTAAACATAAACATGTTGTACAATAATGCACACAGTGTACTCGGACCCTGATCTGCCAGGGAAGGGCCTCACTTTACTCCACAGTGACTCCTCCTGGCCACTGAAAGTATTAGAGACTCTCTGACTGTTCTGAAGGCCAGAAGCACCATGGTTGTGATGAGATACCTACAGGAATGGAGGAGAGGTAAATGGGGAGCAGAGGGAATAGGACCTTCATAATTCCTTCAGTTATGTGGAACACCTCATCATCACAGACTGCAGAGAGAAAATTATACAACGCTGTTCTTATTTATTATTTAATTACTGACAATATGCTCAGCCCTGTACAAGACACAAAAGAAAGATAGTCCTCACCCCCAGAGAATTTACAATCAAAGGTTCAATCCTGAAAAGACTTCCACACTTGCTTAAAGATAAGGTTAAAGCATGCGTGAAAGTCTCTCCAGGTTCAAGGGCTAAATAAGTAGACTAAGCATGGACAGTGAAAATGCTATGAGAAACCCAGAGGATGGTTATACTGTAAACCATCACTTTAATTAGGCTGTTAGTTTTTCTTTTTTTCCGGTGGGATGCTCAGAGCATTTTTAGAGACCAGGGTTAGTGCTTGCAGACTTTGCAGAGCCTGTTTAAGGAGTGACTTGAATGGAGAGTTGATGCCTGTCATGCTATGCACAGAAGGAGTTCAAACAATGAAGAAAAACAAGAACAGGTATGTTTCAGAGTGGCAGCCGTGTTAGTCTGTATTCACAAAAAGAAAAGGAGTACTTGTGGCACCTTAGCGACTAACATTTATTTGAGCTGTACCTCACGAAAGCTTATGCTCAAATAAATTTGTTAGTCGCTAAGGTGCCACAAGTACTCCTTTTCTAAGAACAGATATGTTTGTGTTCTGACTGTCAGAGGAATAAGTTTATTCTATGGTGATTTAGAAGTCTAATATCCCTTAAAATGTGGGACTTATGCATATGACTCTCAACAATATAAATCTAGAGAGCTCATAGATCAGAAGCAAAGCCTTTTTTTATGATTGTAGACAACCATTCCAGGCATTATAAACTAGTTCTGCATGTGGAGGAAGATATGCCTCTTTGACAGCTGGGGAGTGACCTAGTTCATTCCCTTGTGGCTCAGTATCTGTGGCTCTCAACACTTCCTCTTTGCTAGATGCAACAATATATTTTAGAAAAAATGATGGTTGGCCCTTTTCACAATTTTCCTTGTAATTCTCAGTGAAAATGAACTGGGTTCACTTGTGTCTTCAAACAAATAAAGAAGAAAAGGAAAAAGAACGAGTTCCTCTTAGATTCCCCCAGGGGGTTGCTATGTTTGCAGTGAAATGTGGGGAAAGTCCTGGGATAGCTATAGTATTGTCATGTAGCACCAGAAAAATCAAGCCAAACCTAAACAAAAAAAACAACAAAAACTGTCAGAGGAAACCGTCTTTATACCAAAAATAAGAGAAAGGTGAAAACTCTTTAAAACAAAAATAGTTGTATTTGTTCACTATCTTAGCTACAGCTATTGCAAAAAATGCGTAAGGATAGTCATTACTGAGCACAACAATAATTACAGCCAGTGTCATTTCAAGTTATAAAGGGTCAAATCTTCAGTAGGTTTAAATCTTAGGCCATGTGCAAAACATGCACATAGAGTTGCACTCATTCATATTCATTCGCTATTGCCCCACTCTCTCGCACAGCTGCATGTTAAAGTGTGGCTGCACATTTTTACAAAGTGACAGTGGCTGCAGTTATTTTTCAGAATTCGGTCCAAAGGGTACGTGAGTGTTGGCAAGGTTGGCATTTGCATGTAGTGCAACACCTGGCAGAGAAAATTGCTAAAAGATTCCTATGAAGTAATATCTCATCACAATCCACAAACCTTTCAGGTGATAATCCTCCAAAGAAGGTATAAATGAAAAAAAACAATAAACATTGAGAACAACCTTTTGGTCCCTGTCATTCTACCAATGGGTGTCTGAAATGTATTGTCTGTTCAGGGTATGTCCCAATCCTGCAACAGACTCCAGAAGGGGATCCCTGCACCTGCATGGAGCTCCATGGACTTCAGTGCAGGTCTGCCCACAGTGTCACTTGTTGGATCAAGATTTTAAGGGGCAAACTTTTCTCATGTAAATTAGCACAGCTCCACTGCGTACACGGGCACTGTGCCAATTCACACCAGCAGAGATTTTGGCCGTAAATTCTATGGGGCACCAAGATTATAGCAAACTAGTTCTGACTTTAAATGAGACACAATTTTTTTTTTTTTTTACAACGTTAATGTAAAATGTTGCGTACACTGCTGGCACTCAGTAGCAAAACTAACAAATGATTAAGATAATAATTAACATATCTAGACATAGGATTTAGTAAACTAAAAGGATTAAGATGGATGATAATAAGCAGGCTGTTTATACCTTTATGGGAAAGTACTATATAATTTAATAATGATGAAACCAGTTATTCTATTGAAGTTAGGGTGCTACAGAAATTAGTATAAAAGGCTTGGAGATACATCAGTGTTTGGAGGTAGGGGACATTGAGTATCCATAAAGATAGGACAGAAAAACCTACATATTTTAATACAAATTATATAATTCTGTGGAATTCTACAGGTTGGTTTAAAAACTCAACAGAAAAGTTATTCTCTATTAAATTCTACGGGACTTTTTCATAAGCATATAACTATTGATTTATTTTCCTGAGCAAGATCATTTTTAAACTCAGTGTAAAACACATATTTGTGTGAGAGAATTAATTCCCCAACCATCCAAATAAATATAAAGAAAATCAGCAATGACAGAATCCTTCTGTAAAAAAAGTCACAGTAAAATTGAAAAAGGATTATGCACGCTCTTTGGAATTCTATTAACATTGACTGAAGGAACTGTTGTCCAAGATGGTATTATTTTTGAAGATGGACATGTACGTACTAGCTGAGAGCTGGAAAATAAACGAAATCCTACTGGATGTAAAAAATTTCAGTTACCCCCTCATGACAGTGTGTGTTAGATCAGTTATCCAGGATCCTGATTAAGCAAAGAACTTAAGCACGTGTCTAACTTCACGCATGCATATAGTCCCATTTAAGCCACGGGGACTATTCACATGCTGAAAGTTAGACATATACTTATGTTTCTTGTGGAAATCAGGTCCAATATGTCCAGCGTGTCCTTCTAACTTTGGAACTGTATTTCTACATTTTTGATCTCCACACAGCATTAACCCATCCTAATACCTGTACTGTGCTGGGTTAATAAGAATGCCTAGGTTTTTGTGACTACAGAAGACGCGCTGTAATAGAGACTAATATGAAAAATAACACATGTAGTTTAGGGACAGAACTATACCTACATGACAGGCATTAGGATTCAGTCATCTCCTTTTCTCAGTTCCTCCTAATCACACAATTCTAGAAAATAGAATTGTCCAACATTTTAAATCTGTATTTGTGGTGCTCCTGAAAGATCTAATATAGTAACTAATTTTCACACTGGCCTACCTCCTGCATTTTGATGAAAATTAGAAAGCAATTAGTCCCATGCCTTTTTTGTCAGCTGTGGCTGTTGCTAAAATAGTAAAATGTAATTCTCCTGCTTCTGGTTCCTTTTTTAAAGATATATTTCCTTTTTCCATTTCACTTTCTCATATTAACTGTTTAACAGTCTGCTGCAAGAGACACTTACTCAGCTTTCTGCAGAACACAACCGCTCCAAGGTGACCTATTCTTGACCCTCATCTGCACTGTCATTTGTATTCTTTGCATGTGAATTCCATAAAGTACCACTCAAGGGAAGAGAACACACCACAACAGGGATGGACAATCAGACAGAATTACAGATACAGGTGCACTCTAATATTCTCAAGTACCAGCACCAAGATTATAGCAAACTAGTTCTGACTTTAAATGAGACACAAATTTAATTTTTTTAGGAAACTTAGAATGGGTGGTTTTTTACTATGTAGGTTAAAAGAACAAATATGTGTGAGCACAAATACACAGTGCAAGATTTTGATTTGTAGTATTTGCTCATTGTAAAGATTTCTTCTTTTGTTTTTAACATATCTATACCTGAGTTTATGGGATAGTTTGCTAAAGGATCTATACATTTACAATACACCTACAGTATTCCCACATAAAATGGATTTCAATAATAAATGTGCAAAAAATGCAGACTAGACTGATATCCACCATAAAATAGACTCAACTGATCAGAGCTGCTAACTGTCCCCACATCCCATTCATACCATCCCATGGCAAAAGCCTGGCAAAATAGTTAAAGTCAGCCAACTCAGCCTCTTGGAACAAGGGAGTGAATTAAATTCCAGTGCCAAGGACCCTGCTTTGAAAATAACATGCTCCCTCCTTGAGCCGGAGAATGTGTTGGTTCAAGCACCTGAATTGCTGAGGTGTCACAGATGGATAGTGTCAGTGACTGAGATGTGGGTGGTCATGCCTAATAGTCAGAGCTGGAGTCAGTGGCCAGGTGCCAGAGCCAAGGGTCAGAGCTAGGTTACCAGGAATGAGGCAAGGCTGGGTCTGAAAAAGGAGATATTGCAGCCATAGACAAATGCTTTGAGCAGCCACTGAACTGCTGCTGCTTCTAGGCTTAAGAAACAGACTACCAACTCTTCCAACCAACGAAGCGGTGTAGCCAATCAGGCACCCTACTACAAGCCAGCTGTGCTTGATAGGTTGCCCAGAGCCTAACAGAAGGAAAGCATTTTCATGTTATATTAAAGGTGGAGACAGAGGCGGATTACAGTTTTGTGGGGTCCTGGGCGAGAAAAAGTGGGGGCCCTCCCCACCCCATCTGCTTGCAGTCTTTTCCCACCACCCCTGCCAGGGAGCAAGGGCAGGGCATGGGGGCTTCCCCTGCCCACCCAGCACTTCTACCAGGGAGCGGGGTTGGGGCACAAGGGGCTTGCCCTGCTCCACCCGCCCAACGCTCCTGTTGGGGAATGGAGCAAGCCCCTGCACCCCAACCCCGCTGCCCTCTGGCAGGAGCACCAGGCGGACAGAGTGGGTCAGGGCACAGGGGCGCCCATTTTTATGGGGCCCCAAAATTATCTGGGACCCATGGGCACAGGTCCCATTGACCCAATAGCTAATCTGCAACTGGGTGGAGAGGGAGCTTCACTTATATTAATGTTTCCAACACTTCCAATTATGATCCTCTGTTTTCAATTGTTTATAACTTTGGCAAAACCCAAACAATTCAGGCTCAATTTTTTTAATGCTAGATCTTTGCCTGAAACTAGTCCTTTTTTCTTTTTCTTTTTCTTTTTTTTTGGTGGAAAGTTTGAGCAAAAACAGTGTAGCCATTTTAGAGAACAAGGCTAATAAAGAATTTGATCATTCTGACAATGTTAAATATTTTTGATGCATTTTTTAAACAGCTGTAACACCTCCACGATTTGGAGCAGGATCTTGACATTTGACAGAGTCTCACCCTCAGGGCCGTTCTTAGGATTTATGGGGCCCTACACAGTATTATTATTAAACCGAGGCACCAAAGGACACCAAGACGCCCGGCCCACCTCACAGCAGTAGAGAGTCACAGTTCCCCGCAGAGACCCCCGTACCGTCTCTGACATGCAGAATGCGCGCGCCAGCGCATTTGGCTCTGTGAATACGGCCCCTGCCTAAGGAGACTGCAGTGCGCTCTGGGTGTACAGGAGCCGACCTGCTCTTACCTGCTGTCATGAGCGGTGGGTGAAGCTCCCCAGCCCACCTCTTCTGCCTGTGCCCTGCCCATACTCCACCCCTACTCTGTCCCAGGCCCTGCCCCACTCCACCCAGATCCCTGCCCTCTTCCCCCTCCCCACCCTGCTCACCCCTTTCCAGCCAAATCCCTGAACCCAAATGAAGCAAATGACATTTGGAAAAAACACTCTTCTGCAATTGCTTTCTAAAGAAAATGAAGCATGTTTTCCACTGCATGCCAGAAGGTGAAGACTGGACATGCAGAAGGTACCTAATTAAAAGCACTAAACATGGGAATAAAAAATGTCAGTCACAGGTTTTTTGATATGCCCTGAAGTTTGTCAGAGATTTATTTGCAAAAACTTTGTAGTAAGGGTGAGTCAGCTGTCTTGCTGAATACATTATTAAATATTATGGAATACATGATGCAGCTCTTCTCTGTTTTACATTTTCTTAATCAATATTTCTAATCTGATTTTATATTTTAAATGTACTCTTAAACCTTCATAAATTAATCATTCCAGATTACTATATTTAACTCACTGAAACAAAGACATTATTTTAAATTAATCAGTCATAGAAGTTTAGTGTGTTCATTACAATGTTAATTGCATTTAGAAAAAGAGAACACTAATTTACTTTGTTACTCCATAACAATAGACATGTTTATGAAATTTCATCTACTTTAAAAAATATGTTTCCAAAGATTTTAGGCATAACAAAGGATTTTATATCTTATTAAGGTACTGATTTTGCTGGAGAGTTCTTTTAAAACTAATTCATCAAATAGTCAGTAGTAAAGAAAGGAAAACTCTTTGTCCAACTATCTGGAACGAAAGGGGTGTTGTCCCTTTAAGGGCTCTCTTCAATGGCGGGGGGGGGGGGGGGGGGCGTGTGAAGGGAGAAAGGGATGGACAGAAAGACTCTGGAAGCAAGTTTTTGTGTTTTTTTACTATAGTCATTAAAATTAAAAGGTGTATTTTAGATAAGGGTGGTCTTTTGAAGGATTTATTTTTAAAACTATATGTCTGAAGATCCAAGTATTTAAGGCTAAAGATGATTGTGCTTAGGGCTAAAAATCTATGCAAGGATTTTTTAGAGATGTGATTTTATAATCTTCACCAACTCACTAATGAAATATTTTAAAAGCAAATTTTAAACTAAGGTCCCCTAGACTAACATGTTCTGAGTAAATATTACAGTAATGCACAACTGTTTTTGTCAGTAAATTCAGAAACTGACAGCATATACCTGGGGGTTGGCAAATGCCTGTTAAATGGTTTCATTACCACTTGAATGGCTCTTTAACAGCTTCAGTGTTGTGCTAATAGGTCTGGCAGGCTGGAAGGCTTTTTCACTTTTAAGTTACTAGATCCCTTCCGGAGGAAGGCTCACCAGGCTGCAGCAGCCAGCTGTGGTGGGAGCCAGCAGGAAGGGTCACAACAGGGATAGGAAGAGGCAGAAAAGGTGGATACTAAGACCCAGTGGTGCCCCAAATTTTCAGGTGCCCTACGCAGTACGGCCCTGCTCACCCTGGGGTCAGAGAGCAGCCTTCGCTGTCCAGGTTTGACCAACTGAACATCCTGGGAAAATTACCATTTACACATGCTTAACAGAATGTGCTGGAGGCTGGTCCCTTCCTTTTCCAGTGGCAGTGTGTATTCTCCTGGGCTCTCGTCAGCTGCCTGCATCAGTCAGAAGCAGTCACACACAACTGGACCTAAGGACAAAATGGATCCTACTACTGCTCTCCCCACTCATGAATTCTAAATTCACCTCTTCTGACTGGTGTCAAATATTCTCTGCATTTCCCGCATTTTATTGAGCAAAAGCCTCATATGCCTGTAGGGTGACCAGACAGCAAATGTGAAAAATCGGGATGGGGTGAGGGGTAATAGGCACCTATATAAGACAAAGCCCCAAATATCGGGACTGTCCCTATAAAATTGAGATATCTGGTCACCCTATATGCCTGCCTTAGGAGGAAGGCAAATATCAGCCATTCATTTTACATAAGGAACAACAGATAGTTGTACAAGGTCACAGCTAGGACTAGGACCCAGGTCTCTAATATGGCTGAACCAACGAAGTTTCATTCACTTCAAGTGAGATTCCAGACCAAGCCTAGTTCTAATTATTTTGACAAAGTGAACTGACATCACTGTTTGACCAAAATTCAAACGATCAAGACCACTTGTTAATTTTATTCTAACTAGTTTTGAAATTAGTGTCGTCACCTACTCATAAGCAAATTTCTGTGGATAACAAAATTTCTGTATCTTTATTAGTCGTGGTAACAACTTGGTGCTGTCAGACACCACAATACGCTAGGTGCTTTTCAGACAAAAGGAGGCTAAGTGACATGCCTGGACAAATTTATAATCTATTTTTGTGGAGGCAGGCTACTAATTTGAACTGCCACTCCCTGGCTTTCATATCTATCATAGGTTTTTCTGTGTTGGTAGCGGGCCTAATAATAAATAAATCCTACTTCCCCACATGCTTGTCCTTACTATGTTCCCAAGATCAGTGAGGAAATCTGAACAGAAGTAGGACTATGTGAGGCCCCCATTTTCTCATTCTCAGCCAGCTACAAAGACTCCAGGGGCCATGGATCAGCATTCACATCGCACTCCCCCTCAGTACCTGTTCCATCCCAGGGACGCTAGTGATCCAACCTGTGGACCAAATTCATTTATGAATCCTGGTCCCGTGCCACCTGAGGCATGTTCCACATACACTAAGAAGTAGTACACAGATGGAGTTCCACAACTGCAAAGCTACTGATTTTATGGTCATGCAAGATCAGCTATAATATCCTATTCATTGTACTTTTGGGTACAACTAATATAAATCAAACACATACAATTCGGATTAGCTTACCTTTTCAGTCACTCTCTGGCTTTTCTCTACATCATTTCTAGTATATAAGAAGATTGGGTCTGGCTGATTGAAAAGAAGGGGAACCCTTCAATAACTCCCTAATTAGAGCAGGCATACCACAGAGAACTATATCCCAAGAGCACACCATTGCTGTTTCACTTAAAAAAAAAAAATCCTGGTCTTCTCTTCAGACACAAAGAGAACCACTCCAAATAAATTCCACTTTTTGTATGTTTTGAAGTTTCAGAGATGCTCTTCTGCTTTTAAAGTCCTATTCCTGATTTCCAGAGTCTCAAGCATCATTAAGACTGCTCTCCAGTGGCACAAGTCATCAATGCTTTCTTCTCAGGCTGTCTCCTAGTAGAAGCAATCACAATCAGATCTCAGTCACCCTAAGGCCGTGACTTGTAGAAGTCATTCTAACTACAAAAACTTTTAAGGTTTCCATCCTAGCTGAGCAAGTTGTTTTATTGATGTATATATTAATGTATAGGAAATTCTATAGTGCCCATTAACATGGCATCTCTTCAGCAGAGACTTGACAGGTATCCTGAATCCTCCAATACTGGGGATTCCAAAACCTCCCTTGGAATCCTATTCCAGAGTTTAACTGTCCTTAGAGTCAGAAAGTTTTCCTAATATCTAACCTAAATCTCCGTTGGTGCAGATTGAGCCCATTCTTGTCCTATCCTCAGTGGACATGGAAAACAATTTATCTCCATCCTCTTTATAACAGCCCTTAACATATTTGAAGACTTATCAGGTCGCCCCTCCGCCTTCTCTTCTCAAAACTAAACATGCCCAAGGTTGTTGTTTTTTTAATTTTATTTTTTTTAAACCTTTCCTCACAGGTCAGGTTTTCTAAACCTTTTATCATTTGTTGCTCTCCTCTGAACTCTCTCTAATCTGTCCACATTTTTCCTAAAGTATGGTGCCCAGAACTGGACACACTACTCCAACTGAGTACTCATCAATGCTGAGTAGCATGGGACACCTATCTCCTGTGTCTTACATACAACACTCCTGTTAATACACCCCAGAATCACATTAGCCTTTTTTGCAGGTACATCACACTGTTGACACGTTCAGTTTGTAATCCACTATAACCCTCAGATCCTCTTCAGCAGCACTATTGCCTAGCCATTTATTCCTATTTTGTAGTTGCGTATTTGCCTTTTCCTTCCTATGTGTAGTACTTTGTACTTGTCTTTATTGAATTTCATCATGTTGAATTCAGACCAATTTTTCAATTTGTAAAGATCATTTTGAATTCTAATCCTATCCTCAAAAGTGTTTGCAACCCGTCCCAGCTTGGAGTCATCTGCAAATTTTATAATCATAATTTCCACTCCATTACCTAAGCTATTAATGAAAACGTAGAAAAGTACCAGAGCCAGGACTGACTCCTGCAGGACGCCACTAGATATGCCCTCCTAGTTGGACAGCAAACCATTAATAACTACTCTTTGAGTATGGTATTTCTACCAGTTGTGCACCCACTTTACAGTAATTCCATCTAGACCACATTTCTCCAGTTTACTTATGAAAATGTTATGGGGGGACTGTGCCAAAAGCCTTACTAGAAAACAAAAAACAAAACAAACCAAAAAACTGCCAAGATATATGATATCTACTGATTTCCCCCATCCAGAAGGCGAGTATCTATGACAAAGCAGGAAATTAGGTTGCTTTGGCATGATTTATTCTTGACAAATCCATGCTGGCTATTCCTTCTATTCCCTTATCCTTACAAAACAATTGTTCAATAATTTGTTCCAGTAGCTTTCCTGGTGTCAAAGTTACATTGATTTACAATTCCCCAGGTCCTCTTTGTTCCCATATTTAAAGATTGGTACTATGTTTATCCTGCTACAACTATTTGGGACCTCATGCCACACATGAGTTTTCAAAGATAATCACTAATGGTTCTGAAATTGCATCAGTTAGTTTCTTAAGTCCCTCAGAATTAATTTCAACAGGCCCTACCAACTTGAATACATCTGACTTAGTCAAATATTCTTTAACTAAGGTTAAATGGGTGTTGCCCTTTTGCTGTCCTAGGTCTTTCTAGCTCCCCCACCTTCTCTGTAGTCCCTCCTTTATAGTAAGCCTTGTTTCCTCCATTGGTGCAGCTGTGCCTCCATGACGGGGAGCTCCCGCCCCTGAATGTGGGTGTGGCTGAGCTGCTTGTCTTCAGACAGGAGAGGCTCCCCACCCCCTCCTACCTAAGCTCTTTCCCTATTTTGGTATTCCTTTATGTGTTCCTTTCTGTATTATCTCAGCTATTTAATGATAGGGAATTATAATTTAAAAAAAAAAAAGCATGTCATACATTTCATAACCTCCCAGGGTAGAAATCTTTTACAGTGTAGCATGAATACTTTCAGGACCAGTAAGTTTTTCTAAGTACTGGTCCTGGATCAGTAATCAGAGAGAAAAAGCTCACCTTAGTTAAACTTAGTTGATTCCTGCACCCTTTCTAGCTTCTCCCAGCTAATTTTAAGTAATATTTTCATCCAATGCTAAAATAATTGCTTATAGGCATCATATAGGAAAGTGATAATCCTTCAAGTATTATAGGCAGGACTGATAGCACCACCTATTAGTAAGGTTGCCTGATCTTTTCCGTTATAAGATCTTGTTGTCAGTTGCTTATAACTCTGCCAAATTTTAATCATTTGGGATGAAATTTTCTCGGTTGGATGTCTGGTTTAGGATGACTTTTTTTTTTTTTTTTTTTTTTTACTTTCAGACAAAATGGTTCAGCTATTTCTAAGAATGAGGTTATGAAAAAACATTTTTCCCACATTAAAAATTCTGGCATCCTTTCATTTGAAAAGCTGTAGCACACATTTCCACCTAGCACCCCGCAACCCAATGTTTTGGAGCAGAATTTGGGATTAAGCAGGAAGGTGGCCTTTGTGTCTGGGATGTGGCCTTGCGCCATCCCTGTGAAAACCCACCCAAATTTGGCCAAGTTGAAAAATCACAGTTTGCACAAGCTCAGTAGAGATTTCTTAGATTTTAGCAGCTAAATTTCCCCGAAGATTTTGTCTACACTGGGCATGCTCTAGCCTGGAGCTGAGCAGGACTTTTGCCACAATTGCAGGTCTTAGCTGCTATGAGCAATGATAATATGAAAACACAACGTGATAATGTAATTAAAAACTGTATCATAATGCATATGTACAAGAGGACCAAATTAAGGTTGCACAGGCAACCTTAATTCTAGTATAACCCACACACCTTCTGGGTGTTGTGTCGCATCTACTGGCACCGAGACCACTTAAGAGAGAGATAAAATGAGTCTGCTAACAGCAAGTTGGCTTCTAGCGCATGCGGTAGAGCATCATGCACTAAGCTCCAGAGGTCCCAGATTCGATCCCGCCTGCCAATGACCAGGGTCTGTTGGAGTTACACTAGCATTTCCTAACTTTTGAATGCTTGACTTTACAGCTTTCATAATGTCCTATTCACAAAGTTTTTTAATGAGTAATTCTACATAAGGCCATGGTTGGCAGCCTTTGTTGCTGTTGTCGGACAATCCATTGCAATGGATTTGGTGAATGATTAAAATACCTGTCACCACATCATGCTCCATTTCTGCTTTCTGTGTCCATTTCTTCTCTGTTCGTTTCTCCCTCAACTTGTTTATTCTTCTTTCTTGTAGACAGATGCTACTGCAACATCCTCTCTCCAGGCAGAAAGTGGAAAGTGATCTTCCAAGTCAGATTGTAAAGCCAGTGCAGAGAGCGTAGGTGCTGGAACTAGGGGTGCAGGGGATGCTGCCATACCCCCTGGCTTGAAGTGGTTTCCACTATATACAAAGTTCATAGTTTGGTTCAATGGCTCTCAGCACCCCCACTATACAAATTGTTCCAGCACCTCGGCAGAGCACTGTTAGAAAAGATACCCAACAACCTCCATTCTGTCCTGTCCCTGGAATCCAAGAATATGGTCTGATTCACTATTTAGGAGAGTAACGGTAGCTTGAAATTTCCTATGGATTCCACAGCTGATTGCACCTTCCATCTTCAAATGACAATTTTGACTCCCTCACCTTTCACTATGCCAGGGAATCCTTTTTAAAATGCAAAAAGAAAAGGAGTACTTGTGGCACCTTAGAGACTAACCAATTTATTTGAGCTTAAGCTTTCGTGAGCTACAGCTCACTTCATCAGATGCATGCTGTGGAAAGTGTAGAAGATCTTTTTATATACACACAAAGCATGAAAAAATACCTCCCCCCACCCCACTCTCCTGCTGGCAATAGCTTATCTAAAGTGATCACTCTCCTTACAGTGTGTATGATAATCAAGTTGGGCCATTTCCAGCACAAATCCAGGTTTTCTCACACACACACACCCCCACCACCACACACACAAACCCACTCTCCTGCTGGTAATAGCTTATCTAAAGTGACCACTCTCCTTACAATGTGTATGATAATCAAGGTGGGCCATTTCCAGCACAAATCCAGGGTTTAACAAGAACATCTGGGGGGGGAGTGGTTAGAAAAAAACAAGGGGAAATAGGTTTCAGAGGAACAGCCGTGTTAGTCTGTATTCGCAAAAAGAAAAGGAGTACTTGTGGCACCTTAGAGACTAACCAATTTATTTGAGCATGAGCTTTCGTGAGCCACAGCTCACTTCATCAGATGTGTACCGTGGAAACTGCAGCAGACTTTATATACACACAGAGAATATGAAACAATACCTCCTCCCACCCCACTGTCCTGCTGGTAATAGCTTATCTAAAGTGATCAGCAGGTGGGCCATTTCCAACACAAATCCAGGTTTTCTCACCCTCCACCCCCCCACACAAATTCACTCTCCTGCTGGTGCTAGCCCATCCAAAGTGACAACTCTTTACATAATCAAGTCGGGCTATTTCCTGCATAGATCCAGGTTCTCTCACTTCCCCCCCACCCCCATACACACACAAACTCACTCTCCTGCTGGTCTAAACTGACCACTCTCCAAGTTTAAATCCAAGTTAAACCAGAATATCTGGGGGGGGGGGGGGGGTAGGAAAAAACAAGAGGAAACAGGCTACCTTGCATAATGACTTAGCCACTCCCAGTCTCTATTTAAGCCTAAATTAATAGTATCCAATTTGCAAATGAATTCCAATTCAGCAGTTTCTCGCTGGAGTCTGGATTTGAAGTTTTTTTGTTTTAAGATAGCGACCTTCATGTCTGTGATTGCGTGACCAGAGAGATTGAAGTGTTCTCCAACTGGTTTATGAATGTTATAATTCTTGACATCTGATTTGTGTCCATTTATTCTTTTACGTAGAGACTGTCCAGTTTGACCAATGTACATGGCAGAGGGGCATTGCTGGCACATGATGGCATATATCACATTGGTGGATGTGCAGGTTAACGAGCCTCTGATAGTGTGGCTGATGTTATTAGGCCCTGTGATGGTGTCCCCTGAATAGATATGTGGGCACAATTGGCAACGGGCTTTGTTGCAAGGATAAGTTCCTGGGTTAGTGGTTCTGTTGTGTGGTATGTGGTTGTTGGTGAGTATTTGCTTCAGGTTGCGGGGCTGTCTGTAGGCAAGGACTGGCCTGTCTCCCAAGACTTGTGAGAGTGTTGGGTCATCCTTTAGGATAGGTTGTAGATCCTTAATAATGCGTTGGAGGGGTTTTAGTTGGGGGCTGAAGGTGACCGCTAGTGGCGTTCTGTTATTTTCTTTGTTAGGCCTGTCCTGTAGTAGGTAACTTCTGGGAACTCTTCTGGCTCTATCAATCTGTTTCTTTACTTCTGCAGGTGGGTATTGTAGTTGTAAGAAAGCTTGACAGAGATCTTGTAGGTGTTTGTCTCTGTCTGAGGGGTTGGAGCAAATGCGGTTGTATCGCAGAGCTTGGCTGTAGACGATGGATCGTGTGGTGTGGTCAGGGTGAAAGCTGGAGGCATGCAGGTAGGAATAGCGGTCAGTAGGTTTCCGGTATAGGGTGGTGTTTATGTGGCCATTGTTTATTAGCACTGTAGTGTCCAGGAAGTGGATCTCTTGTGTGGACTGGACCAGGCTGAGGTTGGTGGTGGGATGGAAATTGTTGAAATCATGGTGGAATTCCTCAAGGGCTTCTTTTCCATGGGTCCAGATGATGAAGATGTCATCAATATAGCGCAAGTAGAGTAGGGGCTTTTGGGGATGAGAGCTGAGGAAGCGTTGTTCTAAATCAGCCATAAAAATGGTTACCTTGCATACATCTGGGGACAATGTATACCTTCAGATCAGCGGCACTGCTATGGGTACCCACATGGCCCCACAGTATGCCAACATTTTTATGGCTGACTTAGAACAATGCTTCCTCAGCTCTCGTCCCCTAACGCCCCTACTCTACTTGCGCTATATTGATGACATCTTCATCATCTGGACCCATGGAAAAGAAGCCCTTGAGGACTTCCACCATGATTTCAACAATTTCCATCCCACCATCAACCTCAGCCTGGTCCAGTCCACACAAGAGATCCACTTCCTGGACACTACACTGCTAATAAACGATGGCCACATAAACACCACCCTATACCGGAAACCTACTGACCACTATTCCTACCTACCTGCCTCCAGCTTTCACCCTGACCACACCACACGATCCATCGTCTACAGCCAAGCTTTGCGATACAACCGCATTTGCTCCAACCCCTCAGACAGAGACAAACACCTACAAGAGCTCTATCAAGCATTCTTACAACTACAATACCCACCTGCGGAAGTGAAGAAACAGACTGATAGAGCCAGAAGAGTTCCCAGAAGTCACCTACTACAGGACAGGCCTAACAAAGAAAATAACAGAACGCCACCTTCAGCCCCCAACTAAAAGCCCTCCAATGCATTATTAAGGATCTACAACCTATCCTGAAGGATGACCCAACACTCTCACAAATCCTGGGAGACAGGCCAGTCCTTGCCTACAGACCGCCCCCCAACCTGAAGCAAATACTCACCAGCAACCACATACCACACAACAGAACCACTAACCCAGTCAGCATGGATTCACCAAGGGAAGGTCATGCCTGACTAATCTAATCGCCTTCTATGATGAGATTACTGGTTCTGTGGATGAAGGGAAAGCAGTGGATGTATTGCTTCTTGACTTTAGCAAAGCTTTTGACACTGTCTCCCACAGTATTCTTGTCAGCAAGTTAAAGAAGTATGGGCTGGATGAATGCACTATAAGGTGGGTAGAAAGTTGGCTAGTTTGTCGGGCTCAACGGGTAGTGATCAATGGCTCCATGTCTAGTTGGCAGCCGGTGTCAAGTGGAGTGCCCCAGGGGTCAGTCCTGGGGCCGGTTTTGTTCAATATCTTCATAAATGATCTGGAGGATGGTGTGGATTGCACTCTCAGCAAATTTGCGGATGATACTAAACTGGGAGGAGTGGTAGATACGCTGGAGGGCAGGGATAGGATACAGAGGGACCTAGACAAATTGGAGGATTGGGCCAAAAGAAATCTGATGAGGTTCAATAAGGATAAGTGCAGGGTCCTGCACTTAGGACGGAAGAACCCAATGCACAGCTACAGACTAGGGGCCGAATGGCTAGGCAGCAGTTCTGCGGAAAATGACCTAGGGGTGACAGTGGACAAGAAGCTGGATATGAGTCAGCAGTGTGCCCTTGTTGCCAAGAAGGCCAATGGCATTTTGGGATGTATAAGTAGGGGCATAGTGAGCAGATCGAGGGACGTGATCGTCCCTCTCTATTCGACATTGGTGAGGCCTCACCTGGAGTACTGTGTCCAGTTTTGGCCCCACACTACAAGAAGGATGTGGATAAATTGGAGAGAGTCCAGCGAAGGGCAACAAAAATGATTAGGGATCTGGAACACATGACTTATGAGGAGAGGCTGAGGGAACTGGGATTGTTTAGTCTGCAGAAGAGAAGAATGAGGGGGGATTTGATAGCTGCTTTCAACTACCTGAGAGGTGGTTCCAGAGAGGATGGTTCTAGACTGTTCTCAGTGGTAGAAGAGGACAGGACAAGGAGTAATGGTCTCAAGTTGCGGTGGGGGAGGTTTAGGTTGGATATTAGGAAAAACTTTTTCACTAGGAGGGTGGTGAAACACTGGAATGCGTTACCTAGGGAGGTAGTAGAATCTCCTTCCTTAGAAGTTTTTAAGTCAGGCTTGACAAAGCCCTGGCTGGGATGATTTAATTGGGGATTGGTCCTGCTTTGAGCAGGGGGTTGGACTAAATGACCTCCTGAGGTCCCTTCCAACCCTGATATTCTATTATTCTAACCCAGGAACCTATCCTTGCAACAAAGCCCGTTGCCAACTGTGCCCACATATCTATTCAGGGGACACCATCACAGGGCCTAATAACATCAGCCACACTATCAGAGGCTCGTTCATTTGCACATCCACCAATGTGATATATGCCATCATGTGCCAGCAATGCCTCTGCCATGTACATTGGTCAAACTGGACAGTCTCTACGTAAAAGAATAAATGGACACAAATCAGATGTCAAGAATTATAACATTCATAAACTAGTCGGAGAACACTTCAATCTCTCTGGTCACGCGATTACAGACATGAAAGTTGTGATATTACAACAAAAAAACTTCAAATCCAGACTCCAGCGAGAAACTGTTGAATTGGAATTCATTTGCAAATTGGATACAATTAACTTAGGCTTGAATAGAGACTGGGAGTGGCTAAGTCATTATGCAAGGTAACCTATTTCCCCTTGTTTTTTCCTATTCCCCCACCCCCCCCCTCAGATGTTCTTGTTAAACCCTGGATTTGTGCTGGAAATGGCCCACCTTGATTATCATACACATTGTAAGGAGAGGTTTCAGAGGAACAGCCGTGTTAGTGAGCTGTAGCTCACGAAAGCTCATGCTCAAATAAATTGGTTAGTCTCTAAGGTGCCACAAGTACTCCTTTTCTTATTGTAAGGAGAGTGATCACTTTTGATAAGCTATTACCAGCAGGAGAGTGGTGTGGGAGGAGGTATTTTTTCATGCTTTGTGTGTATATAAAAAGATCTTCTACACTTTCCACAGTATGCATCCGATGAAGTGAGCTGTAGCTCACGAAAGCTTATGCTCAAATAAATTGGTTAGTCTCTAAGGTGCCACAAGTACTCCTTTTCTTTTTGCGAACACAGACTAACACGGCTGTTACTCTGAAACCTTTTTAAAATGCTGAATCAACCACTGCATAAAAATCCACCATGACTCAAGAGATGATTTGTCACTATATTGGAATGACAACACATGGAAAACCAGAACAAAAATCTCTTTTCTTTTCCCTAATGCTATTAAATGCATTTATAATACATTGGGGGTGGAGGGGAGAAGTACACTAGGGTACTGATCCATCACTCATTAAAAATAAAATGAGTCTTTCCATTGTCTTCAGTGCGCATTGGACTGGGCCTTAAAGCAAGCACCAGTTTGTCTTATATATTGAAAATTAAAATGTCCCCATGAGCTATTTGTCCAGAAGGAAGACTTAGGCTCAGGATGTACTGATCAATGAAACTGACTGGCCATCAGCATCAGTTAACTGATTGTCCATTGGACAATTTAAATAGAAAATGGCAGATGAACTGTTAACTGCAATCAAAGCTGTCACCTAGTCCACATGAATTCAATCCTGTTAGACTAAGGAAGGGATGCACCTGACACAGGTGTCCCTGGACCTTTAAACTCTGAATGACTGACCAGCTGCCAGTTGGCTATTTACAATAGAAGATAAAACAAATTTTCTGACAGGCTAACTTCCTTGTCTTTCTTCTCCTATTTCTGTTCTATGTGAGCTGAACAGATTATGATCTGAAAATACTGTTGCTCCAATGTGTGGCTAGGAAGCATTAAAGTAGTACAAAATAACTCTGACACAGTTTAACATTGGCTGTTCAATTTTAAATGGCAAACAGCCAGTTTGCTACCAGTTGGGTTGTTCACACTGCAATAGGAAACAATTTTCCTGACATGCAAACTTCCTTCTCTCTGAGGAACGATTCACTTGGTCAAAGATTCTGAATGAGAAAAAGAACAGTTCAACCTGATCCTGGCTGCACTGCTGATCCTGGCTGCACCAGCTGCAAGTGAACAGGCTGTAGCCAGAGCTTCCTTATGACCTGGAGATCACTGGCTACTGTAATAGCTCTTTGGAGTTGCAGACAGCTATCACTGGTTAGAGCAGACTGACGGTTGCTGTAACCGGCCCAGCACAGAGCAGCCTCAGTACGTTTCTGGCTGCACTTTTCCCATCACCTTTTCATATACACACACACTATCCTTGGCCCCACAAAGTCGCGGGACCTCCTTGTGAACCTCCTCCTTGCTCTGGCCAAAGTAGCCATCCATAAGACCTAGGAGAGGAGGTTGGCTGAGGGGGTTTCCTGCGACTCTGGGACCTATTTCCGATCCTGCCTTCGCTCACGTATACGGGCAGAGTTCCTCTGGGCAGCGTCCGCTGGTTCCCTTAACACCTTCAAGGAGCAGTGGGCGCTGTCTGGGGTTCTCTGCTTAGTTTCCCCTTCAGGTTCCCTTTGTTTGATCCTTTGACCTCACACCTGCCCCTGTTACATTTTTGGTTGTCCCCTGTAATTATTTGAGTTCCTGGACCCCACTTCCCAGAACCCAATAGGACAGAGCAGCCACAGGATCAGGAGAGTGCAAGAGGACCTGTATGCCCCCCTTACCTGCATCATGTGCTCCTCAGCGAGGATTTGTCTAGTCTAGAGAGGGACTCTGGGTGCTACTGTATGATTTATTTGTATTAACCATATCTAGAATACTAGTCACATTAGAAAGGCATTAACCATTTAGATGGTTAGATCCCCTTTTTTCCTTGCAGTTAAGAACTCATGTGTGTCCTTAAAAATCCCTATAGAAGAAGGGCCACAGCAGCCTTAATTTTCACTTAATTTGGACATTCTAGTTCGTGCATAAAACACTACCTGAAAAGAGGTGAATCTGCACAGTTATCCAAGCCATCTAAACAAATCAAGACATCAGCATCTGCAGTCACATGCTACCAATATTTTAATAAGGGGCTCTCAAAAATATTTCTTCCTGGGCCTATTAATAAACCCTCTATTCTTAGGGGAGGGAGAGACTCAGAGTACAGGAAGTGAAGATCCTATATATTTGTTTTTCTATTGAAAAAATAATATTTCTCATCACTAGAATCAGTGTAACCATCTGGCAAACAACCTATTATAAGTGCACTCGGTTACACTGTGTTCCTGACAAACTGGCTACTTTAATGATATAGCATCGTGTTCAATTTCTGTAATTAGAAATCAAAGGAGGTAATAAGTCCAAGAAAAGGTGTCTGGGGAAATTTAAAAAATTGGGACTTGGTTGCATTCCAATTGGAAAAAAATGGATATACAGGAGTATTTTTATGGTTTGAGGGACAAGTAATCTGTGGCAGATGTAAGTTAGTGGTATTCACAGAAGGAATGAGCTCCTTCATAGGCAGACTAATTCCCTCTGAGTCCCTCATTATTATGGTGGTAGTATTTAAGAAATCACTGAGCATTAGTGTTGGTTTTGTCTGATGGTAGACAGATGTAATCCTAAACAGAGAGCATTCATATCAAGGACCAGATGCTAAGTTGGTATATATCAATGGAACTATGTTGACTTCTACTATCCAAGGATCTAGACCTATCTACTGAAAAGTGATGCTACAAAAGGTACTGCTTGGTGATAATAAAGTTTGACTCTCATGATACTGATAACATTTTTTGATCACTGTAATAATAGTAAAATCACCTCTGTCTAAATAGAGGTGAATCCTTTCTGCTGATGACACAATTCTTGTCATGGAACAAGTGGTAGAAGAGCAAGTTCACTATAAGCGTGATGAAAACAAGACTTAGTCTATATTTAAATCAGTGTACACTATGCAATGAGAAAAGTGGTTTTAGACACTTCCATCCACTTGTTTTGCACCTTCTGATCAATAATCACACTTCTCTGTACATTAGGAGATGAGAGCCCACTGAGGGTGCAGATTTAGCAAGTAGTAACTATGTAATAAATAATCAGGTACTCCAGAAATTTAATTCAGTATTTGTTCTAAAAGTTTGACCTACAACAAGCTACATCTAGAATATATTTAATTCCATTTAATAACACATGACACTTGCTCCTTTTGGCCCAACTGGTTAGCAAATGTTCAGGGGCTTGTGGGTTGAAGACAGAGTCAGATATTTCTTGGGTGCAATCCTACTTACAAAGAATGTACAAAAGTCCTGTTTCCCAATAGGGAAAGAAGCTCTCTTTCTCAGCTTCCTCCCAGGGCCACACTATCAGTGCTTCTCTTGCTGTTTTCTGCCCTTCCTAGCTGCTTTCCTGCTAGCTTCCTGCTTCTCACACACATAGACAGACACACAGCCCTAATAAAGACCAGTCCCTACATTTGCAATCTGTTCCCAGGGAAACCTCTCAGCCTGCTTGGCCTAGCTTCTACTCCAGCTTTGCCATGCTGGTCTGTGATTTGGGTTGTGGTTTCTATTCTTCCAGCTATTACTAAACAAAGGGTTATTTAATTGCTTCCTCATTTAGGCTGAATGAAAGGAAATTAGCATACCCAACAGGTTTAACGGGGTCTGTGATTGCCCATAGATCAAAGCCACTCTTGATGGCTGCTACTAATATACTGCAGCATAACAATACTGTATTTACTATGTGAAAAGATTCTGAAACACAAATTAATTTAGTCTAAATTGGTGGGCAACCTGCCGCCCATCAGGGTAATACGCTGGCGGGTCACGACACAGTGTCTACGTTGACCGTCTGCAGGCACGGTCGCCTGCAGCTCCCAATAGCCCCGGTTCACCGTTCCTGGCCAATGGGAGCTGCGGGCGGCCGTGCTAATTAATTAATTTATTATTTATTATAGCTGTAACAGAGGAGCTGTTCCATATACCATACTATCTAAGACAACCTGTTCTCTGGAATATCTTGCCAATCTTTGGCCCCAGGTGCCACTACAAGAGATAGTACAAAGCACACCTATAAATTTCACTCTGTCTGCAACTCTTCTACACAGGACAGCATTATTTACTTTGCCCAGGTCACAAACACATACTCACAAACTTATCTGTCACATACTGTAACTTGTCACCAGCACTAATCCAGCAATGACAGTAATCAGTCATTTGCAACAAGTGAAAGAAGTGAAATTGCTCTGATGTCAGTCTCTAATGGCAAATAGGTGAATAATTAGATTCTTGGGTTGGTAGAGTGCACTTTTGTACAGCATGAACTCCAGTTATCTGACAAGGCTTAATATGGGGCTCAGTCACTTAAAGTGGCATATATTTAGTTTTCATGTGTACTTTATAAAGTACGGTTCTATTTTATTAGTAGTATTTAGGCTTGACAGAATTGAATTTTTTTAAAATAATGTCGACAAACAATATCAGTGTTCATTTAAAAGCATTTCTTTCTAATTTTATCCATTTAAAATTCACAGTTGTGGGAAATTATAGGGTGAGGCTCAGACAACAATTATTTACTGACAATAGACGTTAAGAATCAAAAAGTTAAAGCTTTATAACTATTAAAACACAAAATATCAATAGCACATACCAAAATATAAAAAGTAAATACAAACTCTAATGAATTGTCAAGCAGCATTTTTCTTACTTTGCCTATCTGTAAATTTCAATGATTATTGATGGAAATATTTTTCATGGGTTTGTGTGTGTACAGTTATATTGATGTTTATCAACATTTATCAATAAACACCTAATCCTTCAAAGCCTTGTAGTATTGTATGTAGGAAAACGAAACCTATGACTCTGATCCTACAAACACATGGATGTGAATAAACTATATTATTTGAGCATAAGCTTTCGTGAGCTACAGCTCTTGCTCAAGAAAGCTTATGCTCAAATAAATTGGTTAGTCTCTAAGGTGCCACAAGTACTCCTTTTCTTTTTGCGTATACAGACTAACACGGCTGTTACTCTGAAATAAACTATATGTATACCAATAGTCTCAATTAATTCAGTGGGACTACTCATGTGAAAAGTTAGGTGTATAAGGCCAGGTATACACTTGGAAGACTTTGCTGGCATAGCTACACTGGTATACTAAATACTACATAAAAAGAAAAGGAGGACTTGTGGCACCTTAGAGACTAACAAATTTATTGAGCATAAGCTTTCGTGAGCTACAGCTCACTTCATTGGATGGCATGCATCGATGAAGTGAGCTGTAGCTCGCGAAAGCTTATGCTCAAATTGGTTAGTCTCTAAGGTGCCACAAGTACTCCTTTTCTTTTTGCGGATACAGACTAACACAGCTGCTACTCTGAAACCTGTAAATACTACATCTGCAGAACGCTCCTAATATGGACACAGCTTATACCAGCAAACCAGCATCCTTGAGCTAAATAAGCTATAATGGCATAAGTGCAGTTTTACTACTATAGCTCTGTTTACCCTAGGGGCTTTTTCTGGTGTAGCTATGTAGGTCATAAATCACAATTCCCCCTGACAGACAAAGCCATGCCAGCAAAAGTGAATAGCATAGACTTGGCCTCAGTGTTCGCAGGACGGGGCCTTAGTCTCTTTATAAGATAACATAAGTGACACAGTGGCAATATTAAATGAATTCTTTTTGCAATTATATGTCAGTGGCACTTTGCGGCCATTAGAAATGGGCTTTCATAGTGGGGGACACTCAGAGGCAGTACGACTGCCTGAAGAGGATATTGGTGAGGATCTTAACCTCTTTGCCACTTATTTAAACACAAATAACTTAGGTAAGTGCATCCTCCCTACTATCGCATTTTCTTTTTCTAGAGCAAGAATTAGGACCTTACTTCAGGATCAAACCAGAGGAGTTATTGTTCTGGGAGAGAATGTATTTCTTGTTGCACTTTGCACTGGCCAGGACAGTAGAGGCAAAATGCTGAGTAGGGGCAGTTGTGTAGTGCTCTCCAAATGAGGTAAGTTAAACATCGTTTTTGTAGATGCCTCTGGAACAGGGGTATAACTTCAATATTAGCATACATTGCTCTTATTACAGAAGTCTCCTGTTCACTTTTCCCTCCTGTAGCAACCACCAGTCACAGAGGTATATTGTGGCTTTTGTGGTTAAATCACATGACCTGAAGTCTCCTGTACTGATGTGTATGTTTATTAAAGAACAGGCTGAATTCCCTATAAAACTAAGACTTAGGCCTTGATCCTGCATTGTGACTGCATAGGA
This sequence comes from Caretta caretta, assembly GCF_965140235.1. NCBI lineage: Eukaryota > Metazoa > Chordata > Testudines > Cheloniidae > Caretta > Caretta caretta. Next base: position 50,743,502 of record NC_134210.1, read on the forward strand.
AGAATGCTGCACTTGCACAGAGCTCTCAGTAGAGACCCATTTATCTTTCACTGTACAGAGCCATGTGCATCTACTGTGTTATAAAACTGATTAATAATGTAACAACTATAAGCCACTGACAACTAAAGTACAACTTCTTTTTATCCTCCATTTCATAATTTGAAGCATCCTACCACCCCAGCCACGTCACACAAGACTGAGATTCTAGTTCACTGTCATTTCCTTCTATTTGATCTAAATATTTCCCCTTTTCGTAGTAATCTGAAAAATCATTGGGTAAATAGCAGTTATGAGAACCTGCATTTCACAAACACAGCAGATGCTACGCTGAGGCCAGGTATCCATCTCATTCAGCTCATAAACCACACAGCATCAGAGCAATGGGGTATGAGAGTACTTATTTAAGTATTTAAGACCTAATTACTCTTCTTCACAGTAAGATATCTCAAAGGTTTACAGTATTTACTGGTTTATAGGTATTTCATATAAACAATACCAAACACAGGAATGGGATTTGATTGTCCACTCACTTACACCAGTATAAATTGGGCGTAACTCATTTGAAGTCAGTGCAGTTACTCTGGTGTAACTGAGAAGAGAATCAGGCCAATGGATTTACATCTGATGAAGTGAGCTGTAGCTCACGAAAGCTCATGCTCAAATAAATTGGTTAGTCTCTAAGGTGCCACAAGTACTCCTTTTCTTTTTGCGAATCTGACTGTGGTATTAGCAAGAAGCGGGACTTCGTTCTTTGATACCTACAAGTACATTTTTAAAACAACATGCAGGGATTTTGCTGCATATTTCTCACTGGCACTTGCAGAAGTTATGCAGAAAACTTCCTGGGCATCACTTTTTAAAATACCCATGTGAATTTTTATCTGCAATGAGAGATCTCTCCAACTTAAGAACATAAGAACAGCCTACTGGGTCAGACCAAAGGTCCATCTAGCCCAGTATCTCATCTTCTGACAGTGGCCAATATCAGGTGCCTCAGAAGGAATAAACAGAACAGATAATCATCAAGTGATCCATTCTGTTATACCAATAAAATAAAACCCAACAGGATCTTTTAAAATGGGATAAGACAAAATGCTGCGTTTATTGTGAGTACAAAAAGAGGCACAGTAAACAAGTAATCATAAAAAGAAAAGGAGTACTTGTGGCACCTTAGAGACTAACCAATTTATTTGAGCATGAGCTTTCGTGAGCTACAGCTCACTTCATCAGATGCATACCGTGGAAACTGCAGCAGACTTTATATATACACAGAGAATATGAAACAATACCTCCTCCCACCCCACTGTCCTGCTGGTAATAGCTTATCTAAAGTGATCATCAGGTGGGCCATTTCCAGCACAAATCCAGGTTTTCTCACCCTCCACCCCCCCCCACAAATTCACTCTCCTGCTGGTGCTAGCCCATCCAAAGTGACAACTCTTTACATAATCAAGTCGGGCTATTTCCTGCATAAATCCAGGTTTTCTCACATCCCCCCCACCCCCATACACACACAAACTCACTCTCCTGCTGGTAATAGCTCATCTAAACTGACCACTCTCCAAGTTTAAATCCAAGTTAAACCAGAACATCTGGGGGGGGGGGTAGGAAAAAACAAGAGGAAACAGGCTACCTTGCATAATGACTTAGCCACTCCCAGTCTCTATTTAAGCCTAAATTAATAGTATCCAATTTGCAAATGAATTCCAATTCAGCAGTTTCTCGCTGGAGTCTGGATTTGAAGTTTTTTTGTTTTAAGATAGCGACCTTCATGTCTGTGATTGCGTGACCAGAGAGATTGAAGTGTTCTCCGACTGGTTTATGAATGTTATAATTCTTGACATCTGATTTGTGTCCATTTATTCTTTTACGTAGAGACTGTCCAGTTTGACCAATGTACATGGCAGAGGGGCATTGCTGGCACATGATGGCATATATCACATTGGTGGATGTGCAGGTGAACGAGCCTCTGATAGTGTGGCTGATGTTATTAGGCCCTGTGATGGTGTCCCCTGAATAGATATGTGGGCACAACTGGCAATGGGCTTTGTTGCAAGGATAAGTTCCTGGGTTAGTGGTTCTGTTGTGTGGTATGTGGTTGTTGGTGAGTATTTGCTTCAGGTTGCGGGGCTGTCTGTAGGCAAGGACTGGCCTGTCTCCCAAGACTTGTGAGAGTGTTGGGTCATCCTTTAGGATAGGTTGTAGATCCTTAATAATGCGTTGGAGGGGTTTTAGTTGGGGGCTGAAGGTGACCGCTAGTGGCGTTCTGTTATTTTCTTTGTTAGGCCTGTCCTGTAGTAGGTAACTTCTGGGAACTCTTCTGGCTCTATCAATCTGTTTCATTCTATCCCATGTACTCACACAAAATACCAAAAGAAGCAAAGCAAGTAAACAGTCATATTTACTACATCCCATTCACTCCCACACACATACAAGTTCTGCAAAGTTGTTACAGTTACCAGCCTAGAGCTTGCTCATGCCAAGTTACTGGCTAGGTAACCTGGGCATGAGGGTGTTGGATCATATTAAAGAAGTTCTGTATTAAAATCACAAATGAGTTTGATTCCCCATAGTTTAAATTCTAGGGTATTACTAATTAAGAGGTCTCTTGGTTTTTGGTACTGTTTCTCTCCCTCTATGTGTAAAACTTGCAAGCTGCTAATTGCGTTAGTACATTCTAAGACAGAGTCTGTTCTCAAAGCAATTCACAGAAAGAGACTCAAAGCAATACTCTGTAACAACAGAAACAGCACCCACAGACTCCCCGCCCTTTTGTTGTATTAACAATTGTGATTAAAATAGAGCTAGAGGATGTATGTGGATGGATGCTTGGTGTGGATAATAACTGAATGATCAGGGAGGTGCCAGCCTAAGAATCCAGTGTCCATTGGCTGAAGAAGGCATCAAGTGGAAATAACCAGAGGACTCCCGGAGGGCAGACTGGAATCCACCCAACAGCCTCAAGAATGGGAGAACCAAAGAACAAGATAACATCTAGCAGCACGGAGCCGTCAGGAATGTGCTATCTGCTGATTGATTCAGCAACACCATGATGAAGCAATTCCCATAGACTGGCATAGGAAGAAATTCCTATAAAAATAGATTCTAAAAAGTGAGAACTTTGGGGTCTGATTCTACAAACCAACTTCCAGGAGCATCAGATGAGCATCTGACAAGGCCCTGCTTCCTCCTCATGTCCAGGCCACCTGGCCAGTCAGTGGCTTGGGCATGAGCAACTCTAAGACTGGTAACTATGATAACAACAAGAAAAGGAGTACTTGTGGCACCTTAGAGACTAACCAATTTATTTGAGCATAAGCTTTCATGAGCTACTTAAGTGAGCTGTAGCTCACGAAAGCTTATGCTCAAATAAATTGGTTAGTCTCTAAGGTGCCACAAGTACTCCTTTTCTTTTTGCAAATACAGACTAACACAGCTGTTACTCTGAAACCTATGATAACAACCTTGCAGAACCTGTATGTGTGTGTGTGTGTATGAATGAATGAATGAATGTGTGAATAAATATGAGATTGAATGGAATGTTATAACTATAACTAACTGCTTACTATGATTCTTTCTGTATTCACAATAAATGTGGTATTTTGCCTTTTTCCCTTTAATAAGATCCTGCTGGTTTTTAATTTATTGGTATAACAAAGGTGGAGCCAAGTCTTTGTCAGATGCACATCCGATGCTCCTGGAAGGTGGTCGCAGAACCAAACTCAAAGTTCTTAGTCTTTTGGTCTGTTTTTATAGGAGTTTTATTCCTATACCAGTCTATGGAGGTGGCTTTATCATGCTGTTGCTGAATCAATCAGCAGATGGTACATCCCTGATGGCTCCGTGCTGCCAGATGTTATCTTGTTCTTCGGTTCTCCCATCCTTGAGGCTGTTGGGTGGATTCCAGTCTGCTCTCCGGGAGTCATCCGGTTATTTCCACTTAGCGCATTCTTCGGCCAATCAATACTGAAGTGGTAACTCTTAGGCTGGCACTCCTAACCATTCATCTTCTATTTACACACAACATCCATTTACATGCATTCTCCAGCTTTATTTCAAAATACATCTCTTCTGACGTTAACAACTCTTAGGGTGTAACAAAACTGCTTAACCCCCTTACCATATAACATACATTACAAGCAAGATAAAGAACATGAGAAGGGTGGGAGTCTCTGTGTGCTGTTCCAAGGAAGAGTTGTTTTTGCAAAGTCTTATCTCTTTTGAGAACAGACTCTCTGTCCCAGGATGTGCTGAGCAGTTTGGCCTTCTAATTAACATTACTTTGGGATCTTTAAACTATATAAAATTAAAAATCATACAGAAATCCTCTGGTATAGTAACAATTCCCTGTCACTCATTCTCAGCTTCTGGCAAACAGAGGCTAGGGACACCATCCCTGCCTATCCTGGCTAATAGCCATTGATGGACCTATGAATTTATCTAATTCTTTTTTGAACCCTGTTATAGTCTTGGCCTTCACAACATCCTCTGGCAAAAAGTTCCACAGGTTGACTGTGCGTTCTGTGAAGAAAGACTGCTTTTGTTTGTTTTAAACCTGCTGCCTATTAATTTAATTTGGTGACCCCCTAGTTTCTGTGTTATGGGAAGGAGTAAATAACACTTTCTTATTTACTTTCTCCACATCAGTCATGATTTTATAGACCTCAATCATATCCCCCCTTAGTCATCTCTTTTCCAAGCTGAAAAGTCCTAGTCTTATTAATCTCTCCTCATACGGAAGCCGTTCCATACCCCTAATCATTTTTGTTGCCCTTTTCTGAAGTTTTTCCAATTCCAATATATCTTTTTTGAGATGGGGAGACCACATCTGCAAGCAGTATTCAAGATATGGGCATACCATGAATTTATATAGAGGCAATATGATATTTTCTGTCTTATTATCTATCCCTTTCTTAATGATGCCCAACATTTTGTTTGCTTTTTTGACTGTCACTGCACACTGAGTGGATGTTTTCAGAGAATTATCCGCAATGACTCCAAGATCTCTTTCTTGAGTGGTAACAGCTAATTTAGACCCGATCATTTTATATGTATAATTGGGATTTTGTTTTCCAATGTGCATTACTTTGCATTTATCAACATTGAATTTCATCTGCCATTTTGTTGATCAGTCACCTAATTTTGAGAGATCCTTTTGTAGCTCTTCGCTGAGTTTGGCCTGTCAATATTTATACCCAGGGCTCTAACTGAGGGGAAATGAGGGAAAATGCAACTCCTTGTTAAAATACGGAAATCAATCTATTAAATAGGATAGGCTTAGGAAGAAGAGGTCCCGTTGTCACTATGCAAGTTCTGCATTCAAACACACAAAGGGGCTGTCATAAACACACAGCTAAGGGAAGCATAAAATCCCTCCTTTACCTGTAAAGGGTTAAGAAGCTCAGATAACATGGTTGGCACCTGACCAAAAGGACCAATAAGGGGAGAAGATACTTTCAAATCTGGTGGGGGAAGGTTTTTTTGGGGCTGTGTTTGTTCTCTCGGGAGACAAAGAGAGACCAAACAAGTACTCCAGCTCCTACTGAATGATACATCTAAAATTACAGGAATAGTAATTAATAGCAAGGAAATGCGTTAGAGTATCTTTTGTTTTAGCTTGTGAATTTTCCCTATGCTTAGAGGGAGGTTTATCCCTGTTTTTTGTAACTTTAAAGTTTTGCATAGAGGGGAATCATCTGTGTTTTGAATCTGATTACCCTGTAAAATTACCTTCCATCCTGATTTTACAGAGGTGATTCTTTTACTTTTTTTTTCTTTATAATAAAGTTCTGGGTTTTTTTAAGAATCTGATTGGTTTTAGTGTCCTAAAAACCCAGGGATTTGGTATGTGCTCACCTGTACCAATTGGTGAGGATATTATTCTCAAGCCTCCCCACGAAAGGGGGTGAAGGTGCTTGGGGGGAATATTTTGGGGAACAGGAACTCCAAGTGGTTCTTTTCCTTGAATCTTTGTCTAACTCACGTGGTGGTGGCAGCAAATACCGTCCAAGGATAAGAAGGGATTTGTGCCTTGGGGAAGTTTTAACCTAAGCTGGTAGAAATAAGTTTTGGGGGTCTTTCATGCGGATGCCCACATCTGTACCCCAGAGTTCAGAGTTGGGAGGGAACCCTGACAGGGGCTGATTTACAGTTATTTAGGTAAATCACCCATTTGATAAGAGGAAAATATATCTGATTTGTTAATAACTTTAGAGCAAAAAAGAATTTGATATTTTGTGGAAGTGCATAATGACCTTCTAAAGAACTGTACTGTTTGGGGGGTTTTGCCATTCTTCCCAGTCAGTGGTTTTGATCCTGCTGTGCCTACATGGTCAAAACTACCAGGAAATTTTATGGCCAGGTTCTTCTGGTACATTCTGGGAGCTCTGTGAGGCTGCGCTTGTGTAATTCCACCAGAAAAGGTGACTACAGAGCTCAGGAATTGAGGGATCGTATATGGAATCCTGCACTGACAGATGTCTTGCCGTCTTTGGCTTAGGGGCTGCAGGGTTGTTGTGATGTAAAACAGGAGTATGGTTAATACTTCTCCCTGTTGTGCTGATACTCAGCTCTATGATTAAGGCAAAACAGATGTAAGTAGCCAATGTAACAGAGCAGATACCTGTCTTTTCTAGGTCCCTGTATAGTGGTTTACTCTTACCCATTAGTTTGGAGAAAACAAATGTTTCCCAAATGTTGCTGGAGGCTGACTAGCATCACCTGACAATGAAGTAGTTCTTGACCGCAGACATGTACACTCATTGCCAGCATTTGCCCCATAACTATCACAGTAAGGACCAGTTATACAAGACTGAAAGATCTACATGACAGACAAAGTGGGTGAGGTCATTTCTTTTATTGCACCAACTTCTGTTGGTTAGAGAAGCTTTTGAGCTCTTCTTCATAGATCTAAATGAATCATGCTTGGCATAATCCAGTTAGCTGGGAGGGTAAATGTTCCCATAATCTCAAAGACACCACTACCATTTGTTTCCTTAGTGAAATGCAAATTTCTATGAGGCGTCACATAAAAAACTGCAGTCTATACCCAATCAGGTGCATATTTTCAGCAAGTACCATCAACTATCCCATCGCTGTGTCTTCACAGATATTCCACTATGCTCCAGCACATACACCAATATATCACTACAGTAATAATAAAGTCATTGGCATGGAAATGGGCTGTGTTAGACAGAGCACCCGACTGGCCCATCTGTCCAGTCTTTCATCAGTATAACTTTCAGTAACACTGTGTCCTCACTACCTATCATGCTCCAAATGTACTTAAGACGAATGTGTACATTAATAAATTTGAGTATTTTCTCAATCTTGACTTCAGTATTTCTCATAAGAAAAGCAAGACAGTTATATTTTAAACAATATTAATGTGTATTTCTAGATATGCACAAGATTCAGAGGGATTTCCTTCTCTTACTGCATTCTAATCTACTGTAGTATGTCACCGCACTGGGATTTCCCTAAACCACATGTTTAGGTATGTAAGGATATTCTTCAAGCAGAGTTTTCATGAATACGTGCACTGCTCTGCATGGGGGTGAAACAGAAGCACTTCTTAGAACAGGTGAGGAAGGCTGGCACAAAAAATGTGTAACTAGAGGAAATAGCACATTTGTCTCTTATCTGGATCTGAAAAAATAAAATGTCCTGGCATAATAGATTTTAAGGCCAGAAGCATAGGTGCCAACTCCGTGGATGCTCCAGAGCTGGAGCACCCACAGAAAAAAATAGTGATGCTGAGCACTCACCAGCCACCTGCCAACAGCTGTTTGATGAGCCTCACCAATCAGCTCCTCCCCTCCAGCGCCTCCCGCCTGCCCGATCGGCTGTTTGGCGGCAGGGAGGAGGCACTAGGGGGATGGGAGAGGAGCGGGGGCAGGAAGAGGTGGAGCAAGGGTGGGGCAGGGCATCAGGGGAGGGAAGAGCAGGGGTGAGGTCTTGGGGGAAGAAGTGGGGCCTCAGGGCAGAGCAGGGTTGGGGTCTTGGGGGAAAGGACGGCGTGGGGGCAGGCCCTTGGGGCAGAGTGGGAGTGGAGAACCTCTGGGGAAAGCTGGAAGTTGGCACTTGTGGCCAGAAGACCTTCAAAGAGGATTACGATCATGTAGTCTAATGTAGTCTAGTGAAGTCTACAATCAATGCAGGCCATAAAATTTCACTCAGTAATTCCTGTATCAAGCTCATAGCTTCTGGCTGAGCTAGACATAAACTTTTAGAAAGACATCTAATCTTGATTTAGATATTGCATGTTTGAACTGATCCAAAAAATACTTTTTAGAAAAATGTATTTTAGACGATGCATAAGTAGTATGTGGATCTCATTGCCACAAGATTTGATTGTGGTCAAGAGCTTAGCAGAATTCAAAATAGGTTAGCCATCTATGTGGAAAGTGACCACACACAAAAAATCTAATGTTACCATAGTGTTACGTTTGGAAGGGTTAGAAAACCTTCATTCATCAGAGCACACAAGCCAACCTCTAAATAAAGGGTTAGGAAGAAACTCTCCATATGGAGGGGTTATTCTGTAATTGCCCACTTCTGGTTTTCTTGCAGCTTCCTCTGAAGCATTTGGTATTGGTCACTATCAGAGACAGGATACTGGAAATAGGGCACTGATCTGATCCAGAATAGCAAATCCTAGTTTCCTGTGTTGTGTGAGACATGGTGATTTACTTCCAGTGTGCATTAATGTGTAATGGTGGAAGTGTGTGGCACCAACATAACTTTTCATAATTCTGTATTTCACAGGGCTGAGGTCACAATGAATTATTACTCTTAGAAAACTGCCAATAAATACTGGAAATAATATCATTCCATTATTTTTCTAAAACTCCTTCACAGGACTCACACTTTCCAGCGGGGACAGTTCACCACTCAAAGGCAGTGTGGGATGACCTCTGTGCCTTCTGCTCCTGGAGTAATCCCCAAACTCAGAGATAGCTAGTTTCTCCATATGTATACCCATGACCGAAGTGTGATGCAGTGCATCATCATACTTACATTCCCCATGCATAAATATAGGCACAAATACATCATACTGCCCACAGAAGATCAGGGAGGGAGACAAAGAAGTAAAGATGGAGGATCCTGGAGATTAATAGCACAGGATGCTGGTTGTATAAGAGACCACAGTGCTAAGAATAATTGCTAATAATAAGCATATTCAGTTTGTCTATGATAACCAATTGACTGCCCAACTAAAGCAGCATGAAAAAAATATATTGCAAAGACTAAACGCCACTTTTCTTGAAGTTGAATACATTATGTAATTAACTCGTTCATTTCTCTCTACAACTCAGTTGATGCACAAATCAACTGTGTGTTGGTCAGCACAGCGCATAAATTTTACATGATGCCCTTGGGTTATGGCTTGAAAATTAACAAAATACTGAACTGCAACTTTTCAATCATTATCATTATGGCAATACAGTTTTTTTCCTATTACCTGCACCATGGTCTATGTACTTACAATATTAGGGACAACTGCTATGACTGTATGTCAGAGGTGGGCAAACTACGGCCTGCTGGACCCTCCTGCTCGGCCCCTGAGCTCCTGGCCCGAGACGCTAACTCCCAGCCCCTCCCCTACTGTTCCCCCTCCCCCTCCCCCGCAGCCGCAGCTCACTGCACTGCTGGCGCAATGCTCTGGGCAGCAGGGCTGCAAGCTCTTGCCAGGCAGCAGAGCCGCAGCCTGACCCAGTGCTCTGGGCTGTGCGGTGGCGTGGCTGGCTCCAGCCGGGGGGCACAGCTGCCTGTCATAGAATCATAGAATATCAGGGTTGGAAGGGACCTCAGGAGGTCATCTAGTCCAACCCCCTGCTCAAAGCAGGACCAACCCCAACTAAATCATCCCAGTCGGGGCTTTGTCAAGCCTGACCTTAAAAACCTCTAAGGAAGGAGATTCAACCACCTCCCTAGGTAACCCATTCCAGTGCTTCACCACCCTTCTAGTGAAAAAGTTTTTCCTAATATCCAACCTAAACCTCCTCCACTGCAACTTGAGACCATTACTTCTTGTTCTAGCACCGCCAGCCACCGGTGCTCCATGCAGCGCGGTAAGGGGGCAGGGAGCAGTGGGAGGGGTTGATAGAAGGCAGGGGAGTTCGGGGTGGTGGTCAGGGGGTGGGGGTGTGGATAGGGGTCGGGGCCATCAGGGGGGCGGGGAACAGGGGGGTTGAATGGGGACAGAGATCCTAAGGGGGGGCAGTCAGGAAAGGGGGGGGCTGGATGGGGCAGCGGGGGGCAGCCAGGGGCAGAGGTTCCGGGGGCGGTCAGGGAGAAGGGGTGGTTGGATGGGGCAGGGGTCATGGGGGAGCAGTCAGGAATGAGAGGAGGGGTTGGATGGGGCGGCAGGGGGCAGTCAGGGGCAGAGGGTCTGGGGGCGGTCAGGGAACGGGGGGTGGATGGGGCAGGGGTCCCAGGGGGACCATCAGGGGACAGGGAACAGGGAGGGTTGGATGGGGCAGGAGTCCCGGCGGGGGGCCAACAGGGGGTGAGAAGCAGGGGGTGTTGGATAGGGGGCGGGGGCTGGGCCACGCCTGGCTATTTGGGGAGGATGTGGCCCTCAGGCCAAAAAGTTTGCCTGCCCCTGCTGTATGTAGCAATTGGTAAAATAAAACTTAAAATGAGGCATAATGCTGGGGGTCAGTTCTACTGGTATGTGCAAACTTGCATTTGTTGCATTCTTTTGGATGTGGTCAACTAAAGGCAACGTGGTTCCTGTGGCTTTCATTAAATTATTAAAGTAATTGCCATTCATATCACAGGCAACAGAATAACAGGTTTTCATTAGAGACTCCGAGGAGTCAGTTATCACCGGTATCTGAGATGCAATGGGAGTTTTTATAGCAGATACTCATGCAGAAATTTGTACATGTCCAAACAATAAACACCACTACCAACTACATGAATTTCTGCAATAGGACCAGCTTGCACAGCACCTATTTTGTTGGGGTGGGGATAGGGAAATGTCTTAGGACAGCTGTTTTCCACTGTATTTACCTAAAACATATATAAGTGTTTGCTCTTTGAATAATACACACTTGAAGAAACATAACTGCCCCTCTGAGGAACCCCACTGCATGCTATGTAACTGTACAGCCTTCCTAAAATACATATACTATCCTAACAAAACTGAGAGCGTACTTCACTGTTTGCAACAGAGATTGAAATGTGTCCCACAGCCCTGGTTATCTAAAGACTAAGCCACCTAGCCTGTGGTGCCACATCCCCTAGAAGCCATGTTCCTCAAAGCCAACACTACTGCATTGACTTTGCCACATCTTCACTCACTCTTCTGCTGAATAAATCAGTTCTGTGACCCTACCCCACCCCGCCCATAAACGAAATCTTAGCCCTATCAACCCGGCAATCCACACACAACATAAATCAATTTGTGCTGGTTCCAACCACCAATCTATTATAAGCTACTTGGCTTCCTCCTCCCTTTGCCTCCCACTCTGTTAAAGCAACAGGAGCCTGCACTTCCCCGGCCACACTCAGTCTATTCCTCTCAGTCCTGTTTCTATTCACCCTGGGCAAACAGGGCAGTGGTTTTCCAAAAGCCCTAATTTACAATTCATTTTAAATCTCACTTGCAGTAGTGCTGCACTTAAACAAAAAGGCTTACTGTCCTCTAGTACATAGGTGTCTTTGTAAACATTGCTCATCAGTGTGGTTGCCCACAGCATGACACTATATCGAACAATCTATGACAAGCAGAGCTGTTGGAAAATGTGATATTTTTACTTGCAGGAAACTTCAGTTATATTTGTTTGCATCTCAGTTTTTCATGGAATTTTTTGAATATTCTGGAAAAAAACCCTAAAGTATTTTGACTGAAAACTAAAATATTTCAATGCTGAAATGGTGCTTTAGCACCTCATGCTGCCTTTCTCTTCCACAGTTCAGGTTTCCTGACTGGAGAACTTCTCCCATGATGCACCATGCTCTCACCTTTCATGATGGGGAAGGCCAGTCATCATGGCAATTGCATAGGAGATGTAGTCTGGTGGAGGATCCTAATCTACAGAAGAGAATGGGAGCATGATGTACCCAAACTACAACTCCCATAAGGCACCAAGGCAGCATTTCAGAATCAAGATATTTCAATTTGGGGCCAAAATATTTTGTTTTTTCACCAAAAACCAAATACTTTTCAATTTTCAGGTGTTCAGTTTTTCAACAAAATATCAATTTTTTTCTGTGGAAAGTAGATACTTTTCACAAACAAAATCTTTATTCAAAGAACTAATTTTCTGTTGAAAAACAATTATGATGGAAAAATTTCAACCAGGCCTTATGCCAAAACTAGGTATAGTAGGTCAGGGAAATTTGCCTGCATTGTACAGACACAGATCCTATGCCCAAACACCAAATATATGACACAGGTGGAATCTGAAAAACTTTTTAAAATTTACTCTAATGGAATAGCTAATTACAACATGTCTATGCAAATTAACAGTAGGCATGTTTGCAAATACCAAAACGGAGTGCATAACAATTTCAGCATTGGCAACACAGTTAACTGTATTCACACTGCCTGTGTAACTTACGTTGGTTACCTATGTACATAGCTTACATATGTAGCTTTTAAAAAATTCCTAACATCACAATGTGTGTGCATAATGAAGGAAAGTCACACAAGTGCATGCATTTTAACATAAATCATTCTGTATTTCTGGTTCACTGCAGACCTCAGTGCTCCGTTGCCATCTATTTCCACCTGCCATGTCCGTTCATACTTTATCTTGATATCCATGTAAACACATAAATCCTTGACATGTATTCTGACACACCTCTGACACATTTCTTTCCAGGCCATCACAGCTATTTCCTCAGACTCTGCTGCCAAACATGACATCACTAGCTCATGTATTATTACTCCTACATGACACCAGTCATTTCTCTCTAGGAGATAGTTAAGTGATTTTTATATGTGATTTTTATATATGATTTACATTTTTAAATGTAAGCATTTATTGTTATAATTCCAAAGTTCACTTTATGTTGCATCTGCTGCACATGCAACTTAACTAATAAACATGTCTCTCCTGCTATCTGGCCCCCTGTACAACAGCAGTAAAGGCATTCAATTAATGCAGAATTATAGAGAAAATCCTGTTGAAGTACTTATGATACTTAACTCATTTGGTATTAATGTGTCTAATGGTCAAGTTTATTATAAGAAATACCAAAGAAACTAAGGATTAGGCCAATACTTTCATAAACTTAAAAATGATTTCTTCTAGTCTCCCTACACCATTTGCAGATCTCTCTCTCTTTGTGTATGACCCTGGTCTAGACTCTAGTAACCTCTTCACAGGACAGGGAAACGAGATTTGGTTTCTTTCACCAGTGCTGACGCAGACTTCCTACGTGGCAGTTGGGCAAATTGCTTATATCATTAATGCTTGTGAAGTGGTTTGAAATCTTCAGTGGAAAGGCTCTCTAGAAGAAGTATGTTGAACCAGGTATGTCCGTATAATTCGCTCCCTAATTTGTTCCTCATTACAGGACATATGACTAAGCTATATCATTGACTTGCAAAACAACAAAATACTGAACTAAAACAATTCCTGCTGTCCTTTACTATGTAGTACTGTAGATAAACATGTAATTGAAACTGGGAGTATAAAAGATATAATGATCATCTTTCAGTAGCTGACAAAGTTAGCAGCCCCACCTTACTCACCTGAACTAGGAATGGGAACTTGTCCTGACAGATTCTGCGGGTCTAGACAATCACCTGTTTGGGTGTCAGGAGGGAATTTTTTCTCCTATGGGCCAACTAGCAGAGGACCAGGGAAGGTTTTTTTTGCCATCCTTGCAGCACCCTCAAGCCACAGTGGGTCAAGCAGGAAAGCAATAAATAGCGTACAGAGGTACTACAGTGGAGTTGTTTATTGGTTGCAGCTTGCAACTGGTTTCCAGGGTGGATGAGAGAATAAAATGAATGATTTGGAGAAGTAAAAGATCTGGGATTTTGGTGATGTGCCTTGGGCTCATGGGATAGGGTACAGGCCAAGGTCAGACCTTGTGACCCTCATGGGCTGAAATCCCCACCCTTCTGCATCCTCTGTCCCCCTCATGGAAGGAAGGGTGCTAGAACTCAGAAAGAGCTGAGTCCTGGAGGATAGACTGAGGCGAGCCTACCGTGCATATATGTAAGGAGCCTTGTAACCCCTGCACCAGCACCAATTAAATGCCTGCTATATGGGCACCTCCCTCCCAGAGGCATCAGGGAGTCGGTATGCCTGCTGGACGTTTTGTCAGGGGCCTGGCTTGTGGCTCCCCAATTGCCCAAATAGCAGTTCAAAGCTCTGAAACGTGGATTAAGCGAACAACCAGCTGGTCGGTAGCCCAGGCCTCCTGGTGGGGGGGGTGAACAATAGTCTATGGCTTGGGCCTTCTGAATGTGGGATGAGCAATTAAACAGTCTATATTGCTGGCCTAAAGATTAGCACACAACCAGCTTCATGTACGGAGCTGGGGAGAAGGAGACCCCAGCCCAAGGCCCTAGAAGTGGCAGCTGATCCAGTCACTTGGTCCGTGGGGAAATGTGCAGTCGCTGCCTCGCGTTCCAGCAGCACAATGAGACCAAAGTCTTGTTTCCTTGGGCTACTTCCTACCAGTTCCTGTTGGCACTGCTCCATCACTGCTAGGCCCTGGTCCTCAGTCTCGTGGTCAGGCTTCCGGGGCAGCCCTTTGTATTCCTTGTCTGGTTGCAGGCTCGGCAGAGGGCTCTGCTCCCTGAGAGGGACATCTGCCTCTTGGTCTGGCCCCAACTGACTTGCAGGGCCCTGTTCTCACACTTCCTGCCCTGCCCTTGCACTTCCTGCAGAGGGGGCAGGGTACGGTTAGCTGCGCCCACCAGGAGGAGTTAACCCCCTCTGTACTGGAGGGAAGTCACTCTGCCTCGCTACAGGTACGGTCGGTGCATGGGGCTCTCCACCCTTCAGACCCCCTGTGCGTACTCCTGGAGCTGGGGGCAGCCTTGTTGCCCACCTCTCAGGTTTTCCTTGAGCGGGTCCTGTGAGGGTGCTCCCCGCCCACCCCTTGCCCAAAGCCCTCTGGACCTTTTCATCGGGCCCCTGTCCTGCGAGCCCACCCCAGCCTAGGGTGACCAGATGTCCCGATTTTATAGGGACAGTCCCAATATTTGGAGCTTTTTCTTATATAGGCTCCTATTACCCACCATCCCCTGTCCCGATTTTTCCACACTTGCTATCTGGTCACCCTACCCTGGCCCCCTCCCTTTCATAACCTGAGCCGGCTGTGTGCCCTGCAGCTGGTTCGCCTCCGAACAGCACCAAGGGAACAAGTTTCACACTCGTGCTCCATACATTTCACTTCCTCACCCTCATGTCCTGCCCCAATACCAAGTGGCAGGACTATGAACTATCTGTAGGAAGAACACCGGTGGGCCAGCCTCTATTCCACCTTGGTCCCATGGCCCGCCAGGGATATCAGTTGGTGGCTCCTTCATGGAGCTGTGAGCATGGGCATATACTTGGCATGGTTCACTCCCATCCCCAATGCCTGCCCCTTTTGCGGCGTGAGGAAGACCCTAGCGCATGCCTATCTCGGAGGCGCCAGGTAGCAGCCCCTATTCCGGCTCCTCCAGAACCTCCTGTTGAGGTTTTGGCTTTACTTTTCCCCACGCCTCTTCATATATTCACACCCTGTCCATGGCCTCACAAAGTCACGAGACCTCCTCATCAACGGCCTCCTAGCCCTGGCAAAAGTGGCCATCTACAATGCCAGGAGGAGGATGCTAGACAAGGGGGTGCTCTGCGACTGTGGGGCCTATTTCCGTTCCTCCCTGGTTTCACGCATCTGGGCAGAGTTCCTCTGGGTAGCATCCGCTGGCTCCCTGGACAGCTTTGAGGAGCAGTGAGTGCTGTCCAGGGGTCTCTGCTCGGTGTCCCCCTCTGGATCCCTAGTTTTGAACCTGTGACCTAGTGAGCTGTAGCTCACGAAAGCTCATGCTCAAATAAATTGGTTAGTCTCTAAGGTGCCACAAGTACTCCTTTTCTTTTTGCGAATACAGACTAACATGGCTGTTACTCTGAAACTCCTTGCCCTGTTATTTTTTAGTTGCCCCCCATGTTTAGTTAGATCCTGCATCCAGTGGTCCCTCCTGCAAGGCTGGAGGAGGGGCCTTTAGCCATGGGTGGGCACCAGAATATTCTCCCAGAATATCCAATAAGGCCTCACTTCAGGTAGGTAGCACCCCTCTCCTTTGTTAATAGTTTAAGAAAAGTTGCACCTCTCACTTAATTCCATGCGTGTGTTTGTTCTGATTTTGCCACTCTGTCCATGCAAATGCTTAGCTATCCATTTTAAAACTTCAAATGAAATCTTTCAACCCAGAGAAAAATATCTGTCTGGAAAAAGAGCAAAAAAAAGGAAAATTGTTAGGGAATACAAAACCAACCTCACTAATAATGAGGCTTACAACAATGTGGCATAAATATTTGAAAATTCTAACATTTTATTTCTATTACATGGTGAATACATTAGATTCTTTGGGGCCAAAATTAGCTCTCATATAAACAAGTGTAAATCAGTTGTGTTAAATGGGTTCCCTTTCACTTACAGCAGGGCTGGATTTGGCCCTTTAACTTTAAAAATAACTTTTTCAAAACAACCGATATATTACAGCTTTATACCTTCATTTGTTTCCTCAAGATCTCCTGTGGAAACAGAAAGCATCTTTACTTATTTTATGTCTGCTCATTGAATAAGATTCTTCATAGTGGTCTTGTAATCAATTTTATAAGGACTAGTTCTGTATGGACTGGTTCTTCAGGGCTGGATCCACTGGTCAGATCTTCAGCTGATATCAATTGTCATGTCTCCATGGACTTCATTTTGTACCAGTGGAAGATGTGCTCTATGTATTTTTACAGCACCTGGCACAGTGGGCCCCTAATTCTGATTGTGGGCTGTGAGTCCTACTGCAATACAAATAAGTGCTAATTAAATAATATGAATAATTAAATGTTGAGGCAAAGTCAACTTTATTGAATTATCTTGGGTTTGAAAAATTAACTTGGAAATTTCACACGTTTCAAATTGTCAAGATTTCTGGTACTTCTTACTTGCAGCCAAGGTGAAATTTTTAAGAGAACTTGCCCTTTCCAATGGTAGTGTGGCATTTCTGCTTCTAGTGCTAGAATGGGTCATGGAAGTGAGACAGCATGCACCTGGGTGCCAGGACCAACTGAGTTCTAGTCAGGATTCTGCCACTGACTCACTGTGTGGCTCTCAGCAAGTACTAGGGCTGCATTGTTCAAAAATGGCCTCTAATTTGGGGTGTCTCTGTTTTTAGATGTCCAGCTACAGAAACCTTGTGCCTGGTTTTCAGAGATGCTAAACATCCACAATTCCAGATGAAGTCATCTTTGAAAAATCAGGCCCTGGGTGTCTAAAGCTAGGCACCCAAAAACTGAGGCACCCAAAATGAGAGGCTACTTTGGAAAATTTGGCTATAAATCTCTCTGGGTCTTTGTAAAATCATCATTGTGGAAAATCCCAAAAGGATGTATCTTCCTTTCAGATTGAGCACCACCTAGATCATTTTCTAACTGGGTCCTTAAAGTAGTTTGGAGGATATTCAATTTATGTCTACCAGTGACGATCTTACCGCACCACCAAAGTTTTGGCTACCACATGATCACCGTCCATGTAGCAGTATTCTCTCCGTAATTTATTGGTCTGCCATCCTAAAAATATGCCTGTACCAAGAAAGCTTCTGAAATGGAATCAGTGCTAATTGAGGTGGTTGCTGCGTTTGGCTCCGAATATCTTCATTTCTGATCTCATCTTGTCATTTAGTATGGAGCAGCTGACAAAGAAAATGAGAATCTAAAACATCATTCTGTTGTTCTTCAGCCTTTCTTGGTGCTCATGTTTTACTGCTGTACAATAGCATTGCTATCTACAAATCCACATCTTTGAAATAAGCTTGATGTGAAATCATCCCCACAGAGTCCACTAAAGGGCTCAAAACATGGCAGCAGCTGCTGCCATACAAGTGTCCTCATCCTTTGAGCATCCTTCAGCCCTGTCTATGATGCTTCCCAAGTGTTTGACAGTCTCTGTAAAATGAAAAAAGATAATAATTCCATCCCATGAATGGTATGGAGGCTTCAATGGCTAATGTTCAGCTTGGAAGTTTTTAAAGCATTGTTTAAGTGCTAAGAATTACTGAGTGCAGAGGTATATAAAAATAGACACTAATGGAGACAAGCTAACTACATATCTGTGATCCTCAAAATATTCTTTTTCTACTCAAACTAATTCATCCATGGCTAGTGAAAACATTTCACTTCTCATGACAGCCACTGATTATGAACATGGCAGAATGGATGAGAAAGCAAGAGATGCTGTTCCATCCACTATTCCATTTACAGGAGATTTTCCTCAATTACTGTATTACATAGTGAAATTGATTTTATTAATTATCGTTACAGTCATCTTCCATGTTTTTGTAAAAGAATATATCAATCAGGAGCTCACTGAGCTGTTTAATAGGATATCATGGTTATTAAATCATCTATTCCCACTGTCCCTGTGAACATGCTCATTTGCTTTTATTCCCAACCATGTGCTTGCTCTACCCTAATTCAATAAGGCAGAAATCCAAATGCATCTTGGCAAAGAAACAAAAGCTCTGACGAAGTGAACATTAACAGTGTGATTTGTTCTAAGATGGTGATACATTCCTATCTTCCCGCCACCCTTCATTGGGCCCCTATCTGATTATTCATACTTAAAGAAATCATTTTAAAATATAGGATAGTATTTCTATAACATGCATCATTCATGCCTTCTTATTAACTGCCCAAATTAATTTGATGATAAATCTTCCTCAAAACACACACATTAATGGTCTGACCCATTGGCTATATAAGATTGTCCTTGAAAATTTATAAAGAAAAACGTGCATATTTATTCCCATGCCACAGCTGACAAGAAGACTAAATGTTTATGTGACCAAAATGTTAGAACGTGCATTATAATCCCAGTTGCAAATCGAGCATGAAGTGTTGTTTTCTTAGATATTGTACTGATCTTTCAAATTTAGGGAAAGAGCAGTACTAGAAACAGATCACAATGGGGAAATCATTGCTGGCCCTGGACAGGTGCACTAAAGAGGAAAGAAGATACATGGAGCCAGGCCCATAGTGGAATCATAAATCAGCTGACTGGCCTCAGGAGCATGGAGTGGGGCCAAGAGCTAATATAGGGGCATATCTGAGGGATGGAAGAGAACAGAAGGCGTAGCAATTTCTGAAGTTCATAATACTGCTGAGTCCCTCTGTGGGCAATATGCCTTACATTGGACTAATAAGCCAGATTCTGCTCACAATAACACTTGTGTAAATGCAAAGTAACTCCACTGACTTCAGTCAGGAGACTGGACACCTTGGGTCAGATTCTGTGAGGTGATGAGCAACTCCCACTGATGTCAATAGAAGTGGAAGGTGCTCAGCAACTCACAGGGTCAGACCCAGTATTTGTTGAAACATTCATCAGCACTCACAAAGCCTGTGTGATGGTGAATACTTGTGTAATCTTACTGTGCTGTAGTTTATTATGCAAATCTGTTTTCACTTTTGTGGCTGTCGTTAAATGTCTACTAGAGCCAACTAGATGCAACAGATTCTTTTTTCTATAGACAGTAATTGTATTTTACCATTTTGAGATATTTGTGGCTTGAAAGCTTGCATCTGTCAGCACTTGCAAAATTAAACCTCTACAAAGGGTAGTAAAAGTAGAGCAGAACAGATTTTGTGGTCTGAATTTCCCCTGAAAGTACTTTACCACTAATGCAATTTTGTACATGTATCATCCTTTCTCCAACATAGTTCTCTTTTTCTGTCATTCTGATGTGAGAACTGATAAAACATAAAGAAGAAGTTCTTCCCTAGGTCTATGCCTTTTATTTCTCCTTTTTTTGCCATTGAGGTGGTGATGTAAGGAATAGCAATGAGACGTTTCTGAGAAGTTTACTAATGCTCCTAACAACTTAATGTATTGGGGATTTTTTTAAATTAGGTAAAGTGAAATTATGTGAACCAGTTTCCTGTTTCCATTCTAACCAATTACACTGGGCAGTCTTTTTGACCCCAATCCTGCCATATATTGTACATGGGCAGACCTCTGCACCTGACTGAAGCCCTACTGACTCCAGTTACTTCAATGGAGCTCTGCATGGTATCAGGGGTCCACCTATATGCAACACGTCACAGGACGGGGTAGGACATTTACAGTGACTAAGTAGATACAGCCCCCCCCCTCCAAAAAACGCCCCACACGAACAAAAAAATAACAACAATCAACTAAAGAATCCTAAGGTCCTGATTCTTATTCACACTAAGGTCTCTTTACACCACTCTGACAGCACAATCAGGCACTGAAGTGTATGTAAGTTATATTAAATGTAAATGTCATTTACAAGGGATTGTTAACGTACATGACAATTTAGGCCTCAATGTCTCAGGAGTACAATATATTCAGTTACCTCTTCCATTATCCAACTTTTAAAATTGGTTTGTTCAGGTTGCATCACCAACTCTCCCACTACAGAATGGTTTCTTGAACCCAGTTCCTGCAGGGCTTAATGATGCAGTCAGTGGGGATGATGAGGATCCCACTCTAAATGTGTATGCCCTTCCCAGGGCTGCAGTCCTCCTTTAGTTCCATCGTAATTAGAGCACCATGGTAGCTGAGGACTCCAAAAGCAGCAATGAAGGATGGGCTGTGGGATCCACACTGACTACATCATCTTGAAGAACCACAGTTACTGTTAGGTTTCAGAGTAACAGCCGTGTTAGTCTGTATTCGCAAAAAGAAAAGGAGTACTTGTGGCACCTTAGAGACTAACCAATTTATTTGAGCATGAGCTTTCGTGAGCTACAGCTCACTTCATCGGATGCACACCGTAAGTAACCATACTTTCTTTTTCAAGTATGTGTCTGTGGGGAATCCCACTGAGGTGACTGGCAGGCAGTATCCTCTTCAGGATACTGATAATGAGGAGTACCAGTTACATCAGTCGAACAGCAATGGTAGATGCCGCTCTCCCAAACTTGGCATCTGGTGTAGTAGCTAAATTCACCAAAGTCAGGCAGTTACTCCATGCTGCTGCCTTGCAAGATTTCTGACACTGGCACATTCCTGAAGCTGGAAGAAGACAATTGCTTTGCTCTTGTGGAGTTAGCTTGATGTTCAGCGGCAGAGGTACACCAGCCAACTGGTGACACTGCAAGATGCATTGTTATCTGTTTTCGTATTCGCTGTGAAGAGATAGCTTTACCTTTTGAATGCCCAGCTATGGCAATACACAGACAAGGCAACAGTCTGAATGGTTGGGTCCTGTCAATGTAATAAACCAAAGTCCTGGATACATCTAGTGTGTACACTTTCTTTTCTCCCAGCATGAAGTGTGTTGTTAGAAAGACAACAGGCAGATTGATGGACAGATTTAGATGAAAATCTGAGACTGCTTTAGGAATGAAATTTGGGGATATGTCAGAGTACTACCTTGCCTTATGGAATGTTGTGGGAGGCGAATGGTTCAGCTGTGGAGAATCCAAATGGTAGTACCTCATACTGGTAATGATTTTATCCTCCTGTGAGTCAAGTACTTCCTGAGGCTATTTGGAAATATGTATCCTGTAAGTCAAAAGGCACAAACCAGTTCTGAGTCTCAAGTGACAGGAATGAAGGAGGCAAGCATTACCATCCTGAATCTGAGGCAGTATTTGTTCAGCCGCCTTAGGTGCAGGATAGGACAAAGACCCCCTTTCTTCTTTGAGATAAGGAAGTACCACGAGTAGAAGCTTCTTCTCTTGTAGTCCTGAGGAACATCTTCTACAGCAAAGCAAAAACACTACTTCTTTTTTAATAGGCTGTAAATAGAAGGGTCCCTGATGAGGGCTGGGGAAGGAAGATACACAGGGGGAAGAGTGAAAGCGACTGTGATAACTGTCAGCAATCATCTCCAACATCCATTTGTTTGAGGGAACAAGACAAGGCAGCTCCTGAAGACTAGCTCCTGATTGGTTCCAGTGTGGCTCCCAACACACCCATTTGTCTGGATGGGGAGGTGGGGTGGGTGATAAAGGAGGCAGTTGACAGATAACTCCTCAAGTATTGAGGTTGTTTCTACAATGGATGCTCTGGCTATGTGCCCCAAGAGCATGGGTGAGCCTTCTGTTTTTGTTGGGGCCGATATTTGGAGGGCTTCCTGAAGGGGGTTAATGATGTATCCTCAGTGATCTTAGAGTGGTCTTTTTGAGTTCTTCAGGGAGTGGAATACTTCATCCCTTTTTTTATTAATCCATTCCCTTAACTTGCGAGTCCTCAATGAGAAAGATTTACACACTGAACACTTACCTCAGACATACTCTCCCTCAGAGAGGAGAGATATTGGCTATGCGTATTGACCAGGGGAACGAATCCTTTGCAACTCTGAAACAGCTTAGACCCTGAAGGATTAGAATCCATGCAAAGTGCCTTGCCCCATTGTATTATGCAGTATATAGGGGGGATATCTTTTTATGTTTTGGGATGTCCAAATAAAGAAAATTAACAAAGGTAAGGAGGGTGAAGAAGGATTAAGCCAACTAGTCTAAAAGCTGAGTTTGAAGCTCAAATAAAAGCAAGTTGGACTTTGGCCAGGTTACATCTTGCTACCCTGGGCAGTAAGAGGAAACTGAAGGAGGGTCACAGCTGCTCCATCCTTTAAAACAGTGGTTCTCAAATTTATTTTTTCTGTGGACCACTTGAAAATTGCTGAGGGTCTTGGAAGACCACTTAATGATCTTTCCAAATGTTGTTTGTCCCGTTAGCTAACTATTTTAAAGCGTTTTGGATAAAAGCGCTATATAAAAAAAAAACTTTTTTTGTTCTATAAATAAAAGCACACAACTCATATTTTAATATCAGTAGTCTTACCTTTCTAATGTGATGGATGTGCCCTCTCTCCCCCGCCGCGGCAGCCTCCGAGCTGGAGCTGAGAAGGAGGGGGGTCTCTCCCTCTCTCCCACACCACAGCAACCACAGAGCTGAAGCTGGGAAGGAGGGCCATCTCTCCCCGGCAGCCGCAGCCCTGGAGCTGCCGCAGCCCTGCAGGTCCCAAATTCCCCCCACCCACTCTTCTAACCCCACTGCCCCTCATTCCTCCTGAGGCCACCACCTCACCTGTGCGTCTTCTCCAGGATCCAGGCACCTAATTAGTGGAGCCACACCTGCACAGCTCCACTAATTAAGTGGGTGGCCCTTCCTTGTCTCATGTGCAACTGCCCAGATACGCACCTTAGCGGAAACTATCCATGGACCTCCTGAACGGAGCTCACGGACCTCTGGTGGTCCATGGACCACAGTTTGAGAACCTCTGTTTTATACTCTAGCACAGGAGGAGCATGGCCGCAACAGATACTGGTATTCAAAAATAGCATGCACATCTACAGTGGAGCGACACTGACACCATCTCAAAGAACTGGTGTTTTCTTAATGTTTCAGCTCTTGGAGTCACCTGATTACCAGATCCTAGAGCTCCCAGCTTTCGTTAAAAAAAATAAAAATAAAATAAAATAGGATGGCACTAGTCATATGTATTATATTCCATGCCTACCTTAAGCAACACTACAAAGATCTAATGAAGGTTAAAGTTATTTAAACTAGTTATGACCTTGTGTAAAACAGAATCAAGACTTATTTTTTGAGGCCTGGGAACAGTCCTTCTCTTCTACCAATAACATGACAAATGAGGGTTTTGTTGGGAAGGAAAATAAAGTGGGGGGAATCCTAAAATACTCTCTCAAATTACTTGTTGGGAGAGGGAAAATGGACTAAAAAGATATTAAACCAAGAGGAAATGACAGAATGTACAGAGTGACAGTAAAAAGAAAAATCTTTAGAAGGCATCACAGGTGCACATCTTATTTTACTGTGAAAAGTATATGAATATTAATCCCTTGTATAACCTCAAGAGGTACCAACTTTAGTCATCAAGATGGTGCTGAGCCTAAAAGACACTTCTCAAAATTTGATGATTTGCAATAAAACATTTGGAAATTTTCTGCAACTCCTAATGAAAACATTATATATTATTCCCTCTTCTTTGATTATGGGTAGATACCTTCTCATGCATGCCATTCAGAATGCTTTAAACACCTTCTGTCATGAAGTAATGTCAGAGATTATTTTGCTTTAGTAAACTTATTGAGGCAATTTTCCAATTAAATGCCACGGATGTCTGGGTTTTGAGTCTATGCCAATAACCAAACAAAAAATCACTATCAATTAAATCCCCAATTTCCTATTTCAGATTGTTTAAGCAGGCTTGGGTTGCTAGAGGTCAAACACTTCATTTTGTCATTGTTTTACATGTAATCTCATTAATTAAAAATACCCACTTTTAATCAGACTTTTATATTGCTAGGAGGCATGAGCTGGAGCGCCCTCTGTTGTATGCTGTGTCACATAAGCAGCTAGTGGAAGACAGGAGCATACAGATTTTCTTCTTTCAGTCTATATTGTGCAGCAAAAGGATTTTAGTTTGTTTTAAAAATAAAAATACATAATGTGTGATAGAGCCATCAGACTATCAATGGTTAAAGAGGCATGATCCATCATTTATCTTTTGCGTGAATAACACAATAAAGATAAACAAGGAAATGTCATCAGATTATTTATTACTTTGAAATAGAATATTTCCTTTGTTTTGCAGTCATCTGTCAAGCAAGATAACTCTACCAGTTGAGTTTTGTGACACTGGTTTCTCTTTGTTTTTATGGCTTGTCTTCACAGATTTTTTTATTCTAATTATTTTTAATTTGTTTGGTATTTTGTTGTTGTGTCTGGATGCAATATTGTACAGTGTATTGTATAATAGATGGGTACATTGTATCTGTGAAAGGCTTGATTCTCCAGGATTCTGAGCATTCTGACTCCAGTCCAGCAAAGCGCTTAAGCGTGTGCTTAGTTTTAAGCATGAATAGTTTCACCGATGGCTCACATGGCCCACATTCAGTCACATTACTCACATAGTTATAATAAGCACGTGGTTAAGTATGCAGCTGAATCAGAACCAGAGCAGTCAGCACTTTGCTCGGCTGAGCCCTAAATTAATAGACAATATTATAATACACTGACGTTTTTTTATTACAACTCCAGGACATGCACAATTTGTGAGACCACTGGCAACTTGCTTAGAACTTGACTACATTTAATTTAAACATAACTGTGCATGAATGTAACAAAGCATAAGAACATAACCATAGAGTTTGCTTGTACTCTTATCTTCCTTGATACATGAATATGTTTCCAGTTTAAGACTGTTATAGAAATGTTACAGTAAACATCTTGGCAAGTATCAACTTATTCTGAATTTTAGCTACCTTTATTTTTTTTCTCCTCTGAACTTACTATTCGTATTTGGCTGCCTCCTTTAGTTTCCACTAAGGCGTTATTTATTCTTTATACCACACAATTTTGGTCCACCAAGCCCTATAATTTTATTACGGTGCTGAATTACACAAGCTCATGTTTTCGAGGTCCACACTTCCCTCAGTTTTTTGGAAGGGTGTGGCGCTGCCGGTGTGGTATGTAGCAGTTCTAGGAGAGCATTTCTCAAAGACTGACTCTCTCTTTTTTGCATTATAAGTTTCTTTCCATGATTTTCAAACCTTTCAAAAACACTATCAATACTTATTACAGACTAATAGCGTACTTAAGGGGGAAAAAAGAGCCTCTACTGCTAGGAGATTATTAATCTAATAGACTGATGTATGCTTGATTTTATTTATTACCTAAGAGATATCTAACAGGTGTTTTAAAGTACCAACAAGAGTTAGTCTAGACAATTTTTCATTCTTGCTTTGTTCTAGGCCTAGTAATCTGAAAAAGAGGATTCCCACCTCCCCTCCTATAAACACATGCTTCCCATTTTATACATTCTCAGTTACCATATTCCACCCCTGGTGAGATCGTCGCATCTTTGCTTCACTTACAAATGACCATCAAAAGAGGTACCAGATTCAATTACTATAGTCACAGTTTTTCCCTCCTGCCCCTGAGGATAAGGGAGTGTAACCTGGTTTCAGCAACCCTCTCTCTGGTCCCCATTTCTCTTACCTCTATGTTCATACCTCCATGTTCAATAGAGCGATGGGAACAACCAGAGTGGAGAAATGCCCCTCATGCTATTGACATGGTATTCACTTCCATCCTAATCAATACAACGGGGGTGGAGGGTGGGAGAGACAGATTGACAGAAACACTTGGCTGGGCAGATGGAAGCTGGTGACTAACCATGCCCTGTTGGCTTTATCCTCCACTCTGGCAAGATCAAAGAAGAGCAAAGGTGGAGGTGGAGGATTAGTCAGCCATGACCTATGCTGATGGTGGACTTTAGTGGCACAAAATAACATTAAAAATAAACCTTCCAAGTCGCAGACAGGACAGTGGCTTGGATTGGTTTGAAAAACGAAAGAGCGGCCTGGCCAATGAGAAAAGCTGATCTGCACAATACTGACATACATACCTAGGAACAGCAGCCGTACAAGAAGCACACCTTTTTGTACTAAACATACATTTGGAGATTTACCAAAAGTAATCTAGCAAAACTGAAGAGACATTAGTAATGTAACAAAAACAAGTCATACTATTTTTCATTATACATAAAAGTGCATTTTGCATGAAGCTATTTTTCTCCTAAATGTCAAATGCATCCTTCTGAGTGCATAAACAATACGCTGCTCCTTTCAGTCTAACTTCAATTAACGTTTAGCAATTACTGCATTGAAACGCAGCCTTTATCAAATACATTTACAAATATTGTATGAATTTGTATTTCAAAAGAAAACATTCTAAGCTTCTTTAGTGTCCATATTGAGTTAGAACTAATGAGAAAATTCCCAATTGAGGATAAGAAGAAAGTTGTCCTGAATCAGTAAGCCAATGAATTACACATCTAACAAAAAGTTAAACATGTTGCACATCAGAACAAGTCTTCCAAAACCAACTGTAATACCAACACAAATGTGTGTGTGTGGTATTTTATCTTGACCACATGCATGTGGTCATGAAACCAGCACACAGACTCCTACATTTCTCAAATCGTGGTCTGAACTTCAAATGATTAGGTAAATCCTTTATGCTGCACTTGTGGAGGTCACAAAACCAAGCCCATACCCATGACACTGTTTCCACAGTAACTAATGATGACAATACTAAGGGGACAAAGCAGGAGAAGACTTAGTGAACAAAAGACAAGTTGATAGAGTGAACATGTGCGTCAGCTATGAAATGTGTTGTAGTGTCAGACAACTTGTGTGTGAATTCTGCACCAAGAAGTGATTGGTTGAGTAAGACGATGCCAGTTTTACACAACTTGTGCCCCACATGTTTTCAGAGTCATACCGGCTCACTTGAATGACTATGCCTCTGACCCTGCATGGGAAGAGTCCTGTTTCTGCATATAGCCCTACTGACTTCACTGAGGCTACATATAGGTGCAGGGGTCTGCCAGTGTGGATTTTATTGCAGGATCAGGGCCTAAGCTTTTACTCCTGCTGCTTCTGCAAAGTCAACACAGAGGAGACTGAGTTGGATTCTATTCTTTCTTGTATGTCTATTGGATTATTTACTAACTTCCACTGATAGGGCCGATTGTTTCAATATGTGCAAAACCAACCAAAAGCAATAGAGATACATAGATCACCAAGGTCATAACTTGGACTCGTAACTTTTATTATTGGGGAGACTACACAAGAAGGAAAGAACTCTGCTTGACTCTCAGATCCCTGGTTGGGCATGCAGAGCTAGCAGTCAGAAAACACAACACTTGTTTCAAACAAATGGCTTAAAACATCTGTCTGCAAGATAGGGGAAGAAGAGATGCCTTATTCACACATTTTTTAAAGTGATGCTATTGTTAGTATAATTTTCCGTCAAATAGAGAACTACTCAGCTAACAGAGCAGATTTAAGTGGTCTGAAAGTCCGACGGCTCACTTGCTCTTGCTTTAATAACTGCATATGGCGCTTCTTTCCATAAGGAATCTGGCACAGCATGTCATCCAGAGTCAGCTTGGTTACCTGTCCTCTTGCTTGCAGCTTGGCACAGATATCTTCTAAGCCAGCACGAAAAACAGAGTTTTTCTCCAACTCTTCCCTGACTGTAGCCAGCTTTGAAGAAGAGATAATGGCACATTGTAACAGTCCGGCAAATAAAAATCTCATTTAATCACTGCCTTCCAGGCAACACAAACAACCATTCAATAAAAAAAAAGTGGTGACAGTGAGACGCAAGGTTAGCATAACCATCTGCAAGAAGAGATTGTTAAACAGCATGTTACAAGGCAACAGACCACTGACCATGTGTTGAAAACCAATGACCGAGAGTTTATTAGATTAAGAGCTTCTGTAAAGTATCCAAGTATTCTTTTCAGTCCTAGTACAGACTGTAAAAACACAGTTATTTCTTCTTTAAACCCAAGTGGTATAATTGTATCCTGGAATCTGTTTCCCAGATCAACACTATAATTTAATGAACGTAATCTAGCATGTTACACTTACAATGCCATCAATAAAAATTAGGCTGCTATAATGCTCAAAAGTTCTGTACACCATGAATCTGTACAAAGAGATGAATTCAGAAGAAAATCTGCTGGATATGGATTTGATGAATAATGCACTCTGCACAGGAAAGGGGTAAGATTTGTGTTTGGTCTTTGACAAGTTTATAAATCTTTTATTTAAAAAACAAAACATTTGTAACCTGGTAAAGAAAATGGAGGGGAAAAAAACCCTGGGAGTTGAGGTTTGATCATGAAAACACTTAAATTACAAAACCAGGATGCTGCTTTTTAAAATCCTTATTTTACATATCTTATTGTTTGTAGTAGTTTAAAAGATACATGTACTACATGATAATGTTTCTACCAACAATTGTGTTTGATACTGACTCTTTCTCCATCACCCCATTAATCCTACAGAAAAGTGTTTAAGCAGATATTTTTGTATTCTGACAATGGCTCAGTCAGTAAACGTGTTCAAAGTGAACAAGTTCAATATGCTGCTAAACATTTGCAGAAAAAGGAAAAGCCGTGCTGCCAAACTCAACTAGATCAGCGTTCTCCTTGAACATATTCTGCCTACTGATTAATATAGTAATGGAATGATAATACTTTTTCTGTAGGAAATCTCAAAATACTTTACAAACAGTAGTAAGCCTCACAACATCCTGATGGGGAAGGTAAGACACAGGGTGTACAATTTTCAAAAGCACTTACATGACTTAGGACACTAAGTTCCACTGATGTTAAACAAGACTTAGGCTAGTAAGGCCTGAATCCACAAAAGTACTTAGGCATCTAAGTCCTGGTTTTAGGTGCTACTGTGATCCACAAAACCCCCAGTTGGCTGCCACCTGACCCTATAGATATCTATGTTTTAGCAGTAAGAAGTTCCCTAGGCACCTAGGTTCTGTCTCTGTGCATGCAAACTGCTGCCTTGCTCTAGGCATCCAGATGCCTCTCTTCTGCCTCAGCTCCACAGGGATCCATAAGCTAGGGGAAGATAAGCATTCCTCTGCTCAACTCACATGTGGGGTCTGAACCAGCAGGTGTGCTCAGAGGCTGCCTAACTGCCCCCAAAACAGCCAATGGGCGGAGGGGAGGGAGAAGCAGCTTCCTTTAACCACTGGGTGAAAGGTTATGGGTACTCATCCGGGATGTGTGTCCCCACCTCCCGCCCTCTGCCTGCTGAGAAGGGAACTGGGATCTGTCACCTCTCAGGTGAGTGCCCTAACCACTGGACTATAGAATGAGTCTCGCTTTTTCTTTGGCCCAATTAATATTTAATTATTCAATTAAAGAGAAACAACTTCAATAGGACAGATTGAAGGAGACTCACGCGAATATCTTATAGTCCCGTGGTTAGATAACCCATTTCAGAGGTGGCCAGTCCCTGTTCAAATCCCTGCTCCCCCCGACTTAGGTGAAGGGGTGACTTGAACCAGTGGTCTCCCCCATCCCAGGTGAGTACCCTAACCACTGGGATAAAGGTTGTAAGAGGACCTCTTCCTCCGGCTGTTTTGTGTGGAGTCAGGTGGCCTCTGAGCATGCCTACCTGATCAGGCCCTGCATTCGAGTTGGGCGGAGGAGCACCTATCTCCCCCGAGTTGTAGATTGCCAGCAAAGACAGCTGCTTCCCTGCAGCTCAGACTTAGGTGCTTATCTCCTTGAGAGAGGCGGGGTGTAGCACACACCTTTCTCATTGCCATCTCTCACAGGCTAACTTTGGTAGCTCCCTGCCTAGCATGCTGGCTTTTGTGGATCTTATACTAAAGTGTCTATCTCTGCCCATTCATTGTATGGGGAGCTCAGGTGCCTAACTCAGGCTTTGTGGACCACAGTGTTGTTCTTATGATTTTGGAGGAGCCTAAAACTTCAGCATTGTGACACTGCGCATCACAATGCCTAAGTTGCTTTGTGCATCTGGGCCTAAGTCACTTCTGAAAATTAAATTTAGGCTCCTAAGTTATTTAGGCACTTTGAAAATTTTACCCAGGGAGAGCAAGTTAGTAGCTTAAGGTCACAAAGGAAGGTTTTGCCAGAGCCATGAATATAAGACAGGTCTCATGATGTCCAGTCCTGTTTTTAAACAAGATCATTCTTCCTCCCCATTCCTATTCAACAGAGCTGTTGTTATGTTTGAAGAGAAACAGAAAAGTGATCATCAAGTTTATTCACTTATCGGGTTAAGCTATCTAGAACATTAAGCTATCTAGAACATTAAATACAGTAAGTATAATAGAGAAAGGATGATAAACTAGATAAATGAACAGCATTGACGATGATAATAATGAGGTTTTTGAAGTAATGTTTGTTCTTTCACTTATTTTGTTCAGTATCTGCAAACTATGCTAAAATAATTACTTAAATAAGCCAAAGAACTAGAAAACATGTTGGAGGAAAAGAAAACCTGCTCTGGCAGGGGAAAGGAATCGACTAGATCAGGGATTGGCAACTGATGGTACGCGAGCCAATTTTTAATGGCACGCTGCTGTCTGCTGGGGACACCCAGCCCGCTCAACCCACTCAACCCACTGACCTCAACCCACTGACCTCAACCCCGCTCAACCCACTTCCGGTCTGGGATTCTGGCTGCTGGCCCCTTGCCAGCCGGGGTGCCGGCCGCAGGCCCTGCTCAGCCCACTGCTGGCCTAGGTGGACGGAACCCCAGGCCGGCAGCAGGCTGAGTGGGCCGGCGGTGTAAGATCAGCATTTTAATTTAATTTTAAAAGAAGCTTCTTAAACATTTTGAAAACCTTGTTTACATATGACAATAGTTTAGTTATATACTATAGAGACTTATAGAGAGAGACCTTCTAAAAAATGTTAAAATGTACTATTGGCACACGAAACCTTAAATTAAAGTGAATAAATGAAGACTCAGCACACCACTTCTAAAAGATTGCTGACCCCTGGACTAGATGATCACCTAATAGGTCTCACCTTCAGTGTTAATGATTCCATGATTTTTAATTAAACAAATTATGGAGTACTCACCACTTGCTCAGAAAACTCAGCTCTTTTCACCAATTGTGAAGTATCTGTATCCAACGCTGCCTCCAGTGTCTGCATAAGGTCTTCTAATGCCCCAGACTTGGCCTGTACAAGAATCTTTTTAAAAAGGAAAAAATAGAAAATCATACACACCACCAAAAAGCATGCTTTAAATGTGTTAAAAGGAGGACATTGGCAAGGATGACAGGACTAAATACAAGCTAACTGTAAAGGTTTAAATTTTTAAATGCTCTATTGATCCTCTACCAATCATGAGGGGAGGACTTAACCAGAAGAGCCTCTACAGTGTAACAACTGGGCCTTGGAAGGTGAACTATGTCATGGAGACAGTGGGCTTCACAGACAGCTATGTTTGTTGCTCTGGGGGAAACTGGTTTTGATTTTACTGACTTATTAACTTCTGAAAATCACATACAAAGGATTTTCCTCATTAAGCTGGTAAAATGTGCAGCTAACGAAAGATTCACTGCATGTACATGTGCACAGAGCCGAGGCAGGGCTTGGGTGGAACTGGGCAGGGCTAGCTATAAAGTTTACTTAAGAGTTTTTGCCTGTCTAAATCGTGGTGTTTTAAAAGGGCAGTTTTAGAGGGGAGAAAACAGCATTATTAAAGTAACTTGCCCAAGGGCCCAGAGTAAAAGCAATAGCTGAAAGAGAATTGGGTCCCAGCTGTATCCTCACCAAACTAGGTCATGCAGCCCCTCTCTCTGTTACTACAAATATTCAATAAAAACGAACTATTTTTGTTAACAATCCAGAATGTGACTTATTTTTAAAAGTGACCATGACAGAAACAGCGGAGTCCATTTTTGGAGCAGCCCATTGCATCATTAAAATACTTACAAGGTACTAAAAACCAGATTCTTCTCCACTGCCTTGCACCTTGTGTAGTCATTCACACTTGAACAATGCAAGGGCAAAGTAAGTAAAACAGTGTTGTCTTTCTTTTAGCCTATATCTACACTACGAAATTAGGTCGAATTTATAGAAGTCGGTTTTGTAGAAAGCGTTTTTATACAGTTGATTGTGTGTGTCCCCACACAAATGGTCTTAGTGCATTTATCCAGCATTTAGTCGGTGGAGTGCATCCACAGTACTGAGGCAACTGTCGACTCCCGGAGCGTTGCACTGTGGGTAGCTATCCCACAGTTCCCCCAGTCTCTGCTGCCCAGTTAAATTCTGGGTAGAAATCCCAATGCCTGATGGGGCAAAAACATTGTCGTGGGTGGTTCTGGGTACATATCGTCAGGCCCCCCCTTACCTCCCTCCCTCCGTGAAAGCAACGGCAGACAATTGTTTCACGCCTTTTTTCCTGGGTTACCCGAGCAGACGCCATACCAAGCATGGAGCCCGCTCAGTTCACCATCACCATATGTCTCCTGGGTGTTGGCAGACGTGGTACTGCATTGCTACACAGCAGCAGTTTATTGCCTTTTGGCAGCAGACAGTGCAGTATGACTGGTAGTCATCACTGATGTACTCCAGGGTGCTCTTTTAACCAACCTTGGTGAGGTCAGGGGCGCCTGGGCAAACATTGGAGTGACTCAGCCAGGTCATTACCCTTTTAAGTTTTGTCTCATGGTGATTCAGTCCTGCTGGTAGTCCTACTGCACTGTCTTTTAATGAACAGCCAGGAGCTGACGATGGCCAGCAGTCATACTGCATCATCTTCTGCCAGCAAGATGTATAAAGATAGATGAAGTGGATCAAAACAAGAAATAGACCAGATTTGATTTGTATTCATTTTCTCCTCCCTCCCCCAGTGAAATCAATGGCCTGCTAAACTCAGGGTTTTGAGCTCTATCCTTGAGGGGGCCATTCTGTTTCTCCTTGATACAAAGCCACCCCCTTTGTTGATTTTAATTCCCTGTAAGCCAACGCTGAAAGCCATGTTGTCAGTCGCTCCTCCCTCCATCAAAGCAACGGCAGACAATCGTTTCGCGCCTTTTTTCAGCGCAGACGCCATAGCACTGGGAACATGGAGCCCACTCAGATCACCGTGGCAATTATGAGCACTATAAACACCGCGTGCATTATCCAGCAGGATATGCAGGACTATAACCTGCAAGAAAAGCAAAACCAGGCAAGGAGGAGGTGACTGCAGTGTGGTGACGAGAGTGATGACGACATGCACACAGACTTCTCACAAAGTACAGGCCCCTGCAATGTGCACATCATGGTATCAATTGGGCAGGTTCATGGCGTGGAACGCGATTCTGGGCCCAGAAACAAGCACAGAGTGGTGGGACCGCATAGTGTTGCGGGTCTGGGACGATTCCTAGTGGCTGCGAAACTTTCGCATGCATAAGGGCACTTTCATGGAACTTTGTGACTTGCTTTCCCCTGCCCTGAAGTGCAAGAATACCAAGATTAGAGCAGCCCTCACAGTTGAGAAGCGAGTGGCGATAGCCCTGTGGAAGTTTGCAACGCCAGACAGCTACCACTCAGTTGGGAATCAATTTGGAGTGGGCAAATCTACTGTGGGGGCTGCTGTGATCCAAATAGCCAATGCTATCCCTCAGCTGCTGATATCAAGGGTAGTGACTCTGGGAAACGTGCAGGTCATAGTGGACGACTTTGCTACAATGGGATTCCCTAACTGTGGTGGGGCCATAGACAGAACCCATATCCCTATCTTTGCACCGGAGCACCAAGGCAGAGAGTACATAAACCGCAAGGGGTACTTTTCAATGGTGCTGCAAGCACTGGTGGATCACAAGGGATGTTTCACCAACATCAACGTGGGATGGCCGGGAAAGGTACAGGACGCTCGCATCCTCACGAACTCTGGTCTGTTTCAAAAGCCGCAACAAGGGACTTACTTTCCAGACCAGAAAATTACTGTTAGGGATGTTGAAATGCCTATAGTTATCCTTGGGGACCCAGCCTACCCCTTGCTCCCATGGCTCATGAAGCTGTACACAGGCAGCCTGGACAGTAGCCAGGAGCTGTTCAACTGTAGGCTGAGCAAGTGCAGAATGGTGGTAGAATGCGCATTTGAGCGTTTAAAAGCATGCTGGCACAGTTTACTGACTCGGTTAGACCTCAGCGAAACCAGTATTCCCACTGTTATCACTGCTTGCTGTACGCTCCACAATATCTGTGAGAGTAAGGGGGAGATATTTATGGCGGGGCGGGAGGTTGAGGCAAATCGCCTGGCCACTGATTACGCGCAGCCAGACACCAGGGTGGTTAGAAGAGCACAGGAGGGCGCAGTGCGCATCAGAGAAGCTTTGAAAACCAGTTTCAGGAATGGCCAGGCTACGGTGTGAAAGTTCTGTTTGTTTCTCCTTGATGAAACCCCCCGCCCCTTGGTTCACTTTACTTTCTGGTAAGCTTCGCACCCTCCCCTCCCCTCCCCCCTTTGATCACCGCTTGCAGAGGCAATAAAGTCATTGTTGCTTCACATTCATGCATTCTTTATTTATTCATCACACAAATAGGGGGATAACTGCCAAGGTAGCCCAGGTGGGGTGGTGGAGGAGGGAAGGACAAGGCCACACAGCACTTTAAAACTTTAAACCTTATTGAATGCCAGCCTCCTGTTGCTTGGCCAATCCTCTGGGACGGAGTGGCTGGGTGGACAGAGGCCCCCCCCACCGCGTTCTTGGGCGTCTGGGTAAGGAGGCTATGGAACTTAGGGTGGAGGGCGGTTACACAGGGGCGGTAGCAGCGGTCTGTTCTCCTGGTGCCTTTCCTGCAGCTCAACCATACGCTAGAGCATATGAGTTTGATTCTCCAACAGCCTGAGCATTGACTCCTGCCTTCTTTCAGCAAGCTGACGCCACCTACCATCTTCAGCCCGCCACCTCTCCTCGTGGTCATATTGTGTTTTCCTGCACTCTGAGATTGTCTGCCTCCATGTATTTTACTGTGCTCTGTCAGTGTGGGAGGACAGCATGAGGTCAGAGAACATTTCATCACAAGGGCGTTTTTTTTGCCTTCTAATCTTCGCTAGCTTCTGGGAAGGAGAAACATATCCAGCTGATGGAGAAAAAAAAAAGGGAGAGTGGTAGTTAAAAAGACATATTTTATAGAACAATGGGTACACTCTTTCATGGTAAACCTTGCTGTTAACATTACATAGCACATGTGCTTTCATTACAAGGTTGCATTTTGCCTCTTATTGAGGTATGCCGGTTTGGTGTGAGAGATCACTCACGCAGGGCCGGGCAGCAGAATTCAGCTTGGAGGCAGCCACGGTAAGCCACAGTCTTTTGGCTTCTTTAACCTTCATAACATGTGGGAATGGCTTAAAACAGCAGCACCCTCATTTCCCATAGCAAACAGCCATTGGGTTGCCCATTAAAAATGGGTTGGCCATTTAAAAGGAGGGGCTGCGGTTTCCGGGTTCACATGCAGCAGAAATCCAACTAACCCCCCTCTCTGGACACACACCCACACACCCACCCACTTTTCTGGGATGATGACTTCACCCCTCCCCCACCGCACGGCTAACAGCGGGGAAGATTTCTGTGCAGCCACAGGCAAACAGCCCAGCAGGAATGGGCACCTCTGAATGTCCGCTTTCTAAAACCACCCTATTTCAACCAGGTGACCATTAATGATATCATTCTCCTGAGGGTAACATAGAGAGATAAAGAACAGATGTTGTTTGAATGCCAGCAAACACCGGGACCAAATGCTGCAATGCTTTGTTCTGCAATGATTCCCGACTACATGCTACTGGCCTGGCGTGGTAAAGTGTCTTACCGTGGAGGACGGAATAAGGCTGCCCTCCCCAGAAACCTTCTACAAAGGCTTTGGGAGTACATCCAGGAGAGCTTTATGGAGATGTCCCTTGAGGATTTCTGCCCTGTCCCCAGACACGTTAACAGACTTTTGCAGTAGCCGTACTGGCCTCGAATGCCAGGGCAAATTAATCATTAAACACACTTGTTTTTAAACGATGTATAATATTTACAAAGGTACACTCACCAGAGGTCCTTCTCCGCCTTCAGGGTCTTGGAGCCTGCCTTGTGTGGGTTCGGGGGGTACTGGCTCCAGGTTCAGGGTGAAAAACAGATCCTGGCTGTTGGGGAAACCGGTTTCTCCGCTTCCTTGTTGTAAGCTATTATCTTCCTCGCTCTCAAAACCCGCTTCCGTGTTGCCTGCCACTCCTTGGATGGAGTCAAAGTACAGGGTTGGGGTAGTGGCGGCTGCACCCCCTAGAATGGCATGCAGCTCATCATAGAAGAGGCATGTCTTGGGCTCTGAACCAGAGCGGCTGTTTGCCTCTCTGGTTTTTTGATAGGCTTGCCTGAGCTCCTTAATTTTCACGTGGCACTGCTGTGGGTCCCTGTTATAACCTCTGTCCTTCATGCCCTTGGAGATTTTTTTTTCAAATATTTTGGCATTTCGTCTTTTCGGAGTTCTGCCAGCATGGATTTGTCTCCCCACACAGCGATCAGATCCCGTACCTCCCGTTCAGTCCATGCTGGAGCTTTTCGGCAATTCTGGGACTGCATGGTCTCCTGTGATGATGAACTCTGCATGGTGACCTGTGCAGGTGAGCTCACCTCACTGGCCAAACAGGAAATGAAATTCAAAAGTTCGCAGGCCTTTTCCTGTCTACCTGGCCAGTGCATCTGAGTTGAGAGCGCTGTCCAGAGCAGTCACAACTGAGCACTCTGGGATAGCTCCCGGAGGCCAATACCGTCAAATTGCGTCCACAGTACCCCAAATTTGACCTGGCACGGCCGATTTCAGCGCTAATCCCCTCGTCGGGGGGTGAAGTAAAGAAATTGATTTTAAGAGCCCTTTAAGTCAAAAAAAGGGCTTTGTCATGTGGACGGGTGCAGGGTTAAATCAAGATAACGCTGCTAAATTCGACCTAAACTCGTAGTGTAGACCAGGCCTTAGACCTTGTCTATGCTACAGGTTACTTTGGTATAATTTGTCTCACTAAAGAGTGTGAATAATCCACACCCCTGAGCAATGTAAGTTCTACTGACCTAAACGCTGGTGCAGACAGCTTCTTCCACTGACATAGCTACCACTGCTCTCAGAGGCAGGAGTTATTAAGCTCTCTCCTGTCAGCTTAGAGACTCCACACCGCAAGCACTATAGTGCCTAGCACAATGGAGTCCTGATCCATAACTAGGGCTCCTATAGGCTACAGTATTACAAATAATAAACAAATAAATAATAAGCACCAAATCAGAGGGGTGGCATTTTACATCCAGACTGCGCTCATTTCGCAGATGTGTGATTTATCTGCAATCCCAAAATCACCAATGTTTTTTACATTCCTAAATACACATGCTCGATTCCTCTGAGCTCTTTCAGCTAAAGGTACTAAAAGTGCTATCATACATAGACATCAATAGGTATTACATAGTCCTGCCTTGAGTGCAGGGGACTGGACTAGATGACCTCTCAAGGGCCCTTCCAGTCCTACACCTCTATGATTACACAAGATGCAAGAGACAGTAGAAACTCAGGGTCTAAATGTATACGTAACTCCTTTAGTATATTTCGCTGCATAAGCCTATGTGAACATGCAAAGTAAGCACACTTACATTAAGATTACTGCATAGTCTGCCCTCTGTGTTCATGATCTGAGAATAAAAGGACCGGGCTTTTACCGCATCATTCTAGAAGGAAGGAAGAAAGAAAAAAAACCACACCCCCCCCGAACAAATATCAAGTTATGCTTGTACAAAACCTAATTTTATTACAAAAACTTAAAAACAGCTAGCTTGTACAGCCTCCCAATTAAATATCCACACACCCCCACCCATGCTCTTTCAAAATATTCCAAAAGACCCACTCATTCTATGTAGTGTTCACTCTGTAAGAAACACACCCTGCTCAGTGTTTCTTTCATCATGAAGCTCTCTATGGTAGCATCTTGAGCCTTTAGAATTTAAGGCCCTAGTTCAGCAAGGTACTGAAGGGTGTGTAGCTTGGAGACAATAGGACTTTCACCTCCTTAAATACCTTGCCGAACTGCTGGAAAGGGGAGCTCTTAACTGTTCAGTGCTTTAACATTGTGGACATAGCCAGGCACATTTACTATGCTATATAAATCAGCTAATTTGTCATACAATACAATGTTACAGTACTATTATTATATGGCAGCACTGATGTGTGATCAAATCACTATATACGCTTCTTAAGCACATAATGCAACATGATGTCATAGTCCCCATATCTTCAGGAATATGGAGGTATGTCCAAGAGTGCTGTTCCATTTGCAAAACAGGAATTTAAAATATTTTAGTGAGCAAAATAAAGACATTATGAATACAAAAGAATGAGACTCCATACTTGTACGTGGAATGAGATTTTGGTTTTAACCTAAAGGCCATGGAAAGAAGTCCACATCACGAGAAGCACCACCACAACAGATACTAATAAAAGTACCCCTGTTGATATTATCATTCCGTCTCTATGCTCATAGAGATGCACCACAGGGGCCAAGGATTAAATGAGCATGGAGACTGAATATTTAAATACCACTTTACACAGTCAAATCACTATACACACACATCAACTAATTCGTCCTTAGAACACTCTGGTGAGATAGAAAGTATAATTCCCATTTTACACATGGGGAAAGTGACACAAAGAGGGTTAATGAATTGCTCAAGATTGCATAACAATCCACTGTGAGAACTGGGATTAGAACTCAGAATTTTCTAATTCCTCGATCCTCCAGACTATGCTGCCTCAGACACCTAAAGGTGGTCCCTTCTATGTCAGGTTTGGAGCATGCTGTCAGGGCAGCATAGAGATATCGGCACTGCCTCTGTAGGTGCTGTTCCTATTTTGTGGTATTCTGTTTCAGTTTCGAAAGCTGTTAGTAGACAACTAATTTACAGCAGTCTTTGTATTTATGTTACTATTTCTGTGGGTATTTAGTTATTACCAAAGGGCTTTGCTAATTTTTTCATTGATTCACAGATGAAAAGGGACCATTGCGATCATCTAGACCTGTCATGTAACAAGGGCTATAGAACTTCCCCAAAGTATTTCCTAGAGCATAACTGAACTTACAGTTCTCTCTGTCTCACACACACACCCCAATAGCAAGGAAGTCATGAGTTAAGCCACCAATAACACCCTCCCCAACGTCTTCAGGGCAGGGTCCACGTTTATGTCTTTGGCCTCTGAGCACTACTTTTGTTAACAGCCATCTCAATTCATACTATGTTGGGATTTTGCATTAACAGGGTTTGATAAGTTTATGGAAGGGATGATATGATGGGATAGCCTAATTTTGGCACTTAATTGATCTTCAACTATTGGCAATACATATGCCCAATGGCCTGTGATGGGATGTTAGATGGGGTGGGATCTGAGTTACTACAGAGAATTCTTTCCTGGGTGTCTGGCTGGTGAGTCTTGCCCACATGCTCAGGGTGTAGCTGATCGCCATATTTGGGGTCGGGAAGGAATTTTCCTCCAGGGCAGATTGGAAGAGGCCCTGGGCGGGGGTTGCCTTCCTTTGCAGCGTGGGGCATGGGTCATTTGTTGGAGGATTCTCTGCACCTCAAAGTCTTTAAACCACGATCTGAGGAGTTCAGTAGCTCAGATAGGTTAGAGGTTTGTTACAGGAGTGGGTGGGTGAGATTCTGTGGCCTGCGTTATGCAGGAGGTCAGACTAGACGATCATAATGGTCCCTTCTGACCTTAAAGTCTATGATTCTATGAAATAACTGTGCACTGGACTGAATATGTATTCTAGGATTTCAAAATTTCCACACATTTTAAAGGGCAGTTACATTATTCTCTTTTTTCAGAGGCCTAATCACAATGAAAGACAGACACACCTCCTTCTTTTTCCTTTTCCTTCTGCTTGCTACCATATTGCACAGAAAGTCAACAGAATCAAAGACTAAATAAAAATAAAACCCCAGTACCTGTTTCAGAGCAAACGCTACAGCAAAGCAGTATGCTCGTCTTGACATGTTATCTCCTTTTAACTGAGCCTCTTCAAATAACTTTGTGCAGATTTTGCAAGACTCTGGGCTGTTCTGTGTAGACATTTAAATCCACATTGTAATTGTCCATTTAGAGAAGCAGCAAATGCTTCACATGATTTCAGAATTTTATTAGCTAGATTGCATATAAAAATTTATGCGTCATAAGACTAACAAGACAAACATCTTTTCAAATGGTCATCACACCTGAACCAAACTACACCACACTACAGGGCAGATTCTGTGCTGCGCTTCCTGAGAAGGTCAGCACCAAAGGTATAATCAAGGGGAGGCACGATCGTGGGAGCAAAGCTGACTTTAAACCACCTTTGCATTGCCCTGATTGTGGGCTGCTCAGAGGGCTAAAACGGCCCCATGAACCATTGTGCTTAGCGCTATGGACACTGCCCCTCCCACCGCCAGCATGCCTCCTAAGCAAATGGACTTTTCATCATTACATTGCTTTGTGAGCTGCACTGGATCTCAAAGGAAACCAACATGCCTTCTAGATATCATTAATCTAAAAGAAGTCTGTACCCAGGCACTTGAGAATTCATTGTTTCCATAAGAATTATTACAGAATACATTTTGAAAGATTGTTCTATAGGAGGAATTCTAATATTGCTTAGATTTTTGCTAGTTCTTCAGTATGGATAACTTGCATTATTTCTTGGAAATAAATAATCACATAGATGTTCCACTAATGCCTTAAACATACACTCTGTTAGGGCCAGCTGCTACAAAGACTTACACACACACACTTAACTTTATGCACACAAGTAG
The DNA here is from genome assembly GCF_965140235.1 of Caretta caretta. Taxonomy (NCBI): domain Eukaryota; kingdom Metazoa; phylum Chordata; order Testudines; family Cheloniidae; genus Caretta; species Caretta caretta. The sequence continues at coordinate 50,784,842 of NC_134210.1, forward strand.
TTCCACTGAAGTGAGCAGGATCAGGGCCTTTCTGTGCGGATCGATGTGCCAAAGGAACTCATTGATATTACATCACTATTTTCAATGGGATCATATAATTTGTTTGTCCATGTATTTTCTGCTTAGTTAATCACCTTCAATTGTTTTTTCTAATATTTGTTCCTGCTTTCTGTTGCCACGGCTTCAAGAGTTACACCTGCGATGTAGCCACTGACTGTTTTATGATTTGGGTCTTTCAGTGTTTAAGGCTGTTATTTTATTATAGTGATGGATAGTCTTCACTACTGTTAATGATCCTTCATTTGTTATTTTATTTAAAGTATGTTTTTGGAGACTTATTCCAATGATTAGCAGACAGACTTATTATCTAAAGATTTTGTTCTCTGTAAGAGAGGTACTGCCCTTCATGGCAGCAACAGAAAAGACTACCTGTTGAAATCAGATGATAGCCATCCCTTACAATAATTTGAAATATTCAGTTTTCTAACCTTAAAAACACTTCTGTGCAAAGAGTAAACAACAATTCCTTTTTTTTATCCATGAGCAATAATCCCATCTTTAAATCCTATTTATCTATCTATCTATATATCTATCTCTGAGCAGGTTCCTGGTATTGCTATTCAAAATAAATCTATACAGCTATAATTACGCATTACTATTACTTATAGTAGCATCATAATTTTACATCCTAAGGCTGTCAACTTTAGAGAGTTTCTCCTTGTAAGAGTGTGCTTATCGCTTTCCTGAAGCTTCCTATATTGCAATATTAACAGTAGTACTTTGCACTTCTATAGAGCTTCTGGAATATGCTTTCCCCAAACCATCATTTTAGCATGTACCACTTTAAGAGACGGATGGCAGAATCAATGAAAGACTAAAATTTCAAATAATCTCCTTTCAATCATCTTTAGCGCATAAAGGGCTACCCTGGCATATCCCCTTATCAAAGGCACCTTGTCTTTAATGAAATGGCAAAAGTATTATTGCTGTTAAATTTTAACTGGGTGATAGTGGGCGCCCCATCATCTCAGGCATTGGCACCCTGACAGCAGGATTGTCTGGCTATGTAGACTCCCCCCTCAGGCCCTACGCTACCAGCACTCCCAGCTACCTTCGAAACACCACTGACTTCCTGAGGAAACTACAATCCATCGGTGATCTTCCTGATAACACCATCCTGGCCACTATGGATGTAGAAGCCCTCTACACCAACATTCCACACAAAGATGGACTACAAGCCGTCAAGAACACTATCCCCGATAATGTCACGGCTAAATTGGTGGCTGAACTTTGTGACTTTGTCCTTACCCGTAACTATTTTACATTTGGCGACAATGTATACCTTCAAATCAGCGGCACTGCTATGGGTACCCGCATGGCCCCACAGTATGCCAACATTTTTATGGCTGACTTAGAACAACGCTTCCTCAGCTCTCGTCCCCTAACGCCCCTACTCTACTTGCGCTATATTGATGACATCTTCATCATCTGGACCCATGGAAAAGAAGCCCTTGAGGAATTCCACCATGATTTCAACAATTTCCATCCCACCATCAACCTCAGCCTGGTCCAGTCCACACAAGAGATCCACTTCCTGGACACTACAGTGCTAATAAACAATGGTCACAAAAACACCACCCTATACCGGAAACCTACTGACCGCTATTCCTACCTACATGCCTCCAGCTTTCACCCTGACCACACCACACGATCCATTGTCTACTGCCAAGCTCTGCGATACAACCGCATTTGCTCCAACCCCTCAGACAGAGACAAACACCTACAAGATCTCTATCAAGCATTCTTACAACTACAATACCCACCTGCGGAAGTGAAGAAACAGATTGATAGAGCCAGAAGAGTTCCCAGAAGTCACCTACTACAGGACAAGCCTAACAAAGAAAATAACAGAACGCCACTAGCCGTCACCTTCAGCCCCCAACTAAAACCCCTCCAACGCATTATTAAGGATCTACAACCTATCCTGAAGGACGACCCAACACTCTCACAAATCTTGGGAGACAGGCCAGTCCTTGCTTACACACATCCCCCCAACCTGAAGTGAATATTCACCAGTAACCACATACCACACAACAGAACCACTAACCCAGGAACCTATCCTTGCAACAAAGCCCGTTGCCTACTGTGTCCACATATCTATTCAGGGGACACCATCACAGGGCCTAATAACATCAGCCACACTATCAGAGGCTCGTTCACCTGCACATCTACCAATGTGATATATGCCATCATGTGCCAGCAATGCCCCTCTGCCATGTACATTGGTCAAACTGGACAGTCTCTACGTAAAAGAATAAATGGACACAAATCAGATGTCAAGAATTACAACATTCATAAACCAGTCGGAGAACACTTCAATCTCTCTGGTCACGCGATTACAGACATGAAAGTTGCGATATTACAACAGAAAAACTTCAATACCAGACTCCAGCGAGAGACTGTTGAATTGGAATTCATTTGCAAATTGGATACAATTAACTTAGGCTTGAATAGAGACTGGGAGTGGCTAAGTCATTATGCAAGGTAACCTATTTCCCCTTGTTTTTTCCTACCGCTCCCCCCCCTTCCTCAGACGTTCTTGTTAAACCCTGGATTTGTGCTGGAAATGGCCCACCTTGATTATCATACACATTGTAAGGAGAGTGATCACTTTAGATAAGCTATTACCAGCAGGAGAGTGGGGTGGGGGGACAGAAAACCTTTTGTAGTGGTAAACACCCATTTTTTCATGGTTTATATGTATAAGAACATCTTCTGTATTTTCCACAGTATGCATCCGATGAAGTGAGCTGTAGCTCACGAAAGCTTATGCTCAAATAAATTGGTTAGTCTCTAAGGTGCCACAAGTACTCCTTTTCTTTTTACTCCTCAGTTCATCCTCCTTTAGCTATGTTCAATAAGTGAGGATGGGCCAGGTTCTTCTAAAAGCATGGCTAGGGCCAAAAGCAGTAGAAATCAAGCATCTCCACTGAACCTTTGCAGGATGCTACACTCTTGTGTGTGCAATGAAACCAAATTCTTCAGCAGCTCTCTGCAGCAGACTATACAAGGAGATTCATTAGAATTTTAGGGGTATGAACAGCAGGATCCTCTAGCCCAAAATTACGTATGTTGACTTGTTGCGGGGGGGGTGGGTGGGAGGGGTGTAGAAGCAGTGGACTGTATGTGTTGCTGGTACTCCTCAAAACCTATTGCATGCCAGCTACTGCAGGTAGGGGCTAAGGATGCCTTAGAGATGTTGGACTAGTATAAGTTAAGATCAAAACCCTTTAATGGGGGGTTGCTCCTTGGTCCATGATCTGGCCCTATATAATTACTAACTTATTACAGTAGATACCTAGTAGCAACCTCTATAATTTAGATTACAAAACAGTTTGATTATATCCCAAGTTTTTAGATGCTCATAACTTCCCAAATATTAACTTTCTACATTTAAATTATTAGGTCTGGGCTTCAAATCTGCCTGTAGGCAAAGGTCCCCACCTTTTTTTACACAGTGGACAATCTCCTCTCCCATTCTTGAGCACTTTCCACCTCCCATCCTATAGGCCATCAAATATCATCACCATGTGACCAGCCAGCTCTCCATGGACCACCTGAAGGTGCTCCTCAGGCCACTGGAGATCACAGTTTGAGAACGCTTGACTGTAAAACTCACTACCATGATAGTGTTTTAGGTCAACTCTTTTTCTTGAGTGCAATTAAAAAAATATCTCCTACATTTAGCTGAAAAATTCTGGGCAACGAAGTTTACTGTGGAGTCATTATTCCGGAGCCAGTGGCTGTATTACCAAAAAGCATGGTGGAAAACTAAGTATGGATTTCTGACAGAGCTATAACTAAAGGAGGACAATCTTTTCTAGGGTGGCACACATAGCAGAAAAAATATTGTGTTAATATCCTTAACATTTCATTTTTGCAGAACTGGGTTCAAATTTAGAGAGAAACAGAGAACATCAGTGACGCCAATTTGGGTGCCTCAGTCTAGTCCATAGATAATGTTTGCCTATAATGTAAAATTAGTGAATGATTTGAGCATACACTGACATTTCTGCAAGGAGCAGATATTCCAGGAAATAACAAGTGCTGAATGCCAAGTTTGGAGTGTGTTATAGTAGCAGAACTGCCATTGAATGAGGCAGGAGTCCTGTGGAAAAAATAGTATGTAATCATGCTCAAATAAATTGGTTAGTCTCTAAGGTGCCACAAGTACTCCTTTTCTTTTTGCGAATACAGACTAACACGGCTGTTCCTCTGAAACCTATAATAATAGACTGAATCATAATACATGTGCACAAGGGAGATGAATTACGGTTGCATAAGAAATCTTAATTCTGGCACTTCCTAACTTATGAGTGCTCAACTTTGCAAACTTAACATTTTTTTTGTGGTGTGTGCAATATATATTGTACACTTGACAAAGAAGCCATCTATGATTGACTTACGTATCCAACTGAAGTGTTTGCAGCAGATGAGAAACAATGGCAGGGTATCAAATAGAAATTTTAAAGGTAAATCTAATTAAAATAAAATACCAAAACACTTCTTCAGGGAAATAATGAAACCTTTTACCAGTTTGTAGCATATTGCAAATGCAAGTAAATAGGTGTCTTTGATGAATTTTACATGTTGTTTTCTCATTTCTCCCAGCACTTCCAAGGCACCTGCCAAAAAACAGATATTCATCCAGTAGTTAAGTACTTCACTAATTGGGGTTCTTATACTTAATGCATAACCCATCTACCACTGAAAACGCAAGATTACAATATGATATGAGCCCAACTAAAATGTTGCTGCAGATTAAGATCTATTAGTCTAAAAAGAGATTTTACATATAAATGATATATTTTCAGAAACCTTGCATCAGTGTTACGTGGTTTAAACTGTTGCTTTACAAGAGGGATGTGATGAATACTTGATTTGGATTCAATTTGTATCTAAATCCTGTCTTATTGTCACATCAATATTCATACAAATGTGATTCTCATATCATATGCCTGCCTATCAGCCTCTCAGATCCCAAGAGACACCATGCGGTAGCCATTTAAAAAAAATGGCCAAACTCCCTTCACCAACCCTGTACAGAATTCCCACAAGCTCCCAGCTGCTTCTCTACACCCTGGCCCTGTATCCAGTCTCTAATCTATTCATTTCCAGGGTAGCTTGCCTTCCTGACCTACTGACCCTGGCAATATTTGAAATCAGATTTGCCAAATGCCAAGACATTGTACTGTGTATACTGCAAATTCCAAAAAAAGGATTTGTCCCAACCTTCCTTTACATTATGCTTTAGATTTTCATGTTAGAAAATCCTTTTTAGGCCACATGTGACGCCTCCCAGGTCTTCATATAGGGAGAGACTGTGGTTTTAAAGACAATGGCAGTGTTGTGGGGGAGACCCTCTGACTGTATGTGTTTCAGATCAAACAAACAGAGCCTCTGAACAATTTTCTTACAAACTTTTTTTTCCACATGCTATAACACCCACAAAAATGCCTGAATAAATTTTCTTCAAACTTCCCCATCCCACAAACAGAACAAAGTGGGGGCGGGGGGAGGGGGGGAAGCATGAGAAATTTCAGTCTAAAGGACATTTTTAGAGAAGTTAAGCCCCTTGAAAACAGGATTCTAAAACAAAAGGCTCTTGCCTCAACCATAATTGTACAGTATTGTTAATGGGAGGCTAGAGCGCTGCTGCAAGTACTTAATGAGTACACATTATGGAGCCCTTTGAATGCTGTTGCAGACTGCTGTGCAGCTTTCAAATCCAAGAGCGATCACATATGGCTCAGCGAGCCAAAAGGAGCACACTGTTCAGTGTTCTGTATAGCTTTAAAATAGATTCATGGTTATATTTCAGAAGTGTACCTTGCTCAAAATGCATTTGCCTTGACACATTTATTTTAGTACTTACTTTCGTAATGACCTTTTTTAAACAACATATCCATCAAAATATTGAACGATGTGCTATCAGAGAAGAAACCGTGCAGAGTCTGGTGAAGAAAAATATAAACAGAGCAGGTTTTAAACAAAATTGCTATTAGGACCTGCCTTACCACATACAGCATGTCCTCCAGCTGTGAACTGCCCATGTCCCCATAAGTGATACATTTGGCTCTCAAAGCTCTCCTTGTTTCCCCCAATGGAGTAATCTTTAATTTTCCATTGAACTTTAGATCATATTGTGTCACTGATTTTTGAAGAAGAACCTCCCACTGAGTTCTACTTCAAAAAAGATTGATGGCAGGATATGCCCTTTAAGTTAATACAAACAGAACTGATTGGGTACAGGCTACTTTGAAAGCTTAAAAGTTATAAATCCAGGTTTGTGCTTTCTTGTAGCTGAACACTGATTAATGATGTCTTTGAGGGGAAAAAATGCCAGCACCATCAAACTGAAGGAGGGTTTTTTTGCTGAACACAGAACAAAAGTGGTGAGCTGACCAGGACTAGGGCTGGAATTACCAAGAGCAGAAAATTTAATGAGAGAGCGCCTTAGCATGAAAAATGAGCGTATCTTCCCTCACTGAAATAATACCGAACATGGAGCATTCAGGGAAATGAATGTGTGCGAGACAATACAATGCTAGAGGTATATTAAGTTCGAATTTCTATCCAAAGAGGCTGCATTAGTGACAGCGACTGCTGAATGTTACTGTGGAGGATGAAGGGGTTACATGTAAGGCTATGACTTTGGCGGGGAAATCAGTGTTTCTGATAATCATGAATCTGAATAAAGTACGCGATCTTCGCAGAAACAGCTCCTTTCCCCTCTGGAAGTTGCAACCTGGCCCACATGGTCGCAGGGCCACTCAGGTTTGGTGTGTATGCCACTCTGCAGGTGGGGACAGAGGGGCAGAGACACCAAACCTGAGTGGCATTGCGACCCGTGGACTAGATCACAATGACAATCCAATTTGGCCCTCCCCTCCTCGAACCCTCCCCTCCCTATGGAGGGACAGACGAGCCACACCTTAGTGGCGCTGTGTCCAAGTGAGCTAAGTACCAATGTCTGGAGCAGGCAGCCAGGCCCAGCCCTACACGACAGGAGATGCTGCTGCGGAGTGAGTGCAAGGCAGGCTTCCTCTCCAGCCCCCATTTTTCCTCAGGGTCTTCCCTCCTCACAGAGGTGGGCTCACTCTCCAACCCCTCCCATAGGCCCCCTGCTCTTCCCCTTTCCGTGAAATGGCCTTGTTTTCCACACACCTTTGCCATAAATTTTTTAAAAATTTCTGTGAAAAAAATTGTAGCCTTAATTACATGTAGTATTTTTTATAAATATGGCATGCCCCTCTGGTTATCTGTTCCACATTAGCCTGCTTGACTGCCAGAAGTTAAATCAAAGAGGTTGTTAAGGGAGAAACCAGCAGGAAAGGCACAGCAGTGACAAAGATAAGGTTCCTCAGAGAAACAATGGGGAACCTATGGATTGAGAATAGCCCTTGCCTCGCTCCAGATCGTCTGGCAAGGTATATTGTTCCCAAACCAAAACCTAGGCTCAAGCTGTTCCTAAAATCCAGGGTATATCTTTACAGTACAGTCAGCTTGAGTTACAACTTGAGTGTTACACTCCAATTTGACTCCCATCCACACACACAAATCTCTAGCTCGAGTTAAGTGGTGCTTTAAGCTTGAGCTAGCTGGTCCGTCAGGGTACGTCTACACTGCAGCAGGGATCATGCCTACCAGCCCAAGTAGGAGACATTCCTTAGTTTCACTCAAGCTAAATAGCAGTATGGATATTATGGCAAGTGTGGCAGCAAAGGCTAACCACCCTGAGCTCAGACCCAGGTGGTCATGGTGGGTCTGAGCTCAGGTGGTTGGCCCAGGCTGCCACCCATGCTGTAATGTCCACACTGCTATCTTTACCACCCTAATTTGAGCTGGATTCAAGATTGCTTGGATAGGCTAGCCTGTGCACTTTTACTGTGTAGACTTACCCTGAGGCTGTCACCCAGACTGACGGAGACACACACAGGGACTGCAGCAAGCAAGCTGGCTCTCTCAACCCACAGATGGGAATAAGTCAGACCTACCTGAGCTATGGATAGGGAGGCTAAGCTTATGTAAGGGAATACATTCAACTCTTTGTTGTGTTGACCCATTTGCCTAAATGCTGTGTTCCCTTTGGCAATTAAATGCTACTTTGTTTTGAAGACACTGTTTCTGAGTCACTTTAATCAGCTGATGTCACTGGTGCCTGAAGAAAAAGGGGCTTACAGGTGCCAAACTTGGTTGGGCCCGTTGGATTAACATGGTTGGGTAAACAGGTGTGCTACACCCTCAAGACTCAATCTAGGAGTGGTTGGACCACATGGTTCCACTGAGAGTGAGGTGCAGGAAGCCAGGCCTGTCACCTGAGGGGTGCACTTGAGAAAGACACAAAGGTATCTAAGATGTGGTTGGCCCAGTTACTGTGACAGCTGCCTTCCGTGATCGAATACCATTCATCAGTTCTGCAAGTACTCAAGGCCTTTCTTACATAGGCCCCAATTTGAAGAGATATTTATTCAAAGACATGCCTGAATAAGCATGTGAGCAGCCTCAGTGATTTCAAGGGATTTCTTACATGCTTAAAGCTAGGCATGTGCTCAACCATGTTATTAAATTAATGCCTAATCCAAATCCCACTGAAGTCAAAGGGAGCCTTTCCATCAACTTCAGTGGGCTTTGGAACGGGCTGATAATTACATAGCCTCCCCTCTCTACATTATAGGGCTCCAAAGTGCATCCTCCCCTGTAATAATGACCTAGGTAGCATATATATACACGATTTTATATCTTCAAAATGTTATTCAAAAACTAGTCTTTATAATTGTAAAGCATTAAGGGACTGGTTTTCAGAGGTGCTGAGCACACACAGCTCTCATAAGCTTCAAGAGTTGCTGCAAATGCTCAGCATCTCTAAATCTGTGCCTAATCTTCTATACAAAAACTCAGAATCACTGATGTCCAAAGATGATGTGACGGAGCAGGTAGTGGGGAGGACTGACCTGGGGATGTCGCAGGGGAGTTTTACTGGGACTGTCTGCATTGGGGATGGGTTAGCAGGGGTGACTTCACTTGAGGGATGATACCTGAGCTTGTAACCTGAGCAAGGAGGGGGAGTTGGGGCCAAGTGACACCTTTGCCCGGGAAACTGGACAAAGGCTGGAGGAGGAGCCAGGGAGAAGCTGGGTGAGACTGCTGGAAGGAGTTTCAGTTTGGACCGGTCTGGGGAAACGGAGGGAGCCCCAAGGCTGGGGTCTAAGCTCCCTGCCCGCCAGAGGGACCTGACTGAGGGGTCCTGTTTGTACCTACAAGCTCTGTTTGGAACTGTGTTCCTATCGTCTAATAAACCTTCTGTTTTACTGGCTGGCTGAGAGTCACAGGGAATCACAGGAAGAAGGGGGTGCAGGGTCCCGACTCCCCCACACTCCGTGACAGATGATTATATAGAACAAACAATGCATCAGTGAAATATGTTTACCAATGTTAGGTGAGTTTGGTAGATTGAAGAACTTTTATTCAAAGCATTTTATAGAAAATGTTGTAATTACTCTGAAATACAGCTAACTTCCCAATTACAACGGAAATGATAGTTTGGTTCAATGTTTTCAATTGTTGTTCCTAATGGAGAAGAGCAGAGACTGAAAAATCAGCACAGGCTAATCAGCCCACACGTGTTTGCATCTTAGAAAATAAATTCCCATTATTTCTAAAAATCTTCCACTTCAGTATAACTTTGAGCTCACAGGAGGTCAGGACATACAACATATTACTGACCAAAATTAGAATTGAAATGGAAAATAATTTAAAAATATATATAAAGGGAAGCTACCTGATCTTTGATGAGTTCTATTGCAGTTACTTCAAGGTCCAGCTCATAGCACAGCCTCATAAAAAGGGGCCCAAATTTAAACTCACCAAAGGCCACATTTCTGTTCTCTGTATGGTACCTGATCAGAAAAGATTTAAAAAACGTAAATACATTAGGAGTGGAAAATTGTGACAAATTATGACTTTCAAGAGGCAATGAAATCTGCATATGAAATGGCTTAGGCAGACTGTTCTGTCTGTATGCAGTCGATGGCATTTAGAACAACAGTAAGATCATTGCATGGAAAGAACATTATTTACTAATTGGCTGGAGCTGACACTGAAGTGAACAGTAATAATAATAATGTCATCTCTTCCGTTGCCCACAAAGTAATCTCTATCAGTTTAGCAATGGAGTGGGCCTATATATTGCTACAGCATTTATTTGTATTCGATTTTGTTGCATTATTTTTTTAGTACACATGCGACTTGTAAAATGTAAAAGCCTTAAATACTCTAGTCCTCTATTTACAAAGCAAAAGCAGTACAGGCAGTAGCAGGGCTATTTTGATGCCAACATGCTGCCACCCTTTTCTGCAGGGTAACATCTAGGCGTGAGCGGCTTTTTCACTCTCCATAGCCTTTTTTCTTTTTCCTGAGCTCAACGTTTCATCGTTGCTAGAGAGATACATTACAAATAAAACTGCCATAAATGAAAAATACAGGGAGACGGAGAAAACAATTTGCTTTGGATTTTTTTCTAAATTACCTGTAAATAACATTTTTAGCTATTTCCACATCGTCTGGTGTCTGGCACAAATGCAACAATGTTTTTAATTCACCTTTGAGGATTATTCCATTTTTCTTCAATTTTTCTTCAATATTTCTAAAATATGAATCTGAAAGTAAACAAATTGTTGCAGTAGTCTATTGGACACAGCTCCTTCAGTAAGCATACTATACCTCTGTACCAGAAGTATGACAATTTCATAGGCTACATCTACACTACAGCACCGATGAAGCTGCATTGCTTGTGGTGGAGATGCTCTAAGCTGACAGGAGAGAGCTCTCCCATTGGCTTAATAACTCCTGCTTCTGCAAGAGGCGATAGCTATGTTGGTGGGAGAAGCTCTCGCGCTGACATACCTCTGTCTACACTGGCACTTAGGTCGGTATAATCCACACCCCTGAGCGATGTAAGTTATACCGAAGTAACCGGTAGTGTAGATGAGATAATACCTCCCACAGCGAAGTACATATCTGGGGGTTTCCTTGAAAACTTGAATGTCTGAAAGAGGGGGGGACTCAGCAACTTTAAAAAGGGCTCCAAATCTGAAGCTTTTCTAGACTCTTCTGCACCATGTATTGTATGGGATATAAAAGTAAAAACCCCCAAGAGCTTTGATACTCTTCTTTCTTTCTTCCAGTCCCAGTTGTAGACTCAAACAGGCATGGGACCTATACCAATCACTAGATAACAGTATTGGTCTGGGGGATTCATATTCCTGGATAAGTGAAAGAAGCAAGGAGAAGAGATGTCTCATACTCTTCTAAAGCTAGAACAGAAATGCACAGGCTATAACCACAGGATCCGGGTAAAAAACTTAATTACTTCTCTTGGTCTCTCAAACGCTATGGTGGGTGCAGGAAATAAGAACATATAACATATGCACCATAAACTAGGAATTTGACATATTATATATCCATTATATCCCAGGGGATAATATAACTCAGCTAAGTAGACGAACAAAGTGAAGTATGACCTGAATCCCTATAAAACTTAGTTCCTACATTTAGTAACAGTGCCTGACCCACATTAATAAGTTCAATATATATCTTATTAATCTTATTCCACATCTTCTGCATACTGAAATTCCACCACTATAGCAGGGATCTTATGAGTGAAGCAAACAGTGGAAATGGAAAGGGAAGAGAGCCCTTTTAAACATAAAAAACAAACGTACTTTTAACAGTAGATCTATGCAAATCAATACTAGCAGTATTGTAATTATTAGTCCACCAAACCTTTGCTTTCCTTGTGGCAAAAGCCTGATTGACTGTGGGGCTACTAGTCCAAATTTGCGCAGCCCAAAGTAAACATCACAGGATGTAAAACCACAATTCTCTAAGGAGAATTCATCTGATAAATGCTACACAAATCAGACACAAAACAAACATTTCATGTTTTAAGAAGCAGCACTATTTTTTCAACATGAAAAGCTTTTAAGAATTGCCCTGTTGCCTAATATTTTTAAAGAATACTGTTTAAATAATGGTATATCCACACAAAGTACCAGAAAAATGAGTAAGTGTGAAGAAACTTATTAAGCTGCTTTGAAAGAAAGCAAATTTCCACAGCAGATTTGTGATTATGTTAGGCTTGGCAAGCCAGTCAACTGACTGCTCAAATAATGTCATTTGACACCGATTTATCTGACCACAGTCAAATGTTACTAAATATTCCAGCAAGAATGGCCAGATGCAGGTGGGAGCCTACCTTTTTGACTGCATCCTGGTGCCATTCTTTCATTTTATACAACTTCATTTCATTGTGTTTTGCAATTTTCTGAGTTAAAATAACTGTTAAGTAACTTGTTTTTTGTTTCAGAGGAACAGCCGTGTTAGTCTGTATTCGCAAAAAGTGCCACAAGTACTCCTTTTCTTTTTGTTTTTTGTTATTAGTCATAACTATCTACTTACAGCGAAGCCTATTGGAGACCATAAAGTTTTACTTTTTTTAGGTTAGTGTTCTAATAAATCACTGCTTTAAAATATTTGACCAATGTATAACCCAAGGGTCTCAAACATGCAGCCCACAGAGTTATTTGCTGCTGCCCACCAAGCTCCCTGCCCCCGCGGAGTTATTTCCTGTGGCCACCAAGCTCCCCTCACCCACCGCCCTCTCCCCCCGACCCCAGCGCATCGCTTCCCCGCTCCTCTACCTACCTCCAAGTGCTTCCCACCACCAAACAGCTGTTTGGCAGCACTTAGCACTTTCCAGGAGGGAGGGGGAAGGAGCGGGGAAAGCGCGCTCAGGGGAAGAGGCGGAGAAGAAGCGGGCAGGGGTGGGGATTTGGGGGAGGGGTTGGAATAGGGGCAGGGAAGGGGTGGGAAGAGGCAGGACATGGGCGGGGCCTCATGGAAGGGGTGGAGTGGGGGCAGAGCTGGGGGCTTCTGTATCTTTATATGAAAAGGTGTCAGTGGTGCGGCCCTTGGGCTAATGTACAAATCCTCATATGGCCCTTACGGTGATTTGAGTTTGAGATCCCTGGTATAACCAGTCAATTGACTGATTATTTTTAGGATTGTGAAATGGCCAACCACAGATTATGTCTCACCTGCATTGCTCTTTTCCTCCCCCAGGGCACTAATGTGACACAGTTTCATGCCATTCATCCCATGTTTAAATTATGAGTGTCTCACTCTTACCCTATTTTGCATTATGACACTATACTGCCAATTAAATTTTTTAACACTTGTTTCTATCTTTTATCTCAGGAAATAACTCTCAGCTCCCACCCTGTCCCCCCACAAAGAATGGGTCATTTAAGATTGGGTTTTATATCTTCACCTTCACAGAACATCCCCCCCGCCAACAAACCTCATTTTGTTCTTTGGAATAATTCTTGCAGGTTAGCATTAAACAGAAATAAAATCTGTGTATAATCAGACAGCTTCATGAAGATAAGTCCTGCATAACCTTTCTGAACTCCTCAGGGCAGATTTAGGTTTCATTAACTAAAGGGAGAAGGAACCACTACAGATTTTTCCTAATGGGACTCTGTCTGTTAACAATAACAATCCAAGACTTTACTTCTCATTCATTTTGGAGAGCCTGAAATCTTTCATATTTCTAATTTAAAAGTGTCACTAGAATCAGATGAGATACAAGAGTAGAGGTTGGGAGAAAGGAAATATCTGAATAGCACAAAATTGCTAATTTACAAAGTGGATTAAGACAGAATTATTGGCATAACCCTCCTCTAGATACCTAAGCATTTACTAAATTTTGTACTAAGTTTCCCTGCAGAAGAAAACAGTTATCTGTTCTAAAAAGTTCCAAAGTTGCACAGTGGTTTGGTGGCCTTGACTGGAACAAACAGAAATCTCAAGCACTAATTTTAATATTGATGATATTGCTCAGTAAAATAAAGACTTGTACCTTTATTGCCATAAATTTGATGTTCAGTTGCTACCTTCTTCAGCTGAAATTCTTGCAATCGTATAATATCATCTGTTAACAGATATCGCTTTGCTAAAAATGGGGAGGAAGGGGAAGATTCACCATCATATTAGATTTACTGTTTGACGACACTGAAGTTTTCATTTAGGAACTGCTGCTATTACTTACCATGTAATCCAGGACCACAAGAAGATTCAGGGCCTGGTTTTCAGAAGTGCTAGGCACCTGCAGCTTAGTCAATGGAAGCTGCAGGCGTTCAGTGCCTTTAAAAACCAGGCTCTTAAAGTGCATCATAGTCAAAATGTGATGGTAAACATGGTACCTTCTTTCTCAACTGAGTCTCTGAGCCATAGTTGCTTATTTTACTGACAAACATAAATATTTACTCCTACAGTTTTGCAGGGCAAATATAGACAAGGAGGAGTGAGCAGTATAATAGTTTTGCTTCCTGCATAATTAAACTGCAAAAGAATAATTAAAATTGAGATGTGTCTTTCCCCACTAACCAGTCTGTGAGAGCAGTCAGAGCAGAAAGGCGGAGAAAAGCTCCCCCATGTGTGAAATCCTCTTAGTAGTGGTCCTTTCCGGCTTTCTCAGGAGATCCCAGAATGCACCACTCTATGACAGCACAAATAGCGGCAGTGAAGAGACTTTGATATTTGTGCTATCATAGAATGATAGATCTTTGAAAAGTCATGGAAGACAGGAGACATTCCAGAAGACTGGAAAAGGGAAAATATAGTGCCCATCTATAAAAAGGGAAATAAGGACAACCCGGGGAATTACAAACCAGTCATCTTAACTTCTGTATCTGAAAAGATAATGGAGCAAATAATTAAGCAATCAGTTTGCAAACATCTAGAAGATAATAAGGTGATAAAGTAACAGTCAGCATGGATATGTCCAAAACAAATAGTGTCAAACCAACTTAATAGCTTTCTTGGACAGGGTAACAAGCCTTCTGGATGGGGGAAAGTGGTAGATGTGGTATATCTTGACTTTAGTAAGGCTTTTGATACTGTCTCGCATGACCTTCTCATAGACAAACTAGGGAAATACAACCTAGATGGAGCTACTATAAGTTGGGAGCATAACTGGTTGGAAAATCATTGCCAGAGAGTAATCATCAGTGGTTCACAGTCATGCTGGAAGGGCATAATGAGCAGGGTCCCACAGGGATCAGTTCTGGGTCTGGTTCTGTTCAATATTTTCATCAATGATTTAGATAATGGCATAGAGAGTACACTTATAAAGTCTGCGAACGATACCAAGCTGGCAAGGGTTGCAATTGCTTTAAGGATAGGATTAAAATTCAAAATGATCTGGACAAACTGGAGAAACTGTCTGAATTAAACAGGATGAAATTCAATAAGGACAAATGCAAAGTACTCCACTTAGGAAGGAACAATCAGTTGCACACATACAAAATGGGAAATGACTGCCTAGGAAGGAGTACTATGGAAACGGATCTGGGGGTCATAGTGGATCACAAGCTAAATATGAGTCAACAGTGTAACGCTGTTGCAAAAAAAATCAAACATCATTCTGGGATGCATTAGCATGAGTATTGTAAACTAGACATGAGAAGTAATTCTTCTGCTCTACTCTGCGCTGATTAGGCCTCAACTGGAGTATTGTGTCCAGTTCTGGGCGACACATTTCAGGAAAGATGTGGACAAATTGGAGAAAATCCAGAGAAAAGCAACAAAAATTACTAAAGTGCTAGAAAACATGACCTATGAGGGAAGACTGAAAAAACTGGGTTTGTTTAGTTTGGAGAAGAGAAGACTGAGAGGGGACATAAAAGGTTGTTACAAGGAGGAGGGAGAAAAATTGTTCTTCTTAACCTCTGAGGATAGGACAAGAAACAATGGGCTTAAATTGCAGCAAGGGCGGTTTAGGTTGGACATTAGGAAAAACTTCCTGTCAGAGTGGTTAAACACTGGAATAAATTGCCTAGGGAGGTTGTGGAATCTCCATCATTGGGGATTTTTAAGAGCAGGTTGGACAAACACCTGTCAGGGATGGTCTAGATAATACTTAGTCCTGCTTTGAGTGCAGGGAACTGGACTAGATGACTTCTTGAGGTCACTTCCAGTTCTATGATTCTGGGATCTCTTGAGTAAGCCAGGAAGTACCAAAATAATTTCATAAAAGGGGGGGGGGAACTGAAAGATGAGCATGTATTATTTTATGCATCACAATAGAACCCAAACTTCCCAATCAAGTTTGGAGCTCATTCGTGTTAGGTTCTGTTCAAGTACATAGGAAGACATGGTTCCTGCCCCAGAGAGTTTACAATCTTAAGACTTCAATGCTGAACTCAATTTTTTTTTACATCTCATCTTTTTCAGCTAATTGTCAGCTAAGTTCTGTTTGCAAAATCTCTACCATCACAGACATCTTTTAAGTAACAGAAGCTATATGCAACAAAGCAGTTTTAACAGGGTGACTGTAATAGTTTACACTGACACAATCCACTCTTCTAGGCTGCTTATGGAATCATTCTAATCCTTTTTATGTGTTGGCTTAATCAGAAGTTAGGAGAATACAAAAAGGAAATAAGTAGCCTAACTAATAGAGCAGCTCTTATCAGTAGGAAAAAAGGATAGTTTTATTTGTACATACACACAAACCAAAAATTCTAAGGAACCAGAAAAAAATAAAGAAAATCCTAAAATTTCTATTTACATAAGAAAATAAAGACCCATCTATACATATTAAAATATACACCAATGCAAATCATCCCAACACAGTTGAAATAAATACACCTCATTTCTTTCAAGTGTGTCTTGTCTCATGGTAACCTGTTAGAACAGGTTTCAGAGTAGCAGCCGTGTTAGTCTGTGTTCGCAAAAAGAAAAGGAGGACTTGGGGCACCTTAGAGACTAACCAATTTATTTGAGCAAAAGCTTTCGTGAGCTTTTGGATGAAGTGAGCTGTAGCTCATGAAAGCTTATACTTAAATAAATTTGTTAGTTTCTAAGGTGCCACAAATACTCCTTTTCTTTTTCTTATAACAGGGTGACTAAATGACAATTCTTCTGTTCCCACTGAACTAGAATCTTGAAAATTGGTATATTCATTCCTCCTTCCACCCCCAAAACGTGCCATTTCTAACATATCTCATCAAGAGATCATCAGTTTAATAATTTACAACACTTCTTTATTTTTGAGGTGGTCTTACTAATAAGGCTATGATTTTGTCACAGATATTTTTAGTAAAAGACACGGACAGGTCACGGGCTTCCATGAATTTTTCTTTATTGCCCGTGACCTGTCTGTGACTTTTACTAAAAATATCCGTGACAAAATGGGGAGCCGCTGCAGGGGCCGGCAGGGAGCTCTGGGGGCTCCCATCACCACCCGGGAGAGCTCGGAGCTCCAGGGTCCCCCTCCCTCTGTGGCTTGGAGTTGCCGGATCTCCCCCCCCACCCACGGCAGTTCAGATGCTACCAGCACCTGGAGCAGCAAGGAACTGTGGGGTATCCCCCAGCCACCTGCCGGCAGGACAGCTCCCACCACTTGCCGGTGGTTTTTGGAAGTCACTGAATCCATGACCTCTGTGACAAAACTGTAGCCTTACTTATTAAGTATCATCCTCTGATTTGGAGAAATTAAGGCAACTGAGATTTCATTTATTGGATTTTCACAAACAAAATTTCTGAAGGTAAGGAACTACACCACAGCAAGCGATATTAATATCCACAGCTGTCCAAAGCATGGAGTGCAGTCAGCTAGGAGACAATAATGTCCCAGGGCTGCATATTAAAATGTACCTCTCTGTTGCAAGGCAGAAAGAACGCATTCAGATTATCAGGTCCATGGCTGAGTCTAGCCCTCACATTTAGAAAATTCATCTTTTGACTTTAAATCGCACAAGTTTGATTTGAAAATCATGGGGAGAGAGAAAGGAAAAAAAAGTACAGAATGCCATAATACCATTTTTAGTCACTTTTTGTACTTTTTCTCTCCCATCTCTCTGCTTGCCTCCACCTGTTCTCTCTTGTTTTATACTTAGACTGTATAAGCTCTTTGGGGGCAGAGACTGTCTTTTTTGTTCTGTGTTTGGATAGTGCCTTGCACAATGGGGTCAGGGTCCCGGTCCCTGACAGGGGCTCCTAGGCATTACTGCAACACAAATAATAAATAATATTATTTCTGACTAGCATTCAAATTTCCTCTGGATAAAAAACTCACCTAGTACAAACTCCACAGCACAAAAACTAGTCCAAATTGTTTTCTTTGCTGTGTCATTTTCTTAATTGATTTTAATGGGGAAAAAACAAGCTGTACAGGGCAACCTGATGTGTACATTGATTGCAAAGGAAAGATGCAAGATTCTCGATAATTTGAAAATAGAGGACTATACAGGCAGATGCTAAAAACTCTGAAACCCTTACAAAATAGTCCCCATGGTACTCCAGGATTCCAGAACTCTGGAAGGTCACTTCTTGATTTCAAGTTATACTTGCTGAGTATCCAACACAGGAAGAGTCAAGAAGTCTACTTCATATATGGCACCCAGATATCATGTTGGCAGACACAGCGGAAATAGACAAATACTGAAGCCTAACCATATTATCCAGCAAAAAAGTTAAGTAAAGGGGCACTAAATACGCAGATTTTCAAAGCTACATAAATTAGCAAGGGGTTCAAAGGGTGTAAGGTAGTTTGTCATTAGGTAATTAGAAACATTTGGAGGACAATGCAGACAGAGGCCCTGGTAGTCATGACTGTGTAAAGTGTAGTGGGAAACAATAGGACTGGACCAACCACCATGAATCATACACAGTAAAGCTCTGAAAGGCCTAATTCTGGAGCTGACAGAACACTTCCTGTTTTAGATTCTTCATGTGAAACAATGTCTTTTTCCCCTTCATTCCGTTAATTACACATATACAGCTTCCACCCAGAATCAGTGATTACTACTAAGAAGTTACTAGTGTATCCTACCACTAGTTACAACTGCAGCTATAAAGCCCAGTGTAAGAACTGTGATTTCAACCCAGGTACTTCTATCTTTGGGCTTGATCCTGCTAAATCCCAAATGCCCTCAAATCCCTGCCCCAAAAAGACTACAATCTGAAAGATAAAAGAAAACGAAGCAGGAGGGAACAGAATAAAAATCGTAAGTAGAGAGGTTGGTGGGGTGACTGGTACATGCATTATTAATGCTGCACTGAAAAATACAGCTACTATTTATCCCTATGGAAAACCTCCTGCAAACTGCCTCTTTACCTATCTAAAAATTCGTGTACATGTTGCAACTGAGTGGGTCTTTTAAACATTTCCATAATATTTTCTAAAAGTGAAAAGAAATGTTTATTCTATGTAAACAAACTCATTTCCTAGAAGCTGCTGAAAGACAGGAGAGGATGGCATAGTATATATCTTGACTGCAGAGTTAACTGAGGGTGATGAGCACTTGCGTTGGCCTCACCTGGGTGTGAGCGGCCACGCTGCAAAGCTATACTCAAGAGCGTCCCTGGTGCATGTATTACTGGGACTTCTGAGGGGCTCATCTCATGGCTGTTAGTGCTGAAGTAAACTGAGCTGCTTTATAGTTCTTTCCCAGTAAACTGCAGAACTTGGCTGTCTTTCTGTCCACCTGGGGCTAATTGTGAGAAAGCACTTGTCAGAAACATACAGCTAAGGGTTGCATAAAATCCCTCCTTTACCTGTAAAGGGTTAAGAAGCTCAGATAACCTGTTTGGCACCTGACCAAAAGGACCAATAAGGGGAGAAGATACTTTCAAATCTGTGGGGGAAGGTTTTTGTTTTGGGCTTTTGTTGTTCTCTCCAGGACAGAGAGGAACCAAGGCAGGGAAAATACATCTCCTAAAGCCATACCTGCACTAAGCATCTAAGATTACAAATTGTAAGTAATAGGAAGGAAATGCATTAGATTAGATCTTTTGTTTTAGCTTGTGAATTTTCCCTATGCTAGGAGGAAGATTTATTCCTGTTTTTTTGTAACTTTAAAATTTTGCCTAGAGGAGAATCCTCTGTGTTTTAAATCTTATTACCCTGTAAAATTATCTTCCATCCTGATTTTACAGAGGTGTTTCTTTTACTTTTTTTTCCTTTATAATAAAAAGTTCTGTTTGGGGTTTTTAGTGTCCTAAAAATCCAAGAGTCTGGTCTGTGCTCACCTTGTTTACTCTCAAGCCTCCCCAGGAAAGTAGGTGAAGGGAGCTTGGGAGGATATTTTGGGGAAACGGGAACTCCAAGTGGTCCTTTTCCTAAATCTTTGTCTAACTCACTTGGTGGTGGCAGAAATACCGTTCCAAGGACAAGGAAGAATTTGTGCCTTGGGGAAGTTTTAACCCAAGCTGGTAGAAATAAGCTTAGGGGGTCTTTCATGAGGGTCCCCACATCTGTGCCATAGAGTTCAGAGTGGGGAGGGAACCCTGAAAGCACCGGAGGACTATCAGCATTCAAATGCTTTAGCTTGCATCCACACTGCAAAATGGGTGGGTTACCAGCCCAAGAGCAAACATCCTTCAGGCTTTATCATATATCTCAGCTTGAGTCAAGTGAGAGGTGTATGTGTGTGGATGGGAGCAACAATAAGAGCTCAAGTTAACAACTCTGCAGCGAAAACAAGCCTTTAGTTATCTAAGACCAGGTCTACATTACAAAGTTTTCTCAGCATGTCTAGTTCGGTTGGGGGTGTGAAAAAACCCACATCCCCTAACAGGCACGATTATGCTGACAACCCCCCCACCCCAGAGACACAGCTATGCTGATATAAAAGTGCTTCTGTTGGAATAGCTAACACAGTTCAAGAAGCTGCTGTTACTATGCTGATAGACAAATTAACTCGTGTAAGCTGTATCTACACCAACATAGCTATATCAGCAAAGCACTGATAGTGTAGACAAAGCTTCAGTATCAGGTTTGGAATATCTAGACTCTCTGGAAGTACATCCCAGCAAGGCAGACATCCCTTCAACCTTCTAAAGCAGATAAGCTGGGTATCATACAGGGCAGACATTCAGTAACCACTGAATCAGCGCTGGGACAGAGAGTCTGTGTATGGGACTGAATGATTTTATCTGGGTTGAATTCAATTCTTTGTCTTCTGAAGTACTCTATAGCCTTAAATTTGTAACTTATAGAGTAGAAAATTGAAAAGAAACTTTAGAGGGGAAAAGTAAGTATTGAACTGATCACTAGCAATGTACATTGTGGGATCATGGAGATTCCACTCACTAAGAAAAGCAGCTCTGTTAAGAAACCTGCTTTTGTTGAAGTGGCCTTTCATTGTTCAGAAGCTTCCATAAAAGGAAGGCCCATCGAGGAATTCTCATTTCTAAAAAGATAGGACAATAATAAATGGAAGGCCATTCCCAGTTAAGGCACCTCCAACATCACAAGTTGTAGGTAAGGAATGCAACAAGGATGTAGTTACACAGGCTGTTCTGTTGCTAGAAGCACTGAAACAGAAATAGAGACTGGGAGTGGCTAAGTCATTATGCAAGGTAACCTATTTCCCCTTGTTTTTTCCTAACCCCCGCCCACCCGCCAGACGTTCTTGTTAAACCCTGGATTTGTGCTGGAAATGGCCCACCTTGATTATCATACACATTGTAAGGAGAGTGGTCACTTTAGATAAGCTATTACCAGCAGGAGAGTGGGTTTGTGTGTGTGTTGGGGGGGAGGGGCGTGAGAAAACCTGGATTTGTGCTGCAAATGGCCCAACTTGATTATCATACACATTGTAAGGAGAGTGGGGGGAGGTATTTTTGGGGTGGGAGGAGGTATTTTTTCATGCTTTGTGTGTATAAAAGATCTTCTACACTTTCCACAGTATGCATCCGATGAAGTGAGCTGTAGCTCACGAAAGCTTATGCTCAAATAAATTGGTTAGTCTCTAAGGTGCCAGAAGTACTCCTTTTCTTTTTGTGAAACAGAAATGCAGCTTTTCTTGGGTGGATTCCCTTTCCTTTATTTCCACGAACACAGTAGGTCTCAGATTAAGGCATTTGGAAAATTGGTCAAAATAACGACTGGGTGTCAACAAGCAGAGGCAACAGGGGTTTGGGCAAGGGCGCTGTTCTCCCTGGGAAATTTTTACATAAAAAAATAAAATTAAAGCACTTTTCAAGGCCAGTAAGCATGACCTTATATTTACAGATTGGAAAAGTGAGGCACAGAGATGAAGTGATCTGCATATTACTCACCCAGGGATCCAGCTGCAGAGCTGGAAACAGAACCCATATCTCCCACCACGTCCCTAACCTAGCCAGTAGCATTAAAACAATTTTTATAGGGGGGATGCTGAAAGCCATTGAACAAAACTATAAACCCTGTATGTGATGGAAACAATTTCAAGCCAGAGAGTGCTGCAGCACCGCAGCACTCCTAATTCCAGCACCCCTGATCCAGCAGATCGAGGGATGTGATCGTTCCCCTCTATTCAACATTGGTGAGGCCTCATCTGCAGTACTGTGTCCAGTTTTGGGCACCACGCTCCAAGAAGGATGTGAAAAAATTGGAAAGCGTCCAACAGAGGGCAACAAAAATGATTAGGGGACTGGAACACATGACTTATGAGGAGAGGCTGAGGGAACTGGGATTGTTTAGTCTGCGGAAGAGAAGAATGAGGGGGGATTTGATAGCTGCTTTCAACTACCTGAAAGTGGGTTCCAAAGAGGATGGCTCTAGACTGTTCTCAATGGTAGCAGATGACAGAACGAGGAGTGATGGTCTCAAGTTGCAGTGGGGGAGGTTTAGGTTGGATATTAGGAAAAACTTTTTCACTAGGAGGGTGGTGAAGCACTGGAATGCGTTACCTAGGGAGGTGGTGGAATCTCCTTCCTTAGAGGTTTTTAAGGTCAGGCTTGACAAAGCCCTGGCTGGGATGATTTAGTTGGGGATTGGTCCTGCTCTGAGTAGGGGGTTGGCTTAGATGACCCCCTGAGGTCCCTTCCTGATATTCTATGATCCCACCCCAGGAATCCCTATTTCGGGCTGAGGCCCCATATGGCGGGCAGTGGGGGGGGGGGATTTACACGCTCCCCTCGGACAGCGCAGCCCGACGCTGAGCGCTGTTAGCTGCTGACACAAGCGGCTCTCTAGCCCTTTGTACCGCTGCGGGCAGGGCAGACAGCCAGCTCCAACAGCCCCGCTCCCCCGGCGGAGCCTAACCCCAAATACAGTGGCGCACACGCTCCGAAGCACGCCGCTGACAGGCCAAGGGGCCGCTCCACGCCAGCCCAGTAGCGAGCAGACGGAGCACAGAAGGGACCACACATCCCAGCAGCCCCAGCGCCAGTTTGCCTAGTCCACTAAACCCAAGCGCTACAGTGCATGCTGGGAAGCGTAGTCCTCCTGGGCCGTGACGCCGTCCCTGGAGTGCGCAGCCTATCCAGCCTGCGCGCACACGACGCCCCCACCCCTCTCCCGAGCCTAGGCCAGACGCCCGGGGGGTACCTCCGTGCGGGCAGCTCCAGCAGCTGGGCGCTGCGGCAGCTGAGACCAGCATGGAACGTTTCATTGTCTCCCGCAGGATTCCATTGGAACCTCTAGCTACCGCGGCGGCCATTCTGTCCTCGGAACGTACCACCTGCGCTCAGAGGCGGGGCGGGGCGGGGCGGGGCGGCGAAAGAGGCCACCCGTAAATGGAATTCACCCCGCCCTTCCCCCCGCCTCCCTCGCTCGTGCTGGTGTCCCTCCAGGGGCAGGGAGGTGCGCGACTCCTCGGTAGCTAAATAGCTAGGTCAGAGGAGCACTGTCTCTGTGGCTGTTCTCGTCTCCCCTCTCCGCCTCAGGGAGTGGTACATTCCGAGATGGCGGCCCCCATGCTCCAGCGAGCCGTGGTCTTCTGGGGCCGGGCTGGGGGTGCGAGAGTGCCTCGCGCCGTGGCAGGTGGGTGACGGTCCAGAGCGCGTGGCCCGGGGCAGTCCGCAGGCTCCATCTGCCCTGGGGCTGGCTGGGGGGTGCGGGCTCCCGGGCGGAATCAGTCAGGCTGTCGGGCACCGCTTGGTCCCATCACCTCCTGCGTGCCCCTGGGATCGGGGCAGGTCCGAGCTCGCCGCCCGCGCACGGCTGCTGTATGCCCGGGCGTCAAAGGCCAGTGCAGGAGAGCTGGGATCTGCTTCTGGCTCCGTAGTGCACTTAGGAGATGACCAGACAGCAAGTGTGAAAAATGGGGACGGGGTGGGGGGTAATAGGAGCCTATATTAAAAAAAAACCCAAAATCGGGACTGTCCCTGTAAAATTGGGACATTTAGTCACCCTAAGCGCACTGCTGGGGTGACCTGTAAAATGGGGATAATCATGCCCCTCCCCGCCAATGTAAAGTGCTCTGGGAGCTCTGCGTGCAAAGGACGAGTCAGAGTTGAGTGTCCTCCTATGGCTCCTGCATCTGGCATAAGGGGGTTACTAAAGCCAGTGCCCGTGCTAGTCCACTCGGGGCTCCAAGCAGGAATATTTTTTGGGGTGGCCCACAACACATACTAATAATTAATAGGGAGCCTTTTTGAGCTGCTCAGGGCCTTAAGCAATTGTTGAGTCTGCTTCTGCCTAGCACCAACTCTGACTACAGTTGCGAATGTAGACCTACATTTATTGCGCATTCGCCACCATACTATCATCTGTCCAGTCACCTGCTTTTCAGGATAACATGAATTGGCACCCTGCTGTAATGCTGGGGCTCTAAAATCGGCAGGGATAAACGCTTACCAAAAATTATCCATCCAGCAACAAAAGTTAGAGAGGTAAGGTGAGTGAGATAGTATTACCTCATCCACCTTGTCTCTCTAATAGCTTGGGACCAATTTGGCTATAACACCACCACCTACGGCAGTGGTCACCAACCTGTCAATCATGATTGACTGGTTGATTGTGATCTCCAGCAGCATAGTGACAGGTTTCAGAGTAACAGCCGTGTTAGTCTGTATTCGCAAAAAGAAAAGGAGTACTTGTGGCACCTTAGAGACTAACCAATTTATTTGAGCATGAGCTTTCGTGAGCTACAGCTCACTTCATCGGATGCATACCGTGGAAACTGCAGCAGACTTTATATACACACAGAGAATATGAAACAATACCTCCTCCCACCCCACTGTCCTGCTGGTAATAGCTTATCTAAAGTGATCATCAGGTTGGGCCATTTCCAGCACAAATCCAGGTTTTCTCACCCTCCACCCCCCCACACAAATTCACTCTCCTGCTGGTGATAGCCCATCCAAAGTGACAACTCTTTACACAATGTGCATGATAATCAAGTTGGGCCATTTCCTGCAGAAATCCAGGTTCTCTCACCCCCCTCCCAAAAACCACACACACAAACTCACTATCCTGCTGGTAATAGCTCATCCAAACTGACCACTCTCCAACTTGTGAGAGCTGTAGCTCACGAAAGCTCATGCTCAAATAAATTGGTTAGTCTCTAAGGTGCCAACAGCATAACGTGGCTGCCTCTAGGGCAGACTCCCTGTCTATCGGACCCATGCCGCTTCCGGAAGCAGCCAGTGACGCCCCAGGGGGCAGGCGTCTCCCTCTGTGCACCGCTCCTGCAGCTCCCATTGGCCAGGAGAACTAAGGGGCGGTGCTTGGAGAGAGGGGCAGCATACGGAGACACATTCTTCCTCCCTTCCCCCCCTTCCCGCAGGGGTGCATTGGCCCCATCTGGGAGCGGCTTAGGATCAGGGTAGGCAGGGAGCCTGCCTTAGCCTCACTGAGCTATTGGAGGTAAGTGCTGCCTGGTGGGAGGCTGCACCCCATCCCTGAGCCCCCTCCCAGAACCAGCACCCCATACCCCTCCTGCAACCCAAGCCCCACCCTGAGCCCCCTCTCAGAGCCATCATCCAAACCCCCTCCTGCACTTCAGCCCTGAGCCCCCTCCTGGAACCAGCACCCCAAACCCTCTCCTGGACCCCAAGCCCTGGTTCCCTTCCCAGAGGCAGCACCCTGTACTCCCTCCTGCGCCCCAACACTTTGGACCCTCCTCCCTGAGTCAGCACTGTGATGTTGCATTCCATATGTTTTATGGAAATATGCTTATGAATGTGAATATGATGTAACTGGAATATGCTTTATGCAAAAGGTCTCTTGTAAGCTATCATAACAAAGGTTATAAACTACTGAATATATTTTTCCTATTTCTATGCATGTATCATTCTTGTGTCTGAAGCTAGACATATGAAGTATAACTCTGAGGTCCTATTGTAATTATGCAAAGTGTGGGCCGTGAATGGTTGTTTAGGATCTTGATGGCTCCCATTGACTAGGACAACTGATTGTAAGTGGTTTATTTACATGCAAGCCTTCCTCTGTACTGTAGGCCAACCCAGGAAGAATGGAGACTAGGGGTTTTACAGTGACATGTGACCATGTCACATGATACTGGAATCCATCTTAATCCTTGTACTTTTCCATTGGTGAGGTGGGGGTGGGGACAAGCACAGACAAAAGATTCCTGCCTTGTGCCAAAGCTATAAAAAGGGGTGGAGCAGGCCACAAAGGCTCCCAGTCATGAGAAAACCCCTGAGATGTCTGCTGGATCTAGCAAAGACTGTACAGGGGGGAAAGGATTTGGCCTAGACGAGGAAGGGGTCTAGTCTGTGGGAAAAAAAGCTTATTGGCTCATCTTTGAGCTTGAGATATTACCTGTAATCAGTTTCTTAATGTATTGGGCTTAGACTTGTGAGTTTGTTTTATTTTGCTTTTGTGACTTACTTTGTCCTGCCTATTATTACTTGAAACCACTTAAATCCTACTTTTTATACTTAATAAAATCACTTTTATTTATTAATAAACCCACAGTAAGTGATTAATGCCTGGGGGAGCAAACAGCTGTGCATCTCTATCAGTGATACAAAGGGCGAACAATTTACAAATTTACCCGGTATAAGCCTTATACAGAGTAAAATGGATTTAGATCCCCTTGGGAGCTAGGTGTCTGGGTGCTGGGAACAGGTAACCTGCTGAGTTGTTTTTAGTTAATCTGCAGCTTTTGGGGGCATGGCCCAGACCCTGGGTCTGTGTTGCAGCAGGCTAGGGTGTCTGGCACAACAAGGCAGGGTTCTGGAGTCCTAAGCTAGCGGGGAAAATGGGCTCAGATGTAATTTCAGCACATCAGGTGACAGTCCTAAGGGGATCTCTGAGTGCCCCACCCTGAGCCCCCTCCTGGAACCAGCATCCCATACCCCTTTCTGCACCCTGAACCCTCTTCTGCACCCCAAACTTGGACCCCCCTCCCAAAGGCAGCATGTGGTACCCCCTTCTGCACCCCAACACTCTGGACCCTCCTCCCAGAGCCAGTAGCCCCTGCCCTGACCCCCTTCTCAGAGCCAGCACCCTGTACGCCCTCCTGTATCCCAACACTCTGCCCCATCCTGGAGCCCGCTTCTGTGCCCAAACTCCCTCCTCGAGCTTGCACTCCTCACCCCTTCCCCCAGGCTCAGCCTAGAGACCCCTCCCACACTGTGAACCCTTTGGCCCCAGTCCAGAGCCTACACCCCCTCCTGAACCCCAACAACCTGCCCCAGCCCACTGAAAGTGAAGTGAGGGAGGGAGGGCGAGCAACAGGGGTGGCGGGGGTGGGGAGAAATGAAGTGAGCGGGGCAGGGCCTTGGGGAAGGGGTGGGGTAGATCCTGGGTTGCCCTTAGATTCAGAGAGTGATCTTGGGTGTAAAAGAGGTTGGAGACTACTGACCTGCAGCAACCCAACTTAACCATTTTTATTAAAGCTTGTTTTTACAAAAGCAAAATTTTGGGCAAAATTGAACTAGAGTTCTCCTTAAAACCCTGTACATAAACAGCTCTGGTGGTGGAGTTTGTTGGGTGTGTTTATAATTTCAGTAATTTGAAATCTCTCCTTGTTGCTTAATAGTAGGTCAGTGTCCATGTCACAGAAATCACCACCTTTTCATTTGGCACTAACTGGTATTCTTGTGACAAAAGTGAAGTAGCATGGAGACTGAACTACCCTCATGGTTAGGGATGAAGCTCTGAAGGCAGCACAGAAGTAGGAGTAGTAATACCATGATTCCCCCCCTAAAATAACCTGGTGACCTTCCAGCAACTCCCTTTTGCATAATGTCCCTTCATTATGTCGTCTGTAGTGTGTGGAGACATCACATTTCAGCCTCTACAGCTGGCATTCTTAACCAACTCACTGTGCACACAGACACAAACAAAAGGGAAAATTGTTCTAAAATGGCTAATTAAAGTTATCACTGTTTAACACACCTACCACTTATATTGAAGAATGGAGGATATTAAATGCTTCTTGTGATTTGAAACCTTTTTGTACAGCTGAATGCATACAATAAATGTATTCAGACCACAGGACTCCAGGCCACCAGATCTGTTTGATGCACATTTGCAAAGAAATGCAGAACTGGACATCTTTAAAAAGAAGGGTGGTGAAGCGAGAGGTTCATTTTCTAGCTTCCAGCTATAGCAGGAAAATAACTGTAGGAGTAAAATGAAAAACAATGACTTTAATGAGGTTTGTTAGTGCTTTCAGATGAGGTCTTGAAAACAAGTGCTATGTAGTGTGTGGAACCATAATATTAATTTGTACTTAAATATTTCATCCAAGTCTTTCAAAGCATTTTACATCCATATCTTTACCTCTTTTCCCTTCAGCAACACATGACATGCTGCTCTTGCACCTCTCATGTATTCCTTTGCACAATGGTGTTCCCTGTCCTCCAGGATTCAGCACTTGCCCTTGTTTTCCAGAAGATATGAAGAGTCTTGCTCATGTTTCACAGGGCTGCCAGTGTCTCTCAAAGAGAGCTTGGAGAATAACCATTTTTTATTTGGCTTATTGGCAATTTGAAAAAAAAAAATCCTTTTGAGTTGGTTCTAAAATGAAAACTTTAGGCAAATAGAAGTAGTAAAAAAAATAAAATTGTGGGTTGAACAAAACATTGTTTTTACGAAACTTTTCCTTTAAATTTTGAGCGTTAATTTAACATTTTTGAATTTGCTGTGAATGACATTTCAAAACCTGAAGTCATTTCAAACTGAAAAATTGTAACATTGTTTGGAAAATATCAAAACAAAATGCTTTGAGTTTCAGATTTATATTCTGAAACAATTTGGGGAAACAGACATCGGTTTACAAACTGACATGAAGTTATGTTATTGAATCTGCATTTTTTTTTGCCAAAAAAGGTTCCGTTGAAAAATTGAAGTCCTAATCACAAATGTGTATGAACAGAGAAGTATGTGGAGAAAAGTACATGCTTGATGCCAAGTGGGTTTTTTACTTCTTGCTTTTGTTCATGCATGTTTCCTGGCCTTAGGTTTTTATTAGAGGCATAGAGAAAATAAGTAGTTTGTGAACAATAAATGTTTTAATGCCCAAAAGCTTTCTCTCAAATGCTAAAATCAAGTTAAGTGTTGTGGAAGTTAATTTCATGTTGGAGGGGATTATAGATGCTTCTAGGGAAAAGAAAGTGACCACGGTAATATCTTGTCTTACTGTGGTTTGAATGCATATATGATGAATTAAC
This sequence comes from Caretta caretta, assembly GCF_965140235.1. NCBI lineage: Eukaryota > Metazoa > Chordata > Testudines > Cheloniidae > Caretta > Caretta caretta. Next base: position 50,814,326 of record NC_134210.1, read on the forward strand.
TGCTTGAAATATGGAGTGCTCACAAAACAGTTACAGTTAATTCAGTGAATGGAAAAATATAAAAAATTGTTCTAATAAAATGTTCATTTAGTTAAACTGACTCCTTTAAGTGACCTGACTTCGACAATATATATTTTTTTTAAATTAGGCAGAAGATCTATTCTTTCTGCAGCTTACGTGGACAGTTCAAGATGGGAAGAAAGAGAAAAAGAGGTGCACAGCTTGGGTAAGGAAAGAGTTTTTACATTTACTCATGTTGACTAACTGAAAAAAATCTAAAATCATTAAGGAAGAGTTAATACCATTACTCACATTTTTTAGTACTTAACACTGAGTATTTGTGGAGTAAAATGCTACTAAGATTGAGTAAGAGGATCAGAATCCAATCCTGTAAGTTAGAAATATCTTGCCTGTCTGTACTATTGATCCAAAACAAAAACATGCAGATACTTTCTCCCAAGGGTAGACTTTATACCTTTCATTAAAATTAGAAAAATGTCTTTTCTGTAAATTGTTTTTTTTCCCACGAAAAATACACATTCCATGGATGTGATTTTTTTTATTATCTGAGAAGTTGAAGTGCCCATTCTAAGTTTTGATATCAAAATTTAAAAGGCAGTCTGTGTTACTTACAATTAACAGTAAGATGTGTTAGATGTGCAAGATGTCATTTTGTAAACTATTGGAGGATAATTTTCAAAAAGACTGACTGAAATCTCAGTGTCTGCTACATTTTTTTGCTGAGATTTATTAATTTTCTATCAGGAAAATTGAAACTTAGTTTTGGGTTTGTTCAACATTAAACCATCTGCTGTGGTGTTTCATGGGAGTTGTAGTCTGTGCACTTGTATTATCTCCTTTGGGCTGAGCTCCTGGGCTGGACTACATCTCCTATCTCCCTACCAAAATGACAGTCTATTTTGGTCAATTTCACAGCCATAGGATTTTACAGATAGTAAATTTCATGATTTCAGCTATTTAAATCTGAAATTTCACAATGTTGTAAGTGTAGGGGTCCTGACCCCAAAAAGGAGTTGGGGGAGGGGTTGTGGTACTGCTACCCTTACTTCTGTGCTGCTGCTGGCGGCAGTGCTGCCTTCAGAGCTGGGCAGCGGGAGAGCAGTGGCTGCTGGCTGGGAGCCCAGCTCTCAAAGCAGAGCTGTCGCCAGCAGCGCAGAAGTAAGGACGGCATGGTATGGTTTTGCTACCCTTAGTTCTGTGCTGCTACCTGCAGAGCTGGGTGCCCAGCTAACAGCTGCTGTTCTCCGGTTGCCCAGCTCTGAAGACAGTACAGAAGTAAGCGGGCAATACCGTGATCCCCCCTAAAATAACCTGCAACTCCCTTTTGGGTCAGGACCCCACCCCCTCAATTTGAGAAACTCTGGTCTTCCCTGCAAAAATCAGTATAGTATAGGGTAAAAGCACACAAAAGACCGGATTTTACAGTGGGAGATCAGATTTCACAGTCTGTGACACTTTTTCCTGGCAGTGAATGTGGTAGGGCCCTACTCATCGTGCACCACAGTATCCACTCTGAGCTGCATGGCATATCATAGGGTAGTTTCATGGCAAGCTTTCAGCTTCCTTTAGGCAAAGGGATTTTCCTAGCCATGAATGAGGCTGTAATCTGATCTCGATTATGCTTGGATAAATCCAGATGATCTGCACTAAGGACCAGTTAGTGCCAGTTGTGATTTGGGGGGGGCGGCAGAAGAGGAGGAGAAAGGTGTTGCAACTGTAGAAGCTTAGAGGGGGTGGGAGAGGAAATGTACTGCAGTATCCAGTCAGTTTTCTTGCCAATGTAAGATGTCGTCTCAAGTCAAGATTGGAAATCTTTCTAAAAGATGTGGTGTAGCTCAACAAGAAGTTATAGGATAGATACTGGATTACTGGGTGAAAGTCTATGGCCTGTGTTGTGCAGGAGGTCATGATCACCAGAATCCCTTGTAGCATTAATGTTTATGGATCTGTGAACTGCTCTCTATAGTGCATAACTTTTTCATCTATTCATAAATAACTGGACTGATACTAACTCATTTTACTGTACATAGGCTACCAGAGTTTTTTTATATCAATGACTATAGCCCTGATCATACAGCTCTCTTATGACACTTTTTGGGGAGGGAGACTACAACCTCTTTTCTGCCTGAGACATTGGACCAAAGCAGTTACCTTACTCCTGGCTGCCTCTGAAAGTCAAGACTGCTTTTCCCTTTCTCAGGGTTATTAGAACAAATTAATTCATTTGGTTTGGGTTTTGGTGTCTTGTTCCTGGAAGGAACAAAAGAAGTTAGTAAAACCATGTCATTTCTAATAGCATGTTGGCGGAGATGACATCAGACATCTGGACTGTAATCAGTCTTTGCTAATTGTGTTGCTGCACATTTAATCATGTGTGTAAGAGCAAAAAAATAATTACTACTAGGATGATTTATTCATATTAAGACAACTTGTTTTAGTAATATTGAACAATTTTTCCTGGACTCTTCAACTCCTGCAGAACACTGAGAAAGAAGATTAAATTGGCACTTACCCCTCTGTATCTGTTTTGCTGGTAGACGCCTATAATCTCTATGGTTGTCAATCTGGCACATCTCACGATGATTTAAAGAAAGTAATATTTTTGATATAAAGAAACAAGAAGTGTTTTTTACGCAAATTCCCTCTGTTCCACTGCTCTGATGACATGGTTGTGTTTCAGGCTTGTTCCTTTACTGTGTTATCTGTATGTGTATTGTTACAAACTTGACTCCATAAAAATAAAAGATGATTATAGCCTAAAGTTAATGTTCCTGGAGTGATAGGATTGAGACATCCAAATATTGCAGAGGAGAACTTAGTTTTGAATGTGGAACAAATGCAAACTAAAGAACAGTGGGTTTTTAAAAGATGAGATTGACATGTCCTGGTCATGGTTTTCAAATAGCCTACTGATCGGGAAAAAGTCTGTTTAACAATAGACTCTTCTGAAAATTAGATGCTCAAAAAGGAGGATTGGATGGACCTACATTCTCTAAAATTTCAGTTGATCTATCAACAAAAAAGATGAAATTAACTGACAATAGATTGATGGGAAGTAGAGACCGCAGAAGTGGGGCAGCAAAATAAGCTGTTCATTTTGTTTGAAAAAGCATTGGTGTTTTACTTATCAAAACTGTCCTATCAGAACAGTAGATGGCAGTGCTCTCTTTGTAGACTTCAGTGAGAAGGCCTTTGTTATAAAAATCAGTCCTTTCCTGATGGATCTCAGGAATGTAGAGGCCAGGGCCAGTTGTGTGTGCGCTGCATCTTATTTGCATGTTGGCAGTTGAGAGCAGAGAGACATTTGATGTAATACTAAAGTTACTTAGGGTGAGCTCTTGACTCGAGCCATCATTCAGTCTCCCAACATAGGACAGAATTTTTTCCTCCAAAGTGTTTTGTTTCTATAAAAACTGAAGTTGAGCACTTAACAATTCTGCACTGAAGTAGGTCTTCACTCACAGGACAGGTATGTCATAGGTACCAGCTTCCCAACATTGCCTCGTCAGTGGGCTTCAACCTTGTTCTTGATGATCACCATTGTGAGTGAGAGAGATGATAGTTCAGTCTCCATGCTAATTACATGTTTGCCATAAGGGTGCCAGTTGTCAGAGCGGTTTTTGTGATGGACAGATCTGGAACTGAACTGAGACCACATTCATGTTGCATCTGAAGTGGGATTTTTACCCAGGAAAGCTTATGTCCAAATAAATCTGTTAGTCTTTAAGGTGCCACCGGACTCCTCGTTTTTGAGACCACATTCATATAAGACAGGCCACTGAACAGCAGTCAGATGTTAGCCACTGTTGGCCTGAGTTATATCAGTAACTTAGGAGGTGAAAGACTCATTAGTTGGTTCCCTGAGCCACCCAATTGTAGGGAGCAGGAATTTTAGTTTCCACAAACAGATTTAAAAATAAACTAACAAGAAATGGAAGAGCCCATTATTTCCATGACTAAGGGTGGAAGGGGATGCCTTGAATTTAAGTGACCCCCACTCTTATTTTTCTTTTTAAAAAAAATGACATAATATATGTCTTCTGAAATATATGGTTATACTGTCTTCTGAAATAATTCAGTAAAAATTAACCTTGGATGAGAGTTGATCATATTAATCTCCTATTTGATAATTACCTCTGCTGGACAAAGTGTAAAAACATTTTCTGTGGATATTTGTTAGAATTTAAATACAAATTCACTTGGCCATGTAAACACTCCTTTTGTGTTTCCACACACATATGGTCAGGTTTTACTGCCATGAAAGCTAAGAAATGTAAATTATGCACTTGCATTCAGCTATCCCACCAGTAGGGTTGATCATTTGACCAGTAAGATATTGTCAAACAGTGTAAAAAATGGTAAAATGCTTTAAGCACTAATTTATTAGATCACTAATAAAAGAGTAAGACGTTATGGTCTCTGGCAGGCTTAGCCTTAGATACTTATGCCTAATAACAACAAACAAGTTACTTAACTGAATTACTTTAACGTAGAAAAATGCAAAACATAATGAAATGAAGTTCTAAAGAATGGCACCATGATGCAATCTAAAAAGATAGGCCACTGCCTACTTCAAGGCATTCTTGCTGGAATATTTGACAGTGGTCAAATATTTGTGGTTAACTGACGTTATTTGACAGGTTTCAGAGTAGCAGCCGTGTTAGTCTGTATTCACAAAAAGAAAAGGAGGACTTGTGGCACCTTAGAGACTAACATTTATTTGAGCATAAGCTTTCGTGAGCTTTTGACTGGCCAATTGATCAGCTTGCCACACCTACCCACAGCCCATTTATAATTTGCAACACAGCTATATTATTTTTTGTAAAAGCCACAGAATTAAATTCACAAAAACCACTGAATAATTTAAAATGAATTTCAGAAAAATCAATCTACTCTCACGCTCTGCAGACAGAAGCAAATCTGGAATATGTTCACTGCAAAATATTCATTCATCTCTAGTAACTAGAATAGAAGCTGCAGTTTGGCAGACAATGTTAAATTTTCAGTTAACCTGATTTCTGTTACTTATATGTTAAGCTTTAATTTTAGTGTGATTTTTATACTGGGGCTGAGGGAGCTGTGTCAGTAGTGCAAGTTACTTTCTGTGGTAAAGTGCTGACAGATTTCCAGCTTCATTGACACATCAAGGGGCTAATCCTGCAAGTCCTCTGTGTGTGCAACTCTCATCAGATAGTTCAGGGGGAGTTCTCGGTGTGCCTTTCAGGATTGGACACCAACACTCAAAGCTGTGCTAGACATCTTTCAGCTTCAGATAGAGATGCATTAAATCCTCAACAACTCAATGAAGTCTGAAAAATGACTGCTACAAATGCTCAAATAAATTTGTTAGTCTCTAAGGTGCCACAAGTCCTCCTTTTCTTTTTGCGGATACAGACTAACACGGCTGCTACTCTGAAACCTGCTACAAGTGTGTTTCCCAAGCTGTATATTCATTCACCACAGAACCATGTTGTGGTATTGTTTAAATACTGAACATATTCTTATTGTATACTTTCCTGTCTTATTCACTGTGTAGATTAAGAACTCTAGATAGTCTTATCATGCTCAGGTGAGCACCTTTCTGTAACTAGCCTTTAGCTAATTGCTGTCAACCTGCTGTTGCTGATACATATGTTGCCCTTGAAGAGTTGTTCATTCCACTGTTTGAATTTTATCACTGCTGTGAAGAATCAAAATGGCCTCTCCAACTGTTATCAGTTGTCTAGACCTAGATCAATTGATCAGATGTGGGAGAATTGAATTATTCAGTCCCTTCTACCATTCCCTTTTCTACACATTTTCAAAGGAATTTAAAAAAAAAAAGAAAAGTACAGCAGGTACATTTGCCCTTAAGCTTAGTGACTCAAGGCAATAGGTTGTTGACAATTTTCCATGCCTTCCCTAGGAGAATCTTGTATAACATTTATCTAAGGGTGGGGGAAAAATACTTGAGAAAGATAGTTGAAGTTAACAATAATTATGGCGGTAACTATGGCTAGGTTAAAAATCAGCATTTCACTGAGTATGGTAATTCAGACATGGTCTTGAGGTGAAAGGCCTACATTTTCCTACTTAGATATCTTGTGTTTAGACACCTAAATCCACATTTAAGTACCAAAATAAGTGGCCTTTTTCAGAGATGCTGAACAGTCTGTGGGAGCTGCACCTTCTTAGCACCTGGGAAGTCAAGCTGCTTACTTATATGCCAGAATACAGATTTAGATGTGTAGCTTTAGCCATCCTTTTTTGAAAATTTGGCAAAAGATCCTATCCACACTTGTAAATGAGCTAGATTTTCAAAGGTATTTAGATTTCTGAAGATGCAGATTGGCATTTCTAAAAATCCCACTAGATGCCTAGGAGCCCATCTGCATCATCAGGCATCTAAATACCTTTAAAAATCCAGTTGTAAGAGCTTGAACTCAGGTGGAACGGCTGGGTCTACAGGAAGCCAGCTGCAGCTCTGTAATTCAGAGCTGCCTCGGGTAAGTGGAGACTGCACAGGTACAGAATAAGTTATGCCTCTGGTGGTAGGGCCCTCAAAGACTTTACACCATTGGAGAATCAGGTGTAGTGGAGCCATTCTTCCCCCCTTTCCTGGCTATGGTCCACCTCCCCTCCTGCTCTGCTGAAGTATAGAGCTTAACATCCTTTGTGCTGGAAAGAAATTATGGCCGTTGCATATTACAATAACAGGTGGAAAACAAATTTTAAAATAATCAACACATTCCTTCTCTTTGTTGCACTGCAAGAGCCTGATCAAAAGCCTGTTGATATCAATAGAAAGACTCATTGATTGCTCAGTAGGCTTTGGATCAGGCCCTAAGTGAGTTGCAAAAGGGTCAGTGAGTAGAGCTGTTTGGAAAGGGGGCTGGAGGAGAGGTTTTGCGAGTCACCAGACCTGTGAGACAGAGAAACTACTCCTGGGGCTGCTGCCAGAACCATGGAGGCATTTGGTATCCCTGACTTTGCAATGGAGCTGATACACAAGAGAATAGAGAGACAGTGAATCTGTCTCTTAGTATCATGGATGGGATACCCTTGGGGCATATCTGAGATGCTGCAATAGAGCTTTTCCCAAGACATTGTTGTTCAAGAAAAATGCAAAAAGATTATACCAACTTAGATTTATCAAATTCAGTATTTAGCCCCAAAGTTTAAAACCACTGTGCAGACAGTTAAAAAAAATTACCATGTTGAGCTACTGGGAGGGTAATAAGATACTGACATATAGCCCAGTTTGCATTTGACTCGGTGTTTATCTTCTTTTTGCTTCTAGGAGTTGCTGATTGTTGGGGACTTATTTAGTAATAAAATAAGAAAAAACAAAACAGATGCGCTGTCCAGTAAACACCAAACTTGAAACCAACAGTGAACTTTCAAGGCATCTGTCCAGCTTGTTTAGGCACTTATTAATTTCACCGAATGCTTTAAGTTTTTCCCTAGTATTAAACATTTTGAAAAATCCTCCATGGATTTTGTTCTAACTTCAAATGAAAATAAAATACATTGCTAAGAACTGTTGTTTAATTTCATTACTGCATGCCCTGTTCCAGTTTGCAGAAGACTTAAATCTTTTACTGTCAGTTTCTCTCACTAACTTTAACTAGTGGAAAATAATTTTTTTATGTTTCTGCAGCTGAATTGGCCACATTAATGGACAGAACCTATGAAAGAAAGCTTCCTGTCAGCTCTTTGACAATATCACGGGTAAGAAAAAACTCCACTATAACAAAGATGGGAGTGACCTGAGAATACTTAAGAAATCAAGTGAAATCCTAAGGGATAATTATTTGTGCTGAGAATTCAAGTTGTAAACATCTTGTTATATTGCTAAATTGAAGCCTTAGCTCTGTAAAAATGTTGGCTCTATCCACCTGCTTTAACTATTTATTGTACTTGGATTGTAAGCTTTTCAGGGCAGAAACTGTCTTATTGTGTTTGTACAGTACCTAACACAAGGGAACCCTGACCCATTATTGGGGTCCCCAGATACTCCCACAATACAGATCAATATATTGGATCAGAGTCTCTGAAACTGGCACAGAAGGGTGTAACTTACAATCCCCTGTGCCACCCTGGCCCCGTGCACCAGAGGTAAAAAGACCCATCCTAGTGGAGTGCCGGCAAAGCTGCTGTTGCCTGCCCTTTTGTGATTTCTGTCTGCGACAGCAACAGCTTTAAAATCCAACAAGTGCTCCATAGCAGTGGCTCTCAACCTTTCCAGACTACTGTACCCCTTTCAGGAGTCTGATTTGTCTTGTGTACCCCCAAGTTTCACCTCACTTAAATGACTTGTAAGCAAATACTTCTGTATTTTTGTAAGCTCTCTCATTTTTACCATATAATTATAAAATCAGTTGGAGTATAAATATTGTATGGAACTTACGTTTCAGTGTATAATATATAGAGCAGTATAAACAAGTCATTGTCTGTATGAAATTTTAGTTTGTACTGAGTTCACTAGTGCTTTTTATGTAGCCTGTTTTAAAACTAGGCACATATCTAGATGATTTGAAGTACCCCCTGGAAGACTTCTGCATACCTGCCAGAGATATATGTACCCTTTGTTTAGAGCCAATGCTCCATAGGAACCCCTTCTGCATAGGTATCTACAGGAAATGCACTTAATGTATTGCCTTGCCATGTATGCTCCCTCTTCCACTTCAAGGCTTGCACTAGAGTGGGGGTTGTGGCCACTTTCTACCACTGCAGTATTGCCTTCCACCTGCAGCAGACTCCACCAGCAAGTTGGCTTGGGTTATATTAAGCCAATAAGCGATTCTTAAATCTTGTAAATCTTACCCTCTGCCATACTCTCCATACATTTATTTTGGGGGTGGAGGAGGGAGATGTGTTAAATTCTCTTTATTAAAGAGATTGTGATGGTTTTTCTAGACTTTGCTAGTAAGTGTAGCCCATATGACACTTGCTTTTAAAAGAATTTCAAAGCACAGAACTAGGTCAGAAGGAAAAAGGCTGACTGGCTATACTGGAAACTCAGCAGTACTAGTCTCACCCATTAGCGATCACTGGAATCACCAGTGGGGGTTTTCATACAATTCAGAAAAACACTTCATGCAGTTACTGAACACTTTGTGGCCTCAGTTCTGGTAGTCCTCTTGCTTTTAGCTGCTTCCACTGGGAGAACCTGTGAACAGTTTTGCAGCACAGTATGGTCTTGATCCAAAGCCCCTTGAAGAAGTCAGTGAAAAGACTCCCATTGACTTGAGTGGCCTTTGGATCAGACAGCTTTGCCTTTTTTTGGGTTGAGCTGTACTCTGACCCAATATCAAGCTTGCAAGAAGCAGATAAGTTCTGAGATCATTACTGATGTTGGGGAATAAAAACAGCGTTTGTCAATTTTTGATTCTGTGAATTCAGAAAGGCTGGAAAATTGTGTATCACATTGAGACCACTCAGTGTAACAGCTTCCCACAACTCCTCCTGTTCTCCGCTCCGGTTGTCTGAATTTAATTTTAAGAATTTTTTGTAAGATTGTCTAAAAACTCTAAAGAGAGTTTTCCATTGGCATAGGTCAGCATAGCTTCATGGTGTTACACTGGTGTAAATAAGAGCAGAATTGGGCCCTCTCACTCCCATTTTTTTTTTTTACTATTAATGCCTAGAGACTAGCTAAGTCTAGTCCCTGTTGTTTTTGGCAGTGTATATAGATATGGTAAGATCTTGCAATATAAATGGAGAAGACAAAGTGGAAGAAAAGGATGATTTTTAGAGATGAAGGGACTTGGCCAAAGTCCGAGGATGGAACCAGGAATGGAATCTAGATCTCCTAGTTTCTGGTCCAGGGCCTTAACCATCACACCAGTCTCAGTCTTTCTGGACTGTACGAGATGTAGATGGAGACAATCAATGACTCTTAAGGTTAAGACATCAAGAGATGCTGTATATTTTTGTTTGCATTTAAGAAAACACTGCAAAAGTGAAGTCAGTTACTAAACAAAGTGAAGATTATTTTGTGGCTAGACACTTAAATGTGAACCAAAACAAATGTGTTAATGTTCTAATATGCATTGTGACTGCTGTACACTAAAGAATTTTTTTTTATTTTAAAATCAGTTTATTGACAACATTTCTTCACGAGAAGAGGTGGATCAAGCTGAGTATTACCTTTACAAGTAAGCATCTTTTTGCCCAACCTGATCTTTAAATCAAAGCCCTTCCTTTTATAGGAATGACACTTTCCCACTCTGACTTGGATTTCTGTGTTTTAAAGCATGTATCTGTTGTTCTTATAACTTAGTTGAGGGACATTTTTATATTCTTGGTGCTGGTATGGATACCCTATTTCCTATCCTCTGGCAGTGGCTTCCATAGCAAGGGAGAGAGAATAGATTGGGAGGACTTCGTTCATAAATATTTTCCGCTGTTACTCACCCAGGTCTAACTAGGATCCTGCATTTAAAAAAAAAAGCCTCTTCAGATTACATTCTAAAGAAGAGATCAGCAGTCCAGAACAACAGTTACAGCTATTTGCTACTTATTTGAAAAAATGATAGATTTCCCATAGCTAATAAACTGGGATGTAGTTATTTGCATATACAGTTTGGCTGGTTATCACTATTTTAGCCTTTAGTATGATTAACCTTTTAAGATAATAGAAATGTATTGTTTTGTCACGTGATTTGTTCTCAAAATGCATTAATAAGCAAGAAGCCAACAGTAAAGAGAAGTCTGTAATCCATATGAAATTGTAAATAAAACTCAATTTTAACCTCATTTTCCCTTTTAAATTAAAATAAATGCACTAGCTTGAGGAAACTAGAGAAATAGTATTGGTCAGATCTGCTTTATTGTTCTGCACATTTCTCACTCAGGCTAGAGTTCACATGAAGGACATGTTTATAAAGAGATCTCTTTGCAGCTGGGAGGTTGTTAGAAAGCACGTGCACATTGCAGTGTTCAGCCAGCCAGTGCCATCAGGCATATAGGGAGCAGGGGAGTTAAAGAAGGAATAGCAACTTTAACTAGCACTCTCTCTTTTTGGGTAGTCACATCCTTAATGTTGTAAAATAGCTCTGTGCATTTAATTTTCCTTTTGTTTAAATATTAGTGGAAATGTTTAAAAAGGGAAGGAATGGAAAATATTTTTCTTTGGTGCTGTGTAAAGTTTACAGAATTAGTCCCATTTATGAGCAAATGGCTTGTAAATTTCATTATAACTAACCTGTTTGTGTCACTGGATGAATGCAGGTAAACAGAGGGCTCCCAAACCACCCACCATACAGCTCTCTTCCTTTTACTAACTAGAGTCTAAACCTGTATCAGTAATGGGGAACCTTTTCCACGGAGTGCCACTTCCTATGGCACTTGCCCTGCGCCCACTTCCAGGAGGAGGTGGAACTTCCAAAGGGATGGCTGATATCCCCCAACACAGGGCTGTCAAACTCATTCTGTGGAAAGGACCATATTATACTTTGACTCATGGGTTAATGGTACAAAGACCATGCTGCTTATCCACAGCAAATCTCACATGCAGAGATGTTAGAACATGGCTCATTAATAACTAAACCTTAACTTATTAGGGTTGCTATTGCATTCAGTAAGACTCAATGCTCGGTCTTTGAAGCAGTTTGTGTGTAGTTAGCGGATTTGTGCACAAAATTGCATTGTGCGCGAATTAGGAGTGCTAAAATAAGGGTGTGTTGAATCATGAGGATAGATGTGGCATGTATCAGGGGGACAAGTTTGTGTGTGTGGAGGGAGATGGAAAACAGGAGTGATATGGTGGAATGGGAACACACCACGTTGTCAAAAAAAAGGTTTAAAAAGCAGCACAACAAAGGAAAACGAGAATCAAGGAACTAGAACAAGGGAGATAGTGTTTAGGTTTAATGCCAACATTTATCCATGCTAATTCAACATTTTTGTGGTACTTCAAAACATGATTTACTATTATTATTCTCTCAATGTTTTTTGGGGGAAATAAAATACAGCCAGGCTGACAATACTTGAGTCAGAATTTTGATGACTAATATTTTAACTCTCAAAAAGGGAGCTGAGCAGCTTTGAAATAAAAATGCAAAATGACCCTCAGGTACAATTCCTATATTCCAGTTCTCATTTTCTACTTTTTCCACCTCCTGCAGACCCTTCATCACCTTACCATACTAATCTTTGCACCATCTTCTGTTCCATTTCCTATGCTTGGAATTTTTTCTTTTTTTGGCAAACAAGGAACCTCCTTTCTCTGCATTTCTTCTGCATGACCTTTCATCAATAACCCACTGTGTATTTGCTGTAGATTTATACCATCCCTCACTCGTGATGTTACATATACAGCTTACTTTAGCTAGAGGGTGAACCATTTATATGTGATTGTGCTTGGTTTTACTGCCTATGCTTAAATTATTCTCCCATGCTCCCCTTCCTATATGTACATAAAGGAAGACTGCATTTGTGGAAGTGGCCTTGGGGACACAGAAGGGAGGAGAGCCTCCTCAGTGCCCTCCTTCTCTCCCTCAACCCCGTCAGAGGCTCTGGAGTGTGAAGGGCCTGGGGCACCAACCTGGTCTCCATTGGATTTTCCTACCTCCCACCCAAAAAAATCCCAGTGGCACAGCAGAATAAATTACAGCAATGGAGTCTGCAATAATTAACACTTCCTCTTCCATGCTGCAGAACACTGCCCTCATGAAGGGAAACTTGAGGGCCCAGGGAGCATCATTCCTGCAGTGGCAAACAGCAGTTCAGATGCCCTTGGCCACTGCATAGATCCTCTAAGACCGACCTTGATTGCAAAGGGGCTGCATGTTTAGGATGTGGAGCCCTGTCCCTTTTGCAGAGGGGCAGAGGTCTTTGGAGCAAGAATCTGAAGGAAATATACAGAGTTTTCACTCCCATTCTGTGGTTATTCCTGTATATGGGAGTACTAGACCTTTAAATTGTAAGCTGCATAGACAGGGACTTTTTGTACATTGCCAAAACAGTGCACTTTCAGTAAATACAGGGGCATTCCAGAGCATTGCTTAATGTATTTAGTGAATTGAAATACAATATGCTTAATGTATTTAAGCCTATGTAACTTTATCTGCTTTAGAACTGTGGGTCTCTAGCCATACCACAATATCCTGCGCTCTTAAGTATAGCTGTGCGGAAAAGACGGTGCTGCACGGTGGGGAATGTCAATAACAAGAAATCCCATTTCTAAGCATGGTGTCAGCTGCTTGCAATACTCTTGTTTTTGTTCTCTTTTCAATACCTTTTTTCTTGTTACCGTCCGACTTAAAATCTTTTAGTCTCCTAGCATCCCAACATGAGTTCTAATCAGAATTCAAAACACTTTGTCTGCATCAAAGGCAGACGATTTGCCCCACTTTGTCCTGTCTTATTGAAATGTCACTTTTCCTCAGTTCATGACTCATGTTCTCAGATGATATAAATATTAGTATATTGGGGCTGAATTTTTTGCTGTCATAACTTCATGGATTTAAGGCTTTATGCTAGCAGAGAATGACCCTTAGTGTATCATAGCAGTAACATGGAATTTTTACATGGAGACCCCTTTACAGTCGTTTTGTTGGTATTAAGCATACAACCATAAAGTTGAGGGTGAAAATGTGATCTATTACAAAGGTACCAATCCAGCATGCTACATCTACTGTAGATGAGTCAGCTTTAACAACAATGTTGATCCGATATATGCCAGACTCAAAGCAGCAGGAACATGGATATACTGTGTAAGCACACAATTTCTGTGGAGTGGTGTATTAGCCCTGCTGGTCTGATATCAGGGTGGGGATATGAAACTTTGTCCTTTGAAAAATGAAGGCACTTCCATAGATTTGACTGTATTACAAGATTAAAAAAAAATCAGTATGAGATTATAATTGCAAAATAATGCAATATCGAACTAGAGAGCTTTTTATGTATTCTATTCTTATAGCTCTGCTGGTAGCAAATTACATTTTTTTTAAAACTTATTTTCAGCTCTCAAACCGTTTCAGGACCACAAAAGTCTATAGATGCATAAAATTAACTTTGTTCCTCACAGTGCCAAAGTATCGATCTGATCTAATATTCCATGTTACAAAACAAGTTTCATCTGAAGTGAGCATGTACGCATGCATGCCTCTATTTGCTGCCACAGATTAGGTTAGATGCTTTTCTGCAAGTCAAGCAGTTGAAGCCACACATCATCCCAGAATGTTACTTAATAAAATGATCACAATGCATTAAATAGAAATTGCTCCTGCACCTTTGTCTAGGTGTATTATTTTTGCACTACTGTTATAGTTTCACTTCCTTTCTTTGTAGTGTATGCACATACTGGTATTTCATAATATATTGTAACATATTACCATGCATACTAGGGACCTGGTCTTGTGAGATGCTTAATTCTTCCTTGAGGTGCCATGAAACCACACCTCCCATAGATTCCAATCTGGGTCATAGCAACATCGTAGGAGCTCTGGTCCCAACCTGGTCTTTCAGAGTTTGTACATTGCATTCCTGAGTTCATAAACTCTGCAGGAATCATTGTGGACTGGTAACCAGTCTCTAACCTTCAGGGCCCCGAGCACTTCAGGCAAAGTATCTACAAATCTCACAATCTTCAGTGCTCAGTAAGAACCGAATGCTGCAACCCCTATTCACTTGAGTAGCTGCACTTAAATCACTGGAGCTGTTTGCATAAGTAAGAGGTGCAAGACCCCCCTCACAGAAGAGTCTTTCACAGCATTCAAAAGTTGTCTTTTCCTCTAACACAGGTTTTCAATTATCTGATCAACTCAGTCTAGCCCTGTACATTAGTTCTCCCTCAGACCTGGAGAATGTACTGAATTTGGAGTTTCTAGATTACGCATACAATGTCCAAAAAAGGTAGACTAATTGCTTTTTAGGAAGTCAAGTTTTGAAGTTAACTGTTGAAGACCTACAAATGGTTAAAACTGTGTGTGTGTGTAGGAGAACTCACGCAGACTTCAGGTGGAAAAACCCTTTTCTGGGGAGGCATCACTTTGCTCAATTAACAAGGTAAGATTCTTTCCTTTTATTAAGCTGTCATTTCTCAGACTCCAGAGCTGTTCAGCCACATGAGAAATCTAGCCAAAAAGTAGCAGTGAAATCCTTGCCCTGTTGAAGTTAATGACCATACTGCCATTGACTTCAGTAAGGCTAAGATTTCACCTCATGCTAATACTGGGTAACGGGGAGCATTAGGTAAATATTGTCACTCCCAATGAGGGATGGAAGAGTGAGTTGAAAATTAAGGACCAGATTCTCAGTGTAAATTGGCATAGCTCCATTGAAATTAATGGAGCAATGCCCGATTACACCAACTATGGATCTGGCCTTACATGTCTTGAATCAGAGTGACTGAGGAAAAAAGGCTGTTTTTATACCAGAGGGGAAATACTCAATATAGAATAGGTTAGGTACATTTTCTTGTCACATACTCAGATAGCTATTTGTTGCCATACTTGCAAAAAATAAAACATCTTTTTCCTGCCAGCATCCCAAAACATTTTGTATAGTAGATTAAATCAGTAACAGGTTGAAATGCAACATAAGAGGCATTTTACAGTCAAATCTTGAGATGTGCTGATCACTTCTGATGCCTGTGGAAGTCACTGGGAATTACTAACCATTTTAGGTGACAATTTCCTAATTCAAAAAGTGGTGCAGCCAACCCAGAGAATTCTATATTAGACTTTGTCCTAACTGATAGAGGAACTGAACACAGAACTAAAAATTAATGGTAGCTCAGGTATAAGTAATCATGACAATCACATTTACATTGTGCAAGCAGAATCTAGTCCAGATAAATATATATCCTTGATACTTTAATAGGGCCAGTTTCAAAATTGACCCAGATCAGCTGGAAGGAAGAATTTAATCAGAAAAATGTGAATGATAATTGGGACTCCTTTAAGAACCCCTTACTAGATGTCTCAAAAGCCACAAATCAAGGAAGAAGGCCATACTAATTAAAAATAGACTTGATTTAGAGGGGAAGTGAAGGCAGCTGTAAAAATAAATAAAAACAAATGGAAGAAAAGGGGAAGTTGATAGTAATGAACATAGATTAGAAATTAGGGGTTGTAGAAAACTGATAAGGGAAGTAAAGGGACACAAGAAGTCTATGGCCAGCAGAGTTAAGGACTATAAGAGGCATATTTTAAAAATTAGAAACAAAAATAATCCTGACAATGGTATTGATAAATTACTAGATGCAAATAATAGAATTATCACTAACATTACAGAAAAGGCAGAAGTGTTCAATAAATGTTTGTTCTATATTTGGGTGGAAAGCAGATGAAATAGTCTCAGTGATAACACTCTTTCCCTTTCACTATTGTCTCTAGAGGATGGTAAATAGTAGCTATTAAAGTTAGATATTTTTAAAATCAACAGGTCCAGAGAACTTGAATCCAAGAGTTTTTAAAGAGCTGGCTGAGGAGATTGCTGGATCTCTAATGTTGATTGTCAATAAATCTTGAATCATTTGGGGAAAAGGTAAATAGGCTGACCCAGGTAATTATAGGCTTGTCAGTCTGACATCAGTTTTGGGCAAGATAACGAAGCAGTTGATACAGGACTATTTTAATAAAGAATTAACAGAGGGTAATATAATTAATGCAAATCAACATGTGTTTATGGAAAATAGATCCTGTCAAACTAGCTTGCTATTTTTTTAGATGAGATTAGAAGTTTGGTTGATAAAGGTAATAGTGTTGATGAAATAAACTTGGACTTATGTAAGGTGTTTGACTTCATACCACATGACATTTTGATTTTAAAAAAATCCTGGAATAAGATTAACATGGCACATATTAAATGGATTAGAGATTGCCTAATTGATAGTTTATGTAACTAAACAGGGAATCAACACAGAGTGGGTGTGTTTCCCAAAGGGTCCCAATTCTTGGCCTTATGCTATTTAACATTATCATCAGTGAATTGGAAGAAAATATAAAATCACAATAAAGTTTGTAGATGACCCCAAAATTGGGAAAGTGGTAAATTGATTCTGAGCGATCTGGATCACTTCCTAAACTGGGTAAATGTATACAACTAGGAACAAATAGCGTAGGCCATACTTACAGGATGGGGGACTCTATCCTGGGAAGCAGTGACTGAAAAAAGAGTTGGGGCTCATGTTGGATAATCAGTTGAACATAAGCCCCTTGTGACACTGTGGCCAAAATGTGATCCTGGGATACATGAACAGGAGACCATTGAGTAGGAAGAGGGAGGTTATTTTACCTCTGTATTTGGCACTGCTGCAATACTGTGTCCACTTCTGCTGTTGATAATTTAAAAAGCATGTTGATCAATTGGAGAGGCTTCAGAGAACAGCCGCAATAATGATTAAAAAACATGTCATACAGTGATAAGATAGATAGATTTAGCTCCTAGAGTCTAACAAAGATAAGGTTAAGGGGTGACTTGATTAGTCTATAAGTCCTACATGGGGAACAAATATTTATTAATGGGTTCTTCAGTCTAGCAAAGAAAGGTATAACATGATTCAATGGCTGGAAGTTGAAACTAGATGAATTCAGACTTGAAATGGGCACACAGTTTTGACAGTTAGGGTAATTAACCATTGAAATATGTAACAGGTTCACTCACCATTGAGGCGCGCCTCCTTAGTTCTTCAGGAGTCTGATTTCCCCCCTCCTTCACTCGCTTGCCCCATACTCAGCCTCTCACTCTGGACTCAGTCGCTCCCTCTCGGCAATAGCCCTCTGGCCAGGTCACTCTAGTCCTTCCATTCCAGGGTAGGAAAGTCCCAGTCTTCCTATCCACTGCCCAGTCTGTGCTGCTTGCCTAGTGGCCAGTAGGGGAACCTGGGCTTGCCCACTACTCTGGGTTCCAGCCTAGGGACTCTGCCTAGCAACTAAGGTCTGTACAAGTTCTGACCTTGTTGCTGTTTTCCTGGGCCTTTTCCTACCTTTCTTCCCTATCTTCTGGCCCTTTAGGTTACCACTGGGGCTTCCTCTTCTCCATGTGACTACTTCCCCCCCCCCCCAGGCTCTTGCTTGTGTCTGTTATCAAAGGAAGGATCCTAGGGCTTACTCTCCTTCTAGACCTCTTCTTTGTATCTAGCTGCCTTCCTTTTTCTCTAAGGAGTGACTGCAGAGCTCCTTCTTGCAGCCTTCTCTTACTACCAGTTTCCTCTCTTTATAAGCTTATCCCAGCTAGGCTTCCTAAGCCCTTGTGCCTGATCAGGCCCCAGCTTTCCTCCAGGTGCAGCCTATAAAGTTAATTGGCCTCTTCTAACCAGCTCTGCCTTGGGTGGACAACCTATTACGGAGTAATTTGCCAAGGGTGGTGGTGGATTCTCCATCACTGACAGTTTTAAAATGAAGATGGGATGCTTTTCTGAAAGATCTGCTATGGGACTTATTTTGGGGAAGTTTTGTGTCCTGTGTTACACAGGAGGGCAGACTAGATGATCACAATGGTACCTTTTGGCTTTTGAGTCTATGAGTTGCTGCAGCAAGTCTCAGGATTTGGCTCTTTTCCCAAAGTTAAAGTGGAGTGCATTCAATATCAGTCTGAAGGTTATTTCAGAGCCTGGACTCATAACAGCCAAAAGCCCTACTGGAGACAGATTGTGAATTATATTTTAGAAATTTTAAGAGATGAGCCACAGACAAAATAAAGTTGCAGCCAAAAAACGTAGAGAGCTAGTAGTTCAGATGAATATAAATGAGCAAGACATGAGATTCAGAAAAACATTTTTAAGAGACAGAGATGTGTCCAGAAGCCAAATCAGACATCTAACAACGGGCAAAATATATTTGAGACTTAAACCCTATCCAGCTACCATTGAAATGATCATCTGCTGCCATAACACCCTCGGAGGACTATAGGCAGCCAGTATAAGGCAGAGCAGCCTCAGGTGAGCACAAAACACACACAAAGCCACCCCCACTCCAGAATTGCACTGAGTTGCTCCTAGGTTAGCATAGGGAGTTTGATCATCTTATTTGCAAGATCTGTGTAAACTATATAATTGCTTACTTAAGAAACGTTCATAAGCTAGTGCTTACTACTGTCAAAGTTTGACTCAGACTCACAATTTATCAGACCACTCTGTTTTATTAGCAAAGCTGCTCTGCTAATACATTTAGAAGTGAGCCCCCCGAGTGGGGCTTCTGTCTCTTAATTTATACAGTTTTTTGGAGAACAAGTTACAGACAAAAGAAGAAAAAGATTTTAGTCACCACCCTTCGAGATCCCTGAGACCAGTCACGTATCTTAACAATCTCCTTTAACAGCTTCCAGTTAACTAATTGTCCTTCACACCTTTCATTCTGATGCCTGCTTCTTAGACATGCTGGTTCTATCTTAATTGCTTCTCCATTCAAAAGCTAACTGTCCCTATGTGTGCTCCCTCAGATACTTTGTAACATGTTTTGGCATGCCCTCTCATATACAATGTATCCAGCATGTCCCTTTATACAACGTTATACTTATACAATGTTATACTTCCACACTACCTGCCAACTTTCATCGTTCCTTTACAGTATCAAGTAATTTTTTTTCCATTTACTTTTTGTGGCAAACAAAACATAGATGTAAAACAAAGATGATACACTGAATTAATACAACTGTATTGTATTAATATTCAAGGAGCTGACAGGAGATATTTGAGCCATTAGTGATTCTCTTTGAAAAGACATGGAAGACAGGAGAGATTCCATAAGACTGGAAAAGGGAAAATATAGTGCCAATCTATAAAAAGGGAAATAAGGACAACCTGGGGAATTACGGACCAGTCAGCTTAACTTCTGTACCGGAAAGATAACGGAACAAATAATTAAGCAATTAATTTGCAAACACCTAGAAGATAATAAGGTGATAGGTAACAGTCAGCATGGATATGTCCAAAACAAATTGTGTCAAACCAACTTAATAGCTTTCTTTGACAGGGTAACAAGCCTTCTGGATGGGGGAAAGCGGTAGATGTGGTATATCTTGACTTTATTAAAGCCTTTGATACTGTCTCGCATGACCTTCTCATAAACAAACTAGGGAAATACAACCTAGATGGAGCTACTATAAGTTGGGTGCATAATTGGTTGGAAAACCATTCCCAGAGAGTGGTTATCAGTGGTTCACAATCATAATGGAAGGGCATAACGAGTGGAGTCCTGCAGGGATCAGTTCTGGGTCTGGTTCTGTTCAATATTTTCATCAGTGATTTAGATAATGGCATAGAGAGTACACTTATAAAGTTTGTGGACGATACCAAGCTGGGAGGGGTTGCAAGAGCTTTGGAGGTTAGGGTTAAAATTCAAAATGATCTAGACAAACTGGAGAAATGGTCTGCATTAAATAGGATGAAATTCGAAAAGGACAAATGCAAAGTACTCCACTTAGAAAGGAACAATCAGTTGTGCACATACAAAATGGGAAATGACGGCCGAGGAAGGAGTACTGCAGAAAGGGATCTGGGGGTCATAGTGGATCACAAGCTAAATACAAGTCAACAGTGCAACACTATTGCAAAACAAGCAAACATTCTGGGATATATTAGCAGGAGTGTTGTAAGCAAGACATGAGAAGTAATTCTTCCGCTCTACTCCACGATGGTTAGGCCTCAGCTGGAGTATTGTGTCCAGTTCTGGGTGCCACATTTCAGGAAAGATGTGGACAAATTGGAGAAAGTCCAGAGGAGAGCAACAAAAATTATTAAAGTTCTAGAAAACATGATCTATGAGGGAAGATTGAAGAAATTGGATTTGTTTAGTCTGGAGAAGAGAAGATTGAAAGGGGACATGATAACAGTTTTCAAGTACATAAAAGGTTGTTACTAGGAAGAGGGAGAAAAATTGTTCCCCTTAGCCTCTTGAGAGTAGGATAAGAATCAATGGGCTTAAATTACAGCAAGGGAGGTTTAGGCTGGACATTAGGAAAAACTTCCTAACTGTCAGAGTAGTTAAGCACTGGAATAAATTGCCTAGGGAGTTGTGGAATTTCCATCATGAAGAGCAGGTTAGACAAATACCTGTCAGGAATGGTCATAATACTTAGTCCTGCCATGAGTGCAGGGGACTGGACTAGATGACCTCTCGAGGTCCCTTCCAGTCCTGTGATTCTATGATTCCTATTGATTTTGACAAAGAAGAGATAAAAATTACATTGAATTCAGTGACAGTTTAAAGAGGATGACCAGCAGGTTGAATTTAGAGATTAAAGCAGGCTTTAGAAACTACAGTTCTTGGAAAAGTGTCAGGGAGGTGAATTGGCCCACATATTTTCAGATGTCTGGGGAAGAGTAGACACAGAAGCAATGTTTTAATTTTTGAAGGATGGAAAGTGGTTGCTCAAAGACCAGTAGGTAAGATATTCTAAAAATCAGCTAAGCATGTCTTGCAGGCCAATAGATTTCTTTCTTTGTCCAGTAATAAAGAAGTTTAAAAATTTAAGTGTTATGGCAGGCACTCACCCTTGAGCATCCCCAAGAGTGGGGTGTCTTCCTTCATGCCCTCTGGTGGCCTGGTGTGGAACTGCAGGTACATCACTGCCACGGTGAGCTTTCAGTGAGGCTTTGATGCAGTGAATAGTGCCCCTTCAGGGGTCTGATTTATTTAGTTAGAGGCCAAACACGGTACATAAACAAGCCTTCACCCCAGCGTCACTTCTCTTCCTACAGGGAAAAAAAGGCTTATGGTGCAAATAGAACAAAATAATGTTTTAGTATTCTTTATAACGGCACTGATAAGCCCAAGTTACAGCTTAAAAATTTGCTGAGTTGACATTTTAGGTTAGTATCCTCTCTCCCAGGAACGGGAAACTAAGGAGAATAACTTCTGAAAGTGAGACATTTAAAATATGCCTACATGGGGAACAAATATTTAACAAATATTTAAAAGTATGCTCTTCAGTGTAGCAGAGAAAGTCTAACCTGATGGAGTAGCTGGAAGTTGAAACTAGACAAATTCAGACTGGGAATAAGGCTGTACATTTTTAATGGTGAGAGTAATTAACCATTGGAACAATTTACCAAGTGTTGTGGTGGATTCTCCATCACTGGCAGTTTTTAAATCAGTATTGGATGTTTTTCTGAAAGCTGTGCTCCAGTAATTATTGAGGGAATTGCTATGGCCTGTGTTATACAGGAGATCAGACAGATCACAATGGTCCCTCCTGACTTTGGAATCTATGAAACCCTTAAAACAGTGTAGTAAAACTGGCCAATTAAGACCGCCTGGTATTTATTAATGCTGTTTGAATAGTGATCACTTGTAAAGCTGTATGCTCCAAGATAACATGCCCACAGCATCTGTGCTGGAGTGAGGCCAGATGCATTTCCTTTGCTTCTCTGAAGCAAGCACTCCAACCATTATGTGCAGCTATTGGCAGACGCTCAATCACTTATTTTCCCTTCTTTCTACCAACCCCATCTCTTCATCCCAAAATAATAAATCCTACAGCTTTCCTCTGACAAACATCCTCCTCAGTGACAGCACCAGAGTCCACTCACCTCCCAAAACCTTGTCCCCTTCAAATGCTAAGTGTCCCCAATTCAACCCACTCAGCTATCAATTTCTCTCTATTGTGCTATGCCAGATATAAAATATTTGAAGCCCAGAGATTCTGCAAAACAGAAGCTTGGTCCTCTCTGGAGGAGGGCCACCACGGCCTTTTTCTGGTGTATGTTTCCATCTTCACCCTCTAACTGTCCATGGATGGGATGTGGGCCCCCTCAGTACGTTCCTGTTAGAATTTGTGGCCCTTGCTTCCCGCACTGTTATAACTGACCAGCTCTGGTGAAGTACCTCACATATCTGCTTAGTGCGCGAGATCCTGAGGTCCACTGACGTCAATGGAGCTATGCTATGTCTGGTTACAGTTGTTTAGGATTTGGTCCAGAGTGTTTTTAGGGGGCCCTTGCACACTTTCTTTGGTCATTGTAATTTGGATTAGAAGCGTTTATTCAAAGCACTTCAGAGAGCAGTTGATGGAATCTTCTGTTTTCTCAGCTGTAAACTCAGATGCAAAAGGTATGTCCTTTGTCATTTCTCTTTCTGGAAAAAGAACATGAATGGAGTTTTGGATTTTGTTCTTTTAAGTCTAGATCTCCTCAAACTGAAAGGGTTCAGATTTTGGCAATTGGTTTTGTAAGTAGGTACATGCCCTTGAATAATACACTTTTCCAAGAATTGTAGTTTCTAAAGCCTGCTTTAATCTCTAAAGTCAACTTGCTGATCATCTTCTTTAAACTGTCACTTATTTCATTGTGACCTTCCTTTGTCTTCACTGCAGTTCTCATTAACTTTTTACCAAGGGAAAAAGATGTTTTCTTACTCCATTCTAATTGTCATTTTGCTGTTCAGCTGTGCTGGAAATGAAGCTTAGGGAATGATTTTAGGACTTGCTTCTTGGAAAGGTGAAGTCCAAGCCCATCCAGGCTATCACAGGTTGCGTTTTCTGGATCACTTTGAATGAGATTAGTAAAGATGTAGGAAGGGTACATGCTGTAAAAGCAGCCAGGCTGGGGAAAGGTAGAAGGAAGGCAGGGCTGTATAAAAATCATAGGACTTAATAGCGTCAGGCCTATTATGTGTTGATTTGGGTGTATTGTAGTGGAGACACAGGCAGGCAGGAAGAGGGAATCCTGAGGGATAGTTGGTTGGCATGTATTTAGTGGCTCTAGGTATGCCAGCCAGTTTTGGGAAGGAACTACATACTGACCATGTACAGTGGAGGAGCAGTCTGCCACCTGGCTGGGCAAGTGAAGAGGCAGTCCAGGTGTGGGAGGTGGTGGGGAAAGGAGGTAGAGCCATACGAAAAGAAAGTGAGCATCATGGTGGAAGTGCTGCACTTGTAATATTTCTGAACTGTTCTGATATGCCACCAAGTTATGAATTGGGCAAGGGGGCTACTATATAAAATAGTATGGTCTATTAGCACTCATTGTGTTGTTTGGCCTTGGTGTAAGATGGACAAAAACATGTGTCAGAAAAAGAGAGGTGGGCAAGGTGCCACGGCTGGGGTTTGTGTGTCCTGCAACTAGCCAAAACTAAAAGGATTTTAATGAATTTAAAAGATATTTGGTGTCTTTCTTTTCTGAGGCTGCAGATTTTCTCTTTTGCCATCATGAAGATTCTTTAAAAAGATGAAAGAAGATGATCCTGGTTCTGTTACGATCATTATCCCTCTGCCACTGCTAGTAGCTATTCTGATTGATTTTGTTGCACTTTTCAAGTTACTATAGTAGAAATAAATAATAATGTCCATAGGCCCCAATCAGGGCTAGGGCCCCATTTGTGCTCTCTGTCTAGATCGTCACAGTATTTAAAGGTCATACAAAAACTTAGAAAGACATGTTGCCTGCCATGAACATCTTAAAATGTTCACCTGAGTATCCATTGGAATATGGCGTTATTGCATTATAAAGGAAGACTACACCTCTTCATGCTCCACCAAACTACTATTTTGCAATGGGCGCACACACCCAGATGGCTTCCTTTATCCAGGCAAAAGATTGTAGCTCCTAACTTAATTTTAGGATTTTATTAATCTGTTTGGAAAGCCATGGTTCTTTGGGGGTTTTAAAAGAGCCTGCCTGGAAAATAAATCAGTGCCAGTAACTGTTTTGATTCACCAGTGCATAATATTTTAGCTGTGATCACAGGCACAGGAATGTGATCGGCACACATGTAGTACTTTCGCCCGTTCTGCCTGTCTGCTCTGGTTTTGTATGCAATGGGTAACATGACATTTATAAGCCTTATGCACGATGAACGCTTCAGAGAGCTGGATGCTTGTAAATGTCAGTTCACTGTCTGAATGCAAGAGCTGAGTAAGCCAGCACAGTGGGGTGGAATAGCGTTGCATGCATGCACACACTTGCACCATGTTCTGATGCTCATCAGCAATCACAAACCCAACAGGTGGGTCATATTTTCTGACTACCAAACTTGACAGTGTTCATTTTCAAATGGGAAAGGAAAGGACAATAAAATATCCCCCGGCATTTTCAAGTCATTTGTCTGAGCTTTGAGCCACACAGCCTAATTGAATGTACATGGGAACTACGCAGCTTGGAAAAACCAACAACTCTGACCATTTATCCAGTAATATATACAGAACTTTAAGTTAGGTTCTTGCTGTCTCTTTTTAAACAAAAGCCTTAACTTTTTTTTTTTTAAAGAACTGTGTAAAATGCAAAACTAGCCATATTCCTTGTATAAGTATGCTTGTTAGATTAAATTCAATATTTGATAAGGAAGTACTGGCATATTAAGCAGTTGCTGTAAATCCAAGAATGTAGTGTTTCCCCACCCCACCATTAGTAAATTAGTTACAATACATATCTGTAAGTTGTATTAACTGTGACTTACTACTGACTTTAGGGCATGTACCTTTATTCCCTCCCCCCCCCCCCCACACACACACACACTATTCTTTTGGGAAAAAATGCTTCGACCAGCTCTATCATTATTAATTGTTTAGTATTCACAACAAGTTTGGCACGGCACAGTACAGTAATAAAGACAGCCCCTGTCCCAAAAAAATTAGAGAAGGCTAGGCACACAGAAGACAGGATGTACTGGGAAATCTTCAGGTTGGCTAACATAGTTTGGATGCAGGGTTGGATTGTTTGTTTGTTTTTTTGTTTTTGATGAACTCAAGGTTTGGGTTTTGTTTGGTAACTGAATAAAAGAGGCTTAAATAGATGAGTGGTTTGTAAAGAAGGAGATACAAATAGATTGTTATCATCAAAGTTCTATGATCAAATCCTTAACTAGACTGCATATTACTTCATAGCATCCAGCAGGATGGTAGGTGCTGTATAAGAAATGGATGGTCTGAGTCCTTCAAAGCTGACATCTGGACATCAGACATGTCACAAAAAGTGTTGTGACAAACAGCAAAGAGGAGATACAGGTGGAAAGATGTTACTACAGTAAAATCATGCAGTTCATAGAATCATAGAATATCAGGGTTGGAAGGGACCCCAGAAGGTCATCTAGTCCAACCCCCTGCTCGAAGCAGGACCAATTCCCAGTTAAATCATCCCAGCCAGGGCTTTGTCAAGCCTGACCTTAAAAACCTCTAAGGAAGGAGATTCTACCACCTCCCTAGGTAACGCATTCCAGTGTTTCACCACCCTCTTAGTGAAAAAGTTTTTCCTAATATCCAATCTAAACCTCCCCCACTGCAACTGCAACAGTTGTTGAGATTGATCTAATTTTAAAATAAAGACTGTGATGAATGTTATTGACTCACTTATTGGCAGAATCACAAAAAAAGGGAGTTTTCAGAAGGATTTAAATGAGGAAATGCTAATTGCCTGTCAGGCCAGCTCACAAAGGGTGCTCTGAACGTAGAGGCTGGAAAAAAAAGCATGGAGGTGTTAGCTGGAGAGTTGGATTAAAGGAGTGCTCTTCATGGGCAGAGTGGGAGCAAGGTGGTAAGAGATGAGGCTGGATAAGTAGGGAGTGGCAAAATTATATATGGCCTTGAAGTCAAGGACAAGAAGTTACAATTGATACCAAGGAAAAGGGGAGGGCTAGTGGAGAGATTCATAGGGGTTAGTGAGGTCAGAGGAATGTTTTAATTTTAGCAGCTGGATTCTGGATGGACCGGAGAGAGGAAGACACTGTGGATGTTGGGGAGGCTGGAAAAGAGGGGGTTGCTGCACAGTAAGTAAGCGGGGAGCTGATTGGAGCATGCATGAGATTTTTTGTAAGCAGGACAGAAAGGCTGGATCTTCAAAATGTTGTGGAGAACCAGCAAGACTAAGTACAGCCTGGATGCGGGAGGCGAATGAGAGGGACAAGTCAAAGATGATTGCCAGATTATAGACATGAGCGACGTGGGGGGAGGTGGTAACGTTAACAGTATCAAAGAAGGAAGAGGAGAGAGGTGAACCCATTATCCGGAGCTATAGTACAATATGGCCTTGACAATACTGTACAATGTAATATTGTTCAGTTAATAGTATAATAAGGCTTTTCTACTTCACTTATTATACATGATAAACCTTAGACATGACTGTAATGCTGAGATACAGCACTGATTCAAGGTAAGCAGCCCAGTAGCAGCCTTCAGAGAGAGTGGTCAGATAAGGATTTTGTCTCCATGAGTGAATTTTTCTCTGTATTCCCGTAGGTGGGAAGCCTCAGGATCTACTAACAATGCGCTAACATTTTACATTTTGGAAATAGCTGCCAATTTGTGGCCAAAACATCAAATGAGCCTGAATCAATTGGTCAGTGTTGTGTGTGCATTTAATATGAAAATCTCATTTGTATTCCTTAGCAGTTCATCTCATTCATTCTAGCTCTGACACCACTCTCTTGATGATGAATTCAGGTAGCAATGCATAGTGGAATCAGATTGTCATAGTGAAGAATTGTGAGTACAGAATAGTAAAGTAAAACCATGTTCATCTGCCACATGGACTCTTGTTCTGAGATGTGGAGCAGGGACAGGGAAATGGTATCACCCACTTTGGGTTAAAACATTTTGAAATGAATGATCATTGCGGTGAATTTTTAAATTTGGAAATTGGTTCGTGCCAGTGCCACTTAAAATTTTGTGGCAGCAATTGTGAAGTTCACCCCTGAAAGGTTAAATCATCTTATAAAATCTGTTCAGTAGTTACGTTGTTGCAGCACTGCCCTCTTTTGTTTTCTGCCTCTGGGGCATCTGGTCTGAAAGTGAACGACATTGCAGAATAAATGGCTTGGTCTCAGAACGCACTAATTAAAGTTTCTGGTACAGAAGCCAGAAGAAAAGGTTGCTGCGTAATCTGCACGGATTCAGTTTTGCCCCCTGTGATATTCAAGTGTGTAAGTAATTGTGGCAAGCGGCACAGTTCAAACTAGCATCCAGTCTGTGCCAGAAAGAAATTATGTGAAGTATTTGTAATTTGAATAGAATAAGCAGATTTCGCAACACGTCTGTTACAAAGTGAAGGCTTTCTAGGTGAGCTATATATTAGCCACCATTAAAAAGTCAGTATTTACAAGTGCTTCCCACAATAATTTATTGCAGTTTTTTCTGTTCTTGGAATAGAAGGTCATGGTGGTAATGCAGTATTTGTTGGCAATATTTTCTTTTTAATGGCACCCACAGTGTATTATTTTATACTGTGAAATGGAAAGGCATATGGTAGTGGTCTGAACACGGGACTGGAATCCTGGAACCCCAAGTTTTAATCCAAACTCTGGCACAGATTCTTTCTTTGGCCTTAAGCAAATTATTTAATGGTCCTGTCAGCTTGCAATTTTTAGGTATAGACCATTCCTAAGTTAAAACAAACTAGGTACCTTTTAATTCACCCCAGCAGTGTCCACAACGGGGAGTCAAAGCATGGCATGCTAGTGTGCGCTACAGTTCACACCCCATAGTCTAAACTGTGGGACCATGTAGACATAGCCCTTAGGCCTTCCTTTCCTCCTGCGAGGCAGCACAGCTTTTGTTAGCACAAAGTAAAAAGTAGGCCATCACTTGTAAAACTAATTTTTTAAGATTAAAATGAGCAAAACTTTTCGAAGCAGCTAAGTATGGAGGGTTGGCCATAGGCTGAAATATTGGCAATCTGAGCAAATAACAAGCAAGGAGCTGAAAAATAAAGCTGTCATTCTCAAAAATGAGGTCATTTGATAGCTAGTGCTTGAGTAATACAGCATTTGAAACATACCTTTTTGACACTCTCTGTAAATTAACAATAACTTTCAATATGAGATTAGCAGGGGCAGGGAGTGGATTTAATTGGCTTGTTGCCAGTTTTGGGAAGGCTTCCTCTCTCTCTCTCTCTCTCTCTCTAATTGTATAATGAGTCCAGATGGGAAGGTGATGACTGCAATAGAAAATTTAAGTACGTTTTCAACAACATGTTTACTTGTTTTTGAAAAATGTATCTGGCTGATAACTTATGTGCCAAGTTTCAGACAGATGGAGAATCAGTAAGGACGGTGACGAGCATCCAGAAAGGCTGAGTGACTAAAAGGGCAGAAGGAAAAAGTATTTTACTTACATTTGCTGTAGTTTTATAGCCTTTGTGTCTAATTAATTTTCAGAGATACGCAGATACGCAGTGGCTCCGTACAACTGCTCTTTTGTCAAACCTTAAAACAAACCTTAAAACAAATAAGTTTTAGCCTGAAACTTTGAAATTGCTGAGATTCAAAGACCTCCCCAAAGCAAGAACTCTAAAGTGTTGCTCAGCTCATAATTTTATAACCTGTATTTCCATGCCAGTATACTAGGGGAAGATATAATTAATGCAAGTGTTGGTTGTAAATTAGACTTTATTATGGTTGCACTGGGGACTAAGGAAGGCACTAGAGATTATCTTCTGGTAGAATTGCTATAGCAACAGCTCACCCCATCATGCTCCATGTTTTCCTGAGCCTATCGTTCTCTGCATCCTAACACTAGATTATTAGTGGCATTTGTATTCAAATCTGGTCATTTTCAACTGTAAAAGCCCAGAAGTATTTTTAAGAGGCAGAATTCCTAGGAGCTGTGTCCTTCATTGTCAGTAAGATTTTTTTGTGTTAAGAAAAGGCTTTCCCCATTTACTTACTTAACTGCTGCACCTCAAAGGAGTTTCAGCTTCATGATGAAAGTTCTTCATACCATGGCAAGAAATTCTGATTTCTTCTCTCCTCCTATCCCCTTTTCTTTTCTGTTAGGATTGAGAGAGAGGGAGATGTGCAATCAGATACTCTGTTCATCCTAAGGACTGGGGAGAATAGGGCCAGTATTTTAAAGTGTTTGTTGGGTCTCTGTCTTTCATCGGGGATTTATCCTTGAGCAACAAGGAGTGAAACTAATCTCTTTCTAATGCATCTTTCTGTCCTGCTGAGAATCTGAAAAAGTAAAATCCAAAAGATGTTTGTTCATTAGTTTTTGTTCAAATGTAAAAAAAAAATTAAAACACTGATAAAATAATTGACTTACATTCTACAGGAAACTAGGCTAAATGCCATCTTCTGAGTTTATTAGCAGTGTTTACACTTCCCCAGTGCTTTTCTTCTGTAGGCTCCCAAAGTGCAATATAAACTGCACAGCAAACAATTGGGAGACACGGCTTTAACTCAGTCACCTCAACTGCGTTAAAGGCAATATGTCTTGTCTGTTCTAGACTTTTTAAAGCATGTTAGTTAGCACCTTTAAATCCTGGTCTAGACAATGCCTGAGTCTGAAGAACTGTTATTCTGGGTTATGAAAAACACCCACAGTCCCTTAATCAAAATCATATTGAGGAGGACTTGAGGCATGATGAGAACCTTGTTTTGAGAACCAAACTTTTGTTGATGCATCTTAAGACTATCGCTAGTGTATTGTTTCATATTGTTCTGAAGAGATGTGGCCATTAGAAGATTCTGGAGGAACTGCAGTAACAGCCAGGGGAGTTTTCCATCAATTGAGAAAGTATCAAATCCTGAAGGGGGGCACCTTGTGTGTTCTCCCTGTTGGGCTTTGCTGCAGGTTCTAGAACTGCTGCTGTTACACAAAAGCAGCATTAGAAAAGAAATAGTATTTTTATGAAAACACAGCATTTCCTTTGTCTTTGTGCAGTGAGTCTCCATTAATATTTTCGTATGAAATGAGTAGCAGCTCTTACTTTTTTTGCAACTGCTTGACAATCCTGTTTTCCTCTCTAAACATAAGATTGTTCTTTTCTGGTTTGTTCAGAGAGATGTGTTAACTCTATCAAAAGAAAGAGGAGCATTTGAAATGACATAAGGCTAGAGATTGACAACATTGGGCAGAAGTGCTTGTTATATCAAAAATTCAGCTTGTCAGTCATTTGTAAGGCAATTCACATAAATGACTGTCAAATATACTAAATGGGTCACTAATGGATGGACCAGATCTTGCCAGCATATGGCTTGATTGCCCCTCAGTCACTGATTGAAAGAGACCTTTTGAAGCTGTTCTTTCTATGCAGCAGAATAGTTTTGAGCAAAATGTTAGCCTTTTCAAGATTGTTGAATGGTAAATACTATTCCTTATACTGTTAAGAGATTGTTTTCCATGATCATATGAATTTCTCATGCAAACCCATGCACATCTAAACTCTTCCTAAATGACGGTATATGCAAGTGTGTACTTCTCCCAACAAAAATCCACACCAAATGTGTCTGGTGCTTTTACCACTCTTGATTATTACTGCACATGGGTGGTAAAAACAAAAACCAACCAACCACACTTTGGACAAGATAAAAATAAAAGGACAATGGAATCGGAAGGGGAGAGAAGGGAGTGGCAAGTATGATTAAGTAGTGAAGCCTGGCCACAGGGTTTTGAGTTCTGGGTTCTATTCCCTGTTCTGCTACAGACTTGCTGGGTGACTTAACTATGCTGCAGTTTCCACGGTATGCATCCGATGAAGTGAGCTGTAGCTCACGAAAGCTCATGCTCAAATAAATTGGTTAGTCTCTAAGGTTCCACAAGTACTCCTTTTCTTTTTGCGAAAACAGATTAACACGGCTGTTACTCTGAAACTTAACTATGCTTCTGTGCCTCAGTTTCCCATCTCTAAAAGACCTTAATAATTGCCCCCTACCTGAAAGCCTTATTGTAAGGCTAAATTCATCAGTGCTTGGAAAGCTCTTTGTGATGCTAAGAAGGAAGGTACTACAGAAATTACAAATTACTTGGGGAAGAAAAAAAAGGCAACCATATAGATGCTGTGGCAGTGGGTGGAATACAAATGCTTAGAATAGCTCAGAGGCAAGGGATAACAGGTTTAAACTCCTTTAGAGAAAGCAGATAAAGAATTAAAACGTAATGGTTGATAATCTAAACACATGACCCTTTTCAGGTAGTGCGGTGAGGCTTTTCTATAGTGGCCTACTTGTAGGAGAGAGCAGTTGTGCCTGACAATTATTCTGCTCCCCCAATTTACAAATATTCTGCTCTTCCCCCCCCACCCCCCGCACTGACTTGATCAATCTGTTTTTAAAAGATAATTGATTTGTTATACTATGTAGCAACAGTATTCTACATTAATTCTATATAATGTTTTTATTTTACTTTAAAAGTAAAAATAAAAATAAAAAATTGTTCCCTGTGCTCCTACCTGAAGTTAGAGTCATTATGTTAAGAAATGACTTGTCTTTTTCTTGCATGAATGGTATGACTACGTACTGTACTGGATTTTAAACAGAGTATACACACTCGTGCAGACAGACACACACACACACACACGGATATAGCTGAAAAGAGAGAAAACTGACACTTCCTTCACTCACTCATGTTTTAAAAAGGAAATTTCCAAACCACAAAGTTTTGCAGGGCAATTGTCTTGACGTTGACACATGATCACTGCCTCTGGGCCCATTTCAAATGCCGAGGATTTCTCCCAGGGTATATAGCTTGACCTGACGAACAAAGGAGACATTTAGGTGACGTTTTTCTTCGCATGTTAGTTTCCAAGCTAAGTCTATTTGATCATTATGCACTGTAGCTTGAAAAATGTGCCTTGGAAGAAAAAAAACATGGCATTGCCAAGGAGCTTTGCATCTCCATATGACTTGCATTTAGAAAGTGGAGTGGCTTTGGATTAATTCCAGAGAGGCCGCTTCTTCCTGGCAATTAGAGATGTTTCTTAGGAGTTGAGGCATTTTTCATCTTGTTATTTCCATTTCTATTTTGCTCCAAGACCTTTTAGAATCTGAAGTGGATGAGAAGAATCCTGACTCTGTTCCTTTTCCAGATTAAAACAGATTAGCATCCAGATCCATCCCCCATTTTGGTTCTAGAGAACTAAAAGACATCTTAAAAGTTAAATGAAGAATTTCACTGTAGTGTTCAACATAAGACAGGATCCATGCTATGAAAGGGAGAAAAACTACACCAATCAGCTGATAGGTTAACTATTATGAGGAAAGTTAAGATGAGTGAAAGCTATGAGCATCAGTTATGGGTAGAGGTGGGAAGTATGATAGCAATCTTCCAAATATGTGAAGACTGTCATTGCCAGAGAGAGAGAAAAAAATATTTAGGGTCGTTCAAAGTTGTTTAGGAATAACAAGATGACATTTAAAAAAAGGGAAATTTCAGGTGAAATTCAGTAAAAATCCTCTACAAAATGCAATTACTACAAAAGCGCCTCGAGGCCTCAGAGATCCCATTGTACATTGCACATACACTTCATAAGAGACAGTCCCCGCCTTGATGAGCTTGCTGTCTA
Organism: Caretta caretta; assembly: GCF_965140235.1. Taxonomy (NCBI): domain Eukaryota; kingdom Metazoa; phylum Chordata; order Testudines; family Cheloniidae; genus Caretta; species Caretta caretta. The sequence goes on from NC_134210.1 coordinate 50,847,489, forward strand.
AATAGACAAGACCAAGGAAGTTGTTGTTCCCATTTTACAGACGGGAAACAGAGAGATTGCACGCAGGAAGTAAGTCTCTAGCAGAGCTGGAAATTGAATCCACACCTTTGAGTCCAAGTCCAGTGCCTTAACCACAAGGCCATCCTGAAATGTGAAATAATCTCTCAAGGGAAGTAGTGACAGAAGCCCCATCAACAACTGGACATTTTAAAGTAGAATTTAAAAATCAGAATTTTTTTCTAGGGAACCATCTTGAATGGTTTGGGGGACAGAGAGGACTAGACAGCTCAATTGATCTGTTCCATCTGCCACTGCTCTGATTCTGTGAACTAGTTCTGGAACATGCAAGTTCTGGCATCTTTACTTTTTTTTTTTTTTTTTAACTGAAGAGAATTTGCTGCCTTCTTTACCATTTTGTTGTCGGCTTCAGGACTACTGTAATTTCCTTGAAAAACTGTATATGAATGCTTCTACACTTTCCACAGTATGCATCCGATGAAGTGAGCTGTAGCTCACGAAAGCTTATGCTCAAATAAATTGGTTAGTCTCTAAGGTGCCACAAGTACTCCTTTTCTTTTTGCGAATACAGACTAACACGGCTGTTACTCTGAAACCTGTATATGAATGTGGTAATATATAATTTCACCACTTGGTGGCATCAGACAAATTTTAAAAGGGCAATTCTTATGTTTAAAAAAGGAACCAACTCAGCTTGTTCTGCACTTCTTACAGTTTTGAGCAGAAAAGCCAGCCCTAATGCATTTTCAGCATCTGATAAATTGCTTCATTATTCACTGTTGTCTAAAACACTGAAATATTTCAGTATTACTATAAATAACAAATAAAGTCCTGATGCAGGAAATCAGTAGTTTAGGACTATATTCTCAGTGTAATATGCAGGCTTTATCTACAACTCATTGATAGTAGGGAGTTTCTCAGCTGAAGTCATGTCAGTTGTGCTGAATACATCTGTACATCATAGCTGCCAACTCCAAGATATATTAATAACTAGTTTCTGCAAGTATTAAGCAATAGTTTGAATCAGTCACCTCACTAAAGTAGATTATTTCCACACAGGGGGAGGGAGGAGACATGCTACTTTTGGTAGTAGAATCAAGGTACATTATTGCATTCTACATATTTAGTTTCACAATGATCTCTCTAGTTCACTGACTCTGGGTTCCCTGTAGGGAGAGATGTTCTCAGTTCAGTGGCCATGAGAATCGCCATATTGATTTCTCCTCCATTAACACTAAACTATTCCAACACTGAGCTACACTAATACTGGTATAGATTCTTCCCTTTGTCTTTTCTGAGTGTGTCATAAGAATCTGATATTTCTTGAAGTTTTATTAGACCTGCGAGGAATGAATCTGTTTAGCTGACATCTGGATGATAACCTCCTAGTCTTTCCACTGAAAATATAGGAATTGCTAGAGGCTTCTTTAAATTCAGTATCTATCCTCTGGTCTGCCATAGCCGTCTTTCTGTGGTTTATCCACCTCCTAATTTTTTGTCTGTCCCTGCACATATTGCATTCCCTAATTATATCCTGTTGTGTGTTTGAGAGGAGGGGGATATTGATACTTGTCCAAATGACCAGCATTTTTTCCTCTTCCATTTCAAACAAAACTATCTGCTACAACATTTGGATATTTCATCTGGGTTAGTTATAAAAATTGAATGATCTATTGGCTTCGGTCCCCAGCTGATACAGTAATCTATGCAAGCACACCAGGAGTCACAAATTATGCAAAGACAGATCCGATATATTTTCCTTTCACAACTGATTCCATCACCTGCCTGCCAGGAAAATGTGCTACTGCAAAGGGATCTATACATGCACGCACATACATGGCGCACGCGCGCACACATGTAGTCTTGCTAATGTGGAGACAAAGTGGGTTAATTTGGCACTGCTCCCCGCCTTCCCTTTCCATGCACAACTGTTTAGTAATTATTAATTTCTTAGATAGTAAGCTCTTTTGGGACAGGGACAAGCTTTGTTCTGTGTTTGTACAGGGTTTTTAACACAAGGGGGTCCTGGTCCATGATTGGAGCTCCTATGTGTTACAGTAATACAAATAATTATTATTTGTACACTGGTGGTGCCCACATCATATTGGGTGCTGTTCACCCACAAAGGAAAACCAGTCCCAGGTCACAATCACCAGTGTTTTAGTCATCTTTACTGTATACCCTCCAAGGACTTTGATGGTCGTGTCATTTTCAGAAACTTTCGCTAATTAAATTAATTTCAGGCTGACTCCAGTTTTTAGACAACATAGCACTTCCTGCTAAAGCCCTTTACCATTCACTTGCAATTTAACTCTTGAATCCAGAAAAAAATTTCAGCATTACAATATACTGTAGTGCTTCTAGCATGCAGGGAGAAATAATGGAGGCATCGCTGTGTCTGGTATCTTTTAGAAGAGAAACACAGCTCTGCTTAAAGATGAATATTCAGATCCATTATTAGTCTTAATTCTTTTAATGTTCCCTTCAAGCCTTTACTACCACCCCACTGGAAAAAAATACTAAAGACCAGGTAGAGATCAGTGGGATATTTTTAGTGTATTTGAAAGTATTACGGTCATGTCTTTCTAGTGCAGGACTGTATTTTTGTACTTAGGAAAGGATGTTAGCTGTTTAATGAAGCAACTTTGAATTATCTGGCAGTGGATGTCAAGATTTCATTCTGACCTTTTTTTTTTAAAATGACTGGTGAAATAGTCTGTAGCAATTAGATAATTGTTTCGTCAAGATATGATTAAGTCTGAATGTGTGTAATTGATGCTTCTTGTAAGCATTAGTGAAGCAGGACTTTCATTAAAGCAAATATAGGATCTTGCTGTTCCCAATATCAGAGTTGGGGGGAAGAAGAGGGAGAAGAGTAGAAAGCAAGTAGATCAACAGAGTGCATGTTATATCTTGATATTTAAAAAGTGTGCTCTCATCTGCCACGTAAATAACTCTATACTTAGACCTTATTTAGTAGCTTACATCTCAAAGTCACTGCTTTTGGCAGTCCAGTCTCTAGCAACTCTGCAGATTCTATAGACTTGAACATTTTCTCCCTGGTTTCCAAGCTTGGTGATCTGTATAGCCTTTAGCCATAGGATACAATTTGTAGGAATTCACGGGGGAGGAGAGGGGGAGAGGGTTGGTGCTACAATAATCTGATAAATGTTCTGGAAAGCATGCTCATTCAGATGGAAGAGCCAATCCTGCAACTAAATGGTGATGTAGCGTAGCTCCAGGCTGCTAGCATCTGCACATTAGTACAACTCAGCCATCGCATTTTTCTGCAGGAACTGGAGCTTTTGTACTTTAGGCATAAAACCTTTTCTTGATGCACAGTGCAAAACATGAAAGGTTTCAGGTATCTCTTGACACTTAGATATGTAATTCAGCCCAAGAGCAGGACGGACCCTACCATAGGGGCTTTTAGTTTATTTTACAGACTATAACTACTGCAAGAATCTGCAGGTTTTGGTCACTAATTTTCCGAACAAATCGTGAGACATATTTGGGTGAATAAGGATGAACCTTCCAGCATTTAATCTTGCAAGTTTGGATCTGCACCATCCCCAATCCTCAGCTGTTCATCATAGGCTGATGCCCTTTGTGAAAATGACCAGCAGCAGCAGGAAGCTGACTGTGAGGTTTATGAAAACCAATTGGAGCTACTATATAAGATGGAGCATGAGTTCTAGGTTTTTCATTCTCTGGTGCAAAATATTATTTTCAGATGCTCTTTTTTTTTTGTGGGGAGGGAGATGGGGAAGAATAGGCTTTCACTGGAAAATACATTTAGTCCTAAAACCTTGTACCTGATCAGAATTTAAGGTTGTCTCAACACTTCCATTTTAAATCCTGCTTTCCTTTACCTCCTCCTACCCCAACTTGATAGAGGCATAGAGATTTGTTCTGGGTTGCAACTTGGCTTGTGAGGTTTTCTCCCCAGAGGAAATCCACTTGAAGTTATGATTGTAACAAAAAGTAAATACAGGAAAAATTAATTAACTTGTTTAAATTTAATGTTTGTTTTTATTCAGTGAGCACTTCCATGGGTCCGAGTCTAATCAGACTGACATTGGTATAAATCAGTGTAATGCCACCGAAAGCAATTGAGGTACTCAGGGGTATGTGAGGTGGGATATGTGAATCAGGCCCAGGCGCCTCAAAAATATTTTCCGACTGGAAATAAGACAAATTTTTAATGGTAGGAGTAATTAACCATTGGAACAACTTACTAAGGGTCGCAGTGGATTCTCCATCACTGACCATTTTTAAATCAAGATTGGATGTTTTCCTAAAAGATCTGCTCTAGGAATTATTTGAGGGAAGTCCTATGTGTTATACAAGAGCTCAAACTAGATGAACTCAGTTTAAAAATTAAGTAATCCTTTTCGGTTCCTTTCTGTCCCCTTCATAACATGATTAAGTTATATTCCTCTAGGAGAATGGAAGGACTGGCTAGATCCTTTCTTTGATGAGCATAGATAATGCTTGCTAATACACCTCTACCCCGATATAACGCTGTCCTTGGGAGCCAAAAAATCTTACCGCATTATAGGTGAAACCAAGTTATATCAAACTTGCTTTGATCCACCGGAGCGCGCAGCCCAGCCCCACCCCATCCCCCCGGAGCGCTGCTTCACCGCGTTATATCCGAATTCGTGTTATATCGGGTTGCGTTATATCGGAGTAGAAGTGTACTACAAAATCATGGGCGGGGGGGGGGGGTCAGGTCCCATAGTATCTGACTCATCAAAGTTCAGGTAGGCAGGATAAATTTATAAAAGATTTGCGTATGTTTACCATTCTAATATTAATAAGTTGGGCCTAAGGCATCAAAGTATAGGCAGAGCTTTCATACTGCTGCAGCTACAAAAAGATACACCTTTTTTGTGGGGTGAGGTGATGGTGGTGTTCTTAAATACTGCTGATTGTTTTAAGTTATGCCCTTTGCATCTGTGAGACTTCTGGGAAGAAATTAATTGTAACTGAAGACTCTTCTGTTTTGTCCTTTAGGTTTCGACATAGTCCGAACTGCTGGTACCTGAAAGACTGGACTATCCACAGCTGGATCAGACAGTGCATCAAATATGGTGCACAGGACAAAGCCTTGTACACATTAAAAAACAAGGTGAGGTTTTTAAGAGAAAAGGCAAGATTTTATTTGATCAGCATTAGACAAGTGTAGCTTATTCTGAATTCCTATCATAAGCAAGTCTCCCCATAGACTGCAGTCTTGGATTACATACTTTTGTGGAATTTAAAAATATAGATGGAACAGAGCTTGAAATAAAGCTCTTCCCAGCTTTTTTTTTTTTACTTTTCCCCACTTGATGTCTTTTCCCCCGCATGCACTGTGGTAGTGTCCAAAATGTGCTGGCCACTGTACAGACATATGGGAAGACAGTTCCTACCCAATCCTGAAGAAATCTAAAAAGAGGACAGAAAACCACCAATGGTGGAGGAAAGGACATGTCATAGAAACATAGTTATCAGGGTGATAAGCACATGGGCTCTGATTCTGAACGCTTACATCCATGGCCCAAGTCTGCAAGCATGTGTGTTAGTTCTTTTGTTGATTAAATTTAAACAAATAAACACCACATTATACAAGATGCCTCTCCCATGTTCTAATCACTGTCGCACTTATTAAAATCACAATTCCAAACATAGAGCACTCATGATATTTTTCAATGTGTTTTTCTCTCTCTCCTTTTTAGGTACAATATGGAATTTTCCCAGATAACTTTATCTTCAATATATTATTGGATTATTTTATAAAGAATGAAAATTATGAAGGTAAGAAACCACATATCAGTTATGTCATCAATTTTATGCTTTTCATAACAATGGTACATTGGATTTTTAAAAGTCTTATAGTGAATTAAAACCAAAATTGTTTCTCTTAAAGCCCTTTTTTTCCCTCTGGAGTTTAACATATCTTCCGCCCTGCCCCAATCTACTTTTCCACACGATTACATTTGGTTCCTCTGTTTCCTTTGGTGTCTTTGCATAATTTTGAAACACTTAGGATTCATCAGCTTTCTACCATCTTTAACTTCTCTTCAATCTAAACTACCTTTTCCCCTTGTTTTTGAAGTCAAGCATATTGTATATTATGTGGTGGGGTAAGGGCAGGGAGTATTAATTAGATATCTGAGATAGAATACTCATTTAATAGCAGATTTATTGCAAACAGCTTAATCATGAAGTCATTTACCAGTTTGCTGGTAGATGTGTGCAGGTTCTCCACCTCCCTGAGAGACAGTAGTTGTCTACACCAGGGGTTAGGTCGTAGAACTGTTGCTTAGGGCAATGTAGTTATACCAACATAAAATTGTAGTGTAGACCAGGGCTCAGAGTAGCCTGAATTGTATACGGTAGTTCTCTAGTACTAGGTATAAGGAAGCTGGTTTTTTTTCCTATCTCATTATGACTCTGATTCTGCATCCACTGAAGTCACCGTGAGTTTTGCCAGTGTTTTCAGCCTGTAAATTGTTATTTTATTTTCCTCCATAGATGCTGTGTCAGTAGTTACTGAGATCATGCTTCAGGAAAGCTTTGATGAATTCTCAACACAACTTCTCTCCCTCCATGTCTTATACAAATACCTGGGAACCAAATCAGAATTTACAGTAAGCTCGCTGCACATTAAAACTATCTACAGTGCCTCAGGTTCAAAGGGTTACTGCATCCCCGTGGGGGTACTAAACTAGGTAACACCCATCCAAGTTAACTTAGAAAATGAAGTGATCAGGTGCCAACATTTCAGCTGATTTTATCAGCATAGGAAAAGCAAAATCGGTGTCCCTTTTGTTATCTCTGTCTCTCAAAAGTAGGCTGGGTATTTCTAGATGTTTAGGAGATTAAATAAAGAAGAACCAGAGTTTACGGTGCAGATTAGGCATCGTTTCTTTCTATCTGCAGGATTGACTAGTACTGGGCTCCAAGTCATTTGAAAAATTTTATAAGTGCAAATAAAGAAAAGCTATAAAAAGATACATTTACAATTTATTTACTAAACAATGCAGTCTGGGAAGCACCACAGAAAGAGAATGTAAGTGTTACTCACAGGTAGGGATGTTCTTCAGTGGCAATGATGGCGGTAAGGGTCTAGTGCTGTGTAGTTTTTTCACGAGGATTTCTGACACCTGTTGGGTTCTGGAAATATTGGATTCAGTATACAATACTCAGGTTTTTTTAACTAGCTTTGTCTCTTATCACTAAGGCTGCGAGTTTGTCACGGATTCCGTGACTTTCCATGACTTCTGCAGTGGCTGGTGTGCCTGGCTCAGGGGCAGCTTTGTCTCTTATCACTAAGGCTGCGAGTTTGTCACGGATTCCGTGACTTTCTGTGACTTCTGCAGTGGCTGGTGTGCCTGGCTCAGGCAGCCCCTGTGCCAGTCGCACCAACAGCTGCTGGGGCAGTCTTGGGCCATTGCACCCCCCACATCCTCCCAGCAGCAGAGTTTGGATGTGGGAGGGGACAGGGGATTAGGGCATGGGATGGGGTGAGGTGGGCTCTGGGCAGCGCTTCCCTGGGGGTCTTCCCAAAAGTGGCGACATCCCCCTCACTCAGCTCCTGGGCGGAGCACTTCTTCTTTAAGAAGAGTGCTTAAAGGCCCCATTTTTGTTACTTGAAACATATTCAGTAACATATTAAAAGAAACCACAGATGTCATAAGGTTTTAATCAGTTGGCTAGTAATTTCATATATTTTTCATTGCTGATACCTGTTTGTTCAATTGCCCTATTCTCCTTTCTTCCCTTTCGTCTATAAAAGTCAGTCATTTGAGTTGTCTTTCCTGATTGCATAATCATGAATCTAGGGGAACAAAAATCCCATCCTCTATTTGGGTATATGCAAATCACCTACATACATCGCTTGCATTGTTACCATGACCACAAATGCTAGTCAACATGACAGAATCCATTGTGTGTTTGCTATGCATATTCAGACACCATCAGGTGATAGAATATACACACACAAATGCCATGTCTTGAAAATGTGCCCTTAAATACCTTGTTAATTCAGGATGCTGAATCCCTCTGCTATTGAAAGCCCATGTACTTCAGGAGTCTCTTGGCTCAATTTTTACTCCCCATGAGGATATTAATTTGTTTAATAGTTTTTCAAGGGTGAGGGGGATACACCAAGATACTGGAGTGCAATGCAATAAAACAGAGTTATTGAAGAGTTTAGGGCCCCTTCAATTCACTGTCTTTTACTTTCATTCTCTTTTGTGTTCATAGAAATAATAAAAATGAAGGGTTGGAAGGGACCTTGAGAGGTTATTTAGTCCAACCCCTTGTGTGTGGAGGCAGGACCATGTATGCCTAGACTGTCCCTGACAGGTGTTTGTCTAACCTGTACTTAAAAACCTTCAGTGATGGTTCTATAGCCTCCCTTGGAAGCTCATTTCAGTACTGAACCGTCCTTATTGTTAAAAAGGTTTTCCTAATATCTAACTTAAAACTCCCTTGCAGCAGATTAAGCCAATTACTTCTTGACTTGCCATGAAGAACAGTCAACCACTGTCCTTTTTATAACAGCCTTTAACATATTTGAAGACCGTTATCAGATCCTCTCCCTGCCCCCTCAATCTTCTTTTATCAATACTAAACATGCCTAGTCTTTCCTCACAGGTCAAGTTTTCTAAACCTTCTATCATTTTTTGTTGCTTTCCTCTGGACTTTCTCTAGTTTGTCCACATCTTTCCTAAAGTGAGGTGCCCAAAACTGGACATAGTAGTCCAGCTGAGGCCTCACCAGTGTTGTGTAGAGTGGGACAATTACCTCCTTTGCCTTAGACACAACACTCGCATTACTCAGAATTATATTTGTCTTTTTTGAAGCTGCATCAGATTGTTGACCCACATTCAATTTATGAGCCACTGTAACCCCCTAGATCCTATTCTGTAGTACTACTGTCTAGCCAGTTATTCCCAATTTTGTATTTGTGCATTTGATTTTTCCTTCCTACCTGAAGTACTTTACACTTATCTTTATTGAATTTCATCTTGCTGATTTCAGACCAAATCTCTAATTTATCGAGATCATTTTGAATTCTAATCTTATACTCCAATGTACTTGTAATCCCCCTCCGATTGGTGTCATCCACAAATTTTATTGACATATTCTCCTCTCCTTCATCCAAGCATTAAATGAAAAAATTGAATAGTACTGGACCCAGGACAGACCCCGCTGGGCCCCATTAAATATGGCCTTTCAGTTTGACAGCAAATCATTGATAACTAATTTTTCAACCAATTGTGCATCCACTTTGTAATAATTTCATCTAGATCATATTTACCTAGATTACTTATGAGACTGTCATGAGGGACTGTCAAAACTTTCACTAAAATCAAGATATATCACATCTACTGCTTCACTCCCATCTACTAAACCCAGTAAACCTATCAAAGAAGGAAAGTAGGTTGGTTAGGCTTGATTGGTTCTTGACAAATACATGTTGGTTATTGCTTATCACCCTATTATACTCTAGGTCCTTACAAATTGATTGTTTAATAATTTGTTCCAGGATCAAAGGTAGGCTGAGTGGTCTATAATTTTTTGGGTCCTCTTTGTTCCTCTTTTTAAAGATAGGTACTGTGTTGGCTTTTTCCAGTCTTCTGCAACCTCACCAATCCTCCATGAGTTCTCAAAGATAATTGCTAATGGTACCAAGACTGCATCAGCTAGTTCCTTACCTACGCTAGGATAAATTTAATCAAGCCCTGCTGACTTGAATATATCTAACTTATGTAAATAATCTTTAACCTGTTCTTTTCCTGTTGTGGCTTGTGTTCCTTCCCCTTGTAAATATTAATTGTGTTAAGCATCCACTTACAATTAACTTTTTTTAGAGACAACTGAAGCAAATTGAAAGCAGTCTGTGGCTGACAACTGTTCATCCTCTTTCCCTTAATTCTTTAAGTCTGCTTCTTTGTTTTTGTTCTGCTGAAGGAGAATACTATATGTTTCCCAAGGCCAAACTACTCGTGTGGTTTTAGTATACTTACTAATTTGGCCCCAGTCTCCTAGCCTCAAGGGTGGTCTGGATCTTTACAGACGCTCATACAGTGCTCCTTCCTAAGAGCAGAGCATGTCTCCAGTGAGTCCTAGGGCATTACTAACTAGACCAATTGTGTTGGTACGACGCATTTTGTTTGGTTTTGCCCTAATATTCCTTTCACAATTGTAGATGAGGCATTTCCTCTGCCCAATGATTTCCTACCCTGTTAGCATTCTCTTCACTGTGGTTGTAAGACTCATGCATTTTAATTTCTGGTCCCTTGGCCTGCTCCCACCCCCTTTTTTGCAGGGTGAGGGTGACTGCTTCCATGCATAGACCTGTGCAATTTTGTTTTCTGAATACTATGAATTTCAGAACACCGGGTCAGATCTTCAATTGGTAAATGAAGATAGCTCTGTTGATTTCAACAGAGTTATGCTTAATTATACCAATTAAGGATCTGGGCTACTGAATTTGTATTAATACTGTCTTCCAAGAAGTTACAAATCCTCTTAAATACAAGCTAAGACTGTAACTTTGAGTTTTTGGTAAGGGGTGATTTCCAGTATTACTGACCTATTTAAGGATTTTTTACCTCCCCATGTTATATGATATAAGGCAAGCACATGCTATGTTTGACTGTAGCCATTGTAAATTAATGTTTTATACAAGAAAGACTTAATCTGTTTTGAATTATTTACAGTGGGAAGAGGAAAGAAATCTTGGAGCCTCTCTTCTGCTTACAGGCCTAAAACAGACAAACACTGTGGGTTTTAGCTCCCAGCTGTATGGCTATACATTCCTTGGTAAGTTTGTAAGTTCCTTACGTACCAATATTTGTTTCCTGAACTGTACTCATTGATTTCAATAAAAATAGTCCTATTACATTATTTCTTTGGTATATTAAAATATCATCATTCACAGACAATAGAATTAGGCTTAAATATTGGGAAAGTTTTGATACAAATACAAACCAGATCTGAGTGATTTTCCATCCATCTTCAGCTTGCGTCAGTCAGGGTGGGGAGGTCACCAGGATGTGAACTAAGAATGGAGTTAACAGATTTAACTGTGAAAATTGTGCCTAAAATTGTCATCAGTTTCACACCTTCCCTTCCCTGTGGGCTTCCCCTTCAGGTTGCCCTGCTACAATGGAATAAGAGGAGGTATTCTTTTAGATGTTTACATTTCATTGGAATTTCAGTGTTTCCAAAGTGAGATAGTTGATATAGGAAGTGCATTTTTCGCAGCATACCAAGTATGCTGGATGTGTGTAAGTAGCACCAGGTGTGGTGTGTTAGGCAATGTTATTTAAATAAATAGCGTTCGATCTGAATTTTTTTGAAATTTCACATCTGTACTTCTTTTAACTTTCATAATTCCTGCGTTTCACAGAAGACTATAAAATGCATAGTGATTTTCTTCCCTCTCCACTGCAAAACTGCCATTTACCTCTGGGTAAACACCTATTTTAGCAGCAAGCTTTACATGATTGCTCCATCATTGTATCAGTTTATTTTAGAAATCTATCAAAGGTAATAAAAACTAGACATGTTTTGAAAATGTAACTTCAAAGTAAAATGTGTAATGGCAGAATAAGGATGTTGATTCTGATTTAACCAGACTGTAAGAAAAAATTGCACACTCAATCAAAAGGGAGATAAAAGTTGTAAGTAAATTTGAAAACAAGTTTTCCATGGGGCTGTTAGTTTACCATCCCTTCGAGATATTGTTACAGATAGATTTTTGCTGTTTGGTCGGCATTCAGATTTGTTATGCCATATAGATTGGCTGGGAAGTGGTTCTATTTAGAAAATGTACTTTACTGTTGTCTGTGAGGAATAGTCCTCATCCCATTACATTGACATTCAGTGGATCAAAAGCTATTTACTGCAATGTCACGTATTCTACAATCTTGCCAACACTAACAGAACAGACCTCTGCAAGAGTGAAAGATGTCTCTAGGCATAGCCTGACCTGGAGCACTTTAGCAATTTAAATTTAGCCATAGTCCAATAAGCTTTGTCTGTGCATTTGTTACAGTGCTTTTCCTAAATCATCCTCCTCCATGTAAGAAAAGTGTGTGTTTTAATTGCTTGCATTGTCAGAGCCATAATTTTAACTAAGTTGGACAATTAAAGGTTATATGAACTCCAGTAAGCGAGGTAAGGCTGGATCAAAAGGGTATAACAAAAATACACCATTAGTTACCACGGTGAGAGTCAAGAGCTTAGACTGGTTACTATTGTAAGTCAGCATTTACCAACATATAATCACACTGTGGAATGTTGATCTTCATTTCTCTATATGTAGAATAGATGTTTCATGTTTTATAATGTGTTAACTCTTGGTACATCGGCCAGATTTCTAGAGGTGCTGAGCACCTAATACACCAGTGAAAGTCATTGGGAGTTGTGGTGCTCAACATTACCAGAAATGAGGCTTAACGAGTCAAGTTGGGCACCCAAATGAAGGCCTCTGCTGAAAAGTTTGGCCTAACAGCTGTCTTAGTTTCTCCAGCTGCAAGACAGATGTTAATCCTTACCTAGCTCACTAGGGTGCGGTAAGGCGAAATTAGTAAATGTTTGTAAGGCTCTGGAGCAAGTTATTATTTCCTTAGATACTACAAGAGTTACTTTCACGTTTTTAGTGCAGCCCTTTGTCATTCCTTATCTCAGGGCTCAAACAGTAAAGTATTAACTCTTAGATATTATTGTACAACAGGAAAAGTGGAGTTGCACAAAGGACTGCGAGCTGTGTACCATCAAATGCCACTGATGTGGACACCGGGATACCTGTGCAGAGCTTTGCAAGTGATGGACAATGTGGCCTCGCTACCAGGGGATATAAAGCTCTGCAAAGAAGCTGTAAGTGTAAAAGACAGTTTAGCATGGAATAGTTGTGCACAGTATAATGGCCTTGAGGGTCACACACAGCCCATGGAATCCTGAAGTATGACCCATGGACTCCCTGTCTTGGTAACTACAAAGTGGGGCCAAAGCTGACGCTCTGCAGGTTTCTGATGCATCTTTGACAGCAAGCAATGTCTGTTCAGTGGTGCTCAGCCTTTCCAGCCTGAGAGCCAGACATATTACAAGGTCATGAGGCCACAGTCAGTACTTAGGGACAGATTCTCTGCTCTGGAGCCAAGCCACCATCTGCTGAGGATTCCCCTGGTGTGAGAGAGTCCACAATGGGCACAAAGCCAGCAGAGCCTACTCCTGTGCCTCCCTTCTCACAGCCCACAGCTCAGGGGACTGGAAAGGGGAAATGGGTTGGAGTGCGCTGCATTCAGTGTATTCCCAATGGACTCGAAAGGACCATTGGCAGCTGGTGAAAATCTGAGCAGCCTGGGCGGGGGCATGGAATCAGGGAATCCTTAGCTAGTTGTTGGTTTTCAGCTTAATTTTTTTATACCCTCCCCTGGATGTCTGGCGGGGGGTGGGGGGTGGGGTGGTAACTTCCCTTTGCTAGGAGTTCCTCTAGGCTCAGGCAGAGCCAGCCAAGCTCCTGTCCAGTTCTCCCTAGTGCTCTCACAGCCTGACGGGGGAACTGGAGATGACAACCAGAGCACCTCTTTACCTGCCCCTGCCATGTAGCAGGTGGCCAACTGGGGAGTTGCTGAGCAGCTTCTCAAAACACCCCACAGGCCCACCACAGAGCAGTTTCTAGGGCTGCAGAGGAAGCAGTGAGGAGGTGGGACTCAGTTTGAGGCTATTTTTGGAAATTATAGGGTGCAGCTTGAGGGATGCATTTCCAATTCCTAATTAAATACTTAATTTTCTTCTGAAATGTGAAATACTATTTAAAGATACAACTCAGAGCCCCAAGGACCACAGATGGCCCCTTGGCCACAGTTTGGACACCAGTGATCTGAGTCATTAAGGAATATAAAAATCCTAACAAACCCCACAAAGCACCAGTTATTGCGGTGTGTGCATTTGGTTTTGATTTTCAAGCCTTAAGGATGAAGCCTTGTAGGTCCTGGCAAGTCTGTTTGTTTAGATTTATAATCACACAGTAAATAAGCACCCATTCAGCCTGCTTTGGGCAATGACAACATGGCCCTTGGTGCCACAACCCTGAAACCAACTTTTGTCTCTGTTTATAGAAATTCAGATCTGATCTAGTCCCTTCTAAATTTGTGTTTCTTTTATCTGCATATGAAATAACAATCATGGCCTGATCTGGCAGACCCCTCTTTGTGCAAATTTTAATGAATGAACCATCAGGGTGATTATAAAAATTTTCAAGAGCACATAAGTGACTTAGAACATGTCTACACTGCACTGTAGGTCCAGAGTTCAAACTCAGGCTCAAGCCTAACCCTCCTTCTGTCTACACAGAAATCACACTAACCCAGGATTCCACGAACCTGAGTCAAGCTGGGATCCAGAGTTCAAGCCCTATTGCTTTGCAGTGTAGATGCAGCTCCACTGGATTCGTGTTGAGGGAGTCCATCAAAAGTATCCCACAAGCCAACTGTGTGTCCTCTGGACAGTCAATCTCAGTGGACAGTCAAATTTTCCCATACTACACTTCTAACAAAGAGCTAGAACAACGTCATTTTGGGAGGGTGTTAGGAAGTCTGGGAGGCTGAACTCAGGCCTGAATAATGTAGATGCTGGACCCAGGGTTCAGCAATTCCTAACCTGGGATTACATATGAGTGTAGCTGCTCAAGTCCTAGGTTAACAAACCAAGAGTCTGTTAATTGGAGTTCTATTAACCCTGGGTTTACATTGCAGGATAGACACACCCTTAGGTACTTTTGAAACTTCTACACCGAAGAGTTTTATCAAGTCTAAATTGCACCTTTTTTTGGTCAGACTGTAACAGAAATTAAAGTTGGTGCTGATTTTTAACCAGTCACAATCAGAGACACTCGTCTGTAGACTCATGACTAGTATCCTCAAGGGCTGAACTAGTAGAACCCATGAGGTATATGTAGTCACCACCAAGAAACTTCATTTCTGCTGAGGAGTAATTCTGCTCTCAGTTACCAGTGACTTATCTCCAAATCATTATCATAAACATGACACAAAACAGCAAAATATTGGGCCATATTCAAACCCAACTGAGCTATGCTGACTTACGTCAGCGGAGGATCTGGCCATCTCCGTTTAAAGGCTCATTTTAAGAGCTAGCTTCTTTTAGATATTTGTAATCATTATCTCTGAGTGAATGTAGCATTCATGAGAGAGAGAAACTAATAGCATTGACCAGATGAGACACTGGGGCTAGTCCTGCTGCTGTTGAAATCAGCAGCAAATCTTGAAGCGAGTCCACTGGAAGCTGGATCAAGTGCTGTAAAACCTTCTTTCCCACAGTGCCCTGGGGCTCCCTTGAATGAGACTGTCAGATATGCAGAATTATATTAATTGTGGGGTGGTTTGGGGATATCAGTAAATAGGGGCCATATCAAAACCACTAAATTCACCCACACTTCTGTGACCCCAGTTAGTACAGTTGTTTGAGAGATCCTCTAAACCATTCCACAACCTAGTCCCATGCATTTTTAGTGTGTGCAGGTATTTCTGGTTGGAGTTGTTTTGTTATCTAAAGAGAAACTTCAAAATAACCATCTCAATAGTATGACTTAATAAGTAAGTCATAAGCTACTGGTTCTATATTGTGGTCTGCTTTTACAAACTCTAGAGTGGTCTAGAAAGCTATTTAATTTCCTACTAAGGTTTAAAGCTTCCATTAATCTTTGACTAGCAAGGCCTTTGTTTCCCTGCTGAGCTTATTCTTCTAAGAACTCAGTGTCCTTTTTGTTATCATTATAAATACTGTAACTATTATTTGACTGCTGCTGTGCACAAAAAAGATACACATGCTCTTAACAAATCTCTGGATACTCTGAGGAATTCCATAAATGAGAGTACACATATTTCTAAGCATGCTTTTTTGTTCTTGCCACTTATCTCATCTTGTTGTTTCATTATTGGTAGTTTCAAGCTGGTTTATGGTCCCATTAGATTACCGTCTCAAGAAACAGCAACTGAGAAATGTTCTATTTCAAATAAGCTTGATGTTGGTTCATTAAGTGTTATACAAATGCAGACAGTAGGAAAATAATTTTTAAAAATAAACAAACTGCAGGCATCAAGATCACTTTTGCTCTGTGGAAAGTATCAGAGGCTTAGAATGTTCAGTGGTTATTTATAGATCCACTTCATCCTAGTGGCATGCCTGCAGAATCAGGATTCTCAGTAGGATAACAGCTCCTTGCATTTGTAACAGTTGAACCTGAAAAAAATTCAGACTAGACAGAACTTTAACTTGTTACAAAAACCTGAAATTTTCCCCAAATACCACAACAGCATCAAGATAGCAGTGCCATCCTTTGCATTGATCGTACATACAAAAATTGTTTATAGAGTTAGTTCATTAACCTAATGCATTCCTTTTGGTTCTGCTACAATTAGGTTATGAGACAGGGTAGTTCTCTCAGAGAGCCAAAGTACATCTAGCTGAAAGCAATCGGAAGAGAACCAGGAGCTCGCATAAATTAAAACCAAGTCTGTACCGTGGATGCTACGTGCCAATGTGTTTTCTTTCTGTTCCTCCTATTAAATTATCAAATTGCTGAATTAAAGATGTTTTTTCTGCCAGTTAAACAGATCATAAATTCCCAATGCACTTTAGCCAAAGATGAATTGAAATGTCCTGTGAAGATTCAATTACAGAAGCATTCCGAAATAGCTCCCAGTATATAAATGCTGTGGTATATTGTGTCTGTACTGTTTTCACCATGAAATATTTATAGCCAAAAATTGGAGTAGTGGCCGGGTGGGATTTTTCAGAAAGACCAAGCATTGGCCTAACTCTGCTCCTAATGAAGTCAGTGGTAGTTTTACCATCGACTTGAATGGGAACAGAGTTTCAAAGCTTATGAAAATCCCAAACTTAACACTCCCAAACATATTAGACCGCATTAATTCTTGAAACAGTGAATCATGTTCCTTGTGGAATTGTTCAACTTATAGTACAGCCATCTCAAAATCAATGTTTATATTTAGAACACCTTCATGAAATGATGTTGGATTGTGTTTGCAAACTACATGGTAACAATTCTGATTTCTTGTTCAGATTGATATTCTGGAGACGATTTTGCAGTCTGTCCCTGAGGTAAAAACTGAGGCAGAACCATCAGAAGAAGTCAAGGTATCAGAACACAAGCCAAAGCAAATAGAATCTGAAGAAACAGAGCAGTCTAAACTGCCTGAGTACCTTACCCAATTTAAAGTAAGATTTTCTTTTTTACTGTTTTAACCAAGCTATAGTAGGTTTCCACTATGTACAGCAGCAAGTAAATGTTTTCCTTTTATGTTTTCCTTTTATGCTGATGGACTGATACCCCCACCTGCATCAGTAAAGCTAGCTGGCATATTTAAAACTGACACTGAATTACATTTTTACTGCCCCAAACAGGAAATTGCTTTCAAAGAAACAAATGCTCAAGGCCACTTGTCTATTTTGTCTGTCTGCTGGGATTTTATCTTCTCTTTTCATAACGTCAGACTGATAAATCAAAATCCTGTTAGCTAAAATGGTGTGTCATTACAGATCCATTATTTGACCATATGTGGGCTCTTGCTTGTTAAAACAAATGCCGTTGGTCTGACATTGTCCAGGATTTGTTGCCAATTAGGTATGTTATCATTAGAAGCTATAACAGTCATATTTAACTTCAGTCTAGGAAGTTACATGCCCACCCCCTTTTTTGGTCTTTAAACTACTACTAATGTGCCCAGTATAAATTATTAGACCGGTGTGCACAAGGAAGATTCACATACACATATTAAGGCTGTGTGGATTTTTTTTGAATTTAAAGTGTATGAAATCATATGCAAACGTATTGCAGATTTGGGCTTCTGTCAGGTTACCCTCAGTCTGGCAATGTCTGGGCAAACCCTTGCCTTAACACTACTCACAGGTAGTAGAGTTTCTCCTTTTGCTCAGATGATATTGGCTTGTGTTTTTCCAGCTGAAAGTGGTTAGCTCTGTTGTTCATACTGTTTGTATAGAGGTAGCTGATGACAATGGTGTCTCTGTGCTACGCTTTCATTCCATGTTTACTCCAAGAAATTACTAGGACTGTTTGTTTCATGCTTGGGCTTGCTCTGCCTGGCTTTTCCACACATGCTTTTGGATTCATTTCTGCGCTTTGTATTCAAAGGGGCTGTTTTTGGAAACAGCATAAATAATCCTTTGCAGACTGGCTAACAAGGAAGATGTTCGGCAGAGTGCCTCCTTAGAGGTGCTAAGTGCCCCTCCATCTTTGCTAAAGAGACTGAGAGTAGAGGATACTCACCATCTTCCAGGATCAAGCCCTTAGAGCAGGGGTGGGCAAACTCTTTAGCCTGAGGGCCACGTCGGCTTTCCAAAATTGTATGGAGGGCCGGTTCGGGAAGGCTGTGCCTCCCCAAACAGCCAGGCATGGCCCTGCCCCCGACCCCTATCCAAACCCCCATTTCCCTGGCCCCTGATGGCCCACCTGGGTCTCCTGCCCCATCCACCACCCCCTACTCCCTGTCCTGTGACCGCCCCGGACCCTCCACCTCTGACTGTCCCCCACCACCCCATCCAACCCCTCCTCTCATTCCTGACTGCCCCATCCAACCACCCCTTCTCCCTGTCTCCTGACTGGCTCCGGAACCCCTGCCGCTGACTGCCCCCCACTGCTCCATCCAACCCCCCCTCTCCTTCCTGACTGCCCTCCAGGGACTCCTGCCCCCATTCAATCCCCCTGTTTCCCGCCCTCTGACTGCCCCGACCCCTACCCACACCCCCAGCCCCTGACCACCCCCTCGAACTTCCCTGCCCTCTATCCAACCCCCCCCCCTGCTCCCTGCCCCCTTACCACGCTGCCTGGAGCCCTGGTGGCTGGCGGGGCTACAGCTCCACCACCATGCAGCACAGAGCACTGGGGCAGGCCGGGCTCTGCAGCTGCGCTGCCCCAGGAGCTCACCCCACCGCCCAGAGCATTGCACCGGCAGCGCAGTGAGCTGAGGCTGCGGGGGAGGGGGAATAGCAGGGGAAGGGCCGGGGGGTGAGCCTCCCGGGCCAGGAGCTCAGGGGCCGGGCAGGAGGGTCCCACGGGCCGGATGTGGCCCGCAGTGCGTAGTTTGTCCACCTCTGTCTTAGAGTTATAATTTAGACTGTATCTGACATTGTCCTGTAATAATTACCTGTCCTCAGCTACCACACCAAGGCCTACAGTTCAGTACAACTTTCCTCTAGTAACTCTTTCCAGCTGTTTAAATGATCAGTGGGCAGGGCTTTCATTACATAAAGGCTCTACAGACAGCTCATGCGAGGCACCAACCAACACACAAACCATTCTGTCTAAAAGCAACGTTCCTTTTTGGACTGTCTGCATGTGGAGCCTAGGGGAATTGCTTTAAAAAAAACAAATCAATGATTTAGCTATTTACAAATGCCTTCTGGCATCTACAGTCTGTTATTTTCCTAAATGAGTTTCATTTCTGTATTAGAGTATTTCCGGACAGTCCAAGAGTTCAGTTGTTATAGGTGACGGAAGATCATCTAGTTCCTCATTCTTTTGCATTTCTTTTTGTTTAATGTCTTGACATGTGGGTGTCCCTCTCCTCATCTCTCTGTACTCCCCTCCTCCTGGTATGCAGTAGGAAAAGTTTTGGAGTGATTTTTAAACAAAAAAAGACTAATTTGGCAGTGTGAAAGTAGCTGTCAGGAATGCCATCCCCCACAACTAGATACATACTAACTCGTCACATTTCTCACTGACATGCCAGTATGTTTATTAACAATATTTCAAACAAAATAGGAGAGCTGTATGTCCAGATATGAGCATGCATTTGCATGGTCTGGTGACTTCAAAGCAATTCTTGATCTTTTGTCACATCAGAGTTTTACAGAATCCGCTATCTCAACCATTTTAAAAAATTCCCATCGGTCCAGAGTATGTAGCGTTCAACCCCACTCCCCTCCCCCGCAGCGTCCATCAAGGGCAGGCAGTCTAAGAAGTGCAAAGGCTGCTAAAGGAACACTGTAGTCTTCTGGGCACTGCAGAGCTGAGCTCCATGGCAACTCTCCCTGCAAGAGATGAGGGGGGAAAGATTTTGAGCAGACAAAGGAGAAGAAGGAATGTGGTCAGTGGGTCTGCGAAATATATAGAACACAGTACGGGTTGGGACATGGGCTTTAGCTTGCAACAGGAGCTCTAGCCCAGCTGTCCAGGTGCCCCATGTGTGCCTTCTTGTTTGGGAGTGAATTACACACAGACACTGCAAAGCCCTTATTCAGGCTTCGTGCAAGGGGCTATGGTAGAAACATAGCTGCACATTCTGAAGAGGAGACACTATTTCATGCATCTCCTAGTAGAGGTCAACTCTATGAAATAGATATTAGAATTTTATTTCGACCACCACAGTGTGAGAAAATGTGATCCTTTCAGAAGAGTGAGCAAAGGGTAAATAACTGCTTTTTAAGCTGCTTGATGCCATGTCATCTTCCTCCACCAGGAAGAACCCCTCCCCCTATTCTCTGGAAGGTTGCACTGACAATGGCATTTTACTACCTTAATGATGCAATATCATCCTATACCGTAAGCTTCCAGAAAGCCACAAATGGCCTTGTTGAATGATCTAAGTCTTGAAGCACTTAAGCAAATTAATATTTGTGTGCTTCATCAGGGTACTCCACAAGAAATACTGCACAGTCAATATATAACAAAGCTCAGAAGAAAAATACTGCGTGGCTTCCTGACCAAGCTCTGCTGTTAACGACACTGGTGTAACCGAGCATAGAGTCCGTCTCTGAATAAACAGCGCTAAAGCAAGAACTATTGCAAAGTCTGTGTAAGCATAGCTGAGCTTCAGATCACAGTAGTTGGAAAACGTCTGTAATGGCATTCGATAGTTCGCAATGGCTGCAAGGACTCATGGGAGCTATTTAGTATGACATTACTAGGAGACTATTTAAATGATTTGCATCTGTTGAAAGGGATTCTAATAGAGGCAATCCAAGGCAAATCCTTATATATCTGTGGCTTAAAAATACCAGTGAGGTGTTTAGTTTACGTTTGTCTTAGTTGGCTGGTCATCTATCATTTGATACATAAGAGTTTTATTTATGGTGTTTCTCTTTAGTTTTGTGAGTTAGTCAACTCCAGCACTTAACTGAATTAAAAATTGATTGTCTCAGCTTGGTTATTGCCAAATGAAAACTAATTTAGATGTTGTGTATTTGGGAAGGATGGCAAAAATGGACAGTTACTGCAGTGAAATCACTTTGCCAAGATAAATGTATAAGTTAAATTATCCCCTAAGAATGGCACAGTCAACAGTTAAATAAAAACAGCCATTTTTTTCAGGCCAGGAAATAATGTGGACATTTTGGGACTGACTGGATTTTTTTTTAAAACCCTTTTTTATGACAGGATCTGTATTCAAAACTGCATTCGCTTGGCAAGGTTGAATCTGAAAGCCTGTTGACCCTGACCACCCAACTTACCAAGGAAAAGCTGCCGGCATGTGAAGTGGAAGACATTGCAAAATATGAGCAGAAGCTAAAAGAATGGGAGCGGGAGCAAGCACTTCTGATGGAGAGAGAAAAAGAGATGAGAGAGAAGGCTAAGCAGGAGCAAGCAGCTAGGGAATTCGCTAAAGCATCTGTTTAATATTGCAACTCAGAGACTGCTGTTATGCTACATATTCTTCTGGTAATAAACTTAAGCACATGTCATTATTAATACTGCAATGCAACCTCGCTGTAAATGTGACATTTGTGGTATGCAAATTAAACTAACTGATCGTTTCCATCCATTTTGCCTGTTTCCTGGAGTACATGTGCAGTTTAAAAATTATGATCCTGCCTAGAATGAACTCTCCTTACAGGGGGTAGAAGGAGAATGAGTATGTGAGGCGGGTGTGGGGAGCTCATGGCTAAGGCAGAAACACAGTGAAGCAAAAAGGAGCTTGTCATTTGTATAGGGCTTTGACACTGGAGCAAGTTTGAAAAAAATAAAATAAAATCCAAAACACTTATGGCTTGTCCAATCTTTTCTCCCCTGTGCTTTGTTTTTGTTAAGAGCATGTGGATCATCTCCAGGAGAGAAAGGAAAACCTGTGGCTACTTTAAACCTGAGAACCATCAGGATTAATATTTTAATCACCCAGCAACTCCTGTTTGGAAAAATTGGGCCACTAAATATAGACTTAGTAGCCTAACTTGAGGCACCTTTTTTTTGCACATCTTAGCCTCTATGTTTACTATTTGTACAGGTACTATAAATAAATTGTTAGCCCCCTCCAGCTTCACTAGCCCCCCTCTGCCCCACCACCAAGATCAGTGAAAAGGCACTTCCAACCACACCAGGAAAGGTGCCAGGGAGTACCTCATGCTGTGTGCCCGCTTCCCCTCAGTTTCTGGGCACCACTGCCCCCTTTTTAGTCGCAGTTCTTCCCTGGCCTCAGCTGCTCCTCACACACTGGTGCCAGTCTTTGAGTGGGTTAATAAGCAGATAGTGGGGCATGTTGTGAGCATAGAGCAGAAAAAGATTAGGGCCGAGGGAATCATGGCAGACAGGGACTCTCCTAAGATAGGGCTGGGTCAGGACTCTTGTCTACTTATGCTCCCCTCACTGTAGTAGCTGAGCACCTACTGCCAGAGAACCTCCTTCCTTCGTGGCAGGGCAGGAGTTGCCCCTTTAGAAATAGGGAATCCCAGGTGAGGGGGTGTGTCGGGGCTTGGTAGAACACAACAATCTACCATAGCATTTACAGCTGACTATTTTTTAACAGTGTTTGAGAAGTATCTTCTGCTTTAGCCTGCAGTTGTCTATTGTTGTGGACATAAAACTCCTGTCGTGAAGTCAGCATGATTGAGAATCTAAAAAACATGCTTCAGATGTCTGTGCAGTGAAATTTTAAATGCGCAGAGGGTTCTAAGTAAGGTGTATATTGAAAATTAAACTCTTTCCATTCCCAGTGCATCGGCTCAGATTCAGCCCTGGCTTCTCTCTCAGTTTCAATAAGATCGTAATAAGGTCACTCACCTAGTCTTGGCATCAAGTTGCAGAGCCACGCCTCCATTTCCCCTCACTGAAGACAATCTTTCCCAAGTTGGTAGATGATCTGGAGTTTTGCCCCATGGCCAAACCAATGAGTCTTTCTTGTCCCAGGCAAGATAAAAACCAAACAGTCCCTCACTCTCCTGGGCTGAGTCCTTTTCCTTAGTTAGCAGATTGACACTAGTATGTGTCCCTCCTTGGGACAAGTCTTTCTTCCTGGCTGCAGGAAAGCAAAGGAGCCAGGGAGCCTTCTCCCAACCCCTTCTGGAAGCTCCAGACTGAGACTCCTTAAGAGCAGTGGCACAGACCAGGCCTCAGGCCTGCACCGCCACACCCATTTCAGACCAAACAGTCCTGCTCCCCACAGGTTTTAATCTTCATAAAAAAAACCCCAACCCTTCACTCCTCAGCACAGGGCCCACTGCCCCTTGGGTCTGGGGCTCGCAAATAGTCCCTTATCCCTGGACTTCTTCCACAGCCTCTTGGTAGACAGCTACATTTACCACCCACACTAGCTCAACCACCTCCCCTTCCTTGAGCTGCTTTCCCGGCCCCTTGACTGTCCTAGCCATCCCTCTAGGCCTAGGCTCTGCCCTATACCGCTGTGAGAAGACACAACGTCCCAATGGTTTGAGCCCTAGGCAGCTGTTATAGTCCTGCCATCTCATGACTGTCATGTGACCAGCACCACCCCCCCCAGGCACTGTAACAGCAGGACAGAGGCCATGCTCAAGGCCATGTTGCTGCTGAGCTGGGTCACAAGGGATGCTGCCAGACGTCTCCCTGGTTCTCCAGCTACTACTGCCTGCCCACTGGCAGTACATGGGGCCTGCCATGCTTAGGGTTGCCAACTTTCTAATCGCACAAAACCAAACACCCTGGCCACCCCCCCACCCTGCCCTTTTTCTGAGGCTCCTGCTCACGCCATCTCCCCTCGCTCTGTTGGGCACTTGCCCACACCCTCACTCCCATGCTCATTTTCACTGGGCTGGGGCAGGAGGTTGGGGTACGGGAGGGGGTGAGAGCGCTGGCTGTGGGTGCGGGCTCTGGGGTGGGGCTAGAAATGAGGGGTTCAGGGAGTGGGAGAGGTTACCAGGTGGGTGAGGGATTTGGGGTGCAGGAAGGGACTCCAGGCTGGGAGGTGGAGCTGAGGGGTTTGGCATGTGGCTCCAGGCTGAGGCAGAGGGTTGGAGTGTGGTAGCAGGTATGGGCTCTGGGCTGGGGGGTGTGGGCTCCAGGATGGGGGCCAGAAATGAGGGGATGTGGGAGGGGGCTCCGGGCTGGGGCAGGGATGTGGGCGGGGTTTTCGGGTGTGGGCTCCAGGTGGCATTTACCTCGGGGGCTCCCCTGAAGCTACATGTCCTTCAGCTCCTAGGTGGGAGCTCTGCATGCTGCCTCTGCCCACAGGTGCTGCCCCCGCAGCTCCATTGGCCGTGGTTCCTGGCCAATGGAAGCTGCAGAGCCGGCGCTTGGGGTGGGGGCAGCGCGCTGAGATCCTCTGGCCGCACCTCCGCCTAGGAGCCAAGGGACACGTCGCCACTTCTGGGGAGCTGCACGGACCCAGGTAGGGCGCTTGCCTGCCCCACCCACTGGACTTTTAACAGCCCGGTCAGCAATGCTGACCGGAGATGCCGGGGTCCCTTTTCAATCAGGCACTCCAGTTGATAACCGGCCACCTGGCAAGCCTTGCTGTGCTCCTTTCCTGCTTCAGTGCTGGCTCCTCTAGTCTCAGGTATGCTCCCTGTGACATTGCACCCCATAATGCTTTATAGAAATATGCTTATGAGTGTAAATATGACATAACTGGAATATGTTTTATGCTAGATATGCCATGTAACATTGCAAAGGTTGTGTTCTTCTGTATGTATTCATCCTATTCATATACATGTATTATTTTCATATCTGAAGTTATGAACATTGGCTTTATGCTTGTATGCTCTATGTTGCCCAATTTGGGCTGTTTTGGACTATGGTCCACAGTCCTGGAGCCATCACAGGGAATGATGCCCTGAGGACAGCCCCTCTCTTCTATAATGAGGGAGCTCCCACTTGAGCACATTTGCCAACTGTAGTTGTGGCAGTAAGGCCTGGCGGAAGATGGTCCCTCGCAAAGGAAGGGCCAACACCATTTAGGGCTTTAGCAGTCATAACCAACCACTTAATCGCCATCTGGAGCCCCATGTTTCCACCAATCCACACCCATATATATCTCCTCCCAGTCCCACACTGACTCAACAACCCCCTCCTGCCAGCCACAATCGCCTCACCCAAGGAATCCCCCATGCTTCCCCCAATCTCTTCTGTTACCACCAAAACCCTGTATTGACATTCTAACAACCCCACTCACGTTTAGTCCAGCTCTCCCAACCCAGTGAGCCCATCAATCTCTCTCACACTAAGTAGCAACCAGCACCTGCCAACCCCGCATGCCTCTAATCCCAGTAACCCCCTTGTCATCCTCAAATCAGTGTCACATCCATCTCTTCCCCAATCCCTCAGCAACCTCTCCTGCCAACTTCAGTGCCCCCAACCCACAGACCCCCGCCATGTTTTTCCCCAAACCAGTGCCCCCCACATTTCCTCAACCCAACAATCTCCCTTTATGCTCCCCCCCCACCTCCTATCGCCCTCAGTCTCTATCCCCAGCTCCCAAGGCCTTATCACTATCTCTGATGTACCACCTGCTCCGTGAATTACAGCACAGAGAATCTAAAACTCAGAAGCTTTACGGCTAAAAGCTGCAGCCTGCCTAAATGTCTCATCCCTTCTCTTGGAAATAGCAATCAGGATCTGTTCTAGGAAATAAATATTTTTGACACATTCTACAATTTCACAAAGGATCCCCCGCTTCTGTCTATTTTCTCCCATCCCTCGTACAGTGGGCAAACTGTGAGGAGGAATAAAAAAAATTCAGAGATCTAAGGATAGTTACATTCAGAGGTCCGTTCAATGCAGCGTGAAGTGAGTCCTCTTGATAGATGGCTCAAGTTCCAGAGGTCCAATAACTGCCATTGTGTAACGCTAGCAAGGAAGATGAGTATCAGCAGCCACTTACTCTATTTGGCACTTGCTTCCCTAGGTTAAGATTTACTTCCTCCTACTCCTCGCTCATGTCCCATATGATAGATTTTGCAGTCAGTTTTTTAGCATCTGGATACGTAATCTCTAATAACATCATCAGGAGTTTTGCCTGCTCAACAATGGCAAAATAAGATATTTTGGCCCAGGTTTTCAAATGGTCTCACCTCAGCCTTCATCTGTGTGTACAAACATTTGCATGCTCCATGTCTGATAATGGCCATGTACCTGCAGCTGACAGCACCTACAAGTGGAATCTATGCAAGGGATAAAATGGGTTTTGTGTATGCAAATTTTACCAGCTACTCCTGCTTAAAAAGTGGGCCTGGTCAACTCAAGGCTGCTTTTTAAAAAATACAGCCCTGGGTGCACTTTATGAATATGAAGTTTGTTAATTTAATTAATTCAGCGCCTCTTCAGTTACAAATGGTCACATAGTGGTCACATTGTAGTCAGCTCTTCCCCAGTGATAAAATGAAGTTCTCAAGTTGACCACCTCATTTCAATGCTTCAAAAATCTCAGTGCTCCAGGCTGCCCCATTTGAATAACATTCTATAGAAGCTACTGCGAGTGGGTTAGAAGGCTGAAAACAGTTTTTTAATGAAGCCAGACCTATGTCTTTCTTGGCAGTAATTGTAAATATATAGGTATAAGAACAGGTAAGTAATTGTAACTGCCGCTTACCTATTCAAGGGACACCATCATAGGACCTAATCACATCAGCCACACTATCAGAGGCTCGTTCACCTGCACATCTACCAATGTGATCTATGCCATCATGCCAGCAATGCCCCTCTGCCATGTACATTGGCCAAACCAGACAGTCTCTACACAAAAGAATAAATGGACACAAATCAGACGTCAAGAATGATAACATTCAAAAACCAGTCGGAGAACACATCAGCCTCCCTGGACACTCAGTTACAGACCAAAAGTCCCAATTATTCAACAAAAAAACTTCAAAAACAGACGCCAACGAGAAACTGCAGAACTGGAATTAATTTGCTAACTGGACACCATTAAATTAGGCTTGAATAAAGACTGGGAGTGGATGCATCATTACACAAACTAAAAACAATTGCCCCATGCTAATTTTCCCCCTACTGTCACTCACACCTTCTTGTCAATTGTTTGAAATGGGCCATCCTGATTATCACTACAAAAGTTTTTTTTCTCCTGCTGATAATAGCCCACCTTAATCAATTGGTCTCATTAACAGGTGGTATGGCAACCCCCATTTTTTCATGTTCTCTGTTTTATATATATCTTCTACTGTATTTTCCACTGCATGCATCTGATGAAGTGGGCTTTAGCCCACGAAAGCTTATGCTCAAATACATTTGTTAGTCTCTAAGGTGCCACAAGTCCTCCTCGTTCTCTAGCAGTGCACACTCGCGTCCTGTTTTCTGTCTTAACTGCAGCTGCAAAATGAATTAGAGAGTTTTCTTCACATTTTCTCCCTTGCCACTATCTTTCTAAATCATGCTGGTTTAGCCTTCATTGTAAAGGCTTTAGAATAATTTTTGTACCCAATGACACAACATACAGATCAGCCAAAGACACTCAGTATAGAAAACATCACAATAGTATGAACTGTATTTGCATGCAAAGTCATTGAATCATGCATGCAAATAGGGGACCAGACAGCCTCAGTAGATGCTCCATGCACAATCACCTAATTCACAGGCAGAGTTGTGATAAGTTTGTGTACATGTATAGGTGTTTAATTGCACACACATGGTTACACAAGACTTGGCACCTTTCCTTTAAAAAAATAAAATAAAACTTAGTCCTTAGTGTATATCCGAATTAGTTTGGCTAGTGTACTTGGAAAATACCAGCATTCTTAGGGTTAAAGATAGTTTTCTTTCATTTGAAACACAGAGCACTGATTCAAATTCATGGCAGACACCAAATACTTTAACTATTAGGTAAGCAAATCTGTAGCTCTCCCTGCCTTGTTTACTGACAGACCATTTTCACCCTAATACTAAAGGGCAATATCCATTATTCACAAGAGGAATATTATACATCGATTCCCTTGCAGCTCAGATAAATGTTGCTCAGCATCACTTCCAGCATCATGGAACTTATTTACAGTAACACATAAACCTGTTAAAGTAAGATTAATATGTAAATGTGCATCTGGTGACCAGAAATGTATGCACTCAATACCCCACATAGAGAGTGGAGAATGATCCTCCTCTTAATCTGTAACTTAATGTGACAAAATACCCCACCCTTAACTCATACTCGTGCCTAGATCTTCACCGCCTCTGCAGTCCCTTTGTGCCTTTCTGGCAGAACAAACGGGCCATAAAGCTGGCTTAACTAGCCAAAAGGACGATTTGCTTGGTGTCATACAGTCCCCAGTGTAGGGGAAGAGGAAATCAGAGCAAGAGGAAACATGGATGAAGTTTATCAGTCAGTGCAAACTAGAACAGGCCTGAAGCTGCTCTGACTTGTGGATGGATCCAAACTGAGCGCAGCTTGGCCAAATCCAAGGATCAGGGAACTATGTCCTTGAAAATAATCAAAACTGGTTCTGGAGGACCAAGGGGAAAAAGTGAGCTCCTGCACTGAGGACCCTTCATCGAGTATGCCCTGTGTAGTGCCTTGCCATGAAACCACGTAAGGGGAGTATCAATCGCAAAGGTAGGCAGGGCCCAAACCTTTCAGAGCTTTATGTGGTAAAAACAACGCATTATATATCACCTGGAAATCAACTGGTGTCCAGTGCAGATTATTTAGCACAGGTGTAATGTGATCTTAATAAGCAGCAGTCACCTTCTATACTAGCTGCGATTTCTGAATAGGCTTAAATTATGGTCCTATGTAGCACACACTGCAGTAATCCAACCTCATGGTGACAAAGGAGGGACAATTAGCAAGTTCTGTACCAGAAAGAAAATGCTGCTGCCTTCTACAACACAAGAAATGAAAAGCATTTTTGGCAACTGCTGCTACCTGGATGTCTGCTGGCAAGGAGATCCAAGGAGCTCCCTCCCTTCACCCAGGCTGTGAGCCTACATACAAACTGCGGGAACGTTCCCACGCTGTAAGGAGTTGATATCAACCCTGGCATAGTTACTAGTTTATGAACGGGAAACATCAGTTCAGTCTTATCTGGACCGATCTCAGCCAGGTAGCCGTCCTCAACACCTCACCTGTACCAAATGCTCAGCCAGTCCAGCTGGGTCAGAAGAGATGAAGATCTGGCCAAATAAAACTGGGTGTCATCCAAAGACTAAAAGGAACTGCTGCTGATGCCGCCTCACTAACCACCCTAAAAGGCCCATATGCATGTTGACAAAACGGAACGAGAGAAGAAAACCCTGTAGATCCCCACAGGAGGGAGCACCCAGGGTGACAAGCCATTGCTCAATACTACTACTCGCTGGGATCGCTGAGAAAGAGAGAAACTGACTCTGTATATCCTGGCCAGGGCTTAAAGTCAGTCAACAACTCTTCATGGCCGATGGTAATGAAGGCAACCTGACAGACAGATCTAAAAGAATCCCTGTAGCTACCTGATCGTCAGCCATTGCCAGGATCATTAATTTGTACAACTGGCACCCAGGCCCAAAATCAAACTGGCTCTGGTTGAGGAGCCCCCAGAACTGCAGATGTTACCTGCACTGCTTTCCTGCAACCTTCTCAATAATGCTTCACCACCACAAACGGGTAATAACCAGTGAAGGTGATAGCAACAAGGTGAGAACTGGAGAAACTGTCAATGTCAAGAGAAGGGTTGTTGGGCAAGAATATAACAAGTGTTTCATAAAAGCAGCTGTCATCTTGTCTTCCTGAAGGGAGATACTAAGAATCAGCTCCAGCAATGGCCCGAGTGTGCCCGCACTTGCATTCATTAGCCACAATGGGCAGGTAGCTCACTTGCCGGTCGTAGCCTGTACGCCCATGCAGCACTTCAGCAAGCAAGCCTGGCCAAAAGTCCGGCGGAGAAGGCTCCATTTGCTCCCACCAAGTGTAGCTCTGCTCCCCCAGCTACAGCTAGCTTAATCTGCAACACAAACTAGCGCTAAGTTTCCTTTCCGTGAGAAACACTCAACTAACCCTGTCACCCGAGGCAGATTAAGATTTACTGGGGCCCTGGGCACAAAGAACATTTGCCCCCCCCCACCTCCAGGTGCCCCCAAATTGGCTGGGACCCCTGTGCACAGAGCCTGGGGGCCTGTGAGTTAATCCGCCATTGCCTGTCACCAGCTGTGAACCTAAAGAGTTCCTCTAAGTCGACCATAGCAGATGCTACAATTGAGGTAAAGAAACAATGAGACTGTGGATCAGCCTTCTAAGGGAAACAATGGCAACCCCATCACTTGAGTAATTGAAACTTGGACTACAGAAAGCACTTTAGAATGCACAATAGGGAACAATCCTCTATGTCAGGAAGCTGGTCTAGATGATCAAAATTAGTCTTTGCCATTTTCCATTTCCGTCTAGTCATTGGTAAAAGACGTTTTCATTAGAACTTTAACTTTGCCAAATGTAATCTATTTTTAAACATGTGAACATGCCAGATGAAGCCTTCACCAGCTGCTCCCTGCCTAGAGGCACAGCCTGTGGCTCTGCATACTTAGTTGACACACATCCATTGCACTTTTTGGGGTCCCACTGAACTCAGAGAGCTCTCTATTATTGCCTTTAGTAAATCAGTCAGTCTGGGCAGAGCAGACTTTATGTAGGCTGGGGAAGAAGTTAAAAGGAACCACAGTACAGAAATATTGGCCTCTCTCTCACTGAGCGCTCCGTGCTTCCTGAAGGGCTGAAGAGGTCTCTCTGAGGAGTCTCAGAGGTTTGCAGAGGAGCTGATCCATTAAACAAGATCCCCTCCCCTATTTTCAGGTCATTTACAGGCGCTTCTGAAATCACCAGTTTAAAGAGGAATCATGGAACTCTGGGCCCAGGTCATGGCAACTTAATACTTCTCAGTTTACAGTGAAGGGAACCCTTACTCTGAAGGTCAATCTAGTAATGGCAGTTTTATATGAAAAGTAGGAATGAGAGCTGGGCAAAGCCTACGTACATTTCCACCAGCGATTGTAGGAATATTGTAATGAATTTGCTTTGACGGTATTTGCCCCACTTGTGTGTGAATATTCTAGCAAAGGAGCTTACTGACAGGAATGGTCACGGGAAAGGCACATACTGAGAGCCATTGATCCCCTTGTACTCACACTGATCCTGCACCACTGAAGTCAATGAGAGGTTTGTCATTGACTTAAATGGGAACAAGATCACACCCCCTGAAGAGTAGCTTATTCTGTGAGTAGGCCCATTGGTTTCAGCGGGACGGTTTGAGTAGTAAGGTGCTACTGAATTTGTGTTAAAGTGACAAATCTAGCCCTAAGTGAATATTTGAGTAGATTTTCAGAAAGTGAATTTAAATGTATTTGTCACGAGCATTTACACAGGAAACCTGATTGTGAGCATTAACCTCCTCCACTGAGGAAAAAAAAAAAAAACTACCTACCTCTGACGTAGCTGACACACAGCCTGAATTGGAATATTTGCAATAAATTGCCTGTGTGTGAGCTACAGAGCAAAAATTATTCACAGAAAATAGCCCAGTGAATAATTTCAAATAGGGAATAAAGAGAATTGCACAATCTGCTCATGGCTAATCTGCATACAGAAAATTATACACCATTCCAGTAATTACAAATTATTCATACAGCTCCAATAGGTACAGTATATTTATAATAGCCACTTTGAAAATTGCTATAAAAATATAAACTCTAGTTCAATATTTAATTTTTAAAAAATCCTGCTTTAACTTACAGCATCCCTCCTCCCTGCCGGCAACAATAGGTTTCTATACATTTCTGAACATCAAAACAAAATTTAGCTTTCAGATTGGCTTGTTTATTCAGCTTCTTGTCAAGTGTCTGCCTTAAGTTGAATTTGGAATGGAACCATTGAGACCAGTTCATCGCTAATACAACTAGTGAGTACTTGGAACCGTAAACGCCTGTTGGAAATCCTGACTTGTAGGTGCATGAGGTTAATATTAAGTATTTAGGAGGGCTGCTTCAGTTTACCTTCAGCTGTTTAAGTCATAAGTAGCACAGCTGGGTTGAGATAATACCAAATTGATTGGGGCCGAGTTGTGATCAGTTTATGAATCTAAACAGGTATATATATAGAGAGAGAGCGAGACATAAAAACAGCACATACATGAATTGTTAGGTATTTACAGTGAGCTATTGGGATTATTAGTTCCATCTGTTTCATGTATCCTTTCTGCATATTTTATGAATACAGGTGATGGATTGGGCTGTAATCTGCTCAAGCATTGCTCCTCAGTGCAAGCTAGGTGTAAGCGAGCATGATTTGCATGACCCTTCGGCCAGCCAAAGTTACTAGCAGACACACGAGCACACTCTGACTCTGTGTGTATCAGTGTGTCATCTGGTGATTGTTAAGGTTTTACAG
Organism: Caretta caretta; assembly: GCF_965140235.1. Classification (NCBI taxonomy): domain Eukaryota; kingdom Metazoa; phylum Chordata; order Testudines; family Cheloniidae; genus Caretta; species Caretta caretta. The sequence continues at coordinate 50,880,116 of NC_134210.1, forward strand.
AAGCAGCTGCCTTGAGGTATTAACCTTTGAAAACTATTTGCACACCAATGAGGAATCAAGACCAAGCAAACCAATGAGCCACTTTTCTGGATTGTTGATATAGTTGTGTGTTATTTATCGGTTCAAGAGCACATCTTCTTAATATTTAAAAAAGAGAAATACAAAATCGTGTCACAGTTTAGAGATACTTAAAATGCTGAAGCCAAGATCTGTTCAGATCTTACGAGATGCCTAGTGCTCTGCTTTCCCATTGCAGTCAAAAGTTTCCAGTGAACCAAGGCAAGTTGAGGGCGTTCAGCTTTTTCTTAGCAGATATTCAGCAGCTTTTTGTTTTGAGAAAAATGTGTATATCAAAATGGAGGCAGATGTTTAGGGTAGAGGTTAGGGGCTGCTTTTCACTAAGGAAGCCATACTCCAGGGGAGTTGGAGTTAGGAATTTGAGGGCAGAATATGGCCAAAGATCATCACCATGAAGGAAGACTATGGAAGCTACTCATGTAGTAAAATACAGTATAACTGCCTGCTGAGCTGCAGAATAGCTTTGCTGAGATGCAGAAGAGGGGCTAAGGTGGGACTATGATTCTCACCAATAACAAAATGTCTCCCTTTCTGTGGCAGTATTTCTCAAAGGGGCAGACTGGAGGAGGCTTTGCCCCATTAAGGGAGGCTCAAGCAATCCTGGGCCACATCAAAAATATTTTCCTTAGGACTAGAAAAAACTAGAATCCAGTATTGTATATACTACTGAGTTTTACCCACTCCTTAACCGTTTGCTGAGCTAAAGCAGAAAGACAACAAAATAACCAGGCTTGCCGCTGAATCTTTAAAATATGCTTCCCATGCTGTTTCGAGGCAGGCCTCATTGTATAGCTTTGCCTTGTTTCTTTCCATGTTTGTGCATCAGCAGCCAGGCTGTTATCAGCAGGCTCCTGCGTGGCATAGCGCTTGAATTTAGCTCTTTTCGGGAGTGTGTATGGTGTGGTAACAGAATGAAAACAGGCCCCTTATCCCTATAGCTACCTATGACAATAAGTTGAAATTTTACAGCCTCGGGAAACTCTTGACTTGGGGTAGTCTCTGGCTGGCCTAGAACGCATATGGACGACTTCTATGCTGCTTCCCCCCATAACCTTCGATGTAGGACGTTCCCTTGGAGAGAGCATGTGGCACTTATCATCCCCCCCTTAAGGGGCAAAGACAACTGGAGATAGATTAGGACCCCTCTAAACTGTAGTAGCCACACTGGCCCTGGGCTGGCTGCAGGATTGGGAAGCCACAAATGTTTCCCCATTTCAGCTGCACCCAAGAGATCGTTGATGGAGATGAAAACCCCAGTCTATTACTATTCAATGGCATTCTAAAATACTTTACAACCAAGAGAAATTTGTTAGTTAACATCAGTAAAAATGTAAAAGCTGCTTTATAATCTATGAAACACAACATGAGGTCTGCAGCGGGGTGGAAAATGGATTCACCGCAGGCATCACCAAGCAAAACACTCTGGGTCAAATGTTAGTCTCAGTTACACCAGTATAAATCCAGAGTAATGCCACTTTAATCAGTGCTGTTATTTTGGATTTACACCAGTGGAACTGAATTTGGCCTGCATCTTCTTCAGTGTCCATGTGTTAACATCAGGCTTGTCCGCCTCAGTAACATGAAAAAACTTCTATAGGTCTAAGAACATATATCATTCTGGAGGTTCAAGTTCAAGATTTGTATTATTTGACTTTCCTTCTGTTGTCTTCATTTTGCTCTCACGCTGCCATGCTCAAGCCAGCTCATGCTACAGAAAATGTATTTGTATATTTTATGAACATAATAGCTTATTGGTGAAATCATAGAAGTTAGAGACAGAAAAGACCTGTTAGGACACCAAGTGCATCCCCCTGAGAGTGAGGATTGTTCCCTATAGTGTATTTTCTAATCTAGAGCTTTGTCTTATCTTGTTTAAATGTCTCAAGCAATGGAGCTTCCACTTCTTCCTATAGGAGACTATCAGTCTGATAGATCTCTCCATCAAGAACATTTTCTTTATGTTCAGCCTTAGTTTTCATTCATTTCAGCCCATTACTTCTACTTACCTTACCCACCCTTTCTACCACTCCATCTGTGGTGAAACACCCTTCAAATAAGCAGAGGGTTACCTTATCCCCCTTCGCTATTATTTATGCAATAGAAAAATTGCATAAATAAAAAAATTGCATAAAAAAAAATAGAACTCCATACTGCAATAGCAAACCACACATGCGAAATGCAAACGTATTATAAAAGTGGAGGGCCTGATGCTCCTGGGTGTTGAGAACCATTCAACCATTTATAAGATTGAGCCAGAAAAAATAAAATTGATTCTTCTGAAATCCTGTCTTTCATCTTGAGCTCTAGTTTCCCCAAAAATGTCATTGTAATTGATGCCATTCGTTCTCAATGAGACTTCTGAACAATCAATTTAGTTATCATGGGGATTTGAAAACACTGTATTTTGTTGGTCTAGGAGACAACTAACTGGTTTTGAAAAGATCACCTCTTTTCAAACCAGGAAGAGCTAAAACGGATATATCATAATTTGCCATCTGATAACAGTAATTTTAAAATGTATTTCCTAAATATGCAGTATTTTATCATATGCTGTACCCAATATTGGAACACTCTCCTGGATTACAATGGAAGCAAGAAAAAACACACTATAAGATAATGTAGAACGGTTTGATAGTTCAGTATAAAAGTAACATCTGTTATATATTTTTTGATTTCTAAATGGAGATAAGATTCTCATTTTTTTAATATGTAAAAGGAACAAACTTATCTAAAATTCAAACACTGACACCCATATGTTGACAACAAACCCATGTACTGGATGAGTGTGATTCAAGAAAAGGGAAAACTTACAAATACAGATGTATGCTGTATGGGACTGCTATGCCTTGAATGGTTAATAACTAATGATGCCTTCTGGCCTTCAAAAATTAGAAAAGCTATCCCACCTGTTTAGCCCAAAATAGGATCCTCCTATGAAAACAACAGGAAAATAGTTCACAGCACATGAGTCACTTTGTCTAAGGACAGGTTTCAGAGTAGCAGCCGTGTTAGTCTGTATTCGCAAAAAGAAAAGGAGGACTTGGGGCACCTTAGAAACTAACCAATTTATTTGAGCATAAGCTTTCGTGAGCTACAGCTATAGCTCACGAAAGCTCATGCTCAAATAAATTGGTTAGTCTCTAAGGTGCCCCAAGTCCTCCTTTTCTTTTTGTCTAAGGAGTCACAGATCAGCCAAGGTTGTGCATTCCCCTGCCCAACTATAGAAACGAAAACGGCTAAATGGGGGCATCATCAGCTAGGCAAGATCCTTTCATTATCTGCATATGTATAAACCTTTTTCTTCCTCCCAACCTAGCCAAAAAACTCCCAAGTTACCGAACAAGAGTCATATTCCACTTTTCTCTGCAAGTGGCCCATTGCACATTGAGTGGATCAAGAAGAGATGGATGGGTAAATTGCAAGTTAAACAAACTAGAAATGTGCCTGTAAGATTGAAGGTCAAATTGGGCAAACTGTTACCCCAAGAAATCCAAGCCACATTTTCGCACCAAATTATAAATTATACACTGTTTCTTGTAAATCAAATATACCATGAATAATCGGTTCTTCACCCCTAATTAGAATCTGCACACTTGTTTGCCTTGTGAGTCAGATCTATATACTTCTATATGTGGAAAATGTCTCATTCTTTTTTAAGTTCTAAACAATGTGCAATGCTTAGTATAATCAAAGAATGTACGGAATGTGTCCTCCAAATTTAGATTCTAAGGATTTTGCTGGTTTTCATTGTAAATAATTGTTGCATTCTAGCAGTAATAGGAATTGTGAGGCACAAGGAAGGATAAATATTTAAAGATATAAACCAGGGTATAACTTTGGGATATTAACAGAAATTGCTGGGGGGGAGAGGGAATCCCAATTGATAGTAGGGGCAAATAATGAAATGCAATCCTTGAAATGAATCAAACTTAAAAAAGCCTCCAATAAGGATTAAGGAAATTTGTTATAAACCAATGCCATCTTCGAGATGCTAATGTAAGCAGCAAAGAAAGTAGGAGAGGGTAAATCTGGGGCCCACTTGGCACATGTCCAATAGGAATCAGAAGGTGGCCCTCTCCTATGAGCCCTGAAACTAAGATATACAAACTGAGGTCACCATGTGCTCAAGGGAGTTGAGTCAACCCAACACAAGAAGCTGCAGAATCCCAAGTGTGACCGATGCCAAGACCAGCTGTGTGGAAGGAATCTCCACCTTTCCAGGGTTAAGAGGATAACATGAAGAAGTGGTGAGATTTCATTCCCAAGATTGTATGTCCCCTTCTATTCTTTTAACATAAATAAGTGTAGGTTATGTTGCTGAGTTTACACTCTAGTGAGACCTCAAGTAACCATACTTTAGATTCTAAGAGAGCTTGAAAACAATAACTTGAAGCAATTGAATTTTAAACTTGTCCCTTTCGGACCAGTTTAGTCAAAGAGAAGTAACAATGTGCCTTAAAGATAAGTGCACCTGTGGAACTGTGATAAATGTGTTAGTATTAAAGAATTGATGATTGTTAGTAAATGTAGTAAGAAATCTTGGTAATTTGCATTGTTCCTTGATATAGCTGCTGAGTCTCAACTGTCGTCTGTTACGACTGCTTGCAAGACTGTATTGTTTATGTAGTACACACAATTGGTTGTGTCTGTATTTGAGTGGTGAACTGTTGGTTATACATTAACATGGTTCTGGATGAATTAACAAATTGTTGGTTGGTTAAGAATAAGCAAGTGTCCTATTTGAGAAATACTGTTTAAGTTAAAAGTTGAGCTGAAAAGAACCCAGCATTAAACTAGTAAGCTAACACTCTCTGGACTCAATAAAATATTGAATTCTAATGTATAGTTTTTTTATAGATCTAATGTGGCTTAGTAGATAGGGCACTGGACTGGGACGTAAGAGACCTCGAGTCTCTTCTCATCTCCATCACTGGCCTGTGGGGTGATCTTGGGCAAGTCACTTCACTCTGCCTCAATTTCCCCATCTGTAAAATGGAAATAATTATACATCAGGTTTGTTAGATTTTTGGCTTTAAAATCTAACAGGCAGCCTGGCAAATTCATAAATTCACACTTACAACACAAAGACAAGAAACATACCAACACTACTTCATTACTTTTGTATTTTATTGTGGAACTGAGTTTGTTTCCTTTACATCAAATATCCTCAATGGAAGAGGGGATATTGCACACAAATATCATAAAAGCACTACATATTACTTTCACTGGAAACTATTTTTCTACATTAGATATGACTGGATAGAATAGAAGTGATGCAGGATTATAAGACATATTACCATACACAGCTGCAGACTGACACAAACACCATTCAGAACAAGAGAGAGGAGTGTGTGAGGTGCTTCTCAGCTGGCAACAAGACTGTTTCTTTCCATAGTTTGGAAGATACATGGCTGCATGCAAACATGTGAAAGCATATTGTACTTCATAATTGCTCTTCTAATGTTGTGATTACAGCCCAGTCTTGAATGAATTTTATGGATAGCTCCTGCCATCTGGAGCGCCTAGCTAGTTAAGTGCAGAGAAGCTTTTTTTTTTCTTTCCCTTTTTTCCTTTCTTTTCAATATTTTTATGCGGCCTTTTTATTTAGTTATTTGATTTTTTTTTTGTAAAGTCACAACAAACAGATTTTTTTTAAATATCAAACATTTTAAATCAGGTGAATAACAGAATTGCATTCAAAGAAATGCTTATCACTAGGTTGCTTTGTGTTTTTGTTCAATTATTAAGTGAAAAGATGAAAGCTTACAGTTTCTTTCAGTGTAACCATTATAGTTTTTCCTTTTCTAATAAATCCAGACCAAAAAAATTACCATTTCTCTCAAAATGTTATCACTGAGCAAGAACCTCCGGTGACAGATGAATAAAGAGGCATATGACAGAAATTTCAAAAATGCACAGTAATAGTTCCTTACAGCTGAATTTCTTGCACTGGGAAGGGTGGAAAATTCCATTAACAAAACTACTAGATCTTAGCAAATGAGTACGGGAAGGCTCCTAAACCATATAAGCTACTATAGACAGTTAAAAAAACCCCATATACACAGTTGGATCCATTCACCAGAGTGAACTCTACAGGAGATGGAATTAAAGGAAAGAGACAATGTAGTCAGCCCCAGCACAAGACTTTGAGAAGGCATGCAAGGGGATCTGTTTAGGTTTGGAAATGGATGTGATCTCCAATGTTAACTCTTCATTGAATTTTATTCAGCAGTGCAGTACTACCATAAAGGTCATGATTGGGAATGTTGTCATGGGTAACAACATCATTTAAGTAGAGTGTTCTTTACACTCAAATATTGAATCTTTATAATTCGAGTAATCAGTATCAAACCATGCTCCTAGAAATCTGTGCTGATCAACAGCGCTCACCATTAACGTTCATGGTACATTTTGATGACTGTTACTAAACTAATTGTGTATGACTATGACTAGCACAATTAGATTAGCTACACAGGCAGGAAAGGCATTAAGGGCAAGAGGAGCTAATTGGGAAGTTAATAACACTCAGGCTTGGCTGTCATTTAGAACAGTGGATGGAACAAGTATTACAATATCTCATAGGAACAATGTCAGCTGAGTCAAAACAGCTGACTTTTTCTGTAGCAGCAAAAAAAATCAAAGTACAGTTTAAGATTGGCTGTAACTGGCTTATTTTAAGTAAAACAATTATTTGAGCTGTTACAAATTTACTTGGGGCGCTGGAGATTTGAAGCTTGTTTCTGATTTAATTTATACTAATTTACCTGCAATTTCAATGAAGCTACTCCTGATTTACATTGGTATAAGATTAGTCTCGAGATCATTGCTCATTGTTAATTAGATTTTCTATCAAAGTGGAGAAACAAACTACTTCCAGTTTTGGGAGAGTCTGGAATTTGCTCCCCGAAGCCAAAAAGTCTGAAATCTAACTGACATGAGAGAGTAGATAAATCAGAAAGAATTGTAGTAGAAATAATACAACTATTCTACCAAATCAGCTATCTAATAAAATATTTTGCCTTTCACTTTGTAGACAAAATAAATGTTAAGTAAATGATTATGAGCTCAGCAAATTCCGCTTGTTTTCACAATACATTTCCCTTTGTCTTTTGTATCAAAATCATTCTGAGTTATTTTCAAGGATCTAAAAGGTAGACCAATAAATAAAATAGCATTGCTAATGATATCCAACAAAAATATTAAAACAACCCCCACCCACATTTGACAAACAGTAATTCACAGCATTAAATGGGCTACAAGGGCCCAGATTTAAAGGGCTCTGAAGTAATATAAAAAACACAAAACATAAAAATTAGCAGTGCAAACACACACCTACCGAACAAAAATAAACTAACAATGTTAACATTTAAAATACGTAATACGTAAAGAAAATAAAATGAGGTCATTGTTCACTACCTAGTGGAACTCAAAGCCTACCATAAAGATGAATTGTACAGACCAGCACAAATCTCCAGTTAGGAGGCCTTTACCTTATTTAAATTCTGATGTACAAGTCTACAAACTGAAATGTAACAATATTTTCTGTAGTGGTAAAACTTCCAAGACTTAAGAGTCCAAACTCTCTTTAATAGTGGAACTGATCTGTATGTTTTTACTTTTGGAAATGATCTGTAGACACTGGGAACACTTTACAGAAAAATCAAAAACACACACATACAAAGAAAACCAACCCCCCCCCCCCCCAAAAAAAAAAAAAAAACCTGCTTGGCTTATTTAAGGTAATCATTGCTTTTTCAATCTTTTTAAAGATCTTGGGAGAATTGTGAGTCTAACTACCACTTTGTAAAGAGCAGTCAACTGGCATTTCAACTCCTATTTTTTGTGAGCGCTAATAGATGAATTTAATCATTAAGGGTTTTCCCCAAAAATTCTTGGCAGTTAAATGTTTTCAATAAATATGTTACTGCAATATCATACTTCATTCTCACCAGAACCTCAAACAACATTATGTATTTCTTACAAAACTACTAAAAAAAAGGCCTTCACCTGAAATTTTTTTCTTTGCATTTTCCTGTAAACAAAAAATTTTGTTAAAAAGTCATCTATTAAAAGTTCACACAGAGCTAAAAAAAATTCTCTGTACATTTGTTCCCATATTCACTCTTAAATTAACAAATAAAATAACGTAAGACAAAGGAAAGTAAAATACTGTACAGACTCGCTGAGAACCTTTTTCAATATACTGTGTTTCACTAAGTTTTGCATTTCTGATACTGGACACCACTTCAATCTTGCTTCCGCAGTACAAAAGCAGCTTGCAAAAATGCTTGTCTTGTTTTGTTGAGCTGTCCAGGTGTTACCAATGAAGTGTTCAGCCAACATACATAATTCATAGTACCAAGCTGTTTGACCAATCAGATAGGCTTCTAGTACCACACATGCACACTCACACTTCTTTACTGGTGTAACTATAATCCTAAACAGATGTTTTATAAACTTGCTGTCTCACATTAAAAAATAAGTGCATTAAGTATCTTTGTACATTCAAGTCACTTTCTAAGGCAATTTGTCTACTGTATGTACTCCCCAACTGCTTTGGTATTTTGCTTCAGTAAATTGGCTGTTGACTTGAGTGTTTAAGCATGCAGGTTTGTCAATTTTGAGTGGACTAAACAGATATTCACTGGGAGCATGCCTTAGACCAACATATTTGCATGTTAAAAGAAAAGTTTTAGAGTTCTGAATGGGGTTCAAACTACTTGCATATTTAGTGTATGATAATTATGTTACGTCCGTATGCAGCGTTCAAATTAGTTAATGGCTAATGAGTGTTTAGATCTTATGTCCCTTCAAAGCCACATTTAGTTTCCTTTTATTATTAGCTCACATAATTTTGTAAACTAAGGCCCCCTTTCCTATAACTCAGACTGATACAAATTTAAAACTTTCTTTTCACGTGAGAGCATAAGCAGACTGCAGTAAGCAATACATCTATCGCCGTGAGACTAATGCAGACCCAATTATTTATACTTTCTCCTCCTACCCCTCTCTCTATTTCTCTCTCTCTTTGTGTTTCTTTCGAGGTCAAATGCCTCTACCTGGCAGAAGTCAGTTGGGTTTGCTAGTGCATGGTTTCCAAATGTTCAGCAGAGATGAACCAGGATCTGTAATTTTGCAGTAATCTGAACCCTACTTTGGGAATACTGTTATTTCCCTTAGCAATCAGCAAAGACTGAAAAATATTAGTGATTTGCATCACCGTGACACAGTATAGCATTTGGCAGGTATATAGTTCAGCAGTTGAATTAGATGGGTTGAATTTTTAGAAAAGGTATTTTCAAACTGAAGAATTTCAGGAAGTAAAGTTTAATGTTGTAGTGTATGGCCTTGTTTCTACAGTTCAATCTTGCATGCAGGGAAAGATTCATCTTGCATAACAACAGTGCTGCTGCTTGCCAAAACCATGATGTTGAGGTCCTGCTGTTTCTCATGAGTCTCTTGATACCAGTCCCTCATCACTTCTGAATCATGGGTTGGGATTAAGGTCACCTACAATATGGAATAGGAAAACTCTTTAGGAATGGACAGAAGAAACAACTGATGTGAAAACAGAGTCTTGATGCTAAAGTCACAGTCAACACGTAGATTTTCCTTTTGGAAGCTAATGGGTATTTCAAGCAAGAAAATATGCAGGATATAATAGCGGCAAAGAAATCATTTACCAAAAGAAAAGCCTGAATATGCAAGGTATTGCTTTGCATGGAAGCTAAATCAATGGTCTCTAAATGAAAAAAACTAACTAAAGATTGCACTTACAGTGCTGCTGTAACCCACTGGTGAGCGTGTTCCATGTCCCCTTCTGTGTTGATACACAGAGGATATGAGTAGCTACAGTCCCAGCCACAGAAGCTTTGTGTTTTTAACTCAAACTGTAGCAGCTCCTGCTTTTACCTCAGAAGGTCCCTAACTTCAAACCCTGATGTGTTGGCCAAAATGACAGCCATCACACTACAATTCTGTAGACTGCAGAGGTACCTTGTGGGACTAAGGCATCATGTTTAGTCTTATTTATTATGTCTGAAGGGCAAATGAGGTGCCCTAGGATTACATGTTTGCAACATAAATTCATGCAGCATTCACAGCTTCAATAGCTAGGATCCCCTTAGGTACAGATCTTGCAATGAGTACGATTAGGGCATTTTGAAATGTATTATTATTATGATAAGACAATTTTCAAAATCCTTTCTACTTCACAATTTGTGCACATACAGTAATACTATACAATACTAAATTCCGATAGCTTTTATATATACACAACAAATAATTCCTGGAAAAAGACAGAAAAACCAACTCAAGTTTAATACAGATATTTCTAAAAGTAACTGTTCCTATGCTAGACTATTTGGGAAAAAACTGCAGAGTGCAGCCAGCAGCCACTGACTCCAGCAAGCAGGGGCAGGGCAGAAGCAGCCAAAGCAGAGATTGCTGCATTGGGACAGGATGGGTGTCAAATGGGGACCAGCCAAAGCCATCCCTCTCTCCAGTGCTCTGAAGGACCCAGAACTATATATAGGGGAGACACCCTTACTAAGGGGGCACTAGGATTAGGTGGTACCTCCCCTTCTGTCCCCCAACTCCCCATGTGACCTTAGGAGAAAACTGCAGAGTGGAGCCAGACAGAGACTCCAGCTAGTACGGGCGGAAGCAGCCAAAGCAGGGACCTTTGGGCATTTGGCCATTCTGAGAACTTTCTACAGTTTTGTACTTTCTCTGCCTTGTGCAGTTTGCTCCAGATCTCTCCTTCACAGTCTTCCCCTCAGCTTCACTCCATACCTATCCCTTTTCTCCCCTGCTCTGCCCCCTCCCTTTCCTTTTGCTTTCCATTTAGCTGATACCCTTCTAAGTAAACCCACCCTAAAAAACTAAACAAAAACTGTTAGTACCCATGGAACTAATAAACGAACATGACCTTTTTGGCCATCACATTGTTCCCGCTGCTTGTATATTAAACCCCTTCCATCACCCAGTGTCTATCTTCTCTATTTACACAGTAAGCTCTTCCGGGTAGGGTTCGGGGTAGGGACCATCTACTACTCAATATCTGTACAGCACCTAGCACAACGGGGCCCCATTTTGATTGGCCCTTTAGGCAATATTGCAATAAACATGACTAATATTAATAATAGTTCCAATGAGTACAATCTTGTTCCTTAAAATTTATCCTTCTCTTCACAGATTTCCAGATATGCTGAGTGAATTCCATTAAATAATGTTGAGTTCCTGTTTTATAAAAAAGCTGGAAAGACTCTCCTTTTCTGTAGGAAAGGAGAAGTTTAACAGGATGGTGTTGGGGGCAACATTTTAATAAAACTGTGTTTAATTATTTATTAATTTGAGCTGCCAAATGTATGATCACTATTCCTCAACGTTTTTCCCCACATGAAGAGCACAAAAAGGTCCCTGTCCTCTCTGATATTTATTTTGGTGACACAGATTTGGCACTCAGAAAATGAGTCGATACTGAAAGAAAGAAAGAAAGAAAGAAAGAAAGAACGAACGAACTGGATATAGCCATATCAACCACACTAGAAATAATCATTATGGCAAGGAATATGGACATCAAATTAACTGGACAAAGAAAAATAAAACTACTTTTATCTAAACTGTGCTACTCAATTACAAGGAATTGGTATAAATAAATAAATAAATAAATAAATAATCTATTTAGGCTTATTGTGAACATAATAACTTATGTTATTAACATAATAGTTGCAACTGAACGTTTATTATGTCAGCTATTGTGGAAAATTTTACAAGAGAGGACAGTTTGTTTGTTAGTCTTTCAGGGAATTCTTGCATCATTGACATGGCTCTTCAAACACCTTTTACACAGTAGAACCTCAGAGTTACAAACACATCAGGAATGGAGGTTGTTTGTAACTCTGAACAACACATTATGGTTGTTCTTTCAAAAGTTTGCAATTGACCATTGACTTAATACAGCTTTGAAACTTTACCATGCAAAAGAAAAATGCTTTCCCATTTACGTTTAACGCAGTACTGTACGTGTGCGTGTGCTGCAGCCTGATTGGTTCCCCATGAGGTGTGTGGTTGACCGTTCATTTCATAACACTGGTGGCCATAACTCTGAGGCACTACTGTATTACACGTCACCATGCTGCTGCTAAATGGAAAATACCAAAGCTGAAGATGAATAAATTATATTCTACTCTGCACAAAGGACACCTGAAGATACCACAGAATATGACATAACATTAGGTAGCAAATGGATTTTAATTAATTGAGTTAGCTAACTGTTTTTATGGACCAGATACTAATGCAAGCGTTGTTCCATTACGTACCTTGAAAAATCTGCAGCGCACATACACACAGCATGCCGCAGTTGATTTCTGAACGGATCTAATATTAGCACGGTATCTCCTAATTTTTAAAAATGTGGGTGTCTGTGTTAAAGAACCTAGCTCCACGTTTAGGTGCTCAAATTGGCCAAATCCCTTGAGCCTGCTCTTGTTGCTAAGATCACGTACCTTTCATCATGCCTCTAGGCTAGGAGGATTCCAAAACCTGATCCTCACATATGTCGCTCTTATTAAAAGAGAAATGAGGGAGTGTTCATCTATAGTACACCAAAGGGCTCTCTTCTAAACAAGAGCCATAGCTTAGTAGCTTCTCTTGCTTCCTGTGGTTGCTTTTCATAAGGATTTTAATTCACAAAACAGAAATATTGTTAGAGAGCCTACCTGCATGTTACTTCCCCACTGAGCCTTGCCCTCCAGTAGGGAGTCCAGAACAGCCCTGCTTGGTTCTTCAGCTGCAGGATCATTCCCACTCACCACGTAGTAGGATGACCTCACTCTCTTGAAAAACTCTACATCGACATTCTTGCTATTACTGTGGTTGGGAATATATACCAGGTCCAAGTACACTGGAGGTCCTGGAGGCACAGCTGTGGATTTTGCTGGTTTACTATTTCCAGGTCCTTTTAAAATAAAAACAAAAGCCTGTCATTTATTGGTGAAAACAAACATTTATTAGCTACCACTATACCATTAAAGGTGACATTCTTTTTTGAGAGGATTAGAGTTAGTACCTGCGTCACACAGCCATTGCTGTATTCCTGTGCACTCTGATGCACTTATGTTGTTATCCTATTATATCTAATAGCATATTCTAATTTGGTTATATCCCATATATGTTTTATTGGGAGAAAAAGAACAGAATAAACTTAACTAGCTACTGATACAACAAAAATTCATTACCGGTATGGGCAATCATTTGAACTGTATTCAAGAATGATCATTATTAAGTATTCAAGAATTATCCAGTCACTGTGATTACTGAATTACCATTCAATTAATGAGATTATTTTTTCTCGAACAATAATAGCTACAGGACCTTGGAATTCTCTTGCATGCTTGATAACACAACTCTCTGACACTTTCTTTTCAAGACATCAGTGTCGTAACTCAAGGCCAATCCTGCTTGCTTTACTCATGCAAACTGTCCCATTTACTTCAATGGGACTATCTGAGTGTGAAAAAAAACAGCGTTTGGCTCTCAGTTATAGTATGCAGGTTTAGAACCTGTCTTGGGACTCTTGAGGCATCATTATGACAAGGATGGGAGATAACTGTTGATATCCTAGGAGTATCTTGCAGGAGCCTACTATATGTACGCAAAGCTAGAAGAACGGGAGGGAGGAACTTGGAGCACACTGAAACCTTCCCAAGAGAAGACCCAAAGGAACCAGAAAAAAATTATCAGCTGTACAGTAAAGATAGTCTTTAAAAACACTGAACTACTTTGTACTCGAAACCTCACAGGGACATTTTAAAGCAGTCACTTAAGACCAAGGGTTGCCTACTGGAGTGGATTGTTAGTATGAAGGACAGCATCTCCTCTCAAAGACTATTTTATATGGAGAGTGGAGGGAAGGAAACTGCACAGATTTTCCTCTAGTTTTCATTTCTTTATTCTAACTCAGCCCAGCCTTATTATATTCTCCTGACTTATGAAAGGAGTGATCACAGTTGGCATATACACATGTCAAAAGTAATCTTTTCTAAATTCCTGCAATAGTATGCAAAATATAGGATTAATTTTCAAAGACAGCATGTACAATTGTGCCCATACATTTGAGCACCCAACACTTAATGTACACAAAAATTTGATGGAGGTTTAGATTCTCAGAAATCAGCTCTTGTGTGGATGGGGCAAGTTACATGTCTAAATAACTACATGCATGTGCAAACATCTAATCTGTGCTACCCAACTGAACGTTTATGCACATAGGTTAGGTAGATGCAATTAAGTATGCCTACTTTTGAAAATCTGGCCCTATACTACCAAGTTTGGGGAAAGCTTCATTTTGTTACCAAGTCTTAGGATGCATGTGTCCCAAAAAGAGGGTTTTAATTGGAAAAAAAAAAGTGTAAATTCTTGACATTTCAAAAATAATATTATAAAAGACACTGTTATTATCATGCACAGGATAATGGCATGAGCTGGAATCATAACTTGATCAATAACAAAACCTGTTCTATTAATCTCAGTGTGTTACAAAGAGTGCAGTTAAAGTACTAAGTAACCTATGCAATATATTTTTCATGAATTCACAGATTTTTAAAGCCAGAGAGGCCCACTGTGAACATCTAGCCTGACCTCCTACTGAACACAGGCCATAGTATTTCCCTGAATTAATTTCTGCTTCAAGTCCAATAGCTGTCATTGGAACTAGAGCACAATTTTTAGAAAAGCATCCAAACTTGATTTTAAAATTTCCAGTAAGGGAGAATCTACCACAACCCTTGGTAAATTGTTCCCAAGGCTAATTATCCTCATTGTTACAAAATTGTAACTTATTTCTAGTCTAAATTTGTGTAACCTCAGCTTACAGCCATTGGATCTTGTCATACCTTTGTCTGCTAGACTAAAGAGCTTTCTGTTAATAAATTTCTGTTCCCCATGTAGGCGCTCATAGCCTGTGATCAAGTCACCCCTTAACCATCTCTTTGTTAAAATGAGCAGATTGAGCCCCTTGAGTCTTTCAATATAAAGTATGTTTTCAAATTCTTTAATCACTCATGCCTCTTCTCTGAATCCACTCCAATTTTTCAGCATCCTTCTTGAAGTGCGGACATCAGAATTGGACACAATACTCCAGTAGCAGTTGCATATTTCATAATCTTATGTTATAAAAAATATATAGTTTCTGTTCCAGCACTACAACATGCACTGCAGATTTTTTTTGTTCTCAGAATATACTTGACACCAGGCAGTAGTTCAGTGGGGAATGAAATGTGCTATGGACTACATCTTAGTGCAGCTCCAGAAAGAATGTACCAACTATTCTTCTGCATTGGAAGGCCAAGAATAGTGCAGCAGCATACGCATAGGGAGGCTAGAGATGGTGGAGTGCCAGTTTGCTAGGAACATATCCTCGTCCTGCAGCTTCTGCACAGGTGAACTAGGGAAGGAAAAGGTTTTCTATACCCTCCTCTCTCTGCCTGAGATAGCACAGATTTTGCTCAAAAGGTGCAATTTCTCTATATGGGATGAAATACATAGTCTAGTAGAAATACATTCTATTTCTGTTGTGATAATAATAAGCCACTCAAGATTTGTTTTTTTTAATGTAATCAAGTAATATAAAGTTAAGCGTGGATTCATGATCAAGCCAGGAAAAAATTACTTAACCCATAAAACAAATCAAATCCCACATACAACAAATTGATCAATATCTGAATTTTTAGATTTTATCTATATCTATACAGAGATATTTCTGTTTTAACCATAATTTTTGTACCGCAACTGAAAACCACAGTATTTTCTATCAGATTCTGCAGGCTCCTAGCTGCAGGATAGGGTGCATTGTATTACAGATTATCCTTTAGTTCAACAAGCCCTCAGGGTAAGCCCTGCAGGGGAACTGTGCCTTTTCAACTATCTACCCTGTAAATGAGATTTACAGTTTCGTTGAATGAACAGGAACGTCTGTAGGAAATGATCTCCCTATATGTTTAGTTAACCACCACCATCAGAATGTAGCCAGACTTCATGGAAGTGCATGCTTAGATAACTGCCTGTCTTCTGAATACTTAATAAGGAATAATGCACTGGAACAGTAAAACACATCTAATTTCCTATTACACTCACACAACTCAAACTAATTAATGGGGCTTGTTCACTTTACAATTTTATGTCTAAATTATGTTTATAATGAAGAGAATAGTTGCTTACTATTCATTTAACTTTTCACATAGCAATTTTCAGCTTAGCCAGCTGGCTAACAAATTGGACAAATAATAATTGCACTCTATATTTCATACACTGCCTCGCTAATTGTTTGATATCTGAGCAAATTAACACATCTAAATAATTACTGGCTTTTTCCAGATTAAAGAGTTGATTCAGTGAATTTAATTAATTTAAATGTGAAACCTTATACTATAGATTTTTAATAAACATGGATTTTCCTCAGGCACACCTCGCAGGCCAGATGATCAGCTGATGAAATATCAACATAGCTCAATTATACCAGCTGAGAATCTGGCCCCACATCTTTTCGTGATACACACAGGTCCTGATCTTTCCTTACCTGAAGTTGCAATCTTTGCAGACTTCGATGTTGTGGAATTTGTTGCATTCTTGGCCTCCTTATCTTTTTCCTCAACACGGGAAGATTTTACTTCTGGAATAGAGATATTTTTCGCTGCTTTCTCCACAGACTCTTTTTTCTTTGGAGAAGCTGTTCTGGAAACTTTGTCTAAAGATTCCTTTAAGCCACCTGGCTTTGGTGAAGCCACCTGCTTTGATTTCCCATCACTTTTTTTGGCAGGTGAGGAAGACTTGGTCTTCGTACCCAGCTTTTTAGTTTTGGTCTTTTCTTTCAGATCCTTCTTCAAAGGTTTGCCTAAATTCTGATCAACAGGCAAAGCTTCTGGGTCTACCATTGAGACATCTGGGTGCCGGGGTGAAGGACTGCGGTCTTGCATTGGGACTGGTGGAGGGTCAATATGTTTGTATGTAATTGTTTTATCAGTTGGAATGGTTTCAGATTCATCTTCTGAGTCAATGTTAGCATCTGCAGTAATAGAAGGGCATTCTTCAGTCTCTGGGGGAACATCTGAATCGGTCTGAGATGGAGCAGACTCGCTTACTGAGGTGGGAGGAGTTTCATCACACTGGCGTGCTTGCTGTTTTCCTCCTGACGGTGGCTGGGCTCCTCCAGACTGGGTTAATGGCTTTTCTTGTTCTTGAGACTGTTCTTCACTGGCAAACCACTCCAGGGGATTGGGGTTGATAAATGAGGGTGAAAGTTCAGTTTTGGGATGCTTGTATTCACAGGAAGACACAAGGCATAAATCGACATCTTGACGGGTTTCTGCTAGAGATGATTTTTCTGCAGCAAAATGTACATCTGTCTTATAGGAGTAACTAACAGCCTCAGGCGACCTTGTTGTTTTCCCAGGTGTCTCATAGGCATAGCTAACAGCCTCAGGTGATCTCGTTGATTTCCCAGTTGTCTCGAAGGAGTAATCCATGACTTCAGGTGACCTGGTGGTTTTCTCTGTTGGCTCATAGGAATAACTTACAGCCTCAGGTGACCTGGTGGTTTTCCCAGTTCTCTCATAGGAGTATTCCACAGCTTCAGGTGACCTGGTGGTTTTCCCAGTTCTCTCATAGGAGTATTCCACAGCTTCAGGTGACCTGGAGGTTTTCTCTGTTGGTTCATAAGAGTATTCTACAGCTTCAGGTGATCTGGTGGTTTTCCCAGTTCTCTCATAGGAATAATCCATGGCTTCAGGTGACCTGGTGGTTTTCTCTGGTGGCTCGTAGGAGTAACTAATAGCCTCAGGTGACCTGGTGGTTTTTCCAGTTCTCTCATAAAAATAATCCATGGCTTCAGGTGACCTGATGGTTTTTTCTGTTGTCTCATAGGAGTGACTAATGGCCTCTGGTGATCTTGTGGTTTTCTCTGCTGCCTCATAGGAATAACTAAGAGCAGGTTCAGGTGACTTGGTGGTTTTCCCAGTTGTCTCATAGGAATAACTAACGGCCTCTGGTGATCTAGTAATTTTCCCAGTTGTCTCATAGGAATAACTAATGGCCTCTGGTGATCTAGTGGTTTTCCCAGTTGTCTCACAGGAATAACTAATAGCCTCAGATGACCTGGTGATTTTTTCGGTTTCATCTTTTTCTGTGGAGGCTAAAGGCTCTGGACTATGTTTTGTTAGAGAGTCTTCTACTGTGTCATGTGTTACTGAGGTATGGTAACCAAATATTTTATCTGAGGACACATGAAGTGATAGTGATGGTGAGTGACAAACAGCAGTTGTTTCTTTGATCGCAGGAGGTGAATCTGAAAAACTAGGAGAGTATAAAGGAGAGGATTCTCTTGTAGTTAAAGGAGATAAATCAGACTTTGGTGAAAGCTTTTCTCCTAGGCTCTGCATCTTTTCTGAGGTAAATGAAGACTGCAGAGGCATATCTCTGGGTGGCATGATACCTGAGAGAGTTTCCTCTTGCAGTGGAGAAGCTACCTGTGAAGGTGTATGTTCTGATGAAGTTGAGGGTGAAGCTTCAATCTGAGATACTGAAATAATCTCTGAAAGATCCTTTTCTTGAGTATAACATGTCTGCTCCACAGGTGATATCTTATGTGAAAAAGTAGGTTCCTGTATCTCTGAAGGACTATAATCTACTTCAGTTGGTCCATTTTCAGATATATGGTGTACACTAGTGCCTCCTGTGGGATGTTCTGGAGATTGTCTACTAAAGTCCATTGCCAAAGACTGCTCAGGGGACTCCTGACTGAATTCTACTGACATAGTTGACTGCTCAGGAGATCTGTGCTCTTGCACTGGTGTTCTTGATTTTGCAGTTTTAGGTGAAAAATCTGGTGGAGAAATTGACATGGGTCTCGGACATTCTTCTTTAGATGGAGACATTTCTGTTTCCTGAAAAATTGTCGGTGTTTGTACAACAGATACAGAAAGAGAATCATCAACTTCTGTAGAATGTGGTGATCCAACCTCAGCATGTAAAGAAGGAGATACATCATCTGTAGTAGGCTCTGGAAATGAACTAGTAGCAACAGAAGCTGTGGAGACAGAAGCAACTCCTTCTATATGTGAATATGTGTCTTCTGCTACAACGTCATCAACGGGAGTTGCAGATTTGTCAGAGATTGTACCTTCAGATATTGACATTTTGGTGTCTTCTTTAAAAGATCCAAACTGGCTAACATCTATTTGTGTAGGAGAGATATCTCCTGCTAACTTCCTTTCATCCAAAACAAGTGGAGACTGAGAACTGGTAGCTTCAATATCCTCCATATTCTTTTCTAGACCAAAACCTTTAGCAGGCATAAACGCCATACCTTTTTCATCTTGCTGTCCTTGGAAAAGATCCACAGAGGTGACTTCAGAAACTGGGCTTATCTGAACAGGAGACTCTTCTTTTTCACTTTTCTCCTCAAAATGACCCTCAGTCAGTCTGGCAGTTGACTTTATATCGGCAGTCAAAAATGTATCATAGGAAGACTCTGAACCTATCAAAGGTGGACTTCGTAAGGGAGAGAGAACTTTTTCAATAGGCGATTCTGAGTCTGGCACAGGCTCATCCATAGGGCTTATTCTGGGTTTTGCAGTCTCATCTTTGGCATCACTAAATTCAAAACTAACTGGAGCCTCTGCTGCCTTTTCAGTGAGTTCAGAAGGAAGTTGGCTGGACTTTTCATCAGTGGGAGACTGATAATAAGGTGTGTGGCCTGCACTACCAGCAGCAGATTGTGCAGGAGACACCACTTCTAATGTTTTATCATCCGGGCTGACAGAGTGCTCTTCAATGACTTCTGGATGTTCATCAGGCAATGCAGTGAGCACTACAGGTTCAACTGATGCCTTAATCTCATTTGGGGTCAGAGAAAAGTTCACACTACGTTCACTTAGTGGTGTTTTAGCAACTGGTGATGGAGGTGATGGACTCTGAACTGGACTCTTAGCTGGGCTATGCTTTTTTCCCTCAAATGCCTGTGAAAAGGTATCTTTGATTTCTAATTTAGCAGTACTTTTGATTTCATTTTCTCTTTGATGGTACATTTCTTGAAAGGAAGATTTGCAGAATCTGTCTTCCTCTAATGAAGAAGGGGGTGAGAGAGTAGAAGCTGAAGCATTATAATCTTTACCTTCTGTGGCATCTGTTTTTGATCCTTCAGATAAACCATTGAAAGCATCATGAAGTGGAGAGAGTTTAGGTCTAGTATATTCTTGAGAATACAGTGATGTCTCATACTTAGTAACGTTTACAAATTCTTGAGAAGGCGATTCACTTTCTTCGTTGTTCGTTTCATCACTCATGATATCCCGAGGAGTTGACATTTCATCCATTGGTGTTGGCTCACTGGATATTTCAATGGTAGACTGAGTATAACCTGAAGTAGCAGTGAATTCCTCATGTTGGTCTTCTCTATTTTCTTCATCGGAAACAGTTGCTTCACTTTCTGAACCGCCAGGTAAAGTCTCATCATGGATAGAAGATGCTGGTTCAACAGCTGGGGACTGAGGTTCAGAGTGTTTAGCTGGTGTGATTATGAGTAAGCCATATTTATCTTCAACTTCACCAGCCTCTGCAGCTTTGTCTACCACAGCCATAACATAATCTTCTTCAGCTTCGACTTTTTCAGTTTCCTCTTCTTCATCTCTGACATCCTCCATTTTGTCTTCGTCCTCAGCTTCTTCTTCAGTCTCTTCAGTTTCTGCCTTTTCAACAGTCTCTTCCATGTCTTCTTCAGCTCGCTCATCCCCTGCCTCAGATTCTGCCTTTTCAACATATTTATCTTTAGTTTTAGCATATTTATCAGCTTCAATCTCTCCCATTTCTCTTGCCATGCCAATATCCTGTTTTGTGATGCCCACTGTTGCTTTTTCTTCCTCATCTTCATCTTGTTCCTCAGCTTCCTCAGTCTCTGCCTTTTCTTCATAATCACCCGCTTCGGATGATTCCTCAAAACCAGTTCCTTCATCTTCAAATTTTTCATGGTCATCAACCCTGTGCTTTTCTACAGGCTCCAGCTCTTCAGGTGTCTGTTCACATTCACCCTCAGCTTCAGTGGTCATTATACCTTCATCAGGAGAGTCAGCAGGTCCTTCAGTATCTAGTTTTTCTTTCTGGATTTCACGTGCTTCCTTTTGTTCTGAGTCAGCTAGTTTCTCTTCACCTTCTATTAACTCTACCTGAGGCTTTGTTTCCTTTACTATTTCTACTTCTTCAGCCTTTAATTCTTCGAAGTCTTTTGTTAAATCCTCTGGTGAAGACATAAGGGATCTCTCAGCTTCAAGTTCTTTTCCATTAGCTACCACTCCAGCAGCTGCTGCTACTGCTGCAACCGCTCCCACTGCAGCCACAGCAGCTTGTGTTTCACTGACCTTGCTCTCTTTCTTTACTGTCTTAATTTTGCCTTTTTCCTTTGGTTTTCCAGCAGGCCCAGCTTCCTTTTTAACAGGTTCCTCTTTCTTTTGTGCTTTAGGTTTTGTCACAGGCTTTCGGGCTTCAGTTGAAGGAGCAGGTGTTTTCTTTGTTTCTTTTGGAAGCTTTTTGGTGTCTTTTTTGGATTCTTTTTCTTCCTTTTTAATTTCCTTTTTCTCTTCTTTTTTAGCTTCCTTTTTAGCTTCCTTTTGGGGAGTTTCTTTCTTTAATTCTTTTTTAGACTCTTTTCTCTCTTCCTTTTTCACTTCCTTTTTCGCTTCTTTCTTGATTTCTTCCTTTTTAGGTTTTTCCTCTTTCTTGGTAGGTGTTTTCTCCTCTTTCTTAGAAACCTCTTTCTTTGGTTTTTCTTTTTCCTCTCTCTTTTCTTCAGATTTTACTTTCACTTCCTTTTTCACATGCTTCTCCTTTGCAACTTTTGGTTTGACATCTGCTGCTTGTTTTTCAGCAATTTCGGATTTTACTAGCTGCTCCTCCTTAACTGTCATATCTTTTTCTGTTACTAAAGGTTTTGTCTCTGCTTTTGCCGGTTTTTCCTTTTTTACTGTAGTCTTTTCCTTGCTTTCTACTTTCTGAGGCTTTTCTGGAGGACTAGGCTTTGCTGGTTCAGATGCTTCTTCTTTAGATTCTTTTCTGACAGTCTTGGTTGATAGTGTCTTTGTGGCAGGTTTGAGACTTTCCTTGCTGTCCGTTCGCTGTTTCAGCTTTGCTTGTTTCACTGCTGGGCTAGGTATATTACCAGTAAGGTCTTTCTGTGTAACCATTGGTTGTTTAAGGAAATCTAAATGTTTGAGTTTTTCCAGTCCTTCTAGTATGTTATATTGAGTACTGTTTCCTGGAAACAAAACTCTGATTATTTTTTCTGCAGGATTTGCTGGATGCCAAACGATCAGTGATGAGACTGAGGTCAAATAGGATACTGGAATATCTACTTCCTGACCATTTGGCAGCAGTAATTCAGTTTTATCTTTACTTGTACTAGTCCACTGCTGCATAAAATACTGCATCTCTTTGCTGTTTTTGACTGGATTGAGCACATACATCTCAAGTTTGCCTACTCCCATTTTTTGAAACAGAATGATAGGATCAATGGTATTTCCTATGCTTCTAAAGAGAGGTTCTGGTTTCATAGACAACTTATTTAAATACTGGAGAGTGAAACAAGCTTCTTCTATGCTTCTTTTTACCCTAAAATTAGGATCAGGGTTTTTCAGATTTTCAGGAACATTGAGGAATACAACTCCTAAATCAGGTGAGATCAGATTTTTCATCCAGTCACTGTTGGTAGTAGAACCTTGTGACTGTTCCTCTTCTAACTCAGCTATCTTTCGTTGAAGCATGCTATTGATTCCTGGTAGATTATCATCCCCAATGTGGGTGAGCAGAATGGAATCCACTCTGTCTAAATGTCGGATAAGTTTCCAGAAGCAAGATTTTCTTTCAGATCCCCCATTAATGAGCATATTGAATCCATTCACTGCAAACAATGCAGAGTCCCCTCTTCCACCTGGGAAAATATAACAGCAGGGTTTTGAGAGCTTCAAGAAACCTCCAGATGTTGGCGGTTCCAAAATGTCAAAGGGTGATGGCACTTCTACCGATTCTGACAGATACTCTGTGAATTCAGAAAGTCCTTCCATTTCAGGCAATATGGATGCTGAGTTGAGTTTAATGTTAATGAAGTCTTGAAGGTTATGTCTGTCAAGGTTTGAATTTTTCCAGTCCCCTTCCTCAGGGCAAAACAGAGTTAAACTGGCTTTGTTGGCAGGGTGTGTAGTGCTCAGTAATTCACCAATCTAGCATTGGAAAACAAAAGAGACAAAAGGGAGGTGTAAATTTATATTTCGTAATAGAAATGTCATATAAAAATACAACACAGCAAGGCTATCTTTGGGTGATCGTACAAGCTACACTATAAGCTTCACACTAAAGATACGACATTCCTTTTTTATTCTTCTTCACATGGCAGTAGCCAATTCTAGGTGCGAAAGGAATCTGTTGCTATCAGCTTATTGCTGTACTGTTTTTAAATACAAAAAAACAGACTGTGCCTGGCCTCTTCGTGGGTGCTGAAGGCACCTCTTGCATCCTTCACAGAGAGGCTGGGTACAATGGGAGTCCTTATGCTCAGAGCACAGTGTGAGGATTCCATGGTGCTGGTGCTGGTGCTGCTACTCAGTGCAAATGAACTATGAACCTCTCCACTTCCCCTAACCAGCCAGTAGAGCTGGTGCACCACCCAGGGGAGCACACATTATACCCTCTTTGCGGGGCATGATATATCGGTGTCCCACAGAAGCTCCAGGAGGCACACTCTGAACCACAATACTTCCTGGAGCTCCTGCTGGAGCAGGATGCTTCCGCATTATTCCCAACATGGGGCTGCATTCCACAATTCTGCCATTATTTTAATGCCTTTTGAATGGTCTGGTGCCAAAAAAAGCAGGCATCACACCAGAACTAGTTTAACTGCTGGCCAGCTCTTGACAAGAAGAGGAGCTGACAGGGGTTCTAGAAAAAGTTGTATAGTGGGGGCGCTGAGAGCCATTGAACCTGTAAACCCTGTATATGATGGAAACCACTTCAAGCCAGCAGGTGAGGCAGCACCACCAGTTCCAGCACCTATGGGAGCAGATTTACTGCTTCAAAGTTAAAAAAGAGTTGAGAACAAAACTTTTGTAAGATCATTAGGTTTCTGAAATATGGGAATTAAAGAGGCAGGTCTGCATATTCTTAATTAGTGTGCAATTTTGCAAATATACACATTTTGAATGGAACAATGGACTCCATAGCATTTATATATAATTAGATATTAAAAAGGCTATAAAATGGCAGTTGTATTAACACCATATGTTTAGTAATTAATCTCTGAACAACAGAGCATACATTATATATCAACTTACGTATGTAAACTCAGAGCAAAAAAGAGAGGAAAAAAACAGCTGAGTGTTGTGGCTAAAAATCCTTTTGACAACATTTTGATTTAAAACAATCATGGACCACATTCTGAGTTCTTTTGCCAGTTTAAATCCAGAATAACTCCACTGATTTCTCCAGTGTTGAACAACATTCTGAGACCCAAAACAGACACTGAACTGGAGGCTTCTATGAACAAAGAGTCCTGTGTTCAGTACTAAAAGCTAGTATTCTGTTCCAGTCTGAATTGAAGGCATATGTTTGGTGGTCTCAGATTAGTAAACAGAAAATAAAAGTACATAATATTTCAACCCTTCACTGACAAATTTCCTCTTTTCAGTTTGCTGTCAGAGTTCAGAAATCAGCACAGCTACGAAATGGCTCCAAACTGAATCAGTCCTGCGGATTGGCATGCAAATAAGCACACCAGGGCCAAATTCTACCCTTGGATACACATGAAAACACCCACAGCAGTCAATGGTAGTTGCATATGTGCATCCGAAGACAGAATCTGGCATCAAATGTTTCCCTTGGCTTCCAAAAGTCTCATATCTAGCAAAGACAGAAAGCTCATATCTTGAAAGTGGATAATGGTTTTCCCAGACTAGGATCTGATAGTGACTAATAATTTATTAAAAGACACCAAAACATATTCTGTTTGTGAGCCAAAACAAATTGTGGCTAGAAACGCCAGCTAAATGGTGACAGGGTGCTGCAAGTCTCTCCTTTGCTGCCATTGGGGGCCTGTTGGGAGAACAGCAATAAAATGTTACTGGACCCAGTACTGTCTCTGTAACCAGACGAGAAGGGGGATTCAGAACTCCTGAATAACCTTGTACTTAGTATTCTGCACTGGCAGTTCACAAACTCCTGCCCGCTAGGATCAATGAGTTACATGAACCTGACTGAATTACATCAGCCCCTTATCATCAAGAATGGTTTTTACAAACCCAGTGTGGCCTCCAGACTTAAATCCCAGTCACAGGGTAATCCCCACTGCATACAGAGTTTCCATTTGTTTTATTGTAAATAAAGTATATGCAGGAGACTTCAACTAGCTCATGACAAAGATATTACAAAACTGTTCAAGCATCTTTTTTTTTTTTAATAATTCAGTCAAATAACTGAATATGGAGACCAAATGTCAATGTAATTTGTGAGAGAGACAAGGTGGGTGAGATAATGTCTTTTATTGGAGCAGTTTATGTTGGTAGAAGAGACAAGTTCTTGATTTCCAGAGAGCTCTTTTTCTCTGTTGAGCTCAAAAGCTCGTCTCTTCCACCAATAAAAGATATTGCCTCACTCACCTTGTCTCTCATGTATCCTGGGACCAACATGGCTACAATAACGCTGCAAATGTAACTGAAGCATATTCACCATCTTGCAAAGTATTACAAAATACTTTTCAGGAATAGTCAATTGTAATTTATATCTACAAGAAAGACTTTTATAAAGATGATTTAGACTAGACTAGAGCTGAACAAACTGAAAATTTTGGACCATAAACTGGATTACCAAGAGGAATAGAGAGTACTATAATAATTAATGTTGTGTGTCTAGGAGATGTTTCATTTCAGTGGAACTCTGAAGATCTGTGTGTTTCTTGCTCTCCTATTTTTGTTGTTATGGAATTTATTTTTAGAATTTAGTGAAAGTAAAATTCAACAGAAACACAGAATGAGATGGTGGATGTTATCCACACAAAAATAATCTACCCAATGTGTATGGGTGAGTAACGAATAAAAGCAGAAAAGGAATAAAATCTCAGAACAGCTGTTTTATGTTCACAAGTCATCCTTACTAAGTATATAAACCAACTTATATAAGAGTATAAATAAATCTTATCCAAACATCAGACATAGCTTTGTTTGGAAGAGAACAAAGACAGGACAAAAGGGAGGGAGGAAAGAGTAAAAGGAGGAAAATGGGAGAGTCATATTAATGGCAATCACAGAGAAAGGATGGAAGGGGTAGAGTGGAGAGAGAGGAGGTGAGGACAGGCAAACTGCAGCAGTAAAATTAAGCGCATCTGAGTGGGATACAGATGGTGCCTAACTCCTTGTGCTGGGCTTCTGCTGAGGGGTAAGATTCAGTCTATAGAACACACATTATTATGGGAAGATAAAGTGACATGAAGTGCTCTTCATTCAGATCAATGAGACAAAGTTTGATGGAGGGATAGTGATAATTCAGTGCCTCTGATTTGGATGCAGATGATGGTTTCCCATGTAGGGAAAATTTTCTGGCAAGATCAAAGATTGTATGGGAAGAAGGTGGGTGAGTGGTCACTGAATTAGTGATGTTGACCGTCTGCAGTCTGGAAGATAATAAGTCATTCAAGATTTTGTTTTACAATGATGAGAGGGATAAGTATGTGATCACATTAAGCCACTGGTAGGGCTGACCAGTGAAAAAGTGGGTGAACAGCAGTTTTAGACACAAATTCCTTCAGAGTGGAGGAGCAAGTTCAGGAATACACTGAAAAATGGCTTTGATGGAAGAGCTGATTTTAAGGTTAAATTGGGTACATGAATCTTGGAGACTAGATCTACATTTGAAGTGGTATAATGCAGTGGTCCCCAAACTGTAGGGCATGAAAGAACATTTGAGGAGGCATGGTGCTGTTCAGGCCAGCCCCCATAGGGGGGAGGGGGAAAGTGAGCGGGGAGCACCACCCAGCACCACTATGTCCCCAGCTCCACTCTGGACCCAGGCTGTGCTCCAGCCCTGCCCCCAGCCTCAGCCACAGCCACGGCTCTGCTCCTGGCCCCCATCTCTGCTCCCAGCCCCGCTCTGCCCCCTGCTCCACCCACAGCCCAGCTCTGCCCTTATTCCCTCTCCGCCTCCAGGCCAGCTCCACTTCAAGCTCCAGCTCTTCCCCCATCCCCAGTTCTGCTCCCACCTCCACCTTCAGCCCAAACTCCTCTGCTGGGCCAACTGTGAAGTTATGGAGGGGAGCATGGAAGTTTCCATTACTGGTAAGGGGATGGGGTGAACAAGAAAAGTTTGGGCAGCACTGGTATAATGGAACCATCCTCTGAAGATCCAATAATATTTTAATATTCTATTGCTCCCAAAGGTTGCTTCTGAAGTTTCTTTTCCTACTCACCAGGGATAAGTTGTTTCAAAGAAGAAAATTGGCTAGAGGAAACTCTTTGCCAGAGGATGTTGTGAAGGCCAAGACTATAACAGGGTTCAGAAAAACTAGATAAATTCATGGAGGATAGGTCCATCAATGGCTATTAGCCAGGATGGGCAGGGATGGTGTCCCTAGCCTTTGTTTACCAGAATGGGCGACAGGGAATGGATCATTTGATGATTACCTGTTCTGTTCATTCCCTCTGGTGCACCTGGCACTGGCCACTGTCAGAAGACAGGATACTGGGCTAGATGGATCTTTGGTCTGACCAAGTATGGCCGTTCTTATGCAGGGTTCCTTTTGAGAGGGACAGGTGAGTTTGAAAAGAAAGTAGTTTGGGTAGAAAAGAAAGGTAAAGTTTGACCCTCCTTACTTGACAGCTCTAGTGGATTGTACCAGTAAGTATGTTACATGTTAGGAATCCACCTGACCATGTCTCTCAAATGGTAGGCTACACAGTAAAACAGAAGATCAGATAGACTTAGTCTGTCATTTTACCGAGACCTCTTTAATTATCTAGTGGGAAACGCTTGAGTTCTTTTAGCCACATTAAATAAATTGTGAAAAAATTAGACTGAGAACTTTAAAAGGAACATGCATGTAGTGTAGAGAGTCTGGGGGCTATATTACTTGAAGAATTTCAGCTTTGCTAATGAAGAGCATAGGTAGTTTCACCCATTTTTTAATTTCATTGCTATGTTTTCAGAGCTCTCCTCTCAGTTACACAAATGCATACCTATGAACTTCAGTGGCGTTATACTGGTGCCCATGAAAGCAGAATTTGGCCCACAGTTTCTGTCTAGAGATGTTGGACCAAATTCTGTTCACAACTACTCCCATGCAACCCCACTGTCTCAGATGTTGCCAAGGTGTAACTTCCTATTATCTTTTTAGATCCAAGGAAAGATTCCTTGATACCAAGGAAAGATATCTGTTTTTGAAAACACTGTTTGTTCACAAAGAGATAGATTTGTTAAAATGAATCAGTGTGGATTTCTCATTTTTTGCAGTGACTTGGTTGCTCAGAGGGAGAGTGAATCAGATACGTGGGGCAGCCAATGTAAAATAATGATTTCAAATTGTGAAGAGCTGCTGTTAGGACACTGGAATTGG
This sequence comes from Caretta caretta, assembly GCF_965140235.1. Taxonomy (NCBI): domain Eukaryota; kingdom Metazoa; phylum Chordata; order Testudines; family Cheloniidae; genus Caretta; species Caretta caretta. Next base: position 50,908,830 of record NC_134210.1, read on the forward strand.
ATGTCTACAGCGATCTGGTAAGGGAGAAGTTGAAAATCATATGGCAGGCATTGCCTGTGGAAAGATCTGGATTTCTGAATTGGATTCAGCAGCAGATTTCCCCACCTGCAAGGAATGACTTATTTACTCAACTGAAAATAGATTACTTGAAGACAGTCTTAGACCAATGGCCAAATGGCCAAAACATAGAGAAAGAAACCTTCAATCTCCCAAAGTAAACGTCAAATCTTATCCTGTGCTGTATTAAGGGAGCAAGGTGGCATAGGATTCCTCTTCCCCTCTAGAGTAACTATGCCAACGGGTGTATCACAACCCCTAAAAGGAGCTGTCTCCCATTTAAGGCGCATGGCCAGGCCCCTACCAGCTAGTATGTATACTGCCATTATCCAGGAGTGCACACTGCTCCTTTTTAAAAGGGCAACAGAGTGTGCCCCACTATCCAGTGTGTCTGCCACCACGAACCATTCTCACAGCACCTGTAACTAACAGCCAAGCTAACTACTCCATTTCCCTTCCCACAGTTTGGTTTTCTACAAGTAAGGATAGGATTTGGCCCTAATTTTGTGTGGATTTTTAAAATTACATTGTTTTATTAATCAGCCAGGGAGGCAGTACATTGTGGCTTATATCTTGTCACACACTTGTACATGATGCTAATTTTTAGACGTCACATTTGGTTTCAGATATTATGAACCTGTCCTTCCCTTGATGGTACAGCGCAGCTCCCTCTGAAGTCAACGCACCCCTGAAACTGAGAGCCAAACTAGACTAGCTCTTACTGAGAGACATAGCTAAGCTATATGTTTTGAGGGCTGGAATTCCAAATCTCACTCTTCTGAAATACTCCTAGTTAATGTTGAAAAATAAAATTCCAGTAATGAGATTTTATTGTTCATTTAAACATATACTTTTACAGAACAGTCAAATTAAGTCTGACAGCTTATTTACCATGGGTTCCTGTGCCCTATGGGAGCTTGATGACACAGTGTATTAAACAAGACAGAGTAATGATTACAAACAGAATTAAATACTGGTGTATTTACTGGGTAGCTGCTTATAATTTTTGGTATATAATAGACACTCACTTTACAGATTTCTCAGACCAAATTTTAAATACTATGCAGCAAAACAAAACGATATGTGGTGAACATATCAACTGTTAATCCTACAGACTGCTGTGTGTCTTATTTAATGTTATCTACCAGGTAGTTGCTATCAGGCAAGAACTGATGTAAACAAGGTGTCAAACTTAATTGGGTTGCCTTGTAAAAGTACACTGAATAATAATACTCCCCTTTTTTCTATTTCATAAAGTTATTATTGCAATTTGCCAAATTAAAATTTAATTTTGTTGTTACATCAAAACTAAAGTAATGAAATAGACATTTTGAAGAAAATTGTGTAAAGAGGGCCAAAGGACACCAACCCTGAGGCATCAATGCTAGTTTCAAGTATATCAAGGTTGCCATTGTCAATGCATCTAAAAATATGTCATCACACTAAAACGTAATGAAAGACATTTTGTTAAGGACAAACCTCTTGATCAGTGAAGATCTCAATGAAGTTCTGGAACGAGAAAGATCCTGATTGGAGAATGAGCTCTCCTGTGTTTTCAAAGCACTGGCCAGTTAGTACAAGAAGCTTGTGTCTTGCAGCATCTGTGATCATTAAGCGCACCTAAGGTGAAGAACAAAAGCACAAAAATTAAATGCAGTTACCACATTTCCAACCTTCCTCTTCTGTCCAAACCCTGCTTTGCCTAATTTCAAACCCACCCACCCATTACTGGGTTTCTACCCTGTGACGTTGCACTCCATATATTTTATGGAAATATGCTTATGAGCGTGAATATGATGCAACTGGAATATGCTTTATGCAAAAGGTCTCTTGTAAGGTATCATAACAAAGGTTATAAACTACTGAATATATTCCTCCCATTTGTATGCATGTATCATTCTTGTATCTGAAGCTAGAAATATGAAGACTCTGAGGTCTTATTGTAATTATGCAAAGTGTGGGCCATTAATGGTGGTGTAGAATCTTGATGGCTCCCATTGACTAGGTCCATTGGTTGTAAATGGTTTATTTACCTGCAAGCCTTCCTCTATACCCGTGGGCCAACCCAGGAAGAATGGAGACTAGGGGGTCTTACAGTGACATGTGACCATGTCACATGATACTGGAATCCATCTTCATCCTTGTACTTTTCCATTGATGAGGTGGGGGTGAGGACAAGCATAGACAAAAGATTCCTGCCTTGCGCCAAAGCTATAAAAGGGGGTGGAGCACGACAAATGGGGCTGCCAGTCATGAAAAAATCCCTGCTTACCACCTGAGATGTCTGCTGGAACTAACAAGGACTGTACTGGGGAAAGGACTGGGCTCAGACTAGGAAGGAGTCTAGTCTGTGAAAGAAGCTTATTGGACATCTCTGAGAGTGAGCTATTACCTGTAATCAGTTTATTAATGTACTAGGCTTAGACTTGCATGTTTTTGCTTTATTTTGCTTGGTGACTTACTTTGTTCTGTCTGTTATTACTTGAAACCTCTTAAATCCTACTTTTTATACTTAATAAAATCACTTTTGTTTATTAATAACTCCAGAGTAAGTGATTAATACCTGGGGGAGCAAACAGCTATGCATATCTCTCTATCAGTGTTATAGAGGGCGGACAATTTATGAATTTACCCTGTATAAGCTTTATACAGAGTAAAACGGATTTATTTGGGGTTTGGATCCCATTGGGAACTGAGTGTCTGGGTGCTGGAGACAGGTAACCTGCTGAGCTGTTTTCAGTTAAGCCTGTAGCTTTGGGGGCCGTAGACCAGACCCTGGGTCTGTGTTGCAGCAGGCTAACGTGTCTGGCTCAACAAGACAAGGTTCCTGAAGTCCCAAGCTGGCAGGGAAAACAGGCTTAGAGATAATTTCAGCACATCAGGTGACAGTCCCAAGGGGGTCTCTGTGACCATACTCATCACAGTGATGTAGTTGGCAGGATATGTGCACAGCTGTTTGCTTTGAGACTCTGGAAATGATTTTAAGGGAGTGGTGGCTGTAGAACAGACAAAGTGGTTATTGGTTTGGTATTTTCTGTTGGCTTACTGTGGGTAAGGGAAATAGGGACAGAAAAGTAAGCAAAATGAGTGAGTGAAGCTCAGAAGAAGCTAGAACTACACAAGGTGAAGACTGTTGAGAAGGAATATGAACACAAAAGGCAGATGGAATTAAGACAAATGGAAATTGATGTGCAAATTGCCAGGGAGAAAGCTGCTCATGAAAGAGCCACGGAGTTAAAATAAAAGAACTTGAGACCCAGAAGCAGGCTCAAATTGAAGCACAAAAACTGCCCTGGAACTCAGGCAGCTGGAGGCTGACAAAGAAAAGGCTGCCCACCAGCAAACCCTGGACTTAAAAGACAAAGGAATTGAGGCCCAGAGTTGAGCAAAAATTGAGACCCAGAAGCATGAACTGGTTGTAATGGAGTAGAAAAGGCAGAACCCTTCAGCAGCTGGCTCCACTTCCCCCAAAAATCCACAAATGGGAATGGTTATGCCTGCTCTGTGATGAATCCAGTAATATTGCCGAATATTTCCTCACCTTTGAGAGACTGTGCACTCTCCATGCGATTCCTGAGGATCAAAAGATGACTACTTTGGTTGCAAAATTGACGGGGAGAGCTCTGGACATATGCAATAAGATGCCTATTGCTTATGCTTCAAACTATGGTATATTTAAGGAACTGGTTTTGAAACAGTTTCAGATTACACCTACAACCTACAGGGTTAAATTCAGGAGCCTTACAAGGGGAACTGGATTAAGTAATGTGGCTTATATAAATAAAACAAGGGATTTGTTAGACAAGTGGATGAGGGGAAAAGGCATTACAAACTTTGAAGAAATGTGTGATTTGGTTGCTCAGGAGCAGTTCCTGAATATGTGCAGTGATGATGTAAAACAATATTTGTGGGACAAAAAGGTGGATGCGGTGAGTGAGTTAGCTTGTTTTGCAGACTCTTATGAGCAATCACAAGCTGCAATTAAACATAAACCACTGGCAGAGGGGTACAGGGTTGGTGGAAAGCAGAATCACTGTTTTACCCCTGGGGAAAAAGGAGGCTGGACGTTCACCTCCCAATTCCCCTGTTACTCGTCCCAAGTCTCCTGTATAAGCAGAGGAGCCCAGAAGGTGCTATCATTGTAATTCCACTGAGTACCTGAGGAATAAATGTCCTGGGCTGAGTGGGAACAGGCAGCCAGTAACACATGGAACTGCTGCTTCTCAGAGCACAGGGGCATTCCAGACTATTGTCTCTTACCACACAGGATTTGTAAAGGTTGCTTCTACACAACCAAGCAGTGAGCATATGAACGCTATTAAGCTTAATGACAAAGTGGTCCAAGGTTGGAGGGATACTAGTGCAGAGATGTGGTCAGGAGGGACCTGAACCATGAGAAGGATTTGTTAACAGGAAAAATGACAGAATTAGAATTGTTGGGAGGTTATAAGGTCCTTGCCCCTTTAGCTAAGGTACATATGTAAACTGGTGATTTGCAGGCTGAACTGACTTGTCACAGCAGAGGCACACAATTTTGTACTGTTTCTACTGGGGAATGACTTTTCTGATGTGGCAGAACCTGTCCCAGTGTTTGTTAGCAGCAAGAAGGAATCTTGTGCTGAAAGCCCCAGATGGGAGGGTGAAGTCACAGGTGCTGCTGGGGAAATAGGAGAGTGTCTCTTTAATTCCCCTGTAGCAGTGGAAAAATGGGCTGTTGAGGGCAGGGATGGTTGAGACCAGTTCCTGTAACCCCAGGGCTCAAGGCAGGTCCCTGTGGGAGGGGGTGGATACAGCCAGCTCCTGTCCTGTCATCATCTCTCTGGGGGAGGAGGATGTTCCATCTTGTAATGGGGAGACCATCCCAGCTGCTGACTGCCAGGAAGTTGCAGTTCAGCAGGGGACAGGCCCTGCCCTAGGATGCAAAGGGACATGTATCCTGGAGATGGAAGTTGGGGTCCTGACGACCGCTGCGATAGGAACAGACCCCAAGGGCTCTGTAGCTGGAAGCATGCCCAACCTGAGTGAAAGGGGGCAGATTTTGCTGGCCAGTGAAGGGTCTGTCACAGCTGGTAGCTGTGAGCCCACAGCTGGATCAGGGTCACCTTCCCTTTTGGAGGACACAGGGCTGTCTGCGCTAGGGGGGAATCCAGAGAGAGAAGTCCAGATGGAAGGTGAGGGGGGACACGAGGGTCTGCTCACCTTTTGTAGGAAGGCATTTCCCCAGGAGGAGGATGAAGGATCTGCATGCGAAATGCCAGACCCCTCATCTGTGGATCAGGTTTTAAGGGAAGACTGGGGGTCAAATCTCCTGGAGGGGAGAGTCCACCCAGCTGACCTTTTGGGAACAGAGAATGGAGTGATTGAGGGGATCTTACCAATCCAAAGCACTCTATTGAAAGATGTTGTTCTTACTATGCTTGTAATAGATAACACTATCTCTTCAAGGCAGGGGGAGGAAAAACTTTGCATTTCAAAACAGCCTTCACTACAGCTGATAATTCCCAAGTTTTACCACTGCTCTGTCACTGCTTGTAATATTTGACAGCCTTTTGTCAAAATAAAGCTTGTAGATCTAGAGGGATGTCTGCTGGCTAAATACAACTGGAATTCAACTGAGTTTTGTGTAAAGAACTGTATTCTTGAATACATTTTTTGCGAAATATTTCTAAGCCACAAAACAGCATCTCTCAGCACTCCCAGCAAGCCAGTTTTATAACTTTATGTATTGATTGTTAATCAATCGCCTTAAATTACTCCATCTCATGCCAAGAAGGATGCAGTATTGACCTAAATCTCTGTTCAACAACTCTGTTTTTAGAATGAGATGAAAAGGGCCACTGAAGAGTATGGATTAGGAAGACCTCCATTTTGATCTTACTAAAGAAGTGGCCCTGAAGTTTGAATAGCAGAAGGACCCCATAATTAAAAGCTGGCCTAATACGGGCTTGTCACTAATTGTGCTGGATGACAAAATCCAACAATATCCTTGGTGGGTCAAGGATTTCTGTTTCAGAAAAGAACATTGATAAGTGCACCTGGCTGGCTGATGTACATCACTCAAGTCTCATCTGTTTTAGCTGTATTAAAATCCATTAAAGAACTGGCTTCCCTTCTTAATTTTTTTTCCTCTTTGCAGGGGCAGTTCTGGGCAGTCAGCCAGCTTATGTATAAAACCACCAGCTTTTTCAGCCACAAAATTACTTCCTGTCTCATGAACCACCAATACACGACTGTCATATAATTCCCCTCAATTTCGTTTATTAACTGATGATTAAAGAGTTTCTACAGAGATAAAGAACTATGGCAGAAGCAAAAAAAAATACTTGCAGTTTTTAGAACATAATACATAACATGCATGGAAAAAAATAAGAGACAGAGATAAAAAGAGTATAATGATGGCCTAATGGGGGACTACCAGAATTCTGTGCATTGATATTAGACCACTACTTTTAAAATAAATTGTAATAAGGTGGTATAAAATAGACAGAGATATGTTATGTTCAACCCTAGCCTTGATTGAAGCCCTATATTGTTCAAAGTAGGATGGTCACTTAAGTTTATAAACATGTTGTTGAAAGAAAGCCCAGAATTAAGTCAAATATATGGTGTTTAATGAGTCTGTGTGGCCCAAAGAAACAGCTGATTAGAAGTTTTCCAGATGTGGTAAAGTTATAAAATTGTTATAGCAACACAGCAGAATCTTCTTAAAATGAGAGAAACTGTCCATGTACAGACTATAGGAAATGTATTTTGTTTGGGCAGTTTTGATGGGACAAGAATATTGCCTGTTTTGGACTTCTTTCCTAGGGAGTATTTGCAGCTTACTGATCCTTAGGCAGCATCATGCTCAGTGCATCAACCTGCATCACTAATACGATCATCTTTATCACAGGGCAGGTCCCAAGGATTTACAATCACACCATGAGCCTTCTTCTTTCCCACTCTGTCAGATATTCCGTCCTGACTAGACAAGGAGATGGAACCAAATGACATCATCGCCTCCCTGGCTGTGTCCTAAGCTACTCCTGTGATATGAACCTAATGTTCCTGATTGCCATATGGTGGGGTGAGATGGCTATTTCTACTACTTTTTTCCTCCTTCCTCTTTCTTAATTCTCATTTTGACTTTTGCCTAATGAGAGTCTGGCTTAGCTAGCCAAGATAAAATTAACCTTGTAACTTTTGGCTGTTATCAGTTTGGCAGAATGAAAGCATTGAAGATCAGCCAAATGTCAGGAAAAAACAAACAACAACCCCTCCCCCCGACTGGTGAGAGGAAATTAAGAGTAACCTACCCAAACATTTTCCAGAGCCAGGGAAGTAAAGCCAGGGTGCAGGAGTCACTAACTGGCCTGCATGCCAACTGCTTTTCCTACGGTCTTCCATCAATTGAACTACCAGCCTCAGAGACAGAAGCTGCATTTTCCTACCTTTTGCCATTCTTGCCTCTCTCCCTTTGTGATGTTTCTCTTCCTTTATAAGAAGAAAGGGGATCAGACTTTAACAGCAGAACCTAAGAGCTGCCACCTGAACTGATTCTCTCTTTTCTCATTAAATAATTTGGATGCAATTTAAGAGATTCTATAACAACAGAGACGAAATAAGAGAAATTATAATAAAGATGACTTACTTGATGTTTAATGGTTTAAACATTCTGATTAGTATAGCCTCCTTTTAGTTATGGTTGTTTAATGTTAGTAAGAATCTGTTCTTTGCTAGTGTACAGCAATTAAAACTACATCCCTGGCAACAAAATACCCATTTGAGGGTTTTATACATCTAATATGTTCAGAGGGGATCCTCCATATTCACACTGAAAATTATTTGTTAACTGCATAGGTATGCCTATTTTTATCTGCCACAACTTCCTGGATGGAATGCTGCTTTGCCTCTCTAAGAGGTGTCTTGAGATATATGGTTGGTGCTTTGACCCTCTTCTAAAGAATACGCAGGACTTGGAGATCTCTTGTTCTGTGATAGCCTCCAACTCTGTTGATCATGGCATGTGATTTCTTGGAGGAAAGATGTTATATACATGTTAATCCTTCTCAAAAGGTCTAAAACTGTCTCAGATGACCTGGTTTATATCAAGTTTAAAATAGACATGCAGAACACAAGCCAGGGAGAGGTGCGGGAGCAACAGTCCAAGAGCTCTCATCGCAGTTGCCTCCACTTGATCAAAACCAGATTTTAGTGGATTATTGGAAATGTAATGCTGAGAACGGAGATATGAGTATTTCTGTTCTATGTCTTTAAAATCCTATTATGGGAAGGGGAAACAAGAGGAAGAGATAAGAGAAGGCTGACACTTTTACTGACATTCACTCCCACATGTTCATTTATGCACAGTCAGAATACCGTTTCCCCTTATTCACTTATGGTGCTTTTATGATGCATCCAATAAGACATTTCCAGCTGACTTACCTCAGTACTAACTGCTTCATCTGAAGGGTTAATCAGGACTACTGTTTCTAAGACATCACTTCTGTGGTGAAGAATTTTCTGACCTGTAAGCACAGGAGAGGAAAAAAGAATCATGAGGCTTCGCAAGTTAAAACCAACACTTCTTTCACCTAAGCACATGTCCTCCAGGGGCCAGCTCTCACGGCACCCAGAGCAAGGACACTGGCAGTGTCTCCTGCATGCATCCAGAGATGCCACCAATGTTCCCCTGGATGGGCCAGATCCACTGCTGAAAGTCTCCACCAACTGGCAGTAGCAGCTACCCCTGTCTCTTCCAACTTCCCTTTGTGATTGAATTGTTCCTTGGTGTACTTGTTGGTCTGTCTGAATTAAATTATAAGGTCTTCTGAGTGGGGATTGTGGGCCAGCTTTTATGGGCCAGCTGAGGACATGTCCCCATGTCTTTAATGTGTTTAAGCTACTTCACCTATACACTCTATGAATAATAACACTCTTATGAATAATTTTCTGGGAGAAATTATTTATCAAACATGCAGGATCCTTGCAATGTCCCTGCCCCATATTACTTGATCTTTCAGTTGTACACAGAACTTCTAACGGTCAATGTTATTGTTATTAAACAAGAGTGAACAGACATTCAATATGCAGGTTCCTAAATGAATAGTCTGTGTAGTTTTGGTGCTGTGTCATGGCACATTGGCTTTCATACTTAGTAGTTAGTCTGTCTCCATATTTAATAGTGATATTCATCTTACCGGGAGGGGGTTCCCTAAAACACAACAGGGCTCTTGACATTTTCTTTCTTATGTTAATTGGTGATATGCTTATCAGCATTTCTTTCTGTGAGAACTGCAGCAAGATTAATTAGCAGCCTTATTGTGAAGGGAATGTCATCCAGAAACCCTGACTAGCAATTAGTCCAACAATCAGAATAACTGTCTCTTGCAATAACTGTCTTAGCAGCGTGGTGTCAATTTAGTTAATTAATTGTGGCTTAAAGGAATGTGCAAGGAGCCCAGAGTAAACTGCCCATAGGCTAAGTTGGAAAATTCCTCTTAAAAACCCTTAATATTAATAAATAAATCAAAAGCAAGCAGCATTGTCTGGAAACACTTCCTAAGAAAGTGGTGTTGATTCCACCTGGGTTGCAGGCATCTGTAGCTTCCCATGCAGCCTCGCCTTCCCATTTAAAGATTCCCCGGCAAGAGAATCCAGCATGGGAGTTCCACTGATGTATTTGGAGCTGCACATAGCACTTCCCCAGCATTACCAGCAACAGCTCCTCTTTCTGAAGTACCAGAGGATCACCATGTTTGTGGTGATTCTTCACACATCCTTCCCATCCTTGTGACCCAGCAGGAAAAGAAGGATGAAACTAACAAGGCTTACGTGAGTTTCACTTTGCTGTTTCTCTTGTGGGCCCCTCTAGGGAAAGAGCAGCAATCCTGAGGGACCACACAAGAGACAAAGAAGGGGAGGAAAGACATGGAAATGAGGATGAGGCAGATAAACAGGAATGGAGAAAGGGGAACAGAAATATACAACTGGCTGATGGAACAGGGATGAAGCATACAAATGGAGGAGGACAGACACTCGAGCATCAGGCTAGTGGCAGACCAGGAGAATTAAGGGCCAAGCTTGATCTTCCATTCTCTGTGCCAGAGAGGGGAACGTACTATGACTATGAGGGTGAAGGGTTGTTAGCTATCTGGTAAGAGGAATGCTAAAATACCATTCATACAATGTAAGTGGCTGTCTTTCTCCGCTGGGAGGCCATTGTTTCCTCTTTGTGTCTTTCCTTTTTATAAAGTGGCTGGTTGGGGAAAATCTCTTGTTACTATGTATAGGAGATCTTATTACATGAAAGAACCAAGGTCCCAGACTGTCTATGTGTGTCTGAAATAAAAGGTGTGGAGGGAAAAAATAAACATACAAAATCCTGGGGAGGTGAAGACACACAAATAAAAGAGGACAGAGCTAATGAAAAAGCAATGAAATACAAAATGGGGTAGTATAATTTAAGAGGAGAGATTGTATTTAAAGATTTTTGGCTAATAAAGGGGAAGTACCTCGAAGCAGCATCCTGGAAACCCCATATTCACCCATGTCATATAATTATTATATATTTCATACAAACCATGCCATATAAAATATCACGTGAAAGATCCTGATCTGCTGAAACCCACTGTTCTGTCCAAATATGTATATTGTTAGTGTATATGAGTTATGAGATTTTGCTGTATGGTTGTTAGTGAAGTACGCTGTGAGTTTGGAAGTCGCACAATGCTAGTTCTCCAGTGACAACGACAAAGGAGGTGATCAACACCGAAATTATGTCTGATTTTGATATGGTGTGAGGTAAAGAGATTGAGGGCCAAGTGTCTATATGCCTTCAGCCTCACAAGATTTTAAACCATTTTTAAAAAATTAGCTCAAATAGATTTTTAGAGCAATTAGCCACTAATTTTATAAAACACTGCAGCTGTTCCTCTTTAAATGCTATTACTACCTTTGGAAAATGCCTTCAGTGACGTTTTTGCAACAACTCAGGCTCAGTCCCAACCTACACGGTTATACTAGATGTACCTGTGCAAACGAAAACCATCTGCTTTTTCTTTCATAATGCCCTCAAACTGATGAAAAGCTGTGGGGATTCCTACAGCCCAAGATTAAAAAACTGCATATAAAAATGAACCAGTTTTTGCAGTCATGGGAGTATCCTTGACAAGGTTTTCCCAACTTTCAGTTCATATAAAACTCTAAAAATCTTTCTCCCTACCATAACTGCTCTTACAGCTGCTAATATGCTTCTATGTAAACTTTCAAAGAGCAGTACAGACTTAACGAGGGCTGCTGCTGGTTTGCCAAGAATTTTCATAATGTTTGCTTAGAAGGAAGGAAGAAAAGCCATTAAAATCTTGCAGGACATCATTGACAGCAGAGGAGCAGAAGCAGTATGGGCATTTGTCAAGCTGGAAACTGACTTAATGGTACAGACCCCAGGCCACCAAGTCAGCAACAATGTATGTAAAAGAACATGGCCCACTCTGAAAGTTTAATTTTTAAAAAATTAGCTCAACTAGATTTTTAGAACAAATGGCCATTAATTTTATAGAACAGTCACCCCTGTTTGTAAAGTGTCAGAAGAGATGAAGAAAACATCATTTACACCTGCACAGAGTGAGTGCAAGGAAACATTGGCCATTTTACCTACTTCTAGTCTCTGGATAGCATGGATGAAGATGGATTCATGTTCTATTTAAAGAAATTAGGAAATTAAGACTGATAGTGTTGGAAGAAATATTTTATGTCTTGAATAATCTTAGAATGTATTAGATAAAAGCTTTGGTTAAAAATATATAGATCATAATATAGAATCTTGCACATATATGGTGCTGGTTTGATTCTGGACCAAGTCAACAGTGATCAGAAGTAATTACCATGTGACAGTTCCTCTGTGTATGAATTAAGTTGGTATCAGTCCAGTTCTGGTCATGCAACCACATCATTAAACCCACTGGATCAAATCTTGATCTCAGCTATACTGGTATAACTGAGATCAGGATTTGGTCCACTACAACTCCTGGTGCATTGTTAGGTAGTCACGCTTGTTAAAGAATTGACTAAACTATCCTCTCACAGAGCTGACCTCTCCAGGTCAAGGTTGACCATGTCAGTTAGGCAGCATGGAAACCCTTTTATTGCTAGCATTCATATTATCCCTATTCTATGGATGGCTATATCACAATTCATTTTATAAAATTTGCGTATAAAAATTATTAATGAAAGGCAAGTGTAGGTAAGGAGGCACTGCTATGAGCCTAATTATTGCTGTATTTATCATTACCCAGCTTTGCTGCATAATACTAACCCATCAGGGATGCATGCTTTTGCCAAAAAGCAAGTCAGCAGAGATGTTACCATCAGCTCTTAACCCCATCAATCATTAATACCAATGCTTGGTTGCACAATGTAAATCAATTCTCTTTCTTACGCAAATGAAATTTTAAAAAGCAGCATCTGTGGAGTTCTCTGGAGAAACAATTGTAATAAAAAACAGCCTGTGATAAATATGGCTAGAGGGGATGAGAGAGAATGCAATCCATTTGCAAACAAGGAGCGTTCAACACATGAGCTAACATTTAATAGTCTTTGCCTGGCAGTTTTTAACAACTATTTCTCATTCAGAAAAATTTTAAAGTTTCTTTTCTTTTTCAAAAGCATGAACAACGTTTTACCGGTATCATTACACAACATAGGGTTAACAGATGATAGAGTGAGCAAAGCATGATTTTTTTCCACACTGCTAGTGAATAGAAAGTAAACTCTCAGCAGCTAGAGACGCTCAAAGTACTCTATGTACTTGTAAATTAGCTTCGATACACATAGCTCTCTCCATGCCTTTGTCTTGGGGAAACATTCCTGGATTGCTGGTGACACTAAGGAAAAACGTAAAACACAAACCATACTAATTTCAAGTGTCCCACTCCAACTTCCAGAAGAATTTTTTTATGGATAAAAATAATACTCAGGGAAAAAACAATGCACCCCAACAGAATGATACTATGTTTGAGGAACAGCAATCAGTAAATCCCTTTTCAGTTTCTTTGGATGCAAGCAAAGGAAAAGGCCCTGCATATTTTCAGTGTTACTGTGAACAAACAAAAGCCCTATTTATGGACATTACACATCTATTCACACATTAGAGGCTTGATTCTCTACTGCCATGCACCTTGTATAGTCATTTTCACCTGCTAAGAGAGAGAGTGCATGATGGTTTTTAAATGTTATTAAATCAAGATTACAAACACACCCACACTTACACAGGTGACAGCATTTCACATGTGTAAAAAACTACATAAAGGGGCCAGGCAGTGGACACTCAGACCCTCCTTTATAGCTAAATTCAAAAGGACAAACTACTCCCTTAACAAAAATTGAAATAATAAATATTTTGAAGTCTACCCAAAAGATTTCAGCTGTTAAAGACAACATCAGCTAGGACATTTGAGCTACAAAGTTGGCAGAAGAGACTGTAACAGAGCATGTCAACAATCACATTAGAAACCAGCTCCTGATGCTCATGAATCCTTGCAGCAAAATTTGCTTTACCCTACCCTTAGGTGAGGAGGACGGATACCAAGGATCCAAGCAAGAGATCCCTTTGAAATGAATGAGGATTTTGGCTTAAAAACAACAGTGCAACATAACCCCAAGGTTGACCGCCCTCCCCCCGCCATTTGAATCTTCATTTAGTCATTAAAAAAATATCTAAATCGTCAGGGGCCTTGGATAGCTCCAAACTACTGTCCCTAATACAGCAAACAGAAAATAGGACCTTTTTACTCTTCCACCTTCTTTGGATGTTGGGGAATCTCAAATTGAGACCCTCAAAAGGACATTTAAACCTCAGTGTTAGGCTAACACAGTTGCTTTCCATTATTCACAAGGCAGACAGTATGAGTTCTGGAAGGCTCATCTTCCGATAGTGAATTTTTTAGTGAGTAAAAAAATGCATTTGTTCTGGTGTTTTTAACACAAACACACACCACCAAGTAATGCTAAAATTGTGACACAATCCAATATCCTCTGCGCCAGCATCCTTGAGGCCCCCTCCCCCCCCGCCACAACTGCACACTTCCAGCTGAAGAAGAAAGGATCAAGATCCTCTCTACATCAGATCCTTAATTAGCTAGAGAAATCATTTGTTAATGACATGAAGCACTCCTTCCCTCTCATCCCCAGGGTCTGAACACAGTACTTCAGGCCTCTAGTGACCCAAACTGCATCATTACCACCAGGCTGAAGCAATACAGCTCACTGAGAGCACTTAAGAGAGTCCATGAGTGAAAAAGTGGATTTTGTACACTGATCAGTAACCTCATTAGAATCTGAATGAAAAATGTTTCAGCAAGACTGACAGCAGTGGAGAACCAAACTGCCCGACTGAAACACAGGCTTGTGCATGTAAAGGCTGAGGCTTAAAAAAAAATATGGTAGAATAACTGAGGAAATGGTAAGTTTTAAAAAACAACAACAGATACATTGGGTTTTATGTTGAGACCCAAGCAAGAACAGGGTACCTAAGAATTTAGGACAGACCATCTGGCAGTGAGAGAAAAGGATCTGCACATTTTCTTAACGGAAAGGATCTTCTATTTTCTAAATGGAAAAATTAGTTTAAAATATTCTAGTGCATGGGTGGGCAAACTTTTTGGCCCGAGAGCCACATCGGGGTGCGAAACTGTATGGAGGGCCAAGTAGGGAAGGCTGTTCCCCCCGAACAGCCTGGCCCCCGCCCCCTATTTGCCCCTTCCCACTTCCAGCCCCCTAATTATCCCCCTTAGAACACCTGACCCATCCAACCCCCCCGCTCCCTGTCCCCTGACTGCTCGCACCCCGACAGGCCCCCCCGGGACTCCCATGCCCCATCCAACCCACCCTGTTCCCTGACCACCCCAGAACCTCCGCCCCATCCAACTGCCCCCTGACTGCCCCCCGGGATCCCCTACCCAACCCCCCCACTGCCACGCACATGCCGCCGCTGCCCCCTTACCATGTCGCTCAGAGCAGCAGGAGCTCGCAGCCCGACTGTCCACGACGCAGCATGGCTGCAGGGGAGGGGCTGAGGACTAGCCTCCTGGACCATGAGCTCAGAGGCTGGGCAGGACGGTCCCGCGGGCCAGATGTGGCCTGCGGGCCGTAGTTTGCCCACCTCTGTTCTAGTGGGAGGTGATGATTGTGATGATAAATTTATTTGCATTGAGGGGCAGTACAGAATCCCTCCCAGAAAAGCAAACGAAGGGTACTCTCTTCCAGTGATACTAAAATTTTATTTTTTGGAATTGGGGAATAGTGAAAAGGAAAGGAGACTTCAGAAATTTCAAAAGAAAGGAGACAGAATTACAGGAACAAGAGAAATCAAAGCTAAATTTAGCATAACTCCATTTAAATAAGGAAAGATGCATCCACTTCCTCCAGGGCTGAATTTGACCTAATGGTTTCCCCAAATCTTAAGCGATGGATGGAAAAAATTTTCTTCAATGGGAATAAATCTGAATAGCTGAATGGCAGTACTTTACTTTATATGGCTTCTGTATGAAAACAAAATATATATTTACTGCGATGTTGAGTTGACAAGACAGCTTTGAACAAAAGTTAGCTCTGCAAGCATTACTGAGAACTCTAACAGTAACAAAGATATGGAAGACTGAAATTGACTGCAAAGTGTTATTTGACTGCAAAGTGTTGTTTCCCTGCCATGATTTAAACCACTTTGATACATACACAGTTGCTACAGTTTAATTCTAAGAAAAAGTATGTTAGGTCTTTGTCTTTTAAATATCTTGGGTTCGTCTGCCCTGCAGTTTGATGGGTTTCTCTGTTTGGAACTGTGGACCGTGTTATTATTCTGAATTTAATTACTGTGATGCACTCGTTCTCCCTCTTCCCATCCCTCAAAATAGTTTCTCTAAAAGCTCTCCCCACCCCCCCAAAATGGAGTAAGCAATCAAATTTCATATGGTTCAACCTCAGTTTTGTGACTGGCTAGAGGTTCAGGTCTTTCCCCTTAAGACTAATAACTTGACAACTAAAAATCCCTCAGCAGTAATACCTGCAGTGTGTTGTAGTTTTTTTAAAATGATTTTTAACAACCAAAATCAAAACCAGTCAAATGGATTTTCTTTTAACCATTGAGCTGACACCTCATCAGGCAAGACTTCGTTTGGGCTCTCACTTGCATGTAATAAAGCCCTGAAAATAGAGGATTAAAGCAAAGATTTTGATGCAGATTGAACGGTAACTGTACATGATCCAAGTTTACCAGGCCTCTATCTGAATCCCTTGAATAGCAGTGAGAGAAAACAAGTTTACCAATTTGTTGCTAATTCTTCAATTGAATTGATATCTTCTGCCTAAAAATTTATACTATAACATTTTCTGCCTTATAAAATGAGCTCTGCTGAGGATTGCTATAATTACCACGCTACTACTTGAATACTTTGGGGTTTCTTTACACCACTGCAACAACTTCCCAGTGAAATTTTTTGAAGTAAATTGAATGCACTAAATCAAGTTGTTTGCAGATACACTGTTGATTAACAGACTAATTGTACCAACTTTTTATCACTAAATATTGATTTGCTGCATCATTTGCCAATTTTACGTGACATTTAACTTGCTGTCAAACTACTGCCATATAGCAAGTACAGGCAAACTTCTGACCTTTCACCTCCATTAGTTACTATCGGGAGAAAATTCTCACCCACAACAGTCATTTCTGACTTTCAAAAATAGCTTTTTCTCATACTTTTTCATAAATTTCAGTTTAAAGGTTTTTCTACCATAAGAACGACATTCACAACACTGATACCCCTTCAAGCCAAAAAACAACCAACCAACCAAATAAATTAAAAACCCTAAAACTTCCAAAGAAAATCTGAAACAAATCAACCTGAAAAGAACAAAAAAACCGCCAACAAACGTAAATAAAATAAATAAAAGACACAAACCCTACCCCAAGCAGAGATTTTATTCCAAAATGGAGAAGTGCCAGAATCTCCATAAAGTATACTAGGGACTTTGCTTTCAATTTTACAGATACTACAGTGATGCGTGGCAGTTTAAAACCAATACAAAGATATACAGATGAAGATCAACAACAAAATACAACAAATGTCTATAAATGTTGCTTTCCCAAAGAGTGGGAATCCTAATTCTGCCGATAAATAAATTTACTCTTGATACAGCTTAAGGAAAAAGTATTTTCAGTAATTAGTCACCAGGCACTGATCTGTTTATTTATTCAACTGTAAGTTATTGTCCATCTAGCAAGAAAATATACTCTGCTTTAGAGAGAGTTGAAAAGACAATGTCCCTGCCACCAGGGGCTTGCAATCTCTTCAAAAAAAAATTAAAAAAAAAAATCAATAATTCAAGTAGAGAATGTTGAAGTGTTTTAAGGAACAATTCAAAGGCAAAGCTGTTACTGAGTGGGTGACTGGCTAAGCCTTTGAGCGTTAGTTTCTGGATTTCTAGTGTAAGTAGGGATTCAAAATTCAAACTGATTACATGTGCATACCAGGGTAACCAGCTGTCCGTTTTCACTGAGTTTTTTCCCAATTATGATGGCTAGTCCCAATGTCCCAGCTGGTTGTAGTGAAACTGGGAGGTGGCCAACCACCTGGCAACCCTGTTTCCCCTCTTTTTAGCTAGCCACTGCTCTCTCCCCGTTGCTGTCACGTCACAACTGTCTTTTTGCTGGGTCCAAGTGTGCAACCTCTTCTTCAGCCAGCTGCTCCTTTATTGAATTGGGCCCTTTACCATCCATGCCACAGAGCATATGGCATGATCCCACATGCCCCATATTTCACTGTTAGGTAGTGTGGCAAACTGAATGGCGAAGTGACCAGCAAAGAAAAAGAGTCAGCACTAGCGCAGCTAGGCCCATCAGCTGCCAACTGCGAGCAGCAAGTTGCAACAGTGGCGGCGTAATAAGTCAGTGCAGCATTAGGAGCCCACCCCAATATAAGCAGCAGCAAGATCATGTAAGTAGAGGGAAGTGGAGCAGATAGGGTGTGGTTGGGCAGGGAAAGTGCAAGCGAGTTGGGGAAAAAGAGAGAGAGCCAGCATATCTGGGCAGAAAAAAAGGGAGGATACATGGCCGTCTGTAGGAGAGGGAGTGTGAGTGCCCGCTGAAGGAATGTGGGAGCATGGAGGGGAGAAGGCAAGAAAGCTAGGTGGAGTCTGTAAGAAGTGGACACCTAATCCTTAAAAAACATCTTAACCCGTATTGGCTCTCTCTGTGTGCTGCAAGCTCTTTTCTATCAGTTTCATGGTAACAAATGGCAGGTTTATATTTCATATAAACAAGTCTCTTTCTGGATTTCCTTTAAAACATTCAAAGGTAAATGTGGTTGATTACTTAAAAAGGAACAAGTTAATCTTGTTTAGGATTGTCCTTACATCTTGTTTTTGTAGACTTGTAGTACTGTATTTTAATAGTACTTGCCAATATATTATCTGAGCAACTCACATATGTTAATGAATTTATCTTTAGACTCTCTGTCAGGTGTGGAAGTATGATTATCCCCATATTATATAACTGGGAAACAGGCACTGAGATATAAAATGACTTGTCCATGGTCACACAGGACATCTCTGACACAGCCGACAACAGAATCCTAAGTCGAAGTCCAGTGTCATAGCCACAAGTTAAGTATATCTGATGGAAGCATCACAATGTGATGCATCAAAAAATGTTGACTATTTAAAAATCTATTAACAATGAATGACATTTCTTTTTCGATGCACTTACTAAGTCACCTTTTTTGGCTACTGTCTACTGCTCAGTCAGTGGTAAGATAACTGCAATTCTTTTATTCCATGTATCAGAGTGCCTGACCATACACACATACATCATTTAAAAACATATCTTAACTATTCAATATATTAAAACTCTAAATAAAACGGCAGTAGAAAACAGAAACCAGGACCCTCACCCTGCTCCCACTGAATTTAATAGGAAATTTTCATTGACTCTAGCAAGAGCAGGAGCAAATCTAATCCATCCCATCCTCTATTTTTCATCAATTTCTTATAGAGAGAAAGTTATGTGTATCATTTTAAAATAGTCATCAAGCTTTGTAAACCTCCATTTTATAAGCATCATGCTCATAGGAGGCTATTGCAGTAAATTCATCATACTGTCTGAGCAAACCTTCATTATAAGGATGCAATCATTCTTTCATGTTCTCATAATAATCTTTCCCCAACCCTGTCCCCCTAATTTTAAATACCTAGAAAATGGCAAGGACAGGGAAACACCTTTTCAGGATTTCCACCAAATACTACAGCTGTAACATTATAACACTAAGATTTTTCTGCAGAGGTGAATGTGAATTTGGAGTGTTGGTTTTCAGTTACACAGCATATTGTCCTATTACCCACATAATTGGCAGCTAACATGTGGTGTGATGAAAGACTGCAGTGATCTGGAGCTGACTCATCAATCCTGAAGGTTACTGAAGTCCCAGGCCTGGAACTTTACTGGGAATAATACCAACCAGAGAAAGGAAAGGTAACATGGCAATGTCAAACGCTCTCTTGTCTAGGACAAAAAAGTACATTTCTTCTTTCAGTACCTGAACACATTTATGACCTAGAAATTAAAATAATCATGAGTGTTGCAGTCTAATTCCAAGTGTAATCTCCTCTATAATTGTTCAGATAATCTGATATTTTAACCTTATGTAACTATTCAAGAAATAGAAGATCACTTTCACAGCTCAATTTGGTGTAATTACTGAAAAGCTAAACAGCATATTATTCTGCAAAAATAGGTAACTCTTTGCTCAATATCTCTATGGGCCTCATTTCAGGATCATTACCTATAAATGCAACACCTGAAGCTCCAGTATTTATCAAACAGAATCTGGCACCATAGTTAGCAGGAGTGGTTTTTATCTTAAGTATTCTCCTATTATACTAGGCAACCAATACATGTTCAGTGGTGCAAGGAAACTATTAGTGGGTTGTATGAAGATGCTCAGCAAATTCAATCTCAGGGGGAAAAAATGTTTGGGGCTTATTTCAAGGGTGGTTTTACCTGGAAAAGAAGCATGAGGGCCATCCCTTTATCACAGCATGTGATAGCTGGGATAATAATTAAATAATTCTGGGCCTGATCCAAAGCCCATTGAAGTCAACAGAAGTATTTCCACTGACTTCAGTAGGCTTTAGATCAGGCCCTCTGACTGTAAAATATCTTAACTGTTGAAATGAAAGCTAAATAGGAAATGCCAGTATTACCTTTCTCCTCAATGGAATTTAATCTACAGTATTGTTCAAGGCCCTTAATATACTTGTAAAAGTCTCAGCTAATTGTACATTATCATTTTTCTCTCTTTTTTAACATTGTTATTGTAACTCTCAGTGATGGTTCACAGCTCAGAATGCAGAAATTAGTTCACAGATTCCATTAACTCAGAGTTTAGGGTCTCCTAATGCTAGAGAACTGCCCAGGGTGAGTCTGCTTCAGAGGCTTTGATCTTGTGGGATGCTACATTTTCCAATTTATCTTCTTCTGTTGCTCTCGCCAGCTGCGGAGCTCTGCTCCCACTGTGTGGACTGTCAATGAAGTGACATTTGTTAGAGTACTTTCCTCTGCAGCACTGTGTGCCAATGCTTCAAAATGTAGGATTTCACTGAACTTCACTATAACTATCAGCACAATACACTGAAACAGAACACAGCACAGTAACATCAGAAGAAAGCAAGCAACGCAAGAATGTCTGGAGTGGAAATAAAACACTGAATTGAAAGGAAGGATGAGAACAACCCCATTGTAAGAGGAAAGGATAGAAGGGGAGAACAAACCACACACAATGGAGGAAAAGCAAGCAAGATGATTGAGTACAAAAATAATGCTGGGCCAAAGATTGCTTAGTTACACCAGACACAGGAGTAGATCTGGAGTAATTGCACTGATTTCAGTGGAGTTACTCCAGATTTAAACTAATGTAATGGAGAAAAATTTGGCCTACTCATATTTTAAAATTGAATTTTTGAATCTGCAGTGAAGCAATAAATTCTTCAGGAGAACAATGGAGTTTTGAAAATTTCATCTGAGGGATTAAGAACTCTTCAATTCCCCCAGTCTCTGAGTGAGCTCTGTGTTTGATATCAGTCTGGAAAATATACTACCTCACAAAAACGTAGGGCTGGCAGGGACCTCGGGGTGCTAGAAAAAAGATCAGGTGCACTGAGATATGTGCATATGCTCCAGGATTCAGTGACTGCTTCCTTGCTCTTGGCTGTAATGAGACCCAGGCACTTCTGAGAACAGGACCTAGTCCTTGTATCTCAAAAAGGGTCTCTCTGCTTTTGCATCAAGGTCTTTTGTCTGGTGAGGAACCAAAAACTTCTGAGGACGACAAGACCAGGCCTCAGGCCTGATAAAGGTCTTGCTTCTCTTGCTTCAGGCTGTGTGTCTGTCTGGAGTTTTCCCTGAGATCTTTGCTTACAGCATTACTCAGACTGGAGACAGCAGAGAATGATCTAGGAAACCTGTTTGAGATTTCTGTTCTTCACAGACATCTCTGGCTGATTTTAACTTCAGCCTTTTACTTCCCTTTCCATCAGGGGAAAGTGTCTAGATTTTGATTATTTCACAAACTCTAGTCTACAGTAACATTTCTAACAAGATGGGCTCTCATCACTATGGCAATTGAAGCCAAACCCAGAGCTCCAATTAGAAGCCTTTGGAGGCAGTTCCTATTCTGGAATCAATGCTGCAAATGGGACTGTAGTTATATGATCATCAGCCATCTCCATGGAAAGTCTCCAGGGAGTTACGTACATATATAGTTTGGTGTAAACAAAAAATATACTTTTCCTTTAAATTGGTATTCTTTTATACGGACTCTAGTTTATTCCAATATTAAAGCTCTCCAGTTTATATGGACTGTCTCTCCTTTCTCTCAATTAAACAGAGAAAATCCTCTGACGGCCAATGAATAATGAATGAATAATGAAGATTTGCTGGCATCTCCTGCAAACTATATTGCAACTGGACTTGGGTTCCAGCTTTGCTGTTAACTTTATAGTATATAACATAATTTATGGCTGAGTTTTTATTTACTCTGCCAGTCAACAAAGTTTCTTCCTAAGGATCTTTGTAACCTAACCACTTAATCTCCACTGTAAAATTCATTACACACAATAAAAACAACCCAAATCCTTTAAAATCACATCCTGATTATTTGTTTGCCATAGTATTTCTTTAACCCTATTGCATGCACCTATATTTTGTTTTCAAGTACCATCAGAGCTTTAGCTTTTTTCATGAACAAAATGTAATTATAGGATTTTGTATTGTAAACATTTTTGAGCATTTGCTTTTACTTCTTTATAAGCCTTTTAGGAACTCCGCACTCTGCCTACTGTATGTGATCATTACCTTCCAATTTAGCAGTTGTGGAACCCCCCTTGAGCCTTCATGAGCACTGTAAAACCTAACAAGACGCTCTGTTTGTAAGCCTTTCATAAGAATTGGGCTTAAGTTTTTTCCCTGGCAACCAGCCAGCTTACCAATTCTACAGAAGCTGTTGCCCAGGGCTTACATTTTGCTTTATATATACACTCAGTGAAAAATATTAAGATAAACAGTGTTACTAATCAATTTCTTAACTTATAGAAGTCACTGTCATACACTAGTAGCAAAACTTTTGCTGACTCGAGACATCAAAGTGACTGCTGTACCCTGAAGAAGAGCTCTGTGTAAGCTTGAAAGCTTGTCTCTCTCACCAACAGAAGTTGGTCCAGTAAAAAAAATATTACCTCACACACACGCCTTGTCTGCTGTACTCAAAGGCAGAAAGCTTGCTGTAAAAGGGAGGAAACCCAGCTGAAAGCCCAGAAGCATCTTTGCGCTAGGATTCTTTATTGAATATTGGATTCTCTGCTGAGAAGGTGTCTTTGTCCAAAATGATAAATGTAATATGAAATAAACTGCCCATACTAACAATAAAGGCACGTGCTATAAATTAATTACCTAGCGAGCTGCAAACATTTCAAAAGGAAGGAATCAGAAGGTGCAGCTGCTAGATATTTCAGAATAAGAGGAATTATACGCAAGTTTTCATTTCTTAGACAAATACAAGTTTTGTTTAACCATATTCTCTTTTGTGTTTGCCCTTAAAATTTTCCTACCGTATATCCTTGGTACAAACAACTAGCCTGTATAAGGATGCAGCACAAGACACTGGTATCCTGAAATCGAAGTAGCAAATACAAGTAGAAAAACACAAAGTATCTTGGAAAAATACAAAATAGTATCCAAATATATTGAAAAATTGATTTCTCCTAACACCTAAACTCTAAAATTCTACAAAGCAAAT
This sequence comes from Caretta caretta, assembly GCF_965140235.1. Taxonomy (NCBI): domain Eukaryota; kingdom Metazoa; phylum Chordata; order Testudines; family Cheloniidae; genus Caretta; species Caretta caretta. The sequence goes on from NC_134210.1 coordinate 50,932,211, forward strand.
ATCCTTATTAGTGAGGGGACTCTGATACCAAGAAGCAATGCATTAATGACAGATGGTAGGAGCTCATCCCACTGATATGCAATAGAAAAGAAAAGAAAGAACATCTTATTTTCTTCCTACTGCTTATTAAAACAAAGAACCAAAGTAGCACTTAGGTCCAAAATGTCAGATATCTATTTATCTAATATAACTAAGCTCAGTCTTCAGTGTCTTAATTGACTGGTTTGTCAAGGATACTTAAACCTTTGTTTACATCTGGAACATTGAACTAATGCAGTGAAATTATTAAATTTCTCAAGATGACATTTTTGACCAACCCAACTTAAAATTTTACACAACTACATGGATACAGAGTATTAATACAAATTCTCTGGAGCTATATCATTCTGCAAAGAGAACAGCATAACTATTCATAGCTTCTCCACATGTAGTCATGTCAGGCCAAAAGTATCTAACAACCTACCAGCTTCTAGGTGCCTATTCCTATCCTTTTAGGATTCTGCTGCTATGCAGAGAACCAAATGCAAACCCAAACAAGTCCCCAGAAACTCTGCATCCCTACATAATTCATTCTAATGACACTTGGAAAAATAGCTGACCTCTGTAAAACACCTGGAATAAAATTTTGGCTCCACTGAAGTCAATGGGAGTTTTGCCACGGACTTCAAAAATCATTAGGGGACTGGAACACATGAGTTATGAGGAGAGGCTGAGGGAACTGGGATTGTTTAGTCTACAGAAGAGAAGAATGAGGGTGGTGAAACACTGGAATGTGTTACCTAGGGAGGTGGTGGAATCCCCTTCCTTAGAAGTTTTTAAGGTCAGGTTTGACAAAGCCCTGGCTGGGATGATTTAGTTGGGATTGGTCCTGCTCTGGGCAGGGGGTTGGACTAGATGGCCTCCAGAGGTCCCTTCCAACTCTGTTATTCTATGATTCTATGATTCAACAAGGGCAGGATTTAACCTTCAAACTCTCCCACCTGAAAACATCCAAACTTTAATAATTATTCTGTTCAAACTAAAGGATTAGGTATTCTTTTCCACATAATGCCAACGCAAACACTTGATACAATCTGGATCATCTGATATAACCTAATAGAGGCACAGAATTAAAAATTACAAATAAGTAAAGGTTGATTTTTTAATCAGATTCACAGATCTCTCTCATAAACACATCCATGTAATCTTTCATCAGCACCAACCCCTGTGACTAAGCCCGATGCTCACAGGAACACTCTGGCTTCACCCTTTGGCTACTGTCTCCACAGCTGGTCTTGGAATGACACAAGGGTTTTGCTGTGCATGATGTCCAAACACTTAACTCTCTACCAGTGGTGCTGGAACCGGGGGACCATGGCCCTTCCACTTTTCGCAGGGGCAGACCCTGTCCCTTTCCCCTCTTCTTCCCAACGAGGTCCCACCTCCCAGCCAGGCTGCCGTGAGGACTCTCCACCGGCCCGTAATGCAGGAGGGGGCTGAGAGCAGCCCCTGGCTGGTGTCCCCGCCCCTGGGCTCCCTGCCTGGCCCAGGGCAGGTGGAGGTGGAGAGTCTGCCGTGACTCCGGGCTGGCTTCCCACAGCTACCCTTGTGGCTCTCCCTGACCTGGCTCTGGCCGGGGTGGAGAGGGCCCTCGGAGTTACAGCGTGGCCACGGTAAGAGCCTTGCCGCAGGTGGCTGTAGGGAGTCACGAACCCTCCACCTGCCTTGGGGCTGCTCAGGCCAGTTGTGGGTCTGTGTGTGCTATGCTTATCATGGCCGGGCTGCAGCCCGAGCATCTGGGTCGGGGAGAGCCGCATGGGGAGCATGGTCCCTCCACCTGCCCTGGGCAGAGGCCCAGGGACATGGGCGGGGGCTGCTTTTGCCGCCCCACCCCTTGCTCCAGCTTGGCCGGGGGCGAGGCCTCAGGGGGTGGGGGCTCCAGGCCCCCCCCCAACTTTTGGGAAGACTCCGGCGCCCTTTCTCTCTACACAGCTAATGCGTCAGACAGAATTGCCTATAAAGCATCTGCTATTAACAGCAATGTGCCTCCAAGATATTCTGTGAGCGTATCTCCTTAAATATACCACCCAAGAGTCCCGACTGCAATTTTTATACAACTATATGCAAAGCAACACAACAGGAAACAGAATTGTACAGAGTGAGAACAAGGGATTACAGACAGTTCTGAGGATGTGCAACCTGCGCAGGCATGCAAGATGCCTCTCCACACCTCCAGAACAGTAATGTGATGTCACAAACTGAATGCCCTTTAGCTTTGAAGACATTAGCATGTAAAAGTGCTAAACCCACCCAGGAGGAATAACAGATGGAAAGTACAGGGGTGGGTGGGCAGCAAGCCAGGAGGTAAAAGCAAAAGCTGCCTCTTGCTTTGTCAAAATTGTTCAGACTCTTGAGTGTGGAGTATGGGTCCGAATAGCTGGCATTTATCCTTTTCTCACCCTCTAACCCAGGGGTGGGCAAACTTTTTGGCCTGAGGGCCACATCTGGGTATAAAAATTGTATGACAGGCCATGAATGCTCAAGAAATTTGGGGTTGGGGTGCGTCCAGAAATGAGCTAAGGGTGTGGGAGGCGGTTCTAGGCTGTGGTGCGGGGTATGGGTGTGTGGGGGCTCCGGCTGGGGATGTGGGCTCTGGGGTGAGGCTGGGGATGAGGGGTTTGGGGTGCAGTAGGGTGCTCCAGGCTGGGACCAAGGGATTTGGAGGGTAGGAGGGGGCTCTGGGCTGAGGCAGAGAGTTGGGGTGCTGGTTGGGTTGATGGCTCCGTCTGGAGGTTCAAGCTCTGGGGTGGGGGTGAGAAGGATGGGTTTGGGATGCAGGATGGTGCTCTGGGATGGGACCAAGGGGTTCAGAGGGCAAAGGGGGATCAGGTCTGGGGCAGTGGGCTGGGGTCTCAGAAGTCCAGGCTCCGGGCAGTGCTTACCTCAAGCAGCTCCCAGAAGCAGTGGCATGACCCTCCTCCAGCTCCTATGCGGAGGTGCAGCCAGGCAGCTCTGTGCGCTGCCCCGTCCGCAGGTGCTGCCCCTCCGCTGGCCACAGTTCCTGTTCAATGGGAACTGCACGGGGTGGCAGTTAGGGCAGGGGCAGTGTGCAGAGAGACCCCTCCCTGCCCCTACGCATAGGAGCTAGAGAGGGGACATGCTACTACTTCTGGGAGCCGCACAGCAAGCCCCTGACCCTGCTCCCAGGCTGGAGTACGGCAAGCCCCTGACCCTGCTCCCTGGTGGGAGCTCGAGGTCTGGATTAAAAGGCCTGACGGGCCAGATGTGGCCTGCGGGCCATAGTTTGCCCACCCCCGCTCTAACCTGTTTCTAGGAAGTAGTTGTGCCCTCTGCTGATGACACAACAACAGGCAACCTCAGTGAGAGGGAAGGCAGCAAGAAGCAGCCGCTACTGCAACCAAAAAGTGAGGCTGATGCTGCTTCCAAAAGCTTTATGTTTACCTTGATGTATTTTCTTTCCCCCTCCCACCCATCAAAGGAAGGTGATGGTAGCAGTTCTATAATGACCATCAAATTTAATTGCTTTTGTGCCCAGAAAAATAGGCCCATCTTGCATATAAGATTAAAGAGAACCTTGACTATTGAGAGTTGCTGAATTTTCAACCAGATAAATATTCATAAAGCTCAGAGAAAACCAAAAGTGACCTGAAGAAGTTTTCAGTATTTATTAAAACTAACATTTTTTTTAAATGCAAAGGTCTGTTCTAATAGCATATCACAAGCAGGAACAAGCAATTAGTTAAGTATGATTCTACTTCAGATTTTGTTTGTTGCAACTGATATCATGGCTGCCTTTTCCCAAGCCTTAGCTGAAGTATAAAAACTGCTAAACATTCCGTATGCCTCAAAAATACAAGTCTCTTAGAATATTTATTACTACTCAGTGGGAACAGTAATACAATCCTGGTCTAGTCCTCTCTGAAATCGTAATCATGGTACACCAAAGATTTCCAATTTTAGGGTCTATTCTCTCTAAATGTGTGCTTAAGTCCCATTAATGCCAACAAAAGTTATGTGCATGCAACAATGAAAGATTAGACTCCTTTATTGTTTAAGATGCGGTGGTCTGTCCTGCGCTGCTTTTGGAAAAACCTCAAGGATACTGCAAGAACTATGGGGAGTTAATCTCATTACACACTACTAACAGCATTTATAGCAGTCAGCAAAATGTGTGTTTGTTCCTTAAATCAACCATACATCACCACCTGGTCCCCTACAACTGGAAAACCCCTTCTACACATATGCAGACCAGTTCCAGCCTGGGAGATTAATCTGTGAGCAACTAAGTGCTACAGAATCAAAACATTCTCCCCCACTGAGTACAACGTTTTCACTTTGTCTGAATATTTATAATTAAACAATGGATTATATTTTAAATCGTTTAAACTATAAAGATCCTTTTAACAAGTCAACTTTATGGAAATCATGGATTTAGAAACAAATTAATTCAGAACATGTTATGCCGTGATGTTTTTCAGTGGAACCATTACAAACGCTGAATGTTTCAAGTTTCTATATCACCAACCCCAACTCATATCCCTCCAAAATATAACTGCTGCAAGGACTAGCTTTAAATACTGTATCAGCAATACACAGCCATTCCAGAAAATACAGAAACTTGTAAAGGATACAATGAGAATGAAAACTACATAAGAGACCCTCCCCCGCCTCCCCATTATTAGCCAACCTTGTCTTTACAGGCTGCCCCATCATAGTCTCAAAGTTATTGGGACACATCCTCAGCAAAGCTCCACTGAAGTCACTGGAACCACACAGATTTACACCAGCTGATGATCTCGCCTCTTGATTACAATTCTGTTCCATCTTCAATAGAAGACTACCTCAGTTAAGAGACCTGTTTAAGTCAGCCAATTGAATGGCTTCTTTAAGCAGGTATCATTGTACAAGAACAGCACTGTGAACAAAAAGAACACCTTTTGACTATGCTGTAGATGACTGATCTCTACCTTCCTACTCTAAGCCAAGCAGATGGGTCATTGCTCATCATTACTTAATAAAGCTCTTATTTTGCCCCTTATACTGGTATAAATCCAAAAGTACCTCAATTTAAGCCAGTGGAGTTACTCTGGATTCCAGAGGGCATAAAGGAAAACAGAATTTGGCCAATACAGTATGGCTATATATCTGGTACATCGATATAGATGTTTCAACTAATATTTCAAAGTAGGTAAAGAACACATAGGAAATTACAATGGGGAGACTCCTTTCATTACAGAAAGGATCTGTGGTCTGCTGCATTACTACCATGTTGTAGATTACAAAGCATCGTGTGTAATAGGAGAGGTCTCAGAGTAGCAGCCGTGTTAGTCTGTATCCGCAAAAAGAAAAGGAGGACTTGTGGCACCTTAGAGACTAACAAATTTATTTGAGCATAAGCTTTTGAGAGCTACAGCTCACTTCTTCGGATGCATGCAGTGGAAAATACAGTGGGGAGATTTTATGTGCTCAAATAAATTAGTCTCTAAGGTGCCACAAGTACTCCTTTTCTTTTTATAATGTGAGACTATTTCTAGATGAGCACAGATAACACCAATGCTCAGGGCATTTATAGCTCTCACCTGGAAGTTCTTCCAAATTTAAAAACCAAATACATTCTGGAATTCCCCCAGTTTAATGGTGGAGGAAAAAGGGGTGGGCTCCTAGTTTTCCCAGGTTTACATCCAGCAATGGTGCTGAGTGGTTGTTCAACTAAAGTATGGTGGGAAATGGCACCAACTTGGTGGGAATACAGGGGTGGAGGGAGGCAAATGCACCCTCCCCCCCCCGAAGGTTTATGCACTTGCTTAACATTCCATAGGCCGGGGAGGTGGTAGGGGGACATGGTACACTTGCTTTTAAGCAGTCGACCCATACAGCTGGTGCCAGAGTGGTCCAGAGCATCACTCCAGCTACATAGTCACAATGTCATTGAAATGGACCAAGCTGCCCCTCCATACAGATAGAGGGGTGGCAGGGTTACATTTCAGTACATGCCTGACTGGGTGCAAGTGGTTGCAATGTCACTGAAATTTGGCCCCCGCCCCTCCAGCTGGATTTCTGTGTTCAGACAGAGGGGCGGCTGAGCCAAATAGTGTTGTACCCTGCTGCAGGGGGAGTCTATTTTAGTAGACCAGAGCACACAGGAGTCTGATGAGAACTTGATTCCTGGTGGCACCGGCTCATGCACTGAGTGGATAAGAGAGCAGGGAGACTCTCGGGCTGAGGGAGACTGGAGTCTTTGGGAAAAGGGTAGTGGGGAACAAATGAGGACTGGAACAGGTTCCCTGCCAAGATGGGGAGGGGAACCAGAATTTGCCTCCCATCCATTATGAAATATGTGAATCGGTGTCACTTATAGTGGGTGAACCGCAAGAATCTCTGAAGTCTGCCAATGTGAAATACAGGACAGGAGAGCTGACCAATTTTTAATGCCTTCATTAGTAGCCTGAAGCAATGAGTTAATGAGATGAGACTTTACACAGAATTACTATAGAATATGCACTTGCAAATTTGCTTAAATTTAAATGATAGGGTTGTGTTGGCAGAATTTTTTTAAAAGCACTAACATGTTGAAATATACAGAAGGAAATATGGAAATGTGCCAAAACAGAACAATCTATCTGCACCAAAAAGGAATATACAACATTCTGATTTTCTTTAAAGGGTGTACTGTATATAATTTGCAGCTGTAAATTTTATAATGAGTTGTTAAACTGATACACTTTCTCTGAACTGAGTACCCCAGAGCTATATTATTGATGAGTGAACCTCAAAAGATTCAGAGGTTCTGTTTAGATTAGGTGCTTTTTTTTTAAATCCAAACTGTCCCTTTGAAGCCAGTTACCCCTTAACCATGATCTCCCCTCCATACTTCTGGCTTCTCCCATCAAACAGACTATTTGCCTTCTCTGTGTCTCTGTGCTTTGTGACTTGCCTCCTCCTGGAAATCTTGTTGTGGAGCCCCCAGGTCTGAAAGGCTCTCAATTGTATCCTCAGGGATTACTCTAGTGAAATAATCCACACTCTGAGGCTTCCTTGATAAAAACAATAAGGGACTAGGAGAGCAGAAGAAAGGAGAGCCAGGGGGATTAGAAGATCTCTGGATGATAGGTGATAGGAAGAGATAAAGAAAAGATCTCAGGGAAATAACTTCTCAAGGGAGGGAAATCTCAAACAGATGGAGATAGGGGAAGATGGCAGAATAGACAGAATAAGGAGAGCTTAGTTAAAATTACTCAATAAAGATGCAAATAATTTACTAAACAAATCGCTTGTGCTTTTGTGTGTGATTAGAACTAACTTACCTTAAAAGAATCCTGCAGATTTTCCAAAAATTTACACAGACACTCACGTGGCAGGATGGGGGTCCTATAGAAATTGGCAACATTGCCTGCAGATTTTCAGAAGCCTTATGGTTAGCGCCCATTTTTATCTCAGAATTCTGAGATGAAAATAAATAAAATAATACATAAATAATCTGGAAAAAGGGGCAAACAGTGAGGTGGCAAAATTTGCAGATGATATAAAACTACTCAACATAGTTAAGTCCCAGGCGGACTGCGAAGAGCTACTGAAGGATCTCTCAAAACTGGGTGACTGGGCAACAAAATGGCAGATAAAATTCAGCGTTGATAAATTCAAAGTAATTCAATTTCAAATTCAAAGCACATTGGAAAACATAATCCCAACTATACATATAAAATCATGAGGGTCTCAATTAGCCATTACCACTCAAAAAAGAGATCTTGGAGTCATTGTGGATAGTTCTCTGAAAACATCCATTCACTGTACAGCGGCAGCCAAAAAAGCACACAGAATGTTGGGAATCATTAAGAAAGGGATAGATAATACGATAGGAAATATATTGCCTCTATATCATAGAATCATAGAATATCAGGGTTGGAAGGGACCCCAGAAGGTCATCTAGTCCAACCCCCTGCTCGAAGCAGGACCAATTCCCAGTTAAATCATCCCAGCCAGGGCTTTGTCAAGCCTGACCTTAAAAACCTCTAAGGAAGGAGATTCTACCACTTCCCTAGGTAACGCATTCCAGTGTTTCACCACCCTCTTAGTGAAAAAGTTTTTCCTAATATCCAATCTAAACCTCCCCCACTGCAACTTGAGACCATTACTCCTCGTTCTGTCATCTGCTACCATTGAGAACAGTCTAGAGCCATCCTCTTTGGAACCCCCTTTCAGGTAGTTGAAAGCAGCTATCAAATCCCCCCTCATTCTTCTCTTCTGCAGGCTAAACAATCCCAGCTCCCTCAGCCTCTCCTCATAACTCATATAAATCCATGGTATGCTCTCATCTTGAATACTGCATGCAGATGTGGTCGCCCCATCTCAAAATATATACTGGGCTTAGAAAAGGTTCAGAAAAGGGTAACAAAAATGATTAGGGGTATGGAACGGCTGCCATATGAGGAGAGATTAATAAGACTGCGACTTTTCAGCTTGGAAAAAAGACGACTAAGGGGGGATATGATAGGTCTACAAAATCATGACTAGTGTGAAGAAAATTAATAAGGAAGTATTATTTACTCCTTCTCATAACACAAGAACTAGGGGCCACCAAATGAAATTAATAGACAGCAGGTTTACAACAAACAAAGGGAAGTATTTTTTCATATAACGCACAGTCAACCTGTGGAACTCCTTGCCAAAGGATGATGTGAAGGCCAAGACTATAACAGGGTTCAAAAAAGAATTAGATAAACTCATGGAGGATAAGTCCATCGATGGCTATTAGCCAGGATGGGCAGGGATGGTGTCCCTAGCATCTGTTTGCCAGAAGCTAGGAATGGGCGACAGGGGATGGATCACTTGATGATTACCTGTTCTGTTCATTCCCTCTGGGGCACCTGGCATTGGCCACTGTCAGAAGACAGGATATTGGGCTAGATGGACCTTTGGTCCGACCCAGTATGGCCGTTCTTATGTGGCTAAATAGCTTTAGTGTTTTGTCTATACCCTAATATGAAGTTAAATGCCCATCTTTTTGCATTGTTTTTACTCGCTAGTCAGGAATGAAGATAAGACAAAGGGAGGCTTGCACCACAACCCAAAACAAATACAGCAATAAAAACATCAAAGAAAGATTTTAAGGTGTTGTAGGACCATAAGGCCTACCAAGGAAAAATCATCTTCCCTGTTCAGGGTGGGTTTTTCTCAGAGCACAGATCTCCTGTTTTCTGTTTTTATGGGTAAGGGCCAAGATAGTTAAGGGCTTTAAAAACCTGCAGTGTCAATTTAAAATTAATCTGCAAATCAATTCCTCTCCCAGCACCTCCCGCCTGTCGCAATCAGATATTCCATGGTGTGCAGGAGGCGCTGGGGGTGGTGGGGGAGAGGGAGAAGGAGCTGAGATGGGAGGGCATGCTCAGGGGAGCAGGGGGTACTGGGCAGGAAGAGGTGGGGCAGGGTGGAGATGGAGTCTTGGGGGAAGGGGTGGAGTAGGGGCAGGGCCTAGGGCGGAGTGCGGACTGAGCATCCCCAGGACAAGGAAGAAGGTGGCGCCTGTGATGCCACTGCATTCTGAACAAGTTGCAGGCTATGGAGTAGCCCTATCTCAGAATAAATAAGAAGAGTCCATTCTTCTCAGGATATGCACACTCCTCATTAAGTATGTATTTTTTCCTTTTAAGATCATTTCTGGAGACAACTTCATGGTAACAGTAGTGCTTCTGACTTCCAACCTGTACCTAAAATAACTCTTTCAATTTATACCCCACACAGTGAAAGAGAATCCTCTTTGTTCCCAAACTTCTCATTACCACACAAAGTTCAATTCAGAGTGAAAAAAGAAACATTTAATCCTGAGAAGTGCTTAGCTTCCCCATGTAAAACAGAACTGCCAAGATCTGCCACAGCTTTTTCTGATTACTTGTAAAAATAACTATCAGGTTATTGCAACCATTTTGTTGGTTATAACATTTTTCACCACATAAGCCCTACAGTGTGGGTTAAATCCTAAGGGCTCTTATGCATTTTTTAAAATCCGTTCTCACTGGGCAAATTCCCATGGGTTTTAATGAGAGTTTGTCTGAGTAAAAACTGAACAACACCCCAAGGATCTAGAGCCAGGTTTGTGGTGTATAGTAGATTATATAATATAATATAAAAAGTACTTTGTTCTTGACATATAGCTAAGAGAAAAATAAAGATGGATATTTTAAAGTTATACAAATATGCTCAGTTTCCTCTCCCTACATCTCAAACTGGAGGGCTCCTGAGACCTTCATGGAGCCTCCAGGATTTCTGTCAGTTTTTCCCTTTGTTATTTTCCCCTCTCTCAAAGCCACATGCCATGACAGCTGTCCTTTGGCAGAAAGGGGCTTGATATGGATCCATCAGAGTCCTGAAAAAGCCAGAGGAGTCACTGCTGACTGACGTGAGGCATTCCTATCCCCAAAGCCTAAGCAACACCATGCGTAATTTACCCAGGCCCCACAAATGTTTTTCAGTCAACAGAAATAGAGGCAGATTCCAATATTAGGACTCAAATATCCTCCAATATGGATACTAGCGTCTACTATAGCTTATATACTTGAGTGTCTTTGTTCTTTGTTAAAAATGCTACTGCACAGACAGTTACAAATAATGGGAAATGTTTGCTCTCTGTCACTCCAGAAAACAAGAGATTGAATAGTCTTTAGTCATCACAAAGAACCCTAGGGAAGAGTACACATGTATTTATGGGGTAAAACTAGAATCTTATATTCAGGTTCTTATTCCTGAACTCTTGAGGTTTGGATAAAATGATATCTGGATCACCCCTGGTTTTGCTTTTACAAAACTAAAACCCAGCTTTATTGGCCTATCTCTAACAGTAAATAGTGCATTTAATATCTCATGTGGTTTGCTTTTAAACAATACTTTATTTTGGTACGCAATCGCAAACGCTCCTTTGCTGTTCCCTCATGTTAAAGTGTTTGGCTTTATAGTCTATAAATAATACATTTTAAAACCCTGTTGGGTTTGTTTTTGCTCTAATGTATTTATAAAATGTCCCTGTCAGTCTTCTTTGAATATCATAAAATGCTTCTGGGAGCTGTTTGGGGATACCCAAAACCACACATTTGCAGTTTGCAATACCTTGGCATTATGCATGCAGCACACACCAGCACTTTGTAACATTCAGACATAGGCAAGGGAGTCCTTATAAATACTAAGGGCCCAATTCTACCTTCAGATACAAAAGGAGACACACAGCTCTTGTTCAATATTTATTTGAGATGTGTATGCAGATTGTATTTGAGGGAAGTATAAAATCAATCATTAAGGCTTGATTTAACCTTTTAATTAAATTAATATAGCTGTATGCAAACTCTAGGAGAACAGAGATTTTTCCCACCCCGCTTCTTGCATAAATTAGCACATCTGAGGAGCTGATGGTTTGGTTCTCAGTTTTCTCAAATTTGATTAATTTATACAAACATTATTTGGCCTATACTTTCCCTTACAACTCCTATCACCTGAGCACAGCTGATCCCATTGTTGTCAGACACAATCCCTACACCACCTGTCTAAATTCATTTGCATAACCAAGGTCTAAATAGCTCTCTCCTGTCCGTCACTTTAATCTTCTAGGAACAATATTCTATGTCTATCTCAGCATCATATATTATGTGAAATCAAAGGTATCCTTCAATTATGTAAACCTAATTAAAGTGCATTTTCATGGTTTTATTCCTTCAATTTATAAGATCCAGAATGCATAACAGAGTCCTAATTCTGGCACTTTATAGGCACTGTTTATTTGTGGTTCTATTCTTTCCTATTTGTGTTCTTATACAGCACCTATCATTGTGAACTAAGTGCTTAGACAGAAGAATATTAGACAAACTCATTCTGACAGTTGAGTACTAGCCTATCTAAATTTTAATCTTCTCAATGTTTCCTATGAGGATATGAAGCCAAATCCATGGAGGTGCTGGCCACCTGTAATTCCAGTTAGTCCTGGGCCACCCATTTGAGTGGGCCCCAAAGCCAAGTGGCACTGTGACTTGGCACGCTGGGTTGCGATGCCACTCACTGAAATTTGGCCCTGCCTCCTTGGCTGGGCCAAATCTGAGTAACAGTGTGACCCTGTGTGCCAGGTCGCTGTGCCTGGCGTAGGTAGCCGGGCCCAGCCCACGGGACAGGGCCGGGCCACTGACACAATGTGGTTGCAATATGAATTTGCTGCCCAACTCTCCCTGCTCTTCCGACAACCACACCCCCTTGTGTGGTACCCTTGGGGGTAATTTTTTTGGAATATGGAGTGGGTGGGGGACAGAGAGGGGGATAGCTCAGTTTCAGATTTTGCCCTGGGCCCTGAAAAACCTCTGTGTGGCCCTGCCCTTTGACTTAAATGGAAGTGGCAAGTACTCAGTTCCTCTGAGGATTTGGCCCATGGTCCTTCCTCTATATTCCTCTACTGGAGAGCAAAGGAATATCCTTTATATTACACAGTGGAATCCTCTTTGCTTTGTAACAATGACTGTAGAAAGCTTTATCTAATGATTTTCATGCTAATAGGTTCCTGAAGTTTGCATCCTTTCCTCAACCCCTCATTTATATTTTGTCTCATTATACTGGAATTTCTTTTGGACAAGAAACGCACACCAACAGCCCCATATAAACAAGGAATTGAGATGTCTTGCAGGGGAGCATCCTGTAGCTCTGCACAGGAACAAACAGGAGATTATTAGCAGGTTGCCTGAGTGACATCTGGGTAGCCAGAGGATCCACTGGTCACAAATCCCACATGGGGCTGCTCAGCATAATGGGCCACAGCTATTATTACTACCTACAAGCTATAACAGTAGCCATGTCCCAGCTGTGCAGGTTCTCAGACCCTATGTCCAAGTTGGAGGAAAGGAGAATACTGTCCCTCATGCATAATCAATTTAATCAGGTTTTGTGCAGGTTACGTGAATTTCACTTGTAATTATTTACCTTAGAGCTGATTTAGGAATGAGATTTTGCCATTAAAAATGAATATTTTATTTTTGTCAAAAAATTAGATTTTTTCCAGGTTTTATGACAACCCCCCAAATGTGATGTTATTTTACAAATACCTGAAAATTTTTGATATAAAGTGACATTTTTAAATTAAAATTTCCATTTTCACTTAAAAAAAACATTTTCCATCAAAAAACGTTTAGATAGAAAAATTTCAGCCAGTTCTAATACCTCTGTTTTAGTGAGCAAATACAAGTTTTCCTTTTAGCTTCCTTTCAATAACTACAAAGTCCCTTCCATAGTCACTGGAGTTCTTGTTTGCCTTATCCCTAACAAAGCCTGAGGGCATCATGGCTGGTGTGCTACATTTACATTAGAGCCCTTGGACTGCACTCTCCACTTTCCACAGCTGCAGCTGTTGACCTAGTGTTTTACTGATATTTGCATTTCAAATAAAATCAGTGGAAGCAATGAACTACAAAATAGATTGAAGATTTGCATAGAAAACAGAAGCTTTTCATTTATCAGAACTCAGCAGCTACAGTAGGTGTGGAAAAGTATCAAAATGTGGACAACTTGTAATGAGCCATGATAATGGCCAGTCTGGTCAGGACTAGACAATGCTTAACTCTGAATAAACTACCCAGCAGAACCAAGAACATGTATGGAATGTCCAAAAAAGCTTTCTGTAATTAATAAAGGATCTGATTCTCCACTCTGTTGCCCCCGCTTTATGCTGATATAGCTCCATTGAGTTAAATGGAGTTACACAAGCATAAAACCAGCGCAATGGAGAAGAGACGGAGGTCCAATAATTCTATCTTTAAACTATCACTCCTGCCCTCTATGGAAATATTCTAATTTGGAGCACTGTACAATGTAGAATTTATTAGATATGAGCATGATTAGTTTCTCAAAAGCCCTCTACTTATTTCTACCTCACTCTCATAGGTAATTTCTCTCCCCTATTTTTGATGAATAAGGAAACTTGCGCTGGAAATTAGTTTAATGTATGATTGACACAATTCTAGACAACATTATTAGTTCACACTTTAGCAAAAAAACATGCTGATGGAGCAAAGTTGTACACTAAACTACAACATCCCTGTAAAACTACAAAAACAGCATTCCATAGAATGATTCTTGGAATACAACCACCCAGTGTCATTACTTCATTATGACAACATGGTTTTAAAGTATGCTGTGACAGATATGGCAATTTCCTGAAATGTCTTTAGGAGATTTTACTGTATTAAATTTATGTATCATTGTGGGCCAGGGATTATACGTAATTCCATGGGGGAGGGAAACCACTGCCCTGCAAGAACTAAGGGAGGTGTTAAGGCAAATTTACTCAGATTGTAACACCTCCTGGCACACATGTAACACCACCTGCTACCACTTGGGGAAGCTTGCATATATACTGATTCAAACCAGATTCTCTAGAGACCAGCAGACAGAGAAAGGGCTTTTGGATAAATAGTCTGAATTTAAACTGACTCAGGGCCTGCTTTCTGATCCAGCAAATGGACCCTTTGTCCAATTCTTCCTGGGAAGGGTTGGACAGACTTGACCTATTCAAACCAAACAATCATTCATTTTCTGATATAGCTGTAAAACTAATCTGAAAAGTTTTCAAAATAAATCACCTTAAAAATGTATATAGTGGAGACCCTCTAAAAATGAAACCTACATCTATCTCTGAGTTGTGACGAATGTGTATTAAGGTTATAACAACCAACAAGAATGTACTTTTATGTAGAAATCCATGATTAAATCGAGTCTTCCTGACTAGTGATTTAAATCAAATCCACCCTGCATCGCTGGCACAGGACAAACAAGTATGAATCTGAAGTGTATCAGATTCTAAACAGTTCTCTTTTCATCCATACAAAATAGTTTTCAGTCACCTGTTCAAAACTGCTGTAGTGTTTAATTCAGATGGCTTTTTATGGACCATCACATCAGCTTGTGTCCCGAGTTTTCAGAAAATAAGATCGGCATTGATTTCTTTAACTGATGAAGAATAAGTCAGCAATATTCTGTGCTAGATGGTTATTTTCAGTCTGTAGCAGTGTGAGACTCACTGCTTTGGCATTGCCTGCTGGCCCTTCTGGAATTAGCTCAAGTCCTTCTGCAGGGTGCCCTCCCCTCTAGTGGCGTCTCCCTCGCCATTACTCCCACTTTGCTGTCTCCACCACTCTGTGACCCGCGTTGCTCCCTGGAACACAGCGTCCTGTTCTGGGCACAGCCCTCCAGCTGTGCCCCGCTTTGCTGTCTCCCCCACTTTCAGGGGAACCGGCAGTCAATAGTCCAGCCGCGCGCCTCAGTGGCCTGCTGCAGTCACCAGTCTAGTCCCTTGCTCCAGGGACAAACTTCAGTCTGTGTTAGCCACTTCCCTAAGGGCAAGTGGGGGCAGCCCTAGCACCTTATCTGCCCTTCCTCCAGGGCCTCAGTCTGGCAGTGGCTGGCCATCCATCCATCCATCCATCCAGCCAGAAACTCCTTCTGCTCTACTACCCTGCCCAGCACTGCTCTAGCCATGGTGCTCCTAAGCAGCCATGCTTCTCCTTAGCAGGCCAGGGAAAGACTTCCTTCTGCTCTGTTGAGCAGCCCTTTATATATGGCCTTGCTGGCCCTGATTGGCCGCTGCAAAAAGCCACTTTCCAACTGGCTCACTTAGTGAGCCCGCCTCTAATTGGAGGGTTCTGCACAAGCTCCCTCTGGCCTGCTTCAACCCTTCCTCCGTGTATGGGGCAGCCGCCCCACCATGCAGTCACTCAAGATACTGTGATTACCCAATACCAAAGTAATGAATCACATTATTACCCTTCTAAATATTTAGTACCTCACTTTAATCCCACATTCAATTGGGCTTCCTGTTTTGCTTCAGTGTTTCTTTACAGGTGCAGTAATGGCATATACGTATCTGACTTCCATGTGAGTGCCCACGGATCAGATAGCTAAACATCTAAAATATATCAGTTGTACCCACAAATTGAGGGAAACGGGGGAAGAGAAGAGAAGAGACTAAAAACCTGGACTTTAAAAGCTGAATCAGGAAAGCACTTAAACCCTATGCTTAAGAGCTTTCCTGAATAAGGATGGATTAAAATATGTAAGTGTCTTCCTGCGTCAAGGCCTTAATTTATTGTATGATTATCCTATGCTTATCGTACTAAGTCTTTGCATACAAGAAGGTATATCTCAGATTTTTGAAAGAATGCTGGTAATGCTTAATATTAAACTGCTGCACAGAATTTTTTCAATCTATAATTATGTCTACTACAAGCACCTGTTCAGGCTTTCAGATTCAGCGCAAAAGAAGGAATGTAAGAATGTGTCTGGGTCTTGTATTAAAGTATCTTTTTTTCCTAAATAAGGCAAGCTTTATTCCTAGCTCAGCAAAAGCTTATCTAGTCTGGTCAGAGTTCACAGAACCAGACACCAGACATAACCATAATACAATTTCCTGACAAAATTTTGTTTTTTTTACATTTCCCTTTGGGATCCTGAGTACGTTTCTACTCACAAGACTTCAGACGATATCAGTTTCTTTGTGGTACTTCTGTCAAAAACGACATTATATCCTCTGTATGGTTTTTCTTATTATAGCAACAACTGCTAGTACAGCTATCATTAATGCACTGTCAGCACTTCCTTTATAAACCTCTATTTTCAGTGGTTTATACCTCAGTTATAATAATTTGCTCCATTCTGAAAAAGCATTCAAAGCCTGGAAACAGTGTTTTATTAAACTATTATTTTTATAAGTCTGTTTCACTGTTTTTAAGGGCAAAAATAGAAGTACAAGATGTAGTTTTTTAGGTAGGTTATTTACAGAATGCCCAAACTGTGTTTCTTTACAAATAAAGAAAGCCCCTGCATAAAACAATCTTTGTTAGGATAAAACCATCATAGGGAGCACATTACTCACAACTACTTTCACTGGGGTTTCATGGACCTTCCGCTGAAGTATCTGGTACTAGCCGCCATTGGAGACAGGATACTGGACTAGATGGACCAGGGTCTCATCTAGTATGGAAATTCCTATGCTCCCTAGGTTGATGGTCTTACAATCTAAATAGATGACAAACATACAAAAGAAGGGGGATTGGATGAGACAAGAATACATGAGAGCGCAGTGTTGCCCAGCAAGAGTCTTGTAGTCCAATATTTTGTTTATTGTTCTTATTTCATATATTCATTTTTGTGGGGTGGAGAAGGGAAAGGATGCTAATAGAAATATAGGGCTGGAAGGTCATCAAGTCTCCTGTGCTTAGGCAGGACCAAGTAAACCTAGACCAGGGGTCTCAAACTCAAATGACCACGAGGGCCACATGAGGACTAGCATATTGGCCCTAGGGCTGCATCACTGACACCCCCCCGTCACTGCCCCCGCTCCCACTCTACCCCTTCCATGAGGCCCCGCCCCTGCCCCGCCTCTTCCCACCCCTTCCCCGCCCCCATTCCAACCCCTTCCCCAAAGTCCCCACCCCAACTCTGCCCCCCCACCCCTCAGGGGGCAGGAGGCATGTGGGGTGCAGCAGGGGGTTGGTGTACAGGGTGGTTTGGGGTGCGGGAGGGGGTCAGGGTGCGGCAGGGGGCTCGGGTGCGGGAGGGGGTCAGGGTGCGGCAGGGGGCTCGGGGCAGGGAGTTGGTGCAGGAGAGCTTTGGGGTACGGGCTCCAGGGTGGCAGCAGCGCGCACTGGGGCCAGGGCAGGCTCCCTGCCTGCCTGCCCTGGCCCCTAGCCCCTGTGCCGCTGCGCTCAGCAGCCGGAACCATGCCCCTGTGGCCTGGGGGAGGGGGCTGGCGAGGGCACAGGGCTCTGCCCTTGCCGCTCCTCCAGGTACTGCCCGCAAAGCTCCCATTGGCTGCGGTTCCCCCTTCCTGGCCAATGGGAGCTGCAGGGGGCGGTGCCTGGAAGCCATGGCAACGCACAGTGCTCCCTCTCCCTGGGCTGCAGGGATGTTGTGCCGGCCGCTCCAGGGAGCGGTGCGGGGCTGGCGGGCAATCCCATGGGCTGCTGTTTGCCCACCCCTGGCCTGGAGGTAGGCCGGGAGTGCGGGCTGCTTGGTGGGCTGCAGGAAATAGCCCCGCATGCTTGAGACCCCTGACCTAGACCATCCCTGACGGGTGTTTGTCCAACCTGTTCTTAAAAAGCCTCCAATGATCTCGATTTCACAGCCTCCCCTGGAAGCCTATTCCAGAATTTAACTATCCTTATAGTTAGAAAGTTTTCCCAAATATATAATCTAAATCTCCCTTGCTGCAGATTAAACCAATTACCTCCCGACTTACTTTCAGTGAACAAGGAGAACAATTGATCACCATCTTCTTTATAACAGCCCTTAATGTATTTGAAGTCTTATTAGGTCCCCACTCAGTCTTCTTTTGACTAGACTAAATATGCCTCATTGATCAGGTTTTCTAAACCTTTTATAATTTTTGTTGCTCTCCACCTTGTCCACATCTTTCATAAAGTGTGGTGCCTCACTCTGAGGTTTTTTAAACACTTCTGCATAAGTAGGTGGTGAATGGAAAAACACTCCACATATGGATTTCATCCCTCTTTTATTGAGTGGGCCAGTCAGCTCCATAGCACGATATTCCTGTGCCATGTGGACTATGTAGGAAATGGAAGAAAAGCCAAGACTGAGATGAGGGGGCCATGCTTTACCCCTCAACAACCCCACAGAAAGTGCTTAATAAAATTAACATAGCCAGAGACTATATTAATGGACATGCAGAAAAAACTCTCCACTGGAGAAACCCCCTTAAAGGAGAGTTTTGGGGGAAATTCATTGGAACTTAGCTGTCAGAGAACTGGGACAGAGCCCTAGGGGTCAAGAGCCAGTGCAGAAGCACAGGACTTCTGAATGGTTAGCCCCATATATCCAGGAGATCCCCAGTGACCTGCAGAGATCTCGGGGATTCTAAACCCCAGGCTGTCACAAAGAGGGGCAAACCTGGAAACCACATGAGCGGATAAGACTCCCCTGAATGGGTCCATAACAATTTTGTTTTTATTATATTATCAGCATTGTGCTTGGATCCACATTACCGTCTGACTGGTATGATGTCAATACAGATTCACAGGAGATCTTAGGGTTTGTACCATGAGTAATACTTAGTTCTTTTTTAACAATGTATATTTGATAATGCATGAATTATATAAAGAACTGCTCACTAGGTGCCTGTGAAATAATAGTACCTTTGTTAACTTTTTCCTTCTGAAGTTTACAGTTATTAAAGAGAGTATAATATCATTGATTACCCTATGTTTCCATTAAAGTCACAGAAAGGAAATTAAGTAATAAAACACATTTCATAACACTATGGGCCAAATTTTCCTATTCCAGCATTTAAATCAAACTATGTATGGAAAAGGTAATTGTGCATACAAAATACATAGGCATCTGTACACAAAATGGATAAAACAGTCTCCCATCTGGATGCATATTCCTAATTTTACTTGTGAAATTTAGGTTCTTATTTTATCCTTTTGTTAACAAACAGATTTCTTCATTGTAAAATAAGCAATTAAATCCCTGAAGTATCTGACCATATCAAGATGTACTCTGTGTTCTTCCTGCTTACTGATAAAGTCACAACAATACTGTGACTACATTATTGTTAAAGGCAGGAGATTACTTTAAAAAAATGCTTTTAATAAAATTATCTTGAATCTGGATCATCAATAGGCTGGGAACAGCAATGAGAAGGTACTTCACAAAGTAACCTTTTAAAAAGGTTGTCTAGACTGTAAGAATTCACCTTTAAACAAGTTTTTATGAGAAGATGTGTGAAGAGCAAATGCAAAATGCAACATATTACACTAATTATTGTCTGAAAAAATGTACGAAGCAATTTCCAGGTCTAAGTCTTAGTGAAAACTACTAATAAATATTGCCTCTTGGCGGGGAGAGAGGGAGGGAAATCTATATTAGATTGGAAATAGAAGGAACTCAAGGGAAATCTGCTAAGACAGAATAACCTTTTCTCAGAGGGTCAAGATTCAGCAGAATATATTCTATGGTTTTCCAAGCAACAGTAAGGTGCAGACACTGCTTACATGGCAGCTTGACATAGCCAAGAAATCTCACACACACACACACACACACCGGGTGGAAGGAGCAAAAGAAAGAAAGAAGAAAAGCTTCATACTGGGTAATGGACAGCTGACCAGGGTAGAAAGATCCAGCTCCATAGCATCTTGTTGCCTGCTCATCCTTCCCTCCAACTAGGGTTGACCTAATTCTCCTATATGGCTGGCAGCAGGAATGTCTCCGAATTACAGGTAAGGATTATGTTAATTTAATAACAGGTTTCAGAGTAACAGCCGTGTTAGTCTGTCTTTGCAAAAAGAAAAGGAGTACTTGTGGCACCTTAGAGACTAACCAATTTATTTGAGCATGAGCTTTCGTGAGCTACAGCTCACTTCATCGGATGCATACCGTGTATGAAGTGAGCTGTAGCTCACGAAAGCTCATGCTCAGATAAATTGGTTAGTCTCTAAGGTGCCACAAGTACTCCTTTTCTTTTTGTTAATTTAATAGTTACCTGGAAGTAGAGAAGGGATAGGTAAATGGTTCCTACTCTCTTGTAACAAATAATTCCTCAAACAAGTTCCTTCTCTTAGTTCACTATTGTGCCAGGAGACTCTCCATCAAAAAATTTGGGGGTGCAGGGAGAGAAAGGTTGATTGCCATTTTTTAGGCTAGGGATGTATTCTTTGGGTAGTATGATCTTTGTGTCTCCTTCAGTGAGCTAAGAAAACAGTTGTGAGCTATGAACGTTCTGATATCTTTGGGTCACAGTCCCTTAGAATTCACATCAAATGCATCAGAGTGTCAAAGGAGTCTCTGATCATACTTACATCCCCCCTAGGAATGCAAATATCAGATACTGCAAGCAGTCTAGGTCATATCACAGATTCTGTTCCTAAAAATGGACTAGTTATTGGCATTCTACTGGAGACAAAATAACAAACAAGAAAATGGAACAGTCTGAGGTTTCAGAACTTCTGTTACCAGTAGCCACAGAAATTAGTATTTTTCCCACACAGTGTCCAGAGATTATGAAATTGGTAAAGTAGACAAATCATTCTAAGTAAATAAAGATACAGAGAAAGATGTACATTCTTGTATAATGCTAATACACTGTATGGTTCCAGGCAGTTAAAGCATCTTCTTTTAGCATATGATTAGTAAATGATTCAATGGACAGTAAATCTTTACCATTTTATTCTTTTATTGCCCTCAGGGACAAGCAGAGATTTAATAGCGTGAGCAAACCCATCCTGTCTATTTACCACTTACATTCCCCTTAATATATTTCTCAGACTCCCCTCCCCCCATACAGCTGCTGTCATTGATACTTCATTCCCTCCTCTGCCATACAGCATGGAATTTGCCCCCTTTAAGGAAGCTGTATTAACACTGATCTATCAATCATCCAGCAGGGAATGCTCATACAGGCAATTCCACTAGCACCCACCCTCTTCGGACAAAGCAAGTCTCTTATATACTAGCTTTCTAACACAGAAATGAATGTTGTGCTTGGCCTCTTTTTTTTTTTTTTGGCAGAAGTTCACTTAGTAAACACAATTTTAATATTTTCTTTTCACTAACAGGGCTGGCAAAGGTTTTGCTTAAAAGATGACCTAGTCCTTTATTTGACAAGTACTTCACATGACACCAACTATCAGAATCTGAAGTGAAAGACACATGCAGTCATTCATCAAAGTAGAAAAATGTGTTTTTTGTAGAAATATTAGCTGACTTTAAAACCTAGAAAGACAAACTTCTTTCAGGATTACGTACGCTGCATTTGAAGTGCTATCTATAAAGGCATTAGAGCGGTATGCTTTAATTAAAAAAAAATGAACAATCTATTTAAAATTAGATGAACTGCATTAATCTGAATGTTAGCCTTTGGGCATTATTAAGATTCACAGTACTAAGTGTCATGCTAGGTTCTAATAAATTGATTAAAATGATTTAATGAAAATATACCATCTCTATAATGGAATAATACTTTGTATTACTAGTGCTTCTAAAACAAGTTGGCTGAATTACTTTTATTGTATGATTCACAGCCACATGTTTAATATATTGGTACTTCCCATTGGCTGCATCTGTGTCCTGTACTCCTGCAACAGGAGTGTAACAATGTTTAATTTAATCAGCCTCTTCAACTGTCACATGTATTCACCGTCCTCCCTCTAACATTTTGACAAATGACAGACCCCTACGTTAAGTAAAAACCTGTAGTAGTTGGTTCAATACCAAAGAGATCTCCGTGGGATATCAAAGTAATTTGCCATGCATAACAAATAGAGCAAATTATTAAAACAATACAAAGAAGTATCCAAAAATCTACAGTAGGTTGATGTACATGATGTAATATTTCATTAGCATAATTAGAATCAGATTTTTAACAGCTTATTTTTTCAGACACCGTTCCATTTGCCTGAAGGGAGACTGCAATACTCTGCTGCTTCTTGGAGAAAGTTTGTAATGTGACTGGAAAAAATGTCAGGTGAAATCAGACCACAGAATGCAGAAAATGTTGTTATTTTAGATGTGAAAGTTAGAAATCTTGCTAATTACACATACACTGTGTAATTACAGATTCATGCATTATACTTCATTAGAATGACAAAGTGTCAGTGCTGGTGAGACATTTAACCTAGCTAATAAAAGAACAGCAAGCTTTTAGGATCACCATCAGTCAAAAAAAAATAGAGGAATGACAGGTGCATGCTAATTTCACCAGGATATTTTTGTGCTCTTTCTAAAGATTAAAATTGTTCTGTGTTTAATGTAATTTCCCCTCTTTGTGATCCTGTGGGATATAGTATTTTCTGTCAGCAAAGAAATGAGAAGATTGATGTGAGACTTCCAAGATTTGTACTGGGAATTTCCCATATCTTTTGTTGTAGGTGGGGTTATTTTTTTCTTTAAGAGCACGAATATTTAAAAGGCTGGTGTACTAAACACTATAATGGACTAAACTTACATTAACTGGGAAGTTCTTGCAAAATGTTAGCAAACTGATGATGATACAGTTTATGATAGCTCTAAAGAGCATACAGAGACATGGTTAAAGAAAAAGGTACTTACATGCAGAATAGGGGCAAACACTAACATGGGGTCTGATCCTGCTTCCACTGAAATCAACGGCAAAATTCCCCACTGGCTTCAACGGAAGCAGTACTGGAAACACAGATTGTATTACTAGATGGATTTATAAAGCTACAAAACTCACTTTAAGCTCTGGGTGTTCAGTAGAAAGAAAGTTTTTATTTTAGGTTAGTCAAATTACCCATATTTGCAAAGCAATATGTAAATTCCTTGGTACAGTATTTAATTTAGTGATTATTGTCCAAGCCTTTTCTTTGTCTCACTCCAAATTTTTTGTATGTGGCTACATTTTAGTAGAGACATTATTGTACGTCATTTTATTAAATGATCAATGTATAGTAAAAACATAAATAGCAAAAAGTCACTCTAATATGATAATACTAATCAAACCAAGTCCTGCAAAACTGAGAAAGACAACTGCTTCTTTTCCATACACATATGATTTCTTATTATCTGTTAATATGAATGGGTCTTTCATTTGCTGGAAGGTTATTGATTTATGGTTTCTATTTCAGGGCTTTTGTGAATCCTCACTAGTGACTACATCTTGCACATTGTCCCTGTTTGCTCCTCAGGGGTTATATGTGTCCTCCACAGACATTGCTACTGGAACCGATTTTAAACAATAGAGCTGCCTTACAAACAAACAAGAAACACAAAATCACTAATAACAAACCCTCATTCACATGAGTTGACTCCTATGTGATTGTTCTCAGAAGGCCACTCTGAGTAAATGTTTGCAAGACTGATCTCTAAATATAGTTCCTTTGAAGGCTTTGCATCTAGGAGGCTCCACAATTTGGATTTTCACCTTAGACTATGGTACTTCTTATGATAACTAATGCAATTAAATAACCCTAAACCCTTCCTTGACAGTTCTATACTTGTGTTTGAAGTTAGTCACTTTCTTTTAGCCTACTGTCCAGGCATAGTTTGGATCCTATATTAGTTTATTCTGAGACAAGCAGTGATAAGTAGTCTCTGAAAAGAAAGACCAACAACTGCTTCTAATGAAGTCTAAAATATCACAATAAATTAATATGACAAAAATATAGTTGGAATTAAAGAGACTTGGCCTGTCAAATTTAATTTTTTAATATTCTTTTGAAATTTAACATTTAATTGTGTCTTCAATGGCCCTGGAATCTTTGAATGGGCAAACCTGTCTAACTGAACAGATATTTTAAAAAAATACTCCTCTCATATTGTAATATCTCCTATAAATACAACAGTCTTTCTTTGCCTAAATAAACTGTGCTAATATGAATATGGGGGCCAGGACTGTAAGGCACAACAGACCTGACAGAGTGTGAAAATGCCTTGAAGTCATATGCCGCTTGAAAGCTATGCACTGGAGCTCTGTCTGCATACTAATAAACTCTACTAGATCATAATCCATACAGGTGGAATTTAAATTAACCTTGTGCCAGGAGATAAGCAGCCATGCTGACTCGGGGAATGGCACAGCAGAGATGATAAAAGCAGGGATGAAAGTAACTGAAGACACTTACCGGTATGGGCCGGGGTGGCTCTGGTCCCCGGAAGGGGCGGGGCTGAGGGGGGGTCAGCATCCCCCAGCCAGCCCTTCCAGGCCACCTGGCCTGTGCCACCCGGGGCTCCCCTGTTGATTTAAAGGGCCCGGGCTCCGGACGCCGCTGCTGCAGTAGCGGCAGTGGCGTCCGGAGCCCCGGGCCCTTTCAAATTGGCGGCCCCAGGGCAGCTGCTCCCTTTGCCACCCCCCTCCACCCATTGGCGGCCGAGGGGGGGCAAAAGGGGCAGGAACATTAAAGCGCTGCAGGGCTGCCGGGGGCGTGCAGCAACATTAAAACACTGCCCCGGGAAAAAGATCATCCTTAAAGCACTCCCGTGCTTTAACATCCCTGCCTCTTTTGCCTCCCCTGTCGGTGGCCCTGCCGGTACGGACCCTACTAGCAGGGCTGCCAATGGGGGAGGCAAATGGGGCAGGGTATGGCCAATATGTTCCAGAAATTAAAAAAAGGCACATATTTCCAGAGACATGTGGCAGTGGTTAAAAGCATTTAACTCTCATGTGAAGTAAAGCTTTGTTAGATGACAGACAATATTTCACCAGCTTGCACTGTATGCTTGTATTATGCTTTGCATAAACATTTCACCTTCACAGGTTTATATCTAATGTAAATCTGCTGATTCATAGCCATCTCTACCAAAGCCCAAAATAAGGGGGGGACACACCATATTGGGCTTTCTGTTCAACAGAGGACCTTAACCCAGTATCACTGCATTATATTTTATATGTAATAATATTACAAACAAAATATAGAATGATCTCCAAAACCAATCCCCAAACTATGCATATGGGATTTATAAATTGGAATTCTTCAATAGTGGGCCAAATTCTGCTCTCATTTACATTGGTGTAAATCCAGAGTGATCCCACTGTAGTCAGTAAAATTACTCATTTACATTTGTGCAAATGGGAACAAAATTTGGGTCAGTGACTGTAACTAATATAAGCATCTACCTACATGATTTTAAAGCAGAAGCAGACATCCATGCACAACTGTACATGCGCTTGCATCTGTGCATGCAAATCAGTTGAATGACTGTACAGGTAGGTATTTGCATGTGCATATTCCAGTTTTTGCATCTGATCGAAAGATCTGTCCATGCAAATCTGGGTAAGTGCACACTGAGTGTGCTGGACCTCAGTTCGTACATCTTAAAAATATCTGACCCGTAATATCTTGAGAGACTGAGTAACTCAGGGGCTTGGTGATAAGATACAGAGTCTTATCTCTGTGTTTTTTTTTCAAACCAAAGAGAGATCTATCGTCATTACTTTTTGACAGCTGGTTGATGACTTATGCGAAGAGAGAGTTGGTGGTCTCAGTTTGAGTTCTAATGAAGAACATACAATACAAACCATCTACATTGGCTTCATTCTTAGCCCTCTGAGCAGAAAAGTCCATTATATGAGGCTGAAGCAGGACATGAATAAATCCTTTTCACCCTTACAAATGGACCTTCCAAGTCAAGGTTGATGCTGTTTGGCAGGGTAACATATCATGATAGCAGTTCTACCTATTTGGTGGGTAGTTAGGACTTGAGAGTGTCCTAACTAAATTCCAAGCCTATCAGTATATCACGTTTTATGTGCACTGTGGTCACTAAAAATATAACTTTTGACACAATTTGATTTATACACACACACGCACACTTATTTTAGTTGTAATGCACTAAAAATGCTTAGTCAAACTAGTAGTATTCTCTTCAGCAAGTGACATGGGACTGTGTCCCTGGTGCTTCAGACATTTTCCTGTTTCTTTCAGAAAGGCACATCAAACATTGAGACGGGAGGAAAAAAACTGAATTATACTAAACTCGACAAGTGATTCGGAGCCTACTTGCTTAGGACTCACGTCTTTAAATTTCATGCTGTGTTCTAAATTCAGCTGGGGGAGAGAAGGAAGCAGGAGTTCATGCCTTTTTGAAGTTGTTATAGTATAGCTTCTGGAGAGAAAAGTTCAGATCTTTCAAGATGCATTCTTACAAAACAGAGAATATAATGTTTGCAAGACTTAATATGTATGCCCTCTGACATCTGTATTCATTCTCACACACACAGATTTTCAGAAGCACTCTTCTTTGGCCTTCCTCTGTTCCCACTGGCTCTTTAATGGAAGACAGTTAGGACAATACTGAACATTTTTGAAAATCTCTCTCTCTCCATGTGTTACACTGTCCAAATCCTGCTCCCTACTCATAACCCAACTAAATGAGCAATGAGCAGGGGAACTACATGGAGAAGTTACAGGGGAGTTGAACCAGGCTATCTGCATCCACTAATGAAGCTGTAGAGACACAAAGTTTTGACCATTCCATGTATCCAAGCAATCACAGACCCAACAGACTCACCTCCATCATGCTCACAGATCACCATGAGCCTATGCTCCAAGGCACATGTGGGGCCAAGGTGCACAGTCTACCTATAAACTATATCCTGTCTCTCCCACACTGGTTACAATGCACTTGGGGATTGCTGCACTCCCACACTGCGGGATTTGTCCCTTAGATTCTACAGAACATTCCAAAGTAAAAGTATAGGCTATTGAAGTTCAGGTAAATGTTGATACAAAATATTTTACAGAGATATACATATCAAATTAAGTGCTAAAATCTACATATTTTATAAAAATGGATTATTATAGCTGGTATTTGTTCCAGTGTGTTTATTGTATTGTTACAGATAGAGAAATTGCCAATGCCATCTACTGGTGAAAAAGCAGAAATGAACGAAGTATCAGAGGGGTAACCATGCCAGTCTGTATCCACATAACAAGGAGGCCAGTGGCACCTTAAAGATTAACAGGTTTATTTGGGCATGCATCTGAAGAAATAGGTTTTTTACCCACAAAAGCTTAGGCCCAAATAAATCTGTTAGTCTTTACGGTGTCACTGGACTCCTCGTTGTTTTTGTAGAAATGAACATAATTTTCCAAATCACTATTTCTGAATAAAGACAGGCTGGATGACAATGAATAGTCTTTGTTCTGTTGTTCCTGTTAACAATTTTAAAACAGTTGAAAATGTGTAATAAAATGTTGGCCTTCTTATGTAGACTTTGTTTGGAGTAAATGTTAAAGTTACTACTTCCATATTAACAATGCTGGAATAAGTCAGGAGTTTGAAAGTATTATGAATTATATTTGAAGACGAGAGAGAAAATTTGTATAGGCTTTCTTGTTAGCCTTTTGTTCTTTCTTATTTTTCCTCTTTATTAATAAATTTCAACAAACTACACACAAGAGTTCTTAGGACGTTTTGTGCAAATATTCGAAGTGAAAACCTTTGGCATACAAATCTGCAACACTTTAAAGCAGCAATGTCCAACTGTGAATGTGTTTGTTAACTATGGCAACCATGACCACAAATAGCCATCTGGTGGCAGAATATATGTACACTGAACAGCTTAAAATAGTTCTTTTTGACACAAATACAACAGAAATGCAAATTTATTTAAACCCACACTGATGGTAGTTTGATCCTGAATATATGGTTTGAGCAATTTAATAAATTTATCTTCATCTTATTCTTAGCCCTGGTTACATATGGGGTATTTAACATCTCTAGTCTGCACAGCATAGTCAGCAACTAAAACAAGTTATCACAACTGAACAAAGCTACTCTTGTTTGACCCTGGTCATGCAGTATGCTCTGAGGAGTGCCCCCATCCCTGCAAGTGATGAGTCACGTACTAGATTGAGTAAGTGATACAGGAAGTGCTAGAAGTTGGTAGGATTCAACGAGATACAGATAGAATTGGAGTCCTGGGTATCAACAGATGGCATGTTAGGGAATGTTCAATGAGAGAGAGACCCAGAGTGCCCAAGAGGGAAAGAAAATCTGAAGAAAGTTGCTTGGAAGGGTAAAGTGGACATTTTAACTTCTAATGTTTAGAGCAGCAGAGGTGAAGCCAAAATCAGTGGCAGTGTCTGAGCAGATGTGAGCAGGAAAATTAGACCTCAGCCAGCAGATTACCTCTAGATTCACATTGGACAAAGGTGAAAGACAAAGGAGCTGGAGGGCAGGTCTGACATATATCAAGAGAGGTAAGAACTGTAGAAGTTAAGATTTAATAAGGATGGAACCATCTGTTCCACATCTTAAAAACATAAATCTTCTGAAAAACAAAGGAGGAGTAGTGTCATGGAGAGAAAACAGGCTAGAGTTTGAATGCAGATAAAGGATATACAGAAACACTTCCTTGTGGTCAAATGCAAAAGTAAGGACTAACTAATGGACCAGACATTAAGGAGATTGAATCTGAAGAGGACGGGAATAGTGAACGGACTTGATAGAGCAGTATGATACTGTGCTGTATACTTAAGACATACAATACAGTATAACCCTCTGATAGCAAAGAATTTTATTTCCCCTAACATGGATTTCATTATAAAGAGGGCAGCTTTATTACTAATTGTAGTTTTCAATGGCATAAACAATGTACATGGTGAAAAGCAAACACAAAAGAAGTCAGCATCTCTATTCTAAAGAGCTTACCCTTCAGAGAAAAGGAGGCCCTCCTTCTCACTGCCAGTAAGGACCCAGCAGTTTCAGAAGCACCTGTACCTGTAAATGCCTTCAGGAAGGACATATAATCATTCACATTGCAGGATAGCTGTAGGAAACAAACATCTCTTCAATCCTACAGCAATACTGGGCTTACTTCTTCTCAGTCTCCACCACTGTTCCCTCTAAGCTGTGCGCGTGTGCACACAGATCCTGAACCCCGCGCACAGGGCGAAACACTGCGTGCACAAAAATTTGCACAGAAGCA
This sequence comes from Caretta caretta, assembly GCF_965140235.1. Classification (NCBI taxonomy): domain Eukaryota; kingdom Metazoa; phylum Chordata; order Testudines; family Cheloniidae; genus Caretta; species Caretta caretta. The sequence goes on from NC_134210.1 coordinate 50,961,627, forward strand.
CAACAAGTTGCACACACGGCCTGTCAAAAATTAGAGGGAACATTGGTCTCCACTAGCATAGATGCAGCAAGACTGGGAACCAAGGGTTTCTCCTTTCTCTTCCCTCCTAACGCCTGTCTACAGTAGTTCAGCAGCACCAGCGTTAATAGCTTTGGAAGCTCTAATGTAAACATACCACCATCGTTTTAAGCACTGTACCATCTGACCTGATCAGGCAAGATCTAATTACACCACCCCTAAAATGATGGCAGCAGACAATGACCCATCTACATGAAGGCTCCCAAATTGCTAACACTGGTGGAGCTGAACCAGTGATAGCAATGGTGGGAAATGTTTTTCAAAATTTCACTATTATAGACAAAACTGACTTTCTTTCTCCACTCATCAAGAGCGGAAAAGGATGGGGAGAGGATAAGTGGTGCCTTCTAATGGGATTTACCGCTAACTAGCTGGCAATAATTGCTGTATTAGAATAGTATTAACACAGCAAAAGATCAATGTAAGCCCAAAGAATCTTCAGTATGGTTTTTTGTACATGGGGGTCTTCTTTGAAAAGATTTTCATTACTGCTAACAATGGTGCAGCTCTATGGGTGGCAGTTATGGTGGAAGCGCTTGACAACGTGCCACTGGACAATGACATGTCATTTAGCCTTCCTCTGAAATAAAAAATAATAAAGGAGGAATAAAATAAAGAGAAAAATAAGAATGTGTGGAATTTAGAGTAAGTGCAAGTCAGACCGCACTCTTGAAAACATAACAGCAGTATTAAAGCCACCAACATTAGTACATCATATTCTCCAGTGTGCCTCCTTCAGACATAACCTTCTACTTTGAAAAGGGAGAGGGGAAAGAAAAGACAACATGACTAAAGAGAAAGAAAGGGGGTAATGTGGACTACATGGTCACTCAGTGAAACAGCATTCTGTGTCTTTCACTTTATACCATGGAAGAAAGAATTCAGGGTAATCCCTGCCTTTTGCTATTTAAAAATCAAGGAAGAGTACCAATTTTAAAAATGAAAATACCTCCACCATACCATTAAATTTCTAGCACCAGATGTTTCAGGTGGGCCTGAAACAAAGTCGGAGGATTCAGGTTATTTCATAGGTACCACACAAGTGTCCTCTGACATCAGAAGGACTAAAGATGAAAGCTAAGGAATGGACTCAAATAAAAGGACCAAAGCTAAAAGTTGGTAACATGTTGTACAACATAGCAAATAGCAAAACTGTAGAGATTTATTAAGAAATTGCCAACACTTGCAGAACATTTTCCTTCAGGTTTGCTGCAAGACCAATGTGTGGGCCAGATTCTGCTCTCATTTACACCAGTGTAAGCCATGAATAGAGTTACACAAGTGTAAAATTAGTGGGAGATCAGAATCAAGCCCCATTAAGCAACTATTGCTACAGTGTATGCTTGCCCATATTGTTCAGCATACTGAAGAGCAAGTTTATGTTACTGTTTATGGAAATACAGATTTTAGAGAAATGCTTTTGTCCCATCTCCTCTGTAACTGATAGTAAAGGGTTATGGAGCACATGCTCCTATTAATAGAGCAGGTAATTGGGTTTTTCCCCACTGCAGCAAGGCAACAATTGCTTCTCTCACAGATGAATATAACCACATTCTCCTATTTAACATAAAATGAAAATGTCGGCAGGGTCTCCTTCCACATGATGATCCCCTACTTGACATGCAATGACATTATCCCACTGAAGCTGGAGACAAATTGTAATTCCTCTTGTAATTACAGGCTTTAATGGAGAGAGGAGATGGTTAGATGCAGAGCAACTATTCCCATCAGAGATTCTTTGGGGATACAAATGGTGCAGTCACAAACTGTTTATGCAATTGAGGGATCATGTTGTGATTCAACTCAAAAGAGAAAGGAATCAAAGAATCACAGCTAAGAATTTTAAAGGGTCACATGAATACTACACAGGCTCCATTTTGATTGTTTTTGAATGACTTCTCTATTTTTTCCTGGTGTTCCATTTAAATAAGAGATTTGTTTTTCAGGAGACACAGAAGGTAGGCTTGGAGCCCAAGGCAAAAAAAAATATTTAAAGTTTTCTAAAAAATAACAGTGACTGGAAAATATTTTTAGTTTAATTGTCAGCTTCAGTAATACCATTAGCAAAAATACAAATAAAAGATCAAAACAAATTTTTTCGAATGCGTTTAATGTTCAAAATCCAGATTAGGTATTGAAGAATATTTAAAATCTTTTAACTCATATGAACTTTCAGAATCTGAGCTGGTAAGTGGTAATGATGTCTTAAAAAATGTTAGTAGACCCAGACAAATGAGTATGAGTAACACCACTGGATTAGTAGATTGCTACAAGTATTAAATCCTGTCTGCAGACTCATTTGAGGACACAGACTTTCTCTCTTTAATGTACTTTTCAAACAACTGAAAAAGTGAATACATAGTGTTAGTCGGATTAACATAATTATCTCCATCAGAAAGACTGACAAAACAGACAATTAGTACTTCTTTTTTTTTTAAATTTAGCAGGTCAGATATATATCACTAAAATTACACAGCATAAGAACAGACGGCTGGCTCCTAATGTGTGAATCCTGCAAGCTACTGAATGCCAAAAATTCAGTAGAACTGAGATGGTTCTTCTGTGTGGGTGGGGTGTGAGGCAGTTGCCAGAATCAGAGAGACCACATGGTCTCTGCTGAAATGCAGAGGGGGGAGTTGTGATTGCACCAGGGAAGCTCTGGGAATACAGCCATTGGATCCACTATACCAGGGGTTCTCAAACTGGGGGTCGACACCCATGAGGGGGTCATAAAGTAATTATGGGGGGGGGGGTCACGAGCCGTCAGCCTCCACCCAAAACCCTACTTTGCCTCCAGCATTTATAATGGTGTTAAATATATTTTAAAGTGTTTTTAATTTAGAAGGGGGGTAGGTCGCTATCAAAGGCTTGCTATGTGAAAGGGGTCACCAGTACAAAAGTTTGAGAACTACTGAACTATACAGATCCGCTGACTATACATAAAGGAGGGTTTGCAGCATAGCTACTATAAGCAGGGGCTATTGCAAGGTGTGGAGTAACAGGCAGGTTGAGGCATGAAAGGTTTCTGTCCCCAGCACAAATATTGTATAGTCAGGCTTTAAGGACAAAAATTTTCACACCACCAGTATTGCCAACCCCAAAAGTTCAAACAACTTAAGTCAGACAGGCCACCCTAAAAAAAAAAAAACAACAAAACACAAGATTAAGTCAGAGGTTTTGTGTCTGTCTTCTGGTTTTTGAACCCCGCCCCCCTTTATGGATGTGAAAATTAAGAGTGTTGCAACTCTTAAAGTGAGTAAGACAATTTTAAACTCTGCTGCAGGATCTCTTGCTAGAGGACCCAATCAAGATTGGGGCCCCTTTCTTCTAGATCAGAGGTGGGCAAACTATGGCCCACAGGACACAACTGTCCTGCCCAGTCCTTCAGCTCCCCACCAGGGAGACTTGCCCCAGGCCCCTTCCCTGCTGTTCCCCCTCCCCTGCAGCCTCAGCTCACTGCTCTGCTGGCGCAATGCTCTGGGCGGCGAGCTCCTGGGGCAGCGTAGCTGCAGAGCCCGGCCTAACCCGGTGCGCTGTGCTGCGTGGCGCGGCTGCCTGTCCTGGTGGAGCTGCGTGGCGGTAAGGAGGCAGGGAGCAGGGGGTGGATAGAGGGCAGGGAAGTTCGGGGATGGTGGTCATGGGGCAGATAGGGGTCGGGGCAGTCAGAGGGTGGGAAACCGGGGGTTGAATGGGGCAGCGGGGGGCAGTCAGGAGACAGGGAGAAGGGGTGGTTGGATGTGGCAGGGGTCCCGGGGGGGCTGTCAGGAAGGAGGGGGGGTTGGATAGGGCGGCAGGGGGTAGTCAGGGGGCGAGAAGCAGGGGGTCAGATGGGGGCAGGGGCCAGGCTATGCCTGGCTGTTTGGAGAGGCACAGCCTACCCTAACTGGCCCTCCATACAATTTCAGAAACCTGATGCAGCCCTCAGGCCAAAAAGTTTACCTGCCCCTGTTCTAGATCCTATTCAAGCACAATAAGAAAGGGCCTCTGTTTCAGGGTCTGCAGCTCTCAAATCTTGGTCCACAGGGAACTTAGGAGCCAGTAAATTCCAACCTGTTACACAGTGACCTGCTAAAAGTTGCCAGAACTAGAAGCTGAAATCCGACAGAGGACTCCTGTCCTGGGATCTGACTGGCAGAATTCTGTGGGTCCTGATTGGATTCCCTGCTTGTATTTAAACCAAGCTCAGGAACAAGAAGCTGTCCATGCAGCTGGGTTTCCTTCCCCTGCTTAGAGCTGCTTCCCTTGCATTACCTGCTCTTATTGCCTGCCTCTGATCTCCCGGTAACCCAATCCTGCCTGCCTCCTGACACCTGACTCTCAGTTTGCCCTTTGCCATATCTCAGACTCTGATCTACTCATATATAATCCAGCCTAACTCTCAACTCCTGCTCCAACCACTTGGTCAGACCACCCATGACACTCTGCCCTGAAAAGCTTTCACTTTAGTGCAAAGCATAGTGATGGGTTTGTGACATGAGATCCCTGGATTTCAGAGCCCAGGCTCCAGCCAGAGCAGGAATGTCTACACTGCTATTTTTAACTCTGTAGTATGAGCCCAATTCAGTTGATGCAGGCTGAGATTTGCAGCCGCAGGGTTTTTTTGCTGTGGACATACCCTTACAGAACTGAGTTCTAGTCCCAACTTTACTTGAACTTATACTGTCTAAATCCTGACCAGTGAAATGCGTGAATGATAGTTACCCCTTAAGGTAGCAACATGAGACCTTGGCTCATAATAAGGTCTGTGAAGTGCACAGAAATATTAACAACAGTCTCTTGATGGGCCTGCAGTTTAGTGCACCTTCCTGTAGTCTACAGGGAACTAGAGGCCCTGTCTGATTTTGACTCCACAAAATTTATATGATGGCTGGAGCTTTTCACATCACTGAGAGACTGAAAACAGCAGCAGCCAAAATTGCATTTCTCTCAATGAATTTGAGAGAGCAGCCAACATTGCGCATAACTAACTGTACAGGCAGAACTGGTATAGTTAACAGCCACATAGGTTCTGCACCTGCTCCTATTGAAGTCAATGACAAAACTCCTATTGACTACAATGGTAGCAGATTTGGCTTTCTTTATACTATTGTACATACATAGGAAGGCTTTTCACTGGAAACGAAGTGTCATTTCATTTGAGTAATAGGGAAATACAATTTCCTTTTTCCCCTCCTTTCAGGTTGTTATGAGATCAAGTACTTATTTTACCCTTAAAAATGGTAGAAAATATTTGGTCTATAACAGTGGTCACCAAGCTGTAGATCACCATCGACTGGTCGATCCTGGAGCCTACCAGTCGATCATGATCTCCGGCCGCTAAAAGTCTGGCAGTGCAGTGGGGCTAAGGCATGCTCCCTGCCTGTCCTGGCCCCACGCCGCTCCCGGAAGCGGCCAGGATGCCCCCATGGCCCCTGGAGGGGTGGAAGGGGGCAGAGGTCTCCGTGCGCTGCTTCTGCCTCCAAGCACCGCCTCTGCAGCTCCCATTGGCCAGGAACGGGGAACTGTGGCCAATGGGAGCTGTGGGGTGGGGGGGTGTGCCTGCAGGCAGGAACAGTGCATGGAGAGCCCTGTCCCCCACCCCCTGGGGTTGTGGGGGCATGCTGGCCACTTCCGGGAGTGGCATGGGGCAGGGGCAGGCAGGAAGCCTGCCTTAGCTCTGCTGCGCCACTGACCAGGCGCCACCTGAGGTAAGTGCTGCAAAGCGGGAGCCCACATCCCAATCCCCAACCCTGAGCCCTCTCCTGGAGCCAGCACCCCAAGCCTCTACCACAGCCCTGAGCCCCTTCCCAGAGCCAGCACCCCAAACCCCCCTCCAGCACCCTGACCCCCCTCCTGGATCACACACCCCATACTGCCTCCTGCACCTCAACACTCTACCCCAACCTGGAGCCCCCTCCTGCACTCAAACTCCCTCTGACAGCTTGCACCCCTCACCCCCTCTGGCACCCTAAACCCTTGCCCCAGATTCAACCCAGAGCCCCTTCCATACTCTGAACCCCTCAGCCCCAGCCCAGAGAAAGTGAGTGAGGGTGGGGGAGAGCGAGCAATGGAGGAATGGAGTGAGCGGGGCAGGGTAGATCCTGGGTTGCATTTAAATTCAAAAAGTGATCTTGTGCGTAAAAAGGTTGGAGACCACTGGTCTGTAATAATTCTGAACCGTTAGGGCCTGATCCAAAGCCCACTAAAGCCAATGGGAATCTTTCCATCTATTTCAATGGACTTTGGATCAAGCCCTTTATCATTATAGATACTGAACAGAAACCATTAATATTCAGCTCCGCCTTTCCCAGCAACTTACTCATCAAAAGGTTGATAAATTGTAGGTGAAAGTAGATGGAGAAAATCTAGATAGTGAAATAAAAGATAAATCATAGAAAGAGAACATAAAAGCCAACATTTAAACAACGTTGGCTATGACCACCAGAAAGCAGATGACAAACGACAGTGACAGCCTAGTTACAGACTTATAACAATTCCAGAAAGGAAGACATGAAAATCAGACAAAGGTCATGTGCTAATAACACTAAACAAAGGCCAATAATGAGAGGACACTGGAAATGAATACCGAAACAAAGATCAATGGGAGCCATAATAAAGGTGGCAACCAAAAATAACTAAGAGTCTAGAAAGAAGCAACTGAATGAAGAGAAATATGGAGAGTAATTACTGTATTCCCTCAGCAAAAATCTTGGGAATGCACAGCTAAGGTTGATCACGTCTCCTCCAAAAGCAACAACAAGAAACCCAACATAAATATTAACAATGGGAATTTAAATGATCTAAAACAGCGGTTCTCAAACTTCATTGCACCGCGACCCCCTTCTGACAACAAAAACTACTCAACTCCGGGGGGTGGAGGGGCTGGGTACACAAAGCCTGAGCCTGCCCAAGCCTCACCACCCCAGGTGGGGGGGGGGGGGGGGGGGGAAGAGGGCCGAAGCCCCAGGGATTCAGCCCCAGGTAGGGGGCCTGTAACCTGAGCCCCGCCGCACAGGACTTGGGCTTTGGCGCCGGGCAGTGGGGTCAGGCTTCAGCTTTGGCCCCAGACAGTGGGGCTCAGGCTTCAGCCCCAGCAAGTTTAAGTCAGCCCTGGCAACCCCATTAAAATGGGGTTGCGACCCACAGTTTGAGAACCGCTGATCTAAAAGGAAATTCTCAGTTAAGGCTCACCTAACCCTACACTGCTGCCCCCCCTCCACATACAAGCCAAGACCAGTTTCCATAGCAAAGGGAGAGTTCTATAATAACATGCTAATTTTATCTACTTGTGATGCAAGGCATTTAAAAATAAACTTCTCAGTACTATTGCTGATTCACTTTAGCAGCTTAATATCAGCACGTACTGGTGTTTTAGCAGTAATATAAATTCATGTTAATTGTCTTTGAGATCATGCCTAAAAAAACCAGAAGTGTCAAGTTATTCAAGAATGATTGTCACATCAGTGCAACAACTGACTCACTGAGCAAATAAAATCACTTAGTAGCACACTTCTGGAATTTTGATTACCACTAAAAGGAAGAGAGTTTAAGTAATTCATATCTATTCCTGTAGACAGACATTTTAGGTATTTTACTTGTAATCCTTTATTGATCTATGGAAATCTTTGTACACTACAAAATAAAGCTAATTATACTTTATGAAATCATGGCATTTATTTCCTGCATGAGGGATCCTTTTTCACCTTTAAGATGTCTGCAATCCCCTGCCTCAGCCCTACTCTGTAGTGAGAGACAGTGACTCTACTGTGAAGTTGCTAGCAGCAACACTCCTACAGGAAACACCAATCACAGATCCAGCAGCATGAATCAGCTTAATTCTCCACTTGAGCTCTCTCTGCCTCCATTTTCTTTCTTCCAAGTAGCAACCACTTTATAGCACAAAAACAAATCTTTTAGCCAACTGGAGATAAACTCTCCAAATATATACCAAGCTAATCGGATTCCCCCCAGATAGTTATTCAAGGTACAGAAGTCTCTGGTAGGTTAAGAATCATATTTATAGACTAGCCATAGCTTGTTAACATGCCAGATTACTTGCATTTTGAAGATGAATGTATCTAAGTGTTTAGAGACATTGCTTAGTGCTTAGATATGGACAGTGCTCTCCATTTCTCTGCATAGAGCACAATTTACTAGACAGATATTACAGTATAGACACACCTAGTGCCAGATGATGATCCCAGTTACTCTTGTTTATGCTGGTGTAAATGAGATCCGAATGTAGGCCAGGATATTTTAACTTTAAAAAAATAAAACTTTGCTGAAAGTAGAGTTAAAAAACAACATTAACACAACATTTTATCAGTACTTTTGGGGATCTGATCTTACAAAGCATTAGAACAGATTCTAAACTGGTATAAATTGGCATAGCTCTAATTAAGTCAGTGGGCGCTACACTATTTACACTAGCTGAGGATCTGACACATTGTATTTCTAACGAACATAGATATGGTCTCAGTATTGGAGATGTGAATATTTATTTAACATTAAATGAGAAACATTGTACTGACTCTCTTTTAATCACATATTTCTGTAGAAGTATTAATGGCTAAAATGCAATGCACAAATTCTCCATTACAAGACTAAAAGGTACTTATGTCATTTTAATTAAAAATCTACACATAGTATTCAGTCGAAGGCACTAAGATTTATATGCAACAAGTATAATTAAAAATAAAAAGGTATATGTGGTATGTTGTGTGTATTTTAACACAAGAAAAGCAGGACATCTCTGAGAGCGACCTTTATAGATTAAACATCTGTGCCATGTTATATTACAAGACAGCATTTGGCAGAAAGTTTATATTTAAAAGTGCGGTGCAAACAATGCCTATGCAGCAACATCCACTTCAAGAAAGTTTCTTCAAATATCTTACAAAAGTAATACAAATTAAAATAAAGCAGATGAATTCAAATGGGCATGTATGTGGTTGCATGTCTCTCTATAGCTATGTATTTTGTATGTGCACACACTTCTCCACAGAGACAGAGAGAGAAGGAAAAAAAAGCCAGTGGCACAGACAGAACCAGGAGGGGGGGCACAGACATGAACCCTAGACACGTTTGTCAGTCAACTGAGACTCTCAACCACCACACTGAGAACCTGCAGACTAAACTGATTATCACCTTTTATTCTTTCTATTTCTAAATGCGCTACTCTAGTCACAGAAACAATGCGTTTTGGGTAGAATTTACCCTACTACAGAAGGCCCAAGGCAAGGCCCTCCTCACTGTAAGTCTCAAGATGTAGGTGGAGATATGGATGAAATGGCCACCAACAAGACCTCCACTTCCGCTCTACATCAGCGAGCTCCTGCCTGGTATTGAATAGGCAAACACATGTTCATTCGGGGCAAACCAGGAAAGGAGACAATAGGAACTGTTCTACACACAAACCTTGCACTGGTTTAGCTGAAATGGACTGTATTTGGACAAGGCCTAGAATCCACACTGATCCAGTGGCTGGAAGCCTCTGTGTAGGAGGCAGAGGGGCAGATGAACATCTGTGGAGGGCCTGACTGAATGAAGGCGAATATATTCCATCACCCTCATCCCACACTGATTCCCTGCACAAAGCCTATTTACTCTTGCTTCGTGTAAGAAGAATTTCACCTATTATGCACTTGAAAAATAAGTTTTAAATTTTAAAAGGATTAACAAATTGTTTAAAAGTAGCTTCATTTTAAAATAAAACACCATTCAGTACTTTTCCACCCTCATCTCAGCATGACACACAAACTGTTGCGTGCGTGAGATTTTCTCTTCTTTTCAAGTTTACTTCAAAATATGATGGAAATTATCAGTTCATGATGAAGAAAACAAAGAAGTATGCACTAGAGTATTCATTTTAAGTAGTGTTCCTTGTTGTCTTGGCAACCATTTTATTAGCTTTGCTATTCATTTTTCACCAGGACCTGACATCATCAGTGCAAGATTTTTTATTAAGGGGCCTGCTAACTCAGCTACTGCATAAGCCATAGCAAAGGGCCTGTTAGCATTTCCATTCAAAACCACATTTCTGAGGGCAGGATATATTGTCTTTTTAAAGTACTATTCTGGCTATAACTGAGTATACAGAACACCAGCAAGTGAATTTATTCTTTTATAACATTTAAAAAATATATATATGTTGGGAATTAATTCTATTCCCATTGATATCAATGGGAGTTTTGCCATTCACTGCAGTGGGAGCAAAATTAGGCCTCAAATTAACTCATTCCTCAGATATACAAATGTAAAAAGTAAGGATGCTCAGGAAAGGCATATTCTCTTCAGTGCCTCATAGACTTTAAAGGTCAGAAAGGACCATTATGATCATCTAGTCTGACCTCCTACACAACGCAGGCCACAGAATCTCACCCACCCACTCCTGTAACAAACCCCTGACCTATGTCTGAGCTACTGAAGTCCTCAACTCATGGTTTAAAGACTTCAAGGTGCAGAGAATCCTCCAGCAAGTGACCTGTGCCCCATGCTGCAGAGGAAGGTGAAAAACCCCCAAGGCCTCTGCCAATCTCCCTTGGAGGAAAATTCCTTCCCGACCCCAAATATGGTGATCATCTAAACCCTGCGCATGTGGGCAAGACTCACCAACCAGATACCCAGGAAAGAATTCTCTGTAGTAACTCAGATCCCACCCTATCTAGCATCCCATCACAGGCCATTGGGCATATTTACCGCTAATAGTCAAAGATCAATTAATTGCCAAAATTAGGCTATCCCATCATACCATCCCCTCAATAAACTTAGTCTTGAAGCCAGATAGGTCTTTTGCCTCCACTGCTCCCCTTGGAAGGCTATTCCAGAACTTCACTCCTCTGATGGTTAGAAACCTTCGTCTAATTTCAAGTCTAAACTTCCTGATGGCCAGTTTATATCCATTTGTTCTTGTGTCCACATGGTACTGAGCACCTTATGAGTGTGACTCCCCCTCCATCATACCATCATTTGGAGTAACATACCCTGTTTCCAGTGTTGCTTTGCGTAGCCTTTGAATTGCTGTGAAAGGTGCGGGGAAACTTATTACTCTTGCCTCTGTCACTGTGCAGCCATGCAGGGACTGCACAAAATTATTGTTACACATTTATATTGTGGTAGCACCTAGAGGGCCTCCACCAGGTGAAGGACCCCATTGTGCTAAGCTCTACACAAACATTAGTAAAGACAGTCCCTACCCCCAAAAGTTTATCTGGCTTTATGTTTGAGTCACACTAAGGGCTTGGTTTTAAACAGGCAAAAGCAGGAAGTTTCAAAATTAAAGGTGACATTTATTATTTAACTATACCCCCACCTTACATATGATGGGCACTACTGGAATCTCATCAGGTTGATTTTTTTTTTCCCCATGATGAACATTGTATATTGGTTTTACTGAACATGGGTCTTAGCTACCCGGATTTTCCAAGATGAGGAGAAATTTAGTCGGTTTTACACTTCACGCAAAATGTTAACTCTGTTGTGAAATCAATGTTAATTTAATTTCAATCCAGGCTCAGAAATTTCAACAGAAATCAGTTACTTTGACATTTTATTCAAAAAGGGCTCCAAAAAAGGCCTCCTTTTCATGGCACAAAATGGAAAGCACAATGGAGTCTCACATGGGTTCAGTACCAAGGCACTAAGGATAAAGCCCAAAATTTTGTTCTCGGTTCTGTTAAGAGGGATGTCACTGAGGTCAATGGGAGTCTTATACAAGCATCTGGGGGTAGAATTTGACCTAGAGTGCCATCTTCACTTCTGAATTTCCTCACTTTTTCAGGTTTAAGACAGATTCTTTAATGCCTTTGAACACAGATTTGTGTGTCTTATTGTAAAGACTGAGCAGTACTAGAAAACACATTCATTACTGCTTGTCATAGAGATGGTGATGAATTCAAGTCACATACAATTAAGCTGTAATTCTACACAATGACAGACTAAACAGGCAAGTCTAGACAAAAAAAGGCTGCTAAAAATACAATTCCTAGAGAATATTTCCTAGACAATTTTATAATCTTTCCATTGAAAAATAGTGTATAATCCTCTATCATTTACAAAAAATGAAGTAAGATTTGCTTGGTTTTAATTCATGTAAACCTATCAAAAAATAATGTCCCAAGTTAAGCCATTTAACAGAACTTCCTGAAAATCTGAAATGCATGGTCATGTTTTTGCTAAAATAAAGGCAAAGAAGTTTTTAGCTGAAATCTTAAATTAGACATTTACAAATTAAATTTTAGGTGTAATGTACAGTTCCACCCTCAGGGTCAAATCCTGCTAGTCATACTCAAGTACTCTCAAAGCAACAAAAGGGAAACTTGTGTGACTAAACAGCTGAATTTGGTTCATGATCAATGAAATTTAAACCAAATTGTAAGATATGTACTTTGGATCTGATCCTGCTTCCATGAAAGTCAATGATGGCAAGACCAGGACCTAGATGTTCAAAAATTTTTGGACTTTTCCCCTTGGCCTGTGAAACAGCAGAACAGATTAAAAAAAAATATGGTGTTCTAAATCTGACCAAATGTGCATAGACTTTGCCACCAGTCTGTTTATTAGAGACAAATGGTGTAACGAATGCTGCTCAAAATTACAGAAAAAGCTTCAGTGTGTTATCCAAGATGACAGGGTGAATACTGCAAGAGTAATCTGAATCTCTTTGTTACAATTTGTGATACTGACTCTAGGAATCTGCTGTAGCAGCATTTCATAGCCATCCCAACCATGCTCATGACCAGTAATTTTAATGTTATTTAGTCAATATTATGCTGCATTAGTTGTTACGCTTACATCCACAAATATTTCACCAGTGAAAACAACCTAAATTCCTTTGAGAAGACTGTATAGTATTAATTAAAATCTAATGTTGATTGTACACGTGCCTAAACTCAAGATTTGTTTAAAAAAAAAAAAGTTAGAAAAAACTTACCAATCATCAGATTCCCATGAAATGACAGAAGTCAATTCTGTATGATTCACAACAAACTATAAAATTAATTTTTATTGGTACAAATCCTCAACTGAAAAGCAGGCTTTCAGAGAAGTCAGAAGAGAAGATTTAGGTCTCATGCCTCCCATAAGAGTCCACAGTCCCCATGAAAGTGAAAGAAAAGTGTTCCCTCAACCATTCAAAGCAGGGGAGTGGAAAATTCTATCTGAGCAACTCAAACAACACTATACAAGCCATGTTCACAGAACAGGAATTATACCAATTCTGAAGGGCTTTATCATACTGCAAAATTAGCAGTTTAGGTGCAGTCATAGTTCAAAATAGGGGAAAAGAAAAAGCTGACTTGTAGGGGGAGAAGAAATTAACTTAACTGAACAATGAATCCCAGAGTAAGCCAGATAACATGCACTCCCCTGCATGTCCATATGTAGTCCTCCCTTTCTGTATAACAAGAGGGTGGCCAGGGGCCATTTCTGTAGCAGTGCCCCTCCATCATACCCAAAGGCAACAGAAGGCCCTCGAAAACAGTCTGAGGTGCTGTGTGACGAGGGGGATGGATTTGAGATTAAAAGGGGCAGGGCCCTCTCCCCGTCCCCAACCAACTATGGGGAATCAGCTGAAAGTTATATTAATCTTTAAATTACAAATATTCCATTCTGTGGAACTGGTGCTGATGCACAGGTCTTCTACTGGATTCCCCTGAGGTTTACATAGATCTCAGGGGATCTGTGGTTTCTGGTGGCTGAAAACCCTTTTCATTAACTGAGGGATGGGGTGTAACCTTGTTTAAAGTAAGTTTAAAGACAGTAATTTGCTGAACAGAGCCTGCTCTGATGCAAAGAAACACCTGAACTTCATGAGAAAGCAAAAGCTTCTTACTCATTCATTCTCAAAATGTACCTTAAGCAAGGAAATGGATGGGACAGAGAATTGTTACAGGGCCATGGAGTTTTTCCCCTCTCAGTTATCTGTTCAATTCCAGCCCAAGTAAGTAGTGACCAAAAGTTACTACCTTTTGATAGCTCTTTGGTGACCTGTTCAGCATGAGTTGATAGGCTAACTCCAGTTCCTTATGAACAGATTTCCATGTCACAAAACCTCCACCTTTTGTTATAGACTTACTCTCAGAGAGAATCACGAGTGAATGATTTTAGAGAACGAACCACCCCTCCTGTCTCTCCAGAGGTAGTCCATCCAAGTCAGGATCAAGGCACACTGCTGGGATTGTGCTTTGCCTATTCTGATAAAAGACCTCCAGTCTCCAGGGCTGTTAATCGGTCACTTTACCTTAAGGAAAACAACCACTCATTCAAATAATGAATATTGCCTGAACCTCAGCAGCACCCAAATATCAATATATAATGAAGTTGAACATAGCGTTGAACATGCAACATACCTAAAGCATAGGTTTTAGTTTGCGTACCTTAAAAAGTACTACCAAATATATTGCATCAGATATCTGAATATTTTGACAAAAGAATATTATGTCTGAAGTTTCTTTTTTTTTTTTTAAAATAGAGAAAATCATCCTGTGTCAGAGACTAAAAACTAAGCTAAGTCATGCAGTACGGTTTTTTGTTGTTGTTGTTGTTTTGTTTTTTAAAAAAAGCTATGCCAAACATTGGTCAAAACTAAAAAGAAGTCTTACCTCGAACTTCAGGAGAGAACCGAGCTGAATGGCGAGACACAAAAAGTTTCAGTTCTTGGTCTAAGTTGCATTCAATCAGATTTGTGTCCCATGATCGGATTCCTACAAGTCAAAACACAATATATATTCATATTTGACATGTGTGATTTGAAAGTTTTCAGCTGAATATTTTGGATTCTCATTCATCAGAGCTAAATATTTCTCCATTCCAAAGCCTGCCTGTGTCCCATCCTTCCTCTCTCGGATATCCATTTGACAGCTGTTTTGTTCATTTGCACTCACTATAGCTCAATCTTGCATGATACTGAACATTCTCAGACACGACTGAAGACAGTGGTCAGTGAGAAATGAGGAAAAGGCAGTTCATCGGTGCTAAAAAACAGTGGCTCCTGCAATCTGAGAATTGCTGGTTGATTCTGCAGCATTATGACATATATATTGACAGTATATGCTCCCAAACTGACTTGCAACATAATACATTGTTTTTACTGATCATTAGCTACTGAATTGCATAAAATCAAATTATTCAGGGGAATATTTTAGCCACATTACAAGATCATTGTGTTTGCTCCCATGAAAGAAAAAAAATGACACCTTACATATATTATAGTCCCAGTACTTTAAGTATTAAATTTGCAGATCTCTTAATGACGAGCTGTTATGCTAGCAATGAGCCATCTCATTTAAAGTGAAAATATAAATTGTTACTTTATTCCCTTTGTTCAAGAAGTGTCAAAATCCTGTCTCTCTCAAATATAAAATATACTACTTGATCTCCTCTCTTAAATTAAGCTTGGAAACGGTCCTACTACTTTGCTATCCAGTTTCTTTTCTCAGTTAAAGAGGAAGATTCTTGACCCATGTAAGGCACTGAAACTTATGTTTTCATAATAAATATTTTTAAAAGTTTATAGTTGCAAGTGGGGGAATAAAGTTACCAGTTTCAATATCACAGGAATGAGAAAACCAAATATGAAATTGTCTGCAATGTTTTATATTTTTCTACAACTCAAAAATTCTTCATTTTTTTAAAAGTGTGCAGGCAGTTCTCCAATAAGGTACAGGAACTCGCACCACTTTGAAAATAAATTTAAACGTTTATCCTCTTCTGCTGGGGTGCGGTGATTAGACCAGCACAAACTAGCCAAGCTGGATGGCAAGTGGATGGGCAGAGGGAAAGGAGCAGAGCCTATAATGGTATCAGCCGCTTCCCATTCCCATAAGCTGAATTGTCTCTCTGTTTTTTCCCTTCTTTTCTGTACATGTCCTGTCATGCAACTGTGGAGTTGGGGATCTGCAGTATTTGGGGAGGGAGGACCCAGTTGGAGGAGATAGAGTAAGGGTTGGGGCAGCTGCTCAATATGGTACCATCCCTTGGAAATTCCAACATGACTACGCTCAAACTAGCAGCCCTGTTTCCCCACTTTCTTTTAACTCTGGGGGGGAGAACCCTAGTCCTAGCTTGACTCCTGTGGGAGGCACACTGTGCATGGTAGGGATGAAAAGAAAGAGAAGTCACAGAGAGAGTTCAGCACTCTGCATGGTTGGCCTGAGATCAATAGGTTTGATGACTGGACTCCCCATACAAAAAGTTTGAGGATCTGCATTTCAAGGCCCTTGCCCCCTGCCCACTCCAGAGGCCTTTGCTATAGAGAGAAAGCCATCTAATACTTTCTGCATCTTCAAATCTGTTGAAATACAGGTTTATTCCTCCCATTTCCAAATGATTTTGCAGGGGAGGAGATGATTTAACTATCAGTTTGCTGTTTTGATCCAATAGCTACTTTGTGCCACCAATGACATCATAGGAATGCTCATTCTGCAGCAAGTCCAGAAGGCACAGAGAGTAGCTACTTTTGATGATTTTTCATAAGGGTCTTTATGACAGCTTTTCAACCAGCCTATCAATGTGCCTGATATTGGGGTATGTCACTTTATTAATTAACTGCAATTTTTAAACACTATATAAGTTTTAGAAATACACAATTTTCCATACATTTCATAACAGTTTATGAAAATAATTCCCTAACTAAATTACTTAGTTGAACTATGGAGGGACTCACTCGCTACTTGAATTGTAACATATTTGTATGTAGGCACTGGAGGTCACCCTCTGCTAGGAGTCTGCCTATCTTCGTTTTCTAGAAACCTCTTAGTCATGCAGTTTTTTGGTGAATGAATTTGGGAATTAAATACACCACACTAACAGTGTTCATATTTAATTATTTCCATGTGTCAAATACTTCAAATCAAGAATAATCTTAAAGATATCACACCCAGCAGTCAACCGTCATCCAGATAAGTAGCACATCAGAGAAATGCTGTTTGTAAATGTGCACTGACCATAAATCTTGAAGCTAAACAATGGTGATTAAACAAGTCCTAAACTCAGGCAACCTCCAGACAACAGCTCATTGACCTATGATAGCAAACCCTGAGTGATAAGCAATGGTGTTGTTTAGGGATAGACTACAAGCATTTGGTAGACCTATTAAGCAACACAGACATTGATTCAGTGATGCTGCAGGTACATAGTGTCTGTCCTGCCATCATTCGGTGCATTGACATCCTTTTGATGCAAATGTGTAGAGTGTAGATTTATGCCTGGATTGAGAGTCTACAATACAATACTGGAACAGAGCCAGATCACTCAGCCTGTCAATATGCAAAACACAAGAATCAAGAAAATGCTGGAAGCTTAAAATGAAATGTAATTATTTTCTTTATCTTAAAGAGCATTTTCTATACTTGAAGGTCCATGATTCAGCATTTCTGATATAAACACCATATTTCAAATAGTAAAAGTGATAACGTCAGGTTTAAGTGAGATGGAGATTAAATCTATAAACCAAGGACAATTTAAAGATAAATATTACATGTATAACAATATACAGTCAGTGAAAATATAATGGACCTGGGATCATTACTTCTTTCCGGGGTATTAGGAATACAGATGCCGCTAGCCCCTGGACTAATTATACAGCAGAATGGGCACACCCACAAGCCTTAGTCTGTGTGCTAGACCAGTGGATAGATACTGAAGCCATTTTTTGACACATCAGAAGGCAACCCTAGACCACTAGAAGACTGCCATTTCAAAGTAGTTATATAGAAAGAGATACTTCAGAATTTAAAAATACAGTTGGCAAACTCAAAACAAGACACCCTCTCTTCATGAAATTTAAAGCAACTGAATCTGCAATCATTCAGGCTGTGTAAGACCAACCCACTGATGTAAATTATCAGATAATATCTTCTCTGATTCGGTTTTTCTTCAGTACTGTACAAGAATCCACAATCTTCAGTGATGATGCTCAAAAGACATACCAGAGAAGACAGCAAAGAAGAGTTAACAGGGACGCTGAACTCTTGAAGGCCTTGTTGAGAATGGATGGTTTTGGAATGGACTATTTTTTCCAGATAGTAGTGAGCTTTCCTCTGAAAAGAGGAGATTCATCAAGCCCATATTTATTCCACAAATATATAGCTACAGACTCCCCCAGTGTGTTAATCCAGAACAAAGCAGATGAACATAAAATCAGTGATATCTCCAGCAGCTGAATTCCTAATCAGATCTGCCACCTGCAGGAGAGAGGTGACTTCTAATCCAAAATTTTGAGTAGACAGCCCACAGGGTTGCTTATAAATATTTAAAATATGCTATGCTTTGTGAGTTTAGGTGGCAGCAATGGAAACCATACAGCAGGAATTACACAGCAGAAGCTTCAAGAGCCTGAAGAGGATTTCTTCAGAAGAAGGATGACATCAGATGTCTTGAGGGCAGAAGACACATCCGTTTGCTCTATTAATTATTAATAATTTGATTTAAAAATGCAGCCAACTCAGCTTTAACTTAATCAAAACTTGGGTAAAATTAGGAAAATACACTGACCAAGTGGCTCTACATTACAGAGCAGAGCAACAACAGTTTTCACTGGAAGACAATGGCAGCTATAAAGATAAAAAAGGTAATTTTAAAAGGTGGTTAGCTGTGACTAGCTAATCCTTAATCAGAAAGGAGTAAAAAATAAATCTGGGAAAAAAATAATGAAGTAAGACAGATGGTGGGTGGGTGGTGAAGGTACAATAGGAAGAGACAATTAAAGTCCTATTGAGACTGCTGAACCACACCTATAAGCCAGGAACGGTAACCAATTCACTGTTTAAAAGGTCTCTCTCTGACAATGGACATTTTCTGAAATCTCTACCCTCACAGCCCAAAAAAGAAAACACATTTGTTACAAAAACATCAGTAATGTAGCTTAATAAACTATGACATCTAGTAATGGTTTTACTTGTACTACATATCAATATTGTGCCATCATAGCATTTTCCAATTCACTGAAATCTATTATTTAGAAACAATAGCAAGGACTGATTGAAAAATCATGATTTTCTTACTTATATTTTGATGGAGTTGTGACTTTTAAAAAAAATATAGCAAATATTCTGAATAATAGCAGCTGTAGCTGGATAATGTAAGGATTGTGAGAGTGAATGTTTAGATATTTAAATTTTTAATCACTTAAATCTTTGTTGTTTTTCTTCTATAAAAATCTATTCCTATAAAATTCTCTAAAGCAAACAAAAACTCTTATTGCTGAAAGTTAGAAACAATAGAAGCAGCTGCGTTCCTGCTCAGGGGTTCCTCGCTATTCAGAACTACGACTCCCCAAATCTCTTAGATTTTATTTTGCAGTGACGAAATGCAGTCTGTTTTTTAAAATAATTGTTTAAAATGTATTTTTTCTTGGCTATGTGAACGCCCTTTGTCCGCTCTGGGCTGCCATAGGGACCGCAGTGCGGACTGCACCACGCCCACGAGCCGGTATCTCTGGGCAGACAGACTCCAGCAGCACCAAGAGGGGAATAGAGAAAGCGAGGGAGGCATTGCTGCTGCAGAAGACCGGAACGACCTCTGCAGAAAAACCCACTAGCACAGCGGAGTAACAATGGCGGGGGGGACACAGAGAAGCAATAGTGGGGGGGACGGCTCGAGATCAGTTGCAGTGGAGGGAGAGGTCTGTTGTCTCACCCGTTCACCTTCTCCTGCCTTGTGTCTTAGGCTGTGTGGGTGCAGCAAAAGCCAACTGCAGATCTTTGTGCGGGGGAAGCCAGCGCGATATAGAAGGAGCCTCCTCCTTAATTTCTGCTGCTGCTTTATGGACTAAATAGCCACGTATGTCTCATGATACTGCACCTAAACTACTCGATTAACATTGGCTTGAACACAAAGATCAGATTCCTGCAGTCTCTGACCCCCCTTCTTTATGTCTGGACATTCTCGATGGAGAAGGGACACGGTCGGGGGGGGGGGGTTGTAAAGAAAAGGGGCAGAAAATAAGCCCCCTCTCCAGCAGGCAGAGATTTCCGTTTGGCTCTCCCCAGTTTTCCTTGTGAAATGGAAAAATGGGCAATGATGTCACTCAAGGTGGGGCGCTCCTCGAGCTAAGAGGAAAATTCTCCCCCCATGCGCCAAACGGAACCACCGAAACCGCTTCAGGGAACCACAGCTGCCTCCCTCCGCCGGTGCCAACCCCGGCCACCCTCCCGACCCCTCCAAGGCGCGTCAGCCAGCCGAGGAGGTTGAAGCCTGGCTGGGCTGGGCTGGGCTAGCCCCGTTGCCAACTGTTAGCGCTGCAGCTCGGAGCGGAGGATTTTCCCCCCTCCGAGCAAAGGGAGTGGTTGCATCAGATTCTTTTCTCCTTGTGGTTTAGTGAAGGCAACATCTTGACTCCTGGCGCCGGACGCTGCGAGCTGCAGCCCCGCTCGTGGCAGACGGTGAGGAGCCACGGGCGGGCGCCGAACCGGGGGCATTTATGGCCGATAAAAAGGGAGGGCGGGGAGGGTCTCCAAAGAGGAGACAACAGCAAGGACTTCTGTGCAACCTGTGGTTGTCCCCGTGCCTCCCACCCGCAGCAGAAGGGCTGTTCTCGGGGCGAGCCGGGCACCTTACCTCGCTCTATGTTGCCGATGGCTCGCCTCAGGTGCTCCTCGGTCACGAGCTCGCCGATGACCACCAGCAGGTAGAATTTGCTGTCGAGGAAGCGGTGCGAGAGGCTGGGCGTGGGGGACGCGGGGTTGGGGATGCTACAAGACGGGTCCGGCTCCGCTTCGACCACCACGGTCGCCATCCTGCCAGCCCCTCTCCTCCTCTTGCTGCTGCTCGGGGCGGGGGGCAGGGAGGGAAAGGATTATCTCCAGCGGTGCCTCCCTCCTCGGCGCGGAGCTGCCGAGTGGTGCCGGGCTGCGGGCAGCAGGAGAGTGAGGGCGGGCGGGGAGGCGGCGGCGCTTTTATACCGAGACGGTGCAGGGCTGGGACCCGGGGAGGAGGAGGGGACCCAGCACATCCCGGCGCGTTGCTGCTGCCGCCGTTCCAGCATCCACAGCTGATGTCATCTGCAGCAAATCATCCCCGGCGCTGCCTCCGGAAGCAGAAGGGACGAGGTGTGCAAACAATGCCCAAGGCTGAGCAAGGTGTGGGGGGGGCCTGGGGCCCAGCAAACTGCCCTGCCTTTGCAGCGCAACCCCCACCCCAGCACACAGACCCCCAGCGAGAGGGCAGCCGAGGAGCAAAGTTCAGGCCAAAGCTGACCCCCCTCCCCAGTCCTCAGCTGGGGTAGCACAGGGCTTTTCCTCTCCAAAACTGCATGAGAGCAGTACCTTCACGGGGCACCCTCCTTTGCCCCTGCCTGTCACAACTCCATAGGGACCCTAGCCACAAAATGCGCACCCACATCCATGTGTGAACTTTCGCTTTCGCCTATTTTAAATAGAGCCAGTCACGAAGTGCAGAGCCACAGGTCACCTTCTGGAACAGGGTGCTTACCCTGAGGATTTTGGTTTAGGTCCGATCTCCATTCACAAAGACAATGTCCCTTATAATAAAAGTATGTACAGCAATAATCTACAGTAGTAATTGTCCAGACTCCTGCATTGCACCATAATACTGCTGCAGAACTTGGGGAAGTTACTATAGAATACTGTAGCCTGTTTTTACAAGGGGGAATTCAGATGTTCCCTTTAAGTCTTTTTATTTTAAAACCAGTTACCATAATCAAACATTCTGAAACTAAGGCCTTTGTTAACATAGGCAGTGCTCTGTAGATACAGGATTCACTCCTGGGAAGTGGTCCTTCCATGATGCTTTGGATAGACTACAAAAAACTCAGTCCCTGCATAAACAATTTGAGCCAGAGCTCCACCAGTGACTTATGAAAGAACACACCCAGAATTACAATAGTAAATTTGGAAGGGATATAAATTCTTATGCTCCAATGCATAAAGATAAATTGCCCACAGGATAAGCTTCTTCTCAACTGGGTAGAGGTTATCCCATTACTACTTCATGCAGGGTTTAATGCAATTTCCTCTGAAACAGTTGGCACTGGCTACTGTCAAACACAGGAATCTCAGCTGAAGGGACCATTGTTCTCATGAAGTATGAGAACTCCTATGTTCCCAAAACGTGTATTTTTATTTTTACAACACTCTGTAGTCACTATAACAAACAAGTATTTCAGATGTTATAAATAATAGTAATAATGTATTGGTATTAGAGTAGGGCCTAGAGGCCCCAACCAAGATCAGGACTCCATTATGCTAGGTGCTGTATAAACACAGACAGTCTTTGTCCGGATGAGTTTACAGTCCAAGTAAGCAAGACAGAGGAAGGGTGGGAGAGAAAACAGAGGCACAGAGAAGTGAAGTGTCTTGCCCAAGGTCACAGAGCAGATCAGTGACAAAACCAAGAATAAATTCCATGTCTCCTGCCTATTCACTATGAAATAGTTATAACAAGACAAGCAATATGGTCCATATAGCCATGTGTTTCTAATATGAATAAACCTTCTCCAGATAAACACAGAGAGCATGCCAAATTCTGGCTAATGTGAGGAAACTGACCTCTAACAGTGCATCTATCTATACTAACATTTCTGAGCCATTTTCCTGCATCTGTATAGTTTCCCTGGTGCTACTAGCCATGTAAATTGTGTTGTAAACTGGGCACAAGCATTTTGACAGCCATGTCATGTAAACCCAGAAGACTCAATGGAAAAAACTGTACAAAACAAGTGAAAGCAATTTTCCTAAAATAGACAGTCTTAATGGACACAAATATGCTGGAAAAGTGTCACTAATATGAACCATATTCTACCAGTTGTGACTATAGTTTTTTCCTGCTGAGAGTAGAGTTTTTCATGGCATGGTTGCACTGGTCTGTGTTGATACATGTGGGCACACAAATACATATGGATGATGCTAGCTTCCCCATAGCCAAGCCCTGTTATACTCATGCCCACATATACACTATTTCAGTTACAAACATGCTGAGAGGTCTCTAAAATTTTGTGGAGGATCCTGCACAGAGGCAGGCAACTTCCAACATTCTCTCCCACTGCTACATACAGGTTTTTTGGTATGCATACTACATGTGTATTACCTGCAAGAATTTAGCCCATAAGATGAGGAGAGGGTGCATCTAAAAAGGTATTTTACTTAATGTTTACAAAACAGAGTGATAGTGATTCCCAAATATAAGGTTTCAGAGTAACAGCCGTGTTAGTCTGTGTTCGCAAAAAGAAAAGGAGTACTTGTGGCACCTTAGAGACTAACCAATTTATTTGAGCATGAGCTTTCGTGAGCTACAGCTCACTTCATCGGATGTCTGATGAAGTGAGCTGTAGCTCACGAAAGCTCATGCTCAAATAAATTGGTTAGTCTCTAAGGTGCCACAAGTACTCCTTTTCTTTTTTCCAAATATAAGGGTAAAAGATTTTTCACACATCACAGTCACAACAGGTTAAGTACATGAAATGCATTTCATAGCATTAATCACACAAGGTGCATTACCTGGGTGACTTAGTGCCTTCTGTTTAAAAAAAAAAAAACCTCTGACCACAACAGAAACAAACAACTGTGGGAAAATTATCTGTTGAGATTGTAAGCAATAAGGTTTACTTAAAGAAAACAAAGTAAATCAAAAAACCCCATAAATATATGTATATGATACAAGTATACCTAAGGTAGCCTGCTGAGGCATATGCTTCCGTAGTCTTGTGTTTTATATGATGTTGCCACAGACTATATAAATATAACATATTACAGAAAATGAACGATGACAATTTGTGATATTGTGGTAGGAGCTGGTAGGTATATTAAAAACCCTAAGGGCCAGATGCTACCATTTGGAAGAAAAAAAAAAAACCACCAGTTTTGTCTCTATCTGATCTCTGAGGGCGGAGTCTGGCTCATAGATGTTTTGCGTTCCTTCAATACTCATAAGCACATACAACTGGCAGATCTAAGGTAAAATTGGGGCCAATAGCATGCTTGTTACAAATGCAGTTCTAGCTTCATGGATATGGCTCTTGGAGAAGGTTGCAGATTCAGATTCACGGTTTACATGGTTGATGTTCATGTGACAATAACTTGCCCTGAAGCTTGTTTGTTGGCATTTTGAATTACAAAACAAATAAAACTTTGTCCTTGTACCCTACACTTTTCTTACCTGAATAGAAGTTGTCTTCTTTACAAGTAACAATAAAATCTGAAAGCATAATCACCAGATCTTCAGTCAGGTGAAATGAGAAGATGAACTGTGAAAAGCTGACTTAATGTCACATGGCATTCAGTGTTTCAAAAATATTTCAGCTTCCTAGCTGCAGCAAAATTACATAAATATACTATTTTGGATAAAGAAATAGCTAAATGAATTTAGACTGCACACATAGAGATGTAGAAAGACGGTAACGGGTATCAACTGTTGAAAAAATGTTTAAAGTTCATGTTACTGATCCATTTTTTACTTGGTACCCAATTGCTTGGTACCCAAATGATACACATAAGCCTGTATTTTCATCTTGGGGATCTGGTGATATTATTAATCCTGCATATGCTCTGTTCTTGGTCCACGTTCAGCCTGAATTGGAAGGGGGTAAACAGTGAGAATAGTGAGGTATATGGGATTATAACTAGGAGCAACGAAATGAAATTTAACAAGGGATAAATTTAGGCTGAATATTAGGAAAAATTTCTGATGGTGAAATATATTTGGTTCTGGAAAACTCTCCCTAAGGGTATGTCTACACTTCTGTCAGATGGTGGGATTGCAACTTGTGTGGACATACTCAAGCTAGCTTTTGATTTAGCATGGTCTGTCTGAGGGAGTACAACCCCACACAGGTCCCAAAGTATGTATTTGAGTGACTCCTGCCCATGCTGCCAAGGCTTCACTGCTGTTGTTACCAGAGCAAGCTTTGATCTAGCTCAGATATGGCGACATAAGGTGCAATCACACCTCCTTATTGCAGTGTAGACATACACTGACTCTGTCCCACTTTGATACCAGTGCTTTCACTCTACATCTTCCCAGACTATCATGTTTGCTTGGCAGTCTGCTCCAGCATTTTCTCTCCTGGGACTTCTTACAGTTGTCCTAAAATGGTTTCTGTCTCTCTCACTACTGGAGCCCCCATTGCCACCACCACCACCTAGATGAAGAATGGATGCTTGAGACATTGCCTATTATCTCCAACCTCATGAACATAAGAGCCAAGGTCTCTGCAGAATGCTTTGACTAGACTGTCAACACCTTTAAGGAAAAAAGAAAAGGAGTACTTGTGGCACCTTAGAGACTAACAAATTTATTTGAGCATGAGCTTTCGTGAGCTACAGCTCACTTCATCAGATGCATACCGTGGAAACTGCAGCAGACTTTATATACACACAGAGAATATGAAACAATACCTCCTCCCACCCCACTGTCCTGCTGGTAATAGCTTATCTAAAGTGATCAACAGGTGGGCCATTTCCAGCACAAATCCAGGTTTTCTCACCCTCCACCCCCCCACACTCCCAGCTACCTTCGAGACACCACTGACTTCCTGAGGAAACTTCAATCCATCAGTGATCTTCCTGATAACACCATCCTGGCTACTATGGATGTAGAAGCCCTCTACACCAACATTCCACACAAAGATGGACTACAAGCCGTCAAGAACACTATCCCCGATAATGTCACGGCTAACCTGGTGGCTGAACTTTGTGACTTTGTCCTTACCCATAACTATTTCACATTTGGGGACAATGTATACCTTCAGATCAGCGGCACTGCTATGGGTACCCGCATGGCCCCACAGTATGCCAACATTTTTATGGCTGATTTAGAACAACGCTTCCTCAGCTCTCGTCCCCTAAAGCCCCTACTCTACTTGCGCTATATTGATGACATCTTCATCATCTGGACCCATGGAAAAGAAGCCCTTGAGGAATTCCACCATGATTTCAACAATTTCCATCCCACCACCAACCTCAGCCTGGTCCAGTCCACACAAGAGATCCACTTCCTGGACACTACAGTGCTAATAAACAATGGCCACATAAACACCACCCTATACCGGAAACCTACTGACCGCTATTCCTACCTGCATGCCTCCAGCTTTCACCCTGACCACACCACACGATCCATCGTCTACAGCCAAGCTCTGCGATACAACCGCATTTGCTCCAACCCCTCAGACAGAGACAAACACCTACAAGATCTCTGTCAAGCTTTCTTACAACTACAATACCCACCTGCAGAAGTAAAGAAACAGATTGATAGAGCCAGAAGAGTTCCCAGAAGTCACCTACTACAGGACAGGCCTAACAAAGAAAATAACAGAACGCCACTAGCGGTCACCTTCAGCCCCCAACTAAAACCCCTCCAACGCATTATTAAGGATCTACAACCTATCCTAAAGGATGACCCAACACTCTCACAAGTCTTGGGAGACAGGCCAGTCCTTGCCTACAGACAGCCCCGCAACCTAAAGCAAATACTCACCAACAACCACATACCACACAACAGAACCACTAACCCAGGAACTTATCCTTGCAACAAAGCCCGTTGCCAATTGTGCCCACATATCTATTCAGGGGACACCATCACAGGGCCTAATAACATCAGCCACACTATCAGAGGCTTGTTCACCTGCACATCCACCAATGTGATATATGCCATCATGTGCCAGCAATGCCCCTCTGCCATGTACATTGGTCAAACTGGACAGTCTCTACGTAAAAGAATAAATGGACACAAATCAGATGTCAAGAATTATAACATTCATAAACCAGTCGGAGAACACTTCAATCTCTCTGGTCACGCAATCACAGACATGAAGGTCGCTATCTTAAAACAAAAAAACTTCAAATCCAGACTCCAGCGAGAAACTGCTGAATTGGAATTCATTTGCAAATTGGATACTATTAATTTAGGCTTAAATAGAGACTGGGAGTGGCTAAGTCATTATGCAAGGTAGCCTGTTTCCTCTTGTTTTTTCCTACCCCCCCCCCCCAGATGTTCTGGTTTAACTTGGATTTAAACTTGGAGAGTGGTCAGTTTAGATGAGCTATTACCAGCAGGAGAGTGAGTTTGTGTGTGTATGGGGGTGGGGAGGATGTGAGAAAACCTGGATCTATGCAGGAAATAGCCCGACTTGATTATGTAAAGAGTTGTCACTTTGGATGGGCTAGCACCAGCAGGAGAGTGAATTTGTGTGGGGGGGTGGAGGGTGAGAAAACCTGGATTTGTGCTGGAAATGGCCCACCTGTTGATCACTTTAGATAAGCTATTACCAGCAGGACAGTGGGGTGGGAGGAGGTATTGTTTCATATTCTCTGTGTGTATATAAAGTCTGCTGCAGTTTCCACGGTATGCATCTGATGAAGTGAGCTGTAGCTCACGAAAGCTCATGCTCAAATAAATTGGTTAGTCTCTAAGGTGCCACAAGTACTCCTTTTCTTTTTGCGAATACAGACTAACACGGCTGTTCCTCTGAAACCTTTAAGGAAAATCTTCTCTCCTTTGCACAGGCTGATCTCCCTCAAAATATCAGGGCAGCCAGCAAGCAAGGTCCTGATTCTTCTGCCTGTCATTTTTTGAAAACTTGTGCTGGGTATAGTGGAAACCTGGAATTTGGGATTGCCTCAATATAATCAGTTTAGAAGTGACATTTGTGTAGGCAGTTTTATATGCAGAAAGATAATGACTAACAGAAAGGAGTTTTTTTCCAAATTTGGAAATGTGATTATGTATTGTATGTGATCTAGTGACAGACAGAGTGGGTTCTCTTCTGATGATGATGGATTGCTTAGAACTTTAGCATTAAATGGCTTTTCTGGAATACCCTTTCTGAATGTCACCTTAGGGTGAGAATGCTATCCTTGTACAAAAATATCAGAGCTGGTGGCTAGTCAAACACATTGCTGGTCTACTGTTGCCAGGGTGGACTGAATACTGCAGAGTGCTGTGGTGGATACAGCCCTCACCAAACTCTTAAGCTTTCCCCAACTTGACTAGTTCTGTTCTCTACATGAGTCTGTGCTAAAATGGCATGACTGAGTCCTTTTTTTATGTTGGTGATGATGGTTGTTATGGACTCACAACTGGTGGGTATCATGGAAGAAGCAACAGTTCAGGAAGGATATGAATAAAGAGGGGGGCAGCTTTGCAAACCAGGTGTAGAAGATAATTCCATGCATGTTCTATGGGCAATTCTGAAAAAAAGGCCCGCGTATGGGAATGGGAGAAAGAAGGAAAATAAAGGGGCATCAAACGTGCCCTCACTGATTGAGGGGAGAGGCCAGCATGGGAAGCAATAGGAGTCGGGGTCCCAGATGTAGCCTGGGCAAAGGCAATACATTCATCAGTGGGAAAACAACAGGCCAAAGTCTGCCACACAATGTACCTCCCATTGACATCAGGGCAGGATTGGGCCCAATATGCCATCTTTCCTTCTCCGATAAACATAATGTTCTTAAAATGAAAGTTATCTGCTTTTACTGGTAGACTTCAGCCCTGGACATCAAGGCATAGTCATAATCCACCCCAGCATTTCCCCATAGGCCCTCTGTGATTCCCCCAGCTATCTTTATCATAAGAGCTTGCACCTTCTCCTTCAGACACTTAGAAAAAATGGTCAGTAACCATTGGCCAGCTCTCAGTACTAAGGATTTACCACACAGCCCTTAATCATTGTAATCAATGGAACTATTTTTGTGAGCAAAGACTGCATCATCATCTCCTAAGATTGCTGTACAGCCTGCTGCTCTTGAACTTCCTCCCTTCAGTGTCCCAACATGTCACCCTGGTTCTGAGTCTGAAAACTGGTGGGCCTACTATCATGAACAAGGGTTTTTAGGATTGGTTGCATTGTGATGTAACTGAACTCCACCCCTTTGGGGAGCAGTTTCTCCAGGCTACTCACAAACCCAGGTGTCCCAAAAGACAGTCCAATATATTACAAGTGATTCATTGGCCTGTGCATCTGATACAGTGGAAAGATTACTAGGCTGAGAAAATGAGACTTTGGATCTATTTCTGACTCTGATTGACTTGTTGTGTGACTTTTAGTAAGTCACTTAAAGTGGAGTTTCACTCTTGCCTCTCAATGGCTTCCAGACCACATAGCTTCAGTTTAGAACTAGATAGATGTTCTAAGTGCCAGTTCTACAAACTCACCCTAGAAATAAAGCTGTTTCATGCATCAAGAACTATAAAGATTTTGCACTCAGAATTTAATTAACACCCCTGTTGATGATGCATAAACCAGACTAGAATCCAGCTCATTTTCCAAGAGCTGTATTTGTTCTGCACTGCTAATGGGAATGAGTAGTAGTAAAATGTTATTTTAGTCAGTAAAGTAAACAGGTGTCACTCTGAATACACACAGAGCAGATCTGTTAAGTAATAAGGTTCCATTTTACATAGGTTACGTAAATAAATTTACATAAAGCCAAACTTTACTCTCATTTTCCCATCTGTTAAATGGGGATGATAACACCTGCTCATCTTTGTAAAGCTCTTTGAGATCAATAGCTGGGAAGACCTATATCAGCACCAAGGATTCTTCTTCGAGTACTGTCCCTATGGGTGCTCCACTGTAGGTGTGTCTGCTTTCATGCACGGCTGATCGAAGAACTTTGGTAGCAGTGTCCGTTCAGCTGGTGCATCTGTGCACGCACTACCCCACTTCCTCTCATCCCCTTGCTCCTCATGAGGCTAACCAGTGTTGCAGGGGCACACCCACCTCAGTTCCTTTTTAACCACCCTGTCCAGGGATGGAGCCTGAGCTGTCCATTAGCAGATCATTACCTTCTATAGAATTGCTAATTGTTTCTCTACTTTAGCTACCCTTTTAGAGCTTCCTTTTTTCTTTTTCACTCCTTTATCTTTTTTTTATTTAACCAAAAAAAAAAAGCTTTACTTTAAACTTTATTTTTCTTTGACCTCCCCCTCCATCTGGGGACCTCCCCTGGACAGGGTATTCCAGGTTCACTGGGCTTCAAGAAGTGTCTCAGTTGCAAAGAATCTATCCCAGTAACTGTCTGACATTCTCAGGGTATCCATTGCCTGGGAGAGAACCAAATCCCCCAGAAGGGTGGTTTATGCCAATAATTGAACAGAGATAGAGAACTGACCTTCTAATGGAAGTGGCACTCCAACCACCCTCAGAGCTGTGCCAAGACTCTGGACCACAGGGATCTTCACCGCAACCCTCTACATCTAAGGGAATACAGACTAACACGGCTGTTACTCCGAAACCTGTCATCTAAGGGAGGTGAACCTATAAAGACAACCACGAGCTACTCACCTAAGGCTTCTAAGAAAAGGGCTGAGAGTCCCCACACTGAACCCTGACCGAGCTGAAAACCATCTCCAGCTCGTTTGGTATCATCAGTACCAAAGACACCAAAGCTGTCTAAATCCAGTACCCAGAACTCACATGGTACCACCCTGACAGAAAAAGTGGGGCTGCCTAAGAACTCAATGGGCACAGGCAAGGAATCATCAGTATCGACTGGGCGTGAGAAAACTAGAGAGTTCACCTTGGGGAAGGCTCCTTCAGTGCGGACATAGACGTTAGTACCATCGTCGGCACACGAGACATTGGAAGACAGCTCAACCAGGACTACATCGCCAACTCTTTGGAACTGACATCTCAGCACTGCCAACCACCACTGGTACCAATGCCTACAGCACTGCCAGACTTCCAGTATGCGACAGACCTTTTGGTGCCTGAAGCACCAGATTCACCTATACTCGGTTCTGGGCCCTCCGGTACCGAGTCCATCCAGAGCTCCAGACTCACTGGTGGCATCATACCATGCACCCCCATTTTTGAGTGCTGAGTCAGACAGTGAGCAAGGAAACAGTCTCCCGTCACTCCTCTCATCCACCCTATGGTACCAATTTCCAGTATGGACCTCAACCGTACCGTCCCTCTGACACCCAGCCTCCTTGGTATGGGCAGCTGTGGTACCAACCTCTGGGACCCTTCCCACACTCTCAATGGCCTTACTGGGACACTTGGCAGGAACATAGACACCGTGCCTCCCATAACTCTAACTTGGCCTATTAGGAGCCGATGAGACACCCTCCTTTGGCCACTGCATCAAGGGTATCCAAGCCCCCTGAACAGTTAAGAGAGGAACAAGAGGCTACCTCCCAGAATAACTTCTCCTCTTCATCAGATGAGACAGTGATGCCCCCTCCACCATTGTTGGCAGAGGGCGTCAAGCTTTTCTAGGAGCTAGCTTAGAGGGTGGCAGATGCATTACAACTACCATTACAAGAGGTGACTGAGTCACACCATAAACTATTGGACATTTTACACTCCTCTGCCTTGTCCAGAGTAGAACTCCCTATTAACAAGGCTCTCCTGGAGGCTGCTGAACTCATATGGCAGACCGCTGCATCAGTCCTGCCAACATGCAAGTGGGCCAATAAAAAAATATTCCATGCCAGCAAAAGACATGGAATTTCTCTTCTCTTATCCGCCCCCTAATTCAATCACTGTGGACACAGTAAACTCCAGGCCATCAGCATCACCTGAAATATACCCCCTATGACCGGAACTGGAAGCGCCTCAATTTTGGGGGGAGAAAAATATACTCATCAGCCACTCTACAGTTCCATATTGCAAAAGAGCAAGACTTAATGGCAAAATATGATTACATCAACTACTCAAAACTCAATTCCTTTATTGAGCAGCTCCCAGATTCTCACAAAGATCAATTCAAAGCTATCATTAATGAAGATCAACTGGTGGCAAAGACATCACTCCAGTCTGCACTCAGTGGAACTGATACAGTGGAATGTTCCATCTCCACTGCCATCATGATCTGATGAGCCCCTTAGCTGCACTTATGTGGTTTCCCCAAAGAGGGGCAAACAACTGTTAAGGACCTACCTTTTGAAGGCACAAAGCTGTTCACAGAAAAGACAGCCTCATTCCTCCACACTTTGAAAGACACCATGGCCATTCTTCGATAGCTTGGAATCGATATACCTGGGCAGAAGAGAAAATATAGTCCTCAGCCTTTGTTCAGGCCCCAATATTGTCACAATATTCATCCCAACGCTTGTATGAATCCCAGAAAAAGAAGTCCAGGTTCTTCAAACGGAACCTTTGGGCCCTCAACCTATTTCCTCACAGCCATTCACCTCATAACGACAGTTTTGATGAGTTGGTTGAGATACCATCAGACCACTCTCTTCAATACCATCCAATGCTGGAAAACCTCTCTCATCCTGATGGATGCCATCTCACCTCATTCCGCAGCACCTGGGAATGGATAACCTCTGACAAATGGGTACTGGAGGTTATTCAAGATGGGTACTCACTCCATTTCACCTCCATACCTTCCCCGTCCATCTTCAGGGACCCTTCTCACAAGAGCCTGTTATGGCAAGAGATAGATCATCTCCTCCCTCAGCATCGGAGCCACAGAATCAGCCCCACATCTAAGAGGCAAAGACTTTTACTCTCGCTACTTCTTGATCTCCAACCTTCCTTTTTCTTGGGTACCCATACTAAACCTCAAAGTGCTCAACAAATTTGTCAAGGCTCAGAAATTCAAGATAGTCACTTTGGTGATGATTGTTTAAGCCTTAGAAAATATACTTTGCAGCAATAGTGACCTTCCACCAGCAGATAGAAGGATACTAAATTTTTTCCCACCTGACTACAAAGTCATTTCTCAAAGGTATAGCAAACGTCTCCCCAACCCAGGCTTCCTACCCCAATCAATCTACCCCAATAGAATCTCAATCTACTGTTAAAAGGACTGACTAGACCACCCTTTGAACCCATGACCACTTGTTCTTTAACTCACCTTTCCATGAAGATGGAATTCCTGATTGCCATTACCTTGGCAAGAAGGATCGAGGAGATAGTGGCCCTGATGGCGCATCCCCCTTCTTAGTGTTCTTCCTTGACAAAGTCATGCTTAGATCACATCCAAAGTTCACCCCCAAAGTGACTTCTGCATTTCATGTGAACTAATTCATTCACCTTCCAACCTTTTATCCCAAGCCTCACCAGGATAATAGGGAAGCCATCCCCAATCCGCTTGATGTAAGGAGAGCCTTAGCCTTTTATTTGGATAGGACAAGAGTTTTTAGAAAATCTCCGAGACGCTTCCTCTCCATCGAAGACAGATCTAGAGGCACAGCGATTTCAGCTTAAAGAGTCTCTACATGGGTCTTGAACTGCATCACACTCTGTTATCAGATTTGCAGTTTACCACCCCTATCTACAATCTGCGCACATTCTACGGGATCGTTTTCCTTATCAGTTGCCTTCTCCAAGGGTGTCCCTATATCTGAACTCTACAGAGCAGCTACATGGGCTTCTGCACATACCATTACAGAACACAATGCCATCCTGGGGGACTCTGCTGCAGATGCCAGATTTGGTGCCACAGTATTATCATCTATAACAGACTCGACTCTGAAGCCCCAGCCTCCAGTGGGGGGATACTGCTCAGGAATCACCTACAGTGGAGAATGCATAGTGACACTATTCAAAGAAGAAATTACTCACCTAGTGCAATAATGATGGTTCTTCGAGATGTGTGTCCCTACCAGTGCTCCATGACCCACCCTCCTCCCCTCGACTTTGGAGTTCTCATCATACACTCTGCAGTAGAGAAGGAACTGTGGAGAGTTCACCCATGCAACGCGGATTAGCCTTGTGGCAGAGCACGGGGCAGGGGGAGGCGGAAGCACATGCACGGGCTACCAAAGTTCTCCAATCGGCAGCGCAGGGACGCAAACACACCTGCAGTGGAGGATCCATAGGGACACACAGCTCAAAGAACCAGTACTTCTTATTCATTTTTGTGTTTATTATTATTGTCCTGATTCTGCAACCCTTGTTCAGAAAAGTCAAATCAGAGGTACATGTGAGCTACATGTATCTCTACATTTATTTTCTTCTTCACCTCTGTTTCCTACATGTATATTTTCCTCTTAAACAATTATCTCCTAATCTCACTCAGTTCAGTTTCTTACTTTAGCAGCCATATAATTATCCTAATGTGGCTTATTTTTAGAAAGCAGGGGAAATGATGTCAGTAAGCAAACAACTGAAAGATGTATTCTCCTAACATAAAAGAGAAAAACAGATGATCAGTTTCCTTTTGGATTCTTATTTACTCCCCTAAAGGATCTCCTAGTCTATTGTCTAGACAACTCTTGGGCATGCTAAACTACAACATTAATAATACCGCCTAGCTTTTAGGTAGCACTTTTCATCAGTAAATCTCAGAGTGCTTTACAAAGTCGACAAGTATAATTAACCCCTTTTTATGGATGGGGAAACAGAGGTACAAGGAGGTGAAGTGACTTACCCAAAGTCACTCAGTAGGTCAGTGTCTGAACCAGAATAGACCCCCCCCCCCCCGGCCCCACAGGTATCCTGTATCCCAGTCCAGTTCTCTATCCACTAGACCACACTGCCTCCTTGGTAAGTAAAGTTTATCATATCTTAAATTTGAAATACAAAATGAAAACCCCTATTGTAAACAGACTTTTCCAGACAAAATGTAAAAGGCGGGTGAAATAATATATTTGTTTTTTAAAGCAATACAGTATTCTATACATGTGGTATAATGCCTTCAGTTAAACTAACCTCATTAAGCAGTATGTCAAGTTTCCGGCAATTCTGAAAGCCGATAACAATAATTAAGCAACAAGACATGACAAGTAGTGTTTTATTATGCAATGCCAGAACACCTAGGTGAGTTGTTAGGCATAAAGCCAATTGCTTTTCACCATCTGGAAGGATTCTTTTTACACATAAAATGGATTGGAAAATGGAATGATCTGATTTGCCCATAGCTATGCAGTTATCACATTCTAACCACCTTGCTTAGAACTCATCAGCTCTGTGACCAGATTGGTATTGATTTAAGTAGTAATGATCAAGGTCTGGGGCATTTCTTTTGGATTAATAACTGACTGGGAGGAGTTGATGGCCCAAGGCAGAGCCAAAGACCATTAACCCTGTCTGGTCATCAATCCCTAGGTAATGTCCTGTACTGAATTTGTTATTGTTAATATAAAAGATGAAAAAGAAACCAGAGGCATACAGGCTTTTGGAGAGCGGGCCTGGGCAATGAAGCATCAAGTGGTACGTACTAGCCATTTCTAGGGAATTCATGTCCAATGCAGGAGCCAGTTGTTTGAATCCAATCTCATTCCATGCAAGTAATAATCACATAGAAGGAGTCTCAAGTATTTTCTAAAGGTGTCTATCAGAAATGTTTAAGATAGTTGCATTCATTTTTATGCAGTTGAGTTACATATTAAAGGTTTCATTTCCAAAAAGCTGGGTGTTCAACATACGCAGATACAGGTATAAAATGAATCCTTTCATTTGCTGTTGGTTAACTTTTAACTGCATACACATTTACAGGGCTAAATGAAATTTTTCAAAACATAGTTCCTGACTGGGCCCAATCCTGATCCTATTGAAATCAATGGAAAAATCCCATTGGCTTTAATGTGGGGTAGAATTGAGCCCTGGTGGCTCTACAGATTTAGTAGAGGACTAATTTATGTAATTTCTTGCATAAAACACATTTCTTTAGTCTTGGCTTCCAGAAAGGTGCAAAGTAGCCTTAATGGGCTCAAGGATCTGGCCCTGTGTGTTATTGCTTATGCTGCATGCACCCTGTGTTTCCATGACAATGATTACATGATAATGTAATACTGGCCCCTTTGAAATGAATGGGAATTTTGTCACTGACTTCAGTGGAGTCAGGATTTCATCCCCAGTATTCATCTGAACCTTTATAATTCAAATAAAACTACAGGGCTAAGAACACAGATGAAGTCAACTTGCTGGTTTCAAGTTTCTGAAACATCCATTGATGTTCAGGATGTCCAAGAGGGGGAGAAGACATTAATGTGCATGTTTAATTGGAAATGTTAGTTTGTCTCTTTTTCCTCTGCATCTACGTAGTGCAGGCAGATGGTGATCCCACACCTTTATCAGATATTAGGGATGTGGGTTACCTCTCATCATCCAATAGTTCTCACAGCAGCACATACAGAGTTAAAGCTGTTTGGAATGGATGGAAGTCATTCTATAGCTGGTTTGTTCTCTATCACAAAAGCACCACTCTTACCAATGCTGGTATTTCACAATAAAAACACAAGGTAATCGGATGATGAAAACAGGGACTAAATCAGGGACGGGCAAACTTTTTGGCCTGAGGACCCCATTGGGTTTTGGAAATTGTATGGAGGGCCGGTTAGGGGAGGTTGTGTCTCCCCAAATAGCCAGGCGTGGCCCGGCCCCTACCCCCATCCCACCCCGCTTCTCACCCCCTGACGCCCCCCTCCGGGACTCCTGCCCCATCCACCTCCCCCTGCTCACTGTCCCCTGACCGCCCCCAGAACCCCCACCCCTGACTGCCCCCCACTGCCCCATCCAACCCCTCCTCTCTTTCCTGATGGCACCCCCCGGGACCCCTGCCCCCATCCAACCACCCCTTCTCCCTGTCCCCTGACTATCCCCGGAACCCCTGTCCCTGACTGCCCCCCACCACCCCATCCAACCCCCCCTCCTTCCTGACTGCCCCCCCGGAACCCCTGCCCCTATTCAACCCTTTCTGTTCCCTGCCCTCTGACCGCCCCGACCCCTATCCACACCCCCACCCTCTGACCACCACCCTGAACTCCCCATCCCTCTCTCCAACCCCCCTTGCTCCCTGCCCCCTTACCACGCTGCCTGGAGCACTGGTGGCTGGCGGTGCCCAGCTGGAGCCAGCCACGCACTGCACAGCTCAGAGCACCTGGTCAGGCCGAGCTCTGCAGCTGTGCTGCCCCAGGAGCTCGCAGCCCCACCCCCTAGAGCATTGCGCTGGCGGCGTAGTGAGCTGAGGCTGTGGGGGAGGGGCCGGGGGCTAGCCTCCCGGGCCAAGAGCTCAGGGGCCAGGCAGGAGGGTCCTGCGGGCCAGACGTGGCCCATGGGCTGTAGCTTGCCCACCTCTGGGCTAAATACTATATTAATAAAAATAACAGATATCAGTTTGATAAAGATTCTTTCTGTAAGAAATATAAATGATTGAGATATAAATGCTGATACTTCTGAGGTCAGATTCTCATCATGCTCTAACACCTTTATGATGCATAAAAGGTCCAGAATGGTATCAAGGGCTCTAAAAGCCTCATTTGTGGCCCAGGTAAGATTTCTCTGTCACAGGCACTGTGGATGACTGCCTTTCAAGGACCCCATCACAAGCCCTGGCATAGGGGCAGGAGGGGGCAGGCCTGGCTGGCAGGGGCAGGGCCACAGCAAGCAGCACTGCTGAGAGATTCCTGGCTGTCCCAGGAGGCTGCTATAACTTGGGGTACAGTAGCATGATGGAACTTGACCCTGAAATCCCAGTCTCCTCTACACAACTCATTTCTGCCCCACTATGCTTTGCCAAAACTTCCCAAAAGACAGTGTGCTGGAAGGTGGTGAATTACACAGTGGGATACCTTCGCATGGTGCATCACATTGTCTACAGTACAGACAGTACAGCTACAGTGCTGCACGTGTGCCTCTATAGCACCATATTACAGACATTTGCCCCAGTAATGGGGGGGCGGCGGGGGGTTCTGGCACTGTAATTAATCTACCCCTTGAGAGGCAGTAGTTAGGTTAATGGAAAAATTCCTCCATTGGTCTACCGTTTATGCTAGTGAATTACATCTCTTGGAGGTGTCAGTTTTTCACACCTAAGGTCACACAGCTAGGTCAACCTAAGGTTTAGCTGTACACCAGGCCTTAGGAGCAGGTCTACACTACAGACTTTTGCCAACACAAGTTACGTTGGCATATAACCACCGCAGTTAGTATATTGCTTGTGTATGTGTGTACTTGACTCCTTGTGTCAGTGCTGCGCACACTCTCCAACAGTGCTTGTTTCAATGTACAATGTGATGCACCATGCGAAGGTATCCCACTGTGTAATTCACCACCTTCCAGCACACTGTCTTTTGGGAAGTTTTGGCAAAGCATAGTGGGGCAGAAATGAGTTGTGTAGAGGAGACTGGGATTTCAGGGTCAAGTTCCATCATGCTACTTTCCGCATCCCATAATACCATCTTTATCCCATAATTTTCTTGCCTATTTTGAAAATCCCACAAACCCGCGCAGGACTTGTCTCTGTCCGCCATCTCTGGCAGAAGCATGGAGCCTTCACAGCTCTGCACTAGTGTCATGACCGTTGCAAGCACAGGACACACAGAATCACAAGAAGAGCCATGGGGAACATCATGATTTACTGGAGGTCAAATTGCTGTGAGGTATAGCAAGAACCGATACAAGGTTGTTGTTAGCCTTCATGGAGTAGCTGCAAATGTTGCTTCTGGGCCTAAGAAATGAGCACTGACTGGTGGGATCCCATTGTAATGTAGGCTTGGGATGATGAGCAGTGGCTACAGAACTTTCAGATGTGCAAGGCCACATCCCTGGAGCTGTTTGCCAGGCTCTCCCCAGCCCTCCAGCACAGGAACACCAAAACGAGAGCTGCACTGACAGTGAAGAAGTGAGCGGTGATCTCATCATGGAAACGTGCAACACTGGATTGCTACCAAACAGTGGAAAATCCACTGTGGGAACCACTCTCATGCAAGTGTGCAAAGCCTTTAAGTCATCTCCTGCCGTGCAGGTCTTCGACTCTCAGCAATGTGCAGGACGTAATGGATGGATTTTGACCAGTGGGGTTCCTGAACTGCAGTGGAGCAATAGACAGCATGCTTGTCCCTATTTCGACTCCCGATCACCTTACCACAGAGTACA
Organism: Caretta caretta; assembly: GCF_965140235.1. Lineage (NCBI taxonomy): Eukaryota > Metazoa > Chordata > Testudines > Cheloniidae > Caretta > Caretta caretta. The sequence continues at coordinate 51,000,409 of NC_134210.1, forward strand.
TCACCAGGAAGGGCTATTTTTCTATGGTTATACAAGTTCAAATGGATAACTGGGGATGCTTCACCAGCATCAGCGTTGGCTGGTCCGTGAAGATGCATGACATTCACATCTTTAAGAACACAGGAGTGCTCAGAAAGCTAGAAGCCTCTTTCCTGACTGGCAGATTACTATTTGCGATGTTGAAATGTCAATAGTGGTCCCTGGGGGCCGCAGCCTGCCCCTTAATCCCCTGGCTCATGAAGCCCTACACCAGCCAGCTCAGCAGCACCAAGGAAAGATTCAGCTACAGGCTGAGCAGATGCAGAATAACAGCTGAATGAGCTTCTGGTAGATTGAAGTGGCACTGGTGTAGTTTCCTCACAAGATTGGATCTCAGTGAGAAAAATATCCCAATGGTTATAGCTACCTACTGTGTCCTGCATAATATCTGTGAAGAAAAGGGGAAAAGTTGCTGCCAGGGTGGAGGTGGAGCAGCGAAGAATTCAGTGCAGAGCTGTATGCCTCAGGGAGGCTTTGAAAGAGCACTTTAACATTGAGCCACAGTAATGCGTTGTGGTGTACCGTGCTCTACCCAGCCCTGCAGTTTGGGGGCCCGTTAGGAATTATTTGGTGCTTGGTGTACATTTATGATTATAACACTGTCTTTGTCCCTGATCCTCTGAGCTATATCACAGTATACAATAACAACTACCACCAGGCATTCTGCAGCATATATTGGGAACCAATAAAGATGAATTGTTTTCCAAACAACCGAATGTTATTGAATAACAAAAACACCTAAAAATGTGCAAGTTAAAAGCTAATACATTAAAGCCTTAATCAATTTATGGAACAGATCTTAAAGAAAGAGAAGGAACATTTATGTCTATTTTAGCTACACATGCATCAACCATGGTTCTCACATGTCAGTGTATGTGAAACTGTGGTTGTTGTTAATGTCTCCCTGGTGTGGAGTGGCAGAGGCAGGGATGCAGCCCCTGATGCCATATGGAGTGTTGACGGAGGGTTTAGGGAGGTGCTAGGCCTGGAGTTCTTCATGGACTGAGAAGGGAGGTAAGCCTGGGACTGTTGAATCTGGAGAACAATGAGAGTCTGCAGTATCTGTCTTTACTGCCAGAGAAGCCCCATTATGTCATGGTGTATCTCCCACTTCTGCTTCTGGCCCTTTCTACATATTCTGTACTATTCATCCTTCAGGCCCTTTGCTCATGGTCTGATACAGCACTTGGTTGCAGGATCTTGCTGAACATGTCATCCTGAGTCTGCTTCTTTCTCTTCATTTGGTTCAAGCATTCTGCAGGCATAGAGGGGGAACCGGTCAAGCCCAGAATGGCAGCAGCTACAGATAAAAACACAGAGGTATCATTCCATATAGTCACACTGGAAAGCTAAAGTTAAGATTCAGAATTCTCTTCCCTTGCGGTATACCTCTATGAAAGTTTCACTGAGATCTCTCAGGAGGATTCAAGGGACAGCTCTGTGTACATAAAGAAACTGCTCTATGCCTCCCCTCCCCGACCCTTGCCTAACTCTACAGGGGAATGAAAAGCAGATAACTCTACCTCTTTGTTGTACCATGGCAGTTCCTTTGCTTTCATGCAGCACAGCTGCTGATCCCTGTCTTACCCCTGCTCCTGCATCCCTCATCTGCTCACAGATGTCCACATTTCTAGAGTTGGTCTGTAAATGTGCCTACACAGCCTCCTCTCTCCACAGGCCTAGGAGATCCAATGTCGCCTGTCTACTCCAGACCTGAGTGTGACATCAACATGGTCAGCTGGGCAGTTGCACACAAAAGTGGAAAGCTGCAGGTGTGCCCACCAAGATGGACAATCAGGAAAAAGGCATGCCAAAAATGTGCAGGGTTTTAACAGGGATGGCTTCTGGTCTCCAGCTTGTGAAGGGGACCTAGGAGGGCTTAGCTTCTTCAGACCCACCACCAGGGGTTCGTATGTCAGTCTGTTCCCCTGAACAGCTTCCCAACAACTCTGGCCCACAGAGTGAGTCATTTTTCATCTTCTCGGTTTCCTGGGCTTGAACTCTGGTGCCCAAAACCAATTCGATAAACTCCATGGGCGATTGAGCCAGCCCCTTCCAAACCAGTTGTTCTTCCTTCATATCGTAAGAATCCTGCAAGTGTTTGTTGAGGGCTGTCTTATCACAAGTCATTGGTCTGCCTTCCTCTTTGTTTCTCCAGTATAGTCATACAGTGAACATACCAATAACCAAGACACAATGCAATATCCATAAGTTACAGAGCAGCTCTACCTCCTTCACAGTATATATATCGCACACGCACTAGCCTGATTCTGATCTCACAAGTATAAAGCAGGAGAAACTGTTGAAGTCAATAGAGTTACACCAGTGTAAACTGGTATAAATGAGATCTGCGTCAAACTCTGTAAATAAGCCAGCTGAGATTTTCAAAAATAAATGCTTAGTCTCCTAAATCTGTATTTAGACACCTAAAACATGATCTGATTTTCACACTCAGTTTTCCCACTGACTGAAAACAGACATAGGAACCGAGCCATGGGCATCCATTTTAGAAAAATCTTGATCGTAAAAATGTTCAAACACAGTTCAATTACAGAAGTTTAAATTTGAAAGGACCATATTAGCTACTGTATACCAGTGCCAATGGAAGTGTAACCCTACAATATATTCTCTAGTGCTTTGTGCCCCGCCGAGTTTTATGAATCTATTATTCATGTCTAAATGCACAGTTTTGAGTAGTGACAGATACTTCCTATAGATACAGGTATAGCTTCAAATTAGCAATGTGAATCAATATAATTCCCAGATAAAATGTAACCTCTACATAATCACTAACACAGGGATTGATTCTTCAGTCATTCTGCAGAGAAAACTGCCATTGGTTTGAATAGTAATATCTTGTGCAGGTCATCTATAGGATTGGACCTGTAGTCCCCAGTCTGACTGTAACGAAAACCAAGTTTGGATTATTTTATTTTATTTATTTATTTAATTCCTATACTTCCTGTGTCAAACATTCGAACAGTGACCTTACAAATATGCACCTGCAGTTGTGCATGCATTTAATTAGCTTGCAAATTAGGTAAATGCACATGTGAACTGGTATCCACTGAATCCAACTACTGAATGTACCTGATTAGTAACTTGCTGATTTAGGCTCCTATTCTTCGAAGACTTACACATGTGCATACTGTGAGTAGTCCCACTGAAACTAATGGGGATAATCACAATGCACTAAAGATAAGCACTGAGGATATGGCTTCAAAGTTGTGGGAAATGTGCACAATTGTGGGAATAGGGTTGTGTGCACATTTTTGTGCACAGGCCGCTACCTGCACTGTTTTGACAATTTGGCTCAAACTGTCCTCAACATGTTATTAAAAACTTTATAAAATTTAAATTTCATAATTTTAAACTTTATAGACCATAGAGATAGTAAATACCCTCCTGGCTACTGCCTGCCAATAATGCTTTCCTTGCAATCATATAGCTTAATTTTATGTTTTGTTTAAAATCTAATTTACACACATTAATTTAATTCTTAAAGTTTTTTTAAAAAGGTGCCAAAATCCAGCAAGAACAGTACTGAAAAATATACCTATTTAAATGTGAATGTGAATAAGGCAGCTCCTTCTTTCTCTACTGCTAAACATGTGTCTGGTCTGCTTTTATCTAATTTTTTTTAATCCATAAGGTCAAATAAAATATATAAATAAGACACCCCTTATTCAGTCCTTTCTGGTGTTTAGATAATATGGTGGTGAGTGAGGTCTAACATCTAGATAGATTTTTAAAACATGACAGTTACAAGCACCCTGAATGCAAGTAAAATGCAGTTTCTATCTTAAGAAACAAACTGCTTATCCGTTAGATTTCTAAACGTATCCATTGACAGTACTTGGTAACCATAAATACTCCACGAACACTGTATTTATACATTTTATTGACCTGCTTTTGTTCCAACTCATTCAATACAGAAGCTGCTGAAGAAAATGCACTGGCTGCCCTGTGTATAGAGCAACCAGACTGGCTGAAACTAATGGGCTGACTAGTTACTTTAAATACACCTGGACCAAAGCCATCTCACCATATGTGATTAGTCCCTATGAGGCCAATGATTCCACTCACATAGGTAAGACAGAAGAATGTGGCCCCAGATGGTTAAAAGAGAAGTTTTCTAGCTGTTGCCTGTCACAGAAACATGGACAATATTAAGTAGCACAGCAGGTGATGAAAGCTTCTTACCTAATATAGATAACACCAATATTATTTACAGTATGAGTCAAGCCCCACAAAATCATGAGATTTTTACATGTATATTGGGTTATTTTTATTTGCTTTCTGGTCTTTGAACCTTTAGGGTACATTTGGGTCATGTTCTCAAGCTTTTGTCTACAACCACAAGTGTTTGAAACCTACTTTTATTTTTAAATGAAAGCTGAGATGCTCACATATTCACATGACTCCAACAACTGGGGCTTTAAGAAAAAACTCAAATACAATGAGACTCATAATCAAATATTCAGAATTGGCAACTCCGTATCTACCGTACATACATTGTGGCTATGACTATGTGGTTAGATGTTATGCACAGAAAGAATATGCATGAATAGCCACTGGGCAACATTAATATTTAAGCTATTCAATTGCATATTCTTGCCAGAAACTTCATTTTTTGTATAGTGTTGTTACAACCATGCCATCCTAACCAGCAAAATAAATTGCTTGGGATTATACGTAATCTCCTTTCCATCCCTGTTGGTAGCAGGTCCTGAATACAGCTAGTGAAAAAAAGTTTGCAAAATTGTCAGGTTTCTTAATTAGTTTTTTAACAGTAAGTTAGTCAGGAATTTTTAGATTAAACTTTTTATTTAAAAAAGTGATTTTTGGCAAACAATGAGTTCTAGTCCTATGATGTTAGTGGTGGGTGGAAATCCTGCCTCCCAGTCATGGTCCACAGCTGCTACTGCAGCTTGAGGGTTACTCAGTTGATTGCATCGCTTGCAGGTTGTTCAAGAGAGTACCTGATGGATCCATGTACTTGTGAATTCACTGGCCCCATTCCCGCTCCTCTTCTACTCACATGGCTCTCCTAGCATACTGGAATGCAGAGAGAATGTGTGGGGAACACCTATGGCATGCAAGGGACATGGAACACTTGCATGAGACCCCCAGGTGCCATCAATTCCTTCCCACCTCCCTCCCATGCAGCTGAACTGTGCCACTCTGCTGGGTGTGAGCCCCTTCACGGCAGGGTAGAACAGGGTAGGTTTTGCCCCCCAAACACCAATGACTAGACTTTTATTTTGATATTCTGTAAAGCATGCTATAAAATCTTGACTAATGAGCGTATAATGGTTGGCTGAACTCAAGATGCACATTTTGGTTTAAACAGCTAATTACATGCATAAAACAACAGCATCTTAAAGGTTAAATGCATTTTTAATAACTCTTTTGCATGAGCAAAGAATCCCAAGAATTGATTATGGATACATTATTTTTGTGCGTTATTGATGAAAACCTTACAAGTGCAGAGGACCAAAGGCATTAGTGACTCAGAAATAATGTTGCCATGGTCAACCCACTGGGTATCCCTTGATAGATGATTCTTGGGACAGTATCTGTAAAAATAATAATCTGAAGCAAAAAAAAAAAAAAAAAGACAAAGGTTTCTGAGAATCAGTAAGTCACTGTAAAACAAAAGGAAATGCCCAAATGTAACAGTATTTTTGATAGGCTGGCTTGGTGAGGCAACTCATTATGGCCAGGCTTTTGCTGAATCCTAATATAAGAGGTTTTCTCACATGATCTTGTAAGAGGGAATATAGATAGCTTTATAGGCAAATCTGAGATAGAAGCAGATTTCTACCTTTGATTTCTAACCTGTGAACATCTGATCTGAAAGTTTGCTTTTATTGTATTTTTGGATCAAGCACTTACTGCCCTAATCTTTATTAAAATACTTCTAGAGTGTAAGCAAAAAAGGATTGTATCGGTGATCAATAATTGGGCTACGGTAAAAATAGATAAGTATTGTACAGAGAGAACTGCAAACATATACATAATATGTTAACCTGTCATTTAAATCAAATTTGTGACATAAACATTCAGGCAAAGCTGATTCTGATTTTATCATAACAGCTATCTGAAAATTTACTATGTAAATATTAAAATGAAAAGCGTGTCTGAATATACATTTACTTCTCATTTATAACTCCATCTCAAAGAACCCCTTTGTGATAATAATAATAAAAAAAAGTGCTGCTTATTGAAGTTTCCAGTAAAAAATAGTTGGGGGAGGTGAAGAAAAGGAAACAAAAAGATTTTTCCATTGTGCAACTCTCTTTTGTGGCATGATGCACATAATAGCTAAAGTAAAATCTGAGCCCTGCAGGTGTTTGGAAGAGATAAATACTGTCTGTAACACTAGACTCTGAGGAAGTTTCCAGTTAGATTACCCAGAAGCAAGCTGTCCTGTAAGGATCTATACCATTAGCAACTGCAGCCAAAAAAACTCTCTCTCTCTGGAAGTTTCAGGCTTTTAACTCTAGGATTCCATCCAGCTGGAGGCTCAGCAATAATGATAAAGCAAAACCTACAATCAGCTAGGCTACATGAAAAATAATCTCAGAAATGCAAGCGAGAAAGGTTTCTTGTCGCAGACAACAGCACTTCTTGAGATTTCCTGTGCATCTCTATCACCATCCATACATTTTAGCTGTACCAGCAACACTTGGAACTCAGAAATGCCATCTTTCTCCATCACATTTCTCTTATGCATGACAAAGTAAAATCACTTGCTATTTTCTTATCATGTAGCTTATAAAAATATATATTGATATTTGCTAACTACAGTTGTATTTTTGGAAGCCAAAATAGTTTATAGTACAGTATTTTCACCCAATTTCTTGAATTTTCCATCTTATCCTCCTTCAACTCTCTGTATTCAGTCTTAACATTTGTGCTAGAGCAATATTGGGCTGCTGCTGAAGGCTCTCACACAACAGATATTTGTGCCACTGCATATTGCAGGCACAATGATGCAGCACAACTTAATTTCCTCCTAAGGACAGAAACCCTGCCTTGGAAAAAACCAACCCCCACTAGGCATGCCCAGAAGTCATACATTGCCCAGTAATTAATGTCAGTTTTCCTTTTTAGTCTGATATCTGAAGCTAGGAGTCAAGTTGCAGCCTCTCTCTTGAGTGCAATACAGAGGAACATAGCTTTTCAGTTCTGCTGTACTTTAAAAACATTAGCAGTCAGTAGCATTTAGGCAGCCTCTTCCCTGCCTCCAACATACAATCTCTCAACCCACATTGGTATCACTGCATACCACTCAAAGATAAAATTCCCCCCAGCAAGGAGGTCACACATTAGCTCACACCCCCACAGAATGGGCTGTTGGGATACTTTGGGTGACACTGCATGTGGGCTTATGTGGATCCTCGGTGACAATAAAATGCCTAATAAACTAGGCATTGGTATACAATGTAACGAATCACATCATGACTTGCAGGTCTTCTCTTCTGAAAGCTAAGGAATGTCTTGAACACTATATTTGGGCTTTCCCAATGTGATTGTTTTTAGTGCTGTTAACACTTTGTTAACGTTCATAAAGCATTTTTAAGACAAAGGATGCCATATGAATAGTAAATATGATTGTGATTGAAATGGGCTGATACTGCTTCTGTAGCTTTGGTTTGCTTCTGAGCATATTTGAGTGTCTGGCTGCTCGTAGTGAGGCTGGGTAATCTTACTGCTGGTGCAGCACACGCTGACTGGCTGTAACTGTTAGACGAGAACTACCATATTCATGGTAGTTTTCCTGCAGAGGAAAAACGGTCATTGAGAACTTTTAAAATCTAATTAAGCAGGTGGCCTTCTGAGGAGAACAATAAAGGGGAGAATGTTAAAAGTTACAAGAAAATCAATCTGAATTTTCCTTTTTGAAAATACTGGAGTTACTCCAGCTATCAAGGGCAGAATTTGGCCCGGGGCTTTTCCAGCAAGCTCAAAACGAAGCAGACAGCTCCCTGGCACTAACTAGCAGACAAGTTTATTACTAATCCATTTCAGCACCCTGAAAAATCAAAGCAAGCCTGACATCAAAATCACAAATCCTTCAGAGAGATGCTGGTCTGGTAGTTCAAATTCCAAATGCAGGTTGTATCAAAACAGCATTTTCCAAAACCTAAATGCTTGTTCCTAGTTTGTTCTTCACATAGAATGTTTTTCATGGTTTATTTTAAACTTTTATTTAAAATAGTTCATTGGCATATTTAAACTCCCAGGCAGTATTGGAAATAAATCCCAATACCATACCATTATGTTAGTCCATGAGAACTAGAAACTGAATGTTATATTTTTCCATAGCTAATAGCTTTCAGTCTAAATGGCTCATTTTGGAATAAAGCAGTTAGGAAAGAAAGAATAAATATAAAGCCTCCATGAGGGTGCACAGTGTGTATGAGTCACTCTGTATTATCATCCATTTTGAACTAATTCTCATGGAGTGCCCTGAAGATGAGCATGGGCCCTACTGTTTAGATAAAGAGAAGATACCTAGACAACAGCTTTGAAATTACATAGCTTTATATACCAGAAGAAGTGACTATTAAAAATACAAAATTCAAAAGGCATGAATTACATTCAAAGGGTCCAATCTTCTAAAGTGCAGAATGCCACTAAAGTCAACTCACCCTTCCTCTCTCTGAAAAACATACACCAACTAAACACAAGAGTCATGCATTTTAGGCCAAATTCTGACTTCAGTTACCCCCGATGTCCGCATTACGTCAATAGGTAAGCAAGGCCAGAATTTTGCCCCATTATTCTTATTCTCCAGTTCAGATATAATGGCAGGAGTTATATAGCTTCTCTTTTCTTTTGTTATTGTCACTTTTATACCCAGTGAAGTATTGACAACATCTTTAACTTGGACCTTTAGATCCTAGATTGATTTAGTTACCAATTCTTCTTTTCTGATCAATGCATATCATCCAGTTTGGCAAACTGAATCTTGGCTATGGGAAAAAAACAGTTCTGAGTATTTGAAATACAGTTTTTGCAAAGTGAGGTAGGCACAGAAGTACAGATAAGACAGAATTTGGTCCTCAGTTCTGCCAGTGTGAATCAGGGTATTTCATCGTAATGAGAAGGATTACTCTGTTTTCACTGGGGAAAATGAAAACAGAACTGGGCCACTAGTGCTCTTATCTTTAGAGCTATAAGGCCATAAACTAAAACCATTCTCATGAGATTAAAAATCAAACCATTTTAATTAGTTAATTAACTTCCTTTTTTCAATGTAATACACATTAGACACTTCTATATACTTCCAGGTCAAAGATAACTAGTCAAACTAACATCAGATCCAATGGAATCATTCAATAATTTACCTTCTGATGCTGCCACTAGAGGTCAGACAATATGATGTCAGCATGAATACCGAAAAAAGTATTCCCCTTTCTCTTCTGCCCATATTACACTTTCAAATATACCAAACAAGACATATGCTGTGGGCATAATTTTCCTCTTGCTTACACCAGTTTTACACCAGAATAATTCCAATGAGTTCAATTCTTCCCTCTGATCCACCTATCCAACACTATTGAAGTCAGTGGGGTTGCATGAGGCCGAAGATGTTTACACTCCTCAATCTGTGTACACCACAGTAATCATTTATCAGAAAAATAAATAATGTAACTAAAAGTTCAGGTTTCATGAAGATAAGAACTTTAATATGGATTAACTGTCAAGATGCAGAAGGTCATTTTTTGACAGCTTCCCCCTAATTTGGGGTGGTGGTGACTTTTTTTGGGGGGGAAAGGGTTGGTTAGATATCAGCAAGACCCTTGAAATGACTATATAGACCATTTTGATCTTTTCCTGAGTCAATTTAATGATATCCCAGAGGAATGATGTCAGGATTTCTGATGACTGTAGCATGTCATTCCATGCGATTTTGATTTTTTATACCCTCCAGGCATATGCATACAATCTAGGGTTATGTCCTGTAAGGGAACACTTCCATACGTCTGCCTTATACTCTTCCCTCCTAATCCTCCCCTGCATCATATCTTGTAAGAGAGGACTACATCCTTTGCATTGCTGTTTTAGTTGCATTTCTGTATGTCATTTAGCACAGTCTAACACACATCTAGACAGTACAATGTGCACCACTTATCAGTTATACCAAACAAATAACTCACAGAACTCATGAGAGCTTATTTTCTGGTCATTTTCAATTTTCATTTTGAATTATAAGAATGGGTTTTCTGATATAAGTTTTTTTCTTGTATCGCTTCCTTATGTACCACAGTTATGTTTTTCTCATAGAACAACCACCTAGTAGCACAGACAGTTTAATAATATGTTTTCTTATTCTGTCCAAACGGTTCCACTCCAGAGAAAGTAACCTCCTGCACCAGGATCTCTCTCTAAAACCCAGACATATTCATGTTCACCATGGTTCATGTTCCAGTCTCATTTGGAAATGCAATAAAAAAATCTGGAGCACACAAGGGTCTACACATAAATAATTTTCTTGTGCTGGTTTTAGAGAGGGATAGTTTATTCTGCCATCCTGTAAAGGAGAATGGTATTTACGTCTCCTATATAATGCATGGAGATAAGAAAGACGTCAAAAACTTTCTGATGGCACCTGTTCAAGAAAAAGGTACAAAACAGTAAAGCTTAGCTCCAAAAAACATTTACTGTTTGCTCTAACACTGCATTTATGCACATATGCTTTCCATCATTCCAGTAATTAATCCACAAGGACTGCAGTTAGTGTGGTCATGGTGCTGGGATAAAGTGGTAAAAAGTTTCTATCAAAGATTATGGGCCAAAAAAAACAAACAAACAAACAAAAAAGTTGTCTCACGCTTTTGTTTTTTCAAACTGTCCCTTCAGATCAAGTTAGTTTTGTGGAAAAAAATTACGTTTTGCATTTACCTGTAGATCAGAATAAAGAACAAAATTATAGAGTGTTCTTTTTTCTTTCCAGAAGAACATTACCATTGTCTTATTGTCAGTAGCCGCTAACATCAGTGAGAGCCTGGGTACTGGTCAAAAGTAAAATGGTGGCGGTCTCTGCTCCCACAGGTGACAGTAGGGGCACGAGAATACAATAAGGGTACACAGAAGAGAAACAAAATGAAGGTAACAGATACCTTCACAATGACGTCCTCTTTTTTAAGCCCTGTTTAGGACTCAGTATGTCTAAAGTGCTACACCAGAGCGACCACCCTGCTGCAGCACTTCAGTGTAGACACTATCTATGCTGATGTAAGGAGTTCTCCTGTTGGCGTAGGTAATCCACCTCCCTGAGACCAGACCCAATAATATTGCCTTAATGTGGATGAAAACACACCTTGGTTGTTCAGGTTTTTGGGTGGCTTATTTCGGTATAGTGAAATGTAAGACATAACTATGCACAGAACATTCCATTTCCTCCTCATCCAAGCATAGACTCCAAACAAAAAACAGACAACTTCCTGTGTGGTGAGGATATGCCAGATTCCACTACTGGTCATGTACACTAGTCAACGGAGTAAAGTCAGTGTTATTTTGGGTCCACACTGGTACAAATGAGATCAGTATTTGGCCCACTGTAAATGGAGATGCAATCAATACAGTTTGAGATATTATACTAAGTTGAAAATGAACCTATGCCCTATACACCTTTTAAATAGTTAGTGCTCGATAGAACTGCTGTAAAATCCACAGAGACCCACATATCATCTCAAAAGCTACAGTACATTTTTTAAAATGTTGGGACAATACACTTTGCCAGGATCTTGTACATAGTGAACTAATAATCCTGTTGTGGGTTCTAAAGATAATGACAAACAGGATGTGTATTTGCACATGCTTTTCTCCTTGTGCTCAGATATCTAACATATTGCACACATTTTATTCTGCAGTTTTCAAAAAGAGCATCAGTGACCATGTTTCAGCTCTATCTTGCTGAAAGCATACACATGGTGTTTGTTCTGCAGGGCGCAGGAAGGTCAGATACAATATACTGGCTGCAAAGCAAGATTCTGGGTGATCAGCCTCCACATCACTGGAATGGTCTAGAGGAAAGGTCTGCCCTGTGGGCAAGGCTAAAAAAGAAAAGAAAAAAGAAAAGTCAAGTCTCCATGCTTGGGAGCTGTGGAGCTGATCAAGGGTTGAGACGCTCATGTGAGTGAACCCTCCCACTGGCCATGTACGATATCTATCTGTTCTTGGTCTTGTGCTGTCCCCACTAGTTGGACTGTGCAGCCTGCAGGAGTGAGCAGAACCCCAGGGCTGGAGCCTCCTTTCACAGCACCAGGTGAGGCACAGACAGCCCAGTCAGCAAAAAATAAAAGACTAAAAATAATCTTCTGAAGTTCTGGGTAATAGGGTAGTGTAGAGGAGAGGAGGACAGAGAAAAGCAGTTTTCCTATCCTTAATCTTAGTAAGAGTGGTGGTTTCCTACCTCTGATTGCTAGAGAAAAAGAAATAGGAGACCCTTATATCCCAAATCACCACTGTGGATGCTGATCCCCAAGTCAGAATGGGGAGCTCATTTACCACTCTCCTATTATGTGTAGTTTGGGGCTTATATGTGATTTGTGACCCAATAATTCCCCCTCTTCACCCAGATTCACCTCAGTAATGGAGCTCAGCCCCCTATGACCCTTTTTAAGTTGATTTCCTGGCCATGACACTTTTAGCCATGGAAGAATCAGACCCCTGGACAGTATTACAACGTACAAGGAAATACAGAGCCTGCAGATGTCATTCCCATGAGCCGATTGCTGGCTATGTAACTGGTCCTGGGAAGGACGCAGGCTTGGAATGACCCATAAAGCTGAAGTCTCCAGCATGCAGACAGTTCCAAGTAGTAGCCCCTTGGGCTGCGTCTAGACCAGCTGCTTTCCCCCTAAAACGTCTCACCATCACTAACACCATTACCGCTCCAATGAAGGCAACACTAATATAATAGGCAAGACACCAGTGACTGCTGACATCTTTACCACCTACCATCAAGCCCTGTTCAGGCCAAGTCAAGACACCAGAATGACAGAGTGCTAGTAGCCACTGGCTCTTTGTCCATTCTAGAGTGAAGCTGCATCAGTGTTAGCAACAGTGGGAATTTTCAGAGAAGAAAGGCTGGTTTGGACAAGGCCTGTATGGGAGAGAGTGTAATGACCATGGCTGTGTAGATCAGGCCAGTGGAGGCCCTGAAGCTGCAGATGAGAATTTAACTGAGATTTGACTCACATGGGCCCTGATCCAACTCCCAGTGAAATCAATGGAAAGACTCCACTACAGAGTCTTCTCCAAAAACAGCTCAGACACAGGAGACTATCTATCCCAAAGAGTTTGAAACAGCCTGAGTAAAAATTGCATCCCCTCACAATGAAGGAGGTTTTATAACCTCACTTATTAGTTCTCCAGTCATCCATAAATTCTGCCAGGATAGACAAGACATGAATTTTTAATGTAAAAAAATAAGAAAAAGCAATACAGGTAACAGGCCCATTTTCCCCCCTTTGCTGGTCACCATTAGCGAAATGAAGAGCTTTTAACTGAAAATAACTTTTTGTTTTGAACTTGATCATTTAGATCCCATTCAGTTTGCAGATGGGATCTTAAAAAATAAGGTATTAATTATTTGTATTACATTAACATCCACCTGCACCAATCAGTTCCCTTATGCTAGGTGCTGCAGAAACATGCAGTAAAATGACAGTGACTGCCCCAGCCAACTAAAAATCATGGACATGACAAAATACAGCAGGTGGATGAAACAAACAGATGGGCAAGAGGGAGGACAAGGTAGCAATAATAGGAGAATGTGTTTGCATAGATCAGCTGTGTACATAGAGTAGCTCACCACCTGCCTCATCATTAAATGCACATTAAAGATAGCATTGCACTTTTCAAGAGAGGAAGGATTTTTCTGATTTGCTTGTTCAAATGTCACTCTCCTGCATGATGGTGGTTCCCTCCCTCCCCCCACTCTGAAGATGGCTGAATTTCAGTGGTGCCAAACTATATCACTATATACTTTTCTCCAAGTGTTTTAGGATCCTTTAGGATGAAAAGTGCAATATCAATATATTATATGATTGTCAAATCCTAAGGATCTTATTTGGTTTTCCTGACTCCACTGAGAGCTTTTCATACTATAAACTATGTAAAAATCCACTTAAGAATTATGTATTTGACTCATTACTTATTAACTATTATCCATTTTTAATTATTTATTATTAATTATTATTATTAACAGCAGCATCTTCTCTATGGGGAAAATATCTTTTTCCAAGAACTGACTGAAAATTAGCAAGCCTTAATATATTTCATGCATGAGTTGCTTATGTAGCTGTATATCAAAAAGAAAAACAAATATATTGACTAGCTCCTTTTAACATTGCACGTGAAAGTTATTGCTTAACAGAAGATTTTGGCTAATTTTTTTTAATTAACACCCAGTTATGGGTACAACTCCTGTTTCAAATCTTCTGACAAGGATTCAGAATGATCGGTCTGCAAGGATTGTATCTAAAGCTTGTTACAGATGGAGAGACCTGGAAAGGAATTGCTTTTTCTATTATAAATGCAATCCAGCCCCACCCCCACTCCCTCAATCAGATACTGCCTTCTGATCTTTTGTAAGGAGTCTTCTTATTCAAATAGATAGAAACATCTTTTCAGCTCTGAAATATGAATGGCTAGGAAGATTTCTCCTTCAGGTCAGATACATAGTTGGGTCCCAGTCCAGCAGACACTTAGCACATGTTTAACTTTAAGTACATGCATAAGTGTTTGTAGGATTAGGGCGATATGGTAATATAAATAATCACATATTCAAACCTATATATAATATAGGGATTCCCAGACATGCCTCATTCTCACCGTGAAGCTATTGTGTAAGCCCATTCCTACCTCCATCTTTTCTCTCATCTCCTCCTCCTACTCTATCCAAGCCCCTCAGTTTCCGGCTCCTTCGGGCCACTCACCACCTCCTCTCATGTATACCAGTTTTACTCTGGTGGAACTCAGTTGACTTCAAGGGTTTGTGAAATGAAACAATCCATTTCCAGTGTGTTAGCCCAGAATTTTTTATAAGAAACAAGAGATCACTTTGGCATCAACTAGTGCTGTAGTGCAAAATTATATAAGCCAGATATGTCTAAACACTATTTCCGAGGTCAAATTTTTCTCCCTTTTTTTTGTTTAGATAATAGGGACACCAAATCCTGCCCTTATTTTACACCCCACACTACCCCTTTGATGTCAGTGGGGTTCCACCTGGCGTAAGTCAGAGCCCATGTTGCCCCATAGTTTGTGAATTTACTATAAGCATAATCAGCTAGAAGGATAGACAGTCTCAGGATGTATTGTCTTTTCCACAATAACGCTCTGTGACAAGATCCCCGGGGTGCAGCCTGGGACTGTGGGACCACTGTGCCCCCTTAACTCTCCCCAGCCTGGGCTGTCTTTTGCAATGCCTTGCTAGTGACCAACAACAAACCCTTACAGGTGCCGTTATCACTCAGTACTACTGCATGTGGAGACCCATACCCAACTATATTGCATGAATGCTCCCAGAGCCATTGAATCACACAGGGAAAGGCACCAGAGCCAAATTCTCCCAGCTCCCAGCACTGTACCTCAGGAATATACCATCTTGCACTGCTCAAGACAAGCAGTGCAAATTTATTAATTGGTTTACCACTTCATCAATGGAAAGCGGATATACACCAGCCTTTGCAAAACCTGAGCAGATTTGCCACACACTTCATACAAACTCACAGGTAAAGATAAACAGTAAAAACAAATTTATTGACTACAAAAGATAGATTTTAAGTGATATTAAGTGATAGGCAAAAAGTCAGAGTTAGTTACCAAAATAAAATAAAATATAAGCATGCAGTCTTATCTCTCAACCCTATTAGACTGGGCAACATCTAGATTAAGCAGTTTTTCTCACCCCAGTGGGACTTCACCCTTGAAATCTGGGCCAGTCCCCTTAGTTGGAGTCTTCAGAGTGTCCTTGTTGCTTGCAGCGTAGGTGGGTGAAGGAGAAAGGCCAAGCCTGGGCCCCCTGTGTTCAGTTTTATACCCTCAGTCCATGTGCTTGAAAAACACAAGTCCAGGCATGTCTGGGGGGCATTGCTAAGTCTCATACAGGTGAGTCATTGAATTGTAGCTCCCTTGCTGGACAATGGTTGTTGATGGGTCGTTTGACACCGCGCCTGGGTGTTGGTTACTTTCCTTGTTGTTGCCTCTGGGGAGCTAATATCTGGCTGATTCCCCAACTTACAGCGTGTTTTAGTGACAACTATACAACACAATTCTCATAACCTAATATGCATTAATAATATACATATATGCAGTGATGAGCTGCCAAAATCTTAACAACGGGTTCCCTCCTCACCCCATAAGGGAGTCGTTGTCCACCCCCATCCCCCGGGATTCCTGCTCCATCCAACCCCCCCCCCCGTGTTCCTTGAGGCCCCCCACCCCCAGGACCCCTGCCCTATCCCCTGACTGCCCCCAGAACCAGGCAGGAGGGTCTCGTGGGCCACCGTAGTGGGTGCCCACCCCACCCCTAAGAGCCAAAGGCACCTGCCAGGGTGCGAGGAGAGGAGTCCCGGAGATGCTTACCTGGCGCAGCTCCCAGGAAGCATCCGGCAGGTCCCTCTGGCTCCTAGGGGCGGGGGTGTATAGCTGGGGGGGATTAGGGGGAGCAGCTGCTCTCCCACTGATCACATCAAAAGTGGCGCCTTAGGTGCCAACTCCCTGGGTGCTCCGGGGCTGGAGCACCCACGGGGAAAATTTGGTGGGTGCAGAGCACCCACCGGCAGCTCCCCACCCTGCGCCTGGCCCGAGCTCACCTCCATTCCTCCTCCTCCCCTAAACGCACCACCCCACTCTGCTTCTCCACGCCCTCCCCCGGCTTCCTATGAATCAGCTGTTCGGCGGGAAGCCGGGGAGGGCAAAGAAGCAGGCGGCGGCTTCCTGCTCAGGCCAAGGGTAGCTGAGGTGAGCTGGGGCAGAGAGCAGTTCCCCTGCGCCCCCCCTGCCAGGTTACCTGCTACGGCGCGGGCAGCCCTCCTTGGGCCTCCCCCGCCCCAGCTCACCTCCGCCTCCCTGGGCCTGACCAGGAAGCCGCAGCCTGCATCTCAGCCTGCCCCAGCTTCCCGCGCGAACAGCTGATTCGCGGGAAGCCTGGGGTGGCAGAGAAGCAGAGCAGGGTGGCGCGTTCAGGGGAGGAGGCAGAGGCAGAGTGGAGGTGAGCTAGGACTGGGGGTGGGGCGGGGAGTTGCCGATGGGTGCTCTGCACCCACCAAATTTTCCTCTTGGATGCTCCAGGGCTGGAGCACCCATGGAGTCAGCGCCTAAGGCACCACTCTTGGCCGGTTAAATTTAGAAGCCCTTTTAGAACCGGTTGTCCCTCGCGGAACAACAGGTTCTAAAAGGGCTTCTAAATTTAACAACCGGTTCTAGCGAACCGGTGCAAACCAGTTCTAGCTCACCACTGCATATATGATAGAGAAATGACTTTCAGCAGATCATAACCTTTTCCCTGATAGCCCTAATATAAAAAATGCCTTGTAAGGTGTCAAGCGATTAATCTCACTGTTAATAATAGAATACCATTTATTTAAATATTTTTGGATGTTTTCTACATTTTCAAATATATTGATTTCAATTACAACACAGACTACAAAGTGACAGTGCTCACTTTATATTTATTTTTATTACAAATATTTGCACTGTAAAAAACAAAAGAAATAGTATTTTCAGTTCAGCTAATATATGTACTGTAGTGCAATCTCTTTATCATGGAAGTTGAACTTACAAATGTCAAATTATGTACAAAAAAACCCTGCATTCAAAAATAAAACAATATAAAACTTTACAGCCTACAAGTCCACTCAGTCCTACTTCAGCCAATCGCTCAGACAAACAAGTTTGGTTCCATTTGCAGGAGATAATGCTACCCACTTCTTGTTTACAATGTCACCTGAAAGTGAGAACAGGAGTTCGCTTGGCACTGTTGTAGCCGGCGTCACAATATATTTACGTGCCAGATGCACTAAAGAGTTATATGTCCCTTCACGCTTCAACCACCATTCCAGAGGATATACATCCATGCTGATTGCGGGTTCTGCTCAATAGCGATGCAAAGCAGTGCGGACCGATGCATGTTCATTTTCATCATCTGAGTCAGATGCCACCAGGAGAAGGTTGATTTTCCTTTTTCATGGTTCGGGTTCTGTAGTTTCTGCATCTGAGTGTTGCTCTTTTAAGACTTCTGAAAGCATGCTCCACACCTCGTCCCTCTCAGATTTTGGGCAGCACTTTGGATTCTTAAACTTCGGGTCAAGTGCTGTAGCTATTTTTAGAAATCTCACATTGGTACCTTCTTTGCATTTTGCAAAATCTGCAGCGACAGAGTTTGTAAATCAAACAACATGTGCTGGATCATCATCCAAGACTTCTATAACATGAAATATATGGCAGAATGTAGATAAAACAGAGCAGGGGACATACAATTCTCCCCCAAGGAGTTCAGTCACAAATTTAATTAATGAACTATTTTTTTAATGAACATCATCAGCATGGAAGCAAAGAAATACTTGTTTGTCTTAGCAATTGGCTGAACAAGAAGTAGGACTGAGTGGACTTGTAGGCTCAAAAGTTTTACGTTGTTTTGTTTTTGAGTGCAGTTATATAACAACAACAAAAATCTACATTTGTAAGTTACACTTTCATGATAGAGATTGCACTACAGTACTTGTATGAGGTGAACTGAAAAATACTATTTCTTTTGTTTATCCTTTTTACAGTGCAAATATCTGTAATAAAAAATAATATAAAGTGAGCACTATACACTTTGTATTCTGTGTTTAATAGAAATGAATATATTTGAAAATGTAGAAAAACATCCAAAAATATTTAACAAATTTCAATTGGTATTCTATTGTTTAACAGTGCGATTAATTGCAATTAATTTTTTTAATCACAGTTAATGTTTTTGTTAATCACATGAGTTAACTGCAATTAATCAATAGCCCTACTTAATATGTAATATCACAATTATATACAGATGAGGAATATGGAGGGTATGGGTGCTACCCCAAGGTACAGAATGTCTCACCCTCCATACCAAGGAACCCCTGCTTTGAGAGTCAATGGAAGAGAGCTCCAGGAATCCAGAAAGAATTGTGGGGGCATGAGGCCTCTGGAAGATTTGTGTGGATCTCAGAGGAGCCCACACCCGGAGCTGGAGCCCTCACTCCCCCTGAACCCCAATGCCCTGCCCCAGCTCAGAGCCTTCTCCTGCACCCTGAACCCCTCATTTCTGGCCCCACCCCAGAGCCCCTACACCCTTCCACACTGCAGCCCTGTGAAAATGAGCGAGTGAGCGAGGGTGGGGGAGAGTGAGTGATGGAGGGAGAGGGGGATGAAGTAAGCAGGGGTGGGGCCTTGGAGAAGGAGTGGTGAAGGGGCAGGGCCTTGGGGTGGAGACGGGGTGACAGATTTCCTGACTTTATTTATACTGTCACAAAACATTCATTCTCTTCAATTACTGTTGATACCTCCCACTTGGCCCAGGAAGTAGCATTTTCTAAGCCTGACACTAAAATCTTTTCTTTCTACACAGAGTGGCATTACAAACTCAACATTCGCTGCCCCTGAACCTACAGTAACAGTGGTATCTCTTACACTAGTATACAAGATACAATAGTATCTGTGTAAGGTGTTGAGTTTTTAATGCCTCTCACTGGAAACTCTCTTAATTTAACTTTTATCAGGCATAAACCGTGAATCCTGTGCAGTGTCAGCTGCTTCTACAGATCTAAATATTTAAGGACATATTTTCAGCTGTAGCCTCTAAACCCACACCACCAAAATCATGAATGAAACTGTGTGCAACCTGTATTTCTATATGCAAAGAGTATTTGTATGTGCAACTTAGGAAGTTGTTACAACCCTACTATTCTGCTTTCATGCACATACAGATAAAGGCTAAGCTTTACATGTGCAAATGGATGCAGACACAACATATGCACATATGAAATCAAAGAGCACTTTGAAGCTCACTGATGATTTGACCTTTGATGATAGCAGATTTCAGTTCCCAGGCAGAAGTGTGCAAACGAAGAGAGAGAGACAGACTGCCATCATATTTATTTCAAAATATGCACTTTAAATGAATCTCCCTTGCTGAAGTCAGACTATAATTTAAGCATTGAGATAGTGAGGCTAACATTTCAAAGTTAAGATATTTTTGAAGGAAATACAAACTACTGCTAACCCAACTGAAAGGCACTGGACAAAACTAGTGTTTTTGGAAAGCCAGAATAGAAAGATAGTAACATTTTTCTATCAAAACAGTTCTATTTGGGTCATAAAACTGATCAAATATTTGCAGCACCATGCAAGACTCCCTGCTTGATAAAAAGCAGAGAACCTCTAGACCAGGGGTGGACAAACTACGGCCCATGGGCAGGATCTGGCCCCTCAGGGCTTTGGATCCAGCCTGCAGGATTGTCACCCCCAGAAGCGGGATGGGGAACCACGGCCAACGGGAGCTTTGTGTGGAGCCCTCTGGCCCCCCCATCCCAGGCGTCACAGGGACATGGTGCTGGCCGCTTCTGGGGGCAGGGCAGGGCAGACAGGGAGCTTGCCTTGGCCCCAGTGCACACTACTGCCACACCGGAGCCACTCCAGGTAAGCAGCATCAGGCCGGACCCTGAACCCCTCCTGCACCCCACCCCCCAACTCCCTGCCCTGAGCCCCCTGCCTGCATCCCAACCCCCTGACGCACCCTGCAACCCTCCTGCACCCCAACCCCATGCCCTGAGCCAACTCTCACACTCCGCACCCCTCCCTGAACCACTGCCCTGAGCCCCCTCCCACACCGTGCACCCCCTCCTGCACCCCAAACCTCTTCCCTGAGCCCCCTCGTTTACCCCGCACCCCTCCACTGCCCCAGCCCCTAGCCCTGAGCTGCTTCCTGCACATCACACACTGCACGCCTCCCTCCTGTACCCCAACCCGCTGCCCCAGCCCTACATTCATGGCCCCCTGCAAGCAATTTCCCCACCCGGATGTGGCCCTGGGGCCAAAAAGTTTGCCCACCCCTGCTCTAGACTAAAATTAAGAAAATGCCAGTCATAGCAAGCTCCAATAATCAGGATTGGAGCCAGTTCTACAGTAACTAGCTTGAAAGCCTCTCCCACTCATCACCTGTTATGTCACCTCAACTCACCCTGGATTTTACAAAGATATTTTTGCTTCCCATCTGAGCTGTCTTACTGTTCAAAGTCTCTGTGAGGGGAGGGGATGTGGGGAAGCATGGTTCTTTTAGTTGTCCCTGGAAGGCACATAGATGAAAGATGTCCCTTCTAAGTAAGAACTTCTGCCATTATGGTTTCAAACCACTGTGATACAACAGAAACTGACAGGCTTAAGGTCTTTCTCATGGTTCTTCAGAGGTGTTAGTTGAAAAGCTGCTTTTTTTTAAGCTTTGTTATCTGGGCTTGCTTCCAGTATTTACATTACTTTACCAATATCTGTTCTATATTGTCTCTGTCACAGAGGTTCAGATACTGTACCTTGTATTTTATAGCCCTCCTGTTTCCTTTTAACTTATGACCTTTACTGAGAATGAATGCATTTGTCTGCAGACTGTCAGTAGAAAGGGTTGAATCACGTGGGTTTGGCATCAGTAGAAAGTGCTCAGTTGCTTTGTAATCCTTTGTACAGGGTTATTTAAAAGAAAAAAATTATAGAAAATAAGAAATGCAGGAGATTAGAAAGCTTACTCTGAGCCTTTGCTCCTGAACCACCAAGCAAATTTTAAAGTTTAACCAAAATTTTAAAAAGGTAAAACAAGGTAATTTGAAAAGGGATGTCATTATGTCCATTGCACATGCTTCTTGATTTCTTTTCTCATAAAAACAGTTCCCCACCCCCCATCTATACTGCTGACACAGGACGTGATCCTAATTGTATCGTCATGTGTAGAACCCTATGCTCACCTTGAGCCCCACTGAATTACAGGACTGGGTCCAGTATCTGTTTCGTAACAGATTAAGTGAGGTTAAAAAAAAAATCAACACAATTTTGCTTCTCCCTCATTGTTTCACGGAAATCTGTCAGATTTTTGTACTACACCCATCATTGTAGTACTGCATCTGAGCACCCTGAAACGACAGTCAGTTAAAAATCACATTAAAAATACTCATATACATAACTAAAAGCACCTTCAGTTATTAAAAGTGTGTGAAAGGGTGAAATTTCAGAAAGAGAGGCTAATGGTTCCTTTGTAAAAGTGAGCTTGCACAGTAACTGCTTGCCTGCATTTGTTCACACAGTTGTACATGCAAATTAGGCATATATAAGTGATGAAAGAGGTCAGGAGAGCTGGCAGTTTCTGAAGGAGAGAATATTAAAGGCATAACTGCAAACTATCCCAATGTGAAGGAAAGAGAAGATGACTAGTAAAACGCCAATATGGCTGCATCAGGAACACTTTAATGATCTGAAAAAATCAAAAAGGAACCCTACAAAAAATGGGAACATGGAGAAAATTGAGAAGGATAAGTGCAGGAGAATGGCATAAGCATGTAGGGACAAAATGAGAAAGGTTAAGGCACGAAATGAATTACACCTAGTAAGGGACATAAAGAATCTCTGCTTATTGCCTTTTAAATACATTAGGAGCAAGAAAAAGATGAAGGAAAGTGTAGATCCCCTACTAAGCAGGAAATGAGAGATAATAACTGATGACATCAAGAAGGCTGAGGTTTTTAGGGCATATTTTGCTTCAGTCTTCACTAAAAAGATTAATGGTGACCATATACTCAACACAATATTGACAACAAGGGGAAGGAACACAAGTCAAAATAGGGAAAGAAGATTGAAGAATATTCAGATAAATTAGATGTATTCAAGTCAGCAGGGCCTGATGAAATTCATTCTAGGGTACTTAAGGAACTAGCTGAAGCAATCTCAGAACCATGAACATTAGCAACTATCTTCGAGAACTCATGGAGGTAGGTGAGGTCCCAGAGAACTGGAGAAGGGCAAATGTAGTACCTATCTTTAAAAAGGGGAACAAAGAGAACCTGGGAAACTATAAACAGGCTTAATCTGCAGCAAGGAGAATTTAGGTTAGATAATGGGGGAGTGGGAATCTTTCCATCTTTAAGCTCTGGAATAGGCGTTGTAAGTAGGATGTGGAATCCCCATCATTGGAGGATTTTAAGAACAGGTTGGACAAACACCTGTCAGAGATAGTCTAGGTTTCCTTGGTCCTGTGACAGGACAGAGGGCTGGATTTAATGACTTCTCAAGTTCCCTTCCAGCACTACACTTCCAGGATTCTGTACCCTGAAGTATTTATATCACTTATATTTGGATAAAAATGTATAACTGCATGCATTACATATATAAGTGCTTAATCATATTGAATTCAACCAAGTTATTGAGCTCAATAATATCTTTTGGGAGCAAATTTCATAGGTTAATTGTACACTGTATACAAGTCTTTGAATTCTCTTATCAGTTTTAAGTGGCAAGATTAATGTAAATAAAGTTGTTTAAAATTAAAAAGAAACCGTTTGCTTCTCTAAGAAAATTTTATCTCTCTGATCAGTGTATTTAATAGCCAAACCTACCATATAATGAAACCAGGCTCCAGCTCTAAAATTTATTTCTCGGCCCTTGCATTGCAGCTGAAATTGTTTTCTCCCTTTTTTTTGGTCATCGCATTGACCATGCACTTCTGGGCAGACACACCTTAATCTAAAAAGCCATCATAAATATCCCAGGTTCAGATTTGAGTTGCATTAACTGGAAAAGGCAGATCTCTCAAATGTGATACTCCAACAATCAATATATTTTCCTTTCAGAACTGGAGAGAGACAGCCACCCGCTCCCCCTTCTTCCCCAAGAGAAGGCAGGAAATCTTGCAACATAAAAGGAAACCACACAATCTGCATGCTCAGGACATCTATCAGTATTGCTTCCTCCCTTGGCAACATCATCCATGCCACACTATTGTTGCAGGTACTATACAAAGCCTGTGTTGCCAAGTTAATCCAAATAGCACTGGCTGAACATGGTATGCTCACCAGCCATCTCGCTGGTTTAATACAATTGAAATGTGCCAAACCTACATTAATCACTTGTCCAATTTCCTTTAGCTCTTTCCTTTTTATGGGACTATAGTGTTAAAATTTAATGATGCGTTTCAGTGTTTTCTAATTTAGAAACAAAGGATTCGCCCCCACCCCCAGTACATCAAGAACAGACTTCCATTTTGGTCCTTGTCCTCTTGCTGGGTAGCTGCTATTACAGAATTGCCACTGTGGACATCTGGTCATGGCAAGTTCTCATTATGAGGCATTTTGCTGCATTAAACTTGTTGCAGGATATTTTGTCAGTGACAGCTGGTCACACACATTTCCTCTCTAGCAGCATATATAATGGGGAATGGATTTATTATTTTGAACTCTAGGCCCCACAGATACCAACACAGATAGCATTCAGTTGCCCCTATGATTCTGCAGTTTATCATACAAGATTCCTGCAATAAAATTTTACACAGTGAAATTTCACGGTGGTCAGATATCATGGAAGATTGCAATAACATGAAAGGCCCATGAAAGGAATTGCTTCCCAGGTGACTTGAGAGCATTAGCAGGGCGGGGAGGGGGAGATCTCTGGTTTCAAGTGCAGGAGCTATACCTTCTGCTCTAAGGGGAGAGCTTTAATCAAAATTGTCAAAGCCGGTTATTTATTCTTTACACATCAGAATGACAGTTTTGCTTTTCAGTGATGCCATAGGCAAGAATGGTTACATATTTCATTTTTTTTCCTTTAAGTCTTTGGTCCTGATAATTTCACATGTGGTTTGGCAAATGTGCCTTGCTCTTTAATGAGGGGTATAATTGCTTGGAAGCCTCATTCCATCCTTTCCTTTGCAGTTCACATGATCAGTACATATCTCTAAATACAAAAAAATGTTAGCAAGTGAAAATGCTGAATTAAAATCAGTGTCACTTTTATTCTTAGCAGCCTTTATCACCTAGGCTATGGTCTGGCATACTGGAGATTCAATGAAATCTAATTGAGCATTAGTACAGGCAGAGCATCCAGTACTGTTACTCATGCTGACTGACAGAATAATTCCCCCACACTCTACCCCAGCAACCTGCAGTCCGAACTAAATCAAACACTGTTGAACCCCACTGGGAATTTTGCCAGGTGAAGGATCCCAGGAATGGGTCCACAGTGACTCAGTCAGAAGAAACAATAGCAGAGCCATTTGATTTTGAAATTTTTTTTTTTTTAAACATAGAAAGGAGGACAGGCAAGTACAAGACATTTCTTACACATTTAACTAAATCTTATGCAGGTTTTGTTGTTGTTGTTGTTTTAATTGTGTTGTGTTCTTACCAGAGCTGTGGGTAACATTTAGTGTCACAAATTGCAGAGATTGTTGTAAAGCCATTGCAGAGACTGGTTTTTTTTTGGCCATTGATCTGTAAATGAAATTATTTACCATATTCAGGCCTGCTCCTGCAAATCCTTACTTCTATATGGCGGTCACTGGATTCAAAAGAACTCATCTATGAATTGGGCTTTTATTAGAATTTTTTTAAAACAATTTATTCCCCCCCCAGGCAAATAGAATATAAAAGTGAACATAAACAAGAATTCCTCATATTATACACCGTAATTTACTAAGAGGCAAATTCTATCCACTTCCCTCACAGCGGATGGCAACAGGGATGTAAACCCCTGTGCAGTGCAGAACCCACAGCAGCTGGGAAGGAGAGCAAGGGCAGGGCCAGAGAATCTGTTGTTCTGGGGGCTTGCCTTTTCTCCCCACCCCATAAAATCCAAACCTAGAACCAGATCAGAATTGTGTCTTTATTAAGGAGTGGCCTAAGAGCCTAGATTTGAAGTGTAGATCCAAGTTTTGCAACTTGAGCCCATCCCTGCTTATAATTCACATTTGTTTATAATTATAAGATTCTGTCAGTGTCTTCAGATAGTAAGTATGGTCTTACTTCAGTTTATTGCTTTCAACAGAGGAATTTTTCCATGTGGTTCTCTCTCTAACCACTAATATTTCAAACCTGAATATTATTTTTCCCCTTTAAGTTAGTTAATTTTTGTATTGCTATAATTTATCAGAACTATTTACTGTTTTTAATTAGCAAAAGATAGATATGCCTATCAACACAAAACCATTGATAGCCATCAGAATCAACTTCAAGATTCCTCTCTCATTAAGAAAATAAATGGCAGTCTCATAAGGCAGTTATTCAGCATTAGCTGTGAACCGTTGCTGTTAATTCACAGGAATTGTTTGCACACTAAGTATTAAATGCAGGCAGATTAATGTTTTATTAAGAAGATTGGGATTCCCACACACACACACCTCCAAATCAGAATTTTTTTAAAGTTTCTCTTTCTAACCTAGCCCAAATAGATCTGCTGGCACCCACTCCAGAAGAGACAGTTGCTGCTGGTTTGCAAAAACACACACCACCGCCATCACCACCACCACCACACACATAAACCTCCGCAAAACATTCATTAGATGGGTGTCAAACTAGGACTGAGCAAGTATATTAGGGGAATTATGTTTGCCTACACCAGCCAGAGCTGAGTTTACCAAACTGCATCCAAGACATGCTTGTTTTCTAGGGCACGCTTGCTTTCATTGAACATTATGTCCTTGCATACTATATGCAACTGGGGATTCCCCTAGTGTAAAGGAATTCCCAGGTGACAGGTCTACAATTCACCCCATCCTCCACAATCTCCAATATAAGGGACGTGACTGGAATGTGCTGTGCTCTGGTGGTCAGGGTCTGCCACAGCAGACGTTGTGGGCAATTGAAAGTGGCCCTGGAGACTGGGGAAGTACAAACCATTTTTCTTCTCTCCAGTTGATCCTATACCAAGCCCAGTTTGGCCAGACACAAAGGCAGACTCACAGAGAGCAAACTGCTTCCCTGCAAACCTAAAATAGTGTGCAGCCCCAGAATTCATAGATGTTTGGATCTCAAGTTTAGGTTCAGGCTCATTTTGACAATAAAATAAGTAACACCACTGATTAGTCCTTTAATTCCTGTGATTGCTGCTTCATCTCTTCTAGGTCTTTTATCAATTTATTGTTTGAGAAAGTTAATATAGGGTCCACTGGGTTATGTGGAACAACACAGTAGAGCTGTTAGTTCAGGGTGGCACTGGGACAATGCTGCTTGCCATTCCGGAAAGTGTTCTTCTAACGAACTCTCACCCAGCAGACACAGAATCATAGGGCTGGAAAGGACCTTGAGAGGTCTTCTAGTTCAGTCCCCTGCACTCATGGCAGGACTAAGTAGTATCTAGGCCATCCCTGACAGGTGTTTGTCTAACCTATTCCAATCATGGAGATTCCACAACCTCCCTAGTCAATTTATTCCAGTGCTTAACCACCCTGATAGGAAGTTTTTCCTAATGTTCAACCTAAACCATCCTGGCTACAATTTAAGCCCATTGTTTCTTGTCCTATCCTCAATGGTTAAGGAGAACAATTGTCTCCCTTCTCCTTGTAACAACTTTTTATGTACTTGAAAACTGTTATGTCCCCTCTCAGTCTTCTCTTCTCCAGACTAACAAACCCATTTTTTTCAGGTTTCAGAGTGGTAGCCGTGTTAGTCTGTATCAGCAGAAAGAGCGAGGAGTCATTGTGGCACCTTAGAGACTAACAAATTTATTTGAGCATAAGCTTTCATGGGCTAAAGCCCACTTCATCAGATGCATGCAATGGAAAATACAGTAGGAAGATAGACAGAGAACATGAAAAAATGGGGGTTGCTGTAACCAACTCTTAACAAGACCAATTGATTAAGGTGGGCTATTATCAGCAGAAGAAAAAAAGCTTTTGTAGTAATAATCAGGATGGCTCATTTCAAACAGTTGACACGAAGATGTGAGTAACTGTAGGGAGAAAATTAGCATGGGGAAATAGTTTTTAATTAGAGTAGTGACTCATTCACTCCCAGTCTTTATTCAAGCCTAATTCAATGGTGTCCAGTTTGCAGATTAATTCCAGTTCTGCTGCTTCTCGTTGGAGTCTGTTTTTGAAGTTTTTTTGTTGAATATTTGTTACTTTTAGGTCTGTAATTGAGTGTCCAGGGAGGTTGATGTGTTCTCAGACTGGTTTTTGAATGTTATAATTCTTGACGTCTGACTTGTTTCCATTTATTCTTTTGCGTAGAGATTGCCTGGTTTGGCCAATGTACATGGCAGAGGGGCATTGCTGGCACATGATGGCATATATCACATTGGTAGATGTCCAGGTGAACAAGCCTCTGATAGTGTGGCTGATGTGATTAGGTCCTATGATGGTGTTCCCTGAATAGATATGTGGACACGGTTGGCAATGGGCTTTGTTGCAAGGATAGGTTCCTGGGTTAGTGTTTTTGTTGTGTGGTTGCTGGTGAGCACTTGCTTCAGGTTGAGGGGCTGTCTGTAAGCGAGGACTGGCCTGTCTCCCAAGATCTGTGAGAGTGAGGGATTGTCCTTCAGGATAGGTTGTAAATCTTTGATGGTGCGCTGGAGAGGTTTTAGTTGGGGGCTGAAGGTGACGGCTAGTGGTGTTCTGTTACTTTCTTTGTTGGGCCTGTCCTGTAGTAGGTGACTTCTGGGTACTGTCAGTCTGTTTCTTCACTTCAGCAGGTGGGTATTGAAGTTGTAAGAACTCTTGATAGAGATCTTGTAGGTGTTTGTCTGAGGAGTTGGAGCAAATGCAGTTGTATCTTAGAGCTTGGCTGTAGACAGTGGATCATGTGGTGTGGTCTGGATGAAAGCTGGAGGCATGTAGGTAAGTAAAGTGGTCAGTAGGTTTCCAGTATAGGGTAGTGTTTATGTGACCATCGCTTATTAGCACTGTAGTGTTCAGTCTTCCATTTTAGGTCATGTTTCCTAGACCTTTAATCATTTTTGTTGCTCTTCTCTGGACTTACTCCAATTTCTCCACCTCTTTTCTGAAATTTGGCATCCAGAACTGGACACAATACTACAACTGAGGCCTAATCGGTGTGGAGTAGAGTGGAAGAATTACTTCTCGTGTCTTGCTTACAACACTCCTGCTAATACATCCCAGAATGATGTTTGCTTTTTTTGCAATAGTGTTACACTGTTGACTCATATTTAGCTTGTGAGCCACTATGACCCCCCAGATCCCTTTCTGCAGTAATCCTTCCTAGGTAGTCATTTCCCATTTTGTATGTGTGTAATTGATTGTTCCTTTCTAAGCCGAGTGTTTTGCATTTGTCCTTATTGAATTTCATCCTATTTATTTCAGATGATTTCTCCAGTCTGTCCAGATCATTTTGAATTTTAATCCTACCCTCCAAAGCACTTGCAACCCCTCTCAGCTTGGTATCATCCACAAATTTTATAAGTGTACTCTCTATACCATGATCTAAATCACTGATGAAGATATTGAACAGAACTAGACCCAGAATTGATCTCTGCGGGACCCCACTCACTATGCTCTTCCAGGTTGACTGTGAACCACTGTTAACTACTCTCTGGGAATGGTTTTTCAACCACCATCTAGTAGCTCCATCTAGATTGTATTTCCCTAGGTGGTTTATGAATGTCATGCGAGACAGTATCAAAAGCCTTACTAAAGTCAAGATATAACATGTCTACTGCTTCCCCCCATCCACCAGGCTTGTTACCCTGTCAAAGAAAGCTATTAGGTTGCTTTGACATGATTTGTTCTCGACAAATCCATGCTGTCTGCTACTTGTCACTTTATTATCTTCTAGGTGTTTGCAAATTGCTTAATTATTTGTTTCATGATCTTTCCAGGTACTGAACTTAAGGTGACTGGTCTGTAATTCGCTAGGTCATCCTTATTTCCCTTTTTATAGATGGGCACTATATTTGCCCCTTTTCCAGTCCTCTGGGATCTCTCCCATCTTCCATATTACACAACTGTAACATGCACCTCTAACTTAGAGAGCCTGACAGTGACACCCAGAATAATAGACATGGATACATCCCTCTTTTGCCCTGCTTCCTTGTGTTCTTTCATATTTAGCCTAGATTGTAATTTCCTTGGGGCAGGGACCCTGGAGTTTATTCTCTCTGTAAAGCACTAATGTGTACCTAAAGTAGTATATATACAAATATTAAATAATAAATATAACAAAATAATTTTGTTTTTCCACTTTGTTTGGCTAAGCTTTGTTAATGACTAAGGGTTCCGCCCTGCAAAATGCTGAGACAATGAAAGCAGAGTTCTCTCAGCTGTGGGCTGAGAAAATGAGATTTCATGGAGAGAATAATGTATGCACACACAGAAATGATGCAAGCCATTACAATAATGCAGTTGTCGAGGTAGTTTCCCCATGATGTAGTAAAGTGGAATATAGACCCAGACAGATTTTTAAACAGTAACCATAAAAGCCTTACTTCTTCCTTTTGTGTTAAGGATGCCTGCATTTGTCATTAGTGCAGCTGCAGTCAAAGAGGGAAATGAAAATTAAATCAATCCATAATTTGCCTGAACACTACAGCCAGTGATAGGGTGCTATGCTGTGCAGGGAGAGACTCTTGTTGAGCTCAGAGAGGGAACAAGCCAGAAACACTGACTCACTACAGCTGCAGAAAATGCTGAGATAGCAGCTTGCTCCTGAGGAGCAGAGAGCGCATGAGGTTACAGAGCAGTCAAATGAGTAGTAACAACAAGGCTTGTTACAGTATTTGTGTTCTGTAATGCCCTTTGGATTTACAGCAAATCGTTTCCAAGACATAAAACACACTATTTCCACACAAGGTTTTTCATGGGCAATTTTTGGTTAAACTTGAATTCTTTCCAAGGTTCCCCCCACCGCTGGCATGTAGACTTTGCAAATACATCTCTGCTTATGTAAACTCATTCCAGGTTAAGAGTTAGGCTAACAGAGAATGCTTTTGAAAATCCCAGCCTTAAATGCTAAACACATTCATGTTATGCATTTTGAGTTTAAACCTCTCAACAGCCCTTCAGGATAGAGAATTTTTATTACATCCATTTTGCAGAGCGGGAGTTGAGGCACAAGGAAGTTTAATGACTTTCCTAAGGTCATATAGGAATTCCATGTGATCCCAGACTCGCAGTCTTCTGCTTTAGCCACTGATTTTATATGGCCTGCACTATTATAGCAGCTGAGCATCTGATTGTCTTTAATGTAGTTATCCACCCTGCACGCTGAAGTAGGGAAGTATTTTACAGGTGAGGAACTGAGGCACAGAGAGTCTCTTTGTCTACACACAACAGTTGTATAATTTGAACTCTCTTTATATATAGTTAGAGTAGTACAACACCCACTGACCCTCACCCCCAGTGTCATATGGGTGCTTATACTAGCATAGCTTATTCCTGTTTGGAAAGGGGATAAGCCATACCAATCTATGGCAACTTTACACCAGTATAACTGCATCCATGCGAGTGGCTGTAGGATACCAAAGAACCTATATCAGTATACACACACTAAATCTGTGGCAGAGAAGGGACTTGACCCCACATCTCCCAAGTCAATGTCCAAATCACTGGACCGTCGTCCTTCTCCCATACATACTCTTAAATGTGACCACTTTTCCTGTACTTCATGTAAGCTAACATGTGGATATTTCAAGCCCTTCTCTCTGTTCCAGTGATACAAGAGCTAGAGTCTGATCTCATTTATACAGGTATAAAACTACCAGTTAGGGTGACCAGACAGCAAGTGTGAAAAATCGGGACAGGGGGTGGGGAGGATAATAGGAGCCCATATAAGAAAAATACCCAAAAATCGTGACTGTCCCTATAAAATCGGGACATCTGGTCACCCTACTTTAATGCCACCAACTTCAAGGGAATTACTCTATATTTACACTGGATACAATAGCTGAGGTCAGAATCTAGTCCACAAGTATTCAGATCCAGAATGGATTACAATATAAAGTATGACTTCAAAACTGTGGACATTAATTGCAATAATCTAAAAACATACATCACCTCATTGTCTTTTTTTAGTGCTTTTGTCTCCTTCCATAAATGACTATTAATAATACAGCAGGTACAGGACTGTCTGTCCTACAATATATCATCATCATCATGTGCAGTTTTAATATCAGAACATTTCAAAGTAATGATAAAAGTAATTACCACCAAGAACAATTACGGTCAACATGCAAATGTGTTTTTCAAAAGTGTCATTAAAAGAGGTGTACAAAAAACATTTCTCCTAAAATTTGTTTAAGTATGCTCCTTTTGTGTTAATTTTCCCATTATCTCTGAACAATCTGGTTTTATTTACACAATGCTTGTGCAAAGCAATTTTTAATCTCACATATTTGAGAACTCAAATGCTTCTTCCTAACTGCTACCTCTTCCAATCCTCTAAATACGGGTTACATTCATCCAAGCAGGGAATGAAAACAAGATCTGAGTTCATCTGGCATTGAATACTGCCGACTGAATTCAATCCACAGAGTTTAAAAAAAAAAAAAAAAAAAAAGCACAAAACATTTGAACTGAGCAAATCCAAATAAATGACAGGTCTTGTGAGCATTCTGTGAGGAGAAAGAGGCTAAATTAATCAAGTAAATTATACAACCCTTGAATTATTTGCTCAGCATTAGTCAATACATATTTCAAGCTATAGTACTTTAGAAGTGACATGAAGCTCATTATATTGCTAACTGTCTATACGATCGATGTTTCACATTTCTTTTTCTTAGTTTATTCTTTTTCCAGGTTGAAGTGTTGTACCCAGACACCTTATCAGTTAGCCTTGGGGGAGTCTCTCTTTGCCATTCAGAACTATGGTAGAGGAGACAGTGCCAACATGCTAGGAGGAGCCATAAGGAGGAGGGAAAAAAGCCATTGTCAAGCCTCTTTCTTATTCTCCTTTCTCTAATTAGCATTCAACAAAACGTTTTCATCAGATGAACTGAAACCCTACTGTATGATTCAATCCACATAATGTTGCTCATTGCACTGTCAAAGTTCTTACAGCAAGAGGCTGAAATGTTGCCACTGGACTGCTATGAAAAGAAGAAAAAGGATGTTAGAGAAGCACAAAGGGCTTTAAAGGGAAAGAAGGATTCAGTGTTTCAAACTACGGGTGTGCATCTCCCGGGGTCTGTGTAATTATGTGCCGAGTGTCACCTCACAGAGCTAACCCCACACATTTTTCAGGAAGAAGCAAAGATAATGGTGAGCCTCTGATGCTCTTCTTAACATTATCTCACTTAGTGATTTACTAAGTAAAGAAAGAAATCAGAAATTGTTTCGGTGCCTTAAGAAACACAGACGAGCATGTCTCTTCAGCAACATATCACTGAAAGCCAGACTGAAGTGAATGCAGTAATGAAAGATTACGAGCCAGAAGCCAGTTAAGGTAGTTTTCTTATTTTCTGCTCTCCATGCCGCTGTTCAGCTGCTGCTGAAGACTAGCCCTTCCTTTCTTGTCTGTAACAAAGAGTCTTTCACAGGGAGGGGCACTTCTAATTCAAGTGCAGAAAATCTTTATATTCCATTTAAAAAACCCACCAACATCCCAGCCAGTTGCTTTGGTTTTGTGTAACTGCTTATTGTGCTTTCAAACGAAAGAGTTGTCACTATAGAAACTGCCACATCACATGGTATTACAGAATACCTGTTTAATGAGACATTTGTATTTCTTGCAGTCTATAGGAGACATACACTTCACCAAGTAGCATATCTATCGGTTTTACTTCTTAGCTGTTGATTGGAACTAGAGAATATACAACCAGTACCACTGCTTTGTTTATTTTTTTTTAAAAAAAATTCTTTTGTATCCAAGGGAGATGCATGTACAAACATATCTGCCTATTTCAACTGCACCTTATCAGCAACATCAATTCTCCCAGCATTGTGGAAGCTTTGAGATTATAGAATATGGATAGAGAGGAAAACTGCAAATCTGCTCTTAAACACTCAATCCACAGTTTATTTGGGAGGAACGAGGGGATCATGAAGCTCTTTATTAGCTACATAATCTAGCATGTCCCACTGTGATGACAAATAGTCTTAGTGGAAACCTGTCTATTTAAAAAATTATATATTTTCCTAGACCTGAAGGATAGTAAACCTTGCCACATGAAAGACTAAGAACTCACACAAACAGCTGATGTGCAAAATACTATGCTTATTTAATTTAATCTCAATAAATCACATTCAGAAAAAAAACAGTAAACATATCCCAGTACTAACCATTCACCTGTAAACCATGATAATCTATTTTTATTTAATTATTTCCACTACAACAACAAAAACCCCTGATTTTAGGTGGGCACAAATCAGCTAAGCAATTGTACCCTTAGAAGTCTGATAACTACAAAGCTAGTAAATATTCTCCTTTTTCAAGTGTTCATAGCAAAGCACTCAGTTTTAATCTTTCTTTTAAAGCTTAAAGAGAGGATAAAGAGGTGACTTGACCATGGTCCACAAGTACCTACAGGGGAAGAATATTATTGATAGTTGATGGCTCTTTAATCTAGCAGACAAAGGCATAACAAGATCCAATGGTTGTAAAATGAAGCTAGATAAATTCAAACTAGAAATAAGATGCAATGTTTTAACAGTGAAGATAACTCATCATTGGAAAAATTTACCTAAGGATGAGGTAGATTCTCTGATACTTGAAGTCTTTAAATAAAGATTGACTATCTTCCTAAATTATACACAATAGCTCAAAACAGAAATTAAGGGCTTGTTACAAGAACTACTTGGTGAATTCTATAGCCTGTGTTATGCAGGAAGTCAAATTAGACAATTATAAAACAGTCCTTTCTGGCCTTAAAAATCTTTGAATCAAAATCACCAACCTCTGCTGCAACGTGAGAAGAAATTATTTAATCCCACATGCTTTTCCAGGCTGAGCACAGGAAATACAGGCTCACAAATAAAAATGCATTAGGAAACAGACAGAAGGCAGCAAGTTAGGGAAAAGCAACAGCAGCAATAACAAGGGAGGAATCTAGGGATGAGTGCCAGGCCTGCCTACTTTCTCTGTGATTTCCCCACTAGATCCTAGGGCTGCTACCCAAGAGGTCCCATGAAACCCTCAACAACTTCTTCCTCAGACCTTCTAGGACAGAGTGTTCAAGCCACCTGCCCCCTTGATGATAATGATGAAGAAGAAGATTAGCAGCAACCACCACCAGCACTGGTCACTCTCTCACCACTGCAGTCATCCTGGTGTCAGAGCCAGTATTTGCTTCAGTCCCAGACCATCAGCAGATTCCTTCAATGACTATTGATTTGTTGCCTCATCTTGTACTTGTCATTATACTACCTATCATTGTCATCCATCTGCACTGCCTCATCAAGCCTTTCATTCGTCTGATCCTTATTCTCCCGTTTCCCTTCTTCCCTCTTCCTGTACCCTCTCATTATTCCTTTTCTCCACCTCTGTCTGGTTTCACCCTTCCAATCTCCTCTGTCCTCATTTAGGACCCCATCCTGCAAGTACTTAAGCACAACTTTATTCACATTAGTAGGCCCATTGACTTCTCATGAGTAGATCTCATGGATCTGGCCTAAATTTACAAATTAAGGCCCTGATCGTGCAAGCTCCATGAGAGCACATCCCTCTGCCTTCAAGGAGCTCCACTGACTTCAGTGAGGCTCCATACAGGGGTGTGCCTATACTGAGTTTGCAGGACTGGGACCTACACAAGCTAAAAAACCACAACAAATGAAATTAAAATTCATGAAAAAACATAGAATATAGGATAGAGTAAAAATAACTGGCCCTGGTTATGTCAAAGTGAAAAATAGGCCAGAGCAAAAACAACAGGCCCGGGCTATATATCAAAAGGGGAAAAAAGCCAAGGCTACACAAATTTGAAAATAGGCCTGGGTTTCAAAACAAGAGATAAGCAAGAAAGAAAACAAGGTTTAATAAATAGGCAAGAGTTAAAAATCATCCAAAAATAGAAAGCAGGAATTGATCAAATTAAAGTAAAAATAGTTAATAATAAAGAACCAAGTATCAGTGCCGTATCGCAAATAGCGATATTTAACAAAACTAAGGGCTCAATCCTGCAAAGACTTACACACATGAGCAGCTTGTTGCAGCTGAGTAGTCCCACCGAGGTAAACAGGGCTACTCTTTGAGTAAAGTTAAGCATACTCATAAGAGTTTGCAGGATGCAGGCCTTAGACTGTGAGCTCTTCAAGGCCATGATTGTTTGTACAATGTTTTGCTGGCACCATAATTAATAGTGAAACAAAAATGAGTAGTAAATACATTTTACAAGGCTAGTGTATGAGAAGGTAACTGTCAGGTATGAGGAGGTTGGCTAGAAAATGTGTGCGCACATATCATACATGCTTATGAAGTGTTATCAGAAGAAAATCTTCTCTACATTAGAAAAGTTTAAGATTTCAATTTTCTTTTATAACTGATGTGTATTTGTATTTGGTTTCTGACTTCTTACGGGACACATTCATGAATCTCTCTAATCAGACCATAGCCTAACACTTCCTGGGACAACTTTGCATGAGCTGTTGTAGTCTTCCATAGCGATTTCTCAATATTGATCAAATTCGAGATTTCTCAATATTGATCAAATTCAAAACAGAATGTTGTGCTCCGAATTCTTTCCTGGACAATATAATTACTGTATATTCCAGCATGTTTGTAAGTGGCACTCACAAATTAGCTTCTATCGTATGAGTGTCAAGTGATCCACACTAAAGAAGAGAGATTGGACATCTGGGTTATGCCGAACTTCAATTAGAATGTCTGTGTGTGTGTGTGTGAAAGATAATTGTATCAGCCATTTGCATCCATGTGTTTGAAATCCATAGAGCATCTTTCTGCAATTAGAAGTCTAGTGGCCAGTTTCCAGTAATCTGGGAAAACAGGATACTTGATACAAATTATGACAAGAGACAGCTTATAGTGTGGCTTCTGTTCACCTACACTGATAATGGAGGTTGTTAATTGCACCCCTGCACCACAAACAGAAAGTCACCCCTTCCCTGGGCAAGGGCAGGTGGCGTTTACACTACTCACCCTCCCTGAGGGTTTTTGCTTCTCCATAGCAGCCTCGCTGGAGAAAGCTCCTGGGGAACATGCTGTGTGAGTGCATTCTTCAGCTGTCCTGTCCATATTTTCCCCTCTCTCACCAGTGCTACTCAGTTTAGAGGCTGCATTGGCTGGAGGCTAGCCTCTAGCAGCTCAGAGGTTGTTGGTGCACTGTGCCCCTGCAACACCCTACCCAGACTGACTTTCCATCACCAGACCCATTGGCATCTGTCACCATGCCCTACAGCTGAATTATAAGGCCTTTGCCTCCAAGTTCTCCATTTGTGTCCTTTGTTCTCCACAGTATAACCACCATTAGAATCCTGCTTGTGCATTCTTTGTGCAGGCTGAATTCCCATGGGTTTCAATGGGAGTTTTGGTTATTCAGGGCAGGCAGGATCTGGTCTAAAGTTAATGATTTGGCTACATATTTCCAAGTCATATTTGGACATTAGCATATTTTCCCCTTTATGTTCAATGCCCAATACTCAATGGGAGTTCCCTATGTACATCATGAAGAGAGCATATACTCTGCATGGCTATTCATTCCATCTGAATTGTTATGGTTATATTACAGTTGCACCCACAATGTTTTAGGGGCTGCACATCCACATACCCCAATCCATTCCCACGGTTGTGTAAATGCAACAGTGCACTTAGCTAGGCAGGTTTATCCTTTAAATTAAGGTTTTGTTCTCTTCGCTTTCCTAACAAGGCAAAAATTAAAAGTCAGGTACATAGCAACTTTTCCTTATATTGCTTATGAAAATAGCTCGGGTTCCATCCGTTTCTTCAAAAGTGTTTTGGGAAAAGCACTGACCGGCAACCTCACTCTGTTCCACCACTTCAGACTATCAGCCAGCTCGAATCACACAGGGCTAGACTGTGTCCACTCATGTCTGTGTGCATCAAGTCAGGGAGAGGCATAAGGAACCTCCCGTTTTGCATCCTTTGACAGCACCAGGTAACAATGCAAATTTTGTCTTTCCCTGACTGCCCACAGCAGCACTAGAGCTTTCTACAGTGGGTGAAAAGATGTGGAAAGCCCAGCTCCATTCAAATGGTCTAGCAGAGCTGGTATCTTGCAAAGGAACGCTGCCAGCAGCCTCACAGCCCTTGTGCTCCAGGTGGCATTCAGCCTGCCTAAGGCACAAAGCTTCCTGGAGTTCCCACTATGGTACTGTGCCTTTTTTACCCCTCCCCTCCCCCTCTACCACAGGCTGTGTCTTCAAGGCACTAATTAGCCCACCGCATGATGAGTCAGAGCATAGAGGTCAGCATGTTGTAAAAGCAGTATAAAAGATGCCAAAAAACTTGATCTTTGATTTAACCTTTAATTTAAAATATTTGTATGTATACATCTTCTCTCATTGAATTTTACTGGCCAAGATACAGCAAACTAATTTGCTTACTTAAAGTGAAGCATTAAAAATCAAAAACACAAGAAAAGCATATGGGTGCTCTTAGGGCAGCATGTCCTTGGCCTGGAATCACAGGACATAGAGAAATTATGTATCATCTTTAAAAAGACAGTAACTTATCAGTAGAGGTGACAATAACTACAATTCAACAGATAGGTTCACAGAGACCAGTATAGATAAGGGAAGAGTAATATGAAGGACAGAGGGCATTAAAAATACTATTAACATAAATAGAGAAATCTGATTGAGGCGTTTGATAATAGGAAAGGGAGCCAGGAATTCCTGAGTTCTAAGACCAGCTTTGAAATTGACGCCTTGTACGGGTTTGACAAAGTCACAAACTCTCTGTTGATGTTAGGGTTTTATACAGTCACCCATCACCAAAGATTCAAGCACCTTCCAGGGGCGGCGAGTTATATGGGCCTGTGGTGCCCGTGCTCCAGGAATATTCAGGGCCCGGGAGCCTGGCTCCACCAATGTTCGGGGCTGGGTCTCTCCCCCAGCCCCGCCTGCCACCCCTGGACAATTTAAAAGGACCCAGGGGGGCCCGGCTCCTGCCACCACCACCGGCAGCGCAGCAGGGCTAAGGCGGCTTCCTGCCCACCCTCGCTCCACACCCCTCCTGGAAGTGGCCAGAACAGCCCTACGGCCTGTTGTGGGGAGAGGGGGGTTCTGCCCCCACCCCAAGTGCCAACTCCACAGCTCCTATTGGCCAGGAACTGTGGCCAATGGGAGCTGCGGGGCAGTATCTGCAGGCAGCGGCGCACGGCAACCCCCTGCTCCCCCCCACCTAGGAGGTGCTGCCAGAGGGGTGTGTGGGTCACTTTTGAGAGTCACCTAAGGTAAGCACTGCATCCCTCATCCTCTCCTGCACCCCTGCCTCAGCCCAGAGCCTGCACCCCAAACCCAAACTCCCTCCCAGAGCCTGAACCCCTTCCTGTACCCAAACTCCTCCTCAGAGCCCCCACCCCATCCCACACCCCAATCCCCTGCCCCAGCCCAGAGCCCACACCCCAAGCCCCCTCCTGTACCCAAACTCCCTCCCAGAGCCTTGGGCAGGTGTGTGTGGCGGGGGAAGACTTGGACCCATTCTGGGCACCACCAAAAATTATACAAACCTGCTTCCCCTGGCACCTTCCACATAGCAATAGCAAAGTCCCTTGTGGGTTTCTGGGAGTCTCTGACATTTCTCCTTTTGAAGGTAAAAACTCTACTTGAGATAGGAAGATGCAGCTGCTGCTTTTAAGATTTGTAAGGGTTTATTAGATAGAAGGGGGAGTCAGAGGGACCCTACTTTTCTTTGGGGATAACACTACTCTTAAGCCTCACAGCAGGGATGTTTGAAGGATTCATTCACATTTGTAAATCACCATGCATTTGGAAAAACACTCTGTAGTATTTTTCAAAACTAAACAGCAAAGGCAGAAGATTGGGAAAGTTCTAAAAAGAAACAAGCAAAACAAGATAAGAACAATCATTTAAATATAATAAACAAGGAATTGGAAATTGGAGACGAGATCAGTCAGCATAAGGAGTTTTACAAATATGTACAGAATAGGCAAAGGATAAAAGAATCCATTGGTTTATTTCAAAGTTATCTCAGAGAAGATAAATCAGGAGTAAAAATACCTCTGCCATTTCTTTATATTGTTTGCTTTTTAAGATAGGGACTGTATTCCAGTGTTAGGAAAGTACATGAATATATTTAGATAATGATAATAGTAATACACCTAGAATGTGGTGATCTACCAAAGCTGGGGATCAATATTTTTGAGCGATGACCATCAGATAACAGGATTGACTCTGAAAACTTAGATTTTCTTAAAGTAGACATAACTTCAGGTCTGGTAACATGCATGCAGGAACGTTA
Source organism: Caretta caretta (assembly GCF_965140235.1). Lineage (NCBI taxonomy): Eukaryota > Metazoa > Chordata > Testudines > Cheloniidae > Caretta > Caretta caretta. The sequence continues at coordinate 51,040,809 of NC_134210.1, forward strand.
AAAATGTGAAGGGGAATAATGCGCTAACTGATATTTTTAAAAGTTGTCAGGTTTTGAGAGTGATTCCCTATGTCTGGAAAACAGCAAACTTAAGAAAGGTCAGATACAGAATTGATGGAAAGAACTTTTTGAAATCTGAAATTTTTTGACCAGCTCTAGTCAGGTATTGGACCAGAAAACTAGAAATCACAGTGCAACATCTGTTCTTCAGAAAATCTTGGAAACGATCCAAAAGGTACCCTGGACATGAAAACACGCACACATTCGCACACACACAATAATGTGGTGAATACCTCCAATCCCCAAGGTAAAGCAGGGAAGTTTCTAGCACCTATGATCACATCTTTAACATCTTTAATCCTAGTTTCTCAATCCAGTCTCTAGCCTGTGTAACTTTCACCTGTAATGCTCCAGTCCAGTCCTGTATTGATGGATGTACAGAGCTCCACTGAAGTCAACAGGCTCCAGATAGGTGCAAGCACATGCTCAACATGGCTCTCTTTGCAGGATCAGGGCCTAATTTCCGCAAATCTTTCATTCAGCAAATTAACTTCCCAACTCCACAGAGAGGAGATCATGATAAACTGAGGACTTGTCTACTGTGACAGGGTGGGGCCAGATGGCTACAGGAGAGTAATAGAAGGCAGATATTAGCCCCAGGTTAAGTAGGTCCCTTTTCCCTGGGTAAGGTAACAGGGAGGGTTCCAGAACAATCAGGAACCTTCTGGAGACAATTAAGACAGACAGGCTGATTAGAACACCTGCAGCCAGTCAAGAAGCTGCTAGAATCAATTAAGGCAGGCTAATCAGGGCACCTGGGTTTAAAAAGGAGCTCACTTCAGTTTGAGGTGTGCGTGTGAGGAGCTGGGAGCAAGAGGCACTAGGAGCTGAGAGTGAGAACGCAGACTGTTGGAGGACTGAGGAGTACAAGCATTATTAGACACAAGGAGGAAGGTCCTATGGTGAGGATAAAGAAGAGGTTGGGAGGAGGCCATAGGGAAGTAGCCAGGGAGTTGTAGCTGTCGCACAGCTGTTCCAGGAGACACTCTAGACAGCTGCATTCCACAGGGCCCTGGGCTGGAACCCGGAGTAGAGGGCGGGCCCGGGTTCCCCCCAAATCCTCCCAACTCCTGGTCAGACACAGGGGGAGTTGACCTGGACTGTGGGTTCATGAAAACGGCCAAACTGAGGGCTGCCGTGAAGCTCCAAGGCGCAAGACCCACCAAGGTAAAGGAGGAACTTTGTCACACTACACGTTGCTTTAGTCTGCACCAGAGGGGTGTAAATTTTAACCTGCACTAGTGTGTCACACACTTAACTGGCCCATATGGACCTTGCTGGTGCACACTAAAAATTCCCTACTCTGTGAATATAGTCCTGTTTCAAAATCAACTCTGTTAGTGAGCACTAGGGAACCTTTAGTGAAAGCCAGAAGGGGCTATGTGGGCCAATTAGTGTGCAACATGCTAATACAGACTAAAATTTACATTGATCTGGTGCAGACTAAAGCACTCTCACTTGCAGGAGTACTTTGAAGAGTTTATTGCCAGGGTGTCTGAGAGAGATTCAGTGGATGTTATGGGCTGAATTCTGCCTTCAAACACTGGTGTACTCATTGCAGGTTCCACTGATTTTAGTGGGATTTATGTAAGAACTTCTGATGGAAAAACTTGGTCTTATATATTTAAATTTTTCAAGAGTATTTGATAAAATTCCACAACAGAAATTAGTGAGTAAAATAGGGACTAGAAATATAAGAAGGTTATATGAGATTAAGACTGGGAGTGCCCCATAGGTCAGTTCTGGGATTCCTGTTAATTTATGTCATATTAAAATAAATAAGGACCAGATTTGGTGAATCCACTTGAGTAATCTCATTTAAGTCAATAGGACAATTCACTGGAGTGAGGATTGCTTATGTGAGCAAGGACCCTTGCAAAATATTTCAACCCAGAGCCAATATTAAGAAATAATGCAACCATCCTCTGGAGTATTTGTTCTGTTTAGGTGCCTGGACTGGCAAATACTAAAAGGAGTCAAAAGCATAAAAATATAATTACATTAAGAGAAAGGTAGTGAGTTAAAGATGATTATTCTGTATTTTGTATATTCAATACAATAGCCATCCAGCACATTGCTCATGAAAGGTATTTGGGATTACTATAGGAAAAAAGGTCGAAATCATCAGCTCAGTGAATAGTTGCAATAAAAAAGGCAAGATAGATATTTGATTGTATTTGCACATGTATCATATGGAGGGGAAAGGGTGATATTTTCACTGGTAGAATTCATTTGTATTACACTCCGCTTGGATAGCTGGTTAGAGATCTGGACCCAGATTCAAAAGGGTATTTAGGTGTCTAAAGATGCAGATATGCACTTAGTGGGATTTACAAAAAACACCTAAGTGAGGTAGCTGCCAAAATACCTGTGTAAATTGGCTCTTAGTTACAACAGAATATTGTTGCCTTGCAGTATTAGGTATATAAGAACATACTGGACTAGATGGGCCATTGTTCTGACCCAGAATCCTGTCTCCAACAGTGGCCAGTACCTGAGCTTCAGGAAGAGTGTACAGACCAGAGTAATTTTGGAGACACCCACTCCTGTCTTCCCCTCCCAGCCTCTTACAGTCAGAGATTTAGGGTCACCTGAAGCATAGATTCCATCCCTGACCATTTTGGCTAATAGCCATTGATGGATCGATCCTCCGTGAACTTATCTAGTTTGTTCTGAGCCCAGTTTTACTTTTGACCATCACAACATTGTATGACAATGAGTTCCATAGGTTAATTGTGGGTTGTGTGAAAAAGTATTTCCTCTTGTTTTGTATTAAAGCTTCTGCCTATTAATTTCATCTGCTGACTCCTGGTTTTTGTATTGTGGGAAAGCATAAATAACACTTCTCTATTCACTTTTCCCACACCATTCATGATTTTATAGATCTGTCATATCCCCCATTAATCATCTCTTTTCCAAGCTGACCAATCCTAATTGTTTTAGTCTTTCCTCGTGCAGCAGCAGTTCCATACCCTTGATCATCATTGTTGCCTTCCCTGAAACTTTTCCAATTCTACTCTATACTCTTGGAGTGAGTCAATCAGAACTGGACACAGTATTCCAGGTGTGGGTGCACCATGGATTTATATAGTCCCATTGTGATGCTGGCAGACCAGGTGCCAGCTCATGCCAGAGCCCCAGACCAATTCATTTGAGAATTAGTATAGATCAAAGTGATTGGTAAATGTATGAGAGTGTAGTTGGTGTTTAAACTTCATTGAAACTAATGGGGTATTACTTGCATTGTTTTCATGTATCTGTATCCTGTTATAATGCAATAGCAAACATTTACATTGTGTAAACCCCTGTAATTAAATAATCCATCAAATGAGAAAGAAACCTTGTGGAATACAGATGAAGAACTTTAGCAGAAAAGTCAAAGTATTTCAAAGTAAGTGATCATTGTGCATGATGATCAGAGGTCAAAGACTCAAAAAATGCATTCCTCACTCTGTCATCAAAGGATAAGCCCATGTACTGACACCTAACAGGGTGGAATAACTGAATGAGAAGATGGAGATTCCCAGAGTTATTTGGGTAGCCCTGAGAGACTTTTGGGAGACTGGCAGATTACTACATCTATGATACCATTTGGAATTATAGATTGTGACTCACATGTACATATAATTTGCCTGCTTTAACCCCTCAATAACTCTCATATCACAAAGTCCAGTTTGTCTGGGTGGCAAGATATCCTGGAGAACCTAAGAGGACTGTCTGTGACTCCATGGTAAGACTGGTGATCCAAGAGTTCACATTTGTTACTGGTTTGGTGAAATCTAATTATAGAATGTACCACCAGTTTGGGGTGTCTGCCCTGTTTTCTGACAGTCTGCCCTGTGGTAGACACTGATGGTCATGTGAGCCACTTCAGACTACATGACAAAGATTATAATATTTTCTCTCTCTTTCTTAATAGTTCCTAACATTTTGTCAGCCTTTTTGACTGCTGCTGGGCATTGAGCTGACATTTTCAGAGAACTACCCACAATGACTCCAAGATCTTTCTTGAATGGTAACAGCTAATTTAGAACCCATCATTATATATGTATAGTTAGGATTATTTTTTCAATGTGCATTACTTTGCATTTATCAACGTTGACTTTCATCTGCCATTTGTTGCCCAGTCACCCAGTTTTGTGAGATCCCTCTGTAATTCTTTGCAGTCAGCTTTGGACTTAACTGTCTTGAATAATTTTGTATCCTCTGCAAACTATGCCACTTCAGTGTTCACTCAGTTTTCCAGACAGTTAATGAATATGTTGAACAGCACAGGTCCCAGTACAGATCAATGTGGGATACTGCTATTTACCTCTCTCCATTGTGAAAACTGACCATTTACTCTTTCCCTTTGTTTCCTATCTTTTAACCAGTTACTGATCCATGAGAGAACCTTCCCTGTTATCCCATGACTACTTAGTTTCCTTAAGAGCCTTTGGTGATGGACTTTGACAAAAACTTTCTGAAAATCCAAAAATCACCCTCAAAGAATTCTAATAGATTGGTGAGGCATGACTTCCCTTTACAAAAGCAATGTTGGCACTTCCGACATATCAGCCACATAAATGAACAGAATAATTCTCTTCTTTACTATAGTTTCTACCAATTTGCCCAGTACTGAAGTTAGGCTCACCTTTTTTTAAAAATTGGTATTAGTTTAGCTACTTTCCAGTTATCTCGTACAAAGGCTTGTTTCAGCAATTGGTTACATACCAGAGTTACAGAGTAACAGCCGTGTTAGTCTGTATTCGCAAAAAGAAAAGGAGTACTTGTGGCACTTTAGAGACTAACCAATTTATCTGAGCATAAGCTTTGAGCATCCGATGAAGTGAGCTGTAGCTCACGAAAGCTTATGCTCAAATAAATTGGTTAGTCTCTACGGTGCCACAAGTACTCCTTTTCTTTATACCAGAGTTAGTAGTTCTGCAATTCCATTTTTGAGTTCCTTCAGAACTCTTGGATGAATACCATCTGGTCCTGGTGACTTATTATTGTTTAATATACCAATTTGTTCTAAAACCTCCTCTATTGACACACCAGTGTAGGACAGTACATCAGATGAATCATCAAAAAAGACTAACTTTGACGGAGGTATCTCCCCCACATCCTTTGCAATAAAGACCAATGCAAGGAATTCATTTAGCATCTCTGTAATAGTCTTGTCTTCCTTCAGTGCTTCTTTAGCACCTTTGTCCTCTAGGAGCCCCACTGGTTGTTTAGCAGGGTTCCTGCTTCTGATGTACTTAAAATTCTTACTATTAGGCTTTTGCATCTTTAGCAAGTAGCTTCTCAAATACTTTCTTGGCCTTCCTAGTCATACTTTTACACTTAACCTGCCAGAGTTTGTGCTCCTTCCTAGTATACTTATTAGGTTTTGACTTCCACATTTTAGAGGATGCCTTTTTGCCTCTAATAGCTTCCATTACTCTGCTGTTTAGCCATGATGTCATTCTTTTGATCAAAGATTAACCAACATACCATCATGTTTTAAGATTGAGTCCTAAGGAAAAGTTACAGGTGTTTGGATTTATTCTTATTGGAGAGCAGGGAGATCACTAAATTACTTTGGGGTACCCTAATTTAAAATTTTCAAAAGTTATCAAAACTATTGACAAAAGTGATTATGATAAATTGTTTAGGTGGATGAAATATGCAAAAACAATCGAAGTGTAAGAAAATGAGCTCTAGCTAGGACACATCAATGGAAATATGTCACACAAAGGATAACATACTGAACAAATGTATGTGTAAGTTACGGGAAGGAGCAAGCAAAGAAAAATCTGCCTAAGTAAGAGAAAGTGATTAAAGACTATTGTGAAAAACAAAAAGGTAGATCAGCCAAAAAGTATGCAGCCATGACAATGCAAATGGCCTTTCTCTTCCTGAACCAGATACCCAAAAGCCTGTACCAAGCCATTACCTTGCATTCTTTTAACTGGATCACTAGTGCTATGAAAATGGAAATCCAACCACTTTGTTCTCTTCACTTGCCCTGACCCCAACTCTTGGATTCCATATAAATAACTGAATTGAATTAATCCCTCTTTATAGCAGGAGCTGAAGTATTGCCCATTGGGGATTACTTTGGCTTTTCCTCTCTCATTGTAAGATTAGCTCGCATGTCTTCACAGAAGACTCATGACCAAAAAAGCTATAAAAATTATGAAAGCAAGTGAATGAATTCCTGGACTGGCAGATTCGTGTGCAGACAACTGTACCATGACTTATTGTCATTAACTACACTGATGTCATAGGCAGTTGTAAAATCTCTTCAGTTTCAGAGGCAAAATGCTTTTGGCAATCAGTACAGGTATTAATGCCGAAGTATTAAATGAAATGACTTCTTTAGATCTACAACAGTTCTGCTCAATTAAAAACATTACTATATTTTAAAAATGTGTTGAAGCACATACTTTGGGGGTTTTAGCTTGCAGGTTCAACGTGATCTTTGCTCCTTACTTCCCATGCATTGTTGATTATCATATGCATTTTGTATCGCTGAAAGCTTGAATAAAAACATTTCCCTGAAAACAAAGAGAAAAATACCATGTTATTTCTTCAGTACTTCACAATCTGCTCATTCTCTTTGGGAAATCCTCTTCATTATTATGCAGCACAAATCCTATCAGGCATGCAAACCCAAGCCTGTAACCCTTGTATCCAAAGGAACATAAACGCTTAGACCTGAACTCAAGTTTGTTTTGGTTTTTGACTGTGGGATCACCTCTGTGGATGCAATACAATTATATCCTTGTGCCCACACCAAATCTGTGTTACAGTACGGTTGAGGTTGCAGGCCACATATCAGTGGTTTGTCTTTAAAACCATTATAGTTAAAGACTAAAAACAAAAACCTACCAAGCTCAGAAAATTCAGAAATAAGTTAACCTTACAAGAACACCAAACTCTCTCCTAAAAAGCCTCACACACCACACAACAGAACCATTAACCCAGGAACCTATTGTTGGATCATATTAAAGAAGTTCTGTATTAAAATCACAAATGAGTTTGATTCCCCATAGTTTAAATTCCAGGGTATTACTAATTAAGAGGTCTCTTGGTTTTTGGTACTGTTTCTCTCTCTCTCTCCGTGTGAAACTTGCAAGCTGCTGATTGTGTTAGTACATCTTAAGACAGAGTCTGTTCTCAAAGCAATTCTTTGTAACAACAACTACTCACACAGAGAGAGACTCAAAGCAATACTCTGTAACAACAGAAACAGCACCCAGAGACTCCCCACCCTTTTGTTGTATTCATCTCGCTTTGTTAACAATTATGATTAAAATAGAGACAGAGGATGTATGTGGATGGATGCTTGGTGTGGATAACAACTGAATGATCAGGGAGGTGCCAGCCTAAGAATCCAGTGTCCATCGGACGAAGAAGGCGTCAAGTGGAAATAACCAGAGGACCCCCGGAGGGCACACTGGAATCCACCCAACAGCCTCAAGGATGGGAGAACCAAAGAACAAGATAACATCTGGCAGCACAGAGCCATCAAGAATGTGCCATCTGCTGACTGATTCAGCAACAGCATGATGAAGCAATTCCCAGAGACTGGCATAGGAAGAAATTCCTATCAAAATGGACTCTAGAAAGTGAGAACTTTGGGGTCTGATTCTGCAAACCAACTTCCAGGAGCATCAGATGAACATCTGACAAGGCCCTGCTCCCTCCTCATGTCCAGGCCACCTGGCCAGTGGCTTGGCATGAGCAACTCTAAGGCTGGTAACTATGATAACAACCTTGCAGAACCTGTGTGTGAGTGTGAGTGTGTGTGTGAATGAATGTGTGAATAAATATGAAATTGAATGGAATGTTATAGCTATAACTAACTGCTTACTATGATTCTTTCTTTCTGTATTCACAATAAATGTGGCCTTTTCCCCTTCTAAGAAAATCCTGCTGGTTTTTATTTTATTGGTATAACACTATCCTTCCAACAAAGCCCGTTGCCAACTGTGTTCACATATCTATTCAGGGGACACCATCATAGGGCCTAATCACATCAGCCACGCTATCAGAGGCTCATTCACCTGCACATCTACCAGTGTGATATATGCCATCATGTGCCAGCAGTGCCCCTCTGCCATGTACATTGGTCAAACTGGACAGTCTCTACGTAAAAGAATAAATGGACACAAATCAGACGTCAAGAATTATAACATTCAAAAACCAGTCGGAGAACACTTCAATCTCTTTGGTCACTCGATTACAGACCTAAAAGTGGCAATTCTTCAAAAAAAACAACTTTGAAAACAGACTCCAATGAGAGACTGCTGAATTGGAATTAATTTGCAAACTGGATACAATTAACTTAGGCTTGAATAAAGACTGGGAGTGGATGGGTCATTACACAAAGTAAAACTATTTTCCCATATTTATTTCCCCCCCACCCCTCACTGTTCCTCAGATGTTCTTGTCAACTGCTGGAAATGACCCACCTTGATTATCACTACAAAAGGTTCCCCTCCCCCGGCCCCGCTCTCCTGCTGGTAATAGCTCACCTTACCTGATCACTTTCGTTATAGTGTGTATGGTAACACCCTTGTTTCATGTTCTCTGTGTATATAAATCTCCCCACTGTATTTTCCACTGAATGCATCCGATGAAGTGAGCTGTAGCTCACGAAAGCTTATGCTCAAATAAATTTGTTAGTCTCTAAGGTGCCACAAGTACTCCTTTTCTTTTTGTGGATACAGACTAACACAGCTGCTATTCTGAAACCATTCATTTTAAAAAGTCATCAACTACCTTAAGTTTTTTAAGAATTGTTTTCTTTAAGAAACTCGTGGTGGGGGGGTGGTCCCCGCGTTTATAGTATTGGAGCTAGACGTTTGACAGAGCAATTTAAATATCTGTAAGGCAATCAAAGGGGTTTTGGAGAGGCACAATAAATAATGGCATAGGTTACCTGTGTAAAGCCTTTCAAGGATTTCTTCTGGTTTTTTTAAAATCCCCGTAGAGCGTGGATTGCTGTGACTTTTAGGAAGTGTGTCAGACTTGCAGTTCCCAGGGGCCCCCCGTTTTGCAAGAGCAGTGAAATCCCACTGCCTGCTATAAGAGCAAGAGCCTAAAGCTGCTTTTAAACCTTTGAGTATAGTAAAAAAAATATTCAAGTATTTCTTTCATATCTGGTATCAGAATTAATGATCCCTAATTAGTAGCTATGAACACCTGCAATGGAAGGAGGTGGATATGAAATGGATAGGAGGCTTGGAAAATGCTGTTTGGAATGACTAAGATAGACTGACTGAAAGTTCAGGTGCTTACCTTCTCAGAACCCGTGTTTGTTGGACCTTAACAGATCCCATGTAGCGTGTTTAGACTTTATCAAAAGCGCGTAAATTGCTGCATGCATTCATCTCACTTATAATATCTGGGGGGTAGCCGTGTTAGTTTGTATCCACAAAAACAACGAGGAGTCCGGTGGCACCTTGAAGATTAACAGTCTTTAAGATGCCACCAGACTCCTCGGTGTTTTTATAATATCTAACCTGTGCTATAGGGGAATACTTGAGTGTTTGTTCTGTAACTGCAAAAATGTTTGCTCTGAAACTGTAAATCCAGTCAGGAAAGAAACATCACCAAGTGTGAAATACCAGTTCCCAGCCATAAGGAGGGGTTATTGCCAGACGATCAAGAAGGCCTATTGAATCTAAATGGGCCATTGTAAGTAATCAAAGAACAAAGACTTTGTTGATTGCTCCTGGCACACCCATGAAGAATGGGGAAATGCAGAAGCATTCATCCCATCACCTTGGCCTTGAGGGAGATGGGAATAAAAATCCTTTACCAGAAGGCATTAGGATCTTTTTATTCTCTTTGGACTTTAAGGGGCAAAGATTCCTTAACATAAACAAGAGATCCCCTGGATTAACCTGAGTTAGCCCAAAAGGATTTATAGAATTGCCATATTTCAGCAGCTCTATCACTATTTGAAAACTAAGACTATCTCATTTGTATGACCAGTTTTAACCTTGTAAATAATCCTCTGTTCTTTTTCTTTGTTAATAGATCCTGAGTTAGCTTATTATAGGACTGGCTACAAGCACTGTCTTGTGTGTGAGATATAAAGGTGCAAGGTTACTTGGGGTGAGTGATTGGTCCTGTAGGATTGGGAGTAACCTGAATATTGTTGTGATCTTTGGTGTAAAGTCACCATCTATCACAGAGTCAAGCTTGCCTGGGTGGCAATGTAGAATGCCCAAGTGGACTGTCTGTGACGCCATGTTAAGGCTGGATAGTGCCCAAGGAGTTTACATGTGTTACTTGGTTGGTGAAATCAAAGTATAGAACTCACAACCAGTTTGGGGTTTGTGCCCTGGTTCTTAACAATCTGCCCTGAGTTTGGTATTCTCACTTGTGAGCCACTCCAGACAGCATGACTTCAATTATATCCCTTTTCACCATATATCCTACAATGACCTTGCCTGGTTTACAGCAAAATCTCAGCACCTCTCTAGCTAACAATGCATTTAATGGAATAAAATCATGTTCTCTCATTATTACGAACCAGAGCTCATGAAAATTCCTATTATAATTGTGCAGTTATTGTGTATTGCTAATTGACCATTGTATTTGCTTATGAGCAACAATGACACTGATTGATGTATGGATGCTATACAAGGACACTTAATCACAGTATTTGTTTTCTTATAGAAAGTCAGCACCAATAGTAAGTTATGGCATTTTATGTCATTACTCATTTTGCCCTATCCTAGGTGCTATTGACTACAAGCATATTCATACTGAAGAATCAGCTCATTATCATAAAGCAATTTGTAATCACAGAAAATCACTTTATTCATTCCACATTCTTGTGGTGAGTGTGATATAAACTATCAAACAATTGATCTAGCTGCTAAGTATGAGCAGGTCATGATTCCTATATTCTCAATTTATTATTACCTGCTTGACGAGGAAGGCCTTTGGGTAATTATTTCTTTTTGCTTTTTCCAGCATTACCACCAGAAATACTATCAGTATAGTACAGAAGGTATTTCCATTATAAGCCTCTATTTTCACCTGTCTGTAACTTTCCAGATAAACAGCATGTCAAATGAAAATATATTTTTATTTTCATCTCCCCATGCGAAGAATTGTTGGTAAGATTTCACAGAAACATAAAAAAGCATTTGCAGCAGTTAAGATACTTTTCAGCCTTTTTTGTTTAAAATGCACTTAACTAAATTAAGAGTGTAACTTTATTTTTAAAAGATTAGCTTTGATTAAACAAGGTTAATGATTCCCCTATAGGTGATGGTTTCAGTCTCTCTGAGCAGCAAAGGGTTGTAACAAATTTCTGAAATTCACCAGATGGCTTAGTAAAAGAACATATGGTATTTTGACATGTGTATTGCTGGAATCCTGGCTCCATTGAAGTCAATGGTAAGACTCCCATTGACTTCAACAAGGACCAGAATTTCAGCCAGTGTGTTTTGCAGGGGCGTAGCCACGGGTAGGCCTGGATGGGTAGTGGCCCACCCACTTAGCATCAAGGCTCACCCAAAACTGAGCAGGGTGTAGTGCTGCCATAGGCCTGGAGTGTCACTCAGGCAGCTGAAATCGAGGATGGAGCTATGCGCCCGCCTTTTAGAAAGCTACATGCCGGCATCTGCCTTGCCATTTTCTGAGCTGCCCCATGTGCATGCCCAGCTTGGCAAGTGAGGCCTTGTGTTTGGGGGCACTAAGGCTAGGAAGGAGGTGTAGGATCAGGGGAGAAGCTGAGTTAGCACAGTCTCTCTTTGCCCGTCCACCCAAAAGTCAGGGCCCACCCAAATTTCCACTCATAGCTACGCCACGGGCGTTCTGTATCACATCGAAGAGGTGACCAATTGGCAACCTTTGGCCAACTAACAGCCCAGCGTTCTAAAACATGGCTTAAGTCTGTCCTCTTCTTAATACAGAAGTGCAAATTGGGAAGGGTACAGGTCCCAGAATATAATGTTCTGAACAGAAAGCAAGGTAGAAAAAGGGAGTGGTAGATTAATGAAAAAGGGCAAAAGGAGATGGGAGAGCGGATTAGAGAGATTGAGAAATGAGAGGGGGAAAGGTGTATGGAAGAGAAAGAAACAAAGAGGAAAGACTACAATGTAAGAGATTTGACAATAGAAATAGATCAGAAAACCAGAGCGTGGAAATTGAATATACTTCCAAGTATCAAAAAGAAGGAAAAAAATAAAAAATGAGAGGGAAAGAATGAAAAAAGTTATATCATGAAAATTAAAGAGGGATGAAAGAAGAGTAGTCAGATTAAAAAAAAATCAGCTAAATATTTTGTAATGAATTCATATGACAGAACAATTAGCCTATGGAAAAAAAAAACAGAAAAGTATGAAGAAGGCACACCAAGGTGAAGAGGAGAAAGCAGACTGAATGCAGCAAAAGAGCAGATAAGAACAAACCCCAGGGGTGGGCACAGCACAGGTGGTTACATTTTATTCTGTTACATAAAGTTTGATATTGAAATATTACAGCAGAATGCACATAAATGGTTACAACTGTTTATCATATCAAGGGATAGGATTGTGTAAAGGAGGTGGGGGGCTCTAGAGACTTGAGATGTTGTTTACATAGTGGGGGCAGATCTGCTGTAGAATAAAACATTTTGAATATGGAGGTGCTGTGGTCTTGCTCAGTGGTTTGAGCATTGGCCTGCTAAACCCAGGGTTGTGAGTTCAATCCTTGAGGGGGCCATTTAGGGATCTGGGGCAAAAATTGGGGATTGGTCCTGCTTTGAGCAGGGGGTTGGACTAGATGACCTCCTGAGGTCCCTTCCAACCCTGATATTCTATGATTCTATGTCAGTTTCCAGCAGAGTACCTGGAAACCACTTCAAGTTTAAGGGTTTAGGTGTGATTTTATTTTATTCTTTTTTAAAAGAGAGAGAGAGAGAGAGAGAGAAACAAGCCACTAGCCAGTCTTTCTAAACCAGAATTCCAGATAAATATCAGCTAAATATTTAATATTTTGCATAAACTTTTTGTCCTAACCTACTGACCGTTATTCCTACCTACATGCCTCCAGCTTTCACCCTGACCACACCACACGATCCATTGTCTACAGCCAAGCTCTGTGATACAACCGCATTTGCTCCAACCCCTCAGACAGAGACAAACACCTACAAGATCTCTATCAAGCATTCTTACAACTACAATACCCACCTGCGGAAGTGAAGGGAAACAGATTGACAGAGCCAGAAGAGTTCCCAGAAGTCACCTACTACAGGACAGGCCTAACAAAGAAAATAACAGAACGCCACTAGCCGTCACCTCCAGCCCCCAACTAAAACCCCTCCAACGCATTATAAAGGATCTACAGGCTATCCTGAAGGATGACCCAACACTCTCACAAATCTTGGGAGACAGGCCAGTCCTTGCCTACAGACAGCCCCCCAACCTGAAGCAAATACTCACCAGCAACCACATACCACGCAACAGAACCACTAACCCAGGAACCTATCCTTGCAACAAAGCCCGTTGCCAACTGTGCCCACATATCTTTTCAGGGGACACCCTCACAAGGCCTAATAACATCAGCCACACTATCAGAGGCTCGTTCACCTGCACATCCACCAATGTGATATATGCCATCATGTGCCAGCGATGCCCCTCTGCCATGTACATTGATCAAACTGGAAAGTCTCTACGTAAAAGAATAAATGGACACAAATCAGATGTCAAGAATTATAACATTCATAAACCAGTCGGAGAACACTTCAATCTCTCTGGTCACTCGATTTCTGATCTCAAAGTGACTATCCTTCAATAAAAAAAACTTCAAAAACAGACTCCAATGAGAGACTGCTGAATTTGAATTAATTTACAAACTGGATACAATTAACTTAGGCTTGAATAGAGACTGGGAATGGTTGATTGATTATCAAAAGTAACCTATTTCCCCTTGTTTATTCCTCCGCCCCCCCACTGTTCCTCAGATGTCCTTGTTAAACCCTGGATTTGTGCTGGAAATGGCCCATCTTGATTATCATACACATTGTAAGGAGAGTGATCACTTCAGATAAGCTAAAAGAAAAGGAGTACTTGTGGCACCTTAGAGACTAACCAATTTATTTGAGCATGAGCTTTCGTGAGCTACAGCTCACTTCATCAGATGTTTACCGTGGAAACTGCAGCAGACTTTATATACACACACTGTGTGTGTATATAAAGTCTGCTGCAGTTTCCACGGTAAACATCTGATGAAGTGAGCTGTAGCTCACGAAAGCTCATGCTCAAATAAATTGGTTAGTCTCTAAGGTGCCACAAGTACTCCTTTTCTTTTTGCGAATACAGACTAACACGGCTGTTCCTCTGAAACCTGTCATTATGCAAGGCACTGCATTTAGCCGTATGGAGTGGAAATCTATCAACTGCATGAAAAAACTTGTACAGATACAGACATATTCTCTGTGTGTATATAAAGTCTGCTGCAGTTTCCACGGTAAACATCTGATGAAGTGAGCTGTAGCTCACGAAAGCTCATGCTCAAATAAATTGGTTAGTCTCTAAGGTGCCACAAGTACTCCTTTTCTTTTTGCGAATACAGACTAACACGGCTGTTCCTCTGAAACCTTCAGATAAGCTGTTACCAGCAGGAGAGTGGGGTGGGGGGAGAGAAAACCTTTTGCAGTGATAAAACACCCATTTTTTCATGGTCTGTGTATATAAAAACATCTTCTGTATTTTCCACAGTATGCATCTGATGAAGGGAGCTGTAGCTCACGAAAGCTTATGCTCAAATAAATTGGTTAGTCTTTAAGGTGCCACAAGTACTCCTTTTCTTTTTGTCCTAAAAATCTCATTAAATCTTCTCAACTTCAGGAAATTCCATCTTGTACTACAGTATTTTCTACTTATATGACCACCAGCTCCCAAGTTGTCCCTTCTATTTTAGTCTACCTGCTGCCACATATAAACTTGGGGACACAGTGCTGTAATAAAGTAAGGCAGGTTTAAGCCACTCAGTATAAATTAGGTGTGACCCTCACACTGACAGAATGCCCCTTTATGCAAAGTTGGGCATACCAACCATAGTCCTATTATAGATGATTTACCTTTAAGAGGGGAGACAGTTACTGTTTAAAATCAAATTTGATATTTGTCAGACTCCAGGAAATGTTAGCTCCAGTTTAATAGAACAAAGCACATATGGCATGGTAACAGAAGTGTATATATATAAAGAAATAAAGCATAATGTTTAACAACGATAATGAAACTTTGTCATCTTTTCAGAGCTAAGGTAGCGTATGGAAACAGCCTGTCAGCAGCCTGGTACATCTAGGTCAAGACGACACATGCTATCCATGGCTCAGGAAAGGAAGAAGCTATTTGCACAGCAAGTGATTTTTCAGTAAGGACCCCCTTATGATATCCCTACTTGTAAATGAGGAAGTAGACCTTGGATCTACACTATCATGGCTCTGATGAGACACAAATTGCTGGTGGTGGTGCTGTGCTGATTGCTCTCTGTGCAGAGCCCTGATGTGAGACAGGGCATGACACACCACTTATAGATTCAGTGCTATAAGGCATAAATAATTGAAAGCTTTTTGATATTATTGGGCCTTATAGCACATCTTCAATAAATAATGCATAGGGATCTTTAGAACATCTTGCTCCATACCTTAAGCCATTCTCAGTTTTGTCTATTATCCATTTCAGCTCATTGGCAACTGTGTACATGCCCTTTCCATATGATGTTTTTATTGTGCTAAGCGGGTTTTGGTGTCTGCAGTTGTCACTCTCTTTTGGAATCTGTACATGTCTACCACCTACAATTGCGATTATTTGAGTTAGTAGCCAATATAGCTCCAGCATTCAGTGCTTCCTCATTGTTATTTAATTCAGGATTCAGATTCTGCAGTTCCTTCCCCTTGTTTATTGGATAATTCATCTGTTTCTCCCACGTGTTGTGGAATATCTCAGCCCTCACGGTCAGGTGACATCTGACACAGGTAACACCCTCAGGCAGACAGATTGGACCTAGTTTAATTAACCTCTTATATTGTATGGTCTATTGAAAACCATTATTTAAAAGGCATAATTGTGCTTTCAACAGCTTTTAAATATTAACATCTTATGTATTATTAATTATCATCATCCTCCTTCATGTTATGCAGAAGAATTTACCCTGGTTAGAAATTCCTTTCTAGCTTAAAAATGTGCTGTGAAGCTCCTTCAACATGCTGTTGAAGTTCCTTCACTCACCACCCTCTCTAGTCTAATTTCTTCTGATCTGGTTTATTAGAACCAAATCATGCTCCCATTCAAATCAGTAGGCATTCTGTCATCTACTTGAGTGAGAGCAAAAACTGGCCCAGGGAGGTTTATTTTATTGGTTTTAGACTTAACTCCATCATGGTGGTTGTTTCTTTTCTACTGCATTTCTTCTCTAATCTAGATTTTGCCATATTTTACATCCTGTATGGATGTCAGCCACACCAAAACAGAAAAGTTTCATTCTGTTAATACTTGGGGATAACACAGTTTCTGAATTATTTTCTTTTGACGACTCTTTTACTAATTCTTGTGGCCTTTGTTTCCCCATTATCTTATAAAAAAATGTGAAGGAGCAACTTGTAATAGGGGGAATAGACAAGACAGAGAGGATCAAACAACAAAGGGTTTCAAATAAATTTTATGGAGGGGAAAAATCAGTTTCCAAATGTTTTGTAATCAGTAGTGTACTAGCCTCTAGGAAGAAAGGGCCTAGAAGTGGGACAACATCCAGCCAAAAAAAAAAAAAAAAAAAGTGTAAGTAGAGAGTATACACAAATGATGGTCTTAAAATTTTTCTTTGGGGTTTTGATACGTTTTGCTATAGCCCACTGATAGGTCCCCCGGTTACTTGCACATTCTATCCACTGCATTCTTGCATATACATACTTTAAGTTTTGCCTGGTTCTAAATTTGGCACCAATATCCTCGCCACCCAGTCTTTCTTGGGCATGCAGAGATGAGGGAAGCAATGTTTTTAGTCTTCACCCAAGGCAACAGAAAGTTAATCCATAATTGGTTGAAATAACCCATATTTTCAGGGTCTCGGATCCAAAACCTACTTACCAGTTCAAAAGTTTTGGCAGATAGTTGGTTTATTTAAAGTCTTATATCTGTGAGTTTTAGAAATTTTACAGCATCACATTGTGCTGAACTCAACAAGTCTCACATACTGACATTCAGGACCAATCTTTCAGTGAACCTTGTCCTGCCTCTAAATTTGAAACTGTACATATTTCTGTATGCAGTTCCTTGTGAAAACATTACTGCTTTTGTATACACACTAGTATATGTACACACAGAAGATAACTGGGCTCTTAATTACCACATTTATACATGTAAATACCTTTTATATGCTTGAATGCTTTCATTGAATGTGCAAGTTTAGGGTAACCATATTTCCCAAAGAGAAAATGGGACACTGCATGGGGCTAGCCTGAACCATGCCTGCGCCCATCGTAAGACTGGGGCTCACCCGAGCCCTGCCTCCCTCCCACCCCCCATGAGAGACTGGGGCAGGAGACACTGCTCCGACTGATCAAGTTAGCAAGTACAAATGGGACAAACACCCACTTTTGCCAAAAAAGTTGTGACGGTTGGGACAGGACTTAAAAGGGACTGTCCCAGCCAAAACGGGACATATGGTCACCCTATGCAAGTTGAAACACTACTGTGACAGAATCCCCAGGGTGCAGCTTGGGACCGTGGGACTGCTGTGACCCCTTAACTCTCCAGCCTGGGCTGTCTCTCACAATGCTTTGCTAGTGACAAGCAGCAAACCCCTCCAAGTGCTGTTATCACTCAGCACAACCACCTGTGGAGCCCCACACCCAACTACGTTTCATGAGTGGCTCTGGGAGCATTCATGCATCACACAGAAAGGCATCAGCTGAATCCCCCCACTCCCAGTGCTGTACCTTAGGAATATACCCTCTTTCACTGCTCAAAAATGAGCAGTGCAAATTTATTAAATTGGTTCACCACTTCAATGGAAAGTGGATATACACCAGCATATGTAAACCTGAGAAAACACCCTTACCACACACTTCAGGCAAACTCACTGGTAAAGATAAACAGTTAAACAATTTTATTGACTACAAAAGATAGACTTTTTGCCTGAGTTAGTTACCAAAAGAAAATAAAAGCATGGAGTCTAAATTCTCAACCCGATTAGACTGGGCAACATCTAGGTAAAGCAGTTTCTCTCACCCCACTGGATATTATAGTCCTTAATTTACAGGTTTGTCCCTTAAACTTGGGCCAGTCTCCTCTGTTGGAGTCTTCAGTCTGAGTGTCGTTATTGCTTGCAGCATAGGTGAGGGCAGGAGAAAGGCCCAGCATGTGGCCACTGTGTTCTCTTTTATACCCTTAGTCCATGGGCTTGGAGAACACAAGTCCAGGCAGGTCTGGTGGGCACTGCTGAGTCCCCCAGCAATTCCCCTGATGTGGCCTTATGCAGGCGAGTCATTGAATCGTAGCAATAGCTGTTGATGTGTTGGACACCTGCCCTGGCATTAGTTACTTTCCTTGGCATGGTATCTGGAGAGCGAGTATCTGGGTTCTTCTCAAACGCACAGCATATTTTAGTGACAACCATATAGCACATTCTCATAACTTCATATGCATTGATGATATACATATTTAGATGGAACAATGGGTTTCAGCAGATCCTAAACTTTTCCCATGGTACCTCACGTGGCATGCTTTATATACAAGATCACAATTATATGTAAGTGAGGAATATGTGGGTTACAGGGTGCTTCCCCGTAGTGTAGAACGTCACGAGTTTAAAAAAAAAAAATATGTACCAGTAAGTATATGCAGATCACAAAGATTGTCTAGAAAATTTACTATTAGTTCTGTGGTTTTATTGTGTATAACCCACTTCAATCCTTCCCTAGAGTGGGGAATCTCTAGGTGGCATAGAATAGGTATGTCAGGGTTGGTGAATTGGTCCTTGGGAATCTGATTGCAACACATTTGAAGCTTCTTGTCACCATCTGTGAAGTTCTGTAGAACTTACCCCGTCCATAAGAATGGCCCTACTGGGTTGGATCAAAGATCCATCTAGCCCAGTATGCTGTCTTCTGACAGTGGCCAAAGCCAGGTGCTTTGGAGGAAATGAACAGAACAGGTAATCATCAAGTGATCCATCCCCATCATCCAATCCCAGCTTCTGGCAAACAGAGGCTAGGGACACCAGTCCTGCCCATCCTGGCTGATAGCCATTGATAGACCTATCCTCCATGAACTTATCTAGTTCCTTTTTGAACCCTGTTATAGTCTTGGCCTTCACAACATCCTCTGGCAAGGAGTTCCACAGGTCGACTGTGTGTTGTGTGAAAAAAATACTTCCTTTTGTTTGTTTTAAACCTGCTGCCTATGATTCTTCTCTTGTTGAGCTTTGCATCAACCTCCAGCCCCCTTGCTCTTCTGCCATTTTTTCCTCCCTCATTCTCATCTCAGCTTCTCAATCACTTTTGTCTCTTTTTCCAGGCAGCCCCCTATACTCATCCACAAAACCCTCACTCTGTCTGCATTTAAGTCCCTCTTAAAAGACACACACCTGCCAAGCTGCCTACAGTGAGTCTAGTTCACATCTAATAAAAGCCCCTAATTATTATTGTTCTCCTTCCTCCAACTTCTGTTTACTTGTCTGTCTGTCCTCAGAGTGTGAGCTTCTCTGGGCAGGGACCATCCCTTCTTGGATATCTGGAAAGTGCCTAGCACCTTCTGAGTACTACTACTACATCCCTAGTTAAAAAAAGATCTCTGGCTTAAATGAAACCAGAAAACCATAAATAAAGTAAACAGTAATCCCCTAATGCCCCTACTCTACTAGCGCTACATTGATGACATCATCTGGACCCATTGAAAGGAAGCCCTTGAGGAATTCCACCATGATTTCAACAATTTCCATCCCACCATCAACCTCAGCCTGGACCAGTCCACACAAGAGATCCACTTCCTGGACACTATGGTGCTAATAAGCGATGGTCACAAACACCACCCTATACCAGAAACCTACTGACCGCTATTCCTACCTACATGCCTCCAGCACACCATACGATCCATTGTCTACAGCCAAGCTCTACGATACATCCGCATTTGCTCCAACCCCTCAGACAGAGACAAACACCTACAAGATCTCTATCAAGCGTTCTTACAACTACAATACCCACCTGCTGAAGTGAAGAAACAGATTGACAGAGCCAGAAGTTACCTACTACAGGACAGGCTCAACAAAGGAAAACGGAATGCCACTAGCCATCACCTTCAGCCCCCAACTAAAACCTCTCCAACGCATCATCAAGGATCTACAACCTATCCTGAAGGACAACCCATCACTCTCACAGATCTTGGGAGACAGGCCAGGCCTTGCTTACAGACAGCCCCCCAACCTGAAGCAAATACTCACCAGCAACCGCACACCATGCAACAGAACCACTAACCCAGGAACCTACCCTTGCAACAAAGCCCGTTGCCAACCGTGTCCACATATCTATTCAGGGGACACCATCATAGGGCCTAATCACATCAGCCACACTATCAGAGGCTCGTTCACCTGCACATCTACCAATGTGATATATGCCATCATGTGCCAGCGATGCCCCTCTGCCATGTACATTGGTCAAACTGGAAAGTCTCTACGTAAAAGAATAAATGGACACAAATCAGATGTCAAGAATTATAACATTCAAAAACCAGTCGGAGAACACTTCAATCTCTTTGGTCACTCGATTACAGATCTAAAAGTGGCAATTCTTCAAACAAAAAAAACTGCAAAAACAGACTCCAACGAGAGGCTGCTGAATTTGAATTAATTTGCAAACTGGATACAACTAACTTAGGCTTGAATAAAGACTGGGAATGGATGGGTCATTACACAAAATAAAACCATTTCCCCATATTTATTTTCCTCCCTCCCCCCATTCCTCATACATTCTTGTCAACTGCTGGAAATGGCCCACCTTGATTATCACTACAAAAGGTTCCCCCCCACCCCTGCTCTCCTGTTGGTAATAGCTCACCTTAAGTGATCACTCTCGTTACAGTGTGTATGGTAACGCCCATTGTTTCATGTTCTCTGTGTATATAAATCTGCCCACTCTATTTTCCACTGAATGCATCCGATGAAGTGAGCTGTAGCTCACGAAAACTTATGCTCAAAAAAATGTTAGTCTCCAAGATGCCACAAGTCCTCCTTTTCTTTTTGTGGATACAGACTAACACGGCTGCTACTCTGAAACCAGTAATTACAAGTAGATTAGCATGAAGAACATTAATTACTAACATTAACAATTAACCAGGAAGACTGCTCCAACTTGGACCCAAATTAGCAATTTCATACCATTTGTAATTCTTAACAAAACCACTCTGCCACAGATGTCTGCTGTGACCTTGGGCAAGTCACAATCTCTGTGCTTCAGTCCCCCATCTGTAAAATTAGGATTAATTCTAGTTCCTTTATCTATCTTTATTTAGCCTGTGACCGTTTCAGGGCACAGACTATCTCTTATCACGTATCAGTGCCTAGAGCACAATAGGGACCTGATCTTGGTTGGACCTCTAGGTACTACTGTAATAAAAACAAAACAAGTAGTAAAATATGTACAGAATAAAATATTTTATTCATATCACATTGAGTCGTGCTACACATTTGAAATAATGATCTGTTTTTACTATCTCTCATACACATAAAATCCTATTTCACTTAATTATATTTGAACAGATAAATGCAGAAACGCATGGCTCAGGGGGAAGCACATTATTTCTTAAACATGAGGAAGGACGACAGTGATTTTCCAATGCCCAAGAGTAGTTTATATACATTAGGTCTGTCTGTTTCAGCAGCAGCCTGGCAAGAATCCTGTAGTACCTGACGTGCCTAAATTCAAAGAGCAATTAATGCACTCGTTCAGATGCTTGTACTAAACGTAGAGTGGATATTCAGTGCCATAGTGCCACATTGTCCTGACAAAGACAGCACAAGAGCTCTATATAAAACAAAATGTTACCTATCCTATGCCTTTATTAGTCTAACTCTCATTAATCACAGTTAGTGGGTCTGGTATACTGGAGACCTAATTGGATAATGAATCCTGGTCTTGGGGCAATGCTACAGTCTCAGGAAATTAGCTAGAACCTTACTAGTGTTCACTTGCTCTTTTTATTGTTTTTGAGCAGTACTTTCCTCTAAAACTAGCTTATCATTGTGGAAAAATATGAGAAACAAGTCAAAGGATTGAGGATATTTTTAATCCCAACACCGAAACAGAGTGTTTGGGCCAATTGCTGAGGATTCCTACTGAAGACTAGGAGAGTCAAGAGAGCTCAGTAACCTCAAGGATTAGGCCCCAGGCTATCCTAAGGGAAAAGGTATAAGAATTTAGAGAGATTAAATGGGCCCTACAAGGTCACATGGAAGTACAGATAATGGGTTTGTTAGAACATATAGGGGAAGAGGGATGGAAGAAGTTATGATGGTGGGGGTAGAAAGTGGACAGGCATAGAAGGTGGACAAGATCTCTAGTTTCAGAAATTCTGGTTATTTTTGGATAAGCATTGGGAATCCTTATAGCCAGATATTCAGAAATGTCCACTGATTTTGTGTGCCTCTGTTTTAGGACATTCAGTCTAACACACAAAGCCAGATTTTCAGAAGTGCTGAGGCCAGGGAGTTTCTATGGAAGTTAATGTCTACTGTTAATGTTCTTGCCTTTTGTTGTGCAAAGGCAGCTGGGGGCTGTGATTCCCCGCTCTAGGAGACATCCCTCCACTAGCTCTGATGGAGCGAGTTTGCTAAAAAATAAAGTGCAGCCACAGCAGTGCAAGCAGCAGGAGGGACTAGATGTCCAATCAGTACATCCCCAATATGCTAGGTAAATTCTTGGGCCGGCTAACCTCCCAGCATTCGTGCCAAGGTGACGACACTATTCTTAGCACACTAGTTTGATCAGAGCTAGGGCAGGGATATCTCCTGGATCCGGGAATTACTGCCCTCGTTTGAAGTGTAGACATATCCTTAATTTTCATCACTGGTTGTTTAGCTCTCCTGCTATACTGGAAAGCTCTTCCCCTTCTGGGATACTGAAAGTAAAAAAAAAAAAAACCCAATACAGACACTCACTGCACATCTTGTTCCCTCAAGTCTCCCATCCCCTAAGGGAAGGGAGCAGAGCTGTATATATACAGCCACATTTCCCAGCATTCCTTGCTGAGAGGCCTACAATTCCCATCAGTCCTGATGACAACAGCTTTGAAAAATCCACTCATTCTTAGCCAAAACTGAGAACAGGGTAATACTGGACCTGTAGCCAGCCTTGATGAGCCTGTCACATTACAATCACATAATAAGTAGCAATATGCTATCTGTGGTGATGAAGCAGTGTGTGGTTTCTTGTGAAGTGAAAGAAGTGTCCCATTGCCTCTCTCCCCGAAACTGATAACTCCAGCAAATCTCCAATACCACCATCACACTCCGTATTTGGACTTTCATCTAGAGCCAGGCAATAGCAATAAGTAAAAAGATGCTGAAATCTGTGAACCATTAGCAATGCTCACTCACCCAGCATAGGAAAGAACAAATATATTTATCAAGGGTGGTGCAGATTCCTCCTTCAAAAAGACCATCCATTTTCATCACATGTTCACAGGTGATTCAAGATTTTACAGGCTTGCTGTGGTGATGGAAAGAGCTAAACAAAAAACCCAAGAGTTTTCATTCAAAACAGTTTAATGTTAAAACACTAACCTCTCCAAGAGGAAATAGAAATTCACCAGAATTTCTCAAAGCAGATGGATCAACAAGTAGTTATTAGGGTATATAGTGGCATCAGTGATTAAACAGAACTCACTGATTCTACTGGGGACTTCTGCTGCAAAAGTGAGGATGTAAGACCCAGCCTCATTCTGTAACACTGAGAAGCAACACACATTACAGCTTTAGTTGCATGGGCTCTCATCCAGAGTTTCAGCACAGTAATATTTATGCATGGCATTTGCATAAGAACAATACTTCTGTTCACAACATTTATCATCTACTGGATGGACATATGTAAATCAAAAATAATTCTGAACAGGAATTAAACCATATGGAAGTAGAGAAACAAGAGTTTACTCTTTTCCCTCACAGTTATTGAAACATGGTGTGACATGACAAATTCTGAAGTCCTCTAACTGCTAATATTTAAATAGAACTTACCCAACTCCTACTGAAGTCAATTAAAAGACCTCTCATACAGAAGTCTTACAAAAGACTTGTTCAGTGGTGGTGCCGGAAAAAAACAACAAACTTTCCATGTGATCTACACTGGTGTTTCTCAACAACTGGTCCGTGGACCAGCACCAGTCCCTGAGATCTCCTTGACAGCTTAGAAAGGCAGCCAGCCAATCCCTGGTATCAAAAAGGCTGGGAAACACTGCTCTACACAACTCTATAGGAAAAAGGGTTTCAACCACAAAGCTCAGAGTCAGATCCCAACTTCCCCAAAGTTCCAGGGTGGTTTGGAACAAGTGTTTCAGTTTTGGATCAAGCTGTTAAGTTTGAATCTAAATTTCTCCATGCACAGAGAACAAATTAGAATATGGCCTGAAGTAGAACACCATGGTCCAGATTCCCATTTGCACCTCTTTACACTCCCTTTATGGGTCAAAGCGGCCTTAGTATATATGAGACTGACTAGGCCCTATTCTAATTATTCACCACTTTAGTCTACTCCTTGTGATCTTCAGACTTGCCTGTTCATGGTTTTTTAATGTTGAAATGGAAGCAGAAAACCTGTAGAAATAGGAGCACCTAGCTGAAAGGAATATATTCCACTGTCTTAACATTAAGAGTTGAAAAACATTGATGTACAAATTGAAACTCCTGGTCATCATCTGAGTTATACACACTTCTTCCCACTCATGCCCTCAGCAGTGTCTCATTCTGACATCATTGTTAAGATCAGTATAATTAAGATCACTGTCCTATAAAAATGTTTCTTGGGGAAATTTACTATGGAAACAAGGAAATGTGTTCTTTTGGACAGCCAAAGATGTATACTCATCTCTCCTAAAACGGACTGTGAATGTCAATTAAGAATTTGAAATAATCCCTTTGGTGTTTTAACGATATTCCCACAAATCATTTCTGATAAGCTAGATACAAGGGATCAAATTCTGAGGCCCCTGCTCAGTTTTCAAGTCAGTCCTTACCCATGTAAATTCAGCAGTTTCCCTGAGAAAGCATTATATAAAAGTGAGCAACTATCTCAGGAGTTAGCCAGGATTAGCTAATATAGTTGGACAAACATATTGTGTGAACATGCTGCACTAGGGAATAGAAGGTTAACAATTATACTATTAGAATATTTCGTGTTCTCTTTGGTTTCAAGCTCTGCATGTAGTACAATACGTCACTTTCTCATGAAACGGACACAAAGTGAAATCATTTGAGTTGGATTTCAAAAACATTCAAACCAAACATACTGGAAGTCTGTAAGTATAGATATTAAGGGCCATCCCCTCAGCTGATGTAATTCAGCATCCCTCTGTTGAAGTCAACAGAGCGATGCTGATTTACACCTGCTGGGAATCTAACCCATCATGCTTCTACAATGAACAAAGCTTACCTATGGCTATAGGTCAGATGCTCTGATCTGGTCAAGCTTCATCAGCTGAGCACAAGAGAGTGAGCAAAGATGACTTACGTACATTTGGAAAGCCCTCATCCTGGGGCCAGCCACTCAGCTGTCCAGTCCCTGGTGTAAAGGAGCCTCACTGTGTCCTACTTTACATCTAACTACGTATGGTCCCAAAAGGGTCATCCCTCACACCAGACACCAAGATAGGGGTTATGTATTCTACTACTGGGCATTTAAACTGGCTTTAAAGGATGCTTTTCTTTAGAACCCAGTACAAAACACACATACAATCAAAAACATATCCAACAGTCTCTTTGGCAGCTAATATCTCTGTGGCACAGCAAATGCATTAGAATGGCATGGAGACAGACAAGTAGAAATGGGCAAATACAGTGGAACTTTGTTTTTGAAGACTTTCAGCTTTGAAAAGGTTTGCAAAACTAGTGCAAGTTTGCAAGGCTCATGCAGGAGATTAACTATACTGCACTATAAATATAACTAAATATGTTTAATTGAGTCTCTTTTCTCCAGGTACAAAATTGTTGACATTAACTACACTATAGTTACAATGAAAATAAAATAAAATATGAAGAAGAATATCTCCACTATTATTGGATTAGTTACATTAGTTCAGTTGTAGTCATGTTCGGTTATTTGAAGGATATGAGCAATATAAACCGATTTCTGTAAACGATATTTGATCTTTGGAATTCATAGTGCATTGGCACTTTGTTTCCATATAGTACTTTTACATTATGTAAACAAAGTAGACTAAGATTCATTAGACCATAAGTTACTGTTTAATTCTCTATATTGTGTATCAAAGTTTAATTTTCCACTTACAAAAACTTTAAAATCATCATCAAATATGAAACAAACAGTTAAAGCTGTCCATTTATTATGGCTCAATATTACTTATGACTCAGTTGGACTATGCTTCGAAAACTCTCATGAAAACTCAATGAAAGTGAGACCTGAGATGAAATAGGGCTTTAGGGTTCTCTTGTGGTTTAAGCAGTAGTGACCGTGCAGAGGCTCGCCCACCCCCTCTAGGGCACTGAGTAGCCCTAAGAAAGCATAGCAATTATGCCATCCTTGGAGAGGATGTAGAATGCACTTTTCCCCTTGCTGTTGGGCAATGGGGAGTCTAGCACTACCATTTGGCATTAGGCTTAAGCTCCTAAGCAGATATACACCCAGCCCCCTGCACAGGGGAGCAAGGAGAGGCCCTTTGAATTCTCTCCTTGCAGTCCCACACAGTGGCTAGGTACAGTCAAGTCCTCAACAAAACTGGGGCTGACTTCAGTCCACAGGATAGGCTATAAGAAAGTTATTTTAGGGATTAGCAAAACCAGAGGTGGTTTTATTTTTATTTTTTTCTAAAGTCAGATTTTGCTTGACTTTTGCCAAACTAGATGTGACTGAAATCCAAGATTCATTCCACCTGGACCCACAAAGTTTGGGGGGAGTTCAGAGATTGGCCCATCTCTGGTCAGGCTAAGTATTATTATACAACTTAGTGCCTTTGATAAACCAGAAGGAAAGAAGAAACACAATTATGAGTTGTTTCACTATTTCTATGAACCACTAATGAGTTAATTGGTAATGAACAAATGAGCAATTAAATGAGTTTTCCAATTGATAGAAATGGCATTTTGAACATATTTTATGAGATTCAGCCTCAGGGGAAACAGAGAGCAAGACAAGGCAAAAAAACCACTCACTATCTGTCCTTCAGGCATATGGTTTTTCTAAAGGGAATGTCATCTGGAACAATCTTATGTCTTCACTACGGCTGTTGATTAAATCGCAGTTAATTCATGTGATTAAAAAAATTAATCGTGATTAATCGCAGTTTTAATTGGAGCTGTTAAGCAATAAAATATTAAGTAAAATTTATTAAATATTTTGAATGTTTTCTACATTTTCAAATATATGGATTTCAATTACAACAATACAAAATGTACAGCGCTCTCTTTATATTTTTATTAAGTATTTGCATTGTAAAAAGGATAAAATAGTATTTTTTTCAATTCACCTCATACAAGTACTGTAGTGCAATCTCTATCGTGAAAGTGCAACTTACAAATGTAGATTTTTTTGTTACATAACTGCATTCAAAAACAAAATAGTGTAAAACTTCAGCACCTACAAGTCCACTCAGTCCTACTTGTTTAGCCAATCAAGACGACAAACAAATCGGTTTACATTTACGGGACATAATGCTACCTGCTTCTTATTTACAATGTCACCTGAAAGTGAGAACAGGCAGTCGCATGGCACTTCTGTAGCTGGCATTGCAAAGTATTTACATGCCAGATGTGCTAAACAATCGTATGCCCCTTCATGCTCCGGCTACCGTTCCAGAGGACATGCTTCCATGCTGATGACTCTTGTTAAAAAAATAATGCATTAATTAATGACTGAACTCCTTGGGGGAGAATTGTATGTCTCCCGCTCTGTTTTATCTGCATTCGGCCATATATTTTATGTTATAGAAGTCTTGGATGATGACCCAGCACGTTGTCCGTTTTAAGAACACTTTCACTGTGGATTTGACAAAATGCAAGACGGTACCAATGTGAGATTTCTAAAGATAGCTACAGTACATGACTCAAGGTTTAAAAATCTTAAGTGCGTTCCAAAATCTGAGAGGGAAGAGGTGTGGAGCATGCTTTCAGAAGTCTTAAAAGAGCAACACTCTGATGTGGAAACTACAGAACCCAAACCACCAAAAAAGAAAGCCAGCCTTCTGCTGGTGGCATCGGACTCAGATGATGAAAATGAACATGCGTCGGTCTGCTCTGCTTTGGATCGTTATTGAGCAGAACCCATCATCAGCATGGACACACATATTCTGGAATGTTGGTTGAAGCATGATGGGACATATGAATCTTTAACACATTTGGCACGTAAATATCTTGTGGCACTGCCTACAACAGTGCCATGAGAACGCCTGTTCTTACTTTCAGGTGACATTGTAAATAAGGAGCGGGCTGCATTATCTCCTGCCAATGTAAACAAGCTTTTTTGTCTGAGTGATTGGCTGAACAAGGACGACGACTGAGTGGACTTTTAGGCTCTAAAATTTTAGACTTTTGTTTTTCCAATGCATGTTTTTTTTACATAATTCTAGATTTGTAAATTCAACTTTCATGATAAAGAGATTGCAAGTACTGTAGTGCAATGGAATTGAAAAATACTATTTCTTTTGTTTTTTTACACGGCAAATACTTGTAATCAAAAATAAAAATAAACTGAGCACTATACACTTCGTATTCTGTATTGTAATTGAAACCAATATGTCTGAAAATGTAGAAAACATCCAAAAATATGTAAATAAATGGTATTCTATTAACAGCGCGATTAATCATGATTAATTTTTTTTAAATAGCTTGACAACCCTAGTCTCCACATGTATTATTCAGTTAGCTATGCAACACCACATTGCAGGCCTGGTCTATGCTTAAAAGTTAGGTCAATATAGCTACAGCACTCTAGGGTGTGAAAAATCCACACCCCTGAATGACAGTTACAGTGACCTCAGTCCCAGTGTAGACACAACTAGGTCAATGGAAGAATGCTTCCATCAGCCTACGTACTGTAACTCAGGCATGTGGTGTTTCTACACCAATGGGGAAAAAAAAAAAAAAGTCATTCTGTTGCTGTAGGCGGTCTACACTATAGGGTTATGCCAGCATCGCCATAGCTATGCCACTGTAGTTCACAGAACAGACACGGCCTGATACGAACTAGAGGCTGGTTTAACAGAAATAAAGTCAGGGAAAGGTCTGTGTAACTGCTAGTTTCCTTCATGTACTTGCGGGGATGGCAGGTTTGTCCATGTCCTGCCCTGCCCCGCAGACCTGCCTTGTAAGCAGATATATATTTTTTAAAATAATGTAAAAACGTGAGGGCTCTGGGGTGGGGCTAGAGGTGTGGGAGGGGCTGGAGATGAGGGATTCACGGTGCAGGAAGGGGCTCAGGGCTGGGGATGAGGAGTTTGGGGTGCAGGCAGGCTGCCCCTGGCTGGGGCCAGAGAGGAGAATTCCCCCCAGCCCTCTTCCCCTCCCTCCCCACAGCACTCATCTCACACCATCTAGGGCCCCTCTCAGGTCCAGGGAGCCCCCTTGCCTCCGCTGTGGTGGATGCGGGGGGTGGGGGGTGGAGGGAGAGGCAGGGAGAGCTGCCATCATGTGTGCGCCTCCTCCCCTGCTGCTTCCCCTCACTGGGGAGTGGGGGATGGGGCTGTCTCTTGCTCAGCGTGGGACAGAAGCAGTGACTATGGGCAGGGGGGCCCACTGTGATGGTGGAGGGTCCCGTTGGAAAAGGGAAGGGTCCATCCGTCAGAGGTGGAAAAGCAGGGTCAGCCTGCCCTGGCACTAGTGGTTGGGGGGCGCTAGGACCCTATGGCAGCAGTTGATGCCATGAGCTGGCAGAGCGGAGCGCAGACCTGCAGGGGGCAGCCGCCTGCTCGAGACACGTGGGGGCAGTAGGTGGAGCCAGTAGGCAGGGCCGGGGAGAGACCTGGCCCTGAAGAGTGGTGAGCTGGACCCCTGGGCCCTGAATATCGCTGGAGCACAGACACCACGGGCCCATATAAAACTTGCCGCCCCTGTGCACTTGAAGTGCTTGACTACACTGAAATTCAGGTAGCACCTGTAGATTACAAAGGAAACCGAGAAATTGAAAGAAGTTCCTAAAATGAACACATCCCCACTGTAACATGCCTCTACATCCATCCAGAGGAGTGATACTGTCTTACAGACTATTATACTAGCCCTCTAGTAGAAGCATCATCCTTGTCTTTCCCATAAAAGGAAGCACTGAAACTACCTTCTGCCAGAGAAGGTAAAGTCAAACAAAAACAAAGTACGTACAAAAATCCAAGCTAAATATTTATAAGCCATATAAGTGCATTATTAAATAGGATTCTGCTGCAAACAGCCTCAGTTCCCTTGTTTACTTGGCAATTGTCCTGTGCTGTTCTGTTCCCTCACTGCTTGACTGTCTCCTGCAGGTCAATCTACTGCAGTTGCTTAATTAAAATAGAAGTAGAGCATGTACATACACTACAGTACCGATATATTAAATCACTGCAAAATGTGAAAGCCATAATAATTCCATTACAGTACACATCAAGGCAGTGTCCTTCAAGAACGCTTTTCTTAAAACCTAGATGAAATTAAGGAAAGCACTGTAGTTACTAATGGCAGAATGAGATAAAACACAGTGAGCAGCCTTGGGGAAAAGTGGCAGATTGGCAATACTGTAGGTAGGGCTAAGATTTAGTCACAGGTATTTCTGGTAAAAGTCATGGACAGGTCACGGGCGATAAATAAAAATTCACGGTTCATGACCTGTGCATGACTTTTACTATACATACCCATGACTAAATCTCTGCTTCTGGCGGGCCTCTACTCCAGCAGTGGGGGTTTACTGCCCCTATCAACTGCTGCTCTCAAGATGGCCTCTGGGGCTGCTGCTCTGGTTGCCTAGGGACTACTGCACCCCCGGGACTGCTGCTCGGGTGCTCCCCGGAGCCGGCCGCCCCCGGGACCACTGCTCGGGTGCTCCCCAGAGCCAGCCGCCCCCGGGACCACCTAAGCCGCAGCTGGTGTAGCTGGCCCTGGGCCCAAAGACCGCTTGAGCATAGGGTTGCCAACTTTGTAATCGCACAAAACTGAACACCCTTGCCTTGCCCCTTCTCTGAGGCCACACCCAGCTCACTTCATCCCTCTTCCCTCTGTCGCTCCCTCTCCCCCACCCTCCGTCCCTCCCTCATTTGCACCAGGCTGGGGAGGGTCCCTTTTCGACTGGGTGTTCCAGTTGAAAAACCAGATACCTGGCCCTCCCTACTCTGGTCCCGGGGCCAGCTGCTCAGGTGGCCCTTGAGTCAGCTGCACCAGCCTCTGCAGAAGTTGCAGGAAGTCATGGAATCCATGACTTACGCGCCCTCCATGACAGAATCGGAGCCTTAACTATAGGTGTCAGAGGAACAGCCGTGTTAGTCTGTATTCGCAAAAAGAAAAGGAGTACTTGTGGCACCTTAGAGACTAACCAATTTATTTGAGCATGAGCTTTCGTGAGCTACAGCTCACTTCATCAGATGGTCACTATAGGTGTGTAACTCTGACTCACAGAATTTAAGGTCAGAAGGGACCATTGTGATCATCTAGTCTGACCTGCACAGTTCAGGCCACAGAATCTCATCTGCCCACTCCTATAATAGATTCCCTAGCCTCTGGCTGAGTTACTGCTTAGTAACAGGAAACTAAGTCAAAAGAGAAAGCCAGCTTCTAT
The DNA here is from genome assembly GCF_965140235.1 of Caretta caretta. Taxonomy (NCBI): domain Eukaryota; kingdom Metazoa; phylum Chordata; order Testudines; family Cheloniidae; genus Caretta; species Caretta caretta. The sequence continues at coordinate 51,072,799 of NC_134210.1, forward strand.
CGTGGTGTTTTAACACACACTGTATAAAACCCAGATTCAGGGGAAATTTTTTTAAAGATATTGAAGCAAAAAATTTGAGAGCACAGACCCCAAATATAGGGTGCGGGAGGGGTTTTCCTTTTCCCCCTTTCTCTTTTTAATATAGTTCAAGCTTTGAAAAGAATTATTAATCCTCATTTCCACTTGCACCCAATGTTTAGTAGGCATTGCACAAAACACAGAAGCCATGTCCTTCTGCTCTGAAGAGCTTACATTCTAAACAGACATGGAAAGTGCACTATATTTTCCCTTGTGGAGACTTAGCTTCAAACACTGAATAGGTCACCAATGAAATAAGTTATGTGGTCTCAACGGTAGTCCAAAGTACTGTGATCACACACCAGATTACAAAGAACACCCCCAAAATACCAGACAGTTTGACCCAAGTGACAGTCTCTATTCAGCGATGGGTCTGTTGCCAATGATGTGTAAACTGGAAACAGTCAGGAAACTCCAGCTAGGGATTTATCTTTCAAGTGTTACAGGTGAAAAAATTATTTCAAAGGAAAGAGCAGCCTGAGGGAGTCCTTTTTAGTGTTTTGTCTCTGACGTTTGTTCCAATTCTGTTAAACACTCAGTTGCATCCGATGAAGTGAGCTGTAGCTCACAAAAGCTTATGCTCAGATAAATTTGTTAGTCTTTAAGGTGCCACAAGTACTCCTTTTCTTTTTGCTAATACAGACTAACATGGCTGCTACTCTGAAACTCAGTACCTGTGACAGTCATGTAGGCATACCTTTCCCGCAGTTAGACAAATCAAATCCAGGTTCACAAAATATATGAGCCACTTCCCTGCTTCCTGCAAATACAACCAGAAGCTAAATCTGAATCTAGGACAGTGTCAAGATGCTGTCCTGAGAGAAAAGAAGCAAAATCCTGGCCCCAATGAAGTCAGTAGCGAGGCGTTTGCCATTGACTTCATTGGAGCCAGGATTTCACCCAAGGTCTCTGATAGAGTTTGTTTCCATTATGACAGGTTTCAGAGTAACAGCCGTGTTGGTCTGTATTCGCAAAAAGAAAAGGAGGATTTGTGGCACCTTAGAGACTAACCAATTTATTTGAGCATAAGCTTTCATGAGCTACAGCTCACTTCATCGGATGCATACTGTGGAAAGTGTAGAAGATCTTTTTATACACACAAAGCATGAAAAAATACCTCCTCCCACCCCACTCTCCTGCTGGTAATAGCTTATCTAAAGTGATCACTCTCCTTACAATGTGTATGATAATCAAGGTGGGCCACTTCCAGCACAAATCCAGGGTTTAACAAGAACATCTGAGGAGGGGGGAAAACAAGGGGAAATAGGTTACACAAGAGATCCACTTCCTGGACACTACAGTGCTAATAAACGATGGTCACATAAACACCACCCTATACCGGAAACCTACTGACCACTATTCCTACCTACATACCTCCAGCTTTCACCCTGACCACACCACACGATCCATCGTCTACAGCCAAGCTCTGTGATACAACCGCATTTGCTCCAACCCCTCAGACAGAGACAAACACCTATAAGATCTCTATCAAGCATTCCTACAACTATAATACCCACCTGCGGAAGTGAAGAAACAGATTGACAGAGCCAGAAGAGTTCCCAGAAGTCACCTACTACAGGACAGGCCTAACAAAGAAAATAACAGAACGCCACTAGCCGTCACCTTCAGCCCCAACTAAAACCCCTCCAACACATTATCAAGGATCTATAGCCTATCCTGAAGGATGACCCAACACTCTCACAAATCTTGGGAGACAGGCCAGTCCTTGCCTACAGACAGCCCCCCAACCTGAAGCAAATACTCACCAGCAACCACATACTACACAACAGAACCACTAACCCAGGAACCTATCCTTGCAACAAAGCCTGTTGCCTACTGTGCCCACATATCTATTCAGGGGACACCATCACAGGGCCTAATAACATCAGCCACACTATCAGCGGCTTGTTCACCTGCACATCCACCAATGTGATATATGCCATCATGTGCCAGCAATGCCCCTCTGCCGTGTACATTGGTCAAACTGGACAGTCTCTACGTAAAAGAATAAATGGACACAAATCAGATGTCAAGAATTATAACATTCATAAACCAGTCGGAGAACACTTCAATCTCTCTGGTCACGCGATTACATACATGAAAGTTGCGATATTACAACAAAAAAACTTCAAATCCAGACTCTAGCGAGAGACTGTTGAATTGGAATTCATTTGCAAATTGGATACAATTAACTTAGGCTTGAATAGAGACTGGGAGTGGCTAAGTCATTATGCAAGGTAACCTATTTCCCCTTGTTTTTTCCTATCCCCCCCACCCCCCTTCCTCAGATTTTCTTGTTAAACCCTGGATTTGTGCTGGAAATGGCCCACCTTGATCATCACACACATTGTAAGGAGAGTGATCACTTTAGATAAGCTATTACCAGCAGGAGAGTGGGGTGGGGGGAGGTATTTTTTCATGCTGTGTGTATATAAAAAGATCTTCTACACTTTCCACAGTATGCATCCGATGAAGTGAGCTGTAGCTCACGAAAGCTTATGCTCAGATAAATTGGTTAGTCTCTAAGGTGCCACAAATCCTCCTTTTCTTTTTCCATTATGAATACAGATTACAGTTACTATTTTCTTTTATACTCTTGGATGGTGGTCATGCTTTGCTTCCACATCCTGTGTGGATAATCTACCAGCAAGGTATAGGATGAACCTACAGCCACATGGAGGCTTTTATTGATGCTCAGAGGAGATAGCCTAATTTTATGACACAGGAAACAGAATTGCTGATGAAAAAGTCACTAATTTCTGATGCCTCTTTTACAGGATGGAGTACTAGAGTGAGCCCCTGCAAAAAAGCCACACATGCAACAAGATCTACCTAGTCTCTTAGCTACAATAAGGGAAGTGTGGAAAAAAAGGATATTATACATGACAGATGAGACCTCTGGAGGCTGATGCAGAGAACGGTGGGGGAATACCAGAAACTGAAGGAGGGCCACCAGACATATCCTAAGGCTAATGGAGACTGTCCCAAAACAAATACCTCCTTTACAGTATGTCCACAAAAGTACCAAAATGCCACTAATGTGAAGAGATATCTACTCTCAGATCTACTGCTCCTCTTTTCTCGGCAAGTGGGATCTATAGTCAGATAGCCATTCCTTCAGGCCACACTGAGTGAAAAGGAAGTAAAAGTAACTTAAGGTTCATTTTGCCTGAAGTTAGCTCCTTGGCTAAAGCAATGAGGAGTGGAACCATGACTACCTCCACCCTGTCATCTTCATAGCATCATACACATACAAGATATAGGGGAATGCAGGACTGATCCATTCTTGAGTGCAGAGACTAGATTCTCTCTGTCCTCCCCATACTGTGCATCTGTATAAGGGCCAGGCAGAATCTGTGATTATGTATTGTGGTTTTAGCTCAAAGCAGATGCCTGGTTATTATTAAGTCAATTGTTTCTGGCAACAGAATCCCCAGGGTTTAAAAAAGCAACACTGCAATGCTAAGCATTTACAGTGACATTATGAAATATTTCATAGTGGTATCTACACATCATCCTCCCTCAACAGTGTAGGGTGAATAGCCAAAAGCTATTGGGGGCCAGGCCAGAGTTCCTTTGCAGTCCTTGAAAATTGATGCAGCTTGTTGGGGCTGTTGGCAGCCAGCACAGATTACAGCAGCCATTTGGCTGCTCTAAATTACACTAGGGAACTATCCCAACACACAGCTGAGCCCAAAACTATGGCACACAAAGTTGGATGCAAAGGTAGCTTTGAACTCTCACACTCAGCTTTCATGAGCACTGCTCTATGGCAGCTGAGGATGTAGCCCCATATCTATTTTTAACGTATCACAGTCCAGAAAGTTTCCATCTGAGTTGATGTGTGAATGAATTACTCACTTCTGTAGCATTTATACTTTCAACAGAGACTACGGACATTGTACGTGGTCTACGGACAAAGACTCCTTATTTTTAAGAGCTGCCAGTTGCCAATTGTTTCCCCTTCAGGAGTTCAGACTGTTAAGAATAGTTCAGGGCTAGAGTTAAACACAAGTTAGTTACAAAAAGGGAAAACTTTATTTAATGTATTTCATTAGCTTAACCGTGTTAGTGTGGGACTGTAACTAGAACTGATCAAAAAAAGGAAAAAGTGATTCACAGTAAACAGAGTGGCAGACTGGGTTCACTGTTATTTGATATGTTCTAATATTCATGGTTTGTGAGGAATGCTTGGGATTCATGAGTGTTTATGAATCCTAGACGTTTCATTGTTTAAGCATAAATGATTATTCATCTGAAGATTCAAACCAGAAGACACCGTGTTCATGACTGCATAGTCATTATTTGTTCATCTCCTTTTTCGAAAGGTTGTCATTAAGGCAGGGAGCAGAAACAATACCATGTGACTGAGGTGATCAATCACACTCCATAAAGAGCGAATGGTTGAATTAAATAATTCATGGGCTTTAACAAATCTGGGCCTCCTGCAAAGGCATTTGATTGGAGTCCACATCTGAAAAGCCCAAGATTCAGCGTGTGGCTTTCTCCTTCCACTTGTCCCCCATTACTTCTGCAATGCAAACTGCAGGGGGGTCAATGCTGCAAGGGCAAGAGAAGAACACTTCCAGAACTGAAATGACCTGAATTTGTGGAGAGATGGAGAATTCCTGTTATACAAGAAGGACCTGCAATGTACCCTAGCCAAAAATGAAAATGAAGGGTGAGACATCCTGTGTCTCCAAAGGCTCAAGCTACATTCCCTGTAGATCTCTCAGCTAGTACGAAGCAGTTTGTACTGCACACCATGTGGAACTGGAGCATAAAGTTGCAAACATTATTCTGGCACTGATGAGGGGCCACTGCAGCTGCTGGTTTGGCAGCATTGGCTGATCCAGACCTGTGACCAACCCACAGGCTAAACTTGATTAACAAGCTACTCAGCAAATACTTATCAATAACTCAAACGTTTGCAGAAATCAGGACAGATTCAAAAGTGATTTTTGAACAGAAAGCGTTAAATCATAGTGAATATTATGCACAACAAATTTGAGCAGCTCTCAGTATTTCATTGTGTTATCTCTTTTAGAGACCACTGCTCTGTGACAGCAAGACTCATTATTCCCATATGATCCCCATTCCCTTACAATTAATAAAATATAAGCAGCGGAAAGAGGCTTTATTCCAATCAGGCTAGCTGTATCCCAACTGTAGCTAGGCCAATGGCTACTGGATGGCATTCCAGCAATCTTATTATAATCACATACACTTCACATGACCTACTTTGAGCATGAGAACAACTTTCAGGAGCAAACCTTTCCATACACAGAAAAATGTTTTATCCAGCTAGTGGTTCACGTGACAGTGGCACTCTGACTACTCAAAGGTCATATTTAAAAGCCCAAATCTCCAAGAAATGTAGAACCATAGACTTGCTGGATCAATCTATATGCAGGGAGTATCCGCTTCAGAGATATGATGAATCAGTAAAGAATATTTCAATACTTGCCATACTTCAGAGTCCTGCCATAGCAAAAAGTAACGTCTTCAGTTGAATGTAATTGGTTTTCAGGTGAGGGTAGAGAGTTCTGAAAAGAGACGATTAACAGGCTTGATGTTCTAAGAACGTGTGCCTCACAGCTTACATCTGGAAGGTTAGATTCTCAGTTACAATAATAAGATAAGTAAACACGGCAATGGTGGTACTGTTACTATGAGCTGTACGAGAACAACCATTCAATTACAGGTTAGGCTTTAAGAACATTATGAAAATATTTGATGTTACTGCAGGTAACAAAACAGAACAGCACAGCTAGATCAGAAAGCCACTGGTACTTCTATAGCTTTTTTGAAATATAGAATACACACGTTTCCAAAAGGAACATGCTAACCTTAGGTTTGCCACTTTTAAACATAAACCAGTGTAACATAGGGAAATCCATCTTGGATTGTGATGAAAACCTCAAGCTCTGCTGTCAGGATTTATGAAGTCGGCAAGATTCCTTGCATGGGTTTTGCTCATTGGTTATTATGCTGCCTATTACTTTATTGTAATATGCCACCACATTAGGCGGGGATTCACTTTTGCATTACTAGTTCTTTCTCAGCTAAAATACAGTACTCATCCTTCTCTCAAAAGGATCTATGAAGCCTGCAGAATTGCCAAACAAGGATGCTTGGTAAGTTTCCCCATGTTTCCTTTCCCTCCTCACATTAAAAAAAAAAAAAATTAAAAATTATGTAGTGATTCTTGGCAGTAATGGTGAGGCCAAACTCCAAGTTGAGTGTGAGGAGAATAATTGTTTGTGTTCCAAATTTCAAATCTGCCACGCCATTAATCATCACAGTGCATTGGGCTCAGTGGAATTCCAGTTTGTGGTGGGGTAGAAAGGGGAGATACTTCTATGCCTCTTAAAAGCTTAGATTTAGTTCCTTTCATCCCAAAAGCTCCCCAATAGCTTTTCAGGAATCTATCCCCCATATTTCCCAAAGGGAAAACGGGACATCATGTGGAGTTAGCTCAAGGGCTGCCCTGCCTCAGCCCGAGCTGCTCACCGAGCCCCTCCACTCCCCAGCTGGCCCAAGCCTCTTGCCTGAGCCCTGCCTTCAGCGCGGAACTGGCATCGCTACTTGCCCTGCCCAACCCCCACGTGGGGCTGGCATTGTAACCCCCACCACACACACACTTATCTGCACCGCACTTTTGCCAAAAAAATCTGACTGGCTGGGATAGGGCTTAAAAAAGGGACTGTCACGGCCACAATGGGATGGATGGTCACCTTAGACCTCCTCCACCACTCACATACCACACTGTATTTTTATGTAACAGTACATGGCAATCAAAGAATCAGAAATGCTGGCCTGGAAAGGACCTCGATAGTCATCTAAGTTTCTTGGCCCCGCTCCCCAGCAGCTGGGCCCCAGTACAGAGCAGAGGGGATGGGCTGCTGCCGCATCCCCAACAGGGGCACTGGAACAATTTGTATAGTGAGGATCAGGGCCGGCTCCGGGCACCAGCTTTCCAAGCAGGTGCTTGGGGTGGCAGTGAGAATGGAGCAGCAGTCCGTGTCCCGCAGTGGCAATTTGGTGGCAGCTCTGGGCGGCAAAATTGGTAGAGTGAGGATGCTGAGTGCCCTTGAATCAAACTCTAAACCCTATATATAATGGAAACCACTTCAAGCCTTGCGGTGTGGCAGCACCCCCAGCACTCCTAGTTCCTACACCTGCGCTCCCGAGCTGGGCTCTCTCTCAGGCAGACGCTGTGCTGCACAGAGGCAGGGACGCAGAGTGGCCACCCTCAGCCAGTGTCAGAAGTGGCTCCGTTCTGCCCCCTCCATTCCCTGCCCAGGGCCCAGCTGCCAGGGAAAGGAACTGAGTGAGCTGGAAACATGTTGGGAGGGAGGAGGACAGAGACACCCCCTCCCCCCCCCAGCCCCCACCGGTAGGCCAAGCAGAGCAAGCCCCGCAAAGGCAGCACAGTGCTTGCAGCAGTCGAGGGGGAGGGAGGAGTAGGGAGAACACGTATAGCCACCTCTGCCTACACATTCAGACAGACATTATAAAGGGCACAAGAGCAAGCTCTTAAAAACTGCCAGGTCTCCTGAACTCCCCCTCATTAGATGTGTTTCCTGGGGAATCTTACCTACCAATTCTCCTACTAATGTTACACGTTAAGATGGCAGTGGAAGAATAATATTAAATTTCATTGTAAATTTCCCTGTAGCTTCAATGACCCAAAATGAAATCTGGCTAGCATACCAGAGCTAGTGCCACTATTGCTGTGAAAGATAGAAACTTTTTTAGTGATCCACTAAGTCAGCATTTCATTTACTTTTCACCTAAATGATGGTACCTACCACAAACAGAGCACCACTATAGGTGTGGGTTATTCATTCCTATCACCTACCGAATCCATCACTACTTACTAGGCTGTCTGTGAAAGTCTCTGATCAGAGTACTGATTAGACCAACCTTAACTTAGGACATGTGTTTGGACTACAGCTCAAAATAACCTATCCACACCATGCAGTGAAACATGGCTCATGAACAGCTGCTGAGCCAAATGGAGATTTATTGTATTAGCCAATTGTCTATAGGACAAGATTTACCAAACTTGGGCCACAGGCATGTCAGTAGAGGATTTATTTATCTAGGCAGTGCCAGGTTTACAATGGTACCAGTGGCTCCATGGAGCCGGGCCCACGCTCAGAAGGAACCCCAGCCCGCTCCGCTTGCACTGTGCCCCAAGACCCTGCTGGCTCCCCCCACCACCACTTGTTCTTCTTGACCTGCCCACCAGCCGGCCAACGGCTCCTCTCTGCCCCCTTTCGCCTGCTCCTTTCTGCCCCCTGGCCGGACCCCCCCCCCCCCATGTACCTCTGGCTCTGGGCAGTCTCGGCTTCTTACCTCCTGTGGGGCCCCACCTGTCTCCCTGGAGCTGAGCTGCCTGGGACTGGTGCAGAAGTCTGGCCAGTCTCAGCCAGTTGGGGGTGGGGAGACATGTGGGGGGCTTGGCTGGGCCCCTCCAAGCAAGTGGTTCCTGAGGGAGCCCAGCTGGAGCAGACCCTGGTCTGGCTGATTGTGCCACTCCTGAGGGGCTAGAACAATTCCCGACCCTGGGACCAGCCCTGGCTGCACTGCTGGTTCAGCCTGGCAGACAGTGTCACCTCCCAGCCAGGCCTGTGAGTGCAGCCGGGAGGCAGGGGGTGGGTCTCTGGGAGGCCTGGGGGTGCTGGGCTGTGAGGGGGTTGTCACGGAGTCCCTGGGCGATGCTCTGGAACTGCTCCCCATGAAGCCAGTCAGGACTCTGGGGCAGTCGCCTTTCTGTGAGCAGCCTGTCTTCAGGACACGCAGCTCAGACTGCTTCCACCTCCCTGGGTCTGACCTCGGAGCATTCAGCATCCTCTGCCCCTCCGTGCGCTTCCCACAGCGAGTCCGCTCAGGCGGGGCTCCTGGGGAAGCCAGAGGGTCCTGCACCCCAACTTCGCAGTCAGACGGGACTCTCAGCCAGCCAGTAAAACAGAAGGTTTATTAGACGACAGAAACATGGTCTAAAACAGAGCTTGCAGGTGCAGAGAACGGGACCCCTCAGCTGGGTCCATTTTGGGGGGGGCAGTGAGCCAGACAACCACGTCTGCCCTTCACTCCATGTCCCAGCCAGCCCCAAACTGAAACTCCCTCCAGCCCCTCCTCCTCCTCTGGGCTTTGTTCCTTTCCTGGGCCAGGTGGTCACCTGATTCCTTTGTTCTCCAACCCTTCAGCTTTCACCTTGCAGGGGGGGGAAGGGCCCAGGCCATCAGTTGCCAGGAAACAGGGTGTCGGCCATTCTCTGTGTCCAGACCCCTGCACACACCTGCCCTCTAGGGCTCTGCAACGATCATACACACTTACCCCACCACCTAGATACTTAAGAACTGCATAGGGAAAACTGAGGCACCCCCACAATATTCGGAGGAAACATTAAGAACAGTCCCACTTCGTCACAGGGGGCAAGGAAGATGTGTGTGTTGGGGCACCAGGGAGTAGGGGTTGTGTGTGGGGAGCTGGGCAGTTGTGGTGGGGCTGTGGGCAGGGGGGTGCTGGACAGGGGTGGTGTTGTTCAGGGCGCTGTGCATTTGTGGAAGGGATCGGGGGGCGTGCTGGGCATAGTGGGTCTGGGGGGGCTCTGGCCATAGGGAGCCGGGGGAGTGTTGAGTGGTGGGGGGCTGTGTGGTGCGGCATGAGCTTGCCCCTGAGGCAGGCCACTGTGCATCTGGCAACTGCTGCTTTGTAAATAGTGCCCTCGCACTGGGCCATGCCATGCCATGCCCTGCCCCATTGCCCCCGGTTGGCCCCTCGCTCCAGGGACTGACCTCCCTGCACCATGGTCCATTGCCCCCACAAGTGCCCAGAAATATGTTTGGCGCTGGGCCCACAAAAAGGTTAATCCGGCCCTATATCTAGGTACTTATGGCCCTCATCAAAATAGTATATAAAGCCTCACAATCAGGAATGCTATATATCCTCACAACACCTGATGAGGTACAAAAGTATTTTACAGATGGGGAATTGAGATACTGGAGATTACATCACCTGCCCAAGCTCACGCCATAACTTTGCAGCTGAGCTCAGTATTGAACCCAGCTCTCTAAAGTCTTAGTCCACTGCCTGTGCTCTAGCAAATCAGAGGAGTCAGGCCATTTTGTGACTGGGTTGAAAAGGCAGCAGATCTAGTAATGCTCACAGGACCAGGTGTAAGGTCTGAAATGTATAGTACCTAACAACAAGTATCAGTGTTAGTAGTATCACACTACTGTATCACATGTCATGAAAGCCATACAAATTCTATAACATACAGGCTCGTCAGTGACGTCCTGTATGTGACCTGTGCCGTAGCAAATCAGCATCTACCTCACTATGTTAGAGGAAAGGTCACACTAGACATGGGCTAAGACTATCAGCCTCAATGCCATATCAGAAGTAGCATATAGAAGCTATGGGTGATAATCATTCAACTGGCACTGCCAGAACATTCTTAGATATGTGTGTTTGCTCTGATTACAGCCCAGTAATGATGCAAGAACACACACAAACACTGGCCTCTCAAAAAGCAGCAGTGCTATATACTCCACATTATCAATGGGCCAGTACAACCAGACGCATGGTTCAGGAGTGTAGAACATCTACTGTAGAAGTGTCATTTGTTATATGCCAAACATGTGTCTGCACATCACACATGGCCCTCTCTCCAGCAACAAAAAGGGAAGACTATATGGGATCCTGCCATTTGACAGATATAACTCCCCACTATCAGTCACACAAGAATACAAAAAGGTCCAAGAGACAAGAGTGTGGATGCATACCACACTGTTCAAACAAGAGGATGGCTGTATTTTTCTGTGGGCCATGATAACATTTGTGATCTACTGACAACCGGTTTCTCTTACTATACACAGTAGTACCTTTGCTGCATAACGTAAAGGTTACCACCACACTGTTAGGTAATACATTCTCCTGGATATCTGCACCACTGTTATATTGTTGTTGGATGAAGCTTTGCTAGTTTGGATAGTCAGGTCTATGCTTCATCATTTTTGGTGAGTGGAGAATATTGGCCTAAGATTTCTACGGTAACTAGCAATTTTGGGTGTCCAACTTCAGACAACTTAAGTCATTTAATTTTTATGACTGCTGAGTGCCTATCTTCTTAAAAAACAAAACAAAAAAACTACCATTCTACAGTAAGGTGTCAAGGTGGGCCACCAAAAACCTGAAGCGCCCAAACTTAGTCACTTTTGAAAGTGTTGGCCATTGCTTCTTACGCAGATAGCCACATATTGTCTATGTCAATGTATTTAGGTAGATGGGTGCATGGCATAAGATGAATCATTTCTAAATAGGTTTCAGAGTAGCAGCCATGTTAGTCTGTATTCACAAAAAGAAAAGGAGTCCTTGTGGCACCTTAGAGACTAACCAATTTATTTGAGCATAAGCTTTCGTGAAAGCTTATGCTCAAATAAATTGGTTAGTCTCTAAGGTGCCACAAGGACTCCTTCTCTTATTTCTAAATAGAAGGTTTTCCAAAATTGCCCATGCAGCATCAAGTTTTCAGAAGCTCTGACAGTTATTTTGCATGTACAATTATCTTTATGCCTTTACGTCCTAAAGCTGTTGCTTGGTCTTTGCTAGTTTATTGTTCAGGTACTAAATAGGCGTAGCTATCACATTACCAAGTCTCCCCAGAAGGTAGTACTGGTTGATCCTCCGATTTCTTTCATGCTAAAAACTGGCACAACTCCCAAAGAAATAAAAATAAAAGAAGAGGCTTCCAGTGCATTACTTGAAATTGTACAGCAAGAAAACCTAGCATACAAAAGGCATCAAACTGCCATTTACAGCAAGTGCTTCAATTTGGTGCTGTAAAAGGAGACAAATATATGGTCGTCATTTGAATGGATAAAATGTGATAAAAAACTAAATCTAATTTATACAACAAACAGTGAAGATTAAATGATAAGGGTTCCATTAATACTATTGCCACAGATGGCCTCCACAAAAAGGGGTATAGTAATGGATGTGCAGCCTCTGTTTGCCCATCGAGCTCAGGAAACCATTTTACCACCCTGAGGCAGACTTACTTCAGAGTAACAAGAAGGAAGCACTGTATCCTTTTTCTCTCCCCTCCCTCACTTATCTGAGGATACAAATATAACCTACATCAACTTGGAGTTAAGGTTAAATACATACCAGTAACTCAAGGATAAAACATTACAATATCAATATACATTACTGTATCATTAGAATGATACAAAAATCAATGAGGCGCATTAAAATTGAACAAAGTGTGGAATCACCACCTAATGGGTAAATGAAAGTGAGGTGGTATATTGAGACATTCTTGGTGGCACTTTGAAAGCTCTAAGTTTATATCAAGAAGATGAAAATAGGACTGGTAGTTGGCTCAGATACTGAATCTGTGAGAAAACTCAAGGTTCTTTGGTTCAGACAACTGCTGTACATGAGAAGAGAACTGGCACTGAAACATGCTTCCTCTGACACTGAAGAAACTAGACTTAGATTTACTCCTGCTACCAAGTTGATCATACAGTGGAAGTGACATGATGGGGAAAGGCCCTAGGTGCAGAGAGCGCGAGTGTCACCACATTCTCGGTTTCATGTACATGCCACAACCTGAACCTGGTGATCAAGGAATCAGTAACTGTCATTCCTTGACTGCTTTTTGAAAGTCTGTAAATTTGCCTCTGTCACATCCTCCTAGCACCTGATCTTTGGCACAGTCTGTTAGTGTGTCTGTGTAGGTAGGCACTGTCAGTTACTCAGCTGGAATGTCAGGCACAGCATTTCATCAGGGACCAACAGAACTTCATATGCTTTGAAGCAGAGGGCTGGTGGTGTTGAAGACAAAGGATGCATGAAGCAGCTGATACTAACTTGAAGTTACTGTAATCAAGATGCCCGAGAATAATATGTGATCTCTGTAATAAGAATCAATTTCCATGTGATTATCTTATTTAGCATGTAGGGGAAGCATGTAATGCAGTTTTCTGCAGTGCCTAATAAAAATCTTTATTCGCTATTCACCACACCTTTACTTTTTTCCTTATTCATGCTCACTGACCATATGCAGACTACACAAGTTCAAGCAGTTCAAGAAATGGCACAGCAGTCCAAAAAGCATGCAGAATTCAAAGAATTATGTACCTACACCCCAGTAAACGAAAAAGGAAGTACATTACTGATTTTCAATAGGCATAAATATTGAAACTTTCTATCAATAAACCCTTTTGAAATTATATTCATTAAAAGCAGAAAGGCGCTCCAGCTAGAGAATTCACATCAGTATCTCAAACACTCCAAAGCTTTGTGGGGAAGGGTTGATCGGGGCCCAAGTGCAGCCCACTATAAAAGAGTTATTATATTATATTATATTATATTATTCTCATTCAAATAAAAATGCCAACAATATAAATAGGTGGCAGACTTTCCCTATAGTGCTGCTCAAAAAGAAAGCTTAGAGTTGCATACCATAACACTGCAACCCTATCCAAGTATGATCCCCAATAGCAGCCTCATACATATTGAGCAAGCAGAAAAGAAAGAATGGCACTTTGTGTCAATACATAGGAGAGAGCTCCCCACCCCATCCCTCAAACAAGAGTTTTTGGCCTGGCTTGACTTGAGAGCAGCTGTTAAATCCTCTTATGCTCCAAAATGTACTAGTATGGGTGAGTTAAGGCAAATCAAATCCAAGGTAATAAAATGTGTACAAGAGACCCAAGAGGGTCTAGGGCCATGAAAACCTGAGTCTGAGCCTACCATCAGAAATCACATATAACATCATGAAATCATAGTGATTCATGCTTCTATCATTTAAAAAAACCCGTATAGACAAGAGTGCGTTGTGATGCTACATTGCAGGAAAGGACTGAAGCAGAACTGTACTAAGATTTCCATGTCTTATTATAATTAAGGCTATTAAAGTTATATCCCAGAAACACAAAGAACCTGGATTTGACCGTTTATTGGTTGATGCTAGTGAGGCAGTGAGATAAGTCAATGAACCATATAATTTTCTGCAAACAGGAGCGGAAAGGAATAAAGCACTAAAAAACCAACTGTTTGACTTTGAGGAAGCAGACAAAGGAAAACTGACTGTGCAAGAAAACATGCAGGGGATTTCTTCATTAGCTTTATTTTTAAAGCAATATTAAAACTGATGGGTGAGAGTCTCCAACAGTGGTGCAAATCTTAAAGCATTCGATTTCAATCAAGAGCCAAAATTAACTAACTCTGGGGGGACAGGATCTCTCATTACATTGTGTACACTCAATGGGACGCTGATCCCAAAGCTAATGCTGAGTGATAGAGAACATGAATTGTGGTAGAGTTTAGTGAAGGAAAGCAACCAAAAGAAATTAGTTATGGGGGATAGATTTGAAGAAGAGTGAGTGGTTAGTGAAGAGGATGGATATTACACTAAAAACCAATACAGTTGCTTATCTGTATTTGTACTACTACAAATCCCTTTTATGGTCAAAAAAGGGAATGTTTCTCAGTCATCTTGACATTTCCAATCTTATACCTATCCATTTAAATCTAAGTGTGTATGCATTCTGGAAGTCTGAAAGTGAGACAGAGCATTCACTGGTGAATCACGAAGAAAACTCCTGGATAACTGAAAGGTATGTATACTGAAGCATAAAAACCTGAGATGGTCATTAGAACGCATAAATATCACTGGGAGATCTTAATCATGTGGTCATTAAGCTTAACTTATTTAATAAAACATAGGGCTTTAGGGTCGCATTTTCAAGAGGCCTACTACTTCCCCGTGCCTGTAGAATTTGATAGCATAGTTATTTTGCATGTGCAAATGATGCATTTATCCACACAAAATATATGGATGCACTAAAAACCAATTTTACAGAGGCAATTCAGGACTCCTGCAGAAAAAGAGGCCCTAGCTATTAGGCCTGAAATGCTATTTCTTTTGTGATATACTAATAGAATTTTAGAAAACAAAAAACTGATATTTGATTTGATGTATTATAAAATGTACTGCAGTAAAGGAATAGAGAACAGTGTGCTTCAGATAGAGATCTGCGTTACTAAATTAAAGCCTCTTTAGAATCTCTTTAATATCTATGTGAAGAAATGAAAAATGTTCAAATGTGACACTTCATATAAATGCATGTTGCATCCGATGAAGTGCATATTCACCCATGAAAGCTTATGCTCCAATGTGTCTGTTAGTCTATAAAGGTGCCACAGAACTCTTTGCCACTTTCATATAAATGTGTGATTTAAAGATGTTCAAGTGTTTGCAAATCAAGAACTCTGAAAGACCAGCTAGATGCTTTAACTAAATCTTTGGTCTGAAAATCTTACAAGGAAAAGCATTTGTTCTCAGAAAACTTCCAGGATGCTCTGTTTTTGAAGATCCTGGAAATATACTTATTCCTCAATGCATTTCAGCATCTCTGCTCTCTAATGTAGGCAATGCAGAATTTTGGGGAAATCAGTCATGCTACCATACTTTGAGCCTCTAGCTATAAATTCAGTTCAGAAAATGTATATAGGGTTCTTGTTAGCTCTTATTTTATATGAAACAGTTTGTCCATCACTAAAAATGTACGATTTATGAAAAAATGCTAAGGCACAGATTTTCAGAATTAGAATCCTAATTCAGTAAGGTATTTAAGCACAGGTCTAATTTCAAGTATGTGAGTAGTCCTATTTATGGCAATTGGATCTTAGAGTTATGTATGTGTTTCAGTACCTTACTAAATTGGGACCTAGATCACTATTAGAAAACCTAACCCAGATTTTCAGAATTTCTAACTGGCCATTTGTCCATGCAATTCCCATACAAAATTAGGCACATAAGGGCATACCTACACAGAGCAGCAATGCACAATATGGGAGTGTGATTTCTACAGTGCACTGACATGTTGTGCACTAAGTGGTCCATATAGACTCTGCTGGCATGAACTAAAAGTTTCAAACAGCACTACGTTAAAGAAAACTAGGGAACTATACAGTTAGTGCACAAAACTTTCATGAGCTTTAAGAAGGAAAAATATATATCACACCCTGGAGAGTGCATTGCCCTTGTTTAGCCAAGCCATAAGTGTGTATTTGTGCATGCACATTTACATGTATGCAATTCTAAAATCCTGGACCTAGGTGGTGTGCTACTAGGTAAATGAACTAGAGTCAGTAGTGGTTAATGGACATAGGTAGTCAAGTGCTGTGTAGTTCAATGTTCTTTCCTTTCAGTTACCTATGTAGAATTGCACGACTAACATTTTTTTCAAAATTGAAATCTAAAATGGGACAATTTTACACCAGTGCAACAGCAGAAGCAGTGAGTGTACCCAAAGCTTAAGAATGTTAGGGTCCCCTACCATCTCTCTGCACCAATGGGTGTGATCCCTAATCTATTTTATGTACAATTTTTATATTCTGATCATCAAGATAGATTCCAGTTTCACTACAAAAGTTCTCATTAAAAGCAGCCTGGGTATTTCATCCTAATTTTATAGTATCAATATAAATCTGACTAGCTCTAAATGTCAACAGAATTTACTCCGAATTTGGAAAAAGAACAGGAAATTTTATATTTGTCTTATGTGATGTCTTGTACTGTGTCATGCAAGTCTATGCATTAGTGTCCAAGATGAGACCTCAATATTCTGCATTTGATTGAAAGAACAGGTACTAAAACATCAGCCAGCCGCACACCTACTTTATGGAGCACTGTCCCATTGTGATGAATAAATTTCAGCAGAGTGTTGGTATTCCAGGTGTTGAAGTATTAGGGTGTTACTGAAGTTGATAGACTTGCATAATTTATTGGGTGCTGATATTGCAAAGAAATGGTGCAAATGGCTAAGTGCAGATTGGTACTTTGACTCCTTATACGGTTTAATGTTTAGATAGTGGTAGCAGCTAGAGGCTAGCACACAACTGGGCCCTGAGCAAGGCACAGCAGAAATATATAGACTGTCCTTGTCCCTCCCCCCCGAGCTTACATTCTGGTGAGATTCCTAAAAGGAACCTCCTATAAGAAAGTCTTGTAGTTGAATGCTTGTGTGTCCAAGTCTAGGCTTGCCTTGATATGCTTAGCCACAACATGGAAGGGGAAACCCCTCCCAAGAACTCATTCATCCTTATTCAGCATGCAGAAAGCCAGCCTCACCATCACTAAACTACATATAAAACTAGTGATGGGGAAACCTCAAAAAGTCTGAAGTTTTGTGTGAAAGGACATCCACAAGTTCAGGTGCTTAACTTAGCTGTGTCTCTCTAAAGGGTTTGTATGCATGTTGAGTTACTGTGCAGCAAGAGGGTGTGAATTTACAGGTCACCAGCTTGCTGCTCAGTAACAGACTATGTGGACATTGCTACAGCATACAACATCCTGGAGCGCAGCTGTGTTGGAGCAATGTCCAGGCAGGACGTTACCTGTGGCAAGCTAATGCACTGTAGATTCACACCCCTGGCTTGCCAGGCAGTAACTTGCTGTATAGACCAGCCCCCAAGTGGCCCCACAGTCCTTTGTGTCTTGTCCACATAGCCCCCCCTTCCAAAATATTCATTTTGAGACTGAATCAGGGTGTTAGGATCTCTGATCCAGGATAGGGATACAGAGCTCTGCTGTTAACCCACCTTCGTAGTGGTAGTTTAGAGTCATTCATAGGAAGAAATAAGTAATAAATACCGCTTATTAGTATTTATAATAACTATAATAAAGTTGGGCAAGACCTGATCAGAGATAACAAGGAACAGAAACAGGAGAGGTCATGCAAAAGACCCCAAACAGTTAAATTAAAGGAGAAAAGTGTAGATTAAGTCTGTTTACACAGCCAACCAAGTTGCCAATAAAGTCAAAAACCTAGGAATAGTGTAGTTAAACATACTACTCTAAAATCTGTGCTATAAAAACCCACACATCTCAGAACACCAAACTGATCAATCATTCTAATTTATTCATGAAAAATGTTCTTCTACTCCACCAACATGACTCTACACTACACATGGGGGGGTGGGGGGGTGGGGAGGGGGAACCCACATAGCACTCTGACATTTAATGCACCTTAAGACAACACTCCTTTTAAAGCCTTTACTAGGCTTTTAATAAATAAAGACAGACAAAAAGCATATTTCCATACAAAACAAAGTTAAGTTTGGGTGCAAGTGGGGTGAGGAAAGATTATATGATTGGGGGGGGGGGGGGAACAGGCTGGAACTCTTAACTGTACATTTCTAGATTTTGTAACATTTGGGTGTTTTGAAGAAGTGCAGAATTTTTATAAAGTAGTATTCGGCCTGCTCCTCCACCGCCTTGCATCTTGTGCAGCCATTCACCCCTGTGCAGAGGCACGTGATCTAGTAGTGTCTCTTACTACCACCATGCTTAGACAGTGGAGGTCCATATGGTGAGTGTCCATAATCACACTGGACAGCTTTATTCCAGGTTTCAGAGTAGCAGCCGTGTTAGTCTGTATTCACAAAAAGAAAAGGAGGACTTGTGGCACCTTGGAGACTAACAAATTTATTTGAGCATAAGCTTTTGTGAGCTACAGCTCACTTCATCGGATATTCCAGTTATTTAAGAGTGGCACGGGTTTATTACTAAAGCTAAAGATTTAGTCACAGATATTGTTAGTAAAAAGTCATGGACAGGTCACAGACAAAAACACCAAAATTCACACACCCCTGACCTGTCCATGACTTACTATAAATACCCCTGACTAAATCTTAGCTGCCCTTAGGGCCTCACTGCTCTGGGGAGCCCTCCTGAGGCTGATGGAGGACTGCTGTTCTGGCAGCAGTGGCTCAGTGCCTCCAGCCACCCCCGGGGCCACTGCTTGGGTGGCCTTGGGATCAGCCACACTGGCTGCTGAAGAAGTCCCGGATTCCGTGACTTTCCACGACCTCTGAGACAGACTCACAGCCTTATTTGTTACTGATCAAGTGCAGGCAGGATAATTGTGGGCAACTGTGTTGCTGCCACCACTGGGCAGTGTCCCCTCTGGACCTCAAGTCTGATCTTCAGCGTTCAATGTGCAGGGACTGTCTCCAAGGCAGGCAACATGACCAAGAAGGGCCAGCGGATGGTGATTACCTCAGTCCTCAAGGCCAGTTCTCAATGATACAGCACATTAAGTGAAACCATCTTATACTCAGTAGACAGTGCTGGCAATGCATGTGAAATGCCTCCAGCCTCCTGCTGACTCGTCCATGTTTCAGATCCATATAAGATTATCAGAAGTATGCACCGGTACTTTTATATATATACAGTTTCTACCTTCTTTTGGCTCCAGACCCTATCCAGGTCCTTCATGACTGGGACTGCTAAACCAGTTCTCCTTAGGATGTCTGGCGGGGCCGATTTGATGGCAATATACCACCCAAATAGATTAAATCATTCATTACTTCCACAGTTTGTCTGGAAGCACAGATTTCTTGAATCACTGACAATCTGGATTTTTTTGGTTTTGCCCAAGAAAACCTTAGCCCAAGGACAGCTACCTCATGCTGGAAGCTCCCTACTGCATCTTTGAGATGGTTTGCATCCTGACCAAAGAGGACTACATCCTTTAAGACTGCCTTTAGGTCTATGTATGTTGCTGTCAAAGGCTCATTAAATTCACAATGGATCTCAGATAAAAACAGACAGCAAGTATAGAATCCATTGAAGATCACCCAGCAGTGAAACCAGACTGCTCTAAGCAATAACATTTCACAGGGAGGCTGGATCTGGGCAAGTAGAACACATGAAGCAGAGTTATTGGCCTATAGCTGCCACGACCCCTGATAAAGCGGGATGATGATCCCTTCCTTTCACTCCACTGGTACCTTCCCAAGCCTGGACAAAAAGTCGCACTATGGGCTGTAAGGTGCACCTGGATGTTCAGGAGTTACGCTGTCAGATCTGGCAGCATGCCCGCATTGCATTTCTTTATTGCAAGGCAAACTTCTTCCAACATACATGCATCTACACAAAAGTTTCAGGATCAGGGATTCTATTTACTTCAAAAAGCATTCAGCTCGGGACATGGATTTGCTTTAGGGTGGTTAAGTCCAGACTCCATATTCTTTCCATCTTTGCAGGATTTCTTGGGTTAAGCATGTTATACCATCTGCCTTGTTTATTGGCATAGACCCTATACGGAGTCAGTTTTGGATTAAAGGCATTGAATAGCTTTGAATGCAGGCCATAAAATTACTACATCTCATTCCCTCTTCACCAAGTTCTCAAAACAAGCTTCATGATCCACTTTTGCTTAAAAATACACCTTGTAAACACTTCTATTCAATGTCTTAGTGGTGCTGTCTGGCCTCAGATTTCTTTTGCAAAATTTGAAATCGTCTCATCAGATAGCCAGGGGCATCACTTATAGCATTTTTATTCTGGGATGGCATCTACAGCTTCTCAGAAGACTGCCCTTTAGGCTCTCCAGGCTAATTCTGAGTTATTCAGGAGAGAACCAAGTGTGTCAAATTTGTTTTTCTACTGTGACAGAATATTTTAGCAAGTGCTGAATTTTCACAGATGCATTGTACCTTATGTATCATAACAGGAATGTTCTTATACCATGAAACATAACCCACATTTTAGGCCAAACTACATAATGCCCATGACATCCATGATGGACATGAGAAAATCTACATTTGCCCCCTGAAATGTACTAACCTTAAACAAGGTCGGATACCAGATTTCACTAGCCAGAATGTTGCAGTTACTGGAACAAAGATGAGATGAGACTTGTGAATAATGATCAAGAGTTTGTGGAGGATGCACATAACTGGGTGGCACTTGTCATCTGACCACCATTTAATAAATCACTCTCAATGTGGCACTCTATATCTGATAGTGATGCATCAGCCTGGCATATAGCAATGGACAGCAGTGCGTTATTGTAGCTAATGCTCCCACCAAGGAAGCTACCCGT
The DNA here is from genome assembly GCF_965140235.1 of Caretta caretta. Lineage (NCBI taxonomy): Eukaryota > Metazoa > Chordata > Testudines > Cheloniidae > Caretta > Caretta caretta. The sequence goes on from NC_134210.1 coordinate 51,093,795, forward strand.
GCTAACAATGATGGATTATATCAGCAGCTAGCAGCAACACAATCTGTTCTGCCACACAACAAACTTATGTTCGGAGATCTGAACACCACACTAAGTTGTCCCAGAAACGGCTTTGAAACTATCCCGAAACAAAATGGTCCGAGAACAATAAATGACAACTAAATTATTCTCCTTTTGCACTTCTCAACATTACCATCACTGACTGTCAGTTCAGGCTCTTGGATAACTATCAGGAAACCTGGATATCCAATGATGGCCAGACAAGGAATGAGCTGGACCATATATTGATCCAGGATAATAGTATAGTTAGGTCATACCAGGTCTACAGAGGTGCAGGAATCCCAGTAAATGCGGACCCTCATCTCCTGGTTGCTAAAATGGCAACTACGGCCCAATTCAAAATATTTTAAGTAATAGGCCAAAATCTTGATGATTTGTCATTTCTCAGATGATAAAAAACTAGCATACAATACAATATAAATTCCGATCAGCTATCCCACAGCTCTATAAATGGAAGACAATTCTGCTTTCACTGGAAAAAGAAAATAGCAACATGTCAAACTCAATGCTTTGAGCAAATCCATTAGATGTGCGTTCATAGCAGCAAAGAAAATGTCTCCTTATGTGTTTCTGTATAAAGTATTGATTGTGTGTTTTGTTCTATTAAACCAAATCATCCAAAAAAATATATATAGCACCATTGTTTTTACTTTCAACATAATACACTGTTTTCAAAGAGTCCAGAGTTGTTTGCAAAAAAAAGTGTACATACAATTGCATGTATTTGTTCACATTTACTATGGTTGTACATGCAAATAGCTAATTAGATGTCATTCTAAAGTGAGAAACTGGCTGTAATTGTGCCCAAAGTTGCATACACACGTGTGCTGCCCTGGGTTCCTGGCACTGTTCTGATCACTGCAAACAAAAAAATATAATTTTTCAACAACATAAAATTGAAGTCCTGAGGAAAAACCTTAATCCGCAACTAAGAATCCATCTCTTTATTCCTTCCGAATGTATGTCTTTACTACTAAAGCCTTCATCTTAAACAAAGACAATCTGAGCCTCTAGTTCCTATCAGATGACATTTATCTGTAATCAGTCTTTTCTAAATGGGATAAATTTAGTCCTCCAAAAATTCTCCCTAAATTACCACCAATTTCTGGCATGTGTGTAATACTTCAGGAAAATGAAAACTCTCTATTGAAGAGATGCATGATTTTGGTTGGTGTCCTTTGTTAAGAGTTCCATGCACAGAGCTGCACTCAGGAAGCCATTTGCAGTGCACAGCAACAACTTTTATTGGCCCTACAAGAACCTATAAATAATGCTGCAGAATCTTGAGTGCCATCTGCTGGTATATCACCATCATCTACATATATACAGGTTTCCGAGGGGTAGCCGTATCTGTCTGCATCAGCAAAAACAACGAGGAGTCTCTAAGGTGCCATAAGGACTAACAAATTTATTTGGGCATAAGCTTTCGTGAGCTAAAACCCACTTCATCAGATGCATGGAGTGAAAAATACAGTAAGCAGTATAAATGTTATATCTTTTGTAGAATACTTAAGCCACCCTTGGTAGTTTGGCTCCTGCCTACACCTTCCATCCCTTTGGTCCTTCTGTGGTACTGTTCTTGAGGAAGACAGCTACTTTGTCCTCTCGACCTCTACTCAGGATTCTTATTTCCACCTTTCATTGCCTCCCTCACAGATTTATTTCTTTGAAGAGCACCAGCAAACAACATTTCCCCAGCAATAAAGTCCAGTTCAGATTAGATAAAAGAATAGCACGTGGTGGATTTTTTGTTTAGAGTATAATAGGGACAAACACTGCAAAGTTCCCGTTTCAATTCCTTTCCCCCTTGCCTAGAATTCTCCTACCTTGAAATATACAACTGCCTTATTACTACATAGCTCATTGGCAAGTATACAGGACCAGATTTTCTCCTTCTGGAGATCTGTACATGGACCATTGGGAAGGAGGGTCTCTGGGGACTTAGGGCACACTGATTCTGTGGGCCACTCTGTGCCAAATCCAGCCTGGTTGTAAATTAAAAGGGCAATTGTGCCTCTCCAATCTACTCAAATAATAAATAATAATAATGAGTATGAGAGCACTAATATAAGAACCTAGATAAGAGTCCTGTTTTTAGAAACACTTTACATTCTCATTTAGACAAATGGAACGGGACCTTTTTCTCAATACGAGGCATTATGTAGTATCATTATGGCAGTGACCACAAATCACATCTACATGGCCAGGTCAGTCAGGCAAAAATTAATGGGCCAGTATTCTCTGTCCCACTCCACGCTGGCTTACTTGTGCTACTCATTTGACCCAAAGCAGCTAGAATCTGATGGTAACTGGTGAGCTCAGTTTCCCCTGTTGGTGGATGGAGAGAAAGGGTCCAGATCTACTAACTGAGTCTATACTATCACACTTTATTAGGGGAAAGTCAGGGGCAGCACACAGTTGAACTCCACCAGTTCTGACCTGGGTGTGGTCCACCCCCATCTGTTCTGTACTGAGCAGATCTCTGAAGGACAGACTCTGGCCCTGTATATTTGCTAATAAGCGACGTAGGTATAAGGCAGGTATGTGTTTTGAAGGGGGAAGGAACTGAAACATGAACTTTGAAGGTGACTGCACTAACATTGCATGTAAGCAGGTTAACACAGTGTATTGTGCTATTTGGTCAACAAATGTGTTAATTCCAATTAACAATTATGCTAATTGTTATATTGAATACAAACTGGATACTTACAGCTAGTACAAGCTACAGTTCTTTGCTCTTTAGAACTGTAAGTATACAAAATCATTCACTTTCCACTGCCCTGTTCTGTGTTCTTCTATACAGACAGAGTAGTGCCTTTTTATAAAGTACTTGTCTTCAAAAAATGAAAGTGCTTTTACCTTGTCTTCTTCCAAACTATGTGCCTAATAATGGTGAAAAATTGAGAATTTTTAAACCCTAAGCCACTATATTTTGAGTCATCAATTCCTTCACCTCTGAGGCACACAGTTCAGGAAAGTAGAGGACTGTGCTGTATTTTTGGCCTGTGAGCACTTTCTTGAATAGAAACAAAAACCTTTTAAAAAAATTCCCAGAATTTTGCATAAATAATATATAGCAGAATGTCATCAAAACAGTTAACTCATAGATTTTAAGGACTTTATGATGTAGTCTGACCTGCACAATGTAGGCCACAGAATCTCACCCACCCACTCCTGTAACATACCCCTAACCTATGTCTGAGCTACTGAAGTCCTCAAATCGTGGTTTAAAAACTTCACAGTGCAGAGAATCCTCCAGCAAGTGACCCATGCCCCACGTTGCAGAGGAAGGCAAGAAACCCCCAGGGCCTCTGCCGATCTGCCAAAGAAAAAATTCCTTCCTGATCTCAAATATGGCGATCAGCTAAACCCTGAGCATGTGGGCAAGATTCACCAGCCAGACACTCAAGAAAGAATTCTCTGTAGTAACTCAGATCCCACCCCATCTAACATCTCATCACAGGCCATTGGGCATATTTACTGCTAATAGTCAAAGATCAATTAATTGCCAAAATTAGGCTATCCCATCATATCATCCCTTCCATAAACTGATCAAGCTTATTCTTGAAGCCAGATATGTCTTTTGCCCCCACTGCTTCCCTTGGAGTGGAAGTAAGGTTGGTGGACCACATACCAGCATTGGACCTACTGCAGAGCCTGTCAAGTTCCTAGGACATCATCAGCCATTTTTAGATCTGATAGCTCTCAGCAATATAGGGGGAGCAAGAAGTGTTTAGGAAATGTACGCAGTGATTTTAGGAGTTTAGAAATAGACATGGGGGGGAAAAAAGAGGAGAGATTGTGCTGTGAGCCTGAGTGACACTATTTATTCTGACCATACTGGAGATGGAATCTATCCATGTTTCTCAGTAGCTGAGCCCCACTGAGAGAATCATAATACATGTTAGCTCTTCTCCCTCTTGGTGCTTTAGATTTGTTTTGCTTGGTCATTTGGAACCCCAGCTATAGAATATCCAAGAGAGCAGTGACCTGGTAGTGCAACAGAATTTTTCCAATTGCAATTTGATGCGATTGAGAAATTATTTGGAAGGGCATGATTCTAAAGAGCTGGTGTAAGGTTTGAACAGCCTCTTTGTGTGTGCTCACTGCCTTTGACGTTTTTCTGTACTGTCAGATTTTTATAGCCCTACTGTCTTGTAACTAATGTATGATACAAGAGCAGGAGTTTCTTCTAGAGTATTTGCTTGTAGGCAGAAGGAGGGGAAAAATAAAAATGAGGCTTCTAAATTTCATCCCTGAGACTGAACAGTTTATAAAGTCTGTATATTTATTATATCTCAGGTTGTTCCCATATTAATTCCTGCCATGCCAGCAAATATATGACTGACGATCCCAGCTGTGTTCAAAAGGTTTCTATTCCCTGACACAACCGTGACATTGTGAATTATTTACAGTGAGACAATGCAGAGCTCACCACTTCCTTGCTAAAAGCTTAGTTCAAGGAGATTGTCAAATCTGTATATTGGGTTTGAATAATATTAGAAAAACCTGATGTAAAAACATGATCAAGAGCCCAAATGCTGCTTGCTGCCACAACAGCTAATCACTGACTTTCCCTTCGTATGCTAGAACCTAGACAGACAGTCTATACAGGCCCTTTGCTAATAAGGAACATTATGCTTTTAAGAAAGGTTGACCTCCCAAAAATGTAAAATTTTCTATTCGCTGTCTTATGGGAAAGCTGCCAAACGTGCAGTGGGACACTCAGAAATCAAACAGCTATAAGATCTGCTGTGAACGTCTTGTTATTAGTCCTTTGGCTGTGAAAATGCAGAACTCCTGCTCTTTGCAACACTCACCCCATGAGACTGATTCAGCTGACATTTGCTTCTTTATATTAATTTAATGCCACAAAGAAAAATGGAGGAAGCCTTCTTGGATTGAGCGCTTTTCACATGCATGTGGACAGCAGTTAGCTGTTAGGGAAAGATGTGAGATTAAGGTCCCTGGGTATCTAAGCACTTGAGTAGTCTCATTAACTTTGTTGAATAAGAGTCTAAGTGACTTGCCTGAGATCTCACACACACAAATCTGGGAATGGAACAGAGGTCTGCTGACCCTTATTGAAATGCTTTATTTAAGGAAGAATGATCTCATAGCTATCTGCCAAATCCTAAATGATTGGGCGAATGAGTCAGAGCACTCTGGCAAATCCAGCAAAGACTCAAGCACTTTAAAATAAATACCTCTTTACATTACAGGTTTCAGAGTAGCAGCCGTGCTAGTCTGTATCCGCAAAAAGAACAGGAGGACTTGTGGCACCTTAGAGACTAACAAATTTATTAGAGCATAAGCTTTTGTGGGCTACAGTCCACTTAATCGGACGCACAGAATGGAAAACAAACACACACACACACACACACACACACACACACGGTGGAAGTTGCCATACAAACTGTAAGAGGCTAATTAATTAAGATGAGCTATTATCAGCAAGAGGGAAAAAAATTTAGTGATAATCAAGATGGCCCATTTATACAGTTGACAAGAAGGTGTGAGGATACTTAACATGGGGAATAGATTCAATATGTGTAATGACCCAGCCACTCCCAGTCTCTATTCAAACCCAAGTTAATGATATCTAGTTTGCATATTAATTCAAGCTCAGCAGTTTCTCGCCGGAGTCTGTTTTTGAAGACTTTCTGTTGCGGAACAAGGAATTAGAATAGGTTTATGCTGATGGTGGCTCCAAGTATGAAACGGCACAACATGGAGATTAATCATTTGCACTCTACGGTCCTGCTGTGCCACTGTAACAGATAGGGTAGAGCAGTAATTGAATCAGAGAGAATGAGAGGTTTCAGAGTAGCAGCCGTGTTAGTCTGTATTTGCAAAAAGAAAAGGAGGACTTGTGGCACCTTAGAGACTAGAAATTTGAGCATAAGCTTTCGTGAGCTACAGCTCAATGCATCCGATGAAGTGAGCTGTAGCTCACAAAAGCTTTTGCTCAAATAAACTGGTTAGTCTCTAAGGTGCCACAAGTCCTCCTTTTCTTTTTAGAGAACATGAGGAAACTCTTAGTAGAAGACAGCAGAAATGATCATCTTTTAACATCTTTTTGGGGAGGAAGGGGGCAAGACTACTCACACAGCAGGCTTTGTTACAGTTAAATTCTAGTTGTATTCTGTACATTGGTAGCTCACGAAAGCTCATGCTCTAATAAATTTGTTGTCTCTAAGGTGCCATAAGTACTCCTGTTCTTTTTGCGGATACAGACTAACACGGCTGCTGCTCTGAAACAAATGATATACCAGACATTTTCCTCTAGGACACTGACTGGTGGTGTTTTGACTTGTCAGTACTGTTAAGAAAGCTCATTTTTGAGATGATGGTGCCAGTACATGCGCAAACTATTACCCGTGAACCTTGAATAAATCATGCTACTCATCAGTAAATGAGTCACTGTGATGGAGATTTCCCCTAAGTATACAGCCAGTGAATATAAAACAAAGAACAGAATCAGTTGTTTGACTAAACAATTAGAGCATATTCTATTTTTCTAATATACTTCTATGATTACTATAGTGTAAAAGGTATAAATACAGGGGTGCATTTGGTCAAATCCTGATCATCGTATTTGAGCACCTCATAAATTTGTTCATTTACTTATCCTAACATGCATGAAGTAAGTGGTATTATCCCCATTTTACAATGGAGGCACAGGGAGTTTACAGGTAAATTTTTCTGAAGCGCCCAAAGCCCAGCTTATTTAAGCAGTGCTCCACACAGCACTGCAACACCTCAATGACTTAGGCATTTAAAATCAATTTTGAAAGGCTTTTGATACTTTTGAAAAGTTTACCCCAAGTGACTTGTCCAAGGTGACACAGGAAGTCTGTGGTGAATTAAGAACTTGTACCTGGGACTCTCAAATCCCAGGTTGGCGTCCTATCCCTTGGACCATCCTTCCTTTTCAAAATCTTCTAAATAGAAGTAACTAGATACAGTATCCACTGGTCTAGTGGTGATCTAGGAGTCAGGAATCTGAGGCTCTATTCATAGTCTGGCCACTAAACTGATGTGTGATTTTGGGTGTCACAAAACTGACTCTCTGTGCCCAGTGGTACAATAGGGGTGCTGTGAGATGCAATTGATTATAAAGTGACTTGGGACTCAGTTGAAAGCCACTAGATGAGAGCAAAGCAACATTACCATTCTACAATGAATTTAAACCAAGACAAACTAAAAAAGCAAACTCCTGCATTTTAAAAAAATAAATAAATAAAAAATTGACTTGTGGTACCCCTATTTGAAAAATATGCATAACAATTTTATCCCCACACTTAGTATCCCACAGTATTTACAGCAACAGTGCTTTGAGTTACACAAATGCAGAGATCAAATGGATCCTAACCAAAGAACTTTCTAGCCAGTGAAGAATCAATGGACTAACAGCCTCCAGCACAGTGCAGAACTAACTTAGTTGGCCAGCCAGCCATAAAAAATGTTTTGAAGTTCTGTTAACTACGGTTTCTACAGTGTCATCTGTGGAACAGTTCTATTCTGCTGGAACACAAGTTGTGACAGTCCCGTAATTTATGCAGTGTAAATCTTCTGTCTGTAGATCTACCCATCGGATAAGATTCTCTGTGAAGGGAACTTCAGGCTTTTGCTTCTGATTCACTATACATATGAATATGCTATTTCTGCTAAGAAACTGGACAGAGGCAGAATATGGCAATGCAGAAAGAAAGATTGCAATCAAGAATTTGAAAGAGTGTAGCAGTGCAAGACTCACCACAGTGGTGCCTCCTGCTGGCCATTCTGGAATTAGCTCAAGTCCTGCCACATAGTGCTCTCCTCCATTGATGTCTTGCTCACTGTTACTCCCGCTTTGCTGTCTCCACCTCTCTGTGACCCACATCACTCCTCAGACCGCGGCGTCCTCTTCTGGGCACAGACCTCTGGCTGTGCCCCGCTCCGCTGTCTCCCCACATTTTGGGGGAAACCAGCAGTCAATAGTCCAGCCACTCACCTTGGTGCCCTGCTGCAGTCAAAACTGCAGTCTGTGTTGGCCACTGCCAGTGCTGTCCCTAGCCATTTGGGTGCCCTATGCAGCCCCCTGCGGGGGTATGGGGGGTCCCAGACCTCCTCCCCCGCCCGAGGCTGGGAGTCAGGAGCTGTGGGGGGGCCACCTTTGTGGGCCCCACAGGCCCAGAGGATTAGTGGGGGGCCAGGAGCAGCCCGCTCTGCTTCCCTCGCCCCGGGCCCAGCCGTGTCGCTTGGGGGAGGGGGGCTTGGGATCACCAAGCACTCACTGTCAGCGACAAAAAGTGGAGCAGCCCAGCCCCAGCCTGCTCTACTCTGCCAGCTCCCAGCTGTGGCGCTCCACTTCCCGCCGCTGGTGAGAGTGGGGGGAGATCCTTTCCCCAACCCGAGCAACATGGCAGGGGCTGGGGCCACGTTGCTCTGCTTCCCGCTGCTTGTAAAGGGGGGGGGCGTCCTTTCCCCAACCTCTCCACACTCACTGGCAACAGGAAGCAGAGTGACACAGCTGGGAGCTGGCAGAGTGGAGCGAGCTGGGGCCAGGTTGCTCTGCTTCCCACTGCTGCTGGTGAGTGGGGAGTCGCTGGGGGAAGAAGTGGAATGGGGCGGGCCGGGGGTGGAGCGAGTTGTCTGGGGCCCCACACCCGTCCTAGGGACGGCCCTGCCCCGTGCGGTGGGCGCAGCCCGCGGGGAGGCCGGCTGGGGGATAGGGCTGGCTGCTGGAGCTGGTGCTGCCATGTATGCAGCTGCCTAGGGCACCATGAAATTTGAGGCAATTTGGTACCCCAAATTTCATGGTGCCCTACGCAGCTGCATATGCTTAAGGACAGCTCTGACCACTGCCCTCAAGGCAAGTGGGGGCAGCCATAGCACCTTATCTGCCCTTCCTCCAGGGCCTCAGTCTGGCAGGAGCCAGCCAGCCAGAAGCTCCTTTTGCTCTGCTACCATGCCCAGCGCTGCTCTAGCCATGGTGCTTGTAGGCAACCATCCTTCTCCCTAGCATGCCAGGGAGAGATGGCTTCTCAGAGCAGAGGCCATTTGTATATGTTCCCTGCTGGCCCTGATTGGCTCACTAAGCGAGCCATCCTCTAATTGGAGGGTTCTGCACAGGCTCCCTTTGGCCTGTTTTAACCTTTCTTCCCTTCCCCACTACAAAAGAAAAAAAGAAAGGCTTCCTACAGAACACAGCTGGAGGCCTTTCCACACCTTCCTACACTATCAGCAGCACAAATGTATTTCGTCTACAAAACACCAGGGAGAAATCGCTGAAGAGGAATGTTGGCATGCAGTATTTCTAGCTTCCTAGGTGCACTACAAGATGAACAGAGTTTATCCTAGCCCATCAAGAGTCTTTGCACATGGGACTAGGCCTTTGCACAGGTGAAATTTCATGCCATTCAGTCTCATGAAACATTTAATTAGTGATGCAAGCTAAGCTCTGTCAGGCACTGTGGATGTAGTATTGGCTGAATGGAATCATGGGAGCCAAGCATAGAAGTGTAGAAAGCCTCTTTTGACTGAGATTCTCATCTAACAAAGCCAGTAAGGGGCTAGAATCCATTTTAGGCTGAGAGAGATTCCCCAAACTCACAGTCTGAAGGATGAATAGGGGTCTATAGATAGAAGAACCAGGCCTGGGAGTCCTAAAGTCATGAAATTAAGAGCCCTAGGCCAGGTCTTGGCTGGGATAGGTTAGCTCCTAAAGAACAAGGCTGTGGTAACTAAGTTCTAAGAAAATAAATACTTAGTGAATTAGAAAGTTTTTACTGTCGCTGTGTATAATTGTTGAAGTGTTGTTTCTCTCTTACTTTATGGTTTGGCTATTACTTTTGAAAAACAATTACTGTGACTGTTTAGCTCACAATTTTGCATGGCTTGCAAAGCAAATACCCATGGTCTTCTCTTGGCATGAGGATTATGAGCTCAATCCAACGTCCACGGATGCCACTGAAGTCTTTCCTTTGACTTTAGTGGGCACTAGATCAGGCCCTATCTCAATGTTTGTGGTGCACTCAGAGGCTGCACTGATGAGCACTAAAGAAAAGTTTATAAATATATACACAGGTTACCTGCTGGATGGTGTGTCTGTAATCTCTAAAAGTATAAAGAAGGCAAAAGCCAAGTCTAGATGAAACACTAAATATATAAAAGAAGTCATGGAGAGAACACTCAGCCCCAAGACTATTATCTATTTTTAAAAAGGTTAAATTGGTGTCAGCATTTTTAGTTTAAACAGCAAGCATAGGGAGAAGCTTCATAAGCGCCATTCTCTCTCTAGCAGTGGGAAGATGAGGGGAGACCTAGGTAACATTCTCATTCCAGTGCCAGATCCATGGGTGAGGGACAAGAGTTCAAATACCACCATCCACAGCAGGCAAAGCTGGAGCCCAGTCAAGGGAAGAGAGACTTCAGTGTTTAAAACAGCAGTAAAGCAGCTTGAGGCCTGCCCAGAGCTGGCATATTATGACGGAGATGTGACCGTGTTGTTCTGAAAGGCTGTGTGAAGTATCAGATGTACAGATCTAACTACTCCTGCTGGCTGTATGAAGGTTCACAGGGAGATTTGGAGAGAATCTTTATTAGAACTAGGCAGAAGTATTGCAAAGTTTTACTACAAGAATTACCACCTTTTTGCCCTTCAGGCTACTTTATGCTTTTAAAATTTCCTTTTTCCACAAAAATGTGGAGAAAATGGGTAGTTACACTTCAATGTAGAGATGTCTCAGTGATGATTTTGAAGTTGCACCCTGTGACCCAAGGCACCCTGTATTCACACCCTACTGTAATAAAAGTGTACAAAATACACCTTAGCTTTCATAGGATACCCCAACATCATGGTGGTTATTAATAGCATGTAAAATGCATGTATTAGGTTGTGAATTCCCTCTGTATGTTGTTACTAGAACATGTTTAAAACAAGACAATCTAGCCTAGGTAAAAGGGATAAACAAGTCTGTCCTAGAAAAAGGAATGTGGGTTTACCTCAAATGTACTTATCAACAGTAAACAAAACTATTTAGCTAAACCAGCAGGAGTTATCCTGTCTCTGAACGCTGTGGGTAGGTGCGAAAGAGAGAGAGAATTAACATGGTTCTTACACCCCTGAATCCCCAGGCATCCTTCCTGACTTGTAAGACAAAGACCCCTTTGGGATACAAGGAACTGAGACAATCCATTTTAATCCTTCGCCTCAGGAGACAGAGAAACCAAATGATTTGATCTCTGTAAAGGGTCCTGGCCAGGCTGGCCAGTAAAAAGCTGGAAAGGAGACTGTGGGTAAAAGAAGCCATCCTGAACAGAGACTATCGTATTAAGTGAAAACATCTAAAAGTCTAAAACTTAATCTATTTTCTTGTAAACATCTCTACCTTTCTCTTTTTTACTTGCATCACAATCCAGCAGTTCTCAAACTTCATTGCACCACAACCCCCTTCTGACAACAAAAATAACTACATGACCCCAGGAGGGGGAATGAATCCTGAGCCTGCCCAAGCCCCATTGCTCTGGAGGGGGCCCAAAACCAAATCCTGATCCCCACCACCTCGGGTGGGGTGGGGAGAGGAGGGTGTCAAAGCTCAAGAGCTTCAAACCCCAAGCAGGGGGCCTGTAACCTGAGTCCCACTGCCCAGGGCTGAAGCCCTCAGGCTTCAGCTTCTGCCTTGCATGGTCAGGCTCAGGCTCCAGCCCCAGACTCAGCAAGTCTAAACCAGCCCTGGTGACCCCATTAAAACAGGATGGTAACTCACTTTAGAGTCTCAACCCTCTGTTGGAGAACCGCTGACTTAACCCATGCTCTGTGTTAGTAAACTTGTTTTATTTTCACTATTAACCAATTCAGTGCAGTGTTTGAAATAAAGGGTATCCCAGTTAAAATTAATAAGCTGTGATGTACTGACTAAGAGCAGTGAACTCAATATCTTGTAAAAAGAAAAGGAGTACTTGTAGCACCTTAGAGACTAACAAATTTGAGCAAAAGCTTTCATGAGCTACAGTTCACTTCAATGGATGAAAGCTCACGAAAGCTTATGCTCAAATAAATTGGTTAGTCTAAGGTGCCACAAGTACTCCTTTTCTTTTTGCGAATACAGACTAACACGGCTGCTACTCTGAAACCTGTCAATATCTTGTGTGAATTCACAGTGGTGGCTCTGTGCATTGCAGAGAAACATCTGAGGCGCTTCAGAGCCGGAGTTAGATTGTTATCTGCCAAGCAAGATTTGGACAGAGAGCCTTGAAGAGTTTGCTCGCAAACAGACTGGTGTGACACTGAGCTGACAGTCTAATCACCAGCCAAACTCATTCTTGCCAAGGCAGAGATGTAAGAATGGCTCACAGCTCTGGGTTTCCCCAGCAGTGTGTCAAACACTCATAACAAACAAAACCACACACACACACCCCGACCCACCCACCAAAAAGGTATTAGAATCCCATTATGCCAGGCATAGTACAAACATATGCTCAGACCCAAAGATTTTACAATCTATTTACAAATTATGACAGGTTTCAGAGTAACAGCTGTGTTAGTCTGTATTCGCAAAAAGAAAAGGAGTACTTGTGGCACCTTAGAGCTGTAGCTCACGAAAGCTCATGCTCAAATAAATTGGTTAGTCTCTAAGGTGCCACAAGTACTCCTTTTCTTTTTACAAATTATGTGTGTGTGTGTAGAGCCTCTTGAAATATTGTGAGCAAGAACAGACATCCTTTTTCCTTTTATATGTTATAATCAAGAAGAGTGGGTGGGGGAAAGACATGAAATAAGGGAAAGGGATGCTTTTTAAAAAAAAAAATATACTGTGGTAGCTGCTGCTGTTGAGTCCCTTCCCCCTTGCCAAACTTTGTCCACATATACACAGCAAGCTTCACAGAATGAGGCAAGTTGCATTGTATTTTGTTTTGATTTTATGAAGTTTATTTCATTCCAGAGAGTCTGACAAATGACAATTTGATTGCCAACAATTCTGCAGACAGCAGCAAGGGCTCTGCAATGCCACCCTTTGTGGGCAGTTTATTAATGTTATATTTTAGTTTTATATATAAGCATTTAACTGCTGCAGTGCTCCTTAAAAATCAATAGGCTAAGGACATTAATACAAGTGTTTGAAGATAAGTGTGCCAAATTCATTCCTAATGTAAATTCATTTGATTCAATAGTTACTCCAGAAATGAATTTGGCCCAATGCATTGATTCCCCCCCCCCCCCCCCCCCCGTCAACTCTAAGACAACCAGGCTACTTTAAAAAAGTAAAGCTTCATTGTGAAGAAAAAACAGATCTCTTAAAATAAAAAAACTTGCAGATTGATAAATTAGTTATTTGAAAGTACACCCTGGTAGCACGTGTGCACACACACACGTTTTAGTCAATGTTTAATCAAACATGGCAGTGTAGGGACTTATCAGAAAGTAACTGGTTTCAGAGCAGCAGCCCTATTAGTCGATCTGCAAAAAGAACAGGAGGACTTGTGGCACCTTAGAGACTAACAAATTTATTAGAGCATAAGCTTTCGTGGGCAGAGAAGTGTATCTTCTTACTGTATGTTCCATTCTATGCATCCGATGAAGTGAGCTGTAGCCCAAGAAAGCTTATGCTCTAATAAATTTGTTAGTCTAAGGTGCCACAAGTCCTCGTGTTCTTTTTGCAGAAAGTAACTGTAAAGTTACAGTTCCTTTTCTAAAAAAAGTGAAGAAAACTTTGCTATAGGAGGGATGACTATCAGAAACAATCAGATGTACTGTGCATACACACCTCCAGCAGCTTCTTATAGACGCTACAATGACCTTGGGATTTTTACAAGTGCAGATAAAATTAGTTTCACCACACTTTTTGTTGCAAGGGACAGACTGCATGTGCATACAGTATCCATGTCATGAGCTTCAGGAAAGCAGAAATCAGGATCCCATGCTTGAAACAATTAGAACTAGATGGAAAAAAGTACACAGGAATAATAGAGCAGGGGTAGCTAGCTACTCAATAGCACTGAGGCTAGCTTTCCACATCATGATGACACCTTCCCCTAAAAACAGGTTCCCCCTGACATTTCACATGCCACATCTCAGTGAAGGCTTTGTCAGAGAAGTTTCAGAGTAACAGCCGTGTTAGTCTGTCTTTGCAAAAAGAAAAGGAGTACTTGTGGCACCTTAGAGACTAACCAATTTATTTGAGCATGAGCTTTCGTGAGCTACAGCTCACTTCATTTCCACGGTATGCATCCGATGAAGTGAGCTGTAGCTCACAAAAGCTCATGCTCAAATAAATTGGTTAGTCTCTAAGGTGCCACAAGTACTCCTTTTGTCAGAAAAGTAGCTTTTTAAAAAAAAACAAACACACGTTATTGAGCTTCAAACAAGGAAGGATGATCTTGTGGTTAAGGCATGGAACTAGCGCTCAGGTTATCTGGATTCAATTCTCACCTCAGCAAGGAGCTTCTTGTGATAGCTTGAATGAGTCACTTTGCTAAACTGGGAGTTAAGTACTTAAAATGCCTGCAGGGGGTAAGTCCTAGTTTGATAGGGCCTCAAAATCTGTCAGCACAGGGCTTCCCTCCTGCAGACTTTACATGCTAACGTATTCCAATCTTGTGATGATCATTTAAAAACAAAAAACAAGGGAAATTCAGATAAAAGCTTCATTAAGATGAGCTAAGGTTGAAAAAAAGAAAATGAGTACTAGCACCACCTTAGAGGCTAATCAATTTGAGCATAAGCTTTCATGAGCTACAGCTCACTTCATCAGATGCATTCAGTATGCATTCAGATGCTGTAGCTCACGAAAGCTTATGCTCAGATAAATTGGTTAGCCTCTAAGGTGCCACGAGTACTCATTTTCTTTTTGCAAATACAGACTAACATGGCTGCTACTCTGGAACCTAAGGTTGAAAGTATGTTTTAACAGATCCAGCTAACACCCCCAAGACAATGCATCAAAAAAGCCAAATATATAGAAGACTGGAATCCATCCAATTCCCCAGAGCTATGTAATCCCTCACTCGTAGCCCACCCAACCTTAATATCCCCTTTAGTTTGTGAATCTATGTTCCAAGTTTAACAAATTAAATTACAAGGACATTATAAAAATATTCTATTCAAGAGATCCATTTCCAACATACTTTGGCACTAAACATATACTAAAATTTACATAGAGCTTGTAAATTTGTACTCACACTTTTGTAGTGAGTGTATACCTACATAATTATAAATCACCAAACAGCTCACTCCTTCCATCTGCATTCGTAAAAATATTCTATTCCACCAGTACATCACATGGGGTGGGGAGGAGGAAAGAGAGAAACGTACAGAACCAATGTTGTATGCCTTGGGCCTATATTCCTTCAGAAGTGTTTATGCTGCACATTTAACAATATATAAAATTAACTGTATGTACTGAAAAACTTCTCTTGAAATAGAAAGTTACAGTACATTCTTGTGTACTGCTCTTCCTTTATGTTGTTAATCAAGTTAGCTTAAGACTGGTTCTTGGTGTTTGTGTCTCATACTGTAGCTTCTCTACATGAGGTTTCCGTACATAATCCAGGAATCCTATCCTTGACAAGTAATGCATATTAACATTTCCCCAATCAGTGAAGGCAATAGGAGTTAGCAGCAATTTTGGTTAGGTTGTTTTTTATTGGTTTGTTTTTAAATCAAAACACCCACACACCCCCAAAGAAAACCCAATCTTAAAATCTTTCTGGGGCTAGACATAGGTTAAGCCAGCACTGCAAATTTGGATACATTCTTTACAGGATCTCTCATCCTACAGACTAATTTTTAAACTGTTACAATAATTTTTTCTAGACCTTGCTACTGTCCTACATCAGCTGCTCCTGAGACATGGACAAAAGCCTGAAATTAACAAGGAAGCCAAGGTGCTTACAATTTCAGATGACTCAGCATTTCTCATGCATTATGATTCAGCACTTCCTAATACATTGGGTTGTGAAGTCTCACCCCATAGCAAAGGGGCAGCGTGTCTCATGTTCAGTGACAGCTGTGAAAGTTGTATTTGCATCTCATTTGTTGACACCAGCCAAAGGAACTATGTACAAATAGGTTTCAGAGTAACAGCCGTGTTAGTCTGTATTCGCAAAAAGAAAAGGAGTACTTGTGGCACCTTAGAGACTAACCAATTTATTTGAGCATGAGCTTTCGTGAGCTACAGCTCACTTCATCGGATGCATACTGTGGAAACTGCAGAAGACATTATATATACAGAAACCATGAAACAATACCTCCTCCCACCCCACTCTCCTGCTGGTAATAGCTTTTCTAAAGTGATCATCAAGTTGGGCCATTTCCAGCAGAAATCCAGGTTTTCTCACCCTCCGCCCCCACACACACAAACTCACTCTCCTGCTGGTAATAGCCCATCCAAAGTGACCACTCTCTTTAAAATGTGTATGATAATCAATGTACAAATAGAGAAAGATGCCCTTGACTTGGTATGAGAAGTTAAATATATTTAATTGCTATCTGTATAGACAATCTGTTACCTTAATAACAGACTATCAGCCTCTGACATCTATAGTCAGCCCCAGAAAAGGTACTCTAGGCACCTGTGCATATTTACAAGGCTAGCATTTGTGCCTTAGCAAGTACCAATATGAAATTAAACATAGAAGCAGAGCAAAGCACTCAAATGCTGATGGACTCTCAGTTAGCACTGGATAATTATTTTCCACAACAGATTCAATGGATGTGTTTGGTATATCTTGAACAGAGATGATATCAGTCTCCTGTGCAATGCTGGAGAGCAACTAGGAGATTCTTTCAGCACCAGTATATGAGGCTACCGAGAAAGGGTGGAGGATTGAACACACATGTATTCTTACTCCAGTCTGCAGTTGAAAGGAGCATGCCATTCGTGAGGAGTATTTGATGTGGAGATCTTAAGTAATCATCCCCTATGAGCAGGCCTGCTGACAGCCATTCCGGGCTTGGGCACAACAGTCAATGGGCCCCCACCCACACACAAGCTGCATGGATGTGGTCTGCCTGACTTTGGCTGGTGCCCAGCGAGCTGCTGGCTGCACAGCCGGTGCCCAGCGAGCTGCTGGCTGCACTCTTCCAGCACAGCAAGGCCTTGCACATGCATGCCTGGTAGGGTTGCCAACTAATCGCACAAACTTAAAAACCCTTTCCCTGCCCCACCCCCTCCCTGAAACCACACTCCTGTCCAACCCCTTCTGAGGCCCCACCTCCTGCTCACTCCATCCCCCCTCCCTCTGTTGCTTGCTCTCCCCCACCCTCATTCACTTTCACCAGGCTGCGACAGGGGTGCCGGAGGGGCTGCAGGCTCGGGCAGGGGGTTGGAGCCAGGATGTCAGCGCTTACCTTGGGAGGCTCCTGAAAGTGACCAGCCCATCCCTCTGGCAGTGGCTCATAGGCAGGGGCAATGGGGGGGGAGGGGTCTCCACACGCTGCTGCCCACAGGCACTGCCCCCTGCAGCTCCCATTGGCTGCAGTTCTCAGCTAACGGGAGCTGTGGAGTCAGCACTTGGGGCAGGGGCCCCTGGGCTCTTTTAAATTGCCTGGGGGCCTGCCTGTGAGGCTGCAACAAGTGACAGGAGAGCTGCATTTAAGCTATGTAGGGGTGGTTAAAATTAGAGCTGGTCAGAAAATTGCCTAGTGGAACATTTTCCTGCTGCAAAACCATGGATATATCAAAATCATGGGTCTTATATGCTACTGGTTACCCTAGACTGATTGGTCCTTGAGGAGGTACAATCTTCACAGAAGCCAGAAAGGACAGGAGCAGAACTGAGTGAACTGTTGAGACCCCTCCTACACAGCCACTAAATAAAGCTGAGAGCACTATAGCTGAATTAGGTGGTGGAGCCTCAGGACAGGACCATGCAGCACTTCCCAGGAGACTAGCGACAGACCTGCCTGCATGAACCTCAGGACTCTGGGACCATGCTCGTCACTGACTCCAAACCAAAAGCGTGGTGTTTAGTGGACGAGGAAGGGGAAAGTTATGAGGTAAAGGGACATTAACTTGGCTTCTCTACTGACAATGAGGCTACTCATAAAGCTACCATGGTGGAATGTTTCCTTCAACATACCTACATGAATAAGAAAAAAATTGTCTTCACTGTATATCAGTGTTCAATAGGACCTCTTCCTGAGCCAATACAGTAATGAGAACTCTACTGTCCTACCCTCTACACAGAGCTCTTTTCATTTGTTATAATTCCCCCTGTGTATAACATTAAATCTTCAGCACATTTAACACAGAGTATATTTGGGCAGCTAGCTACACACACATTTGAACACAGGATTTTAATGACAAGTCTGCTCTGCTCAGTTGTTTTCTTCATTTATGCTTTCCCTGAGTTAAAGTTGCTGTATTTTAAAACTGTCAAATGCAGTAACCCACTTTAAACCTTCTGTATGCAAGTCATTCATCTTGTTATTTCACTCCAAATGCTTTGCCTTCAAAGATAGATTTATAGTGAGAGACATTAGCTGGTTAGTAGCCATATGATTAGAACTTCATTGCAGAGGGTATATAAATCTGGCACATTTTTTCTTTTATGTTTGTGGTTAAGGATTTCTTTGCTTGGGGTAGAAAACAAATGAAGGGAAGAGGACTGTTTCCTGGAATCTGTCCTATTCAGAAGTTTTCTTAGTCAGTCTCATCAGAAGTAATTTCTGATACCAATACCAAAGAATAAAATTGCAGAGAATTGCTTGCTTCAGGCTTTGCTAGCACTTCTTAATGAGCTTCCAAATTATTCAGTGCCATGGTGCTGCAGTTATTTGTCTTCGCTTTCTGGACACGCATCAGTGCACACTCTTGGGAAGTGTCATTTAAAATATGTCTGCGTCTCAGAAAAAAAAGAATCTCTTCACATGACAGCAATGCACCAGAACAGATGCTTTTGCAGGCAGATATGGAGAAGGGGAGTGGACAGAGGTTAATGACACGTGAGGCAACAGGCATAGCTTACTAGACCATTTGCCCCTGGTAATTGAAAGATATTTGCACTGAAGTGAGCAATAAATGAATAAGGCAGTAGAACATATGTTAAGACAGAATTACACGGTGAACACACTTGGCTGGGAAATGAAAATATAAGTTAATAGGTAGTTTTAGTGCTCAGGAGTTGGCTTCCTGAGTGGCTTAATTTGCTCAGGTTTAAATTTGTAGAAGTAAATAATTTTGCCTTTTTAAAACTCACCATATCTCCTGAATTATTCAGGTTTTGGGGACATTTACAAAATAAATTAGCCTGAGCAATTTGGTCAGAAAGCAGGTAGACGTCACCTTTTGGAGGAGCAGGAGAAGGAGGAGAATGGTGTTCTTAGATGGGCGGTCATGCCCCCTGGATCACTGGAGAGAATTGAGGAACTTTTCAATAGTCCAGGAGATATGAAGGCTTTTAGTTTGCTTCCTGTCAGTAGGCCTTTTTATGGCCGTTCTCACTAATTGTAGGTTTGGATCAAAACAGAAACAGATATTCTCTTCCTAATACTAGATTAAAAACAACAGCTATGATACTGCCCTGGTACTCAGGGGCTTTAGAATCCTCCCCACTAGTTTTCCCTTGCCAAGATGGGACATTTGAACAGGTCTGTGCTTCTTGGAGGGTTTAGGCTAGATTTGTGGATTTAGCAATAGTAGACAAGAGATATACACTGGTTTTTTTTCCTGCTTTGAGCAGAGCAATGCTTCCTCAGAAGCAGCTCTGCTTTTCTGACCTTTCTGCTCTGCACCGTGATCCAGCTGTTGCATAATTTAACACTGTCACCATCAGCAGAACAATGCCAAATACATTATTGTTAATATATTCTATGGAGAGTTTTGGTTATTTTAATAAACCTCAAGGTAAATCCTACACTGATCTGACAAGAGGAAGCAGCATTACTGGCAGATGCATTTCATTTCTCCCTTGGCAAGTCCTCAGAGTGAATCTGGGAATACCTGATCAGGTATCCCTACTGGGTGTTCTTCTTAACAGGAAGAGCATGCTTCCCCAGACAGCACATACTATTGACTGCAGTTCATGTGCTAGCCCTTTGGGGGACTAAGCATGAATCAGAGCCAAACGTTCCTGGGAATGCAAGGCCAAAATGATCAATAGCCACCTGAAGTTAGGTGTTCTCAAAAGAGAGTTGTGCAAGTATCAATTCCTGTTGAAGTCAATGGGAGCTGCCGGGAGTTCATCTCTATTGAAAGGAAAAAAAAAAAAAATCAGGCCAGCTGGGATGTTTAAATATGGATTCAGAAGCCTAGCTTTAGGTACCCATTTTTGGGCATCTTACCTGTGGCATTCAGGCTGGCATAGTGGCCTACTCTCTCCCCTTGCACTCTCATGAGGAGGTCCAGGGAAAGATCCTGCTATGCTGCTTGAACAGAAGAACAGGATTTCCCTGCACTGTCTCCCTCCCAGCCAAACCTCTATACCGCCATTGAAGACGACAGGATGGAACCTTAAGTGCAAGAATGCACTAACGCTGATTATATTAAAGTTGATAGTTTTAGCTAGTCAGAGCACTGGGATTTTGTACTCTGAGTCATAAAAGTGCATTTGATTCTCATAAAAACGGCCATACTGGGTCAAACCAAAGGTCCGTCTAGCCTAGTATCCTGTCTTCCAACAGCGGCCAATGCCAGGTGCTTCAGATTGCTGTACAATTCCCCTCAGATTGGTTCTGGGATTCTGATTCTCATGAGGACTGCATGGTTTCCCATTAACCATATTTTGAATATCCTTATACTTACTCTACAGTGCTACGGCCCTCATAATTACCAATCTGTGGTCAGCAATGCATTTATGCATGTGTTTAAAGCTAAGCACTTAAGTTGCTTTGTTGAATCAGGGTCTGTGCGCCCAAACAAATGTCACCTTAACTTCTGCACCTCCAGCCAACACTCCACCCAGTCCCACATATTACATAGTATTTCATTTTTAAAAAAATATTACTTGAAAAAGAGGTAGGAGACTGGCTTAGCCTTCCTCAAGGGGCAGACAGGATATTGAAAAGCTAGGGGGAAAATGGTGGGTGGCAGTCAGGTCTATGTTTGTTGTGGATATACATGATAGATTACCTTCTGTCCTCAGAACTCATGCCTCACAAGTGAGGAGGAAAGCATATGTCCAACCACAAAACCACCAAACTTAACAATAGCACTAATGGGTTGACAAATTTAGCTTCTATTTTTTTTGAATGACCCTTGAGCAGCTTAGGACTTATTCTAATTTATCTTCACCAAATAATCCTTTGTCTGCTTTCACAAGCAGTTTATAGCAAATATTTGATATTCAAAATTGCCGTTGGTTAGTTAGGATTGAACAATCCCTCACAAATTGTTGTTTCAGTTCACTGACAATGTAACACTCATATACAAATTCAAAGTATTGAGACAGATTGGCAAGAATACATGTATCAAACTGTGACCTTCAATTGACATGGTAACCACTATTTTGGAGGTGACCTACATTTTGAGGTTGTAATTGTAACTGCCTACAGATGTCAAGGATAGGACAAGAGAAATTTATTGTAATAGCCAACACCTCCCTGAAGAGCTAGCACAAGAACAGAGACACATTTAGACCTGAACTATACTAGAAAATGAAGCTGGCTTAACTACATCGCTTAGGGTAAAGAAAAAGGGTAGTGTTATAATAGTAAGAACTTTAATTAAAAGCCATGAATTTTGGAAGGGATATAAACCCTCATGCCTCAGGCATAAGCCAACCCCTAACAAACAAGTGTTAGGAAGACAGTTCCCCTACAGGCTGGTTGCAGGGTTTCGTGTATGCTCCTCTCATGCAGTTGAGTGACCACTATCTGAGATGAAATACTAGATCAGTCCATCTAGTCCGGTATGGCAATTCCCATGTTCCTATTCACACCAAGATAACAACTTGGATTTTTTTTAATTTAAGCAAATGTTAATGGAATATTTAACGTATTAATCCAGTTCTGCTTGGTCACTATATCCTGAGCTAATACAGTTAACAGTAACATTGCTTACAGTATTTGAGCAGTCAGTCAGTACTGATAAACATGTCAACTTGAATTGGAGCAGTTCCTCTTGCTTCATAAGCTAGCCATATAGGATAACTAGTTGTATTGTCAATTTAGTTATACTAATACTGGAATAACATAATGTTTGCTTTTACTGAAGTAATGAAGAGAAATATTGGAAAGTGCTCTTAGTACTACAATGTCCCGTTCCATAGAAATTTGAAAAATATGCAACAGAAATCCTACTTGTGGTGATACTGGAGAATTTAACACTGTAACCATGAAATTTTACCCCTTTTTACTAACAATATACTGCTTTTAGTAGTGTATAATGCCCATATTAAACAATGCTCATTAATGCTGCTACACTATAATGCATGTATTAGGTAATGTTTTCCAAAAGGCAGGTATTGAGAGATTTTTATCCTTGGAGAATGCTAGGAAAGAGTTATCTTCACAAGGATAGCTGAAAAAATTATGCACTGATTTTACTGTGTTCAGTAGAGCTAGTTTTAAAGCAGCCAAGGTAAAACACTTCAAATCCATTTTTTTTAGACATAAGTCCTATGTTCTAAAATAATTTCTCAGTTCAGAGTGTTTTTGGCTTGAAGTATTTACAGTTGGGCAGAAGAAAAAAGAACACCTGAACTTTTACAGTTCAAGAGAAGAAATTGAAAAATAGATTTGATGCTTTTGGCACATGTTCCAAATTGGCCTTACATAGCTCCATTATGCCTGAAAGGTAACCCTCACTAGCCATAATTTTTTCCATAATGAAATGGCCCAGAATGTGAATTGAACTTCTCTCAGTTGGAAAACGGGGCATATCTTGCTCCAACAGCCACAACTTGGGCTCTGGCTGGGGGATTGACATGAGGTGGGAGCAGGACCAAAGACTTGCTATTGACTTCAGTAGGAGCAAGGCAGTGGTGCAAGCAGAATTCATTTCTTACCAGTATGGTGCACCAGCTAATGGGGGGGGGGTGCGCATGTGACCACCCCATTCCCACCCACCCCACAGCCCCAAGCCATCCCCAGCCTGGAGCCCTGCACTCTCCCACTCCCCTCCCCATGATCCATCCCACATTACCTGCAGGGAGTGCTTCCAGTGGGTGGGCACAGCTGCTGTGGGGGCTGCTAAGAGAAGAGGAGGGCTTGCTCTCTGGAACAGCTGGCTCTCAATCACACCTGTTTTAGGAATGGCCAGCAAAAGAGCTTCAAACCAGCTCCCTCTGACAGCAGAAAATAATTCCCCCCCACCCAAGACATGCTGGCAACTGAGCCCCACGCCAGCAGCTCCTCTGGCATGGCTGTGCCATCCCTAGCCCTTCAACACAGCTGCATCTCCCGCTTACTGACTGGGTCTGTACAGCAGCCCCACCGGAGGACAGTGCTGGGGTGGGGGGTGAGGCTGGGGGCGGTACAGCCGCGCTGGAGGAGCTGCCAGTGTGGGGTTCTGCTCCTTTCATACTGCGGTTCCCGGGAGAGCCCACAGGGCTCTCCTAGGAACCACAAGGGCAAAAGGGGCAGAACATGGGACTGCTGGGCAGCCCCACGCCAGCAGCCCCTCCTCCAGCCCTATCCTCTGTAGAGACTGCTGTAGAGACTCCACCGAGGAGATGCAGGCATGCAGCTGCGTGGAAGGGCTGGGGCCAGTACAGCTGTGCCGAAGGAGCTGCCGGCCTGGGGTTGCCCAGTAGCCCCACGTTATACTCCTCCTGTCTTTCTGGTATGGCACACTGGCTATAAATAGCTCACTGGCATGCCATGCTGGATCACTCTACTTGCACCACTGGAGCCGGGTAGGACCCTGGGTTCTTTAGCTGTCATGAAACAAGATTCACTAATAAATAAAATGGACTAAAAATTGTGTTTAGAGCCCACACCATACAACCACCCTCTGGATATTATTCAACACCATAAAAACAATACCTAAAAAGTAAAAAGCCTCATCCTACACTTCAAACAAATACAATAAGGAAAGAGTCTCAAAAAAAGAGGACAAAGGGAGGATGTTAATTATTAAGGGCCAGCAATGGTCATACTAGGACATGGATTTGGAATAAAAATGTTACATTTCTTTTTAAGTGTGGTGAGAGAGAATCCAATCTATCCGGTCTCTTTCATCTCCAGCTTCTGTGTTAAGTATGGTGGGATGAATCATCACCATCATGCCTTAGATTAACAAGGGGTAGCGAGTAACTCACCCTAGGGCCGACTATAGCTAAATCCATCTCCCTGATGGTTCTCCACTTCCCTACTGTTGTTCCTTATACCAGGGCTTTGGAGCTGTGCTCTGGCTCCGCTCCAGCTCCAGGCAAAAACCTGCAGCTCCACTCCTCCGGAGCTGCTCTGCTCCAAAGCCCTGCCTTATACAGAGAGCCATTTAATATGTCTCCAGTTGAACTTGGGTTTAGATTAAGGCAAACTGGAGCCTACAGCACTCTACCATATGGGCCCCCTGTGCTGAGGTCTATCCCCAATTTGGAATGACGGCAAGATGGAAGACCCTCTCCTCCCAGATTGGCAGGGGCAGTAGGTCCCCTTTTTCTCCTCCAGTCCCAAAACATCAGGGCCCACACCATCAAGAGCAGAAACAGTTCTCTTCATCCCTTCAGAATGAAAAGAGTCAGCAAGAGGAAGCCCCAGCCCTTCCTTTAACAGCCACAGAGTATTAGTTGGCTAAGTGGACAGAGCTTTTTGTGCTACAGAGTCTTCCACTTCTTCTGCACGCAGGGCTACATCTACACCAGCACTTTTGTCGGTATAATTTACGTCGCTTGGGGGAAGACACCCCTCTGAGTCATAAGTTATGCAGACCGAAGCACCTGTGTATATAGTGCTATGTCTCCCATTGACATAGCTACCACTGCTTATTGACAGTGGTTTAATTATGTCGTCAGCATGGAGCAGCTACATGAGCTACCTAATGGCGGCACAGCTACGTCGGTATAGCTGTGGCACTGTAGTCACACTAGTGTAGACATGACCTAGGTAACACCCCATTAAGATGACTGGGGAAGTTCATGTCTCAGCCTGAAACAATAGTTCTATCTACAGATCCAGGCTAGCAGAACCTAAGCGTAGCTGATGCAGTAATATTTTCAAGTTTTTGTTCAGAAACATGGGGGTTAAACATTTTCCTTTAAGAGATGACTCCAGGAGAGGGGACTGTAGGCACAGGGTTATAATGCCTATGCCCTAATCTGGTCCTGAGAGCTATTGGAACTAGAATACTAGCCTCTCATTTGAGTTCAGTAAGGGTCAGATCAAGTTCTCAATTACTGTACTAAATTGCTGACCTGGATTACAGAATCTAGATCAGTCAACTATTACTCTGAGTTGGGAATTATATAAAAGGTATCATTAGAATCTTAGCCCTGAAGATGGCCCTCATTGGATGTTTGCTAGTTTCAGATTCAGACTGAACCTCATTTTAACCCCTACAATTCCACACCTGATAAAGTTTAGCGACTTCATGGACCTGAAAAATTGGAAGCTTGTAACAGGAAAGTGCTGCACAACTTGTATTCCTTTTTCAATAATATGTTGCTTGTTGCCAGTAGATAGTCCATTCATTTGGAAATTTTATAGACTCACAGCATTTTTCTATCAAAATCTTAAGATGAACAAAAACTTTTCATGCAAGACTGCTTCTGGGGGGCCTGCAAGGATGCTCACTGCTGTAGCAATCTGAGCCAGTCTCATCCATTCTCCAGCTTAAACATTCAAGGTTTAAGCTATCAGGCTATCTTCAGATAGCTTAGCCAGACTCAAATGTAGCAGCTCACTTTTTGACCCTGAAAGAGTGAAGACTAGAGTCAGCAAATCCACAAATGTCCATGTACTTACACATCTCTCCTAGTAATTCTTCCCTAAATCAAAGTTAATTGGCAATATGATGTCTGATCCAGTTCTATTCATGACATTGGCCATTTCTCTTAATTTATCAATATAGCTCAGCAAATGATGTCTGGAGACCACAAATGACTATCTTTACCTGATTCCTTGAAGTTTAACTGAAATTTTAGGTCTTCCTTTTGTACTTCTGGTAGATTTAGTGGCATATCAAAAGGATATTTTTCCTATGGATAATTAGCAGCTATCATGAAATCAAATGTAATGTTATATTTTTATGATTAAGTGATTTGTGTTTATTTGCGATTAAAAACTTTTCACCAATTTAATCACTCTGTACAGCAGATGCCTAGTACTGGGAGGCAAGTTCTGTGCTCAGAAGCCAAGAACTCTTACTTCTAAATCAAGCTCTCGCGTAAGACACCTCTGTGTTCATGGGCAAGTCATGGAAGTCCAGAGAAACCCAAAAGTGATTAAAGGTCTAGAGAACATGACCTAGGACAAGGGAAGATTGAAAAAAAAGTGGGTTTGTTTTGTCTGGAGAAGAGAAGACTGGCGGGGGGCGGGGAACATAACAGTTTTCAAATACATAAAAGGTTGAAACAAGGAGGAGGGAGAAAAATTGTTCTCCTTAACCCAGAGGTCAGCAACCTGCAGCTCCAGAGCCCGTTGCAGCTCTTTGGCTTTTGTGGGCAGCCATTTTTTGGTGGGAGTGCGAGGTGCAGGCTCTGGCCTGGAGGCATTTACCACAGGCGGCTCCCAGCCAGCGGTGCAGCAGGGCTCTGGCCCCATGCCACTCCCGGAAGTGGCTGGCTGCTGGCATATCTCTGCACGTCCCTTGTGGGGAGGGGGACAGCAGTTCCCACCAATGGGATCTGTGAGGATGGTGCTGGGAGCAGGGGCAGTGCGCAGCGCCTCCTCCCCCACCCCGCCAGGGGCACGCAGAGACGTGCCAGCAGCCAGCTGTTTCCAGGAGCAGTGTGGGGCCCGGGCAGGCAGGCAGCCTGTCTGAGCCCTGCTGCCCCACTGGCCGGAAGCTGCCTGTGGTAAGCACCTCCTGGCCAGAGCCTAAACCTCACACCCTCTCCAGGACCCCAACCCCCTGCCCCAGATCAGAACCCCCTCCTGCACACAAACTCCCTCCCAGACACCACACCCCGTCCTGCACCCCAATCCCCAGCCCAGAGCCCCCTCCTGTTTATATTAAAATGGCAGAAGTCGTATTAAACTTATTGCTGAGTAGTAATAACTTTAATATGTTCAATTATTAGTTGATAAATTCTAACTCTAAAGTAGCTTAGAGTGTGATGCGTCTCTTGAAATATTTTGGTCAAAGACAAAAACAAAAAAAGCCTCTTCTTTGAAAGGTTGCCGACCCCTGCCTTAACATCTGAGGATAGGGCAAGAAGCAATGGGGTTAAATTGAAGCAAGGGAAATTTAGGTTGGACATTAGGAAAAACTTCCTGTCAGGGTAGTTAAGTACTGGAATAAATTGCCCAGGGAGGTTGTGGAATCGCCATCATTGGATATTTTTAAGAGCATGTTAGACAAACACTTGTCAGGAATGACAGGATTAAGTATTATCTAGACCATGAGTGCAAGGGACTGGACTAGATAACCTCTCGAGGTCCCTTCCAGTCCTATAATTCTTTGTAAACTCTGTATTCTTCTCCTCTATAGAGGAGTAATAGTTCTTCTGGAAGATACATATTAATATGTAAAGGGTCAAATACTAAAGAAAATTATTTCTTTTCTCTACCACTGTATTGCCATGGACAATGCCTGTAACCCCTAGGCCTATGTCATTACTAGAGCTGATAGAACATTTTGTCAAAAAATTCCCCCTCAGCAAATGCCAATTTGTCAAAACTAAAGCTTTTCACGGAACCATACAGGTTTCTCCAAAAAGTCAGGAAACGTTTCTCAGATTCTTCTGTTCAAAACCAGGAAGACGCATGCCAACCTTAGGCTATTCTGGGGTGGGGGTATTAGTTGGTATCTCTTCCTCCCACTGCCTCCCCCTGCCCATGAAAATATTTGAGATGTCTCAGGTTTGGTTGTGGTGCAGGACAAACATTCTGAAAATTTTTCAGAGAATGGAGTTAGTTTTCCAGCCAGCCCTAATCAATACTTAGGCCCCAATCCTGCATCCTTCATCCTGCCTGCACAGATCCTGGCCCAGAAGAGAAAACAGCAAGGGTTTTGTGATCCTTGCTCAACTAAGGTTCTACCTTTGTGGTGGCTGTTTCCATCTGCTGTACTGGTTTCAGGATTTAAAATACAAACACCCTTCGACCTAGGGTTCCTCCTGGGACAGTTTGCAGGATGGAAATTGAAACATAATACAATAGGCATTAACAATTAAGATTAAAGATTTCTTCTATTGCTACTGCCCTCCTGTGTTGCTTTTTCAGGTGTGCTATTACCCTGTTAACACAGCATGGCAGTAAAGTATCTCTAACCAAAACAGAAAAGCAGATATGCTGTCAAAGTTCCTTCCCCACTCTGAACTCTAGGGTACAGATGTGGGAACCTGCATGAAAACCCCCTAAGCTTATTTTTACCAGGTTAGGTTAAACTTCCCCAAGGTACAAACTGGTTTCAGAGTAACAGCCGTGTTAGTCTGTATTTGCAAAAAGAAAAGGAGTCCTTGTGACACCTTAGAGACTAACCAATTTATTTGAGCATAAGCTTTCGTGAGCTACAGGTCACTTCATCGGATGCATACTGTGGAAAATAAAGATGTTTTTATACACAGACCATGAAAAAATGGGTGTTTATCACTACAAAAGGTTCTCTCTCCCCCAACCCCACTCTCCTGCTGGCAATAGCTTATCTAAAGTGATCACTCTCCTTACAGAGTGGACAGGCCTAACAAAGAAAATAACAGAATGCCACTAGCCATCACCTTCAGCCCCCAACTAAAACCCCTCCAATGCATTATCAAGGATCTACAATCTATCCTGAAGGATGACCCAACACTCTCACAAATCTTGGGAGACAGGCCAGTCCTTGCCTACAGACAGCCCCACAACCTGAAGCAAATACTCACCAGCAACCACATACCACACAATAGAACCACTAGCCCAGGAACCTATCCTTGCAACAGAGCCTGTTGCCAACTGTGCCCACATATCTATTCAGGGGACACCATCACAGGGCCTAATAACATCAGCCACACTATCAGAGGCTCGTTCACCTGCACATCTAGCAATGCGATATATGACATCATGTGCCAGCAATGTCCCTTTGCCATGTATATTAGTCAAAATGGACAATCTCTACGTAAAAGAATAAATGGACACAAATCAGATGTCAAGAATTATAACATTCATAAACCAGTCGGAGAACATGTCAATCTCCCTGGTCACACGATTACAGACATGAAAGTTGCGATATTACAACAGAAAAACTTCAGAAACAGACTCCAAAGAGAGATTGCTGAATTGGAATTAATTTGCAAACTGGATACAATTAACTTAGGCTTGAATAGAGACTGGGAATGGTTGATTCATTATCAAAAGTAACCTATTTCCCCTTAAAAAGAAAAGGAGTACTTGTGGCACCTTAGAGACTAACCAATTTATTTGAGCATGAGCTTTCGTGAGCTACAGCTCACTTCATCGGATGCATACCGTGGAAACTGCAGCAGATATTATATACACACAGAGATCATGAAACAATACCTCCTCCCACCCCACTGTCCTGCTGGTAATAGCTTATCTAAAGTGATCATCAAGTTGGGCCATTTCCAGCACAAATCCAGGCTCTCTCACCCCCCCCCCCCCATACATACACAAACTCACTCTCCTGCTGGCAATAGCTCATCCAAACTGACCACTCTCCAAGTTTAAATCCAAGTTTAACCAGAACGTCTGGGGGGGGGGGGTAGGAAAAAACAAGGGGAAATAGGCTTAAATAGAGACTGGGAGTGGCTAAATCATTATGCAAGGTAGCCTATTTCCCCTTGTTTTTTCCTACCCCCCTCCCCCCCCTCAGACGTTCTGGTTAAACTTGGATTTAAACTTGGAGAGTGGTCAGTTTGGATGAGCTATTGCCAGCAGGAGAGTGAGTTTGTGTGTGTGGTTTTTGGAGGGGGGTGAGAGAACCTGGATTTGTGCAGGAAATGGCCCACCTTGATTATCATGCACATTGTGAAGAGAGTTGTCACTTTGGATGGGCTATGACCAGCAGGAGAGTGAGTTTGTGTGTGGGGGGGTGAAGGGTGAGAAAACCTGGATTTGTGCTGGAAATGGCCCAACTTGATGATCACTTTAGATAAGCTATTACCAGCAGGACAGTGGGGTGGGAGGAGGTATTGTTTCATGATCTCTGTGTGTATATAATGTCTGCTGCAGTTTCCACGGTATGCATCCGATGAAGTGAGCTGTAGCTCACGAAAGCTCATGCTCAAATAAATTGGTTAGTCTCTAAGGTGCCACAAGTACTCCTTTTCTTTTTGCGAATACAGACTAACACGGCTGTTACTCTGAAACCTATTTCCCCTTGTTTATTCCCCCCCACAGTTCCTCAGACGTTCTTGTTAAACCCTGGATTTGTGCTGGAAATGGCCCACCTTGATTATCATACACATTGTAAGGAGAGTGATCACTTTAGATAAGCTATTACCAAGAGGAGAGTGGGGTGGGGGGAGAGAGAACCTTTTGTAGTGATCTATGGTCTATGTGTATAAAAATCATCTTCTGTATTTTCCACTGTATGCATCTGATGAAGTGAGCTGTAGCTCACAAAAGCTTATGCTCAAATAAATTGGTTAGTCTCTAAGGTGCCACAAGTACTCCTTTTCTTTTTAAGGTACAAACTATTTTACCTTTTGCCCTTGGACTTTATTGCTGCCACCACCAACCGTCTAACAAATATATATAACAGGGAAAGAGCCCACTTGGAAACGTCTTTCACCCAAAATCCTCCCCAAACCCTACACCCCCTTTCCTGGGGAAGGCTTGATAAAAATCCTCACCAATTTGTATAGGTGAGCACAGACCCAAACCCTTGGATCTTAAGAACAATGAAAAAAGCAATCAGGCTCTTAAAAGAAGAATTTTAATTGAAGAAAAAAAAGTAAAAGAATCACCTCTGTAAAAATCAGGATGGTAAATACCTTATAGGGTAATCAGATTCAAAACAGAGAATCCCTCTAGGCAAAACCTTAAGTTACAAAAAGACACAAAAACAGGAATATACATTCCATTCATCACAGCTTATTTTAATCAGCCATTTAAACAAAAACAGAATCTAATGCATATCTGCTAGATTACTTACTAAATTCTAAGACTCTATTCCTTTTCTGTTCCCGGCAAAAGCATCACACAGACAGAGAGAGCCTTTGTTTCTCCCCCCCTCCAGCTTTGAAGGTATCTTGTCCCCTCATTGGTCATTTTGGTCAGGTGCCAGTGAGGCTATCCTATCTTATCCCTTTACAGGTGAAAGGATTTTTCCTCTGGCCAGGAGGGATTTTAAAAAGGTGTTTACCCTTCCCTTTATATTTATGACATATGCGAAACGCAATCAAGTTGCTGGGGGAAAGGGGGTGGAGAGGGGAGGAGAAGGGGAAAGACTGACTCAGCAGTGTGCTTACCAAAAGGCAAAAATTTTGATCTCGGACACAAAAGACAAGCCTCAAATACACAAAGCCTCAGACAATACCTAACAAAAAGCCACCAGTTTCCTATGACACAGTAATTGCCATTTTAAGGTCATTATTTACAACTAGGTGCTATTGTAACAACAATTACAACACCCTGACAGCTCTGATATCTCACACACATTGTGTATGTGTGTGTGTATATATACATATATACACACACACACACTTATTGTATATAGTATGTATATAGTAGCTATTCATTTTTAAAACATATCATCACTTCCAAAGTTCCAGTCCAAGATCCCTCTCTTTTAGTCTGCAGGCCCCACCCACTGAGTCAGCTCTTTGTTAGCAGGCTTTATATCTGAATGAAATATCCCATTAAATTTTCCCCCCAACCAGCCACTTTACAAAAAGGAAAGACAGAAGCAGGAAAAAATGGCCTCCCAGAAGAGAAAGACAGCCACTTACATTGTATGAGTAGTATTTTAGCATTCCTGTTACCAGATAGTTAACAACCCTTCACCCCCACAGTAACATGCCCCTTCCTTTGCCAGCCCTAGCCAACCTGCAGAGAAGGAAACAAAAGGAGAAGAGATCTTCTGCCTACATTACTCCAGGAGGTTCATTTTCAAGGACTCAAGATGACTAAATGCTCTCTACACCTGCCATAAGCATGCTGGTCCAAAGCAGAGTGATATCCTTGAAAGTGAACTCTTTCCATAGCTCTAGAAGGGGTACGTACCCATCCAAAGTAGGAAAGATGGAAACCCACCACTACCTAGAATTTTATTCATCTCAATGCTGAGTGAATGTGAAAATATCAGGACAAGCGAACTATACTGATTTGCACCAGTTAAGGATCTGACTCTTCAAGGTCCTCATAGGATCGATAATTTATTCAGAATGCACAAGATTCTCACTCCCTACCAGTTACTCTAGTGAGCGTACAGCATATGCAACATGCGGATGAATTCATATTACCACAAGAGCCTTAAATCTTGCGACTCTTAACTTTCTTTTTTGGCATTGAAATATTATTTATTTCAATTGCATTAGTACCTGGGGACCTCAGTCATGGACCAGGACCCCAGTGTGCTAGGCACTGTACAAACAAAAAATCCCTGCACCGAAGAACTTACCTTAAAGTTGCAATAAATAAGTGGGTTCTCCCCCAACCCAGTTTCTGATTGGCTTGTAATGCTGAGAGCTCCTTAACCCTCATGAACTCAAAAAAGTGTTAACTCATTATTTACAACTTCGCATAATGAACAGACTAGAAAGATCTACGCTCATAACAGGAGCCACCATGATGTCAGGAAGAAGAGAGCATGTTTTCAGGCAGTAAAGCAAAGCAGAAGCACAAGAAAAGTAAGTTTTGCTTTTATATCTTTAGATAAGAAGTCTCTTCGGATCCAGCCAGCAGTGCTCATCTTTGGTATTCTTCCCCTCCTACATGTACACAACTTCCATTCCCACCCCATTTTGAATTACAGCTGTACAAAGATAGGCAAGTGATTCAGCAGTAATCATTCTGAAGCCCAATGCCTGGTTCCAGCACCCAAGTCTAGCATGACTCAACAGAAGAGCCTCAGTGTCTTCCAATACAAGGTCCTAGAGTCTGCCTTCCTCTGACACTTTTGATAGACATTAAGACAGCTAAATCATCATCATTTGCATTACAGTAGTATCTAAGAATCCCCAAAAGGACTAAGGCCCTGTTCTGCTAAATAAACAGTCCTCCTGTGGGGACAGCCGAGGTTGCAGTGTCCTTGGACTATGCCCATCACCTTCTCCATGCCCATTGGTTTACTCCAAAGGAGTTCTCTCTCCCCCTCAGCCTCCAGGACTGCAACTGTTACATGCCTTTGCATGCTCCCTCTGGTCCCCCACGTAAGGAGGTGTTGCTCTCTGGCTCTCCTTGTGACTGAAGATGGGCCCAAGTCAGAGTCTGAATTAGGATCAGAACTTCCCAAATGCTTAGGAAGGTTTTGATCTGGAGTTTTCAGTTCTAAGTGACACTACTTTAGCCAGTCCAGCTTTGTGATCTGCAGAAAATTAGTTCTACAAGTGACAATCAAGCAGCACCTTGCAAAATTAGCTAGAAGAAAGAGGAGTACTTGTGGCACCTTAGAGACTAACAAATTATTCATGAAGTTGATAGATTTCCACTCCATACAGCTAAATTCAGTGCCTCAGTTTCAGACACAGATCTGGCTGGCAGCCTTCTTGATTAGAGACAGGAATGAAAAGGCACAATAAAAGGACTTGAACTCCAGTGCCCTAGGCCACAGAACTGAAATAGATGGCAAGATCTAGGGAATGATAACAACAAGGATTAGAATAGCAGGCAATGCACCCGGACTAGTATCAAAAATCTATTGGAGCAGAAGGATCAGTCTAAAACCAAAGTCAGTGGCTGAAGCTAAAATTTAGAAAAAAATGTTTTGTCAACACTTATCAGGCATGGAGACAAGGCAATCATAATGAAAGAAAAGAGCACCAGGCATTTTAGATAGGCGGTTTAAAAGGATTTTTGGTGTCAGATTGCAGCCACCAGTTTAAAAACCAAGGCCTATTGTCCCACCAATTTGCAGGAGATTAGCACATATAACCCCCATTAATGCTAATACATGCATAAATGCCCAGCACAGGGATGGGAATATAGACCCCCAAAGTGTCTGGAAACACAGAGGGGAAAAACAGCAGATGCCTTTTTATTTAAAAACTTGAAGAGTCAGAGCCTTGCCATGCATAAGTCATCATCGCTCCATTTAAAATCAACAGTTATGTCAAGTTACACTGGCTGACGATCCGGCCTTTTGAGAAATGGCCTGTCTGTATAAACAAAGATTCAGGGAGCTCTAGTCAAGGCATCTTTTCATCCACAAGTTCTCATTTTAAAAGGATGTCTTAGTAATAAAATTCTGTCAAGGCTATCATAAAAAACCCTACTGGGAAATATTTGTTTGAAACAAATGAGATCTGGAATAGTTTCCATGATGCTCCCAATATCTGGACCCTTTAGCTGCTCCATGAATTTCACATATGCAAGCAGCATAGAACCAATACCCAAAAGCAATCATGAAAGGCGGTGAGGAAACAAATATACATTGAATGTACTACATTTAGAAGAACATTGAAGGTCACAAACACTATGACTTGGTGGATAGCTCAGCTAAGACAGCCCAACATTTATCTGTTAAAGTAATTAAATTAAGAACTTTATTTGTACATTTAAATTATCAAAACGTTAAGTGCCCTATCACTAAGGCCCCTGATCAAGGGTATCTAAAGAGCTAGATTCAATTTAATTAGGTCACCCTTACAAACAGTTTCGTTTACTCATGTTTATTCACATCCATAACCTGTTTCCTCATGCACTCTCTCCATGGATAATCTCACTCAAACTCCAGGGGTTCAGTTATTTGTAGCCTGACAAGTCAAATTCACATCTACTGTGGTCCCTCTCCTTCCATCAAGGATCATTTGTCTCTGATATCACACTGGCAGCACCCTGACACAATCAAGGCAGAACT
Organism: Caretta caretta; assembly: GCF_965140235.1. Taxonomy (NCBI): domain Eukaryota; kingdom Metazoa; phylum Chordata; order Testudines; family Cheloniidae; genus Caretta; species Caretta caretta. The sequence goes on from NC_134210.1 coordinate 51,128,840, forward strand.
CAACAGCTTTCCACTAAAACCCCTCCTCCCACAGCTTTCTCTGCCAGTGTCGATACAATCACCCTCCTAGTCTTCAGGCCCAGGCTATGTCTACACTTAAACCGATATGCAGAAAAATGGAAGCCTGGATAAGGCTAGACTTCAAATATGAACTTTGTGGACAAAAGTTAGAGTATGCACTAACTGCTGGCTATTGACAGTCTATGCCCATGAGCACCAGGAACCATGTGTGAATTCCATTTGACTTTGAAATACTAATAACCCAAATGAAACAATCCTGACATTCAGAAAGGAGCCATGCCAAAAGTATCATGCTTATGTTAACATGTCAGTAGGTATTTCCTGCATGCAGGCACAGCTCACTGAATAAGGTGATGAAGCAAATAAACTGCTGGCACAAAAGCCACAGATAATCCCAGAACGGAGTCATAATGGAACCAACTTAAATCTGACAAAGGAAACGGATAATGAATATATACAGTGTGATATTATGAATTTATTGTTCTGCTTTTGATAATGGATTTTCTAATACATCTACATATTTAATACAGATTTGCTTTACCATCCACATTACAGATAAAAGTGTGATGGTTAGTCAAGTGACTTGAAAAAACTAGAGAATCTTCATACGTGGCTGCTGGGAAAATCTCCTCCAAATAAAACCAACTAGGAAGTGATCAATGGAATTCTGGGATACTATTCTGCTCAGAAAATGTGTATTCGTTATTCTAAGCAACAGTTCTCAAACTTCATTGCACCATGATCCCCTTCTGACAACAAAAATTACTACACGACCCCAGGAGGGTGGACTGAACCCTGAGCCCCGCCGCTCCAGGGGGAAGGAGGAGGAGAGGGGCAAAGTCCAAGGGCTTCAGCCCTGGGCAGGGGGCCTTTAACCTGAGTCCTGCTGCCCAGGGCTGAAGCTAAAACCTGAGCCCTACAGCTCACAGCTGCAGCCTTTGGGTAGTAGGGCTCAGGGCTTCAGCAAGTCTAATACCAGCCCTGGTGACCCCATTAAAAACAGCATCACAACCCGCTTTGGGGTCCCCACCCACAGTATGAGAACTGCTGCGCTATGCATTTCAGCATTATTTAATTGTCTCCACCTCATTTCCTGCTCTAAGTTAGCTGTTCAACAGTAGAAAGGATAAAAGTCTCAAGAAACAGGAATGAGACAGTCAATACAACATTGTCAGAGGCCATATCTCAAGGTCACCTCCTTGGGGGGAAAGGAAGACACCTCACTTACCTTGTACATCGTTTTCTGGGCAAGGCAGTCTTGGGGTATGGTGTATCCAGCTGTACCTCTTAACAAGTCTCCCCTCTTCAGGGCAGGAGGGGGTATAAGATGTAATAAAACAGTCTAAACCAAAAGTAAAATAGTTCTAAGGGGCTAGGAGCCCTCCCTCACACAAAGGAGAAGAGGCAGTCCTTCAGGTTCTGCAGAAATTCTTGGCTCCCACTACCCTCTTTGGCTAAAAACTAAGAGCTAGCCCTAGGGATCACAAACAAACCAGCCCATCTTCTTTTCTCAGAGGATTGGGGCTGGCAATACTCTTAAGCTGTTCCTCAGCAAAGAAGCCACTATATTGATCTAGGTCTGCTTGTTTCAGAGTACCACCTCAACTGAGCTAAAATACTCCCTTTTAATGGTCCACAGCCAGGCCTGATAAGCCACACAGGTATGGTGGGTTGGGGCTGACTGACCACAGAAGTTGTTTACCACCCACCCACTCCAGTCAAGAAGGGATTAATCTGTTCCACCACAAGCATTTTTAACACTAGATGACAAGTGCAGTAGTGACTATTGTGCAGAAACCTTAAGAAAATGTGTGATAGGGCTTCAAGGCACCAAAAACTGTGTATATTAAAACTTCACAAGCTATCTTAATTTTCACCCTCAGATATTTCCAAATCCTATTTTCCCCCAAAGAAGTTACTCAGAAAATATTTAAACCATATTTTTCTTACTAAATGAAAATTTCTACAGAGTGACAAAAAATGAAGATACTTGTTACTTTTCACTTACATAGTGTGTTTCATGCAAGGCTCTCAAAGGGAGCACATTACCGTATTCTTGTCAGTATTTAAGGAAGTATGGGCTGGATGAATGCACTATAAGGTGGGTAGAAAGTTGGCTAGATTGTCGGGCTCAACGGGTAGTGATCAATGGCTCCATGTCTAGTTGGCAGCCGGTATCAAGTGGAGTGCCCCAAGGGTCGGTCCTGGGGCCGGTTTTGTTCAATATCTTCATAAATGATCTGGAGGATGGTGTGGATTGCACTCTCAGCAAATTTGCGGATGATACTAAACTGGGAGGAGTGGTAGATACGCTGGAGGGGAGGGATAGGATACAGAAGGACCTAGACAAATTGGAGGATTGGGCCAAAAGAAATCTGATGAGGTTCATTAAGGATAAGTGCAGGGTCCTGCACTTAGGACGGAAGAACCCAATGCACAGCTACAGACTAGGGACCAAATGGCTAGGCAGCAGTTCTGCGGAAAAGGACCTAGGGGTGACAGTGGACGAGAAGCTGGATATGAGTCAGCAGTGTGCCCTTGTTGCCAAGAAGGTCAATGGCATTTTGGGATGTATAAGTAGGGGCATAGCGAGCAGATCGAGGGACGTGATCGTTCCCCTCTATTCGACATTGGTGAGGCCTCATCTGGAGTACTGTGTCCAGTTTTGGGCCCCACACTTCAAGAAGGATGTGGATAAATTGGAGAGAGTCCAGCGAAGGGCAACAAAAATGATTAGGGGACTGGAACACATGAGTTATGAGGAGAGGCTGAGGGAGCTGGGATTGTTTAGCCTGCAGAAGAGAAGAATGAGGGGGGATTTGATAGCTGCTTTCAACTACCTGAAAGGGGGTTCCAAAGAGGATGGCTCTAGACTGTTCTCAATGGTAGCAGATGAGAGAACGAGGAGTAATGGTCTCAAGTTGCAGTGGGGGAGGTTTAGATTGGATATTAGGAAAAACTTTTTCACTAAGAGGGTGGTGAAACACTGGAATGCGTTACCTAGGGAGGTGGTAGAATCTCCTTCCTTAGAGGTTTTTAAGGTCAGGCTTGACAAAGCCCTGGCTGGGATGATTTAACTGGGATTTGGTCCTGCTTCGAGCAGTTGGTTGGACTAGATGACCTTCTGGGGTCCCTTCCAACCCTTATATTCTATGATTCTATGATACCGCCCCATTATTTCTAGAGCTCTCCCAACCCAGGAGGTAAGACACTGATTTTCCATATGTCAGAGAAGTATCATTAGGCTAGCTGGTCAGAAACACGCTTTGGCCTTAGATCTCTTCCATCTAGTCTACTCTCTTCAGGTTCTTACACCATGCCTATTGTTATACCAATAAAATAAAAACCAGCAGGATCTTATTAAAGGGAAAAAGGCAAAATACCACATTTATTGTGAATACAGAAAGAATCATAGTAAGCAGTTAGTTATAGCTATAACATTCCATTCAATCTCATATTTATTCACACATTCATTCATACAAACACACACACACAGGTTCTGCAAGGTTGTTATCATAGTTACCAGCCTTAGAGTTGCTCATGCCAAGCTACTGGCCAGGTGGCCTGGACATGAGGAGGGAGCAGGGCCTTGTCAGATGCTCATCTGATGCTCCTGGAAGTTGGTTTGCAGAATCAGATCCCAAAGTTCTCACTTTTTAGAGTCTATTTTTATAGGAATTTCTTCCTATGCCAGTCTATGGGAATTGCTTCATCATGCTGTTGCTGAATCCATCAGCAGATAGCACATTCCTGACGGCTCCGTGCTGTTAGAGGTTATCTTGTTCTTTGGTTCTCCCATTCTTGAGGCTGTTGGATGGATTCCAGTCTGCCCTCTGGGGGTCCTCTTGTTATTTCCACTTGACGCCTTCTTCAGTCGATGGACACTGGATTCTTAGGCTGGCACCTCCCTGATCATTCAGTTATTATCCACACCAAGCATCCATCCGCATACATCCTCTATCTCTATTTTAATCACAATTGTTAATACAACAAAAGGGCGGGGAGTCTCTGGGTGCTGTTTCTGTTGTTACAGAGTATTGCTTTGGGTCTCTCTCTCTGTGAATTGCTTTGAGAACAGACTCTGTCTTAAAATGTACTAACACAATTAGCAGCTTGCAAGTTTCACACATAGAGGGAGAGAAACAGTACCAAAAACCAAGAGACCTCTTAATTAGTAATACCCTGGAATTTAAACTATGGGGAATCAAACTCATTTGTGATTTTAATACAGAACTTCTTTAATATGATCCAACACTATCAAAGAGGTATCTCAGTGCATCCTCTCCCCTCCCCTGAAGTGCTTATCACTGCTTTCAGGGCCTGATCTTTCTTTCTAAATATCTCAGATCCCTTCAATCTCTTTGTCTCTGCTTCCAAGTTTTATCACACTCTCTCTCTGAGGCCTTGTCTACACTGGCAAATTTCTGCGCAGTGAAGCAGCTTTCTGCGCTGTAACTCCCAAGGGGCACACACTGCCAAGCCACTCAGTGTGCAGAAACTCTGCAGTTGCAGCACGGTAAAAACACCACCTGGACAAGAGGTGTAGAGCTTTCTGCACCGGGGCTACAGTGCTGCCGTGCCAGTGTAGACACTGTGGTCGATTACAGCGCTGCAATTGGCCTCCGGGAGGTGTCCCACAATGCCTGTTCTCGCTTCTCTAGTCATCGGTTTGAACTCTACTGCCCTCAGGTGACCAACTGTCAGTCCCACCCCTTAAATTCCTTGGGAATTTTGAAAGTCCCCTTCCTGTTTGCTCGGTGACATGTGCAATGGTCTCAGCACATCTTTCCGGGTGGCCAGGCCTCCTCCACGCACCAAAGCGATCCCCTGCTTGGAGCAATGCCGAGGGGCTGGACCTCATCAGCATTTGGGGAGAGGAGGCTGTCCAGTCCCAGCTGCGCTCTAGTCATAGGAATTATGATACACACAGACAGATTTCACGATGTATGACAGCAAGGTGCCATGACCGGGACACACTGCAGTGCAGGGTCAAAGTGAAGGAGCTGCGGAACACCTACCACAAGGTGCGGGAGGCAAACCACCGCTCAGGTCCTAAGCCCACAAGCTGCCGGTTCTACAGGGAGCTGGACGCGACACTCGGTGGGTGACTCCACCTCCACTGGGAAAGGCACTATGGATACTTTGGTGGCTCGCGTACCAGTTGAGAGCGGATCAAGCCAGGAGAAGGAAATCTTGGACGAGAATGTGGAGTGGGAGGGGGAACCCAGAAGCAGAGGACAATTCGGAGGTCAGAGATGCATGCAGGCAGGAGCTCTTTTCTACCCCGGAGGAGGATAGCCAGTCACAGCTGTCAGAGCTTGGAGAAGCACAAACAGGAGGGGAGGCCCCTGGTAAGTGGCTTTGATTTTGGGAATCGCTGAAGTGAGTTGTTGGGGGCCGGAGAGTTGCAGAAAGCAGGCTTGTGTCTGTATGATGCGTGTACCACCACATGCCTCGTCTAAGAGGTGGAACAGGGTGTTGATTGACTCTCTCACTTCACAGGAATCTGCCTGAGATCTCCAGGAAACTCTCATGGAGATACTGGGCAATCCGCTGCTGCAGGTTCTTTGGCAGAGCTGCTTTGTTTCTTGCTCCATTAAGGGTAACTTTCCCACACCGTTCTGCCACCATTGGGGGGGGAGGGGAGGGCGACCATTGATGCACATGGGCAAGCTGCATAAGAGCCAGGGTGGAAGCCACAGTCTTGGAGAAGACCCTCCCTTGATTCCCTGCTCACCGTCAGCAGCGAGATATCTTCCATAATGAACACAGCCTGTGGAAAATGTGGGGACAGTAATGATGATAAGCCCTCCCGCCCTCAAAGTGCTGGCTCTCCCCAAGAGCCACATGCCCAGTGTACAGTACAGTCCTGAAACACTGATTTCCCCTGCCCCTGTGGTTACTCACCATTTTGGGGGTCTTGTGGCTCACGTGTGCTTGCCTGGGGTCAGCCAGTTAGTGACAGGTATGTGAATAGTGGCTGTGTTTTAAATCACTGAATCAGTGCTCTGTGTGTTGCAAACAATACTGCTTCTGTAAAATGTTGCATTTTGGCTTCAGAGATATGACCTTGGGAGCCCAGCCTCCCTCTTAGTTATCGCCAGCTGAACGGCTGCGCAGAATTAGAAAGCGGTCATGAAGAATTAATAAGGACTTTCTGTGTGATGTCATGATGCACTCCGCTGCCGAAAAACAAGAATTGAAGGAGTGGGAGGACAGTGAGAAGAGGGACCGAAAGGAGAACGCGCCGCACCAGAAGGAAGCCACGGAGCGGCTCTTAAAAGTTATGGAGTGCCAAAATGGACACACTCAAGGTGCTACTAGCACTACAAATCGAGCAGCCCTGTGGCCGCTGTCGCAAAACTCTTTCCCATGTGCCCCCCAGACACCGCCAACACGCTCTTATCAAACTCCTGGCTCCAGTCTGTATCCACTGTATTCTACTCCTCCCCCATCACACTCCAGCCCTGTGGACTCCCAGTACCCACTGCACTCAACACCCATCCCTCTGCAGTTTAGCCCTGCTGAAGTACAGCACCTGCTGCACTGTCCTCCAAAGGACAAGGTTACATATGATCCCTGGATACACACAAATCTTTAACCGTCCCCGGACCCCACCTCCTCCTGGGACCCTCCCTTCCTGCATCCCCCTCATGGCTGTTGTGTTTTTTTGTTTGTCTCTCTCCTCCAGTTGTTTTTTAATAAAAGAATTGTTTTGGTCTGAAAGCAATCTGTATGCCATTAATTGAAAGCAAACAGAGCCCTGCAAAGCAAAAAGCAATTTTCTTAAATCTGCATAGTGCATCGTCTGCACCAATCACAATCACCTCCTAGCATTCCAAGCACTGCACTCCCGAGCATAGCAACAAATATTAGTGGCTTTCAGTTTCAAATTGCTGCCTCAAGGCATCCCTGATCCTTATGGCCCCATGCTGCACCCCTCTAATAGCCCTGGTCTCTGGCTGTTCAAATTCAGCCTCCAGGTGTTGAACCTCGGCGGTCCAGCCCTGAGTGAAGCTTTCATCCTTCCCTTCACAAATATTATGAAGCGTACAGCATGCGGCTATAAGCATAGAAATATTGTCATCAGCCAGGTCCAGCCTCCCATATAGGCAATACCAGCAGGCCTATTAACAGCCGAAAGCACACTCAACAGCGATTCTGCACTTGCTCAGCCTGTTGTTGAACCGCTCCTTGCTGCTGTCAAGGTTTCCGGTATATGGCTTCATTAGCCATGGCATTAGGGGATAGGCAGGGTCTCCCAGGATCACAATGGGCATTTTCATTTCCAACACAAGTTCAATGTTCGACTTTTCCACTCCGAACTGATTAGCGACTGATTAGTAGCAGTCTGGAGTAGCCAGCTTCCACAGTGCAATTGCCATGCACTTCTCCAATGACAGGGCAGCTCATTCTTGTGTCCTTGTGCCACAGGGCTGGGGTGAGCTCATCAGACAGTCCCATGAATGTGGCTTTTCTCATCCGAAAGTTTTGCAGCCATTGCTCATCATCCCAGTTATACACGACGATGTGATCCCACCACTCAGTGCTTGTTTCCTGAGCCCAAAAGCGGCATTCCACTGTGGTCAGTACCTCTGTGAACGCCACAAGCAATCGTGTGTCATAGCTACCACACGTGGCAAGATCAATGTCGCGCTCCTCTTGCCTTTGTAGTTGAAGAAATAACTTCACTGCCACTCGTGCCGTGTTAGTCAGAGCAAGTAGCGTATTGGTCAACAGTGCGGGATCCATTCCTGCAGACCGAAGAGGCAGAGCGCACAGTCCGCAAACCATTGAAAGATGGCACCAAATGCGGACAGAGTTTGCTGGGATGCAAAGCAATGCATCACAGGGCATTGGGATAGGACCTAGGATGCCCCGTGACCCCCTCAGCCTTTCCACAACTCTTCCTCTTCTGCTGCTAAGAGATGCTCTGTGGGATAGCTGCCCAGAGTGCACCGCTCCAAATACCGCTCCAAGTGGCGGAAGTGTGAACACACTATTGTGCAGGCAGCTGACAGTATGAACACACAACAGTGTTTTCCCTTCAGTGCTCTCTGAGCAGCGCTGTAACTCTCCCAGTGTAGACATACCCTACTGTAGCTACCAGCCCCTCTTGCTCATTAACTTACAGGTACTCTGTTTAGCAACTCATTATCGGCACCTGATTTCAATTGCAGGCAGTGATTTGAAACCTCGGTCTCTTGCTTGGATTTGATTTTTCTTTGAGAGGCTTGACTGAAAGCAGACTGTGATGAGTACGCAGATCTTGAATGAGAATTTGCATCTGAGAAGCTCTGTAGAAAATGTGCTATCTTCACCTGATAAATAATGGACCCTTTGTAATAACAGATGCCTACATACATACCAGTACAACTTCAAGATGATTGAATAAGGTTCAAACTTAGGAAGTTTGGCCTGGAGCCACAGAGGGACTTTGATGTTGTAATGCAGAGCATTACAAGGACTAACTTTAGGCACCTAGCAAATCACTGGAACAACAATCAGACCCCAAAGCCTGAGTTAGTTACCTAGGCCCCCTCCCTATACAAAGCATGGGGAGAGACAGGCACCTAAGAATGGGATCCACAGAAGCCAGCTCACCAGGTGGCAAGCTGCCTAAGCTAGCCACTGGTAGATGCCAGGCTGCAGGGAGGTACCTATCTCTGCCGGCAATCCACAGCTGGGAATCCCTCTCCTGGAGGCACCTAAACCATTTCTTGTGAGAATGAGCTACCTGCCTCACTCCATACAAAGGAGAGCTGGGGGACTGGAGCCTGGGTCTCTCCTACCTCCCAGGTGGGTGTCCTAACAACTAGGCTATAGCCTCATTCTCACACACGCTTTCTCTGGCCCAGTGACTCTAATTATCTACCCAAAGCAGAATGCATTCAACAGAAGAGATTGAGGAAGCCCCATAACTGAGTATCCTATAGCTCAGAGCACACTGAGAGGTAATCAATTTCTATTCAATCCTCTCTCCCACCTCAGGCATAAGGGGGAATTGAATGACTGTCTCTTATATCCCAGATGAGCACACTAACCACTGTGCTCAAGATAAGGTAGGAATCACTCAAACCTCCTCCAGCCAGATTTTTAATCAGAGCTGATCTGATAGGCATGCTCTGAGCACATCTACTCGCTCAGGTCCCAAAGGGAAGATAGGAGCTCTTCTGTCTAGCTTCCCCTAATTCATGGATCACACTGGGGTTTAGGCATCTGGACACCTAGAGGAAGGCAGCCGTGCTCATGCTCCAAGAGAGGAATATAGGCACCTAGGGAAATTTTATAGCAAAAATTTAGGTGCTGGTTGCTTTTAGGCATCTACAGGGTTAGGCAGCAGCCAAGCAGGAGTTTTGTGAATCACAGTAGTGTCTAAATCTGAGATTTAGCCGCTTGAGTGCCTTTGATTTCAGTGGCAGTGAGATACATAAATCCCTTGAGGAATCGGGGCCTTTAGATTAAAAAAACAAACAAAAAAACCACACTTGCATCTGTCCAATAACAGAAAGGAACCTCAAGTCTGGTTCATGTTCACTGGAGAGAAGAAAGGTCCTGTCGGGAGCTGGCAAACTTAGGAAGTGTTAATGAAATGCTGAAGCTGGGTTTTAATTTGACCCACTGAGTGTGACCCTTTGTTTGCACTATTATCTATTATCCTCTCATGATAAAGTATTCTGTCAGACAGTGGGGTGGGTTTTCCCATCCCTCATCCTTTCCAAGCCTCACCATTTTTCCATGTAATGATAACATACATTACCTAATACTAACTACTGTTAAAGAGGTAGTACTGGCACATGGCATGAGAAGGAATTTCATTTTTCATTTCCTGGCTTCCTGACAATGTTTTGTCCAGAAGAAATATATCATTTTAGAACATTTGGTCTCAGGTTATGTGTTTGAGTAGCAATTCCAGTCTATGCCAGAGCATAGTGAGTTCTGGACATGATCTGCAGATTTTATGCAGCAAGAACCATTGTTTAGTCCTGCAGCAAAATACTTTAACTCTAGGGTGGTGGATGAAGTTGTTCAAGTGTCCAAGCTTCACGAGAATCACAGCTTCATTTCTGCTTTAAACCACCTTCCATTCCACCCCTTTGTGAACTGACAGAAGCGGTGGATTATTGGCCAAGCGCCAGGTCTTGTTCATCTTACTCGTACAAGTACCATGCATGATGAAAGCTAAAGGAGTATTTGGCCCCAGGTGGATTATATATTTGTAGATTTATCTATAGTCCAGAGGAACAATACATATGGATTCTGACCCCTTCGAAAAAACTCTACATATACACAGCTATATTTATGATAAATCAGTAACTTAAGCTGAAAAGCAGGTACACAGTGGTGATAGCTTGATTTGACATGTCTAATGAAATCTGAAGAACTATTGTAATAGCTCACAGTTGCAGTAATATGCTAAAGTGGCACAGATATCCTCATTGTGAAAAGATCAGAAAAGACATTCTCTCTCCCTTGTAACTAATTTCACCAGTTCCTGTCAAGCACAGCACAGGAAGATTCTGACAAACTCTTTTCATTTAACACTTCTTGATTGAATATATACATGTGAGAGCAAAAAAAATGAAAATAGGAGCACATTTACATTTTTCCAAACACTAGTATTTCTTTGTGATCTCCCGCCTAATAATGCATAAATATTGGACAGCTTTGTTTATATTTTCAAAAACCTATACAACCATTAGCTCATTCATCCACATGAGAGCGCCACTTATTACCCCAAATTTCATTGATGGGAGACTGTTCCTAAGGGGTTAATTATGAGATTAGCCCCAGACATAGCAAGCCCATGTGAGAGCCAGGTTAGAACTCATGAGCAGTCCCTTGCTTCTCACTCCTTTCTCAAAGAACTTTTTCTTTTAATAAAAATGGACACCCCAGAAAGTCAGTATTTGCCACCTAAGGTAATGCAGTATTTCCTTGTATTTAGAACAGGAAATAATCTCAGTTATTGTGGGGTGGTATTGTTGGTAGGTATTTTAATGGTGACCACTGTACTTCAGCTACCCACTTAGGCTACACCTACACTACAAACCTCTAGCTTGTAGTATAGGCATACCCTAGTTTTCATGAACACATGGAATGAGTTAATACTACAGATAAAATAAGGGACTTCCCTTAAACCTTCATCCATAACTCACGCAGAACCCTAGACAATTTTAAAAGGTTATGATGATGTTCAACAATGCTTGGCTGACTTTTGTTTTTCATCCTTGTGTTCCTGTGCCGGCATTGGAAGTAAAGGTCCAGAAACAACACAAGAAAGGGTGATTTCAAATCAAAGGGAGATGCACCTGTGTAAATGCAGGAAGAATCAGGCCCTTGTGCAGAGGCGCATTAAGGTCTCTTGGGGCCCTGGGGGAGCCCAGTGCCAGAACCGTGGTTCCACTCCACTCCTTCCATCTTTGGCCCTGCTCTGTTCCACCTGCAGCCCTGCCCCATTCCATCCACAGCCCGCCCCACTCCACCCCTTCCCCCTGAGGCACCAGTTCCTCCAGCCCCAGGGCTGCCACAATGGTAAGATTTTTCCAGGGATCCCAAATCTGCCCCTGCCTTGGTGTTTTAATGAAAAACATTGGAAGGCTGTCCTGGTAAGATTTCCACTCCAATGTGGCTAACTCAAGAGGCTCAGAAAAATATCACTAAGTATCCAAACCTTGGGGTACTTATGCAGACAAACTCCAGACCTCTTGCACTTCCCCAGTTAGTAAGATGGGACAAATGTTGTGCTTAGTTACACCTCTGCAGGCCCATAGGACTGTACAGAGGCAACTAAGAGCAGTACTTAGAGCATCTTTAGAGATTCAAATTCAAATACATTCACTCCTCCCTAATCACCCACAAAAACGACTCTGATTCTGCACTTTGTTACAGCTGTATAGCCCCACTAATTTTGATGGGGTTGCAGAGGTGTAACTAAGTGCAGAATTACAGCCTGTGTGTGTGGGATTAGGGAGAAGTGAATGTTATTTAAATACAAATTCAAACTGACCAGCACTTTTCCAAAAGTTAACATGACCCTGAACTTTTTTAGAAGGCTTGGTTTTTAATTTTGATTATTTTCATGCATAGCTGCACTTCCTAATTTTGGCCAAAACTAGAAGCACCAAACCACTGTGTTTAAAAAATAAAAATAAAAGAATTGTTCTTTACGCTACTTTCAACCTGGCCAAACCCAGGAAATACTGGAAGCCTTCTGGAAAGGGCCCATTTTGTGAGACTGCCAGACCAAAAAGATGTGGTGTTTTTAAAAAGAATTATTCCAAGCTCTGGGATTTTTCAGCACAGCTTGTCTTCTCTGCATCCCTGTTTTAAACCCCAGTCCTGCAATATGCTGTGCATTTCAATGAAGGAACACATTGCAGGATCAGAGACTTAACTTACAAGACTTCCAGGACAGGGACTGTCTTTCTTGTATGTCCTATACAGCAATGAGCCCACGATCAGCTCTAGAATAAGATTAATAAAGAGACACAATCAGATTAAATAGATTAAATACTGTATTTCATATATATATATATATATACACATACACACACACACTTTAAAAATGCATTGTTTTGCAAATAGTGTCTTTAGCAGCCCAACCCTGATACCAGTTGAAATCAATAGCAAAACTTCCATTTACTACAGTGGCAACAGGATTGGGATATTAACTGAAAAAAATGAAAATCTAATTTCCATTCCACTATTACATCGGTTGTTTGCCTTCTGCATTCTTCTCAGCTTGGGTTAAGAGAGCCAGACTAGTCACTTCCACTTTTATTTCTATGCAGAGGAACATGTGTGATCCTGACTTGACCTCGTGCTGTAGTGTTTGGTTTGGAGATGCTACAGAAGCCAGCTTGTTTGGGCTTTTCAAAATGTTCCCTTTGTGGGTTTTGCTTTGGAGTAGATCCATGGAAACATTTCTGGTTGCTTTAGTTCATGTTTCCCAAACAACTTCTGGGACAAACTTGACCTAGCAGTGCCTTTTTAAATTACTTTGTATGTATTCCTTACTGACCACACCGAGGGTCAAGTCCGTTCCTTCACTTAGAAATAACAAGGCTCAGTGTCATTGTTCTGAAGCTTTTCCTATGTGGTGGAATGCAAGACTGAAGATTCACAAAACTGTGTCCAAGATGGTGACTTGTAATAACATGGCTGTCAAGCTGTGGGAAATGATCCCTGGTCATTAAATGCTGCAGCATGGGACCAACACAGACTTCCATTTGTAAGTCATAGAAAGGCAGAATGTAGATTGTGACGAGGAAAAGATTGTATTTAGAAATGTCACTTTGCAGGTTACAAATAATATGCTAGATTATGTCTCCCGTAATGCAGGTGTACCTGATGGTGGATGGGCACAAGAAGCTTATCCCCTCTCCCCCTTACCTTATGCACTTGCTCAGGAGCCAGACAACTTGGCTTCTGTTGTGGAAGTTCAGCAAAGGCAGCTAGCAGTGCTGGCAATGTTAGCAGTAGACAGAGCAGGTGTTTCTGGAAATGGGGAGGGTGCAGCCATAGTTCTATCCTCCCTGCACTCTAGGATGGTTATATTGGAGAAAGCATTGGCTACCCTGGCTTTACAGACGTAACATGGGGTACCCTCACTCATGCTCCTTTGATGAATTATTATTTCTTGAAAATACATGTTTCCTCCTGTCAACACCACTTGGGCAGCCTATCATCTATGTATATCCAAGATGACTATCACCTTGGAATCTATGGTAGGTGTCATACAAAATTAAGTATTGAGACCATCACAAGAACATTTTTCCCCATGCCATTTTCCATCTCCTTCTCTACAACGTGCCTCAGGCTCAGCAAAAGCCCTAAATGTACCCAACAGAAAGCAGTGTGGCACAGATGTCGTGGTAGGCAGAATTTAAAGAGCTATATCGTTAACTGCAGTTGGCTATCCACTATGAATTTGGATTGCGAATATCCAGTCAAAAACCAGTCATTCAAACATATGCACTGAGTCAATGAAGGGCTGGTATTTCCCTTCTTCAAAAGAAACATATTGATCTCGTGGCAAATCTAAACAACAAATAGGACCAAACTAAAACCCTGTATCTGAAAACTCACAACCTTTGGGAAATTTTGGATCCAATCCCAATTTTGCACCTTACGCCCCTCTCTAGTCCAAACCTGTACAGAAGTTGAGACTTGTGGTTCTCCTCCAACCCTCATAACAACTAGTTTCCTGCGAGGGTCATCACATTCTCTTGGTGAATTCAGAAAGAATTCTGACATTACTTTTCAAGCCTCTCTTCATTTGTTCTCCCCTTGGAGACAGACACTGCCTGACATTCTGCTCACAAAATCATGCCATCACTCTTATTTCCATGACCCCTCAGAGTGCCAAGATGGCTGTTGTGTCTGCATGGTATCCAACATCATAATGTCAAAGACATTTACCAACATTTGGACAGGACTTGGCTCAATGCCTAAACAGTTTCTTTTTAAAAGTCTCTGCAACACAACAGAATGCAGCAATACCAGGCAATAGCCCCAGATAATTCAGTAAGCACAGTTCTAAGGAAGTCAGTGCATGTTTCTAAAATTTCTGAAACTCTTTCAGGCCCAGATTTTGCTGAACAGGTAGGGTAGTTTTTAAAATATTGGTGAAGAGAAAGTCCTTCTTTAGGTTATAACAACATAATGCTTCAATTATAAAAAGTGTCAGTGTGAAATAACCTGTTAGCACATAGTAGCCAGGATAAATTTAGCTAAAATCATACAACTGTGTCTGATGCTTCCCCTACAGATTTCACTTCTACTGCCTATGGAGAAGCTGTTACTTCTGCCTCATCCCTGCTGCTGTCACAGCACCATGTACTATGGTGCTAATAAGCGATGGTCACATAAACACCACCCTATACTGGGAACCTACTGACCGCTATTCCTGCCTACATGCCTCCAGCTTTCACCCAGACCACACCACACGATCCATTGTCTACAGCCAAGCTCTATGATACAACCGCATTTGCTCCAACCCCTCAGACAGAGACAAACGCCTACAAGTTCTCTCTCAAGCATTCTTACAACTACAATACCCACCTGCGAAAGTGAAGAAACAGATTGACAGAGCCAGAAGAGTACCCAGAAGTCACCTACTTCAGGACAGGCCCAACAAAGGAAATAACAGAATGCCACTAGCCATCACCTTCAGCCCCCAACTAAAACCTCTCCAACGCATCATCAAGGATCTACAACCTATCCTGAAGGACAACCCATCACTCTCACAGAACTTGGGAGACAGGCCAGTCCTTGCTTACAGACAGCCCCCCAACCTGAAGCAAATATTCACCAGCAACCACACACCACGCAACAGAACCACTAACCCAGGAACCTATCCTTGCAACAAAGCCCGTTGCCAACCGTGTCCACATATCTATTCAGGGGACATCATCATAGGGCCTAATCACATCAGCCACTCGTTGATCAGAGGCTCGTTCACCTGCACATCTACCAATGTGATATATGCCAGCAATGCCCCTCTGCCATGTACATTGGTCAAACTGGACAGTCTCTACATAAAAGAATAAATGGACACAAATCAGACGTCAAGAATGATAACATTCAAAAACCAGTCGGAGAACACTTCAATCTCTTTGGTCACTCGATTAGACCTAAAAGTGGCAATTCTTCAACAAAAAAAACTTTGAAAACAGACTCCAATGAGAGACTGCTGAATTGGAATTAATTTGCAAACTGGATACAATTAACTTAGGCTTGAATAGAGACTGGGAGTGGATGGGTCATTACACAAAGTAAAACTATTTCCCCATGTTTATTCCCCCACCCCCACCCCCACTGTTCCTCAGACGCTCTTGTCAACTGCTGGAAATGGCCCACCTTGATTATCACTACAAAAGGTTTCCCCACCCCCCACACCCCCACCCTCCTGCTGGTAATGGCTCACCTTAAGTGATCACTGTCGTTACAGTGTGAATGGTAACACCCATTGTTTCATGTTCTCTATGTATATAAATCTCCCCACTGTATTTTCCACTGAATGCATCCAATGAAGTGAGCTGTAGCTCACGAAAGCTTATGCTCAAATAAATTTGTTAGTCTCTAAGGTGCCACAAGTACTCCTTTTCTTTTTGCAAATACAGACTAACACGGCTGCTACTCTGAAAAAAGTACCACACAAGCTCTGCCATTGGGTACTGGGACTGGAAGTGAATAGTTTTATTTGATTCCTACTTAATAGCCAGGCTTGGGTGACTGTTCTGTGGGATCTTTGGTGTTCTATTATTGCTGTGTATATAAGGAATGGTTCTATTTCCAGTGCTCTGCATTACAGCCATGTTAAATGTTTGTAACAAATCAAACTGAAATTCACCTGGGTTGGGTTTTTAGGAAACAAAATCCCAGCCCAGGTTTAGGCCCCTCCTCAGTCCTCATTTGACCTGCCTGCATTCCCCAGGTGCTTGTGACTTTAAAGTCACTCATGACAAGTGACATACTGCCACCCCCTTTCCAGATTGCTCTTTGACCTGGATCCACAAAGGGACGATGTTGAGCATCAGAACTCCTACCTTTTAGGCACGTAGGAAATCAGTGGAACAAGAATGGGATCACATGGGTGAGTTAGGTACCAAGGCTCCCTATATACTGAATGGGGAGGTGTCCAACAATGTAATTCACAAAAGCCAGCTGGAAACCCCTCTCCTAGAGTCAGGCAGCTTAGTCTCTTCTTGCAAGACATGCCCAGAGGTAATAGTGCTACCTCCTCCCTCATAACTCTTAGCCCAGTGGTTAGCGCACTTACCTGAGATGTGAGAGACCTAGGTTCAATTCCCCTTTCTCTTACTGATGTGGCAAAAGGATTTGACAGGTCGCCCACCTCCCTAGCCCCTGAGCTATGGGCAGAGAGAAATAGTGAGGCTGACTAGATAGCCTGATGGCTCGGGCACCCACCTAGGAGGTGGAAGACCCAGGGTCCAGTCCCCAGCTCCAGTGACTATTCAAGTATTTGTCCAAAATGGATCAACTTCAACAGCAGAGACTGAGGGAGCCCCACATCAGACTCTCCCTTAGCTCTGAGGTTAGAACATTTCCAGAGAGGTAGGAGACCCCTGTTCAAATCCTTGCAGCCAAGCAGGGGGGAACGGAACCCAGCTCTCCCACATCCCTAACCAATGGATTATTATAAGGAAAGTACCACCTCTAGGCAGATTTTGAATAGGGCCCAGTTAGCAGGCATACTCAGAGCATGTCTACTGGATAAGGCCCTGCAGGCGAGATGGACATTCCCCTGCCTATCATCCCCTGGTTCATGGGTGGCTGTGACATACTATACTTCATTATAGCACCTTGTAACCCCCACATTCACCACTGATATATGATTATGATATGTTTGGTACCAAGTATGCCTTGTGAGGTATACATTGAAAAGTAATGATCTGTTGAACATTGCAATGCTGTTGAATTATATGTATTGCCATTGTATGTGAAGTTAGGCTGTCACTGCAATATGTTGTGAGTCTGGGAGATGCCCACAGCTAGCCTTTCAGTGGCAACAAAGGAAACTAACACCCCCAAGACAGGACTAACCAGCCATGTGTTGATGACCCATTAAGGAGAAGCTTTTCTCCCAGTGGGCCCCTCCCAAAGACTCCTGAGAGAGCACGTACACAATGGGGACTGTCTAACCCCCATGACACAGCAAGGATCTCTCCAGCACTTGGGAGTGTGTATAAAACGTGGGGCAATGATATCATCACTTGGTCTCTTCAGCCCTCTTCAGCTCCCCCCCGCCCCCGACAGCAACAAGAATGTTTGGAAGAAGAGACTTTGAACTGGGGAGATTGGTCCCAGGCTGAGCAGGGAATTGAGCCTGTGTATTAAGAACCGAACTGCTTACAAGGCCTAGTGAAGTGAGAAAAACTGCTTATTCAAATCTTGCTTACTCTGATCAAGTTTAGGAATTAGTGTGATTTTATCTTTTATTTCTTATGTAACCAACTCTGACCTCGAGGCCTAACATTTATAATCAGTTAAAAGAGATCTCTTTTCTGTAGTTAAACTTATTTTAAATGTTTTATCTTTACTAGTGAGTTTGTCTAAGATGCCTGTGGAATCTGCTCAGATTACAAAAACTAGTGCATGTCCACTATCCTTTGATGAAGTGTCAAACTAATTAATGAGCTTGCACTGGTCAAGGAGGACTTGAACAGTCTAAGATGGTATATTTCTGGGGTGCAAGTCTGGGGGGATTTGCTGGAATCTTCTTGTATATAGTTTATGAGAGGTGGAGTGCCTGCGTGTAACTTTGGGTGTGACTTCACATGCTAATGGTTGTGTGAGAACGAAGCCTGAAGGTGCTGTTTGTCACCAGCAGAGCAGTGGCAGAGGTACCCTCATCCAGAGAGTATTAAGGGGCATAGCAGCTCCACAGTCCAGGCTGTATCCTGGGGAGGGAGGAAGAGGGGGCATCACAGTCGCCCTGGGGGTTAGGCAAGAGATGGCTTCCTGGATGCCTAGAGTGAGGCAGCAATGCAGTTGCCCAGAGGCAGAATCTTGGGCATCTAGGGAACTTGGACAATGAACATTTAGGCATGGAGAGAGAGTAAACACCTCCAGGATTAGGCAGCAGCTGAATGAGGGTTGCAATAGAACCTAAAACTGAGACTGATGTCTACACTACAAAGTTAGGTCAGTGTAAACTGCCTTACATCGACTTAACTATGAAGATGTACACAGTGAAATGTTCCTCCCATCACTTTAACTTGCCTGCTACACGAACCTAATAGAAGGACCCAGACAAGAGGCACAGAGCTTTCTGTGACACAGTGTCAGGGTAGACACTATGTTGCTTATGTCATCTTAAATGGCCTCCAGGAGGTGTCCCAAAATGCCCACCGTGACTGCTCTCATCACCGTTTTGAACTCTGCTGCCCTGCAGCCGGGTACACAGGTAAACACCCCTCCCCTTTAAAGCCCTGGGGAGTTCTGAAGTTGCTCTTCCTGTTTGGTCGGGGCGGAGAGCTAACATAACT
Organism: Caretta caretta; assembly: GCF_965140235.1. Lineage (NCBI taxonomy): Eukaryota > Metazoa > Chordata > Testudines > Cheloniidae > Caretta > Caretta caretta. The sequence continues at coordinate 51,147,877 of NC_134210.1, forward strand.
GCCCAGATAACATAGTGGCTCCATGTAGAAAATGGGCTCCTGCCTGGAGTACATGGGCGGTGGTGGATCTCCTGGGCCTGTGGGGAAGAGGAGGCTGTGCAGGCACAGCTCTGATCCAGCTGCAGGAACTTTGTTATCTATGGTCAGATTGCTCTGGGCATGGTGAAGAAGGGCTATAACAGGGACACACAGCAGTGCAGTGTAAAAAAAACCAAGGAGCTGAGGCAGGCATACCAGAAGGCCAGGGAGGCAAGTAGTTGCTCTGGTGCAGAGCTTCACACATGCCATTTCTACAAGGAGTTGCATGCCATCCTTGGCACCAATGACCCTACCTCCACCACCAAGAGCCCCATGGATACTTTGGGGGGCTGGAATCATGGGTCATTCAAATGAACCCACAGGATGAGGAACAGGTGACAGGGAAATCTGGTGGCATAGCAAGCCAGGAACTCATTTTGATTTCTGAGCAGTCTAGCCAGTTCCAGCAATCCAGCTCTGGCAAGCCTGGTGCAGGAGAGGGAACCTCACATGAGTGCTCATTCTGCTTCAGTACTGCAGGGACACATCTGGTCATGTCCTGGTTTTTTTAATTGCGCTGCAAGGGGTAGTGAAGTAACCAACACAGGAGAAGTTTCTATCTGATTCTTCTGTATGGCTAGAGAGAGGGGGACTTGCAGAACAGTTTGTTTATGCATACCAGGCTGTCCTGTGAATCCTCCATAGAGATCTCAAGGAAACTTTCTGGGAGATAATCTGCAATCCTCTGCCAAAGGTTTCTTGGGAGAGCTGCTTTGTTTCTCCCCCTCCCTCCCCCCTATAGAAACTTTGCGATACCACACAATTACTTCAGCAGGTATCATAGCAGCATATAGTCCCTGTCTGCAGCCACATGCATGCAGGAGCTGGACCCTTGCAGCCTTGGTTAACCTCAGTCACAATCCTTCGTAGCAGGAGGCGATTAATGGTCTTGCACACTTGCATCACTGCAACCCCCATGGTGGATTTCCCCACTCCAAACTGATTCACGACTGACTGGTAGAAATCTGGCATTTCCAGCTTCTGCACAGCAATCGCCACTTGCTTCTCCACCATTACTGCAGCTCTCATTTTGGTGTCCCTGTGCTGAAGGACTGGGGTGAGCTCTGCACACAGTACCAGGAAGGTGGCTTTCTGCATCTGGAAGTTCTGTAGCCACTGCTCATCATCCCAGGCCTGCATAATGATGCAATCTCACCACTCAGTGCTTGTTTCTCAAGCCCAGAGCGGATGGTCCACCATGTGCAGCTTCTCCGTGAATCCCAACAGGAATCTTGAATTGTTTCTGTCCATAGCACAGAGCAGGGGAGACACCACAGCACCAGAGTTGCTGCTCATGAAGTACTGCAGTATCCATTATCTTGCCACACACTGCATCACTTGAACTGTTGTGATATGTTTTGGGTTGGCTGTGTTACAATGTAACTCCTGAAGAGCTTTTCTATTTCTTCCTCTGACAGCAGTGTCTGTGCCTCTAGTTACTATTCTTCCCTGGACATTTTCCACTTCTTCTATATTCAAGATGGCGTGACCAGAATTGAACACAATATTCAAGATGAAGGTGTTCCATCCATTTGCATGATTTCATTAACATCTTTTCTGGATTGGTCTCTTTTTAAAATGGACTCTATCTCCTCTGCTTGTTTTACCACGCTGATGCCTGGAACAGCTGTTTTCATTGAGTTGTCCACAATGATGCTCCAGTCAGAACAATAATTATATCCCAGCTGCCTGAAACATGCATAGTATTTAACTAACCCATAAAATACTGTCAGAGTAATTGAGGCTTATTATAGTTGGTTTGTTTGGTTTTTCTTAAAGCATCAATTAAGTCCTGGCAAGCAGGAAAAATTGGTTATTATAAATAAAGCAAGCTAATTCCTTTTACATTCAAGGGAAATTTGCTTTAACAGGGCTAGGACCAGTATTGCAATGATAGTAAATGTTACAAAACACTTTTCAGTTTAAGGTTTAAAGGCTCAAATTCTTTTAAAAAGAAAGGTGAGCACCCTAAACGAGTTATAATAGTTGCAAAAGTTGGTATTTTCCAGTTACTTATGTTGTGGGCGGCAGGTATAAGCAATACCAGTGGCTCAATTTTGTCCTCAAAGGAATCTATAGCATTGCTCAATTGTACAGTTATGACTTTTTCACGGTTATATGCAATTTGTGGTGTGGGTGATTACTGTTTCATGGGATATTTTGGTCACACTTTATAAACTATTTCAAAATGCAGCTTTAATGTAAAGGGTTAATAGATGTTTTAATGAATGATTAAATTGTTAGAGTCCAATAGATCAATGGGTTGCTTATAACCTGTGATGTGTTTCTAACCATCACTAATACAGGGGGCATGTCAGTAACATGCTTATGACATCCATCATTAACTCTTTATCTTATGGGTACATTTATAAATAGCTGATAAAGTGGGACTGGCGATTATGTTTGTTTGAGGATGTATAAAGTGCAGTATTTTCATCATGAAAATAAACTGTTCCAACTGCTGTACTGTAGCCTGGGAACATTTTTACATTGGTGGATATGGACGAGATGGCTGTCACTGATTTCCACGTTTCTGTGAATTAAGAGCTGTGGTTTGGAACATCCAAAAAAATTAATTCAAGAGACAAAACAGCCCCAGCCCAGAGCCTGTGATGTACTTACTCCGCCTGAAATTTCAAGACAAAGGGGCCCACTTAAGGCCTCCAGCATTGGCAGTTCTGCTATGTGGAGGAGAGGCAGCTGTAGAGCAGGTTCCCAGCAGGATTCCACATGTCCATTCCCTGGGAGGTCTGGGCTCCTTGCCAATTCTGTGTAAGCCATCCCAGAGTTAAGAGGTATGATACTCCAGAATAGCCCTGCTGATTTTAATGGGGCTACTCATGCAGTAAGGTACTGCTCAGTGTGAACAAGGGTAGCAAAATCTGGCCTTTGAGTAGTCCCATTGAAACCAATGGATCTATACCCATAAATAATCGTTTTGAAGGATACAGTCCAAGCTCTTTTCCAATTCCAGTATCAATGATCCTGAGTCTACAATAGCACAGAATAGCAAGTTGAGTTTTCATTAAGTTTTGTATGCAGGCAGATCTCAGTATGAATTAGGGAATGCTTTTTATTTTAATTTTACAATCAATTTGCTATTATTCGCATACTGTTAAGGCTGTATCTTGTCAACATTTATAGTCAAGCTTTCCCATCATTAGGATTATAGATTACATGTGAAGTGTTTTTTTATCAGCTAGGTCTGTTTAGAAAAGCAGGTGTAAAGAGCCATGTTAGGACAATACATACATACAGAAATGGGATGCATGAAACCAGCAATATTAGAGAAGGGCTGTTTTTAGACAGTCAAGTTAAACTGACCCCTCACCACCAAGGATTGTGAACCCCCAGATAAGAACCCTGAATTAAGGAGAGAGGGGGTATTGTTTGTCCTTATTGTTTCTTATTTGTTTTTAAAGATGTTCAGCGTTGAGTGTAATTATGTCATTTGATTCAGTAACCAAATACAAAAATTGCAGATACAGTATATTACATAGAGTAATTTGGAAAAATGTCTAAGAAAATATGCAATAAATATTATTGAAATATTTTGACCTAGTCTAAACAAGCCACTTATGTTCAGCTATTCATTTATTTTAGTTGCTGACTTCAGCATTGCTGGATATACAGTATACTATGGGTTTTCATTACTTAAGTAGCCTACTGCTGCCCTTCAGTGGGAGATGCTGATGTAACACTAGGACTAGCTATTTTTGTTTGCAGTAAGAAAGTATACGCTAAAGAAAAAAAGTCTTCATCCTACCAAATACTGTGCAAACACTTAAAAGGTAAAACATGGGTTTAGTTCACATTTTAGAAACCATATTCATTGCAAAATCCACTACAAAACTATGCAGAACTTGAACATTTTCCCAAGAATTCTCCCGGATGCAATGTTTTATGTTTTTCATATTATGACCATGCAAGCCATTTTAATACACCTAACTGTACTTCTGAAAGAGCACATTTGGTTTTAAAGGTTACCGAATTTCCTAATAAAATCCAATACATTGATACTGACAATCTTTAGAGAGAGTGTCCCAATACCTTGCAATATAGCTAAGGCAATATGTACTTTAAAATATTTAGATAAACTGATCCATACCCCAGGAGGTTTCATTCCAAATAGGTATAGGATATACTATATGAAAAATAGCTTGGGCTGCAAGAGTACGATCAGCGCCTGTACTGGCATGGAGCACGACTGATGTCAATGCCCCTCTTTCCCCACCCTATACACAAACAGTTGATGGATCTTTACTGCCTAAACCTAAACGTCTTTACTCAATTGAGTAAGTGCCATTAAATAAGGGCTTGCAGAACTGGAGCCTTATGTGGATGTAATTTGTTCCAACATGAACACTTTCAAAATTCATAAACTGTGTCAGTGTTATTTTTCTAAACTCCAAATCTGGGGACATTATGTACTTGAATATCTGCATCTGTTGGCACTACAGCAGAATTCTAAATTAGTTAATACTAGGACATGTCCCTCTGCAGCCAGAGGGGAGATATATATAAAGAAAACAAGATCTCTGCTGCTACAGGTTGTGGAACGGTAGAGCACATTGGTTTTCTGCTTCCCCTGACCCTGGAAGAAGCCCTTCCACTGTACAGCTTGTGCTCCCTAGGGCAAGAGTGAAACCAAGAAGGTGCCCTGGACAGTCACCATCACATTCCCTCAAGCCCTCTGGACTTTGCCATGACACTTAATACTGACCTGTCAACAACATTTGCCTGCTTTTCCTCTGTGCTCCAGAGTCTCCTTTGGGGGAAAAGATGGCCAGTAGATACCTTGGGGGCCCACTGTAGGACCAAAGGGCCTCCACATGGCTAACCCTGTGGATTTCGTTAGTTCTGGGGATCTGGGAGACAAACTCACTTGCCGTTTTAGTGTGGGAGTAGATACAAGCCATGTGCTTAACAGAAGAATGCAAGAGATATTCTGCAATTGCAAAGTCAGAGTTTTGGACTCTGTGCTGATGTAGCCTCTTCAGGGGACAATATAGCCTATTATGTTCATTACAGCTGCTGAGGACATTTTCAGATTTCAAAGTTTCAATGAAAAGTGTGACTTTCTGATTGTTGACTAGATCAAGTCTTGATGAAAACATGGAGATTAATAAGGTGGCATGAACATTTCCTCCCCAAAGTTTATCTAGAAAACAAAGCTTGACAATATATGTATGAAAAAAAAAATCCAAGCCCTCTTTAAGTATTTCAGAGCAACAGGTTTGTACTGCTGCACTGAGCGTAGTGCAGGATGCATATTACTGCTGCTCTGTCACTGAACTACCCATTGCATTTGTACAACTTTTAGGAAAGGGGTGGGACACAAATGTGCTGACTTATTACTGCCCCACAGGTGTTGCAGTGATGCTTAAGTGCAGCATTTAGGCCAGCTAGCAGCAATCTCATGCTCTTGCAGGATTCAGGACGTAGCAGTCAAGGGGTCTTTATAAGAGAAGAGTCTTCAAGGCCAGTCCCCCAATTTGTTTTTCCTCTACAGGATCCATATGTTTCTAGAGCTCTCCCATATTTTCAGGCACTGTAGTCTTATGTCTGTGGACTGCTGCCGACAAAGCACTACAGATCTATTACTACAAACTGTTTCAGCAATCCCTGTTCTGCACACCATCCCTCACAGAAGCCATGGAGTAGAAATAAGATCTGACTTCTCTGAAGCCACAGCCTCCTACCCCTGGCACGAAAAAGGGGCTATTTAGTCTAGCTATGCTAGGGCTTATGACAGTTGAGAAGTTCTGATTCCAGCCAATAGAAAAACACAGGGACATGACCGCAATGAGACGTGAATCCTCCCTGCTGTAGCAGCAGCAGAAACAGGTGGGGGCAGTGCATCCCCAGCCCCAGCCAGGGTGCACAGAGTCCACAGAGTCTTCATACTAAAAGTACACAGTGCAGCACCTAAAAGGGAGATTTTCCCTTAAGAAAAGCCTGTCGTTCTAAACCGAACGCTGTGCTCAGCAGAGCTATCGGGACATTAGTACCACTTTCTTCACCCTATTTTGATTCATGCAGCAGAGTCTAAACAATCCCATAGATCTATTTAAGATCTCACAAGAGCATGCATGCCCAGGTATATTCCCTGGGGCCTCCTGCCGAGAGTCAAAGGGAACAAACTGCATTATCACCCCCTCACTCACACCTTGTGGAACACAGCCTCATTAGATACAGCTCTTCACTTTATAAAGTGATTGTATGGATAATAGTTTGGTTCAGGATTTTTCCCAAATAATCCAACCTTTAGTCAGCATTAATCACATATGCCTGTTAATTGCTGGCATGAGGGTTAGGACAGCCAGCCAGCCTTATTGACATTCCTGGCTTGGAGAGACACCCTGTCATAAATGTAAAGGGAAGGGTAAACCCCTTTAAAATTCCTCCTGGCCAGAGGAAAAATCCTCTCACCTGTAAAGGGTTAAGAAGCTAAAGGTAACCTCGCTGGCACCTGACCAAAATAACCAATGAGGAGACAAGATACTTTCAAAAGCTGGGAGGAGGGAGAGAAACAAAAGGGTCTGTGTCTGTTGGTATGCTATTTTGCCGGGGATAGAACAGGAATAGAGTCTTAGAACTTCTAGTAAGTAATCTAGCTAGGTATGTGTTAGATTATGATTTCTTTAAATAGCTGAGAAAAGAATTGTGCTGAATAGAATGACTATTTCTGTCTGTGTGTCTTTTTTGTAACTTAAGGTTTTGCCTAGAGGGATTCTCTATGTTTTGAATCTAAATTACCCTGTAAGGTACCTACCATCCTGATTTTACAGGGGTGATTCCTTTACTCCTATTTCTATTAAAAGTCTTCTTGTAAGAAAAACTGAATGCTTTTTCATTGTTCTCAGATCCAAGGGTTTGGGTCTGTGGTCACCTATGCAAATTGGTGAGGATTTTTACCAAACCTTTCCCAGGAAGTGGGGTGCAAGGGTTGGGAGGATTTTGGGGGGAAAGAAGTGTCCAAACTACGTTTCCCAGTAAACCCAGTTAGAGTTTGGTGGTGGCAGTGGTCATTCCAAGGACAAAGGATAAAATTAATTTGTACCTTGGGGAAGTTTTAACCTAAGCTGGTAAAAGTAAACTTAGGAGGTTTTCATGCAGGTCCCCACATCTGTACCCTAGAGTTCAGAGTGGGGGAGGAACCTTGACACACCCTCAATGCTCCCAACTGATGAACACTCCAGATCATTGGTGTACAGGCCATGCCCATGTGTTACAACACTGTGCCCACTCACTATATGACAGTTCTTCTCTGGCTCAAGGGGCAGGCAAAGACAGCATCATGCCACTGGCATTTTTCCACCTGATGACAATTGCTGCAATTAAGGAGCCAAAAATCATATTCCAGAACAGTGAAGTATGAAATGACAAGAGCTGAAGACACTTGAGGGTGCCAGATAGACTGTATCGAAAAAAGCCTCTAGGAAATCTATTAGGAACATAGGGGGGTGACAAACGTCTGGGACACAAAAGTAGCACCCAAGGCATGCTCTGCAACAAGAAAAAGCCCCTGGCAAACAGTGGCAGCAGTGTACCAGCTTAAGCACAAAAGAGGCAATGAGACAAAGCAGAAAATGCAAGCTGTGTATTTGTGCCAAGAAACAGGCCACCGGGTTTAGAGCCCCAGTGGGCTCCCTGGTTTTGTTGTTGCTGTTAAACAAGCATAACAGGATAGCTGTAATGAATGAGATCTGAACAGAGCTGGGTAAATAGAAGAACTTATTCATGAACATTTTAAACAACTTCTAAATAAAACTATTTCAGCAGGGCTCACATGCTGCTCCATTCATTTTTCTGAGCATCACCCAAGCAAAGTTCTGCTAGTACAAGGATGTGCAAAAAGCACATATCAGGCTTACAGCAGAGGTTCATTTAATTTAATAAAATTGGACTAGTGCCAAAATAAAATCGTTGTGAGTGGAAGCCAAAGTAGTTTCACCCCACATTGTACAGGGCACAAGAGCCAAATCCTCTGGTTAATAAGAAAGTCTTTGCCCCACTTCTTGGGGGAGGAGGCTATACTTATTTCAAGCTCTTAATAGAATGAAGAAAAAAAATCAAAGTGCAAGACCCACCACAGACTTCTTCCACACAAGGGCCGAAGCCTGCTGCTTTGGTTACAGGCTTTAAGAGCAGATAATTACAAGAAAAGACAGAGTCCCAGAACATAGAAGTCTCTCCCTACCAGCTCTCTGGGCAAAACAGGCCTTAACATGAACTCTAACTGACGCCTGAGCTCCCAGTCCACATACAGCAACAGTCAGTAGGTTATAGAGTTCCTTATTGGCAAGGTAACAAGGCTCATGGGCCAAACAAATCCTATCAATTTGCCACACCTGGTCCTTTGTAAACCTTGTAGCTGAGGCAAGGATAGAAGGGGTTTCCTTCCAGGGACTAGCTTTGACCAGGACTTCAAAATGTCCTCTTCCAAGAGCACAAAGGACTAGTATATCCCATCATCTGCTGAAGTCGTTTAGAAAGGTCGGGTCATCCAACCAGGGAACAGATACAATACCATATGACTTGGACACCAATCACATTGCTCAAACATTGAATAGTCTAAGAAATATTCAGTAAAGAGCTAAAAAATAAAACAAAAAAACCCCACACATACACACACACCAATCCACAGCCTGAAATCTCTTCATGTTTATGGAGCAATTTTGAAGAATCATAGAATCATAGAATATCAGGGTTGGAAGGGACCCCAGAAGGTCATCTAGTCCAACCCCTTGCTCAAAGCAGGACCAATTCCCAGTTAAATCATCCCAGCCAGGGCTTTGTCAAGCCTGACCTTAAAAACCTCTAAGGAAGGAGATTCTACCACCTCCCTAGGTAACGCATTCCAGTGTTTCACCACCCTCTTAGTGAAAAAGTTTTTCCTAATATCCAATCTAAACCTCCCCCACTGCAACTTGAGACCATTACTCCTCGTTCTGTCATCTGCTACCATTGAGAACAGTCTAGAACCATCCTCTTTGGAACCCCCTTTCAGGTAGTTGAAAACAGCTATCAAATCCCCCCTCATTCTTCTCTTCTGCAGGCTAAACAATCCCAGCTCCCTCAGCCTCTCCTCATAACTCATGTGTTCCAGTCCCCTAATCATTTTTGTTGCCCTTCGCTGGACTCTCTCCAATTTATCCACATCCTTCTTGAAGTGTGGGGCCCAAAACTGGACACAGTACTCCAGATGAGGCCTCACCAATGTCGAATAGAGGGGAACGATCACGTCCCTCGATCTGCTCGCTATGCCCCTACTTATACATCCCAAAATGCCATTGGCCTTCTTGGCAACAAGGGCACACTGCTGACTCATATCCAGCTTCTCGTCCACTGTCACCCCTAGGTCCTTTTCCGCAGAACTGCTGCCTAGCCATTCGGTCCCTAGTCTGTAGCTGTGCATTGGGTTCTTCCGTCCTAAGTGCAGGACCCTGCACTTATCCTTATTGAACCTCATCAGATTTCTTTTGGCCCAATCCTCCAATTTGTCTAGGTCTTTCTGTATCCTATCCCTCCCCTCCAGCGTATCTACCACTCCTCCCAGTTTAGTATCATCCGCAAATTTGCTGAGAGTGCAATCCACACCATCCTCCAGATCATTTATGAAGATATTGAACAAAACCGGCCCCAGGACCGACCCTTGGGGTACTCCACTTGATACCGGCTGCCAACTAGATATGGAGCCATTGATCACTACCCGTTGAGCCCGACAATCTAGCCAGCTTTCTACCCACCTTGTAGTGCATTCATCCAGCCCATACTTCCTTAACTTGCTGACAAGAATACTGTGGGAGACCGTGTCAAAAGCTTTGCTAAAGTCAAGAAACAATACATCCACTGCTTTCCCTTCATCCACAGAACCAGTAATCTCATCATAAAAGGCGATTAGATTAGTCAGGCATGACCTTCCCTTGGTGAATCCATGCTGGCTGTTCCTGATCACTTTCCTCTCATGCAAGTGCTTCAGGATTGATTCTTTGAGGACCTGCTCCATGATTTTTCCAGGGACTGAGGTGAGGCTGACTGGCCTGTAGTTCCCAGGATCCTCCTTCTTCCCTTTTTTAAAGATTGGCACTACATTAGCCTTTTTCCAGTCATCCGGGACTTCCCCGGTTCGCCACGAGTTTTCAAAGATAATGGCCAATGGCTCTGCAATCACAGCCGCCAATTCCTTCAGCACTCTCGGATGCAACTCGTCCGGCCCCATGGACTTGTGCACGTCCAGCTTTTCTAAATAGTCCCTAACCACCTCTATCTCCACAGAGGGCTGGCCATCTCTTCCCCATTTTGTGATGCCCAGCGTAGCAGTCTGGGAGCTGACCTTGTTAGTGAAAACAGAGGCAAAAAAAGCATTGAGTACATTAGCTTTTTCCACATCCTCTGTCACTAGTTTGCCTCCCTCATTCAGTAAGGGGCCCACACATTCCTTGGCTTTCTTCTTGTTGCCAACATACCTGAAGAAACCCTTCTTGTTACTCTTGACATCTCTTGCTAGCTGCAGCTCCAGGTGCGATTTGGCCCTCCTGATAACATTCCTACATGCCCGAGCAATATTTTTATACTCTTCCCTGGTCATATGTCCAACCTTCCACTTCTTGTAAGCTTCTTTTTTATGTTTAAGATCCGCTAAGATTTCACCATTAAGCCAAGCTGGTCGCCTGCCATATTTACTATTCTTTCGACTCATCGGGATGGTTTGTCCCTGTAACCTCAACAGGGATTCCTTGAAATACAGCCAGCTCTCCTGGACTCCTTTCCCCTTCAAGTTAGTCCCCCAGGGGATCCTGGCCATCCGTTCCCTGAGGGAGTCGAAGTCTGCTTTCCTGAAGTCCAGGGTCCGTATCGTGCTGCTTACCTTTCTTCCCTGTGTCAGGATCCTGAACTCAACCAACTCATGGTCACTGCCTCCCAGATTCCCATCCACTTTTGCTTCCCCCACTAATTCTACCCGGTTTGTGAGCAGCAGGTCAAGAAAAGCGCCCCCCCTAGTTGGCTCCTCTAGCACTTGCGCCAGGAAATTGTCCCCTACGCTTTCCAAAAACTTCCTGGATTGTCTATGCACCGCTGTATTGCTCTCCCAGCAGATATCAGGAAAATTAAAGTCACCCATTAAATTAAATTAAAGAGAAATCATGAAGATCCTGGTTCATCAGGGCTGCAAAGGCTTTTAGGGGCCGAGGGCAAAATCTGAAACTAAGGTCCCCCCAAGCTGTCCCAAAGAATTGCAACTGAGTGGAAGCTGGTGGGTGCGGGGAGGGGTGTTGTTGGAGAGTAAGTCCACACCACATTTGCCCTGCAACAACTGCTCAGCTCTTGTCCTGCAGGGCTAGGCCCAGCTCCCTGCTCCAAGTGGTGCAACTTGACATGCAGGGTCACTGTGCCACTCAGGTGGTGCTGCAACCCCACGTGCCAGGTTGCAATGTCAGTTTGGGGGCCATCCCATCTCAACTGGGGGAAGGGACTCCCCTTCCTAGTGGCCCTGCAGTTCATACAACTAGAAAACAGGGAATGCTAATGTGACAAACTATTTTCTTCTTCTTCCCACTGACATCACCTCCATTTAAGTAAGTGCTACTTAATGTAACCGCAATAAAATCTGGCCCTATATGAATTTAAATAGTTTGCTTTCTAACTACAATATACTGCCAGTCCTTCAGGCACTCAAGAACTCTCTGGGCTCTGCCAGCCCTCACTTTGCGTTCCAGGTAAACACTTGGTATATTCCAGTCCACCAAACATCTCAGATACATCCTCTTGTTGTGTCCAGCCCCTGTCACTGCACACTCATAGTACTTACCAGATTTGCTATTCCCAATGGAGTAGCAAATGCACATCAGCATGTTTGATTCAATTGAGTATCAGAGCCAATATAACACAGCACTGTGATCTGTTTATAGTGAAAGCAAGTTTATTAAAGGTTAAGAGAAATTATATAGTTTCCATCCTTGATCAATGAATAAGGAGAAATTATTAGAAAGACATGGTGTCTTACAATTCCTCTCCATGGATTTTTAGGGTATAAAAGGACGGGTGTGGGAGGAGTATTAATCATACACAGCCAAGAGGTGTTAATCCAGGAGTTGCTGCTTGGGAGGATGAGGAAATTTAGGAACAGGATTACGTTCTCTAATGATCACACTTTCAGAGCACAAGACACTTAAGTGTGTAATACTCAATTACATCCATGGAGGCTTGGGGCTTTGTCTCGCTGCATCTCCCCATACTTCCTTTTCATGGCCCAAGTCCCTGATTTCTGTTCTTCTCACTCCCAATCCTTCTAGCAGGGCCGTCCCTAGCTATTCTGGGACCCAACACAGCCCCTCTCCCCAGGCCTCTGTGGGGAGGAAGCGGGGGGGCCCCAGGCCTCCACAGGTGGGGGGGCTGTCTTGAGGAACGGGGGGAACCACCCCCCAGAACTCACCTGCAGCACGGCTGGGGCTGGGTCACTACACTTCCTGCTGCTGGTGAGTGCAGGCCAAGCCCTGCTGCAGAGCTCAGGGGAGTGGGGACGATGGCCCTGGGGAAGAGCCTGAGCAGGGGCTGGAGCAGCACGCAGCTGCACAGGGCACCAGGAAATTTGGTGCCCCATGTAGCTGCATACTTTGCGTATGGGTAAGGACGGCCCTGCCTTCTAGGAGACTGAACTTCTCCTTTAATTCCCCCAGGTCTCTACCTATCTATACCATCTCTCCCAGTGTGCTACCTTAAGCTTCTAGTTCAGAGGTGGGCAAACTATGGCCTGTGGGCCCCTCCTGCCCGGCCCCTGAGCTCCTGGCCCGAGAAGCTCGCCTCCTGCCCCACCTCAGCTCACTACGCCGCCAGCTCAATGCTTTGGGTGGTGGAGCAGCGAGCTCCTGGGGCAGTGCTGGGCCTGACCCGGTGCTCTGTGCTGCATGGCACGGTTGCCTGTCCTGGTGCAGCTGTGTTGCCAGCCACCAGTGCTCCATGCAGCAGGAGGGGGTTGGATAGCAGGCAGGGGAGTTCGGGGTGGTGGTTAGGGGCTGGGGGTGTGGATAGGGGTTGGGGCGGTCAGAGGGTGAGGATCAGGGGGGTTGAATGGGGGCAGGGGTCCCAGGGGGGCAGTCGGGGTGGGGGTTCCAGGGGCGGTCAGGGGACAGGGAGAAGGGGTGGTTGGATGGGATGGAGTCCCTGGGGGGCAGTCAGGAATGAGAGGAGGGGTTGGATGGGGCAGTGGGGGTGCAGTTGGGGGGGTCCGGGGGCGGTCAGGGGACAGAGAGCAGGGGGGGTGGATGGGGCAGAAGTCCCAGAGGGGGGGCTGGATAGGGGGCGAGGGCGGTGCCACGCCTGGCTGTTTGGGGAGGCATACAATTTTGGAAACCTGATGCAGCCCTCAGGCCAAAAAGTTTGCCCACCTCTGTTCTAGTTAGTAAGAGACAAATGCTGCCATCTGCTGTTCCTCTAAGAATATGGCTGCCTTCCTGTGCTGCTCTTGCAACTCCAGGAGCTGCCCCAGCAACTGGCCAGAGAGGAGATGCAAGCCGACAGATAGGCAAAAGCTTAGCTTTAGAAATAGAGCTAGTCGAAACATGGAATTTGTTCCTGTTTCCCACACCTGGCCTGCAGTGAGAGGGACTCTCCTTCAGGCCAGCCACCTATCTGTTGGGGCTTCACCTTTCCCCCCGCCATGACCAAGTCCAAGCCCCACTGCCTGGCTTGGATTCGCAGAGACAGCTGGTGTGCTGTGTATCAGGGCTTCTCTGAAAAAGTGGGGATTGTGGTGGTCATGCTGAAATAAGATTGTGTTAATTACTCCTCCCTCTCTAGTTCAGTTAAAGCACTCACACACACCAAGGGATTGAACAAAGAGAGATTATTAACATCAGCAATCCTGCTGCTTGAATCATTTAACATTGCAACAGGGAACCAGTGAACAATGCCATTAGCAGAGCCAGTTTAACAGTGCAGCAGTGAATGCCCCCATCGGTTCAGCAGAGTCTAGCGTTTAACAGCGCAACAGGGAATACCAACAATCCTGCTGCAACAGTTCACATTGAAACAGTGACCCATAGTAGCAGCCCCCCTGCCTTATGCACATGTGGTGCACTCAAGGGGCACAGTGCCAGGTTTCATGTATGGGTACTTCATCACTCCACCATCCCTGCCAGGGCATGCAGTGAGGAGGCTGAACCTGATCATATGTACTTCCTTCCAGACACTGGCTAACTCCCCACCGCACACACCCCAACCCAGAGGCTGCATCTCAGAGGAGAGTTCATGGCTGCAGGATGAGGCCCCTCCTGAACCAAGGCTGGTGCTGGGGCTCTGCTGGTCTGGCGCCTGTTGCCCACAGTTCCCTCACACCATTCATACATGGCCATTTGCCAGTGGCCCTCTTTGCACTGCTGCAGGCAGTTTTGTTCTGGCATGACCCAACCAAGAGAGATATTCAGCCAGCAGGTGGTATTCCTGTAATGGAATATATAATCACTAACGTTCAACCACTAGTTAGAACCGTGTGAAATATACCTTACCTGCTCTGAGAACAGCTCTAGTTGGCAGTACATAAAGGGTCTTAAGGAGAACATTTTTGTATCTCTTTCTGGGGTGGAAGCTCTGTAACCGGTCCATACCTGGCATATCACATGCCCTCTGAATGCAAAGCTCTTGTCTTTGTAAGTTGTTTGTGGTGAATTGGCCCATGCAATTCAGAATAGCTCCAGAGCTAGTCAAGGCTGTGTTCTACCATCCTCTTAGTTGTAGCCTGGAATTGCTGTTGCTTCTCTGGCATCATCCACTGAAACTTAAAGTTCTTCAAGCCCTTTTGCCAAAGTCCCTATACATCTCCATCAGAAGGCCCTCCTGTGACCTCTTCCTCCTGCTTCCAATTCTGGATCCTGGCAAGGTTCAGAGTCTTCTGGGAGGAATTGCTAGGGTGTACTTGTCCAAATGTGCCTCGAAGGAAAGAAATAGTACATAATTTTTTCTGTCAAGAGTTAAAATGGAAAGAAGCATCACCCCTTTAACATTAAAAGCAAGGTTTAAATGGCAACTTTTATCTCTAAGCCTTCACTCCCCAACAAAAACAAAATTGTTTTGCAGCTGCTGAATTCCAGTGATCGTGAGCATAGTAACAATGGTAAAACCTTACAAGTAAAAATAAGTTTAAGACCATTTTGGGGAGCTTCAGTGCATAGTGGGGAGCAGAGCTAGGACACCAGAATGTTACCAGGGATGCTCTTATTATTTCAGGATGTGGCAGCATTGGAAAATGCTAACCTCCCTTGGTGGACCAGCTACTTTCTTAGCAGAACAGCAGATGGCAGACCTCTGCAAGAAAATCCTCAGTTTATACACAGGCCTTCTTTTGTCAGCTCCAAATTAAAGGACCATAAATGCCTGTTGGGGAATGGTCAGCTTCAGAGGGAATTTGGGGCTGCCTAAAAATTTGAAGAACTATCTGGAAAGTCTGCTTCACAAAGAATTCTGTTAATCAATACCACAAGAATGGGGTAAAACTCAGGCCAACAGCCAGGCTGCTGAACTGGATGCAGGAGCATCCTTACAACACAGTTCTTTCCACCCCACTCCATATCCCTGCAGCAATCAGAAACCAGTGCTGTGCTTTTGAAGTGCTGTTAACTGTACACCAAAGAAAGGCCCTGCAGTAGACTGACTTTCTGGGGCAGTGGTAACTAAGAGTTTGGACTGCCTCCTTAAGTGCTGAAATGCTACTGCCAGAGAGAGAGAGAGAGAGAGAGAGAAAGAGAGAGTGTGCATACTGCTAAATATTGATTGTACCCTCCCCTGATTCTGCATTCACAGTGCTGGATTGGCACACATGCAGCAATGTGCTACAAAGTAAATCAATCAGAATTATAAGGTGGGTGAGGTAATATCTTACATTGGACTAACTTCTTTTGATGAAAGACAAGCTGGCAGTACATTCTTTGGCTCTGTGTAGCTTGAAAGCTCGTCTCTTTCTCCAAGAGAAGTTGGTCCAATAAAGAGACATTACCTCACCCACCTTGTCTCTGTAATAATATCCCGAGACCAAAACTGCACACAATTTATCAGAATGTCTAAAAAAAATTCCCATTGCTTAGAATCTATCTTGGTGCTGGGGGTATTGACCAGCGGTGGGGGAATGGAGGTTGTTGTGCCCAGCAGGGAATGCTAAGGCATCATTAGTGTATGCTGTGGGAGGGGGGTGTTCGTTTCCCACACTTGGAAGGGAATAGTTTTGGCAGCTGTAAGGAAGCCAGGCTTCTGGATGCTGGGCTATGGTAGGGGGGAAAATGATGGTTCCATTATGTGTGGCAGTATCTGAATCCCGCCCTCTGGACACCAGGTGTTGGCAGGTTCCCATGTCCAGAATAGAGGGAAGCTACAAGCAGCATGTGCCTGCCCTCTACCACACAACCTCCTCCATTCAGATTAATCCTACAACTTCTATGATAGGCCCCCTATGTTACTCCCTACCCCTTGACCGTAACAGAAATGGGAATTTGAGTCCTTACCTGGGTGAGGTGATGAAGGGCCCTCCATCACTTCCTCCATCTCCTCACTTGAGTCCTGGATGTGGCCTGAATAGCTGTGATCCCCAGTGGAGAGTGTCAGCACTACCTCACTGGAGGTGGTTGTCAGTGATAGCTTTCAGTCCTCCTCAGGGTCTTTGTGGTCAGTCACTCATGAACTTCCCCAGGAGCACTTGAGCCATCAAGTGTGAGGATGGGCTCTGTACTTGGGGCACCACCAAGCCCCCGGCTGAACTGCTTGTAGTTCAGGGAGCTCATCCGTGCTTGACCAGACTTGAGTTCTAATCTTTTGCCTTATGGTATTTGATCTTCTCCCAGTACTGGTGGCCAGTCCAGGTGATCACTTACGACAATTTGAGCTCTCCTTGGATACCTGCTGATTTCTGGTCTTGGACCCAAAAATCGTAAGTCCTGCTGGCATCACACCACAACTGAACAGGTAGTTTTGTGTCAGCCTCAGGCCAGGGAGCCATATGCTATGAAGAGGGTTTTCCACAGGTTGCCACCTGACTGATTAAGCATACTAGCAGAGCTAAAGCAAGTATTACATGTGTAAGTGGGATCTGACCATTGAGGTGTCATATTTACACTGAGTTAACTTCCTGTTTCGAGGCAGGGAGGGATAAATACAAATATGCCTAGGCAGGGATTTGAGGAATGCCTTTGGGAGACTTCTAGCACTCGAGCGGCCTGTTGCTGAGTTTCCTCTACATTAGCAGCTCAGCAGCACTCAGACTTCAGCCCACACTCCCAGCAGGCTAGTTACCTCAAGCTTAAAGCCCCGCTTACAAAAATCTCTAGCTTGAGTTATGTGGACAAAAGTTGGCTTGGGGCACTCAAGTTATACTTCAAGTTAACAAGAGACAAGCCCTCAGAGTGTACTGCTGTGCTAGGCATAACATCTGGGATCTCCCTTGCTCCAGGCCAAATAGCACAAACTATATTCATAGTTGTAAAACAGCAATGATGGATGAATCTGACTCACCATCATTGTCCAGTTCCACCCAATCTAAGGAGCTCATTTCAGACTCCACTACTATTTGAGAAGGCAAGAAAAATCAAAGAAAATCAGCCTCAACTAAGCTTGCTGGGATGAATGCAGATGGAAAGGAAAAAAGCTGTCTTGTGTTCCAGAATCTGAACCACATGGACCTAAGACATCACAAGTACAAACAGACTGGAAAGAAAGTCTGTCAAGAAAGGCAAAGAAACAATGGAAAGACTTAAGATCTCTAGCTGGCCGTCACACTGTGGTGTGACTAGTTTTGTAAACACATGCTGTTAGAAATCCTTCTTCAAGTTCCCAGAAATCTTGTCACTTTATGGGGAGACTAATCCCCAGCAATCCGGCATTCATATGGTTAATGAGGAGATCATCAATTAAAAACAAATGGTTAATAAAGTACTTAATGGAAGCAGCAGCACACACAGTATCATACATTTTATATTGTGTTTTTGTCCTTAAGGATTTACTAACCATGCACAGGTACAGGAATAACTTCACCCAACATTGGAATACAGCCACTCTGATGTGGAATGCAACAGCTATTTAACAGCACACACCAGCATAGGAAGTCAAGAATACCAGGCCAGATTCTAAGTAGGATGGAGGGATTGAGGCAGAAAGAAGTTATTCCTAGGGACAGTTCTGTGCCAGCTTGGTCCATGGCATATATTAGAATAGTTGTAAGGCTGTTCTAAGCTATATTGTACATGTACAATCCCCAGGGGCCATTCCATTAGCATATGGAGCATAGTGGATACCACAGCACTGCCCTTTTCTCCCTTGCTACAACCCCAGTGCCAGGAGTCAGGGTGGCTTAGAAACCACTACAGCTGTTCTATAACACCAGAGAATTGCCTAATGCACAGAGAATTCCTCTGCCAGCCAGCTCTACTGGCTTTAGGGCAGCTCTGCACTACCAGGCCTGTGCAAAGCTGCCCTAGTGGACCCAAGTATCACACCCCTGAACTGGAAGAGGGAATTTAGACTGAAAGAATGAAATGACTGGAATGTGCTGATCATGTTGCAATTTGAGTTAATATCCCTCATTACCAAACAGGTCATAAGTTCTTACAATGGCCACAAAGGGCCCCCAACCTCCAATTTACACAGTACCTCCATTAGCACAATAGCTTTTAATACCATGCTGGGGTGCTGATCCAGTGATGATTCAAAAGGGAAAACTACAGAATTACCACTGCCACTTTCTGCAGCTTTCGAGCACTCATTGGGTGTTTCCCATCCAAGTCCAGCCAAGCCCTAGAGTACTTGGCGCTTGGCTACACTTGAAATGCTACAGTGACACAGCTGCATTGCTGTAGCGCTTCAGTATAGACACTACCTACGCTGACAGGAAGAGTTCCCCCCCCCCAGTGTAGGTAATCCACCTCCTCTGGAGGCGGTAGCTACATCAATGGAAGACTTCTTCTGTCAACTCAGTGCTGTCCATAGCTGGAGCACCCGGGGTGGGGGGGGGGGAATAATGAAGCATAGGTAATCCAATCCCCCAAACCAGGCACCCCAAGCGGTCACCTATGTCACCGGTCCCTAAATCTTGCCCTGGAACTATGTGTGTTCATGATCTGCACCAGCTCTCTGGCCACTGCCACTCCCCTTCTGCAGCACACAGTGGACTGTGTCCTCATGCATGCTACACCTCAAGCAAAGGTGTAGCAAAGATCATCACTGATATCTGTAATCTCTCCATCAGCTCAGAGGGTCCCAGAGTCCCTTCCTGCAGCACTTCAGTTAGCAAATCACAGTTGGTGAGTGAAGCAAAGCATTCTGTCCATATTCAATCCAGGCAACAACAAATGGTGACTGACAGGCCACAGCTCATTCTGAGAGCAATCTGAGGTAAATAACAGCATAAATCAAATGCTCCATTTGTCACATCAGTCCCTAGCTACTTGAGTTATTATTTTATCTGAATCAAGAACAAAATTTCACTGGACAGATTATTGGCTTTGAGTGTAAATAGTCTGTAAATATTCCTCTTTTAAAAGTCTGTTCTTCACATAGTAATTTCTCAGTTACATGTGTCATAGGAACCGAAGAGACATTTTTTACATCCACCGTCTTTTTATTCTCCCCCCACCCACCATGAGATCCTTGTTCCCAGGTGGCAGACTCCTGAGTTTTAGTCTCAGTTTTGACACAGATGGAGGGCCAGATTGGCCCCTGCCTAGCAGGGTACAAGGGAGGGCACAAGGAGGAGCTGCCTTCTCTCCTTGAGCCCTCTGCCTGTGACACAAGGAGTGCTTCCCCTAATGCCTCAGGTAGTGTGCCCTGCTTCACCAGCACAGCTATCTGGGCAGAGAAGAAAGTATGCCATACCATTCGAAGAGACGTGCAGTTGCTCCTGAAGTTTCCCACAGTGTTTGTGAAACTACAAGACATATTTCTTACACGTCCCTTTATGTAGATTCTTTACTCAGCATTAGTCACCTCTGTCCCTTGTCTGAATGCTCCCCACCTCTTCCTCACATAACCCTTACATTTATTTTGATGCATGCTGCTGACTCAGTGCTGTAAGATCCATTTTCCTGGCTCTCCCACAACTGCTCTGAATATTGATTATCAAGCGTCAAGCCTTTTCTATTTCTTGATCTTGGCAGAGGGAGAAAATGGATTAATCAGCGAGGATTATTTACGTAGTTGCTGTCACTGATTAAAAATAGCCTGTGTTTTTCTTTAAAATGCTCTTGAGAAATATTAATGATGTTGAAAAAGCTGTAAATAAAATCTTAACATGAAGAGTAGTGTGTCAGTTCTGGCAATCTGTGACAGTCTGGTGCTGTCTCAGGCAAAACAGAGCTCAGTAAAAACAACATCCTAATAATTCTACATCACTGTTCCTTTAGGCTTATGTAGCTATTATACAGAAGGAAATTAAAAAAAAAAACCCCAAAAACCACAACCCTAATTATTTTCCAAACAGGAAAGGCAATGTGTCTAGTGGTCAGAGCATGGGACTGGTGGTCAGGAGACCTCAGTTTCTGACTGATTTGCTGTGTGATCTTGAGCAAAAAACACAAAACAAAAAACCACCACACATGATCAACCTGTGCCTCAGTTTCCTAGCCTATATGATGGGGATAATGATCCTTACTCTCATTCACAAAACTGAGTTAAACCATACCTCACTGAAATCAATGTGAACTTTGCCACTGATTTCAGTGGAGTCAGGGTTTCACTCTGATAGCTGGATTAGATCCATTACATAAATGCACCATCTTGATTATTATAACAAATAAGATGTACATTGAAAATCTGTTTATAAGCAAGATTGTCATGCTAGTTGAAGAATAAAGACAAATACCTAACCAAACCAAAATTCTTAATAAGACAGAGAAAACAATCCATGGTACAGCTCTCTGTGCTGTAGATTTTAGATGTGATGCAGTGTATAAATATAAATCTTTCTGTACTTACATAGCAGCTTTTTCCCAGGATTTCAAATCACTTTGACAAGCATCACAACCAACCAGAGCTGTATCAAATCTTCCAGCCTGTAACTCAGTCATAATAATTGACCAGAAGTTGTGTGTGACTAGTACCTCTGAAAATCAGGGCTCAGGTGCCTCAAGTTGAGACAAACCGAGGCACTCAAAATTTTTGAAAGTTTGCAGAGGCAAAGGCTTGATCCTGCTCTCTTTTAAGGAAATGGAAATTTTGCCATTGACCAGTTGGAACAGGATTGGTCCCTATATGCAAAACTGGGAAGAGAACTCAGATGTTTTAACTCAGTCTCTTTTATCAACTCCAAGAAAACACCCTCTCCTTAGAATGTACAATAGTACAGCAATATAAAGCACTGAACTAAATTTGCAAATTGACTAAAGACAGAAAACAAAAATCCCTTCATAGGCTGAGGTGGTCCTCATTAAAGCAGAATATTTGGTGGGGGAGGTTAAGCGAGTCTGATATTAAAGTCTCATACCAAAAATAAAGATAAAATACAGTTATGACACTTCCCCTCTAAGCTATGTTTAAATACTATATTGAATTGATCTTTCCAGTGAGTGGTGAGTCACATAGTGGAATGGGAACACTTTTTGGTTCTCCATTTCTGTCTGGGTATTTGTATGGTACTCAGCATGCGGTGTGTCTCTATGAAATGTAGTTCTTCATAGCAATCAATCACTTGATGTGCTGTGATAGACAACTTGACTGAGAAAAGTCCTTTCTGATAACGTTTCCTCTTGTTCGATACTCTTGTCACTTGTTGGAAATTGAAAGGGAAGTCTAAGGCAGGTGAACCTTCATGTTTCATTTCTTGGAGACCTTCTTTTAATCTCCAGAGGCATATGACTAGTTTATAGACTAAGTTATAAAAAACAAACATGTCAAGTAGCTTCCTCAGTATTTTGTTAATGGAAAACAAATGTAAAAGGAATTAGAGGTGAATTAGAGTTCAGCTACAAAAAAATGTACAGGTATGGCAACCTAATTAAGTATCTGTAAGATTTTCTTTACAAGTCAGGGTTGGAAGGGGGGAATTTTGAAGCCATAGAAACCCTGGTTCAACAGTCGACATCTATTTAGCAACACTTAAACCTAAAGCTAAACCCATGCTTAAGTAAGGTCAACCATTCAGCATTTTCATTAGTGACTTGAATAATGGAGTAGAGAGTAGACTTATAAAAATTTGCCGACGACACCAAGCTGGGAGGAATTGCAAGCGCTATGGAGGACAGGAATAGAATTCAAAGTGGCCTTGATAAATTGGAGAACAGACAAGCAACAAGATGAACAAGATGAAAATCAATAGAGACAAGTGCAAAGTATTACACTTAGGAGGCAAAAATCAAATGCACAACTACAAAATGGGGACTGACTGGCTAGGCAGTAGAAATGCAGAAAAGAACCTGGGGGTTATAGTGGATCACAGTTTGGATATGAGCAGTAGTGAAAAAGTCTAATATCATTCTGGGGTGTATTAAAAGAAGTGGCATGCATAAGCCATAGGAGATAATTGTCCCTCTCTGCTCAGCACTGGTGAGCTGAAGTATTCATTATATCCATTTTAGGCACCACTCTAAGATGTGGACAAATTAGAGAGTTCAAAGAAGAGCAACAAATAAGAGGTTTGGAAAAGCTGTCCTATGAGGAAAGGTTAAAAAAACCTGGTCATGTTTAGTCTTGAGAAAAGAAGACTGAGGGGGGACCTGATAACAGT
The DNA here is from genome assembly GCF_965140235.1 of Caretta caretta. Classification (NCBI taxonomy): domain Eukaryota; kingdom Metazoa; phylum Chordata; order Testudines; family Cheloniidae; genus Caretta; species Caretta caretta. Next base: position 51,170,654 of record NC_134210.1, read on the forward strand.
CTTCAAAAATGTTAAGGGCTGTTATAAAAGAAGATAGTGATATATTTTCCTCCATGTCCACAGAACATAGGACAAGTAGTAATGAGCTTAATCTACAGTAAGGGAGATTTAGGTTACATATTAAGAAAAACTTCCTAATTCTAAAGAGAATTAGTACTGAAATAGGCTTCCAAGGGAGACTGTGGGATCCCAGTTATTGGATATATTTGAGAACAAGTGTCAAATATAAATGGAAGGGTAACCACCTTTCTGTATACAGAACTATAAAATCCCTCCTGGCCAGAGACAAAACCCTTTCACCTGTAAAGGGTTGAAAAGCTAGGATAACCTCGCTGGCACCTGACCAAAATGACCAATGAGGAGACAAGTTACTTTCAAAGCTGGAGAGTGTGGGGGGGAACAAAAGGGTCTGTCTATGTGATGCTTTTTCTGGGAACAGATCGGGAATTCTCTTCAGAACTCCTGTAAAAAGTTAGTAAGCAATCTAGCTAGAAATGCTAGAGATTTTCTTTTGTTTAATGGCTGGTAAAATTGCTGTGCTGAATGGAATGTATATTCCTGGTTTTGGGTCTTTTCGTATCTTAAGGTTTTGCCTAGAGGGATTCTCTATGTTTTGAATCGGATTACCCTGAAAGGTATTTACCATCCTGACTTTACAGAGGTGATTCTTTTACTTTTTCTTTAAATAAAATTCATTAAGGCCCTGATTGTTTTTTCATTGTGCTTAAGATCCAAGGGTTTGGTTCTGTATTCACCTATGCAAATTGGTGAGGATTTTTATCAAGCCTTCCCCAGGAAAAGGGGTGTAGAGCTTGGGGGAAGACATCTCCAAGTGGGCTCTTTCCCTGGTCTTTGTTTAAGATGCTTGGTGGTGGCGGCAGCATAGGGTTCAAGGACAAGGCAAAGTTCATACCTTGAGGAAGTTTTTAACCTAAGCTGGTAAGAATAAGCTTAGGTTATCTTTCATACAGGTCCCCACATCTGTACCCTAGAGTTCAGAGTGGGGAAGGAACCTTGACAACAGGTTAGACAAACATGTCAGGGATGGTCTAGATATATGACCCTGCAACAGTGCAGGGGGCTGTACGAGAAGCTCTCTCAAGGTCCCTTTCAGTCCTACATTTCTAGGATTCCATGTTCTTAAGCATTTTATTGAATAGCGATGGTCTTAAACAGTGTTCATTGTGGCCCAGAGATCTGAATGCACTTTACCACAAATCTCAAAGTTGTAAAGATGATGACTCCTAGGCAGAATATATCTAAAATTAGGGCTGTCAAGCAACTAAAAAAAAATTGAGATTAATCACACTGTTAAACAATAGAATACCATTTATTTAAATATTTTTATTTCTATATTTTCAGATTTATTTATTTCAATTACAGCAAAGTATACAATGCTCATTTGTAAGTATTTGCACTGTAAAAAATAGTATTTTCTCAATTCACCTAAGTACTGTAGTGCAATCTCTTTATCATTAAAGTTGAACTTACAATGTAGAATTATGTACAAAAAACTGCATTCAAAATGTAAAATGTCAGAGCCTGCAAGTCCACTCAGTCCTACTTCTTGTTCAGCCAATTGCTTAGATGAACAAGTTTGTTTACATTTGCAGGAGATAATGATATCTTTTGCTTCTTGTTTACAGTAGCACCTGAAAAGGAGACCAGGAGTTCTCATGGCACTGTTGTAACAGGAGTGGCAAGATATTTACATGCCACAGGCACTAGATTCATATGTCCCTTCATACTTCAACCACCATTCCAGAGGACATGCATCCATGCTGATGACGGGTTCTGCTTGATAACAATCCAAAGCAGAGTGGACCAACACATTCATTTTCATCATCTGAGTCAGATGCCACCAGCAGAAGGCAGGTTTTCTTTTTTGATGATTTGGGTTCTGTAGTTTCTGCATCAGAGTGTTGCTCTTTTAAGACCTCTGAAAGCATGCTCCACACCTCGTCCCTCTCAGATTTTGGAAGGCACTTCAGATTCTTAAAATCTTGGGTCAAGTGCTGTAGCTCTCTTTAGAAATCTCACACTGGTACCTTCTTTACGTTTTGACAGATCTGCAGTGAAAGTGTTGTTAAAAACAAATATGTGCTGGTTCATCATCCGAGACTGCTATAACATGAAATATATGCAGAATGCAGGTAAAACAGAGCAGGACACATACAATTCTCCCCCCCCCCCCCATCCCCAAGGAGTTCAGTCACAAATTTAATTAATGCATTGTTTTTTTAATAAGCATCTTCAGCATGGAAGCACATCCTCTGGAACGATGGCCGAAGCATGTGAGGCATATGAAAGTTTAGTATATCTGGCATGTAAATACCTTGCAATGCCGGCTACAAAAGTGCCATGCAAATGCCTGTTCTCACTTTCTGGTGACGTTGTAAATAAGAGGGCAGCATTAACTCCGGTAAATGTAAACAAACAGGATTGGCTGAACAAGAAGTAGGACTGAGTGGACTTGTAGGCTCTGAAGTGTACATTTTGAGTGCAGTTATGTAACAAAAAAGAATCTATATTTGTAAGTTGCACTTTCATGACAAAAATTGCACTACAGTACTTGTATGAGGTGAATTGAAAAATTTCCTTTATCATTTTTACAGTGCAAATATGTAATAAATACACACTTTGATTTCAATTACAACACAGAATACAGTATATATGAAAATGTAGAAAAAATCCGAAATTTAATAAATTTTAGTTGGCATTCTATTGTTTAACAGTGCAATTAAAAGTGCAATTAATGGAGTTATTTGTGTGAGTTAACTGCGATTAATCAACAGCCCTATCTAAAATAGATACCACACCTACCCACACCCCACCATGGAGGGAATTCCAGTGGAAAATTGGACACTTTCATATTCCAGGAAATACCAGCATGGTGAACCCTGCAGGCTGCTTCTGGAGAGGACATTGACAAGTCGGTCACCAGATCCATTTTCTGACACTCCCCACAATTTCAAATTTTTTGATCACATGTGCATAAAAATTTTACAGAAAAAATTTTGCATATATTTTGATACTTGGCCTACTTCCCAGATCTACAAAACATGGGAAGATATTTATTAAAAATATCATTAGCAGAAAGAAACACGATGAGATAGCAAACAGAGCATAGCTCAGACCAGCCAATTCCAAAACCAGTTTGAGTGTTGGACTGTAGCCAATTAACTATATAATAAAGTAAAAAAGCCTTTTGAGCTATAGCTACATTATCTAGACATTTATATATTGAATAAATAAGAGCTGTGTCTAACAAGTCTTCACCAAAACACATTACCTGGATATTAGAATACTATTTTACCAAATATCCGTTTGTGTATCAATGCTGCTCTAAGAACTTTTGTAAAGAACTATAATGCAACCAGTACCTGTGCACATGTCCTTACTTGTATATAACAATACAATACTTTGGCATATATTAACTGTCTATTTTAAATGTAAATATAAACATAAAATTCAGTCACACATACAGAGTTTCAACCAGTTCAAACAAAGCAAGCAGCCCAGGTGTCTGTCCCCATCTTTCTTCCAATTCTAATCCACAGGCTACAAACTCTAAACCTACTGTAGCTACAGTATATAGTGATCCATGTTTTCCCCCTACTTGGCATAAGCACTAATCGAACAGGGGCTTAGTCTATAAATAGACTGTCCTCCATTTTAAATTCCCTTGCCAAACTCACAGCGCTAGCTTCTTGTGCAGTCAAGCAGCTAAACTTAAGGAAAGAGGGAACAGGGAAAGAAAGGACAGATGGGAAACGGGAAGACCTGGCAAGTGCTGGAGCAGAACACACACCTTCTGTCTAAAGGAAAAGAGGTTCATTTCTCCTTTGTCTTGATCTGAGAGAGTTCTCTTAGACGAGTAACATTTCAGACTTCCCATCACAATGATCATACATTTTAGTGGTTGTCAGAATCCAAATGCATTAAGAGGGGGTGAATTCACATATAAAACAGTATTCCTCACATCCCTAGAGGTCAGTAAAATTTTATTTAATGTTACTAAATGGTGAGCAGGTCTCAGACATGGCAAGTTTTGGAAAGGTTACTAGTCAAATAAATGACCGGAGGTTTGATTCTATTTCCTGGAGTATATGATTGAGTTTAATGGAATTAATTGTCAGATTCTTCAGTTTGTGTATTCTTTAGTTTCACTAAAATGTGAAAATTCACACTCACATACATACATGCATTTTCGTGAATCCCACAGGTGAAATCCTGGCCTTATTGAAGTAAATGGGAATTTATTTCAGTGGAACCAGGATTTCAGCATGTGTGTTTAACGTGTTGCTGGAACATTGATAGTTTTGATATTAACTTCTTGAATTTCCTCCTTTCTTTACAAAATAATAGACAACAGTAAGCCCAAAAGCAAGATGTTCCTCTGAATTCTACTTGGCAGTAAGAGGTAAACATCACCCGCTTCCATATGACAGAGGGTTTGTGGAGCAGTCATTGTCTGGAAAATGAAACAGTTTCTCAGAAGGCTATAAGGACAATACTAAGGACCTCAATATTTCTCCCCATCTCCAGATTTGGAAATGAGTGACCCTGGTCAGCTCAGTGTCACAAGGACACTTTATGGTGTGAAAAAGGTTTGTCCAAAACTAAACAAGATAGTGAACAAAGCTGGTGATTAGCTTGGAGAAACATATATAGCATTTTTTTCCTTTTATGTAGCTTCCGTATGCCCTCCCTCTGGTAGACTCACAGTATGAGCATTGCAATTACAAGTGCTGTTGAGGAACCAACTAAAGAGCCTATATTTAAATGCATGACCTTCCTGTCTATAGGAAGAACTACATCTGTCTTTATTAATATTAAAGAATTTTGGACTTGAGCCAGGTGTTCCTCTTGTTTATCTAACTCTATCCACATTTAAAATGCACAGTGCAAAGATGTGTACTTGAAAAAAAAAAGTATAGTATAAAACTCAGAAACAGGCAATTTATTCAAAAGAGGCCATCCACTTTTATCCAATGTGTGCTTCAGGGAAAGCCTGCATGAAAGATGAAGGGTACTCTACATGGTGAGGTATGGAAAATCCTTCAGGATGCACTCTAGTATGGAGAACGTAAAGTGAATAGGGAACAGGAAAGAACAATGATGACACAGATTAGAGAGATACTAATAAAACATTTCACTAATGCACATATTCTTTTCTAAAGAACATTGATAGGTCAAAGATCAGATGAAACTTCCAGAGAGACTAGGAGGAAATGCTATTCCAACTCCCAGTGAGTGTGGCATTTGAAGGAAATGAGAGTTTTGCTGAGGTGGATTAGAAGAAAGAAGTTGTTTAGACATTGTTCACAGCTGAACAAGGCCCTTGAGGATGGCTGGAAGCTGTACAGAAAATAGGGTATTACTGAATAATCACAGCAATCAGTTCTAAAGTGGGATTAAGAGAACCAAAATGAGGGCAAGCTGATTTCTATTTCACTTCAGCCCAACTTCAAGACAATGTATTGTCATAAAAGTAACTCACACAATATCTGATTTAGACAATTCAAACAGCCTCAGCTGCTGTACACACATCTCCTCAGTATTACGCTAACACTTTTTGTAACAGAGCCATGATTCCCCTGAAACATACTGAAATGAATGCTTTCTTGAGATGTACTGGTGGAGGGGAGCCCATTGCACACATGAAATCACTTTCTGAATATAAAAATGTTTCACTCCATCATGGTTGCTATCATCCTTGGAATGACTACTATGGCAGCACCTTTCCTCTAGCTAGAGTAGGAAGTCTCTCTTCAAGGCCATCATGAAGGCTGCAATGAACTCGCCCTATTCAACCAAATGTGGTTTCCATGGTTCTCAGATAACATGCAGATGAGCATGGTGCATAGATTGATTGATCAAATCAATAGCTATACAATGGCCACAGATCTCTAAAAAGAACCACAGACTGAATTTCCCCAACTGCAATCCTTAGGTCTTGCTCTTCCTTTAATCCAGGAAACTGCCTAATATTGAAACTGAATTGCTCAGTTTCCATCAGTCACATTACCCAGAGTCATACAGGCAGGAAATGGAGCCAAACCAGGTAGCTGGAGTTCAGTGTTCATGGATTTACTTGTAAATGGAGATTTATACATACACTATATTGTCTTCTGTGAATCGTTACCTTCAACCATTTTAAATAATCTGTTTATTTTTCACTGCAGGATGCTATCATCACATTGATGGTTCAGGGGACGTTATATTGATTAACACAAGACAGCTGCACATGCTAGATTGAATTATTAATGATTAAAATCATCTGGTGATTGACACCATGAGCTATGCAATTCTGTTCAGTGACAGATGATATAGCTGACTCTGTAGAGGTGCAAACTGGATATGCACAATACCACTGTCTAGGACGTGCACAAACAGACTCTTCATTTATTATTTGCTGTTCATCTGAAGACCCTTTGTGGATTACAACTGACTAATTCTAAATATTCCTTATGTGTTTCATGCTTTTCAGATGGGACTTTATCTGCTCATTACTCAGGATTATCATGGTTTTACAAATGAATTGCCAGTTGGCTAGAGCAATTGAAGAGATATTGGTTGTGATGTCAAAAAATTAGCAGAAACCTGAAACTAAAGATAAGGGGAGAGTGGAACCACAATAGCACTGTTATTTTACATTGCAATGCATCATTCTATCTATTGTCCCTGTTGCTGTGTGTTTAGGCCATGAACTACAGAAGCGGATAAGTGAAGACTGTATTGAGCAATAGACACCACCTTTGAAACCAGCCAAGGAAAAAATGAAATATTTTCATTCTTGCTTAAAAGAAATCTTGGGACTACTAACAAGGTAGAGTGCTGAATTGAGGTATGTTGGTAACTGATGAAGAAAATACTGTTTTTCTGCTAAATAAAATTGTATCACTTTGTTTATTGGGTCAAAAATCAAAATACACAATACCTGCTCTCTCTCATAGGAAAATGGGGGTGGGGGGTAAAAACCAAAAAACCCTACACCTTTCTATTGCCATCCATGCTTTCCACACAAATGATCTATATCAGTGGTTCTCAACCAGGGGTACATGTACTCCTGGGGGTATGCAGAGTTCTTCTAGGGGATACATCAACTCATCTGGATATTTGCCTAGTTTTACAACAGGCTACATAAAACGCACTAGCAAAATCAGTACAAACCAAAATTTCATACAATGACTTGTTTATACTACTCTGTAGACTATACACTGAAATGGAAGTACAATATTTATAGTCCAATTTATTTATTTTATTCTATGGTAAAAATGAGAAAGCAAGCAATTTTTCCTTGTGTTGACATTTTTTGTGTTTTTATGTCAGATTTTGTAAGCAAGTACTGTAGTTTAAGTGAGCTGAAACTTGGGATATGCAAGACAAGTCAGACTCCTGACTAGAGTACAGTAGTCTGGAGCAGTTGAGAGCCACTGATCTGTATCAGCTATGAGCACCCAATTTTGTTTTCTTCACGAATATCAGGCCCAGTGCAATAAAACAGTTTGGTTATGTAGTGTATGGAATGTGGCAGAAAGGAAGCATTAGGCCTATTCTTTTCAAAATGAACTGGAGATCTTTAAGCCTGCATGGACTCCTTCTTAAGACCTGATCTGCCCCAAAACTTAGGTCAAGGTCATTCAGGGCTGTAAAAAAAAGTCATGCCTTGAGCACTGTAGTTAGGTCAACCTAATCCCCATGTAAACCTAGCTACTGCCCCTCAGAGGGGTGGATAACCTACATAAATGGAAAAACCCTTCTGTCGATGTAGGACACATCTAAATTATGGCACTACAGTGGCACAGCTGCAAAGCTATAGCTGTGCAACTGTAGCAGCTGCAGTGTAGATGTAGCCTAAAATAACACATCCTCAAGTTCTGTGGAAGAAGAGGATGGACAGCAGAGCTTAATTTGTGCCAGGGCTTGCCAGAGCTGAGCCCCAGCACCTCTAGGCTTGGCAGTTCATAGCCTCAGCCCCTCTGGGCTTCCCAGGTCAGTTATGAAAGTAAAAAAATTACTTGAGCCCCGACACCTAATTGCTTGAGCCCCAGCACCTCTTTCATCACAAAGAAAGCACTGATGGACGGACAATTTAAACTGAACCTAGACTAATATTAGGTCAATATTCTGAAGAGTAAAGAACACATGAGTGTCAAGTGTCAGAGTAGAATGATGGCTTCTTCCTCAGTAGTATGAGGTTTTCCTTATGTACAATGCCAGTACTGGCTAATATCATAGGAGAGATCTTTGTTACTTTATCATTTAAAATCTTAGAGATTTGTTATATGCTATTATGAGTTTTTATTTAACTCTATTTGGCGTTGGGATCTTATGACAAGAAAAATGAGAACAAACAAGCTGAATGTGTCCTGGCAATATGTATTAGTCTTGTTTTGTATTAATGATTTCAATAAAAAGCTATATTATAAAAAGTATACATACATGGAATGCTATTTGTTCAAATGAATGTGGCACAAAGCACTGTCTAAAAACACCCACTGCCTTAGAAAAGCTAAATCAGATATTTGCTATGCCTTCAGCCTTCTGCACTCTATACTCCGCTTACACAAAAAATTAAGCAATCCCCACTCCACAGCCTGCTGCCCATTCAGTTCCTCAGATCCCCACCCAGTCACGTTCTCCTCATTTCCTGGTTCCTTCCTCCCTCTAGTTTCTTCCTCAAACCTAGTTCTTGTCTTTCTCCATGGGTTGTGCGTCTTCACAGCCTCAGGTTGCCTGCCAGCCCTAATCTCCTCCCACAGGACCCAGCATCTACCTCCTGCTCACTCCTTGGGTTCCTTTCCCTGGCCCCACATTCCATCGCAACCTCATGCCAGTCCTCGGCAGTATAGCCCTCCCACTTTTAAAAGTGATAGGGCCATGACCCCTGGGCCTCCCCCTCTTCACGTTGGGAACCTTTGCGCTAGTAAGAGGTTATTAGAATGAGGTGGATAACACGTACCCAAACCACATTACTCATTAATTCATTGAATTTGGGGTTCCTTAAGCTAAAGTACAGAACTAAGCCTTCTTGTAGCAGGGCGGTAGCACCATTATTGTTAAAGTTGAGACCAGCTTACTGTTTAACAGCCAAGCAGTTTTCTAAGTGCCTTAAACAATTAATACATTCCTGTCGATTACATTCAACATTGCCATGATCACACATTTTAGGGTACTTAATGGTTGTCTCCTAGTAACAGAATTTCCTCTTATGGCAACTTGTCTCCCCTAGAGTGTGTTCTGAATATTTTGGGTCAAACTCTCAACTCAGTATAATTTCTAAAACCGAGTCAGTACCTTCCTTTATATCAGTTTGATTTCCTATCAAAAGGAAATCACTGATTCTATAATCTGAGTACAGTTATCAAATAAAACACGCATATTTTAGATTTTTAGATAATCAAAGTTTCAATTCTATTATTTGCCCCATATCACAAAACAGGGACATTTCTCTTTCATAAATGCCCCAGGACTTCATGGTTTGGCAAGCTATCAATAAAAGACAGCTATCCTGAAGAAGCTACTGGAAATTCTATCTGAATCTCCTTGAGTGTGCATATTTACCACTGATATACATAATATTAATAATAAAATCCATATCATGTGGCTATCATCAGTACAATGTTGTTTGACTTACATTTGAATCACTAAGGCAAGCCAGTCATGAATTTGCCACCTTACTAGAAGGGTTTGATTGGTCAAGTAGAGTCATCTAGTTGTCAAGATGAAGGCCCATGACCTGCAGGGGGGTTGTTGGTAGGGGAGTCCAGGTGCTCCCACTCCACCAGGCTCTGAATCAGTGATCCTACAGTCAAGGCTGCCCTTCCCGGGCCACTTCTTATTTCTTCTCCCCTCCGCCCCCACAATTGTCCCAAAATCACAGTCTGGGTTAAGGCAGTGTGAAGGGTGCCCACTTACCACAAGGCACTTTCATATGGCAGTGTGCAGCATGGAGGCTCTCTTTCTCAGGCAGCAACTGCCTCTTCCCATGGTATGCCCCCCTTCCCCCCAGTCAGCTCAGTCCAAGGCATTCCCAGGCTGTGGGAGTCCAAACAAAAAATAAAGAGGCTTACCAAAGTCCAGAGTTCATATGAAGGGGGAAGAGGGGAATGCTTCCCTCTCAGGCTGTCTCTGTGGCAGGTCCTCCCTTCTCTCAGGGAGGGACCTTTAAGCAGCTGTCTTAGAGAGAGATTCTGCCTTCTCTCAGCTCTTCTCTGTTATAGTTGCAGGTCTGTTCTCTTCCCCAGTCTGTCCCCAAATGAGCTGCTCCCCTGCCTTTTAACTTTTCCTCCAGTTGGAGCATCTCCTACAGGTGTGGTGCAGTGCAGCTGGCTGAGCCTAAAGTAGTTCTCTAACCCCTGTTGCCCAGTGTGGGGTTATACACCCCATCACACATGGTACTGTAACTGCAATTTCTTATCCAGCTAAGCTTGGAATTCTCTCAGAACAATAGATTTGTCTTTGCAGATTTTAACGATGCAGAATGATTTTTAGGACCAAATTCAGATGCATAGCTTTTAGGACCAGAAAGAACTATTGTGATAATCTCGTCTGATATTTTGCATAACACAAGCCAAAGATCCTCACACAGTGATCTCTGCATCAAGCCTATAACTTCTGTTTGAGCTAGAACATAACTTTTAGAAAGACATTCAGTCTTGATTTAAAGACATCAAGTGATGGAGAATCCACCACATCCTTAGCTAAGATGTGGCAATCATGAATTACCCTCACTGTTAAAAAGCTGTGCCTGATTTCTAGCCTGAATTTATCTAGTTGTGGCTTCTACCCATTGGCCTTCGTAATGTCTTTTTCTGCTATTTAAGCAGCAGCAGGACATGATGGATAAGAATCTACTGTCAGTTATGTCTTTCACCTGCAGGTGCTTGTAGACTGTGATCAAGTCACCTCCTAACTTTTTCTTGGACAAACTAAATAGATTTAACTTTCTAAGCCTCTCTCTATAATGTATGTTTTCCAGACCTTCACTCATTCTTGCTGCTCTTTTCCTGAATCGTTTCCAAATTTTAACATCCTGTTTGAAGGGTGGGCACCAGAACTGAACACAGCATTCAAGCAATGGCTTCTCCAATGCCTCCCTACTCCTAGTTGATCGACACCAAAGGACTGTGTTTGCCCTCTTAGCCATAGCACTACACTGGAGCTCATATTTGATTAGTTATCTACCATGTGGCCAATACCTTTTTAGTGTCACTGCATTCCAGAATACAGCCCCCTCATCTTGTAAGTGTAGCCGACATTCTTTGTTTCCATATGCATGACCTTGCATTTGGTTCTATTCAAATGTATGTTATTCTAATGAGCCCACCTTACCAAATGTCCCATGTCAGCCAGTTAATTGACCAGTCGCCATCATTACATGGCACTCTGCCAATTTTTGTGTCATTTTGCAAATTTTGCCAGCAAAGATTTTATATTTGTTTCCAGATCATTGATAAAGGTATTGAATAGGATTGAGCTAAGAACAGATCCCTGCAGGACCCCACAATAAAGATCCCCCCATTAGATGACAATTCCTACTTTTTGTGATCTATTGGTTAATCAGTTTTTAATCCATTTACTATGGACTACATTGATTTTGTATTCTGCTATTTTTACCAGACTATCATGTGGGAGGAAGTCAAGTGCCTTACATAAGTCCTAGTATATTTTGTCAACACAGTTACCTTTATCAACCAAACTTGTAATCTCAACATATGATATCAAGTTTGTATGAGAAAACCTATTTTCTATAAAACCATGTGGACTGGCATTACTTATGCTACCATCTTTAATTCGTTACTGATTGCATCCCAGGGACTATGTTGGTAGAAGCCGGGGTAGATTCTGGTGGGCCACAAACAATGAAAAGTCTGCCATAGCAATGGCATAACTTGGGTACAACTTTCCCTCTTTTATAGAACTAGAGGGGATCAGCACAGATACAAAGAAAGCAAAGAAAGCCACTATACTTAAGGTTATGTTATGAGATCTGTTTAAGAACCTTTCTAAGTCATCTAAAGCTTAGTCAGATTTCTCTGACATGAAATTTGGAGTGCCTCAGGAGGGTGCAGGGTAGGGTTAATGACCCAAATTTACAGTTATTTGAGCCAGAGTTTCCAGAGATATAAGCCCTGGGAGGGAAAGCCATTTTAAAAAAGGTTTCCAGGTTTGATTTTGTTTTTCCTCAGAGCTAAAGATCAAACTATTGATGTGATGCAAGTCAAAATGGGGTCACTCTGTTTTACACACCACAGTGCATGGCTCCCAGTAAATCTCTGGGGGACTCAAATTGACAACATTTAAAAAATTATACATATTGACAGGGCACATGCACCAATACAGAAAACCTGCTAGAGGGTTTCCAGTTCCATCATTTTATATACTTTAAACTTGAGTCTTGTGGTGATCTAAAAGCCAAGTGGCTACTCAGGTTTGCTTTGAAATTTGGTGTGCTGGGTCACAGGTAGCATTAGTGATCCAAATTTGGGGTCATTTATTCAAAGGATTCCCAAGTTACAGGGCCCCCACCAAAAAAAAACTCATTTCTTTCTGCTGCCTTGTACTGTTAAACTGAGAGGTGCTAATGCCTCGATAACTCACAGATTTCCTGATGGCTGTGAACTCACCTTTCAGTTAACACAGATAAGGATCACAAGACCCCACCAAAGACAAAAGGAGTTTTTAACTGAGGCCAGGTCTTCTTAAGACACGTCTACACTGGCAGAGTTACATTGCCGGCAGTTACATTGCCGCTCAGAGAGCACTGAAAGGAAACAGCTGTTGTGTGTTCACACTGACAGCTGCCTGCACAATAGTGTGTTCACAGTTGCGGCACTTGCAGCGGTATTTGGCGCGGTGCACTCTGGGCAGCTATCCCACAGAGCAGCTCTTCCTCGTCTGCTGCTAAGTGTTGTGGGAAGGTGGAGGGGGTCTCAGGGCATCCTGGGTCCTGTCCCAATGCCCTGTGATGAGGAAAGTCCCTCATCTCGCTGTCCCACCACTCCTTCAATTCTTGTTTTTCAGCAGTGGAGTGCATCATGACATCACGCAGAAAGTCCTCTTCTTCATGGCCACTTTCTAATTCTGCACAGCCATTCATCCGGGGATAACTAAGAGGGAGGCTGGGCTCCCAGGGTCATATATGTGAAGCCAAAATGCAAAATTTTACAGAAGCAGTATTGTTTGCAACACACAGAGCACTGATTCAGTGATTTAAAACACACTCACTATTCACATACCTGTCACTAACTGGCTGACCCCAGGCAAGCACACATGAGCCACAAGACCCCCAAAATGGTAACTGCAGGATATGGGGAAATCAGTGTTCCAGGACTGTACTGTACACTGAGCACGTGGCTCTGGGGGAGAGCCAGCACTATGGGGGGGGCCTTATAATCATTACTGTCCCCACATTTTCCACAGACTGTATTCATTATGGAAGGTATCTCACTGCTGAGGGTGAGCAGGGAATCAAGGGAGGATCTTCTCCAAGACTGCGGCTTCCACCCTCGCCCTTCTGCAGCTCGCCTGTGTGCAGCAATGGTTCCCCCTTTCCCCCTCCAGTGATGGCAGAGTGGCATGGGAAAGTTACCCTTAATGGAGCAAGAAACAAAGCAACTCTGCCAAAGAACCTGCAGCAGCGGATTGCCCAGTATCTCCATGAGAGTTTCCTGGAGATCTCTGAGGCAGATTCCCATGAAGTGAGAGAGTCAATCAACACCCTGTTCTGCCACTCGGACTAGGCATGTGGTGGTACACACATCATACAGACACAAGCCTGCTTTCTGCAACCCTCCTGCCCCCAACAACTTGCTTCAGCGATTCCCAAAATCAAAGCCATTTACCAGGGGCCTCCCCTCCTGTTTGTGCTTCTCCAAGCTCTGACAGCTGTGACTGGCTAGCCTCCTCCGGGGTAGAGAAGAGCTCCTGGCTGCATGCATCTCTGACCTCTGAGTCATCCTCTGCCTCTGGGTCCCCCTCACCCTCCACATTCTCGTCCAAGATTTCCTTCTCCTGGCTCGGTCCACTCTCGACTGGTACGCGAGCCACCAAAGAATCCACAGTGGCCTTCCCAATGGAGGTGGGGTCACCACCAAGTATCGTGTCCAGCTCTTTGTAGAACTGGCAGCTCGTGGGCTCAGCACACAAGCAGTGGTTTGCCTCCCGCACCTTGTGGTAGGCGTTCTGCAGCTCCTTCACTTTGACCCTGCACTGCAGTGTGTCCCGGTCATGGCCCCTTTCTATCATACATCATGAAATCTGACCGTAGATATCATAATTCCTATGCCTGGAGTGCAGCTGGGACTGCACAGCCTCCTCTCCCCAAATGCTGATGAGGTCCAGCAGCTCGGCATTGCTCCAAGTCGGGGATTGCCTGGTGCGTGGAGAAGGCCTGGCCACCTGGAAAGATGCACTGAGACCACTGCACACGTCACCGAGCAAACAGGAAGGGGACTTTCAAAATTCCCAAGGAATTTAAGGGGTGGGACTGACAGTTGGTCACCTGAAGGCAGGGCAGTACAGTTCAAACCGATGGCCAGAGGGGTGAGAACAGGCATTGTGGGACACCTCCCGGAGGCCAATTGCAGCGCTGTAATCGACCACGGTATCTACACTGGTACGGCAGCGCTGTAGCCCTGGTGCAGAAAGCTCTACACCTCTCGTCTGGGTGGTGTTTTTACAGCGCTGCAACTGCACAGTTTCTGCGCACTAAGTGGCTTGGCAGTGTGTGCCCCTCGGGAGTTACAGCGCAGAAAGCTGCTTCACTGCGCAGAAACTTGCCAGTGTAGACAAGGCCTGACTGGAGAAGCTCTCCTATCAGTGTAGTAGTATCTTCACAGAAGCACTACAGCAGTGCAGCTGCACCGCATGTGTCAAAGTTCCTTCCCCACTCTGAACTCTAGGGTACAGATGTGGGGACCTGCATGAAAACCTCCTAAGCTTATTTTTACCAGCTTAGGTTAAAACTTCCCCAAGGTACTAACTATTTTACCCTTTGCCCTTGGACTTCCACTGCCACCACCAAACGTTTAATGGGGTTTATTTATTAGGAAAGCATTGTTTGGAAACCTCTTTCCCACCAAAATCCTCCCAACCCTTGCACCCCACTTCCTGGGGAAGGTTTGGTAAAAATCCTCACCAATTTGGAGAGGTGACCACAGACCCAAACCTTTGGATCTTAAGAACCATGAAAAAAACATTCAGTTCTTGAAAAGAAGAATTTTAATAGAAGAAACAGTAAAAAAGAATCACCTCTGTAAAATCAGGATGGTAAATATCTCACAGGGTAATTAGATTCAAAACATAGAGAATCCCTCTAGGCAAAACCTTAAGTTACAAAAAGACACACAGGCAGGAATATCCATTCTATTCAGCACAGCTTATTTTCTCAGCCATTTAAAGAAATCATAATCTAACGCATATCTAGCCATATTACTTACTAAATTCTAAGACTCCATTTCTGTTCTGTCCCCGGCAAAAGCATCACCCAGACAGACACAGACCCTTTGGTTTTCTCCTTCCTCCCAGCTTTTGAAAGTATCTTGTCTCTTCATTGGTCATTTTGGTCAGGTGCTAGCGAGGTTACCTTTAGCTTCTTAACCCTTTACAGGTGAAAGGTTTTTTCCTCTGGCCAGGAGGGATTTTAAAGGTGTTTACCCTTCCCTTTATATTTATGACAGCATGTTAAAGTGTAGACCAGCCCTGAATTGCTGGAGGTTGCTATAGTTTGAGAGTCATGGGTGGCAATTTCATTTGGGGGGAATTTAATGAAAGTCTTTGGGGAAGAAAAACTAGCCATGTGAATGCTTCCTAGGTGGAGAAGGGCATTAGGGGACAGAGGAGTGGGGGACTAGGAGGAAAGGGTTTGGGGGCTGCTGTGAGGGGAGGAGGGGTTTGGGGGAGGGGGGATAAATAGGGGTGGATAGTAAGGAAAGCAAGAGAGGGTGGGGGCTCAGGTGAGGGAGGCATGGTACCCCCCAGCCCCCTATGCCCCAAACTCTGTCAGCATAGCCCAACCTTCCTGTACCCCAACCACCCTGCAGCTCCCATTTATGCCCATACAACCCAATCTTCCTGTAGCTGCAGCTCTTCCAGTGGACCTCAACCTCCCATGCACTCTCAGCTCTGCCAGCATACCCCAACCCCTCCTCCTCCCGGTCTTCCATTTGTAGACCAGGGAGTGAAGACTTCAGAGAGATGTGTGCCCTGCTTGTGGTGGTGGGGGGGATTCATTGAATGTCAGGGGCATGACTGGAGAGGTGTGCTGAAGCAGGGCTGGTGCGGTCCAGCTGATGTGTGGAGGGCCGGGGGGAACAGCTGGCTTTGTATGGTAATTGCGGGGCAGGATACATACAACTGCCTATATGACTACTAACTCCCAACAGCAACATATCTTTTCCCGTTTGAAAAAACAAGAACATTCAACGGCAAAAAGCTAAGTTAGTGAAGAGTCAAAGTTGCTTCGTGTTGCCCCCTTCTTCCCCACCTTGCAGAATGCTGAGTTGAGCAAAACTCAAACTTCTGAAAAACCAGGCAATGTGGAGTTAAGGGTGCCATGCAACCTTAACTCTGCCCTCTTTCAGCAATGCTCCAATGTAATCCATTAACATACATACCATTAGTCAACCAGCTCAGTATAGACATAGCCTCAGGGTAAGGGTGTTATAAGAGTCTGTAAAGTGGTTCTTAAATTGTACACATGTGATATTCTTTCTGGGGAGCTGGCTAAATGTATGAGGGTATCTCAGGATCTGGAACCTGCTGATTTTATAGTGCCAAGGGCCAGTGTGAATATGTGCTATGTGTATATTGAGGCATTGCTGGTAGAGGTTGGAGGGAAGATGGCATGGACAATATTTTTTTCTTTTTGTCCTTTAATAGTGTTATATGGAATCCTGTCGGTGAGAGGGACTGGGTTGTAAAAGGAGGTGAAGAGCTTTCAGTAACTATGGAGTTGGCAGCGTAAAGGTATGTGTGTTAATGCTGAAAGAAGGCAGAGTTAAGGATGCCTGAGCAACCATAACTGTGTATTTCCTGGTTTTCAGAAGTTTGAGTTTTGCTCAACTCAGTGTTCTGCAAGAGGACAACATACCACCAATCACCCTTATCTAGGCATTAACTTTGTTTTTTGCATTTAGAATATAAGTGGTGCAGCAACACTGGCTTAATGACAAGCCATAAATCTGTCCCTTTGAATTCTGATATATGTCTCCCAAGGCAAAGGAAGAACAATAACTGAGCTATTTGATGATGACATCCGGAAAAAATCATACACATGTGCAGCAATTTGAATTAAATGAATAATGAGACTAAGCCTCAATTTGTGCACAAAAATCAGAGCAGAAATGTCTTTTTAAGTATCCAACTGTCCATTTTCACATGCAGTCTATGCCACTTGTGTGCACAATCATGGTAACTGACCTGCATTTTTGCAGAAGGGAGTTCACAAAATTAAAACTTTTTCCAAACATTGTCCTTGTCACAATGATTTTATTAACAGAGAGTAAATAAAGTAAATAAAGGTTGAAAACGCATTATGACTTTTTTGAAATATATAGGACACCTATGAAACATGTAATAGAAGCTTTACGTCAGTTTGTTATAGAAATATGTGAATAATTTGTCTTGTGTGCCTTTAAATAATTGAAACATTCTGCATCATTTGGTAATGAATCTAGACAGTTTCTCTCTATAGTAGCCCTGGGAAAGCAATTATTTAGTCAGACAGGAAGATGTTACTATACCAGTGAGTCCTATCAATTTCATGCAAGATTTCCTCATATTTACAATGCTAATATTGTAAGATTATCATCCTTAAATCTAAATTCTACCCTCAGAGGCATGAACACTCTCCCACTGGCCGTTATGGAGTTGTATGTACTTAATTGAATGAAGATACCGGGCCAGAGTTTTTCACATAGAAGTGCCTGTGCATCGCTAACAACAGCTGAAGGATCCCCATATTTTCCAAGTTTTGCCCCTCACACTCATATACACCTTTGTGTTCCAAATCAAAATGCAGTCACCCTTCTGATCAAGGAGGGCTGGAGAAACCTCTGAAATCCACTCCTTATTTTTCCAGGAGAGTTGGTATTTTGCAATGAGGCACTTCACACCCACTAGGGAATGAGCATGCTGCATCCAAAGTGTCTTTCAACTGAGACACCAAAGCTGAGCTTTGACGGCTTAGTGATACCAGCAGCAGCAGCTGCTTCACCAAATGGGCTGGTCAACAGAATGGTGTAGCCAATCATACAATTTCCCTAGCATGAAGCAGACTTATAGACTGTAACGCAAAAAGGCAATAAACTAAAATCATCACTATGTATAATTTGTACATGCTATATTATTTTGTCTTTGTTTCCCCCTCAGTTCATTTCTGGAAAGGCCTGTAATTTACAAGTGCTGTCTAGCTCTAATTTGCGTTAGGACATTCCACATACAAAAATACAATTTCCAAATATAAGAAACTCCTTTACACAGCGATACACACATTTTGACTGACAAAATTAAACAGAGAAAGAGAGCACAAATGCTGAACATCAGACATGGCACTGCACTGGCATCTTTAGAATTTCTAACCGACTTTCTCTGAATAACAAACCACAAGAGGTTTTCTCCACTGCCTTCAGGTGAGCATAGGTATTACTTTCAGGCAAGGTCACTGGGTCCTTTTGTTGTTCCGTGGGGAATTCTTTATAAGCACTTCAAAAGAAAAGAGTTACAAGAAGTTCCTCTTGGACAGTCGCAGAGCTTCCCAATTCTAGCTCCTTTCCTCACTGCACACTGCTCGCCAGCATCACACTGTAAATAGCAACAAACTCTTAGGCACAGGACAGAACAAAGCAACCGACATGGTCAAGGTCTCAACTCCTGGTTATTTTTACAGCACCCAGAGTGCTGGAGGCACTACATAAATTATTTACTTTCAGCTACTAAAACGTTTATCTCAAAGTTCCTCATTTTTTTTTTTTTAGAATTGCTTCAGTTTCCATCTGAATTGTTTCGAGACAGCGTGAGAAAAGTGACATTTACAGCGAGAATGTTAAAGACTGAATTTGCCAACAGTGGGAGCCAAACCAAGGTATCTTATGCTGCAGAAATTAAACAGAAGAGTTACCAAAAGCTGATCAGCTCAATGAACTACAAATGTATTTTCCCCGGAGAGAAGCAGCAGCACATTCACTGCTTGAGAAGAGGGCACAGATCCTGATCTCAGTAACAGGGCTGTAAATCTGGAGTGTCTCTAGGGAAGGCACTGGACTTACTCCAGATTGACACCCTTACACCCGTGTATTTGAGATCCGTATCTCCCCCACTGTTATCTTTTAAGTATTTGTCTAATTCAGTCTCATGGTCTAGTCCAATGCTAAGGTGATCCTGAATTTTCAGATCAATAGCCTCAGTTGAGTTTATCTCGCTGTCCCGATCGTTGTAGCGGGGAGAGCCCATTTTTGGCCTTGGAAACATTTGACAGAACCGGAGGCTTGGCTCGGACCTGAAATCACTCACCATGGGGACTTGGCCGAACTTCTTCTCGTAAACCGGGATCCTTTTACTTTTCAGCTTCGCCAGGACCTCCTGCAGCGCCTCGATCTGCAAACACACAAGCGCTCAGCCCACCAGGGCGCTGCCCTCCGCGCACACAGCGCCGAGCACCGAGCGCCTTAAGGCGGGCGCTCCGCTCCGTTTCCCGGCAGGGCTGTCGTGACACAGAGCTGGAGTCTCCAGCTCTCGGGCCACCTGCAGCCCTGATCCCGCCTGCGGCTGCCTGAAATACCCCCGGCCGCTCGGTACCCAGCGAGGGGGTTCGGGAAGGATCCCAGCCTGGGCTCCCCCAGCCCTCGCCTCCCCGGGAGCCTGCACATGGCTCGGCTGAGCTCCCCCCTGGGCGGGCACCTACCAGCTCTTTCTCGTGGGACGTGTCCTCCATGGTGGAGTAGAGGTCCAGGGCGCGAGGCTGCAGCTCCGGCTCCTCCTGGCCGCGGGCGCCGAGGAGCAGCACCAGGGTGGCGCTCAGGAGAGCGACAAGCCGGGCGCTCTCCATGGTGCTGAAGCGCCGCGAAGCCGCCGGGCCCCGACTTTATAGAGCGCGCGGGGGGCGGGGGGAACCTGTTGACAGAGCCCTTGCACCGCGCTACGTCAATGGCCCCCGCCCCGGCAGCGGGATCCGGTGGGAGAGGCTCCTGGGTGCAGGCAGTGACCTCAGCCTCCAGCAGGGCAGGGACAGGGGGCGGAAGCTTAGGGGCAAGCGAATGAGCCGCTGCCTTAAACAGCAACAAGCGGAATGTGTGCGCGCCAAGGGGCTGGAACCCCCTGAGCTACACGAGTTTCCTGCTGCCCCCTGGAGCCCCGGGGGGATGCGGGGCGGGGGTGGGGGAAGGGAATTGGAGGTTGGGTTTTTCCTCAGAAGGAAAATTCAGATTTTTCAAAATAGTTGCCACGGGCCGTGGCAGGCGAAAGCAGCAGTCCCCGTGGTAACTGCTCCGGGCTCCTGCCCACTGGTAGAGGTACCCATGACATGACGGGAAAGCTCTCAGGGAATAATAATACATAAATGCTGCACAGAGCTTGGGTGGTGGTGGTGTGGCTTTTATTCAAACACACTAGTCAAATACGAGTCAACACCTTTATTATTTGGTGAATTCCATCATTGTCTAGGGAATAGCTTGTTCAACCAACGTTTCAAGTATCGACCTTTCTCAACAGTCAATGCAGTTGAATGGATACGTCAACATAAACATAATGCATCCGATGAAGTGAGCTGTAGCTCACGAAAGCTTATGCTCAAATACATTGGTTAGGCTCTAAGGTGCTACAAGTCCTCCTTTTCTTTCTGCGGATACAGACTAACACAGCTGCTACTCTGAAACCTGTCAACATAAAGTTATGTTTTAATATGTTCCTTGTCCCTTAAGCTAACTGCTCACCTCTAGTTTTAGTAATCTAATTTCTAAAATCACATTCCACATAGCAATAGATGAAACATTGAACAGCTGAGCAGCCAGGATAGGAAAAAATAGCAACTGATTAGAGAGAAAAACTAATGCAGCACTTGAAGAGCTCTGTGTAAGCTCCAAAGCTTGTCTGTCTCACCAACAGAAGTTGGTTCAATAAAAGAAATTACCTCACCCACCTTCTGTCTCTCTCTAAGATCCTGAGATGAATGCGGCTACAACTCTGCATAACAATCCTATTTTATCGATAGAGGCACAATGACAATGTCACTGTTGGTGCCCAATTTGAGGCACTTATGACCTGATTTTTCAGAGTACTTAGCATTTTATAACACTTATGTTCAAAGCCAACCCACCTAGTCTTCAGTTACAGCTATGTGCACGCTCAGAGCTTCTGAAAATCAGATTCCAAGGTCTTGAGTTGAACAGTCATAAAACGAGGAACATGCAAAACTGAAAAGTTTTGTTTAAGTGACTTGACTGTCCAGCATCACATCACACTCTGTGGCAGAGGCAGAGATAGAATCCAATTCTCCAGACCAGCATTCAACTGCCTTACCCATAAGACCATCCTTTCTCTTCTTGCAGTCCCTGCATCGTTCACTACATACCTTCTAACTTCCGCAACAAATGAGGCAGGGGCCCTATACACAAATGCCTCCATCACTACTCAACCCTGATTCATCTCCAGAGCATGATCTATCAGTGCACTGAATGAGACAGTGATCCTTTGGAAAAAAATAGTATGTAATCATATAAAGATTGTATCATAATGAATATACACAAGGGGGCCAAACTAAAGTTGCATGAGCAACCTTAATTCAAGCAATTCCTAACTTTTGATTGACTTTGCAACCTTAATCTTTTAGTATAGTTTTGTGTGTGTAATATTGTTAGTGGCCAGAGGCCCCAGTCAGCCTCAGGGCTCCATTTTTGTACAAGTTGCAAGATCACCTAGGAAGACATGTGCAGCAGGCGCCTGGATTAGATGACCTGGCAAGGTCCCTTTCACTCCTATGATTCTATGAGTCTATGTGCCCTGCCACAAGGAGCTCACATTAAGAAAAGAAGCAACATGGTACAGGTGTGGTAGGGGAGAAAGCTACAATTTTATAGGATATTTGCCTTTTTCTGTTTGTTTTTGATGTAGAAATAACTTATAAATAATATATAAATAAATACATAAATACATATCAATAAATACTATTAAATATATATATATATATATATATATATATATATATATATAAATAATTCCTCTATCCCTGATTGCCTCTCAACACAGTCTTCATTAATTGGCTGACTTCTTGTAGGCCCTGCGGCAGACATGGGGATCAAGAATATGGCTAGTGCCTTGCCTATATCACTTCTGGAAGGGCATTCCCTGCACTAGCGCATCGGCAGTTATATCTTCTAAGAAGGTTTTGTGGGGTTGGGACATTGATGGTTGGTTGGAATCGGAAAGCTAAAGAAGGCCTGGTCTACACTACACAGTTAAGTCCACACAAGGCACCTTATGTCAACCTAACTGTGGATGTGTCGACTCTTAAATTTCACTCCTGCTGACAAATGGCCTGCTATGCCAACTTAATAAGCCACCTCCCCAAATGGCGTAGAGTTAAGGTGGAAGTAGTTAGCTCAACACAGTGCCAGCATAGATACAGAGTTACTTAAATGGACTGTTACTGGCCTGCAGGAGGTGTCTTACAATGCCCCCAACCTGGCCTCTCTGGTCACTGTTGTGAACTCCATTGCCCAGCAGACAGGTGACCAGGGAACCACTCCTCCCCTTTAACGCCCTGCAAATTTTTGAAGTTCTTTTTCCTAATTGCCCAGCTTGGGGAGCACAGCTGACCATGCTGGCTCCACGCTGCAGAAGCACTGCTACTTGGAGTACACAAGAGGTGTTGGATCTCCTCGGCCCGCGGGGAGAAGAGGCCGTGCAGGCACAGCTCCAATCCAGCCATAGAAATGTCAACATCTATGAGCAGATTGCTCAGAGCATGGAGGAGAAAGGCTACAAGAGGGACCAGCAGCAGTGCCACTTAAAAGTCAAGGAGCTGCAGCAGGTGTACCAGAAGGAAAAGGGGACCAACAATCAATCTGATGCAGAGCTGCAGACCTGCTGCGGAGACCTCACCACTGCCCCTAAAATCTCCGTGGATACTTCAGAGGAGCTTGAGTCACAGGCTCTGCACCATGAACAGCAAGGAGGAGGAGTATTGTGCACAGGTGGCCTAGGGGATCCAGATGTGCAGTGAGCCAGGACATGTTTTTGACCCCACCGCAGTCCAGCCAGTCCCATCAATTGAGCACAGGTGAGCCTGATGCTGGGGAAGGATGCAGTTTGCTTTTAAATTACAAGGATAGAACCCTCAAAGTAGCAGGTCACATCTGTTGATTACTGTTTTCACTTGTGCCAGAAGAATTAGTGAAACAACCGAGAGGTACCGTTGCTATCTGCTTTTCTGCAGTTTATGTGCACCAGGATGTCAGGGAATCCTCCATAGAGATCTCGATGAAACTTTCATGGAGGTAGTCTGCAATCCTCTGCCAAAGGTTTCTAGGGAGAGCTGCCTTATTTCTTCTGCCACGGTAGGACACTTCCCATGCCACTAAGCGATTACTTCAGGCAGCACCATTCGAGTATACCTTCTAGCAGTATATGGTCCCAGGAGGCACTGTGACAGCCGCAGCAGCTCTGTCTGTCTCTGTCACCCTCAGGCATGAAATATCAGCTGAAATCACCACTGCCCATGGAAAACGGTGCCTTTATTCAGTTTCTTTGACCTATACACATACACTCATGCCTGTGAGCTATTCCCTTCTCATTTTCCCAATCCCACCCAAGCTGACAACTTGTGTGGATGAAGGGGAGCATGTTCAGTATCCTAAGTTTCAATTTCTGTCATGAATACACTGACTTCTGTTCGATGCAGCATTAGCTGCTGGCATTGTTGCTTTGAGGATCTCCCCCTCCACACCAGTGGAATGCCTGAAACAAATAAGGAGGAGAAAGATGAGGACTTGGGATGACGTGTTCCAGGAGATCCTGCAAGCCAGTGCTGAATCAGAGAGCTAGCATGGGGCTTGGAGGATCACCCTTGCAGACAGCATGGACAAGGATAGAGTGAAGAGGAGAAAGGCACAAGAAAAGGAGAGGGACATGCAGCAGGAAATGCTTGCCCTTCTTGGGCTACAAACAGAAATGCTGCAGACTCTGGTGGACCTGTATGTTCAACAGTCTTGGGTTCACCTCTCTCTGCAGCCCACAGAGAACTCCATATCAGAACCTCCTTGCACCCCACCCCACTCAACCTTCCACATGGCATCAGAGGCTGCTGCACTACTCCCAACCACTCTACCCCAGGGGACATTAAGTGCCCATACACTTACCTATGAAAGATATGGTTGGTGCATGTGCATCTGAAATGGAAATAACTGTTCTTTCCACTTCATAAATTCTCTTCTCTTAGTTCATCAAATTTGATTAAGTTATACATTATTTTTTAATTCCACGGTTACAGAATAAAATCTTATACTTTGAAACATAATTCATCTTTATTAGTTTACAACATATGCTTGCTGGTGCTTAGTAGGTCTAACACCCACCAATTTCCTGTAACTTCATTTTATAAATTCTATGACAACATCATACACAGACAATATTAACTGGTGCATTGGCAATGTTACATTCCTACACACCCCCACACACCACTCACTGCAAGGTTCATATTGGTTTAAAAAAGAGCAAGGCCAGATAGAGCACACTACAGCAACACACACTACTCTGGCTCACTATTAAAATGATATTTCAAAGCTGCCCTGAGCCGTTGAGCTCTTCTTATAGTCCTGGAATCTGGCTGTTCACAATCAGCAGACAGCCAGTGAAATAAAATCCCTGCTTGCAGCTTTCTGAACATCCTGTGTTCTTAAAGATGTGCACATTCGGTACCTACCCTGACCAGCCCACACTGATGTCGGTAAAGCATCCCCAGTGATCCACCAGCGCTTGCATTACGTAGAAAAGTAGCAGTTTCTGTTGATGTACTCTGCAGCAAGGGGGTCTGATGTTAAAATAGAGATATGCATGCCATCTATCACCCCACCGCAATTCAAGAAGCCCATTGCTGCAAAACCATCCACTGTATCCTGCACACTGCCCAGAGTCACAGTCCTGTATAGCAAGAGGTGATTAATGGCCCTGTACACTTGCATCACACCAACCCCAGCAGTCAATTTCCCAACTCCAAATTGATTCCTGACTGATCAGAAGCAATCTGACATCACAAGTTTCCACAGTACAATCGCCACTCACTTCTCAACTGTCCATGCAGCTGTCATTTTGGTGTCCCTGCACTGGAGCGACTTCAGCATACAGATCCAGGAATGTGGCCTTGCACATCCGAAAGTTCTTCAGCCACTGCTCATCTTCCCAAGCCTGCATGACAATGAGATCCCACCAGTCAGTGCTCGTTTCTCAGGCCTAGAACTGGTCTCCACTATCTGCAGCTGCTCCATGAATGCCGCCAACTGCCTTGAATTGTTTCTTTTTATATAGCCTCCAAGGTATCGTCTTGTTCCCCACAGCTCCTCTTCCAACTCTGTAAATATTGAAGGATTGTGTGCCCTGTTCTCACAATGCTCATCACTATAGTGCAGAACTATGCAGGATCCATGCTTCTGACAGAGATGGTGGACAACAAGGAAGGACATGTGGGTTTGCAGGGATTTTGAAAGGAGGTGTGAAATATTGTGGGATGGAGAACACTTCATTATGGGAAGTTGAACCCATGCTCCCAGTCACCCCTGCGTGGCTGGTTTCAGCCCTATGAGGGATTGCTAAAACTTTCCCAAACACCATGCACTGGATGGTGGCAAGTTGCACAGTGGGATAACTGCCCACAGTGCACTGCAGTCTGCATTGATACAAGCACTCCTGGTGAGGATGTGCAAAGCCGACACGAGGAGCATGGTGTAGACACTCACGAGCGATGTAATAACTGCAGCGACTGTATGCCGATATAACTGAGGTCAACATAATTTTGTAGTGTGGACATGGCCTAAGTCAATGAGTTGGGTAATGGGCAGCCTCTGCAGCATCTCCATAGCCTCGGAGTACAGTGCCATCAGTGTATGCTCTGCAATTAATAGACTTCCTGCCATATATAAAGACTTACCAACTCTGCTCGCTGGCCCCTGTGTGGTAGCTGCCCCAGGGGAGGAGGGCTAGTGTGGAAAGGAGAGATTTTAAAATGGAAGTAATAGTGGTGGCTAGGGCATCAGTTAGGAACAGCCTACGAAGAGAGAGAAAACAAATACAATAGAAAAATAAGAGGCACAAAGCCTAGGGTTGTATTTTTCAAATGGGGAGGCAAATATTAAAGGGAGCACAGAGCGTTATGGTTTGACTGTGAATTTATAACATATTTTAAGTCAGTTAAATGATTCAGAACCATTAAGTCACAAAAATTGCTTGCTGATGTAACTACATGATCTCATTACTGTTACCTTCTTTTCTCCCATGCCCTTGTTTGCTTGCCACATTTATTTGAGTCTGGTTTTTCCCTGCTCTTTGGAGCAGGGACTGTGTCTACATGTGTGTTTATACAGCACCTATTAGCATTCCCAAGAGAAATCTGCAATACAGTTGAAATACGCAGTGTTGTTGTAGTTGATTTGGTCCCAGGATATTAGAGAGACAAGGGGGATGAGGTCAGAGAAAGTTACTCACCTGGCAGTAATTGAGGTTCTTCAAGATGTGTGTCCCTGTGGGTGCTCCACTCCAGGTGACAGTGCATCCCGGCGCCGTTGATTGGAGATCTTTGGTAGCAGTGCCTGGTCGGGATGCACGCGCTCAGGTGCTGTCTCGCAGTCTTGTTAGAGTCTGCCTGAGCGCGCGCGTCCTGCAACCCCCTCAGTTCCTTCTCTACCGTGGAGAATAATACTCCAAAGTAGAGGGGAGGAGGGTGGAGAGTGGAGCACCCACAGGGACACACATCTCAAAGAACCTGTTACTGCAAGGTGAGTAACTTTCTCTTCCCTCATCCCCACTTTGTCTTAAAGCGCTGCACCTGCACCACTGTAACACTTCAGTGAAGACACTACCCTACGCTGATGGGAGGGGTTCTCCTGTCAGTGTATGTACTCCTCCTACCCAAGAGTCAGTAGCTAGGTAGAGGGAGAATTCCCCCGTCAACCTAGCACTGTCTACACCAGGGGTTAGGTCAGTTTAACTGTCGCTCAGCTTGTCTCTCTCTTACCAACAGAATTGGTCCAGCAAAAGATATAACCTCACCCACCTTGTCTCTTTTATACAATTGATGTCAGCTTCTAGAACGGGTGAGCCACTCATAGCAAATTCAGGATCATACATGTGAGCATACAGGAGGGAGACTGAAGGGGACATGTCTCTTCTCACCCCACCCCAATCTTTGCTATCTGAATTGTACCCCTGACGCACTAATGCATTCTCACTCCTGGTTTTCTGCTCCCCCAACTGTAGTATATAATTATTCCACTGCTTTCACTGATGTATTTGCTTTTGTGGGAAGTAGTATTTTAGAGGAAATGATGGTCCAGATAAACTTTAGAGGGCTTCTAAATAAAGTAAAACTAAAGATGAGAGGCAAACTAGCCACAATACAGGACAGAAAATCAGCCTACTCAGGTGTAAAAGGGGAGCAGTGGAGCTTGACCTGTCCTTTAGCTACCAATCTAAGAGTAAAGCTTGACCTGACCTGTACAAATTTACTATTCACTCCTGTGCACAAGTCATATATATGCAATACCAAGGGACAGGACGACAAGTACAGTCTGTCTCAGCCGTAATTCTGTATTTCTTTGGGGTTTAAAAGTGATCAAATGAGCATGCAAATAATATGGGATCAGGCCCCCAGTGTAAACATGCTCCACATCATCATCAGATGTTATAGCATGAAAGATGCATTCCAAGCTTCACAACCAGATGGCCCAAGTAGAATGAGCTGTTACTTCAGCAACTCTCTGCTTAAATGCACTCTGTGGTGGTTCTTCTGTCATCTTTTTCATGTTTTATCCAGTGTGTAATAAATGTCCATGTACAAACTACAGGATGCTAATATGAAAAGATGATCTAAGAAGCAGTTTCACACATGGTGGGGAAATGATAATTATTTAATTAGAATTCAGGGAAGGTTCTGCTTCACGTCTTCCTCTTGACAGAGAAACGTTGGTGGGGCTTGCCAAAGCTTGCGTTAATTCTATAGCGCGCTTGTTTCAGGAGATATGTTTTGTTAGAATGGAACAGTCCCATTTATCTAGAGACATGTTTTGACTTGAGGCTACGCATATATTAGATTGAAGATACTGCAGCGAAAGTAAATAACTATTCCTTCACATTATAACAAGCAAGAGGAAGTGAACATTCTCTGAGGCATGAATCCATATAAATGTATCCACTTTCATTAGCTGCATCTCAAGATTACTATTCTCTACTCAGAATTATTTCATTACTATTCTCTCTGTGGGAATACTTCCACACATAGTATATCATGCCAAAGTAATCCTCTGCTGTTCAAACAACTGGTCTAACAGATCAGGTGGCTGAAAGACAGATCATCTGACAGAAATAGTAAAGAAGGAGGCAAGAGCCTGAAAGCCTGAAGTAATGTAGCTATTTGAACAGTCATTGGTGATATATATTCACCTTCATTTTTGTTTTCAAGCATGCTTGCTAGGCTTTATTTTATATACAGCCTTGCTGCTATTTTCATAGGGGCTTAAGGATAGCCTCTCCATATTTTCAGAAGCAAGCTGCATGGGGCAAAGAGCATGTCCAACCCCGGTTATAAAACCGTGTTATGCAATAACAAATGCAAGAATAAACAACAAAATACAGCTCTTTGCCCTATTGCAGTTTTAACTACAAAAATTTAAAATATTCCTCTTATAACTATACATGTAAGGGTCAAAATACAGTATTAAGAATGTCCACATTAATATGGCATTGAGGGGAATATATCCAGAGCTATGGAAATAACCTTTTAATGACACAGAATTAACAACTTCTTATAGACTAGAAGGAACTGATATCTGAACACTTACAGACACAGGTAAAATCTTAGACTTTTGTGCAAAGCGGGGGTATACATGGGACCTAATATTTGGCCCCGTGTTGGGCTACTTGTATTCAATATTCAGGTCCCACTCAGTAACCACCACTTCTCCAGACAATCTGCCTGTTTCAGTTTGCTCTCCCATTCCCCAAGGAGTATAGATGAGAGGTAGCTGGGTGAATTTCTTTCCTTCACCCTACTGGGACCAGGGGAACTTCTCCCCTCTACTCCATAAGCCAGGGAAAGCCAGCACTGGCATGCTCTCCTGGTGGTTTCTTCTAGCTGGCAATCTTTCTTCTCCCCACAGGCCAGGGTAGGGACCAGAGAGGATCAGCATCTGAGTAGCTGATTTATGCAGATATTTGGTCCCCAGTCATGAGTAGCGGCACTAGCCATCCCATTTGGCATTCATCTACCTGAGGTTTGGGCATTCGGAGTACCAAGCTAAGGAAAAATTACCTTTCTCCAGTGACACAAGGCACAATTTTCAACCCCTAACTCTGGAAAGAGTAATTGCCATGCTTGACATTCAGGCTCTGCAAGCTACATTATATTAAAAAATACACAAAAATATGTTCGCCCTAGAACTCTAACAAAGCATCACATTACACTGAAATGTTAAGCCCTGATTCAACAAAGCACTTACGCATGTGCTTAAACCAATTAAAGTCAATGAGATTTAAGCATGTGTTTAAAGTTTGGCATCGTGAGCCATGTGGGCAGACTGCTGGGCCCATGTGGAGCCACAATTACCTATGAGGATCACGCTGCCAGGAAGGGTGTGACACTGCACCCCATATTCTTCATAGAGATACTATATGATTATAATATAATCATCATGTATTTTATGCAGGATAGGTCATGTGAGATATCATTGGAAAGGCTATGATTTACTGAATAGGATTATCCTACTTGTATGCATGTATCATTTTTGTATCTGATGTTAGGAATATTGACTATGTATCTGTATTACAACCGTGTTTATACATGGGGAACGCCCACTAGACAAAATGCTCTCAGTCTAGACGGCTGGTTCGGAAGGGCCCATTCAAGTTAATGAATCATTAGGGAGAACAGTAGGCCTTAGAAGAAGTTTATTGCCCACCTTGGGGGGCAGAGAGCCTTCCTGAAAATGCTACAAACAATCTCCGACTCACAGCCGCTGTGAGGCTACACGGAACTGGTGCTGGACTCCATCTTGGGATACCAGTGCTTTTACACTGACTGACGTGAGAACCAAGCTTTGAAACAAAGGGTTCCCGCCATATACAAAAGTTATATAAGGCAGAGGAGTGACATCACTGTGGCTCTTAAGAATCTGCAGCCTGCTTGTATCATCTCCTAGGGTGAGGATCTGCTATTCATATCCAATCTATTTAGTATATTAAGCTTAGATTGCAGTTTTGTTTATTTGCTAGGTAATCTGTTTTGATCTCTTTGCTATCCCTTATAACCATTTAAAATCTATCTTTTATAGTTAATAAGCTTGTTTCGCTTTGTCTAAAACCAGTTCATGTGGGAATCATAACCTGGGGCAGAAAGCTGTGTATATTCCTCTCCACATTGAGGGCGGGGACGAATTTCATGAGCTTACGCTGTACGTCCTTAGCTTACGAAGGTCCTTACCTGAAGCCTTCCCATGCAGAGCTGCTCACAGCTTCTGTATGTAACTGCAGCTGGGTTTGTCCCTACCTGAATGTGTGCTGGACGGGGCTTATGAGCTTGCCACAGCAATACAGTGTAAAGGGAGCCCAGGCTGGTGGGTCAGGCACACTCAGTGATACCCCAGTTCTAGATGGCAAGAGTAACTTCCACATTTTGGAGGTAAAATGTAGACTTAAAAGGAGCAAACACAGAGAAACATCAGAAACAGAACTCATTTCATGTATGTAATTTTAATGGTTAAGAGATTATAGCAGTGATTCTCTGACAAACGGATCTAGCTTAATGCTGATAGTTCGAATTTATTCACCCAAATGCAAGATTCAGTATTACAGAAACGATGCATGCACTGATCCCAGACAATATTTAAAAAAATACTTAAGCATGGTATGAAAATTGTTATATCAAAAATCTATATGTATGTACTCCTCAGAATTACCTGTGTACATCTGATCTTTAACTTTGATTAAAAATGTACAAGGGTGTTCTGAAAAGTCATTTAGATCACATCCTGAAAACTCCAAATTCTGTCCTCTTGGTGGGTGCATTTAGTGCTGCGCTAAGACTCAGACCCAAAACAAGTCTTGTATTAGCGGGGTCAATAATTCCATCGTCCCATAACCTGAAATTAGACCAAACAATAAAAGAAGAATTATATAAACAGTTTACAAGAGATAGGCTTTCAGCCAGACAGAAGTAAATAAATATTTCTGTTGGAGGGAGTGGATAAAAAAAGGGCCAAATTCTGATTTAAGACAATTGAGCTACTTCACATTTATGCTGATGCAACAAAGCAGAATTTCATGCCTACATTTTTATTATTTGTACAATTTGTCTTCTAGATTTAACTATACAGTTCTAAATAAATGACTAGGATAATCTCTACCTACTTTAACTGGGATTATTCATACTATTTTTTCAGTATGAAAATGGCATCCTAAATTCAAGAGAAAAAAATCTCAAGAGAAATAAATGGGAAAGATCCCAATCATGAAAATGGCTCCCAGCCTGTTGGTAACTATATTCTAAAAAGTAAACTAACATCATTAATAAATGTTATTTGGCTTAGCTTAGCTGCCAACTCAAAATGTTTAGTTATGAAAGCACAAGGATATAAAGTGCGGGAGTATTTTTTTTTATGGACTGCCAACCATTATTTCACTAATCTCCTTTACTGAAGTCTATTTCTAAACAGTTGTAAATTAATCTGTGCCATAGTGAAGTCCCTGAGAGCAATGAATTCATAAAGCTATGCCACAGTAACAAAAAACTCCTCTGAATTCTGAACAACCAACCCCTCAAATTGACAGGCACTTCTGCACCTGCTTATTATTAAGCATACAAGCAGCCAATTGAAGTTAAGCACACATGGGACTGTTTGCAGGATAAGTGCCTAAAGATTCCATCCTGCTCCAAATGAGCTCCATAGCAAAAATTCCAAAAGTCCTAAAAATTGTATATGTTGTACAGCTACCTTCCCTAGGCACTTTGTTTAGAACCAGATACCGAAGTCCTATTGCAGCTAACGTCCATTTAAATCAATGTGAATTTTAGCCAGCTGAGGGACTGCAACACAGCATTAAATATCTTTAAAAAAAATTAAAAAAAAAAAAGGATTCCCTTCCCCAGGCCCAAAAAGAGCAACTTATTTTGTATTCTTTTCTGAGATCACTACATTATTGTCATCACTGACAATTTTATTGTGTTTCTTTAAATTACTGCTCTGCTTTTGGTAAATTTGTTTTGAAAGTGATGGTCCTTTCATGTTATTTTAAAACAATGGGTAGCCAACACTAAATTTTTAATCAAGAGCAAAAATAGTCTTCCCTTCTGGCTAACATTTCAAGTTGTCAATTTTATACTGTTTGATGATTAGTTGTTGTTGTTTTTTTTAAATCAAGTTACACACAGGAAAGAAAACATTTAGCACACTTATCTCAATACTAAAGAACAGAATAAAGAGAACTGCATACTGTATGTGAATAAGTATTCATGAGTCTTAGTCACCAATAGAAGTTTGCAACAAATCTGTAAATTTGTTGTTAGTGTCACTTTCACCAAGTCACAGCAAATAATTTTTAAAATATCTAATTACATTTTCTCTTTTACAACTTGGGTACACACAAAAACAGGATATCCAGAAACTCACTTCTTCTACGATGCTCCCAAGAAACAAATCTATATGAACACCAACAAATATAAAAAATTACAAACCTATTGCCTAACCTTTTCCCCTCTCTGGTTTTCCCGTCTGTATCCTAACCTCTCTCTGTCTCTGTGGGCACATCTACATGACAGCGAGTCTCAGAACACAGGTCAACTGATTCATGCTCACAGGACTCATGCTAAGGGACTAAAAATAGCAGTGTAGACATTCCCTGTAAGGGAAGAGCCCAGGCTCTGAAATCTGGTGAGGGAGGCTGGGCCTCTAAGCCCAGGCCTCAGCCAGAGCAGTAATATTTACATTGCTCTTTTTAGCCCTGTAGCACAAGCTCCATGAGCCTGAGTCAGCTGACCTGGGCTCTGAGACTAGCTTCCTTGGCATTTTTGTTTGGTTGTTTT
Source organism: Caretta caretta (assembly GCF_965140235.1). NCBI lineage: Eukaryota > Metazoa > Chordata > Testudines > Cheloniidae > Caretta > Caretta caretta. The sequence continues at coordinate 51,203,940 of NC_134210.1, forward strand.
TTTGCCATGTAGATGTACCCTCTGGCTCCTATCCCACAATGAGAGCTGCTAGCAGGCACTCTTATGCCCACATGGAGTCACACTAGCAGATACTGTTGCAGGACAGCGACATACTGTTTGCGCTTGTGTCCTGGATAGCATAACACATGTTATCAGCACTTAGGATGTGATTCAGGAAAGCATCCCGATTCAGGAAATCACTTAAGCACACTTAACTTTAAATGCCCACTTATGTCTTACTAAATTTGATAGAGTGTAAGCACATGCTTTGAGCTAAGAATGTGATTAAGTGCTTTTCTAAATTGGGGATTTTAATAATAATCATTCATTAATTACAACCTTTTGCTGTATTTTAACAATAATATCACATTGAAAAATTAAGTGCTCAAATTAGGTTCTTTTTCTCCTTAAGCCACAGCAGTGAAACACAAAACAAAAGTATAATTAGAACACTCTTGAGCCCAGAAGAGCTAGAGGACCAATCTAACTCCCACTGAAGTCAACAGGAGTGTTTCCATTGACTTTAATGGAAGTTAGGTCAGGCCTTAAACTCTTCAGGAATAATGAGTGCGTCTCATATCTATGCATAAAACCCTAGTTTAAGAAAATGTCAGTGGGATCACAGTCTAAGATATACATGGCTAACATTCTGTAACATCAGAGAATATGTTACCAAGAACACTTCAGCAGTTTTCACTACAAATTTCACATAAAAATGTATTATTTTTATTTCATTATCCATTAGAACCTGATTTAGTTTTGATCAGCTTAATTTCTTGGCACAGTTGGATAAACATTGGGATATCTCAGTGATCTAGTTTCATGAGATCAAACCCTCAGTCACCGTGCTCCTCATAATCTTAAAAGGATAATAAAATGTAACTACATATAGTGATTTCTCTTTGTTCTAAGTTTGATTTCATTTCAATTTTCTGATAGTTACATGTTTGTTTGGTCCCTCTGGGAGGGACCTGCAGTATTGAGATATACCTCACTATTTGGCATAATGATTTTTCAATCTCTTTTAGTAAAACCATCAAAATTGAATGAAATATTTCAAATTTCATTAAAGAGGTTTAATGTAACTGTATTTTTGTGGGATAAGTTATATTAAGAAAGCGTTGCTGGCCCAAAGCAATTAACCTCAGAAATTCAGCCTTATAAAAGGCTATGGTTGTAATAAAGACCTTTCAAAACTTTACACACCTTTTTTTTAATAGAATACTTGTTTTTTGTAATGACAAACTAGCTTTTATTGACAGCCTCAAAGATTTTACACTGTATAAGGTAAAGATTGCTTTCAAGGTCACCATTACCTTCTGCTTTTCTTTGTTTAAAGAAAACTGTCTTCTGTATTGGGACATAACATTAAACATCCTATTAAAAACCCAGTGCTAGAACATGAATCACATCTATGTTCATAAAATATTCAGAACAGGGACTCTAAGTAAAAGAAACAAACAGACCGGAAAAGAAAAAGGCCCATGTAATTTGTTACAACATAAACTGATTAAACTCCATTTGGAAACCTGTAAGCAGATTAATATAGCTCATTAAAAAGAGAGCTGGCTAATGACTCTCGTTAATTAAGACTGTTCAGAGTGAAAGGTTCTATTCAGACAATTGATTAAAGTTGGATTAGAAAACACAACTAAGGGGAAGTATATTGACATCCTGAAGATAACAAATTATAATTGATAAGCAAAATTGCATACACAAAGCAAATAGGGAAATATGCTTCCATTTTAAGATCATAAAAGCATTTTCTTCCCTTTACTTTCAAGTTTATTGCTCAAGGGCCTCAAAGCCCACTGAAGTAAATTGGGCTTTGAATCAGGCCCCAAGAGCACAGACAGAGACTATGTAACAGAATTTTTAATTTTTGGCGCAGAATTCCCTCAGGAGTAAATAATATTTGATATCACTGGTGACTGGACTAGGCCACCAAACTACAAAAATAGTAGTGTAAAGCTTAGTGTCTTAATCCAGTATTCCAAACGCTGAGATCTTACTGAGGAAAATGAAGTGTATGAAGGGAGTAGGCATACAATTCATGATTGGTGGGGACAGGTGTGAATATTGGTCACAGGTAGAAGACAAACCTATTAAGATGCCCAGTTCTTTCCACAGGAAAAAAAGAACTGGTGGGAATTGAGGGCTACCAGACCATGTATATTCAGGGTCTTAGACCAGGTCTGCACTACAGACTTACATCCGTAGAACTACGTCGCTCAGGGGTGTGAAAAATCCACACCCATGAGCAACATAGTTACACTGACCTAACCTCCAGTATAGACAGCGGTGTTGGTGGGAGAGCTTCTTCCATTGACATAGCTACCGCCTCTCACCGAAGAGATTAACTACGCTGACAGGAGAAGCTCTCCCATCAATGTAGGAGCATCTTCATTTAAGTGATACAGTAGCGCAGCTGTGCTGATACAGCGTTTTAAGTGTAGACTGCCCTTAGACTGTAAGGTCTTCAGACCAGAGACTTGTCTTAGTTTATGACTGTGAAGCTCCTAGCTCATTTTGGGACAGTATTTTATGAACAAACAAACTGCTCTCCCTCGACTGAAGAATTAGGCAAAGTTTTTTATTTTTTTAAAGGATGCCTAAAGTTAGGTTTCTTGCTGAGTACTCAGCAGCTCCCACTGAAATTAGGCCACTTATTTAGGTATCCAAATATGGGTTTGGGCCTAAATTTTCAGAATAACTAGTTATTTTACGTACTTAAGTTGCAGCAGTGTGACTTTCAGAAACTGCTGAGCACACTCTAAGATGTCGCAAGCCAGGCCCCCAAAAAATCACTTGACACTTTTGAGAATGGAAACACCCATTTTTAAAACATGTGGGCCCTAGGCTAATATTTAAATCTCTCTCCTTACACGTAACTATTACTCTAAATATGAACAATGGGTTGTTGGCTGTTTTGGGGGAAATGGAGTTGTTTTTTACATCACAACTGTACACATATTGCACGCCTAATAAATCCAATAATTTTTCAGTCCTCAGTACAAAGAGATTATGAATAAGATTCCAGTGGATATGTAAAAAAAATAATAAATAAATAAAAAAGGGACAAATTAACAAAATCAAAGAGTTCATTTTCTCCTCCAGCAAATTAAGGATTTGGTCTAAATACAGACACCCTAACTGTAATTTTTAATGTAATTAGTTCAGTGAAAAATTCTTCTGTTTACAATCCAATCATAAAAAAATTAAAATCCTTACTGTAATTTTTCTCTCTTCCTGAGGGATAAATCTGAGGCTTTGTAAGAGTGATATAGGGGCAGATCCTCAATTGGTACAAACCAAATTAGCTCTATTGACTTTAATGGAGCCACACTGATTTACACCAGCTGAGGACCTGGTCCACAGTCTCTATCTATACTCAGAACAAATCTTATAAAGCTTCAATTGGCTAACAAATAGATGAAGTGTGCAAGTCATCATGTCACCAATCAATAAAAGTTAGTAATAGTTTATGACTTCATAAATAATGCACTAACCTGAGAGTAAAAAAACCAAACAAAACAGATTGCTTTGTGTCTACATAATTACTAGGAGTTGACATATGCATAGAGACTGCTTCAATATAGGAGCTTATTGCTTACAAACACCTGTTAACATACTTTTATTAAAATGGTTAAATTAATCACATTTACAATTGTAACAACGCAAATTTACCCCTACTGACAGAGTGTGTCTGGAATTAAATAATTCTAAGCATACTCAGGGGATTTACTAAAAGAGAAACTTCTTGCTAACTTTTAGCATAGTCTATGTCTTTATTCAAAGGTATTCATTTATTTACTACCATAAGCAAAAGATGAAAGTAAATACAATGCTTGGGATCGCTGCCATTAAAAATAATTTATATAGTGGACAACAGTTCACTTAAGGTAGGGTGTAAAAATCACTGGTGAGAAAAGGGTAGGAGCAAGTTACTTGAGTTTTAAGGAGAGATTTGAAGGAAGACACCAGGAGTCACAATATAGTCCCACTACAGCTAGCTAATCAGAACTTGTAAAACTTAAGGCATAGATAATTAGATCTTGGAATAACACTTGTTTTTAACTGTGGTGCAATTCTTTTTATAAACTGTGTACATTGCCATTAGTGAAATTGAGAACAAGGAGAAGCAGGCAGCATGATGAGAGATAAGGCAAGCTGAGGAAGAGACTACAACGGTACCATATGGCAAAAGAGAGAAGGGTGTAGGGCATGGTTAGGAATAGTGGTAATAGAAACAGAGGCCTGGTCTACACTTAAAAATTAGATTGACCTAGCTACGTCACTCACGACTGTGAAAAATGTTGTGTCCTCTGTGACATATTTGGTCTGCCTAACACCCAGTCTTCCGTTGACTTAGCTACCGCCTCTCGGAGGAGGAGATTACCTATAGTGATGGAAAAATAACCCTACAGCACTGGAGCAAGTGCCTACACTGTGGTGTTACAACAGCAAAGCTGCAACGCCATAGCTGTGCCACTGCAGCGACTGTAGTGTAGATACGGCCAGAGATATAAGGAAAAATGATATAGTATTTTGTAAGTAAAGACAAAGACCGTGAATTTGATAGCATAAGGGTAAGGAACCCTTTAGAAGGATTCAGAGGGGGACTGATGTGATCAGAAGATGATTTTCCTGTCAGCATTTTGAACAGACCTAAGCGATGAGAGGCATGGGAGGGCGACGAAAATGATTTACAATAATAAATGCAACAGAAGATCAACACATGCACAAAATTTTAGTGGTGGCATCAGTGAAGAATTTGGTAACATCAAAAAAGTAGTATCAGTCATTATCAAGAAGTTAAATATGGGGTTAGAAGTGGAGAGAAGTGTCAAAAATTTCACAAGGTTGCTGTATATATGCTCACTATAAAAGGAAAAGAGAACACATTATTTACATTTTAATGGTATGTGCCCTCCTCCAGAATAGCGTGCCCATTACTTGATCACCTCACCTCAAGAAAGCTATAAAAAGAAATTAAAAAGAACCGAAGAAGGAGGGCAAATAGTAAAATGCTGAGGTTTACATGAAAAGGAAGGTTGCAAAGACTATGATAATTTAGCCTGTAAGGGCATTTGACTTAAAAGGGATTTAACTGAGGTATTCAAAATATATAAGCCCAACCTTTATAACCTTTTGAAAAAGGAAGCATATTTAGAATTAATAAAGCAATGTCCCTTTACCCAGTGCACAAGTAACCCGTGGAAGATCAGATATATACAAATACAAAATTGGACACTTATTAAAAAAAGTGGGTAAGTTTATCATCCTTGATGTTTGTAGTTCGACAAACTACAACGATATGAGAAATCAAATGTCATGCTTCATAGGGTCCTATGACCATCTGTAGGAATCTGTAAAGAATCTCCCTCTCCACCACGTCCCTACATACATAGTGGTACACAACTAACTTGCTGCATTCTGGAAACCTTCCTTTAAAGCATCAGGTATTGCCCGCTGTCAGAGACAAGATAGATGGAACCATGGTTTGGATTGCATAGTACCTGTGGACACTAAACAAAATCCTTGTTCCAGATTATTTTAAACTGTGTGTAACTGGTCCGTTGTTCAGCATTAAGATCTAAAAGGTGTTAACACATTCTGGTTATATCATCGCATTCTGGGAATAGACATTTATATGTTACCTTGCACTGGAATAATAAGGGTTTCCCTCCTCTTCAAACCTCCTAATGATTGGCTCCTTCAAAGCTGCTTCATCTGCCTCAGATAACTGTAAGGAATAAAGCGAGTAACTGAACACTGTCTGTACAAGAAATTCTTCAGAATACCTACTTACACAATGACATCAGATCCCCATCTCAAACAACAGCCAAGAAGTGACTTGCTAAACTATCTCCAGAGACAAGGTGTGTGAGGTAATATCTTTTATTGGACCAACTACTGTTGGTGAGAGAGACCAGCTTTCGAGCCACACACAGCAATTCAAATCTGGGAAAGTTACTCAGAGCATCACAGTTAAATGCAAGATGGAACAGATTGTTTAGTATAAGTAATTAGCACATACAAAAATAGGGGGTTAGTGGGCTACAGATTGTTGTAGTAATCCACAAATCCAGTGTCTCTGTTCAGTCCATGATTTTTAGTGTCTAGCAGAGTTATGAATTTAAGCTCCCAGACTCATCTTTTGAAAGTGTTGTGCAGGTTTCCTTTGAGGATGAGGATGGATAGTAAGAGAGAGTGATCACTTTGTGAAAAAAGTGTTCACCCACAGGTGATAGGGTGTTTTTGCTTTTGATCATTTTCCTGTGTAAGTTCATTAGAGAGCATAGTGATTGACTCATTTAACCACAGAGTTGATATTGGGGTAATTACACATGTTGTAATTGGCATGTATAGGATCCATGGATCTTGAAAGCTGTGTTGGAGGAGGTGCTGATCATTGTAGCAGTGGAAATATGTCTACAGGTTTTGCATCTGTTGTTCTGACAGGGTCTGATGCCGCTTTGAGTTGGTGTGTCCTAGTCTGTGGGAAGCTTGCATCTGATTATGAGCTTGGAGAAGTTGGGGGGCTGTTTGAAGGCCAGAAGTGGGGGTTCAGGAAAGATTTCTTTCAGGATGTGGTTCCCACTGAGTATGGGTTGTAGTTGTTTGAGGATACCCATATGAGTTCCAGTATGGGGTGGGAGGTGACAACTATGGGTATGAGGTTGGAAGGAGTTTTATTTCAGTATTGAAGCAGGTTCTCCCGAGGTATTTGGGTGGCCCATTCCATAACGTAATCTACTTTTCTGGTGGAGTGTCCTTGTTTGGTGAAGGCCATTTTAAATGTGTTAAGGTGTATATCCCAGATTTTCTCCTCGGAGAAAGTGGTATTCTGTGGTATCTGAGTGCCTGGCTGCAGAGAACAGATTTCTTGGTGTGTTTGGGGTGGTTACTAGATATCTGAAGTTAGATGTGGTGATCTGTGGGTTTCTTGTATATGGTTGCCTGTAGGGTTCCATTGCTGAAGCTGATTGTGGTTTCCAGAAAGTTTATACTAGTGTGGGAGCATCCCAGAGAGTTTAATGGACGGGTGGTGGTTGATGAAGTTATGGTGGAAATCTATGACAGAGTTTAAACGTCTGGTCAGAGGATGAAAATATCATTTTTGTATCTCAGGTATATCATTGGTTTCATGGTGCATTTGTCCAGAAATTCTTCTTCAAGGTGGCCCATGAAGAGGTTGGGATATTGGAAAGCCATCCTAGTACCCATGGCTGTTCCCATGGTTTGGAGAAAGTGTTTGCTGTTGAACGTAAAATTGTTATGGGTGAGGATGAAATGGATGAGTTTGGATATGTGCTTGGGGTGGATATCTCAGGGTTGTCCATTGTCTTGTACATATTTCAGGCAGGCAGCTATACCATCATTCTGAGGGATGTTGGTGTACAGGGAAGTGACATCCACGGTGGAAAGGATGATGTTCTGAGGGAGGTTGCTAATGTTGTGGAGTTTGTGGAGAAAGTCAGTTGTGTCCTGGAGGAAGCTGGCCCTTTGTGTGGAGATTAGTTTGAGGATGGTTTAAGAGAGTCCCAATATTCCTTCAGTAAGAATGCCATGGCCAGATAGGATGAGTCTGCCTGGGTTCCCTGGTCTGTGTATCTTGGGAAGCATGTAGAAGGTTCATGGGGTAGGTTCATGGGTGACAAGTTAACAGAGTTTCTCCTGGAGTTGTTTGGGGAAGGATTTGATGATATCCTTAAGTTGCTGGGTAAATTGTGGTGTGGGGTCTTCTCTGAGTTCTTTACAGTACGTGATTTCAGATAGTTGTCAGTCGGCCTCATTAATGCAGCATCATGGTTGAGGACTAAAATGGCATCCCCTTTGTCTGCTGGTTTGATCACTATCTGGTAGTTAGATTTCAGGGATTGAATGGCTATCCTCTCGGCAGTGGAAAGATTATGTTTGTTAAAGATTTCACAGTCAATTTTTTTCCCTGAAGCAATTAATGCAGTGATCAAGAGCGTGGTTTCATCCGCTCTGTGGTGTCCAGTCATTTAATTCCTTTTTCTTATGATTGTCGGAAGGGATATGGTAATTGTGAGTGGTGTCATCACTGTCAAGATCTCAAGTTGCCAGAGATGTCAAGAGTAACAAGAAGGGTTTCTTCAGGTATGTTGGCAACAAGAAGAAAGCCAAGGAAAGTGTGGGTCCCTTACTGAATGAGGGAGGCAAACTAGTGACAGAGGATGTGGAAAAAGCTAATGTACTCAATGCTTTTTTTGCCTCTGTTTTCACTAACAAGGTCAGCTCCCAGACTGCTACGCTGGGCATCACAAAATGGGGAAGAGATGGCCAGCCCTCTGTGGAGATAGAGGTGGTTAGGGACTATTTAGAAAAGCTGGACGTGCACAAGTCCATGGGGCCGGACGAGTTGCATCCGAGAGTGCTGAAGGAATTGGCGGCTGTGATTGCAGAGCCATTGGCCATTATCTTTGAAAACTCGTGGCGAACCGGGGAAGTCCCGGATGACTGGAAAAAGGCTAATGTAGTGCCAATCTTTAAAAAAGGGAAGAAGGAGGATCCTGGGAACTACAGGCCAGTCAGCCTCACCTCAGTCCCTGGAAAAATCATGGAGCAGGTCCTCAAAGAATCAATCCTGAAGCACTTGCATGAGAGGAAAGTGATCAGGAACAGCCAGCATGGATTCACCAAGGGAAGGTCATGCCTGACTAATCTAATCGCCTTTTATGATGAGATTACTGGTTCTGTGGATGAAGGGAAAGCAGTGGATGTATTGTTTCTTGACTTTAGCAAAGCTTTTGACACGGTCTCCCACAGTATTCTTGTCAGCAAGTTAAAGAAGTATGAGCTGGATGAATGCACTACAAGGTGGGTAGAAAGCTGGCTAGATTGTCGGGCTCAACGGGTAGTGATCAATGGCTCCATATCTAGTTGGCAGCCGGTATCAAGTGGAGTGCCCCAAGGGTCGGTCCTGGGGCCGGTTTTGTTCAATATCTTCATAAATGATCTGGAGGATGGTGTGGATTGCACTCTCAGCAAATTTGCGGATGATACTAAACTGGGAGGAGTGGTAGATACGCTGGAGGGGAGGGATAGGATACAGAAAGACCTAGACAAATTGGAGGATTGGGCCAAAAGAAATCTGCTGAGGTTCAATAAGGATAAGTGCAGGGTCCTGCACTTAGGACGGAAGAACCCAATGCACAGCTACAGACTAGGGACCAAATGGCTAGGCAGCAGTTCTGCGGAAAAGGACCTAGGGGTGACAGTGGACGAGAAGCTGGATATGAGTCAGCAGTGTGCCCTTGTTGCCAAGAAGGCCAATGGCATTTTGGGATGTATAAGTAGGGGCATAGCGAGCAGATCGAGGGACGTGATCGTTCCCCTCTATTCGACATTGGTGAGGCCTCATCTGGAGTACTGTGTCCAGTTTTGGGCCCCACACTTCAAGAAGGATGTGGATAAATTGGAGAGAGTCCAGCGAAGGGCAACAAAAATGATTAGGGGACTGGAACACATGAGTTATGAGGAGAGGCTGAGGGAGCTGGGATTGTTTAGCCTGCAGAAGAGAAGAATGAGGGGGGATTTGATAGCTGCTTTCAACTACCTGAAAGGGGGTTCCAAAGAGGATGGCTCTAGACTGTTCTCAATGGTAGCAGATGACAGAACGAGGAGTAATGGTCTCAAGTTGCAGTGGGGGAGGTTTAGATTGGATATTAGGAAAAACTTTTTCACTAAGAGGGTGGTGAAACACTGGAATGCGTTACCTAGGGAGGTGGTAGAATCTCCTTCCTTAGAGGTTTTTAAGGTCAGGCTTGACAAAGCCCTGGCTGGGATGATTTAACTGGGAATTGGTCCTGCTTTGAGCAGGGGGTTGGACTAGATGACCTTCTGGGGTCCCTTCCAACCCTGATATTCTATGATTCTATGATTCTATGTTGTGAAAGAATTCTTTGAGGCAGAGACAACGGAAGAATTCTTCTAGTTGTCCACATATTAGTATGATATCAGGTTCTGTAGTTGGGCAGAAGTTCAGTCCCTTAGACAGTACAGATAATTCAACTCCAGTTAATGGTAGTCTTGATAAAGTGATGAAGTTTGGTTGTCGTGTAGTGTCTATGTGTTGGGTATGGTGCCATGGTTTCTCTCAGAAGTGGTGTTCTGTGGGTTGTAGAGTAGTTGCAATTGGTTCCACTATTTATTTTTGTGTTGGATGGCTGTCACTGGGAGGTGAGGCGGTGGGGTGGGGTGGGGTGAGGTCATAGTTGTTCTGGATTTCTTGCATGATTTCCAGATAACAGTCTTGGATTTTTTTCCTCAAGTGTGTCTTATGACTGTAGAGGTGTTAACAGGCCACTCTACCTTGAACAGCCCCTTAGAATATGTGCTAACTACTTACGCTAAAGAATCTGTTCCACCTTTCATGTAGCTGTGATGTTCATACCTTTCCCAGACCTGAAGAAGAGCTGTGTGTAGGAACATAAGAACAGCCATACTGTATCAGACCAAAGGTCCATCTAGCCCAGTATCCTGTCTTCCAACAGTGGCCAATGCCAGGTGCCCCAGAGGGAACGAACAGAACAGGTAATCATCATGTGTTCCATCCCCTATTGCCCATTCCCAGCTTCTTGTAAACAGAGGTTATGGACACCATCCTTGCCAAGAGCCATTGATGGACCTACCCTCCATGAACTTGTCAAGTTCTTTTCTGAACCCTGTTATAATCTTGGCCTTCACAACATCCTCTGGCAAGGCATTCCACAGATTGACTGTGCATTGTGTGAAAAAAATACTTCCTTTTGTTTGTTTTAAACCTGCTGCCTATTAATTTCATTTGGTGACCCCTAGTTCTTGTGTTATGAGAAGGAGTAAATAACACTTCCTTATTTACTTTCTCCACACCAGTCATGATTTTATAGACCTCTATCATATCCCCCCCTAAGTGTGGCTCAAAAGCTTGTCGCTCTCACCAACAGAAGTTGATTCAATAAAAAACATTACCTCACTCACCTTGTCTCTCTAATATTCTAGGACCATCACGGCTAGAATTACACTGCATAAACCATCTCCAGGCATTTTTCACCCTGCTCCACCCATAATTCTCACTTTAGCGAATCAAGTGACATGCATTAAAATTAAAATAGGCACCCTGACAATTTTGCGATACAAAAGGGTAAAACAACTCTATCCTAATGCATGTCAAAAATTTCTAATAAAATCTCCATTTTCAGTTGCTTATTAGTCACGTATTCAAGAGTTTTTAAGTGCTGTAATTTGAGATTCGCTATTTTAAAATTATTGAGGCCATATTTTAAATGATAAAAATAGTAAAATAAACCAGGTTTTGGACTTCTCTTTCAGCTGAGATTTTGCTTTAAGCCACCTTTGCACCCTCATAACCTTGGGCTGCTCCAGACATAATGTAATTTAAACAGCCCTGGGAACCTAAATTATGGCAGCCTCCCATACTGCAGCCCCAATACACCCCTGTTATCCCAGTATGCCACCTACACCAGAGCTTGTGAGGGGATGCTTGGCAGGCAGCCCTACAGCTGTCATCTGCAGTGCTTGTAGTGGGGAAATCCTCCCTCAGCAAATCCAGGTCTTTTAGAGCCCCAGTCTGTCACTGCAGACCTTTCACTTGGTCTAAAGGGACTAGAACAGAAGGAGGATCTCACTCCCACCCCCTTTTTTAAGCTTTCATTAAATATAAATATCAGGCTAAATTCTCAGCTGTCACAAATTGGTGTTGCTCCCTCAACTTCCGTTAAAGGGACTATTCCTATGTTTAAAGTTAAGCATGTTTTTAAGTTCTTTGTTGGATCAGCTGAGAACCTGGAACAATGTTATTTTAAAAAAATAAAACAAATTTTGTAAGCCATTACTTTGAAAAGTAAACAAAAAACATCAGGCTTATGTTAATATTTTGACCATTTATTTATTTTCATATATATATATATATATATTTGCTTCTGTCAATACATAATACTTTATTTCTCTTGAGCCCAACACTGCTGGAGTTCACCATCTGTGAAATTAAGGGTAAGGATGAACCTAGCCACTTCCAGAAAGACCTTAAGATGCACTTCTTTGGCCAGATGTTCCCAAATGATTGAGATCCTGATCCAAAAAAGCACTTACACATTTGGTTAACTTTAAGCATGTGAGCAGTCCCATTGAAGTCAATGGTCCAGATTCCCTGCTGGCCTGAGCCTCGTGTAATCTTTTACACCAATGAAACTCAAGCACTTTGCTGAACAGAGATGCCTGTCCTGGTTTCCTAGCTGACTGATATAATACAGGGGAGAATGGTTTTTGATCTCTTACTGTCATCCTGACATTCTTAATTTAAGCCTTGTAAGGCAACTACAGTATTTGGCATCAAATAAATGCTAATCATAAAATCATAAAAAGAAAAGGAGTACTTGTGGCACCTTAGAGACTAACCAATTTATTTGAGCATGAGCTTTCGTGAGCTACAGCTCACTTCATCAGTGATGAAGTGAGCTGTAGCTCACGAAAGCTCATGCTCAAATAAATTGGTTAGTCTCTAAGGTGCCACAAGTACTCCTTTTCTTTTTGACATCTGATGAAGTGAGCTGTAGCTCACGAAAGCTCATGCTCAAATAAATTGGTTAGTCTCTAAGGTGCCACAAGTACTCCTTTTCTTTTTGCGAATACAGACTAACACGGCTGTTCCTCTGAAACCTGTCATAAAATCATAGAATATCAGGGTTGGAAGGGACCTCAGGAGGTCATCTAGTCCAACCCCCTGCTCAAAGCAGGACCAATCCCCAATTAAATCATCCCAGCCAAGACCTTAAAAACTTCTAAGGAAGGAGATTCTACCACCTCCCTAGGTAACGCATTCCAGTGTTTCACCACCCTCTTAGTGAAAAAGTTTTTCCTAATATCCAACCTAAACCTCCCCCACTGCAACTTGAGACCATTACTCCTTGTCCTGTCCTCTTCTACTACTGAGAATAGTCTAGAACCATCCTCTTTGGAACCCCCTTTCAGGTAGTTGAAAGCAGCTATCAAATCCCCCCTCATTCTTCTCTTCTGCAGACTAAACAATCCCCGTTCCCTCAGCCTCTCCTCATAAGTCATGTGTTCCAGACCCCTAATCATTTTTCTTGCCCTTCACTGGACTCTCTCCAATTTATCCACATCCTTCTTGTAGTGTGGGGCCCAAAACTGGACACAGTACTCCAGATGAGGCCTCACCAATGTTGAACAGAGGGGGACGATCACGTCCCTCGATCTGCTCGCTATGCCCCTACTTATACATCCCAAAATGCCATTGGCCTTCTTGGCAACAAGGGCACACTGCTGACTCATATCCAGCTTCTCGTCCACTGTCACCCCTAGGTCCTTTTCCGCAGAACTGCTGCCTAGCCATTCGGTCCCTAGTCTGTAGCTGTGCATTGGGTTCTTCCATCCTAAGTGTAGGACCCTGCACTTATCCTTATTGAACCTCAGCAGATTTCTTTTGGCCCAATCCTCCAATTTGTCTAGGTCCCTCTGTATCCTATCCCTGCCCTTCAGCATATCTACCACTCCTCCCAGTTTAGTATCATCCGCAAATTTGCTGAGAGTGCAATCCACACCATCCTCCAGATCATTTATGAAGATATTGAACAAAACCGGCCCCAGGACCAACCGCTGGGGCACTCCACTTGACACCGGCTGCCAACTAGACATGGAGCCATGATCACTACCCGTTGAGCCCGACAATCTAGCCAACTTTCTACCCACCTTATAGTGCATTCATCCAGCCCATACTTGTTTAACTTGCTGACAAGAATACTGCAATAATAAATACAGAGTTCTGGCTTTCCTTAATTATAACCACAAAAACATGAAATGACACTTATATCATGTCTCATTTGAGGTTCTTAAAACATTTTACAAACTAACTGTAATTCAGTATCAAAACTTCTCTTCATGGTAATATCTCAATTCTACAGATTGGGGAAAATGAGGCAGAGAGAGGAAGGGTAAATTTTACTCTACCCATATATAGCCCAAGTATTCAGTCAATACGCAATCGGAATGCTAAGCAGATGAGAGAGATAAAATCCAAAAATGTCATTATCCTGATTGTTATTCACAATAAAAAACTCTGAGTACGATATATTACAATAAAAACACTTTAATGAGAAGTATTAGTTTAATAGATAAAAAGGAAAACTTTCATAGCCAGTGACAATGTCCATTTTCTGCTTCATTATTAATATCTATTTTCTACATTTGACTCCAATATTCTGTAATACATTGAAACAGATCATTTCACATGTAAGGATGTATTCAGTTTCCATGGCAACTATAGGTATCTACCATTTCGTGTTAGTGATCAAGATGCCCTGACATAAGCATAAGAAATATAATATAAAAACAGTCACAAGTGATGTTTTCCAATTCCTTTGCCTATTCGTTAAATCAAAACAATTGCAGGCTTATTTAAATACCACAAATTTCAAATGAAAATGGTGAAATCAAAGTCACTGCAAACGTAATTGGAAAAAGACACTTTGTGCTTTCAGATATTCCTCTTTTATCTCCCCCATAGGGGAATCTCCAAATGCTAAGCTGAGGCAGGGCTGAGGATCCAGCCCTAGGGCCCAAAGAGAGAGAAAACCTGGGAAAAAAATTTTTTTTAAGTAATTGTCTCCTAAGCTAGTGGAAACAGGGCAAGTCACTTGCTACAGGAAAGATGCAAGCACTAGCATTTCATGAACACCCCCTGCTAGTCACACCACTGAGCAGCATTAACAGAAGCCTTAAACTGTTAAGTGTCAGATTCATAGACTCCAAAGCCAGACAGAACCATTGTGATAATCTTGTCTGATTTCCTGTATAAATCAGGCCATAGAACTTCCGCAAAATAATCCCTGGAGCAGATCTTTTAGAAAAACATCCAATCTTGATTTAAAAATTATCAGTGATGGAAAACCCACCATAACCCTTGGTAAATTGTTCCAATGGTTAATTACCTTCACTGTTAAAAATGCACACCTTCTACCCAGTCTGAATTTGTATAGCTTCAATTTTCAGCCATTAGATCGTATTCTACCTTTCTCTGCTAGATTGAAAAGCCCATTATTAAATATTTGTTCCCTATGTAGGTACTTATGAACTGATCAAGTTACTCCTTAACATTCTTTGTAAAACTAGATAGACTCAAAGAGCTCAGTCTATCACCATAACCATGTTTTCTAATCCTTTAATCATTCTTATGACTCATCTCTTTTCCCGCTCCAGTTTAAGAACTTTCTTGAACTGTGGACACCAGAACTGGACACACAGTATTCCAGCAGTGGTTGGAGCAGTGCTACATGCAAAGATAAAATAACTTCTCCATCCCTACACAAGAATCCCCCATTTCTGCATTCCAGGATTGCATTAGCCCTTTTGGCCAAAGCATAGCACTGGGAGTTCATGTTTAGCTCATTATCCACCATGACCCTCAGATTTTTTTCAGTCACTACTTCCCAGGATAGAGTCCCCCATCCTGTAGCTATGGCCTACATTCTTTGTTACTATATATATATACACATTTACATTTGTTAGGATATAGATATTCAGGCCTGTCTGTAAAGGCCTATACTCGAAGAATTTAGGTGTATTCTTATCACTTAGCTAGTTATAGAGGTATAAAAGAAAGAATCAAAATCACTGTCTGCCGGTGTAAAGGCCTTTTCTCACTGTGACAGTCTGAGGCCCTGTTCTTAGGCTAAGATTTTTGGCTAAGCAGCAAAGGCAGCCATAAGCTGGGAAGCGAACAGTCACATCTTTACATTCCGAACTAGTCACATTGAAATAAGGTGCTATTGGGCTGTTAGGAATACAATCCTGTCCTGATAATGCCTATCACCTCTAGAGAAAGGGAAGTGCCTAGAAAATGTAAAAGGAAACTTAGTTCGATAGCATCCTGTCTGGCAAGAACTCACTTATCAATAGCTGGGATGTGAAATCCTCATTTCTGTGTTGTTCTATCATTGTAGTCCCCATTTCCCTATTGTTTATCTGTATAATCTCTGTCTGGTTCTGTAATTGTTTCTGTCTGCTGTATAATTAATTTTGCTGGGTGTAAGCTAATTAAGGTGGTGGGATATAATTGGTTGAATAATCATGTTACAATATGTTAGGATTGGTTAGTTAAATTTCAGTAAAATGATAGGTTAAGGTATAGCTAAGCAGAACTCAAGTTTTACTATATCGTCTGCAGTCAATCAGGAAGTAAGGGGGGGGGGGAAATGGGAACAGGGAATGGGGGTGGGGAAACTGGAATCATGTTTTGCTAAAGGGGGGAATGGGAACAGGGACACAGGTAAGGCTCTGTGGTGTCAGAGCTGGGAAGAGGGACACTAAGGAAGGAAACTGGAATCATACTTGCTGGAAGTTCACCCCAACAAACATCAAATTGTTTGCACCTTTGGACTTTGGGTATTGTTGCTCTCTGTTCATGCGAGAAGGACCAGGGAAGTAAGTGGGTGAAGGAATAAGCCCCTTAACAACATTTACCCACATTATAATGAAAGTTGTTTGCTTGAGTCCAGTTTACCAAGCAATCTAAACACTCTGAATCAGAGATCTGTCCTCTTCATTATTTACCACTCCCCCAATCTTCATGTCATCTGATTTTATGTTTTCTTCCAGGTCATATACAAAAATGTTAAATAGCGTAGACCAAGAACCAATCCCCGTGGGACCCCACTAGAAACGCACCCACTCAATGACCATTTCCTATTTACAATTACATGTTGAGACCTATCAGTTAGACAGCTTTTAATCCATTTAATGGGCCCCATGTGAATTTTATATTGTTCTAGTTCTTTAATCAAAATGTTGCGTGATAGCACTCTACCAGGTCAAAGGGAAGGTATTACAACGTAAGCCAGCTACAATGCAAGATTAGATGAGAATGATGGTACTCATAATACAAGGGGTAGACTAAGAGTCTCTACTTTCATTTGGCATTTGCCCGGATCTTATCAGGGGTAAGCAGAAGAGAGTGATAGTACCTCTTTCCCCTCCCTTGCTTTTTGGTCTTTAGCTACTGTGGCCAGAACAGTTGCGGCTTGTTCTCCTCCCATCACTGAGATGCGAGCATTTGGCCACATATAAAGAAATCTTGGACTGAAAAATACAACATTAAACAAACTTAAAACAAAACACAAAGATCAGCTTTTTACCAGAGAATTAAAAAATACACTGTTGAGGTGAACAATTCTGTTATTTGTATTGATAGGGTTTATTTTAAAAATGTAAATTAAGCTAGAACAATACTCCATTGTTTGTAACATCATGTTATAGGGTTTGAAAAATATGCTCCATTGTTTCTATTTTAAAGGTTCTAGTATCTACATTTCTTAAACATTTGTCTTCCATCTCCCTCACCCCACAAAAAGCGCCCCCCCCGAAAAAAAGCACACAAGACAGAACAAATAAACCTGTCACATGACTCTTTACTTTAGTTAACAAATGCAGCTTCAACAGAAACAGACACATTGATGTCATCAAAAACACTATTTGAATAGTGTGAACAGAGACTAAAAAACTAACAAAAATTTTGGGTGGATCCTATAAACATTACTCATACAATCAGACACCCTGCATCCAATGGGACTTTCACACAAATAAGCACTACTCGTATGAATAAGGGTTACGGGATCCAGCCCACTATGGTTGCTGTGAAAGGCACAAAAAACAGCAGCCATTTTTCATTTTTTAGCAATGGAGCAATAGTTTTGTTTTCAAGAAGTTAGCTATTTTTCTTCCTGAGAATTTCCTCCACCACAACATTTTAATAATAGTTAAGTTATGAGCCTAACAATCTCCACAAGGTCCTACAGCTATTATTTACTTCTGGTCACACTCACTGTGTGCAAGATGCTTTCTAAACAAAGGCAGCACAATTTCTGCCAGAGTTAAAATTAATTTTGGGGTAATGGGATTTGAAAGGCATATGAAATCTTTACTTCCTATTATAATCAGGAGTGATACTTACCTATATGCCCTTCCACACATACCATAGTTTCCAGCACCATAGGATCCGCCAATAATTACTGTTATTTTAGGCACACTGGCACAGGCTACTGCAGTTACCATCTTGGCTCCATCCTTTGCTATTCCTCCAGCTTCATAATCTCTACCAACCATGAAACCTAATACATTTTAAGATGAACAAGATCTTTCAGTTGCTAAATACTAGCTATACAGCACTCACTCAAACAAAACCATATTATTATAAATCATTGATGGGAACGGGCCTATATGTTCAGACAGGCTGGTTTCTGAGCAATTGAGATACAGATAATATACACATAGATGCTGCTTCAGTGCCTGACCCTGAATGACCAGCAACAAAGCCTATTAGTCAGGTTTACTCACCTGTGATGTTCTGCAAAAACACAATGGGAATATTTCTTTGGCAACATAATTGTATAAAATGAGTTCCCTGCAAACAGAGTAAAGGTAAACTGTTAAAAGATGAATGAGTGAAGCAATATCTACAGTCGCTCTGCTTGATGTTATTGTCACTCTACTTCCAATGGAAATTTTGCCATAGGCTTCAAGTGGGAACAAGGGCAGGCCCTGCTTTGTCCCCTTCATCACAGGGGACACACTGGGGGCAGGACCTACTCCTCTTCCCACTAAAGTCAACAGCAAAACTTCCACTGACTTCCATGGAAACAGAAACCTGTAACTAATGCGTAGGTTCAAAGATAAAGTAACAAGTAATACTGTATAATGGAAAATAAAAAGATAAAAACCACAGTTATGAGTGAAACCACATTTTTACATTCCTTCCAGTGAAATCTACCCAAATCCTCAGTTCCTTACCTTTCCTAGTCTTCCAAACTACTGCAGTATTCAATGTCTCCATCATTTCCGTGGAGCACAGAGGAAATTCTGTCTTTTTATTCTCCCTCTCCTCATTTCCTAACTAAGGGTGATTTTACCTAGTGAAGAAATGGCAGCAGATTCCTCTGCAATCAGTTACACTCTGGTAATTGCTGCCATTAGAGGTGGGGTTAATTTAAAGAACAGGTGTAGCAAACAGCAGGTAACAAAATTAAGGCTATGTCTACAGTAGCACTTTTGTCAGTCAGGGGTGTAAAAAGAACACACCCCAGATGGACATAAGTGCCGGTATGAACAGTGCTACGTCACAGAGCGGTTGCACAGGAGACCTTGCTGCGGCACAAGTGCAGCAGTACAACGGTGCCGCTGTAAGGTCTGCAGTGCAGACATAGCCTAAGGCAACAAGAACAATGCTGCTGTATAGAAAGCCATTAACAAGCTGAGGTCACTGCTCCTTGTAGTTCCACAGAGGCAGACCTGCCTGAGGGAGGACTCCAAGATAACCTCAGCAGCAAGGGCAGTTTGGGGCTGTAGTCAAGAATTTGAAAAACCACTAAACTTTTTCTTAATTTTATTGGCTTTGTCCCTTAACGTTTTGTTTTGCACATTAAATCAACTGTGCCTAAACCATCCTTGGCAAACCTACCCGCGGTCACGCAGCCTTTGGGAATTTGTCCATCCCTGTCCACCCCACTCTAGCATTTCCAAAGGCCTGGTTGTTGCGGGGTGGGTGATGCAGAGTTCAGGTACAAAAACATTTTATTGTATTATGTTTGGAGGAATCCCATACAATTGATTGAACTTGAATACTGACTGAAATGCTGACCGACTTGGAGAGCAGGTCAAGAGGACAAAGAACCCACTAGCTCACTGAGCATGGCCAAGATCAGTGAGGCAAGGCAAAAATGCAGAGTATTTACAAAGCATCAGAGTAGTCAGATAGTCCGCAAGATTATATATGCCTGTGAGTCATTGCCAAGGATATTTTAGCCTTCATACTTTCAGCCTATTATATGTGGTTAGTTTTATCACATGTGAAGATAAAAAGAGCGTGTTTTACATTCTTAGGTAAACCATGAAAAAACAACAAACAAGCTGAGATGGCTTTGACGCATTTTCTTTCTTTGGGGGGGGGGGGGGGGGAAGGGGAAGAGGGGATCTTAATTCTGTAACACAAAATCTATTCTGTGATATCGGTATAAATTAACCTGAAAGGGCACGAAGCAGGTGGTCGTACTGATACTGAAAAATGTAAACCTGACACAAATGAAAGACTTGGCTTTTCAGTCATTATTACATATTGTTCCTTCATTTAAAAACCTTTGTCATAAATATAAAGGGAAGGGTAAACCCCTTTGAAATCCCTCCTGGCCAGGGGAAAGCTCCTCTCACCTGTAAAGGGTTAAGAAGCTAAAGGTAACCTCGCTGGCACCTGACCAAAATGACCAATGAGGAGACAAGATACTTTCAAAAGCTGGGAGGAGGGAGACAAACAAAGGGTTTGTGTCGGTCTGTGTGCTGCTCTTGCCAGAGACAGAACAGGAATGGAGTCTTAGAACTTTTAGTAAGTAATCTAGCTAGGTATGTGTTAGATTATGATTTCTTTAAATGGCTGAGAAAAGAATTGTGCTGAATAGAATAACTATTTCTGTCTGTGTACTTTTTTTGTAACTTAAGGTTTTGCCTAGAGGGGTTCTCTATGTTTTGAATCTAATTACCCTGTAAGATATCTACCATCCTGATTTTACAGGGGGGATTTCTTTATTTCTATTTACTGCTATTTTTTATTAAAAGTCTTCTTTTAAAAAACTGAATGCTTTTTCATTGTTCTCAGATCCAAGGGTTTGGGTCTGTGGTCACCTATGCAAATTGGTGAGGCTTTTTATCCAACATTTCCCAGGAAAGGGGGGGTGCAAGTGTTGGGAGGATTGTTCATTGTTCTTAAGATCCAAGGGTCTGGGTCTGTAGTCACCTAGGCAAATTGGTGAGGCTTTTTACCAAACCTTGTCCAGGAAGTGGGGTGCAAGGTTTTGGGAAGTATTTTGGGGGGACAGACGCGTCCAAACAGCTCTTCCCCAGTAACCAGTAATTGTTTGGTGGTGGTAGCGGCCATTCCAAGGATAACGGGTGTAATATTTTGTACCTTGGGGAAGTTTTGACCTAAGCTGGTAAAGATAAGCTTAGGAGGTTTTTCATGCAGGTCCCCACATCTGTACCCTAGAGTTCAGAGTGGGGGAGGAACCTTGACATGGTGGCACAGTGGTGGGATTAACCTGAAATCATCTGAGATCCAGTTGAGATTTTTTGAACTAGAAATACAGATTTTAAAAAGGAAATTTTTTTTTCTTTGGAAAGAAAGTCCAGAAAGCAGCTTTGAAACTTTGGCCAAGCAGAGACAAAAGGGGATTATCTTGTGAATTGCAGGTTTTTTTGCCTGGAGGCAGGGTACTTAACTCCTGCAGGGAAATTCACAGTCTTCCAACCCATTGTTTTTTTTTTTTTCTTTTCTTCCTAAAAGTAAATAGGGGGTGTGTGTTCTACCCATTTGCTTTTTCTTTGGGCTGGGTAAGCAGGTTTCCAAGCAGTTGGAGGTTTTTTGCTTTAATTTGGGCCCAGAGCAGAGACAAGGGAATTGTCTTTTTCTGTAGGCTGACAATCACTATCAGAGAATAGGTATTCTATTGCAGCACAGCAAAATTTTACAGCCAAGTTTTGTTTGTTTATTTCTAAACCTCGGGTGTAAAGTTAGTTAAAAACAGAGAGGTTAGAATGACCAAATCCTCAGCTCGACTACAGCTGGAATTAGCCAAATTTCAGGCTGAGGAAAGACAAAGGGAACATGAAAGACAGATAGAACTCATGCGGCTGAAGAAGGAACAAGAAAGGGAGGCAGCGAGAGAAGCAGAACAACACCAAGCGGCTGCTCACAGGAGAGCTATGGAAGCAAGGGACAAAGAACTGGAGGAGAAGGAAAAAGAGAGGAAGTATGTGGAGGAGATGGAGAAGATAAAGGCCCAGCAGAATATACCAACAAACCCTAGCAATCCTTCTCCAGGTACCACTTCCCATCCCAGAAAGTTCCCCACCTACAAGGCAGGTGATGATACTGAGGCCTTCTTAGAAAACTTCGAAAGGGCCTGCCTTGGGTACAACATCTCTACTGACCAATACATGGTAGAGCTGAGGCCGCAGCTCAGTGGACCCTTAGCTGAGGTGGCAGCTGAAATGCCTAAAGAACACATGAACAAGTATGAACTGTTTAAATCCAAGGCAAGAGTCAGAATGGGGATAACACCCGAGCAGTCTCGTCGGAGGTTCAGAGCCCTAAGGTGGAAACCAGACGTGTCATTTACCCGACATGCCTACCACATTGTGAAACATTGGGATGCCTGGATATCAGGAGCAAGTGTTGAATCTCCAGTAAATTTGCCCTTCCTAATGCAAATGGAACAATTCTTAGAGGGTGTTCCTGAGGAAATAGAAAGATACATCCTAGATGGGAAACCCAAAACTGTAATTGAGGCAGGAGAGATTGGAGCCAGATGGGTGGAGGTGGCAGAGAAGAAGAAAACTGGTCGCAGTTGGAGCGGAGACCAGAAGGGACCACCCCAGACCACACCTTATTACCGGGGGCCGCCCAAAGCCCCACCTACCTCCCAAAGAACCCTCCAGACCCCTTATCGTCCCACCACCCCGTTCTCCAGCAACCCTCCTCGCCCCAGTGACCCGTCAGCTGGACGATGTTTTAAGTGTAACGAGCTGGGGCATGTAAAGGCCAACTGCCCCAAGAACCCCAACAGATTACAGTTCATTGCACCGGAATCACACCAGAGGTCCACAGGCCCAGATACCTCCCAGATACCCTTGGAGCGGAGGGAAACTGTGAGTGTGGGTGGGAAGAAGGTCACCGCGTGGAGGGACACCGGAGCACAAGTGTCAGCTATCCATGCTTCCTTAGTGGACCCCAATTTAATCAACCCAGAGATCCAAGTGACGATTCAACCCTTCAAGTCCAACTCTTTCAATTTGCCTACAGCCAAGTTACCTGTCCAGTACAAGGGCTGGTCAGGAATGTGGACTTTTGCAGTCTATGATGATTATCCCATCCCCATGCTGTTGGGGGAGGACTTGGCCAATCATGTGAAGCAGGCCAAGAGGGTGGGAATGGTCACCCGCAGCCAGGCTAAACAAGCCGTGAGGCCTAGCTCTGTTCCGGAAACTTCTATCAGGACCCAGTCAGAGGTGATGGACCCGGACCCCAGGCCAATGTCTGCAACAGCAGTAGTGGATCCAGTCCCAGAGACCCAGACGGAACCAGTCCTAGAACCGGAACCAGCCGAACAACCAACACCAGACCCCGTGTCAGCACTGAATCCAGTACTTGCAACCTCAACACCAGAGGGCCCCACCGAACCTGAACTGGCAGCAGCCGATAACCCTACACAAGAGGCTCAGCCGGAGCCTGAATCCCAACATAGTGCACCAGCGGAGAGCGGTTCACAGTCAACAGAAACAGCTCCATCCCCTATATCGCTTCCAGAGGGACCAAGCCTAGGTCCACAATCCCATGAGGAACTGATGTCTCCAGCATCAAGGGAACAGTTCCAGACCGAACAGGAAGCAGATGAAAGCCTCCAGAGAGCTTGGACGGCGGCACGGAGCAACCCACCGCCTCTCAGCTCTTCTAATCGATCCAGGTTTGTTGTAGAAAGAGGACTTTTATACAAGGAAACTCTTTCTGGTGGACACCAGGAAGACTGGCATCCTCAGAGACAGTTGGTAGTTCCAACTAAATACCGGGCCAAGCTCTTGAGCTTAGCCCATGATCACCCTAGTGGCCATGCTGGGGTGAACAGGACCAAAGACCGTTTGGGGGGGTCATTCCACTGGGAGGGAATGGGCAAGGATGTTTCTACCTATGTCCAGTCTTGTGAGGTGTGCCAAAGAGTGGGAAAACCCCAAGACCAGGTCAAAGCCCCTCTCCAGCCACTCCCCATCATTGAAGTTCCATTTCAGCGAGTAGCTGTGGATATTCTGGGTCCTTTTCCGAAAAAGACACCCAGAGGAAAGCAGTACATACTGACTTTCATGGATTTTGCCACCCGATGGCCGGAAGCAGTAGCTCTGAGCAACACCAGGGCTATAAGTGTGTGCCAGGCACTAGCAGACATTTTTGCCAGGGTAGGTTGGCCCTCCGACATCCTCACAGATGCAGGGACTAATTTCCTGGCAGGAACTATGAAAAACCTTTGGGAAGCTCATGGGGTAAATCACTTGGTTGCCACTCCTTACCACCATCAAACAAATGGCATGGTGGAGAAGTTTAATGGAACTTTGGGGGCCATGATACGTAAATTTGTAAATGAGCACTCCAATGATTGGGACCTAGTGTTGCAGCAGTTGCTCTTTGCCTACAGAGCTGTACCACATCCCAGTTTAGGGTTTTCCCCATTTGAACTTGTATATGGCCGTGAGGTTAAGGGGCCATTGCAGTTGGTGAAGCAGCAATGGGAGGGATTTACACCTTCTCCAGGAACTAACATTCTGGACTTTGTAACCAACCTACAAAACACCCTCCGAACCTCTTTAGCCCTTGCTAGAGAAAACTTACAGGATGCTCAAAAAGAGCAAAAAGCCTGGTATGATAAACATGCCAGAGAGCGTTCCTTCAAAGTAGGAGACCAGGTCATGGTCTTAAGGGCGCTCCAGGCCCATAAAATGGAAGCATCGTGGGAAGGGCCATTCACGGTCCAGGAGCGCCTGGGAGCTGTTAATTATCTCATAGCATTCCCCACCTCCAACCGAAAGCCTAAGGTGTACCATATTAATTCTCTAAAGCCCTTTTATTCCAGAGAATTAAAGGTTTGTCAGTTTACAGCCCAGGGAGGAGACGACGCTGAGTGGCCTGAAGGTGTTTACTACGAAGGGAAATGTGCTGGTGGTGTGGAAGAGGTGAACCTCTCCATGACCCTTGGGCGTATGCAGCGACAGCAGATCCAGGAGCTGTGCACTAGCTACGCGCCAACGTTCTCAGCCACCCCAGGACTGACTGAACGGGCATACCACTCCATTGACACAGGTAATGCTCACCCAATTAGGGTCCAACCTTACCGGGTGTCTCCTCAAGCTAAAACTGCTATAGAACGGGAGATCCAGGATATGTTACAGATGGGTTAATGTTACAGATTAATCCGCCCCTCTGAAAGTGCATGGGCATCTCCAGTGGTGCTAGTTCCCAAACCAGATGGGGAAATACGTTTTTGCGTGGACTACCGTAAGCTAAATGCTGTAACTCGCCCAGACAACTATCCAATGCCACGCACAGATGAACTATTAGAGAAACTGGGACGGGCCCAGTTCATCTCTACCTTGGACTTAACCAAGGGGTACTGGCAGGTACCGCTAGACGAATCTGCCAAGGAAAGGTCAGCCTTCATCACA
Organism: Caretta caretta; assembly: GCF_965140235.1. Classification (NCBI taxonomy): domain Eukaryota; kingdom Metazoa; phylum Chordata; order Testudines; family Cheloniidae; genus Caretta; species Caretta caretta. Next base: position 51,229,230 of record NC_134210.1, read on the forward strand.
CATCTCGGGCTGTATGAATTTAATGTACTCCCTTTCGGGCTGCGAAATGCACCCGCCACTTTCCAAAGACTTGTAGATGGTCTCCTAGCGGGATTAGGAGAATATGCAGTCGCCTACCTTGACGATGTGGCCATATTTTCGGATTCCTGGGCAGACCACCTGGAACATCTACAAAAAGTCCTTGAGCGCATAAGGGAGGCAGGACTAACTGTTAAGGCTAAGAAGTGTCAAATAGGCCTAAACAGAGTGACTTACCTTGGACACCAGGTGGGTCAAGGAACTATCAGCCCCCTACAGGCCAAAGTGGATGCTATCCAAAAGTGGCCTGTCCCAAAGTCAAAGAAACTAACAAAAAACTTCTTCGGTGGAGTTTAGCCCTCCAAGATTTTGATTTCGACATCCAACACATCTCAGGAGCTTCTAACAAAGTGGCTGATGCACTCTCCCGTGAAAGTTTCCCAGAATCAACTAGTTAAAATCGTCCTTGAGATGTGGAAAATATTGTTAGTCTTTATGTACTTGGTAGTATATTTAGAGATGCATGTGTCTTATTAACTCTGTTTTCCTAGAGCTCCAGGAAGAAATCCCAGCCAGTGTTTCACCCTAGCTGAGATTTGGGGGGCGTCTCATAAATATAAAGGGAAGGGTAAACCCCTTTGAAATCCCTCCTGGCCAGGGGAAAGCTCCTCTCACCTGTAAAGGGTTAAGAAGCTAAAGGTAACCTCGCTGGCACCTGACCAAAATGACCAATGAGGAGACAAGATACTTTCAAAAGCTGGGAGGAGGGAGACAAACAAAGGGTTTGTGTCGGTCTGTGTGCTGCTCTTGCCAGAGACAGAACAGGAATGGAGTCTTAGAACTTTTAGTAAGTAATCTAGCTAGGTATGTGTTAGATTATGATTTCTTTAAATGGCTGAGAAAAGAATTGTGCTGAATAGAATAACTATTTCTGTCTGTGTACTTTTTTTGTAACTTAAGGTTTTGCCTAGAGGGGTTCTCTATGTTTTGAATCTAATTACCCTGTAAGATATCTACCATCCTGATTTTACAGGGGGGATTTCTTTATTTCTATTTACTGCTATTTTTTATTAAAAGTCTTCTTTTAAAAAACTGAATGCTTTTTCATTGTTCTCAGATCCAAGGGTTTGGGTCTGTGGTCACCTATGCAAATTGGTGAGGCTTTTTATCCAACATTTCCCAGGAAAGGGGGGGTGCAAGTGTTGGGAGGATTGTTCATTGTTCTTAAGATCCAAGGGTCTGGGTCTGTAGTCACCTAGGCAAATTGGTGAGGCTTTTTACCAAACCTTGTCCAGGAAGTGGGGTGCAAGGTTTTGGGAAGTATTTTGGGGGGACAGACGCGTCCAAACAGCTCTTCCCCAGTAACCAGTAATTGTTTGGTGGTGGTAGCGGCCATTCCAAGGATAACGGGTGTAATATTTTGTACCTTGGGGAAGTTTTGACCTAAGCTGGTAAAGATAAGCTTAGGAGGTTTTTCATGCAGGTCCCCACATCTGTACCCTAGAGTTCAGAGTGGGGGAGGAACCTTGACAACCTTATTAATCCTCTGCTGATAGAGTTTAAATTAATGACCATTCTTTCAGCCCATAAACCCCTTGGGGGTGCACGATAGTAACAAAAAACCGTGACCTTTTCACAATACCCAAATAACCCCCAGTTGCTAGCAAAGAGGAAAAAACAGTGATAATACACACAGAAGCACTCAAAAAACTAGTGATTACTATGGGGAAAAGCCACAGTAGGCCAGGTCTGCCATTTTAAATAGGTCTGTATAGTTTTGGAACTGTTAAAAATAATGTAATGAAAAAAGCACACACGATCAGGTTATGGCCCTTACAGAAGATAAATCATATGTTGCACAGACTAAGCTAAAAATTAGGTAAGGGTCTCATTTATAAATATATATATATATATAAAGAAAAAATAGAGCAGAGCTGTTAAGACCAGCTTTCTAAATGCTCTAATCCGTATAGTTAATCAGATTGCCTTGAAATTTGGTGTGCCTCATGGGGAAGGAGGGTACAGACAGTGATCCAAATTTGGGGCCATTTGAATGACGGATTCCCAAGATACAGCCCCTAGAGGGGAAAAAACAGCTTTTCTTAAAGTTGACAGGTTCTGGCACCATTTTTTGCTGACATACAGAGACCAAACCAGGGCTCAGATCATCACATCAAGATCTCAGATGCTTAACGGTTACCCCAGCAGAGTGCATGGCACCCACCATCCCTTTGGGGAAAATCAAATTAAAACATTTTTTGAAACAGAGTTTGCTTCTCCAGTTAGGCACATTAAGGGCTTGTCTTCACGTACAGCAGTACAGCTGCACCACAAAGGGGTTTTTGTGAAGACACTACTGCACCAACAAAAGAACTTATCTCATCAGCCTAATTAATCCACCTGCCAAAAGCAGTAGCTATGTCAGCAGGAGAAGCCCTCCCACTGACATAGTGCTGTCTACATGCAGGGGGTTAGCTGGGTATTAACTACGTTGCTCAATGGTGTGGATTTTTCACACCCCTGAGTGGTGTACTTATACTGATATAGGTCTGTAGTGTAGACCTGGCCGAAGGTTTATGCACCCAATGGATTACACTGAGAATATACAGAGTGAAGTGCTAACTGCCAATAAAACTCTCTCTATGTCACAGGACCTGAATGGCTTCAAGGACACATTAGGGTTACCAGTTCTGAGCAACACTCTAGTCCCGGTGAGCTCAAATCCAACCTAGGGCAGAAATCTGAAGTTTAAAAAAAAGAAAAAGAAAAAAGAAACGCAGACATATTGCTCCCATCTGCCTCTGTCAAAGGGGAATTTTTATTCTGGGAGAAATGTTGGTGAGGAAGTTGGTAACTCCTATATATTAATTTTATCTTCTTTACAATCTCGGTACAATGTATTTTTGTTCCTTTTTAAAAAAACAAAAGTGTTCCTCCAGTACAATGTTCTGAATATGTCAGTGCCTTGACACAAGGATCAGGGAACAGAGAGGCTCTTTAGGTGAGAAGGTGGCTATTGGCCAAGTTTTGTCTTACTTAAATAAGGGATTCTGGATTCTTTAAAGAAACAGGTGACAAGGCCAAACTGAATTTCTATTTTGGGGGGAAGAAGGGCAATAGTAATCATATATCCTGGTCTCTTTTGGTGAAATCCTCACAGAACTGGTGAGGAAGTTAGTGCAGAAAGACTGGGGGAAAGAGAAAGCTTTTGGGAGAAAGTTGAAGGAGGGAAAAGATTTTGCTTGGCTCCTACGTGGCATGAAACAAGGCACAAAGGTGAGCTGCGTGTAATGGAGAATACTTTGAACTTTAAGGATTGCAATAAATAAGACCATTTTGTGGTGACATTTATTTTCTACAGCTCTCTGCAGCTTTAAAGACCTCATTACCCTTTTATACCTTCAGTATTCTCTGGTGATTAGTATTGCAAAAGCTTTCCTATCAACAAGAAAGCAAGGGAGTACTTTTTCTCTCTTTCCCCTTATTATTTCTGCCATAGCATCTGGCACTATAAGAGTAAGTTTATCAACCTCCAATCACCAAATAGAGTACATGTTCAGAACAATGGAATGATAGTGTTCAGAGTCCTCCCATGAAACTTGGTGGTAACTCTCGGCCATTTCTATCATCAGACCTGTCCAACTCATATTCTCCTGTTAAATGGCAGAAAACTTAATTAACACAGAGTTACGGTTGCCCAGTAACCGGTGACCTTTCAGAACATCAAATTCAGCACAACTCAGACTTCTGAAAACCAGGAAAATAAAGAGTTAAGGTAAATGCCCATGCAACCTCTACTTTGCCTTCTGGAGCAGGCAATAGTTATTGAGAATTATCTGCATTCACTATGGCTGCATTAACTGTGTGAGGTGTAGTGTACTGAATGGTAAAGGAGTGAATTGGAGCAGTTTGGATGAGCTGTCACAGTGATATGAGCAAGGTCCTGAGAAAATAACCGTTTTTAAAAAATCCACAGCAGCATCATGAGTAAATGTTCAAGTTTCATGGGCTATGTATGGCCACCGAGACACCCCACCCCAAGGTTAGTAGGGCCCCTAAGATCCCAGAGCACACAGTAGTCAGGGAGAAGTGCTCAGACCCCTGCAGAGGGATCGCGCTCTCCCAGATCCCAGTGCACATACAGAAGGGAAGAATTCAGAGCTGACAGTCCCCCCATTCCTAAACCCCCAACTTCCTGTGCTACACCTTCCCTTTCACCTGAGTCCCCTAAGCACTCTTCCTTGCCCAACCACCCATTCCCACTTATCCCATCTCCATAATACCCCCATTTCTCGCTACAGACCCAAACCTCTTTTGAAGCCCTAGTCACTTCTCCCCTCCTCGTGAACATTTGCATGTGTAATTTGTTTTCTTTTAAAAATAATTGCAGCATCTTCTGAATATTCTGCTGTATTCAGATTGCATTTCTAACTTCCCACCCTCACCCCAAACCAAAACACCAACAACCCACCCCCCCACACCTAGACAGAGGCAGATTTTTCACAGTTGTTCATAGTTCATTCTCAGATTTCTGCCCAAGGTGCGTTTCAAACTTACCAACTTCCTCACCAGTAACTTCCTCACCAGTTCTGTGAGGATTTCACCAAAAGAGACCAGGATATATGATTACTATTGCCCTTCTTTCTCCCAAAATAGAAATTCAGTTTGGCCTTGTCACCTGTTTCTTTAAAGAATCCAGAATCCCTTATTTAAGTAAGACAAAACTTGGCCAATAGCCACCTTCTCACCTAAAGAGCCTCTCTGTTCCCTGATCCTTGTGTCAAGGCACTGACATATTCAGAACATTGTACTGGAGGAACACTTTTGTTTTTTTAAAAAGGAACAAAAATACATTGTACCGAGATTGTAAAGAAGATAAAATTAATATACAGGAGTTACCAAGAAGAAGTATGAAAAGCAAACCTATTGTAAGTCAACAAATTGGATACCAGAATGAGAAATAAGAGTACATCAGAAATTTTTACTGGAACTAAATTCTTATCAATCACTAGAAAAATTATGATTAACTGTAACATTTCAATTTAAAGGTTTAGAATTTCATCTAACAATTACTTTTTAAAGCATTTGTATTGACTTTCCTGTAACAGCTGGAGGTTTCAGAATTTATTACTTCAACTGTGACATATCCATACAGCTTTGATTGCTCTTCTTGTAACTATACTTTCCTGTTGCCATGTCTGCCTCTTATCTGAATCTGTTATGGTAACACCACCTTTTATAAAACAAAGTAAATTACTTTCAAAATCTATCAAGGAATTTTGGTCATTTCATTTTCACATCAGATACCCACACAGACACATCCATTAGTTATTACAAAAAAAAAACATTTTTCCCCTTGGAAATTCTGATCCAATAGTTGAGTTCTCAGTAACAATGTTCAATTAAAATTTGAAGAGAGACTCAATAACACATTAAACTTGCCTTCTTTGCTGACTCGGAGAAGAGAACTCCATTGTTTCCAATAATTCCTACTGGGTAACCAAATAGTCTAGCAAATCCTGAACAGGGAAAAAAGAAAAACAACATAAAGTTACAAATTTTCAGGTACATTGAGTTCACTATAAAAAATGCAGAGCCGATACTATTTTCTTGATGTAATGATGTGTCTCCTGAGGAAAGAAAACCCTTTATTATTAAATAATTTTAAAGCTCAGCACAATGGATGAGCCAAACAAAATTATCCCACCTGTAAAACTGGGAGAAATATTTACAGAATAATTTTTTAAAAAAATATATGTTCTAAATACCTGTGATTAACGTATCCCCATATAAGGCTTTGAATTCATCAAATTTACTTCCATCTACAATTCTAGCAATAACCTTAAGGGGGGGAAAGAAGAAGAAAATTAGGTTTCCCTCCTTATTTTAGTTTGCACTAAAATTTGTTTAGAAAGACAGGGTGCACTTTGACATCTAACTTGCCATCGAGTATTCAAGGGCATTCCATTTAGAAGATGTCAAGCATCCTGATTTGTGTATTTATCTTGATGGTAGACTAAAGTTAGGCTGGGGGGGGAAGAACCCTTATACCTTATAAATTATGCTTTACCTCTATTTTCATCAAAAGAGGGTCCATTTTAAAGGAGATTTAAAGATTGAAAACATCAGGTCCCAAACTTTACACACCTTCAAAACTGAATCATAAGCAAGTTCTTCTGTTTACTCCCATGTCAGACAGAAAAACTGTTTTTTCCAGGCATATTAACCACAAATGGGTACACTCACTATACATTTCAAAGACAGAAAAAGCTACACACATGCATTTGCCATTCTCTTTGAAGGTACATGCATATGAAGCTTTGCTTATGTTTGGGACCTGTCATAGAACAATGGACAATCAGTTTTAAAATGACCAAGATTTGGTTTTGTGACTAAGCATATGAGCATAACCAGCAAGACACATGGCAAAAGAAATGTCAACTTTAAAGAATAGGAAATCGGAGTATTCAAGTACTTCAGCGTCCCTGTAATGAAAGTGAGACTTCATGTCTCCTGGTAAAGTATTTAAAGGAGGTTTCAAGCCAGGACTCTTAACTACAGACCAAATACTGGTCTTGCAGGCAAAGTTTGAGTAAATAGGCTTTGCATGTGGGACCATAGGCAGGGGGGCTTGGAGAGAATGCAGTCCTCTTCCCCAACCCATAAACAGTATGTGAACTGCTTGTGCAGCTATTACTGAGGCCTTAGGGCCCTCTAAGAGCATACTGCGATCAGCAGATGTGCACAGTAGTGCTACATATTGTGGAGCCGCGCTCTGCAGGGTGAGATCCCTTTGTGTGGCTGGGAGAGCTAAACTATTTCTGTTACGTTTTAGGCCTCCAGAATCCTTAAATCAGGACAGAATTCTTTATATCTAGCGCTACAGAATTAGCAAAAAAAGAATGCTAAAATACTGTATCCAAGCAGTGGCCACGTGGTGTAGAAGATCTGCAAACCTATTATTTAACAGTAGTCTTGGCAACCTTTCAAAAATACTTTTAAACTCTAACCTTTGTTAATCGTTTTTTCAAGAGAATAATAGAAAAGTGTTAAATTTTTAACAATGCATTCACATTTTACTGGGCTTACCAAAACAAGAACATTTAAAACATTAGAAGATCCTATAATAATGGAAGATTCATCAAGCCCAACAGCTGTATTCTGAAGACAAATATTGAGGAATAAATGAAGCATGCCTTCCTGCAAGGAAACTGAGTGCAAAAAGTATTTTGTGTGTGTATTTTGCAGCTACATTTTTATCCATACCTCTTTGACATCAAAGTTTCTCTTAAGCTGATCCCCAACTATTCCATATAATTCATCAGCAGGATATAAAGGCTCTTCTGATGGTTCTATAGTCACCTGTAGCAATTTAATAAAGCTATTAAAATGACAAAGAAATTATTTCACATCATGATAAGCCAAAACAGCCTAATTAATTTCCCAACTACCCTGTTCATAGCTCCCCTTTCACCACTCATGCTCAGATCACTTTACTGGCTTTGAACCTTGTTTTGCATCAAGTTCAAGCCCCTTACACTGAAGGGTCTGAACAGCATCACTCCTCTCCTTCTTTCTGTCCCTAACTTCTACTACTGCACATGTCACCTCTGCCCATGCTCCACACTGACAATTCCTCCCACTTCACCAAAACTTTTGCATCTTTCTCCCTTTTGCATATCTGCACCCTGTCCCCACCTAGATACCAGGGTAATTGGCACATCATAAACTGAAAAAGATTTTTTCCAGGCCATTACTTATGTTTACATACCCTCTCCTCCTTCAGCCAGTGTACTCTATCTCCTCAGTCTGACCCTCTGACCTAAGCCAATTCCTCCACTACAAGCCATTCACCCTTTACATCAAACCTACCCTATTATTTTAAAATCAACAAGACACATGATGAACCTGAATTATTAATGATTTGAGTGCACCCCCTCCCTCTCCACTTCCTTTGTTCATTACTGTCTAAAACCCAGTTTCAAGGAGGTATTTCAGCATGTACCTGACTTGAAGCATGAGGAGGTCCCACTGATGTCAATGGGACTGACTGGTCATATGCTTAAAATTAAGTATGTTGTGGAACTTAATTTAGAGCATATTTCTGAAACAGTTACCCCCAAACCTCTGCTTACTCCTGCATGTAGTCCCATCAGTTTCACTGGGACTGCATATAGGAGCACATACTTGCAAGATTAGACCTTTAGCTCTTTGGGACAGGAACCATGTCTTTTTTCAATGTCAAAAATGTATTTAATGTCAAACATACCAATGCACATACAAATAATAAGGAAAAACTAGAAAAACAAGGTGGATAAGATAATATCTCTTACTTTGAGCTACACAGAGCTCTTCTTCAGCTCTGCGTTATTCAAAAGCTTCACTGACCAACAGAAGTTGGTCCAATAAAAGATATTACCTCACCCATGTCTCACACATATCCTGGGCCGAACACGGCTATGACACAGCAAAAAAAGGAAAAATTATACATTTTAATTTAGAAAATGCATTATGTTAAAAAAAAATCACATATATACTTACATCTACTTTCTTTTGGTAATTTAAACTCCTCACAACTTTCCTAGCTAGATGAAGTGCATGATTGTCATCCAAAGCATAGTGATCAGTTACACCAGACTTTCTGTACAGAAGTAAATATATATATATATATATATATATTTATAATGTATGTAATATACACCACACATACACAAAAAAATGGTAAAAATGAGAGTTTTTAAAATACTTTGGCCAATATTTTAAAAATTAGATGCCTAAAACCAGGCTCCCAAATCCATATTTAGGAAGTTAACGTATAGTTTCAGTTTTTTTTACATTTGTAAAGAGACCACAAAGTTGACAGACATCATATTTGCACTCCTTTTTTCTTGTATATTTTTGCACCATCCATGTAGTTCCTTACATCGGTTTAAAATACAAAGTGTTTCAATATTTAAAATAAAATCTATTTTGAGCAGCCCAATATTTATGAGTAAGTGAACAATAAAAAACAATGCATGTTGAAGAATGAAGAACTATTAGGGAAGAAAAATTTCAATACTAAACTTCTAAAATATGAGTTAAAATAGTGAATGAAAATAACTGAAATCATGGGAGAAATTTGACAGTGATTTTAAAATATCATTAATTACCTTAACAATAACACTTCAATCACCAGTAAACTGAAGTACAAACGGAGCTTATTTATTCATTGTATTATAAAGGAATGCTTACATTTTGCTTTTTTTCCCTTCCCATTCTGAGAAAGTGAAAGTATATAGTTATTTCAGCTTTGATAGTATAGACTCTTTACAAATGTTCCTTTTATCACTGGACATTTTGATTTAGTGTACAATAAGCTACAATTGACCATAAAGGAAAGAATCCTAGAAGGTATAAGATGTATGACCTTTTCCATGATTTAATAGCCTAATAACATAAAACACAGAATGCACAATAGAAATATACCTATAATGGACATGTTATTGCAGTTGATATATAATAACAAAAATTTTATTCCAACATATGATACCCACACTGCCATACTTACAGCAATAGAATGCGTCTGTCATACAAGTTCTTATAATACTACCAATTCAATAACCTCAAAAATGACAAAATAAAAAATACCAAGTCTTAAATTAAAAAAAAAATCTTGAATAGCCGATGATAAAGTATTACCAGTAAAATACAACACTACAAAGTCTGGGAATCTGAGGTCAAACATGGTATCTAGAGACTTCCTAGAATTTCCTTAGTTATTGCACAAGGACACCATTTTCAGTACAATTTCCACTACTATCATTGGATGGGGACTGCGGGCATTAAATGTGTACATTTAAGTGGGTTGTCTTTCTCTGAAAAAATGGTTACTCACCTTCTCGTAACTGTTGTTCTTTGGAATGTGTTGTTCATGTCCATTTCAATCAGGTGTGCGCACCCGCATATGCACAGTAGCCGGACAATTTTTCCCATAGCAGCCTCCATCGGGTCAGCCGGGGCGCCCCCTGGAGTTGCACCTTCATGGCGCTCAATATAGAGCCCTGCCAACCCATCACCCCCTCAGTTCCTTCTTGCCAGCTACTCTGACAGAGGGTGGGTATTCAAATGGACATGAATAATACATCTCCAAGATAAACAGTTACGAGATGGCGAGTAACAGTTTTTTTCTTCTTCAATGCTTGTTTATGTCCATTCCAATCAGGTGACTCACAAGCCCAAGTTCAGGTGGGGTCAGAGCCGTCTACTGACTGGAGCACTGCTCTTCCAAAGGCTGCATCGTCTCTGGCCTGCTGGGTGATCACACAGTGCATGGTAAAAGTGTGTATGGAGGCCCACGTTGCTGCTCTGCAGATTTCCTGGGTGGGAACCTGCGCCAGGAACACAGTTGAAGAGGCCTGAGCCCTGGTGGAGTGTGCAGTGATCGGAGGAGCAGGCATCTTCACCAGGTTGTAGCACTCACGGATGCAGGACATGATCCATGATGAGATGCATTGAGAGGAGACAGGAAGACCTTTCATTCTGTCTACCACTGCCATAAATAACTGGACAGACTTTCAGAATCGCTTCTTTCTCTCAATGTAGCGCTCTGCAGACATCTAATGAGTGAAGCCTTTGCTCCCTGCCGCTGGAGTGTGGCTTAGGATAGAACACTGGGAGGAAGATGTCCTGGTTGATGTGAAACTGGGAGACAACCTTTGGGAGGAACGCTGAGTAAGGCCTGAGCTGAACCTTGTCTTTATTGAACCCATGTAAGGGGGCTCTGATGTCAGTGCCTTGAGCTCAGACACCCTTCTGGCTGAGGTTATCACTATGAGAAACAGTACCTTGTATGAGAGATAGAGCAGGGAGCATGTTGCCAAAGATTCAAAGGGTGGTCCCATGAGTCTGGAAAGGACCAGATTGAGATCCCAAGCCAGGATAGGCTGTCGGACATGCGGGTATAGCCTGTCAAGACCTTTAAGGAAGCAGCTGATCATAGGGTTAGCAAAGACTGAGCGGCCGTCTGTGCCTGGGTGGAAGGCAGAGATGGTGGCCAAGTGAACCCTTACTGACATGGACAAGATAGTCTAATATAAATGGCACAGAGGCGAGCGTCGGGGACAAACGGTGCTGCGCCGACCAGATTGAAAATCTCTTCCACTTGGCAAAGTAGATGGCTCTCATGGAGGGTTTCCTACTGCCAAGGAGGACTTGTCTAACCTGATCCGAGCAAGAAAGCTCCATTGGATTCAGTCATGGAGCTTCCACGCAGTGAGGTGCAGCAACTTGAGGTTAGCATGTTGGAGACGGCCATGATCCTAAATTAGTAAATCCGGGAAGAGCAGCATGGTGATTGGAGCTTCCACAGACATTTCCAGGAATGATGTGTACCAGTGCTGGTGGGGCCAGGCTGGAGCTATCAATATCACCAAAGCTTGTTGTCAGGGTTCCCTCCCCACTCTGAAATCTAGGGTACAGAGGTGGGGACCCGCATGAAAGACCCCCTAAGCTTATTTCTACCAGCTTACGTTAAAAACTTCCCCAAGGCACAAATCCTTCCTTGTCCTTGGATGAGTACTGCTGCTACCACCAAGTGAGTAAGACAAAGATTCAGAAAAGGACCACTTGGAGTTCCTGTTTCCCCAAAATATTCCCCCAAGCCTCTTCCCCCCCTTTCCTGGGGAGGCTTGAGAATAGGTAAACAAGGTGAGCACAGATCAGACTCTTGGGTTTTTAGGACACTAAACACTAGTCAGATTCTTAAAAAACAGAACTTTATTATAAAGAAAAAAAAGTAAATGAAGCACCTCTGTAAAATCAGGATGGAAGGTAATTTTACAGGGTAATAAGACTTAAAACACAGAGGATTCCCCCCTAGACAAAACTTCAAAGTTACAAAAAACAGGGATAAACCTCCCTCTTAGCACAGGGAAAATTCACAAGCTAAAACAAAAGACAAATCCAACGCATTCCTTGCTATTACTTACTATTTCTGTAATATTAGATGTATCATTTCAGTAGGAGCTGAATTACTTCCTTGGTCTCTCTTTTTGTCTCCGGAGACAACACACAAAACACAAAAACAAAACAAAAACCTTCCCCCACAGATTTGAAAGTATCTCCTCCCCTTATTGGTCCTTTTGGTCAGGTGCCAACCAGGTTATCTGAGCTTCTTAACCCTTTACAGGTAAAGGAGGGATTTTATGCTACCCTTAACTGTATGTTTAGGACACTTGTTTCCTCTGTATCTTGAGGAGCACCTTGTGAATGAGAGGGATAGGCAGAAATGCGTACAAGGGACAGCCTCCCTATGGGAGGAGGAACGCATCCACGATGGAAGCCGGGATGTGATTCAGGAAGGAGCAAAACTGCTGGCACTTCCTGTTGCGTAGTTTGACTAACAGGTGTATCTGGGGAAAACCCCACTGATGGAAGACTGAGGTCACCATGTCCGGGTAAAGGAACCACTCGTGGCCGTGGAACAACCTGCTGAGATAGTCTGCCAACTCGTTCTGCACTCCAGGTTGCTACGATGCTTGCAGATGTATTGAGTGCTCTACAAAGAAGTCCCACAACATGAGAGCTTCCTAGCACAGGGGAAAGGAACACACACCCCTGTTCGTTGATATTAGAACATCGCCATGGTGTTGTCTGTCATAACTGACACACATCTCCCTATCAAGTGGTCTCGGAAAGTCTGGCATGCAAGGCATACTGCTCTGAGCTCTCTGACATCGATGTGGAGAGCAAGTTCTGCCTGAGACCAAAGGCCTTGTATCCTGAGGTCTTCCAAATGTGCTCCCCAGCCCAAGGCTGACGCATCTGTCACTAGCAAGAGGGACGGCTGAGGGCTGGTGAAGGGGACCCCTGCACATACTATCTGTGGGTCGAGCCATCACAGGAGGGAGTCAAGTACCATGCAAGGCAGGATTACGATCCTGTCCAAGCTGTCCCGGACTGGCTGATACACTAACGTTAGCCATGACTGAAGAGGTCAAAGTCTGAGTCTGGCATGCTGTACTATGTAGGTACAAGAAGCGATGTGTCCCACGATTTTCAGGCAATTTCTTGCTGTGCTGGAGGGGAACCGGCTGAGACCTCGTATGATGTCACCAAGGGACCGAAACCTTGCTTCCAGGAGGCTTGAGTCGAGTCCAGTACTGCCCCTATAAATTCTATCCTCTGAACCGGGGACAGCGTTGATTTCCCCTCGTTCAGAAGAAGGCCCAGTTTGTCGAACATAGCCCTTATGAAGTTGACTCGTGCTTCCACTTGAGACCTGGAGTGGCCCTTGATGAGCCAGTCGCCACGGTACAGGAACACCTGCACCTGCTGTCTGCACAGGAACGCAGCCACAAATGCCATGCACTTAGTAAAAACACGAGGCGCTGCTGACAGGCTGAACGGGAGGACTGTGAACTGGTAGTGGGTGTTTACCACACACCTGTGGTATTTTCTGTGGGACAGTTATAGCTATATGAAAGTCCATGTCTTTCAAGTTGAGGGCGGCATACCAGTCTCCTGGATCCAATGAAGGAATGATGGAGGCCTAAGAGACCATGTGGAACTTGAGCTTCTTTATAAATTTGTTGAGTTCTTGCAGGTCTAGTATGGGCCTGAGCCCTAGGCTTTCCGTATTAGGAAATACCGAGAATAGAAACGCCTGCCCTTCCGCTCCTGAGAAAACTTTTCCACTGCTCCTAGTGAAAGGAGTGAGTGCACCTCCTATATAAGGAGCTGCTCATCAGAAGGGTCCCTGAAGAGGGACGGGTAAGAGGAGTGGAAGGGCGGGAGGGCACAGAAGTGGATGGAGTATCCCCTCTCCACCTTGCGGCGCACCCAGCAGTCCAAAGTCCTATGGGACCATGCCCAGTAGAAAGGGGACAGTCGGGAGGAAAAGGTAGATCCAGTTTTCGTTCAAGTGCACCATGCTCGACCACACCTTTAAAAGGCTAGTTTGGGGCCAGAAGATGGTTTGGGTTGGCCAGAGCCCTGGCCTGAGGATGGGTGTGGCCTTTTTCTGCCATTCCTAGTCCTCCTCTGGGAGCCGTCCTGTTGGTAGAACCGTGGAGGAGGTTGAGGCCTGAAAGGTTTCCGCTGCGTGGCAAGAGTGTGTAGGCCCAAGGATTTGAGGGTGGCTCTAGAGTCTTTTAGGCTGCGTAGCCTTTTATCTGTCTTCTCCGAAAACAGAGTCACACCCTCAAATGGGAGGTCCTGTATGGTCTGCTGAACCTCGTACAGGAGACCTGAGACCTGGATCCAGGAGCCCCTTCTCATGACCACCTCTGTAGCCATGACTCTCGTCATGGAGGGAAACTCAAGAGATCAGTTTGCCCTCCTCAACCAAGGCCGAAAACTCGGCATGGGAGTTAGAGGGAGCAGCTCAGCAAATTTTGCCATTGCAATAGAGGTATTAAAAGAGTACTGACTGACAGTGGCCTATTGGTTGGAAATATGGAGCTGCAATCCACCCGTGGAATAGATCTTCCTCCTGAAAAAGGTAGAGTTTTTTAGCCTCCCTGTTTTTAGGGGAAGGGCCTTGAAAACCTTGACACTCACGCTGGTTAGCAGCGTCCACAACAAGCGAATCAGGTTGCGGGTGGGAAAAAAGATGTTCATAACCCTTAGACGGCACAAAATACCGTTGTTCATTGCACTTGGCAGTGGGTGGCAATGAGGCTGGGGTCTGCCACAGGGTTTTGCTGGTGTCCACAATAGTTTTTATGAGCAGTAGGGCAATACGGGAAGGTCAAGAGAGCGCGAGGATATTCATCATGGGATCGGAGTCCTCTGTTACTTCCTCTGCCTTGATGCCCAAACCCTGGGTCACCTGGTGCAGCAAGTGCTGCAACACCCGATTGTCCTCAAGCGCCGGGGCTATGGCAGTACCAGCCAGCATCTCGTCTGGTGACGACGAGGAGGAAGCCTCAAATAATGGCAGCTGCTCCCTGCCAGCGGCACCCAATGGATCCCGTGACTCTTGGGGGTCCTGTGCAGGAGCAGACAAGGATGGTGCCGTGCTTGTTGATGGGGCTGTCAGCATAGAACTCGGGGTCGCTGTCAGTACTGCTGGTGGCGTCGGAGCCACTGTTGAGGCCAGTGCTGATGCCAGTGTCAAAGCCGCAGCTGGTGTCGAAGCCGGCGACGGTGCCACAGTCAATGGTGTCAACGTTGGTGGCAGTGGTTCAGTGGCTGGTTGCTCAGCCGGTGGGATAAAGGTGGCCGAAGCCGCCACTGAGTGGAACCCTTGGCTCCTTCCCTGGCTCTGGTGAAAGGCCCAGGAAGTCCAGAAGGGCCACTGAGAGGGGTTCTGCCACTGCGGTGGCCACGGCGCCAGGTAAGCCTGCCTGTCCCACCGCGACCTGGACCTGCTGCTCCTGCTCTTATCTGAACGGTAGGTGTCTGACTCCAACTCTGAGGTCTCCAAAAACGAACACCACGGAGGAGCCATGCTTCGGGGCACCGAGCGGAGGGAGCTCAGGGACCGACGGGATTCTCTCTCCACAGGTATCAGTGCTGGAGGGTGCCACTGAGGAGGAGAGTGCCAGGATATCATCGCCGGCTTCCCTCTGGATTGCACCTGGGGTCGCGGTGGTGCGGACGGGGACGGAGCCACCTCTGTGCTAGGGGGCGAGAATGGCGCTGTGACATGCAGCAGGTCTTGAGCTGCTTAAAAAGCCACCGGTGTCAAGGGGAGCGGCAGTTGCTGGCCAGTAGAGTCTGGCGATCGCGATGGGCCCAGACTCAACTGCTTCACCTGGGCAGGAGTCAACTCGGCCCTGTCCGGGGACCTAGTGTTGTGGCCCAACTGGGGTCTCACAGCTGTTGGCTCCTTAGACTTAGCAGGGGGAGAATGCTCTCTCTCCAGCTTCTTCTTCTTCTGTGACACTGGCGACTGAGACTGGTGCCTGGCCGACTGGCCACGAGAGGAGCTGTGCTGGTGCCCAGTGTCTCAAAGAGAGTCCTTTTTCAGCACCAGTTCCTGGGATGACAGTGCCAGGGCACTCCCCGTCGATGTGCTGTGTGTGGTGTCCCCTGACCCAGGGTGTGAATGGGGGCAAAGAGCTGCCTCCATTAGGAGAACCTTAACCCGCTGTTCTCTTTCTTTAATAGTTCTGGGACGGAACTCTCGGCAGTTCCTACACCGGTCCTTTTGGTGACCTTCCCTTAGGCACCTTAGACAAGAAGTGTGGGGGTCACTCTTTGGCATGCACTTAGCGCAGACCTCACAGGTTTTGAAACCCAGGGACCGCGGCATACCTCAGTTCCGGGGAGTTGGAAGGTGGGGAACCCCCAACTAACTCTAACTACTATACAACTAACTAGAGAGAACTATACACAAAAAACAGAGATAAAGGCACTTGCTAAGCAAGGGCTATGGGACATTCCAGCTAACTGTCACTGGCGGTAAAAAGGAACTGAGGGGTTGGCGGGTGGGCAGGGCTCTATATTGAGCACCATGAAGGCGCAACTCCAGGGGGTGCCCAGGCCAACCTCACGGAGGCTGCTATGGGAAAAATCTTCCAGCTACCATGCACATGCACACACTTGATCGGAATGGACATGAACAAACACTTGAAGAATAATAATTAGTTACTGGTCATTGCTAGACAAGGATACTAAACTAGGTGGACCAACCTGCTTTAGAAAAATCTTTTGATCAGTTCATTTTTAGCCCCATTAAAAACTAAAGGGGGTATGTGGAAAATGACAAACCCCAGGGGGTTTTGTTTGTTTTACCGGCAGTGAAGATCAGCACCTCCAAGATCCTCTGCTGATACCTCCTCACCAGTTGCAGCTTTAACCTATAGTATATAAACAGCAGAATCAGCGAAAGAGTTTGCACTTACTTCACATGAATGTTTAGGAAAGTTTAGTAATAAAAAGAGTTCCTCTCCAAATGTTTCTTCACTAATTAGACTCAGTCATGTTTCTGCAATATTTTCCTGCTATAGTATTTAAAATGTGCTAAGATGATCTTTTTTAAATTACCCAAATTTCATGGAATTCATACCTTCATTATTCAGCATTTACATTTAAGTTCTATATCCACAAAGCTCTTTCCTATACTAATGTGTGTGGGTATATGTATTACCTGACCATTATTTTTTAGATTAAAACCATCACCTAATGCATACCTTGTAAAAGTTATTACTCATCAATAGATTATTAGTGTAAACCATTTTTAATCTAGCTACAGGTATTCTGCTCTTTTTCACAAAGCTAACGTTAATGTCAAATGGGATGCTGTGCTGTATCCATAAACGTTCCAAGTGAGAACCACAAATGCAAGGCTTGGACTCAATTCCTGGAATATACCAATGCCAAAATTAAATAATTCCTTTTTCAAATGGAATGTCACTCGACAAACCATTTCCCTACTGGCACATGGTACTAGCTTATACATTTTCTGATTCAAAATCTACTCTAATATTCAGTTATTTTCTTGACAAACTCTTTTACAAATGTTAAATGTTTAATTTAGTTTTTCTATTATTAACCTTAAAACAATCTAAATCCACCTGTGCATTACTGAGTGTTGTCTCACACCCACAAAATAATTTAAAAAGAAACCTTTTCTAAAAAGAGCACTTTTATAAAAGAAAATTATCGGAATTAAGGGTGATCCTCCTAAAAAAACAAGACGGTGTGAAGTAACTTGGGTTTGTCAAAAGGACTTGACAGAGTAATTTAGGAGTGATAGAATTTTTACCTATAATAAAGCAATGTAATCTCATGTTTTTTGCATTAATTACTATTGAAACACATCTATTGATGTACCTTTCCAAAATAATAATTAGCATAAATGCTTTATAAATAAAGATTTCTCCAAAGCTGAAAAAAACACTGTGTAGCTCAGAGGAACAGGGATGTAGGAGGCAGAGCAGACATCAGGAGAGAAAAATATCACCATTCTCATATCACTTTTTGAATTTCAAATTCTGAATTTAATCCAAGAATCTGATTAACTAAATTAAAAATCATTTACTTGCAATACGAAAATACTCATAAAATTATTAAATTTTGACTTATTCATTAACAGGGATAATACTTTCATATCTGAATCCCTGCATATATAAAATACACACATTCATCATATATTGCTTTTGTGTGTAGTATTTCACATCCAGTGACAAAGTGCTAAGAAGTGGAGCCTGATTATAATTCCAGTGATTGTATCAATGAGTTTTGAAAATGGGTTGGAAAACAACTATAACTACTACTGTGGTCACTGGAATTATGACATTTATCAAGAAAAAAAATTATGTTAAGCTACTGTGAACACTGATGAAAGTTCTGAAAATGTATGCAAGGAATCGGGTATCATATGTTATTACAGATATAAAAAGTCAGAAGGATGCTTATACTGAAGCCAGCCACCTGCAACAATCTGGTCAGTTGTCCCTGTATCTGAAATGGCTAAGAGTTTCTCTGCTACTGAGGTGACAACCAATGAAACCTTGTGAAAGGGCCATTATGCCACAGCTGATGGCCAGTCTGATTAGGCAAGAAGCAGACCACACTGGTCTGGTTATTAATCCAGATAAAACTAAGCCCCTGGCAATTACCATCAAACAGCCTCCAGCTCCAGAACACAACCAGCTCAGTATTAACCTGTCTAGAACATCAAGTAGGTGGCAACTATCAAATACTTGGAAAGCATTATAGATAGTGCTAGAGGATACTCAAAAGATGTTGACATTCATATAGCAGCAGCTGCTGCCATGTTTTGGTCCCTTCAGCAACCTCTAGAGGGATGTCATGACATCAAGTGTGCTACAAAGCTGCAGATCTATAGAACCACAGTTATACCAACTTTATTGCACAGCAGTAAAATGCGAGTGCTGTGGAAGGCTGAAGAGCTAAAGATGGATGTTTTGGATTCTTGTCATCCTCGTCAGCTGCTACATATTAAGTGGCAGGACAAGGTTAACAATGAGGATATTCGTAGCTGAACCCAGCAGTCACTTTTATCAGCACTGTTTTTTTTTACCAGTTTTCTTGGTAAGGACATATTAAGATAGAAGACCAAGTTTACCCAAGAATGCTGCTACGTGGCCAGCAATCATGTGGCCACCAAAAAATCTGGTGGTGTAATAAGATTGCCAATGATGGACGTAAAGTGAGTATCCATCCAGGCCACATTCAGAGTCTACATAGAGATCCATCTAGGTGGTGCTCAATCTGCAAGGATTGAGATTTGCCAAGAGACAAATTTATATAGAGAGATTTGTTCATCTTTGGAAACTTCATTTTTATAAAACAAGTATCCTAAATGTTGTCAAAAAGTATTTTGGTAGAAATTCTTCCAAAGTAATTGCTAGAAAAACTATGAGCGTGAGATATATGCACATTCCACATGTATGTGGTGGTGATGCATGTGATAAATTACAGACCCATGTGACAGATTTTACTTTGCACCTATTTCCATAATTTATCACATGGCTCTGGTATGATGATAATTATGTGCCTATAACTGTATCATTGGACCTCTGCCCATTGATTCATCTGTGCCTGGATCATCACCAATATTCCAGATGTCTGAGCATTTATTTTAAAAATCAACCTGCTTAAGAAACTTTTCTTTCTCCAAAAGTGGAATTTTCTCTCTACAATTATACTGGCCCAAGATGGATAAAATACTGCCTTGGACATGCGACTAGTTTATGGTCAAATATCTCATGTCCCTCCTATGGCTAAAAATAGGAACTTTATACTACATTGTATCCACTAGGATGTGAAATACTCTGTAATACATTAACTGTTAATAGGGAGTGTGCGATCACACAAAAGAAAACCCACGTTTTCTACCTTTGTTCCAGAAATGTAAGTGCCCACCACTGTAATGTCGTCATATCACTTCTTTGTGTGTTTTACATAAAATGAGTTGTTAGTACTTGTAAAACAGGCCCACCTGACAATCCTAGAGAGTAAAGACCTCTACTGAACTACTAAACAGGTCAGGAAGAGTACAGGCAGCACTGAAAATCTTCTCACACTGCCCAATAATTGGGGAAGGGAGGAACCTGTTTCAGATAAGCTACATTTTCAGGAGAAAGAATAATTCAATTTCTGTGACCATTCGATACTTGGTTTCTCTGCTGAATTCCTATCAGCGGTCATGGTATTCTTCTGATTATGTGACTGTCTAGATATCCATTAGGAACTTTGCCAGATTACACCTAACCACATAAAAGGTGTGATATTATCTAATTAAAATATAATCATGCAAACCATTGTTGCTACCACTGTTATATAATTGCAACGAATCTTATACAAAGTATAACACATGGCCAGAAGGCGTTAAACAGCTTGCAGGCTAACTAACCCAAAGCCAACCAGTAGAGACATGTTAGAAATGGTAATTAGGATCTATGGTAGATAGGCTAGAACTTTGAAAAGCAAACCTATATTGTTAGAAGTGATACTAATTGTGTACTCATAAATGTTAGCCATGTAAACAGACAGTTCCTGTCTGTCACTATAGCTGTTGATTCAGAGATCAAAAGGGAATGTTAACATTTAGATGAATCTTGAGTGCAATAACATCATTGTTTATATGTCTCTCTGAAGTTTGTGATAGACTGCCAAATGGATAAATTGCCCTATATTAATTTGTATAACTAATGGTGGTGTTAGGAAACAGAAGGTTACATTAAAAGCCTATTGTTTACCCAGGACTGTATAGTCAAGTGAATGCTAGAACAATGTATAAAAGACCCTTGGGTCCTGATTCTGTCATCTCAGATCTGCTTGATGCTTCAGTGCAGGGGAAGCTTAAGCTACAAGATTGAAATCCCAGTCCTAAACTGGAACACCCTGAATAGGATATTAGACATTGGACTATAACCTATGGACTAAATTCTAAAAACTCTTTGCAACTACAAACTCACCATCTCTGCTATGAATCTGAATCTCAAGATTGACTCATGTCTGTGTGTATACTAATCTTTTAACCTATACTCACTCTCTTTTCTTTTTTAATAAATTTTAGTTTAGTGAATAAGAATTGGTTGTAAGTGTGTATTTGGGTAAGATCTGGAATATTCATTAACCTGGAAGGTAATGTGTCTGATCCCTTGGGATTGGTAGAACTTTTTTATACGATGAAGATTTTCATTAATCCTCATCATATCTGACTTGGGTGTCTAGATGGAGGCCTGAGGCTGCGTTACTTTAAGGGAACTGTGCTGTTGGCTTCTGGGTAACCAGTGAGGTAATAAAGAAGCTGTTTTGTGCTGGCTTGGTAAATCTAAGTATTGGAATATCCACCAGCTTTGGGGATTGTCTGCCCCATTCTTTGCAGTCCACCCAAATTGAGTGACCTCAGCTGGCTCCCTGGGGAATCCGGTCACAAAAGGTAAAGTCATTCTGGCCAAATACCAACCCCTGGGCTATTCATTACTCTAATTATGTTAAAATAAAATATGTAAATATTTGTAAATATATTTAGACTCAATGTTAGCCCACAACAAGTCACAACTTCAAGAAAAATGCCAGTTAGATCTTTGGCTTATGATTGCTTATTGAACCAAAATGTCCAGTAATAAATGCTTATTCTCAGTGCCTAAACTCAGATCATTAGAGGTATTTTCAGTACTAAATCCATCTTTATTGTTTATTTTGCAATATACAAAAAGTTTTTTTTCTCACATTCAAGTTTTTTAGATAAAATCCTCTTGAAAGGTCAGATCCAGGTTCTCTGTAATGTAACTATTAAATATTTGCCAACCACAAATGCCAAGACCTCTTGTCTAGCCTCAGTCCTAGTTATCTCTCACATATACAAAACTCAGGGAAGAGAACCCAAATAACCTCTGATTTTGTTCAAATTTTTATATATACTACATAAAATAAGAGCTGCTCAAGAAGCTTGCAGCATGCTGAATCATATGAAATAAAGTATCAACACACACTGCAAATCAAACAGTTCCCTGATCCACCTTATTGCATTTTCACTATTGCCTCTGGAGATTAAGAGCCTTTTGGCATGATTACAAGTATGTATTTCCGCAACTTTAAATGTCATCTACAAAGCAACAAAATGGGTTTGTGCCTTTTTTGTGTCTTTATGTTGATGGTAGCCTGAAAAGTTTGGAGAAGGGAAATTAGTTCCTTCCTACTGTGTTTTTCCTGGAAAACACTGTGGATGATTGGAGAAGCAGGAGGTTTATAACATCAGAGAAGATATGCAAATGAAACCTGATTGTTAGCAGTGAGAAGTTATGTTATGTTTATAAAGAACTGAGAAAACAACATAAAAAAAACCCCAAGTACAAGGGGAAAAGCTGTCTTGTTAAATATTCAGCAGTTCCATCCCTACCTTTAGAGGCTATCAAAGCTCCCTATTCACAACTCTCAATCATCCAAGAAATCCTCCAGCAAACAGAGAGAAGATCAGACTTGACTTCTTGATATATCCAAGATAGAACAAGAGAAAAGCCTTTAAAAAAAATCCAAAACCTTTCAGTCCTTAATATACCAGAAAGCAGCAAACAATGGCTGCAACCCATTTATAAACATCCAGAAGAGCTCATCAAAACCTCTATGCACTTTCACAATAAACTATAACAAACATAAAATATGTAAAGAACTTAAATAAAAAAAAAGCCCACTAATTTCACAGTATACCTACAATCACCCCCTCCCAAAGTGCCAGAAAAAGAAAGATGGGACACATGAAGCATTTGTTGGGTACTAAATTATGTCTAAATATCTATTCCAGACCCCAAAACTAACAGATTCAGCTTAACTTCAATAGGAACTGCCGGATGCTCATAGGATTTGAAAGGCCACTTATTTAGGTCGGTACATAAAGATTTAATAGGCTAACTCTGGGCCCCTATGTTTAAAATTCTTGACCTCAGTATCTTGTAATATAGCTGATAAATCTAAACATTTTATGGGAAAGTTAGTTTAATATTATAATGGTACTTTTCATAAACACAACCTTCTGTTACATCTCATTGGAATTTCATATTATTGGACTCAAATGAACATTATGACAAAAAGGGAAAATTCTGTTTTACCTGTGAATTTTCGTTCTAGGACCCACCATGTCAGACAGTCTTCACAAATAGGCATTCCCCATCACCATGGCTTCTGGCGGTTCATCAGATTTTTGCTCCGAGCCTGGGCTGAGGACCACCCATCGTTCAGAAAGAGCCCTCTAGAATGATACATTCCAGAGCTAAAAAACACTATTTAAAAGTGCTATTCAACTCCAACCATTTGCAGCAAAGCCTTAACATGAAATTTAGGTATTTCCTGTATGAACATCCTGTTTCCTTTCAATCTACTTAACAAGCGAGTAATCGCCAGAAGAAAACTCTCAACATAATACAGTCCTCCAAGGGAAAGTTCGACTGTCTGACATGAGAGTCCTCAAATGAAAATTCATAGGGGTAAGACAGAATTTTCCCCTTCTCAGTGTTCTGCATGTCAGACAGTCTTCACAGGGGGATACAGAAAGCAGTATATCATCCCTAGAGAAGAAAGGTGGATTCAATTTATCTATGTAGGACTGAAACATCCTTAAGAGTTATTGGGGCACCCTGTTCCATAACATTCTTCTACTAAACAGTGAATCAGCAGGGGTGAGGATGGCGGCTCTATAGTATTTGAGCAAGTGTAGATGGAAGGCCCTCTTCTAGCCTGACAGCTCTCCTCCTAAGATGTGTATGATCTCTTTCCCACAAAATCACTGCTCTTTTCACAAGTGCACAGTAATGAGAACAGTTGGACCAGAGGCTTTGAATGATGCAGCTATATATACCTTTATTCTCCTGAAGGCTCTTTTCACATCTAAATTAAGTACTCTACTTCCTTGGGATGTTTGGATTCATCCAAAAGGACAATATTGCCACTTCCTATTACATGAGGAAGATTGTGGTGACATTGGGGATGGACACCTGGCTAGTTCATAAAATGTTTGATAGAATATGGAACTGAAGTTTCACTGACAGCACACCAAGCTCTGACACCTCACTGGACAAGGAAGTAGAGAGTAGGGAACATACTTTCAGCGAGAATATGAGCTACCAGCTATGAAACTGAAAAGTGGTTTTACTGGTACACAGATTGAGATTATGACAAGAATCTGCACATTGCCAGAGGACTAATAAGAAATCTGTTATGTGATGGGTGGATTTCTTACAGCACAATGTGCCTGCAATTGATGACTTATCTTTCCAAGAAGTGTTGGCCTTGAGCCCCATGGTCAGGCCATCTTGTAAAAACACTAGCACGTCCTTTGCTTCAGCTGACTTAGCCTTGATGTGTGTTCCTTGTAACACTCATCTAAACCTCAAGTGATATATAGACATCACCTGTGAATTACTTCTGAGATGCTAGGAGGGCGTTTATCACCTTCTTAGAATGTGTGACTGTAGTTCCTTCCTTTCAGCTTCCCAGCTGATGTTAGGCAGCACTGGATTTTGGTTCAGGAAAAATCCCTGTGTCACATTTGGGGTGCAATCTAGACCAGTAAGGGGTTGTATCAGCACCTGCTCTGCAACCTGGGGTGGCTTGCCTGCAACCTGGGGTGCTGCTTTGAGCTCCTAACAAACAGCCGACCGGCATGCAGGTCATACCCTGAGTGTCTGATATAGCTGCCTGCCAGCAACACTGACCTTAGCAGCCTTGGTTACTACAACATACACCCAGTCCCGAATTGTCCCCCAAAACTTGTCTTCTGCATTGTCCAGTCCCTTCCTGGACAGTCCTGATATGGTAGGTCCATTGCTCCTGTAAGAGAACAATATTCAACAGTTTGCTACTTTAAAGGGAATGACCCAAACAATTCAGTTTGAATGCAAAACTGGATCAGTTTGATTAAAGAATAAAACAAGTTTATTTAACTACAAAGAGATAGATTGTAAGTGACTACAAGTACAAGGCATTAAAGTCAGAAATGGTTACAAGATCAAATGCTTTCTCATGCTAAAAAACTTAAACTAGACTTGGGTCAAGATCAAATCCTTACCACATGCTTACAGAAACAGGGCTGACCAAATTTCAGGTCAGGATCTCTCCCAAAGTCAAATGGCTACTTCCTTTGTCTTCTTAGGTGAAAAAGGAAGGAGGGAGAGATACCTTGAGGTGGTTTTGCCCCTCAGTTTATAGTCCAAGCACCTTTTAAAATGCATTTTCCTGAGGGTTACCTCTAGGTAAAGTTCATTCCAGCTGTGAGGTTGGAGACATGGAGTCTCATGGTGAAAGAGATTCCATGCTGTTTGCTAAAATGTAGATCAATCTGTTACTGTCCCTCTTCTTCTTTGTCAAAAAATGATCACTTGACAGGTGACTGTCCATCAACTTTGATGACTCCTGACTAGAGTCATCAGCTTGTCCTTTCTCTCTGAGAAACAGGTTTATCCATTATGGTAACCACATTTCAGTCATAATTTCATCTTATGTTCATAACTTTACATATAATGTTGCTACATACATGTCACCATATTACTAACCAATGAGTTATTACTTTTCAAGGATACCTCACAAGGCATATTTTGTACAAAGATTATTACAATAATGTGCAGGGTGTGAATACAGGGTGCATGTGTTCACACTTTGTTGCACTGTGTTTTGTGTGTGTCCATAGGCTTCCAACCTGGCCTGTGGTGCACAAAGGCTAGATGGTCTAGATTGCAATCATTCGGTTCTATGTGTGTCTTGCTGAGCCAGCCTGACTTTTCTTCTTTGCACAGACTCCTGAGGGACAGAGTGAGAGCTTCTGCCCAGAACATGAACAAGGCTAGTACCATAAGCAGTTGCGAATGTTTTCTGTCTTCTTTCAGTTATATACACATCACATTTCTGGAGAAATATCTACCAGAAATAGAGTAGTCAATCTGAGGGTCCATCACATGCAACATATTATACTCCATGTCTCCTTCTATCATACCCTCCCAAAGACATATAGGAGTCACAATATGTTCCCCTATATGGGTTCTAGTATCTATGCTGATGAACAGGCTTCTCTGGATTTGACATCAGGTAATGTTAAATATTAAGAATGATTTCACCAAGAGATTCTAATAATGGATCTGGACCAAGATCTTTATATACTGATTTGCTATAATTGGGGTCTGGAAACAAATCAAGAATTATGCCAGGTATTGATTCATAGATAGATTCATAGATATTCAGGTCAGAAGGCACCATTATGATCATCCAGTCTGACCTCCTGCACAATGCAGGCCACAGAATTTCACCCAGCACTCCTGCATTGAGACATGAAACCAACTATCCCAGGAATCAGAGCAGCAGCCGTGTTAGTCTGAATGGAGTTAAGATTTTATCTTCAGAGAGATGTGCTAATGTTTGGCAAATCAGACACCATCATCTTCTTTTTCTCTTTTTAAATAACGATGGTTATGGACCACAACTGAGATGCTGGAGTTTTATGAAGGCTGTAATTGGTCCCTCCACTTGTTCGTTCAAAGCCACCTTTTTGAAAGTTTTTAAGTGATGACTGCTGGACTCTGCATAATGTAACGAGAAGGTTGTCAGATAAGGTTAGACTTTCACTTGACGGGAGGGATCATATGGCATTTGTGAATAAACCGTGTAGAAGTTATGAGTCCAAAAAAGAAGTGTTCTGTATTGAAAGTACTTCTTACTGTAGCAAAAACTAAAGTATTTCTGGGCGACTCTCCCCAATCTTATTTTCAGTAGATCTCCAGGAGGTTTATTTTCATGTTCTGAAGTTTTGAGAAGATAATGCCCAATATTTCCACATGGAATATTGACCATCTTATGGACTTGTTGTGGGACCCGAGATCTAAAATGGGCTGCATGACATTGTTTCTCTTTGTACTACATAGAATCTTGTGCTTTTACCAAAATGCCAGTCTCTCCACAGAACGTGTTGTATTTTTCCAGTATAAGAAACTGTGATCATTGCATCCTTCAGCTTCTGATGCTACAAAGGTCTTGTTGATAGTATTTGTTTATTTTAATTTACCTTGAGTAAAGGATAAACTTGTCACTCGGAGAATGAGTGAGTTCTATCAAATATCCTTCCCTAACTATCTCAAGCACTCATTTTCTGAGGACAATCACCCACACAGGAAGGCGTGCCCTGAAGCTCCTTTCATGGAGTGCAGGATCTGCCAATATTTGGGAAACCCGGAATCAAGAGCAACTTTTAAAGGTGCCTCAGTGACTTTTGTCTCTATTCTCTCCAAAGAGCTTACCAACAAAATATTTGGTAGTATATCGGATGGTAGCCTGCAATTCCAGTTCCCTCAAGTGGCGCTACAGTTACCCCCAAGCCATGTCTTTGGAAGTTTTGAATGTACAGAAAGTCAGTCAGGTAAAGCAACCGTCCTGAAAAAGTTGCCAGGAAAATCTTGTTTAAAGGAGATATTATGGAGTAGGGCTTTTGTTTGTTTGTTTGTTTGGAGTAGGGAGATTGGGTGTTGGCGCATGCTCACAGTGGCCTCCAGGTGAGCACAGACACTACAGTCATTACTCTCACGGCTAAGGCTCCTGTATGCAGTGTGACAGGGTCAGGCCAGATGGCTACAGGAGAGTGATAGAAGGCAGATATATTAGCCCCAGGGTTAAGTAGGTCCCTTTCCCCTGGGTAAGGTAACAGAGAAGGTTCCAGAATAATCAGGAACTTTCTGGAGACAATTAAGGCAGACAGGCTGATTAGAACACCTGTAGCCAATCAAAAAGCTGCTAGAATCAATTAAGACAGGCCTATGAGGGCACCTGGGTTTAAAACTTCAGTTTGTGGTGCATGTGTGAGGAGCTGGGAACAAGAGGCACCATGAGCTGAGAGTGAGAAGGCGTACTGCTGGAGAACTGAGGAGTACAAGCATTATCAGACACCAAAAGGAAGGTCCTATGGTGAGGATAAAGAAGGTTTTGGGAGGAGGCCACGGGGAAGTAGCCCACGGGAGTTGTAGCTGACACACAGCTGTTCCAGGAGGCACTCTAGACAGCTGCATTCCACAGGGCCCTGGGCTGGAACCCGGAGTAGAGGGCAAGCCCGGGGTTCTCCCCAAACCTCCCAACTCCTGATCAGACACAGGAGAAGTTGACCTGAACTGTGGGTTCATGAAAACGGCCAAACTGAGGGCTGCCATGAATCTCCGAGGCGAGCAAATTCGCCAATAAGCGCAAGACCCACCAAGGTAGAGAACGAACTTTGTCACACCAGCTTTAGCCTAATTGCTGCTCTTATTCTCTGTTGCTTTTGCAGGAATACTCCCTTGGCTGATCTGACTATGCCCTTTCTGTTATGAGGCTGAAGCAGGTTTAATATTAGGTACAATTAGATCTTGATAGGGAATTCCCACTCCACCTTAATGACACCCTCATAAACTAGTTGAACTGCACAGATCTTTTTCAATTTTACAGAGTTTTGCCGTTATTTCATTTTCTAAAAACATAAGCACATGTGAAGTTAGAGCCCCATTTGTGCTTAATTCTGGGAAGCTTAGCTGAGATATCTCATCGAAAGCCCCTGCTTTACAAAGTTCTCCTCTTTTGAGGATCTAAATGGCAGAATCTCTCAGGAGAGGTTTTAAGATTTTACACTGCCCCTTTTGGGGGCAGTTTCCTTCACCAGTCCCTGAGCCAAACCCTGAGGTAAGGGGCCCTGTGAGGGGAAGAGCATGTTACCAGGGAGACTGAAAAGATTAGTCTGCAGACAAATATCTTGTATGTCTCCCTACGGAGAATAGTAGCCACTTTGGCCCAGATCCTCAAACGTGTTTAGGCTCCAAACCTCTACTGACTGCAGTAAGTTAGGAGCCTTAAAACCTTTGAGGACCTGAGCCTTTATGGTCTAATATAGGACCCCTGGAGGCTGGAAGGGAAAAGGAGGCAGGTCCATCTCCTAGGAAAGGAGATCTGAATCATTTCGCCCCATGCTCCCTACTGCTCGGTCTGGACTGACTGGGGAACATCCACACAGAATGAGAAGTGAGCCAGAGTCTCTGGTGACAAAAATGACTCATTAGTATCAGAAAGGCCCCATCACAGCAGCAGAGGCCTTGCAGGTAAAATGGTTTGTGGGAAGGGGGCATGGTTATGACCTTCTCAACCATCTGATCACAGACCTTGCCTGTACCGGCTGGGGGCAGGAATCTTTTACTCCTGGTTGCTGTGGGGGGACCTTGCCTTCCCCAAAATTCAGGAGGCAGGGGGGCTCTGAAAATCAGACACCTGTCTCTATACCGCTGATTCTGGCCTGGTCTCAGTAAAAGGACTTTCCCTGTAGCCTGCTTGACTCTTGCCATGGACCTTGATCATTCTCTGGCTGGGAGCCTGGTTCCCTGCAGCCTGCCTGCCTTGTCATGGACCTCACCCACATGCCGGCTGGGGGTTAGTATGTCTATGGCCGGCCTGACCACCTTGCACATGCCAGCCGGGAGCAGGTTTCCCTACAACCTGTTTGCTCTTTGTTAGTGGGAGGGGAGTGGCGGTTCAAATCCTCCTCAGAAAGCCAAAAGATACACATTTTTAGTTTAGCAGTTTTGAGGAGAAGAACCTCAAAGCCAAAGAAGAAACAGAGAGAATTAAAGTATTTTACAAATCTTGTCAAAGGTCCACTCCAAAGAGAGACTTAGAGTCTGCCACGTATGCTGCTTAGAGGCAGAGAATTCTGGACAGTTCTTTCTGAGGGGGAATCCTAAGCCCATGCTCACATCAAAGATTTGGTGTGCCCCAGTTGCCATGGAGACAGAGAACAGCACACTGTGAAGACCATCTGACATGGATGGGGCTGGGAATAATCTAAAACTTAATGTTTTTTAAAAGTGTTTAGTTCATTTAGATATTTATAATTATACTGATCATTATGGAAAGCTAGACTGTGAAAAAAGAAAATAAAAGATTTTGGACCTGATTTTTATATATTATAATGTAATTGTTAATTCAATACAAACATAGAAATTGCCATCCTAGATCAAAAAGCGATCCATGTAGTCCAAAATGTTCTCTCTGACAGTGGCCAGTGCCAGATGCATCACAGGAAGATGCAACAAACCTCACAGTAGATAGTTATGGAATTACCTGCCAATACGAGAACCTTCTTGATCACTTCCATTAGACAGTGGTGGCTTATGCCCTGATAATTTATCCTTCCTAACACAATTATGGATGTTATCTCTAGCCACATAAATGTCTATTTCTTTTTAATCCTACTAAGCTTTTTCCCCTCAATAAAAGGTTACATGGAGTATCTGGAAAGAGCCATCTGGTCTTACTGACATTTCTGTTTTCAAGTAACATGTCTGTTCACATTTATGCCATTGTCCACAAGAAAATCCTGATCATCTTTCCAATTAAGACAGATAAAATAAGTGTACATAAAAATCCTTAATTTTGAGGAAAGTTCTGAGTTTACATATAATCAATAAGCTACCATTCTGGTGAACAGGATTATTAC
Source organism: Caretta caretta (assembly GCF_965140235.1). Classification (NCBI taxonomy): domain Eukaryota; kingdom Metazoa; phylum Chordata; order Testudines; family Cheloniidae; genus Caretta; species Caretta caretta. The sequence goes on from NC_134210.1 coordinate 51,259,639, forward strand.
AAGGTACAAAAAGGAAAAAAAGACTAGATTAACTCATTTTAAATGACATAATTAGTGCCTCAGAAATTCTAAAAGGAAATGAACAACAAATCAATTTGCACTAAATGGCACAGTTTCCTCATTCAGGACTTGCTATTGACTATTACATTTGTTTATGCTGATTACTTTGTTCTTTTCTTCAGACTGAAAAATCTCCATTGAAATAAAAAGAGGAGGTTACTCACCCTGTGCAGTAACTGATGTTCTTCGAGATGAGTGTCCCTGTGGGTGCTCCACTCCAGGTGTTGGTGCATCCCTACACCTTCGCTCGGAGATTTTTACAGCAGTACTCATACCAGTCACGCATGCACAGAACCTGCTCCCCTGCTCTGAGTGTACCTTAATAGTACGCGTGTGCGACTGGTCTCCTCAGTTCCTTCTCTACAACAGAGGCTACCCCAACTCCGAAGTAGAGGGGAGGAGGGTGGGTAGTGGAGCACCCACAGGGACACGCATCTCGAAGAACGTCAGTTACTGCACAGGGTGAGTAACTTCCTCTTCTTCTTCGAGAGGTGTCCCTGTGGGTGCTCCACTCTAGGTGACTTAAAAGCAGTATACCTAAAGGAGGTAGGGACTTCAGATTTGGTAAGAATGGAGTAGATGACAGTTCTGCCAAATCGCGTATCAGAGAGAGGGTCCTGAGTAAGGGCATAATGCTTAACAAATCTGTGTTCAAAAGACCAAGTGGCCGCTTTGCAGATGCCAGCCAGAGGTACTTTGCATAGAAAAGCCATGGAGGTAGCCACAGATCTAATGGAGTGAGTTCTGAGGCTGACAGGAGGTGTAACTTTCTTTATCTGGTAGCACTGTCGGATACACTCAGAAATCCAGTTTGAAAGTCTCTGGGTAGAAACAGGTGTCCCTTTGGAACGCTCCGCAATGGAGACAAAGAGTCTGGAAGAGTTCCTGAAGAGCTTGGTTCTATCCAGATAGAAGGACAAAGCCCTGCATACATCTAATCTATGCATTGTGGATTCAGAAAGAGTTTGCATGTGGCTTAGGAAAGAAGGTTGGTAGGTGTATCGGCTTATTGATGTGGAATGACGAATGCACCTTTGGAAGAAACTTGGGATGTAGTTGGAGGGTAACCTTGACCTTGAAAAATAGCGTATAAGGTGGGTCTGTCATGAGAGCTGCTTTTTCTCCTGTCCATCTGGCGGAGGTGATTGCCACTAAGAATGAAGTGAGCTGTAGCTCACGAAAGCTTATGCTCAAATAAACTGGTTAGTCTCTAAGGTGCCACAAGTACTCCTTTTCTTTTTACTAAGAATGCTGTTTTCATAGAGAGGTGTAAGAGGGAGCAAGTGGCTAGGGGCTCGAATTGTTGTCGAGTTAAGCATGATAATACTAAGTGAAGGTCCCACAGAGGAGTAGGAGGGTTAATGTCTGGGTATAGGGATTGTAGCCCTTTAAGAAAACGTTTGGTGATTGGATGAGCAAAGCCAGAGGTGTTGTCGATCTTGTCATGAAAAGCTGTAATAGCAGCTAAGTGGACTTTGATGGAGCTGAAAGAAAGGCCCGATTGCTTGAGGTCTAATAGGTAGTCAAGTATGAGCGGAAGAGGCGCAGAAGTAGGAGGATGTTGTTTAGTTGAGCACCATTTTGTGAATCGCTTCCATTTTCGAAGATAAGTGATTTGAGTAGATTGTGTTCTGCTATGTAGGAACACTCTTTGAACCTGCTCAGAGCATGCTAGTTCATCTTGGGAGAACCATGTAGGAACTAAGCTTTGAGATGAAGCATGGACAGTTTGGGATGAAGACATCGGCCGTGTTGCTGCGATAGGAGGTTCAGAGAGGGGCAACGAAATTGGTGGGCGAAGTGACATTCTGGTGAGGAAGGGAAACCACGGGTGCCTGGGCCACGATGGGGCAATCAGAATTACCGTGGCATGATCTGTTTGTATCTTCATCAGAACTCTGTGGAGGACAGGTATCAGGGAAAATGCACATAGTAAGTCCCAATCCCATGAGATCATGAATGCGTCTCCCAGGGAATATTTGCCCAGTCCTGCTCTGGAGCAAAATTCAGAACATTTTGTGTTTTTCGCAGTTGTGAAAAGGTTTATGGTTGGGTATCCCCAAATGTGGAATATGTTGCAGATGACTGTGTTGTTTATCTCCCATTCGTGATCCCAGGGAAAGCGTCTGCTTATTTCATCTACTGTGGTATTCATAGCTCAGGGAAGATAGGCGGCTGATATCTGGATGTTGTTCGCAAGACACCAATTCCAGAGCTTTATAGCCTCTGTGCAAAGCGAGAGAGAGCTAGCTACTCCCTGCCTGTTCACATAGAACATGCAGGCGACGTTGTCTGTCATTATCCATACATGATGGTTCCGGATCAATGGGAGGAAATGACAGCAGGCGTTGCGTATGGCTTGAAGCTCCTGGACGTTTATGTGTAAGGAGGTTTTTGTTGAAGACCATAGCCCCTGAGCTGTGTGGTGGGACATGTGTGCACCCCACCCTGTGAGGGACGCATCGGTAGTCATTATGAGGGATGGAGCATCCTGTAGAAAGGGGGCTCCAGACCAGAGGTTGGAGAGAGTCTTTGACTCTGAAGGGTATGGATAGAGGCTTGTTTAAAGCATGTACATTCAGTCTGTAAACTGTGGCCAACCACGCTTGGAAGCACCTCATGTATAGTCATGCATTTTTGACCAAGAAAGTGCACAAGGCCATATGACCTAATAGTTGTAGACAGTCTCGAGCTGTGATCTGAGGACTGTTGCAAAGTCGGGAGGGAGAGATGCTAATCCCATCCGGGAATCGAGGTATGCTCCTATGAACTCCAGGTGCTGGGTAGGAGATAACGTAGATTTGTTTTTATTTGTAGGCCGAGGGAGAGGAAGCAAGCGATGGTGAGCTACATGAATCAAAGCGCTTCATTGAGCGTTGTGGCTTTGAGGAGACAATCGTCGAGGTAAGGAAATATTATGACCCCTTGTCTCCTGTGAAGGGTTCATGTAGCGTTCATGCACCTGGAAACAGTCAGGGCACACCCTGACTGTTGTGTAGGAGCAATGCACACATTGCTCTGTTCTATCCAAGGACATGGACCATGAAAACACGGACCATCTGGGAAGTCAAAATAAGGACATCAGCCGTGGGAAGCTTCCTCGGCCGAAGCTCAAGGCCTGAGAATAAAGATTGTAGTAGATAGAGGCTAGTAAATAGGAATATTAATCAAAGTCATATTATTTCCTTTGTTGATGCCTTTTGCGGTCGGTTGGGGTATGTGATGCGCAGGGGGGAGAGAAATAAAAGAGGTGGAAAAGCTGACAGGGGTAATCCCATCAGCAGACCAGCCTGCTTGCTTGCCTAAAGCCGTGTCCTGTCTTGTATTGAACCACCACACTCCTGAGGTAGGCAGTGACTATGGCTAGGAGCTTGGAAAAAAACTCAGGGGGCGGTGGATAGGCCAAAGGGTAGCACCCTGTATTGAAAATGTGTCGAGCAGAGGGTAAAATGAAGGAAACGTCTGTGGGCTGGATGTATAATCATATGAAAATAAAAGGAGTACTTGTGGCACCTTAGAGACTAACCAATTTATTTGAGCATGAGCTTTCGTGAGCTACAGCTGTAGGTCGAGGGCTGAAAACCAATCGCCCTGCCCTAGTGCTGGGATTATGGTGGTAAGCGAAACCATTTTGAACTTTTGCTTTTTGATAAATTTGTTGAGCCTCCTGAGGTCAAGGATCAGTCGCCATCCCCCAGGTTTCTTTTCTGTTAAGAAATAATGGGAATAAAACCCTTTTCCTCTGTGTTCAGGCACGAGTTCCACTGCTCCTAATAGAAGGAGGTGTTGTACTTCTTGGAGGAGCAGTTGCTTGTCAGAGGGGTCCCTGAAGAGGAATGGGCAGGGTGGGTGGGAGGCAAAGATATGAAAGGGATAGAACAGCCAATTGTGATGACTTCCATAACCCACTTGTCAGTGGTAATGTTTTGCCATTTGTGGGAGAATGGGCGTAGGCAGTGTCCAAAAATAGGGACATGGGGTGTAAGCGCTGATGTGGGAACATTGTTTTCTATACCCTCGACCAAGGCTTCAAATCTGCTTATTAGTTGGAGGGGTTTGAGACGCTCCCGAAGAATTCAGGCGGTGACGTTGGTATCTGGATCTCTGGTGTTGCTGCTGTTGTTGTTGCTCATGTAACCTATGGAATTGCTGGGTGTATGTGGGGTAACATGGGTGCTGATAAGGTTGATATCTAAATTGTCGCCTTCTGGTCGTAGGGGTTTGAATTGCCAGAGACCAGAGAGTTGCTGTTGAGTCCTTCATTGAGTGAAGTATGTCATTCGTCGTGGAGGCAAAGAGTTTGTCACTGTCAAAGGGAAGATCTTCAATGGTACTCTGGACCTCTCGAGGAGAGGAGGAGAGCTATGAACCTCGGCGCATGACAACTGCTGTAGCTGTAGATCTTGCTGCAGTATTGGCTGCATTGAGGGCTACTTGAAGAGCAGTTAGTGAGATGATTTGTCCCTCAGAAACTAGAGCCGCAAACTGTTGTTTCTTTTCTTCCGGAATTTGTTGTAATTTTTGTGGTCATATTTTACCAGAACAGCAGTATAATTAGCAATGTGAAACTGTAACATAGAAGATGTGTATATGCTTTGTGTCCAAGCAGATCTAATCGCTTACTGTTCTTGTCAGATGGGGTGGAGCAGGGAAACTGGTGCTTGGTCTTTTGGTTGAGTGCGTCTACTACCACAAAGTTTGGCGCTGGGTGAGTGAAAAGGAATTCAGAGCCCTTGGAAGGGATGAAGTACTTATGATCCGCCTGCTTACAAGTTGGTAGGCTTGCAGCCGAAGTCTGCCAGATGGCCGTAGCAGGTTCTAAAAGGGCTGCGTTGATTGGTAATGCAATCCTAGAGGAAGAAGAGGGTTGCAGGATGACTGTTAACTCATGCTGCTGTTCAGGAACCTTCTTCAAGCTAATTCTTAACTCACTAGCAACTCTTCTGAAAAGATCTTGAAATTTTGAGAAGTCGACTGAAGATGACGGCGGAGGAGGCAATAGGGCTTCATCAGGCGTAACAAGTGGCTCTACCGGGTTGAAGGCAGGTCAGGACTGATCCTGTAGTTGTGATGGTGCTGCCTGGACTCTTATGTCAGTGGCAGGTTCGTCAGCTGGCGATGGCAGGCAGGTGTTGCACCTGGCTGTGGTGGTGTAGCGAGTGTGGTCTCGAGGATAAGATGCTCATGGAGCCCAATATCGCCACTGTGGTGGGAAGGGAATGGGTGGTGCCATCCAGGGGTTCACACACCACGGGGCAGGATTCGGAGAGTATGACGAGGTGATTTTTCTATGACCTCTATTGATTGGGGTCTGAGGATGGGAGATTCGATATGGTGAAAACACCCCCTGCAGACCAGCTTCCTCATCACTGGAGGAACGCCATCCAGACCCTGACTGAGCATTTGGAGAGAGGTAGGCATTAAGTAGGGGTGACTGAGGGATAGGTGACACCAGCAGGTCCCTTGACTGTGTAAATTGTGGTGCTGGAGCTCCTCTGTGAGGTGAGGGCTGTGCAAGAGGAATCTGCCATGAAGAATGGTTCCTCTGCACCGCTGTCCTGAGCATTGTTTCATTGCCAATCAGCTCAGTGGGAGACGATGCCGAGAGAGCAAGAATAGCCTGCGGGGGGTCAGACATGTCAACATGTGTTGGCACCGCTTCTGTCACGGTGCCGAACGGTGCCACACGAGCAGCAGGCACCTGGAAGCCTGAAGCCTCAGCACTGGAGCTTTGTGTAATTGCTGCAGCCGCAGGCGGGTTTCGTGCAGCGCCAGAGGAGCCCAGCACGTCAAAAGTGCTCAGCTGGGGAAGCGCCGGGAGGGAGGCTGTAGACCTGTCCCACAAAGAACCCTTTGCGGGTGAGAGAGGGTGCTGGTTCTTTGCAATCTTCTTGTCTTTGTTTGAGGTGGGAGGGCTGCGGCATGTAGCTGAGTCAGTGCCCATGAAGCTGACCCTAGAGATTTCTGAAGGAGGAGAAATTTTAACCTCAGCTCCCTGTCCTTATGTGCCCTGGATTTAAGTTTGCTGCAGTGGGCACATTTTGGGGGGATGAGGGACTCCCCCAAACATTTTACACATTTTGAATGGTCATCCGAAAGAGGGATGGCATCACTGCGGTTAGAGCAGCGCTTAAAGCCTGGGGAACCAGGCATGTCGGAAGCGGCTGCCTCTGACAGGAACGAAGAAAAAAAATATTTTTTTTTGGGTAGTTTTAGAGAAAGAGACAGGAAAATTGCTATCTAATTACTATTGGCAACAAACTAACTAACAGGGAAGGTATATGAATGAAGGAAGAGAAAAGTCTCTAATGAGTCTGCTGAGCTCCATCTAAGGCCAAGGATGGTAGAGAAGGAACTGAGGAGACCGGTCGCGCACGCGTACCATTAAGGAACACTCAGAGCGTGGGGGCTGGCTCTGTGCGTGTGTGACCCAGTATGAGTACTGCTGTAAAAATCTCCGAGCGAAGGCGCAGGGATGCACCAACACCTGGAGTGGAGCACCTACAGGGACACCTCTTGAAGAAGAATATAGAAAATACTTTCCCATGCTAAACAACAACATGATTTTGTGCTTCATGTCCCTCCCACGCACACATTTCAACGATGTTTCTGCTGACAGGTTTGGAAAGAATGGTTAACGTTCAGCAACTATCAAGTTCACACAGAAATATGTTTAATAACTATATATGCTTATTTTTGAACCTCACAGGATTTATAAACTTACCCATACATGGAGTCAAGTAAATTTACAAAATACTGAAATACCTGATTAATAGGACTAAATAAAACTAAAGTGAAGGGAATAGCTTCAAATGCCAGGGTGGACATTGGGAATAAGAACAATGCCATAAAAATAAACACAGAATGACACAGAATGTGAAAAAATAGCCAGTAGCAGTAATTTTGCGCTGGAAGGAATCATGTTATGGAATCATGCACAACTGTTGGGTGAATAATTTTCATTAAAAAAAAATAAATCTTGTTTCCATCTAGCTATACTTAGAAATGACATTGCTATATGTTCCCTGTGACCTAACTGGCTGCCACAAGCAAACTCCCTCACCAGAGTCCTCCATCACTGTCTCCCTAGGAAGTGGGTAGTGTGATGTAATCAGTAATAGAGTTAACAGCTGATTTCCCCATTTTTACATACTCAAATGCAAGCACTTTTGAGAGATATTTGGTGTCTACTAATTTTAGGCAACTGTAGCCCCTCAGATTGTTCCCAAAACACCCCACCATTGAGCAGTAGAGCAAAGTGCTGCATTATATCACTTTGTTTAACAATATAGTTTATTGTGGAATAAACTATTCCAGAATCATTAGTGTGCTTTGTGAGCATACAAATTATTCCAGAATGAAGTGACTTTTATTCTGAAATACAGCATCCAAATGGAATAGCTATTCTGCTCAACTTTCCCATGTAGACAAGCCCTTAGTTCTAAAAGGTCCTACACATTAAATCCTGGCCCCCTTGAAGTTAACGGCAAAAGTCCCACTGATAGGCCAAGATTTTATCTAGTGTTTTTAGCATGTCATCTATTTCCAGTGCCTCTTGTAATGTGGGGAGTCAACCTAATTCCTTATTTAATTGTATTCTATTGATTTTTTTAACAGTTAACATTCAGCAAATACCACATCTTAACTTCTTTTCTAAATTGCATCCCGTAGTTAATTTAAAGTAGAATTGGCTGCCTAAGGCCTACACTTAAAATTTATACCACCAAAACTATGTCAGTTAGGGGTGTGATTTTTTTTTATTTGTGATTTTATTTAACCACCATTGCTATGCCGGTATAAGCCCTAGAGTAGATGCAATTATATTGGCAAACAGTGATTTTGCCAGGATAGTTTACGTCTCTCTTATGAAAAGCTTAACATAATCTCAATTATACACTTGTTATACTGCTACTGCAGACAAGTATGAGAAAGAAAAGGTTTGATTTAAAATTTTAAAAGGCAAAAGTAATCTTAATAATTCCAAGTTACTCATTTCTTTGGAGCAAAACAGGTCATAGAGAAAGGCTGAGTTACTTGTACAGCTGTAAAATTTTCAGACATGCAAAGGCAGAAATTGTTTTAAATTATGTTGCTAAAAAGATGTGAGTACTTACCAATGGAGGCCCTCCCAAGAAAATTGTTCCCTGCTTGCCAACTATTATACTTTCATCAGCCATTGCAGGTACATACGCTCCTCCTGCTGTACAAGATCCCATTACCACTGCTATCTGAAAGAAAAACAGCAATATATATTAACAAATCAGTCTAAACTCTTTGAAATTCAAAGGCACCTGTTCACTAATCTCTATTGTGCAGATTTTGTCAAAGGCTCACTAGAAGTGACATGGGATTGTTAATGTCCATGCAGAACAGATAGGACCTTTTTCTGATTTTTTTTAGCATTTCTTTGGAAACTACATGGAATCGCTCTAGATGTGTTTTTGATCCACATAGTCCTAGCACCTGAGGGCTTTCCCATTATTTAAACCAAATCCTCAGCTGCTGAAAATCAGCACAGCTCCACTGAAGTCAACAGCTGAGATCAGCTGATATACACAAGCACAAAGTCCCTCAGTTTAAGTATCTGAGGACTAAGGGCAGGACATTTTCCGAGGAGGTGCCTCAATTTCAGTGGGAATTAATTTGCTCCTCCAAGCAGTCTACCAACAAAGCCCACGTTTGTTGATCTTAATAGCAAAACATAAAGCACACCTCTTTTCTCAGGCTTTTGCCTCATATGGTATTGATGTCATGTTTATTTCTAATGGTGAGCTGAAGTCTAGGTATTCTCTCTCTCACACACACACACACACACACACTTAATTTAGTGGTGTTTTTAAAGAACTGGCTTGTCCCCAGATACCACCAGATGGGTGGATTGTTATGAATCCAAAAACAAACGTATATATATTAAAAAAAACCATAGCAGCCTGTGATACTAGAGTGAAGTCTTCTCTCAGCTCCAGTTTCAAAAAGGATTCACAAGAAAGTAAATCCTTTCAAAGCAGCTTGCAGAACAAAGTGGTAATATGGAAAACAAAAAAAGGGGAACACTGATGAAGGCACAGAAATGCCAGGCAGTGCAAAGCATACCATTGTCTAATGTATTATTATTTGCTCTCTCACCTACTGAAAATACAGTTTGAACCACAGAAAGAGATTGGGATAATATTAATAAAAAGCGAAAACACACAATCTTCCACTGTTACACATTGGCAATAACTTAATGGCTGCTATCAGCAGTGGATTAAGGTTTCCTGGGGCCCCGAGCCAGAGCAAGTGTGGGGGCCCCATCCAACCCAGTCCACCTGTGGTCCCGCCGCCGTTCCGCCCCCTCTGCCTGTGGCCCTGCTCACGCCCCCACCCCTTTTTGCCTCTTCCCCGGGGCTCCGCCCCATTCCACCCAGGGTCCCCCCCCATTCCGTCCCCCCGACTGCAGCCCCGCAACCGGTTTGGTACTTTTTGGTCCCCACTACAGCCCCAAGACCAGAGAAGCTCTGTCTCCTTGCCATGGCCCCAGCGGGGAGTGAGAGCTCCCCAGCCCTGAGGAGTCAGCAGGCAGTGAGAGCTCCTCTGGTCCCCAAGCGACAGCCAGGGTCCCAGTGCTGGGGCTTCCCCTGCCACCCCCTCCCCCACGCTTCTGCAGCGGCCAGCCCCGGGACAAATTTTTATTTTTCTGCTTGGGAATGGGGTCAGACGCAAGAGCTTTCACTGACGTCCACTGGCTTCCCCTGCAGTCCCGGGCTTCTGCCAGGGATGGGGGGCACTGGGGGGCTTCTCCCGCCGCCCCCCGGTTTCTGCCAGGGAGTGCAGTTGGGGGGCATGGTGGCTGCCCCGCCCACCCGGCACTGCTGCCGGCAAGTGGAGTTGGGGGGCTTCCCCTACCCTGCCCACCCGACACAGGTCCTGTAGGCCCAGTGACTAATCTGCCACTGGCTGCTATTAAAAAGCAAATGTGCTCTTCAAAAACAGATGGTCGGGGGCTTCACCTGCACCTGAAACAGGCCTGAATTATGCCATTACGCCTCCTAGCATGGAGTCAAAAGGAGCTTTTTCATCAGCTGGCATCCTGTGCACCGAATTACACCTAGGACAGAGTGATGAATCAATGGGACTTTCTCTTACACATTTTATCAGACATCATCAGGTATCCACAAGTCTAATGACAGACTCCTTAAGAGTACCACTTATAATGGTCCCTCCCTCCTCTTTCCCCCCACCAGGGGCTTTTGTTTTTTATGAAGTTGTTGTGTTTGATATACAAGTTGTGTTAATAATTTTTCAATATAAATCTGGGATTTCAAAATTCTGGGATCCAAAGTAAAACAGATCTCCAAATCGCTAGACTACAGAGCTAGTTAACTGATTGCATTACTTTGTAGAATCTTGTGGAACCTTCCAGACCTTCTAAGAACTAAATTTTCCTCCTAAAATGTTGTCAGTCATGCCCTCGCAGGTATATAAGGGGCAGGGGCATCGCCACTCAGTCAGCGAGATAGAAGAACAAACTGAAGTGAAGTGAGAGTCCAGCTGCAATATTGCAAACCTTGTTTTATTGTATAACTGTGAAAGTGTACTTGTGTTTCAAGACTTGAAGAATGTAAGTAGTGATTAATAAAGACAATATTTAAATGCGATGCCAGAGATATCTCTCGAACTCCTATCTATGCAACAACATAAAAGAAATACTGTTACTTTTTTTGCCATGCTTACCACATATTTCATGACTTTCTAAGACTGCAGGACATAGACTTTTGCTCTCCCTAATACTATCTGTTTGCCCCTATAGAAAATAAAAGATGCCTCCAAAGAAGCCTTCAGGAGCTCAGTATAGGAAGCGAAAACCTCAACTGCAATCTAGTTTGCAGCAAGGGGCAGATTTGATGGGAAAATATCTGAAACAGAACATAGACCAGGCTGAACATAACAGTAATTTCCTCAGTTTGGTAGAGATCTTGGGAAATATGATGTCATGTGTGAGCACCTATGTCAAGTAGTTCATAAAGAAGCTATGGACCATTACTGCAGCAAAACAATTCAAAAACTAAATTGACTGACCTTATGTTATCAAGCACCTTCCTTGCCACAAGGTCAGTGGACAACTCTACTGGAAAAGGCTTAATAGAACTATTTATAAACATTTTGAATGAAAACAAAATAAAAGCCACAGCCAAGGCTGCAACAACAGTGTGAACATGAAGAGAAGAAACAGTGGTATCCAGTGAAGGATTCTTGTGCTGAATCCAAGAGCTTTCTTCATGTATTGTGGCTGCCATTCCCTCAATCCGGTTGTGTCAGATGCATCTTCTTTAGATTCAGTATCTCTCTTCAGATTACTACAAAGGATATATGTCCTGTTTCCAGCATCAATTATCAGGCGGAAGATCTTCATGGGCAATGTTATAAAATCTGACCGTGAAGCCACTAAGTGATACTCACTGGGAAAGCTGCATGACAGCATAAGGCCAGTGAGCTACCAAGTGACTAAGGTTTATGACGCCCTGATGGAACTGGTGCAATCACCAGGCCAGAATCTGACACAAGTAGCGCCTGGCAAAACAGATCACTGACTTCAAATTTCTAGTCTCAGTGTGATTTGGCACAATATCTTGTTACAGGAAACATTGTAAGCAAGGCATTACAAACTCAGTCGATGGACATTGAGACCATTATTATGAGGAGAAGCTGCCTTGATTTCATTGTGGCTACAGAGACAATAGATTTGAAGCTGCCATAACTGCTGCAAAAGAAATGGCAGAAAACTTAGGATTTAAGCCTGTCTTCAAGGACACTAGTATTCATCAGAAGAAGAGACAGTTTGGTTCAAGGGCAAAGATGAGGTGATGGGAAGCTAAGAAGAAAAATTCAAGAGGGAGCTTTTTTTTGCTCACTCATTGACACTGCTTGAATGCCCATCGAAAAAAGTTTTGGACAAATGAAGCTCCACAAAAAGACCTTGGAGGGTTGTATGACCTTAGTAAGCTTTCAGCATACAGAAAAACACTCATGAACAATTGTACAAACCTTCACCAGACACTGACACCTGGGGAATCTTCAGATGTCATTGATAAAGACCTCTGTGTCAAATTGGACAACATCCATCACAGTTTGCCACACGGAAAGCGCTCTCCCCTCCAAGTTCTCCAACTCATTCATGATGCAGAGCTGAAGGACACTTTTCCTAATGTGCAGATAGCTTTGAGGATTCTGCTCATGCTGCTTGTCACAGCTAGGAGTGGTGAGTGCAGGTTTTTGAAGCTCAGCTCATTAAAACATATTTTCAATCGATAAAACATATTGCCAACGAGTGACATCACTTGTTATTTTATCACCTGAAAATGCCATTGGCCAGTCTTTGGATCTCTTGGATGCTGTGCTTCAGTTCGCGATGGCAAAGGTGAGAAAAGCAATCTTTTGAACTAAAGGACAAGGGTTAACATTCTAAGGCTGTCACCTAGTGTAACGCTATTTAATACTGGTCCACCCAATGTTGGTGCACAGTTCAATTTCTTGATGTTAGTACATTTCAGTTATTCTTACTATTAAAGTTTCTATAAGCTTAGGGGAAACAATTTTTTTTTATTTGCTTATATATGGCATGAATAAATACAGATTTACAGATCCTAGTGTGCAAATTTATCGTTTTATAAGACCGGGATAACTCATGCATGCAAATCGTGCATCAAAGTCATGAAATGGGCTGCAAATGCAATAAAAAATAAGGTAGTCAAAAGTTTGACAAATGGAGGGGGCACTGAAGATGCTCCTCACCTGGGACACTTGGGCTGGCCCTGATCATAGTAGAACCTTCTATCCTTAAAAATCTATGAATCTAGAAAGAGAAGCGTTTGCATTCTACTGTGACACCAGTGTCATGGACAGCACCAGTGTTATAGAAAGTGAAGGCAATATCTGAGCTAAAAAGTTATTGTTGATGATACTCTTTCTTGCCCAAGAGAAACAGTTTTGTATGTCTAACCGCAGTAAGTTGAGAGAGAACCACAAGTTTATTTGGTCATAGTGCTTTGTTAGGAAATTTTAAGGTATATTAATTCACAACTGCTTTTTGTCAAAATGAAAAGAAAAAAACATGGCTGTTGAAAGTAGCACTCGCAATGGAAAACACGTTCAAAAGTATAGTAACAGAGTATAATCAAGATTGGCACCCACTCTGGATTCATTTCAGTCAAAAAGAAATAAGAATAGTCAAGTAGAATAAGTGTCGCCAAACTAGATTAAACTCCAGTTGCAGCCAACAGTCTGATTTTCTGCAGAACACAACTTTTTAGTATTGACATTGCCAACAATGGACATCAAGCCAAGAACAATGATTAACATGATTAACGTGGATAGAAAAAAAAAGCTAGCACTGTATTTTCTCAATACAAGTCTAAGAAAATGTCTTGTCAGACAAGGAAGATAATGTAGGTCACTGCTACGCATTAACAGATTTTCAAAAACACAAATATCTTTGAAATAAAGATAAAAAACCAAAACTTTCAGGGAAAGCAAAGATATCTTGATAGAGAATCTAAAACAAGCCTAAAGTAATAGGAGCTGCAATAAAAATGTTTTCCACTTTTCTTTCCCTGTGTAAATGCTTTCAGAAAACTCTCACCGTTGCCATATTAATCTGAGGGATAGATATGTTTTAATCAAAAGTAATTTCTTTCCTACAGTCAGCGTTTTGCTTATATAAAACCCAGTATGTTTCCTCTATTTTTATGCCATATAATGGTCAAACTATGAAAAATATAACACTATAAATGTATTATATTTTGAATGTGTTTAAGTGTTACACATTTGATTACTTCAGAGTATTAAGGAAAATACTGAACATGATTTTTTTTTTAAATGTTTTAAAAGCATCCAGGGACCCTGCTAAAAAAAAAAATCAAGATTTCTCCAGCCCCGTTTTTCTTGCTTTGAACTTTCCCATTTTGAGTCACTATCTTCATACTACAATCCCTCTGCTGGACAATGACAGGAGTCACTTTAGTGCTAATCATTTAGGCTTCTACTGATTGAGGTCTGGTCTACACTTACAACTTAAATTGACATAGCATAGAAAAATCCACACCCCTGAGCACCACAGCTATGCTGACCTAACACCTGATGTAGAAGCAGGTAGGGAAATGGAAGAATGCTTCGTGAGGAGGTGGAGTTCCTACAGCGACAGAAAAACTCCTTCCATTGCTATAGTCTGTGTCTACACTATGGCAGTACCATGGCATAACTACATTGCAATAGCTATGTCACTATAGCACTATAACACTATAGTAGTGTACACACTGCTTAATACAAAGTACTCCATTTACACAGGATGGTACCACGTCCACAGCATTCTCAGTCTCCCGCCTGGCTGCTGACTCTTCCTATGCTCCCTAAAGCCTCCTAGTCTCTTTCAAGGACTATAAGGAACTCATTACTGAGAATAAAGTTAGTTAAAACTCCTTCCAAACAAATCACTCACCGATTCAGCACAATAGCAATGTAACTCTCTGTTGAGTCATAGATTCACAGATACTAAGGTCAGAAGGGACCATTATGATCAACTAGTCTGACCTCCTGCACAACGCAGGCCACAGAATTTCACCCACCCACTCCTGCGAAAAACCTCTCACCTATGTCTGAGCTATTGAAGTCCTCAAACCGTAGTTTAAAGACTTCAAGGAACAGAGAATCCTCCAGCAAATGACCCGTGCCCCATGCTACAGAGGAAGGCGAAAAACTTCCAGGGCCTCTTCCAATCTGCCCTGGAGGAAAATTCCTTCCCGACCCCAAATATGGCGATCAGCTAAACCCTGAGCATATGGGCAAGATTCACCAGCCAGATACTACAGAAAATTCTTTCCTGGGTAACTCAGATCCCACCCCATCTAACATCCCATCACAGGCCATTAGGCCTATTTACCATGAATATTTAATTACCAAAACCATGTTATCCAATCATACAATCTCCTCCATAAACTTATCAAGTTTAATCTTAAAGCCAGATAGATCTTTTGCCCCCACAGCTTCCCTTGGAAGGCTATTCCAGAACTTCACTCCTCTGATGGTAGAAACCTTCGTCTAATTTCAAGTCTAAACTTCCCAATGACCAGTTTATATCCATTTGTTCTTGTGTCCACATTGGTACTGATCTTAAATAATTCCTCTCCCTCTCCGGTATTTATCCCTCTGATATATTTATAGAGAGCAATCATATCTCCCCTCAACCTTCTTTTAGTTAGGCTAAACAAGCCAAGTTCCTTGAGTCTCCTTTCATAAGACAAGTTTTCCATTCCTCGGATCATCCTAGTAGCCCTTCTCTGTACCTGTTCCAGTTTGAATTCATCCTTCTTAAACATGGGAGACCAGAACTGCACACAGTATTCCAGGTGAGTCTCACCGGTGCCTTGTATAACGGTACTAAACCCTCCTTATCCCTACTGGAAATACCTCTCCTGATGCATCCCAAGAGCGCATTAGCTTTTTTCACAGCCATATCACATTGACAGCTCATAGTCATCCTATGATCAACCAATACTCCAAGGTCCTTCTCCTCCTCATGGTATTCCACTGAACTGGTAGGACACCAATTATACCTAGCAGAAAAGGGTGCCAGAGGCTGCCTCTGCCCTGTTTTCCATAAAGGAGACATTCAGTAACAATTATATGTAGGAGTATTGGGGAAGAATAAAGCTAAAATAGTAGAAAGCAAAACAAACTACCCTGAAGACTATATTTTCTAAAATCAATACTAGCAGTTGGCGACATTCCTCAATATGCCATGGTAGAGCTGAATGAGATCTTCCAAGTTCAGTTTGAAATGGGTTCACAAGAGAATAATGTGATTCATAATTCCCATTCCCCCTAATATTATGTGAGAATTGTTTCACTTAGGTTCTCAGACCCTGAAGTTAAAAACAAGAATTAAATTTAAATGAATCCAATTTTTCCTATCTATGGTCTAATTTCATTGTAAACCATAGCCAAGGTTCAGGTTCATCAGCTTTGTGCCCACTCACATGTGTGCTGGAACCGAAGGCTGGACTAGGCCTCATCTTCAATAAGAGAAGAACTTACTGTTCTCAAGGAAATTGATTTCCCTTTGTAAAACTGGGATAAAGTTTTTTTATTGTATCATAATAAAAAAGACACTGACTACTAAGCAGGGAAAATAGCAAATGTAACATTGTACTCTTGGCCACTGCCTGCCTCCAGCCAGAAGGAAATGTTCTTTTCCAACATCCCCACCTGGATCAGAACAGTCAGCTAAAACAGTTTCTCTCTCAGAGAATCCAAATAAAAATGGCTTCTGCTAGACCAAGTTGTCCCTCTTGATTAGAAGGCATAGCCTCAGTCAATCAAAGAAAGGAGAAAAACCCATGTGATTTCCACTGTAAAATTTATTCTAACGAACCAGGTTCAAAATAAAAATTCACCAAAAATAGAATCCCGAAAAAAAGACATAGTAACAATACCCACAGAAAGCAAAAAATATGCAAAAATCACACTCCTCTAATATGTACAAGATTCCAGTTGTCATTTCCATATGTACAGTTTTTCTAATTAGGTGAGCTATTCTGTCAAGTTTATTAATCCTCCCTCCCTCCTAGATATCAATTTATTGAATGCAGCAATGAATACAGAGAATTAAGTGCTCATGTTACCAGTAATACCAGTGTCTAAAACATGAAGACCCCAAAAAACATTTTTAATTGAGACATCATGACTAACAGTAATTCTATGAATCATTAATACATTAGAAAATGCCCCCTATCAACAGCAGTACAAAAATGGTATAAATACATACATACACACAGACACACACACACATCCCTACCCGACTTAGCTATATATGTGTCTACACTCACCATCATGCACAGGGGTCCTCACTTCTCAAGCATTGATTCAGAATAATCAACTGTTGCAAATGATATCCTAAAGCTCTCTTTCACTCCTTCATCCCAGGCTGACCATTTCTCTTTTTCTCCACTCCAGGAGCAGCTAAGTCACATCACTAACCTTGAGGCTGAGAAGAAAGACAGCCTATTTGTAAACCACAATGCCATTCTGTGAACAGTCATGGTGTTTACAATGTCTCCAAATCCCCACACTGAGCATCAGGTCAGCAAAACTTTAAGCTGCCAAAAACCTGAGGCGCTGAGATGAGCCTTACACCCAGATTGAAGAAGCAGGTGTGCAGAGTAGCTAGAAATTTTTGCTTTAAAAAAAGTTACCTGTGGAATTCTTTCTGAGGACATGAGTGCTTGATTATAAAAAATGCGACCAAAGTGATCTCGATCCGGAAATACTTCTGCCTGGCGGGGTAAGTTTGCTCCTCCTGAGTCAACTAAGTCAAGTGGAATGAAAAATAGATTTACATACAATTTATCTCCTGCACAATTTTAAACAGAGATATTGTTTCATATTATTTAAAAATTACTTGAAATGTCACCTGTTTGCAAAAATGTATACTCAACATACTAATCATGAAAAACAGGCCAGGCGCCTCCATTTGCAAAAGGAAAATTGATGAGCACACATGAGCAGCTGTTATGCATCCCAAACATTTTTAGGTAAACTAATGGTAGCTGCATATAAAGATGTAATTACACTTGGTTTTACAAATCTTTTGAAATTCATCTGACAAACACCTGTTTGTTTTAAAAGACACTCCCTTATAGGCCTTAAAACAGGAAATTAAAAATTAAATTTTCTGTGTTGCAGGATAAACTTATTTCCTTCCTACATATATACAATCTAATATCATTCACTGTAGCCGCAGAAATTAAAACTACACTTAATTAAAACAATATAGAAGGAAAGACATTCTAAGGGAGGCACTTCTTAACCTCTCACTTCATGAGTGGTTGCAAGAGCCTAATGCTTTGCTTATAACTCGATAAATCACAGAAGAGCATACCTTTGGTTTCAAAGAACAGAATCACACAGAATTGCTCACTGGCAATCCATTCACTCTGACAGTAAAAGTTTACAAGCCAAATATTGTTTGTTAAGAAGCTAAACTGAAGATTTTATATTAAAAATATACTACCTATACCACAGCAAGCACATTTAGCACACACATTTGCTTATTTAATAGAATGTCTAAGCATGCTAAAATTAAAAAAATAATTTACTCAACCATTGACTTTTTTGACTGATTAAACAAACATGGAGTAAAACACATTGAGATGGAATATACTCAAAAAAATGTCAAATTGTAGAAAGCTATTAACAGAAACTACAGATGAAGTTTTGAGTTTTTATTCTTTTTTAGATGGGAGTATTTCAAAAAATGTAAGTAACTTTCTAAGAGAACCTTTCAACAGAAATAATAAAACAACAAAATGACTTCAGTTCCTGTCTTTTACATGTAACTTGAATTACGGTTGATGTGTGCACACAACTGTTCCCCACTGGACTCTTTTGCTTTGTTCTATTACACAGGTAGTAAAATGAAATAACCCATTCCTCTGGGTCTTTAGTTCACTTTACTACCTTTATAAAAGGAATGAACAGATAAGCATATCATCAAAAAGCATTGTATATGTGAACGTGTCTGAAATAAGTTAATGTGTCTGGGGATGGAGCAGGAATCCTCCAGAAACATCTCCATGAAGCTCTCCTGGAGGTACTCTGAAGGCCTTTGCAGGTTTCTGGGGAGGGCTGTCTTATTTCATCCTCCATGGCAGAACACTTTACTACGTCAAGCCAGTAGCAAGTAGTCTGGAATCATTGCACCACAAAGCATGGCAGCGAATGGTCCTGGGTTTTGGTCGCATTCAAGCAACATTAGGTCTTTATCTTTCTGCGTTAGCCTCAGGAGAGTGATATCATTCATGGTCACCTGGTTGAAATAGGGGAATTTTTGTAAGGGAACAGGTTTCAGAGTAACAGCCGTGCTAGTCTGTATTCGCAAAAAGAAAAGGAGTACTTGTGGCACCTAAGAGACTAACCAATTTATTTGAGCATTTTATTTGAGCTCAAATAAATTGATTAGTCTCTAAGGTGCCACAAGTACTCCTTTTCTTTTTGTAAGGGAACAGTAAAAGGACCTCGTTCATGCTGGGTTGTTTGCGCTTGGCTAAAAGGGATCATCCCAGAGAATAGCCACATGGCGGGAGGAAGGATGAAGGGATCATCCCAGAGAATAGCCATGTTTTCGGGTGGGGGGAGGTGTGTGCTGCACATCCACCCGAAAACCGCAGCCCCTCCTTTTAAATGTGAAACCCAGCCGGCATTGCTTGCTATGGGAAAGGATGGCGCTGCAGTTTGAAACCATTCCCACATGTCATGAAGGCGTAAGAAGCCAACCCCGCGTACCAAAAGGCTTACCATGGCTGCCTGGAAACCGAATTCTGTTGCCCAGCCATTTGTGATGTGTCACCATACTGGCAGGTGCTCAATATAAAAGGCAAAATGTGACCTTGTACCTAAAGCACATGTGCTGTGCTGTGAATTGCTTGATTCACTGTGAAAGAGTCTCCCTTTTGTTCTCAGAAATGTATCATCTTAAACTTTACTCTCCCTTTTTATCTCCCCCAGGTGCAAATGTTTCTATGCTCCCCGATCATCTCCATCCCTGAGGTTTTCGCAGATTAGAAGGCGAAAAAAATGCACTTGCGATGACATGTTTTCCGAGCTCATGAAGTCCTCCCGCACTGACAGGGCACAGCTTAATGCATGGAGGCATTCAGTGGCAGAGGCCAGGAAAGAATTAAGTGAGCGCGAAGAGCAGAGGCAGGAGGCGATGCTGAGGCTAATGGGAGAGCAAACGGACATGATGAAGCGTCTGTTGGAGCTGCAGGAAAGCCAACAATAGCACAGACCTCCACTGCATCCATTCTATAACCGCCTGCCCTCCTCCCCAAGTTCCATATCCTCCTCACCCAGACGCCCAAGAACATAGGGAGGGAGGGGGGGCACCCAGCCACTTGGAGGGAGGGGATAACTCAGTAGTTTGAGCGTTAGCCTACTAAACCCAGGGTTGTGAGTTCAATCCTTGAGGGGGCCATTGAGGGATCTGAGGCAAAAATTGGAGATTGGTCCTGCTTTGAGCAGGGGGTTGGACTAGATGACCTGCTGAGGTCCCTTCCAACCCTGATATTCTATGATTCCACTCCAGACGAAGGCCCAAACAACAGAAGGCTGCCATTCAAACAGTTTTGATTTGTAGTGTGGCTACAAATTCATGGTAAATAGGCCTAATGGCCTGTGATGGGATGTTAGATGGGGTGGGATCTGAGTTACCCAGGAAAGAATTTTCTGTAGTATCTGGCTGGTGAATCTTGCCCATATGCTCAGGGTTTAGCTGATCACCATATTTGGGGACGGGAAGGAATTTTCCTCCAGGGCAGATTGGAAGAGGCCCTGGAAGTTTTTCGCCTTCCTCTGTAGCATGGGGCACGGGTCATTTGCTGGAGGATTCTCTGTTCCTTGAAGTCTTTAAACTACGGTTTGAGGACTTCAACAGCTCAGACATAGGTGAGAGGTTTTTCACAGAAGTGGGTGGGTGAAATTCTGTGGCCTGCGTTGTTCAGGAGGTCAGACTAGATGATCATAATGGTCCCTTCTGACCTTAGTATCTATGAATCTACAATAAGCAATGTGGCCTTGTCCTTCCCCTCCTCCCGCACCCCACCTGGGCTACCTTGTCAGTTATCTCACTTTTTTTTTAATTAATAAAGAATGCATGGTTTCAAAACAATAGTTACTTTATTTCCTTTGCCAGCTGTGATCAAAGGGGGGAGGGTGGTTGGCTTACAGGGAATTAAAATCAACAAAGGGGGTGGGTTTGCAGCAAGAAGAAACACATAAAACTGTCACACCATAGCCTCGTCAGTCATGAAACTCGTTTTCAAAGCCTCTCTGATGCGCAGCGCACCTCACTGTGCACTTCTAATCGCCCTGGTGTCTGGCTGCTCAAAACTGGCCACCATGCGATTTGCCTCAATCTCCCATCCCGCCATAAATGTCTCCCCCTTACTCTCACAGATATTATGGAGCACACAGCAAGCAGCAATAACAATGGGAATGTTGGTTGTGCTGAGGCCTAACCTAGTCAGCAAACAGCGCTAGCAAGCTTTTAAACGTCCAAAGGCACATTCTACCAACATTCTGCACTTGCTCAGCCTACAGTTGAACTGTTACTACTGTCCAGGCTGCCTGTGTACGGCTTCATGAGCCTTGGCAGCAAGGGGTAGGCTGGGTCCCCAAGGATAACTATTGACATTTCAACATCCCCAACGGTAATTTTCTGGTCTGGGAAGTAAGTCCCTTCTTGCAACTGCTCGAACAGCCTGGAGTTCCTAAAGATGCGAGCGTCATGCACCTTTCCCAGCCATCCCACGTTGATGTCAGTAAAACGTGCCTTGTGATCCACCAGTGCTTGCAGCACCATTGAGAAGTACCCCTTGCAGTTTACGTACTGATTGGCAAGGTGGCCTGGTGCCAAGATAAGGATAGGCGTCTGTCATAAATATAAAGGGAAGGGTAAACCCCTTTAAAATCCCTCCTGGCCAGAGGAAAAATCCTCTCACCTGTAAAGGGTTAAGAAGCTAAAGGTAACCTCACTGGCACCTGACCAAAATGACCAATGAGGAGACAAGATACTTTCAAAAGCTGAGAGGAGGGAGAAAAACAAAGGGTCTGCGTCTGTCGGTACGCTGCTTTTGCCGGGGATAGAACAGGAATGGAGTCTTAGAACTTTTCGTAAGTAAACTAGCTAGGTATGTGTTAGATTATGATTTCTTTAAATGGCTGAGAAAAGAACTGTACTGAATAGAATGACTATTCCTGTCTGTCTTTTTTGTAACTTAAGGTTTTGCCCAGAGGGATTCTCTATGTTTTGAATCTAATTACCCTGAAAGGTATCTACCATCCTGATTTTACAGAGGGGATTTCTTTACTTCTATTAAAAGTCTTCTTGTAAGAAAACTGAATGCTTTTTTCATTGTTCTCAGATCCAAGGGTTTGGGTCTGTGGTCACCTATGCAAATTGGTGAGGATTTTTACCAAACCTTTCCCAGGAAGTGGGGTGCAAGGGTTGGGAGGATTTTGGGGGGAAAGACGTGTCCAAACTACGTTTCCCAGTAAACCCAGTTAGAGTTTGGTGGTGGCAGTAGAGATCCAGGGACAAAGGATAAAATTAATTTGTACCTTGGGGAAGTTTTAACCTAAGCTGGTGAAAGTAAGCTTAGGAGGTTTTCATGCAGGTCCCCACATCTGTACCCTAGAGTTCAGAGTGGGGGAGGAACCTTGACAGCGTCTATCTCCCCACCACAGTTAGGGAACCCCATTGCAGCAAATCAATCCAGTATGACCTGCACATTTCCCAGAGTCACTACCCTCGATAGCAGAACGTCAGTGACTGCACTGGCTACTTGGATCACAGCAGTCCCCACAATAGACTTGGCCACTCCAAATTGATTCCCAGCTGACTGGTAGCAGTCAGGCATTGCAAGCTTCCACAGGGCTATCGCCACTTGCTTCTCAACTGTCAGGGCAGCTTCAGGGTATTCCTGCGCTTCAGGGCTGGGAAAAGCAACTCACAAAGTTCAAGAAAAGTGGCCTTACGCATGCGAAAGTTTCACAGCCACTGGGAATCATGCCATACCTGCAACACTATGCGGTCCCACTAGTCTGTGCTTGTTTGCCGGGCCTAGAATCGGCGTTCCACTGTATCAACCAGCCCCACTGCTGCCATGATGTCCCAACTGCCACAGCCCATGCTTTCAGGAATGTCTGTGTCCATGTCCTCATCACAATCGCCCTCGAGCTGGCGTCTCTTAGCCTGGTTCTGCAAATACTCCAGGATAATGCGAGTGGTGTTTACAATGCTCACAACAGCAACGGTGAGTTGAGTGGGCTTCATGCTTGCAGTGGTATGGCGTCTCCACGGGTAACCCAGGAAAAAAGGTCCAAAACAATTGTCTACCGTTGCTTTCATGGTGGGAGGGAGGGATAGAGGGGCACTGACGACACGTACCCAAAACCACCCTCGCCAATGTTTTTGCCCCATCAGGCATTGGGAGCTTAACCCAGAATTCCAATGGGCAATGGAGACTGTGGGAACTGTGGGATAGCTACCCACAGTGCACTGCTCCGTAAGTCGATGATAGCCACAGTACTGAGGACACACTCCGCCGACTTAATGTGCTTAGTGGGGACATACAAAATCGACTGTATAAAATCGATTTCTAAAAATCAACTTCTACAAAATCGACCTAAATTCGTAGTGTAGACATACCCTTAAAAATGTAGGACTGCAAGGAACCTCAATAGGTCATCTAGTTCAGTCCTCTACACTGAGGCATGTCTAAGTATTATCTAGACCAGTGGTTCCCAAACGCGTTCTGCTGCTTGTGCAGAGAAAGCCCCTGATGGGACGGGACGGTTTATTTGCTTGCCGCGTCCGCAAGTTCGGCCGATCGCAGCTCCCAGTGGCCACGGTTGGCTGCTCCAGGCCAATGGGAGCTGCTGGAAGCGGCAGCCAGTATGACCCTCGGCCCGCGCCACTTCCAGCAGCTCCCATTGGCCTGGAGCAGTGAACTGCGGCCACTGGGAGCCGCGATCGGCCGAACCTGCGGACACGGCAGGTAAACAAACTGGCCCAGCCCACCAGGAGATTTCCATGCACAAGCAGTGGAATATGTTTGGGAACCACTGATCTAGACCTTCCCTGACAGGTGTTCATCTACCTTGTTGTTAAAAACCTCCAATCACAGAGATTCCACAACATTGCTAGGTAATTTGTTCCTTACAGTTAGAAGTTTTTCCTAATGTCTAACCTAAATCTTCCTTGCAGCAAGTCAAGCCCATTACTTCTTGTCCTGTCCTCAGTGATTAAGGAGAATAATTTATCGACCTCCTCCTTATAACAACCTTTTATGTGCTTGAAGACTTAGCATGTAATGTCCCCCTTCACTCTTCTCTTCATCTGTGCGCTAAATGTGCTTGCTGTGAGGTAGTATATTTTTAATATAAATTCTTCAGCACTGAAATACTCCCATCTAAAAGATTACGTAAGTCCACTTGTTTCAATCTTTCCTCATAGGTCATGTTTTCTAGACCTTTAATAATTTTTGTTCCTCTCCTCTGGATTTTCTCCAATTTGTCCACATCTTTCCCAAAGTGTGGTGCCCAGAACTGTACACTATACTACAGCTGAAGCCTTATTAGTGCTGAGTAGAGTGGAAGAATTACTTTTCATGGCTTGCTTACAACACTCTTGCTAATACAGTAGAACCTCAGAGTTATAAACACCATAGTTACAAACTGACCAGTCAACCACACACCTCATTTGGAACTGGAAGTATGCAATCAGGCAACAGCAGAGCCCCCCCCAAAAAAGCAAATACAGTACAGTACTGTGTTAAATGTAAACTACTAAAAAAATAAAGGGAAAGCAGCATATTTCTTCTGCATAGTAATGTTTCAAAGCTGTATTAAGTCAATGTTCAGTTGTAAACTTTTGAAAGAACAACCATAAAGTTTTGTTCGGAGTTACAAACTTTTCAGAGTTACGAACAACCTCCAATCCCAAGGTGTTCCTAACTCTGAGGTTCTATCGTACATCCCAGAATGATGTTCACTTTTTTTACAATAGTATTATATTGTTGATTCATATTTAGTTTCTTATCCACTATAAACCCCGGATCCTTTTCTGCAGCACTCCCATTTTGTATTTGTGCAACCAATTGTTCCTTCCCAAATGTAGTATTTTGCATTTGTCCTTACTGAATTTCACCCTATTTATTTCAGTACATTTCTCCAGTTTGTCCAGATCATTTGAATTCTAATCCTGTCTTCCAAAAGGCTTGCAACCCCTCCCAGCCTGGTACTGTCTACATTTATAAATGTACTCTCTGTGCCATTATTCAAATCATTTATAAAGATAATGAACAGAATCAGACCCAGGACAAATCCCTGCAGGACCCCACTTGATATGCCATTTCAGCCCGATTGTGAACCACTGATAACTACTCTCTGAGTAGCATTCCAACTAGTTATGCACCCACTTTATAGTAAGTTCATCTAGGCTATATGTCTCTAGTTTGTTTATGAGAAGGTCATTTGAGACATCAAAAGCCTTATTAAAGTCAAGATATAGTGTTGATGGTGTCCATTCAAAAATGTAGTCTTCTAGCTAGAATCCCTGACCTTTGTTTAACAGCAGCCATTTACTATTTTTGTAATGGGACTTACCTAAATATAGACAAGGGAGATGATTTTGCATTGCAATTTCTTGAGCGCGTAAATGTTTCTTCACCGTGACTGGATAGTAGGTACCACCTTTGACAGTTGCATCATTAGCAACAATCAAGCACTCCACTCTGAAAAGTAGAAACTTTATGAGAACCAAACATATTTCCCAACTGACCTACTTTACCACTATAACCATGATAACTGCAACAATTTCCATCAGCATTAAATGTTTATTGCTTTAAAACTGTTCCACTGTTCGATATCTCTCTTCAAGGCTGCATGTGATTTCATGTCATATTTGCTTCCAGTTCTTATAAAAAAATACTATTAATGAAGAAGCATCTGAAATCTCTAGTTTTAAAGAAAGCTGCACGCATTTTACTGAGCACAGCTGTTGTTAAACATTTTCTTATACTCTCAAAATCTGCTGCAAAGTGCATGTCCTTCTCGAAAAATCCCTATTTCTGTGTTCTGTATTGGCAGCATTCATATTCTGAGAAGGGGACCCATAGTATGACAGTCCAGTGTCAAAATATAAAGCAGTCCCCAAACCTTCTCTACAGTTGCATCAACTAAAGGAACAACTTTATAGCTTCAATTGTTGTTCATGTGGCAAAGCAATTGTTCTGTTGATTAGCAGTATGTAAGCTGAAAAAAAAAAGTTTACAATGCAGGGCTCCCACACTGTCAACGTCAACAGCGATATTACTTTTCAACATAAGGCCACCCACAAGACGTTAACGAAAAGAGAAAGTGTTTATTTTAACATAACACACATGCTGGATTTAAAACCAACTGTAGCTAAATACACTTCGGAAATTCTCAGTCTAATACACTTTTGGAAGAAAAAAATACATCGTTTTCTTAACTGTACTTTGGCGCCTGGTTGAAAATAAAATACTTGCTGTCATCATTCCTGATGAAACTGGAAATAGTAATCAACAGTTATGACTAGATAGATATACCTGTATTATATTTGATGGCAGAAATGAGGCTCTTGATGTGTTAGCTTCAACATGGGAGTTTAGAACCAAGGAACTATGAATTTGTAATGTATTTTGTTAACTATTTCTTTTCAGTTCCAGATAAACTAACTTGGCTTCTTGGGTTATTGAGAGAATAAGAGACAGGTTCTCGGCTCAGAGTAGCTGAGGTGCGATAGTGGAGTGGAAAAGGTGTTTCTAAGATACATTTCAATCACCCAGTTCTGGGCTGTTCAAGGATGCTCTAAACTACGCTATCTGCAGTCATCCCACAGGGACCACTTCACCAGTCTAGAATCAGTGGACCACCATGTGATCTGCCCTTCCCCTCAGAACCTTAGCTGAGGCTGATAATCTGGCACTAAGACTCGTGTAGATATTTAAGCTGATTTTTAAAAAATTTGTTACTGACTTAACTCTGAGCCATTCTGTCTTTGCAGCACCATACCTTCATGCTAGAAGAGCCTGTGAGTGGCTCTACCTAGAATCTACCATGGATTCATACCAATGAATCCATGAATTACCCAGACAGACTGTGAAAGCAAAGTAGCAACAGTTAATTGCTCACTGATCAGCCAACTTATGTTAAAACAGAGTAGGTGAAATCCACAAACACCAGAAATCTTCCAGAGTGACCCAGGTACTTGAAACTAAAAAAAAAAAACCCTCCCCATTATTAGAAACAAACCCAAAGAGCAGTTCCACCAGTGGCATCCCCTTAAAGCCACAAGCCATTTGAATGCCCTTACTAAAACAGATTTTATTTTGAAGAAAGGTAAATGGCTGTTCGGAATATTTTTTTTAAGAAAGAAATATGAGAGGAGCTTGGCCATTAAGCCATACATCGTGGGTGGTACAAGAAGGCACTGGATAAAATCATTACCCTCCTGGGGTTCCTTCAGCTTCCTGGCTCATCATCCCTAAAGTAATATCCCATTACACTAGTTTTAACAAGTGCATCAATCTCCCTTAGAGAGACTTTAAATGAGCACACCCCATTCTTAATCCAGGACACCTTTCCACATGTTTAAAATTGCCTTTCTACCTCACCATGTCCTTGCACAATTAACCACATATTTCTCATCAGAAAGATAACACTGCAGCCTTCAAATGAGTTAATAGGGACGTTGCTACATGTATTGTCTAAGGTCTGATCTACACTAGAAAATTAGATCAGTTTAATGACATCAGTCAGGGGTGTGAAAAATCCACAACTAACCTAAATCCACCCACCCCCCACCCCTGTGTAGACAGCACTAAATTGACAGAAGAATTCTTCTGTCAACCTAGCTACTACCTCTCAGGGAGGTGAATTACCTACACTGATGAAAGAACCTCTCCCATTGGCATAGACAGCACAGCTGCAGAATTTTAGGTGTAAACAAGTCCTACGAATAAGAATAATAAGAACCCAGCTGAATCCTTTCCCTGAAGTCAAAACTAAATCGGCAGAATAGCCATTTTAGTAATCTTCTGGGTCATAGAAGTCAAGTACGAGAAAGCCTTCAACTTAATATTTGAAACAAAGTGCTAGATGGCTCCCAGAGCTGGAACTAGGAACCACACAAAAACATCCTCTTGCTTGTATAATAGACATAATATGTAGATCACTGGCAATTTCTTACCCCGACACTCTTCCAATGCCTGTGATAATGCCTCCTGCCGGTACCTCTTCATTACCATACAACTGGTAACCTGCAAACTGGGAGAACTCCAAGAATGGAGACCTAAAAAAATGACAAACATTTTGACAGGATTATTAACCGGAAGCAGCCTGACAAACATTATTTTCTTTTGTAAAGTTCATGGCTTTAAAATGTGTTCTTGCAATACATCTTCCAAACAATAGATATGTCAAGATTACGAACCAACACTACTTGCCAGCAGGGTGGATAAAAATCAATGATTTAAAAAAATTAATTCAAAATTGGATTTTTTTATTTAAATTGGATTTTTTTGAGGAAAAAACCTATCTAAAGATAGTTTTAATTAAGATACAATATAGCTCAAAGATATTTCATAGAATAGGGATTATAAATTAAGATACAATATAGCTCAAAGATATTTCATCATAGAATAGGGATTATAAATTCTAATTCTATAGTATGAGACAATATAGTCATATAATGTTTAAGAAAAGTTTTGTAAATGAGTTCCAATAGTTCATGGAATAGGGACCCCAATCTTATGGGGTTCCAGAGGCTTCTGTATAGATTATTTAGGTTAATCTTTCTATCTGCCCAATGGGACTCAGTGCTCTATCTAGAAGATACCATCAGAAATGCTTAGTTTTGCAGTTCTCAAACTGTGGATTTGTGTCTTCAAAGATAGCATGCATGTTAACAGCAAAAATGGTTTTAAATAAATAAATAAATAATATACAGAGGTGAGAAATAACAGACCTCAACCCTATTGTCCCTCTGCAATTTTGTGTACACCTCTCTCTGAAAGTGCAAAGTTTCAAAAAGTTCAAAGAATAGAAGATTGTTGGGGGCGGAATAGATCTGGACAAGGAGAAGTCGTCTGGAGACAAATGTGAGAAGGGAGGGACAGGCAGCAAAAACGAAAGTGAAACTGTTTGAGCAGCATATTCCAGAAGTCTGGAGGCCTTTCTGAGTGTAGCCTTCATTGATTTGGCATCTACCATACCATTCTTTCACTAGAAGGGAAAACCTATAATGGCAGCAGGCCATAAAAGAGACCCAGTTTGAGAATATTTTAATGAAGTTCCCCTACTTGTGGGTAAGACAGGCATGCGTGCAAAATGCAAACAGTGCAACAGAGAAATTCAAGGCCTGGTTGCCCGAAAGAAACAACATCATGAGTAGTGTTCCTTCTGAGGAGGTAGCTGCATTGAAGATGATGAAAGGAACATGTCTGAACATGCAGGATCTTCAGGTTGGTAAACCTTTTTAATTTCAGACTTTTTTCCTAAGGACTGCCTGTCTTCCTTCTGGACTATTCTTGAATTCTCATGTTTGAGCAAAGAATATAGTTGTTATTTTATGGTACCATCATTTTAGATGCAGTTGCGATAAAAAATAAATAGCTGAAATAGGCAGATCTTCCTTTTACAATTTCACCTTTAAAGTAGTACTGAGTGTCAGTGAATGCAATGAGTAATACTAAATGAGCAGTATGCTAATAATAATTAAATAACTGCATTGACTTATTTTGTTAAGGAGAATCCATCCTCAACATGCAGGATTCTGAAGACTATCCACCTTCTAGATCACCATAATTTTCTATGTTTCAGAGTTATCTGCCAACGATAATGTTTCAGTCACATCACGTATGTCATATAGCCACAGTATATCACCTATAGCAAAAAGAAAAAAAAATTTCCATCATCCAGAAATAACCATAGACAAATTTGTGAAAAGAACCAGCAGATTACAAAAAGAGGTAATGGAAGAAAAAATTGCCCAGTTTTATGCAACAAACTCTCCTTTCCGTATGATTGAGAACCCACACTTCGTTAACATGGTTCAGTCATTAAGATCAGGATACAGTCCACCCAACGGAGCAGATGTCGCAGGCAAATTGCTGGATAAAGCATATGGAAGAGAAATTGAGCAGTGTGCAAAAGGTCTAGAGGGTGAAATTGTTAACCTGAGTCTTGATGGGTGGAGCAATGTCCACAATGATCCGGTTGTATGTGCTTGTGTGACAACAGAAGAAGGAAATGTCTTCCTTCCAGAAACAATTGATACATCAGGAAATGCACACATAGCAGAATACTTTCAAGAAGTAGCAGTGAAAGCTACAACAAACTGTGAAAAAAAATTCAAATATCTAGTATGCAGCTTGGTCATAGACAATGCTGCAAATGTATCCAAGATGAGAAGAAATTTAGAAGAGATTTCCAAGCTAACAACATACGGTTGCAGTGCTCATTTGACGCACCTCCTAGTTAAAGACTTCAGTGTTCCAGAAATAAAGGCTAATGTTGTTGAAATTGCAAAATACTTCCGTAACAACCACTTTGCAGCAGCTGCTCTGAAAAAAGTGGGAGGAACCAAGTTAACTCTCCCACAAGACGTGCGATGGAACTCAGTAGTGGACTGTTTCGAACACTATATCAAGAACTAGCCTAATCTGATGACAGTTTGTGAACAAAATCGTGAAAAAATAGTTGGCACTGTCACAGCCAAAGTTGTCAACATTGGGCTTAAGAGACATGTTGAACACATGCTGAGTACCCTGAAGCCTATTTCTGTAGCCTTGAACAAAATGTAGGGAAATAGCTGTTTTATTGCTGATGCTGTTGAAATTTGAAAGGAACTGAGTGAGAAAGAGAAATATGCAATGACAGAGTTAAATTACAAGTATTAAAAAAACTAATGGGACAAGCACTCTCTCCAGCTCATTTTCTTGCAAATATTCTCAATACTCGGTACCAGGGTCAAACCTTAACTGCTGAAGAAGAGGAGTTGGCTGTGACATGGACATCTAGCAATCAGCCCTCCATAATGCCAACTATAATAAACTTCAGAATTAAGGGCGAACCATTCAAGAAATATATGTTTGCTGATGATGTTTTAAAGAAAGTCATAAACAGTGAACTGGTGGAAGTCACTTAAGCACTTGGATTCAGAGACTGTTGAAGTGATAATCTTCTGCTGGTGTAGAAAGAATATTTTCTTTCTTTAGACTAATTCATTCCAAATTGAGAAATCGTTTGGGACCTGAAAAAGCAGGAAAGCTTGTTTTTCTTTTCTAGATTACGAACAAACAGGAAAATGAAGGTGAAGATGACTGAGTCAGCTGCAGAAGCCAATATTTTAAGTTTCTCATGTTGACCAGGCTGACATAGTCTATTTAATTTTTGTTGGGTTTTTTTAAATATTTCATTTAACTATTTTAGTTAAAAACAATTTTAACAAAAATAAACCTGATTTTAAAAAACCTGAATGTTTAATTAACTTCAAAAATTCATGTTTGTTTTGTTAAAATATTATACGTTTGCTGTTGAAGAAAAAAATCCAGAATACATAATGTTGTTGTTTTAGTTAAATAAAACAATTTAAATGTCTGTCTGGTGATGTTCTCCTCCTAATACAGCATGCCAAGAAAATCCTCCAAATATTAATGATTAACCTGTTGAATTGGAGATAGTTCACCTCCCAATGACTTCATAAATATCTGCTTCAATTACCTTTGGTAACTGAAATAACCAAACAATCATTCATTTTCTGATATAGCTGTAAAACTAATCTGGAAAGTTTTCAAAATAAATCACTTTAAAAATTTATGGTGTGTACCTTCTAAAAATGAAACCTGAGTTGTGAAGAATATATATGGAGGTTATAACAACCAACAAGAATGCACTTTTATGTAGAAATCCATGATTAAATCTAGTCTTCCTGACTAGTGATTTAAATCAAATCCACCCTGCTTGCCAGTAGTTTAGGAACTTCAATAAAAGAGACAGTTCTGTTAGTTTACACAACACAAAAGAGTATATGATGCTTTATAGCCAAAAATAAATTACCCACCCTGGATCTATGAGTCTGTCAATTCTCTCTCTGGGTAACAGCTTTCCTCTTGATGTATGAAGCTTCCGTGCCTTTTCTCCACCCCCTGTGATACGAGGTCATTCATTAGATCTACTGTACACATATATGAATAAATCACTATTAACACTTAACATAGAATGAAAACAGATCTGAATTCTCAATTACAAAAATACAGACCTTAAGGAGACAATATATTTAATAGAGCTGACATTTTAGATGACTGATTTAAGATGATGATGCAGATAATTCTGTCTGTCATTTGTTCTAAGTTACTTTTTCTACATTCTTTACTAACAAAGTTTGAAAACAAATAAACTCTCAGCTAATACAGCTCATCTGCTGCTGTCATCTGGAGTTGTCATTTTGACAATGAACTAACAGAGCACTCAAAAACTTACTTTTCAGGGATCATAGGAAGGAGACATGGGTTGTGTTAATTTCCCTACAGCACATTCTAAATTGCTTTGCTAAGCTCAGTTTTAAATTGCTCAACTGATGGGAGATTTCTCGGGAGATTACTCTAGAGTGTAGAAGACCTCACAGTCGGGGTATACACCATTTCCTTTTGCTCCTCTTCATCCATTCCTTCATTATCTCACTTTGGACCACCCTAAATTATACCTCTCATTTCTTGGTGTTTAACACCATTCCAACACTTGTTGCCAGCTGACATCTCTCACCCTCTTAGTAGCAGTGGCATGTATCATTTTATATTTCCTCAGAAACTAATCCCATAGATGTCAGTGAGGGCTAATTCAGTGAGAGCCATTCCTATTGATAGGGTGAAAGAGAGACACTTACCCTTTAGATTTATGCCAGACAGCCACCTAATCATTTTTGTATGCTTTTATGCCTTTTCATTACACTATAGACTTCACAACTTCAGTGAATTCCACAGACTGAAGGGTAAACTAATGCTCAGGAGGAATTTAAGTGAGCAGGATAAAGTAGAGTGACTGCAATACTTTGCTTTTCTCCTATCCCCATCTGATGGAAAAACATAGGAAGAGTCACAGAAACAAACAGCCCTATCCTATTAGTCCTGAGCACCACTGGGAGTCACTGATCACCCTTCACATCCACTGAAATTAATGGGAGACAATGATATAGGAATCATAGGATATCAGGGTTGGAAGGGACCTCAGGAGGTCATCTTGTCCAACCCCCTGCTCAAAGCAGGACCAATCCCCAATATTTGCCCCAGATCCCTAAATGGCCCCCTCAAGGATTGAACTCACAACCCTGGGTTTAGCAGGCCAATGCTCAAACCACCTATTTAGCACTTCCCAGAAGAAAATCTGGAGCCCAATCCTGCAAGCAAGTAATAACGATAAAATTAAACATGCAACCTTAATTCTGTTCCCTTCCAAAGGTGTGGAAGAAACTGTATTGTAAAATTTGAGAAATAGCAACTTAACAAATAAACTCTCATAATGCAGACAAACAAAGGGTCAGAGTTGAAGTTGGAGATCCAGCCCTGTTAGTTGTGCAGTTGGAGGTCCACCACAGTTAGTTGTGCAGCCCTGATTTTAAATTTTATATTCTTCACTTAGTTGGAATTAGTCAATTTGGATTTTACTATCATTGAAGATTAATCCCTGTGTTTGTAGTTTTCCTAAAATACAAGGCATGGCTAAGTTCCTCAAAGGTCATCTCTGCAAACTGAGGGTATATCTACACTACAGCAGCACAGCTATGGCTGTAGTGCTGTACTATAGTTGCTTCTTACATTGACAGAAGGGTTTTTTCCATCTATGTAGTTAACCCTCGTCTCCGTGAGGCAGTAGTTAAATCAACAGAAAAATTCTTTCATGGACCTAGCTGCTTCTACACCAGGTTTTAGGTCAACATAACAATATCTCACAGGGCACAAAATTTTTCAAAGCCCTGAGCAACGTAGAGAGGACAATCTAATTTTTAGGTGTAAACCAGACCTGATACACTAATTGACAACTTGAAAAGAAGTGTATTTGCCCAGCTGACTGGTTATAAAGGCAAAAAGCATAGCAACAGACTGGAATGAAGAAGGGAAAACAGCTGAAGTGAAAAACGTATCAGTAAAAGTCTCTTATTAACAATCCTATTTGTTTAAACGAATACTGTCATTAAATTCATTAAAACAACATACTTAGCTGTTCCTAAGATGTTAGGAATTTAAAATTATTTCATTTTAATAATCAACTTTCTACTACTTATTCAGTTTGCTTACTTTTTGCCTTTCTCTCAGCTTAGACAATGAAAGATACAGATACAGATGCAAGATACAGTTTCTTTAAGTCAGCTTCACTTTCCTTTAGAGTCTGTTTCTAGTCACTTTCAGGTCCTTATGCACCAGCACACAGCTGTGCTATTTGAATGGCAAACATAGGGTACATTAATTTAAAAACTTCACTGCAATTTTTTTAAAATGTCATGGAAACATGTTATTGGTGTCAGATTTTTGTTAAGATTTATTATTATTATGGCAAAACCTTATTGAACCAAATTAGACCTGATGTTATCCCTTCAAAGTTTTCAACTAATGGAAGAAGAAAAGGAGTACTTGTGGCACCTTAGAGACTAACCAATTTATTTGAGCATAAGCTTTTGTGAGCTACAGCTCACTTCATCGGATGCATACTGTGCAAACTGCAGAAGACATTATATACACAGAGACCATGAAACAATACCTCCTCCCACCCCACTCTCCTGCTGGTAATAGCTTATCTAAAGTGATCACTCTCCTTACAATGTGTATGATAATCAAGTTGGGCCATTTCCAGCACAAATCCAGGTTTTCTCACCCTCCGCCCCCACCCCCACACAAACTCACTCTCCTGCTGGTAATAGCCCATCCAAAGTGACCACTCTCTTTACAATGTGTATGATAATCAAGGTGGGCCATTTCCAGCACAAATCCAGGTTTTCTCACCCCCCCACTGGATTTGTGCTGGAAATGGCCCACCTTGATTATCATGCACATTGTAGGGAGAGTGGTCACTTTGGATAAGCTATTACCAGCAGGAGAGTGAGTTTGTGTGTGTGTTTTTTGGAAAAAAAAGGGGGGGGGAGTGAGAAAACCTGGATTTGTGCTGGAAATGGCCCACCTTGATTATCATACAAGAGAAATCATGCAAGAGAGAAAGATGAAAACACAGGTCTCTGTCAAACTGGGGAAAAATTCCTTCCTGACGCCACATATGATGATCAGTTAGGCCCTGAGCATGTGAGAAAGAATCAGCCAGCTGAGAGAGAGAGAATGCCACCTCAGATCACTGGCACACCCTGTTCAGTATCCCATCTCCTACCATGGCCATCTCTGATGCTTCAGAAGAAGAGACCAAAAACTCTTGCAGAAAATTTTTTTCTTGGACAGGGCGGGAGGGGGAGGAGAGGGCATTCTTTCCTGACCTTTGCAGGTGGCTGGGTGAAGCCCTGAAGCACGAGCTTTAGGAACATAAATGAGCTCTGCCCCCTACTGACACGAGAAACCCTATCACACAACACACTCATAAATTTGTCCAGTTATTAAAAAATAAGATCAGTTAAGATAAACTCTGTAAAAAATAAATCCAGGGCTACTTTAAATAATGTTCTAAAATCACATACACAGAACTTACCTAATCTGATTTTTTCTGCTAGCTCTTGGAGTTCAGTTACTAATGCTTTCATTCGTTCATAGTTTTCCTAGATGGGGGGAAAAGGAGAGCGTTTAAACTTTAACCAACATTAATAGCACTATATTTTAATAGAGAATCATGTCACAGGAAAATGTGTTAGATACTGGTGATATCACATTGTTTGTTCCTCTTCAAAAAAGTTTATATTTTCTTCACACTCATAACAAAATTTTCACTTATCTTTTATCCAAGCATCTCAAAGTGCTTTCAAACAAGCCTCACAAGAGCTCTAGTGGAGTTAGATTCTCAGAAAACTTGTTTTATGTTTCAGTCCATCAGAAATCAGCTTATCCATAAAAGGAGGCTATGGCGGGGGAAGCGTGCTTGGGTTTTTTCCCTTAAATTTTAAGTTTTGTTTTTAACTAATCATAATAACATACATCAGAAGGACTCAGTTCAAATGCTAGTACTCCTACTTTGTGCCAAAAGTTCATTGGTTCAAGTCCCAGCCTGAGGAGAAGTTAAAACTCAGATTCTCTATACTTATTCCAGCTGACTACTTAGGTATAAGCTAGGGCTGCCAAGCAATTAAAAAAATTAATCATGATTAATCGCACTGTTAAACAATCTGTCATTTATTTAAATATTTTTGGATGTTTTTTACATTTTCAAATATATTGATTCCAACTGCAACATAGAATACAAAGTGCACAGTGCTCACTTTATATTTATTTTTGACTACAAGTATTTGCACTGTAAAAAACAAAAAAGAAATGGTATTTTTCCAATTCACCTAATACAAGTACTGTAGTGCAATCTTTTTGTCATGAAAGTTGAACTTATAAATCTAGAATTATGTACAAAAAAACTGCATTCAAAAATAAAACAATGTAAAATTTTAGAGCCTGCAAGTCCACTCAGTCCTACTTCTTGTTCAGCCAATCGCTCAGACAAATAAGTTTATTTACATTTGCAGGAGATAATACTGCCCACTTCATGTTTACAATGTCACCTGAAAGCGAGAACAGGTGTTCTCATGGCACTGTTGTAGCCGTGTCGCAAGATATTTATGTGCCAGATGCGCTAAAGATTCATATGTCCCTTCATGCTTCAACCACTATTCCAGGCAACATGCATCCATACTCGAAAATTATCCAAAGCAGTGCACACCAACGCATGTTCATTTTCATTATCTGAGTCAGATGCCACCAGCAGAAGGTTGATTTTCTTTCTGGTAGTTCGGGTTCTGTAGTTTCTGCATCGGAGTGTTGCTATTGTAAGACTTCTGAAAGCATACTCCACACCTTGTCCCTCTCAGATTTTGGAAAGCACTTCAGATTCGTAAACCTTGGGTCAAATGCTGTAGCTATCTTTAGAAATCTCACATTGGTACCTTCTTTGCGTTTTGTCAAATCTGCAGTGAAAGTGTTCTTAAAATAAACAACATGTGCTGGGTCATCATCCCAGACTGCTATAACATGAAATATATGGCAGAATGCAGGTAAAACAAAACAAGAGACATACAATTCTCCCCCAAGGAGTTCAGTCACAAATTTAATTAACGCATTATTTTTTAATGAGCGTCATCAGCATGGAAGCATGTCCTCTGAAATGGTGGCTGAAGCACGAAGGGGCATAAAACTGTGATTAATTTTTTTAATTGTGATTAATTTTTTTGACTTAACTGCGATTAATCGACAACCCTAGTATAGGCTAAAGACATCAAGATGCTTATCAAAGAAAGAATAGAAATATCCTGGTGTCCTCAGCAACATCCCTTCTTTTAATAAAACGGGCTCTAATGTTTTTGGATGTGAGTAATCCATTAATGAGCTCATAATTACTG
This sequence comes from Caretta caretta, assembly GCF_965140235.1. Taxonomy (NCBI): domain Eukaryota; kingdom Metazoa; phylum Chordata; order Testudines; family Cheloniidae; genus Caretta; species Caretta caretta. The sequence continues at coordinate 51,296,843 of NC_134210.1, forward strand.
CCCTGTTTGCCAGGGTCACTGCACAAAATTACTATTGCAGCATACCTCAGTAATTAAAGATACTATCCCACCATATTCCAATATGGCTTTTTAAAGACTCTAATAAGAGTTGCTCTTTTTAAATATAGATAGATTACATATACAGGGTATAGTAGACAAAGAAAGAAGACAACAGCTATTGTGCACTCATTCATATTGAGTTATCTTATTGTTACCCAGTTAGAAAATATAGAACACTCTGCTTTAATATCAATAGAACCACTCTGTTTAATTCTGAAAATGTAGAATTGTTAATCAAAGTTGTCCCCCAGATATCTAATGAGTCTCACAACAATAAGGCTTTCTCAGGTCAACACAATACCCTGACTCACTCCTTTAGTCACAGAAAGGGCACAATGGTGGTGGAGCGGAAGAGGAAAAGAAAGAGATGAAGTGCGCACATGCAGAAAACAAACAAACAAACACTAAGACAATTTTCATTTGAGTTATTTTAATTTCATACTAAGTCATAGTCTGTCGCAAAAGATCATCACATGCATTCTGAAATTATTACTGGAAGCTGAGAAATGCATTTTAAAATATCTTTACTGAAAAGTGAAAACATATGGTCTTAATAAAGGGCTTTAAAATTTTGCCAGTCACCTAGTAGTCAGAGCTGATATAAAAGATGTGTGGGTGGAGACCCATCAGCAAGATCTAAGGACACACTTTGATTTAAAAAATCCAGCTCTCAACCCCCCATACCAGCTCCTGAAAAAGGGTTCATATTCTTAGCAAGGTGCTTTCCTGGGACACTGCTTATATGTGCCATCTTTATTTATCACCCTTTGGCTAATAAGCAACTGATAAGACTGAAGCCTCTACCCTCAGCTGCTGGAAGAGAGATTCTCTCTTTCACATACTACCACTCTATAGCCTACTGGCTGCTTTGAGTACGGGGAATCTCCACAACCCTACACCCCTCCCTGCACTTTCCAGGCTCCTGGTGGGGGAGGGGGAGGAAGTGGTCTATTATGCTTCATTCCTCTTTCAGCCTTTTTCTTTATTTTTATTTTAATCCCCTCACCTTGCAAATAGCTCCAGTACCTACTTCTACTGTTCACCACTTTCCTAAATAGTAAGTACACATTGCAATTGATTATTGCTAGTTTTACTGGTGTCACAGGATTCCCAATAGCAAGCAAAAAACTGACCAGTCTTGTTAATTTCACTGCTCTGCCGCAGCAGTTGTGCAAAAGCTCTCAGCAGACTAAGGGAGACAAAACTGCATTCAGTTCACATCCAAAAGATTCTCTTTGTAGACTTATTGATTAGCTTTTTCTTTTATCAGAGAGTCTAAGGCCAGAAAGGACGACTGTGATCACCTAGTCTGACCTCCACTATAACACAGCACATAGAACAGGGGTGGCCAACCTGTGGCTCCGGAGCCACATGCGGCTCTTCAGAGGTTAATATGCGGCTTCTTGCATAAGCACTGACTCCAGGGCTGGAGCTACAGATGCTAACTTTCTAATGTGCCAGGTGGTGCTCACTGCTCAACCCCAGGCCCTGCCCCCACTCCATCCCTTCCCCCAAGGCCCCTGCCCCTTCCCCCGAGCCTGCCATGCCCTTACTTCTCTCCTCTCCCTCCCAGAGCCTCCTGTGCATGCGAAACAGCTGACTGCGGGAGGTGCTGATCCACATGGCTGCTGGTGGGCGGGAGGCACTGGGGGGGGTTGATGGGGAGCTGCTGACGTATTACTGTGGCTCTTTGGCAACATATATTGGTAAATTCTGGCTCGTTCTCAGGCTCAGGTTGGCCACCCCGACGTAGAACTTCACCAAAATAATTCCTAAAGCATATCTTTTAGAACAGGGGTTCTCAAACTTGATTGCATCGCAACCCCCGTCTGACAACAAAAATTACTTCACGACCCCAGGAGGGGGAACCGAAGCCTGAGCCCACCCAAGTCCCGCTGCCCTGAGCTGGGGGCCAAAGCCCGAGTCCCACTGCCGCAGGTGGGGGGGAGCCTGTAACTTGAGCCCCGCCGCCCAAGGCTGAAGCCCTCAGGTTTTGGCCTTCAGCAGTGGGCTTGGGGTTTGGCCACAGGTAGTGGGACTGGGGCTTTGGCCCCGGGTCCCAGCAAGTCTAGCGGCAGCCCTGGAGACCCCATTAAAACAGAGCAGCGACCCACTTTGGGGTCCTGACCGACAGTTTGAGAACCGCTATTTTAGAAAAACACCTAATCTTGATGTAAGTGACAGAGAATCCAGCACGATTCTTGGTAAATTGCTTCAAGGGTTATTTACTCTGACTGTTAAAAAATTTACACTTTATTTCCAGTCTGCATTTGTCTAGTTTCAACTTCCAGCCATGGATAGTGTTATAACTTTCTCTGCTAGACTGTTCCCCATGTAGGTACGTATAGACAATAATCAAGATGCCCTTTAACTTTTTTTCCTCTGTTAAACTATATACATTTATCTCCTTGAGTCTATTACTATAAAGCATGCCTCCTAATCCTTTAATAGTTTCTTGTGGATCTCCTCTGAACCCTCTCCAATTTATCAACCCTTCTTGAATTGTGGACACCACAACTGGACACCATATTTCAGTGGCAGTCACACCAAGGCCAAATACAGAGGTGAAATAATCTCTCTATTTCTACTTGGGATTCCTATTTATGCATCCAAGAATTGCATTGCCCCTTTTGGCTACAGCACACTGGGAGCTCATGTCCAACTGATTATCCACTATGACCCTCAAATCTTTTTCAAAGCCACTGCTTCTCATATGAGAGTCGTCCAGCTTGTAAGTACAGCCTACCTTTTTTGTTCCCAGATGTATACATTTAGTCATATTAAAACACATATTGTTTTCTTGCACCCAGTTTACCAAGCAATCTGGATCACTCTGAATCAGTGACCTGTCCTCTTTATTATTTATCACTCCCCCAATTTGTGCGTCATCTGCAATCTTTATTAGTGATGACTTTATGTTTTCTTCCAGCTCATCACTAAAAATGTTAAATAGCATAAAGCCAAGAACCAAACCCTGCAGGATCCCACTAGAAACACAGCAATTCAAGGAGGAGGATGATTCCCCATTTACAATTTTGAGCCCTATCAGTTAGCCAGCTTTTAATCCATGTTACAGGTGCTATGTGAATTTTATATCATTCTAATTTTTTAATCAAAATATCACAAAGTAACGAGTCAAATGCCCAAACTTGTAATCTCATTAAAAAAATAAAATTCAAGTTAGTTTGACAGGATCTATTTTTCATAAATAGACTGACATTGTGTTGACTGGCATTAATTATATTACCCTCCTTTAATTCTTTATTAACCAAGTCCCACAGCAGCCACTATTATCTCGTCTGGGATCAAGTCAGACAGACAGCCCTACAATTATCCAGTTCATCCCATTTACCTTTTTTTAGATATTGGCACATTAGCTTTCTTCCAGTATTCTGAAACTTCCCCAAATTTTTAAAATGTTATAAAATAACCATCACACATCTGTTTCATTTTTAAGCCTACGATAGTTACAACACTCCAAATCTCTGTAACTGTGATTAAGAAAAAATATTTTCTTTATTCTTTGTTTTCTTATGTGGGTCATTTGCCAGGATGCTTTCTCTCTTATTCAGTCAGTTGCCCCACATATCTCTCTTTCACACAGTATCAGGAAAGAAAACCCCCCTTTAAAAAAAAAGTGATTGAAAAACCACAAATATTGGCAGAGGGACTTGGAAACAGATACACTAGCTGAAACTAAACTCATTTTTTAAATTGACTAGATATTGAGTTGACCACATCCCTTTAAAAGCTGCATAAACTGACAATTTAGGCCATGAACTTGCAAAGGCTTAAGCATGTAAATAATTGTATGCATATGAATTATTGAATTCAGTGGGACTACTCTTATACATAAAGACACAGGCATGCTTAAGTCTTTGCAGGAGCAGATCATTTAGCGACCCCTCCCATGCCTCCCATTTGTCAGTGGTAGAAGGGTTTTTCAGGCCATGAATTAATATATCATAAAATGGAACTACTGAGTGAATTTGAGACTTGAATATCTCCATTTTTAATCCTAGTTCTCTAACTAGAACAGTAAATCATTCTAAAAAAGAAAAGGAGTACTTGTGGCACCTTAGAGACTAACCAATTTATTTGAGCATGAGCTTTCGTGAGCCACAGCTCACTTCATCAGATGTATGAAGTGAGCTGTGGCTCACGAAAGCTCATGCTCAAATAAATTGGTTAGTCTCTAAGGTGCCACAAGTACTCCTTTTCTTTTTGCGAATACAGACTAACACGGCTGTTCCTCTGAAACCTAAATCATTCTACTCTACAAAGCAGCAACAATAATACTTTTAGATCTTATCTTACGCTTTGAGCAAAATAATAAAAATTTAAAAAATAAAAGGTTGCTTTTAGCAGTATACATTATTACTTCTATCATATATTTCTGAACTTTTGTTATATAATGCTAAAAGGACATGCAAGATACCATGCATTCTTCTCTAGAAGAAAACGGTCTTTACTTTATGAGTACTATACACATCTGTTGTTAATATAACAACTTCTTGATACCACAATGCAAATCTGAGGTGGCAGAAATTACAAACTAATCCCGCAATTATTGCAAGGTTGAGACCTCTATTAGAAGCCATACTTGCAAAATGGCTACAGGATCTGGTCCTCTGGGTCTTTTTCCAGAATTTAAACTTTCCTTTTCTCTTTTTAAAATTGCCCCTCTGGTTTGTAAAATAGGTTGGCCTTCTAAATGTAAACTGTCTTGCTGAATTTACAGCCATAAAGACAAATATTAGCTAAGGGAAGTGTGACTTTCATCATTCACCTTACGCCTTCTTGTGTTTGCAGTGTTATCCCATGTAATACCTTTGTTTCAGACTGTAAGTGCCTTATAGCAGGGACCTTGGCTTTTCTGTGTTTGTAAAACATCACATACACTTACAGTGCTCTATAAGTAATTACTTCTACAAAAATGTAAACACTGTTTGCCACCTTACTGCATGAATGACGTACCAGATGTATCCAAGTAAATGTGCTTGTCCAGTATAGCTGGACGTACCTGGCCTGTCTTGACATCCCATAGGAAACTGCTGCCAAAATACATGAACATTTGAAAAAATAGTGAAAAGTTTGTTTAAAAAAAAAAATACTGAGTCAGGTCTCATTTTTACTTTGAATTCTGAGGGCACACGCAGATGGCTAATGCCAATTTAGTTGCCTAAAGTAAAAAGTAACTATTGAACACTTACAATATTTCTGACTCGTTTGGTTTATCATATATACACTTACTAAAGTGTCACTGTCAGCTGTTTTGTCCCCAAATTTACATTTTGCAAAACAAAACCTAAGATTAATGGAAATCTTTCTATAACATATTTTTGTTTGGTTGGCTGGTTCAGTTTTTTGTTTTGTTGTTTGGGGATTTTTTTTATCCCAATGGAAAGATTTTAAAATAAATGCATATTCCCCTGCAGGGTTTGCAACCCACATACTACAGCACTATGAATCAAAAAGTGCAAGTGATTGATTTTCAGTGTTCAAGCTGGGGGAAAATGCATGTACACAAATAGTTTAACTGGTAAAAAGTGAACTGAATCCTAACATGTACAGTTTTAAGTAATCTAAGTTTACTAGTACACAGTTTTGTTTGCAGTGTGATGAAGTTAACAATGCCCTTTTAAAATGATGCACAGATTAGCCAATTTGCATCAACCCAAACTTCCGATCCTTTCCAAAATAAGGATATTTTTACGTCTTTCCTCCTTGTTTACTGCAGATACTAACTGACTTAGTAAAAACATTGCTCACTCCCTCAATTCACATTTAATTTCCAAGCGAAGCATTGCTTCCAGCTTTGAATACATCAGTCAACGCCTTCTAAGGCACACTAGCTCTCCCTCTCTGTTTCATTAGCGAAGCGATCTATCAGAGGTATTACTGTAGGATCTCCTGAACAAAGCTCATTTACTCAAGCTATACCGAGGGATCGGAATCTGGCCATTTGTCCGAAGAGATCCCTTTGCAGAAGACAGGTTTCAGAGGAACAGCCGTGTTAGTCTGTATTCGCAAAAAGAAAAGGAGTACTTGTGGCACCTTAGAGACTAACCAATTTATTTGAGCATGAGCTTTCCTGAGCTACAGCTCACTTCATCAGATGCATACCGTGGAAACTGCAGCAGACTTTATATACACACAGAGAATATGAAACAATATGAAACAATTGCAGAAGAGTGGGAGCTATGGAAAAAAGGACGTTTCACGTGCGACCTTAGATTGGAAGCTGCTTGGAGCTGTGGCCACCTGCTCCTGAAAGCCTGAGGCGCTCCTGGCACCTCGCGGGCGCTACCCCCACCCCCCATTATATAAAGAATAACCGGAGATGTAGGTTTGCGGGGAGAGGGCAGGGAGACGTTCCTCCCCCCACGTTTCCCCTTTCTCGGCGTCTCCCTGAGGCGGCATAGGGCGAGGGCTGACACCATGTGTGCGGCCTCGCAGGGGGAGCGCTAGCCCGGGGCGCAGCCGAGTAGCAGGGGCCAGACAGTCTTCGCAGTTTTCGATGGGAGCAGGCGCGGGGCCCAGACAAGCCCCAGAGCCCGGCCTGGTGGCGAGGCTGCCCCGGCCCGGCCTACCTGGTAGAGCGGGGAGCCGGCGTCAGGCTGCGAGCCCACCGCGGCCACCCTGTCCCCGTGGTACGCGCGGGCCAAAGTCGCGGCCGGGCGGCAGAGCCGCAGCCCCAGCCGCCCCTTCAGGCCCGACAGCATCGCGGCGCGGAAGCTCCGGGCAAGGGGGCGGAAGCGGCAGCTTCCCCGGCCTGCAGCCGGCTGCCCCGCCACTCCCCCCGCAGCAGCCAATGGAAAGCGCGGGGCCGAGCTGCGGCCTCCGGAGGTTGCTGCTGCTGCTGTCTGAGCCGCCTGCGGCATCGCTCGGGGCAGGGCGGTCGCCCAGGGCCCGGCCGCGCCCCGCAGGCGTGTGGGAGACAGGGGCCCGGGGGCCGCCGGCCCCTCACACGCCTGCCGGGCCCGTCTGCCCAGAACTGCGCCCATGGAGCTGCAGCTCCGCAGCGCCCCGTGGCAGGGACTTCCCTACACCCCCCCATGGAGGTGTTTACCCCTCCCCCAGAAATTCCCCAGCACCCCACCCCCAGTTTTGTGAACTAGTTACAGGCAGTGTTGCCAGTTCAGTGATTGTTTGGAAATGTGAATTGAAATTGAAACATTAATACACACTTTAAAAGCATATACAGTGAATGATAAAATGCGTGTGTCTGAAAAAGTATAATAGATCTGAAAAGTATGAACAGAGACTAGCTTCCTTGTACAGCTGTCATTTTTATGACCATGTCAGTGCATTCATTTCAGTGATGTGGGCCAACCTAATAATTTCAAATTATCATTTGTAAGCAAAGTCTAAATAAGCTCTCCCTGACAGCTGGTGATGAGCTGGGGGCTGGAGGGAAAGGCTTCAGAACCAGATTGTATTTACATTCACACCTAATCTACATAAGTATCCAGCAAACAGAGCTATGTTGCCCAACTGATAGATTGGCTGGGGTTGGGTTACAAATCACTTGAATGCAGGGGGCATAAAGAAATGTTGTTCTTATTGTATGAGTAAAGGGTGGTAGAACTGTACTTAGCCTCTGCTGATTGAGGGTATGGGAGGGGGGGAAACAGGTGTTTTGCTTAATAATCTGCCTGAGTCACAAGTACTATTTGACCTGCCCCACTCCCCTGTTTAAAGACAGAGCTGATTAGGCTCCATGGATAGTCTTTGGTTCTGTTAAGTGACCACTACAGGTGAAATCAGGTAATCAGGTTTAAGTGCTTAGATGGGCTGTGGGACAGTGTTTCTGTGGAAGAGAGAGCCCAGTCTGCACTAGGAGCAAGGTTTCCCCACTGAGAGCTCAGCAGAAATCACTGAGAGCTGGGTGGAATCTCAAGAGACCAACTTGCAGATGCCACAGTGGCAGCAGAAGGTGATGGCACAGGGCCATTGGCAACAGAGCGATGGAGTGAACTCTGGCACAATGAACAACAGTGGCCAAAGTGAACAGTGAGCAGCTGGAGGAAGGCGCAAGGTGCCTTCTTGCCCCCCACCTGGGAGGTGAACTCATGTGAAAGCACCTCTGAACTCAGAGTCTCCACTGACCAAGGACACCACCAGTGAGTGTTAATGAGACTGTTAAGAATGCTGGAGACACAACACAGTTCATGCGAACAAACATGGCTGTGGCATTGTACTTTCTATTTAAGCAAGAGATACCACACACTACAAACTGGAGGCCCATGTTAAGTGCATTGTCACTTGTTCATCCTGAAGTTGAACACTGGTTCCAAACAAGACCAGCAAATGCTCACTGTCTTTCTGCAAGAAACTCGACTGGCTAGACGCACGTGGTGCAACAGTGAAAGACTCAACAGTTGAAAAAGTGAAGAACCCTCTCACCACATTCAAAAAATGTGCATATATGGCTGATGAATATACCAGTGCAAATGTTCATCAAGTATTAAGTCATTGTGTACGTTATCTTGATGTCAGTGGTAAGCCAGTAGATGCATTTCTAGATGTTCAAGTTATAGAAGACAGTTTGGCTGCATCTGTGACAACCCACATCTTAGAGTTAAATGCTTGTCGTCAACTGGACCCCAAATAGATGGCTGCTTGTGCATCTGATGGAGCTGCAAACTTCTCTGGAAGACATTGTGGAGCACAAGCTTTGCTCAGAGAAAAGTGTAACCCTTGTCTCTCCTATACGCACTGCAGAGGTCATCTACTCCAACTAGCGCTAGTACGAACTGCAGACTCTTCAAAAGACTTTTAAAAAGCTATAAATTTGTCTTCATTATATTTTTTTCAGCAAGAGTCCAGAAAGACCGAATATCTTGGAAAACATAGAGGATACACTGGGACTGAAGTTCAAATTAGTCCAACCTGGGCAAACCCTCTGGCTTTCTCATGAGCGATCCTTGGCTGTCTTAAAATTACTCCACCCATTATTACTGGCTTTGGAAAGTATCTACTAAGATGGGATGGATCTAAGTAGTGAAGCTGGTGGATTACTTTTGCTACTATGTTCAGAGAAGACTATTGCCATTCTCTCTCTTGTAAGTCTACTGTTGAAACCATTTGGGTCATTAAACAATGCCATCCAGGCATCTGCTACAACAGTAGTAGATCTTTGTCCAGCAACAGAAGCTACATTTGGATCAATCAGAGAGTTATCCATTGAAAAAGTACTGGAAGAAGCAAAGACTTCAGTCCAGAAGTTGACTAATGGAGGCATTTATATTGAATCCTTAACTGAAGAGGACAAGAAGTGTTTGTTAAGACAACTGAAAAAGTACACAGACTTGATTCTTAAAAATCTACAACAGCGACTTCTAGATTCTACTCAACCTCTACATAGCTTTTACAGATCCCTGTCTTATAAAACACCGACAGTTGAGTGGAGTGAGGTACTACCAGCAAGGGAGCTGCCATGTGCTCAGGACAGAATAGAGAATTTGAACACAGAGTGGAATATCATACAATGAATTAAAGAAGATTTGACTTCAGCTTCTTTTTTATCATCACTAGTAGCTCAACCCAATCTTTATGCTATGTTTCCTGGGCTGAAAGAAGTAGGAATTCATCTCTTGCTGCTCCCAGTCACAACAGCCACAGTTGAGCATTCTTTTTCCTCATTGAATAGAATTTTGTATTTTGAAAGAAGTCGCCTTCTGCCTGATCATGTGAATGAACTAACGAGCATATCAATTGAAGGAATGGAAGTACTGGATGTACGAGAAGCCACCAAAGATGAATGCATTGCATTCAAGAAGTTCATTAACAGAGTTGTGCAAAATTATAACAAGAAACCAAGAAGGATGTAGATGTAGTGCTTCATAGAAGGCTTGAGTAGCCAACTTTAATTGGGGTGATGATTTTAAAATCTAATAAAATGGTCATGAAACATTTTTCAGTTTTTACTATGGTGCCATAGAGCCCACCTTCACCCTCACGCTCTCACCCCTCATCAGCCCTGACACCCGCCCCCCCCGCCCATTTCAATTCCTGAAAACACTGTGTGTGCTAGAACCTCAAACTCAGCCTAAATCCAGGGCCTGCCAGTTACTAATGATCTATTTAAATCTGCCCATTTGTGGGGTTAGACGAGAGCCTTGCCTAAACTCCCCTCATCTACCACTGCAGGCAGCAGCAGATTGGAAGCAAGACTTAGAACATGAAGCTAAGACCACAAGGTTTTGAACAGACCCCTCACCTTTGCTAGTTTAGGCATCTTCCACACCTAACTGGTGGCTTTTGTGAATTAGGGTCTAAGACACTTGTCTCTCCCCATTCATTTATAGCAGGAGATCTCAAACTGGGGGTTGGGACCTCTCAGGGGTCACAAGGTTATTACATGGGGGGGGGAGGGTCGTGAGCTCTCAGCCTCCATCCCAAACCCCGCTTTGAATCCAGCATTTATAATGGTGTAAAATATATTAAAAAGTGTTTTTAACTTATAAGGGGGGGTCGCACTCAGAAGCTTGCTATGTGAAAGAGGTCACCAGTACAAAAAGTTTGAGAACCACTGATTTATAGGGAGCTTTGGCACCAAACTCAAGTTTTGTAAATTGCTGTGATTTTCCTAGACACCCAGAAGTTAGGCACTGTGACACTCGGCATCGGAATGCCTATGTATCTGTGACCAGAGCCTTAAAATAATAAGGTAAAGGCAGATATCTCGTTAAGGGAAAGCCTTTAAAACTGAGCAGCAGGGACTAAAGATTATCCCAGAGACAAGGAAAGAAACATTGATTTGGGCTGTGAAAGCTTTTGTCAAGGTTCCTCCCCCACTCTGAACTCTAGGGTACAGATGTGGGGACCTGCATGAAAAAACCTCCTAAGCTTATCTTTACCAGCTTAGGTCAAAACTTCCCCAAGGTACAAAATATTCCCCCCGTTGTCCTTGGACTGGCCGCTACCACCACCAAACTAATCCTGGTTACTGGGGAAGAGCTGTTTGGACGCGTCTTTCCCCCCAAAATACTTCCCAAAACCCTGCACCCCACTTCCTGGACAAGGTTTGGTAAAAAGCCTCACCAATTTGCCTAGGTGACTACAGACCCAGACCCTTGGATCTTAAGAACAATGAATAATCCTCCCAACACTTGCACCCCCCCTTTCCTGGGAAATGTTGGATAAAAAGCCTCACCAATTTACATAGGTGACCACAGACCCAAACCCTTGGATCTGAGAACAATGAAAAAGCATTCAGTTTTTTACAAGAAGACTTTTAATAAAAAATAGAAGTAAATAGAAATAAAGAAATCCCCCCTGTAAAATCAGGATGGTAGATATCTTACAGGGTAATTAGATTCAAAAACATAGAGAACCCCTCTAGGCAAAACCTTAAGTTACAAAAAAGATACACAGACAGAAATAGTTATTCTATTCAGCACAATGCTTTTCTCAGCCATTTAAAGAAATCATAATCTAACACATACCTAGCTAGATTACTTACTAAAAGTTCTAAGACTCCATTCCTGGTCTATCCCCGGCCAAGACGACTACAGACAGACACAGACCCTTTGTTTCTCTCCCTCCTCCCAGCTTTTGAAAGTATCTGGTCTCCTCATTGGTCATTTTGGTCAGGTGCCAGCGAGGTTACCTTTAGCTTCTTAACCCTTTACAGGTGAGAGGAGCTTTCCCCTGGCCAGGAGGGATTTCAAAGGGGTTTACCCTTCCCTTTATATTTATGACAGCTTTAAATCGGGGTGGGGACCCTTTTTCTATTAGGGGCCACTGACCCCCAGAAAAAAAAAATCAGTCACAGGCCACACACAGTCCCGCAGAGGGGCATGGAGGCTCGGGGGTTCCCCTAGGCTCTGGGGTGGGGCCAGAAATGAGGGGTTCACAGGGCAGGAGGGGGCTCTGGCCTGGGAGGAGGTGAGGGCTCTGGCTGAGGGTGTGGGCGCTGAGGGATTTGGGGTGCAGGAAGGGGCTCCAGGCTGGGGGCAAGGGGTTTGGAATGTGGGAGCAGGATCAGGGTTGGGGCAGGGGGTTGGGGTGCAGGGTCTGGGAGAGAGTTAGGATGCAGGAGGGGGTTCAGACCTGGGGTTGGGGTGGGGGTGCAGGGTCTGAGAAGGAGTTAGGGTGCAAGAGGGGGTTCAGAACTAGGGCAGGGGGTTGGGGTGCAGATGCAGGATCTGGGAGGGAGTTAGGGTGTGGGAGGGGGTTCTGACCTGGGGCAGGGGGTTCAGGCTCCAGCCAGGCAGCGCTTACCTCAGGCAGCTCCTGGTCAGTGGTGCAGCAGGGCTAAGGCAGGCTCCCTGCCTGCCGGGGCTCTGCGCTGCCCCCAGAGCGGCCGCTATATCCAGCCCGGAGGTAGAGAGGCCAGGGGGCTCTGCGCAGTGTGTGCTGCCCGTGCTCACAGGTGCCACCCCGCAGCTCCCATTGCCCATGCTGTGGGTGGGGGCAGTGCTTGGAGCTTCCCTGATCACCCCTACTCCTAGCGGCCGCAGGAACATGCTGGTTGCTGCCAGGAGTTGTACGGAGCCGACTAGACTTCTGGCAACCTGGAGAGCTGGGGTGACCAGGAGCAAGGGATCAACTTCCCATAATGCAATGGTCTCCATCCCAAAATATCTTCTGTAGTCCCTAATTTTCATGCCTATTTTCAATTTCCCATGATCCCATGCTAGACTCTGCCAATTCTAACAGAAGCATGGAGCCTGCACAGTTCTGAATGATTGTCATGAGCTTTACAAGCATAGGACACATGATCCTACAGTATTTGCAGAGCCAAAAGAAGAAGTGCAGGGAAACATGATGATTTCTTGGCGGAGTGATTGCCATGGGACATAGCACAAACCAATTCATGTTTGTTGGTGTTGGTCACGGAGCAGCTGCAGGTAGTGAAGCACCGCTTCTGGACCTAAGAAATGAGCACTGATTGGTGGGATTGCATCATAATGTGGGTTTGGGATCACAAGTAGTGGCTACACAACTTTCAGATTCATCTATATTGCTGGATCTGTGTGCCTAGCTTGCCCAGCAATCCAATGCATGGACACCAAACTGCAAGCTGCACTGAAAGTTGAGAAGCAAGTAGTGATCACACTATGAAAACTTGCAATGCTGGATTGCTACTGAGCAATTGTGGAGTTGAAAAATCCCATAGTCATGCAACCATGTAGGGCCATTAATTGTCTCCTGCTATGCAGGACTGTGATTCAGCAGTGTGGAGGACATAGTGGATGGTTTTGCAGCTATGGACTTCCTGAACTGAAGTGGAGCAACAGACAGTGTACACATCCCTCTTTTGGCCCCAGAGCATCTTGCCACAGAGTACATCAACATAAAAGTCTACTTTTACATGGTTAAGCAACCACTGGTGGATCATCGTGGATGCTTCATTGACATCAGTGTTGGCAAGTCAGAGAAGGTGCATGACATTCACATCTTTAAGAATGCAGGACTGTTCAGAAAACTACAAGGGACCTTCTTTCCCAACCCGCCGAATACCATTGGTGATGTTGAAATGCCCGTAGCAATCCTAGGGGACCAGCCTACCCCTTACATCACTGGCTCATGAAGCCACTCAACAGCATCAAGGAGAGATTCAACTACAGGCTCAGCAGGTGCAGAATGATAGCTGAATGAGCTTTTGGTAGATTGAAAGGGTGCGGCGTCATTTATTTGTCAGAATGGATCTCAGTGCAAAAAATATCCTAATGGTTATAGCTGCCTGCTCTGTCCTGCATAACATCTGTGAAGCAAAGGGGGGAAAGTTCCCACCTGGGTGAAGGGCACAGTTTGACCAGCTGTCTGCTGAGTTTGAACAGCCAGACATAAGGGCTATCAGAAGAGCTCAGCGTAGAGCTATACAGCTGAAGGCGGCTTTGAAAAAGCATTTGAACAAGTAATGTGTTGTGGGGCACTGGCCCTGCAACTGGGGGGCCTGTTAGGAATTGTGTGGTGCTGGCTGCACATTTGTCACTGCCAGTGCAGCTAGTAATGTTGAGGTGTTTGCTGTACACTTATAACGACTACATTGTTTGCCACTGGGTTGGGAGTGTACAAGACCATTACTTTCACTGCCAGCAGGCATTGTACACTATATGTTGTAAACTGGTAAAGATGAATCACTTTCAAAATAAAAGTTTTGATTTACAAAAATAGCATTGAACACGCTGCAGAACATAATAGTAAATACTGTGATGCTGGCAAACCTGTGCCAGCTCATTCCGAAGCCCCACATAGATTCAGTTGGTGTGTTAGTATAGATCAAAGTGACTGTTAAATGTATGAGAAGTATTTGGTGTTTAAACTTAATATAAACTAATGGGATGTTACATGCATTGTTTTCACTTATTTGTATCCTGTTACAATATGTAAAGATCTACATTGTGTCTACACCTGTAACTAAATAACCAATCATATGAGAAAGAAGCCTTGTGGAATGCAAATGAAGAATTCTATCAGAAAAGAGCTAATTTCAAAGCAAGTGGTCATTGTGTTTGATGATTGGAGGTCAAAGACTCAACAGCATTCCTCACTCAGTCAAAGGAAAAGCCCACAGGGGTAGTGACACTGTCATCTTGTTTTCTGTGAAAAGAAGCTATAAGTATGGATTCAAGAAAAGATCCGGGATCTCTGGACTGTTTGGACTCTTACAAGGAAGTGTACCAGATGCAAAGCAGAGATCCCCACAGACAATCTGGGTACCCTGAAAAGACTTTAGGGAAACTGGGAGTTTATTACGTCACTGCCACATTTGAAATTACAAACTGTGACTCACCTGTACATATAATTTACCTGCTTTAACCACTCAATAACTCTCACTTCCTTTTCTTAGCTAACAAACTTTTAGTTAACTACATAATCGACTACCAATGTTGTCTTTGGTGTAAGATCTAGAGTACCAGTTGATCTGGGGTAAGTGACTGGTCTCTTGGGACTGGGAGCAACCTTAATGTGATGTGATTTCTGGTTTAAGTGACCTTTTATCACAAAGTCCAGTTTGTCTGGGTGAAAAGATAGACTGGAGAGGCTAACAGGATTGTCTGACTCCATGGTAAGACTGTTACAGTGATCCAGGAGTTCAAATCTAAATTATAGAACACACCATCAGTTTGAAGTGTCTGCCCCATTTTCTGACAGTCTGCCCTAAGATAGGCACTCTCAGTTGTGAGCCACTCCACACACCATGACAAATACATTTTAACTTATATTTTTAGAACCTAAACAAACAAACAAAGGGAAAGGAAAATTGATGGCCAGTGTAGCTACACATACCTCAACCATGGCTCTCACAGGTCAGTGTATATGGCACTGTGGTTGTCCATGCTTTCCCACTGTGTGGAGTGGAAGGGGTAGGTGTGCTGGCCCTGCAGCCATGTGGAATGCTGAGGAAGGGGTAAAGAGATGCTATGCTGAAGTTCTCCACCAATTGCAATGACAGTTGAGCCGAAGATTGTTGAATCTAGAGGTCCACAAGAGTCTGCAGCACCTGCATTTGTTGATGGAAAAGCTCCTTTGTATCCTGGTGCATCGCCCTCTCCTTTTCCTGTTGGAGCTCCTGGGCCTCTCTCATCTCCACTCTTTCCTTTTTCAGGCTGTCTCCAATATTCACCCTGCAGACCATCTATTCAAGATCTGATGCAGCAAAGAACATGTCATCCCACATCCTCTTTCTCCTCCTTATGTGGGTGAGTTGTTCTGCTGGCATGGAAGGTGTACTCCTCCCGGCTGCAGCTACAGATAACACGGAGACATCATTGTCAACATAGTATGTACAGAAAGCAAAACTTAAGATTCATAAATCCCTCCTTGTCTTGATCCCCTAAAGTGTGAAACAAGATATGCTTATTGGCCCTTCCGCTTTGGAGTGCTTGATCAAGACACAGCTGACAGCCATGGTGACTGTGACCCATCAGTGGGGAGGGAAATAGAGAGGGAATTGCTGGGATGCATGAAACTGAGTATAGGGCACTGGGACTGAAAAATGGCAACATTTTCCAGTGATAGTGGTTGTTTAAGCTGATATCTCATGTCTGGGGGTGACAAAGGCAGAGAAAGCACAGCTGCTGCTGACATCCTGAAGTTGCCTAGACCCATATGTTACTAGCCTGTTTAAGGCAATGGTGTCACACTGTCTAGAGTAGCTCACAACCATGAGTGCCTACCACAGAGCAGATTGTCAAAAACAGGTCAGAAACCCCAAACTGGTGGTATGTTCTATAATTAGATTTCACCAGTAACAAAACCAGGTATGTTCTATAATTAGATTTAACCAGAACTCCTGGATCACTGTACTAGTCTTACCATGGAGTCACAGACGGTCCTCTTGGGGTCTCCAGTCTATCTTGCCACCCAGGAAGCTGGGCTTAGTGATAAATGGTCGCTTATATTAAAAAAAAAAAAATCAAAGTATTCAGGTTACACCCAGTCCCAAGAGACCAGTCACTGCAGGTCGATTTGCATCCTAATTCTCATACCAAAGACAACACTGGTAGCCAATTATGTAGTAAACTAACTGAAGCTTTATTAGCTAAGAAAAAGGAATGAGAGTTATTGAAAGGTTAAAGCAAATAAAAATATACGTACAGGTGAATCATTCTATAATTTCAAAAGATAGCAGAGATGTAGTAATCTGCCAGCTTTCCAAAAGTCTTTTAGGGCTGTGCAGAGTAACTCTAGGAATCTTTATCTTCTTGTTTGGTTATTCTGCACTTTTAGAATCCAAACAGTCAAGAAATGAAGAATTTTTCTGTGTGTCCATACTTATAGCGTCTCACAGAAATCAAACTGACTACAACAGTTGCCACACAGGTCCCTTCATCATGGGGGAAAAGGAGGGAGGGAAGAATGCATTTAAAGTCTGATAATTGATCTTGCACAATGGCTCATTTGCGTTTAATGAACAGGATTTAACATCTTCTTGTTAGAGACCATTATTTGCATTACACAAGGCTTTTTCCCTGTTTGATAAGTTACATAGTCAGACTATGCAAATGCTTGCTATCACTTTATAACAGGGTATTGAGTGAGAACAATACATGCAGCATCCTACAATTATTTTATAAAACACTAAACACATTCTTATGAACTTCAGATCTAATAAGCAAGACTGGTTCCTAGCTATGCATCTGTAAGCATTCAGTGAGACCTGGGGCCTTTACATGAGCTGGCATCTGGTCTGCCAGCATCACAGGTGCCTGCCGAAGTTATTGCTGAATGGCTTGAGAAAGTGTCCTACTGCAGAGGAAGAATAAGTCTGTAATCTGTAGAAACCTGAGAGGACTGCAGATGATCAAGATCTCTCAGGAGGATTCAAAGGACATCCCTGGGTACATAAATTGTTTTGTACGCATCCTCCACCCCCCCCCTCTCAGAAGTTTCCACAGTGGCGTACAGGCTGGTAGTAGGGTCTCTGCCAAGTATGGCATGCAGCTCTTTGCAAAAGCAACAGGTCCGCGGCTTGGCACCAAATCAATGGTTGGCCTCCCTGGCCTTCTGTAATGCCTGATTCCTTGGCTTTCATGCAGCACTGCTGATCGTCCCTGTCAAAACCCTTTTCTTGCACACCTGAGCAATCTTCTGACATTTCTGTGGCTGGTTCAGAGCTGTGCTTGCGCAGCCTCTTCTCCCCATAGGCCAGGAGATCCAGCATCTCCCCTCTAGTTCAGGCAGAAACACAACTGGAGTCGTGGGTAGCTAGGCCATTGCACACAGCGGAGAGCTGCTGGGTATGCTCGCTCAACTGAACAATCAAGAAAAGGCAATTCAGAAATTTACAGGGATTTTGGGGGGGGGGGGGGGGCCCGCGCAGGCAAGCGTCTGGTCTACATGTCCCTATGCAGTGGAATTCACAATTGTGAGCAGAGTAGTCAATGTCAGGCAGTGTTGGACAATGGCTGGAGGACTGTTAATGTCAACACAGGTAATGCAGGGTCTACTCACGCTGCGATGACCTACATACATCAACCACGGCTCAATGCCACTTGAGGTGGTTACTATGTCAGCATAATAGGGCACTTACAACAGTGGAAAACAACTTTAAATGTAGAGGTGCACAACTAGGTCAATGCAAATTTTGTGAAATTAACTTTGTAGTGTAGATCAGGCCTAAAACTAGGATGTTTATCCAAAGTAGTGTCTCAAAAGGGATGAGGAAGGTTATGGTGGATCAGGAATTCAGTTGCACCTAAAGGATATCAGTGCTTTCCTTGTGACATGACTAGGAGAGCCTTCTCCCTAAGTTTAAACACACACACACACTCACTCCTCTAACCTGTGTAGATCAGTCACTTTATCACTGATCCCTAGTACTTATCCTACTGGCAAATAACCTTCTCTGTTGCCATCAGGTAAGTGCAGATGTTCGTATAAAACTATTGTCTATTGATATCTCTGGTCCAGTATTGGAAAAGAGCTTTCTTCAACTGGCAATTGGGTCCTGATTTTCCAAAAAGAGGCTGTTTCCTACTTGTAGTAACACGCTGAATTTGTTTCACATTGCAATAAAGTAAATGTATAATGCGGACAGTATTTTTCTGTTTTTTCCTTTATTATTGAAGATGTGTTTAAATAAGGTTCTTTTCAGTTTCATCCTGAAGAGAAAGAATCCCTTGATGTTGTTTATTCCTACAGAAATGATGGTTATAAAAATGCAGCATTATAAATTTGTTGCAGGAGTAAAGAAGATAATGAGCTTCAGGGGACAGTCCCTTAAATATAAATACTGTAGCTCTGGTAATTCAATATGGTTTTTGTATATTAGTCATAAATATATAAAAGAATTACTGTGGAAGTCATATATGTGTGTGTGCGCGCATGTGTGCAAGACTTTCACAGATAGAAGTCCTTTTAAAAGAAGAAGACTGAAAGTATCTACCTCTCCCTATCATATGCCCAAATGTAACATTGTTACAGAACTACTGGAGTGCAGTCCAGTGCTTAAAAAAAGATTTTTGCATGATTAATTTTTCAGATGGAATTAAACAAAATCAGATTACAATTTATAGCATGGACTTCCCCTCTTCCTCCCCTCCCCCCGCCGCCAAAAATAAACACTGTAGAAGGGCCTGGGGACATGATCTGGCCTTAATGTTTTTCGAATTTTAATGAACTTTAGTCAAACACATGCAGATAAGTATAGAGTCCAGGGTTTTAAAAAAAGAAAAGGAGTACTTGTGGCACCTTAGAGACTAACCAATTTATTTGAGCATGAGCTTTCGTGAGCTACAGCTCACTTCATCAGATGTTTACCGTGGAAACTGCAGCAGACTTTATATACACACAGAGAATATGAAACAATACCTCCTCCCACCCCACTGTCCTGCTGGTAATAGCTTATCTAAAATGATCAACAGGTGGGCCATTTCCAGCACAAATCCAGGTTTTCTCACCCTCCACCCCCCCACACAAATTCACTCTCCTGCTGGTGCTAGCCCATCCAAAGTGACAACTCTTTACATAATCAAGTCGGGCTATTTCCTGCATAGATCAAGGTTTTCTCACATCCCCCCCACCCCCATACACACACAGACTCACTCTCCTGCTGGTAATAGCTCATCTAAACTGACCACTCTCCAAGTTTAAATCCAAGTTAAACCAGAACATCTGGGGGGGGGGGGGTAGGAAAAAACAAGAGGAAACAGGCTACCTTGCATAATGACTTAGCCACTCCCAGTCTCTATTTAAGCCTAAATTAATAGTATCCAATTTGCAAATGAATTCCAATTCAGCAGTTTCTCGCTGGAGTCTGGATTTGAAGTTTTTTTGTTTTAAGATAGCGACCTTCATGTCTGTGATTGCGTGACCAGAGAGATTGAAGTGTTCTCCGACTGGTTTATGAATGTTATAATTCTTGACATCTGATTTGTGTCCATTTATTCTTTTACGTAGAGACTGTCCAGTTTGACCAATGTACATGGCAGAGGGGCATTGCTGGCACATGATGGCATATATCACATTGGTGGATGTGCAGGTGAACGAGCCTCTGATAGTGTGGCTGATGTTATTAGGCCCTGTGATGGTGTCCCCTGAATAGATATGTGGGCACAATTGGCAACGGGCTTTGTTGCAAGGATAAGTTCCTGGGTTAGTGGTTCTGTTGTGTGGTATGTGGTTGTTGGTATTTGCTTCAGGTTGCGGGGCTGTCTGTAGGCAAGGACTGGCCTGTCTCCCAAGACTTGTGAGAGTGTTGGGTCATCCTTTAGGATAGGTTGTAGATCCTTAATAATGCGTTGGAGGGGTTTTAGTTGGGGGCTGAAGGTGACCGCTAGTGGCGTTCTGTTATTTTCTTTGTTAGGCCTGTCCTGTAGTAGGTGACTTCTGGGAACTCTTCTGGCTCTATCAATCTGTTTCTTTACTTCTGCAGGTGGGTATTGTAGTTGTAAGAAAGCTTGACAGAGATCTTGTAGGTGTTTGTCTCTGTCTGAGGGGTTGGAGCAAATGCGGTTGTATCGCAGAGCTTGGCTGTAGACGATGGATCGTGTGGTGTGGTCAGGGTGAAAGCTGGAGGCCTTTCAAATCTTTCTCCCTTCCCCCACCAAAAAAACAAAACCAAACCGTTTTCTAAAGCAGAGAAGGTTTAAAATCAGGTTTTAATTTTTTGATCTTCTCTCAGTCTAGAATATTTACATAAAGAAAACACTGGAACATTTTTCATACTAGAAATATCAGGCTCTAAATTAAGCTGTGAATGGAAAAACTAAAGTTTTCAAAATAAAAAAAATTAATGTAATTAAAAGAATGTTGCAAAATTGCTATAAAACATGCCAAATCAAGGAATAAAATCTACTCACCCACCATTACAATAAAGTAAGTAAAATGTTGCAAGGGTGAACAGACGGCAAAACATAGCATTAGTGCTAATATGGGAACCTTAGCCATTCAACTCTCATTACCTTTAAAAGTTTCTTCTTTTAGATCATTATAAACTTGTTTATTGCTAAAAGTTTTGTTAAGACAGCTAAAGTAAGATCAAATACACAAGTGATATAAAAGTATTTATTTACATAATTTACATAAAGAACAGACTGCTTTCTTTGAACCCGAAAACTTACGCATGAACAATATTACATATGTTTATCAAAGAACTCTTCAAGGAAAGCAGTCCTTTGCCACATCTTAATAGAAATGATAAACCATTGATCAGTGGAACTTAACACAGGATGCTGTTCTGTTTCCTTCCATCACTATGACTTATACAACTTTCATATCCAACACGGAAAACACACGTTATCTTATTCCTCTAAAGAAATGAGATTCATTTCAAAAGATATTGATAACAAAGTGCACATGGTTTGCTGTGAAAAAACAACAAGAACAAGGTCTGTTGTCCCTTCCATCTAATAGGGATAAATAAGGCACCACAAATTTTGTCGTTTCTTTATAATTTATGAAATACAAATTATTTTTGCCTTGTCGTTTGAATTGCATCTGAAATACTATGAATGAATCTTTACTACTTTAGTAGGTACTTAGAGGACATTATTTTATAGCGTCCTCCTCCACAAATCAATTTTGAGAACATATTAGCGGGGATGATCTAACTGGTTTACCTGATTCTAAAATACAACATGCCTCATGTAACAATAACTAACAAAATATTTGCATACAAAAACCAGACCCTACAAGATGTACAATAGCCTTAGCTACATGTATACAATGTTAATCTATTACTGCAGTGTTTACAGTAGGAGAAAAAATGGGTATTTCAAGTTAAAATGAAATAGTCAAACCATGAGACACTAGGCTGAAAATGGACATGTGATTGGATCCATTTGTACAGTCATTTTTTAAATGCAAGTTGTCATTTACTTGAAAAACAAGGGAAAACCATTCTATTGTAGGATAGTTTTCCCCTTCCACTGTAGCATGAAAATTGTAACCACTTCTCACATTTAGCTGCTATAAAGTACGTGATCTGGTCTTCTAGTTTAATGATTCCTAATAGCTGGTCTATTTTTGATTATTGTTCCAGTCTTGAAGGCTCCTTTAGAAGCTACAAGTCAAAAAATAACTTCTGAAAGGATAAAAATTCAAGTCTCAGCAAGTGATTCAAGAGAAATCTGATAATCATTATAATTAGAAAATAAATTATGGATTTGCTAGTAAATCACCATCCAACCCTACAGAGTAGATATTTCTTTGCAGAGGGTGGCAAAATAATCTTAAAAAATAGTTTGAATACCAAATTTAGCAAAATATTTTAAATTACTTTCTCATTAAGAATCATTTTCATTTTGGCAAGACCCATTCACAAAATACAAATTAAAGGTAGAAGCACAACCTGTAAGGTAAACAAACATATACTATGCATTTCTGACTGACCTGTGGCAAGTGAAGCAAGAGTAAAAAAGTAATTCTGGTTTGAAGGGGGTCTTCAGAACTGTTAAGGAACATAATTAGGGAGATACTCATCTTGAGGTATGTGACATTATGTAAATCCCATGTTCTGAAAGTCTATTCTGTATCCTTGATCTCCAGCGGCGAACATTTAACCAAAGGAGAAAAATGCAGACTTTATCGAAGTCTAATTTAAAATATCTACCTACTCATTTCAAGAAGTCAAAAATTTAAGAATGAAAATATATTTATCTTTTAGAAGAATGCCTGATTTTAAGATTGAGACCATGTGACTCAACTTGTCAAGGCAATTTTTCCTTATTACATAAGTGGAAAATTAGTCTTCCTGTGACAAACCTAATACCACCCTAAAACTAAGTTACACTGTGCTAGTGAACAAAACGTAGACAGGAAACATGAGGAAAACCATTCTAACTTAACGGTTTCAAAGTAGCAAATCCTCAAAGCATCCTCACTCAGTAGTTCTGGGTTTGATTCTGCTCGCAGTTACTCTTGATTTATACTAGGGAAATTCCACTGAAGTCAATGGAGTTACATGAGTATATAAAAGACAGTGCAAGAGTAGAATCCAGCCTATTGTATTAAATATTTACTTTAGGAAGAAATAAGCATTTACAATGGGAGATACGTTAATCTTTTCCTCACCCCCAAATCAGACAGATGAAAAAGGATTAACATGGGATAGCATCTTTTAATAAATTAAAATTAAATAAATATAGTCTTTCATGTTTATCTCTGTACATTTAAAAGGGATTAAAAATTTTTTCTCCATCAGGGCTTTTAAGCTTATGTACCTGTGAATCTGTCATTATAAAAATATGTAATTTGGAGAAGACTATAAAATAGCCGTCAATAGAAAACATTTTAATGTATTTACTACACTAAGCTTTTAGAATTGCTTCTCTATCAACGGAGATAAATATGAAGGTAATTCTCCTTCCTGGAGTGGAACTTCACAAAAAGAAGTATAGCAAATAACTTTTATAACCAGCCCAACAAGCTTCAGCATTATGATTTAAAGGGATATTGTCATGTGGATAGTCATTCATTCATTGCACTTCTAGAAGGTAGTCATGCACCCAGCATCTGCATCTAGAAAAGTTACAGTGTAAGCCAACAGCTGCTGTTTGGTCTCATCATGCCAATCTAGTTCTTAAAAATTTGAAAAATGCTCAGATTGCCCAGAACGAGAAAAACTGATTTGGTCTTCCAACAGTGCTTGTTATTCTCCATTAGCGAGGCTAGTAATAAATTAGGACTAAGGAAGAACAAAGGAGAATTCACAGCAACTCATTTATACACAGTTCTGCTGTTACACGGCAGTCTTGGATCCCAGAGGTTTATTCTGAATCATTCACCTCCATAAAGATATCATTGAAAAAATATTCCGAGATTCTGGTTGGCTCCTCTTCTTTCTCCTGTTTAGTACTGGAAGCTTGCTTCTCAGAAGACTCAGAAGAAATCTACCAAAATATAAAAAAACTGCATTTACAGGTTTGACATCTACTGAGATTTGTTGTTTCTCATGCATCTATGCCTCATCTTGTGTACAAACTAGAGTCTTGTGGTAAGTTTCAGCACTCACTTAAAATGTAAAAGCAACAGGCCTCCCTCTACCAACATAATAAAGATTTCCCCAAGCAAAATTGTTTCAGAGAATAATTTGGGATACACCAAGTTAACTGTAGTACAACCATCCTTCAAATCTTCCATTCATTTACTTGGTCAGGTAGATTGATTTTAACTGATCAAGCTATTACCTGTAACAATTATTCTTTAAAGATACAAAATTTAATGGAATCCTACTCTTGAGTGGGTGCCCTGAGCACAGAACTACAAAGTCACACAGGATGGGTTCACGTGATATTTCTGCTAAGGTAATAATGGAAATTTGATCTCAAGCAAGTAAACTTGATCTCAAGTAGGTAAACTTGTACAGAGAAGACGATGTGGCTGCTTTGCAAATTTCATAGACATACACAAGTCAGAGGCAGACATGTAGCAGACATACCTCTCACAAAACGTGAGATGACATAACCCCCAAAACAGAGTCGTCAAGCTGCTGCAGCAAGACGCAATCAGATATGGTCTCTTGGAAACAAGCACAACATAGTGTCAAGTAATGAAAGCTGAGTGGACTTCGAGGGATTTAGCATTTCCAAATAAAAGCCTAAGGAGTTTTGTCAGGAAGGACATTCAAGTTAATGGGAAACGTTGGCAGGACAAGTGATTACGGCAAACCTCTAAAACCACCTTTGGGAGCAATTTATTAGGGATTTAATGGGGGTTGCAAACAATTATCCTTATTTTGTGTTTTAGATATTCAAAGTGTTTGTAAAGCACTTAAATCTTTGTTATTCTGGTGCAAGTCTGTGTGCAGACACTTATTTTAGGATACACGTCCTGTTTCAGTTTTGCTTAATGTGGAAAATGTAATGTGACCTCAAGAGATCAGAACAGAGAATCTGGGGAGATTTCATATCAACAAAACACAATCTCCTCCTTAGGGAGAGGAAATAAACAGTACAAATGAGATGGGATGTAATCAAGCAGCTGCATTTGTAACTGTTCAGTTATGGCTCCCCCCTACACTTTGCAGCAAGTATAACACTACACAGCTGGCTCCTTTCGGTAAAGTGGCAAATGCTGAATTTTCAGAGACATATGTGGTCAGCTCCCTGGGTCTGCTCTCCACCTGATGTGCTCAAAGCAGTGACCTCAGGTTCCTGATTTAAGACAGAAGTGTAGGCAGAAACCGGGAGAAATAAAATATCATATAAAATGAAACATTAATTCCAAATTTTAAGATGCCTTTGCTGTTGTTATTGGAGCATTGTTCTAAGAGACTCTCCAACATTTAAAAAAAGTTGACGTAACTGTGGTTTGTTTTTCCTGTTATTCAACATAGTCCTTTTGTTCTTCAGCTTCATGGCATACAGATAAGCAAAGAGTCCACAAATCTATAAAAGAATGTCACAGTGATCACTTTGCACACACACAAATGGTTGTCTCCTAGTAGTGCTTTACATTTCATACAGACATGATGTTCAGAGGTAACTGTATGTACCTGAACTGCAGCAGTGCCTCTATTCTCACATTCAGCGGATGTCAAAGGGCTTGTAGAGGGAAGGGAACAGGACTCTTGAGTGTCTGTATTGTTCTCAGCGGATGGAGTAGGTCTTTTCAGACTTTGCTTTGAGGCAGCTATGAGAGGTTTTTGGAGTCTCTGTCCATTCCCTTTAGCACCCTCTCCAGGTTCAGAGATACTTGATTTACAAATTAAAGATAAAAATCCCAGAGGTCTTCGGCCAGCCCTGTTCAAAACAACAAAAATTAACAATAAAGTTTCAAGGTTTATATAATATTGTCATCTTGCTTAATGAAAATGGAGTAGAAATATTGTTTGTATTTAATGAGAGTTTGACTTACAATCTAGTTGCAAACACTTCTAAATTATATGAAGATGATTAAAACATTCTAAAATAAATAATTTGGAATAGGTTAAATCAACCCCAGGATTTGTTGCGTTTGGTGGTTTTTTACGTTTTGTTTTTTATTCTCTGAATTGGAAAAATAACATTTTTTGCCAGATTATTTAAGCAGTACAGAGCTGAGAAAGCTCCTTGTAGAGCTGTAAAAGCCTTTAACAGCCTCCATGCCACCACAGTGTGGGAGCTGGGGAGCCCACCATTCACTACTCAAGAGTGGCCAACATAAGCTCCCAGATCTTTAGCAGAAGATACTCCTAGCAACAGGAACAGCTGTAGAGGAGACCAGCCAACTTCTAGCTCACAAAAGAGGAGAGAATCCCTTCATGTGTCATTTCCACAGGCCTCCTCTAATGTACCACATGAGGGAGGAATCCCACTTTCCCAAGGGCAACCTAGAAAGCATCCCAGAATACAGAAGGAAGACACTCCTTGGAGCAGGAACAGCACCAGATCTTCACTCTACCAACATCAGTACAGCCAGTCACAGTGAACGGTTACTTAATGTTAACTGAGGAACAAAAAAGTTTGGGCAAAAGCCCAGAGTCACTTTTTAGATTGTAATCTTGAAGGCAGGGACTGTCTTTTTCTATGCATGGGCAGCACCTATATATTGTGGTTGACACTGGAATACAAATAAGCAACAACTAAACCCCACACACCACAATGATATGAGAGGACGGGCAAAATCATCAGGGGCCAATAGGCTATGGTAAATGCTACTAGGACAGGGAAAAGTAGAGGGTTACAAAAAACCTATGACTGTAGGAAAAGTAAAATGATGAGTAAATAAGTGATGCTTAGAGGAATAGAACTAAAATATAAGGGAAAGGTAAATAAAAAAATATTAAAAGGAACATTAGAAGGAATAAAAGAGTAATGTTGCATCTTCTGTTTGTTGTCTAGACTGTAAACTCTGTAGGGCAGTGACATGTCTTAATACAGCTCTAAAGAATGAGCACACTGAGTGTATTAATTGCTACTACTTAACTGAAAAGTTCAAAGACACAGATATGTTTATACAGTATACTACAGCACAGGACGGGGCAATTAAAAGAAATGGTTTATTAAAGCTACCAATCTGGTTTTCCCAAGTCCAGATGCTAGTGAACAGAGTCTACATCACAAAAGGCGGCTGTGTAAATAGAAAAGCCAAATACTTAATAGGCATGAGCTATCTGTTCACTGAGGCACATTGCCAGAAAAACATGGGACAGCATGGATCACCGTAGCTCACGAAAGCTTATGCTCAGATAAATTGGTTAGTCTCTAAGGTTTCAGAGTAGCAGCCATGTTAGTCTGTATTCGCAAAAAGAAAAGGAGTACTTGTGGCACCTTAGAGACTAACCAATTTATTTGAGCATAAGCTTTCGTGAGCTACAGCTCACTTCATCTGATGCATAAAAGTGGAAAATGCAGTGAGGATGTTTTTATACAGTCTAAGGTGCCACAAGTACTCCTTTTCTGTTAACTACGCCGTTACCATTCCATGGTTAGAGTATTTCAAATTCCAAAGCTGATCCTTTCTAGTTTTTTGCTGAAGAAAAGGAAGGACAATGTTCTAGTGTATGGGTTTTTAACCTGGGATTATGTCTATCCTGCTCTTACCACAATGCTAAGTAGAAGGATCACCGTGCGCAAGTCCTGATAAGAAAGGGGTATTCAGTATGAAAAGGCTGAGAACCAGTGTTCCTAGAAATACCTTAGCATCGGGCTCTTTGAAAGGGCAGCTGTGCTTCCAACATGTCCCGAATGTCCAGATTCACAAATATCCATAGAACTTTCTTGCTCATTTGCTGCTTCTTTTCCCTCACGGTCCATTCCAGACACCAGCTCATCTGAACACTTGCATGCCGATTCCTCAACTGGTACAGTTCCTAAATTCTGAAAGGATTCAGATTGCCCACTTTCTGCAGTTTTAGATACAAATATAGAGGTAGGTAGTTTTTTCTTCTTTGAAGTTTTCAATTTCTCAGAAATTCTCCCTTTAAGGGAAAAAATTAATATTAAGCATAAATGGGAAATGTACATTTCTTATTGACTGAACTTATACTCTTAATATTTTTATAATATTAGTATTCTACATCATGGTCCAAACCACTGTGGTGGTGGCGATGATATTAAAAGACGAAGTGTTTTGGGGCATTACAACTGACACTAGTGTTATTTTTGTTTTTGTTTGTTTTTTAAATAAACGCAAGCAAGCTAAGTTTCTCAAAAGATACTATTAATTTTTTTTTAAATAGGTTGTATTTTTGGACCTGAAAACCTTACCAGATCACACAGACATTAGAATTGGAAAAAATCAATTAGGTCATGCAACCTACCTTCTGCTAAGGCAGAATGCTCTCCTCTATTATACTTTCTAGGGCTTGGCCCCATTCTGAATTTTTCCAAATAGGGGCTTCCATAATTTTTTTTGGGAGACTATTGCACAACTTAAAAGTAATACTCTGAAATCCCCTATACAAGTGCAAAGTGCTAAACAGATCTCACTGTCAGGAAATTTCTGATATTCAATCTACTATTTTTTCCCTCAATTTCATTCCACTTCTTTTACAATTACATCCCTTCTTTTTACATTAGCTCAAATATTATGCCTCCGATGTTTCCATCCTTCAAATATTTGTAGGCTAATCCTTCTTTCAGTTAAGCCTTTTAACTAAGAAACTACACATATCTGGTTTCTTTAGTCTTTCCTCATATGTCAGACCCTCCAGTCCCCTATTCTTTTTTTTTTGGTTGATTTTCTTGGAACTCCTTCCAACATGTTCACATATTTTTAGTAACAAGGTGACCAAAAATAAAACCACTGTTGTAAATTGTAGAGAGGGAGACTATCATTCCTGACATGCATGCAAGCTGTAGACCTGATTCAAAGCCCACAGAAGTCATTATAAGTCTTTCCATTGACTTTAAGGAGCTTCAGATCAAGCCCTGTATTATCCAGATTCTTTATTCAATTACAGAGATATTAAAAATAAAGCATCTCCACTATATTATGAGGTCCCACTAACATTTCACATTCGCTCTGCTGGGACTTCATAGCAGCTAAGACAAGACCTCTGCTGATCTGGTTAGAATTGTAAATGCACAAAAAGGTAGTTTGGCATAATACAAATCATCGGTTAACTGCTCCATTCCAAACAGGTGGAAACGTATCAGCTAATTAACAAAAAATTCCTTTCGGCTCTGTATTTGAGATCTTTCCTGTGGCCTTTATGCACAAGTTCTAAAAAGTACCTTGAACGGGGAGTCACTTCTATATATCTGAGGTATCTTTTGCTTGTTAATTTTTTGGGGTTGCTTTTTTTTTCTTTTTTAAACCCACCAACCATAAAATAAATAAATAAATAAATAAATAGATCTTACTTTTAGAAATGCACAAATAAGAGGCCGCTCTTAAAATTCATGAAAATCATCTCATTTAAGGCTCCAAATATAGTAATGTTTTTGAAGCCAGTGGAATTTTAACATGAATATATAAAATTTTGCCAGACACCTAATCCCAATGCAGGTAATTGGCAATTAAAGTGAATAGAAGACAATTTTCCCCTTATGAATACATTGCCGCTGGTAGGATTAGTTAGCAAAACGGCAATTAATGTTAGCTACCATTTACAAGTGACTCCACATACATTAAATCTCAAAAATTCACCTACCAGCCATTTTCCTTGGAGCATGTGTTGATTTAACTGAAGACTCCTATATTAAACAACATTTAAAAGTCAATTTCTCTTTTTCAAAGAAGCACAATAAAAGTTAGTACAGTAATAAGATTATACATTTACAGATCTTAAATCAGCTGGGGACAAACAATAGGAAGGAAAAGGTCTTCAACTCTCAGGAATGTGATGGGACCTTTGTCACTTGTGTCCCCTAGTGCTGATTGAAAAGCAGGCTTTCAGGGTATTACCAGATAGCCATGACAGGGGCCTCAAGTTCAGAGAGCATAAAAGCAAGGAAGCTGGGGGAATTCTCAAGGTTCCCACTGGAGTCGTTGAAATCATAGTGTAGAGTTCCCCACACCTCAAAACATATTGTACTCAATAGCAAAAATACATGTAAGTCACTCCAAATAAATTGGTCACCCCACAGTATGGGAAATTCGTCCAGTTTCCCTTTGCAGCTAGCGCCCCAGTAAAGAGGGATGGGGATATTTCTAGCCACATAGCTTTTTCCTGTAATGAATTTCCTCCAAGAATCATGATGCACCCTTCCCTGAAACAAGACAGCCACGTGACCAGCATATGCCTGAAGCTTCCCCTGCTGCAACTGCACCATCAAAAAAAATTAAAGTGGGTGAACGCACAGAAACAATTAAGAAGAATACAAAGCATATCAAGTAAAAAGTACAATGGAAAATGGGGCCCATAAGTATACCCAACAAAGTGAACACAGAAACTAGAGCCTAAAGAATATTTAGCATTCCTACTGTTTGAAACAAAAAGCAACTTACAGCTTCCATTTTGCCGCTTAAAAGCTTCGTGGAAAAATTTCAAATTGGGTAATTAACCTAGTTAATACAGTATTATTTTGAAGTCAGTTAATACTCTCATAGTATGCATAAAAAGGTATTTCCTGAATTAGTATCTGACCTTGTAAGTATTCGCAAGATTATCATCTGCTGAGGTAGATGGAGTTCGCTTGGCAGGAGGAGTGTCACTTTTTTCAAGATCAATAGCACACCTTTTGCAAGATGTCTGATCCAAATTAGTAAATGACTCTATTGATGCTCTCTGCAGTCCTTCTGTTCCTGTACAGGTGTCTAAAGAGGTAGCAGCTTTATCAACTGGAGTCGTCAGTGATCCAATGCTGTAATTATAAATACGTGTCAAAGTTACCACTGTGAAAAGTTACTATCTTAAAATAAATTAAAAATCAAATTTGCAGTGTATACAGCAAAGTTATAAGATGATTAAGACACAAATCTTTGCTTATATTCTTATCTACAACATGTACCGCTTCAAACACTTTTAGGTTTTTATCATTTAGATAAGCCTTGCAAGGTTTTGTTTTTTTTAAAAACCACGAGGAACTAGGAATTCTCATGACACCCTCTGTCAGTCTTTTTAAAGGTTTTGTTCTTTTAACATTTTGTTTCATTTTCTGCTTGAACTGTGCATTTCATTTACATTTTCCTTAATATGCAAGTTAAGTGTTCCATGTACGAACACAACTATGAGTTAGTAGGTGACTTGTATGTGTGATATCGCATACTAGAAGATGTGTTTGCTCCAGTGAATTGTAAAAAAGAACAACTATGTTTTTAATAAAACATGTATTTTGAGATCTGCATTTTGCTGTACTATCCCTGACCACCAAGGGCGTTCTTCCTGTCAATTATAGCTATGTCTTCTAATCTACTATAATCATGTGAACAATTGTCAAATAATTAAACTCCATTTCCATGAGAACATAAATCAATCCATGCATTACTTTAACTGCATTTTACTGTAATGGTTACAGTATTCTAGATGCTCAGGGTATTTATACTTGCAGTCTCGTCTCTATTAGATTTCCACGGCACACCCTTGGGGGAGGATGATAGTCCTGTGGAACAACCAGGACAAAATTGGCCTGCCACAGAAGGTGATTAAGGGAGCAGGGTGAACCTACAAGGATACAGGTGGTCTTGAGAGACATATTCCATTACTAGCCCTCAGTATCATTGCCTATCATCATCAGGCGCCCAACAGGCAGTAATTCTCTGATGCAGGAGCTCCAGAGCTGTATGGCTGAGGCTCCTTCTTGAAGGGGAGGATCTTCAACAGAGAAAGGAGCAGGCTTAACAGCTGAGCTTACAGAGCCAATTCAGTGCCTAAGAGCTTTGTTTCACACATGCTGTGACACGGGAATAGAACTATACATTAAGAAAGCATGTCAAAGTTTTAAAAGCATATTACTATGTTATTCTTAGGAAGATTTCCCTTCCTCTTAACTTACAGTATATTGTTGTAACTTACTATGTGTACATTTTGTTGCAATATTTCATGGAAATGTGAGACCTATTTCAACAACTGTGATGTGAAAATATGCACTGTCATACTCAAACCCTTTGTTGTTTTCCTGTACTGCTGTAAGCTTAGTTTGACATCAGTTAAATAATTTTGTCTGTCTTTATTCAAGGAAAGAATTACTAATCAACAGAATGAAAAAATTAAAACAAAGAATTCTTATGTTCTGTCATTTTCACCGAAGTGTTCCAAAAAAGGTGAGACCTTAAAAATCTGGAAAAAGTGATTTAGCTATGGAATCCAAAATACTTTAGAAAATATAAAGGTGCTCAGATTTATAATTTCCATTACTTTTCACCAGAAATATTCAAGTCAATATAGAACTAGGCTTTGCAAGTGTCCCACTGACTATGGTGCTGCTGGCACATGACCAAAATATTTAACACATCAAAATTTAGCAGATTTACATAACTGATTTATTGCTCAGAGAATCACGATCACCTTTCATTTGTTTTAGTGAGGCTGATAAATGAGCCATGTAGTGGTTTCTCCTGCATTTCTTCTTTTAGTGAGTGTATTTAACTTTAGAGGCTCCAATAAGTTAGCCTGAGAGGCTCAGAAATAAATGCAAATTTATCTTGTAGTATATTGATCATTTACCTCTGCTCTCCCATCACATTAGCTAAGCCTGTATTCACTGGAGTGAGAAGTATGGGGGCTGGCAGCAATGGTTCCAAAGCTTGATCTAGTGACATAGATGGGTCATGATACTCTCTCGAGTCAGCTGGAATTTCCACCAATGTTAAAATAAATGTCTGTTCCGCCACCTCCTCTGGATATTCGTTACCATTTCCATTCACTACCAAAAGATGTTGGAAACAAGAGAGAGAGAGAGAGAATTAAACCTTACTATTTAAAGTGTACTATTTAAACTCTAGCAGTTGTGTGTTGTATCCTGCCCTTCTCCACAACTGCAGTTAGGTTTTCACATTTTGTTGCTCAAGCCAGAAAAGGCTGGGAGTACTGTGGAAACATGCTTGGCCTCTTCAGGGAGAGACGGGAGGAACCTAGCATCACTCCACAGTGATCCTTATAGCTGATTGAGAGCTGCGTTTTGTGTCTGAGGTGAGCCCCAGCCAGTACTCTTCACTCAGAAAGATGAGCACAATAATAAGCAGACGCTCTATAAGCTTGTGCAACGCTAATTAAATCAGTCAAGTCATCCATTATCCACAAAGATAAGAACCTAATACCACCACCAGTAGCTAACAATTACTCCTTTAGTGAAAGCAGCAGAGGCCTGTTATTTTGGCAGTAGTCCCAGCTTCTAGTCCCACAGACAACCTGTGATGGTACATTGCTACAGTAGGATTGGGTATCAATCCTAACATTCGACAAGTCCCTAAGATTTTTCCAAGAATCAAACATTAACAGATAGATAGCAGCCAATTGCCACCAGTTAGGATGAATTTAACAAGAAGGCAATTAAAGACAAGGAATCAGTTTCCAAATCTAGCAGACGTCAGCATTGTCCAATTAGCTCTTCACGTTGAACTACAGAGTAACAAGCTATTACATTAAATATACTACATACAGCATGCTATCACTAAATTTAGAGTACCCCGAACAAAGTTTGTGAAGAATGGCTTTGAAGAAAAAGATTGAAAATTAAAGTTAAATCTAAATTATACAAAAAAAACTAAAACTCTAATATAATGCAGAAATCCCTTGATTTTTGTTGATTTAAAAGTACTACTCCACTCTTAATTCACTTTGCTTCTTTATCTCAGTTCATTTGTTTTGAAAGATGATTCACTATTGCAAGATCTCTGCAATAACAAGGCACAATGGGATAAGGAGCCTGGAGTCACATATGCCTTCATTTTGAAAGTGTAAATTACAAGCTTAGTTAGCAGTGAGACGAATTCCTTTAAAGTAAGTGTCTAAGATTCCTAATTCAGAGTTTTTTTCTTCTTATTCAAACGGTATTGGTGCTGAATTTTGTTTTTATTCATCTTAGTTTGTTCTATCCACTTAATATCTTCTTCTGCATTCAAATGTGTAAGCTTACAGAGGCAACATCTAAAAATGCTTCAAAACTTAAGTCTCTTCAGTGACTTGTGGCATGAATTTAAATATACAATAGCGAAAAATCAATTATCTGCATATCACTAACACAAGCTACTTTAATATCAAATTATAGAAGGTCAGTTACATCAATGTTAACATAGAAAGTTCTTCATTTCTTGATCCATCTTTGCACAAGTACTTCTATCATACTAATTTTGTTTTCATTTTATTTTTACTTACACACACACACACACAAATTATGAAAAGCAGTTCTGAGACACAGTGATGTAATATTACACCTAGCTGGGCTAGCAAGTATTGCTTTGCTATTTTAGGCCATTAATGTAGTGTACCTGAAGTTTCTTTTGTGCTGGTTATGTATTGCTGTTGAAACTCCTGTGTAACTGCTTCAGTCTAGAAAAAGTATTTCAAAAGAAATATTAACAAGCCTGGCAAACAACTCTAGAAAACAGAAAAAGTTTTATGAAGAATTATTGACTTTTGTTTTGTAAACATTTATCAAGTGTTAAGAGTAACAAAGGAGAGTAATTTAACCACACCCTACCCAGATTTTGTTGATTTCCCCCCACCCCCCTCAAACTACGCTAAGTATTTAGGATGGAAGGATATAAAGATGATGGGGACTGGGAACACTTGGGTATTTAACTATAAGCATTATTGTGCGTTCTGCTTATACGTACTTTATCTTCATTCCCTCTAGAAATGGTTTGTGAAAAAAAAAAAGTTTACTTTTCCTACAGCACAACCCTGCAAAGTTGACTCATATAATGGATTGCTCAGCAGTGCAAAGAGCATCAATTCCCCTACCTATTACGGAAACACTCTGGAGCTTGGAGAAAAACATTGAGCTTAGTCATTCTTCCTTCCCCTTCAGTTTCATGGCAGATTATGTGGCTAAAAAATAGTATTTTATAGCGCTCTTGTTGGGGGAGGAGTGTTGTCAGGGCATATTTAGTCCTGCACTCGGTTCAGCTTGGATAAAGTCAGTTGAGCTCTGAACCAACTGGCAAAGGGCAAAACAAAAGAGCTGTGATCTTGATGCCCTGCTAGCATCAAAAAGGAAGTAAAGAGCTTGGCAATTTATTGGAACTCTAAAATGCCCTCCATTAGATTGAAGTACTGTATATTCAATAACCAAGTCAAAGGTTTAAGAAACTAAGAATAACTAGGAGGGTTTGGGTTTTTTCATTCAGTTTGTTTGTTTAATTGTTAGCCAATTAATAGCATGAAAGTTCAATCTAAAATCTTGTATGCAGTGTTGTTGTAGCCATGTTGGTCCCAGGATATTAGAGAGACAAGATGGGGGAGGGAATATCTTTTATTGGACCAACTTCTGTTGGTGAAACAGACAAGCTGACCTGAAGAAAAGCTCTGTGTAAGCTTGAAAGTTTGTCTCCCTCTCCAACAGAAGTTGGTCCTATAAAAGATATTACCTCACCCAACTTGTCAATCTAAAATCTTGCCAGAAAAAGGCCAATAATAATTTTGAATAAAGTGAGAGAAGGTAGGTATAGAAATGCAAGTCTGATCATAATAGCATTTTGGCAAAACTAAAAGTACAATTTAAGGCTAAAGAATCAAATGTGCACAACTTAAGCACGCATACCTCAAAAGGGGAGCACAACTTGGGATATTTGTGTGGACATATCTATGGGTGCATGCAAATCCCAACATTGCATATCTACGCTATGTCTGTGCACATTATGGTAGTTCAGGGCTAAATTATCCAATCAGGAAAAAGTGATTTAGGAGTCATGGATTTTTTTTAGGCCAGAAGGGACCATTAGTTCATCTAAACCAGGGGTCGCAAACTCAAATGACCACGAGGGCCACATGAGAACTAGTACATTGCCCGAGGGCCGCATCACTGACCACCCCCCTCCCCGCTGCCCCGCCCCCACTCTACCCCTTCAGTGAGGCCCTGTCCCTGCCCTGCCTCTTCCCACCCCTTCCCTGCCCCCCCATTCCAACCCCACCCCCCCACAACTCCCATTGGCCAGGAACAGGGAACCGTTACTTCAGGGGAGGTACCTGGAGGAGCGGCCAGGGCAACACACAGACCCTTGTGCCCCCTGTTCCCCAGGTCCTGGCCACTTCCCAGAGCGGCGTGGGGGCAGGGCAGGCAGGCAGGGAGGGAGCCTGCCCTGCCCCGGCACACACCAGGCCGGAGCCGCTCTAAGTAAATGCTGGGGAGGCGGGGCCTGGCGGGCCGCATGTTTGAGACCCCTGATCTGAACTGACCTCCTGAATACCACAGGCCATTAAATTTCACTTAGTTACCCAGAATGGATGAAAACTTTAAAAAACAATAATGTTATTGCCTTCTTTATAGTTTCTCCAAATAACTTCTCTTTTTACAGCTTCTTACAAAAACAGGCATTTCTAATGCATCAAATGTTTTAAAAAAATACAAGTTCTTTTTACCTGCGTCAACTGAACTTCAGGCAAGCTGTGCATAACAGTACCAGGCTTATCTTCCGGAAGGACACCAGTAGAACTTTGATTAGGATCATTCTCTAGCCCAGATAGGAAAATCTCTGCTTTTGGAGCTATTATAGGAGATTTTAACTCCACTGAAGCTTCCCAACTCTCTCTTGTCTTGTTTTCTGTTCTGAAAAATGTATACAGTTAATTTGAAACCAATTAAACAGTATGTAACATATACTGTGACATGGGGTAAATCAGACAGTCCACAAGGCTGTTATGGCTACTGTATGCTGAAATATTTCCTTTATGCAAAAAGTAAAACAAAATCATACAAAAAACACTTTATACCAGGGGTGGGCAAACTTTTTGGCCCGAGGGCCACATCGGGGTTGTGAAACTTTATGGAGGGCCGGGTAGGGAAGGCTGTGCCTCCCCAAACAGCCTGGACCCCGCCCCCTATCTGCCCCCTCCCACTTCCCGCCCCCTGACTGCCCCCCTCAGAACCTCCGACCCATCTAACCCCCCTGCTCCTTGTCCCTTGATTGCCCCTTCCTGGGACCCCACCCCCTATCCAAGCCCCCTGCTCCCAGTCCCCTGACTGCCCCGACCCCTATCCACACCCCAGCCCCCGACTCCCCCCAGAACTCCCCATCCAAACCCCCCGCTCCCTGTCCCCTGACTGCCCCAACCACTATCCACACTCCTGCCCCTAACCGCCCCCTGGGACCCCACCTCCTATCCAACCCCACTGCTCCCCTGACCGCGCCCCCCCAAACCTCCGCCCCATCCACCCCTGTCCCCTGACGGCCCCCCAGGATCCCCTGAACCTTATCCAACCCCTCCCCGCCCTCTTACCATGCCGCTCAGAGCGGCAGGAGCTCGCAGCCACACCACCACCCTGTCTGGCAGAAGCAGTGGGCCAGAGCCCTGGCGGCACAGCGCGCTGAGGCTGCAGGGGAGGGGGGACAACAGGGGAGGGGCCGAGGACTAGCCTCCCTGACTGAGAGCTCAGGGGCCGGGCAGGACAGTCCCGCAGGCTGGATGTGGCCCGCGGGCTGTAGTTTGCCCACCTCTGCTTTATACCATAAATACATTCCTCTATTAAGGAAAAATATTAAAAATCCCCACAGAAATCTCCTAAGGGTAAGTACTTTTGGTGAATGCCTTATTTGACAAACCTCTCCTAGCTCAGTCTCAAAAGGCATCCAAAGTGAGCCATTAGCTGCAAGCACAGTCAAACAGCCCACAGGTGTACCAAGACCTCCATAAATTTCATCCAAAGTATCCATCAGAAAAATGGACCTAGTTGCTTTCTCAGTTCCTGGGACTCAATAGTGGCTACTCTGCCAAACATACAAAAAGTTTTGATTCCATTAGCCTTACATAAAGGATATTCAGTACATAAAGGCCTTAAACAAACAAACAAAAAAAATCCCTGCCACACTGTGGAACTAAGTCGTGCATCCAAAACAACTGCAGACACCATTGTCAGTTTCCCGCAATTTAAATGTATATATCTATATCTCTATGAGATAGATATAGATCTCAGTTTTATGCATCCATTTGAAATGTACTTTTTGAAACTTTAGTCCAAAACATTTAAGAGACACACCAATTAGCATATGAATAAAGGATTTTTTCATATCTGTTCACTTTACTTACTCGGCAAGGTCTGTGCTTCCAGATCCAAAATTCTGCAGACCTGCAGAACTGTTCTCAGCTGGTCTGATCTTCCATTCTAGTTCCACTTCCTGCTCTTCTATGGTCTCTCTTAGAGCTTTCCCCTCTAAGATTTTAAAAATTAAATTAAATGACGTTCGCTATTGTAATATTTTGCAACCAACAGCAAGACGACTTACTGTTTGAATGCCTTACACTACCATACATGCATTAGCTTATGGGCAGTGATGAGATGCCAAAATCTTAACAATGGGTTCCCTCCTCACCCCAAGAGGAGGTCGTTGCTCACACCCGCCCCCCGGAACTCCAGCCCCATCCAACCCCCCCGCGTTCCTTGACATCCCCCCCAGGACCTCTGCCCCATCCACCCCCCTCCCCTGTCCCCAACTGCCCCCAGAACCGGGCAGGAGGGTCTCGTAGGCCACCAAAGTGGGTGCCCACCCCACCCCTAAGAGCCAGAGGCACCTGCCAGGGGGCGAGGTGGGGAGTCCCGGAAGTGCTTACCTGGGGCAGCTCCCAGGAAGCATCAGGCAGGTCCCTCTGGCTCCTAGGGGCGGGGGAGCATAGCTAGGGGGGGAAGCAGGGGGAGCGGCTGCTCCCCCACTGATCACATCAAATTTGGCGCCTTAGGCGCCAGCACCCACGGGGAAAACTGGTGGGTGCAGAGCACCCACCGGCAGCTCCCCACCTCGCGCCCGGCCCCAGCTCACCTCCACTCCGCCTCCTCCCCTGAACACATCACCCTGCTCTGCTTCTCTGCACACCCCCCTCCCCGCGAATCAGCTGTTTGGCAGGAAGCCAGGGCGGGCTGAGAAGCAGACCGCAGCTCCACACTCAGGCCAAGGGTGGCGGAGGTGAGCTGGGGCGGGGAGTGGTTCCTCCGCCCCCAGCTACCTGCTGCGGCACTGGCAGCCCTCCTCGCCCTCTGCCTCCCTGGGCCTGAGCAGGAAGCTGCTGCTTGCTTCTCAGCCTGCCCCGGCTTCCCACGCGAACAGCTGATTCGCGGGAAGCCTGGGGTGGGGGATGGAGAAGCAGAGCAGGGCAGCACATTCAGGGGAGGAGGCGGAGGCGAGCTAGGGCCGGGTGTGGGGTGGGGAGCTGCCGCTGGGTGCTCTGCGCCCACCAAATTTTCCCCTTGGGTGCTCCAGGGCTGGAGCACCCGTGGAGTTGGTGCCTAAGGTGCCACTTTTGGCCGGTTAAATTTAGAAGCCCTTTTAGAACCAGTTGTCCCTCGCGGAACAACTAGTTCTAAAAGGGCTTCTAAATTTAACTACTGGTTCTAGTGAACCGGTGCAAACCAGCTCCAGCTCACCACTGCTTATGGGACTATTTAAAAAAAAAAAAAATACTGCAAAGACAAATATGGTTACACTTAAAGAAGAGATACAAGAACAGGAGACAGGTATGGAATTTAATAGTTGGATACTCTGCTGTTGAAATGTTGATGCATGCCTGTAGACATGAACAGGAAGCTGAGTTTTCAATTTGTTTTAGTTTTATGGCCAAGATTTTCAGAAAAAAGACACCTAAAAAGGTAGGCTCTTAAGTAGAGTTGGGCAAAATATTTCAGACAAATAGTTTAAAAATGCGGTTTCAATTGATCTGAAACAATTTGCAAAATTTGCCCTGAATGTGCCAAATAGTTTTATCCAGAAATAAAAATTTGGCCTAGAGTCACAAAATGATTGAAGGAGGAGAAAGCCACCTTCTAACTTTTAGCCCAATGGTTCTGGCACTCACCTGGATGAAGAGAGACCTGGGTTCAAGTTCCTGATTCAGAGCATGGATCCAAACCTATGTCTCCCATATCAGTGCTCTAATCATCAGGCGACAGAGTTATTCTTACCCACTCTGTCTGACCCAATGGCTATTAAGGTAGTTTTTACAACATGGAACAGCTTCAAAGGAAGAGATGGAGACAAATCCACCCCAGAATACCCTACAGCTTTGTGGTTAAGGGACCTCTCTTGGGATGGGAGAGACTCGGATTCAAATCCCAGCTCTGAAGCTGGATTTAAATTCAGGTCCTCTCTCTCCCAGGTGAATGCCCTAACCACTGGGCTAAAAGTTACAAGGCCGCTGCCTCCTCACCTTTTAAAGATACCTGTAAATACGTTGTTTCATTAGAACCCAAATTAATTTTTGATTCACTGAAACGTTTTGGATTTGATTTGCCCCACAATTTTTGTATCCAATTTTGCAGAGCTGCCAGCCTATCAAGAAAGGTTATTCACCCAGATCTACTCCTAATTCCATATTTAGGAGTCTAACCGTAGGCTCCTATTTTCTAAAGCTTGGAAATAAAGGAAAAGCTCACCACTTTGAACTTGCTTGAATTGCTCCACATCTGCATTTGGCCGAAGAGATTTCTGATGAACATTCTTATTTGTTCCCAGTACTCTGCTAAGATTTGGTTTAGGCTTAGGAAGTCTGCATCTTGCAAACCTTGATGTACTATTCGCTTTGGGCACAGGGTGATCACTACAAAGAAACAGAAAAATACCATAAATGTAATTGAAACTTTCCTTTCTTTAATGTGTTTGAATTCAGTGTCAAGAAGAAATTAATACCAGTAATGAGGGCCGTAAGGGGAGGGGAAGGCAGGGGGAGGCAGCTAGGCCGATGAACAAGAGTAGTGATGGAGTTAGCAGGAAAAATGGGCAGGCTGGCAGGAAGAAGAGAAGCAGAAAGACCAGTTGAACTGGGAGAACTTTGAGTGACTGGAGCCTGAGTACAGCTTTAATCATAGTGACCAACAAGGACCAGAACAGGTAAGTTTACAGTAGCTAGGTAACTCAGAATTTTTTCTCTGCAACTGAAATCTTTTTAAAAAATGTAATATTTTGATTAAATTTAACATTAAAGTAGAAGTAGGTCATCTAATTTTGAATGGTTGGGGGTTGATTTTTTTTTTTGGGGGGGGGGGGCTTAATTGGGGTTAAAACAAGCAGGTGAAGTTATACATTAGCACTGTCAGGATTTTCAACAACTTTCTAAACAAGTTGACATGATAACCAATTGCATCTTGAAACCAAGTTCTTCTGAGTTACTTCATTAACTTGAAGTTCATCTTTTAACACTATTCCACAACAGAAATCAGGGCAGAGCCACATGCTCTAGCTGTGGAAGAAGTTCAAGCAGTTCCTTTGTTGCTAGTAGTTATAGATGTACAGTGGCTGCCTGAAAGCCTTTAAGCTGCATGACAAGTGACAGGAAGCAATGAAATTCAAACCACTGGCTTTTGTCTGACCAGTGACGCAAGGTCTTCAGAAAAAAAGGCCAGATAAAATAGTGGCCAGCTATGTGAGGTAAGTTTAAAATTAATTTTTTCAAGCATATCCTTATTTTAAAATGGGTACTCAGGAAGTTGTACATTTCCATCACTCCTATTTTAACCTAAACATAAAGTCCCTATTTAAAAGGGAAGAAAAAAGGACAGGCATCAATATGGAGCGGAACTACATAACCTATGAGCCATGATAGCTAAAAACAAGACTACTTGTCAGCTTAAGAGTATGGTGGCAGAAGCCTTAAAGGGGAGCCCTGTCAGAGAACAGATCACTGCGGGGGGGAAAAAGATTAAAGAAAAACAGTGAAATTAACCTGGTGGGTGCAGCATCTTCCTTAAAAAAAATGTGTACACTTGCTTCTTTTCCAGAACTGTGGTCCGGTAGAATGACTTTGTTTCCATCCTCTGAGGGAACCAGTTCATTATTAGTAGGTGAAGAAAGTGACTGATTACTTGGGGCCACATTTTGCTCTGTATTAGGCTGGTTTATGAGGCCATCAGCCATGTGTAATTCATCTTGATCAGGAAACACCTGTGTCCTTCCTTGTTTAAAAATAAAGCCATAATTAAAAAGATGCAAGTTTATGTCTCCACATGAAGCTATTTACAGGTAGATCAACTATAGGCTTCATTCTGAATAACTGCATTCTAAAGAGATACAAATTCAAATCCTGGGTAAAAACACATCTTGACGACTAGATTTTTTGTTCGTTAGAGTGCAGGGATTACCTCTACATATGTTAAAAGTCAACCTAATGCCAGGTTAATAAACGATGATTTAACAAGTATCAGAGGGGTAGCCGGGTTAGTCTTGATCTGTAAAAGCAGCAAAGAGTCCTGTGGCACCTTATAGACTAACAGATGTATTGGAGCATAAGCTTTCGTGGGTGAATACCCACTTCGTCGAATGCATCCGATGAAGTGGGTATTCACCC
The DNA here is from genome assembly GCF_965140235.1 of Caretta caretta. Taxonomy (NCBI): domain Eukaryota; kingdom Metazoa; phylum Chordata; order Testudines; family Cheloniidae; genus Caretta; species Caretta caretta. Next base: position 51,339,099 of record NC_134210.1, read on the forward strand.
ACAAAAGCTTTGCTTCAATACGTCTGTTAGTCTATACGGTGCCACAGGACTCTAATGATTTAACAGTATAGCTAAACAGAATGGAAAACAATTTTTCTGGTTAAAGAAGTAAGACGAAACAGATGGACTACTATGGACCACATAAACCTGGCTCTTCTCCATTGGTCTGACTCATGAGACAACAGTCTCTGTAAGACCTACACAAAAAGAATCACAACAGAAAAATCTAGGGGTCTAATGCTTTTTCTGGATCTCCTCTAGCATATCCTGTCTTTCCATGTTTATTTTCTAGAGTATAAGCTCTCCAGGGTATAGAGTGACTTGATATTTATGTCTCAGCTGCACCAATCACACTACTGAACATAACCACGTTTTGGGGATTCAGGGATAATGAAAATAATCTTAGTACTAGTTTAATACTTTTTTAAAAAAAAAATCCTGTCATTAAATGCTTTTACTAGATCAAGTTTCATCTCCCAAAAGAGACTGGATGAGGATACCAAATCTTCAGCCTTTGAATTGCCATTTGTTTTTATACAATTTTGTCTTAAAAATTAACAAAAACACTTCGGTGAACAACCTGAGTGTCCTATCAAAGAAAGAACTAATACATTTTATCCATTGAAAGATCAGTTAAGAACCGTAAGAATTCAGCAACTCCTTTCCTAAAGCTTTAAGAGCCAATTGAACCTCTATGAAGAGCTGAAGGCTGAAGTGAAAATTAATTTACTTCCTCTCCCCCCTTGCTTCCTGTGCCAGTTACGTAGTGCTGCAACAGTTCTTTCAATATGGGTGGCAGTGGTTGTGCCATCTATATTGGCTTCTTTTAAAAAAAAATAAATTTTTTTTTCTGTTCCCCAACTCCTTCTCTGCAGTATTGCTGATGCTGCTAACTCAAAGCAAGAGACCAAACCTGAGGACAAGTTCTGGATCTATCTCAGAAAAGGTAAGACAAAAAAATGACCTAGACTTAAATTTTAATCATAACATGATTCATCTGAGTGTGTGGTGGCATGAGTACTTTATTAGCCTGAATTTGAAGTAACTGTAGTACATAGTAGTGAAAATATCCACATACACACCTGCAAAATCCTTCTTAGTGGTACAGAGGACAGTAGAGAGAAAAGGTGCTGAATGCCCATTACGTACAAGAGTCATACTGCCGGTATGAAATGAGTTGATCAGGGCATGTATTCCATCTTACATATCAGTGTTTTGCTGAAAAAGAGCTCTATGCACCTCTAGCAAACATGTAGTGGAGTTGGCAGTATTTTGGCTAGGGGCTGGACCACTTTACCTCACTAGACAGTGAATCATGGCCCAATCCATCCTCCTCTCTTTCATACTGAACACAAAGGAGGAATCCACACCTGCTGCTATAGTGAGAGGATATGAAGGAAGGGTCATTATGACCTCAACCTTTCAAACCCCAACGCACAAATGAACCCATATGGAAGGGTTTGGCAGATAAATAGATCATACCTTGAGTGCTTATTTTTAACTGAAACATTGGATCTCCCATTGCAAGTAATGTCATGGCAGCTTCAGTACTTCCATCACTAATCCCTGCAAAATTGTTCACATACATGTAAAATCACAAGCACAGTCATTTCGTTAGAAGTTTAACTAAAACATGATTAAAAAAGCAGATATTACCGTCTCTGCTAACTTGAAAAAAAACATTTTTTCAATTTGTTTCCTCTTGGGGATTCCAGATATTAGTAGCAATCATTAACACACATAGTGATAGTCATCCATTAAACTAAAGATGTTCTACAAACATTGAGTAAGCAGCAGTATTCCCATTTTATAGAGGGGGAAACATGGACAGAGGAAGCAATTTGCTCAAGTCACACAGACATTTGGGTCTAGACCAGGGGTGGGCAAAGTTTTGAGGGCCACATCGGCATTGCGAAACTGTACGGAGGGCCGGGTAGGGAAGGCTCTGTCTCCCCAAACAGCTTGGCCCCTGCCCCCTATCCACCCCCTCCCACTTACCGCCCCCCTCAGAACTCCCAACCCATCCAACCCCCCCAGATCCTTGTCCCCTCACCACCCCCTACCAGAACCATCGCCCCTAACCATCCCCCAGGACCCCACCCCCATCCAACCTCCCCTGCTCCCTGTCCCCTGACCACTATCCACACCCCCACCCCCAGACAGGTCCCCCGGGACTCCCAGGCCTATCCAACCTCCCCTGTTCCCCATCCCCTGACCCTCCCCCAAACCTCCACCCCATCCAACCTCCCCCTAGCTCACTGTACCCTGACTGCCCCGCCCCCATCCACACCCCCACCCCTAATCACCCCCCCGGACCCCAGCCCCATCCAACCCCCCTGCTCCCTGTCCCCTGACTGCCCTGACCTCTATCCACACCCCCGCCCCCTGACAGCCCCCCCGGGACTCCCAGGCCTATCAAACCGCCCCCTTCTCCCTATCCCCTGACTGCCCCCAGGACCCCCTGCCCCTTATCCAACCCCCCCACTCCCCATTCCCTTACCATACTGCTCAGAGTGCTGGCGGCACGGGAAGCTGAGGCTGTGGGGGCGGGGGGGACAGCGGGGGCGGGGGCTCAGGGTCTGGGCAGGACGGTCCCACAGGCCACATCCGTAGTTTGCGCACCTCTGGTCTAGATCCAGGTCGGTTTAGACCCAGGTCTCATGACTCATTCCTGTGTCCTATCCACTGGATGACAGGTATCTCCTCCTTTCATCTTCCACTACTTAGTAACATAGGATACAACATTTCTGTGTTCCAAAGTCATCACACTGAAATAAGCCCATAAACTCCAATAGGGTTTTGCCTCTTCACTGAAAATGTTATTTACCTTTAAACAAAGCCATCTCTTAGCAAAGTTTCAAATTCAATTCTAAAAACCAATGGATCAATTGGGGCTTTTTGCAATGAGCCCCATGTATGGGGAAAAAATATTTTACTGCCCTGGGAGCAGACCAGGAAGCAATTTCTGACTCAGTCATGATGTTTCCCTGTTTCCCCCATAGCATGTGCTGGCTAGCAAGTCTGCGAGAAGGATGGGAATGGTGGTTGGTACCAGAGCCATGGATTTATCTATTCCCGCACCTTTCAGGCATGTTGCAAGCCCCTGCAAAGGCTGCTTTTCCCATAGCACAACTACCCACAGTATGGGAAACCAGTGCATGGGAGTGAGGAGACACAGGACAGCCACAATCTGGACCTAAGCCAACAGACTTATAACTTGGTCTGTCTGATGGACCTCACTGAAGAAGTAGTCAGTTAGCACAGCTCCTCCAAAACTACGTATGGGACCTCATCAACTCAGGGTTGGCTGGCTTGATGTCAAGATAGAGGGCCACTCATAAATAAGTGTCTCTTGTATTTACCTGTGTCGGTCTCTGGATTTTCATGTGTAGTCACTTCCTTGAAGAAAAGAGATAAATGATCTGTCAAATACAGCCAAAATCCCAAATAAAATTAAGGGATTTCAATTTAAGCCCAATGGCCAATTCTCTACTGCAAAGTTCAGCATGAGCAATCCGCTCTGATTGAATGGGGTTGTACAGCATCAACACTGGACTGACAAAGCCATCTGAAGAAAATCTGCACACTTCCTGCACATGCCATGCCCATCTATTACACTATATTATGCCATACTATTACTATTTTACATTTTCTCTGATGTTTAATACTATAAAAATTAAACATACTACATAACCATAAGCATAGTACTAAAAAAGGAATGCTTACGATTTGTGAGGCATTCAGATTTTCATCTCTCTGCATCACAGGCTGGACAACCACATTTAAATCATGAGACAGATATTCAGCAGTAGTAATGCAGGGCACATCTGGGACATTCACAGATATTTCAAGCTGCAAAAATCAAAGTTATTCCTATTTATTCAAAAATGGAAAGTGGTCTAAAACTTGCAGGAACACATAAGAAAATGGCTGTATATGCACATCACGTAAAACTATTTTTTTCTAAACCAAATATTAAAATTAGTAGCTCGAGGCCTAAGACAGAATGGATGCAAACATTTCAATTTCATCTTTGAGCGTCAGAATCAGAGCAACCTGTGTTCTTCTGTTTGGTCTCTCAAGAAACATATCTGACGATAACATTCTTGTCTCATGACATTATACATATTAATGTATGTATTGCACTCAAAAAAAAAAAACTGTTAAAAGAATGTTAAGGTTGCAAAGTGAAGCACCCAAAATTAGAAAATGTTAGAATTAAAGTTGCCTGTGCAGTCTGAACTCGGGCCCCTTAAGTAAGTTCACCATAATCGTCTTTAATTACACGACCACATATTTTTTCTAGTCTTTAAAAAAAAAAAAGAAAAACAATCAGAAAACAAATTCTATCATGTGGAACCATTGACACTCACATGGGTCATGAGCTGGGTTGGAACCTTTAGAGCCATATCATAGCTCTCTGCCACTTGAGCTAAGAGTAACTGGTAGCAATAGTAAGTGGTCATCCTCTGTGGACTAACCACTAGAGGGGGATGACACAGAGAGACACTTTGCCACTGGGCTTCACGTTTACTTACTGACAGTCGAAGAATGTTGAGACTCAGGAATCATTTTGGTTCCATTCTAGAGGGAAGCGTGTTCCTGTGATCATGGACCTTTCTGGCCCACTCCCTCATTGACACCTTCTAGTTTGTCCCCTCCATTCTGTCCTTATCTCAGTCCTGTTTCTCCCCCTCCCCTGGCTCCTCATCCTAGTCTCTTTGCTCAGTTTTCAGTCTTGCTCCCTTGCTCCTTGCCCAGCCACTCCCAGACTTGACCCCAGCTCCTTCTCCCAGTCAGTCATGTTTCCACCACAGCTGCCAATCGTTTTGGACATTGTTATGGTCAGATGTGTTTCCTGAGAGAGCAAGCAGAAGAACACAGGTTTCTCTGATTCGGACACTCAAACATGAAATTGAAATGTTTGCATTCATTCTGTCTTAGGCCTCAAGCTTGCAATGTACTCTGCAAAGGTGGATTCCTGTGCTCACACAGAACCCCACTGAATGAAACAGAGCCTCCCACACAACACTCATTGCAGGACTGGGCTTTAGGCTACATTCCCTGAGCAGCCTGTGCATCTTGTCCAGAACCAAGAACACATGCCACAAATATTAACGCCACTCCACTCGTCAACCAAACAAAACAGAAAACCTGCACACCCACAACGTGTTTGTAAAATAAACTGCTATTGTTACTACAACGCAGGTGAAAGCAAGTGAGAGAAAAGCTGGTGGCAAAAGGAAAGACTACACTCCAATACACCAGACCTCTACAAAACAAGTCAACAGGTCATACCTCTTCCATGGTTTCCTCAATCTGGACAGGAACAGGTTTTGGAGATCGAAGACCTACAGGAACAAACACTGGAGCCTTGTTTACTTCTTCTGGTGAAAAACATTCATCTTCATCATCCAGCTCAAATTCATCTGCATCATCTTCATCCTCCTCCTGAGAAGCCCGGAGGGTCACCAAGGTTACCTTTGAACTCCCATGTTCTTTCCCAGATCTCTTGCTGTGGGCAGTTTTCAAGCCTTTGCCTTTGGTGATATTTGGTTTAGTCTTTTGACGTGGTTTTCCCTTTTCACAGCGATCAACTTCACATTCAGAGGCAGAAGAAGTTCTTAGCTCAGATACACGTTTTGGCAGGCCTCCCTGTTCGGATGACCTTCTAGACTGCCTTCTAAATGGATATAAAAAAGAAATTAACTTTTTAGTAAAGTAGCAATATTAAACATAAAAAGGAATTAATATTACAGTCGCAATGAACTCACATGGTAATTGGGATTATGACCACTGTTGTGACATGATAATTACAATCATACACTGGGAAAAATAAAAATCAGTACTTCCCTTGGTCAGCATTCCCCATTCCTTTGTGAATGTTCAAAGTACTGATATTGTATTGTGGATATAATTAGTTTCCTTATCTTTTAACTTCAGGCGGAAATTCTGGAAAACTGTGCTGTGCAGTGAAATTTAAAGGACCTGGTCATTTATGGCAATAGCGAGGAGGGGATTGTTTCCTTTTTATTGTGGAGAATCAAGAGCGTGTGCGCGCGCATGTGTATTTTACAATCTGTGAACCCTTCAGCAGGCAGCATAGTCAAGAAAAAGCCTAGTCTCCACACTGACTTTGCAGGAGAAAGACTCAACTACAGTGGGTGGCTAAAGAGGTCAAGAGTTTTAAGATGAGTATTCCAGCCATTAAAAAACATCTGGGGAATAAGTATGAGTGCGCATGCCCACCCACCCCCCTTCCCCTCCCCCACATCAGAAGAGTGGTCAGACAGAAAAAGTGAGACACTTAACTATGGGATCTTAGTTGGACTAGTATCATTAAACCCTTAGTTACTTCACCTTATCAGTTTGTTTGAGGTCTTCTCCTGAGCATAAAGAGGCTGAGAATCTTCCTCTTGTTCTATTTGACTTTCACTCTCCGACAATCTCTCTGGAGACTGGAATTTACAGGACTGCCTGCTCCTTTTAGGAGGCACTGCATCAATACTGTTTGCAGACTCTTTTTTCCGTGAATCCTCTGAGGAGGATGCAACTTCCACTAAGTTACGAGATGTGTGCTAAACAGACATGAAGACAATGACGGCCAAAGTAAGTTTATATTTGACAGTGGACAATGCTATACTAATTGTATTAAGAGTTTTCTGTTATCTCTAAACACTGATTGGGATTCCCTTGGAAGCCTAGTTACTATCCGGAATACCCTGATAGTTAGAAAGTTTCTCCTAATATCTAACGGAAATCTCCCTTGCTGCAGATTAAGTCCATTACTTTTGGTCTTATGTTCAGTGGCATGGAGAACAAATGATCACAGTCCTCTTTATTACAGCACTTAACATATCTGAAGACTTATCAGGTTCCCCCTCAGTCTTCTTTTCTGAAGACTAACCATGCCTAGGTTTTTTCTTTGTTTGTTTTTTAAAAACCTTTCCTCATTCAGACATACTAGAAAGTTTGCCCAGAGCAGACATATCCCTACAGTAAGTGATGGGAGCACTCCGAGCATTTTGTTGTTGCTATTTCCTTCAGGAGCTCTACTGACATAGAACCCTTGAACTTTTCCTTCTGAGATGATGGCAGAAACCCATTAGCCATCAAAATTCACTGAGAAACCTTCACCATAAAACCAGAAAATTATTAGGGGGTGAAAGAATAATCTTCACCTTATCCAGTAAGTCACAATCTCAGCCAGTCATTGGTTGCTTCAGTTGAGTAAGAACATCTCACTTTTTAAAACATGTATCAGTAATTGTACTTCATCAGCTATGGGCCTTTGGCTGGAATAATTTGCAGGCCCAAATATTTAGTGAACCTGTCAGAAGGCAGGGCTTCTCCTCAGCTTGCTAAGGACTCACTGCCATGCCCACAGTCTCTTTTAACACAGTTTTATTGTCCAAATGTACAGAAACAGTCCTGCACTCAGCTCACCCTTTACAACTCAGGCTCTCTCTGCCTCCCATCCCAGGGGACTCTAGCAATTCTGCTGCTCCTGCTTCCTAGCTCTCTCAGCCAGTTTGACACTCCCTCTCCCCAATCTCTCGCTGACCCTTTATAAATCCAGATGCAGTCCTGCCCCAACTGGCACAGAGGCACCGGACCTATTTCAATTACAAGGGCAAGCCACGCTGTGACAGAACCATATACTGAAGAGGAAATAAAAAAAGTCTGAGTTATACATTGCAGACAACAGAAATAGAGTAAAGCATCCTATGTCAGCTCAGTGCTATCCCGGAAATTAAAATAAAAAAATAAAAGCCTGAATCATGTAGTTCCATATCCACTAATATTTAATATATAAGCCACAAAAGACCTTGTGTGCATACATACAGATTTTAAGCAGTTGTGGTTATGCCTTTATTTGTATTGTTCGGTGTGTAAAGGACACTTATTTACATTTGCAGGTAATGAAATTACAGAATAGGGAAGCGAATGAAGTTACTGATGGCAAATCAAAATGTAATACAGTAAAATATAAAAGCTGAAACATTTTCTTTTAAAATACTTCTGAAGTATGTAGGCTTTGTGCTCATTATTTTTACATCAGTTCACTGCTGGCAATGAGATGCAAAGAACCAATTTAACCCCTCACATCCAGAAAGTAGATTCCACAAAATCCATAGGTCATAAGAAGAAGAAAGCGGAAGAAAAGAATTCAGTCATTGACATAACAGACTGACTTAGATCAGACGTTCAGTACTTACCAGTAATGAGGTTAGGTTTTCTGATTTTATATCACAGGATATCAGACCTTCTTCTGTATTTCTACCTTCAGTCTTTTCCTCAGTTGTGTTTTCTCCCTCTTCAAGGGCTTCTTTCTTTCTTGTTGCTCTAACTAGGTTTGGCTTTGGCCTCCGTAAATGGCTCCTCACTAGCTGTGCAGGTTTTATAGCACTTTGTTTACTTTCTTCTCCAGAACTGGACCTAGAAAAATATTATGATTGTACATATCAGCAGTCACAGACCATTAAAACAGCTTTTGCAAATCTACTGTACTGACCTAACTATATGTAACATCTGCCCAATGTGAACCAGGAAAAAAAAAAGGCAACTCCTATAAAGGTTCATTGCACACAGTATATTAAGAAGTCCACTCAGGGGAAAAGGAAGATACGAAAAGGGAAATTGCCTGCACATCGTTTTCAGTGGTGGATGTTTCAGTTTTCTTTGAAGCAGTACTGGCTCTTGAGTGCAAGTGGAATATTTTGGGGGGTGGGGTGCAGGAGAGGACAAGCCACTGTGGGCTCAAGGTGCCCAAAGCTAACCCGAATGCAAGTCAAGATTTTTTTCCCCTCCAAACAAATGATGGGTGATGATGGGACATCTTTTCATCCACTATTTGTTTCTCCTGGGACAGAAGAGGGGAAGTCTTCTCCGATACTAGGGTGTTGGTAATCAAGAGTCTGAACTTCTTCCATAAAATTGATTTGATGGTCTGAAGATTGGAAAGTTTCTGCAATTGGACGAAAGAAAGAATCCAAGATCTGGCCAAATGAATACGGAGGTACATGTTATTGACTTAGAGAAAAATCTCATCTTGACATGATGCACTGTCTAATGACAAAGCAACACTGGCCAGTGGAGTAATATTTTATTGCAAACAAAAGCAGGATAACATTGCAGGAATTCAGAATGTAATCAAATCTGGTCATGAAAAAATCTGATGAACTGGATAAAATGAAGGGTTGGCATTCATCCCTAACTCTGATTTTGTTGTCTTCACTACAGCCAAGAGGCTGCCAAGAAGTAGTCCTTCAGTCTGGTTATATTAAGAACTATAGAGCTTACAAATGACTCTTCAAACACAAGGAATAAATCCGTAAACTAGTCAAGGAGGTTGGCAAAATTAAGATTATAGCAATGGTAGCAGATGTCAGGGCTTTGAGGGTCAACTTCCCACAAGAGAAGAAATAAGTGAATCTGGATATAGCATGAATACAGCTTGTTCATTTTATGCATACACAGTCCTTCATCAGAGGTGGGAATAAATGGCATGCAGACAGTCCCAGCTTTCAAAGGCCTAAACGTAAACATCCTTGCCTGGATCCCACAGAATAACTATGCCTCAAAACTATGTTCGTGACAGTGAGGCAGAAAATAAACTCCCTTGCTGCTTGCCACAGCTCCACCAAAGGGACAGGGAAAAAACCAAAACCACAGCAAAACAATATCAGGACATTTTTTTCCCCCAAGATTAAAAATGTGCTCGCACAACAAGAAAACAAACTAAGATTATGTAATGGTGCCACCTGGTGACCCCTGCCATAACAAAAGTTATATATTACTGATATAGCTTTACAATACTTCCATTCACATTTAAAAATTGTATTAGCACAATAGTGTTTTAAAGACCATTCATTTATGAAATGTGAACGTTACCTTTCAGAAGAATTCGGAAGCCTGCTCTCAACATCTGTAGACATACAACTCTTTCTTTGATCTTGCTGATTGTTGCAGCTCAAAGATTTCTCAAGGGAGCAAAGTTTTTCTGATTGAATGCTTCTTTTTGGTGAGGTGACCCCACAGGAATCTGAACCATCTTTTTGGGCCTCCACTTCAGCCTTTAATTTATTTTAGAACAGCAAAAATTATTAATATTAAATATGATATTTTAAAGAACAAAAAAGCATTCTGAGTAATCCATCAATTAATCTGAATCAGAACTTCTTTCTAAAGGCTTTAAGCATCTTACAGTAACTAGTCACTACTGCTATTCCTTCAATAAAGGCAAGGTAGTCTTTAGGACAGGGGTTCTCAAACTGAAGGTCATGACCCCTCAGGGGGTTATGAGGTTATTACATGGGGGTTGTAAGCTGTCAGCCTCCACCCCCAAACCCCACTTTGCCTCCAGCATTTATAATTGTGTTAAATTTTTTTTTAAATGTGTTTTTGATGTAGAAGGGGGGAGTCGCACTCAGAGGCTTGCTGTATGAAAGGGGTCACCAATACAAAAGTTTTGAGAACCACTAGTCTAGGAAGATAAAAAACATCCAGTAGTCTCCTTTTGGATCAGTTACTACAGGTCTCTGAATAAAAAACATGGCAATAAGGAATAGCCTGTAGTGTATTTAAAATGCCTGTGCATATTAAACATGGAGTGCAATGAAAATATCTGAAATTTCAAAATGTCTTTAGTTTTTTAGGTAAAGAAACAGAATAAATCTTACCATTTGCTTAACAAACATCTAGGCATTTGTACTGTGTTCCTGATTGGTTTATATTAAACTGTAAGTATCATGCATAAGGATACAAAAATATGATTTAATTCATGCCTAGTATGTGGGTTTATTAGCCTACTTAAGCAATTTCTTCACAAAAGCTGCAGATAAAAGACGGGTATCAATAAACAAACAAAAAGATCTCAGTAAAATTCTCACTTTTGGAGAGAGGTGTACATCAGAAACCCTGTGTGGTAAAGGGCTCTCCTCTGCTTTTCCTGTTTCCCCTTCAACTGGAGCAGTAACTTTTTCTGCCACTGGCTCTTCTTTCTTGCCATATGCCCTTCCCAGGTTTGGTCTAGCCCTCTGGAACCGACTCCTCATTAGCTGTGCTGGTTTGATAGCACATGTCTTATCTTCTTGGGAACTGGATTTTTCAGTGCCAATGATTTAAAAACAGAAAATGTCACATGGTTACAGTTAATGGAACCTGTTACCGCACTCATTGTTAACAGATTTTCTAAAATCAATACTTATACAAAAGAGTTACAAATTTTTTCATGCTGTGCCTTTTGGTTTAAGACGAGGAAAATGTGCTCCTTTAGTATTTACAGTTTCTAGTTTTCAGCATTTGGGGAGTAACTCTGAACATGTAACATAGCCAAAGCCCAGTGTCAAGATTTTTCTTACTATTATTTTTCTGCTTTTTGTCATAACATCACTGCTAGCTATTTTCATAATACTAGGAAGTAGCCCAAGCCAGAAAGAAGCAGCGTGAAGGGGCTGAACAAATTCTGGCTTTCTAGATACCTAATTTCCAGAATTTAAATATTTATATTCTAGTTATGCCTGTGTGACAATACTGCTACCTGAATATATCAGTTATACGTAAACCCTTTTTTGATTTTAAGGGTTATGGGTGAGAAGGCATCGTAACTTGGTCTTAAATTGTGACGCTAACAATACTTCATGTTAATTCATAATGTCTACTAACAGCATTAAGTTGCAATTGTAAATATAAACTAACAATAAAAAAAAGTGTGCCTTATGCTTCTTAATTTAAAAATAAGATGTAAAAAAATCCATTTATTGCTCCTGTAATGAGAGAGGTTGCAATATTGCCAATAAAAATGTAGAGTGTTTGAAATTGTGCAATGATTTAAAAAGCACCACAACAAACGAAGCACTCCAAAATTTGTTAGTCCAACCCCTTTGCTTGTAATTGGGCAGGATCTAAGAACCGCAAATACCTCAGGTTAATTAGTGCCACGTTATTTCATTTTTAACATATAGGTGCATCAGTAACAAGAAGGGAAAGTGACGGCATTTCGTTATAGCTACTCTGGTTCCAGTGGTACTCAGATTAGCTTTTTAATCTTTCTAAATTTCTTATAAATAAAAGATAAGAGGTAACCAAGGAGTAAAAATGAAGGGCAGAAGCAAGATATTTGGAAGATGGTGGATCTCTAGAATCCCACCATTACTACTTTACTTCTCTCCCCCAGTCAAGATACACGTGTCAAGCCAAAAGATTTCCCTTGCCTGTGGGTGCTGGAAAAATGTGACTTCCTCTAGAATCCCCAAAAGGAACAACCACATGCATTGTTCCCTGGCTCCAAGGACAGAACGTGTTGCCTTGCAAGTGCTGGCCCTATGAATGAGGCAAAGGCTAAGAAGTTGTTTTAAAGAATTAGTGTTTAAAAAAGTTTGTAGAATTTCTTTTGGTTTGAAAAAAGATCTATTTAAAGAAAGTATTTTTGGAGGTATTATTTGTCTATAAGAGGCATAAAACTGTTGGAGATCTAGCTATTTTAGTTATTTATGTAATTAGGAACTTGAGTTTTTCTGTTGCTAGCAACACAAATAGCATCAGGGAAACCAGTAACAAAATACATATTTAGCACTTGCATTCACCTAGACTAGTAACATAAGAATATATTGGGTCAAAGGAAACAAATAAGGACTTTGCCATTAACGATACTGGAAATCTTATTTGAAAAAACATGCAAGTATTAATGTATTAGACATTTATATGCATTTGGAAAAAGCTACCCCCATGAAGACAAAACTTGGTAGGAAAGAACTTTGAATTCAAATATATTCAAGACAGCCTCACAGAGAAACAATATCAAGCACCTGGGCTCAACTAAAGAAAACCACAGAGTGAAAATGTTAGATGCTAGCACTGAAATAAAAGACCAGAACGAATTGGAAAACAATGGGAAGAAAGGTACTGATACATGCACAGGGATCTCATTTGTACAATAGGTAAATGTTTGCATGAAAAGCGTTCAAACTTGTTTCCTAAAACTCAGCTCACCTGCTTTGTTCATCTGACACATTTTGGTAAATATCAGGCACTGGAGATTCTCCTTCTGGTGTCTGTTTCTCACAACCCAACAACTTATCTCCTGAAGCTTCAGAAGATACAGCTTCATTTTCACCCTTTGACTTGTGCTGAAAATATAACTATCATCAATAGTGGTCATGTACTGCAAACAAGTACTAAAATGCCCCATGTTTTAAACTAGGACTGCATTTTATAAAATCACAGAAAATAAGGCCCTCTGAGGATCTGAAAATGAAAACTATCCGAGCATGTAATTCTATTAATGGGCAGGCAGAAAAAAAATCATAGGACAGAATTTTAAAATCTGAGTGCACACAGGTAGGCATCTAAATCCATATTTAGGCACCTTAGGAGATTTAGAAGCTCAACTATAGACACCCAAGTTTGAAAGTTTTGGGCACACTGTTTTGCACTTAGTGGCTTTCAGAGGATTTCATTGCAAGTTACACAACCTAAGAATCAGTAAACAAAATGCAGCTAAATATCCTCTACTTTACAGATGCTTAAACAGGGGTAGAAGGTGCTAAGTGACTTGCCTAAGGTTACCCATGCTTATAGGAAAGTCAGCAGGCATAGTTTTACTTCTATGGCAGTAGTGCTGTGCCACAAAGAGCTTAAAAAATAGAATGTAGCTTTGTATGTAAGAACTGATAGTTTCCTGCTGTTCCTTCCTTGCCTCTTATTTAATCAGGAAGGATGATGCAAAACCCATATTTTTAAGTAGTTGATATGAGCCCAGCCAGGAGTTACTTGATTGTGCCTAATCTTTCCCTCTATTGCAATCCAACCAAAACCATACCCTTCGTTTTCCATAATAAAGCTTTTATTTATTAAAAATAAATAGATTTTAAAGAGAGTTCACAGTTGTAATGTCTGCAATAACTCAACCTGATAAGGTTTTACCATAGTACACCGTCTAAGCTTCAATCTGTTTGCTACCTAACAGCTGCATTATACTCCTTTTTGAGAAGTTAAATATTAAAGAAAATGCCTTGAAGTTGTTTACTTCTACTACAACTTACTATAGTGGAGGGGATGCCAGCAGATTCATCTTTTTGCAGAGCTGATTGCTCAGCTTCAGTCTTTTTTTCAGTTTCATCCTTTTCTGTTGCTCGTGTTTCTTTCCTTCCAACTGCCCGTCCTATGTTTGGCTTGGGTCTCTGGAATCGGCTCCTCACTATCTGGGCTGGCTGGAGAGAGGCTGGTTTACTTTCTCCTTGAGAGATGTGGTTGCTGTGGAGCCTGAGAAAAAAAGCAACGTGATATCTGAAATCCTCTGTAATGCAAACATAATACTAGTATTCATAGGTCAGTTACATCTATATCAATAAAGTCTTTCTGTTCTGTTTTTCTCTAACAGTGCAGATGTTAAATTTTAAACAAATACCACAGCACAGTGGTTTTCAGCCAGGGGTCCGGTGCCCCCTGGGAGGGTCGTGAACAGATTTCAGGGGGGCTGCCAAGCAGGGCCAGCATTAGACTTGCTGGGGCCCAAGGCAGAAAGCCGAAGCTCCACTGCATGGGGCTGAACCCAATGGCCCTGAGCACCACCACCCAGGGCTGAAGCTGAAACCTGAGCAATGTAGCTTTGCAGGAGCCACAGTGGCATGGGGCACCAGGCAATTACCTGGCTTGCTATCCCTTAACGCCAGCTCTGTTTTTTATATGCAGAAAAGCAGTTGTTGTGGCACAGGTGGGCTATGGAGTTTTTAATAGCATGTTGGGGGGGCCTCAGAAAGAAAAAGGTTGTGAACCTCTCCCACAGCAAATAGTAATTTGAACAAAAAAACTGCAGTTTCTCCTCACCTCAGCAAAAATTTTGCAGAAGAGCATTAGAGAAACCTCATTACCTCAGTGCATCCATTATAGAATTAAGTTGTCTTAGGCATTAGCTTTGTTTGCAGTGATTTTCAACAGGTCTCGCAGATACAAAAGCAAATTAGTGAGTTTCTGTTATAGCTTAAGGACACTTCAGAAATGGAGGGTGTTCGTAAGTATGAAATATTCATAACTCTGAACAAAACATTGTGGTTGTTCTTTCAAAAGTTTTCAACTGAACATTAACTTAACACAGCTTGAAACTTTACGACGCAGGAAGAAAAATGCTGCTTTTAACCATTTTAATTTAATGAACAGGAGCGGCTAACGGGAGTTTTGCGAGGGAGTTCTCCAGGGGGAGTGTGAACAGGGGCTAGAACTCAACATTCTTTAAAAAACTTAAAAGCCAAAAACACTCCCTTGATATAAACAAAAGGAAACAGCTGCAGGAGTAAAAAGAGAATGCAGGCAGAAGTCCAGCAATAGAGTGGCAGCTACCCAGTTTATTGAACCCAATACAGCATGTAGGATTACCTGCCCTATGGGCAAGTGGCGTATGTTTGCATTTGATGAAAGGTGCTCCTGGTCCTCAGAGACCATGAAGGGGTTTGGAGACCAGAGTGGCTGAACTGGAGGAGCTGAGGGAGACAGAGGTACATAGATGAGACTTTCCGGTAGAACGGTCCCACCCCCCGGTCTGACAGCCTCTGTTCTGTTGAGGAGGATGAAATTCCCAGGGAAGGAGAGCATCTAACTGGAGCAGAGGGAAACAATCCCATAGTTGGGACCCTCCTTCCAGATGATGTTGTGGTATCCTCTCGCAATGAGGATACCCCTCCAGGGGAGGGAACTCCAGCTATTAAAAAGAGACAGGTATTAGTAACGGGCGATTTGATCATTAGAAACATAGATAGCTGGGTTTCTGATGACCGGGAGAACCGCATTGTGAGTTGCCTGACTGGTGCGAAGGTTGCGGATCTCTCGAGACATCTAGAAAGACTTATGTGTAGTGCTAGGGAGGAGCCAGTGGTCATGGTACATGTAGGTACCAATGACATAGGGAAGGACAAGAGAGGTCCTGGAGGCCAAATTTAGACTGCTAGGTAAGAGACTGAAGTCCAGGACCTCCATGGTAGCATTCTCTGAGATGCTCCCAGTTCCACGTGCAGGGCCAGTTAGACAGGCAGAACTGTAGAATCTCAATGCGTGGACGAGACAATGGTGTAGGGAGGAGGGATTTAGATTTATTAGGAACTGGGGAAACTTTTGGGAAAGTGGGAGCCTGTACAGGAAAGATGGGCTCCACCGAAACCAAAATGGAACCAGATTGCTAACACTTAACATTAAAAAGGTCGTAGAGCGGTTTTTAAACTAAGGCCTGGGGGAAAGCCAACAGGTGCAGAGGAGCACGTGGTTCGGACATCCTCTGGAGGAGGATCTATTGATAGAAAAATCTCTATGTCCTAATGAGGACGAGAGGATGGAAAAATGACGACGTACAGGCAGGGTCTGATCAGAAACAATCAGTCAAATAAAGAATCCCATTCAATCACATCATGTAATGGCAGACAGCTAAAAGGAGACAAGTTTTTAAAGTGTGTATATACCAATGCTAGAAGTCTAAATAATAAAACGGTTGAACTAGAGTGCATCATATTAAATGAGGATATTGATATAATAGGCATCACAGAAACTTGGTGGAATGAGGATAATCAATGGGATACAGTAATACCAGGGTAAAAAATATATCGGAAGGACAGAACAGATTGTGCTTGGGGGGCGGGGAGGCAATTATATGTGAAAGAAAGCGTAGAATCAAATGAAGTAAAAATCATAAATGAATCAAATTGTACCACAGAACCTTTATGGATAGGAATTCCATGCTCCAGTAAGAAGAATATAACGGTAGGGATATATTACCGACCACCTAACCACAATGGTGATAGTGACTGTGAAATGCTCAGGGAGATTAGAGAGGCAATTAAAAACTCAATTATAATAATGGGGGATTTCAATTATCGCCATATTGACTGGGTACATGTCACCTCAGGACAGGATGCAGAGATAAAGTTTCTTGACACCTTAAATGACTGCTTCTTGGAGCAGCTGGTCCCGGAACCCACCAGAGGACAGGCAATTCTTGATTTAGTCCTAAGTGAAGCACAGAACTGGTCCAAGAGGTGAATATAGCTGGACCACTTGGTAATAGTGACCATAATATAATGAAATTTAGCATCTCTGTGACAGGAAAAACACCACAGCGGCCCAACACTGTAGCATTTAATTTCAGAAAGGGGAACTACACAAAAACCAGGAGGTTAGTTAAACAGAAATTAAAGGGTATAGTGCTAAAAGTGAAATCTCTGCAAGCAGCGTGGAAACTTTTTAAAGACACCATAATAGAGGCTCAACTTAAATTTATACCACAAATTAAACAATATAGTAAGAGAACCAAAAAAGAGCCACCGTGGCTAACCAACAAAGTAAAAAGCAGAGATAGGCAAAAAGGCATCCTTTAAAAAGTGGAAGTTAAATCCTAGTGAGGAAAATGGAAAGGAGCATAAACACTGGCAAATGAAGTGTAAAAATACAATTAGGAAAGCCAAAAAAGAATTTGAGGAACAGTTAGCCAAAGACCCAAAAAGTAATAGTAAAAAAAAAAAAAAAAAAAAAAGAAGCAGTAAGCGGTAAGCCTGCTAAACAACCAGTGGGGCCACTGGACAATCGAGGTGCTAAAGGAGCACTCAAAGACGTTAAGGCCATTGCAGAGAAACTAAATGAATTCTTTGCATTGGTCTTCACAGCTGAGGATGTGAGGGAGATTCCCAAACCTGAGCCAGTCTTTTTAGGGGATAGATCTGAGGAACTGTCCCAAATTGGGGTATCATTAGAAGAGGTTTTGGAACAAACTGATAAATTAAACAGCAATAAGTCACCAGAACCAGATGGTATTCACCCAAGAGTTCTGAAGGAACCCAAATGTGAAACTGCAAAACTACTAACTGTAGTCTGTAACCTATCATTTAAAATCAACTTCTGTACCAGATGACTGGAGGATAGCTAATGTGATGCCAATTTTTAGAAAGGGCTACAGAGGTGATCCCGGCAATCACAGGCCGGTAAGCCTGACTTCAGTACCGGGCAAACTGATCGAAACTATAGTAAAGAACAAAATTGTCAGACACGTAGATGAGCATAATTTGTTGGGGAAGAGTCAACATAGTTTTAGCAAAGGGAAATCATGCCTCACCAATCTACTAGAATTCTTTGAGGGGGTCAACAAGTATGTGGACCAAGGGGATCCAGTGGATATAGTGTACTTAGATTTTCAGAAAGCCTTTGATGAGGTCCCTCACCAAAGGCTCTTAAGCAAAGTAAGCTGCCACGGGATAAGAGGGAAGGTGCTCTCATGGATTGGTAACTGGTTAGAAGATAGGAAACAAAGGGTAGGAATAAATGGTCCGTTTTCAGAATGGAGAGAAGTAAATAGTGGTGTCCCCCAGGGGTCTGTTCTGGGACCAGTCCTATTCAACATATTCATAAATGATCTGGAAAAAGGGGTAAACAGTGAGGTGGCAAAATTTGCAGAGGATACAAAATTACTAAAGATAGTTAAGACCCAGGAAGACCGCGGAGAGCTACAAAAGGATCTCTCAAAACTGGGTGACTGGGCAACAAAATGGCAGATGAAGTTTAATGTTGATAAATGCAAAGTAATGCACATTGGAAACCATAATCCCAACTATACATATAAAATGATGGGGTCTAAATTAGCTGTTACCACTCAAGAAAGATCTTGTAGTCATTGTGGATAGTTCTCTGGAAACATCCACTCACTGTGCAGTCAAAAAAGCAAACAGAATGCTGGGAATAATTAAGAAAGGGATAGATAATAGGACAGAAAATATCATGTTGCCTCTATATAAATCCATCGTACGCCCACATCTTGAATACTGTGTGCAGATGTGGTCACCCCATCTCAAAAAAGATATATTGGAATTGGAAAAGGTTCAGAAAAGTGCAACAAAAATGATTAAGGGTATGGAGGAGAAATTAATAAGACTGGGACTTTTCAGCTTGGAAAAGAGACAGCTAAGGAGAGATATGATTGAGGTCTATAAAATCATGACTGGTGTAGAGAAAGTAGATAAGAAAATGTTGTTTACTACTTCTCATAACACAAAAACAAGGGGGTCACCAAATGAAATTAATAGGCAGCAAGTTTAAAAAAAATAAATAAAGAAGTATTTCTTCACACAATGCACAGTCAACCTGTGGAACTCCTTGCCAGAGGATATTGTGAAGGCCAAGACCATAACAGGATTTAAAAAAGAACTAGATAAATTCATGGAGGAGAGGTCCATCAATGGCTATTAGCCAGGATGGGCAGGAATGGTGTCCCTAGTCTCTGGTTGGCAGAAGCCGTGAATGAGTGACGGGATGGATCATTTGAGAATTACCTGTTCTGTCCATTCCCTCTGGGGCACGTGGCACTGGCCACTGTCAGAAGACAGGATACTGGGCTAGATGGACCTTTGGTCTGACCAAGTAGGGCCATTCTTACGTTCTTATGGAACAAGCGAAGAAACCATTTCCTTACTTTGTCAAAAAAAATATTTTTTTTTAAAGTAGTTTACGTTTAGCACAGTACTGTACTTTGCTTTTTTTTGGTCTCTGCTGTCTGATCGCATATTTCCAGTTCGAAATGAGGTATGTGGTTGACAAGTCAGTTCATAACTCTGGTGTTCTTAACTCTGAGGTTCTACTGTACATCCAATTTTCATGAAAATGCTGAGGTAAGTCATTCCACTGAAGATATCACATTTACCACCCTGAAATTAATATATACTCATTTTAAGTTTAGGGTAGAAATAATTCAATTAGTAAACAGATCAGCATTTACTATGCAAAAATAAAAAAGTTTGATATAAAGAGGTACTTCCAGCTAATTTTCTTAGCCAGTTGAAAACCTGGAGACTAATTTCATTTTCTAACTCCTCACTATTATTTTCAGGAAACAAAACAAAGGAACAGAGCCGTTACCTGGTAGCAACAGCTGAAGTCTTCTCCTGGTTATCTGCAGGTGGAGGAGACACATTTTGTTCACCACTCTCAGATCCTGAAAGCTTTTTAGGGGACTGAAGGCTTATTGGGGTTGCAAATATTTCCTGAGAGTCTGCAGGGTCGTCTTTTTCTAATGACTGCAAGGATGGCATGACTTCACATTTTGCTGCTTTCTAAAAGAAGTGTTAATAGTGTAAACATCTGAACTAAAACACTCAAATGTTTTATGCTGCACAACTGAAAAAAATATACTTATAATTTAAGCAGAAGGGACAGAGTTCATTAAGATTACTATTAAACATGGTCTAAATTTTTCCAAGGCTGTCCAGTGTCCACAAATGAAGAGCCTCAATTTTTGCCCAATACTGAGACATACAGAAATTTAAATGTCTGTCAGCAAGAACTGGCATGGGGCCCAACACAACAGCTTAATATTAGTGTCCTGTACTTCAGGGAAATGACCCATGTCTGCTTTCAAACTAAACTGGAGATTTCTGTGGATTATTTCTTTGATATTTTATAATAGCACTTTTGTTTCTGAGCTGAGTGGACTTCTGAGCAGAGGGAATGGTGAGAATGAAGACAGACACCTGCTAATGATGGAAAATAACTGACTATTTGAACTATTACTCTGCCACGGTAGGCTTGTTCTTTACGGTACATTTTCATAGAGCACTAAATGGAATTTTTAATTTTTTTAAGCTTTGACAGGTTTCCTGGTTCAACAAGGATAAACTTCTATGTAAAAATTCTGCCAATGTTTTTCCTCAGTTGCACCTACAATAATGCACATAAATACAGCTTTTCAAAGACACCCCCAAAGTTTCAGCTCTAATTAAAAAAATCCAAAACTTACATCTAGGTCAGGAAGCATGCTGCATTTACTGTCACACTGTATCAAACTATTGTCTTTTTCACCGTTGTCCTCTGACACATCTTTATCCACTCCTGGCACTTCTCCTCCTCCAGCTTCCTTTCCTACATTTGATTTTGGCCTCTGAAATTGATTCCTCAATAGATGTGTTGTCTGAACAGCCCCTTTTTCTTCTTGTTGAGAATTGGCGTCTCTGTTAGACCAAAGAAAATATGTAAAGAAGCAATACAGGTGACAACCATATAGCCTAGCTCCCACACATGGTACAGAGCACAACGGCGCAACTGAAACTAACACATGACCCTCTATAAAACAGCTATTCCTCAATATAGTAGCTAAGCATGTAATCCGCAGCTTCCAATTACTTAGGTTGCTGCCAAAGATTAACAGGAATATGAGAAGGAAGCAAGCACATCACAAAACTATAAAATAATGGGTGGGCAAGCAAAGAGATGTCTTGGTAAAAGCAGCAACTTTTGGACAAATGCAGCCCAGAGTCTTATTTTATGAGGAATGTGTCATTCACTACAAGTTTAACCATCTCACAGCATCTAAAACCTCATATAAGATCTAAACCCAATTTTCAAAATGTGGCACCTCAATCTTAAAAGTAAGATCAAATTCCGTATTTTAAAGTTCAAATGAGTACTTAAGAATTCGCAGGTAAGAACTGTTTTGAAGTCTACACCTGCAGGTTCTGGGCATCCTACAAAAATCTTTAAGTTTGAAAATTGGACTCACAATCCAAGATCCTTTTATATAGCATTTACACTTTAAAAAGGGCTATTCAAGGAATTCTTGTAGGGTTTAAAAAGAAATAAAATGTAAAGAAGGGGAACTAGTTATTACCCATCTCGTCTGAAATCCTATTGCTTTCAGATTTACTTTAAAAAATCCAACATTAAAGTGGTCTGTTAGATATGCTCAGTTAAAAATCAGTTTAATTTTTACTTTGATGATGCTAACTAAACATAAGTGTGGAATTTGAAGATTAAGGTGTTCGCTGTGTGGAGACATCCAGTGCTTCTGCATTTTCCCTTTCCTTCACTTAAACTTACCCTGTACCAAAATCTGAAACCTCTTCCAAATCATCCACACATAACTCCTTTTCTTGTTCACAGCTATCAGATCCCAAGGGTTTCTCTTGGGAATGCTGTTTTACATGCACTGAGACCACCGTCTCAGGTCCTGCAGTGGCTTCTTTTTCTGATATCTCAGAGCACAGCAGGATGTCTTCATTACCTGTTGCATCCTAAAAGGAACAACAATTTCACTCATTAAAAAGATTTGAAAAAGCTGTTTTCTGTAGGACGGAAAGTACTGAAAAATAATGTACGTTTTTCAAAAGCAGTTTAACATTTAATATACCCTCAAACAAGCCTCCCCTTACTCAGAGGCACATCAAGTATTATCACTAGGTATTTGTAAAATAAAGAAAACTATTTAAGATTCCAAATCCTTAATATTTGTTTAGAATTAAAATATTACAAATTATCTTTCATGTCTCTGAAAGATAGGCGTTTGGATTCTGTATTTCCCATTTTATAGCCATCATCACAGACAAGGTACGGAATGCAACTCGCAGCACTTTAGATTCTTGGGATGTAATCTACTGCTCCAGTAGAAACACAGAATCTCCAAGTGCTTGAATTCAGATCCTAGCAAGTTTCAGGCCACTTTTAAAAGGCAAGATGGCTACAAGCTACACAGGAATTCTGTGGATTGCACTTTGACCATCACTGCTCTAAGACATCTACTTGGGCCCCATATAATAATACAATGTGCCCATGCAGCTGCAAAGTAGTCTTACAGTGCAGATGAAAGAAACTTACACCTGTGGTGAGGAGTGCACCACTTTTGTTTTCACAATGTATCAAACTCTTCACTGCTTCTCCAACTTCTGTTTTTTCATCTTGTACATCTTTTTTTATTGTTGATGCTTCTTGCCTTCCAGCTGCCCTTCCTACATTTGGTTTTGGCCTCTGCATTCGACCCCTCATTAATGGTGCTGGTTTAAGTACACTCTGTTTGCCACCTTCTTGTAAACAGGATATTTCTTTGGACCTGGAAAGGCACACATTCAAAACAACAATGTCCCAGATTTCTGAAAGCTAAAGGGAGTCTTCAAATCTAATAGCGAATTGGTCTTCAGTTTGTTAACAACCACAGGCATACAGCCACTTTATTTTATTGCAAATTTAATGAAAGTTAGATTAAAGTGACATTTGAACCTACTAAAATTTAATATGAAATGTTCAATTGCAAACATTTTTACAGAATGCATGGATAAACTCAATCCTCTGCCCTGCCATTATGAGTTACATATTTTTAGCCAGCAATAAGCCTTCTTATATCCTTACTCCAAGCACATGATTACATTAGTATAATAAGATTGATGGATAGTTTTACAGAGAGCATAAAGTTTGAAAAAGCAACTGAAGTATATAATTATAATCACTATATACCCTACACAGATTTTCACTTCTCCGACCAAAAGTTTGAATATTTCTTGTTGCTACAAATTTATTTATTTACCTTCCCATCTCTTCAAATCTCCATATCCCTTATTGAGTCTTAAGAATTTGTCTCATTTTTTCCACTACTTTACACCCTTCTTACAACATACACCACCATACATGAGACACATTACACACATCATGATTCTGGCTAAGGAAGAAAAGTGCAAGAAACTATAAAAACCCAACAGAATAACCTGTCCACGCTACAGGAAATTTCTTCCCAGCCCTAGACAGTTTGCAGTTAGCTTGTGCTTGAAACATGAGGAGTTATCCGAGATAATATGTTACTTTAACTGTGAATTTTCTTACCCTTGTAAATGTCAAATCCTGTTATGTTCTGTCATATAAAAATATAAGAAATTCATTATTGTAGCTTGCTTTACACTTAGCAATTCAATTTATTTTCTTTGAAGGGACTAGCTTTTCCTTTAACTGTTTGGCATTTATCTTACCTGCACCTTGTAAATAGTCCAAGAAAATTCATCTGAATAGCAGTGACACAATCTGCTCCACTTATTAAAATGCAAGTTGGAAAAGACTGCCAAAAATATAACTTAAGAGAAAAAGCTTTTATATTCACCATTCTATGCAACACCATCAGAAAGGAGAAGGCAGGGAAAGAGCTGAAAATAGAAGGATACGTCTCCCTGCTCTGTACATACTTACTGAGGTTCAGTCTCTGAGACCCTCCCATCTTTTTTTGTAGTTTCCCCTCTGGTACCGTCAGGTGTGTTACCTGGGTCAGTACTCTGCTGAAGAGTAGAAAATTAAAATGAAGAAATTTAAATTTTCATAGCTATATAAAAGATATAATAAACAGTCTTGTTACAACTGATAACAGCTGAGCCTAAAATATACCAGGTTTGTAGGTTAAGGTGTGGATATGTCCTACACAGCAGAGGACCTTAGAGATGTCTTTATATCAGTCACAGAAGACATCTTGAGACCACTGCACTGTGAAATCTAATGGGAATTATGTCCAACAGGCCAACACCTACCCTTTTAGATGGTATGCTCTTTGGGGCAGGGACCATCACTTACTGTAAGTTTGTACAGTGCCTAGCACAATCAAGATCGCAACCTAATTGTGGCCTCTAGGCTCTACCACAATGTAAGTGATAAATATAGAACAAAAATCCATTACACTGATTGTTGACTGAGACTTCTGGTTACACTCAGCAACAAAAAGACAAAAACAACAACATGATTAGGTATAGAGGCTTATTTTTCTAGCCACTTGACAAAATACAAAGGTTTATCATTTCCAGTTAATTTTGTTCTACTAAATACCTTTTCAATTGCTCCCTCGGGCTCTTGAGGAGTTTTCTCCTTTCCTTCACCTTGTAGAGGTGCTTCTCTCTTCCCAGATGCTCCTACCACATTAGGTTTAAATCGCTGCCGACGGCCTCTCATTGCTGCTTTTTCAGTAACAGCTTTTTCAGTTTCTCTACACAAGAAAAAAAATATGGCATTCAGAATCGGCATTTGCACCATTCGAGCCTATTAATGTCATCTAAGAAATAAGAAAGATGATTTTCAATGGCCTGCACAATTTTCTTTATTAAAAAAAGGACCTTAAATACAGTGTTGCCTTTGGGGTATTATTGTTTTTTTTACATCTGTTTGTACATTTCTTTGATGTGCAGAAGCTGCTTTGATCTGAAACACTACAGAAAATCCTATGATCCACTCGTTGAAATATGTATAGTCAGTCTTTTGGCAACTTCCACTAGCATTAAGTCTTCCAAATTCTGTAACAGAGTTATGTGGCTTACTCTCTATAGTTCCTGCTCCAATCTTCAGAAGCTAGGCATCAAGCTGTGGAATGTGAGGAAGTCCTAAGTATATACCTTTATGAAAGTCTATTTTATCCCTGTGTAGTTTCAACTACTCCTCCCTGGACATCTCATCACTTAATTTTCCCTGCCTCTAGTAAGGTTCAAATCATCATTAATAAAACTTCTGAATTAAAAAGAATGGTTTGGTATTGTGTGAAGTTTGGCTCTCTTCAGCCTCCCAGGAGAGGAGTGCAACACTTTCATGGTATTGCCATTCCATATTGTCCGGGGAAATCTAGAAGCCAAGTTCATGATTCACACTTGCCTCCTCAGTTCGCACTTCCACCATAGTTCATCAGACCACCCTATGGAAGGACTACAACAGATCACTGTATGCAATAAACTAGAAGATACTGCAGTAAACAGTTAAGAGTTAAAGCAAAGATGATATGATAAACTGATCTCTGCATACTCACTGGGATTTAGTCTCTAAGGCTTTGATCTCTCTTCCTATGGTTTCATCTCTGGTGATTTCAGCTGTGTTACCTTCACCAGCTTCCATGGTATACTGAATTAAAATAAAAAAAAAATAATTTTTTTATATAAAGGACAGAGCTGAGAGCGAGCGAGCATTTGCGTCAAATTTGATTTGCAAAGTCAGTGGTCAGATGGGGTATAATGCAGCTACATTCCCACTGTATACCCCAAAAGTATCCTGCTTCAGTAACAGAAACCAAAGCACCAACTAAACAGGTCAGATCCTGGCCAGCATGGACTTTCAAGTGATCTCAGAGATCTTAACCATGATCAAGAAGCTTTGATCATTGCCCCAACCCTAAAAGTCCTTCAACTAAATGTTGAAGGACTCATCTGCTGAATGTTCTATTCTCCAGTCCTTAGCCTCCAAACATAAATGGACATAATCTGCCTCCAGGAGACACATCAACTCTCTATCTGCCAGCTGCCTTAACACCACAGGTTATGACCTTGTGAGTTACCCTTTGCATAGCAAATGTGGCACACTACCTATGTTAGAGCGGATCTTGCTGGCATGGAACCACTCCAATCCAATCCAGACCTCTGATGTTGTAAGAGTCATTTCATAATGGCAAAAGGGTACATATACCCTAACCAACCCTGCCCTACCCCAAATATTATTCCTAAGCTCCCACAGCCTGATAGGTTTTAAAAGCCATCACACTACCTGGAGATACAGAGAGTCAGATCAAAATGGAGTAGACCTTTTGGACTGGGTTTCATTCTATGGTCTTCACCTCATCCATAATCCAAGCAGAGTACTTTTCGTTCTCCCAGATGGAAGCAAGACTACTCCTCTGACCTCACCTGGACCACCAGCAGAGGCCATCATCTACTTCAAGCTACATGCAGCAAAATGAAAAACTTCCCACATAGTCAACCTTGTCTGATTTTTACCAAAGTTGGAGTAACTATACCTATTGTGAGCATCAATATTAACCCTTGCTGAAACTATCAGAAAGCAAACGGGCCCAGCTTCATACAATTCACAAAGCTTGTATCCCACACAACATCTCTACTGAAGCAGCTTACATGCAGTTCACAAAAAAAAAAAAAAATTTTACAAAGCTGCCACCAAGTCAATTCCAAAAGGTTGTTATAAGTAAGGCCCTACTTGAATTGCAGGATGATCTTCAAACAACTGCAGCTGAGCTGCATGGAAAATCATAGAAGAAAAATAATAATGGACCTTTATTAATAGCGGTAATCTAGAAAAAGCAAGAGTAGACCTATTTGTTTAAAAAAATTGCTGGAACAACATAACACAAGTATTATGTTATGCCTTCTATTTTTTTTTTTTTTTTGATAACCAGACATTTTGCTGCAACTATATTATGTTCATTTAAAAAAAAAAAAAAAGGAACTGGTGCAATATAAAATTCAGAAGACAGTCTTAACACAACTGCTATAGAAATCAAATAGTCACTTTAGTCTTTTACGGTCATTGAATGTTAGTACTGCACTAACTGCATACTTAAAATGTATGCAAAATTATGGACTGTGCAAAGTAAGCGAATCAAAATAAAAATTGTGGTGGAGGCCTAATATTGCGGGATCTGTAATTTCAGCAATATTGTGAATGAAGTAGGGCCTAAGTTAAGACCTATATTCCCTGCCTAGATGAGGAGTGTGCAGAACTCCTCAAGCAATGTGAAGACAGTGGCAATCCAGACATCACCATGCATCTTTTAGACAGCTTGAACACTTCTAGAAGAGCAAGATGGAAGCAATCTACCATGGAACTAAACATATCAAGAGACAACAGCAAAGCCTGGGCACTAATCAGAAAACCTGGTGCTGCTCAGAAGCCTCCAGCACAATGCCATTGTTCAGTCTCTCCAAATAGTATCATTACCCTCCTGATAAATTCCACAAAAGTGGATGAAGGACAAAAAATTTTGAAGGAGAGATAAAGAACAAATGGTGCAATACAAAGAGTATATACCTGATACTGAAAAGACTTGCAGCCTTTCACCACAGATGAAATAGAATTGGCAATCAAAACTCTGAAAACACGTAAAGCCTGAGGGCTTGATAACCTCTCCCCCAAATTCCTGAAGAACAAGGGAAAACTAGCATACATCTTAGCATGTATGATCTTGATGTGAATGGATATATCAGTTGTGGCGAAATGCTTGAAATCGTGCAGGCAATCTACAAAATGGTGTCATCTGTAATGAAAATGCCAGAAGGGAAAACTAGCAGACAATGGCTACCCATGTTTCTAACCAGAGTCATCAACAATAATTAAATACCCAAGATCTAGAAGAGAGCAAAAGTAATAGCCCTGCCAAAACCTGAGAAAGCACACTAGGTTGCAAAAATTACAACTGCCCCATCACTTTGCTAAGTTGCATGTACAAATTACTTGAAAAGCCTTCCCAATCACTGCATTTTATCTTTGCACTAATCTGTCTGGCAGTAAAGAACCAGGATTTCAGTCACACAGAAGTCCCTAATGCTAACATGAAAGATATGGCTCACTACTGTAAAAGATGGAGACTTAAACGTATTACCAAAAAGACAGCATCCAGTTGCTTCCCTCTATACCACACAAAGGCCACCAAACAGCTCAATATCTTCCTGAATGGACACACACTGGCTTTGGGTCATTGTCCAGCCTATCTGGGTGTCACACTGGACCACCCCTTGATTTCCAAGAAATGCCTTACTAAGATGTTGCTGAAAATAAAAACAGCCAACAACCATATCAGCAGATTAGCTGGTTCTAATGTATAAACACAAAAGCTGGGCTTGCCTTGTGCTATTTTGTAGCAGAGTATTACTCTCCAGTGCGGCTAAGCTCTTTTCATACATGACTAACAGACACTCAGCTACATGAAACCATGCATATAATAAGTACCATTAACTAACTAACCTGGCCTGGCTGCCTGTTTTGCCCAATATCAACCCTCCTGACATCAGGTGACAAGTCACCTTGCAGAATCTGATCCTTAAGGTGCAAGGCATGTCACATCTACCCCTATTTAAAGATGTGTTTACTCTACCGAGCCATCATCTCAGTTCAAGTCACCGCTTTGGGACAATTCCCCTAAGGAACCTCAATTTCACCTTCAGGTGCCAAGAACAAGCTTCAAATGTAGCCAATGCCTATCTTGTGAGAGATCCACTAAGTCCATCCCCTGGTTTTGACATTCCATGCCCTCTTTGGATAAAGCTCAACTGCTTCAGATGTGAAGTAATCAGATATGCTGCTAATCACTAAAACCAACACGCATGACTTGATCATCTATGTATAAGCAGTTGCTATATAAAAGTGGTCAGATGTGTCACAGAACAGGTCACCAAGGTTTAGCAGATCAACTTTTACATGTGGGTATAACACAAGATTGTTAGCATTTGCAATTAACATTGCTGCTCCCCACCATTTTTTCAGCCCCTTCTGTAGGCTCTGGAGGAGAAATCTTGACCTCAGATTTTTCTTGGACTGCTGCTTCTGTCTTTCCAGATGCCCTTGCTAAATTGGGTTTAGGTCTCTGCAGGCGTCCTCTCACTGATGGCTTTCCAGCAGCAGCTTTTTCAGTTTCCCTTAAGATACAAAAACAATAGCTTATAATATTCACAGCAAAGAAATCCAGGTCTTTAGATGATCAAATATATCCTCCAAAAACAAGTTACCTACATATTCCATACAATAAAATAGTAACTGACAGAAATCATTACTATGTTCTATGCCATTTGTGGGTATGCTTTATTTCTTGAAAGTACAGAATCTTTTGTAAGTGTGTAAGGACACTTCATAAATTTACTGGTTTTCAGCACTGCATGGGGCCACACCCTCAAAGAGAATATTAGAGAAGTAACAGTTGCAGGGTGGATAAAAAAAAGATTTTTTTTGAAAAATATAAAATTCTTTTTATGGTTATTTGAATTATAATAAGTTTTCTTTTTTAAAAATAAACCTGTTTAAAATGAAATCTGAATTTAACACAAAATATGTTAAGGCCTAAATTGATAATCTCTTAAAATATTTAAGTAAAAAATATGCTGAATCCATGAACCTCTATTAAAAACTTGGAATTAAAAGCTGTTTTCCTATATAAAGAAGGAATCAGGTGGAAAACATTTAACTTTTGAGGTCAAGCTTTATAAATATACCACAATAGCTCAGCCTAAGTAATTCAGGAGACTCTCTCATTTTCAAGAGAGATTTAGACAAGACTAGATCCAGTTACTTTCACTTAGGCATATTTGAAAATTTGAAAATTAAACTTCAATAATCAGTTTGACTGACTACAGTTAATTCCTCTGTTCCTTTAATAAATAATTTAGCTGTAAATTTGAAACAGGTTTTGGATACATAAACTTATCTTATCAAAACATTTAAGGTTGCTTTGTTTAATAAAAAAATAAGTTTTGTACACTGTGGTGTGTTTGATTAAATTCTATTTACAATCCCAATGCAGCTTGACAAAAAAAATGAATAAAAAATTAATTATCTAGTAAATAAGCAATATATCATTCATCGTTTTCTAACATACCAAAAATGTATCATAAGAATCTGAAAATATTAAGCTATAAAATTGCATAAATAAATGTATGTAGTATTGTAAATGTATGTAGTTATTGTGTACTCCTAGGTAGCAAAAAGATGCACCAAATCTAGCGTATAAGATCTATTTAGTTGTAAATCAACATGTTTTAACACTTATATCAACCAATAAGAATGCACCTTTCTTTAGAAAAATAACTGAAGTACAAATGGCAAAGTCGGTTAAAAATTATTGAAATCAAGGGCTTTCCACTTGGTGATTTAAATCACTGATTTAAATCAATCCACCCTGACAAACTATAACATCTTCTCCTGATATCAGGTATAGGGATATGTCCTTCCCAAAGGTCTCACACTGAAGTAAATGGGAAAAAAGAATCATTGGATTTCAATAGCAGCTTGATCGGGGCTCAAATGGATTTCTCTCTAGTTCCTCTCAAGACTGGAGACAAGTTACTCCTCTTGTCAGTGCCTGAATTGGGAAAATACAGTGTTTAAATGCCCTTCTCCACCCTAATTATCCTCTTGGTCTCTTGTTCCAAGGCTGTAAGTCAGCCCCTCTTCCTCTAACAGCTCTCTTCAGACAAGTCGGATGCCAATCTCTTGCTCCCTCCTGAGCTACAATGGTATTTTCCTTCAGGTCATACGGGTGAACACATCCATCCTGTGGAAGCTGATTACATCTAAAAGTGGGTAAACAAATCTGATAGGCCTTACTAAAGGGTCTAAAAATGCTCTCGTTTTGCAGTTTGATACAAATAGTACAACATGAAATATTAACTATATTTTAAAATCCAAGTATCACTCAATTTTTTAATAGTATATATGATAAAGCAAGGTGTGGCCTAAGGATCAAAAGATACCTCGCAATAACCTCCAAAGAAACGCATTTCAAGAAACACAGAAAGCAGCCACAGGGAGAAGAGGGAAATAGGGAGCATCCAGTACATTTTCTTCCCCTCCTTTGAAAAGCTCTTAACATCTGCCTACTGTGCCTTCTCTGTATATTTAATTCTTTATTTCATGTTGTATTCCTTTGCTTTCTCTATATTTTCCTCCATGTTCTTTTTCCTGCATTCATTCTCCATTCTCCTCCCTCCCCTAGAAAGAAACCCACCTCTCTCCGTTCCACTCAGGAATCAGAATCTTATATGCCACCCTGGCCTATGGATTTTTCTTGGCTAGGGCTGCTGAAGGCAGATAATGGAGAAACACAACCACAGATCCTCTTTGGCACATGCTACCTCAGACTCCTGGAGCAGAAGCTCATCAGATTACATGTATGCAGGGGCAGGCCAAGTAAGGCTAAAACAGCCACTAACATGGGACTGAGCTGCCTTTAAAAAGGCGGTAGTCCTAGGTTGGAGACAGCAGAAGGTAGTTAATATGCTGTAGTATGGCATAATGATCAGAAGATCTGAATAGTACACTACTACATACTAGATTAATTCAATCCCCACCCCTTACTCATTCAGAGCTATTATCTTGACCATGAACCCCCAAGATCTTGGTATACTAATTTGCACAGGCTGTAACTCGCATTAAAACCAACATAACCTGCCTGTCCCTATGCAACATTTTGAAGTTTTCTATAAGCGTCATTCTTTGACCACAGAAACTTAGTTCTATTTGAAGTATTTTTAAAATAAAGAGGAGCAAAAGACCACCTGTTGTGCCGTGTGAACAGATTTTATAACACACATACCTACCCCACCCCGAAATTGAGAAATATAGGTTTAACTCTCAGCGGACTACTATTGCTAGGCAGAATAACTACTCACATTGTTTCAGATTTAGAATCATGGCTTTTTCCTGCTGTACTCTCCTTTTCAGCTGGTTTATATAAATCACATACTTCATTGTTCTATGTGGAAACAAAGTAATATTTAGAACTCCTGATTCCTGCAATACTGAAGAAACTCTTGCTACAAGACAGTTAAACATTGGTGCAAATGAAAGTGAAAACAAGGCTCCTCTTTCATCTTTCAGTTAAATTGAGTGAGTGAGATTCTAGTACCAATTTTAACTATTGTTGGCTGTAGGCCTTAAATAATCTTTCCACCAGAGATCACTAGGCATTATTGCAAAAAGCAAGAATGATAAAGGCAATTATTCTTGATCAACGGGTATAGTAAAATATAAAATCTACCTATTATATACGAACAAAAGCATTTCTGCTACATAAAACTATTTTTCCTCGTTTTAATCTACAGTTGTTTCATCACATAAATATCCTCAAAGTATTTCCTGTACTGACTGGTTTGGCATTTTCAGATTGCAACGGAGATTTAGTATGCATCAAATTAAATTCATTTAACCGCAGCACACGTAATCTACAATGTAAAAACATTAGTGATAGTAACATAATCATTCTGATTATGATGACTTGAGACTCCAGGCTTTTCTTAAGGCTGTCCCTCCTGTTACAATAGCAATATATTGTCATAGCTAGTTGGCCTGAAAACACGTCTGCGTAGTTCTGGTTTGTAGGCAGGACTGAGGCACATTACAGGGTCCAGGCTACTCTGTACACTTCAATTCTTCTGAGGCAGTTGAGTGTTGTATTTCTACAACACTTCCCACTCAAGGGATTCAAGGTGCTTCACAAAGATTAGAATTAGCCAACCTCCCAGTAAAAATGGGGTTTGTTTGCTTATTTTTTAAATATAAAACTAATTAAATTGACGAAACTGGTGAAATTGACAGTCAAGAGTTTAAGCGACTCGCCCAAAGTAGCATAGGAAGTATCTCCGACCCCTCCCACGCTTCAGCCACAAGACAATCCTTTGTCTTAGAAAGATCAAAAAAATTAAAAGAATCCTTCAGACAAGCATTACTAGTTACGCTAGCAAGCACATGGTACCAAGTCCCTGCAGAAGTGGGCTCCAAGACAATGGAAGACACTGAATTTTACTAGTGGAATTTTCTCCTTCATAGTCTTTGTTTTGGAAAGCTAATGAAGAGTTTAAACAGCAACTTTAAATTTTTGCACTATGAGATGAACCCAATCCAAACATTATACTCCTTGAATCAGTTTGGCCTACTAAAATAAAACCAATAAAAGTCATTTATCCCACCTAGTGGCAACTTATTTAACTTCTAGTGATATTTCCAGGTTTAATGACTGTGTGCTGAGCTGTATATGAGTATGTTACGAGATATTTATCGAAGAAATCTTTATTTTATGTGAATGCTACTATGTGAGAAGGATTACCGGAGTCCAAAAGAATCCATAAAAACAAAGATACCTTTGCTTCACTGGTTTCTTCACCATTTCCTTTTTTATTTCTGGTACCCGAAGCTTGAGATTCTGAAGGTTGCCAATCCTGTGACCCAGAGATGATATCTGAGGTTTCTGGTTCAGAAGATTCAGTTTCTATTAATCCAGCACTAGTATCTTGAAAGCTGTAAATAAGGCATTCAGAGAAAATGTAACATCAGTACTTTTCACACACAAGTTAATCAGGGCTGCAGGATCAAATTGCACTATGGAGTTATTAAATATACAGTGTTACCACTGTGCACTTGCCCAACCGGACAATCTGCAGAAATTTTAAGAGTTCTATTGAACCTGCCAAATCTTATGACTGCCAACTTCATTCCCTTCGTTTAAATAAAAGTTCTTGCAACCAAATACAGACACTCTGAAAAGTTTTGGTTTATCTTAATAAAATGCCTTTTAAGCACTGCAGATGAAGAATTATTTTAAAAGCAAAAAAGCTTTTGAATATTCTGAATTGGCTACAGGAACTCTTTCATTTTACGGAGAAAATCTAATATGGAAGGGAGAATATCAAGAAGAGCTTCATTAACACAATGAAATTGTACTTCAACCCAGAGAATATTAGAAGTGTTATAGTTCTTCCATAAATATCTCATCATTTACACAAAAATTATTGATGTTCTGTAACAGGGATAAGAAAATCTCCTTAGTAAACGTGGATTTAAGTAACACAAAGTGAAGTGTCATGTACTGTAAAAAAGTTTCTCAAAGTTCATGACCAAAAACAATTGCATCTTGACAGAAAACCTGGTTCTGTTTCAACTCGGCATGAAATTAAGTATAGTTTTGTTTCCCCACAAGTGTTACAGAAGATACATTTTATAGTAAAAAGTGTACAGAACCCCCCACCCCATCCCTGCCAGAAAGTACACTAATAATGTTACTAAGCTCTGCTTTTGTGGTACCATCATATTTTCCTTAAAGCTTTACGAAAGGGTTTGGAATAAGTCTCTGGTCTTGATGTTCATCCCAAAAATGAGAAAAATTTTGGATTTAAAGAATCAAAAAAATGGAGGTTTAGCATTAATTTTTGGGGTGCGGGGAGAGAAAACCTGGATTTGTGCTGGAAATGGCCCACCTTGATTATCATACACATTGTAAGGAGAGTGATCACTTTAGATAAGCTATTACCAGCAGGAGAGTGGGTTTGTGGGGGGAGAAAACCTTTTGAAGTGATAAACACCCATTTTTTCATGGTCTGTGTGTATAAAAACATCCTCACTGCATTTTCCACTTTTATGCATCAGATGAAGTGAGTTGTAGCTCACGAAAGCTTATGCTCAAATAAATTGGTTAGTCTCTAAGGTGCCACAAGTACTCCTTTTCTTTTTGCGAATACAGACTAACACAGCTGCTACTCTGAAACCTGTCATTAAATTAAGACAAGGCTTTCAGGGTAAGGATCATGTTGCAGGTATAAAATTAAAGCAAGTGAGTCCACTACCCTTGAGAGCAAAGCTTGACCACACATGGAAACCGAAGACCCTGCCCATCTTCACTAATGAATGTGATGGTAAAAATGAAAAAACAAAAAAACAAAAAAAAAACAACTAATTTTAAAAATCAAACCATTTCTTGCTGTGTTTGAGTCCATATGTAGCAAAAATTACCTGGCTAAATTGAGATCACTTTCTTCGGTTTTATCATTCAGTTGTAAACAGGAATGTGATTCTTGCTCCATCAGGACAGGAGTCTCAGCCGCATTTTCTTGATTAAGAACATCCAGTTCCTCCCCACTTTCAGTATGATCATCACTGTTTGTACCAGACACTGCATTTTTTTCTGTTAACAAATTGTTAGGTGTTTAATATGTATTTCCAGAAAATGTCTGGAAACATTAGGTACAGATTCCAAAACATCCACAAGAGAAAACACCAACACTCATAACAAAAATTGGGCTTCAATTTTAGAAGTTATTTTGGGGACCAATTTGAGACACCTGAGAAGGACCTGAATTTCAGAAAAATCTGGCATTTAAAGTGTTTCTGACTGGGCACCTCAAAAATTAAAGCAACCAAAAAAAAAAAAAATCACTTCACTTTGAAAGTTCAGACTTATGGGTATAGATAGCTGAAGTTTGAAACTTTGGGCTACATTCAGATTCGTTGCTACAGTCAGGAAAAAGAACATCACTTTTTTCTAAGTGGAGCAAAATTTGGAGTCTACAAAGAAAACAATATTGCGTATGGAGATGGTGTTTCTAAATAATGGTTGTGTCATTGAACAGATGTCAATTGTCAATTACCATTACTGAAAATGATGCAACCTTTTATGAAAGTCATTACAAGTTGTAGGCTTATAGAATTTTTAAGATTATACTGTAATTTATAGTAAACTGAAAAGAAATTGAGGTTCAAATGTTAAACATTTTCTTTACCTCTATTAATCAACATTCAAAGAGGTTTAAAAATCTAGGTTATTTCATTTACTGGTTTGCACCCCATTCAGTTTGGAGCTTCTACACAGTTTCACCATCCATTTTTCACGTAACAATGCTGCAAAGTTTTAAACACTTCTGAGGAAAACTACTATCTCTCAACAAAAACTAGGTTGATTTTTTTAAATTAAAATATTTCTCAAGATGTTAAATTTTAATGGGGGCTGTTTGGAGATTTGTGTTTAAAAACATTTTTTGATTTGGGGCCAAACCTACCTGACAGCGCCCTTTAAAATGAAACGTGCCATACAACTTTCACCAAAAGGTTTATGAATTCATTATATATTTTTCCCTAACTACATTTTCAAGGACGATCCATACTGCATATTAATATAGCGGAGATCTCACCTGTGCGACCACAGTGGTTTAAACCAAACATAATAGATTGGATTGTTGTAATGCATTATTGGGAGTTATATCTAAAGACCACCATGAAACGTCAGGTAGTCCAGAAAGTGGTAGTGTTCTTGCTTAGAGGTGCTTCATAAATTGTGTCTGTGCCCCAAGGTCTGCAATGAAAGATCCAATTTGTTTCCATATGTCATTCAACCTGTTTTCACTTCAAAACCTTAAATGGTTTAGAGTCCTGGGTACCAAAGAGATGAACTCTATCCATATGCAGTAAATGACACTTAATATCAACCAAGGTACTGAAGCTAATAGCACTCCTGTTTAAAAAGAGAGGGGACTGGTTGCCAGGTATTTTTTGAGAGATGCCCTCAACTAAAGCTCATTTCTCCCCCAATGGTTTGCTGACCTTCAGAGCACACTGCAAAACTTGTGTTTTCTCCCAGGCTTCTGAGAAGGAGGTAGATTAAAGAGGGTACAGGTAAACTAAGAGAGGATGGTAATTGTGAGACCCAAGCTGAATGAAAACAATTACCATCCTCTCCGAACCAACAATAGTACCTACATGTTATAATTTTTTTACACCATACAAAGGCCCAAAGAGAACACACCAGGTACTTCCATAGGCTAAAATTTGACATTTATAATCCGACGGGGTTGCTAACGCGCAACAAACTGTAACAATGCCAACAGCAGAAGGAGGGATTATGGTTGAGCATTTTAGTCTTACTTTTATTGCTGGATTTCCCCCCCTTAGCTGGTTTTGAGGGGGCAGCTCCCTCTTCAGACAGATTCTCCACTTCCAGTTCAGAATCATCTTTTTTCTTCTTTTTCCTCTTCTTTTTGGTTGTCATTGGCTCCAATATAATCTCTTCTGTCTGTTCAGAGACATTCAGAGATGCTTCATTCTCCTTCTCAGCTGTCCCAGCATCCACTTCTGTTTCTGCATCAGAAATTCTGACACCCTGAGGATCATCCTGGTCATTATCTGCTTCTTCACTGACAACTTTAGCTATCAAAGACAGTACAGTTCCAGGTAAATATACTGGTATTATAAACCAAGAATCTCCAAGGTCTTTCCACTATCAATGTCTGGCGCGTTCATCTATCCATGGCAATATCCTGTCAGATATAGCAACAGAGCCCTAAAAAATGTTTTGGCTTACAACCAACCAGATGCAATCAAGTCTCAGCACAGGTTAACTGATGCTGCAACACACATTTGGGGGACAACCCTTTTATCTGAGACTGCTAAAAATGTCATTCTATACTCAATGCACATCACTTTGCTCTTGTGGTTTTTAGGTTGGGTAGTTACACTGACTGTACTACAATATGAAAATTAGGCACCTGTCTTCCCGGAAAAAAAAAAATCTTACTATTGTGGGTAGATCCTAATTTGTGGCTGCATATGGTATATTACGCTACTGTAGTTTAATTAGATAAATTCTTTGCTTTTACTATATACTACACTACTCAGAAGTATTAGGGACCTAAACTTTCTAGGCAGATTGTTTTCTGGTTTTGGTAAATAGCTTCTAAAAATGACTCAATTACTTTTTTCTTTTTTAAAGCACACTCTGAAATACCAATAGTCAATCACTGCAAAAATCTTGATTTTTATATATAGTGTTCAACACCATGAGTAACTGCTTTTACTTGCATTTTATATTTTTACACTATTTTTTCCCATCCCTCCTCCCCACCCGTATAAGTGACAAATCCAAAATGCAGCACAAGAGTAAAGAAACATGCCTTCTGTACTGCATTAAGTACAAAATAAGTTTTTAGTTGTGGGCTAAAAAATAAATTAACATGTGGTGTGAAATCTACCAGGTAGGAAAAGAGAGCATGATTTCCATTAACTCATATTCATAATCTTATCTAGTAAATTTCAGACAAGTAAATTTCTAAAGACAACAATGGTCTTTAAGAATTGCTTTTTTGGCTGCTACTTCCTAGACAGTCTCACCTTTGTAACAACTTTTCACATATTGTTCTCAAGGCCATTTTCCCTGAAACAGCTTTTGACAGTGGCTAATGTTCAGAGAGTCACAAAATGACATTTAAAAACTATAAATATAGTCTTACACTACTGCTAAAGCAAAACATGCATAAAAATTCATAAAGTTCTTTTTACAAGCATTGAAGTACTATATAAAAAATTTGTGAGCACCCTACGAAGATATTTATTAACAGATCAATCTGAAATACTCCAAAACAGAAATACAACATTCCAAACCAACTATAACCTGATTAAGGTAGTACAATTTTATTTCATATAAAATACCTCTCTAGAAATTGGCTAATACTGTCCCCTAAATGAGCAAATTAAGAACTGAAAACGTCCTTCTAAGAATCCAGTATCACACAAGTCTCCCATTGCCTAAAAGAAATCTGTTCAGAACCGTGAAGTATGAGATTTCTTACAGCAGTGGTTCTCAAAGCCCATCCACCGCTTGTTGAGGGAAAGCCCCTGGCGGGCCGGACTGGTTTGTTTACCTGCCGCGTCCGCAGGTAAACAAACCGGTCCGGCCCGCCAGGGGCTTTCCCTCAACAAGCGGTGGATGGGCTTTGAGAACCACTGTCTTATAGGATTTTTTTTCCTTGTTCAATGACCCAATAGTGAAGCACTATAACAGTATTATTCCGTATTACTATTTTGAAAGGAAAATTTTAAATTAAGTACCTTTTTGCTTTTTCCGAGATTTGGGTGGCTTCTTCTCTTTTGAACTTGGTCTTTTAGTAGCTTTTTGCTTCCTTTTTTTCTCATCTGCCAGTACCTCCTCAAGCAACTGGGCAAAGAATTCAAAGTCAAATGGTCGCTTTTCCTCTGTCCAATTAAAAAAGAGTGAAATATAAAAAGTTAATATTTCACAGTTAATAAAGTTAGTCTTTAAGCTTCTGCTTTTTTAAACCACATAGTTCATTTATGATTTCCATGTTCAATCACCACTTTCCATACTGCACGTTTCATGACTAGTCAGTGTCTTTTACACAAGTGGCACTGAAAGCTTGCAGAGACCAGAGGTAACATATTAGGCGTGCAGAAGCAAATATTCAGGTTGCATCACAATATCAAAATTATGACCCACTGTGCTAAATGAAGTAGACACTCAAATTTCATGACAGGAACAGTAGTACCTATATGGCACTTGTCATTCAAGATTCTCAGAGTGCTCTACCATTAGTAACCAATGGATCCTCAACATGTGAGAGTTAAATGTTACTCCCTATTTCACAGAAAGAATCCGAGACACAGAGAAAGTATATGCTTAGCCCAAATTAGACACCAAATCAACAACAGAGCTGGGACTAAAAGCTAAAAATTTTACTTTCAGTCTTGTACTTTAACAACTATACTATCCTCTAAATGTTAAGTATTACAAACAAACACCCTGTTGTAGAATTAATTTATTGGATCAAACAAACTAAAGCCCCTAAAAAATTACATAGTCATAACACTTAATCAGAAGAATTTAGCTAAGTAAAAAAACTTACTGAATGCTTTATCTATCCTCCATCCATTTGCTTTTTCCTCACGTTTAAACTTGTTCTGAAAAAATGTATATTGTAAATTATATTAATCCTTCTCCACTAAGCAAATGTTACAGTACTAAAGATATAGAAGGTAGCAAATCAGGATAAAATACTCCTTTAGTTAGGGAAAACGTTGCCCACAAAGAAACAAGGTTGTAAATCAAACCAGTGTGTTACAAGTATATCTACTTCAAATTAGGAAGTTGAACTAATTTGTATCAGATCAAGAAGCATCTTATCCATTTCAGACATATTACTCTGGATATTAACTGCATTCTGAAAACGTACTGTTACTACAAACTTTACCCCGGAACCAAATACCATCAAAAATTATTAATACTAAAATACTGTATAAACAGCATGCAAGAGGTTGAGAACAAAAGCAAATGCTGACAATTGCACTGGTAATATCATTCTCTGCTTTACTTACCTTTATCTCCGTTCTTGCTCTGTGAGGAAACAGCTGACCAATCAGAGAGAAGTCTGTTCCTACCATGCTGATAGCTAAGAAGAACATGTCAGTTTCTGGAACAAAGATAAAATAAACTAAAATATCTCTATCTTTACACGCGCGCACACACACACACATTGAATGCTATTCTTTTTACTATATGAACCAAAATCTTTACATTTAAGAGTAAAAAAAATATGTATATCCAATATATTCAGACAGAGCTAAATTCCAAACCAGACCATTATTCCAGTTCATAGTTTCACAGAGTTTAAGGCCAAAAAGGATCATCTGAACTCCTCTAACCCACAGGCCATTACATTTCACCCAGCTACCCCGTATTCAAAGTTATTGTTATTTGAGTTTGCTTTATTTTATACTTTTTCTGCTTATCACATTGTAAAGCATCTTGATACTCCTGAGCAATGCTGTACAAATGTTTATCTAGGTACTTACGGCATCAGTGTAGCTTCTGAGCATCTAGCAACATGGAGAAAGTATCAAGCTAATTACTGTAAGTGAATATATATCCAATACACTTGAAATTATTCACTGATTCCCCACCCTTCATAGTCGAATACACTAAATAACACTGAAAAATATTTTCCTCATGTCGTGACTTAAGAAGAAGGGAGAGGTGATTCAGGTACTACTAACACTATTCACTCCGGTAAAGACCAGTTTGGAGAAGACTTCTATTTCTCTAAAACTTAAATAATGTAATTTTGTTAATAAGTAAGCTATTAAGTCAGGAAGATAAACACTGAAGTAATTAAAAATGATCATCATGTATCAGGAATAATGTTCATGTTTTAAGAGCTTACTCAAAATAAGTTGCTTCTGTGGTTATCAAATACTTCACATTCACACCAGCTTTTAACCACCTGAAAATCAATTCCCTCTATACTACGTCTTTGTGAACAGTATACTTTGACGTTAAATAATGCATGTTCTAAACAAAGAATTTGGCTTCTGCAGATCATACAATTTTGACTATGAATAACCACTCAGCACATTTGCTGAAAATATTTTTCTCCTGAGGTTTAGCTTATTTTATATGCTATTACTTACAATCACTATTGTGATTGTATAGTTGTATTTTGTACACACATGGGAGTATTGATAATACTATGTTTAATTTAAAAAAAAAAAAACAGCTTTGCCCCTAACAATTTTGTTCTCTTGCATTTCACAAACATTTAGAAGTTTCCTTTGTTTTCAATTAACAAGCTTATTTTTATTTATGTATCAGTATCAATGGAGAATTAATGCTTAGGGAATGTTATTTTATAGAGTTCTCAGATTAAAAGAATACTAAGAATTGTCACATTTTGGGCTTAAGTTACTCCATGTGTTACTTTCTTAAATACATCTTTATTACTACTATTATCATATCAATTGTCAACAAAAAGAACAATCTAGATTTTTAAAATAAGCAAACACTCATCTCACTAATTCTGCAGAGTACTAGATCAACATTAATTCATTAATTTTAATTTTCATCTTATTCTTTATTAATCAAACCACAAAAATAGAACAAAACATTGTATTTTTTTAACTGCTCTTTATTTACAAAGAGTAGCAGTATTCCAAAGAATTCATGAGAGAATCAGGAATGAAACACCACAATCTTCCACCCAAAGGTTTGAGAAGTGTTCTCATACACAGTGATCTCTACCACACTGTGCTGCCGGCAAATAATAATGGCCAAATTCTGGTAGATACAAGCATAGTGTCCTGCACCCACAAAACATATGTGCACATATACACGATGCACGATATCCCTCACACCATCTATTCCTAAACCATGCTGGAAGGGCTGTATGCATAACTGCTGCCGGATTAGGAAGCACACATGATTTAATATGCAGTTTATACATCTGGTCCCCAGTCCCATAATGGCCCTCCTGTCACGGACACATTGGAGTGGCAACCAGCTTCCAGCCCATTATCTCACTAGGTGTGGGGTTTCTTGAGTATGCATATGCTCAACACAAACTAGAACTTTGCTCATTAAGGCCCTTATCCTACAACTATTAAATAAGTGATTAACTTTACACATGAATAGATCCATTGAGGTCAATGCGACTACTCACATGTGTAAAACGTACGTTTGCAAGTGTCTGCAGGATCAGGGCTTAGTCTTCTACAGACTCAAAACTTGAAACTAAAGTATACCTACCTTTATTTGACCACGGCTTGGTATAGAAACTTTTTCTAAAGCTGGAATAGGTAGTTGTGGAGCCACGCTCAAAGATAGGATCATTTTCTTCTACAACACATGACCCTTTTGTCCTTAAAACTTCTACAGTTAAACTGAAAAGAAGAAAGCAACCCATGAATGTCAGACATCAGAAATGTCATTGGGGCAATAAAAACTGGAGAACCACATTTTATGTCTGTTGAGAACCTGAGAATTAAGACTCTTCCTGCCATACTCCAAGTTCACATCAATTTAACTAGGTTTCACTACCATGCCAATATCTCTCTATTATATGAATTAGAGAATATTGGGGATTGATATTAATCTAGTTAAATTACATACAGTAGAACCTCAGAGTTACAAACAGCAGTCACACAAACTGACCAGTCAACCACACCCCTCATTTGGAACTAGAAGTACACAATCAGACAGCAGAGACCAACAACAACAAAAAAGCAAATACAGTACAGTACTGCATTAAATGTAAACTACTAAAAAAATAAAGGGAAAGTTTTTAAGAAAAAAAGGACTTGAAAAGGTAAGGAAACTGGTTCTGTGCTTGTTTAATTTAAATTAAGATGGTTAAAAGCAGCATTTTTTTCTGCAGTAAAGTTTCAAAGCTGTATTAAGTCAACATTCAGTTGTAAACTTTTGAAAAAAATAACCACGTTTTGTTCAGAGTTACGAACAACCTCCATTCCCTAGGTGTTCTTCTGAGGTTCTACTGTAATTACATTCACTCTAACATTTTAGAAATATGGAACACATATACATTAAGTGTAGTGAAGAGTCCAATATCTCAAAAATGTTTGTCCAATTAGTCTTAAACTCCAAGAAAACTCTTTTGCAAGGTCACGTATGGGAAATTCTTCATTTCCTTTTGACTGTTCCAACTTCCTCTACCAGAACATCCCTAAGCTCCTGTAGCAACTCAAATCCTGACTGTGTAATGATGCATTGTGTATAGCCCTAATTTGCTATCCAACATGGAAATAAATTGTAGGTGTTATGTAAAATTATGAAGCCAGATAGTTAACTCAGTTAGCAGGAGTTACACTGTTAACCACTCTGGAAACCAGACAGTAATTCATCAGACACACATAGCACAGGAGTCAGTTGCAGAATATCAGTTACCTTTCTTCATCCAGAATAATTGTACCATCTTCTGCTACTTTCACTCGAGGAACTAGAAGAGGACCATCATTCTCCTCCCCTTCCTCTGGCTCAGTCTCAGCCTCCTCATCTTCATGGTCAGGAACATGTATCTCTTCTGATCTACAATTTTGAAAGATTAACACTTCAGAACATACACACAAGAAGCATTTTCTTCTGCTCGCTATGTATCTGCTAGATTACCCCACACATTATTCAGACACCTAGCTAAAACCCCCACAATTTTATAAATCTTCAGATTAATGTTTTATCAGTTATATTTTGATATATGAAAATGTCAGTTGGCTTGATGCATGTAAAATTAACACCACAAACAAACTTTAACATGACGTTAACTGGCTGCAACAATAACTTTCCTTGAATTACAAGTACTCCCTGTCATAATAATGATTAAAAACACAAATGTAACATGATCAACCTATTACCATGAATAACATCACAGCTAGCCTGCCTCAAGAAGTCTGAGTGAACAGATTGATTTCTACATTCTGCTCCTGGACAATGTATCTAATGACTACCATTTCCCCTCCATCTTCCCGCCACCTAAAATAATTAATT
The DNA here is from genome assembly GCF_965140235.1 of Caretta caretta. Classification (NCBI taxonomy): domain Eukaryota; kingdom Metazoa; phylum Chordata; order Testudines; family Cheloniidae; genus Caretta; species Caretta caretta. Next base: position 51,383,218 of record NC_134210.1, read on the forward strand.
TAAAACAAAGGAATAAATTTATCACAACAATAAGTTAGGAACCAGACAATCCCTTCTACATTACTGATTATACATAAAATGTACTTCTTTTCCAACAGAAGGCATTTTGATGTTAAGTACCATAGACACAAAGACTTACTCTTTCATTTGGACCTGTGTAGAAGTCTTCTCAGTTTTCTTTTCTTCTGCCAGAGAAGACCTATTAATGAATATTAGAGATATGACAATATTCACTGATGCATAGATTTACTCTAACAGAAAAAAAAAAAACACCCCCAAACTCTGTTCTAAATCTGAAGGCAAAACATCTTTACATCATGCTAGTGCATCATCTAATTTCACAATCTGTATATACTGCTAAGTGACTTGAGCAACTTAAGGTTCTAGAAATGAATAGTTCAGGAGAATTAGTAATGGGATAGAGAACCTGATGTCATTTCACATCATCTGTCTGAATCCACTACATAACATCATAGTACTACGCTAAAATGCAATAGGGTATTTTTAGTTCATGCTAGCTATATAGACCCATTAGCGTGGAACTTGTTAGCGCACATTAGAAATCATATCCATGTAGCACACACTGCTACTCCATGTAGACATACCATGAGTTCTTTGATCTCAGACCAGTTACCAGTGAACAGCTAACAGTGCCACTGCTACCAGCACAATTTGCAACAACATTAGCAAGGCAAGTAAAAGTGCCAAACTTCCAGTGGACACGGAAAATGAACTTCCTACCCTACTACTCCTAAGGCTGGTCCTTCCAGGTAGGGATTATATTGCCAGAGGTTTGACATTATTTTCGTGCCTTGTTCCATACTACACATGATTAAGAATATAATTTAGTCATGGAGGTCACGGATTCTGTGACTTTACTGGACCGCCATGACTTCAGCTTCAGCTGTCAGCAGCGCAGCCAGAGCCGGGGTCCCCCTCATCCCCCGCAGCTGAGGCCATGCACTCAACCCCTGCGGCTTCAACAGACGCCAGAGCCATTGTTGGTGGCCCCACTGCACGGCTTCTGCGGGGTGTGGAGCCGGAGCTGTGCCCCGCCCCCCCCGCATGGTGGTGGGGCTAAAGATGTTAGCCCCCGCCATGGGGATTCAGGTGTCATTTCTTTCCTCCCGCTCTACCGCATGATTTTTAGTAAAAGTCATGGACAGGTCAGGGCTCTCATAAATTTTTGTTTATTGCTCAACTTGTCTGTAACTTTTACTAAAAATAACCATGACAAAATCTTAACCTTACTTCTGTTACATGGAACACCCATACTCCAAGTTGATACCATACGGTCACTACCCTCTCAAGACACACCTCAGCCATGATGCCTATTAAAAAAGTCAACCAACATATGATGGCTACACTGAAGGGCAGCTTATATTTAATCTACAATTAGGAAAAATTCAAGTATATGTTCATGTATACACACAGATTTGATTATGTCATACCACCCTTCACTTATTACTTGTCTATATACATTGAAATACTTCAGGGTATGGACTGGGTCTCCGTATGTTTGTACAGAACTTAACACAAGACCCTATTCCCAATTGCAATATAAATACCAAGTAATAGTGATACAGCATTCAGAAGCTTACACTGCTACTGCTCATGCTTTACCTCTTCTACTGATAAACTGGACTTCCATATTCAGGGGTATCAGTATAATACATTTCACAAGGATTAAATTAGTAGACACAGACAAAAACAATTTACCTTTAAGAAAAGAGAACTGTACTTACTTCATAGGATTGTTTTCTGGTAGGTAGTATATCAAGTCTCTCATAGTCATTTTGGAATGATCTGGTGGAGTTTTCCCTTCAATTACCGTAGGTCTATTTTTCCATCTTTTCTACATACCAAAGACACGTTTATTTAGATTTTTCTTTACTCACACAAATTATATAATGTAAATATTTATTTTTATATGTGCCTGGTCTAATTTTTCTCTACCATTATTGTAACTTTTTGATTTTACAGTGTACATTTCTCAAAGACATCATCAACCTGGCTTTTCAAGAGACCTCAATGCTCTGTGTGGGTATGAGTGCATAGACCCAGAAGCCAAGACACACTGGACAGATGGTCTAGTATCAGAGACTAAAAGGACTGAGGTGTGCCAAACCAAGGAGCCTGAGACACTTTAGATGATATTTGATCTTTGCCTAATTCAAAATAAAACAAATAGTGAACTTCTACAGGATTACAACTGTTGGGTTTTCATATAAATGATGAATTCAACTTTTAAAAATGAACACTATCAATTAAAAAAATAGTTAAAAGTCGTTTCAGACACTATGAATGCTCCTATGAATACCCAATTATTATTATTGTTGGCAGAGAGATTAAGGACCTGTCATAGTGCATTAAACCACTTTTTTTTTTAAACTGACTAGTTTTCAAGTTGACTTATCCACCTAAAGGAAAGCTGCTGCCTCTTTTCCTTCTCATGTGTGTCTTCTCTACTGATATATACAAATATCTTACACTGTGCTGCTGAATTCAGTTTTCATTAGGCTCATGAGGTTTAATAGTTAAGTGTTTTAACATCCCCATAAGATTGCTCAACTATAAAATGGTGGATATTGGTTAACAGAATAATAGTAGAGAAGTGAGCTGTCCAACGTAACAGAACTGAGTCAATAACAAAGTTGAGTACAGAACACAAGAGTCCCAATTCTCAGCCCCCGCTGTCGTATTTACCAATGATAAAAATACATAGTAAAAATAGTAAGCATTCTGGCTGGCATGTTAGCAGGAGTATTATTATGTCACATAAAGGTCCATTAGTAGAATCACCTGACCAACACCACCACAAAAATCATTTTTATACAAAAACACTCACTCCTGTGATAGGACAAGAGCTACTAGACCCCATCATAGGCTGCCAGCACTATGCTGCTGACATCACAGTTATCATAGATTACCTACTGGAATTGACCCTCAGGGATCAGGCAAATGTTGATCCCCTTTTTTGTTGCCTCTCCGCCCAAAATTCCCAAAGCAGGACCTTACCATTTTCTCTTTCTTCAGCTCTTCTTTGAGCATCTCTCTTAACTTCTGAGCTTTGAGGATTCTTTCACGGTCTGAGCATTTTTGTTTATCTTTTGTTAGAGGCGGTTTTGTATGTGGCATTTCCTCTTGTGTAGGTCTTCCTTGGGTAGGTCTCTCCTTGAGAGGACAGGGTGTGTTCTTCTGGAGGATTTCGTCATTTCTGAGAGCAGTTACACCCACATTTGGCTCTTTGCTCACTGATTTTTTAAGTGGAGAAAACTGTGGCACTTGTGGGACAGGTGTTTTCTTTTCAGGCAGTATGGGAGACTTTGGAGAGCTTTCTGTATTGCTCTTCTCTGATGGATAGGATTCCTTCTGAAGTGAAGAGTTACCATTAGTAACAGACTGAGGTACTTGTTTTTGAGAAGACTTTGATACTGAACGTTGTGCAGATGGAAGTGTAACTCTGGGTTTTGCCAGATTAGGCATAGTGGATATTCGTTTTCTTCTCTGTAAAGGTGTATCTGCAGGTTTCCTAGCTTCTCCATCATCATTGGCAGCACCAGTCCTTTCATCTCTATGGAAAATTAAAACAAATATCTTACTCTTACAATGACAGTTTTGCTACTTTTAAGATTGCATTGAAGCATGCACATCTAAAGCCTAAATATAGTACTAAAGAAAAGTGTATTACTTTGAGAACCTTATCCAAGAATCCATACTTAACCAAACCAAGACATATTGAATGTTGCCTCATAAATTAAGTAAAATATTGATTCTTATGTCCAAAAATTACGGACCTCAAAATATTAACAAGTTTTTAGCAACAGTGATTAACATTTAAGTATTCAGACTGGTTTTTGTTGTTGTTTTTTGATGGAATGCTCTTTACCTTCAATATCAACACACTCATAGATCACCAAGTAATAAAATACTGGAGAATAGTTTATGCCCAAAATTGAAATTGTATAAAAATATTTAACAAACTCAGACATAACAACCATTTTTATGATTTTTAGGGGTCAGGAAAAAGGCTTAATTTAAATTCCTCTGCAGTATTTGCAACTCAAATATTATATCACTCTGTAACTCCTTAAAACCCAGAGTGAAACCGACAAAAGGCTACTCTACTTTCACTATTCTATGCTAAGTGTACAAAAAGTCTGCAGCCTTTCCTAGGTGAGTACTATTAGTTTCTACAGGAAGTCAATCTTTGTTTAAAATGAAACTAAGTTTCTAACACTTAAGGTTGCAAAGACAATATTCCCAACATGAACCTAGTGCAAACCAATGTACTATTGTCTTCCAGCTCTGCAGACCACTCCAGTGCCTCAACTGCTGATCATTGCTTGGTCAAGATAAAGCAGAGGTAAACTGCAAAGATTTTTTTTAAATGAGGATTGTGCTTTTTTTTTGGTTCTACATGATATATATAAAAAGGCCTGGATGGTGAGTCCCTGGTTGTATTTTAACTTTCAAAGTACCAGGAATGTCAAGTCTTAATAAAATACAACTCCACAAAATGTCAGGTATATTTTTCAAGCTCTGTGGTAAAATCATTTAGACACTTTAAAATGGACAAAGTACTAAGTAACATTTAACAATTTTAATCTGGACTGTTTCTTTAACTCTAGGTGTAAATCCAAGAAAGTGTTGCCCATCCTAATTCATAGATATACAGCCAAGTTTTGGTAACAAAAAAAAAAAACAAAAAAAAAAAAACACCCGTTTGCTGCTGCTGTTTTTTAATGGCCCCCCTCAAATTTCAGTGTTACATAACTAGGAGCAGTATACTTTCCTTGAGCTGTGTTCTGAGGACCTCCACCATTGATTTCAATGAGAACTGTGCAAATCAAGGTAATATCTGGCTCCAGAGTGAATCATTATTATAATGGTTTCTTAATACTTGCTCTAGTGTCCTAAGATGTTATAGAAAAAAAGATATAACTTCCTATGTGCCACTGCAATAAAACAGTAGATTAATAACAACAGAAAAAGGTCTGTACTTATGAAAAAGATAAAATTATTCAGTTCTAGGGAAATCAACACTAAACTTCCAAGTACTAACTTCAACCACAAATTTTAAATATTAAACCCCCGCACCTAGGCAGGTATCAATTTATTTCAATGGAGGCCCTTCCACATGAGGCTTATTACAGGATTGGGGACTATAACATAAAGAAAGAATAATTATGTACAAAAAATACCTATATAGCCATTTATTTCTAAACCAAGGCGTAGCACTGGTTGCATTTTTAGTTATCTTAGACCTAGCAAATAGTGCCCTCTCATCCTGCAGTAATATGTACTTGGCAACTTCAAACACGGCAAACCCAAGCCAACGAGGGAACCACCTTCAGACAGGAAAAATATCTCCTGAAATAAAGGGAGACAGACGCGTAGAAGGCGTTGGACACCTGACAGCTCCCAAGCACGGTGCGTGCAGCTGCGGTGTGAGGCGCGGTGTGGAGGGCAAGAGCAGGCAGACTGCTGGCCATGATGGTAGGCAGCTCCCAAAGCTTTCCAGATACCTGAGAACCTGTACAGGACTGAAGCCTCCAAGCAGCGCCCTCCCAGCGGTTGCTGGTCCTGGTCCTGCTCCCCGGGGCTGTACGGAGCTGGGGCAGCTCCTGACGGCGAGACTTGCCCACGGCGGCTGGGTGGGGCTAGAGCCGCGCAGACCCCGGTACACAGCGCGAGTTGCGGGACTCACCTGCTCCCCGGCTGTTCCCCCTCCGGCTGGGGCGGGGGGTCCGGGCGGGGACCGGCAGCGGCTCCGGGAGAGGCTGTCGCGCTGGGCTGCGGCTCTTTCCTTGCCGGCGGGGAGGCGGAATCCTGGCCGCCCTGCGGCTCCGGGGCCGCCGGGGCGCAGCCGCCGCCCCTACCCCCGAGCCTCACGTTGGGCTTCACGCTGAGCCTGGCTCGGCGGAACATGTTGCCGGGCTGCTCCCCGAGCCCGTCGCTCAGGCGCGGGAGGAAAGAGCTCGGTCCGGCCCCTGGGAGCGGCGAGGGGGGAGGTCACTCCCTCGCGGCCAGGGAAACGCTAGAGCCAAGTGTCCCCTCTCCGGCGGCGCCGCCTCATGTCACTTGCCGCACACCGGGTGCGGGTCCCCCTTCCCCGCCGTGTACAGGGCCTGGCGCAGCCAAACGTCATCAACCTGCGACTGGCCGCAGGGGGAAAACTACGTTCCAACGTGACGCGTCAGAAGGCGGGGTAAGTGGAGCGTGTTCCCCCGCTAGACCTTCCGTAACTAGTGGAGATTGTGGCCAAAGTGACGGGGAGCCGGAGGGGACAAAAAGTGTTGTGTATCGCGAGTCTGTGCCTCGCGGGGTATGGGGTGTTTGTTAAAGCGCGCCCCACATACGCACGCTCCCCAGTGCCTGGAGGTCTGTGATGTGAGAATCTCAGCTTTCCTTTAAAACTGTCACTTTTCTAGCCTTTGTGTTTTGACAGAGTTGAAAAGGGCTCATACAAAAAAGCAAATAAATAATACCTCCAAAATGGATATTTTTAAAATCTCATTTGTAAGCCAGTCTTCTGATTTTGGGAGGAGAGAGGGGGTTCTTATTCAGGGTTTTCAAGTTTTTGCGATTGACAATCCCTGGGGCAAAGCCATAAACTGGCTTTACTCCTGAGGGAATTCTGTGCCAAAAAAATTAAAAATTCTGTACACAATATTCCAAAATCCTACAAATTTTATTCGTCAATAAATGTGGAGGCTCCAGCGTGGCAGTAGGAAGCACAGGCCACTGGCTGCATAGAGGTGGGAGATCACCCTGCAGCCCCCGCACCTCTCTGCGACATGGACTTAGCAGTGAGACTGCACCCGAACCTGACACAGCACAAGAGCTGGGCCTGCCCCAGAAAGATACCGGGGGCTCTACCCCTCCGCACCATGCACACCAGGTATGGGTAGTCAGTCCACCAGGATGCAAGTGTGGAGAGGCTTAGCATGGGGGGATCCAGATGTGGGGTGAGAAGATTTTGGGTGGCGCAATCTGGGTGCATGTTGCTCAGTGCAGGCATCTGAGTGCAGAGGGAATCTGGATGCATAGGGGCTTGTTGGGGGGTGCCATTTGCAAGGGCAATGGGACTCTGTAGGGGAAGTTCAGGTGAAGGTGGTTGGGGCTCAGTGGGGGGGCATGGAGGCTGAGCTGAGGAATCTGGGTGCTGGGGGGGCTTAATGGGATGGGGGTCCAGGTGCAGACGGCTCAGTGAGGGGTGGTCTGGATCCAAGAGTGGGGTCCAGGTGCAGAGGGAGCTCAGCGGGGGGGGTTTGGTGCAGGGGGTTTGTTGGGAGAATCTAGGTGCATGGAGGCTCTGGATGTAGGGAGTGAGGCTCAGCAGGGTAGGGGTTCAGGTGGGGGTGAGGGAATGGGGGGGATTCAGATGTACAGGGGTTGGGCGGATGGGGGAGTAGCTCCTCCCATGGCTGAGGAGTGATGGAGGCAGGGAGGGGGAGGGTGCAGAGCCTCCTGCAGCCAGGGGAGGTTCCCAGCCACTCTTTGCAGGGAAGAGAAAGTCCTGTCTGCCCCCAACCCCAGCCCATCCAGGACTAGCAACTGAGCCCATTGCAGGGTAGGAGTCACTGGCCGGGCCATCCCCAGTGCCCCCCACTCCCCGTTGTGATTTACCCCTCCGCTGGCTACTCTGGGCACCCAAAACAATGTGCCTGTGTTGCTGGGGAGGGGCTCATGACCACTCTTGCAGCTCCCCTCTGCTTCCACATCAGAAAGTCATTTTTCTGTGGGGAAGCAAAGAAATCTGCAGGACATGAATTCTGCATGCACGCAGTCGTGCAGAATTCCCCCAGGAATATATTCTGCAGGTTGCTCCGAACAGATGCAGGGACCACGTCCATTGAACAGCCAGCAGGGTAGGGACTTAAATTTGGATCCATACTGGGAACACCTCAAAGTGGCATAGAGGAACTAGTCACCAAATGCAGAGCCAAGCCCAGGCTTCAGCTTCACACTTGCCCACTCACTCATTGAGAGGGTATTTGCATCCAAAGCACTAGCTCAAGCTTGTCTCTTTGCAACACCAGGCCTCAGATGCCATCAAGGTGGCCTTGGCTCCTTCATTCTTCCCATACTTCAGGTCTTAGACGGAGCTGAAACACTGTAACACACCATAACAGTACTCTTCCAAAAGCTTCCATCTTTTTCTCTAGAATTTCAGCTTCCATTTAGAAAAAAAATATCTCTAGCTTTTGTTGCAAAGAAAACCTCAAAAATGGCAAGCAGGTGTAACTGAAATGGAGATAAGTTTGCAGAGAGCCTGGAATAACATAGCTCTCCTAGGCATTAACTACCCCATTCATTTCAGTTAGGTGTTAATGCACATGCACAGTAATAATTTAAATTTTAATACTAATTTTTTCCCCAATTAAGAAGCCAAGCCCAAGGAATCCAGTAGAGTGCACAGGTATATTCAGACCCCACCAGGGGGAGCCAAGCTCAAGGAGTGCAGTAGAGCTCAGAGAACATGCACAATCATATGAAATTCTTCACAATCTACTGTTAGCAATGTCTCATTTTGACAACTCATATGAGCAGGGTTTAGGACTTGTCTACATGAACATTTAGTTCACGGCAAGCTGAGGTGTGAATCTACAACATACTAGCCTGCTGCTGACACACTAAGTGCACTCTGCTGATACTTTCAAAGAGGACTGCATCAAAGTATACCCTGTTAACGTACATCAGACGGGTGCATATGGACAGTTGGTCAGTGGCCTGCTACTGGGTGTAGATTCACAGCCCAGCTAGCCACAAACTAATTGGTCATGTAGACAAGCCTTTATTTTGTTGGTGGAGCTTTAAAAGATAGCACCACCTTTACCCCGTAATTCAACCCCTCAGACAGATAAATGGGAGACTGCATTGTTTTCTATGCAGTAGGGAGTGAGGAAAGGGGTATCTTTCAGATGAGCTCTTAAAACCCAGATCTTAGCTGTGTGAATATTAGAGATGATCCATCCAAATTCTCGTAAAGTCTTCTCTTCTCATAGGTGTTTTTACCAATATCTCAGGCCAAAATATTACCTTCCTGCCCCCTAGAGTTGACTTCAATATTTGACCAGTAGCTTGATGAACAGCTTTGGGATGAAAGTTATTATAGAATTGTAAAGTATTATTTTTTTTAATTTTTATTTATTTATAAAATCAACTGATGGGTTTTATATAACATGTAAATTTTATATGCCCTGACCCTTATTAAAAACCCTCCAAAATTCAAGGCAGTAAAAAGGCATTTATTCTGCCTCGTCACAATAACCTATTAAAGGAGATACAAATAGAGGGCTTAGTCCAGCAAAAAGCTACATATAAGTAAGCTCCTGCATCCATGTGGAACTCTTTGCTGCTTGAGGACCATAATTGTTGTGACAGACTTAATGCTGCAGTCAATAAATAAGATTTTCTGTAGTTTGGAATTACTTTTATTTATTTGTATTACAGTCATGTACACAGGCCTCAGTCAGGTTCAGGGCACCATTGTGCCAGGCATTCTGCACATATAGGCCTCATTCTTGCTGTGAACTCTGCATGGGCAGACCCTGGCAACTACACAGAGTTCATCAGGGCCATAATAAGAAATAGTCCCTGCAACCAAAAAATTTATAATTTTACATCTTGAGCTTGCAATAAGATCCATGCAGGCAGTTTCTTGTGTCCATGCAGAGCCCCATTGCCTTCATGATTTTGGTTAGTTACAAGTATCTGCTCATGCAAAACTCATTGAACAGCGTAGGTGTTAATCCTGCAAGTGCTTAGGCACTTATTTAATTTTACTCATGTGAGCAGTCCAATTGCTTTGATTGAGACTACTCACATTAGTGAAGTTAAACACGTGCCTAAATGTTTATAGATTTGGGACCTAAAGTACCAACTTTATAATGAAACCTGTGCAGGAGTGGCAAACCCTTCTGCCTGTGCAGAGAAATCAAAGGGGTGCTGCATAGTTGTAAGGATCTGCCTGCACAGATCTGATTACAAGGTCAGGGCCACAGTTTTTCATATTCTAGTAACTCAAAAACAGCTGAATTAATTTTGTACTACATTTCTAAAATAATTCTAAATCCAAGAGCTGAGAATCAAGCAGATAATATTTTCAGCCCAAAGAGATATTATAATTTGCAATGATGTGGGGCATCTGGTTTATGAAGTTTAGTTTTTTGGGCTTTCGTATTTAGTTTTAGGTAAATTATATTACCTGTTTAAGGATTAAATGTGATGTTAAAATATTGTTTTTCTCAAATTGTACAAAAATCACCTCCGATTAACTCTGAATTCCTGGCAATGAGTTCTCATTTAGCATGGGAGGACTGGACCTGGCACTGTTAGAGCACCATAATTTTCTACATTGCAAGACAAGTAAACATTGGGCACTTCCAGTTGACATTTTAGAAATTTACCATCACTCACCATTTTATCTTAACTATTGAAATATTTAGTGTGTTTTTTAAGTCCGAGTACCTGGAATTCTGTGATGATATGAAGAATCGCGGTTCTAATTTTTTTAAAAGCCTTCATGTTTGAAGAGAAATATTTGAAAACAGGACCCAAAGTGTTCCCTAAAAGGCTCAAAACATCTCTATTTGCTTTCTGGTTTTTGAGACCTTCGGGTGCACTGGGATTATATGTTCACGCTTTTTTATGCGACCAGGCAGGACAAAAACCTACTTCCAAAACAGAAAAGTTGGGGCTTTCAGCTAGCACGTGACGTTACTGCCTCCTGGAATTTGGCGGAAGGGGTGGAAACCACACCAAATATCCTGAGACTCCGACACAGCCTAAGTATCCTGAGAACGCTGATCTCCAAACTCGTGAGAAACAGATTTACCGAGGTCCATCAGAGCAACAGCAGCCTGGACATGCTGCTAACTGAGCATGCGCAATGTTAACGACCCCCCCCGCTTAAAGGCTCCGGCTAATTCTAATCTTGGTGGGGGTGGCTGGTGACGTCGGCATATTTGTGACATCACCGAGGCGTGTCATTATATAAGCCACGTCGGCGGGGGGCGCTGAGGAGGAGACTGAAGAAGGTTCTGGCAACTGTCGGAGCGCTCGGGAGAAGTAGCTGCGGCTCAGGTTCTGTGCGTCCCGCCCGGCATATTGTCTCGCCATGGCCCGTGAGTATCAACCTGAAGTGGCCCTGCCCTGTCGGGAACGGCTCTGCCGGCTCCGCGCGTTCGCTGGCCGCTGTCGGGCCTAGGTGATGGAGCGGCGGCGGCCAGCGAGCGCGCCCCCTACTCGCCGCCTCTGGGTCGGGCCCGGTACGTGCATGAGGGTGGCTGGTCCTGGTAATTCAGGCTCCAGGCGCCTCTTTCTCGCTCCGGAGCCTCCCCGCCGAGCTGTGAAGGCCCCGGGGCCCGTGAGCCCCGCAGGCTTCGTCAGAGCTGGCGCCATAGTGGCCCCACCCAGCGTCTGACTGCAGGAGCGGCCGGGCCCGCGGCCTCCTTTGGCCTCTAGGGTAAGCGGCGGTTGTGCGGGGCTCCCCCAGGAAGGGGCCTGGCGGGGGATTAACGGGGCGTCCGGGACTCGGGGATCTGTGGCGTTCGTAGTGCGACCTCGCGCCTTGATGGCTCCATTTTCCGCCACGTACAACTGGGTATTTCTGGAGCGAAACCTCGGTGGCTGTAAACAAGGGGTCTGTTCACAGCCGGGTCCCCAACGGTGTCCCTAAAGCCAGCCTTAAAAACATGGGCAACTCGGAGCACAGCAGCGTCTCCTGGGTAGTCTTTGCAGGGCTGTTTGTGATGAGCTGCTGATCAGTCAGGTCTGGCGCTCAACGTTCCATTGTTGGCTGTCAGGCTACAAATAAAATTCCCCCTAAATGGCCCCTGAGCATGTAATCGCGCCATACTTCTTACCACTGCCAGACTGTGCCCTCTTTTTTTACGTACATAACTAAAAAAAATCAAACGTACTGTAGCAGTACTATGAGGTGTTGCAGGAATCCATATTGCTCAAAGTCAGGGGTGTGTGTGTGGGGGGGCGGGGGGTACAATGTCACTTGACTATATTAATGGCAAAAAATTAACAGCGTTTGAAACGTCACAGTAGTAGTCAGACATTCATTACTACAGTTTTCTTAAACTCTAGAGCAACTTCTTCATTTCTCCTGGAAACAAGTTAATCTTCAGCATTACTGAAGTTGTCTGTTTTGTAGTTCAACTTGTGAGATGCTCTAAGTTGAGCTCAGAGTTTCTAAACATGCAGCTTAAATTCACTGTAGTGATCCAAGTTCAAGGAAGAATTGCATAATTAAGAACTAAACTTCCTCAGGCAAATGCCCTCCAGCCTGAAAGGAAAGTTGCAGGCTTATGCAATCAGAGACACAGCTGTCTCAGTCTACTTATGAAGAGGTACTGTATAGTATGCATAACTTGAGGTCAAAAAGAGGCATGGATGATGTGTTCTGTACTCCCGTCATCCTCAAATCAAAAGTACTTGCTAATACGTGACAATGGGCATTGGTACATTCCTCCTTATCTATTCTAAAATAGTAATTGAAGCGGCAGAGCAGGCCTGGAGATCTTTCTGCTATACTGAGCAGTCCTAACTTTCATTATATAGTGAACTTCCAGGTTTAGAGTCCTGGGACATGTAAAACTTTAAATACATGATCATCAGACTACATACCTAAACTTCGATTATTCTCATTGGAAATAATTTTGTCAGTTTGTACATGTGGTGAAATCAACATTTACTGACACCAATAAAAATCTGATCCTTCCAAGCTTACTTGTAACTTAGCCTGAACTGCTTATATTTGGCAGAACTTTTCCATGCCACATCTGCCTCAAACTGAAGTTCCTTGGAACACTTCAACAAAAAACATGTAGCTGTTTTTTCAGAGCAAGGTTAGGGAAAAAATGTTAAATTCTCTTCACTGTTAAATTTGTGAAGCTCTAGCACCTCCTTGCTTTACACCAGACTCGCTGTTTTGCCTTGCAGAATTTCTCTTGGATCCAAACTTGGGGAGGAAAACCTCCATGGGTAGTTTTAGCAATGCTTTTTACTGGTTTTGGTCTTAAGGTGCTAAATTACTGTTTGTGTACAAGAGTGGAGGTAAGGAAGTGGAAATTACAGCACATATATAAACTTGAATATTATGTAGGTGGGAACCAGCGTGAACTTGCCCGCCAGAAAAATCTGAAGAAAACCCAGGAGGTCCTCAAGGGGAAAAGGAAAGAGGATAGTTTGTCTGCGTCTCAGAGAAAACAAAGGTAAGCTCTAGTACACAGGTCTCAGAAAGGAGGGTGAGTGGTATTCTATAAGCTCTGCTCATGCAAATAAGCTGTACCTACTTGATACTAGTAGACTGTGATTATATTTTGAACATCTGCGCATATTTTAGGTTACTCAGACTTGGCTTCCCCTCAGTATTTCTTGATCTTGAATCTGTCTTGGGTGGATGGGTGGGCCTCAAATGCCCTTCTGGGTTCTACTGTAGTCCTTGGTTTTGACCCCTTGTTAGGAGGGAAGTGGCAGTACCTCCCCAGCCATTCACTTGAGGTGCCAAAACAAAAACTTTCAGATTGAGCAGTTCTTCATATTTTCCTTCCCTCTTACATGCTTTGAGGCTTTTTTTTTTTAAAGAGTGTAGTTCATGGAGAGTAAATCAGCATACCAGCTCAGTCGAAACCGTGGATACTTTTCTTATCTAAACAAGGAATTAGCCATTTCAGTCTGAAAAGCAGCTTAACCTAGTAGAGGAGAGATGTGTTCATCTATCTATAAATTGAGTATTGCCTCATTCACAGTGGGTCCACCTACCATTCATTTGAACTGAATACAAATGAAGGATTATAAGATAAAACTAACAGGAAGAAAAACACCGGGGGGGCCTTTTTGTGAAGTGCATATCAAAGGTTTGCTTGAGTATATTTGAGGGGACCGAAGGGATGCCCAGGGACCCTTCATTGGGGGAGTAAAAGGAGAGTGCTTTTGCTTCATGGGGAAAAAAGGGTCTTAACCAGGTTTGGCTGAAAATGCTGGACTACTTTGGGTGAGAGTTTCTAAAGAATAACTTACGCTTTCTAAAAACTAAATTTATTTTTATGGCTATCAAGCGATTAAAAAATTAACTGCAATTAATCATGCTGTAAAACAATAATAGAATACTATTTATAAATATTTTTGGATGTTTTGCACACTTTTCAAATATTTATTTCAATTACAACATAGAATACAAAGTGTGTAGTGCTCATTTTGTATTTTTTATTATAAATATTTGCACTGTAAAAAAGAGTGAATTGAAAAATACTTACTACAAGTCCTATAGTGCAGTCTCTTTATCATGAAAGTTGAACTTACAAATGTAGAATTATGTACAAAAAATAACTGCATTCAAAAACAAAACAATGTTAAACTTTAGAGCTTACAAGTCCACTCAGTCCTACTTCTTGTTCAGCCAGTTGCTCAGACAGACAAGTTTGGTTACATTTGCAGGAGATAATGTCTGCTTCTTGTTTAGTGTCACCAGAAAGTGAACAGGCATTCGCATGGCACTGTTGTAGCTAGCGTTGCAAGATATTTATGCGCCAGATGCGCTAAAAATTCATATGCCCCTTCATACTTCAACTACCACTCCAGAGGATGTGTCCATGCTGATGACTTGGTCTGCTCGATAACGACCCAAAGCAGTGCAGACCACCACATGTTCATTTTCATCATCTGAGTCAGATGCCATCGCAGAAGGCTGATTTTCTATTTTGGTGGTTCAGGTTCTGTAGTCTCCGCGTCAGAATGTTTCTCTTTTAAGACTTCTGAAAGCATGCTCCACACCCTGTCCCTCTCAGATTTTGGAAGGCACTTCAGATTCTTAAATCTTGGGTCGAGTGCTGTAGCTATCTTTAGAAATCTCACATTGGTACCTTCTTTACGTTTTGTCAAATCTGCTGTGAAAGTGTTCTTAAAATGAACAACATATGCTGGGTCATCACCCCAGACTGTTACAACATGAAATATATAGCCAAATGCGGGTAAAATAGAGCAGGGGACATAAAATTCTTCCAAGGAGTACAGTCACAAATTTAATTAACGCACAATTTTATTTTAACAAGCATCATCATCATGGAATCATGTCCTCCGGAATGGTGGCTGAAGCATGAAGGTGCATACGAATGTTTAGCATATCTGGCATGTAAACACCTTGCAATGCTGGCTACAAAAGTGCCATGTGTATGCCAGTTCTCACTTTCAGGTGACACTGTAAATAGGAAGCAGTATCTCCTGAAAATGGAAACAAACTTTTGTGTCTTAGCAATTGGCTTAACAAGAAGTAGGACTGAGTGGATTTGTAGACTCTTAAGTTTTACATTGTTTTGTTTTTTGAGTGCAGTTATGTAAGTTTTTTGGTTACATTTTTAAGTTACGCTTTCACGATAGATTTCACTATAGTACTTGTATGAGGTGAATTGACAAATTTATCATTTTTACAGTGCAAATATTTGTAATACACTTTCTATTCTGTGTTGTAATAGAAACCTATATTTGAAAATATAGAAGAACATTTAATAAACTTCAATTGGTATTCTATGTAACAGTGCAATTAATCGCAGTTAATTTTTTAATTGCATGAGTTAACTGCAATTAATCAACAGCCCAATTTTTTGTTCTTTGTTTCCAATACTCTTACTGCCACTTTACTATAGTCTTTGATAAACTTTTTCTTGTTTTACTGTAGCTATATCTAAGTGCTGTGGTGTTAAGCAAAGTGATGTTCCTGAGTTGAATCTTAGAAGTTAGTGTGTACTGTTCCTTTGAGAATAGCAGTCCCGGTAATTCTGTAAGTGTTCAGTGGATTAGGGGTTGGACGCTACAGGGAACATTCCCAAGTATTCAGGGACTGGGGTGTGCCTCTCTGTATCTGAACAGAGAGCAAGGTCTGCAGAGGCCTGGAAAATAGTGCTTGTGCTGCCAGGGGCTGTTGCCTTCAGGGAGATGATCTACAGCAGGCACAGACCAGACTATTTCATGCTAGTGGTGAGGTGCCTCACGCTCCTGAGAACCCCTGGGGAAGCATCACACTAAACACAATCTGTACTTAAAAACGAAGATCCAAGCAACAAATTAATTGTAAAGTCTGGTCACAACATGACTCAAGGCCACCACAGTGGTCTTGAATTATAAGACTTTAATATACTACCTTGTACTATAGAATTAACTATAAAGTGTGCAATCAGCCTTGATTTAAATAGCAACTGCCTCAAAATACACTTTCAAATTGAAATTGGTCCAGTAAATAGCTGTCTTCAGAGCCAGTCAAATTAGAGAGACATCCTCTTGACCTAAAGGTTACAGGTTGAAAGATGCTTTCCCTGTGTGTTACAACCAGGTAAAAAGCTGTCAGACTCCTGACTTTACTGAACATATGAGACAGGATTTATAACCTTTTTGTTGGGGCTTGATCTATATATAGCTCATTCACGTGACTGAGTATAATCTGTGGATTGGATTTTGGAATATCTATACCAAATAGCTTTGGTTTCCATTTTCTGCCAAGTATTGGCAAACTCAAAATTTGGTACCTCAAATGGGTTTAAATATTGGAGCTTGGATTCATCTACTGTATGCACTGTCTGCTGAAGTATCAGACTAGAACTTCAGTGCTACCTTGGAAATATCTATTCATCCAGGATGAATGTTGACAGGTACATAAAATATCAATAGTTCTTTCATGTAGTAAAATGCAGGCAAGTAGACTTGGTATCTGGGCTGGGCCTCTGCAGGGCTATCAATCTATTGTCCTGATCACTTTTAAGCTTAAATATTGATCCATTATATGCTGTTGCATGTGGTTTTGTTCCATTGGTTGAAAAGCAAGAATGGAAGTAACCTGTAGAAAGTAAGATGAAGCCTAATAGTAACAGTCAAGGAATATTTTCAGTAACTCACTATTTTTCTAACTAAATATCTGTCTTTTACAGAGACTCTGAAATCATGCAGCAAAAGCAGAAAGCAGCTAATGAGAAGAAGACTCTGCAGGCAGAAGCAAAATAGTGTGTGGCTGCATAAATAGCCTAAAATGTTACAGTACACCAAGTTATAGGGCCTAAAATATCACTTATTTGTAAAAGTGGCCTACCATTAAATGGCAAATGTTTATCTTATACTTGTAGACTTATTCAATTTGCACTTATTTAGAATTTTTGGTTCGTATAGGCTGAGTAAACCAAGACTTCATTAAGTTACCTAGAATACTTATTTCAAAAAAATTGCAAGCGCTCTTATAGGCATGCAAATAAGCCTAGTTTAAGTAATGGTAGCTATAGCTTAACTGCACCTTTCATTATTAACAATGTTGGCTTCACTGAATGGCTTGTGTGACTACACTATTAAAGCCACAGTTAGACCAGTTTACCTTCTTTGTGACCCTTAAAGTATAACAATCATTCACAGTGGAACACTAATTTAAAAGCCCAATACCTTTGTACAATGTATTCAAACTTGTAAAGGTCTGAACTGTAAATCTCATTTTAAATTATTTTTACAATAAAATGTCACATGAAGTATCGTTTAATCTGAAATGGGGTACAGTGGATAACCTTTTACTGGGCTTGAATTAAAAGAAATCTGCACTGTAAGACCAAGAAAATGAACTTTTCAAAACAGTAACTTTCAGAAGACTAAAATCTGGCATCACTTGTTCAATCTTGTCCTCTGGGAAAGATTATAGTATATTGGCTTGTAAACTTTTAGTTTAGCCTCACCAAGTTAAAACACTGTCTGGTTGGGAAGGGCGGCAACCTCATAACCACAGATCTATAGCCATAACTCCTTTACTTTTCTGAGCACCCTCAACTGAAAGTCCAGGAGAACTACTCCTGCTCAGAAAAATCTGAACACTAACTCTTTCATTAAAATGAGATTAGTTTAGAAAAATCATGGGAGGGCAATTAAAAAAATATTTAAACATGCATTTAACTGTCAATCCTCCATTTCTCTTTATATACATACAAAATGCTATGCACAATGAGGTAAATTGCCTTAGAGGGATTCCTTTCATAGGTAGGGCAGAGGCTGAGGGGGGCAGTGAACTGAGTGTAAGGTTAACTCTAGCGAACTAGCTTTTCTATGGAGTAGGAAAGGTGGGTTTCAAGGAGTTTAAAGCTAGTTTTACCCATATATACATGCCGGGGGGGGGTTCAAAATTATTCATTGTCATTCAGCTTTCACTGCTCCTTCTATATATGCCTCAAATTATGCAAACTCTAGTTTCCTTTTGATGCCTATGTAGTAGACTAATAAATAGAAAGTAGTCTGAACTACCAGTTAGCCTAATTCCAAGTCTTGCTCTCTAGACAATCTGCCAGATCTTCTATTAAGGATAACTATCAATTTAAATGAAGCACAAGCTTGTCTGAAAGTGCTAGATCTGAAGAAACTCCCTCTTCCCTGCATGAATATAAAGAAATGGCATGAGGAAGTTGCAGGCCCCAGTAACTTGTGGGGGGAAAGGGGGGAATTCTATGCCTCCACCTGATTGATAGAGTAATCTACACCTGTTCTACCACTGTTCTTACATCTCTTCTAGGAGGCAATAAAAGAGATCAATAATTGGCCAACAACTTGTGTTATCAAAGTAGTACAATAGTATCAACAAAAAGCTATAATCATGCCATCATCCTTGTACAGAGAAGTAGTGTTCCCTATGTTAATTCCAAAGTGCAAGAATGGTGTGTCATAAATATAAAGGGAAGGCTAACAACGTTTATGCATGCAGTAATATAAAATCCCTCTTAGAGGTACAGAATGCCCTTAATCAGTTCAATTAACACAGTTGGCACCTGACCAGAAGAACCAATGGGGAAAGACAATACTTTCAAATCTTGGGGGGGCTTTGTTTTTGTGCTGTGTGTGCTCTCTCCGGAGACAGAGAGAGACCAAGCAAGTAATCTAGCTCCTACTGAATGATAGATACATCTAACTTTACAGAAATAGTAAGCAAGAGCAAGGAAATGTGTTAGAGTATCTTGTTTTAGCTTGTGAATTTTCCTTATGCTTAGAGGGAGGTTTATCCCTGTTTTTTGTAACTTTACAGTTTTGCCTAGAGGGGAACTCTCTGTGTTTTGAATCTGATTACCCTGTAAAATTACCTTCTATCCTGATTTTACAGAGGTGCTTCTTATACTTTTTTTTCTTTATTATAAAGTTCTGTTTTGTTTTTTTTAAGAATCTGATTGGTTTTCCTGTCTTAGAAAACCCAGGGATTTGGTCTGTGCTCACCTCTACCAATTGGTGAAGATATATTCTCAAGCCTTCGCAGGAAAGGGGGTGAAGGTGCTTGGGGGGAATATTTCGGGGAACAGGAACTCCAAGTGGTTCTTTTCCTTGAATCTTTGTCTAACTCACGTGGTGGTGGCAGCGAATACCATCCAAGGACAAGAAGGGATTTGACCCTTGGGGAAGTTTTAACCTAAGCTGCTAGAAATAAGCTTAGGGGGTCTTTCCTGTGGGTCCCCATATCTGTACCCCACAGTTCAGGGTGGGGAGGGAATGCCTGAAATGGTGTAATGAAATTTGCTTCCAAGGAAGTTTTGGCAGTTTTGACAGCAGTACTAATAGCACAAGCATGCTCTGTAAAATTAATATTTACCCATATTATGAACAAGTAGGGTTAGTACCCATTTTAGGTCTCTTCCACCATGCCAGATGCAAAATTCAGAACTGGAAATATTTGCAGGAGTGAAACAGGCATTGTCAAGCTACAGCACTCATTAAGTGGTTTATATAAGCAGTTCACCTCTGCATAAATACAAAACCTGAAATTCTTCACAGAACTTCCTAAACTGTCTTGATTTCTTGAATTTTTGACTCTGATTCTTGCACTAAGATGTCCATCTTGCTCCATGGACGTTTTGGGGAAAATACCTGACAGTCCCCTAAATTTCCTCTCCATCTCTGTTATCCCTGTTTAAAATCATACACTCTGAGCAGTGCATTATGCTAAGGATGCCTTTAGTCTGTTCTTCCAGAAGAAAATAAAACGTCCTGCAGAAGAGCACTTGGACCCTGGGTGAATTTGTCTGTGCTCCTGCCTCTTTTTGGAAAAGCACATTCATGTAAATAGGAAATGAATAAATTACCCCTACTCATTTGGGGGAGGGGGAAGGGCTGAGAAGATCCTTGGAGGACCCCTTGTTAAAACGAGGGCAGCACGTCAGCCCCGCGTCCAACCCTGCTGTGGGGGAAGGGCTGGAGTTGGGAGGAGCGGCTGTGGCTCTTCGTGCGGCGCCGGGAGCGGCCTGGAGGGGGCAGCAGGCAGCCCGCATTGTCCGCAGCAAGGGGGTGGATCAGTGGTAACTGGACGTGCCGACAGAGGCAGCTGCCGCAGACCATCAAGCTCCACCCCACGACTCCCTGGGGGGGGGCGGCGCGTGTGAAGGGCCGCGCATGCGCGCTGGCTGAGTGGTAGAGGCCACCGACCGGTCAAACTTTTGCTATGGCCGGCCACGCCGGGGCCGAGACGGTGCTGTTTAAACGCGGCGCCGGGCAGGTACTGGCGGGAGGCGCGCGGGTCTCGCCTCGGGCAGGGGTCGCGGCTCGGGGTAGGGCGTTTCATCACCAGGTGGAGGCCCGGGGCCGCCTCAGGCGCGTGGGACCGGCGGGGCCGCGTGGCTGGGCCGGGCTGGGCTTGGCGGCGGGGGTTGCTCCCCGCGCGCTGCCCCCGGGCCATTAGCGGCCGTGCCGGCCGGGCGGGTTTTTGCCCCGTGCCCTGTCCGCCCTCCCCGCAACCGACACCCCGTGACCGCCGCTGCGGCCTGACCCGGCCGGGGGGCGACGCCGGGCGCGGGCTGCACGTGGTGGTAAAACTTCCTGTCCCCGCTCCCCCCACAGAGCGACGATTCGGACATCTGGGATGACACCGCCCTGATAAAGGCGTACGACAGAGCGGTGGCGTCATTTAAGGTAACGCGGCCCTGCCGCGCCGTGTGCCCGTGACCGGCCTAGCAGCCGTTCAGCCCCAACCACCCCAGCTCCAAAAACTTCTTATCTTTGCGCTGCACCGCCCAGGTCCCGCGGGGAACCTCGCGGCGGCAGCGTTCGGACCCTCCTCCCTCCCGGGTCCGTGGGGTTGGTTGCCCCAACTTTCTCATGGCACAAACAAAAACAAAACGAAACATCTCCGGCCCCACCCCACCCCCCTCGCTCCATTCTCGCTCCCTCCCTCTGTTCCTCGCACGTCCCCACCCTCGCTCATTCACCTGGCTGGGGGTGCGGGATTTGGGGTGCAGGAGGGGGCACTGGGTTGGGGTGCGGGCCCTGGGAGGGAGTTTGGGTGTGGGAGGCAACTCTGGGCTGGGGCAGGGGGTTGGGGTTTGGGAGAGGAGTTGGGGTGCAGGGTCCTGGCCGTGCTTACCATGGCTCCCAGGAAGCAGCCGCCAGGTCCCTGCGGCCCCTAGGCACAAGGAGGGTTCTGGGTGCTGCCCTCGCACCCGCAGGTGCAGCTCCCATTGGTCATGGTTCCAGGCCAATGGGAGCTGCGGAGCCAGCGCTGGGGGTGGGGGCAACACAGGGAGCCTCCTTGGTCACCCATATGCCATGGGGCTGCAGGACCTGGTGACCGCTTCTGGGACTGGCACAAAGCCAGGGCAGGCATGGAGCCTGCCTTAGCCCTGGGGGGCCCCTGTTGCTCCACCATGTGGTGCTGCCAGGGTCCCTTTTCGACCGGGCATTATGCTTGAAAACTGGATGTCTGGCAACCCTACATGTTGGGGGGAGGTGCTTCTTCTGTGTGGGATCGGTGCCAAAGGGTCCTCCCTAGTTCCCACAAAGCTTTGAATTTCTAAACGGAGAGGGGCATAACTATTCTTGATGGCATTCGGAGGTGGCTTCTGATCCTCCTCCAATTGGGAATTACACCTCTACCCTGATATAACACAGTCCTCGGGAGCCAAAAAATCTTACTGCGTTATAGGTGAAACAGTGTTATATCCAACTTGCTTTGGCTCAAGCATTTCTGTTATTAATAGTCCCTTCCCACCTCCCGACTGACCCCTCAGAACCAACCCCGCCCCCCCCCATGCTCTCTGTCACCTGACTGCACCAACCCCTATCCACACCCCTGACAGGCCCCCCAGGACTCCCATGCCCTATCCAGCACCCCTGACCGCCCCGCCCTCAGAACCTCTGAACCATCCGAGACCCTCTGCCCCTTATCCAACCCCTCAGCCCCGGCTCAGCACCCTTAACACGCTGCTCAGGGCAGCGTGTCGGAACCTGACCCACTGACCACCGGAGTGCGCAGCCCCGCCTCTCAGAGCACTGCTTTACCGCGTTATATCTGAATTCGTGTTATATCGGTGTAGAGGTGTATGATAAGTCACTACCGATAGTTTTTTTTTCTTTTTTAAGAGTGTGTGACAGTTAAGGGGATGCTTTTCCATTCCTTTGTTACAGGCCTGAGCTACACTTCAAATTTAGATCAACATAGTTACATTGCTTAGGTGTATGAAAAATTCACATTTTGGCACTCTAGCTACACTAGCCTAATTCCTGGCATAGACATTGCTTCGTTGATAGAAGAATGCTTCTGTTGACAGAGCAACCACTACTTGAGGAGGCTGATTATCCACAGTGATGGAAAAATCCTTTCCCAGCTGCTGTAGGAAGTGTCTACACGACGGCTCTACAGCAGAACAGCTATACAGCCATAGCTGTGCTGCTGAAACACCCATAGTGTAGAGAAGTTCATTTTGGTCAGATTATTCTTTCAAAAGTAGAATTATCGAAAATGGCTCATACAAGTGGAAATAGTCACATTTGGCTAAAATCTGTGTTTTAAAGACACACGTCTAAATTTAGTGGTCCTTTTTACAACAACATGAAATATAGACAAAGTAAATGCATGCACCCTTACCATTATGTCATTTATGAAATCAGGAGAAATTTGCCATCTGCATCCCCTATTTAGCTCTGGTTGCTATTTTGATGGGGGATAGAAGTACACGTCATAGTTGAGATGTTGGGGTATAATCCATTAAATCCTTTTCTCTTTTGTAGAATGCTCTAAAGAATGGTGAGTGTTCAGAGCCTTCAGACAAACAAGAACAATGCTCAGGGACAAAGAGAAAAAATAATAAAAAGAACAGAAGTAGGAAGAAAAGCAACGCAGCACCATTGAAGCAGGTCACCTTAAAAGCTGAATACCAAAACTAAATGTTAATGATTTTTGTACTGCACATGTTCATAGTACATTTTAAAACATAAGGTTTATTTGCTTATCAAGGGAAGATTTTAGTTATTGACCTCAATGAGATTGTAAATAAGATTTATAAATTCTTGCTCTGCTGGGGCCACTTTAGAAACAGATTAATTGGATACAAAGAATAATCTGTAGTGAGGGAGAGGCACATCGGGCAGAATTTAATTCAAAAGTTTGTATGCATAGTAGATGGATATGTTAACATTTAGATGTTTGAAACACTTGAGGATGAGAAAAGTTACATCTGGGGAAAACATTTTCCAAGGGTCACAGGTATAGCTGTTGACTTGACTTTCTTGCTTTCGTTGCAGTGGAAAGTTGGTGATGCCTGTAGTGCAGTTTGGTCTGAGGATGGCAATGTGTACCTAGCAACTATTGCCTCGATCGATCAGAAGAGAGGGACCTGTGTTGCTGTTTACACTGGGTATGGAAATAGGGAAGAGCACAATCTATCTGATCTGCTTCTTCCAAACACCGTTGAAAAAGAAAACAAGGAACAGAATGCCAGGGAGGTGAGAGGGCAAATATAAACAATTAATATTCTACTAAAAATAAGCAAAGCCTTTTAACTTTTGTTGTATTCCTGTTGCCCTTGTAGAACTGAAGGGCGATAAGAGTATGTGACTCAAAAGTGATCCTTGCTATAAATGATCATGAATCTGTTGAAAGTAATGGTATATGGTGCCTATTTAGTACTGTGGCCTCATGGATTGGGTGCTGGACTGAGACTCTGGAGACCTGACTTCAGTTCCCAGCTCTGCCACTGCTTTGCTGGGTGACCTTGGGCTAGTGGCTTCCTTTCTGGACTTAGTTTTTTTGTCTGTAAAATGGGGGTGCTGACCTTTTTTGTAGAGTACAGTAACTCCTTGCTTAATGTTGTAGGTATGTTCCTGAAAAATGCTACTTTAAGCGAAATGATGTTAAGCAAATCCAATTTCCCCATAAAATTAATGTAAATAGGGGGGAGGGTTAGGTTCCAGGGAAAAAATTGCCAGACAAAAGACTATATTTTATATATCTACACACACACACAGTATAAGTTTTAACCAACAATACTGTACACAGCAATGATCATTGTGAAGCTTGGTTGAGGTGGTGGAGTCAGAGGATGGAAGAGGGTGGGATATTTCCCAGGGAATGCGTTACTGGTAAATGATGAACTAGCATTCGGCTGAGCCCTCAGTGGTTAATACATTGTTTTTAACATAGCCTCACACTCTCCAACGCAGCATGAACGGAGGGAGGGGAGACAGCATGGTAGAGAGAGAGAGACACACACACACCGTGTGTGTGTGTGAAAGAGAGAGAGACGTGTGTTGCCCCTTTAAGTACACAGACCCGACTCTTAAGTACACTGCCTTTTTAGGTAGATCGGCTAGTTGAGACAGCAGCTACTGCCTACAAGCTCCCTCCGTCCTGAGCCCTGTCATGTCCCCCCATGCTCTATGGAGATGGGGGGCAGGAGCGGGGATAGGGGGACACCCTGACATTAGCACCCCTCTGTCCCTCCCCCCCCCCACCTTGCACAGCAAGCAGGAGGCTCTCGGGAGTAGCTCCAAGGCAGAGGGCAGGAGCAACACATGGCAGTGCGGAGAGGGGCAACTGATAGCCTGCTTGGAGGCTGCGGTACAGGGATCTTAGGGGAGCAGGGAGCTGATAGGGGGCGTGCCATTACAATCTGATTCCAAGCACCCACCAGCTAGCTCCAACCGGCTGCTCTTTCTGCAAGCAGTGGACAAAGCAGGCAGCTGGCAAACGACGTTATAAGGGAGCATTGCACAACTTTAAACTTGCATGTTCTCTAATTGATCAGCAACGAAATGTTAACTGGGATGACTTTAAATGAGGAGTTACTGTACTCTAAGAGCTTTGGATGGAAAGTGTTTTAGAAGAGCTAAGTGGTATTATTACTATTACCACATCAGGACTGTATATGGCCCTAGGATTCTTGCACAAAACTAATTCTCACCTGCCGGATTGCTGCAAAACCCTGCTTCTCCTGATATTTCACTTAATAATCATTTAATGAAGGGAGATGTTGTCTTTCTCAGTGTGACAGGCACATATCAATCTACTATTTCAATTTCTAATCAGCAGTGTTGGACATTAAGAAGTTTTACTAGTGGGGTAGTAGACATGTCAGGTCTGAAAACAGCTGTCTCTTTTTCCCTGTACACTGCAGACTTTTGGCCCTTTCTACAAGAAAACACAAACAATCTACTATTTTTGCTGATGCAGGGCTCAGTGTTAAATGTGGAGGATTTCATATGAGATTAGAGAGTGATCTTTTTGTGTGTGAATGTGCTAAGAAATAGCCCCGGCCTTAAAATGTCTTAAAGTCACTTTCTGAATTTTAGATGATCAAAATCCATCTTCCCAAGATGTATATGAGACTAGAAAAAGGTGGTAAGAGTGGGAGAACTAGACAACTGGGTTGTTAAGGCTGACAACTGGTGGCAGTGCTGGGGCTAAGGGAGCAATGCAAAAAAGAAGTCACAAGGACCAGATGGTATTCACCCAAGAGTTCTGAAGGAACTCAGATGTGAAATTGCAGAACTACTAACTGTAGTCTGTAACCTATAATTAAATCAGCTTCTGTCCAAATGACTGGAGGATAGCTAGTGTGACGCCAGTTTTTAAAAGGGGCTCCAGAGGTGATCCCAGCAATTACAGGCCGGGAAGCCTGACTTCAGTACCGGGCAAACTGATCGAAACTATAGTAAAGAACAAAATTGTCAGACACGTAGATGAGCATAATTTGTTGGGGAAGAGTCAACATGGCTTTTGTAAAGGGAAATCATACCTTACCAGTCTACTAGGATTCTTTGAGGGGGTCAACAAGCATGTGGACAAGGGGGATCCAGTAGATAAAGTGTACTTAGATTTTTCAGAAGGTCTTTGATGAGGTCCTTCACCAAAGGCTCTTAAGCAAAGTAAGCTGCTATGGGATAAGAGGGAAGGTGCTCTTGTGGATTGGTAACTGGTTAAAAGATAGGACACAAAGGGTAGGAATAAATGGTCAGTTTTCAGAATGGAGAGAGGTAAATAGTGGTGCCCCCCAGGAGTCTGTAGTGGGCCCAGTCCTTTTCAGTATATTCATAAATGATCTGGAAAAAGGGGTAAACAGTGAGGTGGCAAAATTTGCTGATGATACAAAATTGCTCAAGATAGTTAAGTCCCAGGCAGACCGCGGAGAGCTACAAAAGGATCTCTCAAAACTGGGTGACTGGGCAACAAAATGGCAAATGAAATTCAATGTTGATAAATGCAAAGTAATGCATATTAGAAAACATCTCAACTATACATATAAAATGATGGGGTCTAAATTAGCTGTTACCACTCAAGAAAGAGATCTTGGAGTCATTGTGGATAGTTCTCTGAAAACATCCACTCAATGTGCAGTGGCAATCAAAAAAGTGAATAGAATGTTGGGAATCATTAAGAAAAGGATAGATAAGACAGAAAATATCATATTGCTGCTATATAAAGCCATAGTTCAGCCGCATCTCAAATTCTATGCGCAGATGTGATCACCCCAGCTCAAAAGTGATATATTGGAATTGGAAAAGGTTCAGAAAAGGGAAACAAAAATGATTAGGGGTATAGAACGGCTGCTAAGGATAGATTAATAAGACTGGGACTTTTCAGCTTGAAAAGGAGATGACTAAGGGGTGATATGATAGAGATCTATATAATTATGGCTGGTGTGGAGAAAGTAGATAAGGAAGTGTTATTTACTCATAACACAAGAACTAGGGGTCACCAAATGAAATTAATAGGCAGCAGGTTTAAAACAAACAAAAGGAAGTATTTTTTCACACAACACACAGTCACCCTGTGGAACTCCTTGCCAGAGGATGTTGTGAAGGCCAAGACTATAACAGAGTTCAAAAATAACTAGATAAATTCATGGAGGATAGGTCAATCAGTGGTCATTAGCCAAGATGGATAGGGATGGTGCTCTTAGTCTCTGTTTGTCAGAAGCTGGGAATGGGCAACGGGATGGATCTCTTGATTTCCTGTTCTGTTCATTCCCTTTGGGGCACTTGGCATTGGCCACTGTCGGAAGACAGGATACGGGGCTAGATGGACCTTTGGTCTGATCCAGTATGGCCGTTCTTAAGGAATGAGCAACTAAATAGGGGAGTAGCAGAACTGTAAAGGACCTTGGATGTGAGAACAAGATTGAACTTGATGTGGTAGAAAGAGAGGAGACAGTGGAGAGATTCAACGAGAGAAGGGATTACATGGTCAAAATGAAAGACAAGGAAGATGATCTTAGCAGGTGCATTTTTGAATCAGCAGGGGCAGAGTTAAGAAATCAAGATGGAAGATGAGGATGTGGACAAGGCTTTCCTAGTGAAAGGTTTCATATTGAATTTGATTTAACATTTGCTATAGATACGTGGGAGTTGTAACCTGGGAACAAGTGTACGAGAGTTTTAATTAAGAATACAATTTTCTTTCTAGAATGAAAATGAGACTCAGTATTCAACAGATGAAAGTGAAAAGTCCTCCCAGTCACCTGGAAACAAATACAACTCTACAAAATTAAAATCCTCTCACTGGAACTCCCATTTTCCACCTCCTCCACCACCAGGCCTGGGAAGGGTAAGCATAGCCCTAGCTGTGATAGTGGCCTGAAGCAGAGCAGGATCTTCAGACATGACTTATTTCACAGCTCTGAGAAAATGTGTTTACCACTCTTCTTCTAGATATTAAATTCCAACTTTTGCATGGTGTTAAGCTCTCATGACAACTCTTGAAACTTAAATATCCCTGTGGTAAATCGTAGGAGTGAAATCCAGACACCCTGGTAATCAGTGGAGTTTTCTCATTGACTTCTTTGGGGTCAAATTGTCACCCTATGTATTTACAATCTAGAATAGATTCTATATGAAATGCAATTGAAAAAAAAATTGGCTTTATTTTTGGAACGTTGCAATATAAGTGGAAGATGACCAGAACATTTCATATGTGAAGAACCAATATAAATTAAGATAAGAGCCTATCATTTCATCTTTAAATACGAGCATACAGTGTGATTTGTAATAAAAATGTGTGGTATAGTAAATTTAATATTCAAAAATAGAGTGAACTTAGCTCCTATGCTAGACCAGATATGATCAGTTATATCTTGGATATAGAAATATTAAATGTAAGGAACAGTTTTTTAATGTGAGTATGCAGCTTCAGATTCCCTTTAAAAGGCGTTTTAAAAATTATTATTATTAAAACATCACTTCAAGCCTGTCTTTGTGATATTTATAAAGTCACTGTCTTTTTTTGCTAGGCTTGCTGACGCTCACGTCAGAGAATACCGGCAAGAAGCTTTTATAGCTGGCCCATGTTCCTATACTTTTGATTCATTAAGTCATTGGGACTTGCTACCTTTGCTTAAGCAGTTTTGTGATCTGTTGCATAATATTTTAAGGCAGGTTTCTTTCCCTTTTTAATTCCAAATTTTGTTTCATATTCAATTATTTCACTGTAGTCTGGACCAAAATTTAGTGGACCACCACCTTTCTTATCAAGCTGCCCCCCACCATTCCCAACAGGACCACCGGTAAGTGGTATGTGAAAAATAGTGGTTAAAGGCAAATATTTGATCTCCACTTTTCTAACTGACTTTCTTGGTCATCGGTGTGCACATACCTGCTTTTAAATTGAAATGAATACCTAGTCAGTACTGCGTACGTGCCCAGTAGCAGTGTTCCAGTTAAGCCAATCTTAATGTTGCAATTATAAATTTCCTCCCAGCTTCTGGAGTTTGTATTCTGGATCACAGGGAGTACATTTCTATTATGGAATTCACAAGGATAGAGTGAGTAAGATCTGTTTTATACAGGGTTTTTGTACTGGTGTAACTATTTCAGTTAGACGTGAGACTTTTTTTTACTGAAATAGTTATACCTGATATTGTAGAATAAGTATAAAATTAAAGAATTAAAGTTATCTTAAGTTTGGTTAAGGAAATGTATATGTATTGCAAAGAAAGGGCCTGACTAGCAAGTAGGAAGAAGGCCTTAAAAATAATAAGTGGTAAGGCCAGAAGGAATAAAGTATTGAGGATGTCTGATTCCATAACGAATAACTAATAACATTAGGGGAAGTTTCTAAAAAAGCAGCCTCTGACAGAGAGAGGGGGTGAGTACAGATGGTTTTAAATCAAACAAAGAGAATGTCTTAAAATGAGCCAACATAGCCCTTCCCCAACCCCCACACCAGTGTTAAAGCCCAGGTGCAATGGGAAAACTGTTGGACAACAAGGAGGAGATGTGGAAAACCCTTGGGAGGAAAGGTTGTAAATCTTATCTGGATTAAGACAAAATAAGGATGAATTGTCTCAAATTGGTCTTTAACTGAAGTTAGTAATTGGCAATGGCATCACTAGTTTGTTAAGGGGTATAAAAATACCTTTAATACCTGCCTGACCATTTTGGAACTGACCTATATGGGTCTGAGTACCCTGGGGATAGCCCATTTTGTAAGTATCTTGATCAAATGCTTACAGTGTTTTGTTACTGTTTGGATGTAATAAATTGCTTATTATTTAGGCATGTTTAGAGCAACTACATGTAGTACTAGGTTTCAGAGTAGCAGCCGTGTTAGTCTGTATCCGCAAAAAGAAAAGGAGTACTTGTGGCACCTCAGACTAACAAATTTATTTGAGCATAAGCTTTTGTGAGCTACAGCTCACTTCATCGGATGCATGAAGTAGAAAATACAGTGGGGAGATTTTATATGCTCAAATAAATTTGTTAGTCTCTAAGGTGTCACAAGTACTCCTTTTCTTTTTACATATAGTACCATTTGGCCTGTGGATTTAATAAAGGAGTTTATTATTAAATTGGTATTTGTTGATTTCCCATCTTAATTTAAAATATTAATAATTTCAACAGATATTAAGTTCCCTTATACTGACATATCTTTTCCCTTCCCTTATGGGAATAATGATACTAATACAACTGCATCTGCATTAGTGGGTGGGTAGTGCTTTAACTATCAGTATAGTCAAAGCTTTTGTTTGTAGAAAAGCCCTGAGTGTGTTATGAATTTTGGAAAATAAGTTTTTCCCTTACTGTACCTCTCAGTGGATACGCTGATCATAGGAGCTAAATACAGAGCAGTGGTACATGTGCCTTTGTAAATAAGGTGTTTAAGCAAATACTATCTATCTTATTTTGAAGCATGTGCAAGAATGCATTTCTATTCCTTAATTAATTATTTGTCAGTAATTTCAGAGATGGTGGTTGTCATTCACTTCCCCTGCCTGTAAGATAAACACCAATTAAATAAAGCCAGTTCACAGGGTTTTGTTGCAATCTCCTAGTTGATTCCTCCTCCACCACCCATGGGTCCAGATTCTCCTGAAGATGAGGAAGCTTTGGGAAGTATGTTAATAGCCTGGTATATGAGTGGTTATCACACCGGCTACTATCTGGTAAGTGACTCCTGTTGAAATGTTGCATATGTGGTCTAGCTTTGGGTTCTTCTACTGTTTAAGAGAAGTAGTTTTTTGTTATGGAACTTTTATTCTAATTTATGAGAACCTAGCTCTAAAGGCATTCTGTTTAAGTGTTCCTGTCTCTCTCTGAGCAAAAGCAGATCAGTCCACTTAACTAATGAGAACTTTCTATGTTTTACATTTACACATTTAAATATATTATATAAAAATAATTTGAGATCAACAGTTGCAGCTTTCCAGGCCAGTGGAGTTTCCTACCATGCACAGTTTGTTATAATTGAAGAACAGATTGTGTAGTTGGAATAAATCTGGACTTGTTCTGTAAAGATTTTTATTTTCTAACAACTGCTGGATATTGGTGGGGTGTAAAATAGAGCTAATCTATTCTCTAACACCCTCCCCCCCTAACAATATTCTTCATTGCTGACCAGTGGGAGGGATGGATTTGTGGTACATGGATAGCTTATGCTGGTACTCCACACTGATGAAAAATCAATGGTTGTGGAGGGCTGCTTTTTGCATAATTGCAAAGGAAGGGGAAAAAAATGTGGAAAGGATTTGACTTTTCAAGCTTTGATAATTAAATGACCCCCCTTTTTTTTTAATGGAACATTCTTGTTAACATTCAAATGTGGACTGAAGACTAAACAAACAGAATTTGGGAATTGGCACTTTAGATTAAATGTCTGTGGGTTTCCATTATTTACTTTTGGTTTAAAAGCAAAAATTTCTCAAGTTGTTCTGTAGGGACACAGATCAAGGCAATAGCAAATAGTTGTTTTAGTTCGTGATTTCAATATAATATGTTTGGTTGGTTGTCCTCAGTCTATCTATAAATAACCAAATCTGCTTTTCATGAGAGACTAGAAGGATTTGGCCCAAAATATTTTACCACGATGAGCAAAGTTTCATTTTTTATTTTGTCTTCACACTTGAATAACAAACTTTTGCTATCCTGTGTCCCATAGGGTTTAAAACAGAGCCGTATGGAAGCTGCCTTGGAGAGAGGTCCTCACCCTAAATAATTGAATATCACTTACTATCTTGAGCAATTGTAAGTATTGTATTTGTGTTTAAAGTTTTAAATGTTGCAATCAGTGATCAGCCTGTGACCAAACTGAGAAACTCAGTTTGGAATTGCATCCTAGCTCTGGAGCATGTCCCTTTAAAGAAAAGGGCAACTTTAGGTTCTAAGACATCAAGTCATCTTGGCCATCAGTGAAGAAAATCTCTGTCGCTGTCAAAATGTAGTAAGTGACTTGCCACCAGGCATAGTGGGTGAGAGCTGGACTAGGCTCTTAACAGTACTTTCCAAGGATGGATTTGTGATTGGGAAATCAGTGTGGCTGGTATTACTAAAAATTAATTTGTCCATATTGTTGACTACTTCCACTATGATTTAGAAGGGCTGCTATCTTAATGTGAACAAGACAGCTAACTTAATCAGTCGTGGAAACAGAAGACCTGTTAAGAGTTTGTGATCAAATCTGACTTGTAACCCTACACACATTTTTAGAAACAATTGCTTGCTTATACATGTAGAGTAGGAGAGATTGTGCTTGAGTTTCTTTTTCAAGATGGGACTAACATCTAGCTCAGTTATTGAGGTTTTTCTGTCCCCCCACCCCCACCTTAATGCTGAGTATCTGCACTTCGGTTTGAAATAACTTTTGCATAGGATCTCCCTTAAGTATTAATAATTTTACTGCTGTGCACAAAATGTATTCTGCCATCTGTTCCTTTTCACTTGTTTTTCTGACAGACTTGTCTTTAAAGGACAAGTATGATTTATAGTGACTTGCAGGTGGTACTTGTTTAGAAAAATTAGTGTGTGCATGTACCTATACAATATAATTGTTATTTCTCTTTTAAGCCAGGTACAAATATCCCTCTTTGGGGGAGAGACGTCACTTGTGCATTGGTTGATAATGAAGATCGATTTTTTTTTAAAAGCACGAAGACTAACCGGGTTTAACATCTAAATCCCTTGCATTTTAATAGTGAACTGCCTGACTGAATTAGTGCAACATCAGACTTCTTAAAGTAGCAAAATAGTCATTCATGCATTCTTAAAGGCAACCAGCAAGATGTATATTTAAAAAGCACTGCAGCAATAAAATGCCACCTGCCCCTCTTAAATTGTTTAAAGCTAATGTTACGGATTTTAAAAATACTCTACAGATCCCTTTTGAAACAAGAGGTTATATACATGCTGATCTCTCTGTATGGTTGTATCTTACATTTTTAAATTTGTAATTTGAATTATCCAAGTAATTTTGATCAGAACTGAGAAGTACAAAATATTTAACCAAGATACAGATAGGCAGTGATGTACGTAATTGTAACTGCTGGTGGGAGTTACTGACATGTTAAACATCCTATCTTAGGAGTAGAATCAGAACCTTGAACATAGAGCAGATGAGCTAGGGAAGGCTCATATATGGGTTGTTGCTGTACTTATTTTGCATGTTTGTAAATAAAATTTACTCAAACTCTCTGAATTTGCTTTTTTAAACTTAAATGTTTTTTTTTACTGTTTGGATGGCATATGTATATAGGAAAGACATACCATCTAGATCAGTGGTCTCCAAAGTGGGGTACGCGGCAAGAGGAGTGCCTCCGGCATGGTGGCAGCAGCACTCCTGGACCTTTGATTCTTCCACGGCAAGCCTGCAGCAGCTCGGTTCTCCCTGCTTTTGTCTTTGGTGGCATGCTGGTGGCAGCTTTTTTTCCCCCTTCTTTGCTTCCCCAGAGCTGGCCCTGGGGGTGTACGATTCAAAAAGATTGGAGACCCCTGTGTCCTGCTCTGTCTGGCCAGTGCCTCCTCACCTGACCCTACTGTGAGTGCAGCCTCTCCCCCTCTCTCTTCTGGTCCCACAGCAGCCCCTGGTGGATGAAAGGGGTAATTGCAACACCTCTGCAGCAGAATCTATATTCTGCAGAGGGGGAAAATATTTGCTGGGGGAAACAAATTCTGCATGTGCACAGGAGTGCAGAATACTCACAAGAGTAGCATATACACCCCCTCATTTGCATCTTGTTAAAGGCTTACCACAATGCAGTTATTCAGAGTGGATGGTGTAGCTATTTGTAACACGCTACTTTCACTCCTTTCTTACATGTCTGAAATATCATTATCTGTCAGGAACCAACTCTGCTCCCACTTCTTGGGCAAATCAAAGTACATTTGCCAAGGTTATAATTCACTGGAACTTACATCATTCTCTTGCTGATATAAGGAAGATAATTCAAATCCTCTTTCAAAATATTGTAACATAGCAATTCTGTTTTTAGTGCTTTTCATTTGTTAGCATTGCAAAGAGTGCTCTTTGGGTAATCATTTAGAATAAGACTTTTAACCCCCATTTTCATTTCCTTTAGGTTAGATGTAATGTCTCACACCCTGACAAAAAGCCTGCAGCTCCCATTTCTGAGAATGAGGGTGGGTCACTTAATTAAAATGCACTGCTTATTATTTTTTTCACATCACATATCTTTCCCCCACTACTTTTAAAACTTGTTTATAAGACTCAAACTTTTACAGTCCATAGTGGCTATAATACATACATTGAAACATCAAAATGATTTGTCCTTGGATTAATTCAAAATTACTCATTTTTCATGGTTAGATTTCAACCTGGGAGGATATGTTAAGGGGGATCCCTGAGTAGTCTGGTCCATCTCACTATTTTCATTAATGAATGGGTTGATGGAGTAGAGAGTATGCTTATAAAATTTGTGGCTGATGCCAAACTGGGAATGGTTGCAAGCTTTGAAGGAGAGTATTAAAAATTCCAAATTACCTTGATAAATTGGAGAATAAGAAATTCAGTGAAGTTAAGTGCAAATAACTGACGAATGAAAAATCAAATGCTCAACTGCTAAATGGGGAATAACTGGCTAGTCAGAAATACTGGGTGGTTATAATGGCTCACAAGAGTATGAGTCAGCAGCGTGCACTGTGGCAAAAGTCATTCTGCAATCTGTTAACAAGAGAGTTCTCTGTAAGACCTCAGCTAATGTACCACACACAATTTTTGGCACCACAAGATGTGATCAAATTGGAGAATCCAGAGAACAACAGAAGTTCAGGTTTAGAAAACATGATTTATGAGAAAAGGTTGAAAGAACTGGGCACATTTAGTCTAAACTGAATAGAGACTGGATAACCTTTTACATATTTGAAGAGTTTTTCTTATATGTAAGATCAGTTATTCTACCACAGGTAATAGTAGTAATCAGCTTAGTTTGCAGCAAAGGAGATTTAGGTTAGATATTAAGAAAAACTTTAACTATAATAGTTAAACTCTGGCACAGGTTACCTAGGAAGGTTGTGGAATACCTATCCTCAGCGGTTTTTAAGAACAGGTTAGACAAACGTGTCAGGGATGGCCTAGGTATACTTAACCCTGCCTCAACATGGGAGGATGGACTAGATGACTATTTGAGGTCCCTTCCAGCCCTGCATTTCTATGTTTATGATTCAGAAAGTTTATCCTGCGAGTCTGTCACAAAGTACTTGGATAAGTTCTTATAATAAAAGATTTGTTTCTATTATAATTTAAAAAATTCTATCCCAAGGGTAGAAAAACCATGTTTAAGTATAATATATTTGATTGGTTCATGTTTGTTTCATAACTTTTAAAAAAAACTTTTAGCATACAAATCAATTTTTATCACTTTTCCACACACTTACAGATTTACACTTTATTTAGCATGACTCAAGTAAGTCAAAGGCTTTCAAAACAAGTTAGGGAAATGAATCAGATGATGCAGATATTTTTATAAACATTAACCAGAAGAATTTAAATATTCCAATTCTATACATTAACTAAAAAGTGGGTTTGTTACCGCATTCATCTAGGTATTTCTTCTTGGTTTTGAGTTGCCTTACTGAAGTCTGTGGTTGAATAGTCTAATTTGACTCTGTGCAAGAATGAAACAGGTAGGACAATCTCTACAAACACCTGGTATCATACACCCAGAGGAGCAGGATCCTTGTGAATGCAGCCAGGACAGCAGTGCAGAGAATCATGAACGAATAAGTCACATTCCATACAAAATACATTCTGGCAGACTTTACAAATGTAAACCTGAGTGAAAAGATTAAAAAATTAAGTTAAATTTTCAAATACAAATATTCCTGTTTATTACAGTAATGCAATAGAGTACTGTAAACAAAAAACTATGTTGCATATTTACATCAAATTAAAGTTTCCAATATGAAAAGACAGTATCTTTCAGGCTAAATATAGCCTAAATTCAATCCGAATAAACTATAAATTGTGTTTCTTATTAAACTAAGAGTTGCCCAAATTCTCACCCTTAACAAACCCATCACTAATCACTTGGGAGTACTACAGCTAACATATGTTTAAAAAAATAAGTACGGGTTACATTAAAGAGTTCTACAACTATAAGCATTGTGTCTGACAAAGCTCATTTTTCTCTAATTTTACTCTACTCGTTAGAGACTCCCACCATCCTTATGCCCAGAGGTGGGAACAGGACTCATTCTTAGCCCTGTCAACTTTTTGAGCAAGAGCAGCAGCACACCTGAGTCTCTGGACATTCCCTTACCTCAAGTGTGCTGATTTGCAGTCGAAAAAGTGAGAAGCCAGGACTGAGAATTCAATCTAGCCAACATGATGGTCTCCATACAGGTTTTTTGTCATCATAATGACCTTCACAAAGATTAAATTACATTAAGAAGCAGTGTGCAAATTACATTACATTTTAATAACTTACATGTTGATCTTTAATCTCCCCTTGGCAGCCTTGACAATAGCTATGAAACAGAAGTCAATATTTTTATTGAAAGCAGAGAAAAAAATTGTTAACACCATTTTACACAGTCATTTCTTATACAATTATTTGATATCCATTTCTGTAATTTAGAGGACAAATCACAGCCATTTAACTTAACATGCACTAGTTCTACCACTACTAAAGAAATCATTGCCAACTTATCTTATTTTCAAAACAAAAGATGAAATCTGTAAGGGCTCAAGTTGATTCTTTATAACAGGCATGATTTACATACCGTTCTCCTTTATATTCTTCCAATGTAATTTCTTGAAAGGCATCCAAAGGAAACAGGTGATGGTAAGACCGAGCCAGATGGGGTGCAGAGACTAATGTAAGACCTTGAATGTCAAAATAAAAAAAAAGACCAAAAAAAATCATCTGTCAAGATAAAGCAAAATATTTGATTTCATGAATACAGGAGAATTTCTGCCTTAGTCCACATAAAATTTAAAAATCTCTTAAGAATTAGAAGTTATACAATTCCATTCTGTTCCATCTAGGTTAGTGATTGCAGAGGTTTACAAAAGTATACTAATGACTTCTTTTGAGGGTTGGTGAATTATTATTTTAATTCTATAATAAAAATATAACTATGCCCAAGCCCTTCAATGAAGGCAAATTACACCTTTCCTCCAGCACAAGTGATATTTCCACTATACTATCTAACTATATTGGTTGCTAAAGGAATCCCTTTTTGGATATGTATGTATGCCAATCAAGTGAATATAAAAGATACTGGAATACAAAAGAAATGGAGTCTGATCAAATTCTGATTCATCCCAAATTCCCACTGTCCTCAATGAAAGTTTCAAGCACACAAGGAATTCAGCATCCAGTCTATGACACAACAGTCTGTGTTATGGTATTGCTTTCTACACACTGTAGCCCGGAGAGCCTCAAACTTATTTGATACCCAAGACTATAGAATTAAGGACAAGTTCTGCAACAGGCACAATTGAGTTTTTCTACATCCCAATAGCTTAAGGATTTGTTTTGTTGTTGCTTACCATTATATGTAAAGAATCATAGGAATATAAGGCTGGAAGGACCTTGAGAGGTCACCTAGTCCAACACCCTACATTGAAGCACGATCAAATATACCTAAAACCATACCTAACATTTATTTTGTTTAACCTGTTCTTAAAAACCTTCAACAGGGATTCTACAAACTCCCTTGGAAGCCTATTCCAGTACTGTCTAACTAGAAGGATAGTTCTTCCTAATATCTAACTTAAATCTCCCTTGCTGCAGTTTAAGTCCATTACTTCTTGTCCTATTTTCAGTGGATATGGAGAACAATTGATCATCATCCTCTTTATAACAACCCTTAACGTATCTGAAGACTATCAGGTTCCCTCCCCCCAAGTCTTCTTTTCTTAGGATTAGAAATGCCCAGTTTTTTTTAACCTTTCCTCATAGTGTTCCACGTTTTCAGTTTTTACTAATTTTCACTGATAAATTACCAGGTTTATTGAAGGTGTTCAGTTTTTACTGATTTACACTCCACTCAGTATTATCAATCCACTCAGTATTTTTTCAGGTACTTATTTTTGTTAAACACCAACGCTTTATGCGATTGTTGTGTCCTGCAGCTCTGAAACTGAAGCAGTTCCACAGTGTAAAACACAGTGCACACACGGTAGAGGTTGGAAAATTAAACATTAATATCGTGCTACGATTGGCTCACAAGGAAACACTACCTGTCCACTTCTTCGTGTTCATTTAGTGTGGCACTGAATTTAAACAATCAATCCTCCACAGATAAAGATATGTAATGGTCCCTATGTACCTGGTTATCTCCGTTACTACCAATCTCCTTATGGGTTTGGATAGACGGGTCTGGGTTCTTCAGGATCCCCACACAGCCAGTCTTACCCTTTCTGTGGCTGGTTCCAGACTACCCCCAAAATGGATTCTCCCCACTCCAAGGCTCCCAGGAATGGGCATCTCATTCCCTACTGATCAAGCTCGCTCTTCTTCCCAGGCTTTCCCTTGTCAATCATTTGACTGCCTCTTCCTCTGAGCAGACATGCCTGCAATCCTTCCCCAAACCAACAGGGGCCCCTGTTGTTCTACACAAAAAGAAAAGGAGTACTTGTGGCACCTTAGAGACTAACCAATTTATTTGAGCATAAGCTTTCATGAGCTACAGCTCACTTCATCGGATGCATACTGTGGAAAGTGTAGAAGATCTTTTATACACACAAAGCATGAAAAAATACCTCCCCCCACCCCACTCTCCTGCTGGCAATAGCTTATCTAAAGTGATCACTCTCCTTACAACGTGTATGATAATCAAGGTGGGCCATTTCCAGCACAAATCCAGGATTTAACAAGAACGGCTGGGGGGGTGGGGGGGGTAGGAAAAAACAAGGGGAAATGTTTTTTTTACCTTCAAGGTAACCTATTTCCCCTTGTTTTTTCCTACCTCCCCCCCAACGTTCTTGTTAAACCCTGGATTTGTGCTGGAAATGGCCCACCTTGATTATCACACACATTGTAAGGAGAGTGGTCACTTTAGATAAGCTATTACCAGCAGGAGAGTGGGTTTAGATAGCTTTTGCCAGCAGGAGAGTGGGGTGGGGGGAGGTGCTTTGTGTGCATAAAAGATCTTCTACACTTTCCACAGTATGCATCCGATGAAGTGAGCTGTAGCTCACGAAAGCTTATGCTCAAATAAATTGGTTAGTCTCTAAGGTGCTACAAGTACTCCTTTTCTTTTTGCGAATACAGACTAACACGGCTGTTACTCTGAAACCTGTTGTTCTACACAGTATCTCTCCTCTCTCCCACTTGGTTGCCTAGCAGACTCAAGTCTGCCCTTGGCTCTCCCTTCCCAGGGGAAGGGTATGCCTCTCCCTGAACTACCAGCACATAGAGTCCCAGAAACTTAGGTAAGCTCCTTGGGGGTTATAGATAGATAAGCTAAAAAGGTAAACATGGGATGAAAACGCAA
The DNA here is from genome assembly GCF_965140235.1 of Caretta caretta. Lineage (NCBI taxonomy): Eukaryota > Metazoa > Chordata > Testudines > Cheloniidae > Caretta > Caretta caretta. The sequence goes on from NC_134210.1 coordinate 51,422,665, forward strand.
ACCTATGCGGAATACCAATAAGCAAATCAGTGCTTAGACATTTTCAAGAAAGGTAAAGATGGGATTGAGGAGGATGCATTGTGCTGCAAGTACTGCAGAATAGAGGTCAGTGCTCATGCTGACAGAATAAAGGGACATGTTGAAAGCAAGTGACACAAGAAGCTTAAAGAAGGAAAGCGAGCTTCGGGATAAACAGTCAATACCAGGAGCTTTTACCAGGGCTTTAATGAAAGAGAAGGCACAGCATGATTGTGTCAATTAATTTGTGCGTGCTCTTTCTTTTGCTGGACAACTGCTGTTAATAGCAGAGGGGCCTATTGATGACTTTGTGCAACAATACTGTCCAGCTGCAAAAACCCTTCCTAATGCAGACAACCTCACTCGTAAGCATCTGAAAGAAAACGACAATGCTTTAGCACCTACACTGATGGAACAGATTGACGGAAATGTGGAGTCTAGTCTGATTTGTGATGAGTCTCCTGACACTTTGGACCATCCAATTCTTGGCTTTTTGTTCTCATTTTTTTATTTCAAAGCAAATAAACCCACATTGTTTTGTGCTGATGTGACATTCATCCCTCTGCTGACAGCGGTTTTGTTGACACAACAATAACTGACATGTTTGATATGTACCAACTAGGGAAAACGTGGCCACAACTAATACAGATTCTGCTTCCTACATGACTACGTTTGCACAGGAGATTAAACTCAATCAGAAACCGGAGCTGCTGTGTATTACCAGTCCAGCTCATCTGAGTAATACTGTGCTGTCAGCAGCTACTGCTACAGAAGAAATGAAAGATGTGAAATTTTGTATCACTGGATTCAGGGCCATTTTCAAGCTTGCAAACAAACTGAAGGCTTTGTTTAACACAGTGCGAATTGAGTGCAGAGCCAATTGCCAATTAACTACCCCTGTGTTGTGCCACATTGGTGGATGAGCTCGTATTTCGCTGCTTGTTATGTAAATAACACGTGGACTGTGCTAATGTATCTCCTAGATCATCCTGAGTTTGTTGGTTCTAAAGCAGAAACTCTGAAGAGACTGACAAATAACCAAAATAAGTGCTAGATTCTGCACACCAAGGTAATATTCATTGTTGAAAACTTAGAGTCACTGTGTGACACACAGAAAACACTCGAATTTTCTCCAACTACTGCCGTTTGCCAATAAAGATATTGACCCGATCCTGAGAACCAAAATCTCAGCTGAACTGAGCATAAAAGCCGCAGGAGAAACATATGGCAAGAAAACCATCTATTTCTGGAAATCCTTCCCACCCTGGAACACAAGAAAAATCAAACAAGCACTCAAAACCTTCAGCACAACACAGCCAGAAATAGGAGACGACTGTGGCCTATAATCTGAACCCCCAAAGTGTTTGGTGCAAAAGATTCTTTTTGGAATGTCGTCCGGTATTGCACCCCTTCCTCAAGGTGAATTTTGCAGCAGAATATGACAGTTATGCCAGAGTATTTCATCCACTGGCCACTAAAGATAAAATTTCAAATCTGAAAGGGGCATTTACTAATTCCATGAACTTGCCTAACCCTGACAATACGTAACTGGATGTTCTGGCTTTTTAGAACAACAACATCAAAATACACTTCCCAACTTCAGCAAAGTGGCACAGCAAGTTATGAGTGTATCCCCTGGATCTACTGATGCAGAGTGCATATTTTCAAAATTGGACTAATTCCATGACTGCAAGAGGCTCAACATGAGTGAAGATACTTTGAAGAAAATTATACAAGCGTACGCAAACCAGGATTTCTGGGAAAAACTACAAGCTCTGAGAGACACAAAATATACCTTTGTACATTTAAAAAAAAGTTTAAATTATACGGTAGTAAAATGTGTATATTACAAAAGTTTTTGGGTATTTCCTCCCCTCCCCCCTTTCTCCTCCTCCCGCCCATCCAATTTTTCCCCAAATTTTTTAACCTGATTTCATCCCGTTTTTAAGGTTTGGAAAATAAACGCTGAAAAATTCCCAGTTTTTTTTTTTTAAACAAATAAAAACTGAAAACACGAAATACTCATAGGTCAGGTTTTCTAACCATTTATCATTTTTGTTACTCTCCACCAGAGCCTCTGCAATTTGTTAATATCTTTCTTAAAGTGTGGCACTCAGAACCGGACTCCAGCTGAGGCCTCATCAGCACCAGACAGGACAATTACCCCCCAAGTCTTACACTTGTTCATTCACCGCAGAACTACATTAGCCCTTTTTTGCAACTGTATCATATTGTTGACTCATATTCAATTTGTGATCCACAGTAACCCCTGATCCTTTTCAGCAATATTATCACTTAGCCAGTTATTCCCCATTTTATAGTTGGGCATTTGATTTTGTATTCCTAAGTGCAGTACTTTGCACTTGTCTTTACTGAATTTCATCATGTTGATTTCAGGCCAATTTGTCAAGGTGGTTTTGAACGCTAATCCTGTCTTTCAAAGTGCAAGCAACCTCCCGTACTTAAGTGTCATCCACACATTTTATAAGCATACCCTTCACTCCATATCCAAGTCATTAATGAAAATACTGACCAGAACTGATCCCAGGACACAACCCTGGAAGACCCCACTAGATATGTCCTCCCAGCTTGACAGTAAACCATTGATAACTATTATTTGAGTATAGTCTTTCAACCAGTTATGCACCTTATAGTAATTTCATCAAGGCCACATTTCCCTAGTTTGCTTATGAGAATGTCATGTGGGACTGTGTCAAAAACCTTACTAAAAATCAAGATAAATCATGCCTACTTCTTCGCTGCCCTGCCACCCTCCCGCCCCCACTCATTAGGCCAGTACCCTTGTCAAAGAAGGAAATTACATTGGTTTGGCATGAATTGTTCTTAGCAAATCCACACTGGCTATTACTGATAAACCTATTATACTCTAGGTCTTTAAAATTGATTGTTTAAAAATTTGTTCCAATATTTTTCCAGGTATCAAAGTTAGGCTGACTGGTCTCAAGGGTGAAAGTAGCTTAAATCTCTTACTGCTACACAGGGCTGCTGGGTCCCTGAGCAAGGTGGGGGGCAGCTCTGGGCCCCTGGAAGGGACGGGGCCTCGGGCAGAAGGGGCATAGCCAGTGACACTGGAACAATTTTTAGGGTGGGGGTGCTGAGCTGCACCCCCTCACCCCTGCCCTGTCCACGCCCCTCACTGCCCCAGGCTGGGACCACAGCTAGGGGCGGCTGTGAAGGCCAGAGCCAGGACCGGAGCCCCATGGCCAGGACCCCAAGTAGCAGCAGAGCCCCCAGGGCCAGCGCCTGGAACCCTGGATGAGGGGCCGACGGCTGAGACCTGCAGTGGGGCCCCCGGCTGGGAGGCTGACGGCTGGGACCCCAACACGGGGTCACTCTGGGCACAAAGCCTGGGGGTGCTGTGGCACCTCCCACACTCCTACTTCCCACACCTATGGGCCAGACTGGGGGCCAGCCTCCTGCAGCACTGCCTGGGGCTCCAGCCACTGCTGCAGTAGTGGTGGCCAGGAGCCCTGTGTTCTTTTAAATAGCCGAGCCCCAGGGCAGCTGCCCCTTTTACCCCCCCTGACGGCAGCCCTGCCGATATGGTCCTTAAAGCACTGCCACGGCAGCACTTTAATTTCAGCTATGTACCAGCCCATACCAGCGGCCACTTTCTTACTGGTACACCGTACTGGCTTACTTTCACCTCTGACTGGTCTATAATTCCCTGGGCCCCCTTTTTAAAAAACAGGTACTATCTTCACCCTTCTCTATTCCTCCTCCATCCTCCATGAGTTCTCAAAGATAATTACTAATGGTTGCAATATTGTTTCAGGTAATTCCTTAAGGTACCCTAGGGTGCATTTCATCAGGCAATGCCAATATGAATACATATAAATATTCTTTAACCAGTTCTTTCCCTATTTTGGTCTGCAATCCTTCTTCCTTGTTGTTAATATTAATTGTGTTAAGTATCTGGTCACAACTTATCTTTTCAGTGAAGACGGAAAAAATAGGCATTAAACACCTCAACCATCTCAATGTGATCCATTATTAGCTCTCCTTCCCTGCTAAGTACAGGATTTACACTTCGTCTTTCTCTTGCTCCTAATGTCTTTATAAAACCTCTTCTTGTTGCCCTTTATTGTCCCTTGCTAGGTACAATTCATTTTGTGCCTTAGTCTTTCTGATTTTGTGCGTGTGCTATTCTTTTGTACTTTCCTTAGCAATTTGTCCATGTTACCATTTTTTGTAGGATTCCCTTTTGATTTTCAAGTGCAGCCAAAGTGGCCTCTTATTATCCTTCCTATCTTTCCATCACATCAGGATAGTTTGCTGTTATGCTTTTAATATGGTCTCGGAGAAGCTGCTAGTTCTCCTGAACTCATTTATCCCTTACATTTTCCTCCCATGGGACCTTACCTTCCAGTTCTCTGAGTTTGTCTAAGTCCTTATTCTGCTGCTCTCCTCCCTTTCCTTAGAATCATAAAATCTATTGTTTCATGATCAGTTCACCCACATTGCCATCAACCTTCAGATTTGCAATCAATTCCTCCCTGATAGTTAGAAGCAAGTCTAAAATGGTGTTCCCCTGGTTACTTCCACCATCTTCTGAAACAAAATGTTGTCCCCAATACATTACAAGAATTTTTGTGACATTTTGTGTTTTGCCATATTGCTTTTCCAAGAGATGCCTGGGTAATTAAAGTCCCCCATTCCTACCAAGTCTGATGTTTTCGTTATTTCTATAATTTGTTCTAGAAATGCTTCATTCACCTCCTTCTCCGGATTTGCTGGTCTAGTAGACCCCCTCCCATTACATCATCTCTCTGTTTTCCCTCCTCTTCTTTTCACCAAGTCTATATACTTTGTCTTGTTTTTTCATACTCACCACAGATTTTGCATTCCACAGGGAGTTCACAGTATTTGGCTCTACACTGGGGACAGAAATATCCACCCAGCGTGAGACCTGGATCACTGTTGTTTTCCAAGTGCCTGGGGGTGGGGCGGGAAGAGAAGAAATCAATATTGTTGAAATCTCTTGGACAAATGTGAAACTTTTGGACAGAATTGGAGAACACGCATAGAGTTTGTCACATAGAGTTTGGTGTGATGCAAAGTTGCAAATCAACCAGAAAATTCACTATTAAATACACATTTCCTTAAATGACATGGCCACTTAATGAAGTGTTATAAGAAAACACCAACACTTTACCAGGGTCTTTAATTAAATCTTGGGATTAACCTTCCCATTTCTTAAGTAGCAAAATATTCAGAAATTTATTAAGTGTTACCTAGTAGCTCAATTTCCACTGATAATGGAGTTTCTAACCCTGTGTCTCAATAACATCCAAGAATAGGGAAATGTCATGAGGAGTTCAATAAGCTTTTTGAAATGTGATCCAAGATCTAATGGTTTAAAGAAATCTTTTTCCAAGAGAGGAAATTTATGCTTGATTTAGCCACCTCAGAAGCCAGAACCTTGCTTTCCCTCCATAACAGAAGATTAATTTTCCCCCCACAACTGAAATTTCCTTTACCTCTAGAAAGTGACTTTATAAAAGGCATCCACTATATTATAGTCATAATTTTTCCACACACAGAGAAACTCTCATTTGGACTTAAAAACAAAAGATATGCATTTTAATTCTCTCATGGAGTATACACTGTTCTTCTTCGAGTGATTGCTCATATCGATTCCAATTAGGGTGTGCGCATGCCACGTGCACAGTCATTGGAAAGTTTTTCCCCTAGCAGCACCCGGTTTGGCTGTGGAGCCTCCTGGAGTGGCGCCTCCATGGCACTCAATATATGACCCCCCAACCCAGCACCTCCTCAGTTTCTTTTTACCGCCAGTGACAGTTGTTGGAACTGTGGTGACTTGCTTAGCAAGCTCTCCTCGTTTTCCCTAGCCTTTCTGTGTAGTGTAGTTTTAGAGTTATTTCTAGTTTAGTTTAGTTTACTGCAGTTATGATCAATAGCTGTTGGGAGTGGGGATTTCCCCTCCACCCCAACTGCATTCTCCCCTTGGGGACTCAGGGCATGCCTAAGTCCCAAGGGTTCAAACCTTGCAATAAGCCAATCCCAGCAGGCAACCCCCACGACGCTTGCTTAAAGCGTCTGGGGGAAGCGCACCAAGCGGACATGTGCAGGGTTTGTAAAGGGTTTCGCCCCAGAACAAAAAAAGGCAAGAGACTGCCGCCTAAAGCAGCTCCTTATGGAGGAGGTGCTGAGACCACACCCCACCCCAGCGGAGCAAGACCCGGCACCAACTTCATTGGTGTGGAGCGCTCCGGCAGCTGTAGCGGAAATGGCTCACTATGCCATCACCCAGCATGAGAGACGATGCAGCCTTCAGCAGGGCAGCACTCCAGTCTGTGATTCCATAACTCTGACCCCACCACCTAGGTAAGGCTTGGGAGTCACCTAATTGGAATCAATATGAGCAATCACTCAAAGAAGAAAAACAGTTACCTTCTTGTAACTGTTTTCTTCGAGAGGTGTTGTTCACATCCATTCCAAACCCGGCCACCTTCCCCTCTGTCAGATTTCAGAGTAACAGCCATGTTAGTCTGTATTCGCAAAAAGAAAAGGAGTACTTGTGGCACCTTAGAGACTAACCAATTTATTTGAGCATGAGCTTTCGTGAGCTACAGCTCACTTCATCGGATGCATACCGTGGAAACTGCAGCAGATATTATATACGCACAGAGATCATGAAACAATACCTCCTCCCACCCCACTGTCCTGCTGGTAATAGCTTATCTAAAGTGATCATCAAGTTGGGCCATTTCCAGCACAAATCCAGGTTCTCTCACCCTCCACCCCCCCACACACAAACTCACTCTCCTGCTGGTAATAGCTCATCCAAAGTGACCACTCTCCCTACAATGTGCATGATAATCAAGGTGGGCCATTTCCAACCTGGATTTGTGCTGGAAATGGCCCACCTTGATTATCATGCACATTGTAGGGAGAGTGGTCACTTTGGATGAGCTATTACCAGCAGGAGAGTGAGTTTGTGTGTGTGGTTTTTGGAGGGGGGTGAGGGGGTGAGAGAACCTGGATTTGTGCAGGAAATGGCCCACCTTGATTATCATGTACATTGTGAAGAGAGCTGTCGCTTTGGATGGGCTATTACCAGCAGGAGAGTGAGTTTGTGTGTGGGGGGGGGGGTGGAGGGTGAGAAAACCTGGATTTGTGCTGGAAATGGCCCAACTTGACGATCACTTTAGATAAGCTATTACCAGCAGGACAGTGGGGTGGGAGGAGGTATTGTTTTATGATCTCTGTGTGTATATAATATCTGCTGCAGTTTCCACGGTATGCATCCGATGAAGTGAGCTGTAGCTCACGAAAGCTCATGCTCAAATAAATTGGTTAGTCTCTAAGGTGCCACAAGTCCTCCTTTCCCTCTGTCAGAGTAACTGGCAAGAAGGAACTGAGGTCAGAAGGGTCATATATTGAGCGCCATGGAGGCGCCACTCCAGGCGCTGCTGGGGGGGGGGGGGGGGGGAACTTTCCGACAACTGTGCACGCAGTGCGCACACCCCTAATTGGAATGGATATGAGCAACACATCTCGAAGAACAACAGTTATGAGAAGGTGAGTAACCATTTTTTTCCTTCTGAAACTTAAAAAAAAATCCTCTATTGTCTTTTCTCACAAAGAAGGGCATTCTCTTGCTCATCAAGCTTTCAATTTCACTATACATTAACAATGAAATGAATGGAAGACTCAGTTCCAGGTATTCTTTCTTTATCAACACCATGTTTAAGGATGCTGATTTATATTATTTGCTATAGTATAGTAAAAAGTGTATATGTATTGCAGTGGCTCCTAAGGGCTCCAGTCAGGGATCAGGGTTCCATTGTGTTAGGCACTATACAACCAACCAAAAGATGACGCTACCTAAAGATCTTAAAATCTAAAAGTATAAGATAAGAGACAACAGCTGCATACAAACAGATGTTAGCAGTACAAGATAAAATGAGACTATTATGAACAGTTGTATGCAGTGGCCTGAAGAGGACCTCTGTATAAGCACAAAAGCTTGTCTCTCACACCAAAAGAAGTTGGTCCAATAAAAGATATTACCTCACCCACCTTGTCTCTCATGAACAATGTCATAAGCAGTGGTCACAGCACACCTGCTGCCTACCCATTTTCATGATGTTTTGTACCTTTCAGTGCAAATACAGCATTTTCTAAGTTTATCTAGATACCACAGAGTTCTAATAATGCCTAAAAGTAACCATATTTTACTTACGCCATGCTAAATGATGGTTTAGCATCCTGATCAGAGAGAGACGCAATGGTATGCTGAGGAAACCCTTAGGAGCCAAGAAAAATATTACATCACTATATGAATTGGTAACATACAACAAACAATTTCCTATTTGAGTGGAGAAGTTAAAAAGTTAGGGGTTACTGTTTAGAATATTTCATGTTATTACAGAAATCAATGCACCTTTTCCTAGATATTAAATCCATCATGATTGTTCTCTTCCTACTTCTACCTCCAAATCTTGTATTGCATCTCCTTACAAAAACAATTTTTTTCCCCCACTTAGAGTGAAACTGACAAACCCCAATTTTTTGGCAATTACACAGAAAATTAGAGGAGATAGTACAGAAGGAGAAAGAACAATGTATTAAAGGGAATTATGGTTCAAGTCAGAAATTAAGGGAAATAATTTAATGTTCAGACTTCAGAGACACGATCCCTCTGAGTGCAGTGTGATGGTTAATACAATATTTTCTGGAGGTCCTAGGTAGCTTCGAGTCCTCCTCTGGTTATTATTTTTATAGCTCATCTCAACCAAGGAAATAGTTTTTTTATTTCTGTTCCCCTGATTAGACTGAAAAAACAAAAACTTAAATCATTTAATTATAAGGATTACACACAAGTGTCTACTTTTTATATATTTATTCACTTTGAGAAATGAAAGGAAAGTTGTTTTAAAATGGGGAACAAGCCTGCACAGTGGCACAGCAGCAGAACATTGTGCTGCTACTTTGGTTTAACTTCAGGCTCACACTCTTTCTTTTTCCATCAGGAGGAAGCCAAGGAGCTGATTCCAGTTGTTAGAAAGGAACATGCTGACAAGATTTCTGTTAATATATGCCCAATTTGTTAATCACATAGCAATACTGGCATGCATTTAAAAGGCTCATGGGTTTTGGCCAAGGTACAGAAGGCAGTCATCATGATAAGATGGCAAACAGAAATACATATGGAGAGGCACACTTTTCAGGTTTATCTTCTTAATATTTTACATATCACATTTTTCCACTACCGCACAAAGAAATATTGTGTAAAATTTGCTACTACCCACTTAAAATGGAGTTTTGTCTCTTTTTTGTTTTAATTTTCCATTTTTAATTTAAATAGCTAAATGGTTTGTAGGTATATTGTTAAATATATTAGAATTCAGTTTGCTAAAACTGAAAACTTAAAATGAAAACAATTATGTATCGATATGTTTTTCAGATTCCAAACAGCTTGTTTGTTCATATTATTTTAATACAGAAGACACAAAAGAGGATGTTACACCAAAGATTCTTAAATCTTGCACTTAAAATTTAATAAAATACAATCCTACCCATTCGAATAAGGGAGCATTCAGAACTTGAACTGGCAGGTGGAGGGCTAATATGATGCATCAGCAGCTCCTTATAGTGGCTTTCATCTAAAATTACATGGTATGTTCCTATCATGGAGGAAGAAAATAAATGAGTTGGCGGAGAGTCATGTATTAAGAATACGAAAACACCACAATCATAATACCTGTTCAAATAACGTATGGATAGTTTTACTGAGATCAGAACCATGAACAAGAAAAAAACCTGGAATATCAAGTTTAGGGAAAACTTGAAAACAGTTTAAGTAAAAATGTATAGTGTTAATAGTGCAAAATATATGGGATGTTACCTATAGTTACTACATATTTTTTTTAAATATACAAGTATGACTGTGTACCTCTAAAATGTTAGATAGAGAGAGCCTACCTTTCCCTCTCCACACTAACTTACACAATGCAATTTTTTTCCCACTAACCATTGTGGTCACTAATGGTAATACATGTTTATTAACTTTAATATGATACAGTTTACCTACAGACTTTTTCAGGTATCTTTATTTCTTTAATCATCTCTCTTCCAAATCAGTAGCTACAGTTACGTATCAAATCTACTGAATTTGTATGACTTCTTTAAACGGAGGGAGCAATTATGAAATATTCTCCTAACACAACAGTATGGTCAAAAAAATACATCCTCTTTAAACATCAAAATTTATTTTTAAAAAATTGTCAAAACAGTTACTTTACTTTCAGACTTAAATGACTATTACTGACGTATATTCAGAATCAGTCTATATACTTACCACCCGTTTCTCGGGCAAGTACAGTACAAACTCGAACTTCAGCAGATAGGCCGATGACAGATACTCTGATCTTAACTGCCTTTAAGCACTTCACATACAAAAACAAAAAACACCCAAATGCATCAGCAGAACTGAAAACTGTAAAAAGTGCATACATTTTCAATTAAAAAGTAATGACAAAAAATGATGCTTCAACAACATTTTTTTTTTAAGTGATACTAATTCTTCACTTCTATACCTTAATTAGATCATAGATATTAGATGGATCACAGGTTGTCAGGCTACTGAAGATAATCAAAACCTCCCTGCTTGTATGTCCTGGCATGTGCCTATAGAAGGTAAAAAGAGGTATATTTAAATTAGCTATAAACTAAGAATATAACAATTACATACACGTACGTTGAAGTTTGATGCTGTGTGTCCCCAAGAGTAACATTTCCTAGTACTCAGTTGTACAAAATTCAGAAAAACACATGGCTAATGCCCACAAACACCAAAGGATAACGTAAATCCCTCACAGAATTGCTCCCACAATAAAGTCATACTTTTCCAAAATCTAACCTACTGAAATGTCCCTTTCAGTTGATGGCTTGTTATAGTTCTTGAAGTTATCCCACCACAGTCCTCCAGGGATAAATTAGATTCAGTCTGAAACCACCACAACAAATCTCCGAGCACTTTTTTTAAACTTTATTCTGTGGTCAATTCAGAGATGCAAATTTATGACATCTTTCACAGAGAGCAGGGTTCTCAAAGTTTATTGTGTCTTTCTATTTCTCTCTCACTTGCACATATCAGAATACAGCAAATGCTTTAAGATAATCTATTTTATTTCATTTTCAATTCCCTATAGGAAAAAGAAATCACCATCAACTCAGACAACAAGCTTCTTGTCTTTCCTTTTCAGGCTCTTAATTTAGAACCACATTAACTAGCTGTCCTAGTAACCTACTGCAATATCCACCACCACCTTTACTCTGTCATTGTTCCTGGCCTTTCTTGCTCACCAGTCAGACTCTCCCTCAAACATCCATTCTTTCTCTCATGCCACTTATTTACCATGCGAGCTCCCTCCCAGCAAAAATCTAAAAAGCTGCTCACTTTTCATGTGATACATACAAAACTCAGCCAGATGACCTTGGCGCAAGTGGTAAGCCATGACTGTTCCTCTTCCCCCTCCTTCCTTTTCTCATACCTTTAACTAGCCCCACTCCTGCCATTCCCCCAGACCCTACCTCTACAGCCAAATTAAAAAGAAATAGTTAAAAATAAAAATAGAAAACTAACAAAATTGATGGTATTTCATCATCCTGTTCATTTACCTGTCTGCTATATCCCCATTTCCAAACTTTCATCTGTTATTAGATTTTAATCTTTCTAGGACAGGGACTATGTTGTCTTCAGCTGTGTTTGTACAATACCCAGCACAAAGGGGCTTGGATCCTGAGTGGGGCCTTTACACACTATCATAATTAAAAAAATAATTCATCAATTGCTCCTTTTGCTACAGTAACCCAGGTTCCATTTGTCCTAGCCTCATAGTCAATTTCATTAAAACCTTTCCTACAGACTATTACTTACACCACTTTTCCATTTGACTTTACAGCTTTGGAGTGCACCATGGAAAGTCTGTTCATATCTGAAGAGCTGAACCACTTACTATGCAGAAAAATATTAATATGTACTTTGCTTTAATGAACATGCAGTTAAAAGTTCAAAATCTGCACTTTTCAGCTCTTTACATGTAACAGCTGTGGTCTTGCCTACCTCTTCAAAGAAGAGAATGAAATCATATACACAGATACTCAAAGTGTTAATTTTGGCAGTAATTGTTTCTCCAAGGTGTTGAAACTGAAGAGTGAACCAAAAGACAAGGCGACATTTGATATTTATGTTATAGATATCTAACAGTTATGTTTTGTTTATATGTTTTGATAAATACTTTGTGCTCTTATAGAGACAGAAAACCAAAGTTTCCCACTTCTTACTAATATTAAATAATGCTTCCAATTTTTCCTAACAATTACATACTCCCATCTGAACAGCAGCATAAACAGGTTTTTGTCTGGGAATATTAAATGCTTTTTTTTATTTTTAAATGACAATTACGTTGATTGTGCGTGTACAAAGCAGAAGTTAGTTATTTGTATTGCAATAACACCTTAAAGTATCTCAGAAGGATCAGTGCAGCACTATGCAAGGCATTACTCCCAATCAGCGTTTTATCAGTTTCTGTTGTTCCAAAAAGAATAAAACCTATAATAACCTGCATATACTAACTTTAAAGTCTGCATGGCCAAATTTAAAGAGTTATACAGAGATGGTTCTCCATGGCAGGTCAGATCTACAGCTTTCTTCAGAGCAGTTGTATGCTTTCTTGGGTTTCCTATAACAAAAAACAAAACTCACCTGAAATGGTAAGATAACAGAAGAATGTACAACTAAGTTTTTTTTAAATTTATACTGATACAGTATGATATACATAAACCGAAAATATCCTTGTGTGAACTGTATCACAAATTGTTTTAGTAACAATAATATTTAGTACTTACATTGTCCTTTACATCCTCAAAGCACTGTACAAACATTAAATCACCCTCAAAGCACCTAAACAAGGTAGTAGATTGGCTAAGTAGACAAAGAGAAGTTAAATGACTTGCCTGAAGCCACACAGTTAGTGGTAGAACTTAAATCAAAAATCAAGTGTTCCTGTTTCTCAGCCTCACCTCTAATCCACTAGATCATAAGGCCTCCATTAACTACAATTGCAAAGTTAAAACAGATAACAAGGAGAGAAAGAAAATAACCAGTATCGGAAAAAAGGTATGTTTTTCATAGGATATTTGAAATATTGATGAGGGAGAAATACAGGAAGGCTGTTCCAAACAGGAAGTGCTCCGAGAAGACGGCTCTCGCACCAAGTCATGAAAATGTATATAAAAGAGGAAGTTGGTGAGAGGAAAAAAAGAGCAGAAAGGGAGGCAATAGAGAAATTCATGTGTTGGCAGTCAATACAAATTACATGCACAAAGTTATCAAGAGAAAAATCAATACTGAAATTTGATTGCTGCTCTTAAACATACATATATTTATATTTCTAAGCATAAGTAGACTCCCTGACCAATCAAGAAACTTATCTCAAAACAGACTACTATCCTGCAATTAGATCCACTAACATGGACCCCTACATCGTTCTGGTGCTCTACTAACTTTATTAGGGTCTGCCTGTATGGAATAAGTTGCAAGATCAGAGCTGTAGAGTGCAACAGTTATGATGACAATGATTCTCTAATACAAAAGGATACTTCTTTCCTACCTGAAAGTTCTGTCAGCTTTTCAGCTCTTTTACTCTTAGTTACAATTATACCAATCTGCAAGAAATAGTTCTATTAGTGAGTTACAAACAATTTGATCTACATTCTTCGTATACCCGGTGTATTGTTAGATAGATCTTTTTGGATCAGTGCTTACAATACCCACATCTTTCTCTGCAGGCTTTCTTTCCAAGCACAGTAATTTGAAACCAGCTCTCACCTTGAGATACAGGAAATTACTAGCACAACTCCCTTTGTATTAAGATGAAAATATATTCTTAATTCTTCACCCTATTGGTACCTCAAGCCCTTAAAGACTAAAATGTCTCTTTACATCTTCTTCCTGTCTTTAAGAATGCAATTCCAAATCCTAATTGTGTTAGCATTTGTACTTCAGAAAAACTGTAAATCAGTATCCAATTGATTTCTCATTCTCACCATTTAATAGGAAAAAAAATTTACACAAGATCAGGAGACAAAGAGGAAAAGACTACTACTAATTTAAAATAATCTGTTGGAAAATTATTAAAATTAAATGAAAACTTCAAAATAGTTCTTCCAACTTTGTTTTCAGACAACTTCTTAATCAGTAACAATGAATCTCGTTTCCAACACAGGTGTACATACCTACCTGACTAATAGGATTTTGGTCAAAGTATTCTTCAACAAAATATTCCAATAACTATAAGAAAAAGTTCTGAGTATTAGATAATTCAATACATCAGTCATTTCATATCTGTTAAAATGATAGTACAGTACTAATAAAACCATTTAGAACTTTTAAACACCCTAATCCTCCACCTCTACACTCCTTGGGTGCATAGTACCCTTCAGAAACTTTAGAAAAAAATCTCAGTTTACATTAAGTACATGGTAACTATACTAGTGTTATTTCTGCAGCAAATTTAAAATAGATTTAACAGTATTAGTTAGAATTAAGACAACAGCTGAAATTTTAATCTGTAATACAGATCAGTGGTAATGATTATTGAGTTATTTTCTGTGACCAATAATCTAGTTAGCAAAAATTAAGGTCCCAATGCTGCAAACGGTTGTACAAACTTTAAGCATGTGTGTATACCAATTAAGTCACTGGCATTATTCACATCCGTAAAGTTAAACACATGTAACTGTTTGCAGGAATAGATCCGGGACTAAGTCATATTCAGCCAAACTTATTCCACCTTCCATATGACTCAAATTCACTAACCAAAACTAAGCAGTATTTTGGTTAACACATGGAAGATTAGCGTTATTTTGAACAGAGGGTCTTCCCCATTCACACAAAAGAAATACTGATAATTACTTAATTTTTTTAAAAAAAGCTCTGAAGTTTAAACAAAGTGTGTTCCCCTAATTCACACCAAGGACTCTACATTATCGATACTTCTGAACACATGGAAGATATTACAGCAGTGGTGGGCAACCTGCAGCCCACATGCGGCCCATCAGGGTAATCTGATTGCATGCCACAGGACATTTAGCTGACGTTGACTGTTTGCAGGCACGGCCCCCCACAGCTGCCAGTGGCTGCGGTTCGCTGTTCCCAGACAATGGGAGCTGCAGGAAGCAGCGGGCTGCAGGGACATGCTGGCTGCCGCTTCCC
Organism: Caretta caretta; assembly: GCF_965140235.1. Taxonomy (NCBI): domain Eukaryota; kingdom Metazoa; phylum Chordata; order Testudines; family Cheloniidae; genus Caretta; species Caretta caretta. The sequence continues at coordinate 51,437,951 of NC_134210.1, forward strand.
GCAGCTCCCATTGGCCAGGAACAGAGAACTGCGGCCACTGGGAGCTGGGGGGGGCTGTGCCTGCGGACAGTCAACATCAGCAAAATGTCCTGTGGCCCGCAATCAGATTACCCTGATGGGCTGCAGGGGGTCCACCACTGTATTACAGGGAAAAGAGGAAAACAGAGTATTTGATTCAGCTAAATACGAAAGTTTTGCCTATGTTAGCTAAAATTGTTGCCATAAATACGGCACATAATAAAATGAATTGTATAGGAAATCAGAATGATACACATTTTAAAACATAATTTTAATGCTTAGTTATTATCAGGGCAACATTTTATCTCCATCAAGTTCAGTCCACTGTAGTCAGTCATACCTATCTAAATTGGAATAAGTCACTATCACAGACTCAATCAGGACCTGAAGCATATTTTCAGTACAAAGTATTAAAATTTATTTTTAAGAAGTGTAAAGTGTATTTGTTCTCTTTCCACTTCATGCTATGGGTGATACCCCCCGTCTGCTAATTCCCACATTCTTTGTATGGCACTTTCTGTTGTTTAAACGTCTCCAAAGCCCTCCTAACGTTATTATTATTACTCTTACTTCTGTTGTGTCTAATGATGCCAAACAGTCCCATTGTACTAGTTACTGTACAAAACACACACAAAGACAGCCTTTACCTCACAGAGTTTGCAACAGTGTTTCCCAAATCAGTGGTCCCTACCCACCAGTGGATTACAGGAATATTCTAGACGGATCACCACAACCAGGGCCAGACTAACCCATCACTGCACAGCCTAGCCAAGCATACACTTCTCCCAGCCTGGTGAAAGTTGGGGGTTGGAGAGCAAGCTCACCCCATACTCATTCCACAGTGGCAGCTCCTCTCCCGTGGGGCTGAGCCCAGCTCCCTATTCCAGGTGTTGCTACCTGGTATATGGTATTGCAGTGCCACCCACTCAAATTTGGTCACCATGGAGGGGAAGCAAGGCCAAATTTGAGAGAGAGGTGCTGCGCTCCTGTGCACCAGGTCACAACATCTGGAGGGGGACACACCCTGGATAGGAGCTGCCACTGCAGGATCAGTAAAGGGTATATTCACTCTCCAAACATGCCCTTCCTCTCCTAGTCCTCGCAATGGGCCGGGATTAGGGTTGCAGTGCCAGAACAGAGGGTGCAAATATGTAATGGTGGGTTGCAACAACAACCAACCAACCAAACATTGTTGGTGAGTCGCCTTACTACAAAATTGGGGAATCACTGATCTACAGTTTGCAAAATATGTAAGACAAACAACAGACAAAGAGGAAAGAGGCAGATGGGAGCATTAACATAAGTATTAGTCAAAGGTAGTTGCAATCCTGTTCGAGCCCAGATGGATGTGATCTGCAGACATCACAACAAAGGTAGGTTAACATACTTTTGATAAAATAAATACCTTTAAGGTACAAGTAAGCCTGTTAGGTTTTAAATCTTGGTCCTCCATAGTCCTTGATCCATCTACCACCACATAAAGGTGACGCATCTGAATCATAATCATAAAGGATATTAATTCCACAAATTCTTGGTTTGAAACTAAGATAAACTTTTAAAACTCACGTGAAACAAATTTATAAGACAGTAATTTAAAATTACTGTTTATTTCAAGTACATTACATAGAAAATATGTACAGCCTTCTCTGTCACATTGGCAATATTTAGAGTATGGAACAGCATAATGGCCTTTAAGGATTCTTTAATTGCTGCTGATTAAAGAGGTTAAGTTCCTCTCCATCCTCCTTTTACAATGTGAGCAGAGATCTTCTCCTGATAAATTATCACTGTTCTCATCCTCTCTCAAAAGGATTATGGAATAATAATATTTTGTATTTATATCGTCACTTCAACTGAGGAAGTCAGTGTTTTACAAATCAATCAGTTCTCACAACTGTTTTGAATTAAGCTAGTACCATTATGCCCATTTTACACATTGGGAAACAGACTCCAAGAGGCTGTGTGATTCAACTGTATCACAAAGCAGGGGAAATAGAACCCATGTCTCTTGAATATCAGACACTTTCAACATTTAGCATACTACACACCAATTCACGAAAGTAAAAAAAAAAATTGTCTGTTGGGACAGAAAGAAACCTCAAACTCATGCACATCAAGTCAGTAAAAACATTTCTTAGATTTGAAGCCACTATGTTTTCTGAAGAGGGAAAACCACTTCAGTACAAATAATCTCAGACACAACAAAACTAGATATAAGAGTCAAGGGGATTATATAAACATACCATTCCAAGTCTAACTTGCCCATGGTGTTCAAAGATTCTGGTAAAAATACAGAAGAATTTGAGCTAAGACTATAACATGGGATTCTAAAACAGCATCAATAACTAAGGCCAATCCTACAGTTACATTACATGCTAAATTACCCTTAACATCAATGCATTTAAAAAGGATGAAAGATTAGGTTCTAAATAGCCATACAACTAGGGCTATGAAAAACTGTGGAGGGCAGACGCTCAGTAAAAAAACAGTGCAGTGAGTCTTATCAAATTTTAATGGAGTTATTTGTTTTGAACTTCTTTGTCACTCTGAACTATTTACAAAAACATAATATATTTGAAAGTTTGGGGTTTTATGCCTTAACATCAATCTGTGAATTAAAACTAGCCTTTGCCTAGAATGTTTTTAGACACAGAATTTTAAACAACATCAATTTATAATTTGGTGCAAGTCACACAGCACTAGGTAAATATCCAGCCAGTCCAATAATGAACAGATTAAAATAATCTGTATATCAATATTTTGTTAGAGGACATACAAAGATGGATTCTGCTATTTACATTCAGTAGTCTAGTTGCAGCACACTGCACTCCACATATATAAGTTTAGGACCTAACTTCTTTGGGAGCAGAGATATGAACCACCCAGTATCAATGCCCTTAAATAGGCTGTAGAGCAGACGTGGGCAAACTACGGCCCGGCCCCCGGGACCATCCTGCCTGGCCCCTGAGCTCCCAGCCAGGGAGGCTCGCCCCTGGCTCCTCCCCTGCTGTCCCTCCTCTCTTGCAGCCTCAGCGCGCTGCGACACCAGCGCTCTGGCCCGCTGCTCCTGCCAGGCAGGACAGCAGCGTGGCTGCAAGCTCCTGCCGCTCTGAGCGGCGTGGTAAGGGGGCAGGGAGGGGTTGGATTAGGGGCAGGGAGTCCCGGGGGGCAGTCAGGGGACAGGGGGCAGTTGGATGGGGTGGAGGAGCAGTCAGGGGTCGGTTAGGGGCAGGGGTGTGGATAAGGGGTGACGTCCCAGGCGGGGGTGGTCAGGGGACAAGGAACAGGGACAGGCTGGATGGGTCGGGGGTTTTGAGGGGGGCAATTAGGGGGCGGAAAGTGGGATGGGGCAGATAGGGGGCAGGGTCCAGGCTGTTTGGGGGCAGGGTCCAGGCTGTTTGGGGAGGCACGGCCTTCCCTACCCAGCCCCCCATAAAAGTTTTGCAACCCTGATGTGGCCCTCAGGCCAAAAAGTTTGTCCACCCCTGCTGCAGAGAAATCTCAAGTTACTCTTTCTGGCACAATTAAGTATAGATGGAATTACGGAACGGGAGGCTGAATCTAAGACATAGAATGAGGAAAAAAGGGGGAAAAGGAGAAAGTATGTTTACTTATAAATATTGCAGTATGTTTAATCTACCTGATGGGGACAATTTTTTCTCAGTGTAATGCCTCTGACTTCAACATAGTTACATCAGAGATGAGCTTTTCCTAATGTGTTCCCTGTACTTCAGAACTGACTACTTACCTTTTTCTCTTTGCCTTAAAAAGAATGTCCTCTATAGTTGCTTTCAGTGACCCAGATTCGTCTTCTTTGAGAACCTCCCTACAATGAACAATTTATTACATACAAATTAGATTAAATTTTCTCTCTTAAAATAAAATAATTAATAAAACAAAGCTTACCATGTTCTTTCATAACCCCCTTCCCAGCGTTTAGTTCTTTCAGGCTCGTCATCCATGTCTGTCTGTCTGTCCAAATCTGCTTGCTTACGATACTGTTAAGGATAAATGATTACATCCTTGTAAGCAAAGGCATTTTGATAAATTCTGTCTGACTACGTGCGATAGCACATCGGGAACTAATGCAACGTACCAGTCTCTGGGCTGACAATAAAAATGTGACTTAAGATGCTGAATTACTTTTGTCAAAACTAGGTCCCCCCAATAATACTAACACGCAGGTAGACCTTTGCCCTGCGCATGGGCGCGCTCCTGAGCGGGGGGGGGGGGGGGGGGGCTGAGTGTAAACGGGCAAAATGACGCCGCGCCGGGGAACGCGTTCCGCGCGTTTATTGTGACCGGTTCGTTTTTAAGCCAATGACGCTCATTCCCACGCCCCACAGAGGGGAGGGCAGGGCTGTTTTTTAAAGCAAATTAACTTTCCTAGAGAGCTAAAGGGAGTCCCGAGAACTTGAGGCGGGGCCAGTCGGCGAGGAGCCATTACCCGGGGCCCCCGGGAGAGGCAGGGCTGAGGCTGCTGGCCCGGGGGCCTGTGCGCGGCTCTACTTTCCCCTCCACCCCGACCTGCTCCTGCCGCCCGTGCGCCCCGCTCTCCCAGGCCGGCCGGGGGCGGAGGGGTGTCGGGGGGACGCGCGGATCCCAGCGCACGGCGCTGACCTGCCGGGACCGGGCTCGAGCTCCCCGCGGCGAACTCCCGGAACCCCCAACCTCAGCCGCTCGGCGCTGTTGCAACTCGTCCGACCGGCGCGCCGGGCCGCAGCAGGAACGTTCCGGCTTCAGGAAGGGCCGGCCTGGAACGGGGCGGGGAGTGGTGCCCGGCCCCCGGGGGGAGCTACACGGGGGTAAGACGTGCCGTCGTCCCCCACCCCCGGCAGGCACGCGGCGCTGTGGACCAACGCTTCTTCCTCGCGCCTGGCCCCGCGCGCTCCTGTGCGAGGCTGCCGTGGCTCGGGGCCCGAGTTACCCGGGACCCCAGCACGCTCCTGGCTGCGCTGCGGCCCATGGAGCGTCCGCCCTCGAACCTCCGCGGGCCCGGCTCGGGAGGAGGCGGCTCTGAACCTGGCCCCAGACCCCACGGGGCTGGACGCTTGCCACTGGCTCTGGCAGGGGTATTGTGCTAGGCGCTGCAGCCTCCACTGCGCGGCCGCCGTCAGTCAGAGACGGGACTCGGGATGAAATGGCCCTTAAGGCGCGTCCAGCCTCGCACTTCCTTGGTTCCTGCGAGGGGAAACTCTCCCCAGCCAGAGCTGGCCGCTCTTGTGGCCTCTGAACCTTTGCTCTTTCACCCATTAAATTCAAAATCTGTCTGTGAAGAGACGAGGAGTTAAGTGGTTATCCCCGACCCCGGAAATAACTCAGCACCTGGTTGGTAAACTGGGTGAAACTAAACCCAGACAAGTCAGAGCTGCTGTGAAGAAGAGGGAATCGTTTCAAATTATTTGTCACCACCACCATGGCAGACTTGATGAGTACAAAACACAATATAGCTAGGAATTAAGAGACAGTGAAAAAGCCTCTGGGACATGTGAAACTCTCTTATTAGGCACCATACATATAAGCACATCACCTTGGTGCTTTGGTAACTACATTAGCTTCCAGGGAAATACCAGATTAAATTTAATGTCCTGGTCTTCACCGTCAAAGCTGTCAAAAGGATTGGACAAGTGGTCTTCAATATTGCCATTAAGCTGTGCTCTGCAAGAACAAAAGTGAGACTAGTGGGAGCTGATAGACCACCTGATAGTTAGCCATGAAACTTCCTTAGAAGATAAGATTGGGACAAACTTTGCCACTGTCAGAATAAAATACAAGACATCTCTCTGCCATAACTTACAACATTAAAAATATTTAATAAAAAAATCCATGTGCTGGGCAAGGAGGTATTTATATCTTGAATATTCTCTTGATTTATAGTTTGTAAAGCACTCCAATATTGACTGTGGTGGTTAGCACAGCATCTATACCTAAGACAGACTGATCTAGTTCAGATCCAGAAGTAGGCTTACCCTAGGTCAAATCATGAATCACACAACTGTTAGTCCCCTACTCTAGTTACTTGACAAAGATCCCAGTCCTCCAAAGACTGTTTACATACTGTGAATACCCCCAAAGTCAGTGGGATTACTCACAGGGTGTAGAGTTCTGGGGGTTCATAAATCTGTAGGATTGGGGCAAAATTCCCTTCCACGTAGATATAAATTAATCTTGTTTCCCATATAATAATACTGTTTCTCTTGGTCATTTGCTGTTATTCACATAGTGCCAGACTGTGGAGGTATCATGCCATGTTCATAAATAAATTTGTTTCATGGGGAATCTGTTGTCAAGGAAGTATGATTTTGCACCAGATTAAAGCACTACATTCTAAAAACACCTGTGTAAATCATCTTTATTTTAGCTATTAACTGAAGTATCTGAGAAGTAGGATTTATACATTAAAATGCAGTATTATGTGTAAGTTATTGTACATCTATTTTTTCTATTTGTTGAATGTTCCCTAATAATACTATTGTAGTCTACACCAATGGCCCCAAATGTGGGAGTAACACTCTTGTAAGACACAGAGTCTGGAATTGTTTTACTTCTACACAGTAGTGTAATATATTTTATATGGCTCTATGACTAATCAACTAATAGAAAAAATTTGAACAAAAAAAAGTTAATAGTTTTTACAAATCAAATAGAATCTCAAACTTTGACCTCAGAATGCTTTCCCTGGGGCTAGGAACCTGTTTCCTTGGGATATTTTACTTTGTTTAGGATTTTTTCTAACAAAACATCAGTACAAACCTATGGACAGTTACTTGACTCATACATTAAATCTCTGAATATTTATTACATGGAACAACATCTATGATTATCATGAGGCGGGGTGGTAATTGCTATGGGGAAGAGAAACAGCATTTTTTCTAAGTATCTAGTAGTTTCTATTTTTTAAGTGTCTATGCAATGAGTTTGCATGAAACTATTCTACTCTATATGGGAACCCTTAAAAAAATTATTTAAAGATTCAAACTTCTGAAAAGTGTTGTCAGTAGCTACCGGTGTGGTGCTCTGCTCTTGTTCGATGATAACAGTTGGCTGCGTGCGTGTTCCCTCTGTGTGCTACCCCAGCTTTGCGCAGATAGCTAACACAGCAGACCCCAAGAGAACCCCCAATGACCACAAACTCTAGTAAGGTATGAAGGCATGTCAGCCAGGTTTATTGTCGAAGAGAAACACAATCTCTAGCTCCCCAATTCATATAACTTATATACGGTTTGTTGCTAGTCCCTATGTGCTCCCTGACAATGGACTCAGCTCAGTCAGTGGCGGGACTTTCCACTGCCCCCTAGGCTGGACAAATACAGTGCCCCAGGGATGTATTCTTGTACACAGGTACAAACAAGTTACATAACACTCCTGATGTATTGAGGTGCAATCCCTTTACGTAATAATGCACCACCCTTCTACACAGTAAGGTGCCACCTCTCACCTTGTACATGTTGGTTCGAACAAAACAACTCTATCCATCATACTAGCCTTTTGCCCCTGTCCTTGTTATCTGTGTGGACAGTATAAGAATGTTCTTGTACCATTTATGTATGACTCTGGTATCTAATACACTTTAGATACATGTTTATGCAAGAGCATATCTTTATACAACATCAGCCCTTTCCTTGCCAGCTTCTGTGAGCAGGGCCTGCCTCTAGCTCACAGCTTAACTTTGTTTATGTTAGCAAAGTCTTGACCATTGCTTTAGCTCAGGCCTTAGGTCTCATACCGGGCCTCTGATACCAAGGGTTTATGTTTCAGGGCCTCATCTTACTACATTCCCCCACTTTTTGTCTTTTTACAGGGAGAATGTTTACCGTTTGTCCTGGAAAAGCATAATGCATGGACGAAAGATAACCCCAGTGGGCTAAACACTGTGATGTGGTTACCTTATTTTACCATCCATACACTCATGCCCCATCTGTCTTTAAGTCTGCACATTCCCTCATATGACTGATAGATTTTATTATCCAATTATTTTTAGTCCCTTAGGGTGGGCTTGGGAATGTTAAGCCTGGGAACTTGCCTGAGAAATGTCATTTTATAATTGAGTCTTAGAGGCACTCCCAAATAATATATATATTTGTAGTGTATACAGGCATATTGATATAATCTTTATGTGTACATATGTCAGCACTTTATATACAAGCATACCAATTCTTTTTCAATGTGACAGTGTAGCTTGGCCCTTGTGGTACTGCAGATAGCAACTCACTTTTATTAGGGCAATTAAAGTTACCATCTGTATCATTATTAGCAGCAGGCTCAGGGTTTTGAAATACTAGGATAGGGATTGTGACGATGTGTCCCATAGTGTTATGTATGTGAGAAGTAAAACAGAAATTTGGAGTAGTGACACTACCCCTGAGGCCTTTATTTATAAATATATTGTAATTAATTACTACACAGTACTGTCCCTCCATGTTATAGACTATCCTTAATGCTGGTTGTCACGCTCTGGTAAGCTTCACTGGGCAGAAAACTGAACGGGCTAGCTTCTCTATTCCATTGATTGAACTTCTCTGTGATACACCAGTAGTTGAGGGAGATTCAGTTGTTTTTCCATGAATGCTGTCTTCCAGATAACCTACTGAATGGAAAGTAACCAAGTTATTAAATATTGCTGTGTCAGGATTTAGTATTGGTATCCAGACACCGAATAAGATTGTTCTGAATAACATGTGGATTAGGATGCAGTGTCAGTAACCCAAATTATGACTGGTACTAACAGGGAATTTGTTTATCCAATTTGCAGTTACTGTGTAACTTAAGTTTATAGCAATTTGTTTTTTCCTTGCCTTTATGTTGTTTGCTGCCATTCGTTTTTTGATTGTTACCCGTGTGTTGGTTAAACAGTTTAGCAAGGTTACGCACGTTGTAAATGTTGTACAGCAATAATACAACAGTACAGCGATAATACAATTGTTTTTCCACAGCAACCAAGTTGAAATTAAATGACAGTTCATCCTGGTTCAGCTAGTGGTTTTCAGCTGGCTGTTTGTTTAATTGTTCATATATGGTAGATAGGTGTATTTGATGGGTCTCTCTCCTATATGAAGCACTTCATTTTTCTTTTCTTGATCCTTGGGGGTTTTGTCACTGTATACCAATATTTTCTGGTGTCTTCAGGGTGTGATACTTTCTGGAGTCTTTGGTTTGTGGGAAGCAACTTAAACAACTTTTGTTAGTTAACATAGTAACTTTGTTTGTTTTTCCTTTCTTGTTTTCAGTAAACCAAAAACTTAATACAAAGTTTAACTTAGTTTGTTGACAATGTAATAGGGACCACGTCTTTTATAATGCAAGCTATACTTTTTCCAATTGTTGTATAGATATTCATTTTCATTTGAACTGGATTACTAATATTTTATTCTAAATGTAATGCTTAACTACAAAGTTACATATGATTTAAAAAAAAAAACATTCCATGTTAGCAAAAGAGTTAACATCATTTTTACCAAGCTTTCAGAGTTAATTTGCTTGAGATACCAATTTCATTCTTGTTAACTGTTTAGAAGCACAAGCTTTAATAACCACTGCTTCCTGTTAACATAATGTAACATAACACCAAAGGAAAAGCATAACTAATTAAACCAACTCTAAAATTAAACCCAAAATACATTTTAAATACAGGTTCATGCAAATACTTTAAGGGTATTAAACTTTTATGGTGCTTTTTTTGGTGTTTGGGAGCCAAAGGTGGAAACCTGTTGAAAACGTGGAAACCTGTTGAAATTGTTTGGTTCGTTTTATACATAAACTGTTGTTTTTAAAACATTTTTGCTATAACTATATTTAAAAATCCAAACAAGTTTATAAAAGCCCAAACAAGAAATTGACATTTTGTTAATATTATCTTTACCTTAATGTTGAGATTTCCCCTTACCTTTTTTCTTTGAACAACAAAAACTGATAAAAGAATTCTTGTTTGCAATTGCATCATTTGTTGAGGCAGAAATAGATGTACAGATATTTGTAACTGAAACCTTTTTGAACTTTGCAAAAAAAAATTGATGATCATAATACTATGATTATACCCCAACCATGATCTTAAAATAGTGTGGTACCACATATATTTTTAAAAGGGTATAAAATTTACTTTCATTGCAACCAATAAATAAATAAATAAAAATAGTTACATGACACACACAACATACAATACAGGACAACACATGACATACAGGACACACTTACAGTTAGAAAGGAATGGCGCCAGAATTCTATTCATAACTACAAAATACAGCAAACAAAAATAAAAAGGGTTAAACATTTGATTAAGCAAGTTATTACTTTAATTAAAATGTTTAATATAAATTGACAAAAATATATTAATATATGCTAAATTTATTGAATTAATTTGGTAACAAGGAATTTTGCATTACTTTATATTTAACATTATTTTAAAACTCTGCTATATGAAATTAGAAAAGCCCATGTTTCAAATATTAGTGCATGGTTAGGATTAGAAGCAGAGTCTGCATTTCTGTTGCTTGGCAACCATATCTTCGAGAAAGTTAGGAATAATTCCAGCTGTTGCATTCCTGAAGGGTTAAAATAAGTAATTTACTGGATTTATTTAAGGTAAAGTTTTTAACTTGTTTTCCTTGTTTGTTGTTTTGTTCTGTTTTCAATTGCTTTATCTTTTGGAGGTTTCTGTTAAAAAACTATAATTTTTAAAACAAAGAGAGTGAGCGAAAGTGAGGAGAGGCAGGGGAAAGGGCTGGTCAAGAGCAACCTAGAAAGGTAGCAAGACCTGAGCCAAGAGAGAATAACTCTATCAAGGTATTTGAAAGTACAGGCAGCAGCAGCAGCAAATTCAGCAAACTGAGAAAGCATATAATGGAAAAACTTAACGGGTATGTAAAAATATTTGAGAAACAAGGTTGTATTTTTAGATATGAGTGTGGTTCCCTGGGTCAAAGCAGTTGGGAACCAGCACAGTTGGGAACCGCACCCTTGGTTTTTATCCTGGCTCTGAGAAGAGAGTGGGGGTCGTTACCTGCTCTTGTAAAACGTGAATTTGTTTGCCCAGTGTCTGTTGCTTTTGTGTGCATGCCAAATGGATGGCGGGAGTGCCTTTTTTTTTTTTTGCTGCAGTTAACTGTTTTTGGGCAACTCCATGTGTTAATGCATCAATTCTGGGTGTTAATCTGCTCAATTTTAGTTTTTGACTTTGAAATTCCTTTTTATTCATTCCCCTGCAATTGAGTCGCAGCTCCTGTCTCCTAATGTGCTCTGTGAATTGTTCCATTTTTTCCCCTCATTTGATTTACCAATTCAGTGAAAGTATTGTGTGCTACTTTTTCCATCTGTGCGTTTACTTGTCCCATTCTGACAGGCACCAGTCTAGGTTCCAGTTTAGGTTTTACCAGAACCTAGCTTTTATCATAAGCTAGTGGTTGCACTGTAGTGGACCCTGTTTCATCTTTTAGTTTTACTAGGGCTATCTTTTTCCACTTCTGTTCCCATTCTTCAAGCACGAGGGAGCTACTTGGAGTCTGCTGTTTACCACCAATATTTATAACAGAGGACGGCACATCTCTTTTTTGTAGGTTCCTTGCAGCTGTTTCCAGTGTTTTATTCTGTTCCTGTGCTGGTTGTCTCTGGGCTGCTTGGCACCCTGCAAGGGCGGGGGGAGCTGGGAGCATTCCAGGGCTGTGCAGCTTCTTTTGATTCTTCTAATTCTTTCTTTGTTACTGTTACTTGCCCTGACAATTTTGTGGTGTGCTGTTTAAGCCATCTTACTGCCATAGACATTAATTGCAAAACTCTAGCTTTTTAAACTTTCATTATTCTTGAGTGCCTCGGTCTCTACCATCACTCTACATATGCCAGTCCATGTCTCCCCACTTTCTTTTTTAAATCCATATGGATCCCCTTTACTGGCAATCTAGTGGGTCCAAGAGTTATCAAACTGTGGGGATATGAAGGGAGGGGATAAGGGGGTTCTCTAGCTCGAGGTTTTCTGCCATGTTAGATTGTGATTCCTACAGCTATTTGCAACCCACATATTTTAGCATTGGTCCAGCACATGAGAATCAGAGTCAAATTGACTAGAAGGACTAATCTATTTATGCATCAGAGGGGTAGCCGTGTTAGTCTGGATCTGTAAAAGCGGCAAAGAGTCCTGTGGCACCTTATAGACTAACAGACGTATTGAAGCATGAGCTTTCATGGGTGAAATGAAACAGTATGAAATGCATAGGAAAAAAAAAGTAAAATCAGATTTTTTGTAAATGGTTTTATTGAAGGTATTCAGTAATGCAGGCTAAAATATTTTTAGAAGCACAAACTTGCTTACTCTTTAAGAGCAGTTAATATGAAAAATGATTTACTTTAAATAAGCTATATACTGCAGACAATTTAAGTATTACATTAAAAATTTAGGTTTCAGAGTAACAGCCATGTTAGTCTGTATTCGCAAAAAGAAAAGGAGTACTTGTGGCACCTTAGAGACTAACCAATTTATTTGAGCATCAGCTTTCGTGAGCTACAGCTCACTTCATCGGATGCATACTGTGGAAACTGCAGAAGATTCTGCAGTTTCCACAGTATGCATCCGATGAAGTGAGTTGTAGCTCACGAAAGCTTATGCTCAAATAAATTGGTTAGTCTCTAAGGTGCCACAAGTACTCCTTTTCTTTTTATTAAAAATTTAAGAGTGCAACTTTCAGAAAAGATTGTTTTATTATGTATAAAGTGTTCTGGAATTTCCACGAAGAGTCACTTCTTTTTCCTCTTAAGAGACCATTTAAAAAAAAAATAGCAGCTAGCACGGAAATTTAAGCCTAAAAAAGGAAGATTCAGAACTTTATTAAAATCACTGAACTTCACTTTGGTTTTAGTTCATTTAGGCCCCCACCAAACTATTTTAATTACAGTGGTCAAAACATTTTGGCTGTTTTAAAAAAAACAATGGTCAAAGTTAATTGCATCAGACAATGCATTGACTTAGTTGTCAAATAATAGATAATATTTAGCAGAAGACAACTGCTCACAGGAACTTCCAGATTCTGCACATAGTCACACAGTTACAAATCATACGTAAGCCATAAAAAGATTAACTGGTTATTCTAAATACACGCCTGTACAATAAAACAAATCTAAAATACAAATGTAGATTGTTTTTAAAAAAGCGAATATATTCACATTTAGTTTCACTTTTTCATTAGTTACACACTACATTGGTCTCATTAATACACTTACTTATGCAACTTAACACATTCCTAAACAAATGGTTAATCATGACCCTACGAATGGGGTGGTTACAGTGGGATATAATGCACACTGGAGGAGTGAAATTTTGAAGGTCACAGAGCTTACTGTTTATGTCAGCAACACAGATCCAAATGTGTTGCAACTAGGAGCCACAAGAGATGCAGTATTATCTGGAAACTGCTTTTCAAAATTAGGGCACACCATATGGAGTAGAGAACAAAGCTGGGGAATGAGTCAATATGCAGACAAGGGCAATGATATTTAAAGTCCTCAACAACTTAATTCTAAATAAGTCAAACTTTTAGATAACAAGCCTTGGACCTGAATTGTTCCCAGGCAAAAATGCCAGGCTTCAAAGAGAACAGATTCCTTGTCTGGTTTGTTAGCCATACTCCATAGTAAACAAGGTATCAAAATTTGTTACATTGAGGTAACTAAAACGGAGGTTGGTGGTGGTGGTGGGTTGTTTGTTTGTTTACCAGTAAGACAAAAGGGGTTTTGGTTCTCAGCTGCCACCAAAACCATTTTATATCCCATTGTTACAAAACTGGACATAACCTATTCAGTGATTCTAATTTGTTTCCTTCTTTTCCTTCTCTACGATCTCCGATTGTCATAGTCGCTGACCATCCTTTTTATGTGGGACAGTTTACTCTTCAGCTTCTTGCACTGTGCCTTTTTGTTCTTGTAGTCTGCTGACTAAAAAGAAAAACAGACCAAGTGTGGCGTTAGACCAACCAGAATTCTCTAGAAGTATCTAAAAGTATTTTTTTCATATGAAAAGTGCTCTAGGGCTGCACATTAATATAAAAATGCATTTGAAATAAAATTATAAATTTCAGAGTTATAAAAAGTCAGTCAGTAAACTTCAGCTTGAGTCCTATCTGAAAAGGGTACCCAGGAATCTCAGGTTTCAGAGTAACAGCCGTGTTAGTCTGTATTCACAAAAAGAAAAGGAGTACTTGATGCATCCGATGAAGTGAGCTGTAGCTCACGAAAGCTCATGCTCAAATAAATTGGTTAGTCTCTAAGGTGCCACAAGTACTCCTTTTCTTTTTCCAGGAATCTAAGCAGCTCATCTGGTTACATATAATTCTGGCAATTCGTATAATGATAAAACACTTAGACTCTTAAGTTACTTTTATACTGTAAAAAAGTACTTAAACTGGTAAAGCAACTGCACTAGCCTGCTGTAAGAAGAATCCATTCGAATAGGAACTTCTAAGCTTTGGAAAAAAAATCAAATGAGTATTGGTGACCAGCAAGTAGGGAATCATATGTAAATAAGCACAGACAGTCTGATCAAGAGACAGGAGTTGCAACCAACCCTCCTATGCAAGGTCCAAAGCAGCTTCCCAGTACCAGTAGCAAAAATATTGCCAATACCTAGGAAATACATCGTTTCAACTCCAGTACTGCCAATCTCAAGAGTTCAAAAATCATGAGTTAGTCTCTTTTTGGGGTGGGGGAGAACTATTGACCTTGTGTTCTTTCTTTGAGCATTCAGAGCTCATTTTGAAAGCTTTGTTCTGCAGCCATGAGAGCTAAAAACTATTTTACTAAAAAGCTGACAATCACCTGGAGTATTAGGACTGACACTAAGTATCGTGAGACTTGCTATGAAATTGTGAGAGGTGGCAACATTTCATCTATTGTTTCAAAGTTTTCAAAAATTGCAGTCAGAAGATACTGTTCTCATGTATGCAGAAGTTTCAGATTAGGTAAGGTAACTTGTTTAATTTCTACGAAGATAAAACCAGCAGAGATAGGAAAGGACTTGTTTATCCATTCAGTATCTCCCTGCCAATGCAATCTTACTCCCTTACTCAAGTTTGCCTACAAACCCATATAATTTGACAGACTAAATCAAGAGAAGCCCAATGCTTGAAAATCAGGAATGTTGTATATTAGGATTGAAGGACAAGGGAATCTTGCCCCATACTTAACCTTTGCCAGTGCTTTATTAGTCCTGCTATTTAATGGGCATTCTGCCTGCCTAGAAAATGCTTTAAGCACATTGAAGTCTTTACTCAGTTGCCATTAATTCAGTACTGCAATAGATGGAGTCATCTCACCATAAACACCCATTATATTTTGGTCATACTGAGAAGCCTCTTAACAGGTTTCGCTGTAGTTTAGGCCAATTTCAGTCCTGGTATAAGCAGTCACAACTAGACTGCCTGACTACATTGGAGATGGGCCAAGTTTGACTTCTTGAATTTACTGCGCAAGCCCCAATTAGAGATCTGCTAAAAGAAAAAGTACTTGGCACCTGCTTCCAACAGGTGCCACTCTGCATGCGAGTCAGACAGGGAGAAAAGAAGGAAGGAAAAAAAACACCCTTTTTTAAAACAAAAACAAAAAAGTCCTTAGAAATAGCAAACAAGAATAAGAGAACGTTATGATACTTACTGCTTTTATAGCCTTCATCCTATTGTACTGTTCAGCAGCGATCTATAATTAGGGAGAAAATTAAATTAAGTAGGACAGTTCATGTCAGTGCTATGAACAACACAGGTTTAACATTCTGTTACACGGTTTTGAGTGGTTAACCTACATTTGGAAAAAAATCTAAAGTTACAAAGAAAGGCAGTTGATCTACAGAGGATATAAAAATAGTCTTTGGAGTCAGCCTGGTAGACAGTGACGGATTTAGAGCTAGAAATCTGTTTGTGTTAGGATATATGGTGCATGCCATCCTCTCAGAGGAGAAAGGCCCATTTAATAAAAATCTACAGGAGGTGGGGAATGATATTAAGGCTGGACAAAAATCCTGATATTGACAGAAGAGATCACCACCATCAGTATTTCTTCCAGTACGTGGATAGTTTTTAATCCCAGGCCAAGATCTAGAACTCTGGAGCAGAGTCTAAAAATATATGATCATCTTACGATCAAAAGATCAGGAAGTTTTTTCATCCTATTTGTAGGAGAGTTTTCCATTTACTAAGATCTTCAGTATCCCATCAACATTTTAATAAAACCTCTAAATTCTGAAAAGCTCCTTTTTCAAATTCAAATCCAGTAAGTTTCGCATGATCAGTTCACTAAGTCTAAGTTTTTACTTGCTATACAGTAATTTGTATGACAAAGCTAGCATTCACTGGTACATGGCACCTATTTTTGCATACATTAAACAAACACAACTTCCGCCCCCCCCCCCCCCCAAGATATCCTGCATAAACATTCAACTTATCCATGGAAATACCTTATATTCCTCACTGTCTTCACTATAGCCATCCAACTCTTTATCCAGTCGAGAGAGTGTTTTACTGACTTCATCAAGCTCAGCTTGCAAACTCTTGTATTCTTGTAATCCAGAGTCAAAGTCTCGCTTATATGCTTGCCTTTGTTGATCTGTTGTTACTGGTGGGTATTCCCTAGGGGAAGATTTGGCGGGGACGGAGGGGAAGGAAAAGAGAAAGAGAAAGAGAGAGAGAAAAACCCATTTGTTACATATGGTATGGGCTATCTTCAGCTGTATAAACAGAAAAAACATTTGTTTATCCATTTGATGGAGGGTGAGAGTGAGCATGTTAAGTTTTGGATGAAAGTTACTGCTCTTGACAGAGAAACTAATGGCTCTGGTAGGGCCACATAGCAAACTACTCAGTTCTTGTTATGTCTTTCTCCTTTAAGTTAAAAGAGCCCTTTAGTACTTGCGATTTTCTCCCTGTGAAGGTATTCTGTAATCACGTCACCCCTCAATCTCCTTTTTGATAAATTAAACAGACTAATCACTTCAAATCTCTTACTGCAAGACCTTTTCTCCATCCCTTTATGCATTTTTGTGACCCTCTTCTGTACCTTCTCCAATGTTTCAATATCTTTCTTAAAATGTGGACCCCAGAACTGTATGGAATAATCAAGTGTCAGTCTCATCAATGCCATATATAGAAGTAAAATAACCTCCTACTCCTACTGAATATTCCCTGTGAATGGTCTTAGCCTTTCTGCCAGAGCAGCACACTGGGAGCTCATGTCGAGTTACTTGTTCACTGATTCCTAAATCCTTTTCAGAGTCACTGCTTTCCTGGATACATCCCCCCATTCTGTAAGCATTGCCTGCATTCCTTGTTCCTAGATGTGCAACTTTGCTTTTGACATTATTAACACGCATTCTGTTTGAATGGGCCCAGATTATCAAGCAAACCAGATTGTTCCACATGATTCCCAGTCATCATGACTTACCATTCCAACAATGTGTCATCTGCAAATTTTGTCCACAGTGATTTTATATTGCTTCCAGATCATAGATAAAAAAAAGGTTGAATAGCATTGGATCTAGTACCAATCCCTTGAGGCCACCACTAGAAACACGCCCATGCAAGGATGATTCCCTACTGATATCTACTTGCTGAGATCTGTCAGTTAACTAGTTCTTAAGCCATTGTATAGAGCCAAATTTTTTAAATCAGAATAGCATGCAGTATTAAAATCAAAGTATATTACATCTACACAGTTACTTTTATTATCAAACTTGTAATCTTACCATTGTATGACAAGACCTGTATTCCATAAAATCACATTTAACTGGCATTAATTATATTTAGGCTTCATTTTTTTAAAATAATTTCAAGATAATATCAATGTTTATTGTTAGGCATTTTTAATTTTTTTTACTGATTACATTTTCACAATTGCGGGAAATCAGGCAGGGGTGAGGTGATTAATTACAGATATTGAGATTCAAAAAGTTAGTTTTACAACTGTTAAAACACAAAAACTGTCATCAAGTGTCCAAATATTCAAAGCAGCATTTTTATTTCTTCACCCATCTGTAAATTTTGATGATTACTGATGGAAATATTTTTTTGTTGCTTTGCATGTGAACAGTGAAATTGACATTTAATTGATAAAAATCTAATCTTTCCAAGCCTTATTATAATCCTATCCTTTCATTCATTATTAATTGAATCCCATATAGCTTTTCAATTATTTTGCCCAGGATTGATGTCAGGCTAATTGGCCTATAATTACCCAAGTCATCCTACTTTTCCTTTTTGAATACTGGCACAACATTAGTACTCTTCCCATCTTCTGGATTTTCCCGGGAACCAACTTCCCCAATTCACATTATATACAACGCAAAAATACCCAAGTGCTTTTCCTAAATGCAAATTGCTAACCTTACCAAACTCTATAGTGGTTTGAATGGTTTAATCCTTCTTTCTTGTAGGTTTATAAATCTTACACCTCTGCAGGTTAGGATTCAGCTATATTATTCCACTACTGCCCTCTCACCAGCTCATTTTGGAATAGCCATCAGTTTTTAGCAAGTGTTCCACAGATTAACTTGATTATTGTCTAAAGACCACTTGTATTTATTATTAAATACGGCTAATTTCACTCAAAAAGCACTATCCGCTTCATAGTGGCATGAAATCCTAGCTGTCCATAACAAATATTTCAGTTTCTTCATCACCCAAAGCATGTCAGTTTTTGTCTATATGCAGGGCAGAATAAACTTTTTTTTGAGGGGGAGGGGTGAGAAGAGGGGCAGTACTTACTGTGAGAGAACATTAAAGACTATGGAAGCGGGTTTAGCACAGATTTGCTGCGTGTGCTTGGGAGGAAGTCAGTGCGTTTCAATATTGAAGTAACAGGAGTGTTGCAGAGGAGGGGAGAGTTTTATTACCCGCCTTGTGGAAGAGCTTGCAGCATGTATGCATTCAACTTGACTTGCTCTGGTGAGCAGTGTTAGGAACTCACTAAAACAAATTTTGAAGCATCTGTTATATTGGTTAACTGTTTCAGTCTCAATATTAAAATATAAATGGGACACTTCAAATGTACTTGGTGCATCCTGGTGAATACAGATGTCCCAAGACACCCAAAGTCTTGTTCAGTGACCACGTTATGAAATCATTCTAGGTAGTAGCATCAGTGGAAGAGGCTACTTCAGACAAGTAACAGCAGATACTGCTGCTAATAATGCTACTGCTGCAAATACTCCTTTCAACGGCAATGTTTCCAAGTATAAAAGGAAACTCTTTTCCCCACCACCTTTCTAGGCCCTCCTTCCTATTCCAATAGTCCTTACGCTGCCACTATTCACAGTACAGAAGTGGCACTGCAGCTATATTAATAACAAGCTTCCAACCACTACCACATTCAGCAGACACCACACTTATTAACTGGGTTAGTTCATCTAGAGCATCACAAGCAGGGGAGTTAGTATTATTTCAATGCCTGATGAAGTTCTTGTCAGTACCTGTCCCAGTCCTCCTCCAGCTCATCACAAGACTCCCCTCCAGTAGTGTAATCTGCATCATAGTTATCAGAGTTGGTTCTTTTCCGTCTTCCTGCTCTTCTCTTTTGTGGTGGTTCCTTAGCCGATCCATCATAACTACTGTTACCAGTATAATTTGACTGCGTGAGATCCTTCATTAATGGAACAATAACTTCAGACTCCCTACCAAAAGCAGTAAAGATCTCATTAGTTGCCATTTACAGGCTGAATTATCAACATTAACCATGCAGGGTAAGTATTAACAGGATCAATTAAAGACAAAATAATCTGGATTTTTATTCTATAAAAAATTCAACATGTATTTGGAAAACAAAAGTCACTCATTTTAATTCACTAACTTTGGCTAACAAAATGAATATAAAATATGAATGCATTTGTTCCAAAATCAAATGGAACAAGTTTCCAAGATTTTTAAAACACTCCACCTCTGATTTCATGCTCCCATTTTCACCTAGAACTGGTGAGTTGAGAAACATACACTTTCAGCCCAGTGTAATCAACTAACCTTTTAAAGAATTAGAAGATATCCCTATACAAGGAAAGCTACTTGTGAATTTTTAAAAGTGTGTGTTACGGAATTGCACTCCATTTAAAAAAGAAATAATAGCTCAAAGAATGGCAGTCGCCCAGAGGGCTGTCAAAGGTAGGTCTGTCAAAGGCTGTCCTTCAAATGGATAGAAATCTGTGCGTTACCTAACCATGGAGTATGAAATTTCTTACACGATTAGCATTTCTGCTGTACGAATGCCCCTAAGATTTTAGAAACTCAACTACATTTTGCTTATAGCAAGAATCGAGAGACCACACTGACTACCTGGACGCAATCCTGAGTATCACATTTTAGGATGGACACTGAAGATTAAGAAGTGGGCGACAGAAATAGAGAGTTATGGTGAGCAAAAGGTTAGGAAAAATATGGCATTTGCACCAACAAGTAATTTCACAGGATGGTGATAGTACCTGCAAATAATCATGTTTTGTATATAAATTTCCTATTTACATGATCTATCGTTGTTAACATATAGGCTCTCTTCCTGGATTTTCTAGAGCACAGGGCTGAAAACTGAGCTCCTCCCTGCTTGTTAATGTAAAACATGGAAGTTGTGTTGTCTGTCAAGACCTGCACCACCTTGCCTTAGATCTGGGCAAGCCAAGTGTACCACCCTGAGTTCCCTGACATTTATTTGCAGGAAGAGTTCTTCCTGGGACCAGATGCCCTGAGTCATGAGACTGTTATGGTGGGCTCCCCACCCCAGGTCTGATGCATCCAAAACCAAGGTTACCGACAGATACATGGCAGCAAAAGGTATGGAACCCAGGTCTCTCCACCAAGCCAGTGAAGCTAGGACTTGGCAGCAAAATCCAAAACGCCACTTGGACTTGGTGTCTGCTCAGGGAGTAGACTGACACCAGCCACATCTGTAGAGGTCTGAGGCATAGCTGCGCCTACTGCACCAAATAGGTACATGCTGCCATGTGACCCAACAATTTGAGGCAAACCCAGGCAGTTGTAAGAGGGTAGGTTGCAAGCTGGGAGATCCAGTCTGACAGAGCTCAGAATATGGTCTCCAGTAAATAGGCCTGAGCTGGAGTCAAGTACCACGCCAATGAACTCTATTCTGTGAGCTGGGATCAAAGTTGACTTTTGCTTGTTTATTATGAGGCCCACCGCCTGAAAGGTGGCCCATATTATGCCAGTGTTTGCTGGATTTGAGCCTGTGAGTGGCCTTTGATTAGTCAGTCGGCAAGGTATGGGCAGACTTGTACACCTCAATGCCTGAGGAAGGCTGGAACCACTACTTAGTGAAAACCTGCAGGGCTGCCGACAGGCTAAACAGAAGCACAGTGAATTATTAGTGGCATTGGCCCACCACAAACCTGAGGAATCTCCTGTGTCAATGGAAAGTGGAGATATGGAAATAAGAGTTCTTCAAATTGAGGTTGACATACCAGTCCTCTGGATCCAGGGAGGGAATGATGGAGGCCAGGGAGACCATGTGGAACCTCAGTTTCTTGTGATATTTGTTGAGGCGACACAGGTCCAGGAAGGGCCATTAGACCCCCTTTGGCCTTCAGGATTAGGAAATTGGGAATAAGACCCCTTCCCTCTCATGTCTGAGGAACTTCCTCTACAGCCCCCACACAAAGGAGGGCTTGCACCTCCTGGATGAGAAGCTGCTTGTGAGAAGGGTCCTTGAAGAGGGATGGGGGAAGGAGGTAGCGGGGACGGAGACGGGACACAAAGGGTTACTGGAGGATGTAACCAACTGTTATAGTGCTGAGCACCCAAATGGTCCAATGTTATTAAGACCATGCCAGGTGGAAGGGCGACAGGCGGTCCAAAACCAAATAGGGGGATGGATCTGCCGTCGAGATGGGTATGCCATCCTTAGGCATACCTTCAAAAGGCCTGCCTGGCCTCACCAGGCTATCCGTGTCAGCCCAACTGGAAAGCTGAGGCAGAAGGTAAGGGCTGACAACATTTATAGCCCTCTCCCTTTCTTTTGTAGGGCTCTTGCCTGGGAGGCACCAGAAATCTGGGAGGCTGCTGGGGCCTAAAATGCTTTCTTGAGGCTGGGGGAGTGTAAAGGCCCAGGGAGCAAAGCATAGGCCTCGAGTCTTAGAGGCGGTGAAGCTTGACGTTTGTCTGTTCCAAGAACAGGGAGGTACCCTTGAAGGGGAGGTCCTGGATGGACTGCAGCACTTTGTGAGAGGCACCTGATGACTGGAGCCACGAACAGCGCCTCATGGTGACGGATGCCATCGTTCTGGCTGCTGAGTCGGCCGCATCCAGAGCGGCCAGGAGGGAGGTCCCTGGCCCCGCATCTTGCCTTACTCCAGGATGGCCATGAATTCCTGCCTCGACTCCTGCGACAGAGAGTCCTTAAATTGGACCACTGAGTCACACAGATTCAAATCATACTGACTTAGAGCCGGCTGGTTAGAGATATGTAACTTGAGGCTGCCTGTCATAGAATATCAGGGTTGGAAGGGACCTCAGGAGGTCATCTAGTCCAACCCCCTGCTCAAAGCAGGGCCAATCCCCAATTTTTGCCCCAGATACCTAAATGACCCCCTCAAGGATTGAACTCACAACCTTGGGTTTAGCAGGCCAATGCTCAAACCACTGAGCTATCCCTCCCCCCGTCAAATAAGTGGTATGTCCAAACAGGTCCAGTCTCTTAGCCTCCTTATTTTCGGGAGTAGAGTTCAACTGTCCTGTCTGTCCTACTTGTTTGCAGCCGACACCACCAGGGACCAGGGCGGGGGAGAAGAGATGTGAGTACAGGTACTCAAACCCACTGGCAGGTACATAGTACTACTTCTCTGCCCTTTTTGAGATGGGGGCAGACACGAATGGGTCTGCCATAGCACCCTGACAGGCCCCAATACTACCTCATTAACTGGCAGGGCCACTCTGGGGGGAGTCACTGCAGCCAGGATATCAATTAAATTGTGCACAGGCTCCTTCAGCTCCTCAGCTTCCAGCCCCAAGTTTATGGTGACCCATTTCAGGAGCTCTTGATGGGCTCTGAAGTCATCCAGAGGGAGCAGGTTACTGGGGCCTGCAACCGCCTCATTCAGGGATGAGGAGGAAGAGGCCAGCCCTGGAGGATAGGCTGCCTCTTCTTCCTCCACCTGCACCACTTTGGTTGGCACCACTTCTGGGACCCCAGTACCAGGGTCAGTACCAGAACCAGGGTCCAGTGCCGGGTGGGATGAAACAGTACCGTCACCTAGAACTAGCAATATATTCTCTGTGCCTTGACTTCAAGGCATTCTTCTGAAGGAAACTATATCCAGCATGCCTCAGACGGAGGAAAGATCACCCCAGTCCAAAGCTGTCAGAAAGAGGGTTAAGAGGTACCACAGAGTGATTAGTACAGTATTTCTCAACCTTTTTGATATCAGGGACAGGCTTGCTGCCTTCCTAAACTGTGTCAGGGAGATCTCAGGGACTGGCGCTGGCCCATGCACCTGTCATTGAGAGAAACAGATATAGTGGACTCCATTCAGACTTGCCATAAGACTTCATCCTATTATAAATTTAATTTCAAAATTCCTACTGAATTTGAAGTGTTTTCCTTTCCCTATGCAGCTAAAGGGTATCTAGGAGCAGGGGTTCCCAAATTGTGGGGCACACCGCTTTAGGGGTGTGACAGGCCTGGGCCAGCCCCCACAGGGGACGGGAAGGGAGCACCATCCAGCCCCACTCCGTCCCCAGCTCTGCTCTGACCCCACCCCTAGCTGCAGCCCCACTGGCTCCACTCCCAGCCTCAGCTCTGGCCCTGCCCCAACTGTGGCCTCAGCCCCTTACCCCATCCATGTCCCTCCCACCCCAGAAGCCCTGGCGTGCCAGGAGGGGGCACAGACAGAAGTAACGGGGGGGGGTGCACAACCCTGAAAAGTTCAGGGACCACTAATCTAGAAAATCATCTCTGGCACTTCCTGGAACAGAAGATGCATCTACTGGGAGGAGAGGCGTAACTCCCCTCCTAATTGTTGTGAGTGGCAAAGTTAAGATACTGCACATTTGGCATTTAATTCCAGAATCAGGGTTCAGTTGCTCTGAATTAGTTTTCAAAATTTTAATGTGTTTCATAAGTACAGAGCCTGATTCACACTTCAGTGTGTTCACTATTTAACAGTTTCTTGAAAGATCAATGCCTGTATGACAAGTGATCTGCAGGAAAGAGAAGGAAATGTCTGTAGTATTTGAATTTGTGTCAATAACTAAAGTTATAAGCAGTTGCTGGAGATCTTCAAATTGTAACGAATTTTCTTTTCACAAAATGTGAGAGTAACAATCAATGAAGAATATCCAAAGTCTTTAGAGACATGTTCTGATTTAAAGCATTCAGGAAAGAACCACAATTATATTTAAACAGACAGGTTGTAGACCTCAAATTAGACCCAGCCATGGGTTTGTTTTTCAGGTGTACACACATACACCCAGCCACCCCCCCTCACTTTTGGCAGTGGGTCTCTTCCATTATCATGAGCAAGCAGAGAACAGGAGTCCTGCTTAGAAGCGGAATTTCTGCACAGTCCAAGTCCTCTGCCTGCTCTATAACATAGAAAAAGGAACAGCATATGTGTTTTAGCAGCAGTCCAGTATTGTGGATTTGCTACATGATTTCCAGTCTGGAGAGCAGCCATCATGTGCCACAGATGAGCCCAAGAGAGATACGGATGGGCAATTAAAAGTTGAAGAACACACCTTCTAGTCCGGACACAAAGCCAACAAACTCTGTAGCATGCCCTAACTCCCCCAGGGTGGGGGAGAGGAGTTCAAAGATCAATATGACCTTAAGGAGACTTGATATTTCTCACTCATATGAGAGACTGATAATTAATTTTTCCAAGGATAAAGAGATATAGGGGTGGGTTAGAATGAGTTGATTTTAGTACTTTCTTTTTAGAAGGAACCTGGTTAGACTACCATTATTGATTGCTTGTTTGGAAGTGAATGTATTTATCCACCCAGTCAGTGTTTCTCTTCAGCACCCCATCTTTGAATTTCATGCATTTAAATTTACTCTCCCCCCCCCCCCCCCACACACACACCCCACCTCCACAGCTCTGACAGTTCCCTTCTATTCTTCAAACACAGGTGCAATTTTTCCTTCATCAGCATACTCTGTTTAATTCCCCCTACCTCCACTATGGTTTATGGTAAGGAGTATTTCCCTTTTCTCCTTTAAATATTTACACACTCTGGTGCTTGGACACCAAAATGATAAATGCCTTAGAAGAATCTATCCTAGGCTCTTCGTACTCTGCACAGTACTAGTTTCAATGTAAGTAATCTCTGCAGACCAGCCTGCAAGTCAAAACAAGGATAAAAGTGCATAATGCAAGCAACAGACAGCAACTAAATATCTCTGCACCAGAAAGGGACGAATATGGATAAATACTACAAAATACAGTCAATTCCTAGATTGTCTTAAAACAAATTGACTAGCAACTATTTCATATCAAAAACATGTTATGAATAAGTAAGAACAACATAACCTGGAGACCACCCCTTTCAACTACACTTTGAGCTGAGGCTTGTGTGTAAAAGTTTGCTTGATTTTTACAAACTAAAAGGTAAAAGTTTCACATTAATCTTCCATAACCTTATAAAACTATAATATTAAATTGACACACAACAACAAGTCAACATTCACAAGTTAATCAACACCCTACAGACAGGATAACATCTGCAATAACTGTTCAGGTAAGAATCCCACCAAGTTCTTCCATAGGAAATCCTGAGTAAGAATAAAGATTTGATCCTCTCTTTAGAGCAAGAGTCTAAATGCATTTCTATGACCCTTCTAGTGTTCTGTATCCATTAACAAGGCAGGAACAGTTTACTTACGGCATAGCTCTGTAGGCTGTGTCTGTATAAACTTGATTTTCATTAACTTTCTCAGAAACAGAGTAAACCATGGAACTGGCAACTTGATCTGGGTAGTCCGCTACTTCTGCTGGTTCTGCATTTACATTTTTTACCTAGTAAAATAATCCCCATCCAAAAAAGAGAAACATTAAAATACATAACATCTCAGTTTTGTGGCTGAAAGCTTTTTTCTTTTTTTTAAAGCAAAGACCTGTAGCAGTTCACTCTCAGTTTTGCTTGATTTTTAAAATAAATTAAGCGTTTTCAGAACTAGAATTACACAAATTATTCAAAAATGTTCCTATATGTACAGCAGCTGACTGAGACATTAGCACCCCTATGATGAAGTCATGAGGCTCTATTTTAATACTAGGGTAGCACTGACCACAGAGACGTGGAGACTCGGATTGAAAGAAGCGTGACTGAATGCTTCTGAGGGCTGAGCTCGTGTGCGCATGGGGGATTGTTGTCTGAAGATCCCTCACATGCTAGACATCACTGAGGACCACAGAGGACCATAAATAAATAAATCCTTTAGCACCACAGCAATTTCACCCTTTTTGGCACAGGAAGCTCTAGGCCCAAAGCGTGAGAGTCCTGTGTTTGTATTTATAAAGAAATTTGATTCTGCTGCCCATTGTTACATGAGGTATTTGTGCTATGGGTATTTCTGAAACAAGATAGCTTACAAGTATATGAAAAAAGGGTCTCACACTTGCAGTCCCATGGAATAGTTTTAATCACATTCAGGTAAGCCTCAGCAGCTGCTTCATATCAGCACCAGATTAATGAATGAGGGTTGACTACATTAGTCTTCCCCAGCCCATTACTACTGTCTTTTGGGGGGGGTCAGTTTGAAGGAAGTGGAGCAATTTTGGAATTGGAAGTAGAAATAGTATGGGGGGGGGGAGAAGAGAGAAGGAGAAGATTGTTTTATTTGAAGCGTAACTTTTATTTATATTTCTTAAAAAGATGCCATTAAGAGTAACCTGAAAATTGAAAGGGGCAGGCTTTCAAAGTGTGAAGATTAGAGTAGAAGGAGTAGATTAATGTAGTTGGCTGAGAAACAATAGGACTTTCAGAGCAACTGGGTGATCAGCTTTATTTGTAGCCCCAGTTCAACAAGTTATTTAAACACAAGTAGACCCACTAAAGTCAAGGGAACTATTCACGTGCTTGAAGTCTGGCACGAGTTTAAGAACCTTTCTTAACTGGGCCCCGAATTAACTAGATTGTGCTCAATGGATCTAAATACAACAGGTATGTTTGTAATTTACCTCTCTGTAGTGTCCTCCAGCATTAAGCATTTTAGAGTCTTAAATTTATATTTGGGTATTGTGTACATGACACTATTGATTGTTTGCAAGACTGCCTACTCTTCACAATTCAGACAGAAGAGGGCTTTACTCTCAAAGCTGTGTCTAATCTAGAGATTTTAATGTTGTGAAAATATGCAGGCATGAAATCCCTTTAG
This sequence comes from Caretta caretta, assembly GCF_965140235.1. Classification (NCBI taxonomy): domain Eukaryota; kingdom Metazoa; phylum Chordata; order Testudines; family Cheloniidae; genus Caretta; species Caretta caretta. Next base: position 51,465,299 of record NC_134210.1, read on the forward strand.
GGTTTCTTTGGACAAAAGGTTGGCTCAACTAGTTTTTCCAGTTCTACAGGTGTTTTACATCCGAAGTGTTTTCCAAGGAAGAGTCTCAAAACATTCAATATTCTTCCAGATTTTATTTGATATGGCATCAGAAGTATTTTTTAACTCCAAAATATCACTTAACTGATTTTTCCCTGCTTTTTTAATAACTAGAGATCTCTATGAATAGAGAAGGGTTTAGGGTTGGCACAAGAGGTCAATATCCTGCATCTCCTCATCAATACCAGTTTTTCAAATTCTATTGTGGGACTATTACGCCAATGTTCTTGTTCCCACTAATTGTAGCAGATGGAGCCACCCTAAAAGCAGACATGAAGGCCTAGTCAGTGCCATTCTGTAACTGCTAAGCCAGGAGAAAAGTGCTTATCATACCAGATCAGCTTCAGTCTAATTGTGCTTCTGCTGATGAAGAAGAGGCAGCACCAGCATGGCCTGGAGCAAGGAGACATACCACACAGACACTCAATAGTAAAGAGAAAAGGAGTACTTGTGGCACCTTAGAGACTAACCAATTTATTTGAGCATAAGCTTTCGTGAGCTACAGCTCACACACACAGGAACAAATAGGAGACCTAAGTGCATCTCCACTAGTAAAAGGTATACATATAATTCACCACCGATAGAAGTTGTAGCATAGCCAAGGTTCATGCTGTACCCATCATGTCATCTTTACCATGTGATACTATGGTAAAGATGCCCAAGCCATGGCTTCACTGCAGTTTTCACCCTTACTCTCATCAGTAGTCAATTGCTGCTACAAAGTTTGCTGGCATGGACAAGGCTCCGGAAAGGTAGATCAAAAAGAGAAAGAAGCTACTTAATTTAGAATGGCAGCGGGCAAGAGACAAACAAAAGCTCTCAGAATGCTGCACTGGTAGGATCTCAACTCTTACTTTCCCCCACACACTACAGACAAGGGAAAAAGCAGCATCAACTTCTAAAAACCTATATTGCCGTAAAGAATGAGTGTTACTTATGAACCATGTACAAAGTTTGTGCACTCTGGATGACAGGACCAGTTTCCACAGTATGCATCCGATGAAGTGAGCTGTAGCTCATGAAAGCTCATGCTCAAATAAATTGGTTAGTCTCTAAGGTGCCACAAGTACTCCTTTTCTTTTTGCGAGTACAGACTAACACGGCTGTTACTCTGAAACCTATTTTTATCTCCCTCCCCCTTCCTAGCTGTGGGAGTCAGCTCTGTTAGCCGATAGAATGTTCAAGTGCACACAAAACCCTTCACTTTTTGCCGTAGAAAAATATACTTGGAGATTACACTACACTGCTTACAGGGAGAAAAAAAAAAGGGGGGGGGGGAGATGCGGGAGGAAAAACAACCTGAGGAGAGGGAGGCACAATTTAAAAAACCACCCAAGCTAGTAAATAGACATATTTCCTTAAATCAAAGTCCAAATAAGGTTGTTCATAAGTGCTCAATTCTTTTTCAACATAAAATCTTTGAAGAATAAGGGTATGGCTTCACAAACTTGCGCCAATTTAATTACATTTAGCTGAACTAGTGAAAACCTATGTGGGCACATTCCCATCTGTTTAAGCCTGGCAACGTAGTTTGCTCCTGTAAATTCAAACCAACATAAGCCAGGTTTAAATCAATGTGGGAGTGTCCACAAAGTCACATCAATGTAACCAAATTGGTTTAAAAGTCACACCCCTTACATTATGCAACATTAGTGCAACTCTAATTAGACCAGAATTTAGGCTGGAGGAAAATATGACAAGGAAACAAACACATTTAGATATCCACCCTTTAGCAACTGTCCTTCAGTCTCAGGTTATGTCTACACTAGCACCTTTGTTGGTGAAACTTTTGTTGGTTGGTAAAACTTTTTGTCAGTAACACACACCCCTGACTGACATAAGTTTCACCGACAGACGCACCGTTGTGACAGCACTATGTTGGCATACAGTGGCTACACAGGAGACCTTACAGCGGGGCAGCTGCTGTGGTACAGCTGTTGCAGTACTGCTGTAAGGTCTGTAGTGTAGACACAGCCTAAGAGAGGAATGTAACTTATTCTGGACAACATGAGCTTTAAAGGACAGGACACAAACACAGCTTGCATGTAGATAAAGCATCAATGTGTTTTCCTCTTCAAACACATATGAACAATTGCAAATTAGAGCATAAAGTTAGGATGTACATTCAACAAGGTTTATCAGCAGAGGAAACATTTAGTTGTCCAATTTAGGAAAAAATTCATGCATTTTAAATCCACATTACTGTTTAGTTATTCCCACGTTAAAAGTCTGTTTTGACAGTGTTTTCACGAATGCATGAATCGTTAACAGCTAGGAAGAGTTCAAATCCTGATCAGGTCACACACGAAAGTTTAGAGGTTGGAACGAAGACGTCAGAAAAAGTGTGTTGACTTTTGACACATGGAAAAACAGCACATAATTGGAACAATGGAAGTTATCTACTTAGGATGGAGAAGTAGAGATCTAGAAATGGCAATCAGAACAGAGATATTTTGGCAGAACTTGGCTGGTAGAGCAACAGGAAAGAACGGAGGAGGTTCCTTAGACCAGATGTCTTACCCATGCTCTCAGTGTATATAGCAGAGGTGGGCAATCTATGGCCTGCGGGCCACATGGGGACAGTCCTGCTCGGCCCCTGAGCTCCTGGCCCAGGAGGCTAGCCCGCTGTTCCCCCATCCCTGCAGCCACGCCTCCACGTGGGCAGCACACCCGCGCGCTCATGCAGGGCAGTGTGTCTGGCTCCAGCCGGGCGGCCAGACATGCTACTCTGAGCTGCATGGTAAGGGGGCTGGGGGGTTGGATAAGGGGCAGGAAGTTGTTGGATGGGTGGAAGGATTCTGAGGGGGGCAGTCAGGGGGCAGGAAGTGGGATGGGTTGGAAAGGGGGCGGGGCCAGGCCATTGGGGCTGCACAGCCTTCCCTATCTGGCTCTCCATACAGTTTTGCACCCGATGTGGCCCTCGGGCCAAAAAGTTTGCCCACCCCTGGTATACAGGCTCCCTGCTGTGAAGCACGGCCAGGCTCTCTCAGAGCTGCAGACCCCAGAAGCTCTCCATTGGAACCCTGCCTGACTTTTGCCAGAAGTTCATAAAAAACTACTATGTTCCATGTTTGTTTTCAACCAAGTGGCATTTTCCGACTAAAACCACTTTCATCAGAAAGTTCAGAACCAGCTCTATCACCGGACCCCATTCCCACAACAAGTCTTTCAGTGGACCAGGAAAATAGACTTTACTTGTACTTGTCTGATATTTCTACTTTTTTTTTTTTAAAAAAAAACTTTACATCATCTTTATAAAGCAGCCAAAAAAAACAAAACCACAAACCCCACCCCCAAGAAACCCTGAACTTTAAAAACAAAATCTCCCCCCTTTACAGTCACTTAATATCATACTAGTTCACGGGTTCTCAAACTGTGGGTCATGACCAGTGTTCCCTCTAATTTTTCCCAGCGTGTGTGGACTTAATTTTTTAAGTGCACTAATATGGAGGTGCTGTGTGACACATCACCTCCATATTGGTGCACATAAAACTTCATGTGGTGGGGTGGGGCCCGAGGGGTTCGGAGTGTGGGAGGGGGCTCAGGGCTGGGGCGAGAGAGAGAGAGGACACTCACCGGCCATGGCAACTCCGGCGGGCCTGGGCCGGGCGACCTGCATGGCAGCTGAACAGCTTACAGGGAACCTAGGTTGTGACACCATTTTAATGGAGTTGCCAAGGCTGGTGTTGGGCCCCAGCAAGTCTGAAGCCGAAACCCAAACCCCACTGCCCAGGGCTAGTTACATGGCGCCCCCCCTGGGCAAAAGCCCTTGGGCTTCAGCTTTGACCCCCCCATTGCCCAGGGTGATGGGACTCAGGCGATGGGATTCGGGCCAGCTCAGTCTTCAGTCTCCCCTCCTGAGGTCATGTTGTAATGTTTGTTGTCAGAAGGGGGTCACGATGCAATGAAGTTTGAGAAAAGTGCTGCACTAGTAGTGCTGTCCTAAGAACAGATACAAGATTTGGGTCATTTCAAAATGTCAGGATACAATAGGCAAGTCCCAGGTGTGTTGCGAAGGAAGTGTGCTTCCCCTTGATGTCTTAACACCAGATGAGACGACAGGCAGTGAAACTTCAAAGGGAAAGCACCGCACTTCCCTTCAAGCCCAGCTGTTACGCCGGAGAAATGACTGGGCAGCGCTTAAGTTTAAATTCATTTTAGGGTCTTGAACTAGACTTTGCCTTCCTTTGCAGCCAAAATGTGTCACAATTTAAGAGAGTTCTGTGCCCAGTTGTGCCACAAGTTGTGTAACTTTTAGTAAGCTGAACTCTCAGCTCCTCAGTCACCTCCATCTGTGCATATCCTAAATTAAGGGATAATTTTGGTGAGGCATGAACCCAGGTACCACAGTGATGGGTGCACTATCAGAACCTGAATAAAAGGGGTAGTTGTCAATCTTTCTTCACTTTTGAAAGTTAGTCCTGTTCAGTTTGGAAGTCAGAGGCAAAAATAGTCTTTGTCACTATATTCTCTCCTTCCTCAGTCTCATTGACTGTGAAGCATGATTAACTTTTCAATCAATGACCATTTCTTCAAAATCAGGAACAGAACAATCTTTTAACAAAGCAATTTCCAGAGCTCCCTATGTTTCATTTCATGCTATAATGTGATTTTTCTGGGCAGACAGAGAGGGTCTCTGAAAGGTAAGACACTTAGCAAAAACTTCACACAGAAAACAAAATCTTTTCACCTCAAGTAGTACTCACTTAGTTTCATATAAAGAAAAGGAGGACTTGTGGCACCTTAGAGACTAACCAATTTAAATCTCTAAGGTGCCACAAGCACTCCTTTTCTTTTTGCGAATACAGACTAACACGGCTGCTACTCTGAAACCTTAGTTTCATATAAATGTTCAGAGAGTGTTCTAGTTCTCAAGAAGACCTAACCCTAGAAGTTTCTTAAGAGCTCCGGGGGGTGGGGGGTGGTTTGTATGGAGTGGTAAGATTGATAAAAACAAAAACAACCCACCATTTTCAAAATAATCATGGACTATTGTGACAACTGTTAAGAGGCTACCACCACATTCCCCAACACAGTCAGTACTGGAACCTTAGCCTGGTATCCAAAACCAAACATCTACTCCTTAAACTAAAAGGAGACCAACATATACAGAAAAAAATAAAATAAACCAAACCACCACCCTAATTATTTCTAAGACACTGCCAGCCATTAGAGAACTACATGTTCACATGTATAGTACCCAATTCTTCCACTGCAGGGGCAAAGAACTACAACCATCATCACTTAGAGCAGGACTGGGTCTCAGAACAATAAGTTAAACTCATTTTTTCAGATAAAGCTAGGACATGAATTGAAGGAGACTCAACTACCTAGAAAATGTGAAGGTGTAAAAACAAGCTATTACAGACCTATGAGGAGAAGACAAAAGAAACAGAAGAGCAGAAGTCTCTAAAATGTAATCGTAACTGTAATTCAAACAAGTTGTTTATAAGTTTATTATCCTTCACTTTCAGAATATATCTGGCAGTTTTCTGGCCAAAACAATCTTCCAAACCATAAATTCTAAGAGACTCAAAGAGACCTTTGCAACAGAAACTCGCCGAAACCTTAACTGTGGAGAGGCTACCACCTCTTTATACTGACAAAAATAAAAACACAAACAAAAAACCCCAAGACATCAGATAATCAATCATCAGGGTTTTAAGTTTTACTGATAGTTTCCTGTATATTCCGTTTTCTGCCATCTTGAAACACAAGTAAGCAAGTAATGAAAAGACACACCCAGAAACTGTCTCACCGAAACATTTACTTCAAATGAATCTTTATAGCAGTTCCCAGTACAGTCCTGGCTCATGACCTTTACCCAATGAGCACAGGCAGAATCACATGAGTCATAAACACACTTACAGAGGTACACAATGAATACTGTGAACGCAGTTACAAGCATTAAGAAATCAAGTACCCCTGAAATTCTGTGTTTGATTTACTTTAGATTGCGTGATACCTATCTGGGCTTTTTGAAAAGCAGCTACAAGTAAAAGCTAATAAGGATGTTTCTCAAAGTTGGATAACAGATCTCACAGCCCAGTTGCTAGGTTTCCAGAGCGTTTAACTGGGAGACTACATCAAAGTACCGTTACAGTTTTATGTGCTTCCTCTTCCGATTATGTTCTTAGTATCACTGTATAGATTGATTTAATCACCTCAGACCATCTGTTTACAGAGTATTTCGTATAACAATACACACAAGCCCTAAATATTTTTATTAAAATATGATAGTAAATTTTACAATAATTTTACTGTTGGAGACAACCCATCGTAGAAGCTGAAAACCGACACTTAGTTTAACAGTGCTTTTGCTCTATTCCATGTGCAAACTGACTTGTTATTGTGGAGTTGCTCTTAGTACTATGCTCTTGGTAATATTTTCTCCCCCCAGATTTTTAAAGATATGGGGTTGAGTTTTTTTAAAATGAGAATTTTACATAATCATGGCACTTATAATAGAGGCGAGTCAAATTTGGGGCATAGAAACCTTGAATTTGAAAAGAAATTGGAGGGTTTATACCTGTTTAGAATAAGCATCCAATATGAAAAACTTACCCATTCTTCTACATTGGGGGGATCTTCTTCATAAACCTTTGCTTTATCCCAGAGAATGTTCATTTTACCATAATAATTCATCTGATTTCGGGTCTTTACAGAAAAGTATATGATTATGGCAAGAGCCACAATAACCAAGAATCCCAACACAATGGCAATAGCCTAAAAAAGAAAAAAAATTGTAGCAGATATTTATTAGTTAAAGACAAAACCATCCATTCAAGGTGCCAAAAATCAGTTCAGTGCTCCCCTCCAGAACACCCACAAACAGCTGCCCTTTCCTCCCTCTCCACATAAATCAGCATCCTAATCCAAATTAAAATTCTGACATCTTCCCATCAGATGAACATCCCCAATTTCCAGACCAATAATATGGGCTTTAGAGCATACTGAGCAGTCCAAATTGAAGCTATTTAAGACTAGCAGAGGAGTATATCCTGCTGGAAACCCCCCTCCCCCCACGCTTTTTACCAAGGAGGATGGATCTTGGGCACCTGCACTGATTTCAACGGTGCCTGTATGAAACATGAAGAGAACTGCTGCAGGACCACCACCTAGTCAACTTTCTTTTTCTTTTCTTTTCAAGTAACTCCTCAAAGGTGACATGAAAAGGATTTTTTTTAAATTGACCTTCTCCTTTTTTGCTTTTTTATTTTTTGAAACTTTAGACTTTTCTTTCTTTTTTTTTTTTTTTTTTTTTATAAGTTTTAAACCAGAAACATTAGGAAACAAGTTTTTTCTCCCAGTAAAAACGAGAAAGGACCTTTCAGGAGGTTTCAAGCATGTTTACTAAGAGCTTTAATACCTTTATTGAATAGGAGTCAAGGATGTTATATCGTTAGCAAAGGCCCCCTTGATCCCAAATATGAATTTCACTTAATATAGATTTATAAAGAAAAAAGTGAATGGTAACTAAAAGTGACTTGAGAGGTAAATTTTCACTCACATAGCTCATCTGACATCACCCTGAGGTCTTGTCTTCACTGAGCAGAGGGAGGGAAAAGAAAAAAAAAAAAAGTGTGTTCTTAACTGGAGTTAACTAATTTGAGGAAAAAACCCTAGTGAAGGCAAGGCAGTTTGTAGTTTTCACAGAAGGTATCAGGTCAGATTAGATTTCCCCTGAAGCAGGTTGAGTCAAAGCCTACTGAGGAGCCTAATCTTAGACTTGATAACCTATACAAAAACTACAAATCACCTCTTCACTAAGATTTTACCTCAAGTTAAAAATACCCCTTCCTTTTCTGGGACCTTAAACAGAGTGCCCACATGTGTTTCAAAACATTCTCTACCTATATCTAGGGAAAAAAAAAAAAAAAAACACCACACACACACACGAGAAGACAAGAGACCAGGGAAAACTGTGTTCACTAATTAGGACAGGAGTCCAGAAGTCTACGGTATTCTGCCATTAAACTTCACCAGCTCAGATCTTTTCTGTACATGAATTCAATTAAAATTAAATCTACTTTTTAGAAATGTGGAGATTAGTCAATAATATGGTAACTGCAGCATTCTAAAAAAAGGCCTACCCACAAGTGCCACGGTTGTATTTATCTCAGGCTCTTTTAATCATCAAATATAGGTTTTGAAATTTAGTATTTTATAAAATTCCATTACCCCGACGTATTAGTGACTGCAATAGCTGAAGATTTATTTAAAAAGGTATTAAATGTATCACCACGAGGTCATATTGGACACCAAGAAGTGGTTATGGCTTATCATAGTGACTTTTTTCTTGCGTGGCTGCAATTAGTGCACATAAATGTGATACAAGAAACTAGGTTAAAAACACCGACAAAGAAACAAGACTCACATTCATATATAAAGAAAGGAGTACTTGTGGCCACTTAGCGACTAACACAAATTTATTTGAGCATAACCTTTCGTGAGCTACTGTTAGCTCACGAAAGGTTATGCTCAAATAAATTTGTGTTAGTCGCTAAGTGGCCACAAGTACTCCTTTTCTTTTTGCGGATACAGACTAACACGGCTGCTATTCTGAAAATCCACATGTAAAAACATCCAGAGTAATTAGCTCCTTTTACTGTGACAGGGTAGGGATGTAGTGGGGCAATGGGAAATGAGAAAAAAGGGTTGACACACTAAACAGATCACCACCAGTTGAAAAGGAAAGGACTTTATTTTGACCTCTTATTTGTATTTATTTTAATTCTATCCATGAGCATGGATGTGGCCCTACAAAATTCACAGCCATGAAAAATGCATTATGGACATGAAATCTGGTGTTGTTCCCCTGTGAAATCTGTATAGATTAGGTTAAAAGCACACACAAGACCAGATTTCACACAGGGAGACCAGTGTTTCTTAAATTGGGAGCTCTGACCCAAAAGGGAGTTGCCGGGGGAGGTGGGGTGGGTTACGGTGTTGGGTGTTTGCAAGGTTATTGTAGGGGGAGTGCGATATTGCCACCCTTACTTCTGTGGGCGGCCAGAGAGCGGCGGTTGTTAGCTGGGCGCCCAGCTCTAAAGGCAACATCTCGCCAGTAGCAGCGCAGAAGTAAGGGTGGCAATACCACACCAGGCCATCCTTCCTTCTGTACTGCTGCTGGCGGTGGCTCTGCCTTCAGATCTGGGCTCCCAGCCAGCCGCTGCCGCCCTCCCGCTGCCCAGCTCTGAATGCACCAGCAGCACAGACGTAAGGGTAGCAGTACTGCAAACCCCCCCTCCCCCCCACACCCACACACACACAGAGTAACCTTGCAAATGCCCCACAACTCCTTTCTGGGTCAGGACCCCCTACAATTACAACACCATGAAATTTCAGATTTAGATAGATGAAATCATTAATTTATGATTTTTGAAATCATTAATTTATGATTTTTTAAATCATATGACTGTGCAATTGACCAAAATGGACCATGAATTTAGTAGGGCCCTACTCCTGGAGTTTACTATATTCCTGGAAGAATTTAAAAGTTCTTCAGGCTCTTCATTTGGTTTAGAAACACTCCATGCAGTGGGTAAGGTAGAATTTAAAAGGAGTTGGTTTAATGAGCAGAGAAAGTTTAGCTAGATTAGCTATGGATTTTGTACATGACTTTTTGTACTCAGAATTGTTAGATGTATGATTTAGTCAGCTAAAGGGAAACAAACAAACAAACAAACCATTAGTGCATACATACCTCTTGAGGCTCTACCACACAGTAGTGATACAAGTATTGATTCACAAAGATTCCTGTATTTGTAGATGCAGAATATTGGCTGCACAGAGCAATAAGTTGACTGTAGAACACAGATCCTGAAGCTTGTGCAGTTGGGTTTACTGCCATTACATACACTATAGATGCGATGAATACCAAGAAGCCAAGGACAGCACTTACTATTATCAGAATTAGATAATATCTTCTTGTTCTAGACATGTTTGAGTTGGTAACACTTGTTATAAAAATCGCCATTCCAGCAATAAAGCAAAAAGCTGACATTGCAAGTATGAAGCCTTTAGCAGCTCGGGGCTCAATGTAATTTCCTCCAATGCCATAGGCTCCACCATATCCATATCCAGAGCCATAACTGTAACTGCCTCCAAAACCACCATATCCAGGATATCCTATACCAGATCCCAAAGAGGAACTTCCATAAAATTCTAGATCCCAAGGCAACGTGGAAGCAACACAAGCAAAGATGCCTACACACATCACTACAATGAGAATTGACATGATCTTTATTATTCCTGGAGGGGAAGTCCATCTGTAGAAGTGTTGCACTTCATCCTCTGGGTAGTAGGAATAGGCTGGTTGAGAATACATGGGCTGAGAGTGCATCTCCTCAGCATATGTAATGTTGCTTGGTGCATAGTGAGAAGGTTTGCTGCAATAAGATGAAAACATTATCAACTGAAGTTTTTAAGCCATCTCTGAAAAACTATTGTACAAAAAAATCATAGTGCATGACACGTATGCAATGAGATTATGAAGTTATCAGGAACAGACTAATTCAGGAAGTGATCAGAATTAACCAGTTCTTAAAGAAGACCCCCTAAATTTAAACGGAATGCATATATTCCTCCAAAAAGATAGCTTTTACAATGATTGGCTATAAATATTAGAAGGTTGAAATCAATCAACTCTGACCATTGGCATTTAGAGATTACTATAACAGGTGCTCTGGAAAACTTGGAGAGAATGTTTAACAGTGATAATGTGCAGTATTTATTATACACAACAGTAGGGCCCACGTTTGCAAAGGTATTTAGATTGAATAGCACTCAACAATGCCTAATTGATTTAGAAGCCTAAATCTCATTTTCAAAAGGAATTTAGGCACATAGGAGCCTAAACCCCATTGATAGTCAGTTGCAACACTGAGCCTAGCAAAGCCTAATTGACAGTTTAAATTTTATGTTTGATTAGTTTTGTCACTTAGATCTGTAAAAGCATCTTGTAAAGTGGTAAACAAGCTATTAGACAGATGTTTGCTTTTTCATTAAATAAGCAGCAAGGTACAGTCCAACAGCAGCAACCTGATGATAGTTGACACAGCTACTGTTAACAGTTGTATAAAATGAGCTGTTAAAGATACGAACTCCAACTATGTACACTGCTTATCTGGGGTAAATTAAATTGGTAACCAAAGCAGAAAAGAGAATATTTACAATTCATCTGGTCGATAAGGTGGAGGACTCTCAAAAGGTCTGGATGACATAGCTGAAGTGCTGGTCCGCTAAATTCAGACTTATTTTTGGCAACTAGAAAAAAAAAAGTGACAGGCTTAGTAACAAAGCCATCTAAACATCTTAATGACATAATAGCTAATCTGATCACCTTGCTATTAAGCAGTACAGCTAGCTATTCAATCTCTAATAATAATGAAAAGACAAGTAGACAAATCAGTTAGTTTTTCTCTCAAGGCTTTCAACAATTAGAGCTTTCCATTCACCAACTGCAAACAAACAATCCCTTCTATTCCCCCAAAATATCCAGAGACTTCCCCTTCATCCTACACTTTTTTTAAAAAAAAGTATACAGTGGTTGATCTTAACACTACGATTTCTCCCCAAAATATCTTTAATTATTTAACAGCTTGCTAGATCTCTCAAGTAGTGACACCATGGATAATTCTTCATGACCATCTACAATTTTCCTTTTTGGAGGGGTGCTTTAGTTTTGCCTTTACCCAGTTTGTTTACGTACTGATACAAAGCAGTACATCATTTCAGATGACCATTGGTAGAGTGCATCTAGTAAATTAATTCAACATTTGGGGATAAATTGGATGTTTTTCTAAACAAGAGTGAGAAAAGACCTTGGTCAATCAGATTGCCCCATGAACTACAGCAAAAGAAAGGACTTGGCAATACTGGCTGGGAAACTTTTGTTATTCACGCATTTAAGAGAGTGAAAATTTTATCTCCACCACACCCACAGTGACAGCAAGTAGTGTATATAGCTAATCGGTTTTTGATGGTGGAGGTTCTTGGTTTTAGAGTCATTATGTGTAGAGTGGAGTACCAAGAACTCTCTTTAAAATTAGCCTTTTAAAATTATGGTTTCAAACAATGATTTCAGTCCCCGAAGTGGTTGTCCTCATTAATTGCTGGGGTAGGAAAATCAGTTCAATAAACATTACCAAAACATTTCACAAACTTAGTTATGCGGAGTACAGCTATTTCAACCAAAATGTAATTTGTTTCAGTGCAGCCTTGAGGTGATACTACTTGAGGTGAAGATAAAGGAAAGAATAGAAGACATTAGTTGCTGAATAATACAGAGTTTCTTTGAGAGGCAAAGAAGAATTTAATGCATGTTTTCTGGTGCATACTGAAAAATCTCTTTACAGAAAAGAAAGCATTCATAACAGACTGAATGCCCTGGTGGAATGGTCACTCCTGAGGAAGAAAATCTTAAGGAAGCAACTTGTTAGAAAAGACTCAACTTTGAACAGGACACCCAGGAAATACTTATTGACTGCTCCCAAAGGATGTGGTGTTTACAACTTCTGTGGAAAATACATATTAAAATCATATGATTGATTCTTCCCTCCCTGTATTACTCTTTTTTAGAGAACACTCACATCAGAGAGCAATTGAGACTAAAACCTTATTACAGTGCACAGCCCCAGATGAAGTGAGCTGTAGCTCACGAAAGCTTATGCTCAAATAAATTTGTTAGTCTCTAAGGTGCCAAAAGAGCCCCAGAACCATAACTTGCAAAAGATGTAACTAAAGAGCCATCATGGTGTCAGGGAAAAAAACGCCCAATTAACACAGAGCGGAGTTTAAATATGCAACTGAGCATTTAATAAATGAGATCTCCGCATGATCTCACTATAGTAATGAACAACGCATACTAGTACTCTAGAGACTGGAAGTATCAGCCTTCTGTCTTATTTCGATATTTCAAATTACAAGCCATAAGTATAAATATATACGAAAACTTTTAATGAGAAACTAAAGTCCCCTACATTTCCGCGTCGATGAGCGCGGGGCGAGGGGGAGACTCCTCCCCGCGACCACTACACAAAGCAAACAACACTATTAACTACACACACACACTCTACTCTCACCCCCATCCCACTTCGATTTCCCCTTCGGAGGTTTGTAACCCACTCAGGCACTCCGCTCCAGAAGACCATTTACCTTAATGCCAGCAGCCCACGCACCAGCTGGACTCGCCAGAACGCCGCTCTTTAACCTCTGTGCTGTACAACGAGGCGCTGCCAGCCAGCCAGCCTGCCTCTCCCCCTCCCTGCCAAGCAGCCACACCCAGCCGCGGTGCATGCGCCCTGTCTGCACACCTGGGGCTAAAGGACGGGAGCGATCATCCCCCATTCCTCCCGCCCCGCGCTCCCGCTGCCCCGCCTGGAATGCGGGGTGGGAGCCGCCCATTGGCTGCTCTCTTCCCCTCCGGCAGCGGGCGGGGCGCTCGCGGCGCGTGACCCCGTCACCTGAAACTCAGGCCCGGGACCAGGCGGCGAACAGGTTGTTCCGGCAGCGCCGCTGGCGAGCGCGTGGAAGGAGCCGGGAACCAGTTTCGAGTGAGGATGGCCAAGCCCTGAGCTTCGAGTGTAAATAAAGAGCGGGCGGGCTGGAGCCGTGCCCGAGAAACTCCGAAGTGCGGGTGGGGGGATGAGGGGCAGCGGGGGAGCCTCTCACTCTCAGCCCTTCCCTGACGCCACTTCACAGACACTTTAACCCTTCAGCTGGGATTACTGTGTCGCCCCTTCCCTGCTGTCCAGAACTGCCCCCCTGAGATCAGTGGGCGATTGGGGGGCTCAGTGACGAAGCCCTGAGATTGCAGCTGCTCAGCCCAGGCACCCGTCTTGACGTTGTTTGTAAAATGCCTGTTGTGCTGTAGCAATAAAACAGGAATGGGCACGCTCCCCGGCCTGTGAGTGTTAGCCCCAGGAAAAAAGAAAGACCTTTTACAATGTTGGGTAGAAATAAACTGGTTCCAACTGAGGGGAAAGCATTAGGGCAAAGGTGATAATCCCTACCGTTCTCCCGCTGCCAGTGCCACCCTTTAAATCAGCAGTACTAGGAGTGGGGTGGCGCTGTTTCTGTGCACCTTTCCCCTTCCTCAACTGCATGCACTAGAAGGAAATAAGAACAGAGCCCTTACAATATATTAACATGCGCTTTTGGGGGGCTTTTTGGTGGTATAAACTAAGGTTTGAATTTCAACTAAAATTGTTGGACTGGTACAATCCTCTGTCTGGACACACTAGTGTAGGAGTACCTTTTTCAGCTTAACTTAAACCCCTTCCTAAGTACCATAAACTAAACCCAAAAAATATCTGCATACGGCCTGGTCTACTCTTAAAACTTAGGTTGACATAGCTATCTATAGTAGTCAGAGGCGTAAAAGGTCCACTCTCCTGAGCACTATATCATAACTATGCCCATCTCACCCCCAGTATAGAGGCAGGTAGGTTGAGGGAAGAATGCTGTTCTTGACCCAGTTCCTGTTGTTTGGGAAGGTGAAGTTCCTAGAGCAACAGAAAAACCCAGTCTGCTGGGTTTCTGAGTCTACACTATGGTGCTTAAACAGCATAATTATGGCACCTTAGCACCCATAGTGTAAACATAACTTGAGAGTGTCCATATACATAACTTTCCCCTATAAGCAAAGCTCAAAATAGAATGCATTTTAGTCAGGAGCAAAATAAAATTGAATGGAGACAGTGCTTCAGCTTCCTTGGGTGCTGTACCTACCTCCTGAAGCCCTGATAAATTAGATGATCTCAGTCCCAAGAGCTGTATTGGTGTGTCCATCACCTGTGGAGATGGACATTTAACTCTCACATTGATATCCTAAGGCTAGCTGATCCCAGAGGCAGCTACATAAGAAAGGCCCCTTGCTACTATAACAAAAGCTTTTGTAAAGCGTGAATGGGATTAGTTTTAACAACAGTAGAAACATCTGGTATTGGAGATTGGACTATTTATCCTTGATGTAATTATATTGGAAGCACTAGTATGAGAGCTGGAATTATTTTTACACATTAACTAGTGTGATTCCACCTCTTTGGTAGCAATTAAGACACTTTTCAGTGGATAGGCACTAGCGTCTTTACCCTTTCCCTTCTACTTTGTCTAATCTAAATTTAAAAAGTAAGCGCTAGTTTCATTTATCAGAGATAATAACAATAAGGAGCAAAAAGAAAAGGATACTGTGGAAAGTGTAGAAGATCTTTTTACACACACAAAGCATGAAAAAATACCTCCCCCCACCCCACTCTCCTGCTGGTAATAGCTTATCTGATCAGATAAGATCTTCTACACTTTCCACAGTATGCATCCGATGAAGTGAGCTGTAGCTCACGAAAGCTTATGCTCAAATAAATTGGTTAGTCTCTGAGGTGCCACAAGTACTCCTTTTCTTTTTGTGAATACAGACTAACACGGCTGTTACTCTGAAACCTGTCAATAAGGAGCAAGTTAATCTAACTCCCTGGACATGATACAGCTGACCTCCAGCTGGTACTAATAGCCTAAGGATATCTTCTTACTAATGCCATAAAGCGGTGGGTTAAACTTGTGATTGCATTATTAGTACCAGTGGGGAAGTTATTTGCAAATTCCAATAGTCTTGACAGAGTAATACTAAATCTGTTGAAAAATAATTAATTTAATCACTGGCCTGATTATTTGTTTTCTTTATTTTAAACATTCTAACTGTACTCATGGGTCTAAACAGGAGGGTTGTTTCTCTCTTTCCCCTCCTCCCTCCTGGGCAGCTTAAATATTGCAGGGGTTGTGGAAAGACATTACATATCTGGTCTAGGATTTATGCATCCTCAACCTAAGGTTTATTAGATTATACATACAGAAAATTGGTTGGTATCCTGAGCCTGAAAAGATTAACTGACAAAATAATTGATAAATTTACTATCATTATTTGAGAGGAAACATTAAAAAAGTTACTAAGTACACAAGCACAGAATAGTTATGCCA
Organism: Caretta caretta; assembly: GCF_965140235.1. Lineage (NCBI taxonomy): Eukaryota > Metazoa > Chordata > Testudines > Cheloniidae > Caretta > Caretta caretta. The sequence goes on from NC_134210.1 coordinate 51,481,352, forward strand.
ATCTCCAGCCCTGTAAAACCATCAGCCTCCAGCTAATAATGATAGGTGCATTATAAATATTGATGCATTGAGAGAGGATACATGAAACAATTGTGACAACCAAAAGTACCCATAACTTAACCCTAATACTCCCCTAAGTACTGTCCATTGTTTTGTTAGCCCACTAAACTTCCTCTCCACCCATAATGTTGATATTATCTTCAGTATTGTGGGTGAAATTCTTGCCTGTTACCTTAACCCCACTGAAAAGCTGAGGGTGAAATCCTGGTCTCTTTGTAGTTCCAGGGTTTGTCCCTTATTGCATGCATTAAGACAAGTAGTGGAGAGGGCTTGTGTAGTCCCATTTCATTTGGATAACGTTAACCTTGTATTATCTGTATGTAAATTAAGCTCATCAGGACAGGGACCTTGTCTTCTTTTATTTCTATGAAGTTGCACTGTGTAGATCCTGGTCAACCTATCAGCGTTGGTCAGGAGTGTGAGCACCATAGTTAAGCCAACCTAAACCACCATGCGTAGACACGGCTAGGTCTTAGCTGCAGTTGCTGGGGAAGTGGATTACAGACTGACTGACCAAAAACCCCTTCTATGGATGCAGGGAGCAGAGTGTCTATACTACAAGAGCATAGCACCCATAGTGTAGACATGACCTCAGTAATTACATATGGTTTAATGTTCTGTTGTATTACAAAATGATAGATCAACTGCACATACATCCAGAGAAGGTTCTAAACAAGGACTCTGGTAAAATAAAAAAATGCACGTAAATTATAGTCTGTTGTTTTGGGTAATTCTATGTTTTGTTTATTCAGACTTCATTTAAAATTTTCATTAAAAAACATAGTTTTGTCTTTTACAATATACAATGCACACTGACACACTGTTCCCTTGTTAAAAGCTTGTTACCGGAAACTTTCCTCAAACAGTAGTCACATAAAAAGTCTGAATTCTTCCTCCTCCACCTCTTTTCACTCTTAACAAAAACAAAACAGAAAAAAATTAATTCCAAAGTCTAACAAGGACTATTTCAATACTGAGGAATTGCCAGGGGGCGGGGGTCAAAGTTACATTTTAAATAGCTTTCTATTTACAATCTTGAATATGGAATCTTTACTGTGTCTATTAGGCTCTTTTAAAGGGTGGTTCTCCGCCACAATTTTTCAGACTTTGTTAGCTCTTTTACTGTAAAACCCAATTGTTTTAAGTCTTTTTTTAAAAAGCCTCTTTAAAAATCATATTTGGAATTCCCAGTTTTTGCCTCTTTTGGAGACAGCAACTGGGAAGGAGCTTGGCTCTGATGTCATCTGGGTGGGAATTCAGAACTATATCCGGGGAACACAAAGGGCTTGTCTACACTTACATTTTATAGTGCTCTAACTTGCTGGCTCAGGGGTGTGAAAAATCACCCCGCTGAGCGCAGCAAGTCTGAGCGCTTTAAAGTGCTAGTGTAGACAGGCTCCAAGCGCTGGGAGCTAATCCTCTCATGGAGGTGGATTACCAGGAGCGTTAGGAGAGCTGTCTCCCAGCGCTCACATGTGACCACACTCGCACTTCAAAGCAGTGCCGCGGAAGCGTTCCTGCAACAGCACTTTGAAGTTTCCAGTGTAGCCATACTCAAAGTGAACTAAAACTACACTTGTTGTCTATGGAGTATCCTTTATTGGCCATTGCCACAATCCTCCAGACCTCATAGGATTTATCAAGGACACCACCACCATCAGTAACACTTCCATCCATTAACAAGCCAACTGGATTTGTTTGGCTGGATGGCCTTTGTTGAAAAGTGCAACGGCCTTTTTGGGGCATGATGCAAAGCCCACTGAAGTCAGTGGGAGTTTCCCATTTATTTTAGTAGGCTTTGGACTGGGCCCTTAATGTACTTTTAACATGGTGGTAGAGTGAACAGTGGGGTACAGATGTGTGTTGGATGCATCTAAACTGCTGTTTACCTTAATCAGGACTTAGGTACTCAGTATTTATTAGATATGCTTACAGATTTACCTTGTCCCTTCTCCTTCTTTTGTCACATCAGTAGACAAAAAAGCCAGATCACTAGGGATGGATCATCCAAAGATACTAGTCAAGGTTACCTGCTATTGTCCTAGAGCAGTGGTTTTCAAACTTTTTTCTGGCAATCCAGTTGAAGAAAATTGTTGATGCCCGCAACCCAACAGAGCTGGGGATGAGGGATTTGGGGTGTGGGAGGGGTTCAGGGTTGGGGTTGAGGTGCCGGGGATGAGGGGCTTGGGGTGCAGGAAGGGGCTCCAGGCTGGGGCAGGGGATTGGGGCACAGGCTTACCTTGGGCAGCTCTCAGTCAGTGGCGCAACGGGGGTACTAAAGCAGGTTTCCTGCATGTCCTGGCACCGCGGACTGTGCTGCACCCTAGAAGCGGCCAGCAGCAGTTCCAGCTCCTAGGCAGAGGCGTGCAAGCGGCTCCACACAGCTCTCACCCGCAGACACAACCCCCCAGCTCCCATTGGCTGGTTCCCAATGGGAGTGCGGAGCTGGTTCTCGGGGTGGGGGCAGTGCACAGAGCCCCATGGCCCCCGCGCCTAGGTAGCCAGACTTGCTTCTGGGGCGCAGCACGGTGTCAGAACAGGTAGGGACTAGCCTGCCTTAGCCGGGCAGCACCGCTGACAGGACTTCTAATTGCCTGGTCAGCAGTGCTGACCAGAGCTGTTGCGACTCAGTGCCTTATATTCCGTGACCCAGTACTGGGTCATGACCTACAGTTTGAAACCACTGTCCTAGAGCAGGAGCCTACTAGATATTAACTTCTTGGTGGTGCTTTTCTTACAACTTTTCACTAACAACTTCTAATCTTTCTAAAATTAAACACAGCAAAGGTGAGAAGAACCAGACTGACACTCATGAATGCTAAAAACTCCTTTTTCTTTCATAACAGGTACAACATAACCAGTAGAAGAATAGACTTCCACACAGGACCTTGGCAATGTGCCTCATTTGTGTACACATACCTAGAGTAATGGCCTCTTAGAGGAAGAAAATAATCAGTTTCTATGTCCACTCAATGCACATAAGTAATGCTGTTAACTTTGAGGCCTAGTATTATGAAGTGAATAGAATGTTTGGCGATTAGACAATCTAATTGTTTGAATTAGTCAGCAGGAGTTGATTCCGTTGCTCTAACATACCAAGATGGAAAAACATCACCCATCTTTATTATTATTTATTACACACATTTGCATATTGATATAGCAACTTGAGCAAGGCATATCCTGGTAATTAATATTATGTACTGAGTGTCAACAATGTAATCAGCATTATAGAGAAGGAAGATTAGAGAAGTGTCTTCTATGACCTTATATTCAAAGTAGACAAAACAGAGAACAAAAATGGTACACTTGATTATTAGAGGGTGGACATATCTGAATGGAACTTTTGTTTGTATGGAGACAACACTTTTTTAAGGGTCTAAAATGTCTTATCACAGGGTAAGTGTGCATATTAACACTAGCAATGGGTTACAAATAAACAGTATCTAGAAGTAGACAGTGCCTTTCATTCTCTAGGATTTCAATATAATATACCCTGTGCCATTGAAACTGCAAGGGGAACGTAGCTAAGCAGAACAGGTATTTAGATAGCATAGTGATGGGTGTCTTAAGAACCTAAGCAGATAGAATGTAATTATCCAAATGGGAATTTAGCCAGGACAGTTGGCTTCTTAGAAAGTTACCACAGATTTATCAATGATCAAAATGATTTTATGCTTTGGCTGAAAAACAGTATCTGCAATGGCACAGTGCCCCTAACACAGCTAACCCCACAAATGGGGTATTGGTTCAGTAGTGAATCACCCCAGTACCAAATACTCTAAAATGCCTAAAAAAACCCACTCTGAGAACAGCATTTATTCCTGTTAAGCACCTACCATATTTCTAGGACCTATAAAACTAAGTGTTGTTTAACAAAGACCCCCCTTCAAAGTAAATTAACAGAAAAAAAAGGGGGGGGGACTTAAAGTGGCTTCTAATTTCACTGCAAGTAAACCCTCAAATGGGAGTTGTTGGGCACGCCACACTTTTGAAAATCAGGTCACTAATGTAGGTGCCAAAATATGGGTTTAGGACCCTAATTTTAGGCTCCTGTTTTTGAAAATCTTGGCCCTAGGACATAATCACAGGGCTGATCCTACAAATTACAATGCATGGACAGAGCCCCATTTTCTGCATTGGGCTTTGAGCGGGACAGGGATACATCCATATGCTTTTACTTGCAGGATCAAGGCTTAAGTATATATATTTTTTATAGAAAGTTGCAAGAGCAGCACCTGTTTTATTTCCCTGATGTAACTTGATTTCTCACTTCTCATGGGAGTAGATTACCTTGGAGTAGTTCAGTCAAAAACTAAGTAGTCAAGTCTAATATTCTTCATTGATATAGAGATAGGTTAATATTTTTCTGTGACTATAACTGTCAGGTCCTAACTTCTAATCTAGTTTCCTCAGAATGAAGGTTCTTTTGTCTAAAACTCCCAGCAGATATTTCCTGTTTAAAATTCAGAACTTACTCATATGATTCAAAATAGAGCTTTGCAGAGCAGATAATACAGTACTGCACACAACATAAGAATAGCCTCCCACTTCTGTTATGGAATTTTTCAAGTATCAGCCTATACCAGTACTTAGGCACTAGTTAAAAGTACAAAATCTGCTGGACCATGGACCTACAATATAAGTACTGTAAAATAAAATCATTCTTTAAACTAATGTAGATGTTCACACATTGAGTAATTGTTCAGTTACACAGCTAAGGTAGTTCAGATAGCTCTGGCAGCTTTACAAATTTTAATTGCTTGGTGGTATATTTTAATACTTCTTTCAGGTCTACTCTGAATAGTAAACTTGGATTATAACGCTGCAAAGACTCACGTACATGCTTAACTTTCTGCATGAATAGTCTGCATTGATTTCAGTGGGATTATTTCCATATGGAAAGTTAAGTTTGAGTCTTTTCCAGATCAGGTCCTTAATAGTGCATTTAGGAGCACAGTGGAAAATGAACCTAGTAAGCAAACTATAGTACTGTACACAATATTTCAAAGGGGTCATTCATCAGAGGTAGCTCAAGGTGGGCAAACAATCCATCCCAGTTTTACAAAAGGTTACCTCCATAAAACAGGGCTGGGCTAAAGAGCAAGCAAATTCTTTGGGATTCTGTACAGACTTGGCAAATCAGAGCTAGGCTAATTTCCCACCCTGGCAGCAAGTAGGGGAGAGAGAGAAAAAAATTTCTACCATATTCTACCATTTTCTGGCAGGGGAACTAGAGAAGTAGGGCTTGTCTACACTGGCACTTGACAGCACTGCAACTTCCTTGCTCAGGGGTGTGAAAAAACACATCCCTGAGCACTGTAAGTTTCAGCATTGTAAAGTGCCAGTGTAGACAGTGCACCAGTGCTGGGAGCTATTCCCCTCATGGGGGTGGTTTTTTACAGTGGTGGGAGAGCTCTCTCCCAGCACTGGTGCAGCGACCACACAGCCATGTTAAATCACGGCCACGGCAATGATTTAACGTTGCTAGTGAAGACATGCCCGTAGATAACTCAAAGTTTGACCTCCGTCAGCCAAACTTGGGCCATCAGCAATCAAAGATATCCCCAATTATATCAATAGCAATGTAATAAATGGTGTTAGAGAAAATGGTGTTAACAGTCAATGACATACTCCTCAGTCAGAACTGAACCACTGTGGTGTTAGAGGTGTTTCATAGAAGAGAGTCAAAACCAATGCACTGACACACCTATTACTGAATAGCCCAAGAGACTATTTAATTAATCTTTTAAAACAAGAGTGGGAGTGTTAGTCACACTGTCCTAAGTAAGTTCCTACTCCAGTAATTACAGTCTGATCTATCTAAATGGCATTTGTAGTTTAAATTAACTGATGAAGAGGAGATGGAGCTTTTATCTTCTTGATCATTGTTTCAGATCCAGGTCACAGTAATAATGAAAAGATGTTACTATCTTGTTTTACACTTAATCATCAAATAGTTCCAGGTGATTAGGTATCTGCCTCATCACAATTAGAACAGATTTTGTACTAAGTTATGTATGTTGTCCTACAGCAATAGCAGTCATACTTGCCACCTCCCAGCAACCAAAATAATAAATAAGGCCCATTTACCCTGGCAAGTTTCTGCGCAATAAAGCAGCTTTGAGTGCAGTAACTCCCAAGGTGTTCACACTGCGAAGCCACGTAGTGCGCGGATACAGCGCTCTAAAAATACCACCCCGCTGAGAGGCGTACAGCTTTCTGCGCTGGGGCTACAGCACTGCAGTGCCAGTGTAGACACCTTGCTGATTATAGCATTATGATTGGCCTCCAGGAGGTGTCCCACAATGCCTGTTCTCACCTCTCTGGTCATCAGTTTGAACTCTACTGCCCTGATCTTAGGTGACCAATCGTCAGCCCCACCAGATACATTCCTTTGCAAATTTGAAAGTCTCCTTCCTGTTTGCTCAGTGATGTGTGCAGTGGTAGGGGGCTTATTCCTTCACCCGCTTATTTCCCTGGTCGTCCTTGCATGAACAGAGAGCAACAATACCTGACGTCCAAAGGTGCAAACAATTTGATGTTTATTGGGGTGAACTTCCAGCAAGCATGATTCTAGTTTCCTTCCTTAGTGTCCCCCTTCCCAGCTCTGACACCACAGAGCCTTACCTGTGTCCCTGTTCCCATTCCCCCCCTTAACAAAATATGATTCCAATTTCCCCACCCCCATTCCCTGTTCCCATTTCCCCCCTTACTTCCTGATTGACTGTAGACTATATAGTAAAACTTGAGTTCTGCTTCGCTATACCTTAACCTATCATTTTCCTGAAATTTAACTAACCAATCCTAACATATTGTAACATGATTATGTAACCAATTATATCCCACCACCTTAATTAGTTTACACCCAGCAAAATTAATTATACACCAGACAGAAACGATCACAGAACCAGACAGAGATTATACGACAAACAATAGGGAAATGGGGACTACAATGGTAGAACAACACAGAAATGAGGATTTCACATCCCAGCTATTGATAAGTTATAAGATTCCCAAGTGCCACATGCCCAGCATTGCCAGACAGGATGCTATCAAACTAAGTTTCCCTTTACATTTTCTAGGCACTTCCCTTTCTCTGGAGGTGATAGGTATTATCAGGACAGAACTGTATTCCTAACAGCCCAAGAGCACCTTATTTCAATGTGACTTGTTTGGAATGTAAGGGTGTGACTGCTCGCTTCCCAGCTTATGGCTGCCTCTGCTACTTAGCCAAACATCTTCGCATAAGAACAGGGCCTCAGACTGTCACAGTAAGAGAAGGCCTTTACGCTGGCAGACAGTGATTTTGATTCTTTCTTTTATACCTCTATAACTAGCTAAGTGGTAAGAATACACCTAAATTCTTCGAGTATAGGCCTTTACAGACAGGCCTGAATATCTATATCCTAACATGCAGTGGTCTCAGCGCATCTTTCCATGCCATGCCTGCTCCACACACCAGGCGATCCCCGACTTGGAGCAATGCCGAGCTGCTGGACCTCACCAGCATTTGGGGAGAGGAGGCTGTGCAGTCACAGCTGCACTCCAGCCCTCAGAATTATGATACCTATGGACAGATTTCTAGATGCACGATAGAAAGGGGCTAAGACCGGGACACACTGCAGTGCAGGGTCAAAGTGAAGGAGCTGCAGAATGCCTACAACAAGGCATGTGAGGCGAACTGCTGCTCTGGTGCTGTGCCCATGAGCTGCCGGTTCTACAAAGAGCTGGATGCGATACTCAGTGGCAACCCCAACTCCAAGGCAAAGGCCCCTGTGGATACTTTGTTGGCTTGCGTGCCAGTTGAGAGTGGACCGAGCTAGGAGGCATCAGTCTTGGACGAAGAGGGGGGTGGGACTCAGAGGCAGAAGATGACTCGGAGGCCAAAGATGCATGCAGTCAGGAGCTCTTTTCTACCCCAGAGGAGCCTAGTCAGTCACAGCAGTCGGATCTTGGCAAAGTGCAAACAGGAGAGGAGGCTCCTGGTAAGCGGATCTGATTTTGAGAATTGTGCTAGCGAGTTGTTGGGGGCAGGAGGGTTGCAGAAAGCAGGCTTGTTTCCGACTGCATGCCTAGTCGGAGCGGCGGGAACAGGCTGTTGATAGACTCCCTCACTTCACAGGAATCTCCCTCCCTTAGATCTCCAGGAAACTTTTGTGGAGATACTGAGCAATCTGCTGCTGCAGGTTCCTTGGCAGAGCTACTTTGTTTCTTGCCCCATTAATGATAACTTTCCTACACCACTTTGTGGTCACAGGCGCCGGGGGACCATTGCTGCACACAGGCGAGCCGCATAGGGGCCAGGGTGGAAGCCACAGGCTTGGAGAAGACCCTCCTTTGATTCCCTGCTCACCCTCAGCAGCGAGATATCTTCCATAATGATCACCTCCTGTGGAAAGTGTGGGGACAGGAATGATTATCAGGCCCACCCTACAGTGCTGGCTCTCCCCAAGTGCCACATGCCCAGTGTACAGCAGGGTCCAGGAGCAGAGATTTACCCTGTGGCTACTCACCATTTTGGGGGTCTTGTGGCTCATGTGTGCTTGCCTGGGGCCAGCCAGTTAGTGACAGGTGTGTGAGTACTGGCTGTGTTTTAAAGCACTGAAACAGTGTTGTCTGTGTTGCAAACAATACTGCTTCTATAAAATGTTGCATTTAAACTTCACAGAGATGACCTTGGGAGCCCAGCCTCCCTCTTTATTATCGATGGTAGAATGGCTGTGCAGAATTAGAAAGTGTCCAAGAAGAACTAAAGAGGACTTCATGCGTGAGGTTATGATGCACTCAGCCGCCGAGAAAAAAGAACTGAAGGAGTGGCGGGACAGCGAGAAGAGGGACCGAAAGGAGAAAGCAGCACACCAGAAAGAAGCCACAGAGCGGCTCTTAACAGTTACGGAGCACCAAGCAGACACACGCCAGGCGAGACTAGCTCTTCAAACTGAGCAGCCCCGCGCCTACCCTCCCCTGCAGCCGCTGTTGCAAAACTCTTCCCCATGTGACCCCCCTCCCCCATAGCGCCAACACACTGTTATCAACCTCCTGGCTCCAGTCTGTACCCGCAGCATTCCACTCCTCCCTCCTCACAGTCCAGCACTGTGGACTCCCACTACCCACTGAACTCAACACCCATCCCTCTGCAGTTTGGCAATGTTGAAGTACAGCACCCACTGCATTGTACTCCAGTGGAGAGGGTTGGCTATGATCCGTCAACATACACAAAGCTGTAGCCGTCCCGGGACCCCTCCTCCTCTTGAGACCTTCCCATCCCCCATGCCCCTCCCTGCTGATGTTTTTTTTAATTTACTCTCTCCTCTAGTGATTGTCTTTCAATAAAAGAATTATGTTTGTTTGAAAGCAATATTTTATTAAGTGAACGCAAAAAGAGCACTGCAAAGCAACATACAATTATGTTAAGGCCCCTTCTTGCATCACGTGCATCTATCACCTCTTAGCATTACAAGCACTGCAATCCCGAGCATAACAGCAGATATTAGTGGCTTTTCGCTTCAAATTGCTGCTGCAAGCATCCTGATCCTTATGGCCCTGCGCTGTGCCCCTCTAATAGCCCTGGTCTCTGGTGGTTCAAACTTAGCCTCCAGGTGCTCAGCCTCTGCAGTCCAGCCCTGAGTGAAGCTTTCACCTGACCCTTCACAAATATTATGGAGCATACAGCACGCGGCTATAAGCACAGGAATACTGTCATCGTCCATGTCCAGCTTCCCATACAGGTATTGCCAGTGAGCTTTCAAATGGCCAAAAGCACACTCCGCAGTCATTCTGCTCAGCCTGTTGTTGAACCACTCCTTGCTGCTGTCAAGTTGCCCCATGTATGGCTTCATGAGCCACGGCATTAAGGGGTAGGCAGGGTCTCCCAGGATCACGATGGGCATTTCGACTTCCCCTACGGACTCCCCTAATCTTCTGGTCAGGGAAGAAAGTCCCTGCTTGCAGCTTCTTGAACAGGCCAGTTCAAGACCTTTCTGGATCAGTCTATGTTAGTGTCTGTGAAATGCCCACGGTGATCCACAAGCGCCTGGAGAACCATTGAGAAATACCCCTTGCAATTAATGTACTCAGTGGCTAGGTGGTCTGGTGCCAGAATTGGAACATACATGCCATTGAGCACTCCTCCACAGTTAGGGCAACCCATTTGTGCAAAGCCATCCACAATGTCACGCATGTTGCCGAGAGTCACAGTCTTTCGGAGCAGGATGCGATTAATGGCGCTGCACACTTCCATCAACACGACTCCAGTGGTCGACTTTCCCACTCTGAACTGGTTAGCGACCAATTGGTAGCACTCTGGAGTGGCCAACTTCCACAGTGCAATCGCCACATGCTTCTCCAGCGACAGGGCAGTTCATTCTTGTATCCGCAGGGCTGGGGCGAGCTCATCACACAGTCCCATGAATGTGGCTTTCCTCATTCAAAAGTTCTGCAGCCACTGCTTGTCATCCCAGATGGGCATCACAATGTGATTCCGCCACTCAGTGCTTGTTTCCTGAGCCCAAAAGCGGCGTTCCACAGTGTTCAGCACCTCTGTGAATGCCACAAGCAATCTTGTGTCCTAGCTAGTATGCGTGGCAAGATCAATGTCGCACTCCTCTTGCCTTCGTAATTTAAGGAATAACTCCACTGCCATTCATGACGAGCAGCATACTGGTCAGCAGCTCGGGATCCATTCCTGCAGCCCGAAAGAGGCAGGGCAGGGCACGCAGTACACAAACCATTGAAAGATGGCGCCAAATGCGGACTGAAGCACAGGGATTGCTAGGATTCAAAGCAATGCATCACGGGGCATTGGGACAGCACCCAGGAAGCCCCGTTCCCCTTCTGCCTTCCCACAGGTCTTAGCAGCAAAAGAGAAAGAGGTACTCTGTGGGATAGCTGCCCAGAGTACATCACTCCAAATAGCGCCACAAGCGTGAACACGCTATTGCGCAGACAGCTGTCAATGTGAACACACAACAGCGGTTTTCCTTTAGCACGCGCTGAGCAGCGCTGTAACTTTGCAAGTGTAGATGTGCCCTAAGAGTAAATAGTTGGCAAATCCAGCAGAGACTGAGGCCTGGTCTACACTAGGAAATTAAGTCAGTATAAGTACAAAAATCCACCCCCCCAGTGATTCTCCTGTTGACCTAGCTACTACATTGCATGGGGGTGGAATACTTAAACAGAGGGGTCGGGGGAGCTGCACCTACGGTGACCAGACAGCAAGTGTGAAAAATCGGGACGGGAGTGGGGTATAATAGGAGCCTATATAAGAAAAAGGCCAAAATATTGGGACTGTCCCTATAAAATCAGGACATCTGGCCACCCTAGCTGCCCCACTGCACTGTTTTAAGTGTAGACAAGCCCTGAGTGAACAAAGAGACTCTGCTACCTTCACATCCTAGCAGTAAACCCTGCCAAAACACACTGATAGCACAAATTGCTACTGCTAAGCTATATCTCATGCATGGGTAAAGAACTTCAAACCTGTAAAGCTGACATAAGGCCCACATTCAGATTAAACAAAAATAAAATTTTCATAACTACTTCACATGAGAGTTCATACTTAAGCATTCGTTAAAGGAATAGACTTCAGTTATTTTCACCATCTACCATAAAGACCATTTTGTAAAACAACACAGGCTTCTAAATAAATAGCTGCTAAGAGGAGTAAAACACATAAGTTTCCACTAAATTATGGAAGGGCATGCTTTCTTTACATGTGTCTACTTAACAATTAGTTATGAGCAGAGTTCTTTCACCCAAGCCATGAATCATAGTAAAAGAGCAGATTATTAAAATGAATGGGAACTAACACATGATACGTCTAACAGTATGAGCAATTACATATAGTGCGGCCTCAGTTCTAGTTTATCACTGTAGTGTAGTTGCACCATTGTCCTAAAGAATTTCTCCTATATCTCAGGCCTTTCTTTCTTTCTCATATCATGTTTTGATAAAGAACTCAGGTAATTCCTAGATCTTTTTCCCCAAGAGTAATTATATGAAAAGCAGCATATCAGGTGTGCAAAACTGCTCATGCAGCAGATTTATCTGTAATTTAAAACTAACATCAGAATAATTGCCCCATGACACAAACCTTAAGTACATTCTGTAAATACTGAAATTAGAATTGTACTGGACTGTATGGTCCAGAAAGTGGTAAGAATCATTTATGAAATGCAGCTTTTTCATCCTGATATTAACACAGTGGTGTTATACCAATAAAATAAAAACCAGCAGGATCAGGATCTTATTAAAGGGGAAAAGGCAAAATACCACATTTATTGTGAATACAGAAAGAATCATAGTAAGCAGTTAGTTATAGCTATAACATTCCATTCAATCTCATATTTATTCACACATTCATTCATACAGACACACACACACAGGTTCTGCAAGGTTGTTATCATAGTTACCAGCCTTAGAGTTGCTCATGCCAAGCCACTGGCCAGGTGGCCTGGACATGAGGAGGGAGCAGGGGCTTGTCAAATGCTCATCTGATGCTCCTGGAAGTTGGTTTGCAGAATCAGACCCCAAAGTTCTCACTTTCTAGAGTCCATTTTTATAGGAGTTTTTTCCTATGTCAGTCTATGGGAATTGCTTCATCATGCTGTTGCTGAATCAATCAGCAGATAGCACATTCCTGACGGCTCCGTGCTGCTAGATGTTATCTTGTTCTTTGGTTCTCCCATTCTTGAGGCTGTTGGGTGGATTCCAGTCTGCCCTCCGAGGGTCCTCTGGTTATTTCCACTTGACGCCTTCTTCAGCGGAGGGACATTGGATTCTTAGGCTGGCACCTCCCTGATCATTCAGTTATTATCCACACCAAGCATCCATCCACATACATCCTCTATCTCTATTTTAATCACAATTGTTAATACAACAAAAGGGCGGGGAGTCTCTGGGTGCTGTTTCTGTTGTTACAGAGTATTGCTTTGAGTCTCTCTCTCTCTCTCTGTGTGAATTGCTTTGAGAACAGACTCTGTCTTAGAATGTACTAACGCAATTAGCAGCTTGCAAGTTTCACACATAGAGGGAGAGAAACAGTACCAAAAACCAAGAGACCTCTTAATTAGTAATACCCTAGAATTTAAACTATGGGGAATCAAACTTATTTGTGATTTTATACAGAACTTCTTTAATATGATCCAACAATGGAAATAGAACTTTGCCATATATACACAAGCAGCACAAGTTCTCTTATAGAAGGGAGGAAATCATGCAGCAGTTGTGGATTACTTTTACATTAACATTGAAAGACAACAACAGTTAAAATCCAGACAGCGTCTGCACCTGGGGGTGTGCCTGAGAGATGCAAAGTTATAATATTGAATGGTCACTACCCAGACTCAGGGAGCTTCCGAGACTGGTGACCATCCACAAGAAACAGAACAGACCCAGATTGTGACAAGTGAAACTTTCTACATACTAGAGAATATAAACATGTGAAAGTTAAATGTGTGTGTGTAAATTCCAGAGCCATGTTTCATAGTTAAAGCCTCATGTTTTTAACTGAAAAACACCACAAAATAAAATGAAAAACGAAACAAAATAGAACAAAAATCTCACCCCAAACCAGTGGCATCTATCCTGTGGGACCAAAATTTGAGAGTGGCACTGTGACCCCGTACGCAAGCACCCAAAGCAGGCAGCAAGGCCCAGACCTGTGGGACAGGAGCCGCCACTGCAGCGCAAGTGTGGAGTGGGTTCACTCTGCAACCCCCCTCCAGTGCCCCCAACCCTTGAGAGCAGGACCTGGCAACCTATTCCCCAAGGGACAAAACAAAGACACCACCACATTCCCCAAAAATAAAACAAAATATTATATTTAAAAAAAAGAAACTTCACAGGCTCACTTCATAGTACCCCAAAAATGTTAAATCTAGCTCATATGAACCTTCTGATAAGTATTTTATAGATTTACTGGTTGTTTGGATGGGCACACATTTTAAGACCAGCTGTTAAAACTAACAAGAGATTACCTACAATATACCTAGAAACACACACGTATGTTTGGTAAAAAAACTTAGGTTTACAGTTTAAATTCTCAGCTGTCAGAACCTGAGTTTAGGTTCTTGAACTAACATTCATTTGGTCATGTGGCATGTACGTTTTTATTCCTGGTTATCTTTTTAAGTGTGTAGCATAATAAAGCTCTCAAATATATGGGATAAGCAATGTGACCAGTTTATAGCATGCTGAAAAGTCAACGATCCCAATTTCATATCTTGAGTACTGAAACCCATCACTGATATTACAGTGACATAATTCTTTTCACTTTAAGTGTTCCCCATTTCTTTTTAAAAAAAAGGGGGGGGGGAGCTAGAAGTGGCTTTGAGTTACAGACACTTGCAGTGCTTTAGAACAGCGGTGTAAGGTCACATGGAAACACCACAGCCTTACACTAGAAGCTGTGAACATACCTCTCCTCTACACTTGGAAAGCTACCATAGTTAATAACTGATGATAGCTTGGCGATATAATCCCTTCTAAACTGAGACCAAGCATGGAAAGTTTCAGAAAAAAGACTAACAAAAGCCATGATGTAATCCTAACAAAAGCAATTGGTTCCAAGTACTTATAGCAAGTATTATGTTTTGGACATTTAAATAACATATTTCATAATGAAATGTCCAGTGACATATTGGTTCTAGAAAACTGTTCAGTGAAGAAGCTAATACCGATGAGAAAATGACAAACAATTTTAGTGTATTTTAATTAGTAAAAAAAAGTTCATACAAAGATAAAATTCATATAAGATGACATTGTTTGCATAAGTTTGTAAGTATTTACAACTGTGATACGAAACAGATTTACAAATTCAGACCACATTGTAAGGTTTAGTATAAAGGTACGCTAAATCTCTGGAGGCTTGTGTCTCACCAGTGAAAAACATTTCACTTGGATTTACATCAGATGCTTATGGTTTATGTACCATAACTTTTTTGGGAGGTTTTATACTGAGAATTAAGTTTAAAATTTACTATGTACATTCGACTCCTAGTGTTTACAATTACCTGCATCAGCTACTCTCTCCAGTTTTCTCAAAACAAGAAAGTCATGTTCCTCTGGGTGTTCTCTTCCCTTAATTTAACACATGCAGTTCTACCTATGTCACCAAGGGGAGGTTTGTAGAGAGTGCTAGTTCCATAGCGGCAGTTTTTTCCAGTACCATACGTAGAGCCCTATGCAGATACAAAATTTGTATCTGCATCTGATCCACAAACATGGTCTGCAGATATGAAGTGGATATCTGCAGATTTGCAGGGCTCTAACTATACAGGAAATACACCAAGTCATTATCTGAGGTTGTTACAGCACTACTGCACAGGTTCTTGACTAGATCTAGAAGAACCAGATCTGGTGGAAAGGGTGCACACATGGAAAGAGAGAGACAAAAGAAAGGGAGAACAGATGAGTAAAAATAACCATACCTATGACTGCATAAAAAGGGACAGACTTAGGCATTTATCTATTAATAAAACATACAATTAGTGTAGATGCCATAAAACAGCTTGTTAAATTATTTGTTATATTGCATTTAAAATATGATTCTGTACAAAATTGGTTCGAAATGCACAAGATTTAAAGAGACTACATATCGGCATTGATTGAGGAAGCAATCAGTTTCACATTAGGAAGTTGATAATTTTGAAGATAAATATTTAAAAATCATTTCTCTTTCAATATACTAAGCAGCTTCCACATAAAGTTAGAGTGATACTATGGCTGTGTGTTCCAATTCATAACTTTATCGTAGTCCTGAATTCTTTGTTTTATGTGAGAAAGTTTGTTCTTTAGATAGTCACAACGTTCCCTTTTCTCCAGAAATGTAGGATCCTGCAAGAAATATACAAGCAAACGAACAACTCATATTAATACAATGTATCTTTCAGTTTTCTCCAAGAACAATCAATAATGTAGTTGGCTGAGGACAGCACATATGCATATGGATACATGCCCTCCAAACACATGCTGTTCTTTCCTGAACATAATTTCTTCTACCTGCCCTTTTCCTGCTTTCTTGGTGGGTGGAAAACGGGCTGTGGTTTTGATATATTTTAGCCATTTAGTAAAGTAATGCAATTTTATTTGTTATGCTGCCCTGTTTCAGTTATATATTTGTGTTCTGATGGTTTGTATCTGGTGATCTTTAACAAACAAAAAAAAATGAATGTACAAAACAAATGACAAAACAGACTAATATGAACCGTCAATTTGCATTGAATAAAAAAACCAAAAAGGTACAAATCAGGAGATTATATTGCCAAGATTTTACTGGAATGCAAGTAATTACACACACCCCTACCTAACCTACTTAATAGCAATAAAATAGAACCCCTTCTGGATTCCAGCAATAGTTATTCTGCAACTAATATATAGTCCACCCCCCCACCCCCCAAAAAAGAGTTGATTAAAAAGAAAATGAGAGACTTCCTTTCAAGATTAAGCATATGTACCTTGTTGTTTTTATCACTTACAAGGAATGTTGGCTTTTTGTTGCATGTGTGGATGGAAAATGGATTGGTTCCAAAAAAATAACTGAACAATGTTAGCAAGCCTTCTCAAGGCAAGACATTAATATATGGGACCTACCGTCAAACAGAAAAACATCTTAGCCAAAGAACATCAACGGTTTCTTTTGAAATCTAGTTTATATATTTAGAGCTATCACAAGATGCAACCAACATGAAATTGTAATGAGTTGGACAACAAACTTTACCTGCTTTCTCAAGTCTCCAGCGTTTTATGTGACAGGTACACTGAACACTGTAACATGCAAAGGCTGGGCATACCCTTAACTAATAGATTGTGCCTGCTGTTCAAGCTGCTTTTGTCTACTTACATCAGTGGTGGGCAACCTGCGTCCAGTCAGGGTAATCCGCTGGCGGGCCACGAGACAGTGTTTACGTTGACCATCCACCGGCACAGCCGCCCGCAGCTCCCAATGGCCGTGAACTGGGAGCTGCGGATGGCTGTGCCTGTGGACCATCAATGTAAACACTGTCTCACGGCCCGCCAGCAGAGTGGTTGCCCACCACTGACTTACATCCTCTTAACCACCCATTGGATTATCATTGCAAACCAGCGGCATAGCCAGGACGGGACACTTGGGTGGGCCCCAACTTCAGGTGGGTGGGCAACAAAAGGGGGTGGGGGAAGGAGGACATGAGGGTTCGGGGCCGCCTCGTCCCCACCTCCAGCCGGCCTTGCGGCGGGCGATGGACGCTCTGGCCAGAGGCCCCTGAGCCCTAGGTGTGCACCCAGCTCCGGGAGGAGATGGCGTTCTCCAGTGGTAACAGTTCCCATCTACACTGCCCCAAACTGGGCCTGGCTCCCCCAACGGCAGGCCTACCCTTTTGGAGGGTTCCTCTGCTGCTGGTGGGCTGCCTGCTCACTCACCTGCCCTCCTCCCATTGGCAGATTAGCCACTGGGCCAAGGGGGTGTGCCCAGGTGGGGCCCAGAAAAATGGGAGCTCCCGTGACCCTACCCACTCTGCCCCCCCGCAGTGCTCCTGCCAGGAAGTGGGATTGGGGTGCTGGGGCTGGGCCTGGATGCTAAGTGGGTGGGCCATGGCCCACCATGCCTATGCCCCTGTTGCAAACTAGTATTAAAACGTAAATCTGAAAATACTCACATTCTTCTTCTTTTTGTATTCTTGCAGAACTTTTGAAATTCTGTCATGTTCCTATTAAAACAAAATGGTGAAGCATTTTAAAAACCTTATGTTTGTTGTTAGTGTTCTCCCATAAGTTCTACCCAGACTTGTCAAATGGGTGAACTGAGATATAGCTTAGTTTTTGTTTTCATTGAAAACATTAGTTTGAATTTGTCAACACTAACAACTAAAATTAGTCAAAACTTTCAATTAAGATGGAAACTAACTGAAAACAACTAAAATAAAAACAGATGAAAATATGGGTCAAAGCTAGTTATGAAGTGTTTCACTATTTCTTTAATATGAAGATAATAGGTTTTCAGGAGATCAAATCCATCCTGTTTGTTCATCTTTAGCATTATCAGGTCTCTCTCTTCCCATAGGCAGTCTAGCTGTTTAAGATTGTGCTCAATTCTCAAAAACAAATTAGTTTGGCTTTGCGATTAATTTTTTTAAAAACACACGCATCTAATTAGCTACTTACCAGCATGTTTCCAGGGTGAAGGGACAGCTTGCTCACCAATACATCCAAATCATCAAATTTTTTTAGGACCACCTGAACTTCAGCAGAGAGCTCTTTATATTCAGCAAACTGATCATTAAACACAGCTTTATAGCGATCTCGCTCATCGTCTGTCTGAATTGCTGGGTATTTCCTATAAGAAAAACGATTATTAGTGCTGGAGTTTTGACTTTCCAAAAAAGCTGTAAATGTGGCTTTTTGAGCACATGCAAACTTCAGCAGGTTATACGCAAGACTTTGAAATCTGAGTTAAGTGTTATGCAAATTAACATTATTTGAAACATGTCCTTATGGACCTATGGCGTTTCATTAGCTTGCAAAGACTATTACTTTCTGTGAATTTTACTCATTTCTAAATTTCCTTTGCTAAGGTTTGATTCTGATTTTGTCAGTCAGACTGTTTAACAAGTATTGCAGGTTCTAGAAAAGTTCAAAGAAATGCCTGTACATTTATTCTCTCAGTTATTTTTGTATCACTGTATGTCCTTTCCTCATCCCCTTGGTAAATATTCTGTTAGATATTTTAATTATTTAATCTATTACAAAATTTTGATTTTTATGTATGCATTTATGTTTTTTAAGTATGCATTTTTAAAGTATGCATTTATATTAAATATGTACATACTACGTCCACAGGCCATCATTCTCTTATTTAAAATTCATGTCTAAGAAATTGGAGACCAATAGAGTATGAAGTATGAAAAAGTGGTTAGATACTAAAATAAGCCAATAGAAAAAAATACCACCTCTTTGATGAAACAAACAATGGAAAATTTCAAAAACACTCACGCTAAGTAGTCTGGCATCACTATAGGCTTAGGAATGTACCCTGATGGTATGTGGCCATTAAGTAGTTCAGGTTTCATTTCCACCGATTTAAATTGTCTGTAATTGACCTCTCTTGGTCTGTCTTCACTTTCATACTAATTTTAAAAGTAAAAATGATAAACATAAAAAACACAAAATAATTGTTAGTGTGGAGTTAAAGTTGCAGGTATTAAACGGTTTCCTATGCCTTCCTGAATGCAACTGTAATATTAGAGACAAAAACAAAGCATGAGTTAGAAAACTGGAAAATGTAAAGTGGGTGAATATCTTTTATTGGACCAACCCACCTTGCCTCTCTAATATACTGTGACCAACATGGCAACACCACCACGGGATATAGAAATATAAAGTGAGATTTCTCACACAACACAACCACCTTAAATCTGCCCCAGTAGTGACACCAGTTCCTTAATACAGCATTCCTCTGGGGGCTTGGGAATACTGTATTAGTCTTGTGTGACTTGAATGAAGTACTGGAAAGTTTAAGGAAGTCCCCTAAGGTATTACTAGACTAATTGTGATTGTGCAACAAGAAAACTATGAAGAAAGGTAGCTCAGTGGATCTAATTTAATCTCTGTCAATCAGCAAAAATTTTTCCCACTCCCTGAGGGTCCTGCTGGAGTGTAGGAATAAGAATCCTTATTTGGCGTTGTGGTGGGCACAGAGAAAAGGGTAGTTTCTGTTAGGCAGGAGAAAGTCACGGTGAAGTTCCCAGCTTTTATGGGGGCAGAGTTAAGGTTGTGTGGGAAGTATTGCCTTGGGAGCATCAGTACCATTGGAGCCCCTGCACAGGAAGTGCTGTGGGCACTGGTGTCTAAGGCAGAGCTTCTCTGGGCATAAGCATCTGCCTCAGTGCAAAAAGCGTTCTGGCTGCACCAAGACATACTGCCTTTGCTGGCGCACAGTTAGAGGCGTGTCTCCAGAACGCTACTGTGGGCTTTGGGGCTTCTCCAGAGAGATCCAGGAGCCCTGGATTCGATTACTGAGCACACACAGTTACCCAAAATCACTGGCTTCTCTTCTCTGGGCACACAAGAGGGGAAAATCCAGACGTCTCAGTGTGGAGCTATCTGAAGTATGAGCTTAAGTTCAGACATGCTGGAGAATAGCAGAGTTTCTCTCCTTGTCTCCTTATTCAACCACTTGCTCAGAGGCTCTGCCTCGTCTGAGGAAAGACCGCTCAATATCCTTGACTTTAAATTCCCAAGATTCCAACACTTGGCAAAGCTTCGCTGATGACTACACAAGGCATTTGGTGGTAAAACTGCCCGACTCTTACTAAACTGGTTTAGTTTAAACTGCTAAACTAGGGGTTTGAGCAGAGAAGGCAAAGTAGTCTTGGTTAACTCAGGTTTCAGCCTGAAGGATTTACCCTTCAAAGTGCTCCAGGTTAGCCTTTTCTCTCTGGGGTGCCTCAGTAACGGTTTAGAGGCACTTCCCACACCTTTTTGTTCATCAGATGACATGTGCAGATATATCCTGCATATCATGGTTGCAGGGCCATCCCTAGCTATTTTGGTGCCATACACAGCCCCCTTGGGGGGGCTGTGTGGGGCCCCAGGCCTCCTTGGGGGGGCGGGCTGGCCACTTCCTGCGGGAACTGGAGTGACCCTGCTCCACTCCCCTGGCTCCCAGCCGCGTGGCCAGCAAGTGCTGGGGGGGCAGTTCCTTCCTCCCCACAAGTCTGGCCCTCGGGCCAAAAAGTTTGTCCACCCCTGTCCTACAACGTGGCCAAGATGTGAAGACACCGAACTTTCTTTCTTCCTCACTGTCATACTTGCCAAAACACCAAGGGGGAGGAGAATGGGTCAAGTCCTGACCTGTCAAGGGAGGCACCAGAACAACAAGAGAAACGTGTGCCAAGAAGTACTGAACCCAAGCATATTCAAAAAAGTAGCAGACCAAGCACCGATACAAACGGTCTTAAGTCTGTTGAAAACAAGAAACTGACACACAGACAAAAAGGCACCATAGGTGCACCAAAACACTTGAGGCAAAGAATTAAAATTTAGAGCTCTGAACCAGATCCAGCTGGAAAACAAGGCTGAAACCAAGAAAGGCCACTTGATGAGCATCACTAAGCTCTAGAGGAGAGCTGGAACAATGGGTGCTGCTCATTCCTACAGGGAGTTCCTTTGTTTACCATGGTCAAGGAAGTTAACCACAATATTCAGAAGGCAATGTTGATATACTCCAAAGGGGGTATTGCTTGAGTTCTACCTGACCACGACTTCCCTCAAGACCAGAGAAGATTGAGAAATAGTGGCGTTCCACCGGTCTTGTGTTAAGGAGCTAAGACTTAATGCGAGAATCTGACACAGAGATTAACTTATTCTGGTCAGCACTTTGGAAAACTTTACCTCTTTCCATCCTATAATAATATCAGTCAGAAAATTAGGAGAGAGACACAGGAGAGAATAAATTTGATTCTTACCATCCTTTTTGGTAAAAAAGATTGTGTTTTCATCTAAAAAAAAAGGAGACAGTTTATTGCTTAACGAAGGTTTGAATCACACATGTATTCTGCAAAAGCACAAACCTTTAATATCCTAAACTCCATAAAAGTCATAGGACACAGGGTATTTGTGATCAATTAATGTTTAAATATGAATAAATCTATTATTTTCAGGAAAGCTGGGTGTGGCAGTATGATGTCATTAGTTTTAAAGAAAATTTTAAAGAGAAGCCAGTAATTCAAAAAATATTGTAACAATTTAGACCAGTTTATTTGGAGCATTTTATAAGAAGATTCCAGGATTGTCACTCTGCAGCCCAGGATGTCTGCTGAGTCACTGAGAAGTGATAGAAACGGTTGCAAGAATGGCTGACAGGTTGTTTTTTATTGTTCATCGCCAGGTTGAACCATCAATGAGATTCAGTTTACCACCATCCAGTTTAGTTCTGAGCCATTTTTGGCATTTATTTAAAAACACCACCACACACACAACTTTAAGAATTACACCCGTGGGACAGCATAGGCTTTCAGTTACTACTTTTAGATAAGATACTTCAATCTCCTCCCGACCATTTTTGTTACTCTCTTATATTTTGTCTGATATTAACCCATGAACTCTTTGGGGGCAGTAATCATTCTTTTTTTAAACTCTGTTTTGGGAAAATAACTCAGCCCTCAACAATTTTCCATCATACTCAGCTCAGTCAAACCAACCACTATAAAAATAATCTATTTAGGAATATTTTCAAGTAAATAGAGTAGAAGAATGTTGGACGGTGGGTGGGAATAAATTGATCATTTTATATATAAACTTCAGTAAAACTTATTTTTTCAGATTTTTATAATATAAAATTAATCTTCTAACAAGAATATTGTGAGAATGATACAGCTACTCATTTAATTTAAAATTAGGACACGTCATGAGTAAAACTGTGTCTTTTAAGGAAAATTTTACAAAGGAAAAATTAAAGTTTGAAATTAGAAAGTGGAGGAAATCCACTGTTCTTCCTCTCTAGTGAGAGAAGGAAAATCAAAAACTGAATCCTATTTAGGTGTGGCTCAAGTATATCCTCTGAATTTTGTGGAATGTGATATTTTAGTCATTTTTAATAAAATGTGAGTTTCAATTTGATCATGTTTTGCACAACCCACTTGGAATGCTTTAGCTGATAAAGCAAAAATAAAACAAATTTTCTGTTATCATCCACCAGATAGGAGATTAAGCAATTAATAATAAAGGATGTTCCTAATATGTTGCGAATCCATTTGCAAAATAGTTGAAACAGAGCACAAGTGATCCTGCAGTGTTATATTTAGAGCCCCTAGAACATAATTTGTACTGAACTCTATCAAAGTTACAGCATGATGCTTTATAGCAGATTTGTAGGCTGCATAATGAAAATATATTTTATTTCAGTGGATTTTTTTTCCTTTTAAGCCTTAAGCCACTCCACCTATGCCCAACATTGCTAAAATAACTAGAATTATGATTTTTGACCATGGTAAATCAAGAATTATGATTTTTTTTAATACAAGAGCTACAAGGCATACAAACAGTGTAAATATGCTAATGAGAAAGGGCTTGCAGGAACAGACCTGAAAACTGATTTAGAATTTAAGGACTAATGCATTAAAGTTTTTTTTGTTTCACACAGGATATCCAGACCATAGGAAACCAGTAAAAAGCAGTACTCAGTTATCTAGCTTTCTGTATTTAAAAAATTGCCAACCTTTCTTACTCTAAATATCAGAGAAACATCATTACATCATGACAGGTTTCAGAGTAGCAGCCGTATTAGTCTGTATTTGCAAAAAGAAAAGGAGGACTTGCGGCGCCTTAGAGACTAACAAATTTATCTGAGCATAAGCTTTTGTGAGCTACAGCTCACTTCATCACTCACATCCGATGAAGTGAGCTGTAGCTCACGAAAGCTTATGCTCAAATAAATTTGTTAGTCTCTAAGGCGCCACAAGTCCTTTTCTTTTTATCATTACATAAGTGACAAATACTTAGGCTTGGCTTTGGCTTCTCAGATCCAAGAACACAGTGTTGAATTAGTAGTGTGAGGAAAGCTGAAAATGCATAGATATGTCAGGAGTGGTGGTCTGGTATTTCGCACACTTCACAAAATCAGTTTCTAATATCCTTAGAGTAGCTCTGACAAACTTCTAAATTGAAAGTTCTGTCTTCAAAGGCTCATTTGCTTTAAGGCCTCCTACTAAAGTGTTAAAGTAAGTCAGTTTATACTATATTCTTCCCTATCTTTTTTTCAGAAGAGAGTATGTACTAAGAAGCAGTTGACCAGCTGACTTAGGGAAAGTACTTCAATATTTTCCATGTGACTGCATGACCCAAGGTCTGCTGAAATCAATGGAAAGACTACCACTGACTTCAATGGATGCTGGATCAGGTGCTTTGCTAGTGCCTTTCTGTAACCACCCCTGTATTCAAACCCTACACACTACTGTAATAATTGTGCAAAATATGCCTTGTTAAAAATTTATAACACAATCATCAATATTCTTATGTAAAGTATGTATGAAATACGTATTAAGAGTTATTAACATAAACTGAAATTATGCCAACAATGTGTTTACAAGACAACTCTAGGGCAGGAGTTCTCAAACTGGGGGTCTTGACCCCTCAGGGGGGTCACAAAGTGGTTACATGCAGGTTGCAAGTTATCAGCTCCTTGGGGCTGACAGCTCCCAGCCCCCATTACATTTATCTCCCCCTCCCCCATTTTTAACATATAAGCAGGGATCACACTCAGAGGCTTGCTGTGTGAAAGGGGTCACCAGTAGAAAAAGTTTGAAAACCACTGCTGTAGGGTAACTGGTTTCTCAAAGAAAGGACAAGGTGACACCTCCAGCCAAGTGTCATTAAAGTTGATCAGCAATCTGGCAAAGAACAAGGTCAGGCACAGAGCGACTTGCATTTCGGCAAACAACAGCAGGGAACTTCTTTCACTTCACATCTCCTTTCTCACAGCTGGAATGAACTTTATCTAGGGGTAAACCTCAGGAAAATGCATTTCAAAGGATTACTGAACTACAGAAGTGAGAGGCAAACACACCCCAATCTCTCTCTCACCGAAGAGGACAAAAGGAACCACCCCTTTGAATTGTGGGGGCTGGCGGGAAAGGGTGTGACCTAAAATTTAGTCAGCCATGTTGCTGGAAACGTGGTAAAGACTTTACTTTGAACCAAGTCTAGCTTGTTAAATTTCAGCTACTAGGAAGCATTTTATCTTTATTTCTCTTGTAACTATTTCTGACTTTAATACATTATACTCACTTAAAATCGTTCTATTTGTAGTAAAATAAACTTGTTTTATTATTCATCTAAACTAATTCAGTGCTGTGTTTAAACTGAACCGTTTGGTAACTCCGGTTAAAGTAGCAAACTGTTCAATGTTGACTCTTTACAGCGGCAATGGACCTTTACTATCTGAAATTCAGGACTGGAAATGTATTGGGATCACCTGCAAATAATAACTAAGGCCAGAGTGTGACTGGATGCTGCTGACAGGCTGCTGGGGTCTGAGCTGATGGACCAGAGCTGCAGCTACACAGACAAACTCAGGGTGTGACCTGCAGGCTGTTTAGCTGTTTGTGAGTTGCTCTAGCTGAGAACGACAGCAGCAAAGCATTGTGAGGCACCCAAGATTACAGAGCAGGCAGTGCTTCATTTGTGCCAGGGCGGCTCGTTGCACCTTTGGGTTTGGCAGTACATAGCCCTGGCACCTCCGGGGTTGCTGCATCGTTATGAAAGTAAAAAAAAAAAAAAAAAAAAATTGCTTGGGCCCCAGCACCTCTTTCATTACAAATTAAGCACTGAGGGCAGGCAGTGACACAACCCCTCACTGGTCTGAAATGCACCTTGCAATGTGACACTTTCCTTTAGGGAGCTCAGAATATTACAAAAGTGGGTAAATATTCCTGTTGTATAGTTGGGAAAACTAGTACCAAGATGACGTGCCTAACATAACAGTTAGCCCAAAGCACAATGATAACTGGAACCCAATGTTTACTACTTAATCCCACCTTGCAACGTGCACTCTAAATGCACACAAGAAAATTGATGCAATCAGTTTGATCTGATAGTTTTTGACTTACCTCTTGTTCCATTAATTCTCTATGCCTCCTTGCTCCTTCATGTCTCCATAGCTTTAGGCAAACGACTGTACTAATAAGATAGACAATCACTGTGACAAACAAAAAGATCATTGCTGCTGTCTGTCCCCCTTCTATGCGGCAAAATGATGCATTCATTGGTGTTTTAAATAATTGGTAATAGCAGAGTCCACCTCGGTTAGCATCATTCACATAGACTATCGCAGCAGCCATATACAGAATGAATAATGCAACATTAATTCCAAATTCAGTTAAAGGCCACCAATTCGAGTCCAGAAGAATAGTTCGATAGTACATTGACATGCCAAGCACTAGAAGCGCTATGGTCACTAACCAAGCCAAGCCTGCTACAACAAGTATAAAAGGGGTTTTGGGGCCACTATAATAATAGCCTCCATATATACTGTTTGCTGTAAAACCATACGGCTGTGAGTATCCAAACATGTTGTACCATTCATTATCTTTGTGTATATAGGCTGTGACACAAGCAAAGACAGCTGCACCTAAAAGCAGCTCTACAACACACAGAATTCTGAGTAAACCTGCCCATGATTTCATGTAGGAGTATCTCAAATTATAAGCTTCCACTTTCTCACTGTAAGTTAGAGCCATTTGAGTATGTCGTTCTAGGGAGGGATAAAGATCTTGGGTAAGCATGGCTTCAGCTTCTTTGCGTGAATTATAGCTTCCACCTGACCCTCCATATGGGTCTTTATAAGAACTAGCAGCTGACTTGTGGTTTTGCTGTACTGGAGACGCTGGTGGAGAACACTCAACTCCACCAGAAGTGTATTTTATATCTGATGCTGGCTTATCCAATTCTGGATTATTTCTTCTCCCTTTGAAGAAGTTCTTCCAGGAGTCTGGAATGAACCGCCTGACTGGTTTGAGATCAGAGGGTTCTTCTTGATCACTTGGGTACAATTCAGGGCCGAGAGGTGGTTGCAGTGGGAGAGGTGGTGCTGGCAAGGCATCCACACTCAGTAGCAGTTCATCATTTTGTGAACTTTGAGGCAGACTTGCTGTATCTTCCAAAAAAGAGGAATCCACGTATACTTCATCATATTGTGTAGCTCTGCCATGCTCCCTCGATCTGTGCTGCGACAACGCACTTCTGGAAGACATTTGTGATTCGATCTCCTGTTCTAGGAACACCTAGATAATTGTATGAATATTTATAAGTTATCCCCTTCCCACTTCACGTGCGGTTCCTACAAACATCATTGAAGAAACTGTTAAACACCAACAACGGGCTCAGCACTGAACAAGCCAAAAATAAAAACTATTCCTCGACAGACTTACAACCCCACCAAAACTGGGGCATTCTTCAAAGAAAGGCCAACACTTTAGAAAAAAAATAAACCCATTCCACCTGGAAACAATCATGCTTCATATTTTATCCTCTAGCGTTACAGCGAAGGTAACGCAGAGAAACCAACAATGACCGCAGCAGCCATTTCACGTTGACAATGCAAGGTCTAAGAGCGAAGCGTGGGGAAGTGTTTAATTGCCTATAAACTAAACTCCAGGGATTTTATACCGAGCCCGTCCCAATCAAGTGACGCGCAGAGACCTACGAGGCACTTCTCTGGCCGCTGTTTCACCGAGTCCCAGGAGCAGGGGGTCTTGGGCCCCGATTCTGCAAGGGGATCTGCAGAGAGCCGGCTCCTCCGCCCCTGCACAGCCCTTGTCCTCCTCGCCTCTCCCCCCGGCCAGACAAAGGGCCGCCCCGCTCACCGCGAGCCTCCGCGTCCCGCCAGCGACTTCTCAGCTCCGCGCACGGCCCCGCCGCACAACGCCCAGCCGCTGTGGGGTCGGGCCCGGCCGCTCCGCTTGGATCCGCGGTCGCCTGGGTCGCTCCCGCCCCTCGAGTCAGGCGACCGCCCATCCCCTCCAGCCCCGCCCCGGGAACTCACCTGCCGGCCCCGCCTCCAGCCCGGGCCTCGCGGGCACCTGCGCCCTGCTCGGCCTGGCCCGTCCATGCGCCATTTGCCCTGGGGGCAGAGACGGTAAGTTACGCTGAACGGCAGCGCTCTGCGCCCCCGCCTGCCGGGCTCCCTCTGCAGCGAGAAACCTACGGACCCGTCCTCACGCCAGCCTCCGGCAGTAAATCCCAACTGTTATGGGGCGGGTGAGGCCAGGGAACCTGCCTGAGTCTGCTTTACCCTGGGCTGCAAACTAAAGTAAAGTAAAACTATTTCCCCTTATTTCCCCTCCTACTGGTCTTGTAAAGTGCTGGAAATGGCCCACCTTGATTATCACTACAAAAGGTCCCCCCGCTGGTAATAGCTCACTTTTCCTGACCACTCTTGTAACAGTCGGTATGGTAACACCCATTGTTTTGTGTTCTCTGTGTATATAAAATCTCCCTGCTATATTTTCCACTGTATGCAGCCGATGAAGTGAGCTGTAGCTCAGGAAAGCTTATGCTCTAATAAATTTGTTAATCTCTAAGGTGCCCCAAGTACTACTTTTCTTTCAACTAAACCAAGGCTCCTTTGCGTGGCAGCGAGGTGAAAGACGCTGAAGGCCATGTAAAGGGGCATGGCCTTGGGAGCGGGGAGAGCTGAGAATGAAGCTTGTGCGGCCAATAACCGCTCCTGCCTTGAGCTACAACAAGAGCGCACCCCATACCTTCAAGGTACCACAGAGCAAAACCTAAGCACTAGTTACTAGTATCTCATTCCCCTGCCCCTAGAAACATACTGGAGTACTAATGATGTAATAAACTACTGCATTCATGTTCATTAGGAGACTAACAAAAAGATGGTTTCAACGTTGTAATGCCTTATAACTTTTCTAAAACATAGAATGATCACTTTCCATGTGATATCTTTTCTCAATCTTGGAGAACCTGTCTCAAGTTTGCTTACATTCTGAAGAGATACATGTTTCTATTTAAATGGAAAATTAGAAAATTGTCATGTTAACATACTCAGTCCTGTTTTCCTACTTTTAAGATAAAAAGAGCCAGTGTTTTCCAGCCATAACACTTATAAAGGGCCATAGTGTAGCTGATTTCTGGTTGCTGATTGCCAAATATAGAAAATGAAAGCTTTTAAAGTGAGACCATCGTAAGCCTTTGAACACCATGAGTTAAAACATGCTCTATGGATATGCTCTGTGTTTACTGCTGTAGCTGAAACTTTGCCTTGCGCTGAGTAAACCTGACCTGTCGTCCTGACTCAAGCACAAGTTCCCCTGAGTATGGAAGATTAGGTAGGGTGACCAGATAGCAACTGTGAAAACACAGGACAGGGGGTGCAGGAATAATAGGTGCCTATATTAAAAAGTCCCCCAAAACAGGACTGTCTCTTTAAAAATGGGATATCTGGTCACCCTAGGATTAGGCCACTATTAAGATTAGAGGGATGGCTAGATGAAATTTCAGTATAAGAACAGATCAAGCAACTCTATTATTTACTGCTGTACTAAGGATATACAAATTTTCACCTTCATATGCTGTTTTATGGTCTATTCATAAAGAATACTTACATTCCTATATCTCCTCATTTATCCATAACACAGGATTTTATTTATTTAAATAGATACCTTCCGTAAAGTTTCAGAGGAACAGCCGTGTTAGTCTGTATTCGCAAAAAGAAAAGGAGTACTTGTGGCACCTTAGAGACTAACCAATTTATTTGAGCATGAGCTTTCACATCTGATGAAGTGAGCTGTGGCTCACGAAAGCTCATGCTCAAATAAATTGGTTAGTCTCTAAGGTGCCACAAGTACTCCTTTTCTTCTTCCGTAAAGTATATCTGAATTTAGATGTCATTTAGAGGAAAAAATGTCTTCAGGATAAACTATTAATTTTCTAAAGAATACAAAGCACTTAATTGTAATGGCGTATTCCTTGATTATGCAATTATTAAAAAAAACAAAACTAAAATAATCTACAACATATGCATCTGTTTATAAACATACATTAAGTATCTAGCCAAAAGTACAAAATTTTAACAGCAACATTATTTACATCAATACTGAGTTAACTTTTTACAATTTACATTTTATTCTTTCTTCCCTCAGAAGGTTTCAAAACAATAGTAAATGTCTTAAGAAGTACGTGAGATTTAGTAAAACCTCACAGTGCTGACAAAAAAGTATACAAGGTATACCCAGAAACTGCAAGATTAAATTAAAAAAAGTGTAAATATAAAAATAAATGTGATTTACTAGTAACCATTAATTTTCTCTCAAATATTTCAGCTCATTTATAATTTTAATTTTGTTTAAATATAGGTTACTTTGATGGCTCAGGACAGGCAGGGAGCAACACCTTTGATTAAGTACACACACTTGGGGCTCGATACTGCAATGTCAAGGTAAGTTAAGGAAGTTTAGCATCTTGATACTCCCCCAGTACACACTGGGCTTAAGGCTGTAGCATACTCTCATGTGAATAGTCACAGGAATATTAAGGTAGAATTACTATAGAATTGGTCCACGCTTTAATACATCATTTGTTTGTTACAATCTAGTTAAGGAAGAGACTTTTACCACAAAGTAAAAAAAAATTCCGTTAAACAATGTTAGACCAATGCCACTGCCATTTTGTTGCACTCAGTTGCTATCATATTCATCTATTTTTAATTCATCTTCCTCCATGATTGCTTGTGCTGTAATAGGCTGGGGTTGACTACCTGGTAGTTCGCTTCCACTAGCCTGGCTGGAAGTAAGAGGAAATTCATCTGGCTCAGTCTCATTTATTTGGTTTTTCTCCAACTGGACTAGCACCTCCAGAGGCTGTGTGGCAGAAAGGTCCCCTTCGTCAATATTTTCAAAGCCTGGCATACCAAGATCTTTATCTGTAAGAGTTTCAAGCTTTAACCTGCAAAATCATAATAACCATCAGTAACAAGAAAAAATAAAATGAAGCACTCTCTTTCACAAGATCATGGAAGTTGAAATGGAATAAGTCACCCATGTATCTATCACACCAAATAATCCTTTTTCTTCTTTGGTATTTACAGCTTTCAAAATATTTGCATTGTTATAACCATAGCTAAAATATACATTCTCCTCCTTTCTAAATCAGTAATTCTAATAATTTGTATTGCTCTTCTTTGTGCATCCTCCAGTTACAGAAATTTGCCCCCCAAAACTAAACACAACATTGCAAGTGCACTTACACCAGAGCTGTATAGGAGTACTTGCTCCTTGCTCTTTAAGTGCTGCATTTGCGTACGCAGCTCAAAACTACAAATAGCTGGTTTTAAAGGATATCACATTGCTACATTTTCTGCTTCACCCCTTAAGTCTCTTTTAGCCTTAGTACTTTAGATTTTTCTCTGCCATGACGCATTTGTGGTTGGATTACTTTGCCTAAAAATGTAAACTGTTACAAGTTGAATTATTTATTTCTAGCAGTGCGTACAGTGTGCTAGACACTTTCCAAACACAGAAGATGGCATTGTTCCCTGCCCCTTACGGAATTACGGTATAAAAGATCAGAAAGGGGGAAGGAAGAGATTACTATTTCTCATTTTGCTTTTCTGATCATGTTTCTAATCTAGGTCTCTTTGTATTACTACAATGTCATGATTGGTGTTCACCTTAATGGAAACTGGAGATGATATTAATTGGTGAAACATGATTTTTTTTACCTCTTCCAGATAATTAAAAATGTTGACAGGACTGGTCCTAATGCTTATCCCCATAGTAACCCACTAGACACTTCCAACTGATAAACTAATATATATTAACTCTTTGTTTACAGTCTTTACCCATGACAGTGGTCCTATCCTAGGCAACATGAATTAGTTTTCTTTTTAGGTTCAGACAATATCATATTGCCCCGCTATAAATCCATGGTATTCAATAATGTTGAATATTGCGTGCAGATGTGGTCGCCCCATCTCAAAAGAGATATTGAAATTGGAAAAGGTTCAGAAAAGGGCAACAAAAATGATTAGGGGCATGGAACAGCTTCCATATGAAGAGAGATTAAGACTGGGACCTTCTCATAACACAAGAATTAGGGGTCAACACATGGAATTAATAGGCAGCAGATTTAAAACAAAAGGAAGTATTTCTTCACACAATACACGATCAATCTGTGGAATGTTTTGCCAGAGGATGTTGTGAAGACCCAGGACTATAACGGAGTTAAAAAAAACTAGATAAATTCATGCAGGATAGGTCCATCAGTGGCTATTAGCCAGGATGAGCAGGGATGGTGTCCCTAGCCTCTGTTTGCCAGATGCTGTGAATGGACAAAAAGGGATGGATCACTTTATTATCTGTTCTGTTCATTCCCTCTGAAGCACCTGGCATTGGCTACTGTTGGCAGACAGGATACTGGGTTAGATAGACCTTTGGTCTGACCCAGTATGGCCGTTCTTATGTTAGAATTTCATGACAGTACCAAATGCTTTACCAGTGTCAATATATTTCATGGGACATACAAGGTGGGTGAGGCAATCTCTTTTATTGGACCAACTTCTGTTGGTGGAAGAGACGAAAAGTTTGTCTCCCACCAACAGAAGTTGGTCCAATAAAACGTATTCCCTCACTCACTTTGTATCTCTCATATCCTGAGACCAACAAGGCTCCAACAATACTTAACATAGCATTACTAATATATATTAATGTATTTAATGGCATTAAAATGGTAAACCAATGTTTTTCCCCTTACCCCATCTCCAAAAATACTTAATGAGCTATAACCTGAAATTTTTTTTCCCCTCAAGAGGAAGTGGTCCTGCAGGTGAAACCCGTCTCAAAATACTACAGCAATACCCAATAATGCAGGTATTAATGGATTATCACACTCTTAAAAGTCTGCTTCAGACAGAGACATTCCATAGAGAAGTCTAAAAATAATGTGAGACTAGTACATTTCTCAATTTTTAATCAGTCAGTGGGAATGCAAGGGTGCTTTTCCCGTAATCTATTTAAGTTAAATGGCTTTTATTTCTAAAATTACATTTCTTGGGAAACATGGGAATAGACGCTTTCACTTCAGAGTCACTATTTTAAATTCAGTGAAAGGAGGTAGAGGGTCAAAGTCATAACCATCTGATCTGTTCAGTGATCAACAGTTTGATAGGTCAAGTGATTTAATAATCTCTTTCCAGTTTCTTGTGATCAAGTTCACATATCACCAAAAAAATCCCCCCAAAACCAAAAAAAAATCACCAACACATCACATTTAAAACTGCTGGTCTCAGAGATCAAGGACTGAGAGGTTATGGAAACTTAACTGTCAGAAATAGGTCCTTTAGTTGAGGCCCAATGATCTCAAAGTATGGGATAGGCTGCAGTGTCACTGTCTGGGCTCTACATGTTCTGTGGATAAGTAGGATTTTGGTCCCTGTGACTATCAATTTGTCTCCCTTATGTAAGGATTTTTAGAACACAGACAATGGAAATTCATAACTGCATATATAGTACAAATCATAAGCCTACTATAAATTAACTTATGCCTATTTTATATTCAAAAATAGTTCCCAAATATTCACACAGCAATAGTATAAAATTCCATGATATATATTAAAAAAATGTTTTTAACTTCAAAGTAATAGGAATACTTTGAAATCACTTTCTCAATAGATCATAATTTTATAAATGTATAACTGTTTCAAAGAAAAGAATAGTTTTTGTTTTATATCATCTTTCTCGCTCATCTAATATTACACTTAATATAGTGCTGTGTCAAAATGTCAGGGGTGATCTCATAGTATGTGAGGAGTAAAAGGACAGAATAATTTTTACTCTTCTTTTTGGCTTTCGTAAGTTAATTTGTACTCATTTAACATTTAGTAACACACAAGCCTCAACCAGGTCACGTCCCCATGGTAGTAGGCACAGCACAAGGTTGCATTTGATGCAGTGGAAGAGAGGAAGCCAATGGGGAGAGGATATAGTCAGAGTGACAAGCCAGCAAGATGATCTTAACAGCAGTATTTGGAATGAATTTGAGTGGTGGCAGGTTGTAGACATCAAGGCCAGAGAGGAGGAGGTTGCAGTAGCCAAGGTAGGAGATGATGAGAGCTGGAGAGACTGTTTTGCCAGTGTGAAGAGGTATTTCCTTGCTGATCTTGGAGATGATGTGCAGGAAAGATGATGCACTGTAGAATATCTTTGATTTTCAATGTATAAACATGAATGGGACTTTTCTAACACAAATAAGATTTAAGTTTACCCTCTAAAGTGTCTCTTCAAGGGAAGCCTTCCAACATCCTGGATAAAGGCAATCTGAGCTGAGAATAAAGATAGAATCACTGTCATCTTGGACTGGTCATAATGCACATAAAATAAAGCACACAAGAAAAATAAAAATGTAATTCACTAATCTTGTAAATGTCTGCAAGATTTTTTGGTATTGTAGTTAAAGTTATACTATTATGAATTTTTACAATGTATTATGCCATACACCTATCAAATTAGGGACTAGCAATGAATAAACTGGCTGGGATTTTTTATCCTATGCATGCATCTGTAATTATGTTATAGTAACCAATTCAGATAGCCTTCAGGATGAATTCATCTTGAAACTGGAAGGGCCTTATCTCAGGTTTATGTATGCTTAAAGGTATCTAGTTCAATATCTAATAAGTGGATCCCGTTGTCCAAACAATGAACTTTGTGATATGTCACAAATAATTTTATTCTAAATAAAATGACTGAGATTGCCATCAACTTCCTGAACTGAGTGGCCTCATATTTCCCATACTCTCCATACAAATGGAAGAAAAAACACATTTTCTAAACCTGCCAGAAAATGAAAAAATGGAATTGTTGAAGATACAACTTATTTTGTCTAAACCTCAAATAAAGTGGGCAGCTAAACTTCTACTATAAACAGCAATATCATGACCCTCTCTGATTTCCTATTATAGTATAATCAGATTTCTGCACTTCGATAAGATACTCTGCTTTCAGCCTTTTGGCTTATCCACTAGTAAATGGAAGTACTGTCAAAGAATGCAGAGGTGCAATGAAAGCAATCAAAATATATATCTCATTGGGAAAAACTAACAGTGTCTTCCATATGACAGGGGTTGGCAACCTTTGAGAAGTGGCATGCCAAGACTTCATTAATTTAAGGTTTCATGTGCCAGTAATAAATTTTACATTTACAGGGCTCCCCCAACGAAACCCCAGACTGGCAGCCAGGACCCCAGCTGGCAAGAGCCGGCAGACGGACCCCCAGACTGGCAGCGGGCTGAGCCACTCATCCCGCTGTCAGTCTGGAGTCCCAGCTGCTGACCTGGGGTCCCGGCCACCGGTCCTGCTCAGCCTGCTGCCAGCCTGGGGTTCCGTCCACCCAGGCCGGCAGCGGGATGAGCGGGGCCAACAGCCAGGACCCCAGCTGGCAGCAGAGTGCCACTAAAAATCAGCTCACATGCCGCCTTTGGCACGCGTGCCGTAGGTTGCCGACCCCTGCCATATGAAGTGAACCGGATTAAGGATTAGGTTGCAGTACAAAACCTCAATAGCAATACGTAATCTGGAGATGCCATACAAAAGCAAGGAACTCCTGTTCAAATGAGTCACCTTGTTTATGGCTATGTGCATTACCTCAACACAAGAAAGAGACCCAAATATCCTGTCATTTAAGAACATTTGGGATATATCTGTAACCCCTTACTCACACAGGGAAGTATACTGGACTCAAACTAATATAAAATTTTGTTGCTATATGGTGATCCCGGTGGCAGTTCTGTATCTACATTACTATTTTACACAGTGATACAACTTTTTAAATTAAAGTGAATGACTGAGGTATATGAGTCTTCCAGAAATATCTGAAGTAAAAGGGACAGCAGGATTTAACCTAGTTAAACGTATTTATTGGCCTCTCTTACAGAGAATTCAGTATCTTCTGTTAAATCGGTCCATGTTTAATTGACATAGCTCAGAAAATGTAGAACATTGACAAGTACTATGAAGAACCAAAATAATTTAGTATTTATCACTTTATATATTATATATAGATATACGTAACACCGAGGACCCCCAGTCATGGATCAGGATCCCATTGTGCCAGGCTTTGCATGAACAATACAAAAAGATGGTCCGTCTCCCAAATGGCTTACAGTCCAAGTAATTACTATGTATTTGAGTGGGACCTAAATTGTGAAACAGATTGGGACATATAGAACCCTATCCTGCAAAATGTTACTCCCTAATGCTTGAAATCAGAAGGAATGCAAACAAGGAGAAGGATCGGGCTCTTCAATTAGAGACTTTTCAGCACAGGGTCATTGTCTTGCGTATATGTAAAGCACCATGTGTATTTATGGTGCACTGAAAACAAACTGTCTCTCACACGTATATTAAGGTTTGTTTTAATTCTTTTGGTGTAAAATAATATTTTTAAAATATCTTTTAAGTAACATTAAGCCAATAAAGCATTGTGGGCTTGAAATGATGTTGCTAAAAATAGATCTGGAAGTCTTACACATACCTATTTATTCCACAATGTGCTGTTTTCTTATCTAGGCAACACTGCAGACTGTGTTCTGATTTTGGCTCACAAGAACCTTCCATATGTATTATGGATAGAAATTTAAACTTATTTTTTAATTTAAAACAAAAAAGTTATGTTTATACTACCTGGGTTTCTCATTGGATTTGTCAGCATGGCAAGAAAAGGCAACAGCTGGGTTTGAAGGCATAAAGGTGATAAACAGAAACTTGAAAACAGAGATTTTGCAGCAAGGCAGTTTTCTTGATACTGTAAAAGGTTGGGGGAAAAAAAAAAAAACACAAAACCCACAAGTGAGAAAACATACTACCTGAAAGCTTTGTTATTTTGTCAGTATAATTATGTAGGTTACCACGATATGCTAAAAACAGGAATGAATGTTCACCCGAACATTCCACATCATACAAAACAGCATAATAAGCCTTGTCCTAGCCTACTGGACTGTTCTTCAAACAGCCATTAAGGGGTGAGGGTTCAGACAAAAGATAAGCAACCAGGTTGAATTAAAAAAAAAAAAAATTATTCATTTTATTTCCTTCAAATCTGTCTTGTGTTTCTCTTGCAAGTTTCCCGAGGATTCTTATAACTGAATTACAGGATGCCTCGTTCACACTTTTTAGACAGAATAAGGCACCTTTTAAATGAAGTACAAATTTTTTTCAAGAGCCTTGTAATCTTATAGTTGAGCTGTTTATCACAAACACATAAGGCAAGGCAGTAAGGGAATCAAAAATTGTCCATCTTACAAATCAGACTAAGACAGCTTAAGGGGCATGAGTTTGATTTCATTTACAACACACTTCATTATATTTCTTTTGCACTAATTTTGTACTGTATGAATTTGAATTTCAAGGATCTCAGAAATATATTCATTTTGGGTGGAAAACAGGCTGTTTTCTGGGACCTCTAGTTATTTTCTAATTAGTAGAAAATAAGTCCATATTGTTAGGATATAGATATTCCGGCCTGTCTGTAAAGGCCTGTCCTTTAAGAATGTAGGTGTATTCTTATCACTTGGCTAGTTATAGAGGTATAAAAGAATCAAAATCACTGTCTGCTGGTGTAAGGTCCTTCTCTTACTGTGACACTCTGAGGCCCTGTTCTTAGGCTAAGGCCTTTGGCTAAGCAACAGAGGCAGCCATAAGCTGGGAAGTGACCGGTCACATCCTCACATTCCAAACTAGTCACATTGAAAGGTGCTATTGGGCTGTTAGGCATTATCAGGACAGGAGCGTATTCCTATCGCTTCCAGAGAAAGGGAGGGCCTCGAAGATGTAAAAGGAAACTTAGTTCGATAACATCCTGTCTGGCAAGAACTCACTTATCAATAGCTGGGATGTGAAATCCACACTTCTGTATTGTTTTGTCATTATAGTTCCCACTTTGCTATTGTTTGTCTGTATAATCTCTGTCTGGTTCTGTGATTGTTTCTGTCTGCTGTATAATTAATTTTGCTGGGTGTAAACTAATTAAGGTGGTGGAATATAAGTGGTTACATAATCATGTTAAAATGTGTTAGGATTGGTTAGTTAAATTTCAGGAAAATAATTGGTAAAGGTATAGCTAAGCAGAACTCAAGTTTTACTATATAGTCTGCAGTCAATCAGGAAGTGAGTGGGTGGGTGTGTGGGTGGCGGAAATGGGAATCATGTTTGGCTAAGGGCAGGAATGGGAACAGGGACACAGGTGTAAGGCTCTGTGGTTTCAGAGCTGGGAAGGGGGACACTAAGGAAGGAAACTAGAATCATGCTTGCTGGAAGTTCACCCCAATAAACATCGAATTGTTTGCACCTTTGGACTTTGGGTATTGTTTCTGCTCTCTGTTCATGTGAGAAGGACTAGGGAAGTAAGTGGGTGAAGGAATAAGCCCCCTAACACATATCTGAAAACTGATTAAAAAAAGTATTCGCATACACTTCTATATTTGTTTAGTATACTGTTTCTAACATGAATAGTCTCATAAACAACACTACAAATCACAGCAGTTACATTTCCAAATTTAAACAAAAGTACCTTAAATGGGAAGTATTTACCTTTTTATTGATTAGGAACCATTGGGGTTTATGAAAAGGCCGAAAACCCATTCCTCCTTGGCAATGGGCAAAAGCTCTAGCAGTATTTGAATGTATCACACCTCTTGTGGCCACAGATGCACTGTATTCTCTGAGTGTAGGTCGTGACTAAAACAAAACATGATATTATGCAAATTGTGAAATTTGCTGAGTCACTGTGGAAGACTATAAAGGTGAGCAAATATTCCTGTAAATTTGCAGCTACTCATCCATGTTTGGAACACTCATTA
The DNA here is from genome assembly GCF_965140235.1 of Caretta caretta. Taxonomy (NCBI): domain Eukaryota; kingdom Metazoa; phylum Chordata; order Testudines; family Cheloniidae; genus Caretta; species Caretta caretta. The sequence continues at coordinate 51,519,750 of NC_134210.1, forward strand.
AAGGATGAAAGCATAAACAGGCTTAGTTATTTCAAGTGAAAGGCATATTCTCTGAACCAATTTTTAAAATGTATTCAACATAAACCGAAAAGGACAGCACGTCAGGCAAGTATTTTGTACACACTATTGTATGTTGTAGGAAATATTATTACAAAGCATACCAAAAATGTGTACAGCTGGTTAACATGTACACATATTTTAGGATGCAGTAACAATTATGCCTACACCCTCGGGAGACAGACTTGAATAGCTATAGATAAACTAAAATGTAAAAACTTATGTTATTTTATTTTACTATACATCAGTAAGAATGCACAGATATGTGGTTGCAGGATATGAAAATTAAGAGTGAAAATGAATCAAACTTACATTCCAGTTACTACAGAGGAAGTCAGCAGTACTCAAGTATTCACTGGCTCTCACAAGATCGTCTATATCAGTGAAAAAATCTACATAGTTTTGGTGAAGATATAAATTAAATAGGTCCCCAGGCATGTGACACTTTTCTACAATATCCTATTTAATTAAAAAAAATAAAAATACACAAATTAGTCTATGTTCTGCACAAAGAGAAGTGTCATGTAATGTTATTAAATACATATATTTTATTTATAATTATATACACACTAAATGACAAAAGTGCTGAGTCCATCAAATTGCATCAATACCAGTAAGTCTTATTAATTGATATCAAATGATTAACAAAGGCCTTTACCTCAGGTTGAACAAGTAAGGTGTCTCTGTCATATTCAGATAGGTGAGAAGGTAACCGAGGAAATTCTGAATCAGATAGAGGTTCTCCTATAAGCAATTTAAATAGTCCCACAGTCTTTAATATTAAACATAGCATTGTTTTTATGTTTGTACTGAACATTAATAAAAAAATGAGGAATAAAATCAAGTCTTATATTTTATATTTAAACTTATGCTGGGAAAGAAGGGGTGGGGGGTAATGCTAGAGATGTATAATGATAATAAGATGCTTATTATCAGCTTATTAGAATACTGAGAATGAAGTCTTATTTTCCTATTGGTTACTGCATTGGTTCTTAATTGCTAGGAAAAGCCTAGAGCAGGGATGGACAAACTTTTTGGCCCAAGGGGCACATCTGGGTGGGGAAATTGCATGCGGAGCCATGAATGTAGGGCTGGGCAGGGGTGCAGTGTGCAGGAAGGGGCAGAGGAGGGGGTGTGGGGAGTACAAGAGGGCTCAGGGAAGGGAGCTGGGGTGGAGGAGAGGATGCAGAGTGCAGGAGGGGGTTCAGGCAGGGGGTTGGGTGCAGGCAGGGTGCAGCAGGGAGGTCAGGGCAGGAGGTTGGGGTGCAGGCTCTGGCTCAGTGCTGCTTACTTGGACCGGCTCCGGGGTGGCAGCAGCGCACAGTGGGGCCAGGGCAGGCTCCCTGCCTGCCTGTGCTGGCCCCGTGCGGCTTCTGGAAGCAGCCAGCACCACATCCCTGTGGCCCCTGCAGAAAGGGGGGGCAGAGGGCTCCACCTGCTGCCCTCACCTGTGGCTACCTCCCCCGAAGCTCCCATTGGCTGCGGTTCCCCATTCCTGGCCAATGGGAGCTGCGAGGGGCGGTTCTACTCGATAACGATCCAAAGCAGATCCACATCAGAGCAGACTGATGCACCTTCATTTTCATCATCTGACTCAGATGCCACCAGCAGAAGGTTGATTTTGACAAAATGCAAAGAAGATAAAGTGAAATTTCTAAAGATAGGTACAGCACTCAACCCAAGGTTTAAGAATCTGAAGTGCTGCCCAAAATCTGAGAGGGACGAGGTGCGGAGCATGCTTTTGGAAGTCTTAGAAAAAGAACACACTGATGTGCAAACTACAGAACCCGAAAGATCAAAAAAGAAAATCAGCCTTCTGCTGGTGGCATCTGACTCAGATGATGAAAATGAACACGCATCGGTCTGCTCTGCTTTGGATAGTTATCGAGCAGAACCCATCAGCAGCATGGACATATTTCCTCTGGAATGGTGGTTGAAGCACGAAGGGACATATGAATTGTTAGCCCATCTGGCAAGTAAATATCTTGCAACTTGTTTGTCTGAGCAACTGGCTGAACAAGAAGTAGGACTGAGTGGACTTGTAGGCTCTGAAGTTTGATGTTTTATTTTTGAGTGCAGTTTTTTTTTGTACAAAATTCTACATTATAAATTCAACTTTAATGATAAAGAGATTGCACTACAGGACATGTATTAAGTGAATTGAAATACACCATCTCTTGTTTTCACAGTGCAAATATTTGCAACAAAAATAAACAAAGTGAGCACTGTATAGTTTGTATTCTGTGTTGTAACTGAAATCAATATATGTGAAAATGTAGAAAACATCCACAAATATTTAAATAAATGGTATTCTATTACCATGTTGTTTAACAGCACAATTAATTATGCAATTATTTTTTAAAAGCTTGACAACCCTCATTATGGGTTAATTGTGATGTCATCAACCACTTGCAGAAAGTATTTTCTGGTCTCCCCATTTTCTAATATTCCCTTTGGACACGGACTTGATTTTCTATGTCTGTACAGCACCTAGCAGAACCGGGCTCTGACCAACTAGATCTCTAGGAGGTACTCCAGTATAAAAGTGTTAAATAAATAACTAAATTATAGCTTTTTAAAAATGGTATGTCAAATCGATCTGTCATGTTCGTAGACAAACTACTCCAAGAGATGAGCAAGTGTCAAAGCTGCTCCCATGAAAGTTAAAGAGGAGCCACCAAGAGTAAAGGAAAGCTACTCTGGCAGCAGGGAACTGTAGTGGGTAGCAACGAAGGAAAGATCATTAAGTGTACAGATCAGAAAAAAAAGTAAGTTTGAGTGAGCCTGCAGGTATGGAAAGCAAAAGCCTCAATAGTAGTAAGGCAGAAAAAGTAACGAGGAGGTAGGGAAAAGGGTAACAGCCCAGAGAAGAACCAGCAAATGTAATCCTTAAAAAGGGAAGGGAAAGGTAGCAGCAATAGTTCGGGAAATAGCAGTGGACTGAAGGTAGCAGGATCCTTCAGTAGGAGCAGGAAAAGATAGGCAGCATTAAGAGGACATGGAGATGCTACAAGGAGCACACCTCCACATCTCATATCACATAGAAAAGTAGTTTTTATATTACAAGGCAACTATCTCATCAGAGTTCTGAAGGCTACACAGCAGTTATCCCTCATGGCTTATGACGACATCTGAATCACTGGATGGAATTATAACCATGTAATCTTAGTATATTCACATAGTAAAGCTTTTCTATTACCAGCAGGAGAGTGAGTTTGTGTGTGTATGGGGGTGGGGGGGATGTGAGAAAACCTGGATCTATGCAGGAAATAGCCCGACTTGATTATGTAAAGAGTTGTCACTTTGGATGGGCTAGCACCAGCAGGAGAGTGAATTTGTGTGGGGGGGTGGAGGGTGAGAAAACCTGGATTTGTGCTGGAAATGGCCCACCTGTTGATCACTTTAGATAAGCTATTACCAGCAGGACAGTGGGGTGGGAGGAGGTATTGTTTCATATTCTCTGTGTGTATATAAAGTCTGCTGCAGTTTCCACGGTATACATCTGATGAAGTGAGCTGTAGCTCACGAAAGCTCATGCTCAAATAAATTGGTTAGTCTCTAAGGTGCCACAAGTACTCCTTTTCTTTTTGCAAATACAGACTAACACGGCTGTTCCTCTGAAACTTTTCTGAAGTGTGCATTATTTACACATTGGATGTGGACAGCCAATGACAGTCCAAGCTATGAGAAACAAATTGCTGTTGGCAACTGCTAACCTCTTTACACTACCACTAATGATTAAACTAACAGTTGAGTTACAGGTAATTCTAAGACATAGTTTTGCAAACCCAGTGACCATCTACAGATCATTAATTGTTTCTTATTTAGACAATGAATAATAGGTAAATAAACTCCTCTTACTTTTGCAGTAAAGTATTTTCCCCAAAGCATGGAAAAGAAAGATGGAGGCATCTTTGCCACCAATAGCTTGTATCTCCTGGTTTTCTAAGGTCTTAGCTTTCTTTTTCTTCTTGGTTCTGGATGCTTCTGTATTACTTTTTAATGTAGAGTTCCCTTTTTTCCTTGACCACAAGTTGTTCTCTGATGAGTACTCTAACAATCAAAGCAACAAAACAACTAGAATAAAGCAGGTATTAACATTAGTGAACTAAAAAGGGAGAGCCCCTGAACCGTCACTTTTTAGAACTATATTAGCCCTCTTATTCATTAAGAGACTGATTTTCATCTTGAAACAAATAAGTCTTCTATTTCACAGATTTTAATGTGTTTCCTATTTATTAATAAGTAACGGACACAAGTACCAAGCTCATTTATTCTGATGGTACATATGCACCTAAGTCATTGTCCTGTTCCACATTTATACTATAGGCTAATACCGAAGTGACAAAATAATTGTTTCAGTGTCAAGATGAAAGCCCCCTCAAAAACTAAGCACTCAAACTTACTCACTCAAGTTTTGAAAAAATGTGCCCAAGTCACCTAGCTTGCTTTTTTAGGTAATTATTTTATAGAAGCTTTCATATATATGAACAAGTACAAAATCCCTCCCAGACACGCTATTTGACATTATCTCCTTATTAACATGTCACAGGAATCATATTTGCGATGGGTCAGTTACATTCCATTCAGTTATCAATATATCATATATATGAATCTTCTATGTAACATCCTAGTCCAACTGGGTGGGGAAAGGGGAGAGAGAGAGACACTGACTGACTGACTCTGTCCTTGCGGTGTGTCTTCCAACAGTCTACTGCTTCTGCAGTGACCCGAACCATAAAAAAAAGGCCCCTTACTCAAATTCTCGAATACTCAAGAGTAACATAGATGATTCAGTTTGGTGACAGGTGAACATTCTATATTCAAACAATAAAGGAGAGCCAGATTTCTATTTATCTATCTGCTGTCCCTTGTCTATTTTTTTCCAGATGTATCAATAACTCCATTCCTATTAGTTCACAAATTTTATTATTCCGATTTTATGGGCATGATCTGTTTTCTGCTACAATAATTTGTTACAGAATTCCTCTTACTGTGGAATTCCTCTTACAAGTGGTGTGCCCCAAGGGTCGGTCCTGGGGCCGGTTTTGTTCAATATCTTCATAAATGATCTGGAGGATGGTGTGGATTGCACTCTCAGCAAATTTGCGGATGATACTAAACTGGGAGGAGTGGTAGATACGCTGGAGGGGAGGGATAGGATACAGAAGGACCTAGACAAATTGGAGGATTGGGCCAAAAGAAATCTGATGAGGTTCAATAAGGATAAGTGCAGGGTCCTGCACTTAGGACGGAAGAACCCAATGCACAGCTACAGACTAGGGACCGAATGGCTAGGCAGCAGTTCTGCGGAAAAGGACCTAGGGGTGACAGTGGACGAGAAGCTGAATATGAGTCAGCAGTGTGCCCTTGTTGCCAAGAAGGCCAATGGCATTTTGGGATGTATAAGTAGGGGCATAGCGAGCAGATCGAGGGACGTGATCGTTCCCCTCTATTCGACATTGGTGAGGCCTCATCTGGAGTACTGTGTCCAGTTTTGGGCCCCACACTTCAAGAAGGATGTGGATAAATTGGAGAGAGTCCAGCGAAGGGCAACAAAAATTATTAGGGGTCTGGAACATATGAGTTATGAGGAGAGGCTGAGGGAGCTGGGATTGTTTAGCCTGCAGAAGAGAAGAATGAGGGGGGATTTGATAGCTGTTTTCAACTACCTGAAAGGGGGTTCCAAAGAGGATGGCTCTAGACTGTTCTCAATGGTAGCAGATGACAGAACGAGGAGTAATGGTCTCAAGTTACAGTGGGGGAGGTTTAGATTGGATATTAGGAAAAACTTTTTCACTATGAGGGTGGTGAAACACTGGAATGCGTTACCTAGGGAGGTGGTAGAATCTCCTTCCTTAGAGGTTTTTAAGGTCAGGCTTGACAAAGCCCTGGCTGGGATGATTTAACTGGGAATTGGTCCTGCTTTGAGCAGGGGGTTGGACTAGATGACCTTCTGGGGTCCCTTCCAACCCTTATATTCTATGATTCTATGAATTCTGGATGCCATGAGGAGTCGAATGTGGAGTTGTAGTTCCTGTAAAGTCACTGAAGGGTTGTTATCTATGTGGTAGAAAGTAGTACATTACTTCCTGGAAGTTCTCTCCTTTAAGTAAATGACATTTAAAATAAAACTTGGAAACCCTTAGCTTTAGTCAGGCCTAGTATTGCCCTCCCTCAGCCAGCAAAAGACTGGACACTGACGGATTATTTGATCACCCTCCGAGCTGGGAGCAGGTAGGGTGGCCAACTTTCTAGTGTGTTAAAACCAGACACAGAACCTCTCCTGCACCCTGCTCTGCCTCTTTTGTTGAGGCCACATCCCCTGCTCCGCCTCTTTCCTTCGAAGCCCTGCCCACTGCTCCTCTTTCCCTCCTCATCGCTTGCTACTCTCTCCATCTCCCTCCCCAGGCCAGTTCAGCAGGACTGTTGGGGTGTGGGGGTGACTGGGAGCTGCGCTCTGTGGGTAGGCAAACATCTGTTTCCAGATGAAGTAGTGTGTAATGAAAGCTTTGCTTGGTAAAAGCAAACAAAAGGAAAACACATCAGGAGTCAGGAAGAAGAAAGAGCATAATAATTTAAAAATCTTAACCCCCACCCCCTTTCCTCCAAAGCTGTGTATTAACTCAAAGTCTAGTTGGCTAATATTAAGAAAAATTCTTGCTCTTATGCTAATATTAAGGTAAGGCATCTAAGACACTCAACCACAGTATTAAAATAATTCCTCCCTCCTATCCCTGCTGGCAATGTGCATCTGGAGAGGGTTTTCTGCAAGGTTGGCATAGTTGGGTTTAAAAAAATAAATAAATAAATAAATAAAAGTCTCTACCACAGAACTGGTTAGATACTATCCTATATTTTTTAGCTAAGTTCTATATATTTACCTTTCAAAGACGAAAACTGAAGACTGTTTATTGCACTTCGAATATCACCTGAACAGCCTTTACAAATCAATTCTAAAGAGGTTTTATCAGGGACAGCAAATTTTTCTCCATTCTAAAAGATAAAAGCAAAAATAATTGCAAAAACAACTTTCAAATTTTTACTGCATACTGTGGCAAAATACCTTGTTCGCCTCAGTAGGCTCAGTCCTTTTTAGCCTTGGAGACTCAGGTTTGTGGCAAGGCGAATCCTTATAGGTGGCACAGGGTCCTGCTACTCCTCTCCTCAGTCAGTCCCTTGTGCTTGTTTTCCTTCCCTTTTGGGGAGCAAGTGCAGCCTCCCTACTAGGAAGGTCTGGTATCTTGCTGCAAACAGCCTACTGGCAACTTCCCTGCTCCCCCCCTCCTACCACCCAGGGGAGGGTTTAAAAAGGTCCCAAGTAGTTGGAGTCAGCTGAACTTAATTGGTTCCCTAGCAACCCCTTTTCCAGCTGAACCTTATTGCCCCTTGGTTCTCTCTCTCTTCAGTGGATAGGGAGGGGCCTTTTAATCCCCTGGGACTAATTACTACCCCTCTTTTGTAGCTGTTTGTCCTGGGTTTACCACAATACCCATAGCCTACTATTACTGCCAGCGTGGAGTCCATCTGCAATATCACCACTGTGAAAATAATTTGCTTCATATGCTTTAGCAGGTGCTTTTTGTAGCATACAGAAGAATTTTCAAAAGTCACCTCAGGAATTAGACCAGACCCCTCTCTACGAATCCAGAGTCACTACTTTTGGCAAACAAGCCACTTCTGAAAGCTTGATCCCCGGATTACAAGAAAACAGGCCTGAAACCACAACATGATCAAAAACTAATATTCTAGATTTAACAGCCTGCAATGTTTTGCTGTGATCCTAGCACCATGTGGAAGTCAAGCAGTTGATGCCTTACCATACTTGCTTCTGCTGTAGCTATTCGATTAAGAACTTTCATCATCATTGTTGGAGCCACAGGGTTAAAACTATCAAATTCAATAAGAAAAAATTTTCATTAAACTATTGCTTCTATACTTAACCTTCTGGTCAATTTTATGCAGTGAATGATCTCTTACCTAATACTAGATATACACAGTTCTTCCTGAATTTCCTTTGGAAATAATAACTTTTGGTTGCTATCTCCACTCAGACTGTCTGAGATTATAAATACAAGGGGACATCTACTTGTCCGCACAAACCTCCTAAAACACAAAATAAGCATAACAAGGGTCACAAACTCTGGTTTACTGGCAGTTGTTAAGAATTTTAGCCCATAAGCAGATTACTTACAACTCACCTCAGAATTTCGTGTAAACTGTCACGGTCACGATAAAACTGGTTAGGCATATCCTATTGAAAACAAATGAAGTATTGTAATTCAAGTGTATCTGTTCTCTGCTAGTGGACTGAAAGTTAAAGCCCTCTATGAAAACAGAGTTTTTCTCCAATCCACACTGGCTTCAAGCAAAATTCAACATGTGGTCAGATAAGCTGCGTAAATGTCTAGTTAAATAATTTTTCAAATAAACTTAATATAGGAACAGAGCAGCAGAAGAAAAAGGACACAGAACCACTATTATGGATTAAGAGGCCTGAAAATTTCCCTGCTTTCCAAAAAAATGTTTTCTTGGTTTTTTTTTTTTTAAATTAGGAATTCAAATTCTGTCTACTTTGTTTATCCTGGAGATTATGGAGAACTGGAGAACTAGAGAACTAGGAGACTTATGAGCTCAGAATGATCATTCCAGAGAAACATGATTGACAAGGGGTGATTTTCATTCAGATTGTTTAAAATGGATTAAAATAGGTGTTAAACAAAAATGGTTGAACAAATAATTGGAAGAAAAGACTATTCTCCTGGCCCCTTCTAGTGAGGACAGTGAAAGATCCACACTCACATGTCTTAGCCCTCCAAGAACGTCCCACAACAAAACAAGGAAGACTAGACTTTACATCCTTGATATTTCTAAGGAGAAAACCAAGCAGAATTAAAGCATTTTAAAAAACAAATCTTTCAGGCTCTCTTTATACATCACAAAACAGCAAAAAGAGGGTACAACCACAAATAATTTCACTTTTCAGGCTACCTTTAAAGTTATATATGGGAACCGAGTGTGAGTGCTGCTCTTCAACATTGTCTTGAGCTATCCCTTGGTAGCACACTCACTCCCTTCTATGGCCAGAGGTTAAAGCAATTTCTGCCTTCCAATCAACTCACATGGGTATAGCTAAAGCCACTTATACAGCTTCAAGGAAGACTGCAGAACTCTGGTCTGCGATACAAAACCCTTTGGAAACATAGTATCCGTTTAATATCATGTTCACATAAATGATCATGAATCTCAGCTTTCAATAGCACCCTTTTGCCACCTTTGACTCGCTCCTCAAACCCACGCCTCCTCATACCTCCACTTTTCTCTGCATGGGATCTCAATTTCTTCCAAGAGGAAACTGGTAAATATGAAGTAACTTTCTCCATCCCTTCATCGTATCTTTCCTTTCCCTCCTATGACCAGAAGTTAGTTGTCTACTTTCCTCCTCTAACCCCTCAATTTGCCCCATTCCATTTGCTGATCTCCCTTACACCATCCACTCTCACCCCCCCCTTACTTTTCTCCTTAACCTCTCCCCCCTCTGGCTCTTTCCCTCTAGATTTCTGTGGGGGTTCCATACACATCTGTCCTTGGTCCCGGTCTCTTCCCTGTACACCTTTTCTCTTGATAATCTCATTGCGAACACAAATTCAACTCAACTCTTTCTCTAGGCTTACCACTCAGTTTTACCTCTCTACCCTAACTAAAATCTCAGCCTGTCTCTTTAACATCTCCTTACAGATGTTTACCCATCAACTTCAAGATCAACATATCTAAAACAGAACTCTTTAATCTTCCCCTCCCCAAAGTCCTCTCTGCTACCTTCTTTCTCAATTACTGCGGACAACACCACCATTTTGCCTGTCACTCTGGCCTATAATCTCATCATAACCTATCATGTCCACCCATATAGCTAAAACTGTCATCCAGGTGCTCATCTCCTAACTTGATTACTGCAATATATTTTATATTGACCTTCACAAATACAATTTTGCCCCACTCATATCCATTCAGAACGCTGCGGCAAAGATCATTTTCCTATCTTGCTGCTTTGACCATGTCTCCTCTCTCTTTATATCCCTCCACTAGCTCCTTTCTCTCTATTGTATCAAAGATAAGCTACTTGTCTTTATTTTCAAGGCTCTGATAGCCTATCCCTATCCTACATATCATCTCATATTCACTGTCAACACGTTGACTCCTGCCCTTCAATTGGCCAGTGATGTCAGCCTCCATCACCCTTTGTTAAATTTTCAAACAAGCAGCTTTGTGCTTCCTCCTGTGCTGCCCCTCGTGCTCGGGAGAAGCTCCCATAAACATCCACAAAGCTCCCTCATTATCCTCCTTCATCCTCTCTGCTGCGATATCTACAAAAACATGACAATGGTTAGGATACTAATTGTGCTGGGACCACAACCTTTCACCCTGACCAATGCTGTTTCAGTGTTTCTTTGTACTGTCTGTATTGAATTATCTTTTATCTCCTGTCCTATACTTAGAACGTAAACTCTCTGGGGTAAGGGAGTGTCTTTTTTTGTCCTTTGTTTGTCCTCTAGCACCTAGCACAAGGAGATCCTGGTCCATCATGAGGGCCTCTAGGTGCTATGGTAATACAAGTAAATAATTTCAAGAGTTTTTACTTACTTCAATGAGAATAAGTTTATCAGCTGCCTCTGTGGATTCCCCTAGCATTTGAAGTTTGTTATACTTATTTGCTCTTAACAGAAAGTCTTGAAAGAGAGTAGTCTGGGCCTGACTGGGAAGCATCTGAAAACTTGATTCTGGAAAAGGAAAATGCATGAAAATTTTTTTACCATATTATATCAAATATTATAAATTCATACAAGAGCCATCATATCCCCTTGATATTTTCTGTTAATGACTATTTAACAGTCTACTGTCAAATATATGCCAAATCTCTTTTTAAAGAATAAAGTTGACTCCAGTGCAACGGGTCTGCCAAAGGCCCTCTGATACATTTAAGTCTCAGGGCTTGGCTACACTTGCGAGTTAGAGTGCACTAAGGCAGCACCAGATGCCCTAGCTCACTACCCGTCCACACTGGCAAGGCACATAGAGCGCTCTGACTCCACGGCTAGAGCGCTCCTGGTACTCCACCTCGGCAAGAAGATTAACGCTTGTTGCGTACTGGCTGAAATGCCCAGGTGTCAGCGTGAACGAGGTGTTGCATTACTGCACTCTGATCAGCCTCCGGAAATGTCCCATAATCCCCTTAAGTCAAGTGGCCACTCTTCTCATTGTTTTAAGCTCGCTGTAGGAATGCGGATATGCCCTTTGAAAGCTCCATTTCTGATAGCCGGCATGCTTATCTGCTCTGAGACAAAGCAACCATTACTGTGGAATGCTGTGAGAGAGAGAGGGGAGGTGGGGTTTGCTGCTGTCTGAACTTACAAGACAGCATGCTGACATGCTCTCAGCCCCCCCAAACCCCACTCTCTCTCCCCCCACATACACACAACACACTCCCTGTCACACTCCACCCCACCCCTCCCATTTGAAAAGCATATTGCAGGCACTTGCATGCTGGGATAGCTACCACATGCATTGCTCTCTGTGGCCACTGCAAGAGCTGCTAATGTGGCCACGCCAGTGCGCTTGTAGCTGTCAGTGTGGACAGATTGCAGCACTTTCCCTACTGCGCTCTACAAAGGCTGGTTTAACTCAAAGCGCTCTACATCTGCAAGTGTAGCCATGCCCTCACTTAGAGGGCTTACATGGTGCTAAGGACATTATACAGGCCCTCCATATGGAAGTGAATTTCACCCACCAGCTGAACAGACCTTTTAAAAAAAATAAAAATCACATTTCAAACAAAAACTAAAAAACAGAACGTTGCATTTTGGCCTTAATTTGACGTTGCACATCAAACAAATATATAAAAATCTTTTTGCCAAGCATGTTTTTTAGCATGAAATCTCTCAGAAAGAAATTTAAAGTTATTCCTTATTTAATGGTTCTGAGGTATTAAAAATTTTTACAGTTAAGAAACTATAAAAATAATTGGGGGGAAATTACCATAGTTAAAAGCGTCCTTGAAGTCTTCTTTCCTAAAGTCTAGAGATATTGGATTGGTCCATTCTTGCACCTGAACATGAAGTTCCTTAGCTAATATTTGTATAGTTACAGACTTTCCACAACCGGGGGGTCCAGTTAACACTAAAACAGAGCCACCCTGTAACAAATAGAGCACTATAAGCCAAGACTCAAATGTGACAGAGGAGAAATGTTGGGTTAAGGTTTCTATTCTTTTGAAGTATTGTATCACTGCTTTATTAAAAACCTGATTTTTAAAATGGGAAAAGGTTAGTTTTATACACACTGCATGCAATATTTAAGCCTCAATTCTACATGGAGATCCACTCTCAAAGTCAAAAGGACTCCTCATGGGTACACCAGGGATGCTAAAGGATCCCAATGCAGAGCCTAAGTAGATCTGGCCACGTCAGTAAAGGTTCTAACACGAATGACAAAAAACCCAACCCAACACACCAATTTTAAATTGTTTTACCTTATGTAGGCCAAGTATAGAATTAAAGTTAACTTAAGTTTGGTTAAGGAAATGTGTGTATTGTAAAGAAAGACCCTGACTAGCAAGTAGAAGGAATGTCTTGAAAATAAAGAAGCAATCAGGCCAGAAGGAATAAAATAGGGAGGACGTCTCTGGTTCAACAAATAACTAATGAGCTAAGGGGAAATTTCTAAAAAGAAGGCCTCTGACCGCCAAGGGTGACTGCAGATGATTTTAAAATCACAGAAAGAGAATGTGTTTTAAAATGAGCCAACACGGCCCTTACCCAACTCTCACACCAGTGTTAAAGCCCACATAATCCCAGGTGCAATAGAAAAACTGTTTCACACCCAGAAGATGGGGAGGAAAGGCCTTGAGGGAAAAAGGAGATTCTATATCTTACCCGGATTAATACTGGAAATAAGGGTGAACGATCTCCAATTGGTTTTTAGCTGAAGTCAGTAATTGGCAATGACATCACTCGTTTGTTAGAGAGTATAAAAAGTAAACTCTTAAAGAGTTCATTGCTAATACCTGCTTCCCCCTATTGGAGCCAACCAATATGGGTCTAAACACGCAGGGTTTAGCCCATTTGTAAATATCTTCATCAAATGCATATAAATGTTTTGTTACTGTTTAGATGTAAAAAGAAAAGGAGTACTTGTGGCACCTTAGAGACTAACCAATTTATTTGAGCATGAGCTTTCGTGAGCTACAGCTCACTTCATCGGATGCATACCGTGGAAACTGCAGCAGACTTTATATACACACACAGAGAATATGAAACAATACCTCCTCCTGGGGTGGGAGGAGGTATTGTTTCATATTCTCTGTGTGTATATAAAGAAGGAGGAAAGACCTGCCGCAGGCGTGCTGCCGGAAGGGAAGACCTGCTGCAGTTGTGCAGAGCTGCCGCCGAAGGAAAAAAAACGGCAGAGTGCCATCTGGCAGTGCTCCTCCTGCCGCGCACCCCATGGGATCCTCCGGCGTACCCCTTAAGGTGCGCGCACCCCACTTTGGAGACCACTGATCTAAAGTATTTATAACTGGCAAAGGCAGATTACCAGACTAGTTGAACCACTGGTCTGATATGACAAATTTTATAGTCCTATTTTCAGTGTTAAAAATATTTTTGTCAAGTTAATGTTCTAATAATATATTGGTACAGCACTGATCTAGTGAACTGGAGACTCAGGCACTCAGTTTCCACCTTGTGAAGACTATCAGTAAGTATTTGTATGCATGTGCCTGTTATCTCTCAATGATCTGACTCACACTTGGTGAATATACAAAGCTACATAATTAGTGGACAGAGGAGAAGTGACAATTTATCATAAATATATTCTATGTATTTTTCTCTGGATTGTGATGGTAAGAAAAGAGGTGTGGACTTGCCATTTTAAAACACTGAGCAAAATGGCCCATAGTTACGGAATCTGAAAGTTCATATCCCTTGTAGCACTTCACCATAGATAAAATGTGAAATAATTCTGAAAAATAAAATTATAATCTACATTATAACACCCATTGTTCGCAATACTATTTTGCTAATAAGAGATACAATTTGAGACCCCCGCAATAGGATGCTGCACACCAGTCCTGCTTTAAAATGGGCCTTCACAGAAAAATCTTAAAAATGCAATAGAAAATGACCTAGTAGAGGCCCAGTCCTCCATTCCATGAACTACCAAAACTCCCTTTTGGCTTCAATGGGAATGTTGGGTGTACAAAGAAAACAGGATAGGGCCTTTTTCAGGTTCTCTAGAGACCATCCCTTTGACCATGTCAAATTGTTCCCCTGCTGTATCTGTGTCTAGGGCTCATCCAGTTTAGTATTAAACATTTCATTTTGAGATTTCCTCTAAGGCAACGGTAGAACATTTATAATTTGGTTCTTTTCTGAAAAATGATCAGAAACAACATCTGGGGTTACATGTTAATTGTGTCTCAATGATTCTTCATCAGTGTTTTCAGTTTATGAAGAAAAGCCATCCTTTTACAAGTACGAGTACCAGTTCTACAAAATCAATCTGCCATTATATAATTCAAGCTTAGTTCCTGCACACTAACATATTGTCAACAGAAGTTCTGCAGAATAAATTAGGATTTCCATGACACCTGTGCAACCCCATTACTTTTAATGGGATTGTACAGGTGTAAACTGACCAGAAGTTAGTAAATAATTCTGTTGAAGGAGAAATAGAATCCAGTTCTTGTTTCTCCTACGGATACAGACTCTGAAGGGATATAAGAATAAGTAAGTTTGAAAAGTAAAGCTCTCGCCTACATTGTTAGAATAATTTTATATGATATTAAAATGTGAACACAGTCCTTTCAATATTAAAATAGAATCCGAACTACCTTGTGCATTATATTAAACTTCCAAGATATTCAGTTTTCAACAAGACAAGCATTTCTGAGCATCTGTACACAGCAGTTTAAAATAGAAGTTATATTTTCAAATGAGTGTCATTGTTTGTGGTAGCCTATTTCCCCTTGTTTTTTCCTACCCCCCCTCAGACGTTCTGGTTAAACTTGGATTTATGCTGGAAATGGCCCACCTTGATTATCATACACATTGTAAGGAAAGTGGTCAGTTTGGATGAGCTATTACCAGCAGGAGAGTGAGTTTGTGTGTGTGTGTGTGTTTTGCGGGGGTGGGGGGGCGAGAAAACCTGGATTTGTGCTGGAAATGGCCCACTTTGATTATCATACACATTGTAAAGAGAAAAGGAGTACTTGTGGCACCTTAGAGACTAACCAATTTATTTGAGCGTAAGCTTTCGTGAGCTACACAAGTGAGCTGTAGCTCATGAAAGCTTATGCTCAAATAAAGTGGTTAGTCTCTAAGGTGCCACAAGTACTCCTTTTCTTTTTGCGAATACAGACTAACACGGCTGTTACTCTGAAACCATTGTAAAGAGAATGGTCACTTTGGATGGGCTATTACCAGCAGGAGAGTGAGTTTGTGTGTGTGGGGGGGGGGGGGGGGGGGAGGGTGAGAAAACCTGGATTTGTGCTGGAAATGGCCCAACTTGATTATCATACACATTGTAAGGAGAGTGATCACTTTAGATAAGCTATCACCAGCAGGAGAGTGGGGTGGGAGGAGGTATTGTTTCATGGTCTCTGTGTATATAATGTCTTCTGCAGTTTCCACAGTATGCATCCAATTAAGTGAGCTTGTAGCTCACGAAAGCTTATGCTCAAATAAATTGGTTAGTCTCTAACGTGCCACAAGTACTCCTTTTCTTATTGTTTGTGGTGTCATGCTTGTCTCACAATGAGCTCCTTCAGATTGCAGTGATCTGTCACATGGGTCCATTTTTTCTTTAAATGTATAAACACAGTGTCTCCCAAACAAAATACAGAGGCTCTCTCTTACTTCAAACCCCATTAAGCCAATTTTGGATTTGTCTTCAGCTGTGCATTAAGACACATCCTGTTTATCCAAATGAATCCCATGAACCCCACATAATTCATTCTATTTCAGTGACGTGGAGTCTATATAAGCTATAAAAGGTCTGTAGTGTCATTTGTATGATTACTTGCAAGTTTAACTTCTTACAACTTAAATAAAATAAAATAAATTTAAAAAAGAAAATTTATGGACTACCTGCTTTGGCTCCCTTTGAAATATTTGAGCTTTTAACCAGCTTTCAACTTCTTCAATCTTCTTCTTATGTACAGCAAGCTCATTCTAGAATGATGAGAGAGGATATAAGAAATACATATAAGCTCTGATTTATTAACTTTTATTGATACAGTTCAAGAATAGTACTTATGTTGCTAAAAATGCCAAACAGTGCTTACATACGAGAATGACCTAGCCACCCTTAACAATTTAAATACATCCTAAGCACAGCAATTGAAAGTAACCCATCACAAATCCCCTCCTTTAACTCCAATTCCCCACCAGTTTTCCAAATGCCAAGAATCAAAGATGAGCCCTGAAACAATCCCTGAAGTACAGTTGTTTATTATTTACATACATACCAACAAAGCCATTTCAGAGGTGGATTATTTTAAAAGCATAAGAATGTTAATTTACTACTCCACAGTAGTTCATACCACAAGGTTCTTCATTTCGAGAGTAATAGGTAATACACACACTAACATATTTGAAATGCATCAGTAAAAATGCAAGTTCTGTGGATAAATAGCTGTGAAAACCTGAGTTTGTTCAAGGTCTTCTCTACAGATAGTTGGCACAGTCAACTAATAATTCAGATTTTACAGTGATGCAAGACAATCTAAAATTTAGAAACTGCACTCTGGGTAGGACTAGTTTGCAGAAATAGAACAATTCATAATTTACACAAAAATGATTTTATGTCCCTTACCACATCTAACATTTAGAATACTTCTCATACCTGTGTTCCTGGTTTGTATTTATCCACCCATGGTTCATTTTGAGACTGGCTTTGATTTTGTTTAGAGTGATCACAAATTGAAGATGACTTTCCCTTGATTCTGGCCAGAACCTTATTCTTGTTACTTTCTGGCACAGAGGAATGATCTTTTCTCTTCTGATGCTGATTAGCCTCCCCAGATGACTTCACAAGAAGGGTACTAGATGAAGTATTTGTATTCCCAAAGAAATCATCAAATGAAGATGCCACCCAATCTGTTACCTGACAAAACACAAATTTGTGAAGGTTAATGCCAGACAGTTTTTCACTTCTTTTTTGCTCTATATTCAGCTGCAGTTGACTCTGAATAACTTGGCATTATCTATCAAATACATACATTTACATCTTGAATATTTTCAGTAACAACCAATCATTTTCCCTTATGAAAATATAATGAAATGCCATATTTGAAGAGTAAGCTTGAATGCTTGTCTCTCACTAACAGAAGTTGGTCCAAAAGATAGTATCTCATTCAACTTGTCCCTTTAATATTTGAAAAGAAGCTCTTAGAAGTCCTTAGGAGGTACTGATAATTATAAACAAATGTTCGCTTGCTCACCACTAACTGAAGTTCTACAATGAAAGCCTCTTATGCACCACAAGAAGCTTGACCTAAATTCCGTGGCAAGGACATTGTATCATCGCACTCTTGTGGAGCACATGGGAAATTCTGAAGCAGCTTCCTTTATTAAGTAAAAAGCCAAGGTTTAGAATGAGTTAAAAATGAAATAACAAAGAACACAATAGCCTCTTCAGTATTTTTATGTTATTCAATGTATTTAACATTGCCTCTATATTTTGAATGTTTGATATGCTGCACATTTTTGTATTTACAATGCACAAATTTAAGTGTGTGCGTGTGTGTGCGCGCATGCGCAGCAGAAACAGGTTTTGGCAGCTCAGTAGAAAACAGTTGGGCTTCGATAAAGGGAGAGATATGGAAACTGATTTTGGATTGTGGGTCACGCACATTTACCAGAAGTTTCTCCTACAGTGATGATCAGTAATGAAATAGCTAACAAAGCTAACATTAAAATGTTTATCTTTAGGTTTCAGATTTAATAGCCCGTTGACACAGGTGGGGAAGTTTATATAACTCAGAGCTCTTTTTCAAACTGTATGTACACTCAACGACAACACTGCACAGTTTACATTCTGTCCACATTTT
Source organism: Caretta caretta (assembly GCF_965140235.1). Lineage (NCBI taxonomy): Eukaryota > Metazoa > Chordata > Testudines > Cheloniidae > Caretta > Caretta caretta. The sequence goes on from NC_134210.1 coordinate 51,537,913, forward strand.
CAAGGTTATCTTCACAACCGCTGGGCTAGAACCATTTTTTAAAATGAAAATTTAGATTCTAAAGAACAATTCTGTGGAATCCATCACATGTTCTATAGCTGCACAATACACAGAGCCCTGCCTGAAAGAACCTAATAAGAATTAATTAAATCAATATTATCCCCATCAAGAGGGTTCGTGCATACTCAGTACTCTGCACACTTTTTACAAAACCGACACATATTTGCAGAGGGCTTAAAAATGTTCCACTGAGTGAAAGGGGTACCATCAACTGGAAAAAGAAAATCAGACTTGATTTTAAGCTTCAAGTAGTTTTTAATCACACAAGTAACATCTAAGATTACCAGAACTGATTTTTTTTCCCCCAGATAAATTTGTGCACTCGACAGCATTGTGTGAATTAAGTCAGTAATCTCTTTGATTCATGTGGATTTTTCACTCTGCATCAGTGAGAGGAAAAAACCTTTTTGTATAGGAAAATGTGACTGGATAACAAATACTGGCACAGAGATTAAGGAGCACTTGCAGTACTTGGAAGTACTTTAAATTATTATTATTATTATTATTTTTAAGGCTAGCTTTCAAATTGGTTTCCTTTAAATGGCTCACTTTAAGCCACAATGATGGCAAAAGCAATATTCAGGTATAAAAAATATGATACAAAGCAATCAGTACTTAAACTGACCTCAGATTTAACACAAACTGTCATATAGTATGAAAAACAAATTAAACCATTCCAAGAGAACACTGTAATTACACTCAGCATAAAAACAAGGAACACAGGAAAAAAGGCAAAAGATTATTTGCACTTTCGCCTTCATTTAAGTTTCTAATTAATATATAAGGGTAGAAATGGCTTATTGCTATATCATAAAATTATATTTAATTACACACACTTGTACCAAGATGTGCTTGTGCTGTAGCAAGATTAAAGCTCCAATTTACACACATAATCCAAAACAATTTATTTTAAAAAATATTTTTAATTATCAATCACCTACTTTAGTTGGCACTATCTTTCTTCTAGAAGAATTTTTTGACATCATCAACCTTTATCATTCCCATCCGCAGTGTATGACCACGTTAAAGAAAGTGACCTGAAACTGAAAGGTGGTGGAACAGACCTTAAGAATAATCCTTTCCTTCCTGAGGAAAAGAATCTAAACCATTTGTAGCCATTAAAGATTAACTAGTCTTCTAACTGAAACTATGTGAATTACTAAGTGATATTTAAATAAATGTATATGCAAATACAAGGTTAAAAATACATCCTATCTGCTCTACAAAGGAGACGGGGGAGGGCGAGGGCGGTTACAACCCAGCTGTAGTGTGGGCGGGACTGGGTTGCAACCCTGTAACTGGGTTATGCCCTACCTTGCCCAAGGGCAGTGACCCGGTTACAGAGGCACCCAGCGTAAAGCTTTCCCTGGCACTGGCTGGAACAGTGTCCGGGCACAGTCTGGCTGTCGATACCAGCTCCCCTGACTCGCTTGTCGCTGTAGCGTACACGGGCCCATCCGTGGCTAATCAGGGGCCCCGCCTGCACCAGGCGAGGGGCCCAATCCCGGTAAACTCAGAGCCCCCTCCCCGTTGCTGTCACGGTCCCAGGCGGGCGCTGGGGCGGGCGAGCTGACAGAATTGTTTCTTCTCCCCCTGTAGTCGGGTCCCGCCGCAGGGCTCGGGCGGAGATCGAGATCCCCCTCCCGGGGCCCGGCACGAGCGACCGCGGGACCCTGCAGCACAAACACCTGGGCACAGCGCGCTTCGGCCGCCGGACCACCCGCTTCCAGCGAGGGGGAGGCACCGGGCAGGACTGGGGCGCGCAGCCGCCGAGGCCTCTCCTTAGCGGAGAAGAGCGACGCAGGGGAAACCGACCCAGCCTTCTACAGCCGCAGGGACCTCCCACGCTCCGCGGCACTTAGCTGCCCGCACAGCGCCTGCCCCGCACCCGGGCCAAAGGGAGCCGAACAAACAGAACAAGCGGCGGCGGCGGCGCAGCTGCTGACGACCTCAGGGTGCGCCGCGCCAGGAGGCCAGGGAAGGCCCTGGACAGGTGCTCACGTGTCTCCTAGGTGACTCGTCTGCTGCTTTCGTCCTAGCAGCCGGCGAGACGCCAGACATGCGGCGGCCCAACATCCTGCTCACGGGTAAGAAACCGTGAGAGCCGCGCCCCTGTCGCCGGAGCAGCGACATGGGATCCCGGGGCAGCGCGGGGTCGCCCCGCCGCCTGCCCCGGGCTGGCTGAGCTGTGCGTCCTCACGCTGCAAGTGGTCGCTGAGCGACGAGGGGTGCGCTGCTGGCCTGAGCGACCAGGACGAGATCCATAGAGAAGCCGCAGCCGAGTCTGCAAATGTCCGTTTCCTTTGTCCCTGCCAGTGGGGATCTGGGAGTGGTCCGGAAACTAGGGAACTGCTTTGGGTTAAGTGGCTTAACGATTGTTTCATTAATTTTGTTCGATCCGTTATCAGCTTTTGATACGTCACGGTCTGATCGAGGAGTTTTTTCCCATCAGTTCTTTGCTGAGAATGGCAGTGATGCATTCGCACAAGTAGTCTGACAACTGGCTTTCAAATTCAGGGTTTTGGCAGAGTGTTGCTAGGACTTTACTTTACCATAACCATATGATGATACCAGAGTCAGTTTGGGGTCAGTTTTAATTTGCGTAGTGTGGAGCAGATTTCACTTTTATTTGCTGATGCCATTCAGATCTGTATTTTCTTGCCAAACTTTCTTCTCCCCCTTCTCCTCTGTTATTCTGTGGGGGTGGGGTTTAGTGGTAGTTATTTTGTTGTGGGGTTTTTTGGTACACTTTTCTGGCTGACTTATTTAAAGAGACATTTGTGGCCTTTAAGATCTGCACAGCTGAGTTGGTTCCTGTAAATCTAAACTTTATTTTTTAAACATTTTAACATAATTGTGTTTCTGCTTATCAATGAGTTTATGGTTGTGATGTACCATAATGTATTTATTTGCTAAAGTACTTACGTTAGGTATGATACAAATACTTTATATGTACGGCATTGATTTAAATAATGTATCACTTTATATAATTTGTTTTATAGGTACTCCTGGTGTAGGGAAGACTACACTGGGCAAAGAGCTTGCAGGAAGAGTAGGGGCAACATATGTTAATGTGGGTGATTTGGCAAAAGAAGGTAGGTTGTATAACAATGTATACTCCATTGGAGTATTTAGAATATATTTGCTTTGTATAAGAGAGACATGCAAACAATAGATAGGTTTCAGAGTAGCAGCCGTGTTAGTCTGTATTCACAAAAAGAAAAGGAGTACTTGTGGCACCTTAGAGACTAACCAGTTGATTTGAGCATAAGCTTTTGTGAGCTACAGCCGATGAAGTGAGCTGTAGCTCACAAAAGCTTATGCTCAAATAAATTGGTTAGTCTCTAAGGTGCCAAAAGTACTCTTTTTCTTTTTGCAAACAATAGGTAAATATTAAATGTACATTATTGCTGCTTAATCAAAATTATAATTTTTTGGGGTGGGTTGATGGGCGTGATACATTTAGGAGAGCTTGTAATAATTTATTTTGAGATAAATACTAGACTTATGTTCATGTAAATCCTGTTAAAATAATAAGTATTCCTTGTTAAATTAATAGTCTAATAGGATGCCACCATATTGATCATGTATCTGTCCATCACACTGAGTGCATTTACAAAATACAGTTCAGACTGATGTCCATTATACACACTTTTTCTTACACTTTGCCATGTTTTCTTCCTTTCCTCAATCTCTCCAAATGTGACTTGATGGCTGTCATAAGTATAAAGGGAAGGGTAACCACCTTTCTGTATACAGTGCTATAAAATCCCTCCTGGCCAGAGGAAAAATCCTTTCACCTGTAAAGGGTTAAGAAGCTAAGGTAACCTCGCTGGCACCTGACCCAAAATGACCAATGAGGGGACAAGATACTTTCAAATCTGGAGTGGGGGACAAAGGGTTTTGTCAGTCTGCGTGATACCTTTGCCGGTAACAGATCAAGGATGCAAGCCTTCCAACTTCTGTAAAGTTAGTAAGTAATCTAGCTAGAAAATGCGTTAGATTTTCCTTTGTTTTTTTGGATGTGAAATTCGCTGTGCTGGAGGGAATGTGTATTCCTGTTGGTGTCTTTTTGTAACTTAAGGTTTTGCCTAGAGGGATTCTCTATGTTTTGAATCTGATTACCCTGTAAAGTATTTACCATCCTAATTTTATAGAGGTGATTCTTTTACCTTTTCTTAAATAAAATTCTTCTTTTAAGAACCTGATTGATTTTTCATTGTTCTTAAGATCCAAGGGTTTGGGTCTGTGTTCACCTGTACCAATTGGTGAGGATATTATTATTAAGACTTCCCCAGGAAAGGGGGTGTAGGGCTTGGAGACATCTTTCCTAAAAATATCCCCCCAAGTGGTCTCTTTCGCTGTTCTTTGTTTAAATCGCTTGGTGGTGGCAGCGTACCAGGTTTTTAACTTAAGCTGATTCCCAAGGCAAGAAGGAAATCTGTGCCTTGGGGAAGTTTTAACCTAAGCTGGTAAGAATAAGCTTAGGGGGTCTTTCATGCAGGTCCCCAAATCTGTACCCTAGAGTTCAGAGTGGGGAAGGAACCTTGACAATGGCATTTTAGGGCAAAGTCCTACCTTAGTGCTGACAAGCCAGGGTAGGATAATAGGGATATTAGCCAGTGACTTCTTTTTCAGCAGCCTCCCCTTCCTTTTTATTTATCTTCCTCACTAGTATAAAAGCAAGAGCATGATTTAGTGCTCAGTACTGTATTTTCTTGTTCCATCTGAAGAACTACATTATGAGAAAATTAAGGTTGCACAGTAAGGCACTCAGATCTGGAGATGCTAAGGTCAGAGTCTCGTGCATAACCTTAACTCTGCTCCCTTGAGCATAGACATTACATTATAGTCTAATTATGTGATAAACTATTTCTCAAAAAAGTTTTCTACAAACTCAGGGCTCTGTCTTGCAATCCTCATTCATGCAAACAGCCCCGCTGGCCCCTCTCCTTCAAGTAGACCCATGTAGACATAGGAGTCTGCATGGGTGGCATGTGAACCGCTGGTTGAAGAAGGCGAGCCGAGCCCCGCCCCGCCCCGCCCCGCCCCTTCCACACAAGGTCTCACCTCTTCTGCAACTGCTGGAACCCAGAGCTTCCACACTGCGGCCACTGGCCTTCACCCAGGCTAGCTCCCCCAGCCCCAGGAGCACCAGGTGGCGCGGACCCAGCCCAAGCCGAGGCCACTGCATAGGGGGAAGGAAGCAGGGAGGGCATGGAGCGGAACGTGGGCAGGGCCACCCCGGCTGTTTGGGGAGGCACAGCCTCCTTCACCTATGATACCCACCACCCAGGGGGGTCTGCTTGTATAGATTCAGATGCAAGATCGGGCTTTTGTAATCAGTGGGACTATTTGCATCAATGAGGACTACTTAAGGGAGTGAGAGTTGCAGGATGAAGCCCTGAGACAACTGAAAGATAAACACTTGGAAAAGTGTTAACTGCACCTTTTTAAAGGTTAAGCATGACCAGCTGCTCACCATACCTCCCACCCTTATACAATTGCACCTCATGTCTTCATTTCCCTCAGTAGCTTTGCCATGTAGAGGCATAATTCAGTGCTAAGATGCTTGTGGTATGACAGATGTTTTAATAAAGTGTGGATAAAAATTGATATGTTAAAAATGAATTGGATTTTTTATTTAAATTAAAAACAGGATTTTTATAAAATAAACTATTTAAATTTGAAATTGACAACCTATGTAAAGGTTTACACTTGTTATAATCTATTAGTCATTTAAATTAAATACCAGAAATAATATGAAGCAATACATATTTGCAGACAAGTTTTAAAGAAACCCCAGACTACTGAACTGATAGAAGTCAATGCCTATGCACCTAGAACGAGAATTCTCTGAAGTGTTAAACCAGCTTTTGACAGCTATAGCCTCTTCTGAGGTGCAGAGAGAATATTTTCTTCATTTCAGTTTATTCAACTAGTTCATTCAAAGTTAGGAAACCAATTGGAAGTTGAAAAAGGAGAAGCACTTGTTTTCCTCTTCCAATATATGAATCAAATACTAGCTGCAATAGGATGATATTTACTAGTTCTAAAATCTTGAAGGACACGGTGTCCAGAAATAATCAGTTTGATTCACTAACTGCAGAGAGTAATTCCTTTGTTTAATATATTAGTTTTAAGTGCAAAACATGTTTTGATAAACCTTTTTCTTATGTATCTTAAGGTACTTTATTAAATAAAAATTCTGTTGAATATTCAATTAAAAACGCATAAAATCTAAAGAGAGCCTGACATAAATCACAAATAAAAAATTAATCATCTAGTAAATAAGAAATGCATCATTAACCATATTCTAACATCATAAAAACTGTAAAAATCAAGAATTTGGATAAATGTAAATTAAGCTGTATGATTGCTTAAATACATTTATATAGCTGTAGTGCCCTCCTGGTTTGCAAATGGAAGCAACAAATTTAGTGAAAAGGCCATATTTAGTTGTAAATCAGTGTGTTAATTGGTACCAACCAAGAAGAAACAATTTTTTTCCCAAGGAAAGTAACTAAAAAGTTCAAACGCAAAACATGATTAAAATCAGTTATTTAAATCCAGTTTTCCTGTTTGCTGATTTAAATCAATCCACCCGGCTTTAATGTTCAAGCTAATGCTTTTATCCATGGCATTTGTTTTATTGAAACAAATCTATACAATAGATTTTAAAGAATTTGAAAAATAAACATAATTTCTATTGACTGTCCATGTCAGATTAACATAAATGTGTTGTCAAATGACTACCATTATCTCACAAAATAACATGGACTCTTTTTTTTTCTATAGGGGAATTATATGAAGGCTTTGATGAGGAATATGAATGCCCAATTTTGGATGAAGACCGAGTGAGTCCAACTTCAAAATCTATCATATTGAAAGTGGGGGTGGGGTTAATTACGGTAAAAGCTGTGTTTCTGGTACTTTACCAACCGGAAAGCTCTGTAAGCCGGCTTTTCTATCTTCATTGAAAGTCTGGTTTATAGCCCGGTTGGCGTGGGGCTGGCAGGCTTCCTACCTGGCTTTGCTTGGCTCCCCGGAAGCAGTGACATGTCCCTGCTGCTCCTAGGCAGAGGAAAAGCCACAAAGGGTTTGGAGTGCGGGAGGGGGTGCGGGGCATGGGCTCTGGGAGCTGCAGGGGTGGCACCTGCTGGGGAAGGCAGCACGCAGAACTGCCTAGTCACGCCTCCGCCTAGGAGCAGCAGAGACACATTGCCGCTTGCGGGGAGCCGCCCAAGGTAAGCATGGCCTGGATCCAGCACCCCTGCCCCGAGCCCCCTCCTGCACCCAAACTCCCTCCCAGAGCTCAAGCCCCCCAACCTCAACCCTGAGACCCCACCCAAACTCCCTCCCTCTTAGTTAACCAGAATTTTTTACTTACCGGCACCCCTCACTCCCCCAATGTTGCCAGATAACAAAGCTTTTACTGTACAAAGAAGCTGCATCTAGTTTTCTTGAGCCTTTGTCTGACTTTTCTGTAGGTAATTGATGAACTAGAAGACAAAATGAATGAAGGTGGAGTTATTGTTGATTATCATGGCTGTGACTTCTTCCCAGAACGCTGGTTTCATATAGTATTTGTACTTCGCACTGAAAACTCATTTCTGTACGACAGACTTGAAAGCAGGTAAATCAGTGGAGTAAATGAAGGTGAATTGTCATGCGGATTCACAGGAGCCTTTCAAGAGTATAAATTCAGGGTTTTGTAGAAGATAAGGATATAAAGTCCTCTTTCTTTTATATTTGCTTATCTAAGTGTTCTTTTGGTTTTGTGTTTAGAGGGTACAAAGGGAAAAAACTACAGGACAACATTCAATGTGAGATTTTTCAGACTATTTATGAAGAGGCAATGTCATCTTATAAGGAAGAAATTGTACACCAGTTGCCTAGTAACACGCCAGAGGACCTGGAGCGGAATTTAGATCAGATTATACAGTGGATTGAGCAGTGGATGAAAGACAACAACTGAAATCTGAGGAAAAAGGAACACGGACTTTTTTTTTTTTTTCAGGTTATTCTGGCTGTTCAATAAATGAAATTTGTAATTGTGGCATGGTAAATTAACCTTTTTTAGTCACTGAAGTATAATTGAACAATGATAACTTTTTAATCTGAGGAAAAACTGAGGAATTATAATAACGATTGATCATACTGATGAATCTGACATGGTTAAATTAAAATAATGCCAATCACTGACAGATGGATTTTGTACCGAGAGGAGCTGAGATCTATATTATCAAATGGTTATAGAGGGAAGTCAGGAGCGCACAGGCTATTCTTGCATTAGAGAAAGCTCCAGGCTGCAGTGGAGCGTGTATATATTTGGAGGCTTATGTTCATGGCAGATATGTGAAATGCATGACTTTTGTGAGCTGTTTTCAAACGCTAAGATATTTTAAAACAGTAGAAGCTTCTTCATAGCATAGGGGAGCATATCCTCATATATTTCTCCATAATATAAACCATTGCTCATTTTATGTTGATTATTTTACTCACTTTGGGTGAATTTTAAAGTTTTTGTGAATGGAAAGTTTAAAGAAGCAGCAGTATATCATTTTGTGGAAAGGGGAGTGTGAATTACTGTTTGAGAACAGATGTAAGTGACTACAGTGAAACCTGAGCTTGACTGCCTGTGGTCACCTGTCATAATGGCCAGTTAAATGTCAGTCCCTGCAAGAATTCCTCTTTATTAATTGTACTGCATTATGCATCCAGCTGTTATTACAACTACAATAATAGCAGGCTCTTTGCTCGTCATTATTTATAGGTTTCACTGTAACTGTTTGAGTGGCCTGTGTGCATGGAAATGATCTGATTGGACTCTGTTAACAAGGATCTATGTGAAAGGATAGTGTTTAATTTGGATGGGTTTATCTTGTTTGTTCATGGTGGGTTGTGAGCCTTCTGAGCCAGATCCTGCAAGTTACATTCCCACTGAACCCAATGGGAGTGTTGCTTGAATAAGGACCACAAAATCTTACAAGAATAGGAAATTGCCAGACTTATTTAAACTTATCACCTGCTGGAAGAGGAAAAATGTTCAGGTTGATTTGAAGGACTATAATGCAAACAAGTTCTGAGTGTACTTCCATAAAGCAATTTTGGCTTTTTTGCTTTTTTTTTTTTTTTTTTTAGGTATTTTTGGTAAAGTATTTTTCCAAACATGAAAATTAAAGTACATTAACATAAAAAATGTTAATTGGTCTATTTTATTTGTTAATTGGTCTATTTATTTTTTTATTTATCAGATTTGTGGAATGTAACATCTAGAACTATATTCTCAGGAAAAGAGTGGCTTGGTACAGACATTGTTAGGCAAAAGTCAACATGGTTTCTGTAAAGGGAGATAATGTCTTACTAATCTATTGGAGTTCTCTGAGGGGGTCAACAAATCTGTGGACAAGGGGGATCCAGGGACATAGTGTGCTTCGATTTCCAGAAAGCCTTTGACAAGGTCCCTCACCAAAGGCTCTTATGTAAATTAAGTTGTCATGGGATAAGAGGGAAGATCCTTTCACTGGACTGAGAACTGATTAAAAGACAGGGAACAAAGGGTAGGAGTAAATGGTAAATTTTCAGAATGAACACCACTAGTTAACCCTCTCCCTCAAGGGTCAGTCCTAGCACCAATCCTATTCAACTTATTCATAAATGATCTGGAGAAAGGGGTAAACAGCGAGGTGGCAAAGTTTGCAGATGATACTAAACTGCTCAAGATAGTTAAGACCAAAGCATACTGTAAAGAACTTCAAAAAGATCTCACAAAACTAAGGGCAACAAAATGGCAAATTAAATTTAATGTGGATAAACGTAAAGTAATGCACATTGGAAAAATAACCCCAACTATACATACAATGTGATGGGGGCTAATTTAGCTACAACTAATCAAGAGAAAGATCTTGGAGTCATCGTGGATAGTTCTCTGAAGACATCCACGCAGTGTGCAGGGGCAGTCAAAAAAGCAAATGGGATGTTAGGAATCATTAAAAAAGGGATAGAAAATAAGATGGAGAATATCTTATTGCCCTTATATAAATCCATGGTACACCCACATCCTGAATACTGCGTACAGATGTGGCCCCCTCATCTCAAAAAAGATATACTGGCATTAGAAAAGATTCAGAAAAGGGCAACTAAAATGATTAGGGGTTTGGAATGGGTCCCATATGAGGGGAGATTAAAGAGGCTAGGACTTTTCAGCTTGGAAAAGAGGAGACTAAGGGAGGATATGATAGAGGTATATAAAATCATGAGTGGTGTGGAGAAAGTGAATAAGGAAAAGCTATTTACTTGTTCCCATAATATAAGAACGAGGGGCCACCAAATGAAATTAATGGGCAGCAGGTTTAAAACAAATAAAAGGAAGTTCTTCACTCAGCTCACAGTCAACCTGTGGAACTCCTTGCCTGAGGAGGTTGTGAAGGCTAGGGCTATATAACAGGGTTTAAAAGAGAACTGGAAAAATTCATGGAGGTTAAGTCCATTAATGGCTATTAGCTAGGATGGGTAAAGAATAGTGTCCCTAGCCTCTGTTTGTCAGAGGGTGGAGATGGATGGCAGGAGAGAGATCACTAGATTGTTACCCGTTAGGTTCACTCCCTCTGGGGCACTTGGCATTGGCCACTCTTGGTAGACAGGATACTGGGCTGGATGGACCTTTGGTCTGACCCAGTGTGGCCGTTCTTATGACATGTAACTTGTATGCCTCTACATCTATTTTAGCTTTTTATCTTCTATGACAACATCACTAACCATTAATAGCTCTTTGAATATTTTGAACTCTGTGGGATGCTCCATCAATGTCTCCTGTCCTATAAGAATTGTCACAGGACATCAGGCCAATGGCTCATCCAGTGTGGAATCCAGTCTCCGGAAGGGGTCAGCACCAGATGCATTAGAAGTTACAAGAAGCCATCTATACAAGAGTCAGTTATGGAATCCACTCTGCAGGGGGAACTTTTAACCCCCTTTTGGCTATGAGTATCAGCAATTGCATATACCCCATCTGTGTGTATAAAGCCCATCCTCTCTCCTGCGGCACAGGAGATAATAAATGCTAAGAGGGTAGTTGGACGCCAGGCTGAGCTCTGCTCATGCCCTCACTGCCACAGGCTCCTGGCTGCTTTCTGCCTGCGGGCTCGGCCACGGCTCTGGGGCCGGGGAGCATCACGACCTGCTCTCTCCCTCCCTGCCCCAGTCCTACCCTAGCTGAGGCCCCACACGGAAAGCCAGTCGCGCTGCCATGCACAGCGCCTGCCGGGGGGGCGGCCCTGATTGAGGCCCTGCCCCCCGAGGGCGGGCGGCGCTGCAGGTACTCGCAGGCGGGGGACGAGGAAGCGCGGGTGGCTGCGGAGCTTAGAGACCCAGGTTGGTGGGCCGCGGGGTGGTCACAGCCTCCCGTTGGCTGCCGCCGGGCCTGTCCCGACGGCTGGGGGAGCTCCGCGGGGTTTCCCGCCGCCGGGCTCGGAGGGGCCCTCGCGCCCTGGCTAGAAGGGGCAGCAGCGGCGCCGCCTGGGGCAGTTCCCCCCGGCTGCGGTGGGAACGCAGCACCCGGGAGCCTGCGAGGGGTGCGGCTGGGCTGCAGGGTTGGGCGCTCCAGGGAGGCTGAGGGGAAAGGTTGGGGACCTGGGGGCAGGAGGAGGCCTTGGTGGGGGTGGGGTGCAGGCGGTTGGGTTTGGTAATAAAGCAGGGTTTGCACAATGTGAAGCAGCAATACGCAGTGGGTGCTGGGTGTGTACGCGCCCAGGGTTCAGGTGCTGCCAGGCTCTCTGGGGTCAGGGCTGAGTAGTCGCCTAGGGGGATGCTGCAGAGCTTAAGTGCGGGGGACCGCGCTCCTCTGTACACAGGTGTGATTTCTTTCCTCGCTCCTTAGGAGAAATCACACGTGTGCACAGGGAAGCGCAAAGGGTTTGATCTCTTGAGTGTTAGTTAATGGCATCACACACTTCCTGGAATTAGGTGCTTCATGGCTAGAGCCACCTACTAGAGTTCACCTGCACATCTACCAATGTGATATGTGCCAGCAATACCCCTCTGCCAGGTACATTGGCCAAACTGGATAGGTCAGTGGTTTGAGCATTGGCCTGCTAAACCCCGGGTTGTGAGTTCAATTGTTGAGGGGGCCATTAGGGATCTGGGGCAAAAATTGGGGATTGGTCCTGCTTTGAGCAGGGGGTTGGACTAGATGACCTCCTGAGGTCCCTTCCAACCCTGATATTCTATGATACTTTTTTCACTCCTGCATGTTGACCAGAATACCTTTTTGGCCCTGACTTTCATTATCTCACTACTATTTAAAAGTGTCCTGCAAAAGGAGAAACATTGCTTTTTTTGGTGTTAGGATGTATAAAGAAGACTTGAAAAGGTTAACAGTTGTCTATATTTTTAAATTAGACATTCGGAACCTATTTAGGCTGAAAGACTCTCTGTCTTTGTATCTAGCAGGATTTTTTTTTATACCTGTGGTTTACCTCAGGTGCAGCAGAGGAACCAGTAGTGTAGCCAAAACTTAGATGGGCTCAGACATTAAAAATGGTCTCACTGTAAAAATGCCTGAGCCTTGTCTATGCTGTAGCCTCCACCGATTCCACTGGTGATGGAGCTACACAGCTAGAATTTTTCAGACCTTTAATTCCCAATGTAAACAAAGCCATGTAGTCCTTTAGGCTAGATGTGACTTGAATTTTTAGTGTAAAAACAGGCAGGGAAAAAAGAATCTTAAAAAATGCCTTTTGACCTATATAAATTATAAAGTACAAAAAAGTGCACAAACCTAGTTTTAAAAAAATCTTTAGTTGTTTGCGAACCTCTTGTGAAACTTCCTTCGCACATAAGCACTAACTGAACAGTAACTGACTACAAGACTTTCAGTGACCTGAGAGCTTTAATATTTTTATTCAATCTGATAGTAGAAAAATGAGCTATCATGTTCCTAACATAGCTGCTTATATACAGAAGGCTGCCTAAGGATGGATCTCAGAGGTTGTGTTTTTACATTCTAAGTAAGCCTCTTTCACAATAGGTATAAATCATGGTTTGTAACCAGCTAAAGCAGGGATAGGCAACCTATGGCACGCGTGCCAAAGGCAGCATGTGAGCTGATTTTCAGTGGCAGTCACGCTGGCCGGGTCCTGGCTACCAGTCCGGAAGCCTCTGCATTTTAATTTAATTTTAAATGAAGCTTCTTAAACATTTTAAAAACCTTATTTACTTTACATACAACAATAGTTTAGTTATATATTATGGACTTATAGAAAGAAACCTTCTAAAAATGTTAAAATATATTACTGGCATGCAAAACCTTAAATTAGAGTGAATAAATGAAGACTCAGCACACCACTTCTGAAACGATGCTGACCTCTGAGCTAAAGTATTCAATTGTGATTACTGGGCACTTTCAGCTCTGTGATACATGCTGTACTGGAGCTCATCATTAAACTGTCAAAACAGTTTATTCACTGTGGTATTTCTAATGTGCTCTTCACCATAATAACTAAGTATCATTTCATCTTTCTAGATGTCCTTGTGTAAAGAGTAGGAATTTACCCTATGTTGAATATCTGCTCTAGTCTTATAAATTTGAGTCTAATAAGAAATAACTGATTAGACACAGACTTTGCTGATTACCCTCTTTCAAACAGCCAGGTGTATGTTGAGAGTTTCTTATTCAACAGATAGATGCGTTTCTAAGCAGCGTGGTGCAATTTTAAACTTTACATATTTGTTCAGTGGGCCACTCAACTAACATTACTGAAAAAATAATCCATTAGTCTGTCGAAAAATTACTGTGAATAGAAATTTAATTAGGTTTGCTGATGAATAAACATTTAATGAGTCAATATTCATACACTCTCCAATATGCACACTATCCAGTAGGCTGTCCGTCTGAATTATTGATTCTAGAGCAGTGGTTCTCAAAGTTCATTGCACCATGACCCCCTTCTCATAACAAAAATTACTACATGACCCCAGGAGTGGGGACCGAAGCCTGAGCCCGCCCAAGCCCTGCTACCCCAGGAGGGGGTCCAAAGACAAAGCCCAAGCCCTGCCAAACCAGGCAGGGGGCCCAAAACCGAAGCAGAGCTCAGGCTTCTGCTTTGGTCCTGGGTGGTAGGACTTGGACTTCGGCCCTGGGCCTCAGCAAGTCTTAACACCAGCTCTGGCAACCCCATTGAAACGGGGTTGCGACCCGCTTTGAGGTCCCAACCCACAGTTTGGGAATCGCTGTTCTAGAATATCTGTTTTGGTCTGTGTTGCTACTTTCTGCTCACAAGGAAGGATGAAGCTCTGCACTGCCAGTATACCTTGAGACAGAATTTGGCCTTTGATTTTCTTACCTTGCAGTATCAGCATGATCATCTGTGTTTCCTGGCTGCAGGATGCTCTGTTTCATCTGGGAGGAATTTGAAATATATTTCAAATGTGACTAGAGTTTACACACTTTTGTTAATTAGAATAATCCAGGACTGTCTATCACTGTGTTTCTTCCATGAGAGAAGATAAGGAGACAGGGTTGGCAGGAAGAATTGAGCTTGTAAACCAAATAAGTAGCAGCAGTTGAGTTTGGAAGTTTGGAGATAAATTGTTTTTCGATTTTTAATTTCTAGTCCTAGACATCATGGCGATGGGCACAATGGAAATGCCTAAAAGATAAATGGTGACCTCCCCTTTCTTAGAAAAAAATTCTGGGATTACTGGTTCCAACATCTATCAAATCACATTGAAAATGAAGACGGGTAAAGTCCACATTAGTGGGATATGATTTAGAAATGTTTACATCAGCTTGCAACTATTGTAGTATTGAAAATGTTACCAAGTCAGCTGGTGTTGACATTTCAGCATGCTAAAAATAATCCACACAGAATGAAGGTGATCTATGACTAAGGAAAGGATATAAAGTGTTTCCTCTTTATAAAGGTTTAATTGTTTTTATAAATTAAATGTCTATCACTTAACAAGCCTTGACTGAAAATAGTATTAAATTGTTTAAAACTAAATCCATTAAATTCAAGAAAGTTCAGAAGGGAATAATTTTTCTTACACTTCTACTGTACATGAATTACTTGTGCATGAACTAAATGTTACACACTTCAGAGAACTTGATGTGACTCTTGTACCTAGTGAATTGTAAACCTAATAATACTTCCTCTTTACTGCCTTTTTTTTTAAGTAAAGAAACCTGGTGGGTAGGTGTGTTCTCTTGTGCCTTGTTGGCAGAGACCAGAACACTGGTATGGTTTTATGTTATTGGAAACATACTTTGAACAAACCGAAAATATCTGCTGCTTTTGTGTCAGTTAAAACCAATCTGTTTGTTTAATCTTAGATTCAAGTCACCAGAATCACTCCTGCATACCTAGCAGGGAATTTTATGCACAAATGACTTAGATTACCTTAATGTGTTTTGTTCATGTGCACAGTAGACATTTTCTGGGATCCTGAACATGGTGTTGGAAAACACTGGGACTCTAAAAACACAAGATTTTTCACTTCATCTCAGACAAAGTACTACATTCCCTTCTGTACTGCTACTTTGTCTGAGGATCTTTTCCCTTTCAAATAGGTATACAGAGTTCTGAAGAAGACACCATTCACATTGCCAATGAGTGAGGCATTCACATTACAGAGCAAACAGGAGGAGAAAGACTCAGAAGGTGAAGAAGATGACATGACATGTGGAGACTTGGGAAATGGACTTGGTAGAAGACCTGGTGGTGTCTATGAAATGGAAGGTTTAAATGTGCACACATTTAGATCTAGGAAAGGGTCTGATAAGATCTTCAACCCGCTTCTGCTAAAGAAAGGGGAAGAAAGTGATGCTGCAATTTTTCACTGTTCAAAATGCAATGGTTTGTATGATGTGTCATCCAAAAAGCTTGGAATAAGTGGCATTACTAGATGCAGCCGACAAAATAGTTCTGGTAAGACTAACTTTTAGTTCATTATTTGCCCCCTAAAGTTTCTCTGTTTGTGAAATTTGTGAGGTAGATTATTTTCTCAGAGTGTTATGAAGCTTTATTCAAAATGTTTCTAAAACATTTTGAGAACCTCTAATGAAATATTTTTAAGATGTGCCTGTAATGTTTGCACAATACTTTAGTAACTGATATAATCTTAAAAGTTAGTGTTGTACAGTCTTTCGAGCTCATGTCATGTCACTGTAAAGTTAGTCACCCTTAGAAGTCTAATATTGCTTAAGAATTTTACTTATGCTGTTTATATTTTCTGATATTGCTCTGCAGTGCTGAGATATTTTTATGACAGAATGAAGAATATGTAGACACTGAATTGCTGAATAAAAATATTTATTTACATTAGAATTTGGGAGTTGATTTAGCATGATAAACACTGAACTATTGTATAAATGCAGCCAAATGCATTCCACTGTAATTTCAATTTACTTTGGGGATGGTCTCGGCTCTCCCTCCAGCCTCTTCAAATGGTAGGGGTTGAAGCTATATTGGATTTTTCCCTTCCAGCTACTGGTCCTATGACCCCTCTTTCATGGGGTCATTGAAAGTGAGGTTTGACAAAGACCTCAGGAAATAAGGGGGCAGGGGAAGAAGCAGACTAATTTTCTTTGTTTATGGAGGAATTGGAATGACACAGTCCTGTTCCACTTCCTTGTGTCTGTAAGTTGCTTAAGTATATCATCCCTGAAATTATATCTCAAATTTAGTTTCCAGCTAAATATCAAACATGTGTGCTTGATATTTCACTGAAATTATAGTTCAGGAACAATCTCACCCTTAAAAAGTTACTCTACAGCATTTGAAGCTCTCTCTCTTTTCTCATTATTAGTGCTGAATTTTATGTAAAGGTGGCAATGCTGTGAATATAGTCAACCACAGTTAGTGCTTCTCCTTTTTTCCCCCCTCTCCTTCAAATATCTTTTCAGTTATTCTTACTTCCCCCAACTGAGTGTTTCCCTCTTTGGTGTTCTAGTCACTCTGGTTCACTCCTGCCCCCTCCAACATAAACCAGACTGTCCAACATAATTGCTCTTTTGCTGGTGTCAGCAGGACCAGTGTGAAATTTATTAGACTTGTGCAATCCCAGTCAATTTCATAATGCTTCTGCTTGCATCCTAAGTGATAAGGGTCTATGCAGTGAGCTCCATGCAAGCAGAGCTTGAGCCCACATGGAACCATGTTGAATTCATTGGGCCTCTGCATAGGGGTCTACCTATGTGGAGTGGAGGTCTCTGAAGGATCAGGGCCTAGGTGAGAAAAAGCAGTTGCCCATAATAAGCACCTGGGATCTATATGAGTTGAATGAGGGGATCCAGTGCAGTGCTTCCCTGCGTGTACTCCTGCAAGGCTCATGCAAATCATCCACACTCTATGCAATTAGAGTTCTTCAACACCTGGTAGCTAGCTGTTGTCTTGTTTTTTAATCGTTGAAAACTGAAAACACTTTTTTTCATAAATATACAGGAAAAACGAAAATGCATTTGGGGGGGAAAGAGGTTTCTCTTTTTTTTTATAAAAGGAAACACTTGAAATTAATTTATTCTCTGTGTGGCTAAACTTTTCTTTTTCTAACTTTTCGTCTTTACATGTGAAATATTGCAGACCAGATAATAGATACTGTTCTAATGTATTTTGTAATTTTGTGTTATTTAGCCTCATAAAAATTACACGGATGATAATGAGTGTCTAAATGGGCTCTCTTATCAATATAAAGGTAAAGAAAACTAAAAGAATTGGGAGTTTTGTGAATGTGTTGGTATCTCATCAATTTTATACAGAGTCTAATTCTGAAGTGTCAAATGAAGAATTAAGACAACAACTTCGGGAGGCTATAGAGGTTAGTACTAGTCCTGAATGGGCTTTTTTTGAAATGCTTGTTTATTATAATGTAATAAAATATATACAATGTTATTTCATTGGAAGACCTTAGAATACCCAAAACTTTGGGTAAATATGAGCTCTGTCAATCAGAGAGCTAGTTCGGAGACTTAAAAAATTCTGTGCCCCAGGATCTATAAACTGAAGGTCACTGTATCCTCTGGATTTTCTAATTCTGGAGTGCAATGAAGAGGCAGACTCTTTGTTCTAGATTCCCAAAGTGTGGAGGGCCTTAAAGGGAAAATACTTCATTTAGCAGCAGTCTCTTCATTACACTCTCAGTTTGGAAACCTGGAGCACCAACATGGAAGCTGGCAGGCCTACTTCAAGCCAGCTATGTTGAAGGGACCCTGGCATGCAGAGCACAGTAAAATCTCAAGGAACATCACCAAGTTTACTAATCAAATACTGGTAAACTGGGGTGCTATGATGTACAGTACAAAGAAAAATTGTCATTTGAATGTGTTGTGGTGCAACTTCTGTTACCTGAGGACAAACATAGGAACACAAATCTTATTACTATCAAAGTAAAACAAATACCAAAAACAACCCTTTACACATTAGTATTGTCTTAGTAACAAGATAAACATACCACAAAAATGAAAAGCTAAGTAAAGAGAACAAAATAGGAGCCTCCAGTTAAAGCTAGCATTCATTCTAGCAGAGTAAAGATGAAAACCATTTCAAGAGGGTATATGGATAAAGGCATAGCAAGCTTTGGCATAGAGAGGATGTGCAAGTCAGAAAGCATTCTATTAGCCATCAAACAGCATAAAATGTGAGCCCAATCCCTGAAGGTGCTCAACACCTAGGATTTGCTGAGTGTCCTCATCTTCCACTAAATTCAATGGGAGTTGAAGGTGTTCAACAACTTCCAAGAGGCACTCCGTACTCAATAGGATTGCTCTGCATCATGCATCTGAGAATCTGTTGGCGAGAGAAAGAACATATTTTATTGAAATTCTCTACTTAGTCCTGCAGTTTAAACATGAAGTACTTCAGAGGAATGATTTGCCAAAGATTTGGCGTGTGCTGCTTCTGGAGACCAAATGTAAGGTGGAAACTAAATACAAAGCACATGTGCCTATATAGTCTAGATTGAAGGCTAAAATCACTGGATAAGGAAATTGTCATTTTCTAGGAAAAGGACTACTTTTGAAACGCTAAAATACTTGAACTCTTGATTGTGTAGGGCACATATAATCATGTTCTGTACTGAATGAATCAATTGCCATTATCTGTTCAACCAATGTTTATTTTTGTCCATTTGTTTTGAGATATTCAACTGAATGGCTCAATTTGGACACCCAAGTCAGTCCTCCAAATACAGGCACATTTCAGTATCAGTTGCTGAATCAGTGGAATTGTAACAAATGCTGGTTGTCAGCATCGATTTTGGAGCAGAATCTAGTTCTGGCAGCCAGTCAGGTTTCTACCACCTACAAATCTGCAAAATGAATTTCAGCTGTTAATATGACTGACTTATTTTTAACGTGAACTTCAGTTAAAAGAATCTGGGACATTTTTTTCTGAGACCTTGTCCTTAACATTGCTTTTCTGCTCTGACTCACCTAAAGTTCCAAGACAGAACTTTTGTGTTTGTGTGTGTGCGCTTGCAGGTCATTGTTGCTTCTCACCAGAAATGGAAGAGGGGCAGAGGGAGTGAGTGGTTTTTCTTTTTAACTCTTGGAAATTGCAAACTGACCTCCTTGTAAGAGGAGAAGGGAAGGTGATCCAGGCATCCAAATGAGGATACAGTTGGGTAGGAGCTTTTTTACCTGGACAGCTGCTTAATTATCGATATACAAAATAATGCTAGAATAGTATCCATATATTATATAATATCCATAGACTGTTGTAGCAAATTAAAAGGAGAGAGCAGAACAGGGCATAGTGTTCAAAAGCCTGTGCCAGAATAAACATGAAACAAAAGAACTACAGAATGAAATCATATGTTTTTAAAGTACATTTGCAGAGAATGGGAAGAAATAGTAATTGTATGTATGCTTGATTATACATTTTGTTTAAATTTGCATTCTCATTAGCATTATGTCATATTGGAAACAAGCTGTAAATCATATTAATAGGAAATATTATCTTGTGAAGGGAGCTCATTTGGTAACAACTTGTTGAGACATAACAAGACTGTTCTGGCTTTTATTTTAGTTTTTATGTTTTTGTTTTTTTGCAGGAGGTAGAGATTTTAAAAGTAGAGCTTGAAGCATCGCAGAGACAACTTGAAGGAAAAGAAGAAGCACTTAAAATTCTGCAAAATATGGTAAGAAGTGCTTTTAAATTAACAGCTTATTTAATACGGTTTTAATTTAAAGTATTAACTGTACCTGAATATTAAAGAGCTAGCAATTATGATGTTATTACTCCTTTCCACACACAGTCACAACTATTATTGAAAGAGGTTCCGCTATAATAGCACATTGGTAGTTTGACCTTATAGGATCTATCCACTTTATTCAGTGGATGCTATCTTCCCTTGACTCCTTTTACTAATGTTACTTCCTGTGCTGTGTCTTTCATCACAAATCAGAGATTCCTTTCAGTTCATGCCCAGATCTCTCACAATAAGAGACAATACCTAATAACTATTAGGGTATCCCTTTTTTGTATGTGTTGTGATGTTTTTGTTTACTATTAAAATCAATTTCCAAGGTTTTAGTGTGGTTACACAATCCATTTACAGTACTGTTAGGTCCCGTCCATTTAAAATTGTATCGGCATTGTACCTGGGTCAGTGGTCATCTATACAGTACCCTGGGTCCTTGAAAGTTACTTTTGTAACATAGACAGGCCTTAAAAGAAAAAAGGATCTTTTTGATTTTTTTAATATTTTTTTGTCAAGTTGAAGCAGAGGCAAACAATCCAATAGTAGGGAAACAATCCCATAGTTGGGATCCTCCTTCCAGATGATGTCATGGTATCCTCGCACTGAGGATACCTCTCCTGAGGAGGAACCCCAGTTACTAGGAAGAGCCAGGTAACAGTAACGGGGGATTCAATTATTAGAAATATAGATAGTTGGGTTTGTGTTGACTGGGAGAATCACATGGTAAATTGCCTTCTGGGTGCGAAGGTTGCAAATATCATGAGACATCTAGACAGACTTATGTGCAGTGCAGGGGAGGAGCCAGTGGTTGTGGTACATATAGGTACCAGTGACATAGGGAAAGAGGTCCTGGAGGCCAAATTTAGGCTGCTAGGTAAGAGATTAAAGTGCAGGACCTCCCTGATAGTATTCTCTGAAATGCTTCCAGTTCCATACGCAGGGCCAGAATGACAGGTAAAACTGAAAGGTCTCAGTGCATGGATGAGACAATCGTGTAGGAAGGAGGGTTTTAGGTTTATTAGGAACTGGGGAACCTCTTGAGAAAAGAACAGAATTATCAGACACACAGATAAACACAATATGTTGGGAAGAGTCAACATGGCTTTTGTAAAGGGAAATCATGTCTCACCTATCTTTAGAATTCTTTGAGACTTATTTGACAGGGGGGAGGGATAGCTCAGTGGTTTGAGCATTGGCCTGCTAAACCCAGGATTGTGAGTTCAATCCTTGAGGGGGCCATTTGGGGTCTGGGGCAAAAATTGGGGATTGGCCCTGCTTTGAGCAGGGGGTTGGACTAGATGACCTCCTGAGGTCCCTTCCAACTGTGGTATTCTATGAAGTGCAAAGTAATACACATTGGAAAAAATAATCCCAACTATGAATTCAAAATAATGGGTTCTAAATTAGCTGTTACAATCCATTCAATGTGCAGCAGCAGTCAAAAAAATCTAATGGAATGTAGGGAACCACTGGGAAAGAGAGAAATAAAAAAACAAAATATCATAATACCACTATATAAATCCATGGTACGCTCACACCTTAAATATTGCATTTAGTTCAGGTTGCCCCATCTCAAAAAAGATCTATTAGAACTGGAAAAGGTACAAAGAAGGGCAACAAAAATGATTAGTGGTATGGAATAGCTTCCATAGAAGGAGAGATTAAGAAGTCTGGGGCTGTTCATCTTCGAAAAGAGACAACTGAGGAGTGATACAATAGAGGTCTTTACCCCTGGAAATAATACAGGAATGAGGGATCACCCAATGAAATTAATATGCAGCAGGTTTAAACAAACATAAGGAACATATGTCTTCACACAATGTACATTCAACCTGTGGAGCTCATTGCCTGGGATGCTATGAAGACCAAAAGTATAACTGGTTACAAAAAAAAATTAGTTAAGATCATGGAGGATATGTCTGTCAGTAGCTGTTGACCAAGATGGTCAGGGACAGAGCCCCACGCTCCAGGTGTCCCTAAACTGCCAACTGCCAGAAGCTGGGACTGCATAACAGGATGGATCATTTGAAATTAATGTCTTCTGTTCTGTTCCCTTTGAAGTATCTGGCACTGGCCACTGTCAGAAGACAGGATATTGTGCTGCAATGGACCATTGGTCTGACCCATTATGGCCATTCCTATGTTCTTGAAATGCTGCTAAACTTTAAAAATAACAAAGACTAGCAGGAGTTGAAACACAGCTGTGGTTGCAGCCCAGCTATTGAAAGCTTAACATCCTGAATACTAAAACCACTAGGATTTTTGTAATCAGTTTAAATGTAAATTTAATTTAAAGAGTTTTCTTTATCTTCCTTATGATTCTGTTGATATGAGGAAGTGTATGTGACTTAACCCGTCAGTAAGGAATTGCACTCACAACTCTGACCCACAGTTTTTTTTTTTTTTTTTTTTTTATAGATAATGCTATATCAATCTACTTAAGTTTTTAAGAAGTGGTTGCTCCTTGCCATGAAAGCAAAATGTGGCTTTTGGAATCTATAAAACCTATGGTCAAGAAGAGCTCCCTTTGATTCACAGGTGCCGACATTTGTCACCAGTGAGCAGGTTAATTTTGGGAGTTAAATACCTAATCTCTCCATGAGTCTCCACGCACATGTGTTCTAGGAACTGAAAACCAGTCTGAGGTTCTGCATTTTCTATATTCTGTCCTTAACTAGTGCCAAAAAGAACAGCTAAGCTGAGGGACTAATGACAGATTTAAAGTTTGGTCTTTCAAAAACAGGGCTTGATATCCCAGCTTTCCAAAAGCATATGCTGGTTAGTTCTAACCTTTACAGGTTTTGAGATATCAAACCTTAAAATCATATTCTAATTTCTATCTTGCTTCCCCTCCCTTTCCTTCTTCCAAAACTCCTAGAGCTTATGATCCTTTATACCACCTGTAAGTCTAGAATGGCAGTTTCCACATGATGTAAAATGATACATTAATTTAGTTATATAATACTGTTAGATTTATCTATATGATCTTGTTGTTGATCATCTTTCTCACAGACAGTGTTTAATAAAGCCACAAGTCATACAAAAGCAATGCTTCAAAAAACTGAGGAACAAAAGAGAGCTTTAGAAAAGGTAAGGGTGCAGATTTCTTGTCTCTGCAAAATCATGCTAATATCATAGTGGCTTTATTCCTTGTAATTTGTGAGGCTAAACCAATAATTTAGGATTTATTCTGAAGTGACAAAGGTGGTCCCTCTATTTTTGATATAATACATATCTGACTTTATTTGTTTTAAGTTTTGCTGACAGAAGTCTCATCCCACTTAGCTTTAAGGAGACAATGTTAACTTATCACATTTATGTCTGAACATTCGTACCTTCTATTTACAAATAATTCTTAAGATCACTATATTGAAAAGACAGAAAAAATAATGTTTTTCAACTTGTTCACTTTGTGAATTTGACAGCACTTTGTTTATAGGCTGGGATTTTCAAAGGAACTTAAGAGAGTTAAGTGTCCAGCTCTCCAATTTTAGTCATTTTCTCTCTCATTTTTTATGAGTGGGTGGGTGGCTTTTTCAAACATAGGGGAGCAAGATGGGGGAGAGACATTCTGAGAATAGGAATATAAATGTAGATCCATTAGAAACTGGTGGAGAGAGTTGAGGGCAAGGATAGTGAGTGAAACTATTTTAACTCATTTTTTTAAGACTTGAACTTGTATCTCTAATCAAATGTTAGACTGTCAGCTGTCTGACTTTCTAAGGAACGTTACTGCAATTTTATGCTTGGTACTGAGCCTTTAAGGTGTCCAATACATGGGCATTTTATAGATATACAAGTGGGATTTAGACAAGTACAAAATATTACATACAGAAGAGTACCCATAAGTCACCTACTACAGGACAGGCCCAACAAAGAAAATAACAGAACACCACTAGCCATCACCTTCAGCCCCCAATTAAAACCTCTCCAACGCATCATTAAGGATCTACAACCTATCCTGAAGGACGACCTATCACTCTCATAGATCTTGGGAGACAGGCCAGTCCTTGCTTACAGACAGCCCCCCAACCTGAAGCAAACCACACACACCAGCAACCACACACCACACAACAGAGCCACTAACCCAGGAACCTATCCTTGCAACAAAGCCCGTTGCCAACTATGTCCACATATCTATTCAGGGGACACCATCATAGGGCCTAATCACATCAGCCACACTATCAGAGGCTCGTTCACCTGCACATCCACCTATGTGATATATGCCATCATGTGCCAGCAATGCCCCTCTGCCATATACATTGGTCAAACTGGACAGTCTCTACGTAAAAGAATAAATGGACACAAATCAGACGTCAAGAATTATAACATTCAAAAACCAGTTAGAGAACACTTCAATCTCTTTGGTCACTCGATTACAGACCTAAAAGTTGCAATTCTTCAACAAAAAACTTCAAAAACAGACTCCAATGAGAGACTGCTGAATTGGAATTAATTTGCAAACTGGATACAATTAACTTAGGCTTGAATAGAGACGGGGAGTGGATGGGTCACTACACAAAGTAAAACTATTTCCCCATGTTTATTCCCCCCCTCCACCCCCCACTGTTCTTCAGACGTTCTTGTCAACTGCTGGAAATGGCCCACCTTGATTATCCCTACAAAAGGTTCTCTCTCTTGCTCTCCTGCTGGTAATAGCTCACCTTAAGTGATCACTCTCTTGTTACAGTGTGTATGGTAACACTCATTGTTTCATGTTCTCTATGTATATAAATCTCCCCACTGTATTTTCCACTGAATGGATCCGATGAAGTGAGCTGTAGCTCACGGAAGCTTATGCTCAAATAAATTGGTTAGTCTCTAAGGTGCCACAAGTACTCCTTTTCTTTTTGCGAATACAGACTAACACGGCTGCTACTCTGAAACCTGTCAAATATGGACACAGAATTCCACCTTTTATCTGGCAATTAAGTATGCATAAGTGAACAGTATTAATTCACAGTGAATTTATACTGTAATATGCCACAAAGAGGCAGCTTTTCCTTCTGAATAAGACATAGGGATTACATGAATGCCTGTGGAAAACGTCTGGCCTAACTGCCTCAACACATGGAATCCATCCTGAAGACTTGTCCGCACTGCAAATAAAACTGAGTTGCAGCACCTGGCTACAACACTTACAATTTGTAGTATAGGCAGGACATTGGAAATCCCTACTGCTTTAGTACAGTTACTGGATACAGTGCAGTTTCCTTGTACACTATAATTGGGTTATATAATTGTAGTTGGGTTAGGAGAAAAACATGTTATAACCAGTTCTCTGACTCAATTGTACTTGGGTCTAAAGCTATTAATAGTGCCACTCCTAATATGCAGAAAACCTGCTTCTCCTCTTCATCTACTATATACTGCTATGTAGTGAGGCAAAGGGATTAGTTGGAATGATAGCATGTTAGAAGGAGGATAATCACGTGATCTCTCTCCCAATGTGAACTATTACTCAAAAGCAGCTAACACCATCAATTTCTCCATTACGCTGACGGTTTGGAGAATTTTTCTTCAAAAAGGTGAGTGTAGAACAAGGTACCTTACTGCAGTGTTACCATGAGATAGTGTCACTTGGATACTGGAGAACTTTACCATTATCCACTTGAGTGCAGCCTAATGTATTTAGGTAAAACACACCTCTTGTGTTCTCAGTGGAAGATTGTTGCTAACTGTCACCACTGCAGAGAAGTGGTGACAAAATTTCACAGTAAAACCATTAAAGCAGAGTGGGAATTTTTCAGTATGTATCTAACAGTGTGCCATCTGTCAAGCAGTAATTTTATCTGCTACATCCAGATTTAGGTCTGATTTCTACACATACTGATATTCTTTATACAAATAATTTCAATTTGACAGGTTTCAGAGTAACAGCCGTGTTAGTCTGTATTTGCAAAAAGTGGCTGCAGAGTGCTTTTCAAATGGGAGGATGTGGGGGGAGAGACAGTGTGCTTTGGAGGGCAGAGAGTGTGTCAACATGCTATCTTGTAAGTTCAGACAGCTGCAGACCCTCTCCTTCCCCCCCACCTCTCTCTCACTCATTCACACACAGCATTCCATAGTAATGGTTTGCTTTGTCCCAGAGCAGATACGCATGCTGGCTGTCAGAAAAGGAGCTTTGAAAGGGGATATACGCATGCCTGCAGCCTAGTTCAAAACAATGACAAGAGCGGCCTCTTGACTTCAGGGGATTATGGGACGTTTCCGGAGGCCAATCACAGTAATGCAACGCATCGTCAACACTTGTAACACCCGGGTGTTTCAGCCGGGGTGCAGCAAGTTTTATGCTTCTCATGGAGGTGGATTATCAGGAGTGCTGCAGGTGCAGAGTCCAGGCGCACTACATGCCTTGCCAGTGTGGACACCTCAGGAGTTAGGGCGCCTTGGGCTAATGTAATGAGCTCTAACTTGCAAGTGTAGCCAAGCCCTTATTTCAGTTTATTTTAAATCTGTTCCTAATAATCTTAAACTAAACCAAAATAAACCTGGTTTAAACGAGACTTGCACCAGTTTAACTAAATCCATTTAAAATCACACCTTAAACCAATGCAACTCGGTGTACAGACAATCCTGTAGTCTGTCACATTGCCCTCCGACTATGTTCAGAGAAAAGGACAAGCTAATACCATGTTGTAAATCCTGATAAATATTCCAGCAGTTTGTAACCAAATCTGGAAGCTGCCTACAGATGCTTTCCACACTATTAATCTAGGTGTGTTTATTTTTAAATCTCCTGTATAGTTAGTTTCAACGAGTCATGTAAAATTACCAATTAAATATTTTTTAAAAACAGTTTAAATTTAAAGAGAACTGTTAGTTGGCGGTGTAACAGAGTGAAACTGAACTCTGACATTAGGGAAAGCAGAACCAAGAGTTTCCTTGGATACAAAGTCTGGAACTATGGACATTTTTTTTTTTTAAACTAAATATTGTGGTGCTTTTAGACTCATTCCTGTAATTAACTGTTGCTGTTTTTTCTTCTTAGGAAATAAATACTTTGCAATGGGAAATTGAATTTGATCAGGAAAGATTTAAAAACATAGAAGAGACATTGTCAGAAAAATGTGACAGGTATTTGAATCCAATTATGGAATCTCTTGATTTTTAAATATCTTGTTGACTCTTGCGTGAAGTTTTTCTAATGTCATCTGTATGCCCCAACATACCAGATTTTCTGGT
Source organism: Caretta caretta (assembly GCF_965140235.1). NCBI lineage: Eukaryota > Metazoa > Chordata > Testudines > Cheloniidae > Caretta > Caretta caretta. The sequence continues at coordinate 51,565,357 of NC_134210.1, forward strand.
TCTTCATGTTAATTTACTTGTGGATTTCAGAAGTATTTAACATTCATCAGTATGCTAGACATGTTAGTTTTTAAGTATTGAGCACTATAGTTGTTAACTCGCAATTCTTTACTCTTGTTTGAAGAGTATATGTTAAGTGGCTTTGCTGATTTGAGCTTTCAATTAGGTGTCTTTCCTTATGTTAACCAACTTGTACAAAACTATTTATAAGTTAACATTTTATTTAATGAGGTGTAGAAAACATGCATACATATAGTAGTGTCAAACAATGGTTAATGATATTTTTATTTTTTACACTATGACTATGAGTAAGAGTGTGCTCAAGTGGAATGTGATACGACCACTTGCCCCACATTTTAATAAAAATTGCTTTTTGACTGACAGCAGCTGTTATTTGTTGGGTATGTAGGACAAACCAAAAACACTGAATTAGTAACCCAATAACAGACACTGAGAGCACTAAGAAGCAGTCTCCCACCAGACTTTTTCTTTTGAGTATTTAAAGACATGAGTAACTTCTCTGAAGTCCAAACAGCAGAATTTCAATTATTCCAGTGAAGATATTAGATTTTTTTAAAACACACAAAGGAATAAGTACATGTAAATTATTTGATTATTATATATTTGTTTGTTATGTTTTGTAAATTATCAGCTCTTTCCTACTCATCTAACCTATCAGGATTATCAACAAATACTCTTTAAAAACACCTACACCCTCCTAATTCATCCTCTCTTCTTGAAAGCTTGAGTATAACAGATAGGCAGGCCTTTTTGGCATGTCCTGATGGTCATACTCTGCCTTTGTCCAGCTAATGAGGAAGGAAGTTCCAGAATTAAGGGCTTCTCATATAAGGGCTTGCTATCAGACCCTTTCCATTTAAATCAGGGATTTCAAACTCAGATTACCAGGAGGGCCACATGAAGACGAATAAATTGGCCCGAGGTCCGCATCACAGGCACTGCCCCTGCTGCCCCCGGCCCCTGCCCCCACTCCACCCCTTCCATGAGGCCCTGCCCCTGCCCTGCCTCTTCCCACCCCTTCTCTGCCCCCATCTCAACCCCTTCCCCAAAGACCCCACCCCAACTCTGCCCCCTCCCTGCCCCTATTCCAACCTCTTCCCCAAATACCCGCCCCTGCCCTGCCTCTTCCCTGCCTCCTTCCCTGAGCGTGTGGCTCCCTGCTCCTCCCCCTTCCCTCCTGGAAACTGCTATGTGCCGCCAAACAACTGTTTGGCAGCGGGAAACGCCTGGAGGTAGGTAGAGGAGCGGGGATGTGGTGCGCTGGGGAGCAGCGGGGGAGGGGAGCTTGGCGGCCGCAGGAAATAACTCATATTTGAGAAAATAGCTGCGTGTTTGAGACCCCTGATTTAAATCATGAGTGCATGAATGTGAGTACCGCAGCTGATCTCACATGCTGTGGAATCACACAAAAAGGGCCAGGGAAAAAAACGGTATATCGGTACTCTGTTAATGCTTAGAATTGCATAGAAGAGGAACTTGTGTGCTGGCTAGCAAGAGTTGCTGAGTAGGCCAGAATAAAGTTCGATTGGAAACTGAAATTGAGAAACAGTTTTAGAAAACTGCAATAATTCAAGAGTTCAATCAATTTTTCAAAAGGTTTTCTGATCCCTGAGGCAACAAGATGAAAAGTGTGGGTCTTTTGCCTTTTAAATGTATATTTAAAGGAAGAGATTTCAGTCCACCAGTTAACTGTTTAAAAAACAAACAAAAACAAAACCATGAGATGTAAATAAATGTATTTTAATAAAAACTCCGGAGATGTGCCAGGAAAAGTCTTATTAATACAATATCAGAACAAATTGTATGGAAACAAGGCTTGTGTCCCTTTCTCTTCCAGGAACAGGAAAAATTTAAATGCAAGGTGAAGTGCATTACATTTTGATATACTCCAGAATTAAAAGAACAGATGTGTTTTAGAACCGTACTTAAGGAAACAGGAAGTTTGCACTGTTTGCTAAGGACAAAGCCATATCGTAACAGACAAATGTGCCCAATAAAATCACTGTATTTTAACCTTTCATGGACATTATGGATTGTCTAACAAATATTTCAAAGTACCATAATTATGTATTTTTTACATATCTTTTTAATGACTGTCCCCAGTGACAATATAGTATCTTCCATTTTCTCTCAAGTTCAGGTGTTTTACAGGTATCTTATGTTCCATTTTACTTGTTTGAGATTTTCAAAATGTTTCTTATTTGCAAGGCTTTGAATATGCACTTTTGTTTCTTTTTGTGTTTGTTATATAATGGGCAGTACACTAAATATTATTAGCAGAATCTCCCACGAAGAATCATTGACTGTAGAAGGGACATTATCAGCTTAATATCTAGCTGTTGTTTTTTTTAAAGAGTTAAAAGTAGTTTCAGGTTCTATATTTTGCTATTTGTACCAACCCTCTGCCAGTTTTTGTATTTTATGATACAGTATCTTCCATTTCTTGTACATATTTTTTTCTCTTTCCATTGCTGTGGGAAATCTTCACAAACAAAATAGGAAACTGCTTACACACACAGGGCTTGTCTTCACTATGGGGGTAAGTCGACCTAAGTGAATAACATAGCTGGAGTCTATGTAGCTTAGGTCGACTTACCCCGATGTCTTCACTGTGCTGCATTGACAGGAGACGCTTTCCAGTCGACATCCCTTACTCTTCTTGGAGAGCTGGAGTACCGGAGTCGACTGGAGTGCGCTTTGCCATTGATTTAGCGGGTCTTCACTAGACCCGCTAAATCGAACCCTGATGCATCAGTTGCAGCAGCGTAGATCTCTCCGGTAGTGAAGACCAGCCCACAGTCTTGTCAGAGGCACAGAGTAAGCAAATTGAAAAAATAGTAGGGCAGGGGGATTTTTCTCTAATCTTTCAGTAATTCTAATTTATATATATATATATATAAAGCTAAGGAAAACATTTTAAGACACAACTGATTTTAACTTGAGTCCTTTTTAAAATAACTATTTCAAAGCTAAAACAGTCTGTGTTTGTTTCCAACTTCTGCAGGATATATTGTGAAAATGCAGCCCTTAAGGAAACATTGAAACTCAGAACAGATGAAGTCAGAACTCTTAAATCTGAAAATGCAAGTAAGCAAACACTGCATAGCTCAATACTTTACCCTTTTTAAACGTACTGTTTTTAATGAGAGACACAAGATAGGTGAGGTAATATATTTTATTGGACCAACTTCTGTGGATGGAATGGACAGCTTCACAGAGTTCTTCAGGTCTTGGGAATGTAATGAGTGTCTAAATTCAAATTGGAACAGATCGTTAAGCATAAGGGGTTTGTCGTATTAATTTATTTGGAATATATGGGCCAAAGGTGTTAACGTTGTTTAATGTTGGACAAAGACTATGTTAAACAAGGTTCGGGATTTGTTATACAGAAATCACAGCCTGCTTACCATGGCAAACATATTATTAAACATCCTTTTAGAAGGAAAATCCCCTTGTTTGACAAACTTTTAGATGGTATTAAATATGATCATAACTGTCCTTTTGGGAAAAAGAGAAGAAGTTACTTGAGGTGGGCTAGAGCTATTGTAAGTCTGATCCCATTTCATCCCAGATGGTGTTTGGGATTCAGCTTGAGCTCATAGGGGTGGTGATGTTATCCAGGTCCCTCTCTTCGGTCTGGTCAGGACATCCCTCAGGATCAGGATGATGAAAGCTCCGAGTCCCAGGAAATGGGGGTGTATGCCAGCCATGGTGGTAAAGATTGCACCTGTAGTGTCACAAAAGAGGTTTATTTTACTTTAAGAGCCAACACATTCTTATTCAGTGGTGCCTTCATGTTCATCTGATCTTGCTTTGTTTAACTTTGGATCTGGAAAACTTCTTTAGCAGCTGATGTCTGGAGATACCATCTTAAGCCAGATGTGGCTTACAAAATTTTTCATTCATTTCAACTTACCTTCATAACTGTGACTTCAGGATGTACTGATATTTTACATAATATAATAAGGAGTGGGATGTGTGTGTGTGCGAGAGAGAGAGAGACACACTCACGATCTCCTTTTAAAATGTGACTCTTTGCCATAACTTGAGCACTGTTCTTTAGCAACCTGTTGGAGCGTCACTGACATATTTGTGATGAATCATAGGATATTCACCTTTAGCAACAGAGCCCCACCTTTGTTGTCTTTGACTTTTTCTTCCTTGTCCTACTGGCGTTGCAGATTTGGGGTATTTCCTCTGGGATGAGGAAGACAGGGCGGAATGATAGGTTGAATGTAGACTCAAAATTCATGTTAGATGTATGATTTGACTATTAAAATCTTTTCTTCCACACTGGTAGTTGTTTTAGTTGCCACTCTTTGCATTAAAATAATGAAGTAAGGCACTCTGAATGAGCTTACAATGAGGTAACTTTAAAAAAAAAATCGTGTCTGTTCTATCATGATCAGTAGCAACACAGAATACAATATATAGGAAAATGTAGAAATCCAAAATATTTAATAAATTTCAATTGGTACTGTATTGTTTAACAGTGCGATTAAAACTGTGATTAATCACAATTAATATTTTTAATCGTGATTATTTTTTTGAGTTAATGAGTTAACTGCGATTGACAGCCCTAAGCAAACCCCTTTCACCTCTCAGCAAACATTCACATGTCTATTTGTTTTTTAAATTCAAAAATATATTATCCCAAAGTAAACCCACTAACAGACAGATTTAGCAATATGCCATTGAGCCTTTTCACGCACGGTGTGACTTGAACAGACACTGGCTGGATGAGTCAGATTCAAAGGACTACTACTTATCCCCTTGAGCTATCAAGTTTATATGCAGGTAACAGTCCTGTTATCTCCTCTGTCCATGCATTCTTAGTATAATCTATTGGAAATGAGAATAAGCACGAGGCTTGCAAAGAGCCTAACTGGAGAAGCAAAATCTTTTTCAAATAATGTTTTAATTTGATTTTGCCCAAAGGGCTGCTGGATACCAGGCACTTTGTTGGGGCAACCCTTGAATGTTGGAGACCCTGATGCAATGATCTGAGCCATGTTTTGATTTCTAGCTGTAAGAAAAAAAAAAAAAGTTGCCAGAAACTCTCAACTTTAAGAGAAGCTGGGTTTTTTCGGGGTCTGTATCTTGGTATGCTTTGGTCAAATGGCCCCAAATTTGGATCACGAACAGAAACCCATGTCCAGCACACCACATTACAAAGCAATACAGCTAATAGTGTAGATTTTAGAGCACTCAGCAGAGTCAAGCTTTGAACAGAAAGCTGATTTTAACCTTAACTGTAGGAGAGCTATCACTCTGTCATAATTTCTTGGTAAGCAAAGTCAGATATTGAGAGATTAGAAGCATGAAAAACTAATTATTTTCAATGTTGAATTTCATAGTTTTGAATCAACAGCGCTTGGAATTTCTTGCAATGCTTGATGTAAAACAACAGAAAATAATTCAGGAAAATATGTCCATTAATAAAAGTGGCTTTACAGAAATTACAGGTCTTGAAGTAAGTGAGAATTTTGTTTTCTTTATTTCAGTAAGTATGGTTGGTTGGAAGATATGTGTGTGTTTTTTTTTAAACATTTTGTTTGACCAGTTAATGAAGTTTCACGAAACATTTCCTTCCAAAAATTCATTTTGATAATGCATCAGAATACAGTATGACTTTTATAGCAAATGAGAAATATGCCTCCTGTTATTAATGGAGTGCTTGCAATAAATGGTCTGAGCCTGGGCAATTATCTGCTTTGCTACTGTTGTGGAAAGGAAGAGCGGACTAAAGAATCATCAGGATATCCTACTAATGTCAATGGGTTTAGCACTATCTCCTCAAGCTCTGCACTTCTCTTATGAGAGGAGACCAATTTTGAGGTCTTCAGGGAGCAGTATCAACATACTGACAACTCTTCTGACTGTCCTTATGCTGTATGGTAGAAGCCATGCTTCTAGCAGGCTCCTGGTCAGTGGAAGATATTCCACTATCCTGTCTGTCATGCTGCAAATGTGGCAAAAATGATGGTGAACAACCAAGAATCTAGTGTATGTGATTCAAGGTCTGAGATTTCCAGAGAGCAGGCTGGAATATATCCAAGACTTCCTTAACTTTCCAGGGGGAGAATCCTATTGACAAGGAAAAATAGTATGACATGACAGGTTGAATCCACATTCCTGGAAATGTTCATTCTAGCAAGATGACAACGTAATGGTCTCTTTATTACTTGGGTATTCAGTTACAACTAGGGAGAACATTTTCAAAAGCTAAGGGATTTAGAAGCACAACTGCCATTGAAAGTCATTGGGATTTGTGCCCCTAAATCACTTAAGCATTTTTAAAATCTGCACCTCAACCTTTTAATAATCTCATAATATACAATATGTGTGGGTATGTCCACATTTGTTAAATATCTGACTGCTACTTATTCATAGGCTGATGAGGTCAGTAATACCTTGTCTACCCATTTATTCAGGGAATAGCTTGACATTTCTTCCCTGGAGGCAATGGTTTTGCTCTTTTAGTCTGTTTTGGCCCCAGTCTTCAGCAGGGCCTTCTGACAGTTCAGTCCCTTTCTGCGGGTTTACTGATGTCCAATTGTAGGCCCTTCCCCAGTGGCCTATGGGGAAGCGGGGACCCAGGCCCCCCCACTGCTCCAGACTCCAGCTCAGGGCTCTTCTAAGCTCAGATGCAGTAGCCAGCCAGGAGTTCTTCCTTGCTCCCCTGGTCCCTACTAGGATTGGGCTGTCCATTGTGCTGCAGTTCCCTCAGCCAGCCACACCATCCATGCTCATCCAGCTCTAGCAAGGAACTTCCCCTGTAGCTCCTTTTCATAGGGCTCTCCTGGGCCCTGATTGGCTGCTTCCCCTGCAGCCACTCTAGCCTGCTTGAAGGATCTCGCCACTGCTCCTTACCTGGGATGAGTGTGGCAGGACCCTGAGGTCTCCAGCAGAGGGCCTATAGGCCTAGTCCACTCCATCACAACAGATCATGGGCAATAAACAAAAATTCACGGAAATCGTAACCCATCCCTGACCTTTACTAAAAGCATGACTGACAAAATGGGGAGGGAGGAGGGTCCAGCACCCTGCCCCGCTGCATGCAGCAGCTGGGAGCTGCGGCCCCCCACTCATGCCCAGTGGCAGGGAGCTGTGGGGGGGGAATCTCCCCCTCCCTGCTGGGCTCGGAGCTGAGGGGGGGCCCCACCAGTAGCGGTGGCTGAGCAGCTGCCAGGGACCCTCCACCACTGGTGGTGGCTGGGGTGCTCTGGGGCACCCGCTGCCCGCAGGACTGGGAGCTGGTGAGGGAATCCCCTGCCGCCTGTGGGGCTGGGAGCTGGTGGGGATCCACCGCTGCCTGCGGCGGCTGGAGAGCTGCGGGGTCCCCCCACTGCCTGCTGTAGCTAGAGAGCTCCGGGTCCCCCACCAGCAGCACTGGTGGCTAGGCAGCTTGGGCAGCCCTGCCAGTGGCAGTGGCTGATCAGTTGTAGGGGTCCCCCCACTGCCCATCACGGCAGGGCTGCTGCGAGAAGGTCCCCTGCTGCCAGCAGAGGCTGGGTTGCTGCAGTGCCCCAATGTCACGGAGGTCTCTGGAAATCACAGATTCCATGACCTCCATAACAGAATCATAGTCTTAATTTTGCAGAATACATCTTTCCAGGTTTTATGTACCCAAACAGGTAAACTCTAAAAAGGAAAAAAAAAAAAAAGTTTATCCATGCACATGTCCCAGATAAAATCAGAGCGTATAATATAGCACTAGTATCTGTCCCTGACTTTGAAATTTTTTCTGTTCTCGGCTTGTCTACATGGGGACAGTCAAGAATTAACTAAATATGTGACGTTAAAGCACATTAAACTCTTATGGGGATGCTCTCCAAAAGGGTTTACTTCCCTTCTCCTCCTCTGCCCAAGATATTGCAAATACCAAACTGGCATGATTAGTAATAGAGAAAATACTGTGAAGGAGAGGAGGGGCGGTTGATGATGAATGTTGTAAAGTTTGAATAGTTTTTATTACTTGTTTATTTTAATTAAAAATAAATGGCATGTGTGTGTAGATATTGTGGGTTTCCCTAACCCCTATTCCACTAGGATTTCAAGATATTTTTATTGGTAAAGATCTAGAATCTTTAAATTACTTTGTGTGTGCACATAGAGGTATTTGAGTAACTGGTGTGTAATGCTCTTGGATTTGAAGCTGGCGATTCTTGGAGCCTGCACCTGTAATGCTCCTGGAGGAGAGCCCTGTTCCTGTGCTAAAATGTCAGCTGCAACTCGAAAGCAACTCCTTCAGCTCAGACAAGAGGTAATGTAGCCTAAGTTGGATGTGGAGCAGCATAGATGTCTTTTTCATGAAAAAGTTTAGAGTATACCTGCTATTTGAATCTAGTACATTTCAAAAACAAAATAGTGCTTTTCAAAAGTCTCTGCAGACTTTAGCAAATGCTATGGTAACACAAATTAGTAGTAGTAATAACACACTAGAAACTTTTGCTTGTGTAGTAATTTTTTGTTTTACATCATTTCTATACTGGCAAAAGCCCTATTGTAGATGGTGATATTGGCAAAAAAGCACTTTTGCCAGTGTAGCATATTTTGTTAGATAAACCAGTATAACCTACACCAGCAAAAGCACTCTCGCTGGTATAAGCTGCATCTATACTAGGAAGGTTTGCCAGTATATCTATACCAGGAAACTTCTCTACTAGCCATTTTTACTAGGTTTAAGTCACAACTGGTAGGGAGGATTTAGCAGTTCCCAGAGAGAGGGAGGAACTCCATGAGAGGCAGAGAAATCTTTTTGCCTCCAAATCAGTTTTTCAGCACTAACTTCAGGTATTAAGTGTGGCAATTTTCCATAGAGGAAAACTGTGCCCTAGAGATCAGGAATATCACTTCTGCAACTCATACAATCTTCTATAGTCCAGGCATAATTTTTTCTTAAATCCAAGTTGCTAGCATTATAAATCTCTCCTCCTGTTGTTTAACCGAGATGGACTGCTCCCTTATTTTTTTTACAATCTTTGCCACAGTTGATTATGTGCAAGATGCGGCAGCCTTTAAACCAGAGCCCAATTTTTCTCCAAATTGTAATTATGAGTACTTTAAAAGTTGTGGGTGTTTTTAAGCAAATTGATAGTTTTAAACTCTTACTGATCAGTAAAGGGAAAAAAAGGCCAAGAACAGGAAACGCATACACAGCTTCATAACTTTTTTCACTTTTCTGGTGTAAAAGCACCATCCCTGTATAGCACATTATCATCATTCCTAGGATTCAAAGAGGACTTGAAAATAGCAACAACTGCTCCTTGCTGTATTGGAGCCCTAATGTAATCTGTTAAGATAAGTTAATGTTTTATATGCTATAAAAAGCTTGCAGGATTGAGAAAAGGATTTGTAAAATGAGTCTAGATTTGCTTTGATTTTATTAATCTTATGTTCAGTTGCTGAATCCCATGTAATCCTTTTGAGTACCTCACAACATACAGTGAATGGATACTTTATGGCCCAATAGCATATATATTGTGGAATTATATTTAATTGACAGGGGAGCAGTCCTGACCTTCCAGGGCTGCTCCTTTACAAGGATGTTCTTGGAATTTGACTGTTTAAAAAAGATTTGCTGCATGAGGGTCTTGTTTTAAAGCTAAATATAGGTGATCCTGAGCATGGTAATCATATACTAGTCTTAATTATTAAGAGGTATGATGCATTTGTTTGAATGGATGTTACAAATTTAAAGTCTAAACTGATTTGTTGCTTAGAGTTAGCTGGTATAAGTGTGTAGGTGTGTAAACACACACACACTCCTAATTTAAGAGTGCTGCCTTTTGCAGATATCCAGTTGTGGCCACACTTTTATTAATATATATGTGTATGTGTGAGAGAGAGAAAACCCACGTGTGGTACATTGAAATTTTTCAGAAGTTTTACACAGAGCTAGCCTATAGAAACCATGTGAACTTATTGTTCCCTATATCAGTCCTTCTTTTTTCCTCCTGTTGTTTGTCACATTTACTTGTTGCATCTTCTCAAAGTATATTTAAGCCCCTTGGGTTAAGGATGATTGTGTTTGTACAGCTTGTGTTTGTACAGCTCCTAGCACAATAGGGTCATGTGTTTGTACAGCTCCTAGCACAATAGAGTTATGATCCTGATTTAGACTTTTTGTGTTTGTACAGCTCCTAGCACAATAGAGTCATGTGTTTGTACAGCTCCTAGCACAATAGGGTCATGTGTTTGTACAGCTCCTAGCACAATAGAATTATGATCCTGATTTAGACTTTTTGTGTTTGTACAGCTCCTAGCACAATAGAGTCATGTGTTTGTACAGCTCCTAGCACAATAGAGTCATGATCCTGATTTAGACTTTTTAGGACTACTGCAATACAAATAATAAATACAGCGGCACAGAAACACAATTAAAATTGAATAACCTAAGTTCCATCCCTCAAAGATGGAAAATGATATTTGTGAGTTCTAGTTTTAGTTTGTTGGAAGCCCATTGGAAATCTTGAGACTGTAAGATTAAGTATTATTTTGAAAGGTCCATTGTGCATATGTAACAGTCCTCCACAGAAGTTGTCATCAATTTGAAGATTCATTTGGATTGAACAGGAAAATGGCTAAGAAAAAGTAAAGTGAACTAAAAATGTCCATCAGGAATGTACCCTGAACAAGAACGTTTGGGGGAAAATAGCTTGTCTGTTTAAAAAAAAGCAAGTCCTACAATCGTTTTCTTTTTTAAAGACGTACAACTGTGACTTTCTTTTAGTCATTTATATCATGTCTGAAAAAGTGTTTCCTATCTATCTTGCTTAAAGAATAGATTTAGTTAAAGCCGTAATTTGTGTGGTGCATTTTTGTTTTGTTTTGTTTTATTACTTTTATAAGTATGGTATCCTTCCTCAATGTCCTGCAGCTGTAGGGCAACAGTACCCTTTCCAAAGAGCAGCACAGATTTGGAAATGATGCTATCGTGGCACTGTTGTACATGGGTTGTTCTCCTTGACACTAGTGCCTCAACTTCTCATAACGTAGAACTGTATTGCACATGTTCACAGCCTAGCTGTGACAGCAGTGCTGAGTGTAACTGGCATGCAAGATTCCCGCTCCTCTTCAAGCTGTTCTGGAAGGGCAAACAGTACTGCAGGAGAGGCAATTAGTGAAGAGGATGTGTGTGTATGTAGATATATACACACACACATTCAGGGGTAAGGATTTCAATCCCCACTTCAAAATTATTCTTTTAACAAAATAGTGTTTAGTTTGTTTCTAAAAAGAAAAAAAAGATTGTTTTGAAGAAAGGACTGATGTCATCACTTCCCTAAAAGTACTGAGCTAGCTCCTCCTCTATCTCCATTCAACCATAAAGGCCTGGTATGAGTGTGTCTGTGTTGGCGGTGCTCTTTCCCTGATAGTATAAGAAGTCCTACTATCTGTGTTAATAGACACAGTCTACATTTTTTTAACTGCTTTGGTTTCCTAGTTTGTGTGATACATTCTATTTTTCTCTTAATTAAAAATAGTGTGAAGCTCTGAAGAAGAGTAAAGAAGAAGCGTATATAATGGCAGATGCCTTCAGAATTGCGTTTGAGCAGCAGTTAATGCAGAGGAAGGACCAGGCTTTGAGGCTCACACAAGTGAATAAGATCTGTAAAAAAGAAACAAAACTTATAAACTGGAAACGCCTGAAAGAGGATGGTAACTGTGATGTTTCATAATTTTGTTGTTGTTGGAATTTAAGTAAAATTAATAAGTATCAATAGGAAAGAGGATAGGTTTATTAAAGAGTTACAACACTCTGTTTCATTCACAGCTGTGATCCAATTGCTGACCTAAGAATCCTGAGAATCAAGAAAAAAGGAGAAAAGTGATGTGAAAACTGCAAATACATCACAATACTGTGTCAACTAGTTAGGGATTTTCTGCTGGAGTTTCACAACTTCTATTTTAGGACTTCTGTATGTAAAAAGAACTTTCTTGTAATCACTAACAATAACTTTAACAGTATATTGGATCTATCAGTCTAGGTTTTTTAATCTAATTTTTTTATCCTGCACTCAGAGGATATGGTCTGAATAAAATCGCTGAAAAAAATCCTTAACTATAGCACTAATAACATATTGGATATTATAGCTGCAGAGATCTTCAAAATCAAACATACTTTACACCATTTATGATATTTGTTTATCTTTTGCATGCAACTTGGACTGTGAAAGTAGACTGGTCTCTTTAGTCAATCTCACTTTTAGGTTATCCTGTAGTAGCACAGTGCATCACATTTCAGTTGTAAATATTGCAGAGGAAATGTTTGTTCTTCTTTGAGTAGTGTCGCTATGGATGCTCTACTTTAGTTAGTTCAGATGTGCATGTGCCTCTTGAGAACCTTGATTAGAGATTTTCCATAGGCAGTGTCCATTCAGTTCATGCATGCCCTCTATACAACCTCATGCCACACACACCGAGGTTATATAGCAGGCAAACTGCCCTCAGTTCCTTCTTTACAACCTTGGACTGAGATGGAGCTCTAGTGTGTCCACCTTGTGCATGCATCAACATGTTTTGCTGTTGTTCTATTGTTAGTTTAGTGTGTCTAGTTAGAATTAGTTATAGATAGTAGTGAGAGGTTTGGATTTTTTCCTCCCTCCCCCACCCCTTTTTTTCCCCCTCGGGAGCTTATTTGGCCTGGCTGGGCATGCCTGGCTTCCCAGGTTTCAAATGTTGCTTCTCTTGTCGGGAAGCTGTCTGGTCAGTGATGGCCAATCTAAGTGCTGCCGTTGCTTGGGAGAGTCCCAAGTCTCCCAAAAGTAGCTTCTGCCTGACTCTAAAATCTAGAGCATGGAAGAATCGGGAAACCAAATCGAAGCTTTGGATGATGGAGCATTCCTTTCAACCCACTTCTAAGTCAGGTCCAGGGACTGCCTCCTATAATCTGTCTCCAGTGCCCTCCAGTGCCTGACCTCAGCTAAGGTTTTCCTAAGAGGGGTGGGGGAAGACCATGGAGGACTCAAGGAAGGTAGCGAAGAAGAGGACCTTGGTCTTCCACTACAAGAGCCAGCTCCCAAAAGGCCCCAATCTCCTTCTAAGTCTGCAGTGTCAGAGGCCTTGCCTTCTTGACTCAGTACCATGGAGGTGAAGGACTCTTCCTGTGGTACCAGTGGGGCTGGGAGATCCTGGAGCACTTTGGAGAAGCACAGCTCCTTGGTACCATCTGGGGAGGACAGAGTGGCCCAGGACATATACTCCTGTAGAACAGCACCATCTACATCAGACTCAGCAGTGGTGTCTTTGCATTCTGGTCCATCAGTACCAGCAAAATCAAAGCACCAGACTCCTTTGGCCTCAGCATCTATATGCTCCAGATTAACAATACCCTCCACCTCAACTGCTGCATCAGTACCAACCCACTTGCTACCCCAGGAATTCTGCTACTCCAGGGACTTGTCAGTGTTAGACGAGCTGGAGCCTCACTGCTAATGGATGCCGACTGACTCTCAGTACTGAGACCCCAGTCCCCATTACCAGATTACCATTGCTACCTTTCAGGATTCCCCACCCTTTTCTACTGGGTCCCTCCTCCCCATTAAAGGACATTGAGGAGGATGAAGGAGATGTTCAAGTGATCTCCTTATCAGTGCAGAGTTCCCTTCGCATCATTACAGGAACCCATACTTTGACAAGGATTCTTATCCATATCAGGGATGGTGGGATCAGTCCTGGGTACCATCCCTTCTCCTGTAGAGGCCTCCCTAGTGGCTATACTGAGATCTTCGGGCAGCATATTGGGAGCAATTTGCCAGACTTATGGCTCCATTGCACCAGGAGACGAGGGTTTCACCGTCTCTTCCACCAAACCCCTGGCACGAGGAGACCTTTGAGGAACAGGCAAGTGGGGTGGGCAAAGATTCCACCCCTTAAACTCCTATTTCGTCTTCATCCCTGGACGATGCAGTTATGCGTCCGCTACCACTGATGTCAGACAATTTTCGCCAGTTCCAAGACCTGGTGAAGAAGATGGCTGACACCCTCCAGATACCTCTTGAGGAGGTTAAAGACTCACAACACAATCTCCTGGACATTCTGCAGTTGACAACCACCCACCCCAGTTGTGCTACCCATTAATGATGTACCCCTGGATCCAGCAAAGACTGCGTGCCAAATCCTGCCACCATCCCACCAAGTAGTAAATGGTCAGATAAGAAATATTATGTTTCCTATAGGCATTCAGAATTTTTGTTTTTCCTCCTTCCCACCTAATTCCCTGGTGGTGGATGCCATAAACAAGGTGGTAAACAGCATTATGCCAGGTCTACCCCTTATGATAAGGATCAGAAGAGGTTTGACCTTTTTGGCTGAAAGGCGTACTCATCTATGACCCTCCAGTTTTGGATCACAAACTAGCAGGCAATCATGGCCACGTATGACTTTATGAATTACAACTAGTTTTACAACCGTTATTAAATATCTTCCACAGGAGCATAGAGAGAATTTCTAGGCCATCAGTATGGAGGATCAGTTATTATCAAGAGCCTCTGTTCAAGTGTCCTTAGATGCCAGGGACATTGTGGCTAGATCCATCTCCACCACGATTGTCGTGTATGGGGCGTTGTGGCTCTCAGCTGTCGGTATTCCTGAAAGAGTTCAGAATACTACTGAGGACTCTCCTCTGTGATTGTCATAGGGACTGTGAATGAGTCCCTGTACATGCTGAAGACTCCAGGACCACAGTGAGGTCTCTAGGTATGTGCACCTCTACAAACAAGAGGAGATATAGCAGTTCTCAAATCGCATAGAGATTGTACCTGGCCCAGTTCTCTGGATTTCACTGAACCACCAAATCTGCTAGAAAGAGATGCATCTGAAGAAGTGGGTTTTTTTACCCATGAAAGCTTATGCCCAAATAAATCTGGTTTCAGAGTAACAGCTGTGTTAGTCTGTATTCGCAAAAAGAAAAGGAGTACTTGTGGTATAAATAAATAAATAAATAATAAATAAATCTGTTAGTCTTTAAGATGCTACCAGACTCCTCGTTGTTTTTGTGGATACAGACTAACACGGCTACCCTCTGATACTTAGAAAGAGATGAAAATTCCTGAGGAAAAGACCTTCTCACCTGCCTTCAGTGAACACCCAGTCCTTGTCAAAACAACAGTTTTGATGGATGAGGTTCAACTCCTTCTTCTCTTCTAGTTTGCAAGCTGCAAACTTTCACCCACCATCCCACTTTTTGAGACTGTCTTTCCCATTTCCAACAGGCCTGGCATCTTATTACAACAGACAAGTTGACCATGGACATTATAACATCAGCTACATCATCCACTTTACGTCCGTCCCACTTTCTTCCCTATCCCTCTTCAGGGACGCCTCTCAGGAGACTATACTGAGTCAAGAGATACACTCTCTCCTTCATTTAGAAGTGATAGAACAAGTCCCATCTCCTCACAGTGGGATCAGGGGTGACTGAACAAATTGTAAAGTCTTAAAAGTTCAGAATGGTGACTCTGGCAGTTACAATCCCTTCTCTAGAGGCAGGAGATTGTTTTTTATCCCTCGACCTACAGGACACCTATTTCCATATGGCAGTAGATCCTGCACACAGAAAATACCTATATTTCACCCTGGACCTCGATTATTTTCAATATTGAGTATTCCCTTTGGCCTCACTTTAGCCCCAAGGGTGTTCTCAAAAGTTCTTGCGATAGTAGCCATTTGTCTTCAGCAAGAAGAAATTTTAGTCTCCCCATATCTCAATGACTGGCTACTCAAGGACTGATCTTATGAACTAGTACTAACTTCCATCCAGATAGCCCCCTCTCTCTCTTTCTCTTGCAGGAATTGGAAGCTAAATGCAAATAAAAAAAGGAAAAAAAAAAAAAGGAAAAAAAAACAATTTAGCCCCTTTACAGAGAATACAATTTATAGGGGTATATTTAGATTCATTGGCAGCCAGGGACAGATTCCCACAGACAGATTCATAATTTTGGCAAAACTGGTGGAGACAATTAAAGGAAGCCCTTGCACTACAGTAAGGAACTGTTTGCAGCTCCTGGGTCATATGGCAGCTTACACTTTCATGACCAAGCGTGCAAGACTATGCCTCCACTGTTTTCAGGGTTGGTTCCAAAGGATCTGTTCCTCAACCAGAGACTGTTCGGACAAACAGTCCACAGTTCACTTCTGGGTGAAGAGTGCCCTAGACTGGTGGAAAAATCAGTTCAGTGTCTGCGTGGGCATCCCTTTCATCCACCCAGGTCCAACAATATCTGTGACAACAGACGCATTACTGTTAGGATAAGGCGCATACCTCAATACCCTAACAACTCAGGGCAGATAGTCATCTCAGGAAACCAGTCTCCCTGTCAACCTGTTGGAACTCAGAGGAGTCAGGAATGCCTGCCTTCAGTTCCTACCTCTTATCGGGGCAAATCAGTCAAGATCATGAGGGATGGTGTGGCTTGCATGTTCAACAAACTGGGAGGAGCAAAATCCCCCTGATTATGTGCCAAAGCTATAGTTATGGAATTGGTGAATAGCCCATCAGATTCAGATCTCAGCCATTTAATTCTCTGGAGTCCAGAATGTCACAGATGATACGCCCAGAAGGGGCTTCTCCAGGACTATGAATGGGAGTTGGACTCTCAAATTCTTCATGTGATATTCCACAGGTGGGGACTTACAAAGGTGGGCATATTTGTCACATCCAGCAACAGGAAGTGCCCCTTATACTGCTCAAGAGGAGGCCAAAGTCTTTGGGAGATGCCTTTCTCCTTCCTTCCTATAGACAAAGGGCTTATTCTATACATTCCCTCCAACACGACTAATTTTAAGAGTGATGAACAAGATCAGACAGGACAAGACCAGGGTTTTCCTTATAGTACCAACCTGGCTGAGGCCAAGTTGGTATCCTTATCTTCTTAATCGGTGTGTCCAACTGACGTTTAAGCTTTTGACCATCTGTCATCTCTTTTCTCAGGATACAAATTGTGTGTTTCGCCCCAACCTAGAGATCCTTCATCTCCAAGCATGGCTCATAGATGTCCACAGGCTTAGAATCCACCTGCTTGACAGGAGTACAACAGGCATTACTAAACAGTAGATGGGAGTCAACTTACCTTCAGAAATGGAAAAGGTTCAACCAGTGGTATCGCTGTCACGGCCTTGTGTCTGAATCTTCTTCACTCTCAGCCATCCTGAATTACCTGCTAGACTTGAAGAGATCAGGGTTATCAGTTATCTCCATTAAGATTTATTTGGCTGAAATATTAGCATTTCAGTCCCCACTAGAGGGATTTTCTATACCTGCTCACTCTGTGTCCTCTACATTTATTAAGGGTTTGGGGAACCTTGACTCCACCCCCAGGTTAAGGATCCTACTCCAACTTGGGATCTCAAACTAGTACTTAGATAATTTGTGAGACCTCTGTTTGAACCTGTGGTGACTAGCACCTTGTTTCATTTATCTATGAAGATGGTCTTTCTAGTCACTATCATGTCAGCCCACAGGGTTGGGGAGAATGGGGCCTTGGTGGGAAACCCCCCCATTTATGATATTTTTCAAGGACGAGGTCTACTTATGACCACATCCAAAATTCTTACCTAAGGTGCTGACGGATTTCCATCTTACCCATTCTATTCATCGACTGGTATTTTTCCCTAAACCACTCAGCATGAGACCTCCTTTCATACATGGAATCTGAGATGAGCATTGACCTTTTATCTGGATCAGAACAAGCAATTTTGGAAAGCATCTAGACTGTTTGTCTCTATTGCAAAAAGATTCAAGGAATCCATGAATTCTTCACA
Source organism: Caretta caretta (assembly GCF_965140235.1). Classification (NCBI taxonomy): domain Eukaryota; kingdom Metazoa; phylum Chordata; order Testudines; family Cheloniidae; genus Caretta; species Caretta caretta. The sequence goes on from NC_134210.1 coordinate 51,583,144, forward strand.
GAGACTTTCAAGGTGGATCTCTGAGTGTATTATTGCTTGCTACGATGCAGCTGGTGCTATACCCCTCCAAAGGATAATACAGATTCTGCCAGATTGCAGGCAACTTCCACAGCTTTAGTCAAAAACCTTTCAGTGTTTGAGATGGGCCCATCTAGCAGCTCTGCCTTAGTGCATAGTTTTTCTAAACATTGTGCCTTGGTTCTTGCCATCAGATCTGATGTAACACTTGGTTCTGCTCTACTGTCTTCAGTCTTGGACTTGATTCCGAAGCTCCCCATCCCCTGTGGGGATACTTCTTGGGAGCTGCCCGAAGTGGAGCATCCATAGGGACACTACTTGAAGAAGAAGTTACTCACCTTGTGGGGTAACTCTGTTTTTTTGAGACATGTGTCTCTAAGGATGCTCCACTATCCACCCTCCTCCCCCCTGCTTCAGACTGCTCTTTGTTGCACGGTCAGATAGAGAAGGAACTGAGGGCAATTTGCCTGTGCAGCCCTATATATTGTTGGTGTGTGGCCTGTGGTTGTATAGAGGGCATGTGTGAGTCGAATGGACACTGCTAATGGAAAATCTCTGACCAATGGCTTGAGAGGCACCTGAAGTAACTGAAGAGGAGCACCCATAAGGACACGCATCTTGAAGAACCGCAGTTACTGCACAAGGTGAGTACTCTTTTCTTTTAAAAAACAAACAAACCAACAACAACTTTTATTTAGAATTGTAATGACCTTTTGTGAAAAGATTTATATTGTTTTTAGGATTTATACCAGTTTATTGTTACAAATCTTAATTCTGGGCAAGATTTAACCTACAGTTTTAGTTGCTATATTTTTTTTATAAAAGAGAAAAATTTGTTGATAGTACTAATTTATTTTATAGAAGTATTATGATTAGGGCTATGATTTTGTCACAGATTCCGTGACTTCCAGAGACCTTGGTGACTTGAGCCCCCAGCTCCTGAGAGCTGTAGGGTCCCCTGCGATCCCTAGCATCTGGGAACTTCAGGGGGCCAAGCTCCCAGCCGCAGAGGGAGGCAGGGTTGCCCTGCAGGCAACTCCCAGCTGGGGCGGAGGCAAGGGTTCCCAGAGCTCTGAGGCAACGGGGAGACCCCAAACTCCTGGCTGCTGCGGGCAGCGGGGCTCCCGGGAAGTCCGAGCTGCTGTGGGCTCCCTGGAGCATGGAGCCGCTGCATGTGCCCGGGAGCACAGAGCCGCCAGTGGTGGCATGGGGCTCGGAGCCTCCGTGGACACCCCAGGGCTCGGAGCCACTGCAGGTGGCACCAAGCACTGAGCCTCTGCAGGAAGCATGGAGCTCTGAGCCTCCATGGGTGGCCGGGGTGCCCCAAGCTTGGAACCACTACAGGTGGTGAGGGGACCCTGCACCTCCAACCCAGGTGCCCTTGGGTGATGTGGGGAGCCTGCAGCTCCCCATTTTGTCATGCATATTTTTAGTAAAAGTCACTGATAGGTCACGGGCTTCCGTGAATTTTTTTTTTTTATTGCCCGTGACCCGTCCGTGACTTTTACTAAAAATATGTGTGACAGAATCTTAGCCTTAATTATGATGTATGATAAATTCACACGGTAAGGGAATTACAACTTTGAATTAAGCACAGAAATGTGTGTTGAATATCCCCCACTCCCTAGGCAATTTAAGAAATATTGCATAATATAAAAACAAGTTTTAACTACTTTTAGAAAACATTCTTATCATCAATAATACTTGGCACTGGCCATCTGCAGATCTCAGATTGATCTGTAAAGGAGAGGAGTAAATATCATTATCCTTATTGTACACATAGGAAAACCGAGGAACAGAAAATATTAAGTGCTTTGTTCATTAATCCACAGCAGAGCTGGGAACAGAATCCACTTCCAGTCCCATGTGTTATCCACTGACCCACTGCTCTTGTGGTTTGTGAAATCTGCTGGGGTTTTTTCTTTGTTTGCTAAAGAGCCCCCAGAATGTAACATTCTGACATGGGATATATTTTAGAAGTTTTCATTAAACTACTGATTATTCTGGTGTCTTTGTTCGCTAATTATATGTCCTGAGGCATCTTCAGCAAACATAAAAAGAACTTAAAAATTCCACACTCTTTTTATAGTGGGATATTAGCATATATTTCTAGACTTAACTCAGGATAGTTTATCCTTCGTTTATTTTAATCTTCATTGAAATTTAAAAAATATCTATTTAGCAGTTTAAGACTTACAGCTTTTTACATTTATTTCAAAAAACCTTTTTTAACCTAGCATATAGTGTCCCTTTTAGAAAACAAAAAACAAAACAAGTAGGGATTGTTATAATAATACCTAGTCTCTTGTATGGTGTTTTTCATCAGTAGATCTTAAAGGACTTCACAGTCTTTATAGAAGAGCCAAAGTGTATTTCTCATGCAGTTCCAGAAGTTTCCATTTTGTTGAACCATGTTTGCAATAAAAAGACTATTTTTATCATTGGTGTGGGCCAGCACAGCATTGCATGCAAAACCATTTTCCATATTGTGTCCAATGAAAGTCAACTATAATTTGGATTACCACTTTATAAGCCGTAGTTCCTTCCATATCTTACTTTGTAAATGTATATTTTTTCCCAAAGTCAACCTCTTTTTTGCTTAAAGAATACTAGTTTTCATGTCCTTGTGTATTTCAAATGAAGTGCATTCCTTTTCTCAGGACTTGTTATGTTGCAAGGGAACAAGAAAAATCTGGGACAAAAGTTGACGGGCATGCTTATTTCTGATGCTGACTGTAGGAAAATGGAAGAATTGGATAATCCTCATGAAATCCTTAGGATGCTAATAGATTTGGTTAGTATCTTCAAAAAATCTCAAAAAGGCATATTGATCAAAGTTGGCTTTGTTCCCTCTGAGCAAACAAATATTGTTGACTCACATATGATGATGTTCTAAGGAATCATTTATAAACTAGATTTCCTTTTTCCTTTTTAATACGAATACAGTTGAATGATAAAGAAGAGGCTTTGGCTCATCAAAGAAAGGTTAGTTATATGCTGGCTCGTACAATGGAGGAAAAAGAAGATGCATCAAAGCAGAGTAACGAAACCAATCTTTCAGGAGAGAACATTATTCTGAAGAACCATCAGTGTACAGCTTCAGAATCTCAAGAGTCAACTGATCCTGAATATTCATGTTGCCAAAATCTTGGCTCTCAGGACAACACTTGCTCAAATCTCAACACGAAAATATATCAAAAATCAGCAAGACCACTTAAAAAATCACATTCCTGGCCATCCAGGAATTGTAAAGAAAATTATGTGCAAGGTATAGCTGAAACTACAGATATGAATTGTACATATCAAGAGCACTCGGAATTAAAAAATAACTTGTGATAGTGCCAAGGCACAAGTAAGCCTTGCAGACCATGTCCTAGGCATCCCTAAATTTAAACTCTAATTCTGTAATAAAATTCCAGGAATATCTGGTTTATGAACTACTTTTCTAAAGAACATAGTTCAGTACTCAGGTTAAAAATGTTAAAATACTTATTTTTTTAATTATGTTGTACTGTAAAAGCCTTTTTAGACTTTATAAACTGTCTGTTTACTGTCTGCTTCTGTGTGTGCCTGCTACTATGAAAAAAAGTCGGTCAAAAATTTTTGGAAAGATTAATTAATCAAGGTGGCTTGTTTTTGCTGTGGGGATGGTTTTGTCTTTTACCTGTTCTTTTCCTCTTATGTCTGATAACCAAAATAAAGATGTTAAAAAAACATTTGATTCTCTTCCAACTCTGCCATGTGCTTAAAAAGAAGGCATAAGAAATGTGTGAAAAGCCAAGAGTCGTGCTGTGCTGTATCTGTAGTTCATTAATTAACATTAGCAATGCTGGATGCATTTCAAAATCCTGTATATAACACACAGCAGCAAAGACCATTCCAGATTAAGTCGCAACTAATAGCTTCATGGTTTCAGTGTTTGTTTTGTTTTATTATGTAAGTTATAATTATACCAGTGTTTTGATATACCTTATTATTAGGGCCTTACCAAAGTCATGGTCTATTTTGTTCAATTTCATGGTTGTAGGATTTAAAAAACAATACATTTCATTATTTCGGCTATTTAAATCTGACATTTCATGGTGTTGTAATTGAAAGGATCTTGACCCAAAAAGCTGTTGTGGGAGGGTAACAAGGTTATTGTAGGGAGTTGTTGCAGTACTGCTGACCTTACTTCTGTGCTGCTGCTGGCGGAGGCGCTGCCTTCAGAGCTGGGCAGCTGGAGAGCGGCAGCTGCTGGCTGGGAGCCCAGCTCTGAAGGCAGAGCCACTGCCAGCAGCAGCGCAGAAGTAAGGAGGGAATGGTATGATATTGCTAACTTTACTTCTGGGCTGCTGTCTGCCGAGCTGGGCCGTAGGGCAGCAGCCGCCTCTCCAGCAACCCAGCTCTGAAGGCAGCAGCGCAGAAGTAAGGGTGGCATGGTATGGTATTGCCACCCGTACTTCTGCACTGCTGCTGGTGGGGTGCCGCCTTCAGAGCTAGACACCCGGACAACAGCTGCCACTCTCCAGCCGCCCAGCTCTGAAGGCAGCACAGAAGTAAGGGTGGCAATACTACCTAGCCCCCCTTAAAATAACCTTGTGACACCCCCCCGCAACTGACCTCCCCCTGCAACTCCCTTTTGTGTTAGGACCCCGAATTTGAGAAATGCTGGTCTCCCCCGTGAAATCTGTATAGTGTAGGGTAAAAGCACACAAAAGACCAGATTTCACGGTCTGTGATGTGTTTTTCATAGCTGTGAATTTGGTAGAGCCCTACTTATCATCAGGTATTAAGTTTCTGAGACTACACTTAAACATAATTTTTATCAGCTATTTGGACACAGTCCAAAAGTTGACTTACACTGAAACTTTCTGGGAAATAGCCTTCCAGTTCCAAGTTGGTTTTGTCTCATTCATTAAAAATATCTATCACTCCATGGCTTTCTTTAATATTTGCAAGTACTTGTCATTTCCTGAAATATTATTTCTATTTGGCTGCATTTGCAGCAAATAGTTACATAATAAACTCCATTTCTAGCTAGAACAGGCTGAGTACCAGAAAAAATAAGTTTGAATATTTTTGATTGATATTGCTGCTATTCTTAGAGTAAAATCTTTTCAGTTAATATTATTTGACCAAACAGTTAAACCAAATATTATTTGGCTAAACGGTTCAGGAAAACAGCAGTTTGCTTACATACATGTTCATTGAATAGTATTTAACAATCTGTACGCAGACCAATTCTGATATAATGGAGGATGCTCAGGTTCAGACAGGGAACTAGCAAAAAGAACAATATACTTTTTAAGGTTTCAGCTCTGTTAGCAATTCAGGAAATTTGGAATGATCAGTAGTTTCTGCTCAAAGGAAGCTAACGACTAGTATATTGAGGGACTAAGGACAAAAGCCTTGTCTCATTGAAGGGTATGTGAATTTTGCTGTTAATTAGTTGGGGAACAGGCCCAAATCCTGCTCCCATCTATGTTATGAAAGTGACTATTTTAAAGCGTGATGATTTAATACAGCTGGGGACCAACTTGATAAAGACTAAGTCCAAAACAGGTTAATTGTTTTGTACTTTATCCTGGTTATAACATTGGTCCTATCCACAAAGACCAGGACCAAAGCAGAGTTGTAACATGGTGGTTCCCAAACATGTTTTAACACAGACAATTTCAGAATGCATATCGTCCCTAAGATACATTAGCAGAGCTGTGAAATCTTTCAGATCACCTGCCAACGCTATGCCAAGGCTGTTTGTCACTGTTCCGTGAGTACTGAATTTCCTATAAATTAAAAGATTCTGGGCCCAATACTGTTTCCCTGGAAATTGGTGGGGATTTCAACTAGTACAGTATAGCCCCTCACTAGGTGCTTGCAGAACATGAATAATAAATGATGAAATTTAACCACAGAGAATAATATTTTTGAAACTTAAACATACATTTTATTGAAATAAAATCTCAATATAAGCTAAAATATTTGTTAAATGTTTTACTACTATTGGACTGCTTGTACTTACATCCTCTTCAGTTTTTATTTAGGAATACAAGTCTTTATGACTGTACTTAGCAAAGACTATTGTTTTTTTATTATAATTGTTAATAAAAAAATTCCAATAAACTCCAGTAACTTGAGAATGACATGATTGTCAATGGGATCTATAAATGTAAGAAAAATATACCTTTGGGGCTTTTTGAATGCACTATGTTCCTTGTCAGTTAATTTATGGCTGTATTTATCTTTACATTTTCAGTTCTACAGGAGCACTGTCTTAACTATATCTCCTAAATCAGGAAAGCTACACGAAAAGTTTACTTGCTGAGTCCACATACAATTGGTGCTTTCTGGACAGATCAGTGGTGACTTTATTTCTGTGAAATATCAACTGCATGTGAATTAAAATACTTTTATTAGTCCAAATGTGAAATGCAATATCTTTAAACAATGTTGTAGTTGTTCTTTACCCATCTTTCTTTCCTCTCTAAAATTGTTTTAAATGCTGGCACAAACATTTCACATATTGTATGATAATTGTAACATTTACAGAAATGAATATATTGTTTTTAATTTGAGTATGAAATTCTGTATTATATCAATCAGCATTGTAGTGATGCAGGCAATACATATATGTGTACATTAGATGGAGTCTTACAGTAGTGGCCTAACTTTACAAAGGTGCTTCTGTTGACAAGATTGGGTTGCTGAGCACCTCTGAAAAACAGACCATAAAACTTTTTTTTTCTTGTGTAGCATGTATATTAAATGTTTACATTTTTTCCTTAATTACTCATTCTGTAGTGACTAAGGCTTTGTCTACACCGCCAATTGAATGACAAAAATGTTGTCATTCACAGGTGCTTAAAGAATCCCCCCCCCCCCCCCCCCGAAAGACGAAAGTTTTGCTGTGGCAAGTGGCAGTGTAAATGGCTCGTTGTTGGCAGGCGTGCTCTCCTGTTGACAACATGAACCCTGCTCATATGGGGTGGAAGTATTTTGTTGGCAAAAGTGCTGATAAACAGCGTTTACACTGCCCGACTTTTAGTGACATGGACCTGTCGTTAAAAGCTGTGTAGTGTAGACAAAGCCCTAGTTTGACATATTATGTGCATTCTTTATTTTCCAAGTTTATAAAAATATTCCTAAAAAGGTTGCTTTCAGGTGCATGTGTTTTTTAAAAACAAAAACAAAAAATCATACACTCCATAATATCATCCAGTAATGAGAGTGCACTAGCGATACCTACTATGAGAATTTGTTTGCTTCCCCCTCACTCCTGCTTCCCCAAGGAATAGTGTTCAGAGGCAGAGGTGACTTGAACTCCTACCACAGCTAGACGAGTGTGTCCAACAACAAATGAAAATGTAAATTTACGGTCCCTTGAGATAAGTGGGGGACATTCATTTGTTTCAGGCTGGCTGGTGACACAGTACTGCGTCAGTTTACACTTAATTCACATTTGTAAAATTATCCTCATAGTAAAGCCTAAGCAGGGATTAAATTCAGTCGGAGCTGTCTGAAGCAGAGATCTGGTAAATATTTTCAACCCCCCTGGAGTTTTTAAAGCATGGGGGAATGATGGGGGAAAGGGAATTGTGGGAAATACTCTATGAGAATTTAAGGCCTGAGCCTAAGTACTTTTTCGAAGTCATCTAGGTGCTGGATCACAATCCTGAAGCAAGGAGTGGCAGCAGCAGCAAATGGTGTGGCCAAGGAACCAAAATACATGGAGTTCTGCCGTTTATCGGGGGGTGGGGGGGAGGCAAAAGTGTAAAATAAATAGAACATCTATTTCTCAATCTCTGAATGTGATCACCTTACATAAGGGAATTACAAAAGGCAGAAGCTATGGCACACTGTGGTGTCATAAGTCTTGCCCTTGATGGAATGAAGGGCTAACGATGCAAATTTTTCCCTTTCAGACACCATCTGCTGGACTGTATGACAGGACAATAGAAAGAAACATTCCAGCTTCAATCAGGAATAGCTCAGTTCACTTTTGGCCTCCAGCTCCACCACTGAAGTGGGAGGAAAGCACCTCAGAAAGGTTTTTAATGGCCTTTTTTATTTCTGCATGGAGAGGTTGGGACAGCAATCTCAATGGGTCTTGGGCACTGGTGTTTGCTGTGCATGATGTTTTCATTCATCCTTCTGTGCTCTTTGCACCCTCCTTTTGTCTGTTTCTTCCACTTTTGCATCTTTTCATTATCTAAGACTCTAAGCTCTCTGGGATAGGGACTAAAGCTGGGTGAAATTTTTTGTCTGAAACTTTTTTTAAACAAAGAAGGCAGATTCGGGTCAACCACAACATTTTGCAAATTTGTGTCGACTTCAGCAAATTGTTTCAGTCCAAGTTAGAAAATAAATAAGAATCAGAAATATCTAAATGAACAGTTTTGATGCTTGTGAAACATCTTGTTTTGATTTTTCAGGCTGGGTTCACAAGGAGACTTAGGCACCAGGACTGGTTGCAGTGACACTTCCCCTTATAATGTTAAGCTAAGGCATTCATCTGACATTTGAGCAATGCAGGGACTTGAACCCAGTTTTCTCTTGTGTGTGGTGAGTACCTGACGTACCAAGCTATAGGCTAGTCTGTTGGGGGATCTTTCTCAGTCTCTCAACAACCTGTTCCACTTTGTACACACAAATAGTGCAGGAGGGACTGGAGTCTGGGTGTCCCATCCCTCTAAGGTGAGTGCCCGAGATATTGAACTAAAGTGTCACTCCCTCTCTGGATGAATGACTATTCAAGTATACCCTGTAGCTTTGTGGGTAGGCTACTCAACCTAGCAAGAGGGAGATGCAAGGTTTTCATTTCTGCTCTGGAATAGGGACTTGAAGTCACCTCTTCCCCCTCCCGCCTTCAAGTTAAGTGCCCTAACTGCTGGCTAAATGACATTTTTCCAGCTTCTGAATCACGAAATACAGCTATTTCAGTTCCCTCCAAACCAAACCAAAATTCTGATTTTTTTGGACCTGCCAGTGAATTTGACCAGCTCTAGTAGGGACAGTCTTATTTAAGTGTTTATAAAGCTTCTAATGCAATGGCCAAAGATAGGCTCCATCCATGCACACACACCCTTGTGGCAGTTTCTGTCTTTGCAGGCCATTTGCCCTCTTCTCTTCCCTCTTGGGTCTAGCAGTGATTTTCTATCAAACCAGAGTACTTAGACAAATATTCTCCCTTTGTGGGGCTTATTGTGTTCCTCTGTTTCCCTTATTAATTTTCTACAATTCCTTACTTTTGATTTATATTCATTACTATCAACTTCCCCCTTCTTCCATTTGTTATGTATTATTTTTATAGCTTCTTTCACTTCCCCTCTATACCAGGTCACTTTTTTTAACCAGTATGGCATTCTTGAGTTTGGGATTGTGTTTTTTTGAGCATCTAGAAAGGTGTTCTTAAATGATTTTTCTGATTCTTCCTCCCAACTGATCTGGCTCATAATTGTTTTCAGCTTTGAGAAATTGGCCACTTGTAAAGTTCCATGCAGATTGAAAGTACGATATAAATCATAATGGAATTGTTTGTAAGTAGTGCAAAAGTATCTGTGGCCTTGAGCATTGTAAAGGAGATCTTGCAACAAATACTAAATGTACCAATCTTAGCTCCACAAGAGCATAGGCTGCAAGCAGACGGCATGCTGAATGGTGCCTTCTGCTAGAGGGCTTTAAAAATAAGAGAATATGTTCAGATGCTTTGACAAAAATCAGTCTAATAGTTGTAGAATATTCTTTTCGTAAGGTTTGGTTATGATAGCTAAAATATAAATTATAATTCCTATGTCGGGGAGAAGAAATGGCAGCATTCAGATACAGAGGGTATGTCTACACTACGGAATAAGGTCGAATTTATAGAAGTCGGTTTTTTAGAAATCGGTTTTATAAATTCGAGTGTGTGTGTCCCCACAGAAAATGCTCTAAGTGCATTAAGTGCATTAACTCGGCGGAGCGCTTCCACAGTACCGAGGCAAGCGTCGACTTCCGGAGCGTTGCACTGTGGGTAGCTATCCCACAGTTCCCGCAGTCTCCGCTGCCCATTGGAATTCTGGGTTGAGATCCCAATGCCTGATGGGGCTAAAACATTGTCGCGGGTGGTTCTGGGTACATATCGTCAGCCTCCCGTTCCCTCCCTCCCCCCGTGAAAGCAAGGGCAGACAATCATTTCGCGCCTTTTTTCCTGAGTTACCTGTGCAGACGCCATACCACAGCAAGCATGGAGCCCGCTCAGGTAACCGTCACCCTATGTCTCCTGGGTGCTGGCAGACGCGGTACGGCTTTGCTGCACAGTAGCAGTAACCCCTTGCCTTCTGGCAGCAGACGGTGCAATACGACTGGTAGTCGTCCTCATCGTGTCCGAGGTGCTCCTGGCCGCGTCGGCTGGGAGCGCCTGGGCAGACATGGGCGCAGGGACTACATTTGGAGTGACTTGACCAGGTCATTCTCTTTAGTCCTGCAGTCAGTCCTATTGAACCGTCTTATGGTGAGCAGGCAGGCGATACGGACTGCTAGCAGTCGTACTGTACCATCTTCTGCCAGGCAGGCAAGAGATGAGGATTGCTAGCAGTCGTATTGCACCATCTTCTGCCAGGCAGGCAAGAGATGGGGATGGCTAGCAGGCGTACTGTACCATCTTCTGCCGAGCAGCCATGAGATGTGGATGGCATGCAGTCCTTCTGCACCGTCTGCTGCCAGCCAAAGATGTAAAAGATAGATGGAGTGGGTCAAAACAAGAAATAGACCAGATTTGTTTTGTACTCATTTGCCTCCTCCCCTGTCTAGGGGACTCATTCCTCTAGGTCACACTGCAGTCACTCACAGAGAAGGTGCAGCGAGGTAAATCTAGCCATGTATCAATCAGAGGCCAGGCTAACCTCCTTGTTCCAATAACAACGATAACTTAGGTGCACCATTTCTTATTGGAACCCTCCGTGCAGTCCTGCCTGAAATACTCCTTGATGTACAGGCACCCCCTTTGTTGATTTTAGCTCCCTGAAGCCAACCCTGTAAGCCGTGTCGTCAGTCGCCCCTCCCTCCGTCAGAGCAACGACAGACAATCGTTCCGCGCCTTTTTTCTGTGCGGACGCCATACCACGGCAAGCATGGAGCCCGCTCAGCTCACTTTGGCAATTAGGAGCACATTAACCACCACACGCATTATTCAGCAGTATATGCAGCACCAGAACATGGCAACGCGATACCGGGCGAGGAGGCGACGTCAGCGCGGTCCCGTGAGTGATCAGGACATGGACACAGATTTCTCTGAAAGCATGGGCCCTGACAATGCATGCATCATGGTGCTAATGGGGCAGGTTCATGCTGTGGAACGCCGATTCTGGGCTCGGGAAACAAGCACAGACTGGTGGGACCGCATAGTGTTGCAGGTCTGGGACGATTCCCAGTGGCTACGAAACTTTCGCATGCGTAAGGGCACTTTCATGGAACTTTGTGACTTGCTTTCCCCTGTCCTGAAGCGCATGAATACCAAGATGAGAGCAGCCCTCACAGTTGAGAAGCGAGTGGCGATAGCCCTGTGGAAGCTTGCAACGCCAGACAGCTACCGGTCAGTTGGGAATCAATTTGGAGTGGGCAAATCTACTGTGGGGGCTGCTGTGATGCAAGTAGCCCACGCAATCAAAGATCTGCTGATATCAAGGGTAGTGACCCTGGGAAATGTGCAGGTCATAGTGGATGGCTTTGCTGCAATGGGATTCCCTAACTGTGGTGGGGCTATAGACGGAACCCATATCCCTATCTTGGCACCGGAGCACCAAGCCGCCGAATACATAAACCGCAAGGGGTACTTTTCGATAGTGCTGCAAGCTCTGGTGGATCACAAGGGACGTTTCACCAACATCAACGTGGGATGGCCGGGAAAGGTGCATGATGCTCGCATCTTCAGGAACTCTGGTCTGTTTCAAAAGCTGCAGGAAGGGACTTTATTCCCAGACCAGAAAATAACTGTTGGGGATGTTGAAATGCCTATATGTATCCTTGGGGACCCAGCCTACCCCTTAATGCCATGGCTCATGAAGCCGTACACAGGCAGCCTGGACAGTAGTCAGGAGCTGTTCAACTACAGGCTGAGCAAGTGCAGAATGGTGGTAGAATGTGCATTTGGACGTTTAAAGGCGCGCTGGCGCAGTTTATTGACTCGCTTAGACCTCAGCGAAACCAATATTCCCACTGTTATTACTGCTTGCTGTGTGCTCCACAATATCTGTGAGAGTAAGGGGGAGACGTTTATGGCGGGGTGGGAGGTTGAGGCAAATCGCCTGGCTGCTGGTTACGCGCAGCCAGACACCAGGGCGGTTAGAAGAGCACAGGAGGGCGCGGTACGCATCAGAGAAGCTTTGAAAAACAGTTTCATGACTGGCCAGGCTACGGTGTGAAAGTTCTGTTTGTTTCTCCTTGATGAACCCCCCCGCCCCTTGGTTCACTCTACTTCCCTGTAAGCTAACCACCCTCCCCTCCTCCCTTTAATCATTGCTTGCAGAGCCAATAAAGTCATTGCTGCTTCACAGTCATGCATTCGTTATTCATTCATCACACAAATAGGGGGATGACTACCAAGGTAGCCCAGGAGGGGTGGTGGAGGAGGGAAGGAAAATGCCACACAGCACTTTAAGCACAGCACTTTAAAAGTTTACAACTTTAAAATTTATTGAATGACAGCCTTCTTTTTTTTGGGCAATCCTCTGTGGGGGAATGGCTGGTTGGCCGGAGGCCTCCCCACCGTGTTCTTGGGCGTCTGGGTGTGGAGGCTATGGAACTTGGGGAGGAGGGCGGTTGGTTACAGAGGGGCTGCAGTGGCAGTCTGTGCTCCAGCTGCCTTTGCTGCAGCTCAACCATACACTGGAGCATACTGGTTTGGTCCTGCAGCAGCCTCAGCATTGAATCCTGCCTCCTCTCATCACGCTGCCGCCACATTTGAGCTTCAGCCCTGTCTTCAGCCCGCCACTTACTCTCTTCAGCCCGCCACTTACTCTCTTCAGCCCTCCACCTCTCCTCCCGGTCATTTTGTGCTTTCCTGCACTCTGACATTATTTGCCTCCACGCATTCGTCTGTGCTCTGTCAGTGTGGGAGGACAGCATGAGCTCGGAGAACATTTCATCGCGAGTGCGTTTTTTTTTCTTTCTAAGCTTCACTAGCCTCTGGGAAGGAGAAGATCCTGTGATCATTGAAACACATGCAGCTGGTGGAGAAAAAAAAAGGGACAGCGGTATTTAAAAAGACACATTTTATAAAACAGTGGCTACACTCTTTCAGGGTAAACCTTGAAAGTTAACATTACATACATAGCACATGTGCTTTCGTTACAAGGTCGCATTTTGCCTCCTCCCACCGCGTGAACGGATTTTGGTTGAATGCCAGCAAACATACACTGCAATGCTTTGTTCTACAGTGATTCCCCAGTACGTGTTGCTGGCCTGGAGTGGTAAAGTGTCCTACCATGAAGGACGAAATAAGGCTGCCCTCCCCAGAAACCTTTTGCAAAGGCAGAACCGCAAATGCCAGGGCAAAGTAATCCTTTCACATGCTTGCTTTTAAACCATGTATAGCATTTTAAAAGGTACACTCACCAGAGGTCCCTTCTCCGCCTGCTGAGTCCAGGAGGCAGCCTTGGGTGGGTTCGGGGGGTACTGGCTCCAGGTCTAGGGTGAGAAACAGTTCCTGGCTGTCGGGAAAACCGGTTTCTCCGCTTGCTTGCTGTGAGCTATCTACAACCTCCTCATCATCATCTTCTTCGTCCCCAAAACCTACTTCTGTATTGCCTCCATCTCCATTGAAGGAGTCAAACAACACGGCTGGGGTAGTGGTGGCTGAACCCCCTAAAATGGCATGCAGCTCATCATAGAAGCGGCATGTTTGGGGCTCTGACCCAGAGCGGCCGTTCGCCTCTCTGGTTTTCTGGTAGGCTTGCCTCAGCTCCTTCAGTTTCACGCGGCACTGCTTCGGGTCCCTGTTATGGCCTCTGTCCTTCATGCCCTGGGAGATTTTCAGAAAGGTTTTGGCATTTCGAAAACTGGAACGGAGTTCTGATAGCACGGATTCCTCTCCCCAAACAGCGATCAGATCCCGTACCTCCCGTTCAGTCCATGCTGGAGCTCTTTTGCGATTCTGGGACTCCATCATGGTCACCTCTGCTGATGAGCTCTGCATGGTCACCTGCAGCTTGCCACGCTGGCCAAACAGGAAATGAGATTCAAAAGTTCGCGGTTCTTTTCCTGTCTACCTGGCCAGTGCATCTGAGTTGAGAGCGCTGTCCAGAGCGGTCAGAATGGAGCACTCTGGGATAGCTCCCGGAGGCCAATACCATCGAATTGTGTCCACAGTACCCCAAATTCGAGCCGGCAACGTCGATTTAAGCGCTAATCCACTTGTCAGGGGTGGAGTAAGGAAATCGATTTTAAGAGCCCTTTAAGTCGAAATAAAGGGCTTCATTGTGTGGACGGGTGCAGGTTTAAATCGATTTAACGCTGCTAAATTCGATCTAAAGTCCTAGTGTAGACCAGGGCAGAGTCTTACAACAGTCTCAAGTGTGGAACAGGGCCATTATGAATGAAAGGTGTTAAGGTGACTGACTGGAGTGCAGATGTGTGTGTGTCAGTAGTGACCCTGGTCTCTGATTAAGTTACTATTGGCTATATTACTACTTTTTAAAAGCATCATAATTGACACTGTTACCAACTAGCAATTTAAGTTAGCCTTTCCCCTGAAAAAAAAATCCTTCTTTCATGCAGTGTTTGCTTCAAAATAGGATTAAGACAGAGTGGTACAAGGAAGCTGGTGATGTAAGGTTACTTGTATAACCTTAATTCATCCTCCTTTTGTGTATACGTTATGATAGTCTTTAATTCTGTGATCACAACTTATTTTTCCTATAGGACCCTTGCCTTATTCAGTGCACAGAATGGATAGTACTCACAGGAAATTCCCATATCCGTTATTTACTGCATATTATACAAACCCTGCTCTGAAGATAGAATTATTAATTTCCTCATGGGCTTTTCCATGGTGCTCATTGTAACGGATATGGGAATATTCTGCAATGTCTTAGGAAGATCTCATTGCACGAAATGTATGTATTATTGTGGGCTGGGATTGTATGTAACCTCTCTAGGAGAGAGATGTGATGTGAGACCTGGGAGTTCAAAAGACTATATTGAAAATGTGCCAGACAAGTATGGACTTGTGGGATAATAAGTGTGAAGTGGATCTCCTGGGGAATCCCTAAGGAGAGGTGAATGCAAATTACCCATCTCCAGTTATGCAAAAACCCAGCCTTTGAAGCTACCCAGTGAGGAGAGGGTCTTTTTGTCTGGTGATTACCTGGTACACAAGGCCAAGATCAAAGCTATATAAAGAAACAGGTTATGCCTTTGTTCTGCTCTGGATCTAAGACAGAGATATATTTCTAACAGAGAAAATCCAGTTGTGGGTTTTGAAGGATTAAAACCTACCAGCACAGGCGCAGACTTTCCAATGTGCTGGGGGGTGCTGCCCGAGGCCCTGCCACCACTCCGCTCCTTCCCTCAAGGCCCCACCTCCACCCCACCTCTTCCTACCCAGTTCCGCCCCCTTCCCCAAGCGCGCTGCGTCCTTGCTCCTCCCTTCTCCCCTCAGAGCCTCCTGCATGCCGCAAAACAGCTGATTGTGGCAGGTGGGAGGCGCTGATCTGCAAGGCCTGCCAGTGGGCAGGAGGCACTGGGAGGAGGGGAGAAGCTGATGAGGGGCTGCTGGTGGGTGCTCAGCACCCACCATATTTTCCCTGTGGGTGCTCCAGCCCCGGAGCAACCTCGCCTACCAGAACGCTAGGTTGGAGCTGAGGGTGACCTCTGGCAAGCTTTTTAACATGTATGTAAGAACTTTTATTGTTTTAATGTTTTCTCTGTAATGCTTTTACCATACGAATAAACACACTTACTTAGAAGGAGCTGTGTGGTAACTTACAATTGCAGGCAATACACTGGTCACAGCCTTTGGGGAGGAAGCACGGCTTGCTGGGGATATCATATGGTAAGACAGGCAACTGTGCAGCCTTAAAACTCCTGGTCAGGATGTAGGGAGATGTGGGTCTCCACCCAGAAGAGGTGGAGCCAGAAACCTTCAAGTGGGTGCCCTCCAGAGACTATGGTGGGAGAAATCCAGTTGCAGTTGCCCTGAAACTGTGACATTCATCACTATAGTATCTGAGTGCTTCATAAACATTAATTATTTTTTCTTAATAACAGTCTTTTGAGGTGACAGGCTATTATTATCCTAATTTTACAAATAAGGATCTGAGGCAAGGAGAGATTAAGATCCAAAGTGTCCACTTATTTTGGGTGCCCAATTTGAGTCACTTAGTGCCTGATTTTTCATGTAGCATTGATATAGGCAGAGCACAACTCCTGTTGACTTCAATTGCAGCTGTAAATAGAGAGGAATGGTGAGAGTTAGGAATCTTGGGTTCCACAGCAGATGCTGGATGACAGTGGGCTCTCATATTCACCCAGACTTTTTGCCTCTGTCCCACTAGCCAACCTTTGTGCCAGTTTTGTCCCTCCCTCTTGTTTCCCTCCCCCTAGTCTCCTCCACACGCTGGGTAAGGCCTGGTCTTCATCTCCTCATCCAGCCAGTCCTAATCTCCACCCTCCCCCTCCTCATACCAGTCTCCTTGCCCAAGGCTAGGGATAGTATGTGATCATATAATTCAGAGGTTCTCAAACTGTGGTCCATGAGCTCCATTCAGGTGGTCTGTGGATATTTCCCTCTAAGGTGCGCACCTGGCCGGCACCATACAAGAGAATGAAGGGCCACCCACCTAATTAGTGGAGCCATGCAGGTGTGGGGGTGGTGGGAATTTGGGACGTGCAGGGCTGCGGCGGCCAGAGAAAGAGGCAACTTTCCCCAGCTCTGGGGCTGCGGCTGCTGGGGAGAGACGGCCCTCCTTCCCAGCCTGAGCTCTGTGGCTGCTATGGTGGGAGAGAGAGGGAGACACCCTCTTTCTTCCCAGCTCCAGTTTGGGGGCTGCTGCGGCAGGAAAGAGGGCACATCCACTGCATTAGAAAGGTAAGACTACTGATATTAAAATATGAGTTGTGTGCTTTTATTTGTAGAACAAAAAGTTTAATTATAAATTTTTTTTATATAGTGCTTTTATTCACAGTGCTTTACAACAGTTAGCTAATGGTACAAACAACATTGGAAAGATCACTAAGCCCTGGTCTACACTAGGACTTTAGGTCGAATTTAGCAGCGTTAAATCGATGTAAACCTGCACCCGTCCACACGATGAAGCCCTTTATTTCGACTTAAAGGTCTCTTAAGATCGATTTCCTTACTCCACCCTGACAAGTGGAGGATGGTATTGGCCTCCGGGAGCTATCCCAGAGTGCTCCATTGTGACCGCTCTGGAGAGCACTCTCAACTCAGATGCACTGGCCAGGTAGACAGGAAAAGAACCGCGAACTTTTGAATCTCATTTCCTGTTTGGCCAGTGTGGCAAGCTGCAGGTGATCATGCAGAGCTCATCAGCAGAGGTAACCATGATGGAGTCCCAGAATCGCAAAAGAGCTCCAGCATGGACTGAACGGGAGGTACGGGATCTGATCGCTGTATGGGGAGAGTAATCCATGCTATCAGAACTCCGTTCCAGTTTTCGAAATGCCAAAACCTTTGTGAAAATCTCCCAGGGCATGAAGGACAGAGGCCATAACAGGGACCCGAAGCAGTGCCGTGTGAAACTTAAGGAGCTGAGGCAAGCCTACCAGAAAACCAGAGAGGCGAACGGCCGCTCCGGGTCAGAGCCCCAAACATGCCGCTTCTATGATGAGCTGCATGCCATTTTAGGGGGTTCAGCCACCACTACCCCAGCCGTGTTGTTTGACTCCTTCAATGGAGATCGAGGCAACACGGAAGCAGGTTTTGGGGACGAAGATGATGATGATGATGAGGTTGTAGATAGCTCACAGCAAGCAAGCGGAGAAACCGGTTTTCCCGACAGCCAGGAACTGTTTCTCACCCTGGACCTGGAGCCAGTACCCCCCGAACCTACCCAAGGCTGCTTCCTGGACCTGGCAGGTGGAGAAGGGACCTCCGGTGAGTGTACCTTTTAAAATACTATACATGGTTTAAAAGCAAGCATGTGAAAGGATTACTTTTGCCCTGGCATTCGCGGCTCTCCTGGATGTACTCCCAAAGCCTTTGCAAAAGGTTTCTGGGGAGGGCAGCCTTACTGCGTCCTTCATGGTAGGACACTTTACCACTCCAGGCCAGTAACACGTACTCGGGAATCATTGTACAACAAAGCATTGCAGTGTACGTTTGCTGGCGTTCAAACAACATCCGTTCTTTATCTCTCTGTGTTATCCTCAGGAGAGTGAGATATTATTCATGGTCACCTGGTTGAAATAGGGTGCTTTTCTTCAGGGGACACTCAGAGGAGCCCATTCCTGCTGGGCTGTTTGCCTGTGGCTAAACAGAAATGTTCCCCACTGTTAGCCACGGGGAGGGCGGAGGGTTGAGGGGGTAGCCACGCGGTGGGGGGAGGCAAAATGCGACCTTGTAACGAAAGCACATGTGCTATGTATATAATGTTAACAGCAAGGTTTACCCTGAAAGAGTGTAGCCACTGTTTTATAAAATGTGTCTTTGTAAATACCGCTGTCCCTTTTTTTTCTCCACCAGCTGCATGTGTTTCAATGATCACAGGATCTTCTCCTTCCCAGAGGCTAGTGAAGATTAGAAAGAAAAAAAAATGCACTCGTGATGAAATGTTCTCCGAGCTCATGCTGTCCTCCCACACTGACAGAGCACAGATGAATGCATGGAGGCAAATAATGTCAGAGTGCAGGAAAGCACAAAATGACTGGGAGGAGAGGTGGCAGGCTGAAGAGAGTAAGTGGCGGGCTGAAGACAGGGCTGAAGCTCAAATGTGGTGGCAGCGTGATGAGAGGAGGCAGGATTCAATGCTGAGGCTGCTGGAGGACCAAACCAGTATGCTCCAGTGTATGGTTGAGCTGCAGCAAAGGCAGCTGGAGCACAGACTGCCACTACAGCCCCTGTGTAACCAACCACCCTCCTCCCCAAGTTCCATAGCCTCCACACCCAGACGCCCAAGAACGTGGTGGGGGGGCCACCGGCCAACCAGCCACTCCGCCACAGAGGATTGCCCAAAAAACAGAAGGCTGGCATTCAATAAATTTTAAAGTTGTAAACTTTTAAAGTGCTGTGTGGCATTTTCCTTCCTTCCTCCACCACCCCTCCTGGGCTACCTTGGTAGTCATCCCCCTATTTGTGTGATGAATGAATAAAGAATGTATAAATGTGAAGCAACAATGACTTTATTGACTCTGCAAGCAATGATTGAAGGGAGGAGGGGAGGGTGGTTAGCTTACAGGGAAGTAGAGTGAACCAAGGGGCGGGGGGTTTCATCAAGGAGAAACAAAGAGAACTTTCACACCGTAGCCTGGCCAGTCATGAAACTGGTTTTCAAAGCTTCTCTGATGCGTACCGCGCCCTCTTGTGCTCTTCTAACCGCCTGGTGTCTGGCTGTGCGTAACCAGCAGCCAGGCGATTTGCCTCAACCTCCCACCCCGCCATAAACATCTCCCCCTTACTCTCACAGATATCGTGGAGCACACAGCAAGCAGTAATAACAGTGGGAATATTGGTTTCGCTGAGGTCTAAGCGAGTCAGTAAACTGCGCCAGCGCGCCTTTAAACATCCAAATGCACATTCTACCACCATTCTGCACTTGCTCAGCCTGTAGTTGAATAGCTCCTGACTACTGTCCAGGCTGCCTGTGTACGGCTTCATGAGCCATGGCATTAAGGGGTAGGCTGGGTCCCCAAGGATACATATAGGCATTTCAACATCCCCAACAGTTATTTTGTGGTCTGGGAATAAAGTCCCTTCCTGCAGCTTTTGAAACAGACCAGAGTTCCTGAAGATGCCAGCGTCATGTACCTTTCCCGGCCATCCCACGTTGATGTTGGTGAAACGTCCCTTGTGATCCACCAGAGCTTGCAGCACTATTGAAAAGTACCCCTTGCGGTTTATGTGCTCGCCGGCTTGGTGCTTCGGTGCCAAGATAGGGATATGGGTTCCGTCTATGGCCCCACCACAGTTAGGGAATCTCATCGCAGCAAAGCCATCCGCTATGACCTGCACATTTCCCAGGGTCACTACACTTCATGTCAGCAGATCTTTGATTGCGTGGGCTACTTGCATCACAGCAGCCCCCACAGTAGATTTGCCCACTCCAAATTGATTCACAACTGACCGGTAGCTGTCTGGCGTTGCAAGCTTCCACAGGGCTATCGCCACTCGCTTCTCAACTGTGAGGGCTGCTCTCATCTTGGTATTCATGCGCTTCAGGGCAGGGGAAAGCAAGTCACAAAGTTCCATGAAAGTGCCCCTACGCATGCGAAAGTTTCGCAGCCACTGGGAATCGTCCCAGACCTGCAACACTATGCGGTCCCACCAGTCTATGCTTGTTTCCCGAGCCCAGAATCGGCATTCCACAGCATGAACCTGCCCCATTAGCACCATGATGCATGCATTGGCAGGGCCCATGCTTTCAGAGAAATCTGTGTCCATGTCCTGATCACTCACGGGACCACGCTGACGTCACCTCCTCGCCCGGTATCGCTCTGCCAGGTTCCGGTGCTGCATATACTGCTGGATAATGCGTGTGGTGTTTAATGTGCTCCTAATTGCCAAAGTGAGCTGAGCGGCCTCCATACTTGCTTTGGTGTGGAGTTCGCACAGAAAAAAGGCGCGGAACGATTGTCTGCTGTTGTCTGACTGATGACACGGCTTACAGGGTTGGCTTCAGGGAGCTAAAATCAACAAAGGGGATGGCTTTACATCAAGGAGTATTTCAGGCAGGACTTCACGGAGGGTTCCAATAAGAAATGGTGCACCTAAGTTATTGTTCTTATTGGAACAAGGAAGTTAGACTGGCCTCTGATTGATACATGGCTAGATTTACCTCGCTGCACCTTCTCTGCGAGTGACTGCAGTGTGACCTAGAGGAATGAGGCCCCTAGACAGGGGAGGGGGGAAGTAAATGAGTACAAAACAAATCTGGTCTATTTCTTGTTCTGATCCACTCCATCTATCTTTTACATCTTTGGCTGGCAGCAGACGGTGCAGAAGGACTGCATGCCATCCACATCTCATGGCTGCTCTGCAGAAGATGGTACAATATGACTGCTAGCCATCCTCATCTCTTGCCTGCCCGGCAGAAGATAGTACAGTACGACTGCTAGCAATCCGTATCGCCGGCCTGCTCACCATAAGACGGTTCAATAGGACTGACTGCAGGACTAAAGAGAATGACCTGGTCAAGTCACTCCAAATTTAGTCCCTGCGCCCATGTCTGCCCAGGCGCTCCTGGCCGATGTGGCCAGGAGCACCTCGGACATGACGATGACGGCTACCAGTCATATTGCACCGTCTGCTGCCAGAAGGCAATGGGTTGCTGCTACTGTGTAGCAATGCAGTACCACGTCTGCCAGCACCCAGGAGACATACGGTGACGGTTACCTGAGCGGGCTCCATGCTTGCCGTGGTATGGCGTCTGCACAGGTAACTCAGGAAAAAAGGCACGAAACGATTGTCTGCCCTTGCTTTCACAGAGGGAGGGAGGGAACGGGGGCCTGACGATATGAACCCAGAACCACCCTCGACAATGTTTTAGCCCATCAGGCATTGGGATCTCAACCCAGAATTCCAATGGGCAGCGGAGACTGTGGGAACTGTGGGATAGCTACCCACAGTGCAACGCTCCGGAAGTCAATGCTTGCCTCGGTACTGTGGAAGCACTCCGCCGAGTTAATGCACTTAGAGCATTTTCTGTGGGGACACACACACTCAAATATATAAAACCGATTTCTAAAAAACTGACTTCTATAAATTCGACCTAATTCCATAGTGTAGACATACCCTAAGTGGTCTGCTGAGACCCTCAGCAATTTTCAAGTGGTCCGTGGAAAAAAAAGTTTGAGAACCACCGATGTAATTGAGGCCTGTACCATAAGGCATTCACATAGGGTTGCCAGGTGTCCAGTTTTCAACCGAATGCTGGGTCAAAAAGGGACCATGGCGGCTCCGCTCAGCACTGCTGACAGGGCGGTTAAAAGTCTGGTTGGCGGTGCTGCAGGGCTAAGGCAGGCTAGTCCCCACCTGTCCTGGCACCACGCTGCACCCTAGAAGTGGCCAGCAAGTCTGGCTCCTAGGTGTGGGGGGGCCAGGCACAGGGCTGCATGTGCTGCCCCCACCCTGAGCACCAGCTTTGCACTCCCATTGGCCGGGAACAGTGACCAATGGGAACTGGGGGGTGGTGCCAGCAGGTGAGAACACCCTGTGAAGCCTCCAGGAGCCAGACTTATTCCTGGCCACTTCTGGGGTGCAGTAGGGAGCCAGGACAGGCTGGAAGCCTGCCTTAACCTTGCTGTACTGCTGACCCAAAGCCGCCTGAGGTAAGTCTGTGCCCCTGCCCTGAGCCCCTTCCTACAACCAAAACCCTCATCCCTGGCCCTAGCCCAGAGCTCATACCCCCTCCTGCACCCCAACCCCCTGCCTCAACCCCACCCCCAGAGCCTGCACCCTTAGCTCAGACCCAGTACCCCCCCACACGCCAATTCTTTGCCTCAACCCGCAGCCCCTCCCACATTCCAAATCCCTTGGCCCTAGCCCATCAGAGTGTATTGCTTTTGCAACCTGAATAGTCCTCTAACATAGATTTAATTTGCAAACTGGATACAATTAATTTAGGCTTGAATAAAGACTGGGAGTGGATGAGTCATTACACAAAGTAAAACTATTTCTCCATGCTTATTCCCTCCCTCCGTTCCTCAGATGTTCTTGTCAATTGCTGGAAATGGCCCACCTTGATTATCACTACAAAAGGTTGCCCCCCTCCCCCCTGCTGGTAATAGCTCACGTTACCTGATCACTCTCCTTACAGTGTGTATGGTAACACCCATTATTTCATGTTCTCTGTGTAGATAAATCTCCCCCCTGTATTTTCCACTAAACACACCCGATGAAGTGAGCTATAGTTCACGAAAGCTTATGCTCAAATAAATTTGTTAGTCTCTAAGGTGCCACAAGTCCTCCTTTTCTTTTTGTAGATGTGTAATGCATAATTGATACTGAAACTGTTGCAATCTGAGGTGGGACAAGAATTGAGGGCTTCTTCTCACACAAAACTTGCACTCACATTTTGTCCACTGAGGTAGCGAAACCGCCGCTGACTACTATGTGGACATACTGAAATCAGTTTGTGTGTCACTAAACAGATGAATGCTATTTTAACTAAACGGGTGTGAGATCTGTGCGGGGACCCGCCTAAAGTCAGTTGCCAGCAGCAGATTTGGACCTGAAGGGTGATTTTGCTAAAGGATTTCAGCCGTTCAGCTTCCCGGCTCCGTAGCGCCTCCTGCGCCTTGCGGGCGGGCAGGGGCTGGCTCTGTGGACGCCGCCTTGCACCACACAACACGAGGCGCTCGAGGAACTCACTCACCCCCAGCAGCTGAAACGCCCCAATAGAAGGAAGTGGAGGATTCTGCGCAGGCGCAGAAAGGAATTTCCAAGGAATGGCCGCAGCCTCCGCTGGGCCAAGGAGCAGTAGGCTCTGCGCATGCGCATAGAAACCTGAGCGAGTCCCGTGAAAACACAAACAAGCGGCGAAGCGGCGGCGGAGGTCGCTCTGTGCCGGGCCGCCGTCCTGGAGCCCGTGGGGAAGGGGCGCCTATGAGGTGAGCGAGGTGACGCTGGAGGGGGCGGGGTTCAGGCTCCGAGGGTCACAGGTGGCGGGATCTGGCCCCTTGCCCCGAGGCGCGGCGAAGAAGCCCATCGCGGAGTCGCGCCGTCTCCGTGGGGCCGGCCAGCCTTTTCGCGGCGGCTGGGTCAGTGGCCGCCTTCCGCCCGGGGTGGGGAGAGTACTGGGGGGCAGGGTGGGTTAGTTCCCGGCGTGAGCGGGGTATGGGGGGAGGGTGGCTCAGTCCCGTCCCCCGGGATGAGAGGTGGCTGGAATCTGGTGGTAGAGGATTTGGGGGCGAGGCTGTTCGCAGACCCCTGAGCGTCTGTTGTAGGACTTTCAAAAGGCCCTGGAAAGCTGTCCTGGTTGGTGGGCACCCCTGGGATTCACTGTCCCTCTCTGGTGTGTGTTAGACAGCCGCTTTCCGTCCCCAGCTTAAACCAGGCCCTCACACCCTGCCCCACAGCTCTTCCTTCCTCCTTTGTGGAGGCTCTTGAATGTTCCCAGTATAGGGAGACCCCTGACTGCTGCGGTATCACAATATAATGTTTCCTGCTCTTTCTTCTTTCTGTCCCCTCTGAGTCTCTCAGCTGGCTTCTTTCATACTGTATTTAGAAACTAACTTTCTGTCCAGTGAGGGGGTAAAATGAGTGATCTCTGAACATATTTAACTTCTTTTGGCTATTCCTATTTCAAACTGAAAGCCTCTGGCAGAGCATCAGTAGTTTCTTCTAGTCTCTAACAGTGATTTCCATGACTACTCAGAAGTCTTTATCTGTATAGCTTGCTAGATGTGCAAGAAGAAAAGGAGTACTTGTGGCACCTTAGAGACTAACCAGTTTTATTTGCGCATAAGCTTTTGTGAGCTACAGCTCACTTCACATAAGCTTACGCTCAAATAAATTAGTTAGTCTCTAAGGTGCCACAAGTACTCCTTTTCTTCTTGCAAATACAGACGAACACGGCTGCTACTCTGAAACCTGTAGATGTGCAAGATATTTTATAAATTGGAAAGAGAAATTTTAGAAATGTAGAAAGTAAATTCCTTATGGCAGAAAGTTTCTATCTAATCCAGGCAGATATTATGTAAATTATGACATCCTTTGAAAATCTGTCGGTGAGGTGGAGTAAAATGGGTTGACAAACCCAACACCATTCTTAAATATTGGCAACTGGTACTTTGTTTGCAAATCGTTATTGTGGAGACCACCTATTTTTTAGACATCTTTAGCTTGAATTGAAGCAATTTGCACTCCACAGGCACTGTGTAATAGGTGATTACTGTCAAGAAGTCAGGTGTATTGAATTGTGCTTTCTGCCATACCATAGAAAGCAGAACATTGTTTTCAGTTGCTTTTTTGGAGAAGTATAAACTGATGTTTTGCTTTATTTTGATAGTTTTGGTCAAAATAGACTAGTGAGTACAACTGAATGATTTAATTGATAATGTACATGTAAAGCAGCCTTAGTATAATTTTATAGACTAAAAAATACTTGTGCCACTCATGTGCTCCACAAACTATCTTAAAATTAAGGCTACGTTTTAGTCATGGGTATTTTTAGAAAAAGTCAAGGACAAAAATTCACAGCCCGTGACCTGTCCATGACTTGTACTATATACACCTAACTAAAACTTGGGCACGGGGGCTGCAGATGCTCTGGGGGTGCCGCATTTGCTGGACGTGGAGCCTGGGACCCCTGTGGGGGGGAGGGGCAGCAATGTGCGGCCTGGGACCCCTGCTGGCCCTCGGGGGAGGGTTGGCAGGCAGGCTCCCTACCTGGCTCTGTGTGTCTCTGCAGCTCCTAGCGGGAGGGAAGGCCAGGGAGGTTCCTGGCACTGCCCTCACCACAAGCTCTGGCTTCGCAGCTCCCATTGGCCAGGAACTGCATGCAGCCAATGGGAGTTGTGGGGGTGGTGCCTGCAAGCAGGGCCAGTGGCTTGCAGGGCTCCCTGCCCACTCTGCCTAGATCAGGAGCTGTAGGGACATGCTGGCTGCTCCTTCCCCCAGGTAAGTGCTGCCCCACACCCCGACCCAGCCCTGAGCCCCCTTCTATACCCAAACTGCTGCTGGCCCAGGGGCTGCCTGAGAGTTCCGGCAGCTCTGACCCAGTTGTACTGGCTGCTGCAAAAGTCACTGAGGTCACAGAAACTGTGACTTTTTCGTGACAGACATGCAGCCTTACTTAAAATACATGTGTCTTAATTTCTGAAACTGCAAGGTTAACACCTAGCTGATTCTTAATAATGTATTATTTTAGAAAAAATGAATATTGTAGTTAAAGGTTCCCAACAGTGTCTAAAATTGCCTAATTATTAGCTTCTAGGATTGGGTCATTAAAAAGTTTTCTAATAGAAAATTGTTACACATGGTAGTCGGTAGTCATATTTTATCACAAAAGACAGGAATCTGCAACAGCTGGAGAACACTTAGATTGCTTGAGGAGTTGTTGGTCATCTTTCAGAATTGTTGAAATAATGGTACCTCTATGACTTGTTTTCCAAAGCTGAGTAATAAAAGTTGATGCAGATAGGAATATTGGAGCAATAGACACAGTCAGTAAGAGACTCTATTGTTATGTCAGGAAAATGAATTCTTCAATTATTGAACTGGCTGTTGATGGCACAGCTGTTCTCCTGGCTTCCTGAAACAAGGATAATGAAAACAAGTGATCTGCCTTGGATGGTTGACTTCTTTCCACTGCATTGCTCACTTTGTACCATTTTGTGTTCTGTATATTCAAAAGACTGTTTCACAGATTATTTGGTGTTGGGCAGGTGCGGGAGAAATAGAGAAGTGGCCAGGCTGCAGCTGCACTGCTGTAGTATAGACAGTCACTGCAGGGATGGAACGGGTTTTTCTGTCACTGTAGTAAATCCACCCATTTGAGAGGTGGTAGCTAGGTTGATGGAAATTCTACACAGGAATTTAGGTCAGTTTAGCTCCATCATTCAGGAGTGTGAATATTTCACATCTCTGAGCGAAATAGCTAGGTTAACTTAAGTTTTAGGTGTAGCCCAGGCCTCAGGCATTATATTCCTCGTCATTTCTCTTACCATATAATAAGTGCTAAGAGGCCAAAGATGTCAGGTTATTTTATCTCAGGAACTATAATATTTTGTATAATTTGAGTTAAACCTTTGTCAGTGGAATTTGTACACTCTAGTTATGTATGAAGCGACATTACTTCCAAACAAGGCCATATTCCTACAGTTAATAGTGCTCATGTGTCTTGCTTTCTGTATGTTTGCAAACATACAGAACTTGTACCTCTTTTTCTTAACGTCCTGACCCAGCTATTAACTTTGTAACGGAAGCAAGCACCAAAACTGTGGGTATAGATAATACCTTGTACTGCTCAACAAGGATTGCTGTAGTTTGTGGTTAATAACACATTCTGGAGATTTTGTCGTAGTAATCAGACAGTAGTGAATTAGACCACCTCTTGTGAGGTAAATAGCAGTATTGATGAACTCCAAAGGTAGTTGACAAAGAGAACTTTGTTCACCGCCATGTTTGAAGTCCTGCATGTCCTTCTGAAGTGTGGGAATACTGGGGGTCAGGTGATTACGAAGGACTTGTAGAGACTCTTTGGGGTGGGAGAAAAACAGCTGAACCCTGATACCATTCTTAACATCTTATTTTTATGCACCATAAAAATTAGTCAAGAAAGATTAAAAAGGGTCTGGTCTAAACACAGAGTTGCACTGGTTTAACGATGTGATGTTGCACAGATTTAGAGAACTATTCTTGTTTTAAAATAATTGTGCTCTGTCTCAACAATAAACTCTTTCCTCCATGCCCTGTCTCCTCAAGGATTTTTATATCCAGATAGCTATCTTGATGTTAAAACCACACTTTTTACAGTGAAGACATAGTGTTTGTATATGGACACTCTTACATCTGTTTACATCTGGCTTACAATTGGGTTAGCATGCTCTTTTATATAATGTAGTTCTTGATCCTGCAATTGGATCAGCAGGGTGGGCCCTTGTTTCAGTAGGGGTTCATATTTTCACAAGCCACTGGGATCTGCAAAGATCTGTCTCTGGATTAGGACCATAATGCTCCCTCTGCTCACCTCCCAAGGCCTTCATAAACATTTGCTACTATTGAACACTAAAATAGTATTTAGATCTCTAGATTAAGTGGATAGATATTTTTGTAATTTTGACCTATGACTAGTCTAAAGTTTACAAAACTCAAAATAAAGGTGGGTCTTTGCCCCCAAAAACTTTTTTTTTTTTTTTAAAAAGGGATGGAGTAGGAAGCCCATAAGAGAGTCTACTTTCTGAAAACTGAAATGTTATCTATGTGCCTGTTTTATATAAAATCAGTAATTAGAATTTAAAGTTGCTGTTTACAAGTGTTATCATATACTATATACTTCAGAAAAAAGAAAAGGAGGACTTGTGGCACCTTGTGCATCTGATGAAGTGAGCTGTAGCTCATGAAAGCTTACGCTCAAATAAATTTGTTAGCCTCTAAGGAGCCATAAGTCCTCCTTTTCTTTTTGTGGATACAGACTAACACAGCTGCTACTCTGAAACCTATATACTTCAGATGAATGCAACACTGTGTACAGAGTATGAGCTCCTCACGTTGCAGCTTGAACTGGGTAAAATGCCTGGTAATATTTCTTTATATAAATCTTTCTGTTTGTGGGATGTGAAGTGCTGTAGCAGGAGTTTTTGAGACATGGCTTTGTCATGTGATATGACTGATGAGATTCATACTGCTTCTTTCGTTTTGTATCCACATAAGCTTTTCGCTTAACAAGCTTTTTTGATATTCATTTTGGATGGAAAAAAAGGTATTTGACCAGCAGATATAGTATATTCTAAGATGTCATTAAAGGTCATACTTTTTCCAGAAGCCTTCCTGAAAGATATAACTTATTTTAATTCTGTAGTTTATACATGCTATTCTATATGTACTGACTTCCTGGCTTATGCTATATAGGTGTATTACTAGTACGTGTAATTACACTATATATCATATATACTTTCTGATATTGCAATTAAGTTTTTGTATAATGATTATTTTCTACTACTTTAAATTGAGGGTTACTCCTAAAATGTTGGGGTAAGTTAAAACAATGAGTGTGTGAGTTTAAGGCTTTATGGTGGATTTGTTTCCAAGTAGACTAAATGTTTACGTAGAAAAGTGGAATGTACTTTTAGTATTCTTTTCTGTAATACATGAGCAAACACCCTTATTTCCCATATGTACCATCTGGGTGCTGTTACATTAATTTAGATAGAATAAATAGGCCAAGGAATGAAAGATGTTAGTATAAACCAGTCACTGCCCAACATTAAACAGTTTTAAACACGGTTCAGGGTTTGGTATAGAGAGACATCAGCCTGCTTAGTACCATGGTGCAAACACCATTAAAAATCCTTGTAACCATTAATTAATGATACAGAAAAGAAGGAAAAGCAGTTAAAGGATTTGAAATGAAAGGCATGAAGACTTGCTTTTAACAACATCCTTTCTTGCCTTTCCTTTTAACTGAAGAGAGTTTTTAGAAGGAAAAATTCCCTAGTTTGACTGTCTTTTCGATGGTAGTACATATGGTAAAAACTGTCTATTTGAGGAAAAGATAAGTTAGTTGAAATAACTGGAGCTGTTGTTGCTGTTAAGTCTGGTCTCATTTCCTTTAAGACAAAACACAACACACACACACACACACACGAGGAGAGGAAAGTCCGGCAGAAGTAGAAAATACAGCTTCTGTCTCTGATGTTGACTGTCACTTACAACATCACTGCTGGAAAAAAAACAGACACAGCCCTGGCAAACACACCAGCATTGGGCTGAGTTTAGGGCAGTGCTTTTAGTTGCCTCTTTCTGGTAATGTTGCAAAATATACAGTCTTGGCCAGCTAATACACACAGGCATCCAATGAAGTGAGCTGTAGCTCACGAAAACTTATACTCTAATAAATTTGTTAGTCTCTCTAAGGTGCCACAAGTACTCCTTTTCTTTTTACGGATACAGACTAACACGGTTGCTACTCTGAAACCCAATACAGACTCTTAGGAAACAGAAGGGAAAAGGGGAGGGTTAGGAAAGAGAAGTTGGACCATGTGAACTGGAACCATAAACTCACTGAACATTAAATCCCACCAAATGAGGGTAAATCCATCCTCATCATCCACACTCATTATACTCCACACCTGAACATAACCATTATATGAACAACATACCCCCATATCTCAATGTCTGTACTTTGACCCGTTAAGCTTTTACCCCCAATTGGGGAGATTGCAGATTATGTATTCCTTACGCCACCCGTTCCTAAACCGACTTTCGCACCCCTTGATGATCTGTACCTTATTCCCTGATAACCAGAAACTTCTATGCTTAAACTCTGTACCGTTTTCTTTTTACTTCAACATCATCTTAATAAAATTGGGAAGGAGAAGAAAACACAAAGGGTGGGGAGTTTGACCATGTCTCACATCCCAGGTGGTGATCAGAATTCAGCCAGAGCCAGCAGAGATAGTGATGTCATCTGGATCCCTCTCTGGCCTGATCTGGTGAAGACATCTCTCAGTAGGATAACAAAGGCCCCGGAGATGATGGGGATCGCAGCCTGATAGTGAAGCTCACTTCAGTAGCCAGTTTTTCTCCCCAGAGTCTTTCTCTAAGGATCCCAAAAGGGAAGTGATGGGTGGAATAGCTCATCTTCTCATTATTTTATCCACCAGTTAGGCTTAATTTCTGACACACCCATTTTGATTCACTTATTTCTGATCCCAAGCTTCTTTTGTTTACCATACATGATCTTAACATAAGTTCTTGAGTTGTATCAGGAGGCCTTTTTTGCTTGGACTCATACAGTGTTTGTCTTCCTTTCATATGTTTTCCCTTTAACTTTTGTTGTTACAGGTTATTGTGACGTTTTATAAACTTTTGCTCACTGTTTACAGCTACGCTCAGTGTTAGGGTAAATTTGTAGGCCCAATTATAACCGTGCTCAACCTACAAAATGAATGGAATGATAACTGGAAGAAAGACCTTTTTGGTAAATATTTCCTTGGAAACATTCATGATCAGCTTTTTTTTTTTTCTAAAGGGGATCCTACTTATTCTTCTTCTCCTTAAGTGGCACCCCAGGACAATAACTGCAAAGTCCGTGTGAGTCAGTAGGATAGACCTAGGCCATACAGTCTTTAACTATGTAAAACATACATCTTTTACTCCTGGGGGAATTCAGGACCCAAAAATAAAAAAAAAATTCTGCGCACAATATTTAAAAATTCTGCATATTTTATTTGTCAGAACACAATATAATCATGTCAGTTTCAATTATTTTGGTAATTTATTTAAAAATACCTGTCAGCAAATATGTCTGTAACAATGCAGATAACAAAAATGATCCAGGAAATATTTTTGGACTCCTTACTATGTATATTAATACAGAACTTTGAGTAATAATTCATGTAAACTAAAATACAGAAACATAATAGACCATTCAAAGTGAAGTGGCCTGTTAACACTCCTGTAATCACATGACTAAAAATGGGGTTAGTGGGTTACATATATGACTCTGCCAGAATGACAGATGCAAAACTTGCATTCATATCTCCACTGCTACAATGATCAGCACTCTTCATGACACATCTTTTAAGATCCGGGCCAACATGTGGTGTACCTCATCCATCCAATGCACTAAATGCCCCAGTAACAACTATGTGGATGAAACCAGATGATCAATACACTCTTGAAAGAACTCTCACAGGAAAACGCTAAAAACAAAACACCAGATCATCTGTGGGCAAATACTTTTCACAGAGTGAGTGATCACCCTATATCTGATTCCTAAGTCCTCATCCTTAAAGGAAAACTACACAACACTTTGAAAAGATGAGCCTGGGAGCTTAAATTCTTCATTTTGCAAGACACTAAAAATCATGGTGTTAATAAAGAACTGGATTTATGGTTTATTCCAACAATCTGTAACCCACTAACCCTCCTTTTTGTCCTTTGACTGCAGTGGTGTTAATGGGCCACTTCACCTTGAATGGTCCCATTGAATGTGTTAACTACTTATGCTAAGCTATCTGTTCAACCTTTTATTTATCTGTGACAACTGAGTATCTTAACCACACCTGAAGAAGAGCTCTGTGTAGCTCAAAAGGTTCTCTTTTATCAAGAGAAGTTGGTCCAATAAAAGATATTGCCTCATCCACCTTGTCCCCCTTAACATTTGTGAGAGACTGCTGTCTGTAGGCTACAACTGCCAACCTTCCAGTTCATAAATATTAACCCCGCCCTTTGAGTTTCTCTCTTGAGGTGGTGCCATATGCTCAGTGACAGACAACTGAGAGTATGTATACCAGGGTGGGCAAACTTTTTGGCCCGAGGGCCACATCTGGGTATGGAAGTTGTATCATGAGCCATGAATGCTCATGAAATTGGGGGTTGGAGTGCAGGAGGGTGTGACAGCTCCAGCTGGAGGTGCGGGCTCTGGGGTGGGGCTGGGGATGAGGGGTTGGAGTGCAGGAGGGTGCTCTGTGCTGGGACCAAGGGGTTCAGAGGGTGAGAGGGGGATCAGGGCTGGGGGTTGGGGCGCAGGAGGAGTTCACGGGTGCAGGCTCCGGGTGGCACTTACCTCAGGCAGTTCCCAGAAACAGTGGCATGTCCCCACTCCGGCTCCTATGCGGAGGCGTGGCCGGGCAGGTCTGCATACTGCCCCCTCCACAGGCGCTTCCCCTGCAACTCCCATTGCCCATGGTTCCCGGCCAGTGGGAGCTGCAGGGGCAACTTGTGGAAATCCTTGGCTGCTCCATGCTTAGAAGCTGGAGCAGGGACATGCCATGCTGCTTCCGGGAGCCAGGCAGAGCCATGGCACACGTGGAGTGGGGCAAGCCCCGGACCCTACTCCCCAGCGGGAGCTTGAGGGCTGGATTAAAACGTCTGAAGGGCTGGATGTGGCCCCCGGGCTGTAGTTTGCCCACCCATGATGTATACACTGCTATAAAAGACCTGCGACTGGCCTGAGTCAATGCTTTCAGGGGACGGGGGAGCCTGTGGGGTGATAAAATTGCTGTGTAGTTGTTCAGAAACTCTGCAAGAGGGCAGGGTCTCAGAGCCTGGGTTTCAGTTCAAACCTGAATGGCTATTTTACAATTTTATAGTCTCACAGCCCAATCCCTGGTGCTATGGGTTTTTTATTGCAGTATAGACGTACCCTGAATGTTGCTTGAACTCCTACAACCTAACATGGAATCCCTATTGTATGAAACTTTCTGCTTTGAAAAGTGGCATCATGCTAGTGTTCAGGCAACACATTGTGAAAGCACTACCTTTTGAAAGGGAATCAAATGTCACAGAGCAGAATGGTGCTATATGTTCTCTCAGACTTTTGGATATAGACTCTTGAAGGACCAGAAGAAAAGTGAGATTTTTTTCATAACCTTCAAATAGTATAAAATATTTTTGTAAAAAGAAAAATCTCTGGTTATTGAAATAATTTATAGCATAAATATGGTATCTTTAAGAAAAATAAAATGTTATTGAAAAACTAACTCTCTAGGGCATCTTTATCCTCTAATTGCTGAATAACACAAATGTAAAATAGTGGTTGGAAGTCAGTATTGGAGTCCAGATTCTAAGCTTATGCTAACATGAAACCGTAAGCATTCGTAAAGAACCTGACACATCAGACTTTCTTTTTACCCTGAAATTGAACACCCTGTCTATCCATCTGTGTTCACATGCTCCCATACCAGTCATTTGTCTTGGTAAATAAAATGTAAGGATCTTGCTCTTGAGACGGAGGTTTCATTTTTTTCAAAATGGTTTTTGTCTACTTTGAACAGTCAGGAGGAGCCTTTACCATCCTTGTCCTAAGGAAAAAGTCGTCTTGTGCCTACGTGCTCTGTTCATTACGAATAATAAAAAAGTGTAAAGGTTTTTTAGGAGAATAAAAATACAAATAATTCATACACAGCGTCTTGTGGTTGCTTACCACAAACAGTCAGGCAATTGTTATGGGTGCTATAAAAGTAAAATTATTTTGTGTCATGAAATATTGATGCCACTAAATACATCGCTAGGAAATGCCATAAACTGACATAGCAGTAGTATATGATCATTTAGCCACCTCTGGGATGAAGTGTGCCATCTGTTTGGTTCTGACAGCACGACACGTTTTTTAGGAGGGGAAATTGTGTGGGGGGAATCTCTGATTCAAAAGGTAGGGAGAACTTCTATACTCAGAATGTAGTTATTTTAGTTAGAATTTGGGCACTGGAGTTAATGCCCCTTCTCTTCTTAAGATGTCATGGAATTGATCAGGAGTAGTGAGGGCCTCAGACTCATTTCTCATCTTAAAAACATCTCCAGCCATATCGCTTCAGCCCCTGACCCCCACATCGTCTTGCCCAGTGTCATGCTGGGAGTTTAGTACTGGCTTAAAGGAAAGAGCACCCAATAATGAATTGCCAGCACAACTTTCTGCAACAGTTGGGTTTTCTTTGGAGGACTGTCATCTTTGTCAATTTGTTAGTCTCTAAGATGCCACAAGTACTCCTGTTTTTTTTGTCATCTATAAAGTGACCACCATATTTTTCAAAAACTGGGATGCTTGTAGAAGCAACTACAGAAAAAAGTTGTGGGGAAACTAGGAGAGAGAATTTTGTTTGACCTAAAGATAAAATTTGGAGACGGGCAGCCTAAACAGCTGGTGCTGGCTCTTGTGAATTTCTGTTCTTATAGCATACTTGAGCCATCCCTTAAAATAAATAAAACTTGGTTGGTTATTGCCTCACTTTGCACCCACCTTTTCTGTTAAGTAAAAATTTACTTTATCTCCATTCTGTGTTCTTTTCCCTTACCTCTAATTTTTCCTTTCTTCTTTTGTCTGATATTTTTCTCTTTTCAGTCTATTTTCTCCCCTTAATGTCCTTTTCTTGTTTGTCTTCTCCTATATTGTGTGCTCGTCTTCCTTCTGCCAAGTTTCTGGTTTCTTCCCTGATCCTCTTTTACTCCTTTCTTATCTTGTATTCTCAATTCCCGATTTCTCTGTACTGTCCCCAGGATTTCATCTTGCATTGGGTCTCCCCTGGCCCCACCAAAAACTTTCATCCGCTTCTTCCCTAGTCCCAAAGCACATGTGCTTTTCAACTGCATGCTCCTACAATCTTTCTCTCTACCGTGTTCTTTTCATAATCAAGCAAGTACACAAACACAGGCAGAATCCACCTACACATGCAGGCTCCTCACAACTTCAATACAAGTGGGACTTGTTATACAGGCTTCCCCCAACCCCCCCCCCAATAAATCAATAAATAAATCCACATGCATACCTACTGCAGATCTCCCCTTCCCAACTCAGGCAGCCTTTTGTCCTCCCAGAGTCTTTGTGTCTCTTTCAACCCATTTTGGTGGAGGCTAGGCGTGACCCAAAGTTGTTATGCATTCAGCCCCCTGAGGGAGGGGGTATGTTACGTTGTGTTCAGCAGCAGTCTTCCATAACAGATTAAGGATAAATATTTGTTTCTTTTCTGGTAGTGTCAAGGAGCATGAGTAAGGGTCAGGTCCTTTTTATGCCTGGTGCTGTCCAAATACAAAGGAGGACAGTCCCTGGCCCAGAGAGGTTTATGCCCTAAGAAAAAATACGGATTGAGGTTCATGGGGCTCAGTGTGAGATTAAAGGATTTCTGAGGCAAATCTTTGTCAATCTCTTCACTCTGCCTCAGTACCCCCTTAAATGTTTGTAATCAGTAAAATGTATAAATCCTATTAATCTTTCTTCAGGAGGTGAGCAGCCATTAATGAAAAACATCTTATTTGTTGTTTCATTTCTATTTAATATGAATATTGGGCTGAGCTGTAAAAAGTTCAGTGATAAGATTTTAATTTTTTTTCCTAAATATCTTTTTGTCACAAACACAAATGCAAGTTCTAATAAAAGATAAAACAGTTGCTTAAAGCTATCTAGTCCTGTCTTGCCTTTTAAAATACTCTAAATGTTGAACATCAGGAGCGGTGCAATTAGATACCTTGCTTACTGTATTTTAACATATATAATAAAAGATGATCATGTAATCATTTACAGTAAATGGGTAATTTAGTTATAGGGTTGTAATTCCACTGACAGAGTTTTCTGGAGCCTAATCTTGGAGACTGAAGCCTGAGTGGCTAATATATTGACTAGAGCCCCAGAAGAAAATTAAGATAAAATTCAGATAATTTGTCTTGTCTCTTTCCAACAGTTTCCCCATTCTGCAGCTTGAATATAATTACTTTACTCATAATTCATAGACGACATCATATGTCTGATTTACAAGGTTTTTGTATGTGGGTTGCAGTGTTCGGTGTTGCATAATATTGACACTCTAAACTTTAATATTGAAAGTCAATGTTCATAAAGTTCTTCAGTAATTTTTATTGTGCATATAAAAGTAAATTTTTAAGTAATGTTTTAAGGCATTGTTAATATTTTATTT
Organism: Caretta caretta; assembly: GCF_965140235.1. NCBI lineage: Eukaryota > Metazoa > Chordata > Testudines > Cheloniidae > Caretta > Caretta caretta. Next base: position 51,619,369 of record NC_134210.1, read on the forward strand.
TTGAAGGTTTAATAGTATAGAAACATAAGAATTGCCATATTGGATCAGACCAGAGTTCTGGTCCAGTATCCTGTTTCATAGTGGCCAGTATGAGGTGTTTCAGTGTAAGGTGCAAGAAACCCCACAGTGGACAACTATAGAATAACCTATCCTTGGAAGAAGTTTGTGCCTAACCCGCATCAGTTAGTGGTGGGCTCATGCCTGTTGGTCTGATAATTTATATCCCTTCTTATAAGAGGAAGAAATTGTTTGTGACAAGACTAAAAGCAAGTGTACAGGTTCTCAGCTCTAATACAAGTTTTAAATATGAAGTGGTAGCTTCTAAAATGACTGTTTACGCTACAGTTTTCTTTTTATATAATGTTTCTAAAAGTCTTATTTGTGCAGAGTGATCTAGTGAAATAATTGATCATGAAAAGGAATAAGTTAATGATCACTATGGAAAACTGACCTGGGGGTAGAAGAAGGCCCTGTGTCCACCTAGGCCCACCTGTCTAGTATTCGTAACGTCATTTTTCTCTCAATGCTTGTAACTTTCTTTATGCATAGAATAACTAAAGCAGGCAGAACATAAAATAATACTTAAAGTAGTTTTGTCTTGGACTACATTTGTCAAGATATTAATACAATGATAAGCTTTGTGCCCCAAATCATTATTGTTGCCATCAGAAGGCTCTTTATTGCCTATATGAAATGAATTTGTGGTCTGTCAAGTTCTCACTTGCCAGGAGACCACATATCAAATGTGGTGGCTTATTTTGTAACTGGTTGTCATTTTTTTTGCGGTGTTAAGTACAGAGGCAGATGATTGAATGAATGGACAAGGAAAGGAGACGAGGAATAGGGTTAAAACAATTTGGAAAGCTTGCACTACTGCTGTCTATGCTATGCCTATTTTATAGGCAAATAAAGAGTTCAGTTGACAAGTCACACAGCCCACTAAAGACTGCAGGTCAGTTGGAGTGACTAATGCATGGCTGGGAGTATAGTAACCCAAAGGAGACACTGTGTATTCAGAAAGTTTCTTAGTTACTGTACTCAAACATAATTGAGTTGGTGATTCTTGCCTGTGCACATACACATTTGTAGAAGGCACTGAAGTGTATAAATCTAAATAACAGTTGCATTTCATTTTCCTTCTCCTTCTAATACAAACTTCCATTTAATTATAAAATCTTTGCTGGTAAAGTTGGTAGAGAACACTAAGATTGGTAGAATACTAAACAACAAAAAGAACAGGTTTCTGTTACAGAGTGATGTGAATAGCCTGGTTAAATGATCACAATCCAACAAAATGTGGTTTTAATACAGGTAAATGCAAGTAATATCTGGGAACATAGAATGCTGGCTATACCTCTGTCTTGGAAAGCAGTGATTCATAGAAGGTCTTAGGGGTGATTGTAGATCACTCTCAGCATGAGCGCTCAGTGCAATGCTGCAGCAAAAAAGGGCCAATGTGATCTCGGGATGTATAAAAAGGGAATATTAGGTAGAAATAAGGAAGTGATCTTGTTTCTGTACACAGCATAGGTAACACTGCTGCTAGAATACTGTGTACTGTTCTGGCATCCACACTTCCAGAAAACGATATGGAAATACTGGAAAGAGTTAGGAGACCTACAAAAATAATCCAGGACTGGCAAACAAGCCTTGCAACACAACACCAAAGGAGCTCAATTGACTCAGTTTGAGAGGTGACATAATCACTGTGCACAGGTATATACAGGTGAAAAAGATATCTGATAGTAAGGGGATTTTCAGTCTTGCACACAAAGGCATAACAAGATCCAGTGGCTGGATGTTGAAGTTGGACAACTTCATCCTTGAAATAAGATGCAACTTCCTAGCTGTGAGGGTAATTAAGCATTGGAGCACTTTGTTGGGGGAGGTAATGGAGTCACCCTCACTTGGAATCATTAAAATTAGATTAGAAATCTTTCTAAAAAATATACTTTAATCCAGTTCTGGGAGGAATTCTGTGCTGTGTAGGTGGTCAGGAGTCAGGCTTTGCAGTCTTTGGCTCCCCCTGTTCATTCCTTCCCTTAATGTGCCATAGAGAGAACAAGAAGCTCTGCATTGCCCTATGCATACTTGCAGCCTGCACTAATTCGTTGACTGTAATCAAATATCATGCTTCAGGGTTTCAACTGGTCACTTTCAGGGATCAGGAGGGAATTTTCCTACTCAGTACACAATTGGCCAGTTGAATTCTGTTCTCCCCGCCCCCCTCCACCTCCCTTCCTTAGGGCATTGGTGGCACCTCCAGTTTCTCCTGTCTTCTGCCTGTGGTGCGCCTCAGGTTAGCTTCCTGAGAACTGAAATGGTTTGATCTGAAGTTTTTGGGTTCAATATAAGGGTTACTCGGTGAAATTTAGTAGCCTGAGATATACAGGAGATCAGACTAGATGATCAAGTGGTGTCTGTTCTTTGTGGTTCATTCCTACCCTAAACTCTTTGCCCTGGTCTACACTAGGACTTTAGGTCGAATTTAGCAGCGTTAAATCGATTTAAACCTGCACCCGTCCACACAATGAAGCCCTTTATTTCGACTTAAAGGGCTCTTAAAATCGATTTCCTTACTCCACCCCTGACAAGTGGATTAGCGCTTAAATCGACGTTGCCGGCTCGAATTTGGGGTACTGTGGACACAATTCGATGGTATTGGCCTCCGGGAGCTATCCCAGAGTGCTCCATTCTGACCGCTCTGGACAGCGCTCTCAACTCAGATGCACTGGCCAGGTAGACAGGAAAAGAACCGCGAACTTTTGAATCTCATTTCCTGTTTGGCCAGCGTGGCAAGCTGCAGGTGACCATGCAGAGCTCATCAGCACAGGTGACCATGATGGAGTCCCAGAATCGCAAAAGAGCTCCAGCATGGACTGAACGGGAGGTACGGGATCTGATCGCTGTTTGGGGAGAGGAATCCGTGCTATCAGAACTCCGTTCCAGTTTTCGAAATGCCAAAACCTTTGTGAAAATCTCTCAGGGCATGAAGGACAGAGGCCATAACAGGGACCCGAAGCAGTGCCGCGTGAAACTGAAGGAGCTGAGGCAAGCCTACCAGAAAACCAGAGAGGCGAACAGCCGCTCTGGGTCAGAGCCCCAAACATGCCGCTTCTATGATGAGCTGCATGCCATTTTAGGGGGTTCAGCCACCACTACCCCAGCCGTGTTGTTTGACTCCTTCAATGGAGATGGAGGCAATACGGAAGTAGGTTTTGGGGACGAAGAAGATGATGATGATGAGGAGGTTGTAGATAGCTCACAGCAAGCAAGCGGAGAAACCAGTTTTCCCGACAGCCAGGAACTGTTTCTCACCCTAGACCTGGAGCCAGCACCCCCTGAACCCACCCAAGGCTGCCTCCTGGACCCAGCAGGCGGAGAAGAGACCTCTGGTGAGTGTACCTTTTAAAATGCTATACATGGTTTAAAAGCAAGCATGTGAAAGGATTACTTTGCCCTGGCATTTGCGGTTCTCCTAGATGTAGTCCTAAAGCCTTTGCAAAAGGTTTCTGGGGAGGGCAGCCTTATTTCGTCCTTCATGGTAGGACACTTTACCACTCCAGGCCAGTAACACGTACTCGGGAATCACTGTAGAACAAAGCATTGCAGTGTATGTTTGCTGGCATTCAACCAAAATCCGTTCTTTATCTCTCTGTGTTATCCTCAGGAGAGTGAGATATAATTCATGGTCACCTGGTTGAAATAGAGTGCTTTTCTTCAGGGGACACTCAGAGGAGCCCATTCCTGCTGAGCTGTTTGCCTGTGGCTAAACAGAAATGTTCCCCGCTGTTAGCCACAGGGAGGGGAGAAGGTTGAGGGGGTAGTCACGCGGTGGGAGGAGGCAAAATGCGACCTTGTAACGAAAGCACATGTGCTAGGTATGTAATGTTAACAGCAAGGTTTACCCTGAAAGAGTGTAGCGACTGTTTTATAAAATGTGTCTTTTTAAATACCGCTGTCCCTTTTTTTTTTTTTTCTCCACCAGCTGCATGTGTTTCAATGATCACAGGATCTTCTCCTTCCCAGAGGCTAGTGAAGCTTAGAAAGAAAAAAAAAAATGCACTCGTGATGAAATGTTCTCCGAGCTCATGCTGTCCTCCCACACTGACAGAGCACAGACGAATGCGTGGAGGCAAATAATGTCAGAGTGCAGGAAAGCACAAAATGACCGGGAGGAGAGGTGGCGGGCTGAAGAGAGTAAGTGGCGGGCTGAAGACAGGGCTGAAGCTCAAATGTGGCTGCAGCGTGATGAGAGGAGGCAGGATTCAATGCTGAGGCTGCTGCAGGACCAAACCAGTATGCTCCAGTGTATGGTTGAGCTGCAGCAAAGGCAGCTGGAGCACAGACTGCCACTGCTGCCTCTCTGTAACCAACCGCCCTCCTCCCCAAGTTCCATAGTCTCCACACCCAGACGCCCAAGAACGCGGTGGGGAGGCCTCCGGCCAACCAGCCACTCCACCACAGAGGATTGCCCAAAAAACAGAAGGCTGGCATTCAATAAATTTTAAAGTTGTAAACTTTTAAAGTGCTGTGCTTAAAGTGCTGTGTGGCATTTTCCTTCCCTCCTCCACCACCCCTCCTGGGATACCTTGGTAGTCATCTCCCTGTTTGTGTGATGAATGAATAACGAATGCATGACTGTGAAGCAGCAATGACTTTATTGCCTCTGCAAGCAATGATTAAGGGGAGGAGGGGAGGGTGGTTAGCTTACAGGGAAGTAGAGTGAACCAAGGGGTGGGGCGTTTCATCAAGGAGAAACAAAGAGAACTTTCACACCGTAGCCTGGCCAGTCATGAAACTGGTTTTCAAAGCTTCTCTGATGCGTACCGCGCCCTCCTGTGCTCTTCTAACCGCCCTGGTGTCTGGCTGCGCGTAACCAGCAGCTAGGCGATTTGCCTCAACCTCCCACCCCGCCATAAACGTCTCCCCCTTACTCTCACAGATATTGTGGAGCACACAGCAAGCAGTAATAACAGTGGGAATATTGGTTTCGCTGAGGTTTAAGCGAGTCAGTAAACTGCGCCAGCGCGCCTTTAAACGTCCCAATGCACATTCTACCACCATTCTGCACTTGCTCAGCCTGTAGTTCAACAGCTCCTGACTACTGTCCAGGCTGCCTGTGTACGGCTTCATGAGCCATGGCATTAAGGGGTAGGCTGGGTCCCCAAGGATACATATAGGCATTTCAACATCCCCAACAGTTATTTTCTGGTCTGGGAATAAAGTCCCTTCCTGCAGCTTTTGAAACAGACCAGAGTTCCTGAATATGGGAGCATCATGCACCTTTCCCGGCCATCCCACGTTGATGTTGGTGAAAAGTCCCTTGTGATCCACCAGAGCTTGCAGCACTATCGAAAAGTACCCCTTGCGGTTTATGTACTCGGCGGCTTGGTGCTCCGGTGCCAAGATAGGGATATGGGTTCCGTCTATAGCCCCACCACAGTTAGGGAATCCCATTGCAGCAAAGCCATCCACTATGACCTGCACATTTCCCAGGGTCACTACCCTTGATATCAGCAGATCTTTGATTGCGTGGGCTACTTGCATCACAGCAGCCCCCACAGTAGATTTGCCCACTCCAAATTGATTCCCAACTGACCGGTAGCTGTCTGGCATTGCAAGCTTCCACAGGGCTATCGCCACTCGCTTCTCAACTGTGAGGGCTGCTCTCATCTTGGTATTTATGCGCTTCAGGGCAGGGGAAAGCAAGTCACAAAGTTCCATGAAAGTGCCCCTACGCATGCGAAAGTTTCGCAGCCACTGGGAATCGTCCCAGACCCGCAACACTATGCGGTCCCACCAGTCTGTGCTTGTTTCCCGAGCGCAGAATCGGCGTTCCACAGCATGAACCTGCCCCATTAGCACCATGATGCATGCATTGTCAGGGCCCATGCTTTCAGAGAAATCTGTGTCCATGTCCTGATCACTCACGGGACCGCGCTGACGTCGCCTCCTCGCCCGGTATCGCGTTGCCATGTTCTGGTGCTGCATATACTGCTGGATAATGCGTGTGGTGGTTAATGTGCTCCTAATTGCCAAAGTGAGCTGAGCGGCCTCCATACTTGCTTTGGTGTGGAGTTCGCACAGAAAAAAGGCGCGGAACGATTGTCTGCTGTTGTCTGACTGATGACACGGCTTACAGGGTTGGCTTCAGGGAGCTAAAATCAACAAAGGGGATGGCTTTACATCAAGGAGTATTTCAGGCAGGACTTCACGGAGGGTTCCAATAAGAAATGGTGCACCTAAGTTATTGTTCTTATTGGAACAAGGAAGTTAGACTGGCCTCTGATTGATACATGGCTAGATTTACCTCGCTGCACCTTCTCTGTGAGTGACTGCAGTGTGACCTAGAGGAATGAGTCCCCTAGACAGGGGAGGAGGCAAATGAGTACAAAACAAATCTGGTCTATTTCTTGTTTTGATCCACTCCATCTATCTTTTACATCTTTGGCTGGCAGCAGACGGTGCAGAAGGACTGCATGCCATCCACATCTCATGGCTGCTCGGCAGAAGATGGTACAGTACGACTGCTAGCCATCCCCATCTCTTGCCTGCATGGCAGAAGATGGTGCAATACGACTGCTAGCAATCCTCATCTCTTGCCTGCCTGGCAGAAGATGGTACAGTACGACTGCTAGCAGTCCGTATCGCCTGCCCGCTCACCGTAAGACGGTTCAATAGGACTGACTGCAGGATTAAAGAGAATGACCTGGTCAAGTCACTCCAGATTTAGTTCCTGTGCCCATGTCTGCCCAGGCGCTCCTGATCGACCTCACAGAGGCGACCAGGAGCACCTCAGACATGACGATGATGGCTACCAGTCATACTGTACCGTCTGCTGCCACAAGGCAAGGGGTTGCTGCTACTGTGTAGCAATGCCGTACCGCGTCTGCCAGCACCCAGGAGACATAGGGTGACGGTTACCTGAGCGGGCTCCATGCTTGCCATGGTATGGCGTCTGCACAGGTAACTCAGGAAAAAAGGCGCGAAATGATTGTCTGCCCTTGCTTTCACGGGGGGAGGGAGGGAACGGGGGGCTGACGATATGTACCCAGAACCACCCGCGACAATGTTTTAGCCCCATCAGGCATTGGGATCTCAACCCAGAATTCCAATGGGCAGCGGAGACTGCGGGAACTGTGGGATAGCTACCCACAGTGCAACGCTCCGGAAGTCGACGCTTGCCTCGGTACTGTGGAAGTGCTCCGCCGAGTTAATGCACTTAATGCACTTAGAGCATTTTCTGTGGGGACACACACACTCGAATATATAAAACCGATTTCTAAAAAACCGACTTCTATAAATTCGACCTAATTTCGTAGTGTAGACATACCCTTTGAAACTATGAAATTGTGACAGTACAGCAAATGCCTTCAGATGATTCAATTTTGGCAAGGCTATTTAAATCCCTTTGTTTCTTTGTGAAGATTCCTGAGAACATATTGAACATAAAGATTTTACAATGCAGTGTTTATAATCTTGGGTTCTGTATATGGGGAGATGGCAAGGGGGTATTCTAAAATTTGCAAGAAAATATTTCATTGTAAAATATAAAACTGTTCTCATTCTCAAAAGAGCATTTTTATGAAAATTTTTAGGATTCTGTAAACCGTTTGCTACCCAATCCTTTGAATAAATAAAACAGCACATTCTTCTTTATAGGTACAAGAGGGCTAAAATTTCACTAGAGCCACAACTAGAATGGACAATTACTTTAAAGCAGCAGTCTGTGACTTGGACAAACTACTTGATGAATTTGAGCAAAATACAGGTTAGTTGGATCTTTGTGCTACTTTTTTTTTCTTTTCTTTCTGTATGGGGAAAACAAACTTAAATAGTTAAGACCAAGAGGAAGTGAAAATAATTTTGTCTGTTCATAAGTGGTGTTTTTTTGTTTGAAGAAAGCTTTAGCGAGGTGGGAGTGCCGTTTGAAGGAACCAGTTTTATAAACTTTTTGCTTTTGATCTCTTTTTGTTTTTAAATAGATGAACTTGACTGCTACAGAGCAGCTGCAAACCAGTGTGATTCAATACAGCATTCAGTCTCTTCAGAATTGGATTGCTTACAACCTGTATTCCTCATACCAAAAGTGCAAGAATATGTTAGCAGTTGTAGTATGTCAGAAGAATTCTCTCTAGCCAGTCAGGCTACAACAAATACAGCAAAGTTTGAACTGAATTCCTCCGCACAAAATGAGAAAAATGTTACTGGACTTGATCTTCTGTCTTCTGTGGATGGTGGTGCCTCAAATGAAATTCAGCCTTTGAGCCTGGGGAGGTGTAGTATACCTGTATGTGATCTCATCAGTGACACAGGTAATTTGATCCATTCAACGAGTAATCATGAAGATATTCAGAAGCTGCAGCCAGATGACTTCCAGTGCATTGAGAATTCTTTGGTTGGCTTTGATTTATCTTTAGTACCAGCTACAGTTTGCAGTTTGTCAGTAGCTTTCGGTGGTGTTTCAGGCACACAACAACAGAATGGTGGGGACACAACACCACAAGATGCAGGACATGTTGCAACAAAAGAGTTGAGCCAGTTGGATTTTAAAACACACAATCGTGGTAAAGCAAAGCTCTCTGATTCATGTGATGATCAAAATAGGACAGAAACTTTAAAGGATATTCAGATATTTGATCAGCTGGAACAAATTACAGGCCTTAACGCTACATCTGCCTTTGTAACATCACAGAGCCCAAAAGCTCTCAGTTCCAAAGATGACACAACCGTTGAAAAGCTGTCTTGTGAATCATTAAAAGATGAAAATCTGTGCTATGTGATAAGTCAAGAGGCACCTGAAGAGAGTGTTAATGACAATGTATTTTCAAAAGATGACGGTAATGGGGAATCCTTGCCTTCTGATCTGCCAAAGAGTTCTGAATTACACAAAAACAGTTTAAAATTATCTGGAAAGTGTGTTATACCAGACTCTTCATCTCAAATAGAGGATAGAGTAGTACTAGATAAGATGAAAAGTGCAGAAGAAAACATGTGCAGTCCAGAACTTAATACCAATGAAATATTGCACAGTGTTTCAACTTCACATGTAACTGCTGAAGATACCCAAACCTCATTGTCATGTCTTCCACTTGCTGTATCCATGTGTGGTTCATTAGTTGTAACAGAAGACAAAAGTGATCATATACCTCAGAATGAAAAAGCAGATGTCATCAGTGATACTGTGACTATGCATGCAGGAAAATCTAAGCCTGGATTCCCCAATGTGGAATCCTCTGGAAAGATGAAACCTTCTGAACAGGAAGGATATCTAAACCAAATCAACCAATGCTTTGTAGAAGAAGCTATAACTATAGATGGAAAGAAGAGGGAATCTGACAACAAAATTAATGAAGGTGATTCTCCCCAAATGCATGCTGCTGCTGCTGGCCCTGTTGGAGAAGCTAAAATTGAACTGTGCAGTGATGGTATTCAGCCAGTTGACAGTCATGATCAAAGTATTACTTGTCCAGTTTTAGCTGACTTAACTATTGAGGAATACTTAATTAAAAGTGATTCACTGATTAGTGATGCTGAGCTTGATGCCTTCTTATCTGGACAGAGTTTTCAGCCCAGTAATTCACAGCCCTTTGAAGAAGGCATGGACGACCTGCTGGCATCTGATGCAAATCAGGCAAACAACCTGGATTTCGAAAAGGTCAATGATTCACAAACAAAAGCAAAACTGGAGGAGATTGGAGAGATTTCCAGTATTAATAGTACTTGTAGAATAGCTGATATTGAATATAAATTGGAGTCTCCCCCAGAAAAAAGTACATATCCTATTCAACAAGAGGCCTCTAACCATATAACTGAGACTCGTATTGAAGTACCTGTCCCTACTCTTAGCCATCAGAATGTACATATTGGAGGTGCTAGACCTAAACAGTTGCTTAATCTTTCTCAAAGAACTGCAATTGAGAGAGAGTTCAGCAAGCCAGATATGCCTAGGACTGAATTCCAGGAAGTGAATTCCTTACCACCAAAGGCCTCCCCAGAAACCAAAACTAGTACTGATATAAGCTTCAAATGTAATCCATCTGATACAGAAAACTCCTTGGAAGCAGGCGGAAGTTGTGTGCCTGCAAGTGTAGAACTTGGTAAAGCACCTCTAGTTCTGGGACTAAAACAGCCACCCTGGGTTCCCGATTCAGAGGCACCCAACTGCATGAACTGCCAAGTCAAGTTCACGTTTACAAAAAGAAGACACCACTGTCGTGCATGTGGGAAAGTAAGTTATGAAAAAATGCTTTGCATTACATTGTTTTGCCCATGTATTGTGTTACAGCAGGGGTTTTCAACCTGTGGTCCATGGACCCTTGGGGGTTGGCAAACTGTCTAAGGTTTCCAAAGGGGTCTGCATCTCCATTCAAAATTCTTTAGGGGTCCTCAAATGAAAAATACGATGCCATAACACAATGGTTTTCAGTCTAATAAGACCACTCTGACTTAGTTTTTCCTTCCTTTGCCTGATATTTAGTGCTACTTTTTTAGGCTCTACCAACCTTTCATTAGGAAACTTTTGTCAAATACTAAGTGAGTCATCTGTAACTCTTTATAAACTATAAAACTATAGAGTTAAATTTAATTCAATCACTGAATATTAAGCAAAGATATAAGATTTTACTGTGAAAATACAGTTGAGGTGAAAAATCTTGCCCTATGACCTATTATTGACCAACTTAAGCTGATTACTGAGGAGTTTTTTCATTGGCTATCCAAAGTTTTTCTCTATCTTCTAAATCAGAGGTGGATAAACTACGGCCTATGGGCTGCATCTGGCCCGGGGATCATCCTGCCCGGCCCCTGAGCTCCCAGCTGGGGAGGCTAGTCCCCGGCCCCTCCCTCGCTGTTGCCCCTCCTCTGCAGCTATGCTGCTATGTGGGCAGTGCCCTGGCTCGCTGCTCCTGCCGGGCAGCGTGGTGGCGTGGCTGACTCCGGCATCGTAAGGGGGTGAGGAGTGGGGGGGTCCCTGGAGGCAGTCAGGGGACGGAGCAAGGGGCGGTTGGATGGGGCAGAGGTTCTGTGGGGGGCAGTCAGGGAACGTGGAACGCGGGGGACTGGATAGGCGTGGGAGTCCCACAGGGCCTGTCGGGGTTGGGAGTGTGGATAGGGGTCGGGGCAGTCAGGGGCAGAGGCAGTTGGATGAGGGTGGGGTGCTGGAGGGCGGTGGTCCCGAGAGGGGGCGGTCAGCGGATAAGGAGCAGGGGGGTTGGATGGGTCGGGAGTTCTGAGGGAGGCAGTCAGGGGGCGGGAAGTGGGAGAGGGTGGATGGAGGTGGGGGCCAGGCTGTTTGGGGAGACACAGCCTTCCCTACCCGACCCTTCATATAGTTTTGCAACGCCGATGTGGCCCTCAGGCCAAAAAGTTTGCCCACCCCTGTTCTAAATGATGGAATAATAAATCTTAGTATTTCAAATCTTAATGAAATCTGAGAAAGTGCAGAGAATGTGGGGAAGACAACTCATAATTATTCTTGATTGTGGTAATCTTTAAAGTGGTCGGTATAATGAATAAGATTTGCTATTTTCAGTTGCTATTTATTTTCCACTGTATGTTAGTGATGGGCTATGGAGCTAATATATTACACAAAATCACGTAGTTAAAAGAATATTAACACTGCAAACTCAAGCACTGCAAAGTTAAGAAATGCTAGAATTAAGGATATTATCATAACATGTAGGAGCCCTAGTTCTGAACGAGGATCCCACTGTGCTAGGTGCTGTACAAACACAGAACAAAAGATCCCTGCCCCGAGGAGCTTAGTCTAAACCTGTGCAGCATTAATTTGAGCCTTAGTGCATATACGTTACAATAGTCTTAGACTTTAATTATATGATCACATACTATTTTTTTACTAAGGACCCCTGCCTCATTCAATGCAGAAGATGAATAGTGCTTAATGAGCAGCAAGCTGCTATTTAGTGTTTTATTTTATCCTGATTCAGTGTGTGGCCCCATACCTTATTTACTGCACATCATTTAAAGCCTGCTCTGAATACATAATTAACTTCCTCATAGGCTTTTCTGTGGTACTCCCATCATTATCGGAGTGCTTCACAAATAGGAATACATTTTATTTTCACCTCGCTCCAGTCAGGTGACAGTATTATTCCTGTTTTACACACCGAGGAAGCTGTGGCACAGAGATTAAGGTCAACAGTGTACACTGATTTTGGGTGACTGCTTTGAGATGCCTAGCGCCTGATTTTTTTTGAAGCACTTAACATGTTATTTTTACCATTTTGCATGTTCAAAGCACATCTCCCATAGATTCTCTTTAAAGCGGAGTGTTTAGCACTTCTGCATATCCTACCCCAGGTGCTTAGTTAGTGACCACCTGTGAGAAGTTGGATTTAACAAGTTGTCCAGAATCACATGGAAACTCTATGGCCGAGGCAGAGAGAGAATCCGGTTTTCCAGAGGATCATTCAACTGCCTTAACCGTGAGACCACCTTTTCTCTTGCTGCTGTCCCCAGCCTTATTCACTACATACCTTCTAAATTCTGTAGCAAATGACACAGGGGTATTACACACACCTCCTTCATAATGCAACCCTGTTTCATCCTCTGAGCAGTTCTACCTTGTGCTGTGACTGAGATAGGAGTCCTGTTCAAAAAAAAAAAAAGTATGTGATTATGTAATGGCGATTGTATCATAATGCATACTCGTAGGGGGACTGTGTGAGTTTGTGGGCAGTATTAATTTTGACATTGCCTAACTTTTGAGTACTTGACATTACAAACTTAATTTTTTCACATCTTTTTATGTATAATTTTGTTTGTAGCTTCTTTTAAAAGGAAATTTGAAAAAAAAAGTTATTTCATAGATTTATATTGACAACACAGGGTTGAGTAACAGGGTTGGAACTTTTAGATCCACAGCACAGACATCTGCCACTTGGGCTCATGGTAACAGAGTGTTATCTGGTATGTGAACCAGACACTAAAAGAGGATGAACACTCATTTTGGTGGTAGGTTTCACAGCTGTTTTGCTGATGACAGAAGTATGTTGAGATTTGGGAATGTTGGGTTCCATTTGAAGTTCTGGAGGACTGTGTTCTCTAGCGGTCACAGATCCTCCTACCTCTGGTCTTTACCCCAAGCCTGACCCATTCTGTGTCTGTCCCTTCCATCCTACTCATGTCTAAGTAGTCTCCCCCCCATACCTCATACCATTCGCCTTGCCTAGCTAGTTTGTCTTTTTTCCTCAGTGCTCCCCATCAGAGTCCCATCCCAGTTTCCTTGCCCAGCCAATTCCAGTCTTTCTCCTTCCCCATAGCTAGTTATGCGAATCTACTCCCACTCCCCCATCTGTGCTTGTCTCTGGTCTCTTCTGCATGGGAGTCAGCTGTTTCTTCATCCACATTGCCTGAGAGCACAGGAGAATTAGTCTTCTTGCTCTTAGTTTCTGTGCCTGTTGTTGGTGTTCCAGGTGCAGTGCAGTTGGTGTTCCAGGCTAATGTCTTGCTTAGCTCTTGCAGCTCTGGGCTAGAGCATGTCCAGTACAGTTGGTATTTTCAGAAAACTTAGCTTCCAAACTCTTAACAAGTCTCTACTGAGCATGTGCAAACTGAGACCCTGAGTGCCCCTGTGCATTCTCAGATGTGGGATGTAGATCGTCCCTGGTGTTGAGCTGCAAAAGCATCTTGAAAAGCCATATCCTTTGACCCCTTCTGTGGTATGTGAGATCTTGTGTGGGAGTGATGTAGATTGCTTCACTGTTACTTCACAGTTCGCAGTTGCTTCACTGTTACTGCAGAAAATGAATGGAACCTGCTTTCATTCAGTCAAGCTGGGTCTTAGTCTAATTTACCAATTTCTTGTAATTAAGAGTGGCATAGAAAAGCTCAGTGTACATAGCCTGACTTGTCCCTGGAGCCTTCAGAGCCTTTACTGGGCCCACATTGGGCCAAGAGCCTTGTAAGAGCTATAAGAAGTATGTTTGCGGTGATGTAGGAAGCGCCCATCTTGGTGCCCACTTCTGACACCATTGCCCTTGGGCCCAGTGCCACACCTTTCCTCCAACACTGATACCTCTGTCTTGGCACAGTAAGTGCATGCAGATGTCTGTTGGGGTTAAAGAAAGGAGACACAGAATCTCACTACAAGACGGTAAAAGCAGAAGTGAACAAGCGCTATTCTTCATATTTCCTGACATACGAAGGCCTTGGAAACTCTCATATGGCACAGCTGTAATCTATTTAAGTTCCTCTTGAGCCAGTGTATTGTCATCAACTAACTTGGACCCTTCACTGATCTGGATGCTGGTAGCCCCTTTGATCTCTGTAGACCTGAGTGGGGGTCCACCATCGAGACTACTAGACCCCCTCCCCACCGTCTACCACATGCTTTTCTGCAACCTGACTCTGTTCCTGTATCAAATTCTCTGGTCTCTGTCTGGTACCATCTCAAAGACTTTCAACCCTTTTGGAAACCTTTAAGGTCCGCTGTCTTGACCTTGATACTCTGCACATTTGCCCTTGCCTCAGATCCAGACATCATGGAAACATCTCATGCAGGGCCCTCTTGAGTTCTATATGTAGGGCCACGTGAGGAACTTAGGCAGCACCATGACCAACTCCGGTACTGACCTGTGTGCTGGCATTGATCCTCTCACAGCTGTCTATTCACCTGGCACTGATTCACCCTTCCTTGCTGACACCAATACTAACCCTGCACCCCTCACAGCTTCTGGAAGAGCTGCCTATATCTGAGGAATGTGATGAGACTCCTTTGGTGAAACATACAGATTGGTGCTTCATCCATTTCCCCTCATGATAAATGGACAGTTTCAGGAACTTTTGGGGAGCTAGGCAAATGCTCTCAAGTTGCAAACAGTTTCACCAGGGACATCTGATTCCCCGTTTGACATATTACAGATGCAGACCAGGGAAAAGCTTGCTCTGCCTATCAGCTCTGGCCTTCTCAGTCCAGCCAAGGATATCTGATTCTCTCCTTTCTTGTTCCCACCTGTATCAAAGAGAAGACAGGATGTGTCCCAGACTAGCTGAAGGACATACATTTTTACTACAGCACTTTTCATAATTCAAGACCCCCTGACGGGTCCCAGGGAAAAACTGGTACAAACCAAGCCGTTCTGTAGACTAGTGGGCTTGATTCCTCATCGACCTATGCCTTTGCTCATCTGAACATGGGTAGTAGGTTATTACTCACTAAATGTACAGACGAAATTGACCATCCCTTCTCCAATGCTCCCAACAGTTTGTGTGGAAAACAGGGACAAAATCTTCAGGGGAAGCCCTTTGCTCTCCCTTTTCCTGTCATCACGGTCACCTGGGATGCTTCCAGTCTGGGCTGGGTTGTGTATCAAAATACATGATCTAAGGAACACTGGAGTCCAGACACCATGTCAGAGTAATGGAGCTCAGGGTAGTGTAATGGGCTATTAAAGCCTTTTGTCCATTCCTGCAGCTATGTGTAGAGCAGGTGCTTGACAACACCATGGACATGTGTTAAATCAACAAGCAGGGAGGAGCACGTTCTCAGCTCCTATCTGCAGAGGCAAGAAAACTGTAAATGTAGTATATCCAGAACCAAATCCACCTGTTGTTCTTGCTGGGAAAGTGAATGTGAAGGCACACTTGCTTGGCAAGAGGATTTAGGATCAACCATGAACACAAGTGGCTCTTGAAACTAGTGGTGGCTATTGCAGCATTTTGTGAATAGGGTCTCTCAATAATAGATTTCTCTGAGTTGGGACAGAGCACCAAAGTGTATTACACAAGAGCACGCAGACAAAAGCTCTTTCTCGGATGCATTTCTGCTGGGCTGTAGCCAACATCATCTTCTATATGTTTTCTATTCCATTCCCCTGATGCCCAGGATCAAAAGGAAGATCAGGTTCAATTGAGCCAACTTTGTGACCTTGTCAGCACTGGTATCCAGGTCTTCTGCAGATGGCCAGAGAATATCTTTGCTTGCTGCCTGTGTGTCAATATTAAGGGAAGGGATTCTGCCACTCAACCTAGATGCACTTCCCCTAGCAGTATGGAAGATAACCTGCTGGATAATGAAGTTCCTGTCCTCTAAGGGCTCAGACCATCTTCTTACAATCCAGGAGGACTTCAGTCTAACATGTGACCTAAAGAAAAAAATGCAAGTGGGTTTACTATCTAGGCCACTGAATAAAAGGTTTGCTCAGTCTTAGGCTGGGAACTCTGCTGTCTGACCGTGTCTTCTGCACCTTTAAGTCTTGGGGTGGGGTTATCCTTAACGTCTCTGAAGTTCCAAATGGCAGTAATATCTGCTCAGAAGTTACATTAAGGTCAAACCCATTTTTTCTCATCCTACACTTTCTAGGTTTCTTATGGTCATAGTAAATGCATTTTTCTCCATTTAAGGAGTGGCCACCTTCATGAGACCTAAAATCTTTCCTTCAAAGGCTTGTAATTTGGCCAAATTTAGGTGCATTTCCATGGGAACAGCAAAAAGTGCATCCTGGACATAAAGGCAATCCCTCCTAAACTTCATATTCCTGCTCCAAAACATGAGGGTGTAGAGCTTCTCAATGAGAAATGGTTTTGGAAATGTATTTATGAGAGAGGGCAACCCCCGGCCGCATTTTGAGAGATGTCTGCACCATGAGGCAGACACCCAGCATGGAAAATTTCAGCTCAGATGGTTAGCTTGGTAATTATACAAGTAAATAAAAATAGTCTTGTAATGAGAAGTGTCAGGCAATCTTAACTGTAGGTGGCACTACCATCTCCATGTAAAATGTTTAAATTAGCTTTTGTTCTGACCCAGGTGTTCTGTGGTGTCTGTTGCAATCGGAAGTGCAAGCTGCAGTACACTGAAAAGGAAGCAAGAGTCTGCATTGGCTGTTACAAATCTATTAATAAAGGTAAAAAGTTGTGATCATGGTTTTATTTACTTGTAATTACTACTTTTCCTCAAAGGAGAAAAGTTAAGCAAAATTGTTGTGTTAGGACTGAAGGATGAATCTGTGCACCCAGGAGGAAGCATTTCCTTTCTAAGACAGTGATTGAAATGTTGATTAAAATTTGCTTGGCTAATTTTAGTGATTAATTAAAGTGACTTCAATCTTACATCTTCATTCTCTGCCACAGCCACCGTAATTATGCATATACTTGATGGAAAGGCATAGGGTTTCTAATGCAGCTAGAGTGCTGCTGGTTGGTTGGTATGGAGTCTAAATTGCAAAAATACTGCATGTAATTCCTTTCCCAAGACTGTGTGTGTTGAGGCAAGCGACATTTTCAACCTATGTTTACCTGAAGAAGGCTTCCTCAGATTGTTTCCAAGACTGTGTCGCCTAGTCCACTCTATTATGCCTCCACTTGTGTCATAAATGTTCATATAAATGGGCTTTGCAAGATTGTGCAGTCTTTTTTGAGGAAGGTTAAATTGTGTGAAGATGTGACATTATTAGTATGGGGAACAAGAGTGACAAACTGAAACCCTAATTTCTTGTATTGAAACATTTAACAAAGATAAAAGAGGAGTGCATTCCTGTTTTATTTACCATGGTTTTTTATCATGAATCTGATTGATTTCTTCCTTTTTGATTATCCCAGTTAAAGCTTGTTTTTACTTGTAATATTCTCCTGCCTGTAAATAGAAGAGTTAAGCACCTAAATGTGATTGGTATTGAAACTCCACCATAGACCCTTCTTTACCTTTCCCAATATGGAGAATATGGGATTTGTCAGTACTTCACAAATATTGTCACAACTGAGCATGAAATCAAGCTAGCGTGACTTGTGATTAATAGACAGAAGAACATAGCATCATTAGAATCATAGAATATAAGGGTTGGAAGGGACCCCAGAAGGTCATCTAGTCCAACCCCCTGCTCGAAGCAGGACCAATTCCCAGTTAAATCATCCCAGCCAGGGCTTTGTCAAGCCTGACCTTAAAAACCTCTAAGGAAGGAGATTCTACCACCTCCCTAGGTAACGCATTCCAGTGTTTCACCACCCTCTTAGTGAAAAAGTTTTTCCTAATATCCAATCTAAACCTCCCCCACTGCAGCTTGAGACCATTACTCCTCGTTCTGTCATCTGCTACCATTGAGAACAGTCTAGAGCCATCCTCTTTGGAACCCCCTTTCAGGTAGTTGAAAGCAGCTATCAAATCCCCCCTCATTCTTCTCTTCTGCAGGCTAAACAATCCCAGCTCCCTCAGCCTCTCCTCATAAGTCATGTGTTCCAGACCCCTAATCATTTTTGTTGCCCTTCACTGGACTCTCTCCAATTTATCCACATCCTTCTTGTAGTGTGGGGCCCAAAACTGGACACAGTACTCCAGATGAGGCCTCACCAATGTCGAATAGAGGGGAACGATCACGTCCCTCGATCTGCTCGCTATGCCCCTACTTATACATCCCAAAATGCCACTGGCCTTCTTGGCAACAAGGGCACACTGCTGACTCATATCCAGCTTCTCGTCCACTGTCACCCCTAGGTCCTTTTCCGCAGAACTGCTGCCTAGCCATTTGGTCCCTAGTCTGTAGCTGTGCATTGGGTTCTTCCGTCCTAAGTGCAGGACCCTGCACTTATCCTTATTGAACCTCATCAGATTTCTTTTGGCCCAATCCTCCAATTTGTCTAGGTCCTTCTGTATCCTATCCCTCCCCTCCAGCGTATCTACCACTCCTCCCAGTTTAGTATCATCCGCAAATTTGCTGAGAGTGCAATCCACACCATCCTCCAGATCATTTATGAAGATATTGAACAAAACCGGCCCCAGGACCGACCCTTGGGGCACTCCACTTGATACCGGCTGCCAACTAGACATGGAGCCATTGATAACTACCCGTTGAGCCCGACAATCTAGCCAGCTTTCTACCCACCTTATAGTGCATTCATCCAGCCCATACTTCCTTAACTTGCTGACAAGAATACTGTGGGAGACCGTGTCAAAAGCTTTGCTAAAGTCAAGAAACAATACATCCACTGCTTTCCCTTCATCCACAGAACCAGTAATCTCATCATAAAAGGCGATTAGATTAGTCAGGCATGACCTTCCCTTGGTGAATCCATGCTGGCTGTTCCTGATCACTTTCCTCTCATGCAACTTAGTTCATTACTTAAGTTGGGAAATTGTTAGTCTGTTTTTTTACAGTCTCTGTGAATGTCCTTCTCCATTTGATTACTTTTGTAAATGATAGGTTTCAGAGGGATAGCTGTGTTAGTCTGTATCGGCAAAAACAATGAAGAGTCCTTGTGGCACCTTACAGACTAACAAATTTATTTGGGCATAAGCTTTCATGGGCTATAACCCACTTCATCAGATGCATGGAGTGAAAAATACAGTTGGCAGGTATAAATATACAGCACATGAAAATATGGGAGTTGCCTTACCAAGTGGGGGCAGGGAGGGTCAATGCTAACGAGGCCAATTCAGTCAGGGTGGATGTGGCCCATTCCCAACAGTTGACAAGAAGGGGTGAATATCAACAGAGGGAAAATTACTTTTTGTAGTGCCCACAAAAGCTTATGCCCAAATACATTTGTTAGTTTCTAAGGTGCCGCAAGGACTCCTCATTGTTTTTGTTGTAAATGAGGCATGTGTGGTTGCAGGAATTACATGGTTTGTTGTATGCTCATTGCTGAAGCAAAAGGCTGTACGAGTGTCCATTTCTACATTTTGAAGAAAAATAGACAGGAATATTTAACTTAAAATTTGAGGCAGCTGTAAACATTTAATAAATGGCACGATCTTATACACTAAGTGCATTATTTTTCCTTTTAGCACAGGCATTTGAAAGGATGATGAGTCCAACTGGTACTATCCCTAATTCCAGTGTCTCCTCTGAATATTGTTCTACTGTTCCACCTTTGCAGGAAGCCCAGACAGTTGGCACACCTAATTCTCCTTCATCTTCTCTTTTGTTACCTATCTCTGTACTTAAACAACCAGGTGCTGATGGTAAGTGCAACTCAAAATTATTTAAATCTGTTATCTAAATTTTCTAAGTTATTCAGCATATACTCTTTCAACACATACACAGAATAGATGCTTTTGCAGAATGGCTAGATTTATTTAGTCGATCAGTGTAGCCATTCAGAAAAGGCTATGGGTTGAGAAAAAAGATGGTATTAGGGTTAAGATACTGGACTTGGAGTCAGGTTTCCTGTGTGAGCTTGGGTGAGTCACTCAATTTCTTTGTCTTAGTTCTTCATCTGTAAAATAGCTAAAGGAAGTATATTACCCCTATCTTGTCTAGTTTGGTTGTAAGCTTTTCAGGGTAGGGACTGTCTCTTACTGTGTCCAATGTATAGTACAAGGGACTGTGATCTCAGATGGGGCCTCTAGGTTCTACAGGAAGATAAATAATACTGAAACAAAGCAAGTAGCTGGGTGACAACATTCTCTGGCGAGAAGTGATAATGGATAAAGCACATTTTCATCTCATTTATGTCAACTACACTTCTGAATTTTTTCTGCTTACTACAAAAATGTCACTGATAAAAGATTAGATGTACTTAGTGTCTTTAAAACAAAAAGTGGTAAGTTATATGAATTGTTTTGTTGATAAACTATTGTCTTGTATCCGTGGTATGTTGCCATCCTTGTATTACTCCAGTGGTATACCAATAAAATAAAAACCAGCAGGATCTTCTTAAAAGGGGAAAAGGCAAAATGCCACATTTATTCTGAATACAGAAAGAAAGAAACATAGTAAGCAGTTAGTTATAGCTATAACATTCCATTCAATTTAATATTTATTCACACACACACACGTCCTGCAAAGTTGTTACCATACTTACCAGCCTTAGAGGTCTTCATGCCAAGCCACTGGCCAGGTCGCCTGGACATGAGGAGGGAGTAGGGCCTTGTCAGATATACGTCTGACACTCCTGGAAGTTGGTTTGCAGAATCAGACCCCAAAGTTATCAAATTCCTATAAAAATGGACTCTAGAAACTATTCCTATGCCAGTCTATGGGAATTGCTTCATCATGCTGTTCCTGAATCAATCAGCAGATGGCACATTCCTGACTGCTCCGTGTTGTTCAGTTCTCCCATCCTTGAGGCTGTTGGGTGGATTCCAGTCTGCCCTCCGGGGGTCCTATATTTGTTTCCACTTGACACCTTTGGCCGATGGACACTGGATTCTTAGGCTGGCACCTCCCTGATCATTCAGTTATTATCCACACCAAGCATCCATCCACATACATCCTCTATTTTAATCACGATTGTTAATAAAGCGAGATAACTACAACAAAAGGGCGGGGAGTCTCTGTGTGCTGTTTCTGTTGTTACAAAGTATTGCTTTGAGAACAGACTCTGTCTTAGGATGTACTAACACAATTAGCAGCTTGCAAGTTTCACACAGAGGGAGAGAAACAGTACCAAAAACCAAGAGACCTCTTAATTAGTAATACCCTGGAATTTAAACTATGGGGAATCAAACTCATTTGTGATTTTAATACAGAACTTCTTTAATATGATCCAACATGAGAGGTAATTGATTAAGTAAATAGCAGCCTGTTTTAACTAATTAGGAATTGATGCATTAAGTATAGCTTGGTTACTTCTGCTGCTGGTGTGGGAATATCTTTGCCCACAGTTCTGCTTGACTGATTGCAGAGAATACCAGTTTTGTGTGTACGGTGATTGCTTAGTTCCAGTAACTTTTACTACTTTTAAATCAGAAAATTCCCATGTTTTGAAGAAATATATGTAGAAAGATGCATCACTTGCACTCCAAAAATCTCTGAACTATAATTATGGTTCATACTAAATCCAACATGCTTAATGTAAAATCTTAATTTGGAAAAAAGCCTGAAAATTTATACAGACGCTTTTGCTGTTGGAAAACTGTGGTAATACCAAGTTAGTATTTTTTTTTAACCCATTTTAGGGCTGTGTGCCAGAGAACAGAGGAGAGTCTGGTTTGCAGATGGTATTTTGCCTAATGGTGAAGTTGCAGACACAACAAAACTATCTTCTGGAGTCAAGAAGTCTTCGCAAGAGCTGAGTCCAGCAAGCCCTGACTTACCAGAGGTGCATATGGTATATTCTCAAAAGTATACACTGATTCATGATTTTTATAGATAAAAAGTTGAATGTCTTTAAACAGCTTTGTTTGCCCGTTTAAGATGACACCCTGTCAAGGTTCCTCCCCCACTCTGAACTCTAGGGTACAGATGTGGGGACCTGCATGAAAACCTCCTAAGCTTACTTTTACCAGCTTAGGTTAAAACTTCCCCAAGGTACAAATTAATTTTATCCTTTGTCCTTGGAATAACCATTGCCACCACCAAACTCTAACTGGGTTTACTGGGAAACGTAGTTTGGACACGTCTTTCCCCCAAAAATCCTCCCAACCCTTGCACCCCACTTCCTGGGAAAGGTTTGGTAAAAATCCTCACCAATTTGCATAGGTGACCACAGACCCAAACCCTGGGATCTGAGAACAATGACAAAGCATTCAGTTTTCTTACAAGAAGACTTTTAATAGAAATAGAAGTAAATAGGAGTAAAAGAATCACCCCTGTAAAATCAGGATGGTAGGTACCTTACAGGGTAATTAGATTCAAAACATAGAGAATCCCTCTAGGCAAAACCTTAAGTTACAAAAAAGACACACAGACAGAAATAGTCATTCTATTCAGCACAATTCTTTTCTCAGCCATTTAAAGAAATCATAATCTAACACATACCTAGCTAGATTACTTACTAAAAGTTCTAAGACTCCATTCCTGGTCTATCCCCAGCAAAAGCAGCATACCAACAGACACAGACCCTTTGTTTCTCTCCCTCCTCCCAGCTTTTGAAAGTAACTTGTCTCCTCATTGGTCATTTTGGTCAGGTGCCAGCGAGGTTACGTTTAGCTTCTTAACCCTTTACAGGTGAGAGGAGCTTTCCCCTGGCCAGGAGGGATTTTAAAGGGGTTTACCCTTCCCTTTACATTTATGACACACCCTCATAAATGCAGTGTTATGTGGCTTTGACTCCTTTCAGGCCAGTTGGATTTCATCAATTTTAATCAACTTTTTCATTTGTCCTTCAGTTACTTTCTAAAGAAAGATACATTCTCACTGGTTGATAGAACCATTAAAACGTGTTGAATTACAACTAAATAGAACCTTTATGCTAGATTTGTTACATCTTTTTTGCTACCTTGGAAGTTACATTGTAACTATATACATTTATTTAAGCAATTATATAGTTTAACATTTTCAATTATTTTTAATGGTACATTTTTAGTGTGTGAGAACATCGTGGATGATATATTGCTTATTTAGATAAGTAACTTTTTGCTCATTATTCATGTCAAGCTGCATTAGGATCGTAACTGGAATTTAATTAAACACAAAATAGCATATAAAACTTATAATACAAAACAACCTTAAATGTTTTAGATACATAAACTTCTCTTGTCAAAACAAGTTTCATATTTTACAATTAAATGATTCATTAAAGGAATAGAGGGAATAACTATAGTCAGTGAATTAAACTGATTATTTCAGGTCAGCCTGGGAAAATTTTCAAATATGCCAATTTGAAAGTGACTGACTGGAGCTTAAGTTCCTATCTGCCTACGTCCCCTGACAATGAGACAGCAACCTCCTAAGTTACTTAGTTGTCCTTCAGATTTTTAAAACTAGTAAATCTTATCCCCTCCTTCCTCATTTTTATTCGTAGGTTGAGACACAAGTTTTCCTGCTTTTTCAACTCTCAGTAGATTTCTCAACATTGAATGAATTAGTCCAAATGAAAAAGATTCTTTCTATTCCTACTTCTGTCAAAAGCTGGTTTAGCACTTCAGCAAACTCTGGTTCCAGGTGCTCATTGACTTCCATCAGTTCTGTGGTGTGACTTCTTTAAAAACATCATCAGCAAACATGTCTGCTCGAATGGTTCACCTCCAGCCCTGAAACGTATCATGGTAGGCATGATTGATGGATGATTATAAGATACCCAGGCCATAGCAGCATCTCCTTAAGGGGTTAGGCACCTACTCTAAGACTTTGGGTTGAAAATATTGGCAAGAAAATGAGGTGGAATAAATCCGTTTCTTCACTACCTGCAGTTTAACTTTGTCTTTGGGTATTGCTTTCTGCAATATCTTTTGAAGTTCTTTCCAAATTTCAACAGCATCAGTAATGCAGTAGCAATCTTTCTGCCGATTGTCCAAGGCTATGGTAATAGATTTAGTATATTCAGTATATCGTCTACATTTTGCTTTAGTCTGAAGTTGACTGCTTTCGTTGTGATAGTTCCATCTATTTTGTCACAAATTCCTTTACAATTTATCAGAATAGTCTAGTGCTTAATAAATAGCTCAAAAGAGTCAACCACTGAATTCCATCATACATCTTGAGGGAGAATTAGTTTGGATCCTTCAGCTCCATTCAGTAAAGCTGAAGCAAAGTGCGTTGTTATGGAAGTGTCTTGCGGTTTCATCATTTTCCTTTATTCCTGGAGTTGTACTTAAGTCTTTGGCTAGAAGATACATTAAATGAACACAGCTCCCATACATATATATATTTCAGGTTTTCTTCATCATCTTCTTCTAGATTTCTTCTCATCTTTGCTATATTCGAAGCATTGTCTGTGACAAAGCTATGCTCTTGACACTTTAATTTGTGGTCAGTTTGTTCCAGCTTTTACAGCTCTTTCTTTTAAATAGTCTGTAGAATGGGCACTTCCTGATGTATCGGTTGTTTCTGTAAAATAGGCAATGCCATCTTCTGTTGTTCCACAAGCACGTATTACTGGATCACTGTTTATATTGCTCCGTCCATCAAGACGCAGATTAATGGATGTCCTCTCGATGTTTTCTGCACACTGATCAATTTCCTTCTCATACACTATGTCCAGCCACATCCCAACAATGCCTGTCCTGCGAGGTGGAGTGTAGTCTGGTCATAATGGCTGAGCCATGTCAGTGAAACGCTTGTTCTGAACAAGATGAAAGGAGAATTTGTTGCATAAATGAACCGAACAATCTAGGGCCTTGCTGGAATTTGTTGGTGCTGAATTTGTCCATGGTTGATGATAATGAAGAAAACGTTTCTTTTATTAACAGGTAATTTACTGTTTGACATATGTTTAGTTGCAGCACTGCTGGTGGTACCAGCAGATATTGCAGATGATGGATGTTTACATATATGAACATCCATCGTTGTATATCAGATTTACTTTTAAACAGGAGATCCTCACCTTGAATGTCTGATTACATTGAGCAATAAAGAAATCATTCCAGAAGTCCAGCAGTAATAGTAAAAATTTAATTGATAAATACTCCCATAACAAACTAATAAACCAATTACATTTTGAACAGACACTTTGAAATTTGTAACTAAGTAATCTACCCAAAACACAAATTTATGACAATAATCTAAGTTTTCATTTACTAGCATATTAAGACATTGTAGGGAGTCCATAAGAATGGTATCAAAATAAGTTGACTAACCAGTCGATACATATTGCTCAGACATGTCCACATTGTCATCTTCGAAGTCATTGCCTTCTGAGGCGTATTTTTCATAGTGTTTCATTCTGTTAACCAGGCCTTGAATCTCTTTGTTGCACTGTTTACATTTGGCACATGTTCCTTTTTTATCCAGACCAGAGGTTCCTGAATTTCTTGAAAATATTCCCAAATAGTCTTTTTTACAATATGCAGCCATAACAGGTTTTTCCTCCAGTTCCCAGGTGTGTAAACACTAAAGGCTACACTTCAAAGAACGTCTCTTCTTCTCACAGTTTCTTGCTTTTATACTAGTGTTGCTCCTTTCTGGTTACACACCTTACTCCTTCTCCTTTGTTAAATAACTACCCAAACCCTCAGAAAAACAAAAGAACTAACAACAATACAAGATTTCTGCTTATGTAATCTGCATGCCTTTTGCATTGCAGTATTTTGTTTGTTTAGGGACTGAGGGGGATTTCTGTTTGTGTATGCATGTAAGAAGACAGAGCAAGGCCATTTGCTTTAAGTGCTCAGAAGCAAGGTCAGTTAGTTACTGGGCAGATCAGTGTTTTTCCATGAGCTGGAGAGTAAGTTTCCATGGTGGGTACAGTCATAAATATTCATAATTTGAGAACTGAGCCAATCAGAGCTCAGGTAGGGAGAAACTATAAAATAGGAGTATGACACTAGGCCTAACTCAGTGGATGATCCTGATGAGATACATGACGATGATTCCTGGAGTCAGAGGTTGGGTCCCAGCACTTGTGATGACTTTGCCAGCCCCTGGGTCCCACAAAGGATCAGGCTCTAAAGGTAGTATATTACATACTGGGCTATATTTATAAAGCTTGGCCTCAAAAGTTAGTTTTTCCCTGCTGCTTTCTCTGTATAGAAAAGCCAATGTTATTGATAGAGGCTCATGGATTCAACGTACTTACTTTTTATTTAATGTTTAAGAGATTATAATAAATTTAGGTCTTAACTAGGGCTGTTGATTTAATCGCAGTTAACTCTCGATTAACTCAAAAAAATTAATAGCAGTTTTAATTGCACTGTTAGACAATAGAATGCCCATTGAAATGTATTAAATATTTTTAGATGTTTTTCTCCATTTTCAAATATATTAATTTCAGTTACAACACTTTGTATTCTGTGTTGCATTACATTATTATTACAAATAGTTGCACTGTAGAAACATTAAACATGAGAAATAGTATTTTTCAATTCACCTCATACAAATACCATAATGCAATCTTTTTATCGTGAAAGTGCTACTTACAAAGGTAGGTTGTTTTATTTTTGAGTGCAGTTATGTAAAAAAAAAAAAAATGTAAAATTTTAGAGCCTGCAAGTCTACTCAGTCCGACCTCTTATTCAGCCAATCGTTAAGGGCATGGCTACACTTGCAGATGTAGAGCGCTTTGAGTTAAACCAGCCTTTGGAGAGCACAGTAGGGAAAGCGCCGCAGTCTGTCCACGCTGATAGCTTCAAGCACACTGGCATGGCCACATTAGCAGCTCTTGCAGTGGCCACAGACAGCAGTGCATTGTGGTAGCTATCCCAGCATGCAAGTGGCTGCAATGTGCTTTTCAAATGGGACGGGTGGGGTGGAGTGTGACAGGGAGTGTGTTGTGTGTATGTGGGGGAGAGAGAGTAGGGTTTGGGGGGGCTGAGAGCATGTCAGCATGCTGTCTTGTAAGTTCAGACAGCAGCAGACCCCCCGCAGACCCCCCCCCCTCTCTCACAGCATTCCACGCGAATGGCTTGCTTTGTCTTGGAGCAGATAAGCCACTGGCTGTCAGAAACGGAGCTTTCAAAGGGCATATCCGCATTCCTGCAGTGATTCAAAAACAATGACAAGAGTGGCCACTTGACTTAAGGGGATTATGGGACGTTTCCGGAGTAGATCAGAGTGCAGTAATGCAACACCTCGTCCACACTGGCGCTGCGGCGCTCCAGCGGGGGCGCAGCAAGTGTTATTCTACTCGCTGAGGTGGAGTACCAGCAGCTCTGTAGCCACAGAGTCAGAGCGCTCTCCGTGCCTTGCCGGTGTGGACGGGTAGTGAGCTAGTGCGCCCGGGGCTCCTTTATTGTGCTGTAACTCGCAAGTGTAGCCATGCCCTAAGACTAACAAGTTTGTTTACATTTACGGAAGGTAAAGCTGCTGGCTTATTTACGTCACCTGAAATTGAGAACAGGCATTCGCATGGTGCTTTTCTAGACGGCATTGCAAGATATTTACGTGTCAGATATACTAAAGATTCGTATGCCCCTTTATGCTTCAGCCACCATTCAGAGGACATGCTTCTATGCTGATGACACTTGTTAAAAAAATGCATTAATTTAAATTTTGACTGAACTCCTTGGGGGAGAATAATATGTCTCCTGCTGTTTTACCTGCATTCTGCCATGTATTTCATGTTATAGCAGTCTCAGATGACCCAGCACGTAGTTCGTTTTAAGAACACTTTCACTGCAGATTTGACAAAGTACAAAGAAGGTACCAATGTGAGATTTCTAAAGATAGCTACAGCACTCGACCCAAGGTTTAAGAATCGCAAGTGCTTTCCAAAATCTCAGAGGGACGAGATGTGGAGCATGCTTTCAGAAGTCTGAAAAGAGCAACACTCTGATACAGAAACTACAGAAAGCAAACTACCAAAAAAAAATCAACCTTCTGCTGGTGGTATCTGACACAGATGATGAAAGTGAACATGCGTTGGTCTGCACTGTTTTGGATCGTTATTGAGCAGAACCCATCATCAACGTGGATGCGTGTCCTCTGGAATGGTGGTTGAAACATGAAGGGACATGTGAATCTTTAGTGCATCTGGCATGTAAATATCTTGCGACATGGGCTACAACAGTACCATGCGAATGCTTGTTCTCACTTTCAGGTGACACTGTAAACAAGAAGCGGGCAGCATTATCTCCTGCAAATGTAGACAAACAAGTTTGTATGAGTCACTGGCTGAGCAAGAAGTAGGACTTACTGGACTTGTCGGCCCTAAAGTTTTTTACATTATTTTATTTTTGAATGCAGGTTTTTTTTTTTACATAATTCTACATTTGTAAGTTCAACTTTCATGACAGAGATTGCATTACAGTACTTGTATGAGGTGAAATGAAAAATACTATTTTTGTTTTTTACAGCACAAATTTGTAATCAAAATAAATATAAAGTGGGCACTGTGCAGTTTGTATTCTGTGTTGTAATTGAAATCAATGTATTTGAAAATGTAGAAAACATGCACAAATATTTAAATAAATGGAATTCTATTATAGTTTAACAGTAACTGATTTATTTTTTTAAATCACTTGACAGCCCTAGTCTAACATATTTTTTTTATTAAATTGAGCTTTAATCTTAAACAGGTTTATTTTTTAAAATAAATTATTATAATTGAATAACAATAAAAATCCAGGTTAAATAAAAAATCTGATTAATTTAAAAAAATGATTCAACTTTTTTTTATCCACCCTGCTTTCTGGAAAGACGTTGGGTAGCTGTTCAGTTTTTATGTTGAAGTTGTACACGAAACCCCATTTAAACAGAAACCATGTGGATAAGAGTATGTGCAGTGTACTGTGTCTCCACTGAAACTTTAAAATTATGTAGTTAAATGTTATGTAGAAAATGTTATGACTCCAGTTCTTCTGCATAGCATTAAGGTAATTGGTTTTGGCTATGAGTATTTCTATCTTAAAGTTCTGAAGTCTGTCTTTATTAACATGTTAACAGTAAAAGTTCCCATTTTATTTTTTCTTTTAAATGATCAGATAAAAAATTGCTTCTGTCTTTAAAAACTAACCTAGTTCTGCCAGGAGTTGCTTAATGCCCTGGTGCACCATGTCAGAATTGAAAATAATCTGTCTTTTTTCAATGTTCAAACTGAATAGAAAGGTGAGGGTGTTTTTTTTGGAGGTAGGGGTGGTTGTATTTTGTATGGTGCTGGCATAGGGAGGAAGACAGTCTCTTGATTGTTCCTGCTGGGAGTGGGAAAGTCTAGCACCTTTCTCTCCCTTCCTGCCCTGCCTTATCATACCAACGCTTTTTTTCTTTTTAATTAAAAAGATGTTTTTATTACTTGCATTGAAGTTGTTGTGTCCCATTGAGCCAACTGTTTTACAAAGATGTGGTCTTTTCCAAAGATCTTATAGTTCAAGAAAGCAAGAGAGCAGGAGAGATGGCGGGAGAGGGATACAACTTATTGTATAAATTTGCAAATTTAAAATGTAGGGAAGCCAGTTATCCTCATCTGCTCACAAAAAAACAAGCCCTTAAAAAACTGAACACCAAAAAATTATTTTCTATGTGCGCATTCCTGGTACCCGTGCTTAAAACAAATGGCACTTCTGTCACAACCCAGTGCACACTGAGAAACTGTCAATTCCAGGAGAGCTGCATCAATGAAATGGAAAAAGAAGGGAGGAGGGAATGCCTGGGCTGATGGTGTGGGATTTTGGTTTTCCTTTAGTCATATGGGAAAAACTGAGATCCTTTTTGTGCTGCTTTGTATTGCCACACCCTGTCAGCTTTACATAATTCACTGAGGGGTCAACATAGATGTGACACTTAGAGTAGGAGTGAGCATTACTATTAAATGCTGGAGTAAGCTGCTATTAGTAAATCATGTGAAGATAACTGTCTGCAGATACTTCAGGTCCAAATTATGGCAAATTACAGTATTCAAGAGCCTTGCAAAATAAAGTCATACTGGTAACTCTGCCCAGTTGTTCACGGTCTACGTGGCTAGTAATGTAATCCTTGATTGTGTTGTGTCTACTGACTGTGTCATACTCTAAAATAGTAGATGCTCCATTTTTAGGTATGAATTACTATAGAACAGGTAAATATCAGACTAAATATTATACTAATTATTTTAGACTCGGACATATTTACCTGTTCCGTAACAGACCAATATGTATTAAAGATGCAAAAGTATTGTAATTTTCAGAGATGTGGCTTGCTTTCTGTTTTAGGAAAATATCCCCTAAAATGGTCTATGACTGTATATTCTCTTTGCTGGCTGCTTTTACATTTGAAACACTAATACAGGAGAATACTAGTGTTGTTCAGGGACAGTGAATAACAAATCTAATCAACAGTCTATTTTGTTTCTCATAGGTTGCAAGTCCGGCAGATGACATCTGTGTAACTGATACAAAACCAAAGGATGAAACTCCAGTTTCTGCAGGAACTGAGAAATTCCATTGTTCCTTACATGTTGCTCCAGATGATGATCAGTTGCCCACTGCAGTGCAAACTGAGATGTTGCATAGTCTTGACTCTCTAATTCCAGCTGCTGATGGATTACCTTTTATTACAAAAGTTGAGAAGTCTCCTAGCCTTGGAACAGTGAACCAAACTAATGATGATTCACCTGTTAGTCCTTCAGACTACAGAGTGCTATGTGGTATTGAAAACTGTGTTAGCAAAGAGTTTAGCCTTATTCCTGATGATGATGGACTGCCACCTCTCTTACTTGCAACTGGAGAAAAAGGAAAAGGTAAAATTTTGGACTGGGGAATACTAATATTTACTGGAAGTAAGCTTTGTAAAATTATATGAACCTTTGTGTATCCACTGTGACATTGCAGAAGCCAAATTAACATTGTTTTGAAATGCACATTATTTTGGATCCAGCTTGGTATCTGAACTTGCACTTATATGAACTTGTATGTTATGAAAAAAAACATGAGCATAACCACAACGGTATCCATTAGTATTTGAGCCCAAGTATGTTTGCATGTGAAGTATACTACTGCAAATAAGCTGCAGACCACATGTGGTGTTGAGGAGTTTTAGTACTATTTAGCAAGAACTCTTCCACTCTCAGTTGAACTCTAGTCTCATTATGCAGGTTCCTTTATTTGGCACACAGCAAAGTTACCCTGATATGATGGGACTCAAGCATAGGGAGTGGGTATAGGGTATACCATGCATCCAAAGTTACACAGCAGACCTCTTCCTTTATATAATATAATTATTTACACATTACATTTACATTACATATTTTTGGATTGGACCAAGCCAATCCCTGTATAGCATGCATGGTTCATGCATGACAGGCTTCAGAGTAACAGCCATGTTAGTCTGTGTCAAGGTTCCTCCCCCAGTCTGAACTCTAGGGTACAGATGTGGGGACCTGCATGAAAAACCTCCTAAGCTTATCTTTACCAGCTTAGGTCAAAACTTCCCCAAGGTACAAAATAATCCACCCATCGTCCTTGGATTGGCCGCTACCACCACCAAACTAATCCTGGTTACTGGGGAAGAGCTGTTTGGACGCGTCTTTCCCCCCAAAATACTTCCCAAAACCTTGCACCCCACTTCCTGGACAAGGTTTGGTAAAAAGCCTCACCAATTTGCCTAGGTGACTACAGACCCAGACCCTTGGATCTTAAGAACAATGAATAATCCTCCCAACACTTGCACCCCCCCCCCTTTCCTGGGAAATGTTGGATAAAAAACCTCACCAATTTGCATAGGTGACCACAGACCCAAACCCTTGGATCTGAGAACAATGAAAAAGCATTCAGTTTTCTTACAAGAAGACTTTTAATAAAAATAGAAGTAAATAGAAATAAAGAAATCCCCCCTGTAAAATCAGGATGGTAGATATCTTACAGGGTAATTAGATTCAAAAACATAGAGAACCCCTCTAGGCAAAACCTTAAGTTACAAAAAAGATACACAGACAGAATTAGTTATTCTATTCAGCACAATTCTTTTCTCAGCCATTTAAAGAAATCATAATCTAACACATGCCTAGCTAGATTACTTACTAAAAGTTCTAAGACTCCATTCCTGGTCTATCCCCGGCAGAAAACAGTATATAGACAGACACACAGACCCTTTGTTTCTCTCCCTCCTCCCAGCTTTTGAAAGTATCTTGTCTCCTCATTGGTCATTTTGGTCAGGTGCCAGCGAGGTTACGTTTAGCTTCTTAACCCTTTACAGGTGAGAGGAGCTTTCCCCTGGCCAGGAGGGATTTCAAAGGGGTTTACCCTTCCCTTTATATTTATGACGGTCTGTATTCACAAAAAGAAAAGGTGTACTTGTGGCACCTTAGAGACTAACCAATTTATTTGAGCATAAGCTTTCGTGAGCTACAGCTCACTTCATCGGATGCATACTGTGGAAACTGCAGAAGACATTATATACACAGAGACCATGAAACAATACCTCCTCCCACCTCACTCTCCTGCTGGTAATAGCTTATCTAAAGTGATCACTCTCCTTACAATGTGTATGATAATCAAGTTGGGCCATTTCCAGCACAAATCCAAGTTTTCTTACCCCCCCCCCCCCCACACACACACAAACCCACTAAGCTATTAGCAGCAGGAGAGGGGTGGGAGGAGGTATTTTTTTCATGCTTTGTGTGTATATAAAAAGATCTTCTACACTTCCCACAGTATGCATCCGATGAAGTGAGCTGTAGCTCACGAAAGCTTATGCTCAAATAAATTGGTTAGTCTCTAAGGTTCATGCATGACTTACTCTATCTCACCTTATGTTCCAGGCTTATCTTATCCATTGTTATCTTGTCCATAAATGGTTTCCTGGATGTTGCCCCTTATCTTAGCTAGTACAGACATTCTGTTTCCAGACTGCTGATCCATTTACCTCTCTAATCCTATCTCCCAAGAAATGAGGCTTCACCCATGTTTAATCACTCATGTCAAGCCAGGCCTACATTTAGCAAGCTAATTGTGGCCCTGAAGCTCCTGGCAAGATACCAATATGTTTCATAGATTCATAGATATTAAGGTCAGAAGGGACCATTATGATCATCTAGTCTGACCTCTTGCACAAGGCAGGCCACAGAATCTTACCCACCCACTCCTGCGATAAACCTCTGACCTATGTCTGAGCTATTGAAGTCCTCAGATCATGGTTTAAAGACTTCAAGGAGCAGGAGCAGAGAATCCTCCAGCAAGTGACCTGTGCCCCATGTTACAGAGGAAGGCAAAAAAACTCCAGGGCCTCTTCCAATCTGCCCTGAAGGAAAATTCCTTATCCTCCCTAAATATGGTGATCAGCTGAACCCTGAGCATATGGGCAAGATTCACCAGTCAGATATCCAGGAAAGAATTCTCTGTAGTAACTCAGATCCCACCCCATCTAACATCCCATCACAGGCCATTGGGCCTATTTACCATGAATATTTAAATTTCAGTTCATTGCCAAAATCATGTTATCCCATCATACCATCTCCTCCATAAACTTATTGAGTTTAATCTTAATGTTCCTGGGTGCTGTATGTTATACGTGACTTCAGAACATACTGCTGTCTTTGCTTATGTGATATGGTCTAGTCATCTTTAAACAAAAGTGATGTCGCTATTCATTGGCTGCTGTATGTCTGCCTTAGGTTCAAGAGAATGTGTTTTTAGCAGTTTACTTAAGTAGAAAGATGGAAGTGTCAAGTACCATATTTCATACATTGTAGTTTGTAATGTGTTTTATAGATAGAGAAGAAATGGATATTGGGTGGTATATGGAATTAATCCAGATGTTATCTTATTTAGATCCTCTGGTGGAAGAACACCCATCTCATCAGCAGGTCACCTTGCTTCTTGCAGAAGGAGGCCCTAATCCATTAACATTTATCCTAAATGCAAACCTCCTTGTGAATGTCAAGTTAGTATCTTGTAAGTAGGTAATGTACACTGTTTCCCTTTATTTACATATGTTCCATGGTTCATTATGTTTGAAATATGTAAACTCTTAATTCACTAATCTTGGTGGCTGAGCAGATAAAATTAAAACATTTTCACACTTGAGATATATGCTGCCTTATTTTATCCAATCTGTAAATTTAAGGTTTTTCAAGTAATTTTTTCAGTGTGCTTTAAAGCAACTTTTAACCC
This sequence comes from Caretta caretta, assembly GCF_965140235.1. NCBI lineage: Eukaryota > Metazoa > Chordata > Testudines > Cheloniidae > Caretta > Caretta caretta. Next base: position 51,653,669 of record NC_134210.1, read on the forward strand.
CTTTTGTAATTTATTTATGTGCCTACCTTGGTTGTAGGACAAGTGCAGGGCTGTATTCACCATAATATCTTTCATTAGGAAGGAATAAGAATACTCTTATAAGAATGTTTTCCCAGAAGTGCGTGCTGCATTTTTGATGCATGCTGTACACAGATTTCATGCTTTATTTGTGTAAGGTGCTGTCTAATAGGGATTCTTTTATCTGTAGGTTTGAATATAAAGCTCTGGAGACCCTGCTGTGTAAACAATCAAAGAATACTTCTGTTCATTTTACAGCAACTTCAGATATCTGTTTAAAAGATTTGGGAGTTGTGATGGATAGTCAGCTGAACATGAGCTTCTAGTGTGGTGCTGTGGCCAAAAGAGCTAATGTGAACCTGGGCGTCTTGAATAGGAGTGGAGAGGTTATTTTACATCTGTATTTGGAGCTGGTGTAACTGTTGCTGGAATACTGCTCAGTTCCAGTGTCCACAATTCAAGAACGATGATAACTTGGAGAGGGATCAGAGAAGAGCCACAAGAATGATTAAGGGATTAGAAAGCATGCTTTCCAGTGACTCTTGAGGAGCTCCATATATTTAGCTTAACAAAGAGAAAGTTCAGGGGTGACTTAAAATACAGTCCATAAATACCTATGTACAGAACAAATTTTTAATAATATGGGCTTTCCAGTCTAGCATAAGAAGATATAACATGATCCAACGGCTGGAAGTTGAAGCTAGACAAATTCAGACTGGAAGTAAGGCAATTTTTAACAGTAAGGGTAATAAACCATTGGAACAACTTACCAAGGGTTGTGGTGGATTCTTTATCACTGACTATTTTTAAATCCAGATTGGATGTTTTTCTAAAAGAGATGCTCTAGGAATTATTTTGGGGAAGTTCTATGGCCTGTGTTACACAGGAGGTCAGACTAGATGATCACAATGGTCCCTTCTGGCCTTTGTTATTAAAATGACTGAGTTCTTGATGCCTTTTCATTAGTCACTTAAACAGACATAAGTGTGGCACCTGCATGTGCTGCAAACATGCAACATACTTGTTTATGCAAGAGGATATGATAAATGAAGGAGTATTACTTGTTTCGCTCAAAGATACAAGCCTGTGCCTGGGGTTCCATAGTAAAGTTTGCCTTTGCAATTAAAACTTTCTTTAATCAGCACCTTGATTCAGTTAGGTCGTTCAGAACCTGTATCCTGTCAGATTTTTCTTGATGCCCATTAATGAACTGTCTTCTCCAGTGTTTCTCATTTATGGTGTTTCCCCCTGGGTCTCCAGACAATGTGGCCTGAGAAGAGTGTCCCTATGAGAGTTAGTCTCTCTCCTGTGCAGTGGGTTATCCAGTGCTTTCTGAAATTTCAGTTTTAAAAAGAAAAACATTGTAGACAGCAATATTGCAGTGGTAGGAGTAAAGGGACAGAGGACCACAGATTATTAATTCCAATTTCTGGTATCTTTGATTCCAAGACTGAGTATCATGTAGATGAATTCAAAAAAATTTTTTTTTCTTATCACTAAGATTCTTCAGAAAAGTGCTGGTACTTCTCAACAAATGGATTACATGGCTTGGGTCAGGCAGAAATTATCATTATGTTGCTATGTTTGCCAAATGAAGATGCTGTTCCTAAAGAAATCTTCACATTGTTTGTTGACATATATAAGGATGCAGTGAAAGGTATGGAGTTTTAACTTGTAGCTTTAAGATTAGTGTCTTATTGTTGACTTTAACACAAACCAGGAAATAAATGGTGTTGCATTCTTAGAGGGTTCCTACTAATTTTGTTTGAAAGTTCTCAGTGCTCATAACTCTTTCCTCAGATTCTGTCAAATTGATGCAGGGGATTTTGTTGAGGAATGCGTCCTTTTTTTCGTATTAGTTCTCCTATAAACTGCCTCATTGCATTTTTGTCTTCACCTCCTTTTTTTTACTCTAATACTTTGGTATGATGGGTCATAGGTGTAAATCCTTTGAGCCCTGGTTCTAGAAGACAAGTGCTATACTGAATAGAGTTAAGCACCCGCTTAAATGTTTTCCTGTATTAGAGCTTAATTTGCAAAAGTTAACTAATTGTATGTAAATAGACTTGCCCAACAGAATTTTTGTTAAGTGTTAATTGTTTTGTAAATTAGTTTTATTAAAAAGATCTGTCTGAGTTGAAAGAAGTGTTTTGAAACTGGGTTCTATTGACTTTATAGTGATAGAATAAAATGCAATACCATGTCAAAAGCACCAAAAGTCTGAGACAATATTTTTAGCACATTTGGCTTCTAAAAACGGCAATTTTTTAATGTGCACGTACTTCAATAATGAACTGTACAAAACTATAAAGGTCTGTATCCTGTTATCCTGAAAAGCTGCAATATGCACTCTGTTACTTTAAAAATGCACAAGGGAGATAGTGTTCACATAGTAATGGGTGGATTTCTTCCACGTACCAACATGTATAAGAATGCATATTTAACATGTTTGGTTTTTATGGTGAAGATTTTAACTCTCCCTCTCCCTCTCTCCCCCCTCTCTTTCTCTCTCTCCAGGAAAATACATAGGAAACTTGGAAAATTTTACCTTTACTGAAAGCTTCCTTGGTAGCAAGGATCATGGAGGATTCCTGTTTGTTGCACCAACTTTTCAAAAACTTGACAATCTCCTGTTACCAAATAATCCTTTCCTTTGTGGCATTCTCATTCAAAAACTGGAAATACCATGGGCAAAGGTTTTTCCAATTCGCTTAATGTTGGGATTGGGAGCAGAATACGGGGGTGAGTTTTAACACGAAGTATGCATGTTATGGCCCAATCCTGTAAAGAGGTATGCACATGTTTAACTTTATGCACTGTGAATGCTGTTGCCTTCAAAAATTAAATACAAGTGTGATTCTTCAAAGGCTTGGGCCTTAAATTTGTACTTTGTACATCAAACCTGTTTGTTTTTAAAAAAAAAAAAAAAACTTTGTAAACACTGTGGTTCAAATTCTGTGCTGCTGGACACCTCTTGAAACACTATCAACTTAGTCTGGGTAGATGTGTGTAAATGGTAGGATTTGACCATAAAATATTGATTCTTCAAATTTTGTTTCAGGAGAAACATAAACTTTGCTAAACCAGCCTATGACACGGAATCTGAGTGTGCTGACAAAAGAGCTTAGATTGTGGATATGTACAATAGTATATTGAATCCTTTTTGAATGATCAGATTTAATATTTGTGAAGTGTTTTGAAAACAGAGCTTTATGATCTTATTAATGTAAACCTAATAGTAGTGGCTAATACATTATGGATTAAATTCCTCAGCTCCATATCAGTCATTAGTAATCAAGTTTCTCCATAAGGGGAAAAAAATTTCCGTGTCAATTATTCCATGAAAATATGGCTTCTGGATGTTCAAAATGGGGTAGAAGGAGCCAAGTACACAAATCCCACTGATAATTAGTTGGGCATTTAATTGCTCTCAAACGTGTGGAAACTTATTGACCACCTTTCTCACAGTCTAAGTGGGGAATTGAATTCACTCCAGTTTACAGTCTGGCTGTTGCCACCGCAATGCAATTCTTCTGTGGCACTCTTCCTGCTTTTAGGGGCTGCTGTTCTTTCGCATTAGCTATGCAGGCATCTTGTGCTGCTGAATCAGAGTAAGCACAGACATGGTCTGTTTTCTGATGCTATTTCCCTGCAATGAATGCTGAAGTCTGTCATTTTACATAAGGTAAAGAATGAAAGGCTGCATTTGATTTTTTTTTTTTTTTTTTTAAAAGTCACATTTTAATTGTGTTAGATTATTTTGTTTGATCTTTATGTGTAACAGTGTTCTTTTCTTCCTCTGAAAGCCTACCCAACTCCTGTAACAAGCATCAGATACCGAAAGCCTCTCTTTGGGGAGATAGGACACACAATTATGAATTTACTTGTTGTGAGTAAACAGTGTTTTACATAATTTTCCTTACCCTCCTAATTATACTTCAGATGAGTGTGAAGTTACCCTCACAATTTTGAAGTTGAACTATTTGTCTTTTAGCGAAAAATGTTGTAACGGTTTAATTTAGATGTGAAGTGAACATTAGACTTCAGTCTATTCACACAATGAAATGCTCTATTAGAATAGTATTAAGTTGTGCCTTTCAGATTAGTTATTGATATTGAAATATACTAATATAACTTCAGCTTATTCATTTAAAATAACTAGTTAATATTAATCAGCTTTTTCCAGTTAGAAAGCTTTAGGCAATGATCTGGTGACTGGCTCTGCTGACATCTAGGAGACTTGGGTTTGTAAGTGATCATAAAATTTTGCTCTTCAGGCTGTTGCAGCAGTAATGTCACATGATCCAAATTTAATTGCTTGCTACAGCATGCTGCCTTGATATATGATTTATTGCAAACAGCTCACCTGCACATTTTTAGAGAAATGTAAACAAGCTGGAGACTACAAACTACTTAAGAGTATGAGCATTCTCTAGTAAGGCAAGGTCATACTTGGTCTTGATCATAATTAAATCTTTTGTCCTCTGTAACAACACCTAACACTGGACTTTTATCCATTATGACTTTTTATCCATTTTATCCAAACTAGATCTTGCAGGGTTAAAACTATTTAGAGTGCATGCCCAGAAGGGACAACAACTTTTTCAGTTGAATGGTGATAACTATTGCTGGCAAGATTTTTGGGTAGACCGTAATCTCTGTAGTTCAGGTGGTTGCTGGTTTGACCCTCTCTTTAACATAACCAAATTGGTTCAATTTGAAGCATGTTAAATTTCAGTTTCTTGGCCCAAGGTAGAATTTTTCTGGAAAGCTGAAATAAGAACAAGTGTTTTGGGCAAAGTTCCCTTTTTAGTTTAGTTTAGTGTTTTGGGCAAAGTTCCCTTTGCTACCCCTTTTTTGGTTTGTTATAAATACTAGCTTTGTTTTAATCTGTTGGTTTTGACACAATCTGGAGCCACTGACTATCATGTTGAGATAATTAGATTACTTACTTTCTGTTACACTGCTCAATTAGACCATAGTTCCTATCCGGCAAGTCACTTAGCATGTTTCCCTCTCTGTAAAATCGAAATAAGAAGAATGCTTGCCTCTCAAGAGTGCCCTGAGGACAAAAAAATGTTGTTAGAATTATGAAGTACTTTATTTAAACAGTGTTAAAAGACATAAAAAATCTTTTTTTAGAAATGATGGTATGTCAGTGGTTAAAACTTTATGCTGCTTAAACTGTCAGTTAATAAAGTATTTTGTTTGTTACAGGACCTTAGAAATTATCAATATACCTTGCATACCATAGATAATTTATTTATCCATATGGAAATGGGTAAAAGCTGCATTAAAATCCCTCTGAGGAGATATGATGAAGTGAGTATAATTTTGTAGATCATACTAACTTATTCAGGAAATCTAATCCTTCCATTCTCCTCCTGTAATACCTCTGAAATCTTAAAGATGAGACGTTGACAAGAACACTGTGGGCCAATTTGAGTAGAAGCTGGAAAATGCAAGACACTGTATTACAGGGTGTTGTCTTTTCCAAATCTGAGAGGCCTATAATTGCTTTTGTTCACTATTCAGTGGACTAATTTTTCATTTCTTAAACTTGAATGTCTAATAAAAAAAAACACCAAACACCTTTTCCCTACGGACTGACTCCCTGCTTTGGTGCTAATAAGTGAGCGATATTGCCTCGGTCATGCTGGGATGTTAAGCAGGAAGATTGGTGATTAGTATAGGTGCTAATTGGTAATAGAAATGAGGAGGGAAAAGATTTCACTGAAATTTCTTCCAAGGATGTTTAGGCCTTCAGCTTCTTCTACTGTGAAGTTTGTTCTAGTTTTAAAAGGTGGCTTTACAAAAGTGTAAAATTTTTTTTATATATATATCAAAACAGTACACAGATTTTTTTTTTTTTTGCTAAAAGTTACTTCAAATCAGTTTTTGCAGATTTCAGTCTTCTCAGAATTCATACTGTTTTTTCACATTTACAGTAGATCTGCTTGGAACTATGATAGAGCAAGAGTTTTATTTGTTTCTGTTTTTAGGGACCCTATTAGGCTGTGAAGCTTTAGGATCCTTCCAGGTTCTGCAAACTGTGTTGTCCTATAAATCAAAAATGAAGGTCTCTTGGGAGATGCTTAATATTTGGTAGTATACTTGGTCAGGGGGTACTCACTCAGATTGACTTTTCCCAGTCAGTAGAACTTTGAAGTTGTGGTCACAAGTTCATAGAAATTTACCCCAATAAGCTATTGCAAGTTCCATAAAAAAATCAGTTCCAAAAAAGAGATTTTAAAATGTAAATTATACTTCATCTTTTTATAGAGAAAGCTAATGCTCGCATATAGAGACAGTTATTTTCATAATACAGCATTTTACCTGAAAAATGCTACTTAGTTGTTACACAACCAGAGTCCACAGAGAATTCAACAAAACAGAGCAAGATTTTGTTGCAGAAATGTCAGTTTCTAAATGAACATTTTGTATTTGCAGGTAATGAAAGTAATACATTCTTCTAATGAGCATGTTATTAGCATTGGAGCCAGTTTTAGCACTGAAGCAGATTCTCACTTAGTTTGTGTACAGAGTGATGGAGTCTATCAGACACAAGCAAACAGTGCTACTGGCCACCCTAGGAGAGGTAAGTGGTTTATTATGTTTTTTGTGTTCTATCAAACCTCTGAAACTGGTGTGTGCACTCTAATGTTGTAGGTGATTACAAGGAACAAAAGGTGTATATTCCTGTAGTTTGTGTGGGCAGATGATCCGCTATAATACCGAATGCCTTAACTACAATATGAAGCAACTAAAGAATAATAAAAGCGTAGATGACATCTATGTATGACATTCAGTGGTTAGAAAAATACTTCAATTACATAAAGCATTGTTTGACAACCTCCACTTAACATTCCATTTACACTAAATTATTCAAATTTCACTCCAACTTTTGACCTGTTACTTGTCCCTTTTCCGAAGCTTTTTGTATATGTATTAATTCAGCTTACATTTTGAAGGGGTGCTGTTGAATAGCTTCTGGTCCATTACTTTGACACTCTTAAAATTGCTATAAATTGTGGAATATCGTTCAGATTCTGGATGGCTACATATCTTTTACATCTGTCTAGTTACATCCTAGACTAGAGACTAATGAGAGGAATTAACAGTAGTTAAATTCTTGTTTGTATAGTGCTTTGAAAACAATCGGTGCCTAGCAAGCTCTCACAAGTAGTCTGTAGTGACAAGGGGAAGATTTAATTGTGAAGTAAATGGGTTTTTACAGGTTTTAGTGCCATTTAAAAATGGATTAATTATTTTACTTAATAGAATGTTCCAGAAATTAAAACCTAATTTTAGAGATAACTTCATTTATAAGCAAGAAACAAATTTTAGGTACTACATATTTTCTATTCTTTCACAGTTTTCTTCTTTGGTTTCTGTGCCTATATGACTGCCAGCATCCTGTTGGGATGCTGCATATCTTCCTAAAACTTAAAAAGTTAGCAAAATCAATACATTTTTCTAGTCTGATTTCAAGGAGTGAATTCTCTTGATGCTAACAAGAGCCACATCAGCACATCTTCCTATAACTGAGTAACTTTTATGCGCACTTTCAGTCTAGCATAATATTTAGCACTTGATGTATAGTGCTTTACACTTTCAAAATGACTGTAAACTCACTAAGTATAAAGATGGACAATATGAAGTACCTGATGTATTCACTTTTGTGTTTAGTTACAGGTGCAAGTTTTGTAGTGTTCAATGGAGCCCTAAAAACATCTTCAGGATTTCTTGCTAAATCAAGTATAGTTGAAGGTATGAATCGCATCTTAAATGATTCCTTATTAAGAGGCAAAGAATTGGTGTTGGAACACGACCCTGCATAATACTGATGCGATTAAGAGTCTGTCCCATTGTAAACCTAAGCTTTTTCTTTAAGGTTTGTAACGTGAAAAAAAAAAAGTGTGCATAAATTATTATATGTAAATTCACAGTTTGGGACATACTTCGTTTGAGGACACTTTTATGATGTGGCTTTTTTGGACCTCTTGATTTAATGCCTGTCATTTTGTAAAGAATTTCAAAATGAGAAGCTTATAGGAGGATTTAATTCATTTGTTTCCTGTATGCTTAAGTTTTTACCTCTACTTTTGTGTGACATTTTGTGGCTCATTAAGTTGTTAAAGCTTCATGAAATAAACTTTGACCAGATGGAACATCAGCTCCATTAGTCTACCTTTTTGTTCACCAAAAAAGCTTTGAAAATTGAACTAACAATTTTTCATACCGCATTTCACATTGTGATGAGGAAAAAAGTCAATATTCTACTCCCAGGCTAGTGAAATTGCATTTCTTAAACAATTCAAGAAGATAAATTGACCAGCCAAGGTTCTATGAAAGTACTCTTCCCTTTTTGTTCTCTAAAGGAAAGTGAGAACTTTTACTGTTTCTCTTTTAGATGGACTAATGGTACAAATAACTCCAGAGACGATGGAAGGTTTACGTCAAGCTTTAAGGGACAAGAAGGACTTTAAAATTACATGTGGCAAATTGGATGCAGAAGAATTAAAAGAATACGTAGATATTTGCTGGGTAGAGAGTGAAGAAAAAGTAAACCAAGGGTATGAATATTTGTTAATAAAACTGTGTGTGTGGTTGTTGGAATTTTCTCTTCTCTTCCCACCTCTCTTGAAATGAAGGGTGGATATTTAAAGAATGGAAAATATAGTATTGTAATTAAAACTAATATCTTGCTATTTAAAGCTGACAAGGAAATAGTAGTGAAAGCTGCCTGTGCGCCTCTAGATATCACTATGAGAATAACTTAAGACTGTAATGGTCTTCTGAGATTTTAATAACTGCCTGGTTTGGGAGTGGTGGGAAGAGGGTCTTCTTTATGGTGTTGCCTGTTTTTAGCCACAGTCCATCTGTCTGATGAGGACTGGTTGGCTCCCTTCAGAGTTCAACAATGTCATTCATTAGATAGAGGGGGCTACTCAGTGAGGGCTGCAAGATTTCCGTCCCCACCCCTGTGGCTGTGAACGTCAAGGCACTATCACTCCTATAACATATGAGTTGGTTTAAGACCATGGTTTTCAACCTCTTTTCATTTGCAGATTCCTCCAAAATTTCAAATGGACGTGTGGACCCCTTTGGAAATCCTAGACCTGTGTGTCTGTGGACCATGGGTTGAAAACCATTGGTTTATGAGTTTCATTTTAGGTGGCTTAGAGAATCTGTTGTTATAGTTAGGGCCCTACCAGTTTCATGGCTGTGAAAAACATGTCACGGACTGTGAAATAAGCCCTTCCCCGTGAAATCCGATGTCCCCTTGTTCCTAGGAGTGCCCCAGTAAAGGGGGCTCCTAATTCCGGCTGGGCAGAGGAGGGTCAGGACTTATCCATCTTCTGCACAGCTGCTCGGAGGGCATGGTGGGTTGAATCAGACCCACCTCCACCTCCGGAGGAAGCTCATGCAGCTGCAAGAAGCTCTGCAGTTGCTGCCTTCAGAGTCCAGAGTAATATTTTACCCTTTGGAGTTTGATTTAACTTAAAGCAATGGGTTTTTAAGTTGAACAGTTTATTTTTAGATGAAAGAATGCTCTGGTTCAGTTTTAATTTATTCTACACTTATTTTCAGAGTTGTAAGCCCAGTAGATGGAAAGTCAATGGAAGGAATTCAAAGTGAAAGAATACTACAGGGAGATTTTGACACTGAGGAAAAACTTATGAAGTGTACCGAAGTAAGTAAATGAATACCAATAAATAGTTTGTTTATATGTTAAAATATCAGATTTATTTATACCAATTGCTATTCTAAATAGCATTAATAATGCTGATGAAGGGAAGGTGCTACCACAGAAACTAGTTCACTTTTCTATGTTCACTGTGTTCTTGCAGTTCTCTCTGACTTTCATATCAAATGTCTGGATAGGAGCGATTTTATTTTTTAAATAGGGGTGATATATTTTCCTTTTTTAAAACTTTTGATGCAATTATGAAACTTCTAATCCAGTTATTCTTATGGTTACTTGTTAATTCACTGAGTGTTTTAATTGTGAGGATAATTTCCAACAGTACCAACACAGTATTTGCTGTTCGGGGACTTCTTGTCTCTTCCTAATTTTGGAAAGCACCTAGCACATTTAGGCACTATCATATATAATAAAAATGGATAATTATATCAGAACTGCTTTGCTACTGATAAACTACCCAATTCCAAAGTTGAAAGTCTTTTGCCAATAAACAAGTATCGGTAATTTTACTGCATCTTAAACAGTGATACTGTACCTTGAGCCATTTTGACAACTTTGAAATTCTTACCAAAAAAGCCACTAATCATGTCGTGTCCTTACTATACTTTCAGGTGTTCTATATCCTAAAGGACCATGAGCTATCCAGCGCAACACCCCATCAGTTTGCAAAAGAGATTGCTGTAGCTTGCAGTGCTGCTCTTTGCCCACATCTCAAAACGCTGAAAAATAATGGAATGAATAAGATAGGTCTCAGAGTCTCTATTGATACCGATATGGTAATTTTTGTTAATTTCAGATATATAACATTATTTAATATCACCACCTGTAATGATGCTGCCTTTGGTGGGACACTTCTGAGAGTATCAATTCAGGACAAATTGTTTAGAGCAGGGCAGTTACGGCCCAAGGCTGGGGTTTCTCTACTTCTGAGGCACACCAAACCAGCCAGATAGAGAGGACTTTGGTTTTACCCCACTGGCTAACGAGAAGTCACACAAGCAATTCCCTCAGACACTCCAGTTTCCCAGTATCACCACCAGTGCCACTCGTTATGGGGACAAATGGTTATGAAAATCAATACCCCAGTAAAAGAAAAAAGTTTTTCCCGATCCCAAAGGAGTAAGCCTCAGACCCAGGTCAATATACAAATCAGATCTTACCCACAAATCATGCTGCTGCCAATTCTTTAGAATTTTAAAATCTAAAGATATTCATAAAAGAAAAAAGATACAGATGACAGCTAGAATTGGTTAAATGGAATCAATTACATACAGTAATGGCAAAGTTCTTGGTTCAGGCTTGTAGCAGTGATGGAATAAACTGCAGGTTCAAAACAAGTCTCTGGAGTACATTCACAGCTGGGTTGGGTCATTCAGTCCTTTGTTCAGAGCTTCAGTTTGTAGCAAGGTTCCTTCAGAGGTCAGAAGCAGGATGAAGACAAGATGGAGGGGTTTTCAGGGCCTTTTATATTCTCTGCCCATGGAAGGACCCCTTTTGTTCTCACTGGAAAATCACAGCAGCAAGATGGAGTCTGGAGATACATGGGCAAGTCACATGTCCATGTATGACTCAGTTTGCAGGCCGACACCACTGTTTACATGTTAGATTGAATGTCCCCAGGAAAGCTCAGATGTGGATTGGTGTCTCCCAAAGTTCATTGTCAGTTAAGTGTTTCTTGACTGGGCACTTACTGAGAATAGTCCTTTCTCAAGAAGCTGACCAAATGCTTCACTGAGGCTACTCGGAATCAAATACATTTGAAATACAAGTACATAGCCCATATTCATAACCTTCAAATATAAAAATGATACACACATACAGCCAGCATAATTATAACCCCTTCATAGACACCTCAAATGACAACCTTTGTACAATATTTGCTGCAAATATTATAACAGTGGTTGCAACAATGATCTATACGGTCACGGTTTTTCTCAATAAAGTCACGCCACCTTAAAATAATGGTATTTAGGTATAACTTCTTTAGCTCTTTTAAATCTTGCCACATCGCCAAATGCTAAGTCCATTACCAGCAATGGATGTACCTGGAAAGAATTCAGACACAAGTCTGAGAGTTAGACTCGATCCCTGTTGTTCCTAGAGAAACTACTCTAGGTTTTGTTTCAAGATCTTAGCTGAGAGAGCTGCAGAAGTTTACAGCTCACCACAATTTAAACTTGTGTTTTTTGTTTAAAGTTTCATACTTTTCAATGGTCTGTCATTAAGTAACTAATTCACAATATTTCTGGTTGCTTGCATCCTGAACTAGCAGCACCTTGAAGTGTTGAAGGCCGGTTATTCGATGAGCAGAAGGCGGTGTCTCTCAGTTCTAAACACAAAACCTTCTTGCCAGTGAATGTGTTGACTTGCCCAAAGTCTCTTCAATACCACTTTTTATAATAGACAACCATGAGCTGAAATTTGTTTTATACAGACGGTGATGTTTGCACAGTGCATCTACTGCACCTCTACTTTTGTTTTGTATTAATATCTAATGTGTAATGTATCAACTTACTATACCTCTTTTTATTTTAGGTTGAGTATCAGTTAGGATCTGGAGGCCAACTTCTTCCACAGCATTATCTAAATGACTTGGACAGTGCTCTGATTCCTGTGATCCATGGTGGGACATCAGACCCCACAAGCTTACCATTGGAAATGGAATTAATATTTTTTCTTACAGAATACCTCTTTTAATATAAATGACAGCGTATATTATACTATGTATAATCTGATTTGCTAGAACTAACCCAACACCAAAGCTGTAATGCTACCAACACTAAAAAAAGTTAAGATTTATTTAAAAAAAACCCAACAGCTAAGTTTAGTAATAGATTTTTAAACTGGGTTTTGTTTCTAATAAATGAACCAACTCTCCTCCATCCCCAGCATAAAAAAGAAGGATTGTAGAGTTTAAGATTTCCTAAGATTCCGAAACTTTACACTTAATACAGTCACTGAAAAAAGGCAAGGACTCATTACCTCTAAGCAAACTGTAGCATTTACTATGTGCATTGTAAGGTTAAGCCATATACCTCTTAAACCCAAGCAAATATTTTAGTAACAGTCGTTATGATTAGATGTAACCTAAATCTGGGACACTCCATGTGGATGTGCAAATGAGCTATATTTACATTTTTAAAAAATCTTGTAAAGTATATTTAATTGGTACAGTACTGTTACTTGCTGTGGAGATCCAAATATAAAATCTCTGAGGGTTGGCTGCAAACAACGGATACTGCGTACTTATAATATATGGAATTTGCCTGCACAATCGGATATTGATTGTGTGGGAAGAATCGAACAAAACTTTGCCAGGTGTGTTATGGGTTTTTTTTAAAAGATTTCATAATTGGACTTGTCCTGACTTAAAAATCAAGACAGTTGACATGTTTGTTGGTGCTTTTGGAACTTGTGCTTTTACACTGAGTCTCTTTATAGTGTAGCTGATTTTCTTATGTATTTATAATGACTTATCTAACTTTGTTGGGTATCATTTTTGTATTACACTAATTGTCCCCCCTTCTCCCCCCCCCCCCCACTCCCGTGTTTAAATGTACCTTTGTAATTTGGGACTTCCAAGAGTGATTAAGAACTGGCCAGATGACCCTTAAAGTAGTAATCATGTAGCAATAAGTCAGGCATGAAACCTGTAATATCTTTTCTCCTCCCATCTCTAACTTCTGGGACCTCTTGGTCGCCCTGTTTATTTTTCAGGGAGAAAATGTATTAAGTGTGAATTTTCATGATCAGATTGCTTTGGCATATTTGAGGTTCTTTGTATAGTACATATTTTTGATACTGGGGTATTAGCAATTAAGAACTAAGATGATGCTTGTAATTTATGCCTGAGTACCGAGGTTCAGTGAACACCGATCAGGCATGATAACTATTGCATAACTTACCTGTTCACTTTGAAGAGAATCAGAACACACTGTATCCAAGACTGAATCATTTGAGTAAAATGTTGTTCGAGTTTTAGACTGACAGATCATTAAAAACCTAAACATCTAGATGCCTTCTTGATTCTCATAGGGGATATTTATATGGTTTTTGTATCAAAAACGCAACTAGTAACTTAAAAAAATAATAAAATAAAAATGTCACCAGCCCTATTACCCACAGCTTGAAGACCCATATTAATGGAAAGGTTCAGGATTTAAGGTCTTAGTCTAGAATAAACTAGGTATTTCATTGTAGTAATGCACACAATTTTTGTTCAGAGATGAATTGCAGTTCTGTGGACCAGCCAAAGACATTAACATAGGCAGCATGAACAAGATGGATGTCCAGTCTTCTGAAAGTAGTTAACAAGAGGACAGCAGGGATGAACAGTAGTCAAATGACGATTGTCATGTCCTTTGTCAATGTTAAGTACAGTTATAGCAGATGAAAGCAATTTGCAGACTAATTATTTTGTCTTTTGTGTTGCCCCATTGGTTATTGGAAATTAGACTCATGTCTGAAACTCTTGCCATTTAATGTTTCAATTTCATTTAATAATTATCACTAACAAATAAAACTGACTTAAGTGCTTAACAGCTGATGTAAAATAACATTGTTCTTCTGTTAAAAACAAAAACCATATCTTTGACAAACGTTTCCTATATTTTGTCTTTTTTTTTTTTCTGTCTTCAAAGTTTCTCTTTGCTTGGTTCTGCTATTGCACTTGGAGTGTAGACTGCTCCTAAAAAAGGAATTGCTGTGTTTATGTCCAAATACAACTTTAGGCAATAGCCTGTAATTTACCAACAAATAAATGAACCAGAATGAAATGTTTCATAGTAACTTTCCTGGTTTGGAAGACAAACCATACTCATGGCTCCTGTCCAAAAACTGAGGCTCTTTTAAGAAAGGTGCAGTAGTATAATCAGTGATGAACATAAAAGAGTGAAGCAGAAAGGGCCACGTGCACTCCAACTTCTGGTTAATCAGTCTATGCTTTAATTTTTTTTAGTTTTTAGTCCTAATGCCTATGAAAAACACCCTACCAAATATGAACTGAATACAAACTAAAGCTCTGCACAGTCTACTGGAGACTGTGTGAGTGTGGACTCCCCTTCCCCCAACTACCCAACAAAAAATCCCTTATCTTAATTGTGTGTCAACATAGACTGTTGCTGCAGGATGGAGAAAATATCAATATTAACAATTTATCATCAGTCTCCTTCACATGCAGACTTACACCAAAATAACAAAAGATACAAATAAAACCCAACTTAATTATTTTGCATCTGTGTGGGGACAATGCATAGACATACACCAAAATAACTACGGCCTGGTCTACCCTAGAAAGTTTTATTGATGTAAGTCACCTTGCATCAACCTAGCTGTATATGTCTTTACACTGAAAATTTTCTTTAGCCAATGTGAGCACCCCGTTACAATGATGCAATAACACCACCTTCCCAAATAGTGTTGAGCTATGGTTGACCTATTGAGGTCGACACAGTGCAAAAGTAAACACTGTGTGATGTCTTTCAACCTCAATAGTATTCCAGCAGCTGTCTCACAGTTGTGAACTCCAGTGCCCAGGGGTCAGAGACCGGAAGCCAAACCTCCTCTTTAAAAATCTTTTGTGTTTTGAAATGCCTTTTCCTGATTGCCCAGTTTGGCGAGCACACCTAGCAGCTCTTCCTTGTGCACAAGTGCTCAACTGTCCAGCCTGGCTCAATGCTCTAGATGCATTCCTGCTTGGAGCAGATGGGAGGTATTGGATCTCCTGGGCCTGTGGGGAGAAGAAACTCTGCAAGCACAGATAGGGAATTGTCATGGCAACATGGATATTTACTAAAAGATTTCACAGGGGAAGCAGGTCAGGGGGTACAATGAGTACAGTGCTGCATGAAAGCAAAGGAACTGCAGTGGGCATACTACAAGGCCAGGAAGGCCAACAGTCGATCTGCTGCCAAGTCACAGACCTGTCAATTTTTACAACAAGCTGCAGGCTATACTTAATGGAGACCCCACCAGCACCCTGCAGACCAATGTAGATACCTCTGAGGAGCTGGAGACAGAGACCCCTGTTGTTAACAGCAAGCAGGAAAAAGAGGATGGGGGACCTGCAGCAGGGTAAGGGTCCAACTATGCCTATGCTGTGAGCCAAGACCTGGTTGAGACTCCACCGGAGACTAGCCAGTCCCACCAGCCAAGCACAGACAAGCCCAGTGCAATGGAAGGAACCTTGGGTAAGTGTATGCATGCATTTTTCCTCACGGTGTTTAAATGTAATATAATGCTTGACCACACTCTGACTTAGCAGGACACGGGTATTGACTTTACGTTGTTTTATTTGTACTAGACAAGGCAGCAATACAAAAAAGGGGGTAGAGCTGGTATCCGCCTGTCATTCTCCTGTCGAATTTGGGGATGGGAGGTATGGAGCAGTTTGTTCATGTACACAGGCTGTGTCTTGTATCCTCTAGTGATCTTGATAAAACTTTCATGGAGGTACTCTGCAGCTCTCCCCTGACGGTTTCTAGGGATGGCAGCCTTGTTTTTAACTCTGATAGGATACTTTCCTACCTCACTCTGTGATGACTTTGGCCGGCACAGTCACAGTAAACAGGCGAGCAGCATACAGGCCCTGGTTGCTTTGGGATGCCAACAGCCATTGTGCTACGAGTGCCTTTTTTTAAACTCAGGAGTGAGAGATCTGCTAAAATCGCTGCCTCCTGTGAAAAACAGTGCCATTGCTTGTATTCATACCCATGGAAATAAAGGCTGAAATTCTGTTCTATGCAACTGAACAACTCTCCTTTCTTCCTCCCACCCCTGTCCTGGCTGGGTCATACTCATGGCTGGGACTGGAGAAAGGAGAACTGTGATGTGCAGGGGTGCTCCAAAGCTGAAGTGTCAATAAGCATGTCTTATTTGAAAATGCTTATAGGAGTAAGGAAAGGGAGTTCTGAAATTTAGCTTTTATTTTCCTATGTGACTAAAAATAAAGTGATACATCTGTGTGTGTTATCTGTAGCTACTGTCATTGCAGCCTTGAGGGGTGCCCCTCCACTTGCTTGGAATGCCAGACCCGAAGAGGAGAAAGAAGAGGGTATGTTCAGTACTATCCTGCAAGTCAGTGCTGCATTGGATTGTGAACAGAGGACCTAGAGGGTCAATATAGCAGCCAACATGAAGAAGTCAAGTAAATGCATGATGGTGGATGCCTTTGTAAATTAAAGAAGGAGCAGTAAGTCAGGGGGAAGTGTCCTCTGGGCCTGAGCCAGTCCACAGTCTGGGCCTATACGTTTGACATCCCTGAATTAAGGCATATTCAGAAACAGTCAGTTTCCATGTAAAGACCAAGTGATGGAAAAAACTTCATCTCTTGCTAAATTGTTCCAGTGATTAATTATCCTCTGTTAAAAATTTGCACTTTATTTCCAGTTTTACTTTATTGAGTTTTGACTTCCAGCCATTGAATTCTATTATTGTACTCATGTTTTGAGAGCTCAAGCTGTTCCTTGTTAAAGGCTCTTCAGCTGCAGTATGTTATAAAATCAAGATGAATTTCCAAAAAATATACATTTATTGCATACCAAAACCAGTAAAGAAACTATGTGTAAGTTAAAAATAAAGACAATAAAACAAATTAACAGAACTTTGCAAGGAGAAAGAACCCTTATGTCCACTTCAATCCACTTGGGTTACACACACTGACCTGTGAGAGCCACAACTGCTGAATATGTGAAACTGTGGGTCATCTTTACTGTCCCCTTTTGGAGATTGGTTGGGGTAAGGCAGTGGCCTCTGATGTCACATGGAATATTGTAGGGGTGCAGGGAGGTGCTAAAATTGAGTTCTCCATTGACTGCAACAGTAGACGAGCCCATGATTGTTGAACCTATAGGTCAACAAAAGTGCAGCATTTGTGTTTGTTGCCGGAGAAGACCCTCTGTGTCCTGGTGAATCTCCTCCCTCTCCTGCTGGGACTTTCTCCTTTCTGCTTTTTCATTCTCCATGTTGGCTGGTAAGGTAAGCATCTTTTTTGCTAGCAGTGGCCATTGGGGCTGCACTTACATCCTGCACCCCACCACGCACCAGAGGGCAAAAAGGGCACAGCAGGGCCAAACATCCCTGAGTTCCTTCTTACAGCCCAGGGCTGTGAGATGTTACTGCAAGCAGCATCTCTACCTTCTGCGCACTTGCACATTTTAAACAAATTTATTGTATATAGTTATCTCTTTAGTAGTTAGGATAATTTGTATAGATTTCTATTGTGGGTAAAATTTTGTTTTTTGATTGCCAGGTACTGGGCTTTCAGCTCTTATGATGGAGCAAAAGTCTTCAGGGTTTCAAATATTGTCCCTCAGAGGGCAGCTATACCCTTCAGTGATGGGCATATGTATGTCTATGCTGCCAGAAACTAAGAACAGTGCGTGATGAGTAAGGTAAATCATTAAAGTTGTCAACAGCTTCAGAGACTGCCACTACATTTGATTAGGCCCCCAAATGAGTGGCATTGCAACCTCACATACAGAATCACCATGCCGTTTGTTTGGGGGCCTAATCAAATGTGTTTTTACAGCAGTGTTCAAGGTTTCCACAAACTTTATTCAAATTCACGATTTCTGTGACAAAACCATAACACCGTTTATACCAGACAAAAAGCAACTGAGAGCCTGAATGGGGTTAAATCTCCCCTCTTTGAATTACACAGGAGAGGTAGGAAGGGATGTCCATTGTCGTCTTTACTTTTTGCATTGGGCAGGTAGCCTTTTACACAGAGGATAAGAAATGAATTTATCAGAAGAATAAAACTTTCAGAAACCTATCAGAAAATAGGTTTACATGCTAATGATGTATTGTCAAACATGAGCATTTCCCTACAACTAGTATCTAAACCAATCCATGATTGGGAAAATATCTGGCTTTGAAGTAATATATGCCAAATCTGAAATGCTGGGGAGAACTTTGTTGTACTCTGAAAAGTCATCATCCAAAAAACACTTGGGAAACGTATTCTATAAAATAGCTTGGAATTCAAATCTCATCACAGAAGAACTGAATGATTTTAATGCCCAACCATTACTTCAGGGGAAAAAAAAACAAAAGACATTCGCATGCTGGGGAAAGTGTGCCGCGTCTAGGTTGGGAAGAACAGCTACAAAATCGACCTGAATATTTTTGTGAAGGATATCTTTCTTGTTTCAAAAATCTTCCTATAATCTTTCCAACATAAAACTTTAAGAGGACTATAGAGTGTTAGAAATTATATAGAATAAGAAAAAAAAAGATTAAGTGAGATACTTCGCACAGATCTAATAAACATGATGGTATAGCTATTCCAAAATGTGGAACTGTGAAGCCAGTCAGCTCAAATAATAGACTGGAAGTGCTCTAATCCAGCCAAACACTGAGTCTTCTGCGCTGCAATGCACTGCTCTCACTGTCGATGCTTGAGCATCATCTGTGGACACACTCTGCCAACAAAGGGAGCGTAATGTGAACATGCGATAGTGATGTTGTTATAGCACTTTTTTGATCATCAACATAACTTTTGTCGACACAACTCTGTAGCCTAGACAAGGCCTTAGTTACTTTTGGGGGCATACTTAAGTCCCCAGGCTTCAAACTCTGACTCACTTGCCAGGAGTCCTTCCTAGTTAGTGACAGCCACTCACACTGTATCTGTTCCCTTGTGGGTACACGTGCCCTCGGCACTTGTTTTAAGAGCCACTCCAGGTGAGAGAGATGTTAAATGATGAAGTGCTCCATTTGTCTAGCTTTAACTTCAAGCGCAGAAATGGTCCCTGTACAGCAGTCTCCAAGTCACCCCAGTGTCTCGTCAGCCCTGTCAGGTAGACCTACAAGTGACGGAAAGTCTTTCATCAAGAATACTAAATCTCAGCAAGAGATCCGCTGTGCCGGAGACCCCACACTCCTTAAACCTCCTAGAGAGGTTTGAACAGTTTTGGTACAGAAAGCTTTAAATCGAAGTCCTCAAGCTCATCTAAATCATACGGTACTCACCAATTGGTACCGAAGTCTTCAGTATGAACAAATATGGACAAGTATCAAAGTATGAACAAGATACTAGAGACTCTATGGGCTCTGCAATGAAGAAATCAGTATTACCTGCAACATCTACTTCTTTGGTGCTTCGATTGGTAGTCCAGCAGATGTTACAGTTCTCCCTGCACCATTCTCAGTATTGCAGGCCACTGCAACCCCGGTTCATCAGGTTCCCGTGCAACTGCACCCAGTACTGCAGGAGTTCAGGTTTTCCAGGGCTATGTTTGTCTCCGATGAACCTGTGTCTCCTTGTGATAAATGAAGCGGGGGGGAAAGAGGGAGCTCCCTTTTATGGACACTCAGACAGCCAGTTAGCTATAAAATCCCTCTTAGTAGCTGTTCTCTGCTTGCTTTACCTGTAAAGGGTTAAAAAGTCCACAGGTAAAAGGAAAGGAGAGGGCGCCGGACCAAAAGAGACAGTGGGAAGGTTAGAACTTTCTAAAATTGGGAAAAACTTCCCTTTGTCTGTTCCATTGTTCTCCAGAGGGAGGGGACAGAGCAGAGACAGGGCTGGGACTATGCAGTAAAAAGATTTTTGTCAGGTATGGAAATCATCAGATCATACCTAAAACCTCCTCATAATCAGAAAATGTCTAGAAAGCTGCGATTAGGTTTATTTCTGTTTATTTCTTCTTGGCTTGTGGACTCCTCTGTGCTAACCCCAAATGCTTTTTGTTTTGCTTGTAATCTTTAAGCTGGACCTCAAGAAGGTTATTCTTGATGTTTAATTTTTGTAAGTGGGTTTTTTTAAATCTAGCAAAAGCCTAAATTCTGGATGTATTTTCTTTCTTTTTGTTTTTAATAAAATTTACGCTTTTTAAGAACAGGATTGGATTTTTGGTGTCCTAAAAGGTTTGTGCATATGTTGTTTAATTAGTTGGGGACAACAGCTAATTTTCTTTTTCTTTCTCGGCTCTTCCCTGGAAGGGGTGTGTGAAAGGGCTTGAGGGTATCCCACAGGAAAGAATTCCCAAGTGTGCCTACCTGGGTTCTCAGGGGTTTTGCATTTGGGTGGTGGCAGCATCTATCCATCCAAGGTCAGAGAGAAGAAAGTCAAGGAAAGTGTGGGCTCCTTACTGAATGAGGGAGGCAACCTAGTGACAGAGGATGTGGAAAAAGCTAATGTACTCAATGCTTTTTTTTGCCTCTGTCTTCACGAACAAGGTCAGCTCCCAGTCTGCTGCACTGGGCAGCACAGCATGGGGAGGAGGTGACCAGCCCTCTGTGGAGAAGGAAGTGGTTTGGGACTATTTAGAAAAGCTGGACGTGCACAAGTCCATGGGGCCGGATGCGTTGCATCCGAGAGTGCTAAAGGAGTTGGCAGATGTGATTGCAGAGCCGTTGGCCATTATCTTTGAAAACTCATGGTGATCGGGGGAAGTCCCGGACGACTGGAAAAAGGCTAATGTAGTGCCCATCTTTAAAAAAGGGAAGAAGGAGGATCCTGGGAACTACAGGCCAGTCAGCCTCAGCTCAGTCCCTGGAAAAATCATGGAGCAGGTCCTCAAGGAATCGATACTGAAGCACTTAGAGGAGAGGAAAGTGATCAGGAACAGTCAGCATGGATTCACCAAGGGCAAGTCATGCTTGACTAATTGCCTTCTATGACGAGATAACTGGCTCTGTGGATGAAGGGAAAGCAGTGGACGTGTTGTTCCTTGACTTTAGCAAAGCTTTTGACACTGTCTCCCACAGTATTCTTGCCAGCAAGTTAAAGAAGTATGGGCTGAATGAATGGACTATAAGGTGGATAGAAAGCTGGCTAGATCGTCGGGCTCAACGGGTAGTGATCAATGGCTCCGTGTCTAGTTGGCAGCCGGTATCAAGTGGAGTGCCCCAAGGGTCGGTCCTCAGGCCTGTTTTGTTCAATGTCTTCATAAATGATCTGGAGGATGGTGTGGATTGCACCCTCAGCAAGTTTGCAAATGACACTAAACTGGGAGGACAGATAGATACGCTGGAGGGCAGGGATAGGATACAGAAGGACCTAGACAAATTGGAGGATTGGGCCAAAAGAAATCTGATGAGGTTCAACAAGGACAAGTGCAGAGTCCTGCACTTAGGACAGAAGAATCCAATGCACTGCTACAGACTAGGGACCGAATGGCTCGGCAGCAGTTCTGCAGAAAAGGACCTAGGGGTTACAGTGGACGAGAAGCTGGATAGGAGTCAACAGTTTACCCTTGTTGCCAAGAAGGCCAATGGCATTTTGGGCTGTATAAGTAGGGGCATTGCCAGCAGATCGAGGGACGTGATCGTTCCCCTCTATTCGACGTTGGTGAGGCCTCATCTGGAGTACTGTGTCCAGTTTTGGGCCCCACGCTACAAGAAGGATGTGGAAAAATTGGGAAGAGTCCAGCGGAGGGCAACAAAAATGATTAGGGGACTGGAATACACGAGTCATGAGGAGAGGCTGAGGGAACTAGGGATGTTTAGTCTACAGAAGAGAAGAATGAGGGGGGATTTGATAGCTGCTTTCAACTACCTGAAAGGGGGTTCCAAAGAGGATGGCTCTAGACTGTTCTCAGTGGTAGCAGATGACAGAACGAGGAGTAATGGTCTCAAGTTGCAGTGGGGGAGACTTAGGTTGGATATCAGGAAAAACTATTTCACTTGGAGGGTGGTGAAACACTGGAATGCGTTACCTAGGGAGGTGGTGGAATCTCCTTCCTTAGAAGTTTTTAAGGTCAGGCTTGACAAAGCCCTGGCTGGGATGATTTAATTGGGGATCGGTCCTGCTTTGAGCAGGGGGTTGGACTAGATGACCTCCTGAGGTCCCTTCCAACCCTGATATTCTATGATTCTATAAGTTGTAACCTTGGGAGTTTAATACAAGTCTGGAGTGGCCGGTATTAATTTTTAGAATCCTTGCGGGCCCCCACCTTCTGTACTCCAAGTTCCAGAGTGCGGAATCAGCCTTGACACTCCTTTATTGAGCTCAGTTAGACTCCTGCTACCATGATCTCCACTGTATCCAATACCTTGCTGATACCACATGATTCCTTGGTACCCATGCATTCAGAGAGGCTAACCATTGCTCCTCCATTAAACTATGCAAAGAATTCTCCAGATCCTCAACTTTCTATTCAGGGCTCTTATGATTACATGCCTAAACCAGCTTCTCCTGAAGCTGCTCCACTGAAGGATACTTCCAGTCTTGTGCAACCTCAATCTGCTCAGTAACCTCCTTGGTATGATCAGTCCCTTATGCTCTCCTCTCCTCGTGGCCACATTAGGACCTTTGAGCTGTCTATTGACAACAGTTCTCCATGGTACCCCGCACTTGCAGGGAATGCTAGGGACAGCGCTCCTTAATTCTCTCAATTTCCATATAGCAATCTCCACCACAGGAGGGGACGTCTGAGGAGCAAGAAAGGTGAAATGATAAAGAGGCTACCCCTCAGACAACTAGTTCATCATCCTCCCGAGATGAAGTTGTTAGGCCCTCTTTATCTAGTGCTGGTGACTTCAAACATTAGGAATTGATGAAAAGAGTGGCAGATAACTTTTCAAAAGCGTTACAAGAAGTGCAAGAGACTCAGTATAAACTGCTGGACATTCTTCACACGCCATCTTTAGCGTATGTTGCTCTTCCTATATACAAGGAGATGTTAGAACCTGCCAAGAACAATTTGGCAAACTCCTGCCACCACTGCATTCCCCGCCCCCATCTTTTTTATTAAAAAAAAAAAAAAAAAGTACCATGTTCCAGCTAGGGATTCAGAATTTTTATTTGCCAATCCTGTCCCAACTCCTTAGTTGTCGATGCAGTAAATAAATATTCAACGGACAATGCAATTTGAAGGCTACCCTGTATGATAAAGATTCAAAGCACTTAGATATCTTTCGTCACAAGAGTTACCTGCCACTTTGCATTTCAGAATTGCTAATTACCAGACAATTCTTGCAAAATATAATCACATTAGCTATTTAGAATTAATTCCTTTACGAAGATCTCCCATCAGAGCATAGGGAACTATTTCAGGCCCTCATCACAGAGGGACAGCTTCTGGCAAGGATAACTCTCAATACAGCCCCCCATTTCATCGGCACAGCTGAAGTCATGAGCTGAGCCACATGGCTGCAGTCTGTAGGATTAAAGCGTGAAATCCAAAACACTGTAGAAGACATCCCCTTTGATAGTCTTAAATTATTCAGGTTTCAGAGTAGCAGCTGTGTTAGTCTGTATCCGCAAAAACAACAGGAGTACTTGTGGCACCTTAGAGACTAACAAATTTATTAGAGTATAAGCTTTCGTGGGCTGCAGCCCACTTCATCGGATGCATAGAATGGAACATATAGTAAGAAGAGATAAATAGATATACCTTCTGTGTGTGTGTGTATATATATATATATGTGTATTTTTTTGTTTTTGAAGCTTTTCTGTTGCAGAATTGCCACCCTTAAGTCTTTTACTGAGTGGCCAGAGAGGTTGAAGTGTTCTCCTACCGGTTTTTGAATGTTATGATTCCTGATGTCAGATTTGTGTCCATTTATTCTTTGGCCAAACCGGACAGTCTCTACACAAATGTACATGGCAGAGGGGCATTGCTGGCACATGATGGCATATATCACATTGGTAGATGTGCAGGTGAATGAGCCCCTGATGGTGTGGCTAATGTGATTAGGTCCTATGATGGTGTCACTTGAGTAAATATGTGGACAGAGTTGGCTTTGGGCTTTGTTGCAAGGATAGGTTCCTGGGTTAGTGTGTTTGTTGTGTGGTTGCTGAAGAGTATTTGTTTCAGGTTGGGCGGCTGTCTCTAAGCAAGGACTGGCCTGTCTCCCAAGATCTGTGAGAGTGAGGGATCATTTTTCAGGAAAGGTTATAGATCTCTGCTGATGCACTGGAGAGGTTTTAGTTTGGGGCTGAAGGTGACGGCTAGTTGCGTTCTGTTATTTTCTTTGTTGGGCATGTCCCGTAGTAGGTGACTTCTGGGTACTCTTTTGGCTCTGTCAATCTGTTTCTTCACTTCAGCAGGTGGGTATTGTAGTTGTAAGAATGCTTGATAGAGATCTTGTAGGTGTTTGTCTCTGTCAGAGGGATTGGAGCAAATGCGGTTGTATCTTGTTCAGCAACTCCATGGATGAGTGTCTGCATTTGCTGAAGGACTGTAAGGCAAACTTTCATTTGCTGGGCATATGTACACCTGCAAGCGAGGAGATTTAATGGGTCTCAGATAGCAGAGAGGTCCCATGCAGTCGGTTCTTGTCTGAGTGATTATGCACAAGTATGTTCCACAGTAGGTGTGTGTGAGCCCTGTGCACTCGAGTCAGACTTTTGCCTGCAGTACTACTAGACAGCATGTGTGCCTGCTCTCTGACAAGAGCGTAATGGTTGTATCTGCCACCTCCCACTCTGTTTCTTCTTCCCACCAGCTTTCCCTCCAGTCGCTGATAACTTTACTGTTGTTCGATCTCCTGTCTCAGAACGAAAGCAAGTTACTGCATCTCAACCTCAACTCTCCATTTTACAGCATGGAAGATTGCTGGTTCAATACTTATGAGCAATTGTGCTTCTGAGAGGTTCAGACCATCTTTGTGTGCAGCAGAAAAGAATCCACTAGAGCCTCATATGGAGTGAAGTGGAAAAGATTATAGGTTTGGACACAGTCTTAGTATTTATCACCTCATCACATGGAGAATACACGTATGCTGTACTACCTTTTATACCTAAAATCATCAGGCCTTTCAATTAGTTCTGTGGGAGTTCTCCAGACTTCTGTTTCTGCACTAAATCTACCAGTAGACAGATTTTTCCATCTTTTCTCATTCTCTCATTTCTCAATTTCTCCAAGGCCTCGTGACCATTTACTTTCCTGTGTCTGCTCCTGTACCTGTATGGGATTTAAATCTAGTCCTCTTCAAAATCATAGGGACTCCTTTTTTGAGCCTATGGCTACAATTTAATTGTCATTATAATTTATGCAGATGGCATTTTTGGAGGCTATCACTTCCGCAAGCAGGGTTTCAGAATTTCAGGCTCTCCTTTCATGGTCTTCCATAAGGATATGCAAAAAGAAAAGGAGTACTTGTGGCACCCTAGAGACTAACCAATTTATTTGAGCATAAGCTTTCGTGAGCTACAGCTCACTTCATTGGATGCATACTGTGGAAACTGCAGAAGACATTATATACACAGAGACCATGAAACAATACCTCCTGCCACCCCATTCTCCTGCTGGTAATAGCTTATCCAAAGTGACCACTCTCCCTACAATGTGTATGATAATCAAGGTGGGCCATTTCCAGCACAAATCCAGGTTTTCTCACCCCCCACCCCTTTTCTTTCAAAAACCACACACACAAACTCGCTCTCCTGCTGGTAATAGTTCATCCAAAGTGACCACTCTCCTTACAATGTGTATGATAATCAAGGTGGGCATAAATCCAAGTTTACCCAGAACGTCGAGGGGGGGGGCGGGGGGTAGGAAAAAACAAGGGGAAATAGGCTACCTTGCATAATGACTTAGCCACTCCCAGTCTCTATTTAAGCCTAAATTAATAGTATCCAATTTGCAAATGAATTCCAATTCAGCAGTTTCTCGCTGGAGTCTGGATTTGAAGTTTTTTTGTTTTAAGATAGCGACCTTCATGTCTGTAATTGTGTGACCAGAGAGATTGAAGTGTTCTCCGACTGGTTTATGAATGTTATAATTCTTGACATCTGATTTGTGTCCATTTATTCTTTTACGTAGAGACTGTCCAGTTTGACCAATGTACATGGCAGAGGGGCATTGCTGGCACATGATGGCATATATCACATTGGTGGATGTGCAGGTGAACGAGCCTCTGATAGTGTGGCTGATGTTATTAGGCCCTGTGATGGTGTCCCCTGAATAGATATGTGGGCACAGTTGGCAACGGGCTTTGTTGCAAGGATAGGTTCCTGGGTTAGTGGTTCTGTTGTGTGGTATGTGGTTGTTGGTGAGTATTTGCTTCAGGTTGGGAGGCTGTCTGTAGGCAAGGACTGGCCTGTCTCCCAAGATTTGTGAGAGCGTTGGGTCATCCTTCAGGATAGGTTGTAGATCCTTAATAATGCATTGGAGGGGTTTTAGTTGGGGGCTGAAGGTGACGGCTAGTGGCGTTCTGTTATTTTCTTTGTTAGGCCTGTCCTGTAGTAGGTGACTTCTGGGAACTCTTCTGGCTCTATCAATCTGTTTCTTCACTTCCGCAGGTGGGTACTGTAGTTGTAAGAATGCTTGATAGAGATCTTGTAGGTGTTTGTCTCTGTCTGAGGGGTTGGAGCAAATGCGGTTGTATCGCAGAGCTTGGCTGTAGACAGTGGATCGTGTGGTGTGGTCAGGGTGAAAGCTGGAGGCATGTAGGTAGGAATAGCAGTCAGTAGATTTCCGGTATAGGGTGGTGTTTATGTGACCATTGTTTATTAGCACTGTAGTGTCCAGGAAGTGGATCTCTTGTGTGGACTGGACCAGGCTGAGGTTGATGGTGGGATGGAAATTGTTGAAATCACGGTGGAATTCCTCAAGGGCTTCTTTTCCATGGGTCCAGATGATGAAGATGTCATCAATATAGCGCAAGTAGAGTAGGGGCGTTAGGGGACGAGAGCTGAGGAAGCGTTGTTCTAAATCAGCCATAAAAAGGTTGGCATACTGTGGGGCCATGCGGGTACCCATAGCAGTGCCGCTGATCTGAAGGTATACATTGTCCCCAAATGTAAAATAGTTATGGGTAAGGACAAAGTCACAAAGTTCAGCCACCAGGTTAGCCGTGACATTATCGGGGATAGTGTTCTTGACGACTTGTAGTCCATCTTTGTGTGGAATGTTGGTGTAGAGGGCTTCTACATCCATAGTGGCCAGGATGGTGTTATCAGGAAGATCACCGATGGATTGTAGTTTCCTCAGGAAGTCAGTGGTGTCTGGGAGTGGCTAAGTCATTATGCAAGGTAGCCTATTTCCCCTTGTTTCCCCCCCCCCCCCCCCGACGTTCTGGTTAAACTTGGATTTATGCTGGAAATGGCCCACCTTGATTATCATGCACATTGTAGGGAGAGTGGTCACTTTGGATAAGCTATTACCAGCAGGAGAGTGAGTTTGTGTGTGTGGTTTTTGGAAAAAAAATGGGAGGGGGGTGAGAACCTGGATTTGTGCTGAAAATGGCCCACCTTGATTATCATACACATTGTAAAGAGAGTGGTCACTTTGGATGGGCTATTATCAGCAGGAGAGTGAGTTTGGGGGGGTGGGGGGGGCGGAGGGTGAGAGAACCTGGATTTGTGCTGTAAATGGCCCAACTTGATTATCATACACATTGTAAGGAGAGTGATCACTTTAGATAAGCTATTACCAGCAGGAGAGTGGGATGGGAGGAGGTATTGTTTCATGGTCTCTGTGTATATAATGTCTTCTGCAGTTTCCACAGTATGCATCCGATGAAGTGAGCTGTAGCTCACGAAAGCTTATGCTCAAATAAATTGGTTTAGTCTCTAAGGTGCCACAAGTACTCCTTTTCTTTTTGCGAATACAGACTAACACGGCTGTTACTCTGAAACCTGTCATTACATAAGGATATGGTTCCCCTTAGGCATAAATTTACGGATTGGCCTAAGGTAGTGTCAGTTTTCTATCTAAACCAAACAATTAATATTCCAGTATTTTTCCTGAAACCTCATTCATCTAAAGCTGAGAAAACACTTCATACCTTGGGTGTTTGTGAAGCCCACGCATTCTATCTGGACAGCAAAAAATACTTCTCGCCCCCTGGCTTCTTGTAACCTATGCTGAGAGAATTAAAGGTTAATCTCTGTCAATTCAGTGAATCTCACACTGGATTTCTGATTGCATTAAGCTCTTCTACAATGTTGCTTAAGTCTCCTCTACATTGAGAATAATGGTTCACTCAATCCACTTCATTAGTTTTTCTGAGCAATGTTCCAGTAACTGATATATGCAAGGCACTGACACGGTCCTCTGTGTATATCTTTTCCACTCATGATGATGTGGCTTTGGCAAGTCAGTGTTACAGTCTCTAGCTTAGATGATCCAAAGTCACTCCACCTGTAAGGGAGCTGCTGATGAGCCATCTACAGTGGAATGTATATGTGCACAATCACTCAAAAGAGAGAGAATGGTTACTTATCCACACAGTAGGGTGACCAGATAGAAAGTGTGAAAAATTGGGACAGGATGGGGGCTAATAGGCGTCTATATAAGAGAAAGCCCCAAATATCGGGACTGTCCCTATAAAACTGGGGCATCTGGTCACCCTACCACACAGTAATTGTTGTTCTTTGAGACGTTTTGCTTCTATACTTTCCACGACCTCCCTCCCCACTAGTTTGGACATGTGAAAGACTGGAGAGGGAGGCAGCAGACGTGCCCCTTTTATGCCCTTGCCTGAGAGCCTGAGGAGAGTAGGGGTGCAGACATTGCCTATGCCTAGTAGTAGTTCTGGCAAAAGTCTTCTACTGTAGTACACTGGGAACACATACATCTACAGTGGAATGTATAAGTGCACAACTCACCTTGAACAACAGTTAGTGTACAGGCAAGCAACCGTTTTTTTCTCCACCTACCATAGAGCATCTGAGCCACCTAAAAAGAAACCCAGAATGCAGAGGGGAAAGTTGTCACTGCTACACTTGGATGGACGCAGTAGCCATCATCTATGAAGTGTTCATTTTGACACCTCAGCCAAGGGCCACAAACACTCCCACAATCTGGGTCTGCTGTTGTATCATCCTGCCCTTTCCATCCTCCCATCTTTTGGGGATAGTCTCTCCTATTTCTGCATCTCATGGGACCACATTATCTCTGACAGATAGATCTTGGAGTTTATAACATCCATTTCCACTCCATCACTCCCTCTTATCTCATCCCTTTTCAGGCACCCATCTCATGAGCCTTTCCTCAGACAAGAATTTTTCTTCCTCCTCTGCATAGGAGCTATGGAACCAGTTCTCACTTAGTATAGAGGATGGGGATTTTATTCCAGATACTTTCTGGTTCCCCCCAAAAAAGGGCAGGTGGAGGCCAGCTCTAGATCTCAGGATGTTGTATACCTTTATCAAGGTACAAAAATTCAAGATGGTAACACTTGTAGCTATTTCACCCCGGATCTGAATGACCTTTGCAACCCTTGTCATTTAAGAGGCATACTTTCATGCCATGATAAAATCCCCTCTCTCTAGAGATTCCTATGCTTTTACATAGATCAGGACTGCTATCTACACCGAGTCCTCTCTTTTGGACTCCTGGAGTGTTTATGAAAGTTATGGCGATAGTTGCCACACAGCTTCACCAATGGGGAATAATCTTCAGTTATCTTGACTGGCTTCTCAAGGCGTATTCCTATACCGAAGTTCAAACTGCTGTAAAGAAGGCTCTGTCTCTCCCACATGCTCAACCCTCGGCTCAATACTGCCAAGTCCTCCCTCTTATCTCTATAGGGGCCATTCTCCATGTCACAATGTCCAGAGCCTACCTACAAGAGGACATATTTTTCACTCTGACCGACTTAATTGCGTAAGTTCAAATGAACCTATGGGCCACTGCCAGATCATGCCTACAGCTCCTCAGGCATATGGCAGCATGTACCTTCATCATGCTACACATCCACTTACACCTGTGTTGCTTCCAAGACAGGATCAGGACAGTTTATACCCCCAACAGAAACACTCTGAACATGATGCTCTCTAGTCCCAAATGTGGGCTAGTGTCCCTCAACTCGTGGAAGAATCCACACAAGGTATGCTCAGGAGTTCCCTTCAACCGTCCCTCACACTGTCACAATAGTTTTGAACATATTTTTTCTAAGATGGCAAACTTATCCACAAGATCACAGTATGTTGGGCAGATGGTCCATCCAGGAGTCTACCCTACATATCAACATTCAGGAGCTCAGGGGCGTGAGATAAACTTCTCCCCATGATAAAATGCCCAGTTGTCCATGTAATGACAGACAACCAGGCCAGTATATACTACATAAATTGACAGGGAGAACAAGATCCTATTCCCTCTTCTGAAAGGCAATCAGGTTATGGAATGATGCACAGTCCACTGAATCCTCATCACAGCAGTTTGCCTAGCTTTCAAAACACCCTAGATGACTGACTCATTAATACTTCAGTCAAGATCAAGACCGGGAACTTGACAGATCCACACTCAGACAGGTATTCCTTACTTGGGGTCTTCTGAACATTGGAGACCTTTTTACCATCACTGCCAACCAGAAATGTATGAAATTCAGCTCCCGGGGAGGCCTTAGTTGCCTTTCTCTGGGGGATGCCTTTCTCTTCTCTTGGTTGAAGAATCTTCTCCAACACTGCTAATCATCAGGATTTCTAAATAAAATCAAACAGGACAAAACCATGGTACTCTTGCACCATTCTGGCCAAGACAGGTGTGATTTTCTTATCAGCTTCACCTCTCCTCTCAGCCAGCCATCAGTCTCCTGCTGATGCCCAGTCTTCTGACTCAAGCTTTGGGGAATGTTTGTCATCCCAGTCTGAACACTATGGCTCAAGGCTTGATTCCTAGATGGCTCTCGGGTCTAGAATTCTCCTGTTCCAGAGAGATTCAAAAAGTCCTAATGAACACCAGAAAATAATCCACTAGGAAAACTTACCTTGGGAAATAGAAAAAATTTCATCACTGGTGCACTTACTATCGCCTGTCTCCTGTCAACTGTTCCATCCTGGAGGCTCTGGAGTATCTTTGTTCGCTGAAGAAAGGAATTCTCTTTGAGCCCCATTAAGGTCCACCTACTGGCCATCACACCATTTCATTCTCATAGACTCCTTGATATTAAGGTCAGAAGGGACCATTATGATCATCTAGTCTGACCACCTGCACAATGCAGGCCACAGAATCTCACCCACCCACTCCTGCAATAAACCTCTGACCTATGTCTGAGCTATTGAAGTCCTCAAATCATGGTTTAAAGAGTTCTCCTGTGGAAGGTTTCTTGGTATTTGCTCATCCTGCTACTTCCAAATTCCCATCTATTGAATCTTTTCCTGAATGTCTGAGAATCCCCCACACTTGGGATTTGAACTTGGTTCTTAATTCTCTGATGAAACCTCTCTATGGGAAACTTGCGACTTGTACGCTTTTAAACTTTCCATGAAAACTGTCTTTCTAATGGCAATTATCTCAGCTTGAAGAGTTGCTGAATTAGGAGGTTGGTTTATTAAGTCAGTGGTACTCAACCATGGTACATAGAGGTCTTCCAGCGGGCGGAAGGTACATCAACTCATTTAGATCTTTGCCTAGTTTTACAAGAGGCTACATTAAAAGGACTATCGAAGTCAGTACAAACTAAAATTTTATACAGACAAGGACTTGTTTATGCTATTCTATATACTATACACTGAAATGTAAGTACAATATTTTTATTCCAATTAATTTATTTTCTAATTATATGGTAAAAAGGAGAAAATGAGCATTTTTTCAGTAATGGCTGTGACACTTTTGTGTGTTTCTGATTTTGTGAGCAAATAGTTCTTAAGTGAGTTATAACGTGGGGGTACACAAAACAAATCAGACTCCTGAAAGGGATACAGTAATCTGGAAAGGTTGAGAGCCACCGTATTAAGCTCTATTACGCTATTGTCTTCAGGGACACTGTATCCTTCTGACCACATCAGTGATTCCTACCCAGAGTGATATGGAAGTCAGAGACCAATCAGGCTATTCATCTGCTAGTTTTCCACCCTAGACCCCATCAGACTAGGTGAATGCTGCTCTTCACACCTTAGATGTTAGGAGATCACTAGCCTATTATTTGGACAGGATTAAACCTTTTAGAGCCTCCCCAAGACTCTATCTACAGTGGACAGAGCTAAGGGAACACCAGTGTCCACACAGAGACTAAGTGGATTTCCAGCTGCATGCTCTCTTGCTATTCAGTTGCTAATGGGACATACCCACCTAGGGTCATAGCCCACTTGACAGATCTCAGTGCACATCTGTTGCCCTATTTCAGTGGTCCCCAAACTTTTTACCTCGTGCCCCTGCCTTTACTCCTATCCAAGCCCTGGAGCTGGGAGTGAGGCTGTGGCTCCGGGAGGGATGCAGACAGGGGTAAGGAAGCTGGGGCTGGAAGCAAGGCCCCAGCCCTGCCCCTGAACATTCCTGGGGCGGGGGGAGTGCACCTCACAGATTGGGGACCTCTGTGCTACTGAATGATGTTCCTATTGTGGAAATTGGCAACGCTGCGACATGGGCCTTTGTTTACATCTCCTCAAGGCACTATGCCTTGGTGCATGTCTCTCAAGCAACTGTCAGAGCGCCTGCAATGGAAATAGTGGGGACTGGTGTGACTGGGATCCAGCCAGGGAGCTCATGATCAGCTCAGAAGCAAGACCTGGAGGGGCTGAACAGGCAGGAATCCCCAGGACCCTCTTTCCTAGCCTGGAACTGGCTGCACCACCCCAGCCAAGTCTTGTACCTCCCCTCACTGCCCCCATTCCAATTCGAATGGAGCTTCTGCCCCAATCCATGCTACCTTTTCATTCTGTAAAGTTCTAGGACCAAGTTCTAAAGTTCCCACCTCATTCAGAGGGTTCTGCATGGGCATCACGTCAAGTGAAGCACCCATAAGGACACTACTCAAAGGGAGAATGGTTACTTACTTTGTACTGTAATGAGGTTTTCTTTTTGGTGATTTGTGTTCCTGTGGGTGCTGTATTACTGCCCTCCTTTCCCTCTGCTTCAGAATTTCATCTCCATGGGACTGTAGTAGAGAAGGAAGTGAGGCTGGTTTATCTGTTGTAGCCCTCTGTATCCTCTGTATGGGTCACAATAATTGCTAAAGCACCTGTGCTCACTGAATGAGCACTGCTGCTGAAAATCACTGTTTGAAGGCTCATGTACACCTTATGTGGAGCACCCATAGGGGGACACCTCTCAAAGAATTCCAGTTACTGTACAAGGTTAGTAACCTTTCCATAGGTATTTTTCTCAACTTTTCTAGAATGTTGTTTTGTTTTATAGAGAGAACTAACTTTAATAGAAGTGATGGCTTCTCCTAGAAACAAATATAACTAATTTGTCTTTGCATACAACTTTCCAAACAAAGAAATGTCCATCTATGCCATAGTCGGAATAGGATATGGATAGATAAGTTTCCTTACATGAATGAGTTTTGATATGGTAAAGAGGTCCAGCAACCTCCTCTACTGCATGATGAAAGAATATTTAACAAAGCGTTTCAGTAATACTGCACCCAAGTCAGGTTAAAAAATAGAGATTAAATGGGGATAAATATCAGAGAAGTTGTGAGAGGTGGTTATAGTCATATGATGGACATGTCCCGTGTGACTAGTACGGTGTAATTTATAACCAAATTTTATAAATGGTTGGATATTTATTACCTCATGTTCCCCGGGCTTCCTTCTGGAAATGGGCCCATTCAAACAAATCAATTACTTTTATTTACTACTAGCTCTACTACTGAAAGCCTCTGAGGGGCAAAAGAAAAATTGTCAAAAAACTCAAGGAATGGTTCCAACAAAATTAGGAAGTTACAGAAAAAATAACGCATCAATTATGTACCCACCAAAACTAGACAACACAGATAGTTTAGTTACTATTTATTCAATAATCAAAGTACACATGTCCACAAAACAGTCCATGTCCAATTTTTTTAATAATGTTTGATAAGTTGTCAATTTTCCTCCTTTTAATAACTACTCCAGAAAGAACAGTCTCTCTAAAACAGTTCGGTTTACACCTTACAATAGCGCTTTGACTATGATTCTATGACTGCATATTTCTTTACCTTAAAGCGTTCATTATACTTGTTTTACTTCTGTTTACATTATGTTTTGTAAAGGTGTTAATACTCCCTGATATAAAAAGCCTGTGCCAATTTCTACAGTTCCTTTAGTGACTGCATTCACCTTAGCTTGTCAAGGAGAGGCGTGGAACGTAGTTTCTCATTTATTCTGACGGCTGCAGTTTGGGCATTAAACCAGGCTCTGTGCTGCTTGTTTAAAAATGTAAAAATACGTGGAAAAGTTTTTTAGGGCCAAGTAGTGACCCCCCCCCCCCTTAACGTAATTCTAGGTTCAGGGCTCGTGCCCCGTAACCGTTTTTTAACAAGTGTAAAGGCCCGAGCGGCCAGCGCTACCTCTACCCGGCCCGAGCACGAAGCGGACACTTCCCGCCGGAAGGGGACAGGGCGGCTCACTGGACGCTGCACCGTGATGCAGCCGCCACAGCTCCCTGCGGTGACGTAGGGGAGCGATAGCAGCACGCACGGGGTTTATGGTGACCCGTTAATATCTTCCCCATAAAATGCCATTTCGGCGGGTCTGGGGTATTAATCCGTCTTCCTGCCCCATCACCCTGCTGCCACGGGCCTGGCCCAGCCGCACCTGTCCCTCCACACGCCGGCGGGGCCTCTCCCGGCCTTGCCGAACCGCGAGGCTGCTGGGCGGGCCGCAGTGTGCCCAACTGGGCCCTCAGCGGGGTTTCCGGCCCTGGCACCTGGGAAGGAGGCAGCAAGAACTAGGAACTAGTTCTTTCGCGGAGCAAGACGGCTTCCGGTCCCACTAGCAGTCACGAGACGTTGTGCTGCCTTACAGGAGCAACCGCTGTTCCGAGGGGAATCCCGGATCCTTGCGCCCCGAGGCCGAGGCCGAATCGAGTCCCGGCCACAAGAGGCGGGGCTAAGCCGGCAAGACCCCAGGCGCCTGCGCCCAGCCATGGAGCGGGAGCTCGGTAAGAGCCAGGTGCCCTCCTGCTGGGCGGGCTGCGGTACTGGAGCTGTGGTAAACCAACTGCGGCTCGGCTCAGCCCGAGGGCGAGGAGGCCTGGCTGGGGTTAGGGCGAGGGAGCGGTGCAGCCGCCGGAGGCATCGTCTGAGCCCAGCTACGCGCCCTGCCTGCTCTCCCAGACGCCCCGTCACACGCTTGTCCCCGACCGGCCTCCCTGAGGCGTCGTCAGCGCCGGTGCCCGGCCCTTCGGCGCTCGCTGCGTGCGTTGCTCTGGGGGGCGGCGGTAGCCCCGCTTCCCTGGCAAACCAACCCCCTTCCCCAGTCTCCCGGAGAAGGAAGCCGCCTGGCGCGCGGGCAAGAGGCTCTGCCTAGGGGCGCTGGCTTTGGGGGCATGGCCTGGCCGGGAGGACGCAAGTTGCAGGGCGTCTGGACAGAAGACCGACCCCTACCCCAGATTAAATGGCGGGGAGAACCCGCCGGAACCGGAGACTATAAGTGAGGGGAAAGAGATTTCGTGACGCTAGTGGCATTTGTGACATGACGTCATGAATCCGAGCGTGTTTGCGTCAGGTCGCCCACGGCGCAGAATTAAGCAACCCGCGGCCCACGCGACGAGCAGAAAACACCCGCGGGTCGCGTGAAAGTGTGGCGGAAACGTTCCTGCATCCGCCATGGGCTGTCTTGTCCTAGGGAGCTGTCCCTTCGCTCCCTACGCCGACCTCTCTACTGCGCGCCTCAGACCCTCGCAAAAAGCCTGCAATCCTCTGCTGCTAGGGGCCCTCCTGCCTGTGTCTGTCCACGAGCATAGATCCTGGAGTGTGAGAGGGCTCTTGATAATTTTCCTTATAGTTCCTAGGGCTTGGGATGCTCCTGGCAAGCCCCATATGGCTACCCTTCTAAGGTTTTTAAAAGGTGTATGTTAATGAACCTCTCTTCCAGCCAACCTCAAGAAGGGTAACACCCCCCCTCACCCTCCAAATTTTCTTTGCTTTTCATTTTCATGCTGTGACTAGCTAAACTAAAGAAATTTTCTTACTGAATTGTTATGGAGGTGAAGTAAAGTCGCAGTACTTAGCAGTGTGAGTGTGGCTTATCTTGCATAAATATTGAGATCTGAAGAAAATATAAAATCAGGAACTGCAGCATCAAGATTGCAGTTCTCAAACAAGGCACCCAAACGATCTGACTCGTGCAACAGTCCAATCTTATTAATGATCAGAAAAACTAGATGTCTTAATAGTACAATGGTGTGCTGCTTTACAGCCTTGTTTACACAGGACACACAAAAGGATTCTATGAATTCCTGCTTGAGGCAGAAGGCATTGAATGGAGGCAGTCATTTCTCATTCCTCCTTAAGGGTAGAGTCAACCAATTATCCAAGTGTCATTAGGCAAAGTTAGCATCTTACTTTCACAGGCATCATCCCCTAATCATATCAGAACAGTTTAATAAAAAAAACAACAGTTAGTGTGCTGGCAAATCATCACACTTAGTATCTAAGATCTATATATGTAGAGTCCTGCATGGATACAAAATTTGTATCTGCATCTGCAAAAATGGTCCATGGATACAAAGCAGTTATCCACAGATTTGCGGGGCTCTAGATACAAAATTTGGGTCCGCATCTGATCCACAAAAATGGTCTGTGGATATAAAATGGATATCCATGATTTGCAGGGCTCTCTATATATGAAACAAATTCAAAAATGAGCATTCTTTGTTGCAGTTTTGATAGTAAATATACATCAGGAAGATGGTGGGCTGGTATATCCAGGGGCAAAATGAAAATAGTTTTGGTGCCTTATTTGAGAAATGCAACTAAACTCTACATCAGGTGGTTTGTTGTTTTTAAAAACTCTCACTCTTGAAAGATAATATGCCCTCAGACTGAGAGACTGCAGCCTTAAGCTGAAAAGAGTTTTCTGTGTTTATCAGATTTTTGTTTCCTGCTGGGAATTTGTATGGGAAGTAGAGCCCTGCAGTGGGACCCTCTGGCATAACAGTGGTAGTGGAATTAAAAATAGTCCCACGCAGAGGTCTAATGGGAAGTACATTGTAACAATGGGACAACAATCTGAATTTATTACCTGAGGCTTCCAGAGGAATAGATTAACACAGTTCAGATGAATGAAAGGAAGATGCCATAGTGGTGAGGGTCATAAGGGCAACAGAAGCACCTGTAAAACCAGGGAGATTTTATAGTTACACTTAAAATCTCTGTAGTGCTGCACCTATTATACCATCATTTTCTTGCCAACGGAAGGTAGAAGAAGAGACTACAACAGATGAGAGAGGATTATAGAATTATGGATAAATGGGAATTTTGGTTTCACTAGCAATCTTTTCCTCTCAGTCTCTTTTTTCCTCCCTCTCTCTATATTTTAGCCCCTCTTTCACTTCCTCCCTGTAACAAACTGGCAGTGTTTACTAAAACACTTTGTCACAGTTCAGGGCAACTTGTGTTTCCCCTTAGTGGTTCAGCAAGGGCACTATTCTCAGGCTTCTAGCTCCCTAGCTGTTGCCTTTCTTGGGCGGAAACTGCATCTCTCTCCCTCCTGACTAGGATATTGCACAGTTCCCTGACTATAGTGTGATTTTCCCAGCAAAAGACAGACTGCATAAGTAGGTCTGCCTCACTTCTCAGAGATGGTACCGTAGTATGATTGCCACAGTCATAAGTAAGGCTCAGTGTTTGTCAGGGAAGTCATGGATTCTGTGACTTTCTGTGACTTCTGCAGCGGCCCGTGTGCCTGGCCTGGGAGCCACCTGAGCAGCTCAGGCAGCCCCTGGGCCAGTCACACCAGCTGCTGCTGGAGCAATCTTGGGCCCCCCCACCTCCCAGCAGCAGGAGTTTGGGGCTCAGGATTGGGGTGTGGGGAGGTGCTCACTGGGGGAGGGGAGGGGAGGGGCTCCCTAGAAGGGCAACAGAAACTCCCCTCCCTCAGCTCCTAGCTCCATGTGCTGCCTCCGCCTGCAGGCACTGCCCCCGCAGCTCCATTGGCTGCAGTTTCTAGCCAATGGGAACTGCAGAACTGGGGCTTGGGGCGGAGCGGAAGCAGCACATGGAGCTAAGAGCTGGAGGTCGCCGCTTCCCAGTAGCTGGGTAAGGAGCATGCCCCAGCCTTCCCAAGCACCTGTAATGCCGCCTTTGGCCGCGACCCGCCCTGAGTACCCGTGGCACACCAAGAGCCCCTCCCCCCAAGTTTTAGTCAGGGGTATGTCGTAAAAGTCATGGACAGGTAACAGGCCATGAATTTTTGTTTACTGCCAATGACCTGTCCATGACTTTTACTAAAAATACCTGTGACTAAAACATAGCCTTAGTCATAAATTACCCACAGCTGTTTCTAAGCAAGCAGTTTTAGTCTTAAGATAGAAAGCATTACAGAGAAAACGTATAAAAAAAATAAAATAATCTATACAGATGCTAATAAGTTTGCCAGAGATCACCCTCTCACTTCAACAAGGGCTCTGGTTGGCAATTAGTCCTTCAGACCCCACACAGTGATGATGGGAACTGTGGTCATAAGTTCATCACAGCTTCGGCTCAGAACAAGCACTTAGTTTTATGGGGCCTCAGTAGGTCAAAATCCTTTCAGTCTTTCCCTAAGGATTGGGGCCTATCTTGGACCAGAAATCCTGTCTGTCACTTAGATCAGAAAGGTGCAACGGAGCCCGTTTAAAACCAGGCTATTTATCCAAAAATCTTTTCTTTGTCTGTTGTTCCCTGGAGAATTCAGTTTGAACTAGTATATGTGGACCTTACCGAGGGGGGAGGAGAGTGTTTCTCTGGAGCTGTTACAATCTGAATGAATTTGCCTGATCGTCCCCTACTGTTATCCTATTTACTGTTCCATGGAAATACATACAATAGCTCAGTAACACACAGACAATAGCATTTTTAATACAATGGACTCCCAAGATATTAAACTCAATTTAATAAGGTTTGTCCCAAGATGTTTCTGGATACTATCTGTCATACACCCACTCTTTTTGTTAGTAGCTGCTAATCCTGCTGATTTACTGAGCCGAGGTAGCAAGTTACATGCTACCTTACTGTTTACAAGAGCCGTGCAAATTACACCATGAAAAGAAAAGGAGTACTTGTGGCACCTTAAAGACTAACAAATTTATTTGAGCATAAGCTTTTGTGAGCTACAGCTCACTTCATCAGATGAAGTGAGCTGTAGCTCATGAAAGCTTATGCCTCAAATAAATTTGTTAGTCTCCAAGGTGCCACAAGTACTCCTTTTTGCGAGTACAGACTAACACGGCTGCTACTCTGAACCATGAAAAGAGAAGATCAAATGTGAGGACTGAATAGTCTTTTGGGAGGAACCTTTGGAACGACCAAGACCAGGAGAAGGTTTTTGTCTTATTTTCTCTGCTAGTAAACTAAATCCCCAGAAAGAAGTTGAATTTGGACTTCATGTAGTCTGCGGATTGTGTTTTTTAAAGCAGGATTGGAAAGGTATTTGCTTAGTCTCTTCTTTTCTGATGTCTTTCTTCCTTTTTCAGTTGCAATGGTAAGAAAGTATTTAAAACTTTTCTTCATGTATGCAGTACTTACTTTAAATATTATTGACATAGGAGCTTGGAGTGAAAATGTATTGGATTATTTTCTGAACACTGAACAGATTAAAACCAGAGATGGAGCAGAAATCATCTGGTATCATGCAGCAAACAACAGATCACAAATGAAAAAGGCAATACAAAGTAAGTATTGTATGTGTATTTTGGAAAATGGATCTGTCAATATTGTTTTCACATAAAATATTTTTATGATGCTATAATCTTAGTTTGGTGACATAACATAGATTAGTGTGTTGCAGAGTCCAAAGTTAAGATGTAATTAAATTCCATTTGGATTTGTGGAAAGGATATACTCAGTTTGGTTCTTTTGGGTAAACAATCTTTATTTGTCTCCTAAATGCGTACTTTGATATTTTTACACCCCAAGAAGCACATCTGCCAAATGCAAGTGATTTGACTGTTATCAAGACTGTTACCCCACATACTGAATTGCTGTCTGCATTTGTAAGGATGTTGAGACTTGGCTATTAAATGTAGAATGTGTCTCTGTTGTGACCATAAAAGTTAGTTTAATTGTGCTGTCACCCATATTGACAAAGCACAAGTATGGATATGGTAATTAATAGTTTTGTTCATTCTGTCACCCAAGCTGTCTTCCTAAGTGGTGTATTCATTGCTGTTGAAGGCACAAAGGTAACAATCTTGTTGGTGAACGCTGCATCCAAAAATAACTTGTATCTTTGTCATGAGCTGAAGTAGCATAGTACATTTCAAGATGTCATTGATTATGACTATCCACCTGATATTTTTCTGCTTGATTTTTAATAATTGCTAACCAGTTATTTTGTCACACTAAATCAACAACTACTCTGTGTTGTCTTCTCTTAAGCGACCACCCTGTTTTTGTCCTTATCCAGTTTAAGATGTCATTTATTAATAGACCTTGAGTGGAATTTTCAAAGTGCAAACTGGTCAGTCCTCAATGCTCTCATATAAGCCACTGTCCAGAATTCCACTTATGGATGTGAACAGTGCATTCAGATGAAATCAAATGAAATAAGTCCACTGTTCCTTTTATGGCATATATCCAAGAAAATCTGACTGAAGTGTAGTTATGTGAATAGTTCCATAATCTTAATATTGAATCTACTCCTGAGTTCACTTGATATCTGCCAACAGTGATTGAAGAATTTTGATTTTGCACTCTTTAATTGAACTTGTGTGAGCTATTCTGTGATACACAGATGCAGATAACTACCCAAAAATGTCACCAAAATCTGTCATTCCCATCAAGACAGAGAATACAAAAACATCTGCCAATAGGCTTCATTCATTTTTCTGGAGTGATAGTGGTGATCTTCTGCTTCTGTCTTAGTTGATAGTGATGACTGTGATCTAGTCATCAGTTACATTTGGAAACATGGAGGTTTTGCAAACAGTCTAGGGTTCCAAGGATTTGTGGTCTTACATTAACAGATCATCTTCTTCTATTAATTGCTTTTTAAAATAAAGATTTTAAAATATTTTAATGTGAATATATTGGATAATCATTCTTAGAAGCTCTGAACTGTATTTTTTTTTTCTTCATGAAGATTTAATTACCTCAAATTATTAGATTTTGTTTCCAGTGGAATTAATTAGATTTGTGAAGGAATTAGTAAAATAGGTAACTCAGCTACTCTGCTGCTTACTGAAAGTAAAGTTATGTCTCATATTATGTCTCAAGTTTTAAAATCTAAGTAACTTAAAATATGTGCATATATGTATTCTAGGTGGGGCTGGTAGGACTACCTATTAAGATTGCCCGACACTTTCCTTTATAAGAGCCTGTTTTCCTTTTCTTATAACTTTGCCATTTTTAACATTTGGGCTGAAGTTGTCCATGCTGGCTATCTGTCTCAGGCTGAATTGTTTTGGAAAGTTTCAGCCAGGATTGTTGAGTCAGTTATGAGAATGGGGCTAAGGAAAGATAAGTTATTTTGGCCATATTAAAAAAAATCTGGAGACCTTTTCTTTGAGAAACTCTGGTACACCCATATTTTGGAGAAGAAGCTTGACATTTGGTAGGGGAATGGCCTTATGAGGGATATGCCTTTTCTGTTCCTGGGTGAAAAGCCATGCAAATTTGGTTAAGTTATAAGCCTTTGAAAAACCACAGTTCACATAGGTTTAGTAGAGACTTCTTAAAGTTTAGCAGCTAAAATCTCCTAAAATTCTATCCTCACTGAGTATGTTCCATCCCCTCTAAGTCCTAGTGCTAACCAGACTGCACATGCGCCATACCCACAGAATGACTAAGCATGCTCCATCCCTTCATAGCTCCTGTTGATGACTGAACTGAGCATGCACTGTCTTCACACAGCAACTGAGAATGATCCATCCCCTCGCAACTTTTAGTGTTGACCAGACTGTGTGTACAACAGCCCTACAGGGTGACATTGTATGTTCCCCTGGCTACAGAACTCAGAAGGAATTTTCCTGTAATTGCTTCTCCAGCCTGGTGTGGGACTGGGCCCCAGAACTGAGAGCAGGGAGACTGTCTTGCCTGTGCTCTCAATGACCCCCATTCTTCTGTTGCCAAGGCAGTGTGAAGGAGGAAGCTGCCTGACTTGTGTACAGAGGGGACAGGAGCAAGACTTAGGGTGAGGGAAAGGAGTAGGTTGGGACAAGGAGCTTGGTGGGAC
The DNA here is from genome assembly GCF_965140235.1 of Caretta caretta. Classification (NCBI taxonomy): domain Eukaryota; kingdom Metazoa; phylum Chordata; order Testudines; family Cheloniidae; genus Caretta; species Caretta caretta. Next base: position 51,696,313 of record NC_134210.1, read on the forward strand.
AATTACTGGGGGGGGGCGGGTTGCGGGGGAGACTAGGACTGGGAGCCAGGTGGGGAGAGAGAAACTGGGACTGGATGTTGTTGGGGAGGAGACAGGGACTGGTTGGGCAAGGAGGCTAGGACTGGGAACTGGTGGAGCATGGGAGCTGTGATTGGTTGGGAAAGAGGAATGGGAGCCATGGAGGAGGAGAGGCTGGAGCTATTGCGGGAAGGGAGCTAGGGACAATGACACTGAGATCAGATAGGGTATGTGGGGGTATTGGGACTGGCTGGACAAGGCAGGGTGGATGAGGAGATTGGACTGAGATTGGATGGGGAGAGGGGCTGAAACTATGGAGATGACTGGAAGCCAGGGGTTGGAGAGAGACAGATCAGATCAGCTGGGAAGACGAAATGGGGACAGGCTGCACAAGGAGACAAGGGACAAGAAGTCAGAGCTGGTGGGGAATTAGGCTGGCTGGGCAAGGAGATTGGGACTGGACATGGGTGGGGACTTGGGCTTAGATGGGGAGTCTGTCAGGGGAGACTGGGATTGTTTGGGCAAGGAGAACAGGATTGCAATGAGGAAACTGGGGCGAGGAGCCAGAGATGGGGAAGAGACAATACTGCAATAAGGACATGTTGGAGGAGACCAAGCACAAAAGGTCAAGCTTGCAGTGACCACTAGAGAACACTCCTTTCCAGAGTCTGGAGTGGAACCTGAGATTCCTGAGTCTCACCATTTATCTGCTGGCAGCACATATTGTGAAACCCAGTGACCAGGTGTATGTCTCATCTCCATCTAGTGCTGTCACAGAGGATGACAACCAACTATTGCTATCATTTACTCCATTAGCTCAAGTGGCCATGGCCTGTCCAGTGGATTTACACTAGAGGTGCTGACTCCATGGGTGCTCTGGGGTTGGAGCATCCCTGGGGAAAAACTGGTGGGTGCTGAGCACCCACTGGCAGCCCCCATAGCAGAACCTCCCCCTCCCCCCAGCACCTCCTGCCCGCTGGTGGGCACCGCCAATTAGCATCTCCCCCTTCCTCCCAGCACCTACCGCAGATCAGCTGTTTCGCGCCGTCTGGAGGCTCTGGGGAGGAGGAGTGAGGGTGCAATGTGATCGGGGGAGGAGGCGGGGAGGGGTTGGGAAGACACTCAAGGAGGGGTGGGGCCTTGGGGGAAGGGGTGGAGTGGGGATGGTGCCTGCCTGGAGCCGGGGGGAGCACCCCCCAGCAGATTAGAAACTCGGCGCCTATGATCTAAACCTTCTAAAACTGCCATATAAGTGTAAATGTGATGTCACATGATGCAATTTCTGTTGGTTTTTTTCAGTTTGCTTTTTTAAAAACCTAAGAAATAACATACAAAAATTTACATGAAAAGAACAGTGCAGTTGCTAAGCCAAGGATTCAAAGTTAGGAAATGCCTGTGCAGCCTTAATTTGGCACCCTTTTGCATATTCATTATGATACAGACTTTAATTATGTGATCATACTACTTTTTGAACAGGACCCCTACTTCATTCTGTGCACATGACGGACCTGCTCTGGGTTGTGTTGTGAAGGAGACTGTTGTCTGTAGGACCCCTGCCTCATTTGTTGCAGAAGTTGAAAGGTGTTTGTGAATGAGATTGCAGCAAGAGAAAGGAGGATCTCATGATTAAGTCAGATGAATGCTGCTCTGAAGAACTGAATTCTACCTCTGCCACAGAATTCCTTTGTGATACTATAGTCAAGTTGCTTAAATTCCACTATTCACAGGTTCCTCATTTCTGGATGCCTGAACTTGAGACCCTGGGATTTGATTTATAGAAGTGCCGCACACTCTGAGCTGCAACTGACTTTGAACATATAAAGGCTCTGCTTTGAACATATAAAATGCTAGGTACTATGAAAAATCAGGTCCTAGGCATCTCAAATTGGGCACCCAGAATTAGTGGACACTTCTGACCTTAATCTCTCTTTTCCTCAGCTCTACATCTGTAAAATGGGGGATAATACCACCCCTATCATCTGACAGGAGTGTTGTCAAGGTAAATAAGTTAATGTTTGTGAAATACTTGGATACTGTAACGATGAGTCCTGTAGAAAAGCCCATGGGGAAATTAATAATTCTGTAGTCAGAGCACGGTGAATAGTGTGCAGTAAATAAAGCCTAGGGTCACATAAGTAACAATGGGGATAAAACGAAATATTGAATAGCTGTTCATCAAGTGAGTACCATCAATCCTATGCAGTGAATGAGGCTGGGGTCTTGTGGAATAAATAGTACGTGATCATATAAGTAAACGCTGTCATAATGCATATGCAGAAGGTTGAATTAAAGTTGCACAGGCATTTCCTAACTTTGGAGTGCTTGACTTTGCAATCTTATAATGTTATTTTAATGTAGTTTTTGTGTGTAATATATAATATACATGCACAAAATCTGAAAAGTTGGGGATCTGGATATGTCACAATATTAATGTTTTAAATGAACAGGTGCTGCTCATATGGTAGAAGCAGATATTCTTCTTTGTGGTGAGGAAGAAGGAAATGGTGAACCAATCATGGCTCATCCTCCTGAAACAAACAGTGACAACACATTGCAGACATGGCTAAATGAGATTGTGAACACTAAAAAAGGCATCAAGCTGGATTTTAAGAGGTATATAAAAGATTCACAAGGATTCTGCATTATTATTATTTATTAATAGTTACCACCGACTGGTTGTGTGTTGGTGCTGTCCATTGTAGGGCAAACTTCTGTTTACAGAACTTTTATTAACAATACATTTTACTATAATGTATGCATTACTGAATAGTGAAATACAATCAAACATAATAAGTGGTAATGAAATACAGTACCATCAGAAATGATTAATCACAAATGGTACCAAAACTTGTTTTTTATTTGTGTGTGTGTGTGGTTTCTTTTTATGAATATCTGTGCACTGGAGAAGTATTTTTCAAACACAACTTATTTTTATTAATGGATGCAGTGAAGCTGTTTGTCCCAAGGCTTTACAGTATTTAGACTACCAATAATATTGCATATGCAATAAACAGTTATTGTATTTTAAAATATTGTATAGTAATTATTGCATATGGCGGAGCTGGTAGCATCACCAGTAGGTAAGGTTGCCTAGCACTTTCCATTATAATACCTTGTTTTCAGTTGCTTTTAACTTTGCCAAACTGTAACTGTTCAGACCGAAAATTTTCATGCCAGGTATCTAGCTTAAGCTACTGATTTTTTTTGTTTGTTTGTTTTGAGAACAAATTAGCTATTTTGGAGAATGAGATTAGGGAAGAAGAAGTTGTTAAATAATTCTTACCACCTATTCCTCAAGAAGTCCTCATGCCTTTATGCTTTGGAGCATGGATTTGCAATTTAACAGTGGGTTGCTTTTATGTGAAGGATGTGCCTTTTGCTGTTCCTGTGAAAATTCACTCAAATTTGGTTAAATTGTAATCTTCTGGAAACTGCAGTTTGCACATGCTTCGTGAAGATTTGTTAGAGAGTGTTATCGTTATTCTTCAAAGATTCAAAGATGTAGTGAGCATGCTTCAACCTAGGGATGCAGGCTCAGGATTTTCCCTGCAATTTATCCTTCTGGCTATTAGGGGCCACTGTGGCATCAGGCACTGGAGCTGAGATCAGGGCGACTTTCTCTCTAGGGCTCTCAAAGCGGCCCTAACTCACTGGCATTCAGGCAGCATAGAGGCAAAGGAGCAACTAGCCTGGTACAAATACAGATTGGTAAAGCCCCATGTATTTCACAAATGCAAAGTAACACACAGAAGGGAAAAGAACCTTTATAAACAACATAAAATGAAAAACTGACCAAGCAGCAGCAGCTCCTGTCCTGCGGAGCTGGGGCCAGTTCTCTGCTTTGGGCATTGCAACCCAGTCCACAGGGTCACAGCGCTGCTCATTCAAATTTGGCCTGGTCACCCTTCCAAAGGGCCACCCACCCAGCAATAGGACATGACTCCCCACCTCAGGACCTCCCACTCCTCTAGAGGAGAGGGGCTAGATGGGGTATTGGGGTTCAGTGGGGGAGGGGAAGTATATAAGGGGGGTTGGGGAGGGGCCATTGGGACTGATCGAGGGAGTTGGGGCGCTGGGTCTCAGTACGGGAGGGGGAATATTTGAGGAGGGTAGGGAAGGGTTTTCTGGGGCTAATGGGGATTTTTTGGGGGGTGAGATTTAATATGAGAGGGGTGTATATAAGGATGGATGGAGGTACTTGCGGAGGCTCCCTGGGGATAGGAGCAGAAGGGTGCAGGAGTCATGGGGATGTGTAGGAGCTTAGAGGGTAGGTCACAAAAGTCGGGGTGGTGGGGTGGATAGACAGAGAGTGTGGGGTGGAATTGGATCTGGAGAGATTGGCTACGAACAGAGACGCATAGAGGCTGGGGTAAAGGATAGAAGCATAAATAACCACTAGAAACAATCCATTTCAGAATTTGGAATCTACCTCAGGATTTCCCAGTTTCTACATTTTTCTGCTGACAGCAAATAGCTGTGAAACCCACTGACAAAGCGTTTGTCTTATTCCTCTGTAGTGAATGGTCCACATAGCAACGGTGGGCTTTTATCCTCTCCAGTTACTCTGTTAGTTCAAGAGTAGAGGTATTGTATATTCCTCATTTTCTCGGTGCCCATATTCAGAGATATGGTACTGGATTTTCAGAAGTACTGAGGGTAGAAAACTGAAAAATGTTTGTATTATAAATTGTTATAAATATCTGTTCTTTGAGTGCTTGTTCATGTCCATTCCAATCAGGTGTGCGCATGCCGCGTGCATGACAGATGGAAGATTTTCCCCAGCAGTATGTATAGGGTCGGCCTGGGTGCTCTCTGGGCACTCAATGTAGGGCCCTGCTGACCCGCCACCCCTTCAGTTCCTTCTTACCGCTTGTTACGGCCAGCTGGAACTCCCAGTTGCTCTTGCCTTGGCAAGCGCGTGTTCTTCACAGTGTCCTTTTTAGTGTATATAGTACTAGTATAATTCTTATTTGTATAGTCAGTGTAAATAGATTCATATGTTTCCTTTGGGGGGCTTCCCTCCCCCCGCAACATTCCTCTGGCACCGGGCTATGCCTGGGTCCCCGGACTTTAAGGCATGTACCGACTGTGGCAGGTCTATGCCCAGAAGTGACCCGCACACTTAGTGTTTGAAGTATTCTCAGTGAGGGCCACCTTAGCGAACGTTGTAAGATCTGCAGAGAGTTCCGCCCTAGGACCCTAAAGGACAGAGATCAGCACCTCTGTATTTTACTTATGGAGGCAGCGCTTCAGCCTCAGTCAGAACCTGGCATGGGGGAGCCAGCTCCAAGCATCTTGATGCGTGAGCCAGTGCCAAGGAAGGGCTTCTCTAGAGATCCTCGGCACCACCACGGCTCTGTGCACAGGACCCAGACCTCTGTGAGGCACTGGTCTCAATCCCTGGTACCTCACAAAAAGAAGAGGTTGGACAGAGGACATTCCCTGACCAGGTCTAAGGACCAGGCAGTCGGTAAGCCTCCATCCAGTGCCCAACCGCTACGGCTCATGTCGATTCCTGCCCCAGCGGGGGGTCCAGTCGAGTCTGGACCCTCATCGCTTGCCAGCCCACCACCAAGAAGACCTGCAGCTCCCCTCCATGCCTGAGGCATTCGAGGCTTCATCGGACCTTCTGGCACTTATGGCACCAGCCTCCCCTCCAAGGCGGGAGAGGTCGCTGGCACTGGTTTGGGCACCAGTGCAATCCATCGGCAAGCCGGCAATGATGGCGATGCGTGCATCATCCCCAGTGCATCACTCCCTGGCACTGGCCACCCTCGTGGAGGAGCTGCTCCGGACCCCCAGTTTGCAGCACCCATCCGAGTCGGAGGCCTCGGAGTCGGAAGCAGAGTCATGCTCCAGTAGGAGCAGGAGGTCCCACTCCCGCCAAGACCGCCACTCCTACCCGGCACCATGGCTGGGCCAGTGGCAAGCTCCTTGGTGGCCACTTTGGACGCCCTGGGCTTATCATCAAAGCCAAGGGCAGAGCTACAGTTCCAGATCGGCATCGGTGGTCTCTGTGTCCTTCAGGACACCGCCCACACCTTTGACACCAGAGATTTTGACGGTGACCCAGCTGATCTGCATACCTGATGAGGCAGTGGCCAGCACATCAACTGCCCCAGCCCTGGAGGACAGCAGGGTCTTACAGCAGCTGCTGAGGTGGGTGGCTCAGAACCTCAATATTAAAATAGAGTGGGAGGTGGAGGAGACCGACCCAATGGTGGATATCCTTTCCCCTCCTGGGCCATCCCATATCGTGCTGCTGCTGATCAAAACCATTAGCGAAGCCACCAACATACTGTGGTAGACCCTGTCCTCATTGCCGTTCACTGCGAAAAGGTCTGAGCGGAGATACTGTGTCCCCTCAAGGGGGTACGAACACCTCTATACGCACCCCCCACTGGACTCACTTGTAGTGGACGTGGCCAACCAGCGTGAGCACCAGGGCTACCAGGCTCCCTGAAAAGTCGAGAGGCCAAAAAGTTGGGCTTTTTCGGGAGAAAGGTTTACTCGACGGGGGGTTGTAGCTCTGCATCACTGACCATCCAGAGGTGGTCAGCAGATATAACTTTAATACATGTGGGGCCTTGACAAAGTTTACCAAACTCCTGCCTCCAGACTCTTGCACAGAGTTTTCTGTGCTAGTAGAGGAGGGTAAACTAATTTCCTGGACGTCTCTGCAAGCAGTTTTGAATGCAGCATACGTGGCTTCATGCATCATGGCGACTGGGGTGGCCACGAGGAGGAGTTCCTGGCTGCAGGTCTCTGGCCTCCCATATGAGGTCCAGCAGACCATCTAGGACCTCCCCTTTGAGGGTCAGAATTTATTTTCAGAAAAGACTGACTCCCGCCTGCACAGCCTTAAGGACTCTAGGGCCACCCTAAAGTCCCTTGGCCTTCACACTCCTGCCAACTAGCGGAGGCATTTTAGACCACAGCCCCCACTGAGAAGTTACCAGCCTCAAAATAGGCAAGAGAGTTCACGCAGGAGGAATAGAAACTCTAGCAAGACACCTCGTCCCTCCTTTGGCCAGGGCTCTGACCAGTCTAAACCCTCCTCAGGCCAAAAACAGGCCTTTAGAACATGCGCACGAGGATGGCTGGAAATTTTCCATTGGAAAATTCCATATACTTGTGCCTTAATATGCATGCACAGTAGCTGTTTTTTACAATCAAAATGTGGGGGTGGGATCGCCACATAGAAGGGCATGATCAAGTGTGCAATAGAAATGCAAAACTTGAAGGACAGTTGTAAATTGCAGTTTATATCTTTTGTCCTTAATAATAAAACTATACCTTGACATTTACAGATTTCATGTGTTTATGAAAATACAGAATACATGGGTAGGCTAAATTCTTTTATTGTTATATAGACTCTGTAAGTGTCAGCCAGAAACGGGGAAGGAAGGGAAAAGTATAGTAGTTTTAAAAAAATATATATTGTTAAAACTCATTTTCAGTTCACTCTTCTTTTCAGCCAAATACAATGTTTTACAAAAAGGTTTTAAAATAATGCTGCAGTATAAAAATGTAATTGTATAAAAGCATTTAAAAAATACAATCACATTGTACAAGCACAGGCAGGAGAGTAACATGAGAGAAACTGTCCAAAAGAGCAGCAGCTTTTGGATAAAGTACTCCTGGGGAAATTCTGTGCCAAAAACTTCTGCGCACAATATTTTTAAATTCTGCATATTTTTGTCAAAATAATGGGATATAATCCAGCTGGTTTCAATTACCTTGGTAATTTATCTAAACTAAAATACAATGGATGGAGAATGGGAGTGGGGAGCATTGGAGGAAATCCCCAAACCCCCTCTGTCTGTTAGTAATATAGCTAGTACTGACCCTTTACTTCTAATTATTAGTCAACAAATATATGCAGTCATATGCTTAGTGTTACATCATAGGCAACTGAAGAACAAGTGAGGGCTGGGGACTCAAATTCACAATTTATACTGGCTACTGACCATAGGCGCCAACTTTTCCAGGCGCCAGTGGGTGCTTGCCCCCTGCCTGGCCCTCATCTTAACCCCTTACCCAAAGTCCCCATCCCAACTCTGCCCCATCCGTGCCCCTATTGGACCCCTTTCCCAAATCCCCGCTCCGGCCCCGCCTTTTCCCGGAACCCTCCATGTCCCCCCTCCTTCCCCCTTCCTCCCAGTGCTTGCCGCCACGAAACAACTGTTTTGCATGGCAAGCACTGGGAGCTAGGGGGAGAAGCAGAGTGGTGGCGAGCTTGGGGGAGGAGGCAGAGGCGGAGCGGAGGTGAGCTGGGGCTGGGAGAGGTGGGACAGGGAGCTGCCGGTGGGTGCAGAGCACCCACCAATTTTTCCCCATGGGTGCTCCAGCCACGGAGTTGGCGCCTATGCTACTGACCATCTCCAGAAAGGAGCATATTTTGGTAGGAAATTTTTTCAGTCCAAAAATTTGGAACAGTTCTAATCACTAAAGCACCATAAGCATTTATAAGGCCCTACTGTCCTTTACAATAAGGCTCCTTTACACCACTCCGGCAATGTAAAGGAGCCTTAAAATTTTTACACCTGTTTTATACTCCTGGAGGATTCACTAAAAACAATGGGAACAATTCACTAAGGAGGCAGGCTACTACATTCTCCTCCGCCTGAGGGAACAGAGCCTGCCCCACACCTGCTTCTTCAGAAATACCCCAGAGCACTGCCCCTGCACGCCAAGAGTGCTGCTATAGTGAGTGAGAGGGAAAGAGTGTCTCTCTCTCTCTTTCACACATGACTAACCAGCCCCCGCCCCTCCCCGGCAGTGATTTAAGTCTCTACCGGCTGCTCAGGGTGCCCAAACCAACCTGTCTGCACTGCCAGGGAGTGGGCACATGACGGCTCTTGCAGCTTCCCTTTGCTTCCCCATCAGAAGTCATTTTTCTGCGGGTAAGCAAAGAGATCTGCAGGGGGCCATGAATTCTGCACATGCGCAGTGATGCAGAATTCCCTTAGGAGTAATAAAGCTGTTCCTGTATTAGAGATATGTACAGTATATATATAGGAACCTTTTGCATATTACTCCTGTTGGTTATCTTTTTAATCCGCTCCATTAGCATGATTGACCATATAATCCCACTTTTTATGCTGGTTTTGGACACTGCTGTGGTGGTGGCAAAATGGGGTGCTGGTCCATGACTAGGGCTCCTAGGCACTCAGATAATACAAATAATATCAGTTTGGGTCTTATGTGCTGCTTAATTCCAAGAGCTTGGCATATTAAGGTAAGAACAGGAAGAGGTAGGCAGAAGCTCCACCTATGAAGTGTTTCTGGGGAGAAAAAATTTCTTTCCTTTTGTCTAGGGAAATCTACAAGCTTTTAAAGTATATTTTGAGATGCCTGATATTTATCTTTTGCATTCAGTAGCTTGTAGCAGCATTAGTTCAGGGACATCTGGAGCCCCTGCAAAGCAAAGCAAATAGATCCGCCAGCTACAGTAGCCAAGATTGTGTGTGACATTTCTCATCCATCTGCCTTAAATATGCCAAGTGTGGAAAGGAAGAAAGAATAGGTATATGTGTTTGTGAGTGAGACAGGGAAATAGTAGATGGAGGTGTCCTATTAAACAGGAGAAGGTGGGAATCTCAACCAGGGCACAATGAAGAGAAGAGGAAGACATCTTGATTTATCAGGCAACTCGCCCCAGAGCTCTCAGTGAGCATGAAGCATTTCATACTCCATACAATGCAACAGTGAGGCATAAACTTTACCCACATGAGCTTTGTAATCTGGATATGATTGGGATGGGGCCTCATAAACAGGGGGTCCCCAGCAGCTGATTAACAGCATTGCCTGAACTAGCCCTAGCTTGTGGAAACAGTTTCAATAGAGTGTGTGTGTATTGTATTTTTTTCCCATCATATCACTAGGAATCTGTTGTCTTGCTGATAGTATGTTTATCTTTATAGTCTAGCAGCGGTGAAGCCCTCTATGATGCTTCTTGAAGGCATAAAGTTGCATCTGAGGCGACCTGTCTGGATTAATGCAGACATTCTCCCTGGACCTAATGGAAGTAACACTGTCGTGGATGCAAAAAGATTTCTAGACACTGTAACTTCATTCTGCCCGGATGTGACCTTATCGTTGGGCTGGACAACTGGGTGGCAGCCTCAACAATGCAATAAAGGTAAAGATGGAAGATTTACACGCTGCAAGGCTTGAGGTTGCCTCCATGTTTGCCTCAATAACATAGATGCAATTTCTTTTGCATACATCTGTGTCAGTTTTTTTAAAATGTAATTAACATAAATAAAGTAGACTAAAAGTCAATGATTTTATTAAATGTATGTCATTTTGCAACTTAGTATAGAATTGGAAAATAGGGTTTATGAACATATATAGATCCACTATATTTCTGTTACTGAAGTTAACTGTATTTATTTTTTTAACCTGTTCCTTAGATATCAGGGCTTTTACAGTGCTGCTGTCAGTCCTTCCAGCTGTCAATATTTCAGTCCCATCTTGGGCAAAACTTCCACTGAATTACTGCAAGATCAGGCCCTTAGTATGAATGTTCTGTTAAATTAATCCTTGTTCAGACTTCTGCAATAATTAAGGACAATGAGATGGTTTAAGACAGTTTGTTAGTTCAAACAAGATCCTTAATATGTCCTACTGTATTTTTTAATTTAAATTTGTGAAGCTGAATTCTTTGCAAGGGTTTTGTAAATCAGGCCATGTTCACTTCTGCATGCTGATTATCCATGAATTTTTAAAAAGTGAAATTTTAAAAAGTGAAAACAAACCTGACTGTCCAAGGAAGTGTAATACAAGTTTAAATATTTAATTACAGTTCACTTCATTTTATGCATACTGTTATTACTCAGACAGGAGCTTTTGTTTCACTCTTACCTCACTTTATAATATAAAAAAACAGCTGATCTTCTATGATTGCAACTGTTGCATTTTCACATCAAAATGGCCTTTCCATCAAAGAGATTGTATGAAGACTTTTTTAAGCTAAGAAACGGAAATGGAGGGCTTATGATGTGTGCACTGGTAAAAGACAGCAAAAACAATACTTAGCAGCCAAAGGCATTAAAGATATAAAATTTCATTCTGACAATTGCTAGTTTAACACTTCACACGTACAGGTGGTTGGTACAACATAACTAGTACTGGACACATAGATTCCAACTGATTGTTTCTGCTTTTGAGGAGATATTTCATGATTTTCATGTAACTTTGTTTTCAGAAGAGGCTGGCATAGTATTTAAGTAAGAGGAATGTTAGATAAGGTGACAGTTAATTATGTATTGCCCTTGCTGGCAGCCTAAGTTGATTTTTGTCTTCCTGTAATCAGGTTGTAACACTGTTGTGTTGTTTTAGGCAGGAGCAGCTAATCATGTTTGGGTAACAGGGCTGTCTGGTCCTTCTTTCTCCCAGCTCTCTCTGCAATACAACATCCAAGAGTGCATTACCCCAAGTGGTAATGTTGGTACTCTGTGGATAAAGTTACCTGGGCATTTAATTCCTGGCTGGGATACTATGTGATATCAGCCCAGTTTTTTTCCCAGAGTGCCTTCATACAAACAGAGGAAAACAGTGTGATAGATGTGAATGTATAAATACATTTGATGTGTGGCTGCTGTGCAAAATGTGATTGTATGGACACAGCGTAACTGCACTAATTGTAACTGGATATTTGAAGTGGTTATTACCTGCGTATTAAATCACAGTTCTACGTACAGGCTGGACCTACATTAATCTTTTCCCCCAAAAGTTTGCACTACTCTAACACTGGTGCAGCTTCACCAGTGACAGCAGCAGTGGGAGCACTGGTGTAGACAAGATGCTGCTGGCCACTAGTGTTTTTACCACTGTGATGTTATAGATGGCAGAGATAGCAATGCGTGTAGTTAAGGTTACCTGACACTTTCCATTACATTGAATGAAAAAAACAAATTAAAATTTTTTTTTACTAGCTTTTGAAGCTTGCAAAAATAGATGTTAAAAGCAAGCAATTTTTAAACTGTGTTAAATTGCTTGCTTTTAAACATATTTTCTCCAAGCCCTAACTAAAATATTTTTAGCCACCTCATTTCTGTATAACTTAAAACCATGGCAGTTGTTTCTTTTATTTTTTCTGAAATATTCTTAAAATTACCTTTTTTCTTATTCTTTCAAGTGAGCTGTAGCTCACGAAAGCTTATGCTCAAATAAATTTGTTAGTCTCTAAGGTGCCACAAGTACTCCTTTTATTTTTAAAGGGTCACTGTTATGTTAAAAACCATGTCTCCATTGAAGTCAATGGCAGAACTCCCAATGATTTCCATAACTAATATTTCTTTGAAAATATTACAAATAACACTTAAGTAACTGAAATACAGAATTTACAAATACTGTATAATTTATTTTTCACTATTTATGCTGATATTTACTTCTGGCATTTTTCTGAACTTGGACAGTGAAAATGAGTAGTCAGTTTCATTTTTGTTCATAGGCATGTTTTGTTCAATTTCACTTTTAGAAATAGTAGATTTTCACAAAATCCACATGTCGACAGTATGGAACAGTGGTATATTTTAAATCTAACTATTTTATAAATCTTGATGCCTTTATATTCTGATAGGAATGAGGAGAGTTTCTTAATACTGCATCAAATGATCTTTCCAATAGGATACAGTTGGGCAATGGTGAAAGAGATGGCTCAGATATGTGATGCACTTACTCAGCCTGTAACGTTCCCTGTTAGAGCAGCTTTGGTACGACAGTCAAAATCTGAGTTGCTCTGGTTATTACAAAAGTCAAACAGGTAAGTTTGAGGACTTCTTATTTAGTCATTTGCATGATAAAGGCAGATAGTAGTCAGATGTTACACACTTATTATGTGCACACCTGTTACAAACCATATTAAAAAGCTTTTTAAAAAAAAAATTACTCAGTTTTAAAATTTGTTTTGTCATATGTATTAATTTGCATTCAAGATAGCTACTACATTATCAATAAAAGAGCAAACTGAAATGATTTTTTTAAGTGGGAATTTCCCCCATAAAATATATGGACTAAAGATATTCTGTCTGCTGTAATAAAGTGGGGCAATTTATGTGTGCGCAAAATATTAAAATTCTACTAAGCTTATTTTTAAAATGATTTCATAACTGAATCTGCAAAGCCTTGAAACATTGCACTAAGTTCCATCATAAAGACTTCTCAACTCAAATGTAGTCAAATAGACTCAATAGTTTAATCTCTCAATTTGGAATCAATTCAAACCAATTTAAACAGTTGCATTTTGTATATACTTTGTATTAGATTCAGTGTTTACATTTCATGAAATGAATACAATATATTACATGTATTTCATGAAACCCTGGAAGGAGTTCCATTCAGCAGTCCTTGTCACTCGATCGAGTTGATATCGGATATATTCCAATTGATTTATTTTATAATTATATAGTAAAAATAAGTGTGATGTATATTTCATGAAATATTTTCACTGTAAAAACAAAAGAAATAGTATGTTTCAGTTCACCTAATACAAGTACTGTAGTGCAATCTCTTTATCATCAAAGTTGAACTTACAAATCTAGAATTATGTGCAAAAAATAACTGAATTCAAAAATAAAACAATGTAAAACTTTAGAGCCTACAAGTCCACTCAGTCCTATTTCTTGTTCAGCCAATCGCACAGACAGACAAGTTAGTTTACATTTGCAGGAGATAATGCTGCCCACTTCTTGTTCATAATGTCACCTGAAAGTGAGAACAAATGTTCTTATGGCACTGTTGTAGCCAGCATTGCAAGATATTTACGTGCCAGGTGTTCTAACGATTCATATGCCCCTTCATGCTTCAACCACCATTCCAGGGGACATGCGTCCATGCTGATGATGGGTTCTGCTCAATAACAATCCAAAGCAGTGTGGACCGACACATGTTCATTTTCATCATATGAGTCAGATGCCACCAGCAGAAGGTTGATTTTCTTTTTTTGGTGATTCAGATATTGAAGTTTTCACATCAGAGTGTTGCTCTTTTAAGACTTCTGAAAGCATGCTCCGCACCTCATCCATCTCAGATTTTGGAAGACACTTCAGATTCTTAAATCTTGGGTCGAGTGCTGTAGCTATCTTTAGAAATCTCACATTGGTACCTTCGTTGGTACATTGCGTTTTGTCAGATCTGCAGCAAAAGTGTTCTTAAAATGAACACCATGTGCTGAGTCATCATCTGGGACTACTATAACATGAAATATATGGCAGAATGCTGGTAAAATAGAGCTGGAGACATACAGTTCTCCCCCAAGGGATTTCAGTCTCATATGTAATTAACACATTATGTTTTTTAACTAGTGTCATGGAAGCATGGCATCTGGAATGGTGGCTGGAGCATGAAGGGGCATATGAATGTTTAGCTCTCTGGCACATAAATACTTTGCAGTGCCGGCTACAATAGTCCCATGTGAATGCCTGTTCTCACTTTCTGGTCACATTGTAAATAAGAAGAGGGCAGTATTATATCCTCTAAATGTAAACACATTTGTTTGTCTTAGTGATTGGCTGAACAAGAAGTAGGACTGAGTGGACTTGTATGCTCTAAAGTTTTGCATTGTTTTGTTTTTGAGTGTGGTTATTTAACAAAAAAATCTACATTTGTAAGTTGCACTTTCACAATAAAGAGATTGCACTATAGTACTTGTATGAGGTGAATTGAAAAATACTGTTTCTTTTGTTTAACATTTTTGCAGTGCAATATTTGTAATAAAAATAATATAAATTGAGCAGTGCACACTTTGTATTCTGTGTTGTAATTTAAATCAATGTATTTGAAAATGTAAAAAAAAAATCCATAAATATTTAATAAATTTCAATTGGTATTCTATTGTTTAACAGTGCAATTAAAACTGCAGTTAGTCACGATTAATTTTTTTTAATTATGATTAATTTTTTTGAGTTAATCATGTGAGTTAACTGCAATTAATCGACAGCCCTAATAACAACCTATTACCATTAACAGTTACTCTGTTAGCTTAAGTAGTAAAGGTTTGTGCTGCGGATGTAAAGGTTCCAACCCTGCCCATGACCAATTCAGGAGTCAATATGGTTGTTCTTAATAGAATTCATTTTTTCAGGTTGCTTTTTAAACACTCAGGACATTATATACAAAATAACTGTATTAAAAGAACAGTAAACATACAAAATAAAGCACTCAAAATTAGGAAATGCCAGTATTAAGGTGGAATCTTAAGTCATTCTCCTTGTGCATAAGCATTATGATATAGTCTTTAACTGCATGCTCACATACTACTTTTTCCTGTAGGACCTCTTTATTCAGTGGACATGATGGATGGTGCTCACTGAATGGGTAGCTGTTCAATATCTTTTTTGTACGCTCACTATTCAGTGTGTGGCTAGGGCCTTATTTACTACACTCTGTTGAAACACTGCGCTGAATACAGAATTGTTAACTTCCTCTTGGTCTTTTCTTATAGCTCTTACCATAGTTTGAGTAGTTCACAAACTTTAACAGATTTATCTTTACCACACCCTTGTGAGGTAAGATGGTGGTGTTATCCCCATTTGCAGAGGAGGATCTGAAACCTAGAGATCAAGGGCAAAATTGTAAAGTGTCAACTAATTTGGGGTACCCAATTTGAGAAACCTAGGACCTGATTTTTTTTTTCAGAGTACTTAGCATTTTATAGTACTTTATATGTTTTAGTGCATAGCTCCAATTGACTTCAGCTGTCCCAATGAGTATTCAGCATTATGGCAAATATGGCTCCAGATATCTCAAGGTGAACATCCAGAAACTGCGGGAACACAATCAGTGACCACCTATGAAGCATATGGTTTAAATGAATTGTTTAGCATCGGAGAGGCAGGGATAGAATGGTATGAACAAAAAGAAATAGTGAATAGCTACCATTGAGCATCATCTATCTTGTGATCCTGTGGGAAAAAATAGTATGTGATCATGTAATTAAAGACTGTATCATAATACACAGGCACAAGGATGCTGAATTAATAGTTCCCAGGCAACCTAAATTCTGTTATTTCCTAACTTTTGATTGCTTGACTTTCCAACCTTAACATCCTTTAGTTTTTTATATGTAATTGTATCTGAAATTAAGATACCAGAGTCCTAATTATTTTAGAAGCCTATTCGTACTGTCTTTCTATGTGTCTGATGCTTTGTACTAAGATAAAAATAAGGACTTTTAATAACTCTGTTAATATAGGTACAGCCTGACTGTTTGGACAGGAATGCATGATGAGTACTCCATAGAAGACCTGCTCTACCTCAGAGAGAACTTTGATAAAAGTAGGGTTTATTATGATATTTTGGAACCACAAAACTCTGAATTCAGAAAGGCCATAGGAATGGAAGTATGAATATAAAGGAAATAGACACTGATACTATAAATAGTAAATGAAACAATGAATTCACACTGCTGTGGCTCTTTTGGGTAATATTGATCACTGATTTAAGTCCTGATCAACTGAGGTCTGAGTATCGCTGGTATAGGTATACACGGCCCTGCCTCAGCACAGAGGACTGGACTAGATGAGCTCTCCAGGTTCCTTATTTGGACGTCATTAATTCTTTGTGACAACATATTATTGGACAAAGGTACCATGTCAATCCTTTTTGCAGCCTTTTCTTCGAGCATGCAATGAAGTACATCTTTTATACATGGATCAATCAAGCTCTCTGCTATGGTATGAGCTTCTGATACTTTTGCTACTCGATAGCTCATGCGGTATGACCATTCAAGTGCATTTTCATTATCAGTACTTGCTTTGGATAAAAAACTGGTAATGTCACTTTTCCTTTCAGCTAATTTTCACTTGAAAAAATCAACAGGCTTGTCAAGTTGTGCAGTATGCCTAGTTTCTAAATGGAGCCAAAGTAGAGAAGGTTTGAGGCTGCTGTTTGCTAGAACATCACCACAAATTACACACAGTGGTTTTGGACGTTCTTGATCACCAGTGCATGTAAAGCCATTGTCACGGGTTGGATCACAGAAACCCCCTTGGGGCTGCCAACTGATGTGCCAAGCCTACTTCTGTCCCTGCTTTCCCTGCTAGCTGGGGACTACAGAACCCTGCCTGGATGTGCCAGACGTGCTTGCCGGCCACAAACCCAGACCCAGGTCTGAGCCACATCCGACAAACTGCGAACTTAACTGAAAACAGCTTAAGAAGTGTTCCTGTCTTTAACACTCAGATGCCTAGCTCCCAATGGGGTCCAAACCCCAAATAAAACCGTTTTACCGTGTATAAAGTTTATACAGGGTAAACTCATAAATTGTTCGCCCTCTATAACACTGATAGAAAGATATCGCACAGCTGTTTGCCCCCCACAGGTATTAATACATACTCTGCGTTAAATAATAAGTAAAAAGTGATTTTATTATATACAGCACGTAGGATTGAAGTGGTTCCAAGTAATACCAGACAGAACAAAGTGAATTACCAAACAAAATAAAATAAAACCCGCAAGTCTATGCCTAATACAGTAAGAAAACTGAATACAGCTAAAACCTCACCCTCAGATGTTTCAATAAGCTTCTATCACAGACTGGATACCTTCCTAGTATGGGCACAATCCTTTTCCCTGGTAAAGCCCTTGTTCCAGCTCAGGTGGTAGCTAGGAGATTTCTTATGTTTGCAGCCCCCTTTGTTCTGTTCCACCCCCTTATATGGCTTTGGCACAAGGCGGGAATCTTTTGTCTTTCTGCTCCCCCACCCCCTTCTAAATGGAAAAGCACCAGGTTTAAGATGGATTTCAATACCAGGTGACATGGTTACATGTCCTGTGAGACTCCAAGCCTTTATTCCTCCCAGCCTGACTCACAGGAAAGCCTGCCTACAAACAGAGTCAATTGTCCTGGCTGATGAGAGCCATCAAGATTCCAAACCACCATTAATGGCCCACACTTTGCATAATTACAATAGGCCCTCAGAGTTATATTTCATATTTATAGTTTCAGATTCAAGAGCAATGCATTTATACAAATAGGGTGACCACACTCAGTAGATTATAAGCTTTGTAATGACACCTTACAAGAGACGTTTTGCATGAAACATATTCCAGTTACATTACATTCACACTCATTAGCATATTTTCATAAAATCATAGAGTGCAACATCAGAGCCATATTTTATATAATCATCGTCATATTTTCTTTTCTTTGGAAGTGACTTTCCAGAACCATCATGATCATTAGACTTAGATTTTCCACAGTGTTTTTTTATTTTTTGGATCTTTTCTTTATTTTCTACTAAATCAATTTGTTCTATCTTTTCTCCCTCTATTTTTTTTTATCGGGGCCACCTGGAATTGCGGTTGCCATATCATCCCCTCCTTGGCTCCCTTTTTAGCCTGTTCATCTGCCTTCTGATTCCACTGAGCTCCCTCAACAGTTTTCTTGTGGGCTTTTACTTTTCCCATTAGTACTGATTATGTTCTTTGTTGTGCTAATCCCCATAAATAAGTTAATTTTTCAGCATGACTAATAGGTTTACCTTCCCTGATTTCATACCCGTCTTCTCCCTTTGAGGTATCCAATCTATTACAGCTCTCAGTACTCAGTCAGAATCTGTGAAAATAGCCACAGCTTCATCTCTTGGCATGTTTTCCAGTGCTACTCTTACCGCTACAATTTTGGCAGTTTACACTGAATGTGGCAAACATTGACCCTTAAAAACCTTCTCTTCTGATATTCTCACTGCTGTATATCCCGCATATGTTTTACCTTCCTCAGAAAATCTAGAACCATCCAAAAACCAAACTACAACTACTTTATCCATGATTTCGCTTAGAATTGCTCCACCTTGGAATAGTATAGGTGCTTCGTGGGAATTTCTGGTAAAGAACATTCATGTTGTTCTGCTTCTATTAGGAGACCAAAAGAGACTGGAGATAGACTTGGAATCTTTTCCATGGCTATATTTTTATTTAACAAGGCTAGTATCCATTTTGTTAACCTGGGATTGGAAACATGCCCATCATTAATTTTCCCTGTCAGCATGTATTTTAGAGGTGAATGGGATGTTTTCAAAAGCACTGGGGATAGTCCTACTAGATATTCCCAATGTTGCAAAGCCGAAACTAATGCCAATACCTCTCTTTCATAAGGAATAAATCCTTGTTCTACTCCATCTAGAGTCTTAGAAGCATACACCAGTGGTCAAAGACCTGTACCGTGGTCTTGGCTTAAGATAGCACTCATTCTAGCATTTGTAGTAGCCAATTGTAATACAAAAGGCTGTCCTACTTTTGGATATACCAAGGCTGGGGCTTGTGCTAATGCCTTTTTAAGCTGAGTGAACGCTTCCTGCTGTTCCAATCCCCAATCCCATTTCGTACCTTTCCTTAACTGGTGGCGGAACTGGACGAGCTAAGGGAGGCAGAGAGGTATGTTGATGAGCCTTTCCGGGACACTGTAGATTTGTCCCATTTCCAGTCAGATAGCCCCTACACTGTTAAGGAGGATGAAAGGCTCAGAGAAGGAGAGCAGTCAACGGGAACAGAGGGAAACCTTCCCACAGTTGGGACCCTCCTTCCAGATGATGTTGGGGTATCCTCTCGCACTGAGGGTTCCTCTCCGGGGGAGGGAACTCCAGTCATTAGGAAAAGGCAGGTGTTAGTAGTGGGAGATTTGATCATTAGAAACATAGATAGCTGGGTTTGTGATGACTGGGAGAACCGTATGGTGACTTGCCTGCCTGGTGCAAAGGTTGCGGATCTCACGAGGCATCTAGATAGACTTAAGTGTAGTGCTGGGGAGAAGCCAGTGGTTGTGGTACATGTAGGTACCAATGATATAGGGAAGGGTAGGGGAGAAGTCCTGGAGGCCAAATTTAGGCCGCTAGGAAAGAAACTGAAATCCAGGACCTCTATGGTGGCATTCTCAGAAATGCTACCAGTTCCATGCGCAGGGCCAGGTAGGCAGGCAGAGCTTCAGAGTCTCAATGAGTGGATGAGACGATAGTGTAGAGAGGAGGGGGTTAGATTTATTAGGAACTGGGGAAACTTTTGGGATAGGGGAAGCCTATACAGGAAGGATGGGGCTCCACCTAAACCAAAGTGGATCCAGACTGCTGGCACTTAACATTAAAAAGGTTGCAGAGCAGTTTTTAAACTAAGAGATGGGGGAAAGCTGATTGCTGCAGAGGCGCACATGGATTGGACAGAGACTTCTCTCAGAGGAGAGTCTATTGATAGAGATTCTCTAGGTTTTAGTCAGGAGGAGGGGATGAAAGAGGACAAAGTATGTGCCAGATCAGACAAGAAACATTCGTATAAAGAATCTGACACATCAGAAAAGGGCAGAAAAATAAACAGTGACAAGTTCTTAAAGTGCTTGTACACAAATGCTAGAAGTCTAAATAATAAGATGGGTGAACTAGAGTGCCTCGTGTTAAAGGAGGATATTGATATAATAGGCATCACAGAAACCTGGTGGAGTGAGGACAATCAATGGGACACAATCATTCCGGGGTACAAAATATATCAGAAGGACAGAACAGGTCATGCGTGTGGCTGGGTGGGGAGAGTGGCACTGTATGCGAAAGAAAATGTCGAATCAAATGAAATAAAAATCTTAAATGAATCCACATGATCCATAGAATCTCTATGGATAGTAATTCCATGCTCTAATAAGAATATAACAGTAGGGATCTATTATCGACCACCTGACCAGGACAGTGATAGTGACGATGAAATGCTAAGGGAGATTAGGGAGGCTGTCAAAATAAAAAACTCAATAATAGTGGGGAATTTCAGTTATCTCCATATTGACTGGTACATGTCACCTCAGGACAAAATGCAGAGACAAAATTTCTCAATACTTTAAATGACTGCTTCTTGGAGCAGCTGGTACAGGAACCCACAAGAGGAGATGCAATTCTCGATCTACTCCTGAGTAGAGCGCAGGATCTGGTCCAAGAGGTAACTATAACAGGACCGCTTGGAAATAGTGACCGTAATATAATAACATTTAACATTCCTGTGATGGGAAGAACACCTCAGCAGCCCAACACTGTGGCATTTAATTTCAGAAAGGGGAACTATGCAAAAATGAGGAGGTTAGTTAAACAGAAATTAAAAGGTACAGTGACTAGAGTGAAATCCCTACAAGCTGCATGGACACTTTTCAAAGACCCCATAATAGAGGCTCAACTTAAATGTATACCCCAAATTAAAAAACACAGTAAAAGAACTAAAAAAGAGCCACCATGGCTTAACAACCATGTAAAAGAAACAGTGAGAGATAAAAAGGCATCCTTTAAAAAGTGGAAGTCAAATCCTAGTGAGGTAAAGAAAAAGCATAAATACTGCCAAATTAAATGTAAAAATGTAATAAGAAAAGCCAAAAAGGAGTTTGAAGAACAGCTAGCCAAAAACTCAAAAGGTAATAAAATGTTTTTTAAGTACATCAGAAACAGGAAACCTGCTAAACAACCAGTGGGGCCCCTTGATGATTGAGATACAAAAGGAGCACTTAAAGACGATAAAGTAATCATGGAGAAACCAAACGAATTCTGGAATTCAGTCTTCACGGCTGAGGATGTGAGGGAGATTCCCAAACCTGAGCTGTCTTTTGTAGGTGACAAATCTGAGGAATTGTCACAGATTGAAGTGACACTAGAGGAGGTTTTGGAATTAATTGAGAAACTTAACGGTAACAAGTCATCAGGACCAGATGGCATTCAACAAGAGTTCTGAAAGAACTCAAATGTGAAATTGCGGAACTATTAACTGTGGTTTGTAACCTGTCGTTTAAATCAGCTACTGTACCCAATGACTGGAAGATAGCTAAGGTAACGCCAGTATTTAAGAAGGGCTCTAGAGGTGATCCTGGCAATTACAGACCAGTAAGTCTAACGTCAGTACCGGGCAAACTAGTTGAAACAATAGTAAAGAATAAAATTGTCAGACACATAGAAGAACATAAATTGTTGCGTAAAAGTCAACATGGTTTCTGTAAAGGGAAATCATGTTTTACTAATCCATTAGAGTTCTTTAAGGGGGTCAACAAACATGTGGACAAGAGGGATCCAGTGGACATAGTGTACTTAGATTTTCAGAAAGCATTTTGACAAGGTCTGTCACCGAAGGCTCTTACATAAATTAAGTTGTCATGGGATGAGAGGGAAGATCCTTTCATGGATTGAGAACTGGTTAAAAGACAGGGAACAAAGGGTAGGAATAAATGGTAAATTTTCAGAATGGAGAGGGGTAACTAGTGGTGTTCCCCAAGGATCAGTTCTAGGACCAATCCTATTCAACCTATTCATAAACGATCTGGAGAAAGGGGTAAACAGCGAGGTGGCAAAGTTTGCTGGTGATACTAAACTGCTCAAGATCTTTAAGACCAAAGCAGACTGTGAAGAACTTCAAAAAGATCTCACAAAACTAAGGGCAACAAAATGGCAAATAAAATTTATTGTGGATAAATGTAAAGTAATGCACATTGGAAAAATAACCCCAACTATACATAAAATGTGATGGGAGCTAATTTAGCTACAACTAATCAGGAGAAAGATCTTGGAGTCATCGTGGATAGTTCTCTGAAGACGTCCAAGCAGTGTGCTGTGGCAGTCAAAAAAGCAAACGGGATGTTAGGAATCATTAAAAAAGGGATAGAGAATAAGATGGAGAATAAGATGGCCATTGTCAGTAGACAGGGAACTGGGCTGGATGGACCTTTGGTCCTACCCGGGATGGCCATTCTTATAGTCTTATGTATGTTCTTATGTTAACAACTGATACAATGGGCTAGCTTTTTCTGCATAGTTTTCTATACAATCTCTTGAAAAATTAGTCATCCCCAAGAATAACCTTAAAATAGACACATCTGTTGGGGCTGGTAACTTTTGCAATAATTCTGTCCTTTGATTATCTTGTGTTCATCCTTTCTGTCCTAATGTTACTCCAAGTAATTAACTTGTTGCTGGCATATTTGACCTTTTTCTGGACTAACCTTGAACCCTGTTTCCTTTAGCTTTTGTAATTCTTGATCCAATATTTCTCAGTTCTCTTCCTTAGTTTTTGTACTGATAAGGATATCATCTACATAGGATATGATGTTATCCTTATTCGGCATTTTATCCCACATTTTATTCACATGCATATGACAAACAGCTGGTGAGTTATGAAAACCCTGGAGATTTCTAGTGAAACAGAACTGTCATCCCTGAAACATAAATGCAAATTTATACCAGAAGTCTGGATGTAAAGGTATGGCAAAGAACACATTTGCGAGATCCAGGACAGTAAACCACCATGCTTCTCCGATAATGGAAGCAATCACTTCAGGATACTTTGCTACTGCGGGAGCAGTCATTGGAGTTACATTATTGAGGGGTCTAAGATCGATAGTTAACCTCCAAGTTTTACCATCCGCTGTTAGAACTGGCCAAATAGCAGCATTATTTATGTTCTGTTGTTCAACTATAACTCCCTGCTCCAAAAGTCCTTGAATAGTCTTCATTAAACTAGGTTCCACTTCCTTAGGATATTAATATTGTCTTTGCAGTAGGGGATCAGGCCCATTAATCAATAACTCTGCTTCAGTTTTTCCACATTCTGCCTTATTAGTAGCCCAGACCTCTTTATGCTTTTGTGCAATTTGTAAAACTTCTGCTGGCCAATCAGGCCATTTTATTTCTTCTGCTGCCTTAATAGTAGCTAACCTATACCCTGCTTCAGTGACTATTGTTTGATCTATAGTTCTAATTCTATCAAAAGGTATCTTCCATAACACCTTATTTACTAAATCTACTGTTACTCTAAGCTTCCTCAGTATATCAACACCAATTATTCCATCACCATCCAAGTTCATCAAGCCAAACTGTTCCCTTCCTTGTTTTGTTCCTAATTGAAAGTGAACCAGAGCACTAAACAGTACCTTACTCGTTGCTTCATTAAATCCTTGTAGCTTCCTGACATTACAGGAGGTCCAAATACATTTTTATTCTTGGTACTTACTAAAGAAAATGTGGCACCTGTATCTGTTAACATATTCTGTCCAAACGCTCCCCGATCAAATTCCACATAAACAGTGGGTCTCCCCCAGTCGTCTGTTTGTAAAAGTGCTACCAAGATAGCATGATCTTCTATTGATATTGGGGAGATAGGGAGCGCTTGGACTCAGTATGCCTGACCTTTAGGGTTAGGTGGAGCTGTAGGCATGTTCCACTCATGATTCGCTAAACTTTGAAGTAGTTCTTCTGTAGATAACCCATGAATTTGTTCTTTAGGTTCATATTGTAATAATCTCTTCCAGAGCCAATTTCTTCCTTCATCAAACCTTTGTTGCTCATAAGGAGCAAACTTTCTAGTTTGATTTTCTTCTCTTTTTAATCCCTGCTTATTCTTCGTGCCTTGTGGATTTTCCTGTCCCTTTGGATCATTATTAGAAAAAGTTATTACTGGTACTTTTTCGTTCTTCCCCTTAAGGGGCAAACTTGTTTCCCTTTGTATTTCATATAATCTTTTTGCTTTTTCTTTTATATCACGTAAAGGAGTCTGGAGGGGATCATCAGAAACTGTAGCCATTCTTATTGCTGGATTAAATCCTAACAATAATACTCTTTTAAATTGCAGGACATCATATAATAATAATCTGCCTCTCTGGGGAATTCCTGAATGTTTATACAGTAATCTTTTCCTAGCTATGTATGACTCTGGCTTTTCCCTTAGTCATTGCTTTTCCTTATGGAGCCATACCACTGGGTCTTTTCTCCAGGAAAGAAAAACTTCCTGAGAGTTCACTCCCTGTTAATCCAGGCGTTCCTGATGTTTTTGCCAGCCATCCAGCTACTGTATTCCTATTTAAGGAACCCATAGATTTCCCTAAAGCCCTAACCCAGGGATTGGAAACCTTTCAGAAGTGGTGTGCCAAGTCTTCATTTATTCACTCTAATTTAAGGCTTTGTGTGCCAGTAATACATTTTAATGTTTTTAGAAGGTCTCTCTTTATAATATATAACTAAACTATTGTCGTATGTAAACTAAATAAGGTTTTTTAAATGTTTAAGAAGCTCCATTTAAAATTAAATTAAAATGCAGCTCTTATCGGTTTAGTGTGATCCTTGCCCTTGCTTTTCCTTGCTGAGTTTTCCAATGTCTGGCACGTATTTGGATACTTTAAGCTGCACACAGCTTTAAGCCGCTCCAGCTCTGCTCCTGCACCAATAGTGACTGCTCCAGTTCAGCTCAGACTCCGCTCCACGCTCCGACTCAGATTAATTTTTAACTAAATAAAAAAGTGCATACTGTAATTTTGAAAAAAGCATTATTTTTATTCAGACTTTTAAAACAATTTAAATGTCATCAACAATGATACAAACTAGAATCATTCATAATTCATTCTGTAAAAAATTATTACAGCAATCAAGTCGTCTTTCATAGCCTGCCGCAAATCATTTAAAATTAACTTTAAAGCCGAAAACAGTCGCTCTACATTAGCTTGAGTTGTTAGCGTGCTCAAAGCAATTCTACAAGCAGCCTGAATGCGGCGTAGGTAGCTCTGAATGGCCTCAAAAACAGACTTAACTTTTAGCCTACCAATAGACTCCATCGCCTCACAATCTTACCGAAAGTTTCTCTCGAATAATGCTTCATTACAATTATGAATTGCAGAAAATCACCGGCATCTGTCTTGTTTATCCAATTCCTTTTCAAAGGCGTCATCTTCTGAAGAATTGGTGCTTAAATTATTTCCATTTCCCTGTGATGGTTAAAGACGTCTCAGGGATGGATGCTTGAACAAGTTCAGAGTGGAGACGGAAGTTTGAGAACAGCCTGCTATTTCTGAAGGATGTGAACTTTCCGAAACCACAGATTCGACTGTTGATGACTTTTTTTGTTTTCTTCGACCTCTTTTGCCGAGATCAAATGTAGCAATGGATTGTTTTTCAAGTTGTTGAGCAATATCACAGTGCCCTTCCTTTGCCTTTGGTATTTCCCTTGCGGTAAGAAGAATCCGATACCGTGGGTCAACATATACTCCAGCAAGGAAATGAGTATTGTCAAAAAGCTTCTGCAGTTTGTCCACCATTTTCTCGCAAGAATTTTGACAGTTTTCGCCATTCCTTCATTAAAACTCCTGGGGTTACATCGACAGCTTGAGGTCTCTCAGGTTCTTCACTTCATCCCATTCAGCTTTTGTTAACTTGAGTTCTCTTGTTCCAGCAGCAGCCACTTGTCCACAGTAAGATTGAAAAACGAGAAGCCGATCAGTCATTGCAAATGTTGAACCCAGCGAGTCACAATATCCAATGATTGAGTTACCCCATGTAGATCAAGCAGAACACTTTGAATACTTGGGTTCATAGTTTGACAATAACTTGTCGAATTTTTGCCAGAAATTTTTTCACATGTTCTTTGTTCAGTCCATACCAGATTGCCAACTGAAGAGTGTGAATACCACACCTCATCAGTTGGACTTTTGAGTTGTCCTCATGAAGCTATGTTGGAAGTATGAGGCTAGGGTCATTAACCCATTGCTCAGCAGAATCCATGTTGAGTTTGATTTCATCCATTCCTTTAGTTCCTTCATCAGGCAAAATAGCTTCAGTTCTGTCCACATCCCTGTTCTCAGAGGTAGAAATGGTTTCATTGTCCTCGCTGAAATTTTTGATGGCACACGTCATGTTTGCTGCATTGTCAACGCAGATGCTCAGCACTTGCATTTCACTGATCCCAAATTTTTCTAAAATAGTTTTTACTTGACTTTTCACGTACGAAGAATTGTGACACCCTTCAGTGTCGATTATGTCCAAGGTTTTTACCACAGCTTTATCTTTTCCTTCTTCGTAGTACTGAGCACTGATTGCAAGGAAATTGCTGTTTCCACGGGTTGCTGCATCCATTTTCTGGTAGCACAAATTTTGCTCCAAAGCTTTCTTCAGCTCTTTGCAACCAGACTCAGCTGTGCTGACAACTAAATGATGAACCGCATTGTGCCCCGTCGAAATGCCAAGCTGCCAACCCATTACACCAGCAGTTTTTTGGAATCCTTTGTTCTTTAGCCTAAAGGTAGTGAGCGGTGTTGCACTCAAGCAAACCATTTCCATCAGACCTTCACAGAAAGTATTGGCATCCATGCTGACTGTAATCTTTGAGGACTTCAAATATGAGTCAAGTTTTGTTTGCTCAATTTTGGGTTTCTTTTCAGATGAAGCTCCGCAAAAAATCTTTTCTCCAGGAGTTTTCAAATAGCCAGATGAACGTCATTTAGCCACGTCAGCTTTCTGTTTTGCCTCATCTTTCTGGTCCTTTTTTATAAGCAGAGCTGCATAGTTTTCAGGATGGTTATGTTTTACATGCTGCCAAAGGTTGAAACTTTTCACGGCACTAGTTTCACTTGTCTTAAAGCTACATGGTTTGAGCTCTTCATTCACTTCCTTTTCCACCTTGCATGTTGCTGATTTCTTCTTTGCTTTTCCCAAATTTTTATTTATAAATTGCAAGTTAGTTTTTCTTATGAAATTTTGCGGTAAAAATATTCAAAATATTTTCCAAGTTTTTAATTAATATCTCAAAAACGCTTTAATATAGATATATCAATGAAATTTGGTATGTGCTGTAGCGTTAGTACATGCTATCACTGTTCTACAACATTAATTGTTGGGAAGTAATGAGGCTACAAGTTACAAGGTTGAAAATAAACTTTAACGGGAAAGCGGATTCAAATTGCAAGCACAGTCCTTTTAGTAACGAGAGCAAATTTTCGGAAATATGTGTTTGCTTCATCAGCCTGAATAGATTATACAAGATAGAGTAAATAACAGGTTCTATCTTGTATAATGTTTCCAGACTGATGAAGGAAAAACATATTTCCGAAAATTTGCTCTCTTTACTAAAAGGACTTTGCTTGCAATTTGAATTCGCTTTCCCGTTAAAGTTTATTTCCAACGTTCTATCATACAACACCATTCAAATAAAATTATTTAAACTACAGTTGTCGTGAAGTGGGGGGACTGGGCCAATTTTATTTAATATTTTTTAAATTTTCGACTGTTTAACAGATACGACCCTGGAATATGATTTGATGCTAAAACATGCATTAAAATGATACTCTTAATTTATTTTGTATAATTAACCGTTTCCGAGAAAACTGTTTAAAAATTTTAATCTGCTTAGATGCTTAGAGTGATACAAGCAATTTTACTTATTACTTATTTTTCAACTTTGGAACCATAAATTTAAAATATAATAATAAATAATAACCAAAAATTACTAACTTACTATAGAACATAATATTACCACTCATAGTCGGGGCAGTCGACAACAAGCCTTTCTTGAAATATGAAATAAAAATGACCAACTGCCAGTTCGGGACGCCTATGGTTTAAATAATTTTGGATAATGTAATATGGTAGCACATACTAACGCTAAGACACAGACATGATTTCATTACTTTATATTAAAGCGTTTTTGAGATATTCATCAGAAATTAACTTTTCATCACCTTCTTGAAGGGACTGTAGCTCCCTTAGGAAGAATTTTAGGATACGTGTTCACAGAAACGTTTTTTCTTAAAATGACCTAAGGATTCACCCCCAAACTAGTGTTGAACATTTTCCAATCACTCTGGATATATCAAAAAAATCACTCCTAATTTATGCAGACATGTTTATTGTATATTTATATGGCTGCTGCATGCTACTTTTTCAGTAAATTTAAAATTACAAACAACGGTACCAAAAGACCGTTGAACAGATGATATATAAAATAAGTCTGCCAGAGTGATACGGGAGCATGTACAAATGAACAAATGTACCGGTAACAGGAGCCCATGTGAGAAATGATCTTAAGTGGTTAATATCTCTTGCAATATCTTAATATATCAATAAACAAAAACATTATTGTTTTGCAATATACCTGTTTGTGATATCTTAAATGTTGCGTCTTGCATCACACTTTTCTGTAGTCACAGCACTCAGTGCATCTCGTTGATCAACGCTTACAAAAGAAGTATCAACACATACTAATCTAACTAATCTACGTGAGTACATACTCGTGGGAGCAGTCTGCAGTGTTGCCAGATGTCTGATAATTATCTGATTCTTTAATAAAACATATTTCCAAAAAACTTCGTAATTTTGTATCTGTACATTAGATCTTGATTTCGGCTGAAGTGAGAAAAACTGTGACATGTTATGTAAAGTGGTAAAGTAGATGTTAATATCAATTGTTATACATCTGAAATTTTTTGGCACCTTTAGGACTTTCTTGCTAAATATCATTCATTTTGGATTGAAAATGAAAAAAAAAAAAACCTGGAGCAGTGGAGCAGTCAAGATTTTCTGTGCTCCGGCTCTGCTCCAGCTCCGGGCAAAAACCTGCAGCTCCACTGCTCTGCACTCCAGGTCTGGGTTCCGCTCCAAAGCCCTGTGTGTGGGAGCACTGTGGGCTTTCATGGTGGAATGCCCATAAATGATCTTCTTTGAGGATAAAGCCTCCCTCAGACCACACCCCTAAATCCCACACAGGTAGAACACATTACACACTTCATAATTTTGGTGTTCGGAGGGCACTGGCTTCTTACATAGACAGGACTAAACCATCCCATAAATCACCCAGACTGTTTCTATCCATCACTGAATGCTCCAAAAGGAGCACCATCTCTAAGCAAAGACTTTCCATGTAGATCCGTAATCACACAAAACTCTACTGTCATCAGTGCGACTGCCAATCCCTCCTGGGGATTCGCTCACATCCCACTAGAGCCTTATCAGCATCCATGGCTTCCCTGCATAATATACCTATCTCGGATGTTTGGACAGTTGCTGCCTGGGCCTCAGCCCATATCTATAGGGTATGTCTACACTACGAAATTAGGTCTAATTTATAGAAGACTTTTTTTAGAAATCAGTTTTATATATTCGAGTGTGTGTGTCCCCACAGAAAATGCTCTAAGTGCATTAAGTGCATTAACTTGGCGGAGTGCTTCCACAGTACCGAGGCACGCGTCGACTTCTGGAGTGTTGCACTGTGGGTAGCTATCCCACAGTTCCCGCAGTCTCCGCTGCCCATTGGAATTCTGGGTTGAGATCCCAGTGCCTGATGGGGCTAAAACGTTGCAGGTGGTTAGAATCATAGAATATAAGGGTTGGAAGGGACCCCAGAAGGTCATCTAGTCCAACCCCCTGCTCGAAGCAGGACCAATTCCCAGTTAAATCATCCCAGCCAGGGCTTTGTCAAGCCTGACCTTAAAAACCTCTAAGGAAGGAGATTCTACCACCTCCCTAGGTAACGCATTCCAGTGTTTCACCACCCTCTTAGTGAAAAAGTTTTTCCTAATATCCAATCTAAACCTCCCCCACTGCAGCTTGAGACCATTACTCCTCGTTCTGTCATCTGCTACCATTGAGAACAGTCTAGAGCCATCCTCCTTGGAACCCCCTTTCAGGTAGTTGAAAGCAGCTATCAAATCCCCCCTCATTCTTCTCTTCTGCAGGCTAAACAATCCCAGCTCCCTCAGCCTCTCCTCATAAGTCATGTGTTCCAGACCCCTAATCATTTTTGTTGCCCTTCGCTGGACTCTCTCCAATTTATCCACATCCTTCTTGAAGTGTGGGGCCCAAAACTGGACACAGTACTCCAGATGAGGCCTCACCAATGTCGAATAGAGGGGAACGATCACGTCCCTCGATCTGCTCGCTATGCCCCTACTTATACATCCCAAAATGCCATTGGCCTTCTTGGCAACAAGGGCACACTGCTGACTCATATCCAGCTTCTCGTCCACTGTCACCCCTAGGTCCTTTTCCGCAGAACTGCTGCCTAGCCATTCGGTCCCTAGTCTGTAGCTGTGCATTGGGTTCTTCCGTCCTAAGTGCAGGACCCTGCACTTATCCTTATTGAACCTCATCAGATTTCTTTTGGCCCAATCCTCCAATTTGTCTAGGTCCTTCTGTTTCCTATCCCTCCCCTCCAGCGTATCTACCACTCCTCCCAGTTTAGTATCATCCGCAAATTTGCTGAGAGTGCAATCCACACCATCCTCCAGATCATTTATGAAGATATTGAACAAAACCGGCCCCAGGACCGACCCTTGGGGCACTCCACTTGATACCGGCTGCCAACTAGACATGGAGCCATTGATAACTACCCGTTGAGCCCGACAATCTAGCCAGCTTTCTACCCACCTTGTAGTGCATTCATCCAGCCCATACTTCCTTAACTTGCTGACAAGAATACTGTGGGAGACCGTGTCAAAAGCTTTGCTAAAGTCAAGAAACAATACATCCACTGCTTTCCCTTCATCCACAGAACCAGTAATCTCATCATAGAAGGCGATTAGATTAGTCAGGCATGACCTTCCCTTGGTGAATCCATGCTGGCTGTTCCTGATCACTTTCCTCTCATGCAAGTGCTTCAGGATTGATTCTTTGAGGACCTGCTCCATGATTTTTCCAGGGACTGAAGTGAGGCTGACTGGCCTGTAGTTCCCAGGATCCTCCTTCTTCCCTTTTTTAAAGATTGGCACTACATTAGCCTTTTTCCAGTCATCCGGGACTTCCCCGGTTCGCCACGAGTTTTCAAAGATAATGGCCAATGGCTCTGCAATCACAGCCGCCAGTTCCTTCAGCACTCTCGGATGATATGTTCTGGGTACATATCGTCAGGCCCCTGTTCCCTCTCTCCCTCCCTCCGTGAAAGCAAGGGCAGACAGTCGTTTCGCGCCTTTTTTCCTGAGTTACCTGTGCAGACGCCATACCACGGCAAGCATGGAGCCCGCGCAGGTAACAGTCACCGTATGTCTCCTGGGTGCTGGCAGATGCGGTACTGCATTGCTACACAGTAGCAGCAACCCATTGCCTTCTGGCAGCAGACGGTGCAATACGACTGGTAGCCATCATCGTCATGTCCGAGATGCTCCTGGCCACGTCGGCCAGGAGTGCCTGGGCAGGCATGGGCGCAGGGACTAAATTTGGAGTGACTTGACCAGGTCATTCTCTTTAGTCCTGCAGTCAGTCCTATTGAACCGTCTTATGGTGAGCAGGCAGGTGATATGGATTGCTAGCAGTCGTACTGTACCGTCCTCTGCTGGGCAGGCAAGAGATGAGGATGGCTAGCAGTCATATTGTACCATCTTCTGCCGAGCAGCCATGAGATGTGGATGGCATGCAGTCCTTCTGCACCGTCTGCTGCCAGCCAAAGATGTAAAAGATAGATGGAGTGGATCAAAACAAGAAATAGACCAGATTTGTTTTGTACTCATTTGCTTCCCCCCCTCCCCTGTCTAGGGGCCTCATTCCTCTAGGTCACACTGCAGTCACTCACAGAGAAGGTGCAGCGAGGTAAATCTAGCCATGTATCAATCAGAGGCCAGACTAACCTCCTTGTTCCAATAAGAACAGTAACTTAGGTGCACTATTTCTTATTGGAACCCTCCGTGAAGTCCTGCCTGAAATACTCCTTGATGTGTAAAGCCACCCCCTTTGTTGATTTTAGCTCCCTGAAGCCAACCCTGTAAGCCGTGTTGTCAGTCGCCTCTCCCTCCGTCAGAGCAACAGCGGACAATCGTTCCGCGCCTTTTTTCTTTGTGAACGCCATACCAAGGCAAGCATGGAGGCCGCTCAGCTCACTTTGGCAATTAGGAGCACATTAAACACCACACGCATTATCCAGCAGTATATGCAGCACCGGAACCTGGCAGAGCGATACCAGGCGAGGAGGTGACGTCAGCGTGGTCACGTGAGTGATCAGGACATGGACACAGATTTCTCTGAAAGTATGGGCCCTGCCAATGCATGCATCATGGTGCTAATGGGGCAGGTTCATGCTGTGGAACGCCGATTCTGGGCTCGGGAAACAAGCACAGACTGGTGGGACCGCATAGTGTTGCAGGTCTGGGACAATTCCCAGTGGCTGCGAAACTTTCGCATGCGTAAGGGCACTTTCATGGAACTTTGTGACTTGCTTTCCCCTGCCCTGAAGCGCATGAATACCAAGATGAGAGCAGCCCTCACAGTTGAGAAGCGAGTGGCAATAGCCCTGTGGAAGCTTGCAACGCCAGACAGCTACCGGTCAGTTGGGAATCAATTTGAAGTGGGCAAATCTACTGTGGGGGCAGCTGTGATGCAAGTAGCCCACGCAATCAAAGATCAGCTGATATGAAGGGTAGTGACCCTGGGAAATGTGCAGGTCATAGTGGATGGCTTTGCTATAATGGGATTCCCTAACTGTGGTGGGGCCATAGACGGAACCCATATCCCTATCTTGGCACCGGAGCACCAAGCCGGCGAGTACATAAACCGCAAGGGGTACTTTTCAATAGTGCTGCAAGCTCTGGTGGATCACAAGGGACGTTTCACCAACATCAACGTGGGATGGCCGGGAAAGGTACATGACGCTCGCATCTTCAGGAACTCTGGTCTGTTTCAAAAGCTGCAGGAAGGAACTTTTTTCCCAGACCAGAAAATAACTGTTGGGGACATTGAAATGCCTATATGTATCCTTGGGGACCCAGCCTACGCCTTAATGCCATGGCTCATGAAGCTGTACACAGGCAGCCTGGACAGTAGTCAGAAGCTGTTCAACTACAGGCTGAGCAAGTGCAGAATGGTGGTCGAATGTGCATTTGGACGTTTAAAGGCGCACTGGTGCAGTTTACTGACTCGCTTAGACCTCAGCGAAATCAATATTCCCACTGTTATTACTGCTTGCTGTGTGCTCCACAATATCTGTGAGAGTAAGGGGGAGACGTTTATGGCGGGGTGGGAGGTTGAGGCAAATTGCCTGGCTGCTGGTTACGCGCAGCCAGACACCAGGGCGGTTAGAAGAGCACAGGAGGGCACGGTATGCATCAGAGAAGCTTTGAAAACCAGTTTCATGACTGGCCAGGCTACGGTGTGAAAGTTCTGTTTGTTTCTCCTTGATGAAACCCCCTGCCCCTTGGTTCACTCTGCTTCCCTGTAAGCTAACCACCCTTCCCTCCTCCCTTCAATCATTGCTTGCAGAGGCAATAAAGTCATTGTTGCTTCACATTTATACATTCTTTATTCATTCATCACACAAATAGGGGGATGACTACCAGGGTAGCCCAGGAGGGGTGGTGGAGGAAGGAAGGAAAATGCCACACAGCACTTTAAAAGTTTACAACTTTAAAATTTATTGAATGCCAGCCTTCTGTTTTTTGGGCAATCCTCTGTGGCGGAGTGGCTGGTTGGCCGGTGGCCCTCCCATCGCGTTCTTGGGCGTCTGGGTGTGGAGGCTATGCAACTTGGGGAGGAGAGCGGTTGGTTACATAGGGGCTGTAGTGGCAGTCTGTGCTCCAGCTGCTTTTGCTGCAGCTCAACCATACACTGGAGCATACTGGTTTGGTCCTCCAGCAGCCTCAGCATTGAATCCTGCCTCCTCTCATCACGCTGCTGCCACATTTGAGCTTCAGCCCTGTCTTCAGACCGCCACCTCTCCTCCCAGTCATTTTTTGCTTTCCTGCACTCTGACATTATTTGCCTCCACGCATTCGTCTGTGCTCTGTCAGTTTGGGAGGACAGCATGAGCTCAGAGAACATTTCATCACAAGTGCGTTTTTTTTTCTTTCTAATCTTCACTAGCCTCTGGGAAGGAGAAGATCCTGTGATCATTGAAACACATGCAGCTGGTGGAGAAAAAAAAAGGGACAGCGGTATTTACAAAGACACATTTTATAAAACAGTGGCTACACTCTTTCAGGGTAAACCTTGCTGTTAACATTACATACATAGCACGTGCTTTCGTTACAAGGTCGCATTTTGCCTCCCCTCACCGTGTGGCTACCCCCTCAACCCTCCGCCCTCCCTGTGGGTAACAGCGGGGAACATTTCTGTTTAGCCACAGGCAAACAGCCCAGCAGGAACGGGCTCTTCTGAGTGTCCCCTGAAGAAAAGCACCCTATTTCAACTAGGTGACCATGAATGATATCTCACTCTCCTGAGGATAACACAGAGAGATAAAGAACGGATGTTGTTTAAACGCCAGCAAGCGTACACTGCAATGCTTTGTTGTACAATGATTCCCGAGTACGTAAAGTGTCCTATCGAGTGGTAAAGTGTCCTATCATGAAGGACGCAATAAGGCTGCCCTCCGCAGAAACCTTTTGCAAAGGCTTTGGGAGTACATCCAGGAGAGCCGCGAATGCCAGGGCAAAGTAATCCTTTCACATGCTTGCTTTTAAACCATGTATAGTATTTTAAAAGGTACACTCACCGGAGGTCCCTTCTCCAGCGGCCGGGTCCAGGAAGCAACCTTGGGTGGGTTCGGGGGGTACTGGCTCCAGGTCCAGGGTGAGAAACAGTTCCTGGCTGTCGGGAAAACCGGTTTCTCTGCTTGCTTGCTGTGAGCTATCTACAACCTCATCATCATCATCATCTTCTTCGTCCCCAAAACCTGCTTCCGTGTTGCCTCCATCTCCCTTGAAGGAGTCAAACAACGCGGCTGGGGTAGTGGTGGCTGAACCCCCTAAAATGGCATGCAGCTCATCATAGAAGCGGCATGTTTGGGGTTCTGACCCGGAGCGGTCGTTCGCCTCTCTGGTTTTCTGGTAGGCTTGCCTCAGCTCCTTAAGTTTCACGCGGCACTGCTTCGGGTCCCTGTTATGGCCTCTGTCCTTCATGCCCTGGGAGATTTTGACAAAGGTTTTGGCATTTCAAAAACTGGAACAGAATTCTGGTAGCACGGATTCCTCTCCCCATACAGCGATCAGATCCCGTACCTCCCGTTCAGTCCATGCTGGAGCTCTTTTGCGATTCTGGGACTCCATCATGGTTACCTCTGCTGATGAGCTCTGCATGGTCACCTGCAGCTTGCCACACTGGCCAAACAGGAAATGAGATTCAGAAGTTCGCGGTTCTTTTCCTGTCTACCTGGCCAGTGCATCTGAGTTGAGAGTGCTGTCCAGAGCGGTCACAATGGAGCACTCTGGGATAGCTCCCGGAGGCCAGTACCGTCGAATTGTGTCCACAGTACCCCAAATTCAACCCAGCAAGGCCGATTTAAGCGCTAATCCACTTGTCAGGGGTGGAGTAAGGAAATCGATTTTAAGAGCCCTTTCAGTTGAAATAAAGGGCTTCATTGTGTGGACGGGTGCAGGTTTACATCGATTTAATGCTGCTAAATTCGACCTAAAGTCCTAGTGTAGACCAGGGCTTAGACAGCACGATGCCGAAGAGCAACAGGCAACATCTGATATCTCCTTCGGATGCTCTCTTCTATCAGAGGTCATGACTTCTACTCCGAAGTCCCTCCTTCCATCGGAGGGCACTGCTCTGAAGTCACTTAAAGTGGAGCACCCACAGGGACAGCACTCGAAGAAGAACAGGTTACTTAGCTTGTGCAGTAACTGAGGTTCTTCGAGATGTGTGTCCCTGTGGGTGCTCCACTACCCTCTCTCCTCCCCTCTACTTTGGAGTTTCCTTATTAGTCTTTGCAGTTGAGAAGGAACTGAGTGGGGGTTGGTTGCACAATGTTGGTTAACTGCCTGCAGCAGCACAAGGCAGGGACCACGCATGTGCGACCTAACCAGGTTCAGCTACTAAAAGTCTCCGACTACGAGCACAGGGGCACACGAACACCGAAAGTGGAGCACCTTTAGGGACACACATCTCGAAGAACCTCAATTACTGCAGAAACCTTCTCTTTTATCCAATAGGGAGTGCTATACCCTCTTTGACCTTGAAATAAGGCTTTCAAACTTTAGGGTTCAAAATAGCACCTTTAGCCCAGTGATACAAGGATGCTAAATTTGTTACCCTAAATTTTAGATGCCAATTAAATTAGCCTATGATAGCACTTCTAATTTAATAAAAGGGTAACAAGGTTGTGGCCCGCCCTAAAGGAATTGCCAGGGTGTTACCAGGGGGTTTGTCTCCTACCCACAGAGGGCTCCCCAGAGCAAGCTAGTTGTGCTGACCCCTGAAAGAACATGGCTACATCCTTCTGCTCGAGGATTGACACACACAAGCAGGAATTCTTCGAAAGCAAAAAAATTTATTTAACAGAAATAAAAAAATTATAGTGAGTTTAATAAAGCGAGAAAAAATACATAGGATTTAATAAAACAAAATAGAATCACATTTAAGAATTGTATAATAAAGCAACGTAGCAAAAAAAGACAGACTGCACAAAATATCTAATACATACAGAGAATACAGTAGTTTCAATGTAATAAGCATATAACGATCATGCATACACAAAGGCTTTAAGCTTAGTGTTACAATCTCATACCATACTTAATACAATGTAATATACACAGCCTCTATATACACATACAAGAAACCATTATCATGTCACAGACTTAAAATAAATTACTTAACATTAACCTTAACGTTTAACACTAAATATTTAGCATTTAATATTTTTAACATTTAATATTTAGCATTTCATATTTAACTTTTAATATTTAGCATCCTGTGAGCACTGGCCAAGCGGTCATAGAATGGGTAGGGGAGATCTTATTCAGAAGCAGGCATCCAACTTTATTAACAGACACACCCAGGCACTCTTAAAAGCAATAATTAGATTTACACTTTTACACCAAAATCCCTCTGACTCATCTTCGGTCCTTCTGCTTTGTCAGGTTCAATGGTGCCAGTGCCGGAGATGGTGGTTGCTGTTATTTCTGCAGGTCACCATGGCTGTCTGTCTTGGAACTGCTGGGGTTTGTCTTTACAGGTAGCTGCCTTCCAGTGGCTTAGCAACCTTAAAGCTGCTGCCTTCTAGAAAGTTCAGTTGCTGCTGGTCCTGCAGGTAGAGCTGCTTGATTGAGCTTCTGTGAACACCATTGCTGTGGTGACCTTCGGAGTTCTGTTACTGCTGCTGCTGCTGGTTTTCCAGGTAGCTGCTTTTTCTAGAGCTGTCTGTTCTTCTCCTCAGGTAGCTTCCATTCTTCTACAAAGCCTCAAACCCACTACACTTCAGCCTGCTAGCTGTCAGCCTTATATAGTGTTTGCTCTCTCAAGGTCAGCTCATCTCAGCCAATCAGCTTCTAGCTCTTCTAGCTCCTCCCCTGATGTCCTCCTATTTTTAGATACAGCGCTCCTCCCCCATGATGCTATCTTTAGAAAGCTAAGCTCCTCCCTCTGACACCATCTTGGATAGAGCTCCTCCCTCTGACCTATTTTTAGCAAAGCAAAGGTCCTCCCTCTGAAGATTGAATTTTCCTCTCTCTAAATTTAAACTACGTCATCCCTGTCTCTGCCATTTTGATCCGCCATGTTGGATTTTCTGATTTAAAACTATAATTAATTTCTACTTATCTAAAAACTTAATCTTAAAATTAACTGCTGTTTTATGCAAGTCAAAGTGTCCTTCTACTCTCACCCCTTTAATTATGCTGATTGGGAGAAGTGAGTTTTACGGTGTCTTTAAATTCCTTCCAAGGTTTTTCTGCAAGCCTCTGTTAAGATGCTGCAGGGTATCTCAGAACATTCAAAGCAAAATCTCTCATTACACTGCTGTCCTTGAAACGTAAATGCAAACTTATACCAAGAATCTTGATGTAAAGGTATAGCAAAGCATGCATTTACCAAATTTAGAACCATAAACTTCTGGGCTCCTCCCATAATAGAGGCTATTACTTCTGCATATTTAGCTACCACTGGGGCAGTTATTGGAGTTACCTTGTTCAGTGCTCTGAAATCAATCTCAAGGTTTTACCATCTTCTTTCAGAACCAGCCAGATGGTTGCATTATTTGTACTTTGTTGTTCTGTTATATGCCCTTGCTCCAAGAGCCCTTGAATAGTTTCATGAGACTTTGTTCTGCTTATTTGGGACACTTACACTGCTTTTGGAGTGGTGGAGTAATTAGAACTTTCTGTTTCCCACATTCTACTTTATTGGTGGCCCAAACCTCTTTATGCTTCTGTGCAATCTCCAGTACGTGTGTTGGCCAATTGGGCCATTCTGTTTCCTCAGCTGTTACCTAAGAATTTAGACATCAACTAAATTACCTATAAGTTTGTCTAACCAAAGGGTAAACAAGGTTGTGGCCTGCCCTAAAGGAATTGCTACGGTTTTCCCATGAGGCTTGTCTCTGACCTGCAGAGGGCTCCCCAGAGCAAGCTAGTCTTGCTGTCCCGTGAAAGGACACAGATACTGCCTTCCGCTCAAGGATTGACACACACACACAAGCAGAAATTATTCGAAAACCAAAATAATAATTTATTGAAAGAATTTGGTAGTTACAGAAAAGCAAGAAGGCACAGCAGATAACAGCACAGACAATATACGCCTCTACCCCCGATATAATGCGGACCTTGGAAGACAAAAGATCTCACTGAGTTATAGGTGAGACAGCGTTATATCGAACTTGCTTTGGCCCACCCTGTTCCTTGTTCCCTGACCCCCCCTCCAGAGACCCCTGTCCCTAATCACCCCCAGGACCTTACCCCCTACCGAACCCCCCTGCTTCCTGTCCCCTGACTGCTCCGACCCATATCCACACCCCTCACCCCCTGACAGGCACTCACTGGCAGTGACAGGAAGCGGAGCAACACGGCCTCAGCCCACTTCACTCCGCCACCTCCCTGCTGCCACGCTCCGCTTCCCACTGATGGTGAGTGCGGGGAGGTTGGAGAAAGGATGCCGCCCGCACTCACTTGCGGCGGGAAGCGGAGCAACGTGGCTGGGAGCTGGCGGAGTGGAGCGGGCTGGGGCCGGGCTGCTCCACTTCCGCTGTTGCCGGTGAGTGCAGGGGGGATCCCTTCCCCCCAAGATTTCTTCCCCGAGCGACATGGCTGGGGCCGGGGCGAGGGAAGCGGAGCGGGCTGCTCCCAGACCCCGGCTAATCCCTTAGGCCACTCTGGGACTGCGGCGCCCCCAAAAGTGCCCCCCCCCAGCTCCTGCCTCCCAGACCCGGCGGGAGGAAAGCCCCTGACTCCCCCCACCCCCCCGAGACCCTCTGCCCCTTATGCAACCCTTCGGCCCCGGCCCAGCCCGGCACCCTTAAAACGTTGCTCAGAGCAGCATGTTGGAGATTTACCGCGTTGTATGCAAACCCGCATTATATCGGGTCACCGTATCGGGGTAGAGGTGTATATCATATAACAATGTAATCATTCACTGAACACTAATATTAACATTTAACATGTAACATTAACATTTAGCATCCAACAGGCGCTGGCCAAGCAGCTATTGGATGGGTAGGGGAAGATCTCACTCAGACTACTGGTATCCAGCTTTATTTACAGGCAAAACCCACACTTTCCTTAATAATAGATGGAGAATTACACTACTTCTACTGGTCTCGAGTACTTCTTGAGCCCTCAAGGTCCTTCTGCTTTGTCTAAAATTGAGGTTGCTGTCAGGGGCGTTGTTTCTCTCTCCAGTTGCTGCCAAAGCTGGTTCTGGCAGGCAGCTGAAGAAACGACGGTTGCCCTCTGGCGGCAGTAACGGAGCTGCCGCTGGCAGAAGCTGCTAGTTTGGCTGTGTCAAGGTTCCTTCCCCATTCTGAACTCTAGGGTACAGATGTGGGGACCTGCATGAAAACCTCCTAAGCTTACTTTTACCAGCTTAGGTTAAAACTTCCCCAAGGTACAAATTATTTTACCCTTTGCCCTGGATTTCCACTGCCACCACCAAAGTTTATCTGGGTTCCTGAAAAAACGGAGTTTGGACACGTCTTTCCCCCCAAAATCCTCCCACCCCTTGCACCCCACTTCCTGGGGAAGGTTTGGTAAAAATCCTCTCCAATTTGCATAGGTGACCACAGACCCAAACCCTTGGATCTTAGAACAATGAAAAAGCATTCAGTTTCCTTACAAGAAGACTTTTAATAGAAGTAAAAAAAAGAATCACCTCTGTAAAATCAGGATGGTGAATACCTTACAGGGTAATTAGATTCAAAACATAGAGAATCCCTCTAGGCAAAACCTTAAGTTAAAAAAAGACACACAGACAGGAATATTCATTCTATTCAGCACAGCTATTTTCTCAGCCATTTAAAGAAATCATAATCTAACACATACCTAGCTAGATTACTTACTAAGTTCTAAGACTCCATTCCTGTTCTGTCTCCGGCAAAAGCATCACTCAGACAGACACAGACCCTTTGTTTTTCTCCCTCCTCCCAGCTTTCGAAAGTATCTTGTCTCCTCATTGGTCATTTTAGTCAGGTGCCAGCGAGGTTACCTTTAGCTTCTTAACCCTTTACAGGCGAGAGGATTTTTCCTCTGGCCAGGAGGGATTTTAAAGGGGTTTTACCCTTCCCTTTATTTTTATGACAGGCTGCTATAGGAACCATTGCCAGGGCTACCTCAGGGTTCTCTTGCTGCCGCTGCAGATGCTGCTTCTGCTGCTTGAGGCTTCTTGCAGGATGTGGCTCTTCAGCAGACCCGTTAACAGACTTTTCCAGTAGCTGTACTGGCCATGAATGCATCCCAATTCCTCAGGGCAAATTAATCATTAAAAAACACTTGCTTTTAAAACATGTATTATATTTTAAAAGGTACACTCACTAGGGGTCCCTTCTGCAGCTTGGTTGGGTTGGGAGGGTATTTCAGTCAGGGTGATAAAAAGATCCTGTCTGTCAGGGAGAACGGTGTGTTGTGTGCTCTCCTCAAGCTCGTCCTCCTCCTCCTCATCTTCCCCATCCGCAAAATCCTCAGGCATGGTGGAGAGAACCCCATCAGCGGAATCCACGGACGGGGTGGAGTAGTGGCCCCCCCCCCCCCCGAATTGCATGCAGCTCAGCGTAGAAGCGGCATGTCTGGGGCTCTGTCCCGGAGTATCCGTTCGATTCTTTGGTTTTCTGGTACGCTTGTCTGAGCTCCTTAAGTTTCACACGGCACTGTGTTGCGTCCCTGCTGTAGCCTCTGTCCATCATGGCCTTGGAGATTTTTTGAAATCTTTTGGCATTTCGTCTTTGGAATGTAGTTCTGATAGCACGGATTCGTCTTCCCATACAGCGATCAGATCCAGTATCTCCTGATCGGTCCATGTTGGAGCTCTTTTTCGATTCTGGGACTGCATGGTTACCTGTGCTGATGAGCTCTGCGTGGTCACCTGTGCTGATGAGCTGGCCTGGCCAAACAGTAAGTGAGATTCAAAAGTTCCCGGGGCTTTTCCTGTCTACCTGGCTAGTGCATCCGAGTTCAGAGTGCTGTCCAGAGCAGTCACAATGGTGCACTGTGGGATAGCTCCTGGAGGCCAATACCATTGCATTGCGTCCACACTAACCCAAATTCGAAACAGCGATGTCGATTTCAGCGCTAATCCTCTCGTCGGGGAGGAGTACAGAAATCGATTTTAAGAGCCCTTTATGTCGACAAAAATGGCTTCGTTGTGTGGACGGGTGCAGGGTTAATTCAATTTAATGCTGCTAAATTCAACATAAACTCGTAGTGTAGACCAGGCCCAAGATTCTGTTGAAAATTCAGCGAGACAAAGCAAGAGTTATTCTGATTGTCCCTCTTGACCATGACAAGTCTGACTCCCTTACTTGACACAGATGGCAATATGCCCTCCTGTTTCTCTTCAGCCCAACCCATCCCTCATCCATTCTCTCAAAATAATGGGCTGACCCTTCACCCCAACCCATGGGTCCTCCACCTCCAGGCTTGGCTCCTTCTTAGTTCCAAGGCTTAGTTAAAAGGCAGAATGCTCTGACAAGCTGAAAGATGTGTTGCAGCACAACCAAAAGTTGACCACTCAACATACTTATCTACAATATGGAAACAACTCCAAGTTTGTGTCATTTCAAACACACAGACCCAACCTCATCTTTCCTCCCTCTGATTTTACACTACATTTTAAACTCTCACTCAGCTTCCTTAAGGTTAATCTCGCGGCAAAATCGGCTTCCCACTTGGTGTTTGCTCACCCACTAATGTGTAGATTCTTTAAGGACACTGGGAATCTCTTTCTGCATGTGATACCACCCGCTCTAACCTGGGACTTTAACCTAGTTCTCAGGGCTTTGACTAGATCTCCCTCCGAGTCCAGGGCAACTTGTTCTACACCTGTCCAGGAAGACAACATTACTAATTGCCATCACCTCAGCTAGGCACATAGGAGAAATAGCGGCCCTGATGGCAAATCCATCGTTCGCTGCCTTTTTTTTTTTTTTTAAGACAAAGTAACTCTAAGGCCATATCCCAAGTTTCTCCCTACTTTCACTGCACTTTCCATGTGAATTAACAGATCCATCTCCCTGTTTTTTCCCAGAACCACATTGTGACAACTGGGAGATAATTGTGCATATGCTAGATATTAGAAGGACATTAACATTCTACTTGGACAGGACCAAGGACTTCAGAAATCCCCTAAACTCTTCCTTTTGTCCACAGAAAGATCCAAAAACTCTGTGATATTGGCTCAAAGACTATCCAGTTGGGTCTCTTGTTGCATTAATCACTTATCAAGGGCGCAACTTGCTTCCATCCAGAGTCCCCTATCTCAGCAATCTATACAGCAATGACTTGGGCCTCTGCCCATACTTTCGCAGAACGTTATGTGATCACTGAAGATTTGGCCGCTCACACTATCTTTGACTCCACAGTACTCTCTGTAGTAAAAGATTCCACTCCGAAGTCCCAGCCTCCAGTGGTGGGTATTGCTCAGGAGTCACCTACAGTTGAGCACCCATAGGGACCCTACTTGAAGAAGAGGAAATTACTCACCTTGTGCAGTAACTATGGTTCTTCGAGATGTGTGTCCCTATGGGTGCTCCACAACTCACCCTCCTCCCCTCTACTTCAGAGTTCTCTATAGTGCTCTGCGGTAGAGAAGGAGGTTGGGGGGGGTGGGGGTAGGTTTTCGCCTGTGCAGTGCTAAATAACCTCAAGGCAGACCACGAGGGAGGGAGGGCACATGTGCAGGCTCAACGGTACACTGCTACCAAAAATCTCCGATTAGAGGCGCAGGGGCACACATACACCTACATTGGAGCCCCCATAGGGACACACATCTTGAAGAACCATCGTTACTGCACAAGGTGAGTAACTTCCTCTTCACAGACTGCTCTACATCTGCCTT
This sequence comes from Caretta caretta, assembly GCF_965140235.1. Classification (NCBI taxonomy): domain Eukaryota; kingdom Metazoa; phylum Chordata; order Testudines; family Cheloniidae; genus Caretta; species Caretta caretta. The sequence goes on from NC_134210.1 coordinate 51,740,277, forward strand.
TATACTTGGCCGCCAACCTGCTATTTGCAGCCTATCAAGGGTTTTCTCTATCCCCATATTTCCATTATCATGTACGAAGAATATTATTTCAGTTGTAATTTCTGTTAGGACTTCCCATACAGACATATTATCATTTGTTTTAGTAGCTAATATCAACCCTGTTTCATGTTGCCAAATTATCCATCCTTGGTGTGTTTCTTTTGATACTAATTTTTGTATTTCAGGATCTTTTCTTTGTAAAGCCACTAAATCAATTGTTCTACCTTTTCTCCTTCTGTTTTTGTTATTGGAGCCAACTGGACTTTTGGTTGCCATGTTATCCCCTCCTTGGCTCTTTCCTTAGCCTATCCATCTGCCTTCGTATTCCATTGAGCTCCCTCAACATTTTTCTTATGAGCTTTTACTTTACCCCTTAATACGGATTGAGTTCTTTGTTGTGCTAGATCCCATAAATACATTAACTTGTCAGTATGGGCAATGGGTTTAGCATCTGCTGATTTCCTGCCTCTTTTTTGCCACTGAGGCATCCAATCTACTTTGGCTCTTAATACCCATTCAGAACCCGTAAAAACAGCCACGGTTTCATTTGTTGGCATATTTTCCAATGGTACTACACCTCTACCCCGATATAATGCGGTTCTCGGGAGCCAAAAAATCTTACCGTCTTATAGGTGTGACCGCGTTATATCGGGGTAGGGAGAGGAACTGCTCCCTGCCCCAGCTCACCTCCGCTCTGCCTCCACCTCCTCCCCTGAGCTGTTTGGCGCGGGAAGCCTGGGAGGGAGGAGAAGCGGAGCTGCGGCGCACTAGTGGGAGGAGGCAGAGGTGAGCTGGGGTAGGGGGGCTGCAGCAAGTAAGGGGGGGGGCGCAGAGGAACCGCTTGTGGTAACATGAATTCGGATATAACGAGGTAAAGCAGCCCCGCTCCCCGAAACGCTGCTTTACTGCGTTATATAGAAATTTGTGTTATATTGGGGTAGAGGTGTATTACAGCTACAATTTCAGCAAATTTTTAATTTCAGTTTGTGCTGAATGAGATAAACATGCTCCCTTAATAACTCTTTCATCAGATATCTTCACATCTGCATATCCCATATATGCCTTCCTTCCTCATAATAGCTAGATCCATCCACAAACGAAATCACATCTACTGAATCTATAACCTCGCCTAGGATTGCTCCACCTTGAAACAATGTCGGTCCTTCAAGAGGAATTTCTGGTAAAGGACATTGATGTTGTTCTCCTTCTATTAAAAGACACTAAGGAACTGGAGATAAGTTTGGAATCTTTTCCATGATTCTTATTCAACAAGGCTAATGTTCATTTTGCTAACCTGGGACTAGAGACATGCCCATCATTAATCTTTCCTGTTAGTACATATTTTACAGGTGAATGGGATGTTTTTAAAAGCATTGGGGATAACTGATTGGGATAAGAATCTTCGAGGCATATGCTACTGGTTGAGGACCTGTACCATCGTTTTGACTTAAAACAGCACTCATGCCTGTGCTTGTAGTAGCCAGCTGTAATATAAAAGGTTGTCCTACTTTTGGATATGCTAAAGTTGAGTCTTGAGCTAATGCTCTTCTAAGATGAGTAAAAGCTTCTTGCTGTTCCGATCTCCACTCCCATCTATTCCCTTTCTTTAATAACCTTTCTTTAATAACTGACACAATGGACTAGCTTTTCTGCATAATCCTCTATAAAATCTCTAGAGAAGTTAGTCATCCCTAAAAACAACCTTAAAGTGGATACATCTGTTGGACCTGGCAATTTTTGTAATAATTCAACCCTTTCTTTGTCAGTTGATCGCCTTTCCTGTCCTAATGTTATTCCCAGGTAGTTGACTTGTTGGCATATTTGAGCTTTTTCTGGACTGACTTTGAACCCTGTTTCTTTTATTTTTTGTAACACTTGGTCTAATATTTCCAAATTATCTTCCTTAGATTTTGTGCTGATAAGAATATCCTCTTCATACAATATGATGATATCCTTATTGGGCATTTTATCCCACATTTTATTCACATGCATATGACAGATAGCAGGTGAGTTATGAAATCTTTGGGGCGTTCAAATGAAGCAGAACTGTCTTCCATAGAATGTAAAGGCAAATTTGTACCAGGAGTCTGGATGTAAAGGGATAGCAAAAAATGCATTGGCTAAATCTAAAACAGTGGACCACCGTGCTCCTCCCATAATGGAAGCAATCATTTCTGAATATTTTGCTACTGCAGGAGCAGTCACTGAGGTTACTTTATTCAGAGGCCTCAGATCGATGGTTAACCTCCAGATTTTATCATCTGTCTTTAAAACTGGCCAAATAGCAGCATTATTTGTGCTCTGTTGTTCTACTATAACTCCTTGATCCAAAAGTCCTTGAATAGTCTTTATTAAACTGGGTTCTGCTTCTTTTGGATATTTATACTGTCTTTGGGGTGGAGATCAGGCCCAGTAATCAGCACCTCTGTTTCTGTTTTTCCACATTTGCCTTTATTAGTATCCCAGACCTCTTTATGCTTTTGTCCAATTTGCGAAACTTCTGCTGACCAATCAGGCCATTTCAGTTCTTCTTCTGCTTTAATAGTAGCTAACCTATACCCTGCTTCAATAAAAATTGGTTGATCTATGGTTCTAATTTTATTGAAAGGTATTTCCCATAACACCTTATTTACTAAATCTACTGTTACTCTAAGCTTTCTTAATATATTGACACCGATTATTCCATTGCCACCTAAATTTATTAAGCTGAACTGTTCCCTATCTTGTTTTGTCCCTAACTGAAAATGAACTGGAGCACTAAACGGTACTTTACTTATTGTTTCATTAAATCCTTGTAGCTTCCTTGTTATTACCAGGGGTCCAAATAAATTTTTGTTTCTAACTAAAGAAACTGTGGCACCCATATCTATTAACATATTTTGTCCAATCGCTCCCCTATTAAATTCCACATAAACAGTGGGTCTCCCCCAGTTATTTGTTTGTAAATGTGCCACAAAAACAGCATGTTCTTTTGCTGATGTCAGTGAGATGGGGGCGCTCAGCCTCCCTATACCTAATCTTTGAGACATGATGGAGCTGTAAGTATGCTTATTTCATGGTTGGCTAACCTTTGAAGCAATTTTTTGGTGGGTTAACCATTAATTTCCAAGTTTGTAAGGTAACAATTTTCTTCCAAGCCAATTCATTCCTAAATCACAAACTTTTCTCTTTTCATGAGGAACAAACTTTTTATTTTTCTTTTCTTAATTCTTCTTTATTTTGTCTGCTTTGCTGCTTTCCTTTTTCCTTTGGATCATTATTGGAAAACTTCACCATTGAAACCCTGGGGGGGTATCTTTTTGGGGGGTAACATGGTTCCCTTAGTATTTTGTTTTCTTTTAAAGGCTGGAATTTTTCCCTCTGTATTTCATGTAGTCTTTTCACTTTTTCCTCTATTTCCTGTAATGTAGTGGTTTCTGGATGGTCAGAAATGATAGCCATTCTTAATGCTGAATTAAACCCTAACAGTAAAGCTCTTTTAAATTGAACTACATCATATATTATCTCTTGGTTGTTGTTTTTCCCTATGGAACCACACAACCAGGTCTTCATTAGGGAAGAAAAATTTCAAGATTTCTTCCTGTATCTTGTTTTTATCTCTTTGTCCTCCACACTGTATTTCATAGGGAAGTCCAGCAAAATCTTCTGAATGTATACATTCTTTTATTAGAGCTGAGAAGTTACTCCCTGTTAACCCAGGCATTCCTGATGTGTTAGCTAACCATCGAACTACTGTACTTCTAGTTAGGGGACCCATAGGCTTTCCCAGGGCCCTAATTTGTTTCAGGGTATACAGTCTTTCTTCTGTTCGCTCCTCTTGTCCTCCCTCATTACCATGTGAAGTGGTTTTAATCACTGTGGTTGTAATGATTGGAGCCAGAGGAGGTGGTCTTTGTAGTTCTTCTAGTTCCTCACTTAATGAACTATAAGGTCCTGGGAGAGGTTCCTTGGAATAGTCATAACAACAAGGAGGATACACCCTTCTCCTCTGATCACTCCCAGATTTTATTGCTGCTATTACCCATTTACTTGCTCTTAATTCCTCCTTTCGTGTACATATTTGCCTTTTGCAGGCAGCATTCTTTCTTCCTTTCTTTCTTTTCACCCGCATCCAAGAGTACAAGTCTCATTGCAGCTTGCCTATCTTTTGCTTTTTGTTTCCATTCCTCGATATCCTGAACCAATATTTCCCACTCATTTTTAATTTCATTTACTTCATTTTGTAAATCAATAATCTGAACTGAGTTAACGTAGTTGCTCTTAATGTATCAGCTTCTGCTTTTAAGCTAACTACTTCTTTATCCTTTGTCTCTTTTTCTTTTTTTAATTCTTGTATTTCTTTTATTAATATATCTATTTCTAAATCTGGGATACTGGATGCCTGACACCAGAATCTGCCTTCCTCTAGCCTGTGCCTTTGGTGCCCGATTCTGTTTTCCATGGGCCTTCTTTCCCTTGTCTCAATTGACTTCTAAACTGACCCTTCCACCAGCCCTAGTCTAGACTCCCTGATCTTACTGGGGTGATCAGCTCCAGCATCAGTTAAACTACTGACCCTTCTACCAGCCTCAAACACTTTTCAGGGCTTCCTAATTTCTTTTAGGATTTCAGCTCAGGCATCAGTATAACAACAGTTTCTAACAAATACTCTTTTTAAAAAAAATTTATAACAACAAGGCTCTTACTTACCTTGGGCTCCAAATCCTTAATGTGCTTTGTGAAACTGGTTTTCAAGACAATTCATTAAGATAAAGAAAAATAAAATTTTTACTGCTTGGTGTCACTTGTCCTCTTATCCCAGGGTGTTATACTTCCCTTAGGCTTCAAATTGCGCTTTGGGCCCACCCAGGGATGCCATGTTGTTACCCCCAAATTTGGACCCGAAGCACCCCAATAATGGCCTCCCTATAACTGTAAACCAGTTATCAATTTAGCCCGTCTTAATGGGTAACAGGAGGTGGCCCGTCCTAGAAGAATTGCCCAGGTTTCACCAGGGAGTTTGTCTCTGACCCTCAGAGGACTCCCCAGGACACACATACAGACTTGCATTGACATAATAAAAGGTGAGAATTAAAACCAGTTCAGTTATTTTGGTGGATACTTGTGTGTAGATCAATCCTAATAGTCTACTTCTCTGCTACCTCTCTTCTGTTCTACTCCTGACCATTCTCTCCTATGTCAAGGATTTATGCCTTGTACTAGGAATTCTGTTTGGGAGTGGATCTTTTTGTATGCTATGCCTCCTCTTTGTGGAATCCTTTTCTTGTATTGTATTGCTCCATGTCTGTTGCTAAGTTTCAACCAAATCTTAGGACTTTTATTTGTCCTTCCTATTTAGACATAGTTGGTGAAATCCTGGCTCCACTGAAGTCAAAGGGAGTTTTTCCATTGACTTTAATGGAACTAGGCTTTCATCCATGTTCTTTTGAGTTTAGTAACTCCATTTAAAACTCTGGAAGATATTCACATGAAGTAACAGATTGATGAAAAATCTTTAATTTACACATTTTAAAAAGAGTTACATTGCAAGTCTAGCACAATTTTTATGCATATTTTATATAAATTTAACAAAATTTTCACAACAGATAATACAACACTTTGCAATTTAGAGCTGGCATGCTGTATCTTTTACAACCATTCAAATAATAAACGTCCCACAGTAGAATGTATTATAATTAAAGTGAAACAGAAACTGACTTTCTGAGTTTGCCACTCTTAACATTTATTTTTGAATGAAAGCAAATGCCACTCACCACATTTTAAAAAACAATATTCTCTCTGGTCATCTTCAATATTCAGCTTCTGAATTATTTTATATATATTTTTAAGTGTAATTTTCTTCCAGCGTAATTATAACCTTTTTTGTTGTTTTTATCACCCAGCTGTCTGTGATCTCAGGCCCTTTGTTAAGGTTGTAATAGATTTATTTCTGCACTTAACTTTCCATTAGACCTGTGTGTTGTTATCTCATCAAGCTCATGTGCACAAAGCTTTCACTTGTGAGTTTTATTGTGTTGTTTGGAAACTGGAAAATTTAATTCCAACTCCTGTTGCATGTAATCTGTTTCATATCAACACTGTTTTTGCAACAGCAGGCTATATTAGAATCTTTCAGGTCCCTTTGTGCAGTCTCATGTGTCATGCTGCCTGTCAGTACCCGGCCCAGGCCAGGGAAGCTAATGATCCAACCACCGGACCAAATTCGGTGATGAATCCTGGTCACGTACCACCTGAAGCACGTTGCACATATGCTATGCAGGTGCTTACATAGTGACTTTCCTCAGCCACTGGATATACAACATGTATTTTTGAAACTTACCAACAAGTCTCTGATACAATTTCTGTTATGAATGTTTGAAAAGACAGAGCTAGTTAACTAGGCAGTCTAAATAAAATTAATTTAATAACTTTCTGGGAAAACTTACTTTCAAACAAAATTGCACAAATTACTAGAATATTTGATTCAGCATGTTTGGGTTGTTTTTTTAAATACGGATGGTTGATATTAACTGCTACCTATACTGCATCAGATGACACACAGCTGCTGGATGCAGTTTTTTTGGGTTTTTGTTTTGTTTTGTTTTGTTTTTGTTTTTTTTAAAAATGAATGAGTTTGGTAGCACAAGAAAAAAAGATTTGCAATTGTCTGGAGACTTCTTTAAAAAACTGTTTTTCTGGAAATCCACATTAGTGGATGTCAACTTTCCAGTGTAATACAAAATAGTTTCATTAGGAACTAAAGCAACCCAACGACCAGTCAGTGGACTGGCACCAGTCAGTGAGATCTCCCTGACGCAGTTTAGGAAGGCAGTAAGCCAGTCCCTTGTATCAAAAAGTTTGAAAAAACACTAGCTTGAAGTTACTCCCTGGGAGGAGGGAGTGAAAAGACTGGCAAACCCAGAGGAGTGGGGAGGGCCAGGAGGTATGAAAGCAGCTCAGGGAAAGGCAGCAAAGTGCAGGGAATGGACCTTAGCTACTGTGTAGAGGGTCCCTGAGCCAGAACCTGGAGTATATGGTAGGCCTGAGTTCCCCTGGCTGCCACTGTAGGAGTGGCAGTGTGAGGCAGTGAAGCGGAAGACTGTCTGAGACTGCTTGAAATACTTCCCTCTGGAACAGGGAACCACAATAAGTGATCTGGCCGGAGGGCTGAGTCATGGAGAAGACATTACAGTTCCTGGAGTGAGAAATGGGCTGCAGAGGAAAAATTGATGGAGTGTAACTGCTGGAAGGGGTATTGGCATGACTGAGCTAATCTGCAGAACCACCAGGAGGCAGTACATCCAGTGGTGAGTAGAGCAACCCCATCACACTGATTTACATTGCTGATGTAACTGTGGGCAATGATGTTCACACTATAATCCAGTGTGGACAAGGCTCTAGGAGGCAAAGTTTAGGCAGAACTGTTGTGCTAATGAACCCTTATCTGCAAATGATCTATTTGTGTTGGAATAAGAATATTTAAACAATTTGTGTAATTTATATAATCACTGTAGACTTGTTCTTGAGATTAGGTGCCAGCCTTCTTCCCTCTTCCATCCCCTTTTTCTTTTGTTGCAAACAGTGCAGAAACCATGCCTTCCCTTGATACAAGACTACTTTTGCTTCATGAAATTAAAGGGAAACCAGTTGTACCCTATTTGAGTGTATTTGGGGTTGGGGGGGAGGAGAGTGAGTGACGAGGCCACTTCCTTGTAAAGGACTTAGGTCTTTTTTCAATTTGGGTAAGAGTGATGTATGTTTGTGATCCTTGGTCAGTTTTCACCACTTCATTTCTTTTTCTCTGTTTTTCTGTTTCCCACATTATACCAATCTTTTTTTCCTTTCCTAGTCTGCTTTATTCTCTCCCCTTTCCCTCCCTCTCATGTCCCCAGAGCAGTGAGGAAGAACCCAGATACACTTTTGTGAAATTTGAACCTAACAATGGCCCAAGCAATGACACTATTCAGGCACCTGATAGAGAGATATTTGACCTAAGAATTCTTTCTAGCGAATATTATAAATTGTGTTCCCTGTGTTGCCGGCACCCAGTGCCCAGAGGCAAAACAACAGCAGGGGTTCGTTACCCGGTGTGCTTCAGTCAATAATCACAACGGGGTGGAGAAGCAGAAAAGTTTATTTGCAGCTGCAAACAAGGTACAGGGAGAATAAAATCTCAAATCCTGCACATCAGAGCAGATCATTACACAACTTTTATATTCCTTAATGCTACTGACTACACATTAGCCAATCAAAACTTTACACAAATACTCTGCCTTCCTTATATGGGTTACAACAATGTTTATTTCCTGCAACCTCTAACAACCATTCCTTGCAACTTAAACAACTAGCACATTCTGTCTGGCCTTGTAATTGTCTCTCCTATTATCTTTAACTTGGCGTCAGCAAACCTTACACTATAAGGCATTATCTACAACTGCAACATTGTTTTAAGAGCAAAAGAGCTTACTCAAACCAGCCAGGCCTGAATTCTATTAAGAGAGGTTGAGAAGAAGCCCTTCGGCCTTCAGCAGGGAAACTTCCTCGACCCTTATGGCCTTCCATCCCCTCAACTTAACTAGTGGCCATGCCCTGGGGCCTCCAACATGTGGAACATCAAAGAGGTGAATCACCTACTAAAAAGAAAAAGAATGATTACTCATCTGAAAACACTGAAAGCAGATATCTTCCTACAGGAAATGCACCTCAATGACTTTCAGGCAGAGAAATTTAGGAGGGATGGATGGGTATTTAACAATTTCTTCTCTGCAGCCAAAAGTGTAGAAATATTATTTAACAAAAGACTACACATTCTAGATGTAAATAAAGATGAGGAAGGTAGATTTTTGCTGGTGAAGGCTAAGATCTCACTCTATGTATATCTTAATTAACCTATATGGACCAACTTAAAATGATTCAAGTTTTTTTTTAAATGACTTTTTTTCTAAATTAATTACTAACCCACTAGAATAAATCATCATACCAGGAGATTTTAATGAGGCATTGGACTCTTTTTTTTAGACAAGTTAGGCTGGCCCCACTATACACAGTCACATCTAGGAACATTATAAAAGATTATATGGAAGAATTGGAGTTAAAAAATGTATAGCAGTTGCAGAACCCTACCCTGAAGGATTTTACTTTTTTTCCCCCTCCTCACCTTCACATTAACAAATAGATTTCTTTCTGATTTCTATTAATCTGGTAGACTCCATGCTTAAAAATGCAAACAAGTTTATCATGATCTCTAATCATGCCCAATGATATTACAGTTTCCCCCTCCTGATATTAATTGGACTTGTAAAAGATGGAGACGGAACTCTTTTATGAAAAATAAATACTTTCAGAACTATGTCACAGAAGAAATTTGGTTTTTCTTCTAAACAAATGACATACCAGAAAGATCCTGATCCACCCTATGGGGTACATTAACAGCTTTTATTAGGAGCAGGATCATTTCCTACTCAGTGGGTAGGAAGAAGGCTAGCTAGGCTCAGCTCCTGGAATTGATCAAACAACTCAAAGCTATGGATTTAGAATGTGCAAACTACCCTTCTCAAAAAAATCTTTAAAAAATAATTTATCTTTGGGATGAATTAAATAGACTGACTTCAGCACATGCTGAATTTTCTCTTCTTAGATTCAAACCACCATACTGGGAGTCGGGGGACAGAGTGGGGGAAATTCTCACATACAGATTAAAAGTGAGAGATCAAAGGTCCCAAATAGTATTACTCAAATCAGAACAAGGGCAGGTTCTTACTAATCATTTATCAATTTTTGAAATTCTATCTAGCTCTTTAGAATAATGATTTACCACTTGACCCGAAAGAACTGAATAATGTTGTTAAAACTCAATCTCCCACAAATCTCAGAAGAGCAGCAGACCAGGGTGGCCTCTCCTTTGCAGTCAAAGGAAATGAGCTTACGAAGGAAATGAGTCCAGGCAAGACCCACAGCCCTGATAGCCTATCGATAGAATTCTATCAAAGTTTCAAAGAAATTCTGACTCCTTAGCTGTTAGACATTTACAAAGATGCCTTAAAGAAAGATATGTTACCTCCTGGTCTGAGAGAAGTCAAGTCCTAATTAGTATACTATTAAAATTGGGTAAGGATGTGCAAAAGTGTAACAGCTACAGACCCATCTCCTTAATCAATACAGTTATAAAATACTTTCCAAAAAATACTTTCCAAAAATATTGCTAAGAGGCTTGAAAATGTAATGAGTGATATACTTCACCCCAGTCAAGTGGGATTTATTTTAAAAAGGCCTGGTTCAGATAACACATGTCAGTTGATTAGAGTTATGGCATTCCATCAACCTTCTAGAAATTCCCATACAATCATTTCATTCAATGCAGAGAAAGCCTTTGACAAGAGTAAACTCATGATGTCTGCTTCTTACGCTGGATAAATTTGGGTTGAGGAAATCCTTTATTTCACAGATAAAGCTGTTATATTCCAAACCCAACACTCATATCCTCACAAATAGCAAAATATCTTCTCCCCACCCTGTTTTGATCTGTTTTGGGGAACTAGAGAGGGATGCCCCCTCTCCTCCCTCCTGTTGAGTCTAGCATTAGAACCATTTGCAGCACTAAGTAGGGAACTTCAAGGGATCAAATCAAGGACTCAGGAGACAAAAATCCTTAAATATGCAGATAACGTCATCCTATTTATTAAAAATCTGGGTCAGTCTATCCTACAGACAATAGGTAACTTTGGTAAATTCTCTGGCTAAAAGATAAATTAGGATAAATTGGAAGCAATTAAGATCTCACTGGATTTAGTAGGAAGTGTCTTTTTCTACAGGGACATTTAGATGGCAACAGACAAACCTCAGATATTTTGGCATCCTGTTCCGTAAGGAAATTCAAAAGCCTAGCCATATGAATCATGCAGTTAGGAAATGATTTAAATTCATGGCAGGCACTACCTCCCTCCGTCTGAGGACAAATAAGCATAATTAAAATGAATGCTCTTCCCAGGATTCTCTTTAGTCTGAATTCCCTACATATCTGGCACAGGTCAGACAAGCTTGGGAGACATGCTCCTTCGTCGTGGCAACCTCAATGGCCACCTGCTGCACAATGGCCCTTCTGGACCCCTTGGGCTTATCATCAGGCCCGGGATACCCCTTGCAGAGTTTCTAGGTCCATTACATTGAGGCATCACCGGGCACAGTCACCGGTGGACAGAACCACCCCTCGTACCACAGAGGCGGCTCTATCTAGACCATCCCTGCTTACTACAGAGGGCACATCAGAACTAGCCCCAGATCCACCCCCTCATCCAAGGTTCCAACAGACAATGCTCAGCCACTTGGCACCAACACTGCCCTGAACTAACCTGAGCACATGGTGGGCCATGATGACCCTATGCCTCCACTGGCCACTTCTTCGTCTTCACCTGATGAGGTGGTGGCAGGGTCCTCAACTTCAGGTCCTCCACCCATTGACCTCAGGACCCACCGGTACCTACTTTGCCACATTGCCCATAATATGGGCCTACAGGCAGAGGAAGTCATTGAGCCAGAGGGCCCGGTGGTGGACATTCTTATGCTGGAGGGCCCTTCCAGAGTGGTGTTATCAGTAATTAAGACTGTTGGCAACAATTATAGTGCTTTGTGGCAGACTCCAGCCTCCATTCCACCAACTGCCAGGGGTGTGGAAAGAAAATACTTTGTTCCCTCTAAGGGCTATGAATTTTTGTTCTCCCTCCCACACCCTTGCTCCCTGGTGGTCTCTGTGGTGAATGAGAAGGAGTGTCAGGGACCGGGTCAGCAAGCACCAGCTCCTAAGGCCAAAGAGGCCAAACGGATGGACCTCTTTGGCAGGAAAATGTATGCCGCAGGGGGTCTACTGCTAACCAGCAAGCTATTCTCAGCAGGTATACTTTTAACTCATGGGACTCCATGTCAAAATATAGGGAGTTACTTCCCACTGACTCAAAGGCTGAGTTCTTGGCTTTGGTCGAGGAGGGGAAGACAGTTGCCAGGACATCCCTGCAGGCCTCACTCGACTTGGCCAACTCCACGGCACATACCATCACTTCGAGGGTGGTCATGAGGAGAACAGTTTGGCTCCAAGCATCCGAGCTTCCCCTAGAAGTTCAGCAGACCATGCAGGACCTTCTCTTTGAGGGTGCAGGGTTGTTTTGTGACTAGACTGATTCAAGGCTTCAAAGCCTTAAGGATTCGAGGACAACCATAAAATCTCTGGGGATGCACACACCTGCTACCCAGAGAAAGCCCTTCAAGCCTCAGCCGGTGCAACAGCAGAGGCAATACCAACCCCGCCCTACGCAGGGCCAGAGAGGCACGAATTCCAGGTGTAGACCTTCCACCCCTCCCTCAGGCCAAGGGCAGGGCCCAACCAAGCCATCGTCGGGACCCAAGCAAGGGTTTTGAAGGGATACCTGAGGACGGTGTACCAGCCATGACTACGGATCCTTCCCCCCCGTTTTTTCAACTGCCTATCCCACTTCTACCGTGCATGGTCCCATATAACACCGGACTGCTGGGTTCTTCACATGGTAGAAGTGGGATATTCTCTCCAATTCTGCTCCTCCCCTGTGATGGGTTGGGTCACAGAAACTCCCTCAAGACTGACACTAGATGTGCTGGGATACCACTGAGAACAAATCCTCCTGCCAGAAAAGGCTTCCCTCTACTCCTGTCTTGTTGAGCTAGACACCCCAGTAGGCTCCAGCACAGACCAAGAGGTTGGGCCACGCCCCCCTGCAGTTCAGAGAAACTAAGATTCACTTAGGCCAGGGGCTTCTCAGTTAACAGGGACTTTCCCAGCACCCAGTGTTCAGTCTTTCTGGGAGCCTAAACCCCGAATAAATCCGTTTTACTCTGTATAAAGCTTATACAGGGTAAACTCATAAATTGTCTGCACTCTATAACACTAATAGAGAGATATGCACAGCTGTTTGCTCCCCTAGGTATTACTTATTTACTCTGGGTTAATTAATAAACAAAAGTGATTTTATTAAGTATAAAAAGGAGGATTTAAGTGGTTTCAAGTAATAACAAACAGAACAAAGTAAGTTACCAAGCAAAATAAAACAAAACACGCAAGGCTAACTTAATACACTAAGGATCTAGTTACAGATACCAACTTCTCCACTTAGATGTTATCTCAGGTACAATCCTTTTCAGACCAATGTTGTAGTTTATGGCCTTGGTCCAGCAATCACTTATACCCCCGTAGTTACAGTCCTTTGTTCCATTTTCTTTCAGGCATCTCTTTGGGGTGGAGAGGCCATCTCTTGAGCCAGCTTAAGACAAAATAGAAAGGCTTCCAGGGCTTTTTATATTCTCTTTCTTGTGGGCAGAAACCCCTTTGTTCTTCTGTGCAAAATCACAGCAACAAGATGGAGTTTGTAGCCACCTGGGCAAGTCACATGTCCATGAATGAGTCAGCTTTTTGCAGGCCGATGCCATTGTTTACATGTTGGTTTGAATGTTCCCAGGAAAGTTCAGATGTGGATTGGTGTCTCCCAAAGTCCATTGGTAGTTAAGTATTCCCAATTACTTGAATAGCTTCTTCACAATATATTGGCCAAACCTCCCTTATGTGTTTCCTACAGCAAACACTTCAAATACAAGCGTAGAGCCAACGCTCATAACTTCAGATATAAAAATGATACATGCATAGAAATAGGATGAATATATTCAGTAGATCATAACCTTTACAAAGATATGTTACCTGGCATGTGTAGCACAAAATATATTCCAGTTGTGTCATATTTACACTCATAAGCATATTTCCATAAACATATAGAGTGCAACATCATATCCCCTCCCTCCCACCCCACTTCCCCATCTCTCTTCTGGGACCCCTCTCATGAGCAACTCCTCATCCAGGAGGTGCAGGCGCTCCTTGCCACAGGAGTGGTGGAAGAGTTTCCTCAGGAGCTAAGGGACAAGGGATTCTATTCCCATTATTTCCTAATCCCCAAGGCAAAGGGAGATCTCAGACCCATCTTAGACCTGTGAGCACTCAATCAGTTCATGGTAAAGTTGAAATTCTGCATAGTCTCCCTGAGCACAATTATCCCTTCTCTGGATCTGGGGGACTGGTTTGCTGCCCTCGACATGAAAGATGCATACTTCCACATAGCCATCTGGCCACACCACAGACACTTCCTGAGGTTCATTGTCAAACACATACATTATCAGTTCAATGTGCTCCCATTCGGGTTATCAACAGCCCCCTGGAGTGTTCACCAAGTGTATGTCAGTCATCGCAGCCTTTTTCCAAAAGAGACAAGTGCAAGTATACTTAGACGATTGACTCCTGTGAGGGCGCTCCAGGGAGCAGGTGCAATCCCATGTCCCGTTAGAGAGACCTTCCAGAGGCTGGGTCTCCTCCTTAATGTAGGCAAATCAACTCTGTCACCCACCCAATGAATAGAATTAATTGGGGGAAGTGCTGGACTCGGTGCGGCACGCCAGGATGAGACTCAGACCATACCAGGTGTGATTTACTACTGCTTATCACCTGTGTCTGGACAGTCTAGACTCAGTAGTAACAGTACCACCACGAGTCCTAGACACCGTAGGATGGTAGTTGGACCCTTGCATGGTCTGCGAAGGAGTCCCATTCACTATCCCTCAACTGTCCATGATCTTAGTAACAAACGCATCAGACCTTGGTTGGGGGGCACACCTAGGACACTTACAGACTCAAGGCATTTGGTCGCAGTTCGAGATCCTGCTCCACATCAACATAAAGGAACTCAGAGTGGTAAGACTAGCCTGCCAAACCTTCCATACAGTATTGCAAGGTCACTGCATGGCGGTGCTGACTGACACCACCACCTCCATGTTCTATATAAAAAAGCAGGGTGGAACCCATTCCTCCCCTCTCTGTCAGGAGGCTCTCCACCTGTGGGAGTTTTGTGTAGCCCACTCCATTCACCTGGAGGCGTCCTATCTCTCGGGAGCACGTAACTAGCTTGCAGACTACCTCATCAGGTCATTCTGCAGTCACAAGTGGTCTATCTGGATGAACATCATCCACTCCCTCTTCCAAAGGTGGGGGTTTCCCCAGGTAGACCTATTTGCCACAAGGAGCAACATGAAGTGTCCAATGTTTTTATCCTTCCAAACACACAGCTTGGGATTAATCTCAGATGCGTTCATGATGCACTGGGGGAACCATCTACTGTATGACTTCCCTCCGATACCACTCGTCCACAAGGTTCTCCTCAAGATTTGCAGGGACAAGGCAGTGGTAATTCTACTCACTCTAGCTTGGCTGCGCCAACTTTGATACACCACACTTCTGGAGCAGTCAGTCAGCACCCCCATTGTGCTGCTGCTCCTTCCTGATCTGATTATGCAGGACCATGGCCACCTGCTTCACTCAGACCTCCAGGTCCTGCACCTCACAGCCTGGAAGTTCCATGGTTAAACACAAGGGAGCTCCAATGCACAGAGTCGGTGAGGGAGGTGCTCCTTGGTAGCAGGAAACCTTCCACCAGAGCCACCTACCTGGTCAGATGGAATCAGTTTTCGTGCTGGTGTAATCTCAGTCGAGTATCTCAACTCCAGACATCTATACCATTCATCCTGGACTACCTCCTGCACCTGAAGTAGCAAGGCCTAGCCGGATTGTCTATCAAAGTGCACCTCGCAGCCATCTGAGCTTTCCACCCTGGAGAGTTGGGGCATTCAGACTTCGCTAATCCTATGGTGGGCCATTTCCTTAAGGTTCTGGAGCGCTTATACCCTTACTCTTGCCCACTGGTACCGACTTGGGACCTCAATCTGGTCTTAGCTAGGTTTACGGGAGCCCCATTTGAACCACTCTCTACATGTTCCCTTCTGTATTTCTTGTGGAAGGTAGCCTTTCTGGTTGTAATCACATCGGCCAGGAGGGTATCGGAGATAAAATCATTAACCTCTGACCCCCACAACACAGTCTTCCACAAGGACAAGGTACAACTCAGGCTGCACCCAGCTTTTCTCCCCAAGTCTTGATATTTTTCTACCCCAAACTGCATGCCAATGCACAGGAGCAGAAGTTTCACTCGTTAGATGTGCGGAGGGTTTTAGCGTTCTACATGGAGCACACAAAACCTTTCAGGAACTCAAACCAGCTGTTTGTAGTGGTGGTGGACTGGATTAAGGGACTTCTGGTCTCCTCACAGCGATTCTCTTCCTGGATTACGGACTGTATTCGTGCCTGCTATGACCTCACCAAGGTCCCAGCCCCGGCTATAACGGCTCACTCAACAAGGGCTCAGGCCTCTTCCACCGCTTGTCTGGCCCAGGTACCCACCCAAGAGATCTGCAGGGCAGCTACCTGGTCCTCGGTGCATACCTTTGCCACCCATTTTGCCATCATACAGCATGCTAGAGACTATGCAGCTCTCGGTAGAACAGTGCTTCAGTCAGTGATTCCTTAACTCCGACCCCACCCCCACGAGAGAGACTGGGGGTCACCTAATTGGAATCGACATGCACAATCACTCGAAGAAGAAAAGAAGATTACTCACCTTCTTGTAACTGTTGTTCTTCAAGGGGTGTTGTTCACGTCCATTCCAATATCCACCCTCCTTCCCCTCTGTTGGAGTAGCTGGCAAGAACAAACCAAAGGGGGATTGGGATGGCAGGGTCATAAATTGAGCGCCATGAGGGCGCCACTACAGGGGGCTCCCTGGCCAACCTGACGGGAGCTGCTAAGAGAAAAGATTTCCGACGACCATGCACATGGCGCGCACACATCTAGTTGGAATTGACGTGAACAACGCCTCTCAAAGAAGAAGAGTTATAACAAGGTGAGTAATCATCTTTTCCGTTTTTACAATCACAACAGTTCTGTTTAAAGATATACATACTAGAAATATAAATGCTTTAAAAGTGAAATACACTAGCATTTGTTACCATTTTGTCATATTTTGTATATGGCTATTTATTTCTTAGGTATTTGGGGCATTTCTAAAAGACTCCTCGCTGTAAATATTTAGCATCTGATACTAGTAGCAGTTTTCTTCTGTTGGTCTTAACCATAAAAACAAATGATAGAATTGATTCTGTAGATCATAAATAATCAAAGTGAACTGATCGGTGACCTGAGATAAAAATAAGATAAATGGGTTTATTTATCCTCCACTCTTCTGCATTGCTATTAGAATCCCCACAATTCCTAATTTCCCCAACCATCTGCTCCTAAGAAATTCTGGTCATGATCAGCATGGTTTGAATTATTCCTCACTCCTACCACCCCAAAAAACTCCATGGCAGGGCAAGCATCCTTTCAACAGAGAACAGAATTGAACTAATTGAAGACTGTCAATGGATTGCTGCATCTTAAATGGCCACATTGGCCAATAAGCCTTTTTTAGCATTTTTAAATGTTAATGTTGTAAGGAATGGTTAGATTAGTTCTCGTGTTGTCAGTTGGACACTGTAGCGGCACCAAGCACATTATGCATCTCCATGATATTCTGTACTGAACAAAATCCAGCAATTTACAGGGTGGAATGCCTGTCAGAGACAGGTGTCTGATGCTGTCCAGTCATCATGAATCAGATATTCTGGGGTGAGGAGGGTGTCTTTTCAGTCTTGCTTTCATTGGGTCAGAGTCAAATATGTGTAAAAGATCCTTAATTATTAGATTAATTTTTATAGATCATGAATGAGGTTGATCCAAGGCAAATGCATTTGTGGTTTTCCCACTTAGGTTTGTTTGTGTGTGGCGGGGATTCATTAGTTCATCTGTCCCTAGGTCTGGCTCCTGGAGAAAGATATGAGAACCCTGGAGTGGGCTGCATCCACTGGGATAAGGTTGGAGCTTCCCTCTATGGTACATTTACCACAGGTGGTTAGGCTGCTTATGGTGAGACATGGCAGTACAATTGAGGCAACTGGTGCAATACCAAAACCACAGCTGCTTGGCTGAACACCTCCTAAATTATTATACAAAAGGAGAGTTGTTTTTGGATGTTCTCTCCAAGTCAGTAAAATTAATTACCATGCAGCCTCTCCAGTTTTTCTGGGACATATAGGGGCTGAGCCAAAGGCTACTGATATCAGTGGGAATATTTTCATTGTGTTAAATTAGCTTTGTATCAGGCCTTTTTTTGCACAGTATACATTTTTTTCCACATATTCAGAATGGGGACAAAATACTCATGACCTATTGGTCAGACAAGTTATTGGCATTTTAAAAATGCTATATTATATTTCAGATTTCAATTAAAGATAATTTCTTGGGGCATAAGAAGTCATGTGCAAGAAATTTCAGTACTTGGCCTAAATGAAACAGGCAAGGGATGCATTTTGGTCACACTTTGTACTGACACTTATACACCGACAGAAGAAAAAAATAAAGTAGACACTTAAATACTTAATTTGATTTATTATATGATCTGTTTTATTAAAATATTTTACCCAATGTTCACATTCTGCAAGAAAGTACACATGGCAAGTTTATAGTTAGGGACCTATCATATTCGCAGTCCATTTTGGTCAATTTCATGGTCATAGGATTTTGAAAATCATAAATTTCATTATTTCAGCTATTTAAATCTGAATTTTCACAGTGTTGTAATTGTAGGGGCCCTGACCCAAAAAGGAGTTGTGGGGGGTGACAATGTTATTGTAGGGGGGGTTGCAGTACTGCTAGCCTTACTTTTGCACTGCTGCAGACAGTGGCACTGCCTTCAGAGCTGGGCAGCTGGAAAGCAGTGGCTGCTGGCCGGGAGCCCAGCTCTGAAGGCAGAGCTGCTGCCAGCAGCAAGCCAGAAATAATGATAGCATGGTATATTGCTACCCTTACCTCTGTGCTGCTGCCTGCAGAGACGGACCCTCAGTCAGCAGCCGCCCAGCTCTGAAGGCAGCAGCGCAGAAGTAAGGGTGGCATGGTATGGTATCATCATCCTTATTTCTGCACTGCTGCTGATGGCAACTCTGCCTTCAGAGCTGGGAGCCTGGCCAAGTGCTGCCACTCTCCAGCTGCCCAGCTCTGAAGGCAGCACAGAAATAAGGGTGGCAATACCATGACCCCCTAAATAACCTTACAACCCCCCTGCAACTCCCTTTTGTGTCAAGACCCCCAATTTAAGAAACACTGGTCTCCCCTGTGAAATCTGTATAGTATAGGGTACAAGCACACAAAAGACCAGATTTCAGGGGTTGGGGGTGTGAACTAGATTTCATGGTCTGTGATGCATTTTTCTTGGCTGTGAATTTGGTAGGGCCCTATTTGTAGCACAAATCACAATTGTCAAATCACTGGAAGTCGTTAAAGTCAAAAGCACTTAGTAATTCCATGATGTTTGAATGCTCTTAAACATAAAGGAAATCTTAAGACAGGAACCTGTCTGAGAAACAGTTTTTAAAAGGGAACGTAAGTGGTTAGACTTACATATAGAATTTAATCCAATGTTTAAAGAGTTAGGTATGTTACAAAATCCCCAAATAGTTATCTTTATCATCATTTAAAAATGAGTGGCTAATATATTAAAAAATAAACAAACACTTTCCTTTTTCTGTGTACATTCTCTTAAATCAGGGGTGGACAAACTTTTTGGCCCGAGGTCCACATCTGGGTATAGAAATTGTGTGGCAGGCCATGAATGCTCATGAAATTGGGGGTTGGGGTGGGGGAGGGCAGGAGGGCTCTGTCTGGGGGTATGGATTCTGGGGTGGGGCTGGGGATAAGGGGTTCGGAGGGCTGGAGGGGGGTCAGGGGGTTGGGGCACGGAAGAGGGTCGGGGGGCAGGATCTGGGCAGTGCTTACCTCAAGCAGCTCCCAGAAACAGTGGCATGTCCTTCCTCCGGCCCCTACACGAAAGTGCGGCCAGGTGTTTCTGCATGCTGCCCTGTCCGTAGGCACCACCCCTGCAGCTCCCACTGGCTGTTGTTCCTGACCAATGGGAGCTGCGGGGGCAGCATGCAGAGCCCCCTGGCTGCCCCTAGATATAGGAGGTGGAGGGGGAACATGCCGCTGCTGCCGGGAGTCATGTGGAGTGGGCAAGATGCCAACCCCGCTCCCTGTCTGGAGCACCGGCGCAGGACAAACCCTGGACCCCACTTCCCAGCAGGAACACGAGGGCCAGATGTGGCCCCCTGGCTGTAGTTTGCCCACCCTGGCCTTGAATGATTGACAAAATGGGCTAATTCTCCTCTGCCTTACATGGGTTTTATGGCAGAGTAATTCCATTGACTTAAGTAGGGTTATTCTTGATTTACACCATTGAACTAAGTTGAGAATTGGGCCTAATGTTGTACTGTGAAGATAATCTTAGCTAATTGATTACATAGAAAATTACTTACCAGCACTGAAAATATCTCCTCACTGAAATATCACTCTTGGGTTTTGTGCTCCCAACATGGTAGGTACAGGGCAGAACTCCCCTAACATTAAGGCTTTTGTCTGTCTGAAATAGCTCAGCAGAAGATACAGGTTCCTTCTAGCCAGTTTCTAAAGTGCTAAGGAAATACAATTTCTTCCTGTAAGCCAACTGTAAAAATTACTTATTATTCAGTAACTTTTCCTGGACACCCCACTGACAGATCCTTTACATTGACTCTCCATTCCAGGCTAAATACATCAGTCACTACAATGAGTACTAGTTGAATTTGGAAGTCCAGCTGTAAATGGAGATTGCCCCTGATTGCCATTAGTTGCTGGGATGTAATGTGACATAACTTGCTTCCACTGGAATCTCAGGGTCCATGGAGATTGTCTTGTGGATAATATCAAAATTGTTGTTGACATCACACTCATCAGTTGTAGCACAGTAAGATAACACCTGCTGCCTTGGACAAATCCTTTTTGCTAGACAGGTGATATCTTATACTGAGGGAGGAAGGGAAGGAGCTTATACTGAGCGAGGAAGGCTTTGAGTCAAGTCATATCTACCCAGGCTTCAACGGTCTCCTGAGGACAACTGAGGACTTCGGATATTTTACCATGACCAGTGTGACTCCCATACTCAAATGGTGATATGAACTGATTCTTAGACACTTTTCAAATGTTTTTGATTATCCAGAGCGGGGAACATGTACCCACACCAAGAAAACAGGATTTCCAGCAATGTGTCTTCCTGAGGTTCCCAAGAGCTTTCTGAGAGGGACGAGAAGCGACACTATGGAGGTCTTTCTTGGACACCAGGTTGAGTAGCTCTACTGAATATTACTTGGGTCATAAATCAGAGACAATCTAGGGCAAGTGAATGAAAGGCCCACAGTCTCTATATGAGAGGGAGGTCCCTGGAAGCTGTTGTAAGTAGCGGACTACCTAAACATTCTGAAGCCTTCCAAGAACAATTTGTGCTGAGGAACCATGTTCTTCCTGGAATAGAATGCAAGATCTTCAGGGCAGGGACTCTCTCTTACTCTGGTTTTACAAAAAGAAAAGGAGTACTAATGGCACCTTAGAGACTAACCAATTTATGCTCAAATAAATTGGTTAGTCTCTGAGGTGCCACTAGTACTCCTTTTCTTTTTGCGAATACAGACTAACACGGCTGCTACTCTGAAATCTGTTTTTACAGTATCTACCACAATGAGTCTGCAAACTTCATTGGGGGCCTTAAGTGCTACTGTAATACAAATAATAGTGCTTGAAGTGAAGACATATGAGGAAGAAATAGCCCTTTATTGATAGAGACGGTTAGGCCCTCATGCTGTCTTCCCTTAAGGAAGCATCTTGGACCACAATCATACTTCCAAAAGGCTTTGGGCTACTTCCCCCTCTTATTGCAAGAGGAGGAGCATTATATCTAGGGGGAAAATGTATATAGTATTAAGTTATATAAGGTTTTGAAGTGTTTGAATTAGAACATCTAAAGATCAAGGTGGGAGACATGGAGAGAACTGAAAATAAATGCACCAAACATAGCTGAAATAGGAGGCCACAGGAGCAGTGAACACTGGAAGTTTACTTGTAGCATTCATACAAGGTTCATGCACTTGGCAACATTCAGGGCACACCCGGAGTGTTGTGTAGGAGCAGTGCACACACGGCTCCTCTCAAGGGCATGAACCTTGGAATCTCGCCCAGATGACATGAACCGTGGGAAGCCTCCCAGGACTGGGCTCAAGGCCCGAGAGCAAGGAATGCGGTAGATAGAAATTGGTAAATAAGAATGTTAAACAAAGCCAGTGTATTCCTTTTATCTGTTGGAGAATGTAATGCGCGGGGGGAGAGAAAGAATAAAGGAGAGGGTGGAAAGCTGACAGGAGCAGTCCGTTGGCAGACCAGCCTGCTTGCTTGCTTAAAGCTTTGTGCTGTCTTGTATTTGAACCGCAACATTTACTGATATGCCAAAACACCAGGGAGAAAAAAATGTCAAAGCTATGACCCAAACGCACCAAAATGGGATTACAAAACATCAAGTCCAAAGCAAAAAACTTAAGTGCTCCAAGGAATGTATCAAAGCTAGCTTGATTGGAAAGAATGGCAAAATAAAGCCATGGCCTCCTTGGTTATGTCTACACTGCAGCTGGGAGCATGTTTCCCAGCATAGGTTGACTGACAGGTGCTGGCTCTGCTTGAGCTATCATGCTAAAAATAGCTGCATGGCAGTGGCAGCATGGGCTGTGGCTTAGACTCGTTCCCTGAGTACAAGTCTGCCTGATCCCCTCGGTACATACTCAGGCAGCTACTCAGAGCTACCATCCATGACACCACAGCCATATTGCTACTTTTAGTGTGGTAGCTTGTGTATCTGTCTAACATTGCTAGGAAGCATGCTCCCAGCTGCATTGTAGACATATTCTTAGAGTCCCAAAACATCAGGCCTATAACTAACTGGGTTGATTGGAAAGTGGGGAGACCATGATAGAATTCCCAAAACAGTTGAAGTAGAAGGATGGTGATAAAAGGTCACAGTTTCTGTGGAGAGCTCCATGCTTAATTTCTAACAAGAGACTGGAAGCTTCTTCAACAGTGGCACTTATTTACACGTGAGGAGATCCTGACTCATCATGAATTACCACTGCCTCACCAGGGCAAAAAGGGGAATTCTGCTGTATCTGTAGCAGTACAACACTTAAAAGTGAGAATCCTTTAAAGAAAATTTGTTATTTGGGTGTTATGAAAAGCTCACTTTTTCTCTTAAAAAGAAAAGGAGTACTTGTGGCACCTTAGAGACTAACCAATTTATTTGAGCATGAGCTTTCGTGAGCTACAGCTCACTTCATCAGATGTTTACCGTGGAAACTGCAGCAGACTTTATATACACACAGAGAATATGAAACAATACCTCCTCCCACCCCACTGTCCTGCTGGTAATAGCTTATCTAAAGTGATCAGCAGGTGGGCCATTTCCAGCACAAATCCAGGTTTTCTCACCCTCCACCCCCCCACACAAATTCACTCTCCTGCTCTTAAAAATGAAACTGTAGAAAGCTTAAAGGATTTTACGGTTCCATTTTTAATTATTATTACATAATCCATACAATACACCATTATTCTTATCAAAGACAAGGATTTCTAGGAAAAGCAGTAATGAAATTTTAAAACTGTAAGCTAACTTCTTTAAGTTATTTTACCCTGTACCCCTTCAGGACTTAGCCATGTCAAACTCACTTTTCAAAAGTAACCTGCAAAGGGGGGGGGAAAAAAGAGTGTGTGTCTTTGCTACATATAAAGACAACCTGAAAGCGGTTTTGTGTTTTATTTTAAAGGTAGAGTTTTTGCTGTTTGTTTTTTATAACAGAAATTTAAGTTTTATCTAAGATAAAAGATTCTGTGGTAACTGGGGACCAGGTGCATTTTTAAAATTACAAGCACCAAAAAAGTAAAAGTTGAGCCACTAAAGGGGGGTGGGGAGGGGAGGAGTTAGTGTTTGAGGTTTTTTTTTAATTAAACTAAACACCTGGTTAACGTCAATTGGTAGTTAACATTTTGGATAAAGGAAACTGTTGTTAAATATTCAATATCCATGCCCCTTCAATAAGAGTGTTCAGAATTCACCATAAACATGTCTGAAACCACATTTCAGGAAAGATGTGGACAAATTAAAGAAAGTCCAGAGGAGAACAATGATTAAATGTCTAGAAAACATTACCTATGAGGGAAGATTAAACAAATCCAATTTTTTCAGTCAGGAAAGGAGAAGACGGGGGACATAACAGTTTGCAAGTACACAAAAGTACACAAAAGGTTGTTACAAGGAGCAGGAAGAAAAATTGTTCTTGTTAACCTCCGAGGATAGGACAAGAAGCAATTGGTGAGGCCTCATCTGGAGTACTGTGTCCAGTTTTGGGCCCCACACTTCAAGAAGGATGTGGATAAATTGGAGAGAGTCCAGCGAAGGGCAACAAAAATGATTAGGGGACTGGAACACATGAGTTATGAGGAGAGGCTGAGGGAGCTGGGATTGTTTAGCCTGCAGAAGAGAAGAATGAGGGGGGATTTGATAGCTGCTTTCAACTACCTGAAAGGGGGTTCCAAAGAGGATGGCTCTAGACTGTTCTCAATGGTAGCAGATGACAGAACGAGGAGTAATGGTCTCAAGCTGCAGTGGGGGAGGTTTAGATTGGATATTAGGAAAAACTTTTTCACTAAGAGGGTGGTGAAACACTGGAATGCGTTACCTAGGGAGGTGGTAGAATCTCCTTCCTTAGAGGTTTTTAAGGTCAGGCTTGACAAAGCCCTGGCTGGGATGATTTAACTGGGAATTGGTCCTGCTTTGAGCAGGGGGTTGGACTAGATGACCTTCTGGGGTCCCTTCCAACCCTGATATTCTATGATTCTATGATTCAATGTGCACTCCACTCAATGTGCAGCGGCAGTCAAAAAAGTGAACAGAACATTGGGAATCATTAAGAAATGGATAGAAAAGACAGAAAATAGATTGCCTCTATATAAATCCATGGCACACCCACATCTTGAATACTGCATGCAGATGTGGTTGCCTTATCTCAAAAAAATTTATATTGTAAAAGGTTTAGAAAAGGGCAACAAATCATTAGGGGTATGGAACAGCTTCCATATGAAAAGAAATTAATACGACTGGACTTTTCAGCTTGGAAAAGAGACACCTAAGGGGGGATATGATTGAGGTCTATAAAACCATGACTGGTATGGAGAAGGTAAATAAGGAACCGTTATTTACTCTTTCACATAACAAGAACTAGGGGTCACCAAATGAAATTAAGACAGCAAGTTTAAAAACAAAAGGAAGTATTTTTTCCACACAACGCACTGTCAACCTGTGGAACTCTTTGCCAGAGGATGTGGTGAAGGCCAAGACCATAACAGGATTCAAAAAAGAACTAGATAAATTCATGGAGGATAGGTCCATCAATGGCCATTAGCCAGGAAGGGCAGGGATGGTGTCCCTACCCTCTGTTTGCCAGAAGCTGGGAATG
The DNA here is from genome assembly GCF_965140235.1 of Caretta caretta. NCBI lineage: Eukaryota > Metazoa > Chordata > Testudines > Cheloniidae > Caretta > Caretta caretta. The sequence continues at coordinate 51,765,639 of NC_134210.1, forward strand.
GGCGACAGGGCATGGATCACTTGATGATTACCTGTTCTGTTCATTCCCTCTGGGGCATCTGGCATTGGCCATTGTCAGAAGACAGGATACTGGGCTAGATGGACCTTTGGTGTGACCCAGTATGGCTGTTCTTATGTTCCTAATGGGCTTAAATTGCAGCAAGGGTGGTTTATGCTGGACATTAGGAAAAACTTCTTGTCAGGGAAGCTAAGCACTGGAATAAATTATCCAGGGAGGTTGTGAAATTTCCATCATTAGAGATTTTTTATAGCAGGTTAGAGAAATACTTAGTCCTGCCTTGAATGCAGGGAACTGGACTGGAAGACCTCCCAATATTCCTTCCAGTCCTATGATTCCTGAGTCTGCAAATTCCTCTGCTGTCAGCCAGTGCTATGAAACCCATAGACAACCTTAATTCTGGAATTTCTTAACTTTTGAGTGCTTGACTTGGCAATCTTAACATCCTTTTATAGTTGATTTCTGTGTATATAGAAGATAGTTTTCCTATCAAACTGCAAGTGACAAGAGCTTTTCATTGGAAGAATGGTCTGGATCAAAAAATTGGCTTTGAAAAAAAGCTGTTCACAAAAAACAAGTAAGCACAAACATTTTTCAGAGCGGAAGTCTATGTCCCCGGCATGGTGCAGAGTTAAGGAAAAATGTGGTAATCATGCTTGAATGGAGTTAGATATGGTAGAAAGGAGGGAGCAGATCTTTACAGTGTGTACTCCCCTCAACCACCAGCAGTCCCTATACATTTGAGGTTCCATGGAATTTTAAGTGGAGTAGTCAAAGAGAAGTCACTTTAGGTGACACAGTCACCTTTAAAACCACAGTTTAATATGGAAAATCCTTTTGAAGTTAATGCACTAAATTTATATTAATGGCTTCAGTTCTCATCTTAGCTCTTCTTAGGAGGCCTGGGACATAGCCAGGGGCTAGCAACCCATGAGATATCACCTGGCCAACCAGCCAATCATGCTACCATGGATTAGGGGGCCCAGCTCAGGGTGTAGAAGAGCTAATGCCAGGCTCTAAAATCTAGGGGGGTTGAGGCTAGCATTTGCTACAGATTGTTAGGTTCTGCATGAATGCAAACTATGCTCTTATCCTTTCCATGGGGCTAGTATTGCCTTCTCCAAGGGAGGAAGTGTTTTTGCAACAAAGGGGATGATAGGGATTGTAAATTTCAAATAGATAATAAATATACTTATACTGATGGCACAAAGCTAACTTTTTTTTGTTAGAGAACATTTTGTAATACTATTTGGATTAGGACTAAAGTTGCAACACCACAGATATCTACTGGATATTTCTAGAAGCAAATATCTAGTTTCAGTATAATTCACAACCACCATGTTAATAAGAATAAACGATTTGTATAAAGTACGTGAAAATAAAATTTTAAAATGTACAGACTTTTAGAAGTGAGATGATAAAAGTGCCATATAAGAGCCAAATCCTAGAGTATCCGTAAAATTTGTATTTAAAAAAAAAAAAAGACAAAAGGAGAGTCTGAACTTTAAGTGGGAAAGAAACATACATGTTGGCAATCTTAAAGTATGACATTTTAGTCCAGCTCATGATGAAACAGTTATCTATTTCTTTAATAAGTTACTCCATTATTTAATATGCAATATTTAAAAGCAATAATTCAGAAATACTCTGTTATTGATTGAATTAAATTGAAGCTGTTGCTTAATAAAAACATGAATTGTACATTATTTTTATCAGTTTTGATGTCTGTTTTACTTTAGAATTGTAGCTATTTTGTATAATTTTCCCACATTAAGCCTGTTCTCTGCTCCTTAGGGGCTTGTAACTCCTACTAATCAGCTCCTGATAATAGTTCCATCAATATAGGTAGAGGAGAATAGCTATCATCTAGTCTAATTCTCCATTGCCCTGCACTTTCTGTAGTCACTTACATCTATGCAAAGTGAGTACAAACTGAGTGTAAAATGCTACCAAATCAGAATATAAGTGTTTTGTGTCAATGACTCACGAAGTATGGGGACACAGAGAATCATGTCCATAGTGTTTTAGTTTTCTATTATGAAAAATATGGTGAAAATATAATTTGTCATTTTGCAGATTATAGCAGCAGAGTAAATTTAGATGAACACACTTATTAGCTAAATCTAAGATGAAACTCATCCCAGAGTCCATCCAAGAGTCCCATGTTAAGGGCCTTTGTTGTGCAGAAGACCTTGTGTGGGCTCTCTGCTTTGGGGTATATTTATTCCAAAGGAATAAAGCTGCAAGTATGTACATGTTGTATAAATCTGTTAACACTTTAGTACCCTATTAAAAATTCACGAGTTGCTTAATCTGTTCAGTTTGTAATGACTGCCTCCTTACCAACATTTTGTTACTTTTGAACTCTTTGGGAAATGCAGGTGCTGTTGGAATTAGGGTTTTTTGTCCCAAAGAAACAATTCCAGAAATCTTGTTGCTAAAACTAATATCTGGAATTGGAGGATGAGGATTCATATTTAAAGGTGGAAGGAAACCTGGCCTAGTTTGGGCAATATGATCTAAAGATATGGCTCCTGACCCTCCTCTCTCTAAAACAGCATGGTTTCTCCTGTTCAGTGGACCAGGAGGCATGTTCTCTAGCAATTCTCTGGAACTTGATAACAAGGAGGGAGAAGGAGAGAGAATCTTTTTCTTTCCTAGAAGTGATTTGCTATCTTCTGTGGTAGCAGGACTCAGACTAGTAGTTAGTTGAGAATCAGAGCTGTAGTGATTTGCCCCTAAACTTCTTTTTTGAACAATACTTCTCAGGGTTGAAACAAATCTCATTTGGACTGAATCTGAATCCTGATCTACAGGAATTTCACTCTGGGTATGGTTTCTCTCAGAATAAGGTGACTGAGAATTTATCTCCTCATATGACAACCGTTTTGAGCCAGTTTCATCAAAGATTTTCAACAAATGAGCAGGGTCTTTTACATCAATGCTTTGGTGTCTAGTAATATATCTCTTAGATAAGGCTAGTCCATTGACTTTCAGAGACAGTTCTTCCTCTGGAGTTATATCCTGAAGTTCTTCTTGTAAAGAGGAAATTTTATTCTGATGGAACAGAGAGCTTTTTATCCAAGACTCAGAATGCAGACGCTGCACTTGTGCCAGCTTGGGTCCTACATGTGTTAAATTTGGTTTTCTAGTAGGAGAGACTGGCTCAGATATATTTTTCATGCTTCCAGGCTGATCTGGTTCTTTAAAGCTAAAAAGAGTTTTTTCTGTTTCACATGAATTTGAAAGTGGAGATGTTTTAAGTTCTATTTCTGATGGGGAAGTGCAGGCAGTTGGAGAATGGCATTCCTCAATGTCAGTAGGAGGCACATTTAAATACTGTTTAGTTGTCTGCCTTCCAGATGGAGACTTGTCTGTTGTAATGATGATTACTTCTTTTCCTTTTGCTTTACAAGCATTTAGGAGAACTTTCAGGGTCTCTCGGTCTTCAGAGTTTACTGCATAAACAAGTGCAGAGTAACCAGAATGGTCTTGCAGACTTAGGTCAGCTCCATTTTTCAGCAACAAAGAAACCACTTCATGGCCAGCCTTTTCCAAGCATGCATGCATCAAGGCTGTCTTTCCAGATTTGTCCTGTATATTTGGATCTGCCTTATTTTCCAGCAAATATTTAACCATTTTTGCTTTGCTAACACTCTGCTGGTCCACATGCTGTGTCTTACAAGCAATCATTAAAGGTGTTTCACCTCGGTCGTTACTCTCATTAACGTATGCTCCACCTTCTAACAACAGTCTTGTGAGGCGAAGTCTGCTTTGATAGACAGCTTTTATAAGGGAGTTCCCATCAATTGATACCTCTACTGATTCATCCATCATACCAGTCTTGCCCTTGTTCTTCCCTAGCTGTTGAAAACACCTAATTTTCAGAGAGAATGAATAGGAAAAAGATTAACCAGCCTATAATTTCCCTATTTGATAGTAATTTGTGAAAATACAATCTTTCCATTTTCATGAACAAGCACAAAGTTTTCAAATATTAAATTATATTGCTATATCATCATTGATTTACATCTTTAAGGAATAACTGTTCCCTTTTTAATGTTCATGCTTATTCAGTAGTAGCCTATATTACACCCCATACTGTATTCACAAAGTGATGCTAAACTCACTTACACTAGCTTTACACTGATTTCACTCATTTGACATTTGATATAATTCCACTCAGATTGGAGCTATTCCTGGTGTATACCAATGGACGCAAGATCAGAAGTAATCCTACAGTATTTTCTCACATCAGCATTAGATATTATCACATTTCAAACACTTTTTTTTTTGCATTGTGGTTTTCCTCAAAAAAATTCTATAAATTAAATCGAGTAAGTAAGTATAAACACAAATCTGGGCAATAATGGAACAACAAAATCAAATACTAATAAAATATATCTACATTAAGAAATGTACGTTAACGACTATTAGGAAAATTAGTAAACATCTAATACAAAACAATTCTGAGTGTACATTACCATCCTTGTGCTGCTTTGAAAATACACTCCTTAGGCTGAAATAGCAGTATTTGCGTGACATACAGTATGTTTCATCCATCTTGGGGCTCACTGGACTGAGAAGGATCAAGTATCCCAGCATATAATATCAACTCTAAAAGAAAACAAATACCTGATAACAAAAGTAAAATGTTGTGATATTTTAAACTCATGGAGTAGGAGTTCACTGTAATGAAAAATGTTGTGTCTTATTTTGTATTTACAGTAGACAAAGATATAACTAAAAGTAACTTAATTTTATGTTTAACCAAGGAGAGGTAAATTACTTCACCCCCACCCCCTGGAAATATTAACAATTTAAAGTATCAATATAGAGTCAACACAAAATCAGACAATTTAAAAAACTATTGAAAAAAGCGTTTACAATATAAGAGGAATAAAAATGTCTCTAATGTATTCTTTTCCATTTTTAAAGTAATGGATTGTTTTGTTACAGCTGACATGAACACTTGGTTACGTTTCCCCCCATATAATAGCATATTATGGTATTAACTGATGTATTTAATTTGGAAGTAATTTTAAATTACAGTAAGACTATAAACTAGCTCCTAATGCTAGTATCAAGGTCCAGCTGCACGTGCTTCTTTTTAAAGTCAACTGG